>NC_089980.1:48810500-51310500 GCF_036417845.1 Apteryx mantelli | reverse complement strand
AATGGCTTCCGCAAAAAAGAATGCTTCAGACAGTAAAGAGTGACAGAAAGCATCAAATTTATAATCAACTGCAATCTACAATGAAAAAGATCCTGTTTTAGTTTGCCCAATATATTATATATTATAACCAGACTTCTAAGGACTGCTTCCTCAACTGCACCTACTTTCTTTTTCAAGCAAATGTGTGTAGAATGTCACAATCCTTCATTTTTAACTCATCCAGGAGAATTGCACAACAAAAAAATTCCAAGACTAAAAATAGCATCCTGTTGCAAACATATAGATGCAACTGAGTGTTGTCTTCTGCTCTTCATTCAAATATCTTTTGTGTTATAAGTGCCACTGTCATTTTGAAAATTTTATTGTCTCTCCTTTGAACACACTTTTTTTACAGTTAAATATAAGAAAAGATCTGTATGTCACAGGCACTTCTGAGTCTAAACATCAGCAAAAAAGCAGCAGAGAGAAAATGGTTAAAAGTTGCTAATTCTCTTTCATATCTCCATCCACCTGCCTTGAAATTCTCATATACCTCTCGCCTTCTCACAACTACTTTTCTCTGCTTAGGCTTAGACTTGAGCTTTTCAAACATAAAAATAATTTGTATTTTATTTTGAACGGAATTTTCCCCTAAGCTTTCATCTTTCTTATTTATCACATTCAAACACGAGAATAGTAAAGAACTAATTTCCTCAAATTTCCAACAGCTATGAGTCACTAAACCTCCAACAGAACCTGACTAGTCCCATGAGGCCACATGTATATAGAGTAACAATCTCTAAATATGCAACATATTTACCAATTCTGAGGTGCTATAAACTTAACAAGTCTTGTTATTTAATTAACTTTTGATGACATGAACTGTTTTTCAATATGCCAGAAAAAAATGTTAGTCAAAAGTTACATTGCCTGCATTACAGGCAGGTAGCACGCTCAGCCCTTAGCTGTAATCACTTCCACAACAAACAGAGCCAGTTTGCTGAACCTGAGATCCAATTCTAATAGTCACAAAATCCATCGTAATTCAGCGACATGACTTAACTCACAGGAAATGCAAAGTGTCTTGAACTACACCAGCCTCTAAAACAAAAAAGTGAAGTGCGCATACCTATCTTCATTAATAAAATCCTGCTGAAACAAATGGGATTCTGCACAGAAGAACATGTCCTGCATGGGTGGACTCCACGACATGCAGCATTAAGACAGGTACCTTCAACAAGTGAAACCTAAGAACCTGCCTTTTAAAAATGATTTACAACTTGAGGCATCTATCTTGAGATCTCTTACATCATGATTTTCAAGAGAAAGGGAAGGAAACGTTCAGCACTTTCTGAAAACTGACATTTTCTTAGTAGCCTCAAAATGATCAAATGATAGCTATTTTGACAGTTACCAAGGCCATATGATTTCATTCTGACATGTGATAAATTAATCCAAACCCTCTTTCTTCCACCAAGAAATAGCACTGCAGTTTCTTGAAGAACACTTTTGAAAGATTTTGTTTTGGTGGGGTTTTTTTTGTTTTATATTATCTTTGTTATGAAATATTTGATATTACAAACTAACATGGAGTATAATAAAATGATATTTTAGAGTATTCTCCAAAGATGTAAAGATTATTTCTTTCCGAGTTAGTTCTGGTAATAAACACACAGAGTATCTCAATTTCACTTAATTTCTAGCTTAAGATTAATTAATTATTGTACTGGCAGTATTCTTCATTCTAGGCAGTAGCCCACATATGGGTAGGTAACGGTAAATGGTTGGGAGTGTTTTTTAAAATAAAATAGAATTGTAGCATGTTTTCAAAGGCTTGTAAAATTAGGTCAATGCCAAAGAAAGTGGTGTGTTTGTTATTAACTTTGATAAAGGAAGAGTACTGAGAAAGCCTATTTTTTGCTTGTTTGAGAGACCCTGAATGCCTGTCACACTCATTCATTTTGGGAGGTGGAGATTCAAGGTTGTTCAGGATATGACCCATAGTCTGTAAGAAAGGAAGCACTGCACAGCACCATAATACATGACAAGTACTAAATGCATTTGCATATTTGTAATAAGATAAATTCTATTTATATTTTCTAGTAAGTAACAGAATTACTGTGAAAATCTGCAGAACCTCTTTGGAGTTGCTTTGGGGTGAAATTTATCCTTTAATATCCTCAAACCATTTCAGTCTTACTTAAGATTACTTCAAGATTTTCAAATATTATCTGTTCTCTTTATTCTTCTGATGACCATTTGTTTACAGCAGTTATGCGATCCTTTTTGCTAGCAGCTGTGTTCAGTTCTCCCCTCATCTGCTGTCTCTCTACTTTCACAGAAAGCTCTGTGAAAAAAATCCTCAGGCCACAGGGCAAATGCTAATTTCTGGAACTGGGAAGATGCTGACCCAGTAGGAACACTGTTGAAAAGTTGTCTTAGAAATTGACTTTTCTGTGAATGCTCTAGTACTAGCCAATTGTAGCGATAAACCGCTGCCCTAGGTAGATCTAGCACAGTGCTCTGCCCTGCTCCAAGGGAGAGTTACAGGCAGATTTCTTAGAGGCTTGGACTCCTGGCTCATACACCGAAGAAGCAATGAAATGGCAGTTTGGGGTTTTCCCCTCCCTTGCCCCAGTACAACAGAAGAACTTAAATTTACCAAGTGGAATGTTTTTTTACAGTTTTATATTTAAACCTCAAAATCTCTTAAACCTGTAAGATTTCTCCTGAACAAAGGTACCCCCCTGCATGATGAAGAATCTGACCCCAAATTTAATTTTGTGACTTTCTGGCATGCAAAAACTGCACAGATTTTATAAGATTTTTATTCACCGATGGGCTAATGTATGTAATTCATTGCCCACTCTAGTAACTAGCTGTGACTAGAAAGTTAGCATCTCCCAATTTACATTAAAGGATATTAATCAAAATTATTCCTCAACCTGACCTTAAGTTCAGACCTGCTAGCCAGCAAGAAGTTCTAATAAGTATTTTTGAGTATATACTTACTTACTAAAATTTCCCTAGTAATATCATAGGCATTACAGCTGAACAGCCCAATGTCTCTTAAAACCACAATAAATTACTTTCTGATCTTTAATATATTAGGAGACTATACTAAAGTGCCCCTTTGAGGAAAGCAAATAACACTTTCAAGGAACAGAAAGAATATTATACTAAGTGGCAAATCAAACACTTGTCCTTTAGCAATCAGTTTCCTCATATCGAATTACTGCTCTCTAGGACCTTTTGATACCTATTTGCCAGACATCTTCAAATCTCAGTATTTTTTAAGAAAGATAAGCATTTCCTCATTCTACATTGTTTTCAAACTCTACATTGAAGGCACTCAGTTCTGCTGAAAATCTCAGCTTGGAATTGTTTTACTTAGCAATGTATTTGAAATCAAACTGTGTCAGCTGCAGAAAGGTGGCAAACGTCTATTAGAACCATTCATCCTTACACTGATCCCTTCAATCTTCAGTTCCTGAGCACTATAACTGAGTCACTATTACATGTAAATGCCCATCTGAATTTCCAAAGAGTTATAAATAGAGTTTGAAAAACTGGAGGTTTTGAAGAGATAAGCTATCATATGGTTGGTCACCCAAATAAGTGAGCTGGCCTTCAGGTGAGCTGAGTACTTACAGTCTGTATTCGAATGAACAGGACACTGTCCATAGATTATCCATTTTCTTTAAAAATTGTGTTATTGTTTGGTGTACAGAAGA
The DNA here is from genome assembly GCF_036417845.1 of Apteryx mantelli. Classification (NCBI taxonomy): domain Eukaryota; kingdom Metazoa; phylum Chordata; class Aves; order Apterygiformes; family Apterygidae; genus Apteryx; species Apteryx mantelli. Next base: position 51,306,787 of record NC_089980.1, on the reverse strand, counting down.
ACCTAATTTTGGTTATCATTTTTTAAAAGCTTAGCTTGAGGCTTTTTGTAATACCTCACTACCTATTATGTCCAGATTTTACTGTGTAAGTACACATCAATAATTATAATGTGTAATTTATGAATAAAACCCCTAAAACCAGGCAGATAAATAAGATATATTTCTAATGCAGTTCCTAGTTTCCAAAATTAATAATTTTCCACATGCCATATCTCAGAGGAAAGAGTTCTAAATTAGGTACATCTTTGCATCTGAACCTGAGAATAACTATTGTATAATCATCAACAAAGTATCCTTTGTTTCACTGAGACTTTGTCACTGCAAATGATTGCACTCAATGGAGTAAACAGAAAGTGTAAATGGAAAAGTAGATTTTGGGGTGTTTTGAGACTGTTTTTTCTCCTGGATCAACCTGAAATCAGACTTCCACTTTAATAAACCTTGAAAAGTGAAACAACACATTTAGTTCAGTATCAGCAACTCTCGCACAGAGATTACACAACATAAATGATTTTCTTAACAGTGGGATGATCAAATGAGACAGACTGCAATGATGCGTTCATTCATATAATACATAATTCCCGAAAGAAATAGGAAAGATGTCCACACTGACCATAGTCTGTGTTTTCCGGCTCCCAACAATTAGATGGCCAAAAATAGGGTGTCTATAGACAAAACAAAAAAGTAGGGAACTCAGGTTAGACAATGCAAGCATTATACAGTCCTTGGATTGATACTGCTTTTTAAAGCAAATTTACATTTTTGGTAGATCTATTATATTGTTAACTCAACAGTTTTGAAATAGGCATCAAAACAGCAAATTACTTTGGTACGCTTGTTTATTGCACTAGTGTCAGAATGGCACTGAAAAAGAAGAACAGAGTGTTCTTTTTATTTTTAAAGGTAAGGGAACAAAAAACACAAGGTTAGGGAGTGAGGTTGTCTTTTTCATCTTCCCTAGCAACATACCTCTCACATGACCTGAAGAATGAGTTTTAGAAGGTAAAAAGACAGAAGAGACTCTCGGGTTCATTCAGTTCTTGATTTTGGAGCGTTTTCATTAATATATATTAATATTCAAGACTCTTTCCTAGAAGTTATTTATTAAAAAATGCCAATAAACACAGCCTGTTTTCACCAAATTATCAAAGCCATTTTCATTTGTTGAAGCTCTTGTTTTTTCCAAATGTCTTTATCACTTATCGTTTCATATTTAAAATGTGATTTTTTAATGGAAAGCCAATAAAAATTATCAAGAATTAATTCAATACTATTTTTACTAAAACTGGGTGAAATATATTGTTAAAATAATTCCCTTCCACCAAATAAAGAAAATAAGACATAGACATTTTTCACAGGAAAAACCTTTTTTTTGGTGAAAATTTAAAGGATCATAGTTTTTATACAGATAGTACATTTATATATATTTATATACACATACACACACACAATTATATATCATTTGGGAAGTTGATTTAACCTAATTAAATGTAAGGACTGGTCTGAGCTGTATTTTGAAACACAGGTGCTTCCTTAGGACAAACTTCTACTTTACTCTTTGCTTCCTATTGCTTTTTCTCAAAGACCTCCCAGCTGCAAAAATGGAAACCTCTCCTGATGCACACCTCCCTCAAAATCATTTTAATGGTAATTTAGAAATCAAGAGGACAGAAAGGTGACACATTCACACCCACTTTCAGGTTAAATAAGGAGGATTAAAAACTTAACTCTATTGTAACAATGACCCATCATCTTTAACAGGAGCAGAAGCTCATTCCCTGCCTCTTGTGCTTCCCAGTCCTACTTCTAAGCCAGGGAATATACACACCTAAAATAAAGTATTACAGACGTCTTTTGAAACAGTATACAAAATGCAGAACATGTAATATTCAATCTTGCAGCTTTTTGTTATTTACGAAGCAATAATAATGAGTTAAAGGATAAAAAAAAAGTCAGGCTAATTTCAGAGGCTGAGACAAGTTTCTTGTAAGTTGTTACTTGTTCTGTAATGGAGTAACAGTAAGTTGTTCTTCCTATCAATTATTCCTTTGTAGCGCCACTGGAACCAAAGTGACCGATACAACCACAAATGGCAAGACTAGGCAAGAGAACCCCTAAATTATAAATGGCAGCACTCAGTGAATTCCAGAGAATCAAAAAGCTGCAAAAATGATTTAACGATATTAATCTTATAAAGCATAAAGTTACCATGATTTAACTCAACAGTTTTCAAACTTGGGGTTTCTAAATACATAGAAACCATATCTGGCTCAGGAAGTTGCTGAAACTGGCTGGGGCTCAGAAATTATTCGGAGGTAGCAGCATCTGTGTCGGAGGATGGCTGGAGAAAGGTGCTGGGGAAGAACCCATTCAGAAGTAAAAAGAAAAAAAAAATTCTTCTGATGGTAGGTATATTTGCTGTGAACTCCGTATTAAAATTCCTCATATACACTTAGGATAGCTCTTGAGAAATTAGATATGCTCCTGCCCCAATAAGATTAAAAAAGTAAATTCCATCTTCTGATTTTGAGCTAATCCCATGAGATTTTGGCATTCATTTCAGGTTAGGCCATTAGGAAATACTATGTGTTTATGACGTAACAGGAGGACGCTGCCATTTCACACCGTAAATGAAAAACTACCCCTGGCCAGAAAGAATACTGCAAGAAATAGTTCTGAGAGGCACTCAGATTGTATCAATGCAGGATAAATCTGACATTATTGTTTTCAGTATTTAGTTAAAATAACATGTTAAACTTTCACTGGAACTTGCATGTTGGGGATGATAAATAGACGATGGGAAGGAGGCAGGTTCTCCAGTCTTGCAAAATATTGCTTTAGCTCACTAGGAGAAAGAGGTGGCTAAGGCTTTTCTGAACTTCGAAAAGAAGTGTCCAAATGACAGGACCTGCTTCTAACAGAGGACTTATCCAGATACCTGCTGAAGAAATAATGTGGCAACATACAGGTAATTCTGAAAATGTACAGTGGACACTTTTTTCTTTCAGTAGTAGAACAAAGCTGTCGAGGGAACAAATATTTTAGATTTGGTTCCATTAGAGGAAAACTAATGAGACTTTGCAAATGTGTAATCATTTTGGTGAAAGTGATCGTGTAATGACAGAGCTTGGTGCTCTAAAAAGACAAGTTTAACAGAATGGGGTTCAACAGACTAGAGAACAAGTGGATACAGTCTCTTGGGAAAGTAATCTGAGGGCTAAAGAGATGGAAGGGAGCTGACAGTTATTGAAAAAGACTGTACTAAGTGTCTAAGTACCTTTAGAGGGAAAGCATAGTAACAGACCAGTGAGGCCACAGAGGCAATCTTCAGTCAACTAAACACCAAAAAGAGATCATGCAAGAAGTGCAAATGAATATGTATGCTAACAAGGGTGAGTCTAAGCCTCTCCCTGCTCTCACCCTTCTCGAGATAAAAGCAGAGAGGTTAAAATAGAACATGAGTTTTAATTAGAAAAGTACATGAGAAGTAATAATAAACGGCTCCAGAATATATTAAAAGGTAATGCAAAAAAAAAAAAAAAAGGAAACATCACGAGATGGGAAAGAGGTTGAAATAACAGGTAGTACAGATGATTATTAAAAGCCTTCCTCGCTTCAGCCTCCAGAAGGAGGGAGATTGTGGTCAGAAAAGGGTCTTTCTGCCCAGGGAATGACAGGCAGGCACGAATTTTCCTTGCTGATGCTCCAAACCGGGCAGACACAAGCTACCTCTGAACTGCCGGCTGTGACCCTGCTAGCGTGGTGCTCTGCCTCATCTAATAGACCTGCTGAGAAGTAGAGCTCATTACGTCAAGCAACGTGGCCAGGGCTGGCTTCCAGCCAGCTGGCTTGAAGCGGAAACAAAGTTCAGGTCTGCTACAATCAATTCTCTGGACATGCCCAAAATTAATTTTGACAAGAAGATAAGACTACAGGGTGAAGTAAAGAAAAAACAGGATGAGAAATATTTATATAAGGTCAGACAGTTCAAGTTGGAGGCCTGATGAAATTCGCCACAGAATGCTTAAGGAACTATCCTATCTTCATGTGTGTAAACTGTGGCTTTATTTGTTAAAAACAAAAACAAAAACAAAAACAAAAACAAAAACAAACAAAAACCCAACTCCTGACTCAGCAGCACTGTGAGTTATATGCATGTGTAAATATTATGAGTAGAAATCTGCTCTAATACCTCTCTTTTTCCCCTAATTCTCTATAGTATCTAATAGTCATCGACCTCTAAATTGGTAAGAGTTATTAAAAGTATTGAATTATCTTCAGGATGCTGAAACGGGTGCAAATTATCTGACATGCAAGTTATATATGTGAAAAACATTCACTCAAATGACTTTTGAAACACGAGCAGTTATTTTTAAAAACTCACATAGGACAGAGGAGTCCCAGAAGACTGGAGCAAGGCAAAGATCTATCTTTTCCAAAAAGGGGAAAAAAGCTGACTCAAGGAATTTCAGGTTAGTTCAGCCAATTTACAGAAACTTTCTAAACCCAAACTTTCTAGATTCAAGCTCCAACAGTTTAAATACACTATCCATCTGCAAATCCCTAAAAGCTAAAAGTTAGTACAACTTGGGTTTCTCAAGACCACATTAGGTCTCTGACTATGCAAAGCCCCTAGTAGATAGGAGAGAAACAGTAGATGCAATGTATTTTGACCAAAGCAAGGTCCTACATCACATTCTTATCATCAAGTAAAAAACTATGGTATCACCATAAGATGGGCATACACCTGCTCAAAAAATGTTTTCCAAGAGTAGGTAAGAGCTATTCACTTTCAAAACAGAACAGAAATGGTGGGGGGAGGTGCATGGGAAATCCTCCTAAAGTTGGGCAGAAAAAACAGGGTTAAAATGTAAACAGAAAAAAAATCCAAAGCACAAAAATAAAAAACAACTTAAAAGAATATAGACACTGGAAATGAAAGGCCTTAAAAATCAGTTTCTGATTAAAGGATTTTTATAATCCTGTCATTCTATGCAAAAATCCATCAGTGATAAACCTGTCTGTAGCTAAAATGACTGAAGTTTTCCCAAAGGTGTTTTCCACATTTTCTTGCCTAATTGTTTGGTATTAACAGTTATAAAGCTCTGGTCTTAATCTACTTTGCCAGAGTTCTTGCTAAATTCTGGTAATAAATGCTAATTTCAAGCAACATCACCCCTGGCTAGGAAAAGGCCCAGGGAGAAGCTTTATCTCCAAAACTTTGGTGACAGTGTAATTCAATTGTTAGAACGGTACATTAAGCTTTTGCGAATGTGTATCAAGGACTCCTATTCAGCTTGAGCTCTTTAGTCTACCAGACAGCACCTTTTGGGTCTCTGTTCCCCACAGGCACGTCCTGGCTGCAGACCCATCTCTCCGAAGCTGTCTCCCTCTTCAGCCCCTGCATTGGACAGGCTCCCAGCTGCAGAGAGGTTTATTTGTCCCAGACACAGTAATCAGACAAGTTAATGCTGATCTTGCACAAGATCCTAGGCAGAAACCCCCAGAATCCCTGAACCCGAAAACAATTTTCTTGCAAATAGAGTCTGGAGTATTACTGTGTCCTTTAGCTGTTACAAGCCTTTGTTTAATCACGTAACTTCACAGTCCAGATTTATAAACAACCCCTTCGAAGAATTTGCTGGACAGGTTATCCATAAAGAGTGAGGGTGGAAGGATTTACCTTGTTCATAGAGGAAAGACTAGCAAGTCAGCACAGACCGATAAGAAGATCCCTGGTCTCAAGGAATGAGGTTTAGGTAAGTGAGAAAAGGGAGTGTGTGCAAAGCAGAAAGCTAGCCTCCCACTTCTGATCTATTAAAACAACTCCCATAGCAATGCAAGGAGACGCTGCCCAGTAAATGAACTTCTCTATGCCTGGACAGTGGTTTACATTTGCAAACTTAATGCAATCTGTGGGAGAAAGCTTGGTTTAATTATTTCTTACGACTCACATATCCAGAGTACACTGCAGAAGTATCTGTAACATCCCTTACAGTGCTACATATTCCTCTAGCTCAAACATCATACAACCCACATGCTTGTTTCATGATCTAGAAACCCTAGGTAACTGAAGGTTTTGCTCAGGAGAGTTACAGACATGGTATAAGATGCTGTACCTCAACACCACTATTTTCAGATAGAAGTTTATAAAATATTAATTTTTCTTTGTGAAATGTAGAGAATCTGAAGGAATTATTACACTTAAAAAAATTATTTTTCCTCAGAAGGAAATGTGAAGCAGTTTGTCATGAACAAGTATTAAACAGGGAACATTTGTCACTTTGCCATGACATCCCACTTATAGCCGGAAGGAAGGTGGGTGGTAGAACATTTTGGGGAAAGTCAAGTACTGTTTATCAGCCCAGGCAGAAATAATGCTGCCAGTTTTTATTACTACACTTTTAAGGCACTTCGTTTAATTGTATCCGTAATTTGAATAAGCAGCCAGTACAAGTCAGCAGCTAGAGAAATAAGGTCTTACTCAGTATCATGCTTGCTATTACAGAAGCATTTAAGCATTTATAACAAAACTGACTCTTACAAAGATCTTTATGAACATTGACAGAACATGGATTTTGCACATGCAAATGCATACTGCTTCTCTTGAATTACAGACTTATATTATTAGTTAAATTTAACCACAGAAATCCATAATCCTCCTGTTAATAAATGTGAAGCAAAATCCTCCAATATAATACATACTCTGCATTAAAGCTATGGGCAGCAGTGGCTGCCATACATGGTGAGCAAACGAATAGATCTGCTTTGACTACCATAAAATTAATCAATAATAATATCTGAACTAATGAAATAGCCACTTGTAAAAATCAGTATTGCCCATGAGCTTTTATAAACATGATTAATTTCTATGCATTAAACTGTATTATTGAAGGGGGAAGTCATTAAGCATCTTTCAGCTACCCCTTGTTGATAGTAATAAGAAAAAGACTGTAGTTTCTGAAGCTGCTCCTCTTCCTGAAATCTTTTAAAATCTAATTACTGTGGATGGGGGAGGAATATTCAAATCAGTCATAAACCTTCCTTTGCATATTACTGTTATTCTTCTGATGGCCACCAGGGAATCTTTATAAACCACAGAAATCAAGTCTTTGCTAAAGAACTGTTATACACAAGTTTAAATGCCTTGCATGAGGGATGGCAGAATTCACAGGTATTCAGTTTTATATTCACTGTAGTTGACTCAAATGATCTCTTAGCAAAGGAAAGGTTAAGAACACTGGTCTAGCAGTATCTAGCCCATACAGGAAGGATATCAGCCAGCAGTGCTCCCTTGCGAACTGGGAATTAAAAAAAAGAGGTTGAGGAATGCAGATGCAGATTCTGGCTCTGTGACTCTTCTTTCCTAACCTGGGAAGAGGATGAACATGGAAGGCAGTGGGGGAAAGAGTGTCTGAGCAGACGATAGGGCAGTCAGAAAGACACACGGATTTGAAATGGTTTTCCCCTCTTTGAAACCTAAACAGAACTAGTACATGCTGAGCCTGAGCTGCAGAGACTACGAAATAGTCCTTGTATCTGAATTTTCCAAACAAAACCTGCAAAATGCTGGAGAAGCTAACCTGTTTTTATCCTTTATTGTAAAAACGTGGCTTCCAATAAAACTCTTCTCTTGAGGCAAGGCAGCTGTTCCAGGGAGGCCGTGGACAGCGGCTGGAGAGCTGCGGTGTTCAAACACAGCCAGAGAGCTCACCTCTGCCAGGGCCGGCTTGGCTCGGGACACTGTCCCGGGGCACTCAGCTCAGCTCAGCTCAGTTCAGTGACTCAGAGCGACCCAGGAAGCGTGGTGATCCCCCTGAGGGGGCTCCACAAGCATCTACAGTGTCTAATACTCCACACAATTTTGCATCCAAGATGTTGAAAGCTCTCCGCAACATTTGTTTGCTATGTATCTTAAATCCCACTCCAAGAGAAAAACAAGGCCAGAAAGGTTAGACATATTCTTCAAGAAAGTGTCTTTCTATTCCCAGTGGTAGAACAGGAGAAGAAATCACAGGTGAAATTTTCATCTTGCCAAAATCAATGAGATTTTTGTTGCTGTCTTCACCAGACTCATGTTTTTACAACACAAAACTTGGTTCCCATTCTCACCCTTTTCTCAGCTATTTAAGCCTTCCAACTTAAAAGTGACAAAAGAATAGTAGAACCTAAACTTCCCTTCTGAAAATTACTTTGCAGTAAATTAGAAATTAATCATCAAAAAATGGGAGTGTGATTATCACAAGCCTCAAGTATCCTAGGAATTTGTTCAGAGACAAAAAATACCAGAAAACATTACTTTTCACTATGGATGGTGAGACACTTAGGATGGACGTGCAATTTCTAGAAGAAATCAATATTTCTTTCTCTGGGTGACACTTCTGACAAGTTAGCAGCTAAAAAGGGTGAGAGTCAGGCATTCCTCACCAGGACAGCCACGTTATCAGTTACGTGGACAGGGATGAAAGGGTGTCAGTGAACAATGTTTGGCCTGAGGAGGATCCACTTGCTAAGGTGCACCTTGCTTTTCTTATTTGTGCCCCACGCACATATTTGCTCTCAGATACAGGAGGGTGGATAGCAGGTATTCAGCTCCTTCTTTGGTCCCAGGATTAAAATACCATGAAAAAGCCATACACATGTTCAAGATCTGAGAGTTCAGGTTTGCAGAGCATCACTATAACAAAATTTTCTGCTTTGCCACATTGAGATTAATAAGAAACTACAACTCTGTGAGTAAGGCAATTAATATTTAGATCTATCCCCTCTGAATTAAATTATTATCACAGAAACTGACTTAATTAGATCTGATTAGGTCAAAGAATGATCAGGAATGATTTTTTATTTCTAAAGCCACATTATTTAAAAAAGCAGATACAATTATGATTTTACAGCCCTCCTGATGGCAAGAGTAATAACTGAAAAGGCATAATTTTGCCTGTAAAAGGGCATTTGTGCAAATGAAATACAATCTCCACTACTTTTAGCCATACAACACTAACTTGTTTAAAACAACCTGGCAGTAATTTTACTGCCAGGAGGGAATCTGTTACCCTTTGGACTACAAAAAATGAAGTGCATAGAGAACGTTATTGTAGCTAGTCTGGTTTTTGTAGGTCAGGCCACTGTACTGCAGGCAGAGAGTTCTCTGCAGGGACAAGTTCTAAACTTTTCAGTGCTGGTAGGTGTACTGTAATTTCTCTTTCCATTAAAATATCTAGAAATTGGTGAATCCTGTCCACTCAAAGGGTACTATTTCCGAAGAAACAACAGAACAACTGAATAAGTATTCTAGTGCAACACTCATACATTTCCAGTTGAACTTTTGGAAATGTTGCCTTTCTCCCCATTGAATATACCATCTTTATCTTCCAATTTAACAGCTTCAGTAGCAGTTTTTGTATTAGCCTTATTTTGATAAGGAATGTGGGTTTTTAAGGACATAAGTTGTGCTGATATAACTATAATTACACAGTATGCAACCACTATGTATTTTTTCTCATGCTATACCTTAACAGGTAAAATTTCACTGTTTTATCATTGTTAGCATAGTTATAGCAAAACAGATTTAAATCAGCTTTAAAGCAGCAGCTGCAAAGGGTGCTACAAAGCAGCAAACAGCCAAATTGCTACAGCTATATACTGAGCACCACTTGTGGAAATTACCTTATTTCATATGCATATGGCAAATATGTGCCAAATCCATAACCTATGTAAATCAATTGACAATGGTTTACAGTCTAACCCTAACTAAATCTTCATGTCCAACCATGTAGACTGTAGACTTCTCTGAGGAAAGTCCATGACAGACTAGCTGCAATAACCTCAGTTGTTCACAGTGCAGCTAATGCTGATCTATCTGTTCCTTCAACCAAATTATGGTAGGGGAGGTGCTCATTACCCACATTTAGATATAAGCAGGCCAGTAACAGTGCCGTACTTTCACCCAGAATTCAGTAAGCAGCACCTCCATAAATAAGTTCCATTCTCCACAAAGGAAGTCCTCCGATAATGTGTCCTCCTGGCTGCTGCTTATGCAGAGGTAAGCCAAGAACCAGTACCTCAAGCACTTCTTGATCTCTTTCTGCATTTTGCTTACCACCTAACCCTTGAGTGCCTTTCCCTCAGCAGTAAGCCCCTTCATCCCATGCCATCCCTCTTTCCCTTACACCAACACTGAGTGTGCAGTAGCCACCAAGGGACAGCAGAAGCTGAAGGAAATAGCGGGAAAAGGATAAGTCCTAACTGTTAAGGGTCACTGGTCTGAGCACAGGACAGTCTGGTACAGAGCTACCAAGGCAAGGTGGGGTTTTTTTGGATGGGGGAGAAGGGGAAATGGAGATGAGAAAACAGATTCTGGGCTGAATACTGAGGAGGAGGCAGCGCCCTGGGAGGGAAACCTTTGCCTTCAAACCCCCTCTACTGGATCAACAGTGGCTTTGGATGTGGGGGAGGAAGTCTGGGATGACTTCCCTTTGTATGACCCATACACTTGTGTAACTTACTGTCTGCTGAAGGGCAGGTTTTTTACACTGTATGATCCACCAAGGATCTACATATGAAAATATAATAGTGATACTGAAATGCATGCAGCCACTGTTAGTTGCTAGACTGCACTGTAGATATTTAGCTATATTCACACTAACATTTTAAATTTTAGATCAAATACTAGGACCCTTTCTTTTCCCTTACATGGGTCTATAGAGTAGAACTCAAATCATAATATTGATAAAAGTATTCTAAAGCAATTAACCTCATATAATGCTTGAGACAATGATTGCTCTCCAGTATATCACAGTTTTTTTTCTGCATTTGAAAGATGGTGATCTCAGGTCTATTTTATTTTCTATGGTTTCTTATTTAAATAATTTTAAAGACAAGATTTAGACTTAAATATCTTGAGGATAATAGATTTTGTCCTACCATAGATTATTTTTCTGAGACAATGTAATGCAGTGGGCAATAAGAGAGCAGGCTTCCCAAACTACAGTACTTTTATAATCAATTTCATAGTGATGCTCATCATATCATGATTTCAAAGCAGCAAATATCTAGCAAAGATCTTCAAGCATCTGTTGCTGATACCTGCCACCACTGCTGCTTAATTGCAACACAGAATACAACCACCGCTATTGATGGTGGCACATGGGAAACAAAGCAAATTAATTCCTACTCTAGAATACATAAACAAATACTGGTTACAAGTCAGAAGAAGTGTTGCTCTGCAAACTTCTAGCTTGCTATTCATTGTTAGAATAGCATTCTACCCTCCCAAGCCCTTAGTTTGAAATCTAATACAATGAAATACAACTAAGTAGGAGCCTGAATAAAATACATACATATATTTATATGCTTATATCAATGAATGTTCTTTTTGGCTTCTTCTGAAGCACCTGCATATCTTTGTCATATACAATGTGACACAGAAATGTGTTTGCACTTGTTTGAAGAACACACACTACTTCAGTACTACTCTGTTACCTATAAGGAAGTCCTCTTACAGGAAAGAATATGTATTACACTACTTTTCTAACAGATACCTGCCCTTTTCCAAATTAAGATTATGTTGGTAATCAGAGTCAGTAACGTAATTTCATTTCCTCTATTAAACTTCAAAAATATTAGAGTAATTTATTTCACGAGAGATACTTCCTCACTTAGCATTACTATGCTTACCAATTACATTTTCAAGGATCAGAATGGCCACTCTTTTCTTAACACAATTTATTGACTTAATTTCTGAATAAAATCCTTCTATCATTTTTCTAATTTAAGAGGAATTGTCACCATCTACTAGGTTACATAAGACAGAAAGTATTGTATAATTTGCTATGAACCTTCATATGAGGCCTTTAATACAAGCCCTCATTTGTGCAACTCAGGAACACATGTAGAACACTTACCTGGAACCGATAAAAGGTTCCATCATCCTTTAGTGTTAGAACATGGTCTGAGATTGGAAAGAAATAGCCATGTGCTGCCATCAATGTTCCCAAATGTAGAGCTTCCACTGTCAGAAGAACAAAAGAAAAGCAAGGGAAATTCAGAAGGTTAAAAGATTTATTTGTAGCAACTTAGTTTTCTTGTTTGGATTCATCCCATCTCCTGCAGATAACCACTTGGCTCCAAAACAAGGTCCTGGCATCACGAAAGCCCCGTCTTTTTCTGTGTAACATAATGACGGCATCAAAAAAAAGTACTCTCCTTAACAAATGGCTATTAGAATTCCCATTTGTAGCTGCAGTTCCACTGCTTTATTAGCATTAGCAGGTGGCTCCCATGACATTCACTCACTTGCTTTGAAGCTGACAAAACTGTTATCATTCTTACCCAGACTGTGCAGCCTGCTTTTTCTCTTCAGAACAGTTTCAGATTACATGACATTAGAACAGGAGATTCCAACTACATGATATCTTCCTCATGAACTTTATCAGAACTACAGTAAAGGATAGAGATTTCCTTAGAAGTATCATTACTGGAATATAATGAAGAATAACTTTAATTCACTTTAGTGTACAAAACCATAATATGCAACAGTCAGGATTATATGCGTTCTTGTATTTTCAGTGAACCACTGTCCAGTATCAGTCCCTGAAGTTTCTTATTCAATATTGTCTTTGTAGTTACTTGATTTGGCCCACAAGAACACAATGTTGTAGGAAGAGAGCAGCATTAGTTAGTCATGCTCCTGCTGCAGTATTCAAGTCCTACTGTGTTTCATTCTTTACCAGATTCCTTTACCAATCTTGTAAGAACTCTGGTTTATACTGTTAAAATAGCTGCATAGCAATTTCTCTTGTTACTTTAAATATTTCCTAGCACAATCTACTAACATAAGTCCACAACCAGTGAGGCATCCTAATTTAAAATTTAATTTTTTTGAGAGGAGCACAAGGTTTTCTGAGCCACTTTGTTTGGGCCCCACCACAAAGCCACTGGTGACAGAAGGTGGTGCTGGACAGGAGGACAGTACTGCTGCAAGACAACACCAGGGATGAGAAAAGGAAACAGCACAACAAAAAGGCCATATAAGAAGTCTAGGGAGTAAGGAGAAGCTGGGAAGGGGAAGGAAGAAAAAGACAAAGAAGAAAAAGACAGAAGCAGTGAGACCTACCTGAAAAAGGGGGATCTCCAATCTAAAATATGGATTCAGTACGAATCCAATAAGTATGCAGACTCTGTAAGTATGAATATTTTCACTACAGAAAATGTTACAGTTTTACATTTCAAAAAAAAAAAAAAGCAAAATAGCAATTCTTCATGACCATCACCATCACCACACACACATTCAAATTCATCCTTTAAAAAGACCTAATTTGTTTCTGTTGCCTGTAATTTGACTCTTAGCAATGGCAATCATAAATGTTTCAGCACAGATCCGCCTTATCCTGCCTCTCTCAAACATCACAGTGGCAACTGAGGAGACTTCAGTCATAGCACTGTCATGCAGAAATAAATGCTAGTCCTGCTATATCATTGCTAAACGGTGATGAAACTGGGATTCATTTATGCTTCACGCATTATTATTTTGGATATGAGAATGAAATACAGACACATTTATTCACCTGTATTTCATCAGTATTCCAGAGTATTCCCTCTTTCACCTGTTTGCTCACCTAGACACATTCATTGGTATATGTAATACAGGAGGAGGAGTGGGTCATTTTTAAGCTATCCTAGTAAGTGTGCAGAAGGAGCAAAAAGGGGGATTTGGACAGTACTTCATTGAGAGCACATAACCTTACCAGGGTTTATTTCATACCTTGTCCTCTCACATATCCTTGTGCTTTCTTTGTTTTGCAAACTAGTTCCAGCCCCTCTGGGCAGAGCCATCATCCAAGCAAACCCAGCATGCTCTTTTTGTCAGTGAACTCTACGATCTGCTACAAAACGCAACAATCCTGCTAAGAAACCTTTTCCAAAGCGCCAGCCTACAAAAAAAACTTTCAAACAGAAGGAAGTTAGTTGCTTCTGTCCTGATGCTTGGGATGTGTGCAAATCCATTTCTGAATTTTATCCCAGTTAATGTAATTCCATATATTTTTGTTATTTATATCTTTTAAGCCACTAAATTCTATTATCTCTTGGAACAGACATCTTGAGGCAATAAATTCTGTAGCAATTCAGTTGTCAAAGTTTGTTTAATTTGTTTTGTTGCCTACCTTTTAATTTTGTAAAGCTTTTCTTTCTTCTTCACACTGTGACTTATTGTTAACGTTTATAACATTCTTTTTGCAGGTATTATGTATCTTTAAAGAACAAGAGCAAAAAAAAGGAAGAAATGTGCTGATATTTTTTAGAGAAAGGATTTCTAAGATAAGGATGATAGGGCTTGCCAGGAAAGGCCAGAGCGTATTACTTCCACAACTCTGATGCAGATTAGAGAGCATTCTGTTCAGATTTAGAAGAAACTAAATAGGCTCCAGATCTGATTCATGCTCTTCCTGAACTCTGAATTGTAATACTTTTCAAGAGGACAAGGAGTTCACATTATTCCTCTTTACGCAGAAATCATTAGACCGCATGTGGGATACCAGGTCCAATTTTAGGCCTCCCAGTACAAGGCATGTAGGAACTGGAGGGAGCTCAGGGGAGGGCCGCCAAGGTGGTAAGGGCTGGAGCACCAGCCCTGTAAGGAGAGGCTGGGGGAGCTGGACTTGATCAGCCTGGAGTAGAGATGTCTTCAGGGGGACCTAACAGCAGCATGCTACAAGGAGATTATCAAACAATGGAGCCATGCTCCTTATGGAAGTGCATGGCAGTAAAACGAGACAATGGTCATATACTAAAAGACAGGAGGTTCTGACTTGACATAGGGAAAAGATTTTTCGCCATGAGAATAGTCAAGCAGGGGAAAACATTTCACAGAGAGGTTATGCAGTCTCCATCCTTGGAGGTTTTCAAGATCCAGTAAAGCTCTGAGCACTCTGGTCTGACCTCAGAGCTGACCCTTCTTAGAGCAGCAGGTTGGACTACAGACCTCCTGAGGTCCCTTCCAGCCTGAATGATATTATTACTCTGTAGTTTGAGGTGGGTGAAGCAGAAATGAAGAGCAGAAAACAGGGATGGACACAGTTGCAGAAGAAATTATTTAAAATGTCCCGCCAGAGCAGTTTATAATCCTAGGAGTGTTGCTTATAGGAGGAGCACGAGGAAAGATGTCAAAGGCCTGTATTTGTCCCATTTTCCAGTAAGCACCCAATGATGGTAACTAAGTGTATGGTCACTACTGATTCTCTACAGCGAAAATGAAGAAAGAGAGCTGGCCTCCTCCAGAAGGCAATTAAGCTCAGTTTAGCTCTGAATCATTTTCAGCAGAAGCCTCTCTCTCTCTCCTTCAGCTATGTATGGAGATTTGAGGCGGTTTTACTCTCACCTCAGGCATCTCATTCAGCTAGGATAAAGCTACGCCAAATCAATGTTAAGGTACCTCTTTGTCCCTATACACAGCCCTTATAAGTGAAGAGGGACATATAAACTGATCACATCTCTTGTTTTTTGCTTCAGTTAATAAACAATTACTTTTCATTTTTTAGTGCTACTAATCCAGCACCTTATTCCAGCATTGCATTATATGTAAGTGCAATAATAATCCTTTTTAATAACAATCTAAGATCCACTGTAGCTCAGAACTAACTCTGAGAATGCGAGTAGTATCTGCCTTATTTAAAAAAAAAGAAAAAAGTTCAAGCTGTAAGAATAAAGAGATTAACAGAGTCATTCCACTTGAAAGTCTAAAATCCTCTCCATCAGTCTCCTCTGTCAATAGGGCAACCGCATAACCAAAGCATCTTCAATACTCTGTTTTTGCACAGAGGTTGAATAACCTATAAATCAAATACCCCTCAAATAGGAGAACAACTGGGCAGTTGTTCTCATAGACATCTCATAGACTGGTAAAAGACTAATGTCACTGTTCTCCACACACCAGCAGTAGAACTGCACAGAAAGAAAACTCAGCTCCCAGAAGTTTTCTAATCTCCAAACAAGAAGTACACCAGTGTATCACAGACACAACAAAGGCAACACTTTGATATGCATCTCAGTTTGCTAATCAGTCTGAAAAAGGAATACTCTAAGAAGCCCAGCTGAAGTAAGACAGTAGGATTTAGGGAGAAAAACCATGAGCTTGAATAGGAAAGCACAGCCAGGAGAAGACTAGACCTACACACCTAAAGGTCTAGGAAGTTCAGTTCAGATAGATTCTGTATTCCCCACCTATTCCTGCATGTGGAGTTAGGGGACAAACACTTAAAGAAACACCATCCATCTCAAAGAATGGCAGACAGGGATTAGGAACATCAAAAACTTCTATGAAGTGCATTGGAAAAGAAAAAGAAGCCTTGAAGAATACTTTTAAATATAAAAGTTCCCAGGTAAAAAGAGAAATGTTTATATATATTTGGAATACAAATTTCAAAAATAAAAGCAATAAAATATTGTTTCTTTAGATGGTAAGTGCACACAGACACACACAGAAATGTGAAATGCATACAACTGTATGATTTCCAAATCATCAGTCACTGTATGTTAGAATATGCAATATAATCTACATTCTCAGCTACACCCAAATAGCCTCGTTGAAAAGGCATAATTCAAATCGCAGTCAACTGCTATACTATGAATAAATGCTGCAGTCAGAGACATCACACAAATATCTGATGGAGACAAAGTTCACTGAGGTTTAACAGGTAGAACAGAGTAGATTCAGCTTCCTCTGTTCTTGACTGCTTGTTTTGAAGATATCAATCATTTGAACCAAGGTTCCAGGCATACTTTGTAGCAGTGGTAGTGCTGAGAAGTAGAGAGGCGTAGTCAAGAAACAAAAATCACCCAAAGCTCTGTTTTAACCTTTCATACTTAAAAAAGGACAGTGCACTGGAGGAGTTGCAAGTTATAGCAGATAATAGGAAAAAAAAGCCATATGTGAAAGATAGAAATACATCTTCATAAGCCTGCTTCATTTTAACGGGATATGTATTATCTTGATGTGAATTCAAATGGTCGCTGTTGGTGTAGCTTTGATTCTTAATGCATACACAATTGCTGGGCTAAACCTCAGAGAAAGCTTAAAATTTCATGGTTCATTCTGCTGTTGAACTTTATTTAGCTGAGTGGATGAAGTGAATAACACATAAATAGATTGATTAGCAATCATTTCTCTGAGAAGTAATATTGCCCTGCCATCTGCTATGCCATTATAAGGAGAGTGATCTTGATGGATTAAATGCTAGCCACTTTTAATATACTTTGTTATACAACAATGTCAGAAATCTTCTACGCTTTGGGACAACGCAAACCTGATGAAATCTGAAGAACGAAAAATATATCCTGGTTGTCGAGCTTGCATTTTATTTTCTTTTTAAACCTAGTGCAGTTTTAACCCCATTGCATAAATGGGATTTTTCTCCTTACTGTAATAGCTATTGTATGAATTGATGATTATTTGTTCATTTTAAATTGCAGGGTATGGTAGTATCAGTGGAACAAGTTGTTTCTTATGATAACATACATAGGAGAGGACTAAAGAGGAGGAATTGTTCCTTGGTTTTCTTTGGAATAAACATGTTTCTCTGCTCTGAAAACCCTTAAAGGACATGTTTTCAGGGGTTAGTGTGGATTCTAGTTTTTCTCAGCATGTAAGGGCTTCAGGTGAGATAGTTGTCATATTTATGTTTTCTCTGAAGTCCATAAAACACTTTACTCTATAGTATCATACCATTTATAGCACCGTCACCACATCTGAAGTGGCTTGTGATAATCTCTGAGGGACTAAAGAGAAAATATGGTGTTTTCCACTTCAGCTCCACTTCAGAACGGCATTTCCCAGACTCTCTCTAAATGTTCCTCTGTGAATTTCAGTCCTGGAGAAACAAGGAACATGGTCTGGGGCATTTTGTGCCTTGAAGATCATTGTATGATGTAGGTGACAATGAAAACCCCAAACTAGCAAGTTTTTCATACACTTGATGCTACAATGTCAAGCAAACAAAAGCCTCTCTTTCCATCAAACAATAAAGTGTTTGCTGTTCTGGGGTATTTGGCTAATCTAAAATCCATCATAGTACTGAAGTGCATTGCTCTACCACACTGCTGCCTGGAAAGGAAATCAATGACTCAGAACTTCACAGGCACACATTCATTTTAAGTGTCGAATGCCAAGACATCATCACTTACTCTCACCTCACTCCTGCTGTCATTTCATTGCCAGTCTGAACACAAGCTGCAAAGGATTAACTTTATGTTAAAGCAATAAAATACAACCTGCTTCTCACGCTCACACAGTGTGTAGGAGAGGCAGGCTCTGGGCCTGACTGTGGCATTTAAAGAGCGGAAAATAAAACAAAAAAGTTGTTAAACGCCTACTTCGCTATAAACTGCTCTGTTTTGACCCATCTAAGGGACGGAATTTGCAAAGGGAGCAGCACCCAGCGAGAGTCATTTCAGGTAGGGAAAAAAATTCAGTGAAAGAAAAGGCACTATTTACCCAAAGGCACATTTACCAAAAAAAGAAAATCATGTCTGATTCTAAGATACCCATCAAAAACCAAGCTACCTATCACCAAAGCAGCTTACGAAAATAGACAGGATTTTTCTCATGCATTGTGCTAGACAGTGGCTGCTGACGCCATCAGCAGCCCAAAGAGACAGTCATCAGTAGGAACATTGCTCAGCATTTAAGGGGGGAACCTAGCAGAGATGTGCCATGAATCCAGCCCTGCACAAGGAGCGGTAATGTGCACTCTTATATTCTGAGCTCATCTATAATGTAGGGTGCCACTTACATACCTATCCCAGGTCTAGAAACAATGATGTACATACCTGAAATGATGACTACTTTGTTCACAGAAATGTCCAAAAAGGTATAGTGAACCAGGGGTGCACTATCAGCCTTGCATTATACATAACCCTGGAATGATTTTATCCATACTAGGTCAACAAAAGTCATGCCACTGTGGAAGACTGAAAGAAGGGAGGAGCTGAACTACAATTTCTTGAAGGAAAAAAAAAAGCAAAACACCTTCCTTCACTCTCAGGGAAAAAAAAAAAAGGAAAGAAAGGAAAGAGTTATCATAAAATAGAAAAAAGATGATAGTCCTTGAAATGGAAGTCACCTATCACTGTCAGCAGTACACAGACAGTTTTCTCTCAAAAACTTCATTAATATTGTCCATTAAATTTTCATGTGATTATTTCCCACTGGATTTAAGCTGATTCACATAATAACTGGTGTTACCTCCTATTAAAACTTGACTTTTCTTTTCTTAATAAAATTGTATTTTGAAGAAATGCCCCCTGAGACCTCAAATTGTAATGGGTTGAGAGGAGCAACCATAGTTTTCACGGTGACAAGAGAAAAAAGGCTGTTGCAATTTGACGCGTCAAGAGGCAGACAAATGGGTAGTGAGGTATTAGAATTGAGCAGTGCTATACATAAAAATCTTCTTAAATTCACATCTAAGAGATGTATTTGGCATGTTTGTTTGGCATACTTAAAACCAGCAGCTCCACAGAGTGGAAAAAATTCATCTAAGCTGCAAGCATTAGGTAGACTTAACTACTAGGGAAAACAGGACACAACACAATTTAGCCACTGCATAACCACTTCATTGAGCACACAGCGATGAAAAGCAGCCTGAATGTGTTCAAATTCACATTCAGTTCTCCCTTCACCTCTCCTCAAGTTTTTAAAGTGTCTACCTATATCACACCAGTAATCAGGCCTTCCAATGAGAGAATTTAGCTCTGTACACACCAGCACAAGTGAAGATTTATAAAACATTTCTTCTAATTTCAGTATTACTATCCTTGAATATTTCTATTTTCAATCTTGTTTGTTAACAGGCATCACAGACTTTTTTGTTTCTTTAATTCTTGGTAACTCCTGTCACTTTAAATTGAAATGATATAAGGATGAAATCCAGAGTCCACTGAAGTATGGGCTTCCTGTTTTTCCCACTGGCACTTCCTCTGATTCTACAATTTCTTAGTTTGAGTTTTCACTTCTGTGCTGTTTCAGGGGCAAAACACAGAAAATCCAAAACTGTATGTCTTGTTTACCCAAATGACAGTCTGAACTTCTTCTTTTCATAAGGTATTTGCTGACACTTCACTCATCCTCCCTTCAGTATGAAACGCTGTGCTACTATTTACATTCACGTGAATACACTTTGGAGCAAACCTGGCACAGACAAAAGCAGAAATATTTACAAAGAAAATCATTATCACAAAATAAAAATATTCTCGAAAATTTTCTCAGATAAAATCTTGTTCCACAATTTCAAGCATCCACAGAAGACTCAAAATACTGGACATAGACCACTTCTGCTCAGTTGTAGAACTCTTATGCTATTGTATCAGATTCTGTTGCATACTGCTTGTCACTTTCTGTTAGGACACCAGCTCTCCCAACTTTTGTCTCGCCCAGGGGCCAGGTCTGTAGACGTGTGATCGTGTCATTTCGCTGCAAACATATGGCATGGAGCCATGCAATACGTTCTCCACGGTTCATGACACCTAAGAAGCTGCACTAGCAGGTGTCAGCCAGGAAAAATATTTTACACCATGGTCCCTTCAGACATGGAGTCCTGAACGACAGAAAACTTTCCTGGCTGCAGCACCGTGTCACAGCTTCTCCCTTGCTTGGGGACAGTCATGGCCAGGCATTGCTGGCCACATCTCCAGTTCCCCTCTCAGTCAGCTGTGTTTGAAAATCACAGGCATGGAAATAGTTACAGCAATGCACTTCACATATATGACAAACAGGTACTACCACAGCCAGGTATGTGTTGGCATGGGGTGGGGGGAAGATCGTGTTCAAGGCTTGGCAGATCTAGGGCATGTGAATAAGCAGTGCAGTCTATGCACCGCTTAGATTTGTGACCAGCAATACAGTGCAATGGCAAGAGTGGGGCAGACTTTTTCAATACAAAAAATATTTGTTCCTGAAGGAACTACAGAAAATAATATTGTTGAATCACAGGAATGTCAGCTAATGTGGAGTTTTTTAAGTTGGGTGAGGGCAAGCAATAGCTAGCAATAAAATCTTGCTATGAGTACTGCTGGTTAAGATGAATCATGAGACTTTTTTAGTCTCTGAGTCTGTTTTGATATCAATTACTACTACATCAACCATTAATTTTGTATCATTGTCATACATTGCTATCATAATCACAAAACACCCACTTGTGACCAAGCAGTTTAGATAGTACAAAGAAAATGCAGCAGCAGCTGGAATAATAACTGCCTCTTTCCCTGCACTCTATACAGTAAAGAAGAATATAATCTTCTTTATAACAATTTTCATACCTCTGGCAAACCGTGAGCATAAAAAGGTGAAAATAATGTATTTCTTTCAATTGGAAAAATGCTGTGCATTTAAAGTCCAGAAGGAGTCAAAAGCCTAAAATGGTGTCATTCAGGCACACATCATAGAAAAATACCATCAAAGCTCAGGTAAGGCAACAACAACAACAACAAGCTGTGGAGGTAACTTTCCAAAAAATAACACAGGTATGTCATTCCCAATTACACAGCGTTATTTGTGATGAGTATATATAAAAAAACAGAGCAGTTGTTGAAACAGAATCACTTTTAGAGAGTAAATGAAGTAAAATACATTTCACTGTCCACATCAAAATGAAGGATTAGAGAGAGTAAACTTTAAAGATGCTGCAAGATTCCATTTTATGCCATTTTTAAAATCTGAATCACATATTCCTGTTGTTGAATAACTCCACTCCCAGTGCTCAGTTTTCCCTGTTGTAGAGGATTTACACAGATAATTGTAGAGAACTGATAGTTCAGCAAGATAAACTCTTTACTAGTAAAAATATGGAAAAACTGTTAGCTTTTTGACAGATATTAACTAGCCAAAATAGCTTCAAAAAAGCCCTTCCATAAGGGCTTTTTTTGCACAATGAAAAAAAAAAAAAGAAGAGATCTCAGCAAGTGACCTATTTCTTCTCTAGTGGCAGAATCTAAATGTAGAAGGAAGAGATACCACTGCTGACAACAACAGCAAAAAAATATAAAAGCATTTAAAGTAAATTGATAAAATGAACAATACCACATAGCTGGGTCAACATAATGGTCACTCTGTGTAATAAGGGAAGTCAAATATTAAATTGCTGAACTGTTAGCAGTAGTGTGTAATTTATCACTTAAATTAGCCTCAGCACTAAAGGAAAAAAAAGGTGGCAAATGTGATTACAAGTTTTAAAAAGATCTCTGGAAAAAAAGATGAGAAAAAAAGATGAATAAGAATGATGTCCATACAGACAATATGATAGGAACAAAAATAAAGGGTAGAATGAGTAAAAATATAGATAAATGTCACGGAACAAGAATGACTCAGAACAGCTTTTATTGGTGGATGCAATGTCTCATAACTCTACAACTGTTCCTTTGTGGAGTTAATGAACATACAAGATCATGAAAATGATCTGGTTGATGTATTAACTTGGATTTCCAAAGGACTCTCGGCACAATTCCCCCAAAGGTTTTAAAGGAAGTAAGCTGACCTGCGATAGAAAGTCATGGAACGAGCAATAGGCAGGAAGATAGGAACAAAGGTTAGGCATAGATGATCAGTTATCACATAGGAGGGAGGCAACCACTGTACTCCTGTAGCTATATTTGGTAGATCCTGCACTGTTCAATATCCTCCTAAAATATCTACAGAAGAATGTGGCTGATGATACAACAGAATTTGCTAAAAGCACAACCTTACTGAGGTAATTAAAAAATGAAGAGTTGTGAAGATATGTAGAAGGATCTCTCAAAACTGACTAACTGGACAATACAACAGTGGATGGAACTGAATGTTGATAAACGCTAAGCAATTCAGACATGAACACTCCCTCCCCAAGTTTACATGCCCTGTAAGGAGCTATATGTTAGCTACTGTTGCTCAATGAAGCGCCACCGTAGACGATTCTGTGAAAATGTCTGCTCAAACTTCAAACAGAACATAATGAATTATTAGCAAAGAAATAGAAAACAAACTAGCAGATGACATTATTATACTGCATACCTCACCCACATCATCAATTCTGAGCAGAGTTCTGGTGATTTCATTTCACATATTCATTTCACATTAAAGCTGGAAAAGGCAGCAGAAGGGGAATAAGGATGATAAAAGACATAGGAAGGCTTCCATACAACAAGTGCTGTTGCAAATCAGAAAGTGGATGATGGAGGACAGCTATTATACCAGTCTATAAAATCATGACTAGCCAAGAGACAGTGATGGGATAACTGCTTCTCATAACCCAAGAACTCGGAGTCAACCAATGAAATTATCAGGCAGACACTTCAAAACAAATAAAAAATACACCTACAATACCTGATTAAACTGTGGAATGTATTGTTATTGGGTGTTGTAAAGGCAATGGAAGAAAGGTCATTCAAGAACTACTAAACAAAAACTGTAGGCACCAGTCCAGGTCAGGGAGCTCCCTAAGATCCAGGGGGGCAGCAGAGGGGAAGGTGCGCCGAGGGACTGCTACTACCCTGGGCCTGCTGTCAGAGCCCCTTCCTAAGTTTTTGTGACTGATCACTGTGAGAAACAGCTTACAGGTCCAGATGGTCTGACTGCAGTACTGCCTGTCCTATGTTCATATTGACTTTGTTGTATAAAATCCATTTAATTTCTAGTGTTTTGGAGTGTGCATTGCACATAAATTAATTTGCATTATTAGCTATGTTTTTTCTTGCTGTACAGAAGATTCTTGGCTTGCTGATTTTTAAAAAATTTCCTATTATTTGCAACCTCTAGTATTTGCAAAGGCTTTTGGCGTGGGGAATATCTTTTAATGTTAGAATTGAAGTCACAATAAATTTATCTGCTAATTTGTCTTCATGGAGATAATTTCAGCATGGCAGAATATTGTCTAAATGTAGCATGCAGGAACATAAATAGACCTTTCACTTCTATTTTATTCTCAGCCACTCATCATTATTATGGTAAAAGCTATTGTGAATTACCTTTGATCTATTTTCTGGAAGAGTAAGTTTTCATCTGTTTCAGATAGCTCAAGGAACATATTTCACAAAGTTCATTAACATGAACTTTAAACCCTTAGAATTTTACAGTTGAAACTCTTTAAATAGTTATATCTATATGTTTAATTTTATTATGCAGTTATGGTGGCAGCCACTATTACTAAAAATTCATGTCAGGTTTAACTGTGGAACTATAAATCCCCATACTTAATTTTTTCAAAGCAGCCTACTTGAAAATATCCTCAAGTTAGGTGACAAACATATGAAGCTATCTCAAGAAATAGCAGCTTTCATTTATATTATAAATAAAAAATCAACTACTTATTATTTCTCTGAAAGACCTTAATCAGAAAACTTAAATTTTTTTAAACCCAAGGTTACTATGATATAGCAGTTGTTTATTTATTAGATTTTTGCTTTGTTTTTGTAATGGCAGTGATTACATTTGAAGATGTTAATAATTCCAGAATTCCAAAATGTAAATATTTCACATTTACAGTTCTTCATAAGTTTCCTAATAAGCTTAAAAGCTATTAAAAATGTTGAGTTTTCCCCTTTATCTAATGCATGTGTTATATTTAAGTAGACAGCAATTAAGAAACAAATTTCCAAAAGCAATTGTAAATTACCATTTATAATTTCTGTATGCCCAGTCTGAGATAAATGGGATCTTTTTGTTTATTTGATATTAACTAATTGTAATTAATTTAGTTGTTAATTAATTGGAGGTCCACTAAACTTAATCAGATTCTGGTGTCACTGGTTATTTTATGTTTTGTAGACCCAAGTTTACATACTCCCAAGCAGAATAAAGTCTTGCAACTACAAAACCACAGTGGACATGGCTCTTGTCACCCAGCCTGCCACACAAGCAGTGAAACTCCTGCTTATTTTTTAGCTTCAGTTTGTCTGTTTTCCTATCTGTAAAATTAGGCTAAGTGAGCAAACACAACCAGTGAAATCAGAGGAAAGGAGAAACATAAGAGTGAGAATATGTGAATGGAGAAAAGGAGGAACTGATTTGTGTCATATTGCTCAGGTACACCATAGCTTGGGAGCAAGCTGGTAGCTTTTTTTCGCACTGCCAAACAGGTTTCTTACCTCTTCTGCACCTGACAGAATTGCTACACTTAGATCCAATAACCAGCCATAAGTAGACCAGAACCAAAGGATTCTCTGTAGAGTAAAACTAGGGAATGAATGACGGAGAAAAAAATTGGAAGAGAAGAGGAAGAGAGAGAGAGAGGGAAGGGTTAGTTGAAAAATACAGAGACTCAAGTATTAATCTGTCCAAGGTGAAATGGCAAACAATGTCCTGTACCTGGTACACTGCTGCACCTAGCAGTTCACTTAGTCTTGAACCCTCAGTGTGTCCCTCTGTCAATGTGTGGACAGCAGTATTTCTCTGTACGGGCTGTGTGAAAACTGAAAACCATCTTACAGACAGTTGTTAACAAAAACAAGAAAGGGCCGTACATTAACATTTCAGTCATCAAATACTACATACAAGACATAAATATCAAAACATTTTTGTTTACTTGACTATAAATAGCTGAAAGAGCCGTTGGCTAGATGAATAGATTTCAACTGCTTTTATTCAATTAAATTGTCCAGATTTATAATCTCACTTCCACCTACGTGTGCCTTCCATTACTATATAACATAGTTCTCTGGGAAACAAGGGAGCAGAAAGTTAATGAAGTCTCTAAACAATTATTTAACTGCTTTTAATTAAATATGCTGGTATGAAATCAGAACTACTGCATGTTCTTCCTCTTAAGCCTCCAAAACTTGGTACGATCCCAAAGTTTCAGAAGAAACTGACAAAGAGGAAAAAAAGCACAAAAATTCTTAGAGGCTTTAGTAAAAACAAGATTAAATCTTTTATTAGTAATTTAATTCATATAATGAACTAATGAGCTTTATTTTTAAAAATTATCAGAGTGTCAGAGTTTTCCCTAAAAGGATATACCTTATATATATGATTCTTCAGTATTACTTTTGTCCTTTTATTAATATTAACAGTGACAGTAGCATAATAGTCTCTGACTATGCTGGGTAAGCAAGAAGCTGCAGCTACTGGCATGGAGAGTT
The DNA here is from genome assembly GCF_036417845.1 of Apteryx mantelli. Taxonomy (NCBI): domain Eukaryota; kingdom Metazoa; phylum Chordata; class Aves; order Apterygiformes; family Apterygidae; genus Apteryx; species Apteryx mantelli. Next base: position 51,280,687 of record NC_089980.1, on the reverse strand, counting down.
ACCAGGTAAGCAGACGAGATGGCAAACGAATAGTATTTCCAAGTCAGCAGGATTTGTTATCCAAAGCCAGTTATTCTGAAAATCTGATACATCAGTAGGAAGCTAATATTGGCCAGTGATATATTTGTCTCACTCCACGCTGAGACAGCGGTCACCGTATCCTTTGCTTCTGCGTGCTGACATCAAGGAAAAAGATATTGTTACAACAAACTAGAAGGAGATAATCCAGTTCAGGAACAACAGTTTCATTAGTAGACCAATGTGGTACATTTTCAGTGACAGCTAAGTAACAAAAATGGCCTGATCTATTAGTTGATTGTAAAAACTGACGATAAAGTTTTCTAAACTTTGTAAAGCTTTTGGGCTAACCCAACATCACTTTTGAATAGTTCATCTAATATATAGTTTTATGACAAAGCTGTGTACTTCGGAGATAACTTGATGGGTAAAGATTTTAAACATTTAATTTAGACTTATTATAGTCTAATTTGTTGTGTAACAGAAATGGTGAAATACATACCTCCTATTGGTATAACAGAGCACCGGAAGTTCTTTCCAATGTAATCAGTTGAATTTAATGCTAACTGAATTTTCAGCTTCTGTAATCTGGATCTGGGTAATGGTTTTAGCATGAACTTTTTATTTGAGTAGGCTTCTTTAGACTTATTTTTCTAATCAGTACTCTGTATTCTACTCACTATTCTTTCTTACTTTTCACCTAACAAAGCTCTCAAAGACTTCAGTGAAAGTTGTCTTCAGGAAGAAATAAATCATGTTGAATAAAGTCCTTTATTCACACAGTTTACTACACAACATATTTTTTTGTTGCACTGGGTGCTAAATAAAAAGCAAACAAGTGAACAACATTTCATCTTTCATAACGTTCTTATTGTCTACTGAGTTCCAACGAAAATGTAGTTCACTGGTTTGTTTGTTTCAAATTTTAAAATACTGACCGAGTATCATTCATTTTGGCTAAATTAACCTTTGGATTTTAGCATGAGATACAGATTAAAGCACATGTTACACCTAATGCTGTTTTAAAAGGAATCTAGTTAACTGGGCTCATTTACAGTCAATGACAAAACCTTGGGCCTCCTGTGGGGTTTGAACTTCACCTTTAATGACTAAAACAGAGGCGGAAGGAATGGCTGTCCTGTGAAGGTATTACATTTACCACTGAATGCAATTCTGAGTAGAATTTGGAGCCTTTAATGCTAAAGGTATGAAAAATTCTAATTAAAACAGATAACTTTGACAATATCACCATAGAATAGGGGTAGGATTAGGAAGAATGAAATTAAAGAACTCAGTTGAAGGTAACTAAAAGTAAGCAAACATGAACAGAGTTCTGCTTTATTTAGGAAATGGATATGAATATTTATAAGCTATGTTCAAATCATAATTTTAAATGATTTGAAGAGTTGTAAGATTTTCCTAATTAGAATCAAAATGAATCTATTTTGCATTAGTATGCTATAGACAAGAAAAAATGGGTTGGTTACAGAAATAATGTTACAGAACACATATTTTGTTGTACTGATAGGAGTAATATTGTTATTGTTACACAGCACATTATGCTAGAGTCAAATTCCATACTTGCAATCTCTACCTATTACTCCAATATGGACATTCCTTTATAATCTAAATAGATATAATTCAATTATTAATACTTCATAAGTAATTTAAGAGTTTATAAAATTACTTTATTCATAAATAGGATTATGTATCTAGAGTAGACGTATTTTGTAACTGGTTTATGTAACCTATTACATAGATAAAAATCTTATGGTAATGTCTTTTATTTTTTTTCTTTTATTCCTAAAGGGATTTTCAGCATTTAGGAGATTGTACAATACACTGTATTGATTGCTAGGATGAGAAAACATTAACTATTCTATAGAGTGTCTTGTAAAATTATGTCACCTTAGGGTAACAAGAGAGGAGGAATTTTATTTAGACACACTTAGTTTGATGTAGCAGGTTGCGACAGTTTGATCTATGTGCTTGATAGTAATGATAACACAAACTCTATGCATCTCTACCAGTCACGAAGCCTATTTCTTCATTTTGAGTTCAAAAACCTGTTCATTTTTAACCAGCAGCCACATGAAAAAACTAAAACATATCATATTATCAGAAGGAATGACTGTTCCTTGCAAAGAAACTGGAGATGAGCACTGATGTAGCCAACCACCTAGCTATAAGTGAGAAAATGAGCTGGTCAAGCTAGGGACATTTTAATCAGCTTCAAGAGCCAATACACGGTAATGAGGCTGCTCAAACAATACCCACACACGGGAAGAGAGGAAGCGCACACCAGGCCACTCCTGCTGTGCTGGGTACTGTGGGGAGATGCTTGTAACACATACAGTCTACCCAGGGTAACAAATTACACCAAGCTGGAAAAAATTAAAATGCCAGTGGAAAGACATGGAAGCAGAAACAGAACCCATTAAAGCTGATTCATCTTGTTGCAGTTAAGTTACAGGCAATACACCTTCGTTCACCCTTTCCAAAGCATAATCAGAATCTAAAGTCCACCAGGCTTTGGGCAAATAAAATAACCTCTACATGGGAGCACTTACCGTTTCAGCCCTCAATCCCCAGCAATGGCTAGAAGCACACTCATTACCACACACAGATAAAAGCTACCCATGCTACACACACCTAAAGGAAAAGCAACCCACACATTTTTATTTTGGTTGACTGTCATAACATCAATACCATTGGTACTAAAGGAGTGTCTGTAAATTTAGACATTTTCTATTCCCAAACAGTATGAGAGTTTTACTTTCTTCCTGTTCATCTGAGATTAAAGTCTTTATTTCTTTTAAACGTTACAGGACCTTACAAGCTCAGATCAAATTCACCCAGCAGAAGAAAGGTTGCTTACATTAGACTTGGCCAAGGTTCATCAGGTTTAACTAATCTCAGTATCCATCTCATTGAACAAAATGTGGCCAAGTTTCAGTTAGACATATGAAAAAAGCAAGTCTCTTGGAGTTTCTGGGTTCCTAATATGAGGCTCCTGATGCATGTGCAGCCAGTATAAATTACATTTATTATCAGTTTTGTTTCACTGATCCCACTGATAAGTGGGATGCATTCTAGTCTTGCTTTATTGCAGCAAGTTTTGACTAATGCAAAGACTACAAGCATAAGCATGACCTTTCCATTCCTTTCTTTCCTCCTTTTCATAACAGGCTAATTTTTTCCTTTAACAAATTGTGGAATAAGGACCTCCACTTCACCGGCTATCAGCTTGCAGCCGCCTGATTTGTCTCCCAAATGTTATGGTCCAGAATGCATAGTCTGCCTCCTGCACTTTGCTGCTACTTTACTGCATCTGCATGGGGATAAGGGGCAGAAACAACCTAGAGCTAACCAAATTTTCACAATGCACTTCCATCAAATAAAAAAGAAAAAAAAATTAATATGTTTCCTCTAATTCTTTATGCCACTTCAGTAAGCACAGTGTATTATCAAGGTCACTATTAATAGAGCAGCTGCTGGAGAGAAATTTTATTTCAAAATGGAGGAGGGAAAAGTGGGAGAAACACAAATACAAGTTGTGCTAATGAATTCTCCCTTTTTATTGCACTGGATCAGTGACCACAGTCTACATAGCTGCTAGTGGGCATCTCATTACAAGTTAGCTCCATCAGTCAAGTGAAAAGAAAACTAATGAAAAGAACTGAAATTGAAAAATCATGGGAACACGCCTACTTCAAGGAACAGTCTTGTTTTGTAACTTAAAATGTCTGATTTAATCATATGTATTCATATATCCATCCAAGAAAAGGCATATTTTAGAGAAAACACAGCAGTGTTTTCAACTGAATTAATCTCGGTTCATATTTGTACGTTTCTACTATTTAGTGGCTTTCTTTAAAATTTCCCATAACACGGTAACTTTTTGCTACCACCCAGACTGCATTTTCTGAACTAGAGAGTTTAGGCCTAGGATGAGTAAGGCTTTGAGTGTAATTCCTAGTATCCAAGAGCACTAGTAGACTCCTTCAACAGACACCACCAAAATGAGGTAGACGAAGGTGCTCCTTCTGGAGCTGGCTGCAGTGCTATGGCTCTGCTAGGATAACCAAGTGCCTTCAGTCAAATAATTTCAACAGGCTTTGCAGATACCAGTAAATCAAATATACAACGCTCTGAAGTAAAGTAAAAGTAAAGGAGAAAGGTGATGATGGTTTACATATTATCTGTTCGTAAAGGCTGTTTCTGAACTACCTAGAAAGAAATTCTTCATGGGCAGAGTTAAGGATGAAAAGCATGTTTTGTAAATAACACATTTCCCTAGGAAGATACTTGATCATTCTTCACTAAAAAGAAAATTGCCACGGGTTTCTCCCTTTAAAGACGCAACAGCATTATTCATCTTTAGCATGTTGGGATGCTAAGGAACAGAGAGATCAAGTGGCTTGCTAAAAGCATCAAAGGAGTCAGTGCAAGAACCAAGCACCTAACTGGTCTCTCGGAAATTTCAGCTGACAGCTTAAACTCAGCTCACTTTCCTTTTTTTTTTTTTTGGTAATGATTAAAAGGACTTCATTCTCTTATCATTTTAAAAAAGAAAAACATCGTGCCAGTAGATCTTCCACATTAAGAGTAATTGGCACCATCAGTGAAGAGTCAGCACTTACCCTGTAAGTCAATGGTCAATTCAGCAAAAAAATGTCCAAGTGCCAAACCACAAGCCCATAAAACTCTGTAAACTCAGTTAACTGCTTCAGTTTGGGTTGAGGTCATGCTTATTTTTATGTCTGAACTAAACTTCCACATTAAAAATAACTTAGATAATTTCTGTTCCTTAAAATTTTGCAGAAAAGTTGGAGACTGAAAAACAAATATTTTTTTAAAGTACATATTGAAAAACAAACAATATAACAGCAACTATAAATTGAGCATGGCTATTCTGGCCACAAACTCTACTCTGCGCCACTGAAATAATTTCAAATCTCGTATAATTTAGCAGAATCCACCCATTATCTCTAATTTATTTTCTAGATGGAGATTCACTGCAGCAAGTAGAAATCTTTCAAATCTTCCACAGAAAATGTTTTCCCATTTGTGAAAAATATGCAGCCATTTTTTTTTACTGTCAATTTACACTTGTAACTATTTTTTACTTCAAATTGCTGTTTCCAGCAATAGCTGGAATAATAACTTCACACTTATTAACATAATGAAAGCCAATGTTACTGCCAGGCTTTCTCCTGCTTTTTGTTCTCCCACTGTCCATAAAGTAGCATTCTTTCTCACTTAAAGGGTATAGGGGGTGTACTCCCTATGAAAAATGAACAAAAAAATTGCACTCCAAAAGAGTAATGTTTTCTAATGCACTGTAGTACCACTTCCTTCTTACTAGTTCTTTCATTTACTAACGGACAAGTTGAATTTAGCACTGTCTATTTACCCTTTGGATCACAATTTGCAAACCTTGCTCATTTGAGTAGTTCTTGCTCCTAGAATAACACCTGCAGACGAGGGGTACAGAAGCAGTCCCTAAATTTTTCTGGACATAGTGGAACGATCTCCTAAAATTTGTGAACCAAGCTCTATGCTATATTGCTCTTACACATATGCTGCTGATATCAGAACTAGATGAAGATGAAAACTTTCAGTGAAAACATAAGCATATTTATTTCTGCATCATCAAGTTGTACAGGTTCACAAGAGCTTTCTAACAGGGCCCTGAGGTCAAGTTTTAAAAAACAGCAATAGTAAAACCCTGACACATTGGTGAAAGGTAGACAGAAGATACTGGAAACCCAAATTACAGTGACAACAGCTCACTGAAATTTAGGATCTTTCCAGAAGAAATTCTAGATTGTCTTGTCTAGAACTGGAATGAAAAGTCAGAAACTTAAAAATGCTTTACAAAATAGAATATTCTCAGAAGTTTTGTCATATGAATCCATCCATCAGGTTCATTGCTTTCTGACAGTTCTGAGTGCTACCCTAAAGGCTGTGTTCAGGGTGGTCGTCATTTTTCAGATTTGCATCCAGCCAGCTCCAGATAACAGACTTTGGACTGCCCAATCCTTGGACCAGTACAGACACACCTAAAGTCATTTTTGTCATTGTGAATAGTTTTTTCCACCCATGCCACCTGAGAGGATATAACACAGCTCAAATTAAAATACCATGGTGTTCTGGTTACATATATCAGTAATCTGTGTGTTTGATTTTAATTGCATATCAACACAGGGAACCATATTCTCCATTTCATTTAAGCATTCTTCTATTCCAAATTTTTTCAAGAATCAGATAATCTGAATGACAATCTACCCCATTACTGCAGTTCTGGTTTGACAAATACAGAGTCAAGCTTTCATATCAGATAAACATAGAATGGCAATCTTTCAGACACTAATAAAAATAGATATGTAAGTTTTTTGTACCTGACAACTGAGAAGTACAATATCACACTCATGTCTCAAGGGATTCCCATTTTATCTTTAGAAAGCATATATATGACACTGTGTGTAAAGTTATATTAAACTGGAAGCAATTAGTGATCTCTTTGTTGTAACAGTTCAGGTAATTTGTGAACTGGCTACTTCCAAATAATGAATTATACTTATAATAGTTCCACATTGTCCGACCCGCAATCTTAAACATAGCTCTTGGTAAATGATTTTATTTTTTGCTGGAATTCCACAATGATCATACTTTCATTTCTAATGTGAAGAAAAACACATTTTTTAAATTAAAAAATTCCAAAGAAACAGAAATTCCTTTCCAAAAAGTCTGAAATAGACGCAGGTAAAATGAATATCTCTGGTCATGCTTTAAAGAAGAAAGAAAACAGCACGTGCTTAAGAAACGATTTAGTATGACACCAAGTAAATTCCTCATGGAACAGACTAATTTTCTACTAATTAAAGGAGAATCTCTTCTATTCTTGGACATCATCTTGTTCCCTGGTACACACTCCAATAAAACGGACAGCCAAAATCATCAGCTTCTTAGCAAAGGTTTCTGAGGTTTGATGCGCTCTGTTTTGCAATTGAAATTATACAGGTCAAATGCTGCCTGGCCACCACCAAAGCAACAGAAGACAAAGTAAGATCTGATCATTTCAAAAGACAAATCAGAATTTTCAGACATTAAAAAAAAAAAATTACCTGGGTCTTCTATAGATAAGTTCTTCGTTAACCATTGAACAATGTCTGAACCTAGGAACAAAACAACAGGTATTTTAATTTAGCAAGTTTTCCCTTCTTATTCTTCAGTTCCCTAGTCCAATTAATATTGTTCTACCACACCAAAAAAATCTACATTTTTTGCTTAGTTTGTCTAGAATCAACAAGACTATTTTAATTTTACAGTGTCTCCACCATTTAAGCAAAAGAAACATACCACTCACTTCTTTCTTTAGGCCAAGACTCATAAAACATAATAGAAGCACATTAAGGCTATGATAATAGCCTGCATTTCAAAAATTGCACTGTTGCAAAATTTACCTAGAAAAACAAACAAACACCTTATTAAGTTAACACTAAGTTCCCCCCACCTTCCAAATTACTTTGTAAATGAAGTCTAGAAAAGGAAAATACAATACACATTGTGAGGATGCTATCTACAGAATATATGCTGCAGGCCATTTCTGCTTAATCTCTTGGACTAATACATGTCATTATGAGCTCCATTGAGGAGCTCCAGTTTGTCAGCCTTGCCTTCTGATTTTCCTACCTTTAACTATTACTTCTGCTGTAGTGACTTTGGACTCTCTCCATTGGCCATCAGTAAAAGCATATTCATTTACCTTACCATGTACTACCAAGTTTTCAAACTCTGCCTCATGTCTAAGCCCTCTATAGAATTTGTTTTTCTCCTGGTGCTAAAGTCCTTTTCTTACCATTGCAATCTCTTTTCTTCTTTTGTATCCATTCATTTACTGCCTGTCCATTTCTTTCTATTTAATTCCCCATCCTTATTTTAAGGTCCATGTCATTGCCCCCTCTTAATACCTCTGATGCCCGATTCCCTGCTGTCTTTTTCTTTTTCCCTCAGTATTCTTCCACCCCTACTTCCCAGTTCCTAAAACCCCTCTGCTGGCTCTTGGCCAGGAACTTCTTATCACACTTTGCACTCTGTGAGCCCAGCCAAGCTTCAGTCACTCTCGCATTTCAGACTGTAAGCTATCCAGCTGGACCCACTGTGAACATGCTGAATTGCAAAATAAATTACGAAGCAGTTCTGCAGACCAAAAGACAAACACATTTATGATTTAAAAAACTTTAAATAACAGCATTGGCCTAAGGGCAAAATGCATTAAAACACTAGGGGGGTTGTGTGCATTTTCTGTTTCATGATGGCTGCATCATGTCTTCATTTCAGACAAACAATATAATGGAAAGACATGTCACATAATACTTCCTTAACAAAATCAGTATTTAAGTTGTCCATTTATTTCTGAGCAGATGTAATAACCTCATCCTTTTCCAAGTTTTAAGTTTCAAAAGCAAGAAAGATAATAAAAATTTACACAAGTATTAGACAAATCAAAATAATAAAATCTCATGAATGGACAGTAATGGAAAATATCAGAACATGGGAGAGACTTCCCCTGTCACTACCCAGATTCTGATTTCTTCCTGTACTTCCAGCTCATAATTTCCTTTGATCTTTTGGGGGCATATGAATATGATACATTAGAAAAGCATTTCAGAGAACAAAGAAAATCTGTTTTTTCTTACTCTTCATTCTAACTAAAATCACTTTGCCGCTTCTATATTATTACTCTTAGTGAATAAGTTTACCTTGTATTTTACAAAGCCTACTTGATTATAATGTAGCTTTTCTTGTGCGTATGCATTGCTGAATTGATTTCATAGCAAAGAAAACTGTGGTGATTTTACAACCATCTTCAGAGAAAACATTTTTATTAACTCATTACATATCTGCATTTTGATAGATATTAAACTCCAGTGGCCCCATTTCTCATAGCATTTACACTGAATTTTTCGTTAAACAAGTCAAATTATCTTTGCATGCCTACTGTTGAATGTGTACAAAATGTTTTCAGGTAGATATTCCTACCTCAAAGTATTCTATTTTTTGTGTATTTCTACAAACATATTTCCTCTCTTTACTCATGATGTTAATGAGGCCGACAATGAAGGATGAATTTCAGCTTAAGTATAAAATGAAATTTCATAGACAGTGACTTCAGTGAGACAGTTCCAAGGTATATTTTTCCATTAGCTGACGAGCAAAGATAGTCAACCCTAAATATTGCCATAAAACCTCAGAGGTTATATGAAAAAAGTAATTAGAAAAACAATATGAGATTTTTGAATACTGAATTCTAGCCTTGACTTCCTTCAAACCTCTCAGGCACCATATGGAGAGAAACTTTCTGCTCTCAGAAATTCCCCCTTTTTTATCTCATTTTCAATTACTTCTTTCTACCCCACTTCTTCCAAAAACTTTCTTACAGTGATGCACCATATATCTCATTCCCAATTTGCAAACAAGATCACATTTGCAAACAAGAGCTATACATCAGAGATTTTACCTCCAAACATTACACTGCCTCTGGCTTATTATAAATAATAGTGGGAAAAAGGGAATTTCTTGACAGTTGCATCACCTTTTTCCGAAAGATTGTCACCACTCTAATCACATTTTAGATTGAAGCTGTTTCCATGGTCCTTGAATGCCTGAACAGCGTTGTTTAAGCCAGCCATCACATTCATATACTCCAATGATTGACATAGTGACATAATGTGACAGAAGCTCAGGACAATAAATATCAACATACAGACCCTCTTTCTAGTGTGATGGGTATTCAAGTAAAGTAAAGTTGCCAATAATCTGTCATATCACAAATGAGGAACTTATCAGTTCATATTCCTATGGAAGATCTTGCAGACAACTCTAGTCCTAAAAAGAATAATAAATGTATTAATTTTAATAGTTTGTTGTGTGGTTTTTGGCTGTTACTTTTCATATCTAATCAACAAGATTATTTCAACTCAGTCAACCATTTCTGCACCCTTTTCTGAACTTTATTACTTATGCAGAAGTGTTTCAAAAAGTGAGACCATTATTATAATTTCTTATTTACTTACATGATCACGAAAAGAACAAGGCAACAAAACAACTGGATGCTTTTCAAGGCAAACAGTATTTCCTTTGAGTGGCTAGCTTTGAAAATATGGTGACTAGTAAATTTATGTAATTTTTCATATGCTATTTTCATACTCTATACTTCACATATACAGGAATCATGATCCAAAAACTAGGACTTCATTATTTTTAAGAAAGAATTAATAGCTATATGATGAAACACCTTTAACTCTCAATCCTGAATCTCTCTTATTGCCAACAAACTATCAGAAAGACAAGCTAGTAGGATGACATAAATGATATGGAAGGCAATAGCTTGGTATTTGTCCCTTCCAAAAATGAAAACAACTTTACCAGGAGCTTCAAGGAAAATGTTTGGAATGTCTGCTGATGTTGTCTCACATAGACAATGAAGTGTTTTTAAAATTTAGGTATTTAAAATATCCCCTTCATATAATTTGTAATTATCTTTAACAATTATCTTTTTAACTAGAAGCAAAACCAGTTCTGTAGGAGGAATTATAATTATTCATTTTGAACAGAAAGTAAAATAGTCTGAAGTAAATATAGAGATTGCAAGTGCTACGCTTGATTGAATTAAAGCCACAATCTAAAAAAGAGAAAATGTTTGCACTGTCAAAACGATACTCACTTTTTCTCTACTGTTAAAGGTGCCAGTCACTGGTAAGGAATGATAACAAAATCCTTGTAATAACATTTTCAGAGGAGATGCTCAAGCTAAGTTCTCCAAGTCTCTCTGCCTCACTCCTAAAGCAACTAAAAGGCAAGCTGGGCATTAGATTTGTAAGGTGAAGAAGACTTGAAATTAAACTGCCAACTGAATTTTGAAATCCCCCAAAAGCCTGTACTTGTCATGTCCATCTTTAGATCAAATACAGCTGGACAACACTAAGTGATCGTTTTTAATAACAAATCAAAGCTAGCACAAGCAGAAAACATGTAAGGTTTTTAGACTCAGTGCCTTTGAACTAACAGTGGGATTTTTAAATGCCAACACCTATCCAGATAAAGGAGATAAAATTCACAAGATCTTACCCAAGTCCACAACTGTGAAAGGCTCTCTAATTTTTTAATGAAAGCAGCAAAAAATATATTTAAATTCATATATGAACTCAAAACTCTCAACCATGTTCTTTACAAAGTTACTTTTAAATGCAAGGGGCCTGAAAATAGCAGTTGCTCTAGCTGTCACAGAGTCTTAAGGAAAATTATTTGAGGAAAATGTGCTCTCTGAACTCTGCAATGCTAATTTCCACATCACAGCCATAAAGGCCAGAGCAATGTCAAGGCTAGCTTTCAAGCACAAAATCCTTATTTTAAATAAGTCTCTGCAGAACACATTTTAAAAAGCTGTTGATTTTGAACTATAGCAAATTGAATGGAAATTGTAAAATCATTTCTTGCTATGCAAAGATGCAATGAGCCATGTTATCCTTGATCTGACACAAAAACCCCAACATAGTAGTCATGCAAAAGAAAATCAAAATCAAAATTCAAAATGCTGTATCATTTTCAGAATTCAAAAACATACTTAGTTGAAAAAGATTCAAGCTGTAAGAAAATATATGTTATTAATCAGAATTACAAGCTGTGGGATCACTGAGCAGTTTAACTGAGCTAGAACAATCTCTCGTTTCAGAAGGAGACAGGCTCAACCTTACAGAAAGTACGCTTTTACTACTGATATCTCAGTCCTATTCATTTTTTCATTGCAGACCTCAGAACTGCAGAGGGCGAAACGGCCGCAGCAGGGCCCAGCCCCGGCCAGGACCGGCGGCAGGGGGGGCTGGCCGCTCAAAGGCAGCAACGCAGCACCCGGAGCCCCCCAGGCACCTTCACAGTTTCACCACAATCCGGTTTCGGGTGGAGAATGAGGCACAGAACAACTCACGGTAGCAATAACTTAATAAACATTAAAATAGCAGTTTCTAAATTTAAGACAACCTGACAGTTATTAGACGAGGTAAGACCACTGCCTTTCCCTTGATTCTTTTTTCCTTTGGGAAAGGAGGGAGTTGTGTTGTTTTGACTTCTGCCTTCAACACCACTGGCAATACATCGTGAAATGAAGTTTAATTATTGATACATACATCAAAATCCTTGTTGGTCAGTGTCTGAAAAAAATATGCGCCTTTACATTTCTCACCGCTGATTTAGATATTGGCAATACTGCGACTGGATCAGATTAGGAGGCAGACTGTAAAGGCCTGGGGCCTGCCTCGTTTCTCAGCACTACTAGTTTTCTGATGTCCGGCCATTGAGAAAATGATTGCTCTCAGATGGGGTCTGACCCGGCACGAAAGGGCTTTCGTCAGCGATTGGGACATGATGATTTACATTCTCCCTGAAGTTTTCACGGTCACATACCATAGCATACCATGTTGTCACTCAGGTATATGAGCATGGACATTTTACAATTTTTTTCTTTTTCTGAGAAGCACAGTTTGTGTGTGCACGCATACATCTGAACAAAGTCGAGTACCATACATATCTCAGGGCAGAGAGGCAGTGGGGAAAAAAGCAACGGCTATAATATCACTGTCAACACTTTTTATAGGTTTAGGGATCTGAATATGTTTTTCCAGGTTACTGGTTTTTCCAGGTTTTTCAGATTCTTTTTTCCTATGACTATCATAGCTAAGCAAAAGGAAGATCTGCATTAGACACTTGATAGTACTAGGAGAGGAAAGGTGTGGGGACTCCCCTTTGAGGCTGCGGTTGCAGTAGTGCTTGAAGGAAAAATTAGGTATTTCCGCTTAAATTATGACAACAGTCAGTGCCAAACTGCATTTTATTTAAGTCTAGTAGAAAATGAATTAAGGGATACCTTGATTGCCCAGGTCACGTTTCAGAAGTAAGCTGGTAAAAAAATGTTTAGATGGTAAAAGGGGGAGATAAGGGAAATGCCACAAAGGTTGCATGTGGCTGGCTTTGGAATTTTTTCATATGAATTTAAATGCTTTCCACCTTGAATTTTTTCTGTTTCCTTTCTGTTTTCCTTTGGATTAATAAAAGATAAATATATAGACCTAATTGGAATTACTGTGTACCATGAGTAACAACAGAGCTGAATTTGTGCTAATCTGAATATATTGCTGATTGAATTTACATACTTAACCTACTTACCTTTACTGTTTAAATCATTTAACTTTTAAAAGAAATACATCATTGATCAAAGTGCAGTTCGATGAATGAAATTTGCATCTCAACCTTTACATATTTAATTCTGCCACTTGTTTTTTTTTCATTATTCATGGAAATAGATGCATGAACTTTTTCTTTTTACTTATTACAACTGGAGATGGCCCAGAGCATTGGTTTAAGTTCCCATAGACCTCAAGGAAACTTATAACCAGTTGCAGGTTTAAAATTCTCTTTTAAAAATACTCCTAGCTTTACAGTGAATATGGAATATTTTAACGAAACTATTCAAACACAAAAATAATTACAATTTTCTCATTTTAAAACAATATAATAGGCTATAATAAGTACTCGTTTTTTTTGCAGTGAAGACAAACACAGGAATTTGTAAAAATAAAAAACCTAAATGAATCGTCTTTGAGTTGGACCCTTTCACTCAAGCTCTAAGCAATCCTCAAAAATACTCAAGCCTAGAACTGCGAAAATGATCTATACCTGTCCTGGCTAGCATAACCCTGTGAAGAATAACTGTGCTGCCTGATATTGCTAAGTTACTAAACCTCTCCTTCAGAGAGGAAAACTCCTCTACTTTCATACTGTGAAAGAGTTAATATAGAATGTGAAAAATCCCTCCTAACTCCCATGCTTACATGAAATCACCCACAGTGCTGACCACCAAATTCCAGTAATGTAAATTCTGCAACCACACTATGTCTCACAGTCAGGCTTTAGAACAGAAATCCAGGTCGAATGACACTAGAAGGGTAAGTAAGCATGAATTCGTGCCCACTCATCATCCAAACAGTGCCAATCTACACGGGCCCTATTCCTCTCCAGCGGAAAGGAACCGCTACTTCATTCCAGCAACATTTACCTCTGAAGATTCTCAAAAAAAATCCTCTATTTACTTCAGTAGCTAAAAGTGACTGTTTTACAGATGACACTAGCTATGCATAATCAGCAATATACCAGTCACCACAGATGGGATCTCCGTAATCACAAGGCTGTTATTGTAAGCACTAGAGAGCATCTTGCTAGTGAACATTGCTTCATGCTCAACATTTGCAAGACAAGAATGATGCTGTTTAGAAAAATATATAGTCTGAAAACCCAGCACAGCCGTTCTATTGCACAGGGATTTTTATGTTTTTCTTCAAAATGATGTGAAGCCAGGGATCTTCTCTGCTATTGTGAAATTTCAGTGTCCAGGTGACATGAATAGAGAAAAGACTTTTTTGTACATTCCCCTGGCAAGGAAACTTTATAACTTCTTCTATCTAAAAGGTATTTGTGAAAAAAAAATCAGGAAATAGAATTAGAATTCTGAATGCCCTGAAGAAATCTCATTTAACCCTCACCAAATAGAAAAAAAAATTCTCATTTTTAAATTCATACACTTTACTGTATGCATACTCCAAACAAATCTTCTAAAGTCTGAGATCAGCAAGGAGCCCAGGAGTCTCACTAGTAAGACCTAGTTGATTTCCTGTCAATCAGAAAAATACAAAATAATAATAAAAGAAGATTAGGAGCTAACTAGCTTCAAGTTATCCTCATTATCATGATCCATCCCTCATCTCCTCTCATCCAGTTCCTCTCTCCCCTACAAACACAGACTCCACAACCTCTCTGAGTAACCTGTTCCAGTGCTCAGTCACCCTCCCAGTGAAGAAGTTTTTCCTCATGTTCAGATGGAACTTCCTGTGTTTCAGGTTGTGCCTGTTCCCTCTCGTCCTATCGCTGGGCACCACTGAAGAAAGTCTGGCCTCATCCTCTTGACACCCTCCCTTCAGATATTTACATGTTGATAAGATCTGCCTGAGCCTTCTCTCCTCCAGGCTAAACTCCAGGCTCTCTCAGCCTTTCTGCATATGAGAGATGCTGCAGGCCCTTCATCATCTTAGTTGCCCTTCGCTGGACTTGCTCCAGTAGCTCCATATGTCTCTTGTATTGGGGAGCCCAGAACTGGACTCCACACTCCAGGTTTGGCCTCATCAGAGCTGAGTAGAGGGGGAGGATCGATTCCCTTGACCTGCTGGCAATGATCTTCCTAATGCAACCCACGATACCATTGGCCTTCTTTGTTGCAAGGGCACACTGCAGGCTCATGGTCAACTTGTCCGCCAGGACTCCTAGATCCTTTTCTGCAGCTGCTTTCCAGCAGGTCAGCCTGAAGCCTGTACTGGTACATGGGGTTCTTCCTTCCCAGGTGCAAGACTCTGTATTTCCTTATGCTGAAGTTCTTGAGGTTCCTCTATGCCCATCTCTCCAGTCTGTCAAGGTCCCTCTGAATGGCAACACAACAGCTCTGGTCTATCAGCCACTCCTATCCTATCCTGTTTTGTATCACCAGGAAACTTGCTGAGGGTGCATTCAGTCCCATCATCCAGATCATTAATGAAGAAGTTGAACAGTACTGGATGCAGTCTTGACCCCTGTGGGACACCACTAGCTACAGGCCTCCAGCTAGACTTTGTGCCACTGATCACAACTCCCTGAGCTCAGCCGTTCAGCCAGTTTTCACTCCATCTCACTGTCTGCTCATCTAGCTCATATTTCATCAGCTTGCCTGTGAGGATGTTATGGGAGACAGTGTCGAAAACCTTACTGAAGTCAAGATAGACAACATTCACTGCTCTCCCCTCATCTGTCAAGCCAGTCATTTCATTGTAGAAGGTTATCAGGTTGGTTAAGCATGATTTCCCCTCTGTAAATCCATGCTGACTACTCCTGATCACCTTCTTGTCCTTCACGTGCCTGGAAATCATATCCAGGATTAGCTGCTCCATTACCTTCCCAGTGATCAAGGTGAGGCTGACCAGCATGTAGTTCCTTGGGTCCTCCTTGTCATTTCTGAAGACAGGAGTGACATTTGCTGTTAGTAGTTGCATTCAGTAGTTCACTGCATTCTCCTTCCTTCATTACTTTAGAGAACTCTCAAGCTAAATCCCTTCCTCCGAGTAGTTCTGAATCAGTCTCCAAGGGGAGCAGGAATCATCTGAACACAGAGTGTTCTAGTGTCAGGCGCTCTTCCTAACAGAAGTCTGTACTACATAAATTGATAGGCTGTGAAGTTGTGCTGCAGCCTCAGTGTCTTACCTTGTAGGTGAGTGCCCAGCTACCAACCTGGAGAGCAATTTTCTCCATCTCTCTCAGTGATCTTGTAACTTCCTTAAACAAAAAATGAGAAACTGCCTGTTGATTATAATATTCCCTAAAGTGTAAGGCAATCTTAGTCCATATCTCTGCTCAGACACAGGCAGTTCCAGGATTTGAACTTAGGTGTCTCTGCTCCAGTCATTAGGCATTCTGATCTCGGCCCCTCTTAATTCTTTTTATCGGAACTGTAACCCTTTTGCATTATATACTCCTGGAGATGAAAGGAGAAAATAAGTATGATTTGTTATCATGTTGGGTAAGACACTCATGTGGAAAGTTAAGCACTTCAGGTCCCCTCCCTATTCCAGTGAATGTCTGTTAAGCAAAGTAGAACAGCATCAGTATGAGTGCTTGAGAGCATCCTGCTGTAGCATGCACCAGAACAGGAATCCTAAAGCAGTCTCCCTCAAGAAAAGCATTCAGATACAGAGAAGGAACTGGATATGTGATTCCTATCCTAAATTTGTCCTCTACTTCCTGAAATAATGTGTAAAAGAGCAACAGTAACATCTCTGTTGCCTCACTCTCTTTAACTATCCCTCTGAAATTTCAACCAAGATTTGTAAATTACTTCAGAACAACTTAAAACATATTTTTGAGGGAAAAATTTGCTGTTTACTGAAAACAGTTCATCTGGCTTTATTTTTAAGTCTCCTAGGTGTTTTACTGTACCCTACAGACAACCTGGTATAGAAAATAGCTAGACTGTTAAGCACAAATTTTTGGAGCTCACTGCTAAGATGACATCATGAAATTGCACTGTTCAACTCCTAAGTCTTCTTTCTTAATTAGTAAGCAAGTTTCGAAGTAACAGAAGAATGATGTATTGTGAATATTGGAGAGCTCCCCAGAGGAAAGCAGTACCTAGGCAGTTTTTTTCTTTATCCTATATATTTGTATGCAATTACTGAAATGGAGCTTCTTTCAAGAAAGTCAGCAGTGGCTGAAATTTCTAAATGAAGGCATTGCCTAGGTCATCTGTATGGCTTTCTTCATCTGGAGAAGGAAGCATGCAAGTAAACAGAATAAATTTATACTGAGACTGTACATTAAGTATTCTAGGGGAATGCTGATACACTAGTCCCAAGAGCTAAACCGTTGCAGAGCAGAACTGGTGTCAGAGTGGAGCAGTTTGTTTGAACAGCCAGAGTGAAAGAGCCAACATTATTTCATGCAGTGTATGTAGATAGGAACAGTCACCATAAATAAATTTTCCCCAAATTGTATGACTATTTTTGACAATACTAGGTGTCCATGTACTCAACTGTAAAATCATCTAATTTTGTGATTTACAGATTTTAACTCTCAAGAAATGTAACTCCAAACCTTAGTTTATACCTGCTTTAGATAAAAACAGATGCTTTAATTTTTGTTTTTTAAGAACTCATACAAAAATACATTGCATCTAGTTGGAAATATGATTTATCTTGTTTTAGATGAGTGCAGATTTTGCAATCACAATGTCTTGAAAGGAAAGCCAAGCTGAAGCCCCCCCCACCCTCCAATCAAAGTAGCAGTAGCATTATCCAAAGCCACCTTCTTAACTTTCTGTAGCATTGTCATCACACCCCGCAGCTTCTGGTCTCTTCATTTTTCCAAAATTACATATCACTACCAGTCAAAAGTGTTCTCTCTCTCATACACGTACCAGTAACTGTCTGCAAGTTGCACTTTGATAACCTTCACAGC
This sequence comes from Apteryx mantelli, assembly GCF_036417845.1. Lineage (NCBI taxonomy): Eukaryota > Metazoa > Chordata > Aves > Apterygiformes > Apterygidae > Apteryx > Apteryx mantelli. Next base: position 51,262,579 of record NC_089980.1, on the reverse strand, counting down.
ACAGTAACAGCTGCCTGAGATTATCTCTGCTGCAATAAACAGCTTTACTTTCTTATTTTTACATCAGCATTTTGAAAATAGTGTGAAAAAACAAACAGCCTTCAAGTTCAACAAAAAGGTTTTGTCAAAGTCTTGATCACTCTATTGCTTCAATCAATTCTGTATTTTTTTCACAGTTTCACTTCAATATGTCTAGGAAATCTGATATTTTCCTTTTGAAATGGTTCTTCTAATTATTGCCATACTGCCCCCCAAAGACACCCACACACAGATGGCAATGGGAGGAAGTGAGGCAGCAATATAATTTTTGCTAGGCAATTCACATTCACAGAGGAAAATCCTGAAGTTCTAATTCAGGGGGAATGAGAGTAAAAATATAAATGATATATCATTTGACTTGTGATGTTGACTCTAGAAAAAAAGTCAGTTGAGACACAGCAACTTCCAGTTTTGACATTTGCCCAGGAACAATGCCAGTTTGCTTCCTTTCTTACAAAGGGTTCCTAGACAATAATGGTTAATTTATATAGCTGGTTTGAAAATGGATTTTTTTACCCATTGCTATTCCAAAACACTCTTTCAGTGACTCGTGCTCTTATGCTCTCTACGCTTAAGATTCTGAAAATTGATGTCCAAAAAAACCCTTTTGATCATCACAGATTTCCTGAATAACCCAAACCATTTTACTTAGTTACTTTGACTAAAATATATTCTTTGGAAAGATTTGAAGATGTTAAGTACAACAGCAAAATGTGATCCTGTGCAGAAACTCCTGATACAATTTACAGAATTGCAAATAAAGAACTCCGAACTTCCCTTAGAATCTGCATCATTAGCCCATCATTCTCACAGCTACAAAATACCTCCAACAGGAGTTTTCGTTCTCGGTAAAAGAGATGCTGCAACATGGCAGTTGCATAAAATATGTATCTTCAGAGATACCACCCAACTTGGGGACACAGGCTATAACAGAAAGCCCCAAAACACAAACTTCATGATGAGCTGCCATGGAATTTCAGAATAAAAATACTTAATCATTTGGCCAAAGTTGTCAACTGTTGGTTTTATTTTTTAACACAAAAATCCCATTGTTCTGTGGCCTCCAGCACAGAATAGTTATTTTTCAACTAATAGCAATACATACAAAACATAAGATACAAGAAAGTTTCCTGAAACTGAGTAGAAACTTTCATCCTTAATCCTCACATTCAAGTGTTACACCAGAAATGTCATCGGCTAGGATAGGAAATTTGCTCAAGGATTCTTTTTTTTATTTGAAATATGAAATGTTTTAATATTCAATAGACTACAGAAAGTTCAAATGAATTTCAATTTTTGATTAAGTGGTGCTGAACGTTTTTGTGCTATTTCCTCCAGATCCATGATTATTTTAATACTGCTATGTCTTAGAGTTTACACTTCAAAGATCTGCTGCAGGGCTACATTTTCAAAAAGGAAAAAAAGATGAAGTTATCCAAATTGTAAGTACCTATACTTTGGAGCATTAGTCTGACTGAAAATCTAATCCCATTCAGCTTTTACCCAAATACAGGATTGCCACAAGTCTTTTCAAGACTTTATTCTGCTCAAGTGCTTGGCATAATGAAAACCGTTTACCTCATACAGCATGGAATGAATTGTGTTAGAAATAAAATTGATCTTTTCTCCAGCTTTATTCTTCCACCAAATTCAGCACATTTTTGATTTGCAACCTTTCATGTCTCTTCTGAGATTATGAATTAATTTGTTCTAATCAGTAATTGTGCTGCACTACTGTCTAAAGCACACGTCACCACATCTTTTCTGAAAGGAATAAAATCACGTGGCCCTTCTCATGTAGTTCTTTGCATACGCATCTCAAACACTTTGTCACAATAAAAGCAAAATCAATTAGCTCTTGAGGATAATTCCCAATGACTCATTGAAATGTAAGTTATGCTGACAATTGAAATTGTCTTACATGATTTATCCATCAATGGAGTTTTATCAAAAATTAAAATAGATGTGAACTACCATTTTAATATGCAATCAACAGCTGCTTTGGTTTTAAATACACTTCATTATACCATCGATAAGAAGTACGATATTTCTGTCTAAAATTGAAGTACGCTATACGCTCATATATGTAAGCATATATGCCAGCCATTGTATAAACTCTGCTCCCACCAATCACAGCAAACTTAGCTAAATGAAACATTATATGACTTCCAGAAAACAAATTTCTCTACTTTTTAGCTTACCAAATTCATTCCTTTGCCCTTCTGCTCTCCTGTGCACATACACATGAGCATTTGTGAGAAATTAATTGCAGCCCTGCAGCTAGTATTAGTTTCTTGTCTATGATATATTTATATTTATATGAATTCAAAACTAGCCTTTCTGCTTTTACAAGTAACTTGGTACCAAATTAAACAAATGCCTGTTTGAAGCAAAGTATTTTTTTTTCCGTCAGCATCAGCTTCTGACTGTGACTGAAGAGCGGTCACTAATGCCTCCATTCTAGGTGGAGGCCTCTTGGTGTCTCGGCAAAGTTAGTGTCTTTGCAATGACCTCCTGTCTTCTCCCATCCCTACCCTTACGTTCATTACAGCCAGGGCTCCTGCTCAGGGTACTGAGCCGCTGGCTCACAGGAAGTACTTGGAAACTTAGGTGAGGAGATAAAGTAGAAAAGAGTCATTTTCAGCTATCCGTTATGAGGTAGAAGAACAAGAAAAAAGAGTATACTGAACAATGCTGGACCACTAGTCTGCGACGTGACCTCATGTAAGTCACAGGTTTCTTATTTATCTCTGTAATAAAGATAATAATTCCCCATACTGTGCTAAGGATTTGAGTGGCTGAGAGAACAGATCGTGTTTTGAAAAGACTGACCTGTAGGCATCCGTATAATAAATAATATTGTGTGTCCTGGAGTCTAGATTCTATTCTTCATGCTAGTTGACTGCACGTTTTAATGTTTTATTTCATTTGGATGAAACGGTTGAGAACAGTGTTGTCCTCTGCACACAGAATGGGTCTTTTGCAACTCAGACTTGTGCGTTCGGTAGCTCTTTGTGAGGATGAGGCTTCGGCTCATTTTTTTTTCCTTTCTTACAAAATACAGAGAAAAATTAAGTTCATAGTGTTGCCTAGGAGTGTGCAGTGATGTGAATACTACCTTTAGTACGTGTTGTGTCTTTGCTGTTTACATTGTCAATGCAAGAATAAAAAGAAGCATGATGTAAAAAAAAACAAAAAAAGGGAAATGAAACACACAGAGACAACCATTCACACACCTAACCAAACCAGCAATTCTGCGCCTCTTCTTCCCAGCCTCTGTACACAACCATTTATTTATATTTTTGACTACTTCTCCAGGTAATATTTTAAGACCTTTAGGTATTTACTGCAAAATTATTGATGGGCACCATTTCATCACTAACCCTTGATTACAGACTCAGGAGTGGATGGTATACTCTTCCTTGGAAAAATAAAGGCAGGATTAGTAAAGGAATACAAAACAAGTGGATATTGACTACCAGCCATGCTGCTTATCAGCGCAAGGTGAAAGCAGACACAACTCCAGTGTTGAGGCCCTAGACAGAATAAAGATGTGGTCAGTCAGCTAAGGAGTTCTGTAGACTAAGTGCAATATAGTCCCAAGGTGGGGAGGGAGGGGGCAAGCAGTGATGTGGGAAAAACATACTCTTCCTGGGTCTTTTTATGTGCCAAAAGGGCTAAAATGAACTCAGCATCGGCTTAAAGGCAAGCAGCCCCCTAGTGCAACAAGAAATTAAAGACAGCAAAAAAGAAAATTTTAAATTGTGTTTTTCCATGAAGTAATTGTATCCTGTTCAATCTGGCAACAGTGATTCATACAATTCTCCTCTTATCATGCTGGCAGATAAGAAATTGGTGGAGAGCAGCAAAAGGTACTTCTGCCTGGACTAGCGAATTAGGCAGATTACTTCCCTAGATTTGAGAGCCAGGGAATGGAGCCACAGTTCTCCTCAAAATACAGGGAAAAGGGAATAGCAGTAAGATGACTTGTAAGAGGCTTTCTTGGTATAGAAGAGGAAGAATATAGGTCACCAGAGAGCTGAAGACACAAGCAGAATATCACCCCCAACAAATTTTTGCTTTGCTTTGCATTAGGCAGGCTTCTACGTCGAAACTAAGTATGTACTATGCTGTATTTAATCTTCCTTCTGAACCTACACAGAAATGAGCTCCTGTCAAATACCAATAGACAAATATCTGCCACAGCACTGTTTTCGACAAATAATCTCAAGCGGACTGGAATACAGGCTTCTTCTGCTTCCAAGTAACCTTCTTTGTTTCCTCAGATCTGCCATGCCACTGCCCTTATAGCTGCCAAACTGGCATTTCCAATCCCTTAAACAGGATCACAAGAGCACACTGCTGAGGATGGCGCAGCGTTCACAGCAATTATTTTCAGTGGTACGAAACCTCCTCTGTAAAACGCTGGAAATGGCGAATGTTCCCACCTGACTGTTCTGCTTCAGGGTGAGTTTGCTGGGCTTTAGCGGCTCAAATGACTGTCACCCAGGAAAAGAAAGTAACAAGATTCCATCACTGCCAATAAGTTCTTCTAAAGTTCAGTGATTTTTCCTTATTTTGTGTTTAAAAATGCTATTTAACATGGCTTATGAGAGTTGCACTTGCTAGTTAGCATTTTCTTCTTTTAGCAAGCAAGCTAACAAAGATAGACAACTTCTTTTTCATAACAAGAACTCATGTGCACTGAGAAAATACAGAAAAATTACAGCTCTGAGCACAGGTTCTTAAGATGAAGCACCCACTAACTGCCATACATAAAGCAAATGTATACAGGAAAATAGCCCTTAAGTGCTGCCTAAACTTGCTGTACTCCAATCTTAGTAAAGCTGATGATTATCAAGCCTAACACACCAGGGAAGGCAGAAGATTTGGACAGCTTCTCCACAGTTCAGTGTTGCAGAGCTCATTTAAGAATTCTAGTACTGAAGTGTCTTATACTAATTGCTATATAAATACACTGGAACAGAGAATCCCTCTCCTAGGGACCTTACAATCAGAATTTTTTAATGTGACAGCTTAACTGCATAATGACAATTCCTTGTATCAGTCATATTCTGTGGTTGCTCAATGTAGTCCCCTACTTCTCTGTTATTCTATGAGCTTCCCCTGTCAAAAGCACTAGCAGATTATCCTCAAACAGATGTTTCATGTTTCATTAAACACCAGAATTTATATCCTGACACAAATTCCAAGATTCTGAGACTTCATTTTGTCCTGAATTGGAACCCCAAAGCCACAGATCAAAACTTCCAAAAATTCCAAAATATTTTCCCTCAGTGCTATTACAGTGTTTTAATTCAATAAAGGCAAAGCCTTTTTTTAGTATAAAACAAACAGAATGTTTCATCGTCATTTTTCTGACTCATAAGAAAACTTCTAACAGAAGTATAATAATAAAACAATAAAATCAAAATGCAGTATTTCAGTACTTCCAGTTAATGACAACATCAAAATGTTCTCATGAAACAGTTTGACTGTGAAAGCATTTTCCAGCAGAAAACTGATTTGCTAGGTAAAGCTTCAGAAAGCTCTTAGTGGATAATTCTAAATTAAAGAGCTGGAGAAGGCTTGAACACAAGTAAGATGGATGCGCATTATTACGCTATGACAGTCTCATCTCTTTGACAAAGCCAGAGGCCAGTGCCTTAAGATCTGCTTTACTGAGCACCCAGGGAAAGTAAATAGACAGTCCTAGAGCAAGAGAGAAAATGAAGAGAATAAAGGGCAATCTCATCTACCTTTTTCTCTTAAGGTGTTACCTTGTCAGTGGTTAATTCTAGCTGAATGAGTCAAAATTTTTAATCCAAAATATATCTTTATTAAACATGCTGCTTCTGTTTTTCCTAAACTAACTTCAAAGATATTCTTATCACACAATACAAACACTATAACTATAGTGGTATTAGCTCTGGTGAGTTCGTATCATTTCTTGCTACTGATGATCCCTCCTCCTACTATGCAGTAAAGAGGATGGATGAGCCTTAAAAAGCAAACACTTTTTGCAACTTTATATAGCCAATACCACTCAGATAACAAAATTTGTAAAATCACAACTCTGATACAGTACAGAATCACGGCTTCTGTCCTAGTATATATGATTGTGATAGATTGTGAGCTATGTACAGTGAGAATGCAAACATTTGGAAACTCTCTAGAACTTAGTTTCTGATGTTCTCTTTGACAAGAGGAATAAGATTGAACTTACTTAGAATTCTGGCAATTTTGACTCAGATCTACTTAAGCTTTAATTTCATTGTGGTGCTACATTTAAAAATAATTTATATTTATTGACTGTGAAATCCAAAGGGAAATTATAAAAAATTATCCGCTTTAGTGGCAATGGAGAAGTCCAAAGTAACTCCACTACAGTCAATGAAAATGTTTCAGGAAGTGTTTGTCTGAAATACAGATATATGTCTCAAATCCTTCTAAACTATGACACATGCTGAGAATCACAGAAAACAAATTGTGATTCAAAGGTTCTTAAGAAACTTAAAGCCTATTTTTTTATTCTTTCTGAGATCTGTATGAATACAAAATGATACTGAAGCCATAACCATCTAGAGGTATTTTACCTCAAACATAAAAAGAACTTTACTATACAGCACTGTACACTTTTATCCTCAATTGCAACTTTGCTACTCCTGTAAAATCCGTAAGTGACTCTATAGTCACTCATTTCTCCATAAATATACCTCATTATTTCATAGGCATGTGAAAAAAAGAATAAGGCTCTATTTCTTAGTGTTGTTAAGGAAGCAGTCCTGAACGCCTATCAAGCAGCTTTCTGTATCTATAGGAATTGAAGCAGCCATTCTCTAAAATGGACCATATCACAACTCTAGCAATCTATAGAGAGGGAGCATTCAAGCTACTTTGACATGAAACATTTCTACCTTACAGGCATTGAGAAATGTGACGATTTGTCCCTCCCTTCATCAGAGGGCTCCTCTGGTTGAGATACAACTGATGCCTTCACAAAAGGACATAGAGTTTCCAGAAAAACCCAGAAGAATGCTTGTAACTGAAGTCATATGAGTAAAACAGCTGTTACATTTCTGGAAAGGAACTAGGTCCTGAAATGAATTAGAGAAGGTGGTGTGTCAGTCTTGAGCAGTTTGCACAAAATAACCGAAATCATTGCTTAAGATGAAGACTGCTGATTGTCAAGTGGCAAAGGAATTCAAGCCACTAATTCAGACAAACTCAGGAGCACTTACTCGCCTGCCTGGGAGTGAGTGCCTGCACGCTCTCCTCTCTGTCACGCAGGGAAGCCTAGAAGAGGGACAGGTTTGCAGGGCATGGGGCAGATGCCATAAGGAGACTCTACCGAAAATGAAGCAAAAAGAAAGAAAAGTGAATATACACAAGAAAGGGGGACAATGGGCTATTGAAGGATATATAACTTGCTGTTATAAGGATCTGCTATTGTTTTGGTTTTGACTGCTAATGTCACTTGCTCCAAGCTTGGTTCCCTATATTTGGTACAAGGGACGGGAATTGTCAGAAGAACAATCACAGATGAGTGGTTAGGCCAAAAAATCCATTCAGTGAGGGAAACAGGCTATGATGTTCAGTTTGTCCCAGAAGGCACACCATGTAAAGCGAGTGTGCCTTTAGATGCCTAAAGAAATAGAAGTTATGTAGTGCCTAGCAAAGAATTACTTGAGTACAGAAAATAATTTGACTTTCCACAATATATCTGAAAGAACTTTACTAACACTAATTCCTTTAGGACTCCCCCGAAGAAGACATGGTTCATGGGAGCAGACACAGGAGGGGCTAAACAGATATCCTATTGCCACAAAGACAGAATGGCCAAGTCAGTGAAGAAAATCCAAGAGACTTAATTCCAAGTCCCAGTTATGAGCACCAGGATATGAAAATGCCATTGACACAGCCTGAAAGACTGAAGGTGGTTCTTTCTTTCTTTTTGTGCATTTACAATAGGTGTAGTGTATTCAAAATATGAAATAAATGTATACTTCAAGAATGACAGGCAGATTTTCTTGTTATTTCAAATGGACAAAATTTTGTCTTAGTATCTTAATATTTCACAGAGTGCTGAACTAACTATCCCAAAGATTTCTTTAATAATGAATCCATCTCAGTCCCTTTATTTATAAAAGCCTTGAAAGATACAGGAAGTACATACATAAAGGTCAGTGTTTAACATGCTCAATTCAGGACTCCTAACCACATCGGGCTTGTTCTTGATCTTTTTTCATATAAAAACTTTTCATACCTTTTGCATTGGAGTCTGGGCACGAGATAAAAGTTTTCTGGGTTTGTTGTTGTTTTTTTTAATTTTAGCATTGTGTTTGGTTTTAATCCATCACATTTTATCTTACTTCTTTCTTAAAGGAAAGAGAGATTTTAAGAGGCTTATTAGGCTTCTTCCTTTTAAATAAGTAATTTGAAAGCATTTGCAAGTAAATTTGTCAGTTTGTGCTCCAAAGCATGAGGCAATGATATTTGTCATTACAGCCTATATATGACATTTTTTTCTTCTGACTGCTACTATCAGATAGGGCACCTGAAAAGACATTTTTCTTAAAAATTGCTTACCTACTCTTTTAGGCTTAACACGTGTTGCAAGTTAATATATTTTTGTATTATATCATTTAAAATCCTGTCTGCCCATAATTCATTTTCTTCTTATAAATATAGTACTGTGCTGTTAATAGGTACTGGCTTAAACACTGCAGCTAAACAGCTGCCTCCTGTAGCTAATTCCTTCTTTTTTCTGTATGCTGGTTGCCATTTTATTAACCACAATAATACTCTCCAAAGGTTTTGGTATTGCAAGATAACATGCTTCCTAGGTAACAATGCCCTCAAGCTATATATTATCTCACACTAACACGTTTTCCTGTGTCTTACTCCTTAATTGTATCACTATTTTTAAAATGTACTTTTTGGTTTTGCTTTTTTAAGATAGCATTTTGAGTAGTAATGTTTGACTCATTTTAATTCAAAACAGAGCCTTTGTTGATGAAGTAGAACCACAGAGTTTACACTGACTACTCACCCTTTTCTATATTCCTTTTTAAATATGGTGAAGCCAAACACTGTCCTAATCTGTAAAGGTTTGATTATACTTTGCACAAAATTTACTTTTATTACCATATTTTGCCATGTTTTTATTTTTGTTTTGTTTCTTAAACTAGTGAAAGGGAATATAAACTGAACACCTGAGCAGTAAAAACAGCTTAACTTCAGGCTTCATCTCTCTCTCTCTGTTGTGCTATAAACATATATTACCCTGAGAATCTGCCAGATAGAAAGGTCATGAGAAAAATATAGCATGTATATAATACTGGTCACTCTTTCCTTGTACTTCATCTCCTACCACATTTCCTTTTTGTTTTTCAAAGCGCTAAATACACTCAGCCTGCTTAATAGACAAAGCAGCCTGCAAAAATGGCTTCTTTATTTTCAGTTACGCATGCTTAGTAAAGGACAATTTGTGTCCTTTGATGCTAAGCTTGACACTGTTAATAAATCTCCACAATTGCAAACTGCAGAGAAGAACCTTGCAGAAAAAGAGAAAATGGCTCTGGAAAACGAAGGTTAAACCCCAGATCCTAACGGGTGCATCCGTTATTACATTAGATCCCAGACACAGCTAAGGAAGCCTCCAGTGCAGCCATCCTGGTAGCAGGGCACCAGGGAGAGGAGGAGGAAGGCCGGTTGCGGGTTCCCAGCCCTCACACCGCAGGGCCCCACAGCGCTGGCCTTCAGCAGCCACCTACTCGGCCGAGGCAGCCCCTGGTTGGCCCCGGCGCTCGCCGTGGTGCAAGGAGCAGGAGGCCCAGCGCTTCCAGCGCAGCCGCTGCGCCGAGCCTCACCGCCGGCAGGGGTGGGCGGCCCTGTTCCTCTTAGCCTCGAGAGCAGGTGTCTCTGCCCTTGCTGGCTGCTCTCTCGTTTGCTGTTAATTAATATTTTCAGCCTATTTACCCACAATCATGAAAACTAGATTTTCTATTAGACCCTGACAGATGTACTTCATGTATTTGTGCTGAGGCATATATCTAAATATAGGTGGTGCTTTCATTAGACTCTGAGTAGGGAAAGATCTAGTTAAATCTGTACTGATTTTACTAAAGCCTCTCCTCCTGTTAAAGGTGTTTAATAATTTTAAGTCTGCATATAAATCTTCAAACAAATCTATTCTTTCTATTAATATTATAATTTTAGTGTTTATCTCACAGGAGAAAAACTGAGTATTGTAGTTAGTCTGAGAAAAAATGGAAACAGTAATGGGTAATAAAAATGCACACTTTTAGATTCATCTAAAAATACCCGTGCCCAGTGTAAAAGAGCACTTCTGCTTTAGAAGAGAATTTGTTATTTTGGTTTTCTCCATTTCTGCTTCTTTCTTGCCAAGTTAATACCAAACACAGATCAAAAGTACTTTTTATTTTTTTTAATGATGTCAGCAGGAACTTTTTGACTTCCCGAAATAATAGAAAAGATAGTTCCAACAAGGTTTTCAAGATTGATACAAATCCTTACTAGATCTGAGAGATGGGGCTATAATCTCCTTTTTATTTGACAGATAAGTTCCTCTGAGCAGAGCTTCAGCTGATTGAGGACATCTACTACAAATAAGACATGTAATAGATTCCATTTTTCTTTTTGCTACATATTCTGCCGTACTTGTTTATATACTTGTAGTAGCTAACACAAAATTTAGGAATTCCTGCTTGTGATCCATGCATTCTCCCCCTTTCCTTCCCTTTCCTTTCCTTTCCTTTCCTTTCCTTTCCTTTCCTTTCCTTTCCTTTCCTTTCCTTTCCTTTCCTTTCCTTTCCTTTCCTTTCCTTTCCTTTCCTTTCCTTTCCTTTCCTTTCCTTTTTTTTTCTTTTCTTATTTTTTGTGAATTAAATGCCATGTTTGGACAGCACATTATAAAAAATAGCATTTACATTCAGTGATTCCTTTTACAACCCCAAAATGACACTTCAATTTTTAAAACAAATAATTTTCTTTATCAGTATCTGGTGTCTTGTACAGGAGATTGTAAATTATCATCCATAGAAAGATTATCACTCTCTGACTCCCTCTTTGTCCTTCCGCTTTCCAAACATTGGTTAATGACTTTAAAATTTGGGCTTCGTTAGACAGGCTGTCAATGAAATGCCAATGAAAATTTAGCGTGGGCCAAATTCTAGCAAGGCATGTCAACAGCAGTTTTGTTGCTGGTCTTAACTGCAAACATTTCAGTGGTTGGGGCGGGGGGCAGAGGAGGAAGGCAGCAAAGGGAAAAGGGAGGCCTCTTCAGCTGTGCTGGGCTTCACTTTTCCTCCTCGCTTTAGCTCATTGGGTTGAATCTTGCACTGTCGTTTACATTAAGTGCCATTCTAGAGACATTGGAGCAGAAACCTGAGCACTATTGCAGCTGATTCAAGAGTCAGCTTCACACTTTTCTTCTTCCTAGTCCTTCTGCATCTCCCGGTACATCTATGTCTGCACTGAGAGTCCATTTTTGAGTACAGATAATACAGACAGTTTCTCTCTTGGCTGACATTGGTAATGAACTGAGTGTAAAGATTCAGCAAACACAGATGTCTACGTTTGACAGCGTGGACTAAACAGACAGGCTCTACAGTTATGCCAGAAGAACGTTCCACAAACCCTGCATTAGAGATTTTATCTCACCTTTTACAACCAAGCATGCATGAGTATTTGACACAAACCCTTAAAACGGAGGCCACTTCTCAGAAGAGGATTTAAAACAGATGTAATATAAAGAGCACTAAATCACTATTTCACTCTCTCACTTTATTTTGCTTTCTGTCCTGCCTTGAAAAAATAAAACTGGGAGGAAATTTCCGTTCACAAGTTATCAAGCAGCGATTTTTTCTTTTCAGCTGAAATTAATCAGAACATTACATTTTAAAACACAAGCACACATGTAAATGGATAACTGCATGTACATGCTGGTTTCTTTTTCCAAAGCAACTGAAGGAAATCAGTCATTCTTACAATCTACTTAAGATTAACACAGAGAACGAAGGCAAACAAAGCCTAAAAAACACAGCTTGTCCTGGATGACCAATATTCTAATTTATAACACTGAAGACCTTCAAAACTCACATCACACAGAAGTTAAGACATATCTTCCCTCAGAAATTCTGCTTCTTCCACAAGAAGTCATTGCTCATTCCATATTAAGTAATTTATGCTCTCCTAAGAAGGCTTCTCCTATCTGATCCATAAATTAATCAATACTGTTCCCAAATAAACCAAACAGATTTTGTTTCCAAAAACATGTGATAACTTTGACCAAAAACCAAAATATTTTCAAGCAGTTTTGAGCCTTTCAAACTAGTAATGCCTAGTAATGCTGTTCCTTCTCTCATAAAAAAGCTTTAATTCTACTACCCCATCTTCCTAATTCACTTCTTGTCCGGGACTCTCATGCACTCCTTCCCTATAACTGAGAGCTCAGGAGTCCATTCCCTTTCCTAAAATATAAGTCCTCTGTCTGTTGCATGGGATCTTCCAGTTAGCATGCTAGTCTAAATTTACTACCCAACAATTTATCCTGGCTCTACTAAAAACACACTTTTAAAAGGCATTTGATGTTCACTTTATTCCCAATTTTAATATTCCTCTAAAGTGCTATTCCTCTAGCTTTTAGCATTCCACAATGCAATGTGTTTCATAGTTCATCAGCTGTCCTATAAGGGTTTTTTTGCCTAATATGTAATTACATTTTAAAATAGATTTCTCTGTGCAAAGCTCTTCAGATGTTTTTTATTTTATTTTTTAATTTAGTTCTATTTTCCATGCCATCATTAATGACAGAAATAACAAGCTTAAACATCAGCAAAAAGGATAGCTTTGTCAGACTAAAACCAAAACCAATTATATGACTGGTTGGATTAAATACAGCACATCATCTCTTAGAATAAAGGAGAGTTTTACTAACTGGGATTACTTTACAGAGCTCATTTAACACATTGCAGAGGTAATTTATGAGCAGTCCCCTAAGAGTGACCCCATTTCACATGAAATTTAGCCATATATTAGACCAGCAAACTGATACACATGCTGCCCTCATGCTGCTCTGACAGAGCTGCAGGACGGTAACTGCTGAACGGTACCCACTCAGTAATTCAACAGCATACCACTGCTTGTTGAAGCAGTGTTCCCTGTCCCTTGCATGCAGCCCAAAGAGAGCTATAACAAAAATGAGGAGAAGAATGGTGGACATCCCACTTGTTTTTTTTCTCTTTAAAAATGAAGAACTATATTTTTAAGACTTACAGAAAAACGTGAGACAAGCTGCATTCCCCCACCTGCTTTCAACAGCTGCCTTACAGTGTGAATTGCTGCATTTTCCACGTGTTTTCTGGAATGGTAGCCTCAATTACTGGCCCTTTAAGTGCTCCAGAGTTTGGGGACATGATGCCTGCCAAAAGCCTCCACGCAAGCATCACAAAAAATCAAGGTTTCGCCCCTAAATCCTGCTCAAATAACACAATGTTCTTTGCAACATAACCCATGTTTTTCATCTACATCACAGAAGCCTTAACAGCTCACTTGCTCTTCCGATTCCCTCTGAATTATTTATCTTACATTACAGCTGCTGCAGAACAACATACAGAACCTGAAAATGTTTTTCTGGAGACTTGTGGGAACAGGAGCCGCTGAAATATCTCAACAGCTGACGTTCTTGCCACAAAATATGATGCTGGGAAGTGGAATTTCAGTAGGTCTTTCTTTTACCATTAGCCCATCTTCATAATTTACAGCTGTGCAGGAGGGAGTTACATGCTACTATTTTAAAAGAAAAGTGTTTTACACCCATTGAGTAGGTGTAACTGATTGTATGTGCTATCATTCTGACTTGTTTGCTGTTTTTTTCGGACAACCTACTCTATGCAATATTCACCCCAAAATATCTTCCCCAAAATAATTATTGTTGTTGAGTGGTTCAGCAGAAAAGGAGACAAACTTCGTCTTTCAAAGTGTAGAAAGCAGCAAAAATATTTCTTTTCTCATTTTGAAATGTTTATGCCTTGCAAGCAGGAATAACTGCTGCATTAATTACAAAGAGATACCCACAATTATAAACAGGGAGCTGAACTCAGGTCTCCTAAATTCTAGGTTTGGTGAGCCATTCCCAGTTATTGTGCATTCATAAACCACTGAAAATCATTCTATGTTGCGAAATCCTTCTTCCAGGCTTCATTTTACAAAGAAAAAAAAATACATAAATGGTCACAACTAATGATTCCTTCACTCACGTAAGAGTAGAATGAGAGTAAAAAACTGCCAAGTAATTTCTGTATGAATTTTCAAGAATAAAATATTTTATCAGTCAATTCTTTCAGAACACACTGACCTCATTAGGTACTAGGTATAATTCTCAATTTTAATCTAGTCAATATATAGCTATTTGTGTATTTTTATATTTATTTATAGTATTATGAGATTTCCTCTATTTATCTTTCCACATTAGTTGAAGAGAAATAAGTAGCTACAGCTAATATCCCCACACCTACACGTCTATGGGAAAGGATTTTATTTCTAGAATCTTCTTTCCTTTTCTGCTTCCTAGGGCTTCAGCTTGTACCCACTAGTGTCATGTCTATGCTCCCACTGATTCTGGCATCAGCCCCTTGGTGAATATACAAGTATGAGCCTTGCAAGTACTTGCTATTTGCGCAGAGTTTTCCTGATAGGATAGCCTGCGATAGAAGAGGTTAGTAGGACAAGGAAACTATGACAGCAAATTATGACACTGATATATTACAATAAGTATGATATAATTTTTAGCTATATGCCAGGAATTTCTGATTTAAATATACCCAATAGCTTGAAAATATTTAGTAAAGTAGTATAATAATTTGCATGGATGTGTTTTTTGGAAATGTACTGCAACAGGCAACAAAGTCTGAAAGTGATTAACGAAACACTTCAAGGGAAAAGAGACTAAGCCCATAGTGATTTGGATCTAGAATTTAGTATGCTGCCAAAAGAGTAGCTTCCTGGAGTATTACCTAGTGTGTCTGCTAAATGTATGCAATTTCCATTCACTTCTCTAGAAGGTTGGTAGAGTCTCAGACCAGCATAATAACAGGGAGAAATTCAGACAAATAAACAAAATTATCCTGAGGCATTCTCTAGCAATCCCAGGGTGCAGTTCCCGTTACATGCCAGGAGGCAGAAATGAGGGTGAAAACATTTGTTCTGGGATTTTGCCACCCAAAACATGGCTGATGGGAGCAGGGCAGGGAGGGGGAAGCAAAGCTCATGAGATCACTTTTCTCAGATGCACATGAGTGGCCATGAGCTTCTAAAACAGACAGAAGCTCAAGAACACTAGTTTCACAGCACACCACTTTCCAAAAACAGTATGCTTGTAGAACTGTTAAATTAAAAACAGCAATTTAAAGATCCCCAAAGAGACAAAAAGTATCCTTCTTTTCTTTCCTGCACAGAAAAGCACAACCCTCAGCCAGTCCACTGTGTAGTCATCTCTGCAGGAGACTGCATCTGTCCACTAGTCTGCTTCTTATTGGCCACTTCTACTACTTAAATTTCTCCTTCTGGCTGCTTTTAGCTGGAGCTCAGTTGTCTACTTCCGAGGAACATAAGAGCTAATGTTTCTCAAGTGTGATTTTGTATCAGTATGGAACAATTGCTTCCTATGGGGGTAACAAGGAGCAAGTTCCTTTCCTAGGCCGGTAACGTCATGCCTTGCATTAAAGTGTACAGAGTGTTGGAGTACACCCGGCAGGCCTCCGCAGAGTAGTATTGCCCAGTCTGCTTGTAACACTTAGCTGTGATCTCTATTTCCACACTGTGCACCTTCCTAACCAATAAACTGTGTGGTGAGACAGTCACCAGTGGAGAACGGCTCAGTTTTCACCAAATGACAGGCACTGTACCGTTCCCATTAGTAGATAAGCTGTCTGAGCCCTGGTGGCTTTACATCATCTCTCAGGCTACTCTCCACAGTCCGTTGCAGATGGACATGAGCTTCCTCTGCTCACATGCCAAATAAGCTGCATGTATGAAAGGGCCTTTCAGTGTCAGACCAAACAACCGTATGGCCCTGCATCCTGTTTCAGAAAGTGACCAAAGGCAGATGCCTATGGCAAACATATACAATACCTCCCTGTAGTACTATCCCAGTCTCCAACTATTTTCAGTTCCGGGACTTACTGAAACAACACTGAAAATTACTAAATGCATAAAACAATGGATATATCTTCCATCAACATGCCTGGTCTACTCTTGAGCCCATGCAAATATCTACCATCCACAAGGTCCTTCAGAAATATCCTTTAGAAATTCCGTCATTTAACTGTCTATTTGTGAAGTACTCCACCTTTTCTCTGTTTTGAACCTGACTCCTAGCTTCAGATGATGCCCTTAAGTTTTGCATTGGAAGGGAGAGAGAACCTATTCATTCTTTCTGTGGAATTTGTGATTTCAAAGACCTTACGATTTTATTCTCTTCAGTTGTCCCTTTTTCCGACTGAAGTGTCCTAGCTTAGTCACTCCTCATGTGGACAGTGCTCCAAATACCTCTGATGCTCCAAATACCCTTCTGATCTCTGAGCCTTCTCTAGTTCTGCTATATCCTTTTTCAGACAGAGGACAGGAGGACTTAAGGAAGGAGGGGGACCAGCGCTGAATGCACAAGCAGTTGGCAGCTCTGCAGCAATGAGCCCAGTTAATAGGCCATGCCTCCCACACTACCCTGGACTCTTTGCAGCACCATGTGTGACCGCAATTACGCAGCGTCCAGTCCTGAGCAGCCAGCCCAGAGCACAAGCAGAACCACTGGGGCCTGTCTGCAAATGCTCATCGTTGAAACTATGTCTTTGTGGCTTGTCATTTTAGAACCCATGACAGTTTTAGATGATCTATCAACAGCCTGAAAAAAAATCCACGTAACACGCAAGGCCTAAGTATTTCTGTAAAACTGTATCTGACCCCTGGCACGAAAACAAAAGATATGAGTCACTCCACCTCCACCCCTCATTAAAACAGAATCCTGATTTGATCTATTGAATAGAAGCCTTCATAAGTATGAAAGGACTTGATAAAGTTGTATAAAAACACCCACTTCCAGAGTTCGGGTAGTAGGAACACAAAAATACTACTGCTCAGGAAACAAGGGAGTAGAGATGAGATATAAAAGTATTTTCTCTGAAGAGTAAGGAAGGAAGAAGGATTCAACTTGAGATGATTACTGATGGAAGCAATTAAGAAAATCAGGAGAGGATTAACGACTGGGAAGAAAAGCAGAATGTGGGATTTATGTAAACAAACCATTAGCGGGCAGGTTTGGCCCATTGCCTTTTCTCTATGCATACAATATTTCCTGTTCCATAAATAAATGAAGAGGGAAGTAGTAGTTTTGGGCAAGAACTGGACATTTTATTTCAGATTTATTTTGTCTAAGATCTGCAAGTATTTCCTTTCTGCACTGTCTATAACTTGCAAGAAGATAGTCTGGACAGAAAGGTAAAAAGAAATGTTCTATAAGGTATGTCCACATTTTATTTTTAGCTATCTCATGTTAGATTATAAAAGCTTAAAGGGCAAAAACTCTTGCATCAGAAAAGCACATGGGGTGCTGGCATCAATGAGATCACCATGTGCACATGATAATTTGGTATGTGGCTCTGAAGAGAAAGAAAAATAAAACCTAATTATCTATCACTTCTAGAACCTGTGCAGCTTTTCTCAATACTTTTCACAAGCTTGTTATATATTCAGAACCCAAATTTGAAAGCTGTGCAGCAGTTTTAAGCAGCTAACTTACATGTGATTTGCCACAATTAAGTGCATAAAAAGAGTATTTGCATGCATTTATGGCTAGACTGAGATGTAAGCAGGCATATTTAAATACCTGAATTGCACATACATTTCTGCTGTTTGTATATCAAAACTACATATCTAGCTGTTGTAGCCCAGAAGTTTACAGACCCTTCTGTGGCAAGAAATGGTATACATTATACTTTTTAAAAAAAACTTTTAAGAATTTTTTTTTTATTTTCAAAGCACTTCTTTAACATCCTTCAAAAGGTAAAATATTTCAGGAAGCGCTGAGGTGGTTGAATCATTATTGCAAATATTCAGTGCCCTGTGTCTTCCATATGATACAATGGAACAAAATTCTCAGGAACAATTCAAATTCTTCACTGACATTATATTATTCTGACAGTGAAATATTAATCAAACACTCATCAGTCCCACTTGCCAACTCCTACACTCAAGCAGTAGAAGGCTTCGTAATCAAAAATTCAATATTACAAAATGTGTGTGTGTATGGGTGAAGGGGGGTGTTAATGCTAATGTTACTGGTAATTTTCTCTTCCTCTTTTCACAGAATCACAGAATCACAGAATCGCTGAGGTTGGAAGGGACCTCTGGAGATCATCTAGTCTAACCCCCCTGCTCAAGCAGGGTCACCTAGAGCACATTGCACAGGATTGCGTCCAGGCGTGTTTTGAATATCTCCAGAGAAGGAGACTCCACAACCTCTCTGGGCAACCTCTTCCAATGCTCTGTCACCCTCGCAGTGAAAAAGTTTTTCCTCGTGTTCAGATGGAAGCATCTGTGTTTCAGTTTGTGCCCGTTGCCTCGCGTCCTGTCACTCGGCACCACTGAAAAGAGTCTGGTCCCATCCTCTCGACACCCTCCCTTCAGATACTTGTACACGTTGATAAGATCTCCTCTCAGCCTTCTCTTCTCCAAGCTAAACAGGCCCAGCTCTCTCAGCCTTTCCTCATAAGAGAGATGCTCCAGTCCCCTAACCATCTTTGTAGCCCTTCGCTGCACTTGCTCCAGTAGTGCCACATCCCTCTTGTACTGGGGAGCCCAGAACTGGACGCAGTACTCCAGATGTGGCCTCACCAGGGCTGAGTAGAGGGGGAGAATCACCTCCCTCCACCTGCTGGCAACACTCTTCCTGATGCACCCCAGGATACCATTGGCCTTCTCGGCCACAAGGGCACATTGCTGCCTCATGCTTAACTTGGTGTCCACCAGCACTCCCAGGTCCTTCTCCGCAGAGCTGCTTTCCAGCAGGTCAACCCCCAACCTGTACTGGTGCATGGGGTTATTCCTCCCTAGGTGCAGGACCCTGCACTTGCCTTTGTTGAACTTCATGCGGTTCCTCTCCGCCCACCTCTCCAGCCTGTCCAGGTCTCTCCGAATGGCAGCACAGCCCTCTGGCGTATCAGTCACTCCTCCCAGTTTTGTATCGTCAGCAAACCTGCTGAGGGTGCACTCTGTCCCTTCATCCAGGTCACTGATGAAGAAGTTGAACAAGACTGGACCCAGTACTGACCCCTGGGGGACACCGCTAGCTACAGGCCTCCAACTAGACTCTGTGCCACTGAGCACAACTCTCTGAGCTCTGCCATTCAGCTAGTTCTCAATCCACCTCACTGTCCACTCATCTATCCCACACTTCCTGAGCTTGTCTCTGAGGATGTTATGGGAGACAGTGTCAAAAGCCTTGCTGAAGTCTAGGTAGACAACATCCACTGCTCTCCCCTCATCTACCCAGCCAGTCATTCCATCATAGAAGGCTGTCAGGTTGGTTAAGCATGATTTGCCCTTGGTGAAGCCATGCTGACTACTCCTGATCACCTTCTTTTCCTCCACATGCTTGGAGATGGCCTCCAGGATGAGCTGCTCCATCACCTTTCCAGGGATGCAGGTGAGGCTGACTGGCCTGTAGCTCCCTGGGTCCTCCTTCTTGCCCTTTTTGAAGACTGGGGTGACACTGGCTTTCTTCCAGTCTTCAGGCACCTCTCCTGTTCTCCAGGACCTTTCAAAGATGATGGAGAGTGGCTTAGCAATGACATCCGCCAGCTCCCTCAGCACTCGTGGGTGCTTTTCTTTCCTTTATTCTCAATGCTTTCCAAGTAGTTTGACTCCACTGCCCAATCCTCAGTTCCTCAACGCTTGCTGTGATGCTTATAGCACTGAATAAATTTCTTTGTCCTCTTTCTTGCCAAGCAGGGAGGACCTTGTAAACAACTTCTGTGGGCCATCTACCTGGTTTCCCAAAGAACCTTTAGTTGTTGCACTGTATTTCAGACAGCCGAACTGCACCTTCTGACTTCCCAGTTCAATGGCTGCAATAGCTCTGCCTAGTGCTTCAATTTTCGGGAGCCTCACTGTACAGTATCCAGCAAACTTTGCTTTTTCTGTTGTGAGCTCTCACACTGTTTTGGCTTTGGACTGCTAGGACAATGGAAAAAAAATATTCTTAACATTTGCTCAAAACTGGTCTCTTAATTGGACACCTAAAATTACAAACTCCTTAAAGGATGTGTTGTCTTAGCAGTTACTGTGAAAAATGGAAAAATGGATTTCGTACACAAATCTCCATTTATATTTTTCAAAATAATAACTTCTCAATAGATGCTGTCAGTAACTTCTAATTATTACTTTGATGACTCTTTAGAAGCAATGTAGCTAAGAGAAAGATTATCTTACGCTCTACTAGTCCGAGATGTTAGTGAAATTTTAATTATGTCAACTGATTCCTTTGAAAGTAATGAAGCTGCACACACACAAGAGAGGGCAAAAGTTGAAAACAAAAGGACTGTGCAGGTAATAGAGAGCAGAATTTGACCTGCCACGTCTTTTAGTTATGGTGAAGGTTCACAATCAGAAAAAGAAGGAGATAAGCAAATAACAAACCACACACAGGATATGGAACTACATGGTATTTTATATAATTATGTCATGGAATTCTTTTGGCAACTCAGAAGTACACATCAAAACATGTACTTTGAATTTATGTGCATTAGGAATGTCTTGTTTCACCCTTTTCTTCCCTTACGGACAAAGACCTACATGTTTGTGGCACTAGGCCATGGCCAAATTTTTAGTCATTTCTTCTAAGCAAGATTTAAATGAGTTTAAAAAAAGAGTTTTCATTCTATGTTCAATCTGGCACACAGGGCACTGCATCACTGTGGAGCATTCTGGAAGGGCAGTATCCAAGAAGTGATTGGAAAGGTGTTTCCTGTTGCCACAGAAGAAAAAATAGTGAGAGTACTCAAGGCTGCAGTAACACAGGGCCGGGAGCCCTGTGACAAAGGGAATTTCAAAGATGAGATAACGAAGGAGGGTATTTTGGGGGTCCGTGGCACTGGAGAAAGGGACACCTCACTGCTGGTGGAAAGATAAGTGCAAAGATATATGGAACCTTAAAGTGTGTGCTCTCATTTTGAGGCACGCTGAATTTAATGGTCAAACACTATTTTTACCAAAGGTTCTGTCCCTTATTCAGAGTGCAGGGTGGACACTGTTCAGAGTATGAATCTGCACAGCTATCTTAGCTCCTGTAAAACCACATTTTTACAGAAATTTAGAAGATTCTAGACAAATATTCTCCCGAATCATGGAGAATTTAGCATGACATTTGGTTTCCTATTCTGGTGTTAATTCCCACCAAGAAAAGTTTGTATCTTATTTCTAAGTTGCACTGTCTCCACACAGCAATATTGATTCGATAGCTATCTATATGTCAGGGATGAAATTTATGCCCGCATTTGTGAGACAAAATCCCATATTTTAACTGGGAAACTCAGATCTTACTGTTCTCTTCTGTCTACCATCACAAATACCCAGCATCTTTCACAAATGGAACTCATGCATGCAGTTACACTACAAATCAAATAGACTGCTTAGTCTGTATCATACTCAATTAATTTAACAAGAGTGTCCAAGCTGATAAAACACTCAAATAAGCATATCTCAGGCAATTGCTAAGGAAAAAATCTAAACAGTCCAGCTTCACCCTAGCTCCTATTAAAACAAAGTTAGATTTAGTGCAGTTCACTTGAACATACCATATTAAAATTAGAAAATCAGGATCACATTTCATGCAAAGCATGGTGCATGCACAATACATAGCCAAATAAGGGTGAGGGTTAATAGACATCCTCCTAACACAAAAAAATCCTAATGTTATTGCGACATTTGTTATTATAAAGTGCTTCCGCACGTATATTGTTTGATAAGGGCACCACACAAAACTAGTGTGTAGACAACTTTGTGGCTCCAGCAACAATATGAAAATACAAATACAATTATTAAAATTTATTCCTTGCCGTCCTTTTGCCAAGACAAGTCTGAACTCTTCTGATGCAACTGCAGTGCCAAAGTCCTTTTTTATAGCTGAAAACAGAATTAGAAGCTGTATCACAAGTCATCTTGTAAACTCTGCCACCGTGATTTCTTGTGTAAGGGACATATTCTCTGGGGAACGATTTTAATTAGTTTATTTTCACTGCTGGCCAACTATATCTATCTGGCTGTAAAAATGGCAGCTTGAAATCTGCAAATACAGCACTATCTTCTCTTTGCATGTATGTATTTCATTTTAAAATTTCAAAACACTTTATAATGGCAGATTTAAAAACAATAAAAAACACAATCATTTAACAGAAATAGGGGACTACTATCCTAGAGGTATTTGTATCATGTAAAAAATAAAAATGAAAGAGCAATTAAAAAATATATCGTTTACACAGAATTACACCTAGCAGGATGCCTCTATTTAAATAATGGATAATTTGTACCTGGTACCAGCAATTCCTATCAAATATCTATGTTGCTTCCCACAAGCACGTAACAAATATTTACCAGTCAACGAAAAACACGCTACCAGACAACAACATACAATGCTATATAAAGTTGGATATTTTTCAAAGTGTACTCCATAATGTAATTGTAATAATATCTATTGTAGCTGTTTATAAAACAATTACAGAACCTGCCTAAATACGGGCTTTTACACAGATATTACCTGTAACTATTCCACTCCACTCTAAGTGACCATATATTCAAGACCAAATCCTAGGAAAATATCCTCCCAGCTTTAGGATTACATTATGCTCATGCAAAATTACACTTAAAAGTCCTATATGCTACTGGAAGGTTTCGATTTTTGGCAAGACAATGGATAGTTTTCAGATTCAAGGGTTCTGACCCTGAAAGAACTAGACTGGGCTTTTATTCGTTTTGTCTTTAAGTGGATGTTCATTTCTGGTACAGTTTCCAAAGAACACGTATCAAGTATATCCTGGAACAGATTTCACATTCTGGTGAAACCACTACTAACATTCAGCAAGGACTTCATGTTGGGATTTCATTGTCTTCAGCTATACACTTCCTCTCCTCATTCTTAACACGAGCAGCAAATTTCCCTCCTGTCTCAGAAATCAGTGATGGCAAAACACAGTTGCAGCTCTTCTTTCTCAGAAAATACTTCTTTTCTGGTGTACCCCGAACTGCTCTGCTAAAAAATTGCAATGTGATCTATACGAAAAGCTTGTTCTCATAAAAGCATCTCATAAACTGATGGAGTCAAGTATTATATTTTGCTCTCCTTTCTATTTAAAACAATTATTTAAAATATAGGTGCCTCGAAATTCTCACTGTTCGTTATTTCTGTGGTTCTAACCATTGCTCTGTAACACTAATAACATCAACCTCTTTCTAAGAGATTTCAAAGAGATATCTGGGAAGGAAAACCATTTGCATAGAATCCTTGAATATACTTCTGTGCAGTCCCTCTTCCTTAGACATATTCTAGCTCTCATCTTCCTAGGAGGCTTTGAATAAGCACACACAGGATTACAGTGAACCTATACTATTAATCACTACTAAAGACGATTGTTATTTCAGCCAAAAAGGTTCTTTAAAGCTGATATATTTTGCACCATTTCTTGGGCAAATATATACGATATAAACATGTACATGTTTGTGTGCGTGTGTGTGTGTGTGTGCACGCGTGTCTGGGAGAAGTGTATTTCCTGTGTAAATACTAGTGATTTTTCCTGGTATGACTATAGCATAATTATAGCATAACAAAACACAGTTGTAAACCGGTGTTATTATGCCAACAAAATGGCAAACTAGCTAAAGTGGAGCTCTGAAACCCTGCCGAACTCCTGCTAATTTCAGGTTGATGCAAGACTAACTCAGGACTCCATTTGCACCCCACCATTTCCAGGAACTTTATTCATGTCCAGCCTCCAGAGACTGGGTGTCAAAAGGCAACAACCCAGGCAAATTTTTTGCCATAACGAAGGCAGTAGATTTATCCACACTCCTCTCAGAAGTACTCATACTTCAAAGGTGCAGTCGCTTTCCACAAAAGCATTGGCAAAATTTCCAAGGAAACATGCAGAGCTGTAAGGCCTTATTCAGCAGTTGTGAAACAGAAGATCATCTAATTCAAACTGTGTACATGAAGGGGAGGAACAACAAAAGAAAAGATGGACAGTCTCCTTAATCTCCCACCTCACAACAAGCGAACAATTATTCAGATTTTTTGCCCATCAATGCATGACTTCTGGACCTATTTCTTTTGTAATTGTGTGTGAAAATAAGCTTTTCTATCTACTGGCTTTAAGAGAACTGATATTTATGATGTCTGTTTTGCACACAGATTACTTTAAAAGACTTTTCAATGGCTTTTCAGTATATATTAGTCTCCTAGAACAATTTTGCAAAATTACCTCAGACTCTCATTACTATATTTTCTTCTCTTTACTAAAGCTCCCAATGGCAATCACCACTGAACTGAAAGACAAACATATGAATATATTTTTTTTGTTGTTTCATTAGGAGGAAGCAATAACTTTTAAATGAGACTTCTGTTGTTCTGCTTAAAACAACCAATGAAAACCCTTTCACATTCTGAAAATTTTTAATTTTGACAGTGATTTATTAAAGGTCTGGTATTAACACATGCCCTGCTTGAAATAAAAATGGAGAGCAGAATCATCTTTGAGAATTAAAATTATTGGAAACTCTTTTTCACTTCTTTCATTCACTTTTCATTTCAGGTGAATAACAGCATTCAGCTCTTATTTGATCAAAGCCCACCAAGGACTGTCACATGGACATTTTGAGCTTCAGAACTTTAATGCTGTCATTAAGCTGATTTCAACAAAATAAAAAAGTTGTCAAGTTTTAAGCAGCTTCAGAACACCTTTCTCTGGCCATATTTACAATCCCAGTGATGAGGTGAAGGCAGAGAGGCAAATAAATAGAAACAAGAATTGTGAAGTGAAGGCATGCAGAGACCACCAAAATATCCACTTTGGTAGCTTAAATGGTAGAACATACAAAAGACCACTCATTGATCAATTATTTACCTCAATACTTCAGGATGACTGCATGTCCCAGTCTTATGCCACCACTAAGTCAATTTCTTCTACTCTTGACTCTAAAACTTATTAACATGATATCAATAAATGAGAGAATAAGCCTTGTTCTGAAAAGTATCAACCCCTGAAAGACCATGAATATTTGAATCCAAACCAAGAATTCTTTGACAAAATGATGAATGAAAAGAACACACAAGAGATATTGGTGTTTTATCCTCAAACCAGCTACTAGTTTGGGATGTTGGATTATTAACTTATTATTCCCAAAAGTTCTGCTTTGGAAAGTGAAACTGTAAATTGGCAACTCCCTGGTCATATCTGCCTTTCTGAACCTGCAAAGCAGAGGGCATGGGCCAGCTTCTGTCATTGCTGTACTGACATAAATCTTTTTCTCAAAACTTTTACATTGGAAGCTAATCAAGGCAGTGTGCTTGCACAGTTGCAACACTGAAGGCTCTGTTTGCAAATAATGAGACTGTGTAGACTTACACAAGGCTGAATTTGCTTAGAGAATCCAGCAATGATTCTACTATTAAATTATACCTGTAGGCAAATGAAGAAAAAGGGAACGAAGGAATGGAGAGAACAAGAATGTAGGAACCTGTCACTGAATCAGCACTGGAGACACCGAACTGAAAAAAAAAAAAAAAAAGTCCATAAAATCAGGGGCTTGGGAGATGGGGCTCCTGGCTTCCCCCACATGGTTAATTTATCCTGGAAAAGGTATAAAAAATGGAAATTCACAAATCCTTGTATTTACATATAATGCAGTATTACTTTGCTTCAAAGATACCAGATGATTGAGGTGTTATGCTTTGCATCTTTTCTGTCAATCCAAGTAGTATTTTCTTTTATCTTTTCTTTTGAGGTAGGTAATCTCCAGTACTAAAATGGATAAACCTATCAACTCATTTCACATGCAGCACTGAACATTCATCAGATGCTAACAACTTTCTATCATTACTCAGCTGGGCAAGATCAAAACTAGGGACAGATGAAACACTCTCTTGTCAGTCTCCTGAGTCATTCAATTCCCACTGTTCTTTATTTTTTGCTGCCTGCCTTTATATAGCAATATTGTTGTTGCAGGCAGCTTCTGTGATTCATACCTTGGGCTCACCCACCTAAAATTTGTGGGTGAGATTAGCTACCATGACAGTGCTTTCCTCTGGGGTCTCTCAAGATCTCTGACCTGTCTACTGAGACTGCCATCCTTCTTTTGAGGAGGATTTTTTTTTTTTTATGTTTAAACACAAATGCTCTGTTTTTTACCAAGAATACTACCAGTGCTTAAATACAGATTGGTAATTAACAATGACATGAATGCATTCACTATTCAAAGTGCAACATCTCATTATCTTAAAGATTTCCCAGGTAGAAGAGAAATAGGTATGTTCTGAGATCAGGAGAAAAGACAAATAAAAATATGACACAATTTATGTGATTGGAATACATTTTCTAAGAAGGTGTAAATGCAATACCTATATGGCAAAGGCACAATGTCAGCCTTACATCTGGGAATGAGAAAGAACTGAAGACTTCACATGTATATTCTCCTGGGAAAGGTAAATGAATCCTTCCATCTTCCCTTCAATTCAAAAGGAGATGTTATAAACTATCCTTCTACTCATCTCCTCCTATCATTGTTGGTTCAAGCTATGGCTCCTTTCCATTTCAGAGGATGTGTTGTTATACATTAAACAACTCCTTCATTAGGGATCTAATGTCATTTCTCTGCAAGCTTCCCTTAAACTTTCCGGGCTTGCTAGCAAAGCAACATATCCAAATATTAACTAGTTAGCCACTCAGCAGAAATAGCCAGTAACAACCAGTATGAACATGCTTTTATTGGGTATTTTTTTATTCTATCTCTGCATGCATTCTTTAACTGTACTTACATTTATCATACGTCTGTCTTCTCCCCTTTCCTTCAATAAAAAGAGAAAACAACGTCCCTCATGCATGCTTACAGCCCACTCAAGGGGCACATTCTCCATAGATTTTATTCATTTTTTTCCCCATCACATTCATCATCAAATATACCCAAGTACTATACATTTTGGAGACTTATACTCCAGAATACCAGTCAGGCTGGTATTCTATAATGACCATATGGCACCACTATGTTAGTATCTCTGTCTTAATGAAATATCCATGTTCTGAGTAGCTAATGAAGCTTTCAGTACTAATACTGACCAAAAAAAACCCACCCACCCCTGAAAGACACACAAAAAACCCCCTCAACTATTGCAATGCCTTATCTGTAAACTCTGAATGCTTCTTTCTGCTTGAAAGTGAGGTGAACAGGAAAACTCTGGAATTACTTGCAGTCTTTCTGTAGCAAAAATAAAGAAGATATTTTAGAGCTCCTTCTAATCCCTATGATTCATATGTCAGACTCCTCAAATTCATCATTTCAAAAAAGTTTTTTTATCCATTTACAGGCCTAATGGTGAACCATGTCCCAGGCAAATTGCCTGCCTTTTATTTCTAATGCTCTAATCAGTGTTAGTAAAGAATGCATTGACAATCTTCATGCAATTATTATTGTTGACTGGCATGATGTCTATATAAACTGGCTTTTTCACTCCTCCAAAACATTTTAAAACCATGGAGACAAAAACTGCAAGCCCTTTTTTGTTAATCAAAATGCATAATCGCATAGAAAGAGCAACCTCTCCTGCCTACCTTTTTCCCTGGAGCCTTTAAACTTTCAAATCAAAGCCACAATATATATCGGATGAACAACATTATTATGACTTCACCTTTAGAGTACAGATTGTAGGCATACGGGGGGTCCTGTATCATTGCAGTCTAGTCAGCCATCAACCACTGTTTTAAATATGTGCCTTCTGAAAATTGAGTGCCCATGACTGTGGTCATCAGTGTTAATCACAGAAACTGACTTGGATCCATAGAAAGGGATAATTAAAATTTTGGCATTAAAGGGCAAACATTCGAATTTCCCAAGAACAACAGAGGAAACAACGGCACTGACAAATTCAAGTACAGCTTTAAGTGCCCAGATCTGTAATAATATGCTTGAAGTTACTGAAAAAAACTATGACTCAGTCCCTGCCTCAAGAAACTTCCAGTTCATTTGATATATAATCAGTCCAGGTCAGAGAAAGCTCAGGCTCTGGCAGAAGATGTGCTTTTATAACAATGCATTTTTTGAAAAGCAATTTGCCTAGCTGACCAATTTTAAGTTTGAAGAGCATTATAGACAATATTTTATGGAGAAGGATTTAACAAACTTTTAGCTTACACTGCCAACTTATATCATGTGCCCTCATTTGACACTGGACTCATTCAGAAGTTATGTGGAACTGCAGTGCTTAGTCTATGGCCTCCTAACTGTGAACTTGGAAATCAGTGAATTTCTTCCCATTTCTTCAGATCAAGAATATAAGCAGAAGTCTGTGGAAGACTCTATAGTAACCTTAGTAGCCAACTAGCCTTATCTAGCAATAAATTCTTTAAATAACCATGCTGTCACTAAATCCTCAATACATGTTACTAACTTTTGTGGTGATTAGCAAAAGACTATACTGAAGCATGGGGATAACCTAGTCCATGCTAGATGCTCCAATGAATCAAACCAAATATGCAAGAAAACCTAATAGCTGCATTCTGTTGCACAATAAAACAGAAAACAACAGTTACTCTAAAATGAGACTCACCGATCTTTCCATCACCTCATGTGTGGAATAGTCCCTCTAATTTGTCCATTAGCATTGCTGAATGCAACCTCTCTCCAAGGAGATTTCCATGTATGCTTTTTTCAGTGAATTCAGATTTTGGCATGTTTTGTTCTTGAGCCTTCTTTTTTACACAGTTTTACTTCAATTTTCACCATGGTCTCTGTTTTGCTTTTTTTTTTTTTTTTTTTTGGTAGAAAATCAAGATGATCAAGGGACCTAGCAGCTACTAAAGAAGTTAAATGACCCAGACATAACAAATACTGCATAAAGAAATCCAGGAGAAGAACTTCCCATGATGGAATATTGGTATATCACTGGCAAGCTGCATCTGTTTCCTGGGAAACACTCATTATATGGACTGCAAATAGGAAGCTGAACCTGAAGACACTCAAAGACAAATTCCATGGCCATAAAGGACTTTCACACTCAAGATTATTATGTGTATGGTGGTAAGTAGCCTATACCTTCCACAATAAAAATAGATTATTCTGCTCTCAAAGACAGGAAGCTATTCCTTGAATAATGTTAGTTTACACCATAATGCTGCTTATATTCTTAAGCAGTCAGACTAAAACAATATTACAATTTCCAACAGAATTTCCATTAACAGTGACCAGTTAGGACCTAAAATACAATCCAGCAAACCTGGTTTCAGCCAGTAGTGTACATGGGTACATAAGTATATTAACCTGCTGTCTACAAAGATACTCACTCATGCATATTCATCTAATTGTTGCACCCACTCTGAGCCTAGTTGCAAGTAAGATTGTGGGTGACTTAGCTTGAGGTGAACCACCACTACAAAGACCATCTGCTATAGCACAGTGTAAATTCTCTCAATTCAAAGACTTAATTGAACTTATAAGCACTAGCTGGATGAGGTGATTCAGCAAGACTACGTATAGGCTAGGGTCTGCTACAAAAAACATTTTTGGCTGAAATCCTAATCAGCATAC
Organism: Apteryx mantelli; assembly: GCF_036417845.1. Lineage (NCBI taxonomy): Eukaryota > Metazoa > Chordata > Aves > Apterygiformes > Apterygidae > Apteryx > Apteryx mantelli. Next base: position 51,232,678 of record NC_089980.1, on the reverse strand, counting down.
AGTATATTGTGACAACAGCCCCAGAAGGCATTCAGCTGGTGTCAGGTTGAGTCACTATGGAATTATTACAAAAAAGTACAAGACAGTTGTAGTAGTTGTTTCAACTCAAATAAAAAAGAAATAGCTGGCATGGAGACTGTGGAATATCTGTTCTCCAACAGTGAATCATAAAGATCTTGCTGTAAAATAAGCTTTGAATGTAATGAAACCATTAGCTCATCAGACCCAATAAGCTACAGTGCAGAAGCATTCTGGGGGGGGGGTGAATGTTTATTCTTGTTTGTCACTGCACTAGGAAAATGCACCACAGACATTTGCTGACCAGCACAACAGGCTTGCAGGCAGCACAAGTAAAAGCCAGAGGAGTCAGTACCCAAGGGCACACTTCACTGATTCTTTCATGCTGAATCCCAATTGAAACTAGCAAAGGATGCTTTTTTCCCTCTTCAATGTTTGTTTACTAATATATATAATATGCCTCACCATTTCTGTTACACACTTTGTAACACACTAAGTTGTTAACCACAGTTGTTTGCAGTTATTTTATCTGGCAGAAGAACTCACACAAGTATCATTAACATCATTAATATTAGTAACAGCCTGAAAAAATCTTTCTGTACCAAAGAACAAGGTACAGAATCAGGAAAAGATAACAGCATTGTTTTTACTCCCTTCTTTCCAGAGACTTATATTTGGCATATGAGGCATACGGGAGCTCAGTCCACGTGTGATTTTTTTTCATAAACCATTTCACCTGCTGAACTCAGGTGACTTGAATGCTATTGTCCAAACTCGGCTGCAATTCACCAGCTCCACTGAGTTCACACCACAGAAAAATTTGCTGCTAATAGTCAATCTGATACACTCCTAAATGTGGACACAAATATGAATAGACATTAGCACACATCTGGGGTTTTGTATTTTTTTATCAAATAGCCTGCAAACTCATTTTAAGCATATTTTAATCAGGCAAAATCAACTAAGTGATTTATTTTTGAAAGATTCTAAGAAAGAAATCAAACAAAAATGGTGAGTTTGAATTCAAGGAGCTTGTTCTCACTTAAAAGCAAATGTGACAATTGCCAACACCAAGCAACGTATTTGCCCTCTATGAGCACATGAGGTATAAAACTAAATAATTCACCTATTTCTCAGAATTTCACAAGGTGAAATAATCTTTAACTTACCATTATTTTTGTGTTCTTCCAAAGTACAGCAATGTGTACAGCCTATAGAGAATTATCTGTAGTTGAAATGTTTCTCTGTGTGGATATTTTATTGTAAAAACATTTAAGGAATGACTCAGTATATGAGATAATATAATCACATCATTCTATTTATTAGAATCATAACATTCTATTAAAAGGCTAGACCCAGATACTATTCCCCAGGCTGATTTTGCTAATGCATTCAAACCTTAAAAGGATGTGGTCAGTAATTCCGTATTAAAAAGTCAATGATATCTGAACTAGTCTTTTGCTTACTGTTTTTGGAATCAGTAGTATGAAGTACAAGTAAACAGAAATAAAAATATCTCCCTTTTTATAGCAGGATAATTATAATGCTAGCCCGTAAGACCCTAATCTTATAGACATTTATGGATTTACCTTAATTTTTACAGGTTACAGGTTGTAGGAATTTTCTAATGTACAAACATAAGCATGAGCCTAAGTGCTTGCAGGAACATGACTTAACTGTGGTAGACCTACAGGTTTTGCTTCTCTCCACAAACAAACAGCTGTAAAGTTTCATTCCAATTTCTACTGGACATTACTCTGAACATCTGGCTGTGTACAATATATTTTTTTAATAAATATATATATATACTTTCTAACTAAAGAATTTTACCTTCTTGATTTGGTCATTCTCATATGGATGCTTCTGTGGGTATTAACAGTATTAAACTCATCAACGACTGCCGTACAAGAAATCTGCGTGCACCTACATTTTCATGATTACCATCATGATCTTTAGCCAAATGTCCTAATGCTTCATAGCAACAAAAAGTTTTGAGTTTGAGATGAGATACGTTTATTACATATACGAAAACACCTAGCATATTGAAGAAAACCCACTACTGTCAACAGGAAGCTTTAAAGAGTTCAGATTCCATCCAGAAGACAGAGTCATATCTCTATATTTTTTTCTATATATATGTATATTAAATAATTTTACAAAGTCATGTGTTCAGCCCTTCAGCTTTCACATAATGCCACAGAGCAGAGGATGCATTGCAAAAAGTGAAAACATGTAACAGTGAAGACTGACAGGAAAGTAGAAATTGAGTAAAATGACAGTTGTGCTGTTTTGGTGGGGTTTTTAGTCATGTGCAGTGAAAATTACTGTCATAGTATTGAGAGAGAAAATCTAGAAAGGGGAAAAATGAACACAGCTACTCTTTTTCTTTCCCCCCTAAAGTTGTTGAAATTAATGCCTCATCTTATTTAAAGAATTTGTTGCATCACTGAATGTTATGTATTGAGATATATATATATATATATACACACACATATATACATTCAAGCACAACCTTGTATGTTGTCTATTCCAGTAAAAAAAACATTTTGGGAAATAATGTCTTCTGCTAGACAAATTATGATAGTCTGTACAATTTTGAATCCACAGCACACAGTATAAGGCATAGAAAAATATTTAATAATTAATATGGATCATTTAATAGGATGCCATGCTGTACTAACTTATGGGAAATAAAGGTCCATTCTTCATAGACTAGTTTTTGTACAAGTAGTTTTTAAAATCATGAAGAGTTTTGTTCTTTCTTAAGACCCTTCTTTCTTTGTGCCAGACTTAATCACTAGCAAAAGAATTCCAAAAGTTGAAAATTAAAGTATAGAATTCTTCTTGCTATTCTGGACAGTACATCTCTATGTAAAGATTACCTTTTCCATTACAAAAACTGCAACTGTTTACAAGGCTGACCAAAGCATGGGAGATACAGGTTCAACAATGGCATCTATTTCAAAGGAAGTCTGTAGTCTTTGGTAGCATTAAAATATATATATACAGATATAAAAATGTAAAAAAAAAATTAAATATGTAAACAAATATATAAATATTATACCAGTTAATTAAAAATAAATTAACAGATTTCTGTGCATTTTGTAATACTGACTTGAATCATCTATGAAGTTCACAGATGCTTTGCAAATCACCATAGACACCTCAGTCTCAGCTCTTGGGCACAGGCAGTTAACTACAAAAGCAGTTTATAAATGTTGTAATGAAGATCTTCAACCACAATTCTATATCAGTTACAGAGTGCAGCTATGATTTTCCTTTTGTGCTGTTGCTATGACAGTTCTTATTTTCATATATTGCCCTATAGACTAAACTCATTATACTTGCCATGAAAACAGATTAAATTTAGATCTGAAATGCAGAAACTCCGCAATAAAAATAATGCCATTTTCAGATAATTGACTCTCTGCAGTAAATTTAGTATGCTATTGGTTTAACTTACTGTACCAAAATATCTGTGTAAAAAACACCCCAACGTGAGAAATACACTCATTAGCCAAAAATTTCTATTATTAAAGTATTCAAAGGATAGTCAATGTCTCCTCCAGAGCAGATGACTGTGGGTTCCCCATAGCACTCTGTTAAACACCTTTGCTGTTTGAACATCTCTTTACATCAGGTAGAGAGGGAGCTCTAGACAGTAGGAAATTTACTTTGACTCTTACCAGAAAAGACACTGGGGATCTTGGAAAGAAAACTTTTGACTGTACGAATAGGAATCCCATTTTTCTCATCTTGCATGCGGGCTATGACGTCTTCCATCTGAGCACAGAGAAAAAGAAATAAAAGAAAGAAATAATAAAGAAATCCAGAATTATTTCCTAAAAAAATTCTCTAAGAAGTCCTAGATCAATCTCGGAGTGAAAGGTCCACTCTTGTAATTTTTTTTCAATTAATAATGTCTATTTTTGTTGAATAGAATAAAAACCTGGAAGTATTTCATTCATGAACAACAGCAAAGCAATGTTTATGCTCCAAAGTCTCTTGAGAAAGAAATACTGAGGCAGAACAGAAGGATTTAGTTTCGAAGTAGTTAAAAAACTATTGCTGAATATAAGACTTCACATGTGATTATGTTATTGGTATTGTACCAAATATAAAAGCAAAAGAGACTCATGCAGTCTTACAGATGACTGATACAGTTCTCAAAATGGCTGTTCAAAACAAAAGTAGAGCTTTTAAGTTCAAAGCAAAAATTCCCTCTGTTCTTTTGAGAAGAGGAAAAAAAGAAATTACAACATGGTCCAATTTTGCATCCCTGGAGACAGTAGAGCCAGAAACATGGGTTTTTTTATTGGTAATGGGGTGAGTATAAAAATGTTTAAAATCTTTTTATTATGTTTTTTGATACTTTCATATGTATTAGCTGATTTTTTCCAACTCAGTTTTGCAGGCTAAATTGGTCTGCGCCTTCTGTAATTCAAACCCAAACCAAAGGCCTTTCAGTCTCCTGCGAACTCTGAGCAAGCTGCTTTAGTGCAGAATGCAAAGAAGCTGCTCTCAATGGCAGGTAAGTCCAGGGGGTTTCTTGCACATTTCATCACTGACACTTACTGATTAGGTAAGTCTCATCTTTCTCCAAATATCGAGCTTCTTACAACAGAAATGCAATTTGATAAAATGAATTGCTACCACTCTTCTTCATTCCTTCAGTCACCAATATACTCCACAAAAAATAGGTCTTTGCAAGACTGTGCCTTTTATTAGTCAAATCTTAAAACATTGTCCTATCTTTCCTCTGTTCCCCAATTTAAGTTCCTAAACATTTCATAAAAAGTTTATGGCTGAACGTCATTAAAAAAAGTTCGTGAACATCAGACAAAATTTTGTCGTGCACTTTTTTTCTGCAGAAGCTACATGACTCAAATCAACATACATATGGCATTAGATAGTGATAGCTGTGAATTAATTTGCCCAGGGGGAGGTGATGTACAGAGTCAGGAAAGGGGGAGTGAGTTGGGACCCCGAGTGGTGCATATAGGCATGAAGAACAAAAAATTATGCCAAAAAGAAAAACAAAATCAATTAATTCCACTGTTCATGGAAAAAACAGTTTGTAGAGAGAATGTTTGGAGGTTCATATGCTCCATGTACATATGGAGTGTACATTAACAACCCAAGGAACACAAATCCAGTGGTACAGTCCAACACAAAACGTACACACAAAAAGGAGATAATGTTAGTACAGCACAGAGCAAGATTTGGAAGACTGAGTCTATTGCTCACTATTAAAGAATATACAAATGTAATTCTGAAGAAGGGAACTCATGTTCATTATAATCATTAATCAAATACTGAGTCCATTCATGACTATTGTCTGCCATGGAATTTTAACTATTTAAATAGAAAAGGCTACCAAAAATGTACTGAAGAAATCGTCAGGTAGACAAACTGTTATCTATGAAATGAAATCTGTCCTTACATTTATTATCCATATAGTAATTAAAGGCCTGTTTTGACACCTTCTGAATTCAACTTGGAGCCTGCCTTAATGAGCTCCTAAATGAAAAAGAAGTCAATTCAGACTCAGGTGAGTATCTTTCCATGGATCTTGTATAGAAATAAAAGTAAATTTGATGGTAAGTTCCATACATACAGTGTAAGCTTACAGGAATATTGCTGGAACTACAAGGTGAATAGTAACGTATGTTACACTGGGACAGAGTTTAGAAGACAATTCGTATTAAGGCAACATGATAAAGGTATAATTACATTATAATAAGGATTACTACAACTGCAGGACCCAGATCTGGAACACAGTGTTACAAGGAGTGATCTGCTGTTGCCTCTCTCTTGGGACTGTGCAAGAGTGCAAACATGCCAGGCGCAGCATTCCTAGTGCTCTCAGAAATCAGGCTTTTGAGAGCACACGGAATAAAATGTTAACTGACATTCACATTTGTTTTCCTGAACTTGCTTCACAGACTCAATCCGAAGTGTAGAAGACCTAACTCAGACTGTAGCTCTGGGGGAATTCTCTCGTTTTGATTAGAAAAGTGAGAACTAGGATGGCTGCTTTGCAAAATTACACCTTCCCCTTCTCTTCTAGCTCAGAATACTGTTCCACATAAGCTGCAAATACCCTCCACGCCAAAGGCAGTTTACACTCCACACACCCTAGCTGAGAACTGACTAGTTTATTCAGTGTACAAAGATTACTGTATAAATGAGGGGGAATGTTCTGAAACAGGATATAACACAACACCTGACTCCTAATTAGTTATAGCAGACGTGGGATTCTCTATGTGATTAGTCAGACTAAAAAGTCTTATTTGTCTTGTCTTAATTTGCTTAAAAAGAAAAAATCCTGTGTTTTGCAGTCATCTTAACTGTTAAACATAAGAACTCAAGAAAATGAAGTGCAGATAAAAAAATATTCCAATTAAAGATTTGAAAATATCTAATCCAACATATGTATGTGCACAGCTGAACTTCCAGTATATGTAGTCCATATTTCTGATTTGTCTACTTTAAATTCAGCAAATGTATAATCTCTTCCACTGCAAAACATTATGTCCTCATTTAATTATATTTGGAAAACAGCACTCAAGGCGTTTCTCCACCATTTATCAACAGTGACCTAAAACAATGAAACGGACAGAATAGTTTAATTAGGGTGATAAAATAAAATACTCATCTAATTTCACTCAAGAAGTCTAATCTGGGAAACACAAGCTGCTGCCTGATACAGTAATTTTCCTCCCTGATGTGTCACTGTTTGCTTCTGAGTCACCTGACCTGATGCTCATAAGTGAAATATAAGCTCCCTCACTTTGCCTCAGAATAATGTTTTCATGGTTCCTTTACTATCTGCTTATGTGGATAAATCTGACTGGCTTTGACAGTGCACTGCGATCTTTTTTAGCCCTAAATCTTCTTAAAAAATCAAAAAAAGAAAGAAAGAAAGAAAGAAATGCCACAAACAACAACTGCCTCCTGATCACTCTGCAAACAAAGCTCAATGTGCATGAGAAAAGGAAGTCACATAAGCATCTCTCTTACTGCTTTTCAGTCATCACTGTATGAAAGAAATGCAAGGCTTCCGCAGAAGTTTATTTAAATAACCGTATGCTTAAAATAATTGGCCATTTGTTTGTTATAGTGAGTGAATTCTAATCCCAAACAAGCCTCACTAACCTTGTGGTGCATACGCAACTCAAACCAAACTTAAAATATAATATTAGTATTTAAAACTTCACTTGTCATCTCCTGGTGAAGAGAATTTGAAGTCTTGATCTTGACACATGAGGACTCTGCCCGGTCTATTTCAAAGACTTAACTCTATGACAACAGCGACAACGCATCTTATATGAAGCAAAAGAGAAAGATGATAGCAAGATCCTGTAAGAGAGAGGCTACAGGATACAGGAGTTCTTGCCCCATATGAACACTAGCTCTGATCCAAACTTGTTACAATGTGCAACAAGTTACAATGTGTAACAATTTCCTAAACTATGCAACAAGTTTCCCTAGACCTTTTTTTTTTTTTCATACTTAAACACATTAGAAAGTCCCAGGGCAAATAGCAGCTTGCAGGAGGATTTTGTTAGCTAGCCCTACGCTCACAGGCAGATGCATGCAGCACCTTGGGCTGAAGAAAGAAAAGGGAAGTGCGGGAGGAAGCTGCAAGGTTCTTCACAAGATAATGGCCATTTTTTCTGTTTTCCAACATGTAATAACTAAATATTCTCATCTTGTTAGTATTACACAGATAATGAATTACCTATACTGTTCTTACTTTCAGCTATATTCCTCTCTTAAAACTCCATTGTACTATATATTCGCTCTCATACACACAGCAAATTCTGTTACAAAATTTTCTGTTGAGATTCCCATCAGCTAAAAAGCCTGCAAATGCTCAGGATACAGAAAATTTGGAAGAAAGTATTCTGCTGTGGTTCAATGAGGGAAAAATCTGTATCTTTATCTGAATGGCTAGAGTACTTCAGCAGAGACACACTTCAGGTACCTCAGACTCATCCTTCTTCCCCTGCGGGCTGCTCTTTGCCTGGACTAAACATGCCAAGATTCATTGCAATCTCCTGCTTTAATTGAATCATCACAGAGCCACCTGAGAGCTGCCTAACACCCGTGAATCACGGGACTCCTGTTCAGCTAGTCAGTCAGCCTGCCCGACAGAGGGGAAAAGAGCACCAAACACAGGAACTACAACTCCCGTGAGGCTCCACTGACAAGTACAGATCCAGGCAAACTGCTCTCCAGAGAAAACACTTCAGTGTTGTGCACCAAACTAAAGCAAATCATCTCAGGTCAGGAGTGCTGACAACTCCTTTTTAAATCAAGTATGTAGAAATGAAATAGCTTAACATCTCTATATCAAAGATTTTAGCACTCTTCTATTCATGCAGAACTGGGTTATTTCAACTCTTCATTCCTATTTGGGTTAAAAAAAAATTGAAATACATTTCCAGAAAAATACATTTTGATTCTTTACTAAAGCACAACACAATGATGGCTTAAAATATGTAAGATAAACCAAACTGGTCATGACAGACATACTTGAACTATCTGAGCCTCCTACAAGTCAGGAGTTCTGCTAGGTCAGTATTACTTCTCCAGTCTGCCAGCACAGGGAAGCTGCCACAAGTGCTTTCTGATGAGCATTACAATAGAGAGTAAATTATTCTGTGATGGGAAGACAAGTTTTTAGACTGGTCTCAGATCCTTTTTAGAACCTGTATTTGCAGCAGTAATTATTTGAAACAGTAAAATCAATGACAAATCAACACAAAAATTCCTAAGCACATTAAATGGATGCACATTAAATGGATGCATATACAACACTGACATCTCTGCATCATGTTCCTTTTTCTGCAGTATGGAGCCACTGGTGGGAGCGAATAGTTTGCCGTCTCTCCTCAGACAGAACACTTCCGCAGGTCCAAAGAAGTTTCGTCTTCGTATGTAACACAAAACTATAACATGAAGCATGATCTAGTGTCACTCTTATGCCTATATTGTAATTATTGATATGTGAGTCTCCAATTAAGATCTAATTTATTTGCCTTATTTATTTGTACTATATCAGAAATAGCATACATATAATGCTCCAGATTGGTTGCAAAATGAGGGTGGTACTATATATGCTATAGGCATGTGCTTACATTAAATGAATGCAGGGCAAGCTTTTGTCATTTGTTAAAAATAAGCTAGGCTATTTTGAATTTACTTGGAAATCAATGACAGCTCTGCGCTATTATTATTGAGACCTGAGTTAATCCTAATCAGATTGAACGGTGCCACTGCACATGTCCCTGCCATCAGTATTGTATGCTGGCCAGTGAACTTGTATCAATATGACAGACTCTGGACACTTCACTGATCCAGAACTATGTTTTTGGAATAGTAATTTTAAGTATGTTCTTGCACTACTTTTTGCCTCTAAAATGCTCAGTCAACAAAAACAATGTTGCACTGACAACTGCTTGCAGTTTATTACAAATCATACTAGTAGTTCCTTTGCTTTTCATTCCTGTGGCCTTGCCCATTATGAAGAGTTACACAAAATTATGAGTGTAAATCCTTGGACAAGTGGAGAATTCTAGGGACAATTAACAAACACAGACTTACAGGGACACAGCTAGGTGGCCATAAAAGAAACAATATCCACCTTTCACTAGTACTGAGCTATAGAATAATAAAGCTGATGAAAAAATAATAAATCTGATGAAAAAAATCCCTTCTTAGAGGGAATTCCCTTCTTTTTTCTTCCCAAAGAGGAAAAAAACACAGTCTTTAGGTAAAGTTTGCTGAAACTACATAGAATATTCAAAATCAGTTACGTTATTGGCAGCTCAGATGTCAATAACAACTGTGTGGAAATAACCACTGTGTGGAAAGACAACACAGCTAGGCACAAACAGTCATGGAGGTTCCTGCAAAGCATTGGTGACAACTTCTTGACACAGGTGGTGGAGGAGCCAACAAGGAGAGGTGTGCTGCTGGACCTCGTACTAACAATCAAAGAAGGACTGGTGGAAGATGTGAAGGTCGGGGGCAGCCTTGGCTGCAGTGACCATGAGATGGTGGAGTTCAGGATCCTGCGAGGAGGAGGCAGTGCACTAAGTAGGATCGCAACCCTGAACTTCAGGAGAGCAAACTTTGGCCTCTTCAGGGACCTACTTGGAGGAATCCCATGGGTTAGGGCCCTAGAAGGAAGGGGCGTTCAAGAGAGCTGGTTAATATTCAAACATCACCTCCTCCAGGCTCAAGAGCGGTGCATCCCTAGGAGTGGGAAGTCAAGTAAAGGAGGCAGGAGACCTGCATGGATGAGCAAGGAGCTCCTGGCAAAACTCAACCAGAAGAAGGAAGTATACAGAAAGTGGAAAGGGGGACAGGCCACTTGGGAGGAATATAGGAACGTTGTCAGAGTATGCAGGGATGCGACGAGGAAGGCTAAGGCCCATTTGGAATTAAATCTGGCAAGGGATGTCAAGGACAGCAAGAAGGGCTTCTTCAAATATATCAGTAGCAAGAGGAAGACTAGGGAGAATGTGGGCCCTTTGCTGAATGGTGTGGGTGCCCTGGTGACGAAGGATGCAGAGAAGGCAGAGTTACTGAATGCCTTCTTTGCTTGAGTCTTTACTGCTCAGGCCAGCCCTCAGGAACCCCAGACCCTGGAGGCAAGAGAGAAAGTCTGGAGAAAGGAAGACTTTCCCTTGGTCGAGGAGGATTGGGTTAGAGATCATTTAAGCAAACTTGACACCCACAAATCCATGGGCCCTGATGGGATGCACCCACGAGTGCTGAGGGAGCTGGCGGACGTTATTGCTAAGCCACTCTCCATCATCTTTGAAAGGTCCTGGAGAACAGGAGAGGTGCCTGAGGACTGGAAGAAAGCCAATGTCACCCCAGTCTTCAAAAAGGGCAAGAAGGAGGACCCAGGGAGCTACAGGCCAGTCAGCCTCACCTGCATCTCTGGAAAGGTGATGGAGCAGCTCATCCTGGAGGCCATCTCCAAGCATGTGGAGGAAAAGAAGGTGATCAGGAGTAGTCAGCATGGCTTCACCAAGGGCAAATCATGCTTAACCAACCTGACAGCCTTCTATGATGGAATGACTGGCTGGGTAGATGAGGGGAGAGCAGTGGATGTTGTCTACCTAGACTTCAGCAAGGCTTTTGACACTGTCTCCCATAACATCCTCAGAGACAAGCTCAGGAAGTGTGGGATAGATGAGTGGACAGTGAGGTGGATTGAGAACTGGCTGAATGGCAGAGCTCAGAGAGTTGTGCTCAGTGGCACAGAGTCTAGTTGGAGGCCTGTAGCTAGCGGTGTCCCCCAGGGGTCAGTACTGGGTCCAGTCTTGTTCAACTTCTTCATCAGTGACCTGGATGAAGGGACAGAGTGCACCCTCAGCAGGTTTGCTGACGATACAAAACTGGGAGGAGTGGCTGATACGCCAGAGGGCTGTGCTGCCATTCGGAGAGACCTGGACAGGCTGGAGAGGTGGGCGGAGAGGAACCGCATGAAGTTCAACAAAGGCAAGTGCAGGGTCCTGCACCTAGGGAGGACTAACCCCATGCACCAGTACAGGTTGGGGGTTGACCTGCTGGAAAGCAGCTCTGCGGAGAAGGACCTGGGAGTGCTGGTGGACACCAAGTTAAGCATGAGGCAGCAATGTGCCCTTGTGGCCGAGAAGGCCAATGGTATCCTGGGGTGCAACAGGAAGAGTGTTGCCAGCAGGTGGAGGGAGGTGATTCTCCCCCTCTACTCAGCCCTGGTGAGGCCACATCTGGAGTACTGCGTCCAGTTCTGGGCTCCTCAGTACAAGAGGGATGTGGCACTACTGGAGCAAGTGCAGCGAAGGACTACAAAGATGATTAGGGGACTGGAGCATCTCTCTTATGAGGAAAGGCTGAGAGAGCTGGGCCTGTTTAGCTTGGAGAAGAGAAGGCTGAGAGGAGATCTTATCAACGTGTACAAGTATCTGAAGGGAGGGTGTCGAGGGGATGGGGCCAGACTCTTTTCAGTGGTGCCCAGCGACAGGACGTGAGGCAACGGGCACAAACTGAAGCACAGACACTTCCATCTGAACATGAGGAAATACTTTTTCACTGTCAGGGTGACAGAGCTCTGGAAGAGGTTGCCCAGAGAGGTTGTGGAGTCTCCTTCTCTGGAGATATTCAAAACACGCCTGGACGCAATCCTGTGCAATGTGCTCTAGGTGACCCTGCTTGAGCAGGGGGGTTAGACTAGATGATCTCCAGAGGTCCCTTCCAACCTCAACCATTCTGTGATTCTGTGATGTAAAGAATTTTCTATGAGGTTACTTTTAAAACAGGTTGTTTGGGGGAGAGTATATCTGACTAAGAAATACAGTTTCGGCATTAGAAGTGCTGAAATAAAAGTTTGATATAAATGGTCTCCTGAATTAGAATTTGGTTGACATCCTTTCCATACTTTTTGAAAGAAGTACAAATGAAAAGCGCACTTCTGAAGCTCCAGCTCTCAGTGGTCCCTAGATAAAGTATAAATGCTAAACCCCAGCTCAGATGGAATAAAGAAAAATAGCACAGTATTGAATGGAAAAGATGGAAAAGCTTGAAGATACCACAAAAGTGCATTCTGTAGATCATGTTCTGGGTCAGTAATTTATTCTCTTTCTTCCCTGGGATTGCTGTTGTTGAGCCAGTGGTTCAATGCACCGACACATTATACATTTTGATGGAGGTTTATAACCTTATATCTAGATATTTTTCAAGGTGATATGACTCTCTTCTATCTGTCTCTTTTCTCTGCCTCACACTCTGAGAAAGTCAGAAACCTACCAAAAACTTTCAGTTTTCACTACCACTCTACAGTTTCACCTGATTTATTTCTTATTGTGTCTTTTCTGGGTAAGTTGAACCTCAAAACATGTTATTAAACTTGTACTTTACCAAAAGTATTTCTTTATTCTTACTCATAAAAATAGCACAAGTAAGAAGAACCGTTTGAAGAACTTGGCATGCCAGTTATCGAAGTACATCAACAAACCCACAATGCTTATTAGAGACCATGGGCTATCACTTCCATTTTTTCAGTTAGATTTAATTTTGTTTCAATTACGAGTTCTACCTCTAAATACATAGGACATACATCCAGTCCACTGCATGTACATGAATGCTATATGGCTGAACAGTGAACAGAAAACTGAAACAGTTTCTAAGAGCTATTTAATTGGTATTAAAGGAAAAACATAAGAATTGGGGGAATATATCATACTGATACAGTTCTGGAATCAAGAAAATGTTACAGAAAACACTATACACAAAAAAATTGGCTAAGTGGGAAACCCACTTCCCTGGCCTTCAAGAAAATACAATTTCAAACAACACACCTTAGTAAGTACAGACAAAGATAGCAATTTTTAAATTAACCACTTGAAAAAGAATTCAAATATTCTTTAATATCATTTCACACTATTAATATGTCATAATTCATTTTTATTCTGGCCTTTCCAAGCCCAGAACCAAAACAATATATTTAGAAAATGTTATAATCAGATGCAGAAAATACAAAAACTTATGCACTGATGCAAAAGATATCACTTTAAATGAATGGTTATCATGTCTAAATTCCAAATAGATTAAGAAAAGAAATTCAGTTCATTTATTTTTCTTGGAACTTTATATTAGAAATACAACTTCCTCAAAACTTGCACTCTACTACTGCACAACCAAACCAGAAAAAGCCTACTCAAAAAAGTTAGAAAACACATCCAGATGGTGAAATTCTGAAACCACTGAATGATAATTTTGGAAATTGTATCTTCTCTCTCAGTGAAATCATGATTTCCATCATGGGTGAGAAACATCAGTTAGAATGGCAGAGGAAAAGGAAGCATCGCTATGGGTACCTGAGAAGGAAACAAAGCTTGATGAAGGAAGTCTTGGTGAAAGAGTATTCATATTATGATAGGTATTTCTGTGAGAGTACTTCATTCAGAATAAAGTATGCATTCTTAAAAGCAGCTGGTACTATAAACAGTATTTATCAATTTCCTAGGGCATGACTTGCGCTTCTAAACAGTGCTATCAGGGATAAAAAGAATGCTTCTTAGGCAAAATATGTATTTTAAAAATAGGCTCTTTAAAGCCAAGATGTTTCCTGAGTTTTACTGACTGTCTGTGGTATGAAGGTCCTCACATTCAAAAAGGATTCCCCTGTATATTTTAGAAACAGACAAGTTCAACTGGAAATTTATCTCAGTGACCCCAAAATGGACTTTTCCAGACAATGTTGTAAAAACGTTCAAAAGATTTGGGCTTTTTTTCCCCAGGAGGAAAAAAAACAAAATGTCAAAATTCAACGGAAAAGACAAAACAGAAGTCTGGTAACCTGATCAGTTCAGAGGCTAATATTAAAGCTAATAAGAGGCTAATACGGAGAAGAAACCACAAGCACACATTTTTATTGAAGATGCAAAACAAAGACTGGGTCAGCTTATACGAGGCACATTCAGACACAAAATTGACAGGCAGCTAATGATGCATTTTGCCTCCACAAAAAACACTCACAAAACTATTAGCCACAGGATACAGTAGAGTTAAGATACATTCATCCATCTAGAAGTCATGGAAATACTTATATTTACTTTAAAAAATTATCACTTAATTCTAAAGTATACAAAAAATGTCAAAATTGCCACCATTTGATTTATAATTTGTCAAAATTATGAGGAGTTCCCCTTACTGGTCATTTTTTCCAAAACAAGATTCTAGCTATATCAGCCTGATTCTAAGAGGAATTTGAATTTTGACATTTCATTCAGATGTAACACAATTTCATTAAAATTTCTTCAACCAGCATGGTAACCAGATACCTAATCCAATCATGCTAACACAGAGTAAAAATTTTCATTGTATTCAGATTCCTGGCATTCTCCTAGAAATACCTAAAATAACTAAAATCCCAGAAAAAAAAAAAAAAGAGGTTAATAAAAAGTAGTCCCTTGCTCATTTCAAAGCAGCTATTTGGATGAAGAGAGTTAGTCAAGATTTTGATAAGAGTTTTGATTCCACACAGTGAATGCACAAAAACAGAACTGAAAAGTTCATGTTTACAAAATGCCGTTCTGTTTTATCAAAGCAGTTCTTCCCAGAAGCTTTCTTAAATGCCGTCTGTGCTAGAGTGCAAAAGAAGCAGTCAGACAAACTTCTGCAGAACATCTTATTCTATCAGAATACATAGTTACTTCATACACACGCACATCCTGACTTCTTGGATTCATCTCTTAAATTAGCTGTATAGTAAAGTTATGCAATTTCCAGAAGCCCTGCCCATTTCCATCCATTGAAAAAGGACCTCGTTTTTTCTCACTCCCATTCTGCATTGCCCTGTTGTCACCAGGACCACCAAACATGTTGGTACAGGAGAAGTTTCAATTAGTGCTAATTCACTTTATTAGAAAATCTCAGCCTTAAAGTTTATTAGATGTTTAAATGATGAAACTACCTAAATGCCTAACTCTCATCAAAAGCAAGTGGATTGATATATTGCCATATGTACACACAGTGAGGAGTATGTTCCACTGCTTTGTTAAATATAACCCATTCCATCATGACACTTTCTAGTTTATGTTTTGACTGGTCACCATAAAATTAACAAAAGCAGAACTCATTTGGAGATAATTCCTTTCAATTGCATGTAGTGATTACACCAGCCCTAGCACTCCACTAGAGTTCTTCTAAATGAATTAAGAAGATAAAAACTGACTATCCCCTTCTTATTTAAATTTTGTCTGTTTTTAAAAGCAGGAACTGCATCTATACTTTAATTGTCTGGAGGATAAGGAAAGCAACTTCATAAAATGGCTGTTTTACCCTCAAAATACTAGTTTTTGAATTCTCATAATTTAGACACTTTAAAAGAAATCAGGTCTGAATGTTCTATACTTGTTCAATTTAGTCATAGTTTGACACTTACTGTATCTACATTTCATTTTCCTTTGCAGTCATACTTCTTTTGATTAGAAATACTGTGTGTATCTTTATTGTCAAATCATGTTTGTGCCACAAAAGAAAGTAGAGCAGCAATCATTAACAGATTTGAAATATGTGAGCCCTGGAAATTGTGACCTAGGCTATAAAACCATTTGTTTAGCCTACACGATACACGATTAGGAAAGGAGATGTCCTTTTGTTATAAACCAGTTCTGGTGTTAACATTCTCTTATATTCTCTTTGGGCATACAATGAGATGAGAATATCATTAAAATCAGACACACGGCAATTTATAACCAAAAACTGAAGATGCATATTCATGATTAAAGCACACCTAAAACATTTGTGTATTTCTTTATAAATCTGGGCAAAACAAAGCCTGAAAGAATTAAGTGAGGACTGGTATTTTTCAGTCAAATTTTATTTTGCCAGAAAGACAGACTCATTCTAGGTGTCGGTTATGGTGAGCAGAACATATGACAAAATTGCTATCTTTGTCATTGCAAATGTTATACAAAAATATTCTAGCTGGTATCTCGAAAACTGTCCTTCCTAACCTATTACAAGCTAGAGGAATCACAGCTGTTAAAATAATCAAGAGAACATCCAAGGGGAGATGGTGAATGTCTACTTAAAAGAGTATCAAAATATACCCCTGTAAATAGTGATCTTCCAGTACAGGGAAGATACCACATCTTCAGGAAGGACTCTGTTACTAGAAGTTGTTTGTCCTCTCTCATTACACATGTGGTCCATCACTTTGTATCTGCTGTGCAATTAAGCCAAACAGACGTGCCTAACAACATTAACTGTTTTACTATGTCAAGTAGGCATCAGGAAGAAAACCTGTGGATACAGAGCATGTCTTATGGAGCTGCAAGTTGCCATAACAGAGTACGTTCTACACACAAACAGGGATTCTGCTTTCCATTCACTATTGCCTACAAATGAATTCACTCAAATCCAAATCCATGTATATGAATGAAGTCAGCTTCAGATTTTAACAATGGATCAGAATAGCACAATACTGGCATGTACCCACTGCATGGATGGATACTGAACGAGTACGCAACTATCAGTTTAATGAATAAAAGTCATAACTTTTGCATGCACCTCTCGTTTTATGTTTCTAGGATTGAACTCTATGGTTCTTAGAAAGTTATTTAAAGATAATGACTGATTCAATGATGAAGTTAATGATTAATTCAGTATGATTCAATGCCTTGGTTCCACAACAGCTGGTGGCAGAGTAATGCAGATATAACAGATACACCTGAGAGTCCCTAGATGAGAACATCAAGAGATCTGACAGATAGACCAGACCAAGGACCTTCAACTCCAAAATTTTCGTATGTTGCTCGATGTAGCCAGATTCCTTCTCTTCACTCTAAAACCTATTCATTTAGTCAGGTTTTTAGTAGGAAGTTGGGAAAGAAATGATTGATGAGCATTTCTACAATGGGAAGATTTTTGCTGATGTTTTACTTTAGTGAGTAAAGTGACTAAAGACACTGAAATGACTTTCACTGTCACTTCAGATGTATTTATACAATGTTTTTAACCAGAGGCTGTCCAGACATCCAAAACACTTTCAATGGCTATATTTTATAAAATTGGGGAAAAAAAAACTCCTACATCTCTACAGATTGACAGGTTTGCACTTTTTTGAGTAATGAAAGAACAAGAGTAGGCTACAAGCAACTTGAAACGGATGAATGAGCTAGACAAACTAGTAATCCACCTGCAAGGACATAATTTCAAGACCTTTTTATATCACATGCTGCACTGAATGTGGTCTTACCTTAATTCTGAGAGATGTCTCTCAAACTCATCTCAAATGTATATAGCAGATATACTTGAATGCTTGTAAGCATTCCAAACATACTTCTGAGGAGTTCACATACTCAGTAGTTACAATGAAGAGAGCATCAAAAGTTTAGGTACACAGGAAATGGAAATATTAGTGCAGGCAGGTTAGGGAAGAGTTACTCACTATAACAACCCACCTGGAACTCTCACCCAGTACCAGGATAAATTAGCCGCTATTCCTTCTGTGTCCTATCCTTGCTCTTCTTTATTATGTGTGCTATTATCAGGCTGCATGAGATGGCTAATGTTAATCTTAGAAGACTGTGGACTCCCTGTAGCTTCTTGCAGTTAAACCCAACACAAGTTGCACGTACGCTGCACTGCCACCGATTCCCCACGTTCTGAGCAGACGGTGGGCTCTGAGTAACACTTTGTCTCACTGCACATGCACTTCCCTAAGCAGACAAACCATAAGTTTTGATCACTGGTTCAGACCCTGCACCTTACTTCCTCATCAAAGCCAGTAACACAGTTTCCAACCATGTTTCTTCCTTTCAGCACATACAGAAGCCTTCTGGATTTCTGCTTCTAACTAAGCTGTTTTTTTCCTGCAGGCATTAGAGTCTGTTTCATTCCCTACCTAAGCTGGATGGGACTAAAGCTAATACTAAATTGTTACTAAAGCTTATTAGGCACCTTACCAGGCAGCGCTGATTTTAGCCTCTTCTTGGGATGGCATGAGTGCTTTTGTTGTCTTCCCCCATTAACATCATAATTTCCAAAAAAAAAGAAAGAAAATTCTCCATACTTCTAGAAATATAGTAAATCTGTTGAAATTAGACTGAAGACAGCAGTGATTTCTAGACTAGTATAAATGAGTAAAAATCATAAAAATGTTGTTAATTGGAATAACCTCTGAATGCTATTTGTTCAGCACATATGATCATGGTATCAGAATATCCTTTGCTTACTCTGTACAAGAACACTCTCTTGAACATATTAATACTGAATATACACTTCATGGGTCCAGCCTAATGCAAATTGAACTAAAGTGACTTCCACTTTGGGAGGTTGTTCTAAAAGCATTAGTAATATTAGCCAACTTAAGTAGCTACAAGTGCTGTATCTACTCTTTTTTCTTACTCAATTCACTGAATTTTGTTTAATGCAACTGAAGGTTCAACCTGTCAAATCAAACTTTTCAAAAAGTAGCAGGTCATAAACTACACATAAAGTCAATTGCAATGAACTGTAAATCATTTCCCTTTCATGTAAAATTTTCTCTTACTTTTCCTGTACAGCCAGAAGATTGTGCTATACTACTATTTAGCACTGCTGTTTAGCACTAAATCATAGTACGGGGGACGAGTGGATTTGGGTATACCATTTTGTACTACACTCTGGTTTTAAATTATTTTAAAGCAGGTTGAATGTAATATCAATAGGTTTGCTTCATTTATTTAAAAGAACCAGCAGGATCAATTTTCACAGAATACATTCCTGCAGTACTTCAATTATTACAGTCATTCTAAAACAGTAATCCATTCTCCACGCCCCAGTAGTTGTGGACCTATCTGCTGAGGATGCTAATGAAGGTCAACAGGGCTTATGAAGCACTGTGTCTTTTGGATGAGTAGGAGTAAGTCTTCTATGTACAAACCGTATTTGAAATTTTCTACCAGAACACTTCATGCTGAATTCTGCCCTCTGTATCCTATGAATTTAATGCAGTCCATCCACAGGGAACCAAACTATGGCCCTAATTTTGTAGATCAGATTTTTATTTTGGTATTTTTGTACATACATATGCATATACATACAGACACATCTATATGTGATTTTTATTCTGCACTTAAAAAAAACCCTGCATTTATAAAACTACATACAAAAGGGTTTAGGGATTTTGTAGCATTGTTAGATTTCCTACCAAACCATCTGCTTAACGTTCTAGATTCTAAGCTATATTTGCTAATTCATACAGTAATCACTTGTGCATTTAACTGTACTTTCCAATGGAATACAATGTGTGAGAAACACACAGACTTAGAAGGATCATTAGAAATAAATCAGAGATCAATTTGCACCTTGTCTGAAAAGGTAAGTAGTGATGGTTTGCTTTATTTCCTTTTCTTTGTTATGTCAGGTAGGCTTATTATCCACTCAGAGCATTCCTATTGTGTACTCTGAAGTGTCTGAAGGAGTTGTAACAACCAACTGGAAAGTGTGAATCAGAATTTGTTCAGCAGCATACACAGTGAAATGAGTTATTACTACCAAGGAAGGAATATCAATTGTTAACTAGCAACAGTGACAGCTTTTAGTCTCAGGATCTAGATTTTATTCCAAGTTTGGTCTAAGAACTCATCTATGGAGTTAGCTTAGACGTCAAAATCCTCCATATTAAAGACCAGAGGTACCTTCTATTTTAATTAAATAAGAATTTTCATTATCTCTATAACTGTAAGTCATATTTTTTGTTATTCAGCAACCAGAAGCTACACAATTGCGCTTGTATCTGGAGAAGTGTGACATTACTTTACCACAATCTCAGCTGACTTTCCCAGGATTTGACCTAGTCATTCCAATGACTAAATATTTCAAACCAGACCATAAAACTGTACTTCCCAACTAATAACTTAAGGGCAGCACACTGTACAACCTTTAAAGTCTCCCAGTGTCACAGAAATTAAAAAGTTAAACCGGTTGCCAACAGGAAGAAGAATGTGTGATACTTTCCACAGCCTGTTACCTACTGAATATTGTTGTTCCCAACCAGTAATCCTGGAGAATTACTGAACCGAAACACTCCATCCATATCCACAGCAAGTTATTCTTCGTACTGCTAAAACACAGCAATATAGTTAAATGCTAGCTAATATAGCACTAACTAGTTAAATTCTAGTCAATACAAAAGTGAACACAGTAGATGACCTAAGGCATAAAAAAAGGAATCTCTGCCCTGAAATGCCATCATGTTGTGTAGGTACAGACAGGTAAATATTTCAACTGGACAGAGCAATTAATATTCAGTATTCAACAGCAGTAAGATTTCCTGCTTTACTGAACAGTTGTGATGTGGATGGGCAGAATGTTTCAAGTAGCAGTGGGACAAAAAGCAGTGAGATAACTGAAGTATGCTCAGTAAATATGTGGAATGAAACTATGCTTAAAAGGGGATACAGCCAGTCTTAAAAGGACACAGAGATCACTGAAGAAGACAGAAGGAAAGTTAAATTTTGCAGATGACTGTGAAAGGAAGGCAACAGATTCTTCAAGTACGGGTATAATCTCAGAAGCAACACTTGAAAAAAAGCTACAGACACTTCTTAGACTCATTTTTCCTGAACAGCAGATCAGATCATAGAAGTAACTCAGAAAAAATTGACATTTCTGAAGAATTCTGACATTTTCATTCAGAACTGTATTGCTTTAAAGAACATTTTAAAGATCTCATGCGCATTACTGACATTAAAATAAAGATGAAATGCATTCAGAATTATATGATTTATGTCATTGCTTTCTACATAAAAAGCACTATTTTTGTCATTATGAGATTATATTTCATGAAGTCATACCATTAATATAACATTTTGAAAATACAAGTATATTGAAAAATGTAGTCTCTGTAGTTAAAAAATCTTTCTATCTTCTCCTATTACTCATCTGCAGTTTTATGTAATTTTTACTCCCAAAGCTTCTACTTTGTTCAGGACTCTTTGAGTAACTTTTAATAAATCCAAATCTACTACACTGGTGTTCTCACAATTCCATCCTACCTACTGTATAACAATAGTACAGTGATGGTAGGCTTCAACAAAAAACAGAAATAATATGGGCCTTCTGCTCACTCGACATTTCCTGCAGCATTCCACAAATACGTTTTCTAATCTGCCATTTGGGTTGCTGCTTCCTGTTCCATTTCTTGAGGTATCTGATATACCTCCATGTTTATGTATGTACAAGAATGGAAACAGAAAACAGGTCAATTATTTATAAACTTCTATGAACTTCTTGGTCAATCTATATTTTTATTGTCTTCCATAATTAAGTCACCATGCATTGCTGTGAATGGCTTATTTCATAATAATTTTAAATTAATGGAAACACTGAGCATGCACAGAATTCAGAATGCTCAAGCTTACTACCTTCTGGGATCATTACAAATCTCCAGGTTACCAAGCACTGGCAATAAACCTCCATCTTCCTTCCCCCCCACCCCAAAAATCCACAAATTTTAACTTTCGTTTCCATTTCCAAGACAGAAAGCTTTTCTTCCAGCTACAGCTGAGCATCACAATGGCATCTCACAAGTTTTAAGGATCTGAATCAACACTGAGTCTTCTAATCAAAGCGTCCTAGATTAATGTGTCCTGAATTCTTGTGCAAACAGAAGCCTCCTTTTGAAAATGCCTGCCTTCTCATACTGCTTTTAACAAGTTAATGGTATAACTAGTGCCAAATGCTTTATGAGCAGTTCCAAGAGTGGAAGACAGCTGAGTACTATGAGGTTCTTTATCATTTACTTTCCTTTCACTCATTCTCTTTCTATCATCTGGCTAAAATTTAAAATACCAACAAACATTTCAGTATATAATTTATTTTTGGTGATCTCCAGGCAGTAGTATTTCCCACAGTTATGCACTACAGTATAATGTTTTTTATATATAACCTCCCAAACTATTCTTTTTCCCCAAATATAATAAGAAATTCAGTTCAAAAAAAAAAAGGGGGGGAAGAAAAAGCACAGGTAGAGTAAAAGAAACTATGAGGAAACAAACTGTTTTCAGTGTGTAACATACATTAGAGTTTGCAAATAATTTTTTTTCTGTTTCAGCTACCAAACAAATCTCTCATCCAGAAAAAAAGACCAAAAAAAACCCAGGCAATGGGAATGAAGAGCTTATATTTATAAAACTTGAGACAAAGTTACTTCCCCAGTGAGCTAGTGCTTAGGAAACACTTCCAAAATGCAAGAGCTTCTCCAGTTTACATGATTTGTATCAACACCATTAGCTCCCAGGAGAGTGTTCTATTCACCAGGTCTACCCTGAAACTTTGTTCATGCCCAATATGCCATACTTAATTGTCATGAAATCAGAGAGGAAGACCGGCACCAAAGGATGATAAGGACCCTCCTACAGGAAGGGAGCACAGCTATGAAATGTTTTGCTTGCTAGGGCAGTCTTCTCTATAGTGGAAAATAAGGATTCAATTTTTTCTCTACACAAAAGTTGGCTAAAAAAGGGTTCCAGTTCTGTGTATCTAGCCATCCATGTTTATTTTTCTGAGGGAACAATATTGTAAGTCTGGATCAAACTAACAGATATTGCTGGAATAATCAAAAGCACATTTCAGGACATCATTTACTTCCATCACGATAGTCTCATCCAGTGAAAGGACCAATGAATCACCATGTGATTGAAACAAATGCATCAGTTAACCATGATCAAATGTAAGTCAGCAAATAAAAGGGCTACTACCACTGTGTTATTATGGAGGTACTACACGCATTCTTCCAGATACATTTTTTCTTTTCGTCACAATAAAACACTCCTCTCCCAGCACAATGAGTCATTTTGTGATGCATTCTAGACAAATCAACCAACATCCTTTTGAAGACAAAAGCAATGTTCAAGCCTATGTCACTGGGAATACCAACAACACTTCTTTTTTTCTGAGCCGCAAAGCTGCCATAATCAGATTTCTCTGCTGACCACTACTTCTGTACCAAGCTACCCCATGCTATGCACTCACAAGTGTCCAAGTGACAATGCAGCAAAGCAGTTCCCAGCACCAATTCATCAGAAAAACAGTCAAAATGTTGACTGTGAATCTTCACCCTTAGACGAGAACACGTGGATGTGAAAAAGGTAAACTTCTGAGATGCAGATTTTCTGCCTTCAAATTCATTCTTCATGTTGGCTGTATTCTAAGATAATACAACCTAATAACTAGTTAGGTTGTTATCCTGGGTTGGTCACTTCCGATTAATTATCCACTATGGAAATTGTGTAAGAAAGTGATACATCAAAATATTTCATTCCTATCACCTTAAAGCATGTTATTCTTGCTTAATGCTGCATAAGCAGAACAAATCATTGAGGTTAAATATTAACATAAAATTTTAAAGGTATTTACAAACTAACCAATCCTTAACATTCTTTATTGCAGAAATAACCAAGCCTTGGATGAGGCACAGAGAGGGTTGAGTGAGATACCTAAAATCACACATTTTTTTTCAGAAATCCCTGTGATTTTCCTGATTACTACAGGAAAATGCTTCTTTATAGCACATGCTAAGCCTGGATAAGGGCCCAGCTAAGCCATCTAAGCCACAACGCTCCTCCCAGTCACATCTATAAAACCATAGCACAGGGCTGAGCCCTCACTGGTTTTATGCTGAGATTTGCCTGAGGGTTCAGCACAGGGATTGGAGTTCTGCATCAGTTCCCCTGCAATCCTCATGTACGTAATGGGGACAGCATAATCTACTTCAAGGGCTCCTTCTCTGAAGTAGTAGCAATCTGCTTTTTCTGGGTTTTCTCTTCCATCCTTGCCAAGCACATTCATAATGCAACAGCTACTTCTCAACCTCACTAATGCTCACCTACTGTCATTTCAGGAGTTGTCAAATGCCCAACTCAAGCACTAAAAAATCAAATATAATTAATAAGTGACTTCAGACATAGTAAGGCTTATATGCCCAAAACATTCACAGCAATTTTATTAATTGACTACAAATCTGACATTGTTTAAAACATGCAGCTTCTCTAGGTTTTCAATTTTAACTGTTACAAGGTAGAACTAACAGTAATATGCCTTCTAAACTATACAGAAGACAATAAGAATTAATAATTATTGCTAGAAAATATGTAGTAGAAGAAAAAATGAAGACTGGGCAAGAATTAGTAGGAAAAAAAGTGAAGGCTGGGCAAGAATGAGCAAAGGTATGGAACAGATTTTATGCAAGAGATTAAACAACTAGACTGAACAATTCAGAAAACAGATGACTGAATGGGGAGAAGGCATGTAAAAGACATGAAGGGCATAGAAAAAGTATATGGAACAATTAATTATTTCTCATGACGTGAACTAAGGACACCAAATTAAATTATCCAGCAACAGGTTTAAAACCAAGAGAGAAATGAACACTTTTATATAATTAAGTTGTGCAACTCACAACTTCAGTATAATTCAGCTAAATAAAAATTAATGGAACTTGAGCTTCTGCAGCTCATGGAAACTTTTGAAATTTTAACTGAGCTATAATTTAGTCATACTGGGAGAAAAGCATAGCACTGCTGTAACAAGGACCTCACTGAAAGTTTTTAAGGATGTACAGTCAACATTATACTATCTTTAAATGCATTACTCCCATTCAGGTCATGCTTCCTCAGTTTTGGTTTCTTCAAAATTTTACCACAGAAAGGATGACAAGATGGGACTGAGAGTATTCTTCAGAGAGCCTTGATAACACTTTAATGCCTTAGTTTGAATCATATGCGATAGGTCGGTGTTAAATATATTGCTAAAGTAGCATCTTTTGCATACACAATTGAAAAGAGTTCATACATGGAAGAAAGAGGAAAATGAGAAAGTTGCATGATGCTGAATTCAAATCATACTGAAATGAATCAATAAAAAAATCAAAAGCGTTTTTTCAAAGGAACCCATAGAGCTGTGCATGCTGGAATGTGGATGTGCCCTCATACATAAAAACATTATTTAAATATTTATGTTATGTTTCCCGTAAGTTCATCATATTCTCTTTCTTCTTCCCCAAACACTTTCTCCAACAAAATCCCTGAAAACCAGATTACTCATTGATTTTCAAATTTATTTTAAGTAACGCTACCTATTTTCAAAATGTATCATAACCAATATTGTTCCATTTATATCTTTATCAAATAATTTCATTTTAGATTATTAAAATTAAAAATCTTTCTAAAATAGCACATTTTAGCTGCAAATCCACTGCCGCAAAATCTAAATGTTCATATTTTTTCCAGATATAGGCAATATTTTTAAGGTGTTTTAAGCATTCCTGACAAAGTGGGACAAAAGAATCTTTGCAAATAGACTGGTGAGGAGAGCTTCAAACCAGAACAACAGGGGAAAGGACGACCAACAATTAAGTGAGGAAGTGGTGGACCAGCTTGGCAAGCAAAAGGGGCAGGGTGATATAGACAGGAGATAATCAACAAAACAGGGCCCACCTCAAGCATATGTGCATAAATAAAGAATCTGCCTACAGGACAGCATTATGGGAGAAGCTCTCATACCTTTTCTGGGAAATCAGCTGAAGAAACAACACAGCAGAGCACAAGCAACCCAGGAGATTTCTGGAGTGCACTGATAATAACTTCCTGACACAGGTGACAGAGGAGCTGATGAAGGGAGGTGCTCTGATGGACCTCACATTTACAAATGAGGAAGAACTGCTTGGGGATGTGAAGGCTGGGGGCAGCCTTGGCTGCAGTGACCGTGAGACGGTGGCATTCATGATCCTGAGAGGAGGGAACAAGGCAAAAAGCAGGATCACAACCCTGGATTTCAGGAGAGCACACTTTGGCCTGTTCAGGGACCTGCTTGGAAGAATCCCATGGGATACAGTCCTGGAAGGAAGAGGAGTCCAGAGGAGAGCTGGCTGATTTTCTAGGATCACCTCCTCCAAGCTCATGACTGGTTCCTCCCAATGAGCAGGAAATAAAGCAAAGGTTGCAGGAGGCCAGCATGCATGAGCAAGGAGCTCCTGACAAAACTCAGGCATAAAAAAAGCCTCCAAGAGGTGGAAGCAGAGTCTGGTCACCCAGGAGAAATATAGAGACACTGTTTGAGTGTGCAGGGATGGAGTTAGGAAAGCCAGAGTCCACCCAGAGTCAAATCTGGCGAAGCCTGTGAAGGGCAACAAGGGCTTCTACAGGTACAGCAGCAGCAAAAGGAAGAAGAGGGAAAATGCAGGCCCACTACTAAATTGGGCAAGGAACCTGGTGACAAAGGACATGGAAAAGGCCCAGGTACTCGATGCCTTCTTTGCCTCTGTCTTTACTGGTAAGATTTGCCTGGAGGAACCCCAGAAAAAAAAAAGTTTTTACTGTCAGGGTGATCAAACACTTGAACAGGTTGCCCAGAGAGGTTGTGGAGTCTCCATCCTTGGAGATATTCAAACCCCAACCAGACACGGCCCTGAGCAACCTACTCTGGGTGACTCTGCT
The DNA here is from genome assembly GCF_036417845.1 of Apteryx mantelli. Classification (NCBI taxonomy): domain Eukaryota; kingdom Metazoa; phylum Chordata; class Aves; order Apterygiformes; family Apterygidae; genus Apteryx; species Apteryx mantelli. The sequence goes on along the minus strand of NC_089980.1, from coordinate 51,205,670 downwards.
TTGAGCAGTGGGGTTGGACTAGATGATCTCTAGGGGTGCCTCCCAACCTTAACTATTCTGGGATTTCGTCAAGCATTTGATTAGATTACTACTGAATAGTTACTACTGATCATCACCATAAAGATACATAAGTAGTCTAGGATACAATGATATGTGCAAAACAGCAGACTGTTCAATTTTTTGATCACTTTTTTTTTCACAAAATACATAAAAGACAACACAGAAACTGCAACTGCCTTATTTACGGTACTTTACAGGGAAGTAGAAAGATATTACACACAAACCAGCTTTGTCATTCAACCTTCTTAAGTGGTTCAGGAAGCTGAATCAACTCCTACTTTTACAGCACCACATACAGTACAATACCCTTTCTTGCTAACAGGCACTTCTGAATGAAATATCTGCCCACATCAAGATATAGAAAGAAAATGAGAACTAGGGGATTAACAGTGCCTGAAGAGAAACTTAAGATTCTCTGGATAAAAGCTTTTATGAAAGGTGGGCTTCAAACTCAGCAAAATGATGAGTGCCTTCATCTTCCATGTTCCCTCTGAGATTATAAAGGTTCTTCTTATCACTTAGCTACTTCGCAACCCTGTTGACAAAATAAAGCTTTCAAGCAACTAAAGAACGATTTTGATTACATTTTAATGCACAGAATGGAAAATTTATTTGGATTATTCTGTTAATGAAATCAGCAAGAAAACATTTCATACACAAACATAAGGTATGTGGTATTTTTGGACACTGTGCACAGACTCTAATTTCATTTAATGAGCATTTTTAAATGTTTTGATTAAAATACAAAGTCTTTATGGTGGAAATATTATTTTTTCAGCCAAAATGAGCAACAAGAAACCAAAGCCAATAATGACCCAGGACATACACCGGAGAACTTTCTATCTAAGCAGTCTCAAATCCAAGTGTAACGATGAAACTTAAAAAAAAAGATTTTTTAAGCACTAGAGAAAAGGGAAGCTGATTGAAAAATAAAAACCAGACAAAGTCTGAAAAGATCTGTTCATCCTACTATTTTATTTCACACATTGATGTCTTAGCTATACAATGGGATTCATCAGTGTGCTGATGCACTTATTTTTTACTGCTAACTTTGTGCTCATCTATAAATGATCAGTTTGGATTTTTTCCTGAGAAAATTTTTTTTCCTGAGAAAAAAATTCCCTTCCCCCCCAGCCTCTTTGATTCAAAGTTCACATATGTTTAATTTCAAGCTGAAGGCTGAAAAAGTGAGGGGACAAAGTAGGAAAGTGACAGCATTCTGAGAAGCAGCATAATCTAGTTGAAACAGCCTGACACTTTCTTTCTATTCCAATTCTTGAGCCTAAGATATATTTTAACAATATTATTTCTCATTCTCTCTCGTACATTTGCAGGACAAACACAACACCTGTGCACCTAATAGCATTGGCTTTCTCTTTCCCCAGAGCATCCTTTTATGGAGAAATGATATACTCATTTTATACCTAGCCACAGAAGAGAGAGAACGTATCTACCCAAACTTACACATGCAAATAAAAGCAGGCCCTGCCTGTGCTCTGCACTAAGCTGGAAGCAGAGTAGCCACATGAGCATCAAGCCAACCTAACACAGTTAGCCTGTCAGGAGAGCTTTTTTAGCACATGATCAGATCTATCATCACTGTACAGCCTCCAGGCAGTGTGGGCCCAACTAGCTCATATTTACCTACAAAGGACAGTACAGCAGTGCTATTAATGACTTGCAGAAGGTCATGAAGAATATACAGAAAAGCAATGAACTTAACCCACATTTCACAAGGATTGACTAAGAGCCAGCCAACCATCTTTCCTTTCCAGTGGTGTTGATACTTCTCTCCATTATCTTACTCCATATGTTGTAGTGATGTGTAATTGTTGGGCCTATTGCACATGCACTGCAAATTTAAATTTTAAAAGCCAGTTTATTTTTCACACTGCCAGAAATTAAAGGATACAGAATCTAAAAAGTAGAAATCGTCAAGGAAGAGAATATGCCACCATCTCTGCTATTTATGTTTTTCATCATTCTTCCACTCCTAACTGGACACTAAGTGTCTTCAACATCAGCCTCATTAGCTCAAGTGCCAAAAGGCCTTTTTTTTTAAATTTAATAATACTTCTCCCAAGACATACACAAATATCACATAAAAAAGGATTCAAGTTCCACTTGGAATCGATTCTAGCTGCCATCCTAATTTTCAAGACCAAAGTGCATCAGGCCATCAAATATTCAGCAGTTTAATCATGAGTTTGAAACCTCATGTACAATCATGAACTTATGGACAAAATTACAAAACTACAGTACATTTTCTTGTGAATTTTGACTGCAGTGTCCTCATGATTAAGCCTTTAGAACTGTTTTTCAAGACTAATGAAGGTCATTTCAGCTGTAATACAAATAAGTTGCCGATAAGTGCAATAAGAAGTTCAGCTCTGTGTGGCCACCTTTCAGTTCCCATTTAAGCCATTCCCTTCCAAATTGAAGACCAGTTCATTACACCAGAATCTGTTACATAAATGGCATATGAAGGATATTCTCTTTAAAGGGAAGTGATTTTCTATTTGATACTTGAGCATTAGATACATATACGTCAAAGCCGAATTTGAAATATTCGGTCCGCTTTAAATTTGCGTACCTTTTGGAGCAGATCCCAGGCTCCAAAAGCCTGAGATCCAAAGCTGATACTCTCATTTACAAGATTTTCTGGCTTATTTCCTACTTATTTACATCAACTCTTCACTGATGTTCCAAGTTAAAACTATTTGTAAAAGAGTATTTCAAGGGCAAAGATTTCTCCTAGAACAGTTTCTCTGAAAACTATGCTATGAAACTTTCTGTGAACTCGTGACACTATTTGTACTCAGACACTTTCCGTCTACTCTTTGAGAATTCCTTTATTGTTATTTGTTTAAAGCTGAAAGATAGTGAAAGTCTCCTCTGTGCTTCCTTGAGTAACTGCTGTTGAAGTCTCCGACCATTTGCCTTGGCCTTGAAACTCCAGATTTGACAGCTGGTTTTATCTATATTAAGGCTTTTTTTATGTATATCATGCTTTTAGGTTATCAGTTGAAAAGCTTACACATCTTAATATATGATTACAATGACTAGACTAGATGCAGAAAAGAATAACTAGCAAAGTCATTTTTAATTATCAGTTAATATACTACTGTGAGTGTCACTATAACAATACTGGTTTCCAAACTGCAGATAATTAAAGAACACACTGAAAGGCCAGTTTCTAACTGTCTCTTATATTTGGAGAAGTAAGGTTATATCTACATAAACAAGTAGTGTGGCACAGTAGGAGCAGAAAGCATCTACATAGGATCTGTAGCACATCACTTGGTCCTGAGGACCCACTGTCCACACTGTCCACACTACAGGAAGAGGGTTACTTTGGACTAGTTGTAGTCTGGCCCCATGGACTGACTGCACATTAGCATTTTGAGATTTATCCTTCAGCACATTAGGTAGGCTATATGAACAACTGATGTTATTAAATAACACAGTAAAGAATAAAATAAAATCCACTCAGATACTGTTTGCTTATACTGCAGCACATCTTAGCATGGAATTTATTTTTATTTCAGTCTTAATAAAGAATTATCCCCATGGCATTTAAGGGCTTAAGAAATTCATAGGTTCTTTAGTACTTAGAAATATGGCTTCAGAGCTTCTCACTTAATAGTATGCAAATTACTTTTTGAATTTCATTTGGGTTCATAAACAACTATTTTAATCAATTAAGTATAAATGAACCAAATCATCCATGAGTGACAGCAGAACAGCAATGAATGATTGCTCAGTTAGGAAGCTGAATGAGATGATCAATTCCTAACATAATACCTGGCAACCCTCATGGGTTTTTGATTTTATGTTTCACAGCTATGGTTTATTAGATATGTGCAGGATTTTTTGTCTTGCCCAATACAAAGCCACCCTGACAGAATCTGTATCTATTCTTCTGAATAGTATCAATTCAGAAATATGCCACAGTCTGTCTGGAGTGTCAGTTCGACCATTTTTTTTCTCTCTGCCCCTCTCTGCTTCTCCATTTCAGATATAAGCTACTGTTCTTCCCTCTCAATCTCTCAATACTCTATTTGCCTTCTAGTTGTTGGTATACACTGTTGAACCTGGCTAAGCTCCCAGCACTTTAAGCCAAAGTAAAGGCAAACATAACTCAGCTCTGTCATTCAGAATTCAGGTGACAACACTGCTAGGCTCCCAGACATAGCAAGTGTCCCCTACGTTATTGATCTCTCATGTATAGAATATAACTGACATCCTTTGACTGCACAGTACAATGATTTGTTTGCAAGCTAAATGAATATCTTCAAAGCATAATCTTGGGATTCAGTAATACATCAGCGGACAGGTGGTCAAGCTGTACTCCTGCTCAATTATTTATGATTCTGTAGTTGAGTTACGTAGATTGATTTCTGCAGTTTCTTTTAGGTATCTCCAAAAAAAGGCTGTTATTGACAGATCATAAGCCAACTAATGAATGCCATGGAGTTCTCATAGTGCAGGATGTACTGCTTCAGAGTGTTAAAAATAAAAAAAAGCACTTGTCTGATTAAAATAGCATAACAAGTTGGGGGTGAGGGGTTGATTAATGTAGGGCCCTTTCTATTGCCCTGATTTAAAAAAAAAAGAACTAATAAGGACAGTTTCCAAACTGATGACTACCAAAATCTGAACAGTAAGTATGAGGAAAGATTACTTCATATTTGTCCTGCCTCTCGTACACTTTCTCTAAGCATCTGTTACTACCATTGTCCATATTGGTTTCCAAAAAGAAAGCAAAAGTCTAGTTCCTCCTAACACTGTAAGTTTTCTCAGGCTCCACGGACTGAAGAAAAACCTAAAGACAAGACACGCTCAGTCAATACTATAAAAATAAATATAAAATAGGAGAACTGGAATGAGACCCAAAGTGCTGCATTCAGTAATATCCTTTCTTGAAGGCATCCAAGATGTTAGTGGATGCTGTCCATAAGTTGTCTGCCTGGAAATGGGAGGATTCACAGCAGCAGGAGTTGGTCCCACTATTAGAAGTCCAACCAACCCCTCCTTATTTGCTAGATGCTTCCCCCTTCTGCACTTCAAGGCTACAGGATGGTGGACGAAGCACAGGCAGTTGTTATATCTATTAAATAAATACAGCTGTCAAACCAACATACCTCAATTTCCCTCTCTCCTCAGCTAAGTACTAAGACTTACAAAAATTAGTGCCTGCAAGGCATAGGCAGGCCACACAGATTGTGAAATTGGACTTCTCATTCAGTTTCATGAGACTAAAGCTGTTGTTTCATGAAGTTTTCAGTAGCAAAATTGTGTGGCAGTGTTGCACCACCTCTGTTATTCATTTCCACTCCTGTGCTGCAGCATGCTGTCCCCTCAGTAGCACCAGGACAGCTATTTGTGAGACCACATTTGGAATCAGATAAAGGAAATGATTCAGCTCTTAAAAACATTTTGTCCATTTAACTTTACACTGATCTAGGCCCCCATTCAATCCCCAGCACAGCCTCACAGAGAATTGTGCTGGCACACCTGGAAGTACAAACTGTGGAGAGAGGGAACTGATTAAATTAGTACTGGTGATGATTCATCTCAGGAAACCATCATCTCAGCTCAGGCCTCAAGCTAGAAGTTTTCTCTTCTTTTGTTAGTTTAACTCAGGCTTCCTTTACAAATGCTTGAAGAAAAAACATTGTTGACGCTTACTTCTTCCACAACTGAATCACATGCTCAGATTCTTCTATCCAGGTTATTACAGAGACCAGCTTTAAAAGAGAGAGGAGCAGAAAGGAGAAGAGGAGGAACTGGTAAGCTAGTATTGCCCACAAAGAATCATACATTAAGTATGTTTCACAAAAAACTGCAACTATATACTCAAAAAAGCCTTCAGGTATTTTGTGCTCAGCTACAGAAGGATTATCACTTTTAATATGATCATATCAAAGGACTAAAACAGTAGATGTATACGGTATTTTAAAGTGAGACTCCTGAAGCCATTTACCAAGTTTTACAAGTCAAGATTTTTCTAGTGTGAGATGCATATACATCATGATGAATAATCTCCCAAAATCCATACTTTAATTTCTTATTCTCTAAGAATCTAACCACTAGCCAATGAGTTTTTGGAAACCTGGACCTGAATGAAAATCTTAACTTTTAAGCAGAGTTGATATCCTGCTCTTATTAATAATTCCCCCTTTCCTGCTCATTCCACTGAAAAAAGGTTTATTTTGGGGTTTTTTTACACTTCAATTTTAATTCTGTTTTCTATTACATTTCATTTGAAATAACTAGATTCCAACATAAATACAAAATATTAAATAATTTATATACTTTACAAACTCATGTTTCCCTTAACCTGATTCACAGTGTGGAGAAGAGAGAGAAGAATATTTCAAGTTTAATTTTGGTTTTAATGGTAAAGTTGTATTATGGAGTTCTGAATTTCAACCAGTTTCAATCACTAACATGACAATGGCTATTTGCAACTTTTATACAGCAACATGGACAGTGTTTCCACAACAGAACTAAAATACTGTATGAGGACATGTAGCACTGTGAGAAATTCTGCATACTGAGAACCTGACTATTGCAAATTCTCTTTAAAGATTCTTCTAAACAGACATCATCCAATATTAAGAAAACAGGAGGCTGCAGCCAGCTTCTGATTCCCAGCCACCGCCACTGCTAGAGATGGACCCAGAACTCCCTTCCTTCTCCCCAGTGTCTCACAGGGTGTCTGCAGCTACTCCAGAGCTTTAAAAGAAAGATAAGGCTGTCAATGTTGTAGCTGTGAGCACCATAGATACCATCGATATTGACGGAAAAACTGTATTTTATTTCTGCCTTTCTTTCAAGATTTCCAAACCGTGAAAAATCACCAAACAATAAGTTGATTTGGCAGGTAGCTAAACTGAAGAGGTGGAAGCACAGAAGAAGAAGAAGAATCAGACAGCTACAGAGCAGATTTACCATTGATGGAGAATATTTCTATTATTTTAATATTTTATCTATTTAGAAGGTTCCCAAAACCAGATGCTTTTTCTTCTGTCACCCTATCTATGTTGCTGGTGATTCTCACATCCTTATTTGTGTCAAATAAAACACTTTGATGACTCTTGCTCTAATGCAGGGGCAGCAAACTCAGTAAGTGATGCTTAGAAACAACTTTCTCAGGTGCGGCAAAAGCTTGCATTCCCATTCATATTCAACATTGTGTCCTCAAAAGACAGACATTGTATGGAGTGCTAGCATTTAATCTAGCATTTAATAGTTAACCTTTTTGGTTCTGTACCAGCAAGTTGTTTGATGATAACAATAGCATCTAGCAGCAGAAATAAGACTAGAGGTGCTATTTCATTCTCATTTGTTTGCAATTCTAAATTTTAATGGCTTTTCATTGCCTCTATTTCACTAACTCACCTAAAACACTCAGAACACATTTTCTTCTATCGTAAAACTATGAGCTTTAATATTTAATTTGCTACCCACAAGAAAAATCTCAAAAATAACAGCAGATTCAGCGAGAGAAGACTATAACTAGGTATCAGTCCTTTCACGAACTACTAAAGAAAATCCAAAGCACAGTGTCATTTGTAATTTGATATATTATAAATCTTTCAATGACAAGCTTTCAAAAGAACAGGTGGTACTGCTGATCACCTTGCTAGGGCAATGAAAACAGAAACGTATAATACAGCTGCTTCTTGGAATTCCCATGGTCATGCAGTTCACACACTATTTTACCAGCACCACTTGCATTTTCTATGCTAACAAGATGGAAATAAATAGGAGTTTAGTCAGAATCAAAATGTGATAAAAAGACTTCCACTGTGAGCCAGTGACAGTATTGTATCATCTATTTATACTCAAAGGCCTTAAAATTACATTTGAAAACTGTTATCATTTACATACACATTCAGATGTTCACCAATACATTTTTCTCACCATAACCAATATTTGGTTATATATGTGTACACCATGTAAAAATAGCTAAGATTTTATATTGTCTTTTACAATACTAACTGCAATAATATAACTGAAATACGGAAATCCTCTTAACCCAGTCTACAGGTAAGAACTGAAAGAGACTGCCTAACTTTCATTAAAGAATAAACAATTTCCAAAATCTAAGCAAATATAATTGCTTTATTTCAGTATTAGACAAAATAAAAACAGATAACTTTTAAAGATGGGATATGAATTTATTTCTTTTTGAAGTCACATTATACACCTTAATTAAACTGTAAGCCGACAGACACAGGGCATTGAATTACTCTACAGAATTTTTACTTATGCACTCTGAATGAGCCAGGTTCCTGTGAGAAAGACTGTATGTGAGCTCATAATAAAAAGCCATATAATGATGTATATACCCATGTGAGGAATTTAAAAAAGAAAAACCATTTGAGCAACTTAGCTATGTCTTGACTTTTGAGATTTTCACCTTATAAATTTAATATTATTGTAGTTTATCACTATGCATAAAGTTTCCTACATTTTTAAACACTGAGAAGCAGGGCAACAAATATGTTAATGTTTGTTTTTTGTTAAACTATCGATGTGGTAGGAATTCTTGAAGCAGTCAAACAGCAAAACTGAAGTCTTTCCTGTAATGAATTAGTAGAAGGACAAGGCACCCCCTTTTGGCCTTCCAAAGATATATGTAAATATGAGAACAGCAGCAGAATCATTAAAAGATTGCCCAATTATTTCCAGAAGTCTGAGTACAAAGAGTTAGGAAGGTTTTTAGGATATTTTTAATAAGCAATGATCTCTTTTCACCAGGTCTCTAAAAGAATATTCACAATCGCTCTAGCTTTCTGAAAAAAAAATAGGGTTTTATCATATATTATCAAGCCACAATAGTTGTTCAAAGAAAAATTATTCTTATATAAAAATTAAATTTTCCTTACTTGATTTTCAAAACTGGAATGAATCGCTCTAGCATGAACAGTAGTCACATCTTAGTTGAAAGCAAGCATGCTAAATTTGAGATGCAAAAGATTAGAAAAAGAAATCATAAGATTAATAATAGTTCTGGGTGAGGAGAAGAGTGTGACAATTCAGTTATAGGCACCAATACTGACAGTGTAAAGAAATAACACAGATACTGCAATACACAGGAGTTTTTAGACCTTTCCAAGTTGGTGAAGCCATATTCAAAGGGAGTAATTCATAACACCTTTGCATATCCTGTTAAGCAGTAGAAATACTATGTATGTTGTTTGTTTGTTTTTTTAAGTCTTGGACAAGAGAATTGGTAAAAAAATAGTTAACTGACAAGACTTAAGTTTAACAAAATTTGTTTTCTCTCCTTTAGCTTCGTTCAGCTGTTCCAGATTCAGAAAAAATTCATGAACTGAAAAATGTATAAGAACCAGTCAAATGAAAGGGTAAATGTTCATCTTCTAATTTCCCAAGCCAGGATCCTTCTACCATCTTGCCAAAGAAGAACCCCGAATATATGCTCAATCTATTTTCACAGTTTTCCATATAGCTCATTTTTCGAAACTGAAACTCTAGCCTTATGGTCCTTGTCTTACTATCAGAAACCTTTCAGGTTAAGATCTCAGTCCTACTGCTTATCCATTTAAAATTGAGTCCTTACTCCATATTCTGATGGCATGAGTCTGTCATAAGAACACATGTGGTACGGATGTCTTCTGGGAAGGAAGCAGATTTCTCCTGTAACACAAACCGTCAGGAATTGCCCTCACTGTTCTCCAACACAGGCACGGTGTGAAGTGATTTGCATAGAATAAACGATATACAGTTCACAGATTTTGGTCTGTGTCAAATCTCAAGTTTTATGAAACTACTATTAATAAAACTGCAGTAAATCATACCTGAAAACAGCCCTTGTGTTAATATTACAACTTGGGCATCTTTTTAGCAATTATCATTCCAAGGTGTTACTAGCTTCTTAGTAAGGTCCATAACCTGGCACTGTAATTTATAGTGATTTCTTTAAGTCTAAGATGTTGTGGTTTGGGTGACAGGTAAATGAGTCATCAGTCTGTCTAATGACAATAAAAGCCCTAAGTATGAAAATCTTATTTTTCAAGATGTCATTTAATTTAAGAGGTCATTTAATCAGTGTGATAAAAAACATAAAAAGAACTGTCATTTTGCTAGAAAAATTAATTTCAAGCTCAAGAAAATTACCTAGCATTATAACCAGGTTTGTGTTAAAAACTGCAGAGTTCTTTAAAGGCCCAAAATAAATTCAGTCAAGATTCAGAATGGAACTTCAAAACCCAACTTCATATTTTAGCATTAGATAAAAGCCTGAAGCAACCTAACTAAGTTCTAACTTCTACCAGATGGTGTAAAGACATTTGTGGAGTTGTTTTCAGTTTGCTCATAGCAATGGTATCCACATTCTTTTGATCTTGTTTCTCTCTCAATTCTAAAATATTTTTGTGTTTCAAAACCAGTCAGCTACAAACACTCACAATACAAAACCGAAGAGAAGTATCCAGTGCAGCAAATACAGCCCTGTACGTCTGTCTTGTTAGCATTAAATCTAGATTTTGACAATCTTTATAACATCTGTTGATATCAATATTGCACAATTTAGAACAAAATTTTAAAAGGTGAATCTTTCCAATTCATCACATTAAAAATTACATTTAGGAGAAGAGGAAGGTTGCAAGATGAGGAAAAGCCATTAGAAAAAATGTTTTGAAATACAAAAATTGCTTTTATTTCATAGAAATAAACCCTATTTAATTCATACAATACATTAATATCTGACAGAGCCGCAAATCTGTCCTGCTAGCCTGTACTCATTTTCCAGCTTCATGTTTTAAGTAGTAGCTTAATTACTTTTAAAGACAACTCCACAATATCATCATGATTCTACTGTTACACTCTCCTCCATGGTCTTATCCTCTTTGTCTTATCCTGTCTAGTTTTGTATCTTCTTGTAAGCTAAGAATTCATAAAGCAATTTCATAGTTTTAATTTTGTTTCAAAATAAATAAATTTTGATTACCTGGTATTGGTAGAGCAGCTAAAACATCAGTTCATATGATATTCTGTGACTCTAAAAAAAACAGTACTAAAAAAAAAGAATCAGCTATTTCAGTCATGGCAACAAATCACAAATTGAAAATTTTGGGGTTGTCAGCTAAAGTTAAGGCATTATTATTCTCTGCCTTGGCTGATGCTGCTAAGTTTGCTGCTTACCTATTGAAATCATGTCTGCTGGATTCCTAGAAGGATACCTTAAATAGACATCTGATCCTGGCAAGATGAAGACACATCTTCGGAGTTGTTTGGCAAGTCTGGTTTACCTGGCCAAAACTGCCTCGTTTGCAGTCTGCCTAGGAGCCCCTGACTCCAATGGCCATGAAAAGCCATTTCCAGGATGGCTTAGCTGCTACAAGTTTGTCAGCCAAAAACTTGGGCTGTACAAGTTCCTTCTTTAACAATAATCCTGCACATAAGAGTCAGAAAACAGAATTGGCATTTTCCATCTTTAATGTTTTTTTCTGCCCCTCCTTTATGCATGCTTATTTTATGCTGCCTTAAAGGAAAAAAGCTAGGACTTCACTAAAAGAAAAAGCACCAGTTTCAGCAGACTTCAATGATCTTGAAATTACTTAAACAATTAACTTTATTGCCAATCCATCCAAAACTGTCAAATGAGAAGAAAAGGTATTAAATAAACCCTCTTTATCAAAAGACAAGAGGAATAAGAAAAGTTGTTAAAATAAAAACCTTCTTAATCCTTTCTCTTTCAAATATTTTAACTGTTTTTCTACTTTCACAGTATCTTTTCATTTAAAAAATTAGCATATATTAATAAGGCTTCTCTGTGATGGCATTAAGAGATCTCCCTATTTAAAAACCTGAAGTGTGCACCTGTTCACTGTTAACATGGTAACAGTTACATTAACGATCTTCAACTATCTAGAACCACTTATGTCTTCACAATTAACAGGTTCTACCCACAGTTCCCTTCACTATGCAAAAGGAACCGCAACACCTCTCAAACACAGAACATTACAATTGCTTAGCGCCATTAACGTTATTGAAAAGAAAGGGTTTGTCCTAAAGTACTGGCATGCTCCACAGGAAAATAGTCTACTGACGTTCTTCCGAACATGTTGCATATGGACTGGGCAATTTTTCTGCTGCTGTCCAAAGCACTGCAGTACGGTGTTGTAACCTGCATCCTGGTCATGGTATGTGTCTAGTGGAGTTTCAAGGCTAGAACTCCTGTCAGGGCTTCCTCTTGGAAGCCATTTCCAAATAGACTAAGGCCATGAAGGTGACTGGGAGTAGTCAGCATGGATTTTTGAAGGGGAAATCATGCTTAACCAACATGATAGCCTTCTAAGACAAAATGTATGAGGTGGAGCACTGGATGTTGTTTTTCTTGACTTCAGTAAAATTTTCAACACCATCTCTCATAACATCTGTATAAACTGATGAAATGGAGAATAGACAAGTGGACAGTGAGGTAGACTGAAAACTGGCTAAACTGCCAGATTTGAAGGGTTGTGATCAGCAGCACAACATTCAGTTGGAGGCCAATCACTAGTGGTGTCCCCCAGGGGTCAACACTGGGTCCAGTACTGTTAAACCTCTTCAGTAATGACCTGAGTGATAGGATTGAATGCACTCTCAGCAAGTCTGCACGTGATACAAAACTGGGAGGAGTGGTTAACACACCAGAGGGTTGTGCTGCCATTCAGGGGGACCTCGACAGGCTGGAGAGGTGGGCACAGAGAAACCTCAAGAAGTTCAACAAAGGGAAGTGCAGGGTCCTGCACCTGAGAAGGAAAAACTCTTTGCACCAGCACATGATGGGGACTGATCAGCTGGAAAGCAACTTGGCAGAGAAGCACCCGGGGGTCCTGGCAGACAATAAGGTGAACATGAGCCAGCAATACACCCTTAAGGCAAAGAAGGCCAGCGGTACGCCAGGCTCCGTTAAGAGGAGCATTGCCAGCAGGTCAAGGGAGGTGATCCCCTCTACTCAGCACTGTAGAGGCCACATCTGGAGTGCTGGGTCCAGTTCTGGGCTCTCCAGTACAAGACAGACATGAATTTACTGGAGCGAGTCCAGTGAAGTGCCACAGAGATGATGAAGGGACTGGAGCATCTGTCATATGAGGAGAGGCTGAGAAAGCTGGGCCTGTTCAGCCTGGAGGAGAGAAGGCTCAGAGGGATCTGATCACTGTTCTCATTGGTACCCAGTAATACAACATAAGGCAATGGGCACAAACTGAAATACAGGAAATTCCACTCAAACATAAGAAAAGACTTTTTTACTGTGATGGTGGTCAAATAATGGAACAGGTTGCCCAGAGAGACTGTGGAGTTTACATCCTTGGGAGATATTCAAAAGTGACATGGCACAGCACAGAGCAACCTGCTCTAGCTGACCTTGCTTTGAGCAGGGAGGTTGGACTAAACAATCTCAAGAGGTGGCTTCCGACCCCAACAGTTCTATGATTTTATGAACGATAAGATGGCAGTAAACTCATCTAGAACAAATTCAGAAAAACAGGTCACAGTGTATTTCTAACATAAAAAAAGAATAAAAGCGTGGTGTGAGACTGAATTTTCTGGATGAAGTCCACTTGGATGAACAAATAATTGTGTTCTCAAGCTTTTTTATCTTTTATCAGAGAAGAGCACTTGAAAATTTGTACTTTTTCAAGCCCAAGTAAATGATCTTTCTGAATTGTTCAAATTATCCTCCATTTTAAGATAAGTATTTTCAAACAAGCCAATGACATCTTCATACAAAACATTCAATATACACACACTCAAACAAGATACAAAAAGGTATCCTTTAAAAAATAAACACATTATTTACTTCTGCAGGATTTTAAGACCACATCACTTCCCCTTCTCCTACACTGTCAACTCCATAACACCTTTTTCCAACATAAAAAATGTCATTAAGGGGATGAAGAATACTTCACCTTCAAAGGTATTTAAAATTCTAATAGTGCCACTTCCAGGGATAAATTTTAATTCGCCCATCTTGCAGGTGTGTTGTGGGCATAGGACAAAAACTACTGCTCATATCTAAACTGAAATAGGCATTCAGAACACACACAACTTCATATCCACCCCTTTCCCCTTTCTTCTTCACACGCACACTAAGTATTTCTCTCTGAAGATAGGCATCAGCAGCAGAGCACTGTATTTGAAAACTCTTCCCACTCCAGTCTTCTATTTTGCTTTCTTTTTTTCAAGTCAAATGGCTCCCTGGAGTGACTCTGTCTAACCAAACTCTGAACCAGTGTTTAGTCAGAGATCAGAGCAGAGTAGTATCTGATTTATAAATGAAAGCAGCATTGATACTTAACTGAATCAAAATTTTCAATTTGACTTTTGAAAACTATACATGAAGGCATTTGGATTTAATGTGATTTGCATATTAATTCCATCATCTCAGTGACAAAGCAAAGATGATGTCATTTGGAATAGTCTGAGTATCGGGACAAACCTTTAGATAATTATACTGTTTTTTACTGTTCTGCCTCTACAGTTTCTTCAGTACATTGAGCCCACCCTAATTAAGCTAATTTAGCATATCACTATGTTTGAATGCAAAAGGAAATATTTAAAAGACATAATAACTTTGCATTTCTATTAGTAGTTCAGAATGTTTTTTTGGCGCCTAGTAGTTTAATCATTGTTTGGTTTGTCTATGAAAATTATTACATTCAAAGGGTGGTATGGAACAAACACACCCAGCAGTTGCTTCACTAGAATACAGCAATTGCTATACTTCTAAACAAGAAGTGAAAGATTCTGTGCTGAAGATGGCGCGGGCAAGAATGGGAAGCCTTGGATAGCTCAAGGACTCCCATCTTACTCAGGATACACACGCTTTTGATATTTATAATGTTTCTCCACCAAGTTTTATAGCATTTTTCATTCAATTGTGTGAATTGCATAAATATGTGTCAGCTGTACAAGTCCACAGTGCATAGGTACATGATGCAGTATTAAGAAGTGTGTTCTGACAAAGTCCGGAATGGTGGTATTATTCATAAACATCAAACCACTGAACAGTTTATGCTAGTTATCTAAAATAAGCACAGAAACTCATTTTAAAACCCTCTAAATTCTGCATTGGGATCATCAGCAATGAGCAGTGCTTTCTTGCAGTAGTTATATTATTGCTTTTCAGCACTACAATCCCTACAAAGTAGCAGATGCTATGTTTTTATTATTATCCTATGTGTAGGTATAACTTGAGCTTAATACATGTACTCCATACATAGTTCATTAACAGAGAAAGTCCGCATGACACACTGCAGGCTTTATTTTAAGGTAGACACAAAAGTGACAGAAACTGAAAAACCCATGTTGGAAGTTCATTTCTAAATTCTCTTGAGAACTTGATTTTCTCATCTTAATATTCCAATAACGCTCATTTTTACTACATAATATGAAATAATGCCTTCTTCAGCAAATCCTTTTTTTATGAATTAATATCACAGAATCACAGAATCACAGAATTGCTGAGGTTGGAAGGGACCTCTGGAGATCATCTAGTCCAACCCCCCTGCTCAAGCAGGGACACCTAGAGCACATTGCACAGGATTGCATCCGGGCGTGTTTTGAATATCTCCAGAGAAGGAGACTCCACAACCTCTCTGGGCAACCTCTTCCAGTGCTCTGTCACCCTCACAGTGAAAAAGTATTTCCTCATGTTCAGATGGAATTGTCTGTGCTTCAGTTTGTGCCCGTTGCCTCGCGTCCTGTCACTGGGCACCACTGAAAAGAGTCTGGTCCCATCCTCTTGACACCCTCCCTTCAGATACTTGTACACGTTGATAAGATCTCCTCTCAGCCTTCTCTTCTCCAAGCTAAACAGGCCCAGCTCTCTCAGCCTTTCCTCATAAGAGAGATGCTCCAGTCCCCTAATCATCTTTGTAGTCCTTCGCTGCACTTGCTCCAGTAGTGCCACATCCCTCTTGTACTGAGGAGCCCAGAACTGGACGCAGTACTCCAGATGTGGCCTCACCAGGGCTGAGTAGAGGGGGAGAATCACCTCCCTCCACCTGCTGGCAACACTCTTCCTGTTGCACCCCAGCATACCATTGGCCTTCTCGGCCACAAGGGCACATTGCTGCCTCATGCTTAACTTGGTGTCCACCAGCACTCCCAGGTCCTTCTCCGCAGAGCTGCTTTCCAGCAGGTCAACCCCCAACCTGTACTGCTGCATGGGGTTAGTCCTCCCTAGGTGCAGGACCCTGCACTTGCCTTTGTTGAACTTCATGCGCCCACCTCTCCAGCCTGTCCAGGTCTCTCCGAATGGCAGCACAGCCCTCTGGCGTATCAGCCACTCCTCCCAGTTTTGTATCATCAGCAAACTTGCTGAGGGTGCACTCTGTGCCTTCATTCAGGTCATTGATGAAGAAGTTGAACAAGACTGGACCCAGGACTGACCCCTGGGGGACACCGCTAGCTACAGGCCTCCAACTAGACTCTGCACCACTGATCACAACTCTCTGAGCTCTGCCATTCAGCCAGTTCTCAATCCACCTCACTGTCCACTCATCTATCCCACACTTCCTGAGCTTGTCTCTGAGGATGTTATGGGAGACAGTGTCAAAAGCCTTGCTGAAGTCTAGGTAGACAACATCCACTGCTCTCCCCTCATCTACCCAGCCAGTCATTCCATCATAGAAGGCTATCAGGTTGGTTAAGCATGATTTGCCCTTGGTGAAGCCATGCTGACTACTCCTGATCACCTTCTTTTCCTCCACATGCTTGGAGATGGCCTCCAGGATGAGCTGCTCCATCACCTTTCCAGGGATGCAGGTGAGGCTGACTGGCCTGTAGCTCCCTGGGTCCTCCTTCTTGCCCTTTTTGAAGACTGGGGTGACATTGGCTTTCTTCCAGTCCTCAGGCACCTCTCCTGTTCTCCAGGACCTTTCAAAGATGATGGAGAGTGGCTTAGCAATAACGTCCGCCAGCTCCCTCAGCACTCGTGGGTGCATCCCATCAGGGCCCATGGATTTGTGAGTGTCAAGTTTGCTTAAATGATCTCTAACCCAATCCTCCTCGACCAAGGGAAAGTCTTCCTTTCTCCAGACTTTCTCTCTTGCCTCCAGGGTCTGGGGTTCCTGAGGGCTGGCCTGAGCAGTAAAGACTCAAGCAAAGAAGGCATTCAGTAACTCTGCCTTCTCTGCATCCTTCGTCACCAGGGCACCCACACCATTCAGCAAAGGGCCCACATTCTCCCTAGTCTTCCTCTTGCTACTGATATATTTGAAGAAGCCCTTCTTGCTGTCCTTGACATCCCTTGCCAGATTTAATTCCAAATGGGCCTTAGCCTTCCTCGTCGCATCCCTGCATATTCTGACAACGTTCCTATATTCCTCCCAAGTGGCCTGTCCCCCTTTCCACTTTCTGTATACTTCCTTCTTCTGGTTGAGTTTTGCCAGGAGCTCCTTGCTCATCCATGCAGGTCTCCTGCCTCCTTTGCTTGACTTCCTACTCCTAGGGATGCACCGCTCTTGAGCCTGGAGGAGGTGATGTTTGAATATTAACCAGCTCTCTTGAACGCCCCTTCCTTCTAGGGCCCTAACCCATGGGATTCCTCCAATTTAAATGTCAATTTATCAAAACACATTTTAATGATAGAGACATCTAACTTCTTTCAGATGATGTCACCATCTGAAAGACACAAATATTTACATATGAAATTAAAATTTGTCCAATTTATATTTCAGTTGCTTTGGAAGAATTCTAATGTCAAGCTGAGGATTCAGAAGGATTCAAAAACACATTGTTCACCTCTCATAAGGATGGAAGAACACTTAATATACAAATAACAAACATCTGAAATATTCTGTCAGAATTCAGTAATCTCTTAAGGTTGTGCTAAGTATAAAGATAAACTGAATAGTGCTGTGATATATAGGACTGTGACTTTTTCTACAAAGAAAGCAAAAAATTTATTATTAAATAGTTTTTTAAATCTAAATATGATCTATTATACGATATATTTATAATTATACTAAAAAGCTGGTAAATGACAATAGCTTATGTTGTGATTCAAGCATTCAAAACTCACAATAAGCCAAAATTAGGGTTGCTTGCACAGCTCTAGCTAGCTACCCTCATGCTCACATCTTCTGACACTAACATGACAGTGTACTATTTTTGCCTCTCTTCGAAAGATGAAAAACTAACTGAAAACAGTAAGGCATAGCTGACAACACCATAGCTTTCTGTGCAGCCTACTGCTCTACTGCTTTTGGCAGTAATCTACTTAGTTTTTGACCGACATCATCTGGATGCTTAGAAATTCAGGTACACACCGTTTTTTAACTTTGAATTTCAGAGAGCTTTTCAAAACAGAGTCGAAATAACCTGTTAAAATGAGAAGTCCAACTTTGATTTTCCAGAAGTCTGGGCAACACAGTCATAAATGGAGAGACTTCATAAATAAAAATAACATTAAGATATTATTAGAATAGATTTTAGATGAAAAATTTTTAGATTTTTGATTTGAAAACCCATGGTCATTTACACACAACTGTACTTTTGTAAATTATAGTTCATACACATAAACCTAAGAATGAATACATTTCTGCTTGTTTCTTTTTTTGTTATTAAACAAAATCTGCAATACTCTTAGATATGGTTATACATTGTCTTATGTGAGTCTTACAGAAGACAAAAGATTGGGCTACAGAAAAAGTAATTAGCTCTATCCAGTCTTACAAACAAATTCAGCAAGTTTCAACACCTGCAAAAAGTTTCTTCAAGCTTTTGAATATGAAGCCAAAAGCCCAGTTTTTCATGTCTACTATAAATTATGAAATACAAAATACATTAGGGGAAAAAATAGTTCTGCTTGGTTTTCTTATATTTATCATTTCAGTTGAAATACATGTATTAGTCTGTCTAGTTCTTAGTCATTAACTAGACAATTTTATCAGTGACCATTTGCTCAAAGAAAACCCAAATGAAAGCTCAACAAAAATTATACAAAACAAAATTTTGCGTGGATTTGGCATCTCCCATCGCTCAATAACAAACAACTGCTGTCAGTGATGTTACTCTCTTAAAAACATCAGAAAAGCCATACTGCCAGTTTCCACCGGCTACTGATCATTATTTAGTGTAAGAGTCGCTTCAGATTAGGTACTGAACTGGTGGAGTAGAAGGTAATCGCCCTCTTCTCCTACTGCAAGGAAAGGGAGAAGGATATGAGAAACTTCGGTAGTTGATCTGCTTAAACCAAATCTGTTCAGAGTGCAGAACAGTGCTTTTTTAGCTGATAAGAGCTTACCATTTTTCAGCCTGTGGAGAAACAGATGACTTCTGCTGCCACAGTTAGAAATGCATCCAAAGCACTTAGCTGGCTTTCCTGCTTACTTAAATTAGAGTTTAGATGGTGACCTGCTACTTACTTGAATGGTCTTGCCAAAAGTGGAAATGGCATGAGACAGTAGATGCACAAGCAGCTGCTAATGAGCGTTGCTTACTTTAAAGACTGAGGGGCGTTGACCGTTTTTTCCATTGTGAACACAAAAATAGAAATAAAGTATGCTCCTGGGAGGCCTACCTAAGAATTTTATTAGTTGGTATTACAGCAGTAAAAGTATGATAGCACATGTAATGACTTACCTTTGACATAGAAGAGGATACATGGTCTAATGGGGCTATAAAGCAATAATGGCTTGTAATGTGTGTAGAGTGAGTAATTAAGATGTATTAGCATCAAGTGTCATAGAAAGACATTCATGGGGTGCAGCTGTTTTACCATGAAACGTTTTAAGATATTTGCAAGGTCAAACTTGGAGAGTATTGTGATTCTAATGTAGCAATGCAAAAATAATGTTTAATCAGTACAATGAGACAACCTTGATATGTCTTATATAACCATGTGCAGTTTACTATTCATATTTAACAGAATGGTTTGAGACATAAGCATGTTTGCAATAGCTTACCAAGCCAAGAAGGCATGATGCATGAAAGGACAAACTGCTGATACATTCTGCCTATCAGGGTTATCAATTTGATTAGAGCACAAGTATCAAGAAATCAGAATAGAAAGGCTGAAGCTTTTGAAGAGTGCATCACACTTTGCATAGAGATGTAGAACTGCTTACAACTGAAGAAAGAAAAAAGCTATAAGTCAACAAAACCACTTTATATTCTCAGACAGCATTCTTCTGCAGTTATTGAAAATCATAAAAATGCATTTTAAAATCCACTATGATCTTCTGATTAAGTTCATCCTAAAATGGACAATTATAGTATGTTTTATTCACTTACCATTACCCTGAAAATAAGATTTGTTTCTGCTGACCTTTTCCTTTTCCCCCTCCCTTTTGTTTCTGAAAGCAGAATGCAGTACGGATTCCTTCTGTTTACACACAGGAATGATGCAGGAAGAATAAACAAAGCTGAGAAATGTACTGATTAGATAAAACTAGAGCTATTCTTATATTTTCCCTTTGCATGAGACTCATACTATGATGTTGGTTTTTGGTTTTTTTAATTAAAAAGAGGTATCATTATCACCTACCAACAATCTGAGCATTGTAGACAGGAATTGCCACTTGGATCAGAGTTAGTCTCATATATAACTGGGCACAAATTATACAGTTACTTTGGAAGGAAGAAAAAGAGGGTTGGGTCTCTAGTTTCTCCATTCCACTAATGCCAAATGGCTCCCCTGTGAAGAGGATTCGGGGGGCAAGTGGTACAAGAGCAGTGCTTTGGCATAGTCCAAGCTGCTGCTGACTCCACATCCCCCTGGCAGAGAAGATCATAAACAATTTCTTTCATCATATTCCTCCTTGTGAGCAATGAGAGCAACTGCTGCCAACCAAGTAGCAACGCCACTAGAAGCAGCTGTAGTCATTACCGGGGTCAACAAGTGCCACCACTGAGTTATATTTTTCCCCATTCTCCTCATTCCAGTTACAAGGAAACCCAGGGAAAAAAAAAAGAAGAAAAAAAAAAGAAACAAGTGCAGCTCCCCTAGTTCTTCTGGAAAGTTCTTCAGAAGCTGACTTGGCACAGTAAGTGTAAACAACACAGCAATACCAACTCAATACTGCAGATAGCTTGGAGCAGTACTTCCAAGAAAGTGGACTACTCACCCAGCTCACACTTATCACTACCCTCATGAATCTTATGACCACCACCATGCAGTGCACTGCCTTCTCAAGGGCATGCAAGGGTTCACCTTTTTTTTTTTTTTTTTAAACGACTCCCATTTTGCTGCCATCATTTGAGTAGCGTTTTGTTTTCTTTCTTCCCTGCCTGATGGAACCTGTTCTTGCTCTTCTCTTTTCCATGAAAAAAAGAAACAAACTCCCTGCTACTACAGCTAGCTTTTTTACTTTTAAAAACACACAAAACCCCCAAACAGATGCATACATTTAATCCATGTCAGCAAAGAAATTGAAAGATTATGTTCTAAATGATGTGCAACATCCTGATCAAACAGGAGCAGGTAACTGAACAGTCCATCATCTTGATGCCAGAAATACCTTATTTCTGTTATCTTAGAGAAAGCAGCTATGTGCTATTTCTTGCTAATTATATATTCATAAGATTTTCTTTTAAAGTACAAAGACTTCCATTCTTCTATTTATAAGCTTTCATTAGGAAAGTAGTTTTAAAGGAACCTGCAAACCTTGCATAATACTATTTGCCCGAGGACCCTAGATTAACCAAGAATTATGTAAAATAACATGTAGGTACTAAAGCAAACTAGTAATTTAAAAAGAAAGCCTTAAGCAATATCTATGATTAACCTGATACTCCGGACCTAATTCACAAACAGCTCCCGTTAACTTTAGTAGGAGTTTCAGTTACACAAGCAGTACTTTTCAGAACAGAGAGGTATGACTTCTGCTCCACAAGCTTTCAGTCTAAATCAGAGTAGATCTGATGGGGAGGCTATGAAACACAAGTTTGGGGTTAAGGGAGAGGAGATAGGTCCAAAAGAAAACAACGTTACTGCTGTTATCCTAACTGAGGTATGATCCATAAGCATGATGTAAGGGCAGGAAGACAACACTAGCTGGGTTATGGACCTTTTTGTCATTTTAGGGCTTTGTTTTAGCAGGCAGCAGCAGCTCTCACTAGCCAGCTCTTATTATCTGGGATTCTGTCATTTAGTTAGGCAACTACCAAGCTTCTGGCTTACAGCTGGCTGTGGGTGCAGCTCATATCTCCTCATCAACCTGCAGTCTAACATACAGCCATATAGTCAGTTCATTGGCTGGCTGGTTGGTTGTTTTTTTTAAAGTGGCAGAAAATTGGCTTTAATAATAAAAATAAAGTCTGAGAGTTCACCACAGAGATGGTATTCCAGGAAGCTGGGGATCTGCTAATCTGCTTTCTTCCTCCTGCAGAAGCCATCTGCAAACAAGTGCACAGATTCTTTCTATGTCGACTGTTACCTGACTTCCAGTAAATTTCTAGAGCATCCTTCAAATAACTTCACTTGGTTGTCGCTCACCTCTATGACTAAACAGAATCACAGAGTAATTGAGGTTGGAAGGGACCTCTGGAGATCATCTAGTCCAACCCCCCTGCTCAAAGTAGGGTCAATTAAATTACAGTTGAATGCAAATAGCTCAGAGAACTTGCTAGGTTGCTGCAAAACCTCACAGGTCTATTCAGTAATTTTAGTCCACCTGCAAGTAGTAGCAATACAAATTCTGTGGGTCTAAACTAATAGCCTAAATCATTAATGTTATACCTTCAAGTATCTGCATAGTTACCTACAGGAACATCATCTTGACCTTGTGGTCAAAGCTGTTAAATTTCCACAGAAAAATCTAGGACACGTTGTAACGAGCAAATAATTTTGTTTGGTTTAAATAATGGTTACTTTTTATTAGCAAGATAAATGTGCTTTGGCATAAGTACAACACACAATTTCAGTTTTCATTTGTACCAATGATGAAAGAAAAACCTATTTAAGCAATGATAAATGTTCTAAAAATACACAGTTGAGTGAAAAGGATGTTTACTGACCAGTACTGAACAACAAAACATATTTAACAGATGTTAATGAACTGGAGATGGTTTTAGTTTCATGCTGTAGTAGCTAAATTTCTGAAAAATCTCACTTTTACCTAGACAAGTATTTTGTTCTTATTGTATAGAAGTTCATAATAAAAATAAGAACTTAATTTTTTTAAACTCACTTTGAACTTCAAAATGGCATTACGTGTTGACATGGCTGGTATTTATTTTCCCTTCTGTCCACATTCTCTACCAACGCAATGGTGCTATTTAATAAAGGTAATGCAAATCATTGCATATATCACTATATATTGCTACTTTCTTGATGCTGAAGGGCCTGAAGATCTTCAGCCGGCTCAGTGACAGCTCAATCTTGTTGCTGTTCCATTTCAAGACTCTGGGAAGGTTACCACAGACACTTGTCAAGAGTAGAATGATACCAAAAGGGAAGTTAGTTTGGAAAATGTCAGTTAGGGGGGACAGAAAATACATGTTCATTCATTCAAGTTCCATTTCTGCAAATACTTCACATAAAAGAAATCCAGTTGATTGAGAAAATTTAATGTGTACGAAATGCTGATATTTTACTTGTTGTTTCCTTTTCTATGTATTTGATAAAGAGTTCTTGTTCCATTCTCACAATTTGAGACTCTGCAAATCTTTGTTGCTTCGGTGATTACGTAAATTTTCTTTTCAATCTCTTGAAACCTAAGGGAAAAAAGCATTGATTGACTATGGAAAGCACATTGATGATGTACCCTCAGAAAATTTCCCAGTCCTTACATTTCACTTTCTTTGAGACATAGGCCTTGTTTAAATTCACAGGATATGTCCCACAAGCAAAAGCAGCAGTTACTAGAGTACACTGCTATGATGCAGACATCTTTGCAGAGCATTTCAGCAGACTTACAAAACCCCTTCCAACTCTCGCAGTCTGTTAACACCCACGAAAAATTGTTTGTCTATGACTGCATAATCTGCATACTTTCAACTCATACTCAACAAATTAGAAGCTCTTAGTCTAAGATTGTGCATTGTACCCTCTGAATCTCTACCTAAAGTTCTCATTTGTGGTATCATTCATTTTTATTGAATATTGCCATTTCCAAAGGCAAAGTCTTCATATCCTGCAAGGTCCAAAGAAGTGACTGCGACAATTCATGGGCTATAAATCGATGCCAGATTAGGATGCAGTGAATCGCTGTATGTTCATTTCTAATGGAAAGTGAAGGAACACATTTGCAGGGGCGTCTTGTTTGTTTTCCCTGTTCCAATGCACCTACAGTCAGGAGTGCAAACTATGCCTTTGTATCGGGTTGCTTTTATGTTAATGCTAACTTCTTTTTACAACAGTCTAGTGACCTTAAAGTCAACTGTTTAAATGAAAGTACTTTGCTGGCTGGCTTACTTGCACTCAGAAAATGTTTCAGAGCTGAAGAACTGCTTGATGTTGATACAATGCGAATAGCAAATAGACTGTAGGTTTGGGTTTTCTTTTTCCTAAGAGCTTAAAGAACACAAAGATAATACAAATGGTACCAAAAAAAAAAATAACAACCCAGTGCATCAATACAAGTCAATCAGTACAAGTTTTTCCTTTCTTCTGTTTTACAGTGAAAACTAAAGAAACAATAACATCACTTGCACTTTTCACAAGGGTTCTTGCTTGTTTGTTGTTTTGTTTTACAACTGTAGCTTATTAACTATTTTCTATACATTATGAAAGGGTAACACGGCAGTTAACTTGCAATTACTTCAAAAATCCTCTAAACTACACAAGTTTATTATTGTCCTCACCTGTAAGACATGGAAATCAGAGAACTGGAAAATGAACTTTACATCTAACAGGCCATAATCTTGAACTCTAATCATTGGATCAATCTTTTTTGTTATAGAAATATTCAATTTTTCATACCATTGCCACTATTATATTTTGCAAAGTAGGTTACAATTTGAGCATTAAACAACACTATTTTGAAAGTCAGTCTGAAGAGCTAAGCTTCTGGCAGTTGGCACTTCCCCCAGACTTTTACACAGCAGAAATTTTACCCAAATATAACATAGCAGAAAAAAAGCACAAAATTGGATAGTTACTATTAAGGAAATTCAATCACATTTACATTTTTATTATACTTGCCTAAACCTTCCAATACTATCTCTATGTCTAAATCCAGCTATTGACCTGGAAAATAAATTTCTCGTTGATCAACAGCTACAAATATCTATATTTAGTGCTGTCTCAAAGAAGATTTAGTTTGAAACAAAAAAAACAGATTATCAATTTGGCATAGTAACTGTACTGGAAGTCATATTGCAAATAAAATTTTTCTGGGACAATATCACTGAAGTAAAGAAGAGGATCAAGAATGGAGGCCTCCAGAGCCTCCACAGAAAGTCAGAGAGGCCGGAAGAAGATCACATTAAAGAGTGATTAGAACTGGTAGAAGGATGGATTATGGAAGCCAAATAACAGAAATTACTATGAAGGACTTAGTTTAGTTTCTAAAGTGAATGATAGGTTTGGAGTACAAGATATGTCCTGGTTCTGAACTTTAGAGACTTTACTGGTGGCAAAGAACAGAGCAGAAGTGCTATTTCAGTCTGAGGGAGAGAATGGAGGAACTACTTTAGACTGCTACTGTCAATTAGATTTGATCTGCAAGGGAGAAATGTTGCAGCTGGTTTCCAAAACACATGAAGTTTATTAAGTTATATTGTATATTTGACAATCTTGTGCCCTTTCAACCGGCCCCAGTAGTTTCTAGATCCAGGGCCAATTTCAGCCCATTCTATAACAACATAGCGATAAAGTTCATAAATATAAAATTCCTGCAAACTTTAGGAGCTTGCTAAAGAGTGAGACTCATTTGAGAAAAAGGCGTAGCTTAGTCATTATTCATTCCCTAGCTGCAGTGGGCTGGCCAGTCAGCACACATGAAGCTGCAGATATTAAGGGAAATACTCTCATCAATAACACAGTAATATATGGAGACCACGCTGTGGTATAAGTCAGTTCTAATAACTTTTTTCTCTGGCTCCAAAAGGTTTGAACAGAATGTGTTAAGAAATACATATATTGCTAGGATATTACATCAGTTCAGTCCCTTATGGCTGATGAGAACAAACTAAACAGAATTGTTCCTTCTGTATGGAAAATAGAAAGGTGAGAAAAATTTGAGTTCAAAATGCGAAGAAAAAAAAAATTCTACAAAGAGAAGCCAATATAATAAATACTATTTTAAAGTATGCTTTCTTTATTCAAAATGCCAGGATGGCAATGTATTAAACCCTGAATGTATTAATACTTTTAAAAATAGAAACAATTCAGTGTTTAGCTTTTAGGTAAAATAGAAGGACATGTAAATGAGATATGAGCTGTTTTTGCAGTATTTACTGGTACTACAATCAAATCCAAATCCTAACTACATTAGAGTTTTAAGATATTTGGACCATTTAATGGGATACATACCAAGATTTGGGAACAAGATGCAGAAAGAAATCCTGAAGTTTAGCTACATTGAGGATGTCAGGTTCAAGCCTTTAACAAACGTGTGTATGTAGCAATACCTAGATACATGTTTCTTTTTCTTTTTCTTTTTTTTCCAAATGAGGCTTATTAATAAAGCACTGCATCAACCCTCTGCCACAACACAGCTCAGATCTACCTCTACCCATGAAAAGAAAGCAATTAGCACAAAGTCAGAAGTCATATTCAGGAAAGAACAGGCAGTAAAGGCAGCAGAGTGACAGCTGCCTGGAGAAAGGGGGCTGGCAAGCAGCTTGCTGCTGCCGGCGGAGCAGCACCAACCGCAGCAGATGGCTGCGCAGCACTGGGCTGCGGGGAAGCCATGTGAACGGGGACAGAAAGGTGAACTCTCCCCGGGACAACTGCTGCCAGCATGCCGTCAGCTCCAGAATGGGTCATGGCCTGAGCGTCCCAGGCATTAAAGATATTAAATCTATACGCTCAAATTAAATTGCTCAAGGGAACTGAAAAGGTACCCATTCCATTTACATATCTAAGCTTGTAAGTTAAGAAGTGATGGCTGAGACGTTGAAGTCATTCATTTTTTCCTAGTACTGGTGAAGGAATTCTCTTACGCAGTCAAAAAACGTATGTGCCTTTGTGAACCTGCTACAAGCTGCAATGGAAAATATAAAACGTAGAGAGAGAGAAAAAAACTTTAAATTCCATTTTTCAGAGAAGTCCACCATTGGCTTAGACTACAATTCAGACTGTTCCCAAATTGCTTTTAAAGGAAGCAAACAGGAAGAACTTCAGACTTGGAAAAAATCAAATTTAAAATTATTTCAACAACTATTTGAAACCCAGACTTTGTTTTTGAATGGCTCAGATGGTATTGTCATCTCATATTTTGTACACATATCCTTAAGTCAGAACATGAGCTCAACTAAACATACATTTCATTAGAAGCATTTACTAAAAATTCATCCTAACCTTAATCATCTGTCTCAATAAACAAGACACCTTTCCTCTAATTTATTTCTGTTTCCTCATCATTAAAATACAGACTACACTTTTTAGGTTCTACTAAAACAGTTATTTTATGAGACCAAAAGATAAATATTATAAAATAAAGATTTACATCTTTAGCTTACTTCTCTTTCGGAGTATCTTAACCACTGACATCACTGAGAGTATTCACCTGAATAATAGCTCTTATTCTGAGAGGTAAAACCTTAATGTAATCTTTATAAGAACTGAAAGCCTGAATGCAACAGGAATTGTACACATACACTTATATACACACAATATACACATATATTATAAACAAGTTTAAACAGAAACATTATAGTTAAAGCATGAAAAAGTCATCCTGTGAAAAGTCAAGAACTACAAAAGCAACTAAAAATTTTTTATAAAATTGTCACAAAATCTCTGTAGATATCAATAGCTGATTCAATACTGCACTTCA
Organism: Apteryx mantelli; assembly: GCF_036417845.1. Classification (NCBI taxonomy): domain Eukaryota; kingdom Metazoa; phylum Chordata; class Aves; order Apterygiformes; family Apterygidae; genus Apteryx; species Apteryx mantelli. The sequence goes on along the minus strand of NC_089980.1, from coordinate 51,177,696 downwards.
TAGAAATTTCTGGGATGTGCTCATTCCATGCTCAATTCCTTTCTTACCAAAATTATAAGTAGTACTATCTTAGATTCCCAATGGGAATAGTATGTCTAGCTCTCCTACAAAATTGACTACCTGAATGAACAGAGAGAAGAATTTGAGAGTAAAACACCTTCAAATTTAGGTGGATGCTTAGACAGTCTAGTACATCTCCTGTAAATGGAACTCTTACCTTCAAACAGCATTTTCAAGTATGTTTTAAGGTAATTACAAACATGAATAAACAAATACATAAACCATAACAGAATTTATCAGATTTTGGGGTTTTTTTTCACCCATTATATGTTCTTTGATCATCTGAATATTCAGATGGAAAGTGTGAGTACATACTAATATGATGTTTCGCAAACTGGTGCTTGTAAAGTAAAAATTCTTAGAAATGCATTATGAAAAGTAACTAAACATAAAGATGTTTCTTAAATTTTACAGATTTTTTCAAAATTTAAGTACCCCATATTACCATTTACCTATAGCATTTCCTTGGCAAAATAGGGAATGGTTTGTCAGGAAAAGTTGCAGTACCTCACTGTAACCAAAAATGGTCCAGGTTTTTGCAAACACACATGGCAAAAAAACCTGTTAAAGCGATGACTAAGTAGAGCAGATTTCAGTGTGTACGAGTCACAGCATCTTTGGTTTGCTGCCATAAAGCTAGGTTTCATAAATCCACATCTGTGAAGATTCTCCTAACATGTGAGCACAGCTGTCCCTCAGATCCAACTTTCTACACATTTTCTGATCATCCTTTTGTCTGCTTGGCAAAATCACGTTTCCAATTAGTATTGTACAAATTATTCTCTCACATAACTAGCATCTTTTTTTCCTCCACTAAACATCTGTTAGGAAAGTTTAGTATTCATGTGCAAATTATATTTCCTTTCAAACACAATCTTCTAAGATTATGTTACTAGATAAATTACTTAAATGCAACATGGGAGGTAATAAAGAACAAGTGAGCTCAATTTATCCATGGCCAACTCCTTTGTAACATTTACCTCCAAAGCAGTTTTACAGCTGAGACAATATAGGTGGCTCTATTAATAAAAACTCTACTGAGTTTTTCACACTTTCTCTAAAACTCCCTTTAACAGTTTATTTTTGCTTTCCTCATTACAATCAGGAAGCCTGAGGTAATTCTTAAAGCCTAACATGCTATCTAATTTAATCCTCTTTTCTATTCATGAATTACCATAAAGAATTTACTGGTTCATTATACAAACACCAGTTTGAAAATGAACTTCAGCCTGGAACTTGCTAGATATTTTGAGTATTCAACATTCATCTCCCTGCCATATACCCTCTCTCCCAACATAGAAAGTATTATTTCCAGATCTTAGTTAATCCTTAATAAACCGTAGGTAGGAACTTCAGCATTGCAAGCTGCATGCTCAGAGACCCAACGTGAAATTCTTGCCACCTGCCTCCCGTTTCTACTAACTCCAAAGCCACAGTCCCAAAACCAGCCTCCAGCCCATGAGGCACACCTATGCAATAAGCAGCCTTTCAGCACTGACAACAATTTTGCTACAATTAACCCAGGCAGAGTCATACCAAGCCCAGGAAAGCAATACTGCTTCCACTAAGAAAGGGGGAAAACATTTCCACAGCTCTCATACTCCATCATCCTCTCCAATCACATTGAACAACTGGTTTAGACCTTGTTCACCTAATTACCTAAAGTATATTTTCCTTTCTACTCCATGTTACATGCTTTGGGCCTCGGAGACCACTGGTGATATAGAGATAGATGACTAGTGGGCAGTTCAAGATGTCCAGGAGAACACAAAATTCTTGGGTTTCCTGGTCACCCTAAGTTCATTTACATTTAATTGAAATGAGAATGAACCATCTCCTGCTCATTAGTAACTTTGCAGACGTAGTTATGGAAATAGAGTTTGGAAAGTCAATGACTTTTCCTTTAACAGATTCTGCTATTTAGAGGGGTCAGTTATTAAATACATGGAAAGCTAGAAATGTAAGACTGAAAAGACCTAACGAAACAAAGTTAGGGGTTCGGTTACTTTATAAACTTAGTTTGAAGAATCAGCATGCTTGTTTACAAAACTTCGACTTCTAGACTTTCATGCAAACACATATTTAAGAGACATTCTTGCTTAGGATCAATTATTAATTACTTTTTATATGCATGCAGCATGATGAGGAGTGTAAGGACTCTGGTCCAGGTCTAAGAATGCCTACTTTATCCAAGCTGAAGTGCTTACATATCGACTCAAAACACATTAAAGCTCTCCTTGGAGTCATAAAGCAGACTGAAGCATCTGCGTAAACACAGATTATATACTAACATGCTGTACCTTGAAAGGACAAGTTAGGGAGTTGGCTATAGCTGGCATAGGCCAGATGAAACATGTGGTAGCGGACAAGGCCAAACTCGATACACTCATCCTGTCTATGTTGCTCATGGGCATATGCTTGGTTTATGTTCAAGGCTTGCTTAGCAACCCCCAAAGCTCACCTAAAGGCCATGCCTGAGTTCAGCTTTGCATTCCAGTAACAGTTTGATTAGAGAGCAGATGCAGCCTTGATGAATCCACTGTATTTTTGATGTAATGAACAAAGTAGAGAACAATTTTAACATATGATCAAACATACTGTGATTTTTACAGGCAGTATTTTCCCCAGTATAAACATAGCCCAAGGCATTTTCAGTCTTTTGTTAGTTCTAAGAATATGATTTTCCTGCTACATATAATGCCTCATGAACCATGTCAATGCCACTGAATCTTTGTATTTCCTGCATGAAAATACACAGGGTTTCAATTTCTAAATCCTGTCTATAAAGTTGTAATTTCAGTTGCTCTTTTTCACATAAAAGTTATACTTTCCATTCTGCTGCCACCTACGGAGTCTTAAAATAAAATATGCACTTATGATATACTACAGTTTTACATTAATAAAGAAAATGTGTAAGTACTTCTCTACTCTTAATAGTTGTTAACTTGGTAAGATCTTTGAGCAAAACAATGAATAAAAAAATTCTGAATTCAATCTGTAAACATTTATAGGATTTTTTTTCAGAGAAGGGAGAGAAAGTCCTAGTGCCCTCAGATCACAGATTAAATACAAGACACGCTAAGTTTTTCAGGATTCTGGTCAGCATGTGAAAGGAAAGTGAGTCTCCAAGAGAAGATACTGAAGTAGAAGCCAGCTTATTCCAAATTTGTTTTCTTATTTAGAGTAAGGAAGAGTTGCATTCTGGGAAGATGGGTACAGTGGATTAATTTCAATACCAGCATTCTAGAAGTTAGACTTTACCTTATTTTTATAATTAAGTTTGTTTCCACATTAAACAGTCCAAAGAAATGAACAAGCTAGTATTTCTTATCTGGGGCCTAGACAAAGTCAAGATTCATTACAGGGGAAAGAGTACCGCTTCTAATATCACATCCTTGGACACCACAGTCTGAACAACGGAAACAAAATGCTGGCATTTGATCTGTACATGCTAGAACCAACAAGCTCGCTATTTTGTAATTCATGAGCACAAATTCACATCATCACAAAGGCGAAGTGGAAATCTGCTTTGGTAGAATTTAACAATGGGCTGATAGCAAGTAATTCCTTGCATACTTTTAAGCATACTTGCCATCTTTCTCTGAACCTCTCCCAGTTCCAAATATATCCTTTCTGAGACAAGAGGACAAAACTGCAGAGGATATTCATGATGTAGATGAGCCATGGATTTAACCATAAAGAAACATTCAAGGTAATCTCTAAGAGAATATTTAAATTACCAGACATAACTATACCATTTTTTCTGGAGCATGTAAGTAATAGGAAGTAAATTTCCCACAAAATCGTATACAGGAGGGTCTTTTTAATCTGTATCCTGGTATGTTCTGGAACAGTACAAGTCTTTAATAGTTTCGTAACTTCCCAAGGAAATTGGAGATGTCTGAGGGGAAAGAACTTCAGTTCACCCAAGACAGCCCTGTTAACCTTAGCAGTTAACGAAGGAATTAATAAAAGACTTTTCTTCCCTACTGTAAGGGAACTGTGTGGGTTAAAGGGGAAGGGGGTGAGACAGAGGGAAGGGATCAGTCTCAAACATGTCACACCAAGAACATGAGTACAAATAAACTAATATATTACTCCTTCTTTCAATTAATTAAAAATTGTAACTAAACATAAAGCTAAAATAAAAACTATAATCCAAGCCCTTCTAATTTTAGTAGTTAGTAAAGAACATATGAAACAGAATATTTTTTCCATAAAGCAAAGCTTTTGGTATTAATCCAGTGAAGCGTGTAAACATATTCCTAAATGTTTTTTTTAACAAATTTGAACACACACATGATCAGTCTTAATCTTATCAATAGCCCCACTGCCTTCAACTAGGCTAGACTCCTGTTTAAACACGCTGCTAAACGAAGCCTCAAAGAGCGCGCCTGCTCAGCTTCTCTCACTCCAGGCTTTCTACAGACACTAACATAATACAGCAAAATGCACTGCAGCCATAGGCCAGATATACAACTTCTGTTCCTCATACCCGGATTCACATGCAATACAAACATTACACAAGGGGCCCGACTGAAAAGCCACTGAAGTTGTCAGTGGGTGTTTCCATTGACTGTGATGGATTTTGCTAAGTTCCACTATGTTTTAAAATGCATACAATTCAAAGTCCGAAGAACAGAAAAGGATAAAGTAGATTTTGTTTTAATGGTCACACTTTGAATTTAATATTCTCTGAGAGAACTTAAGATGTTGAATAAACCTCCCTTCATATTTCCCTATAAATAAAAATAGGAATGGCAACAACACCAACAAAAGTTGAATTTGTGGAGAATTCAAACATTACGTATGCAATATATTCATTTACCACTAATGCATACATATCTGTCATCCAGATCAACCAGAAAGTCACCAACATTATTTCACAAAATGCATCTCAGAATTTTTCATTATGGTACTACAAGAACAGGCTGAAAATTGGTTGAAGGAGGAATGCAAAAAGTAAAATATGACAGAGGATAGCAAAATCCTGGAAATCAGTTTTCCTCATATAGTCAAGAAAATTAAAAATCTATGTCCACCAACTTGTAAAAATCCCACTAGCATTCTCTATCACCAAAAAAGCTGTATTAAAAGCTGTCTTTAGGGGTCCAAAACCCCAAACTAGTTAAGAAACAAAGCTATATGCACAACTTGTAGATATTTAAATATAGCATAGGATATGAAGACAGAATCAGTGACCAACAAGCTTTGTTTAATCATCAAGATTTCAGATGCTGAAGCACATGAGCATTTGAGGTATGCAAGGATCCCACATAAGATTTAAAAACACTACTTCGAGAAGATACAAACTTAAGGAAGCTTCTCAAATTTACTCCTATCTACTGTGAGATAGCTGCAGGCACAAAACTATCTGTTTTGTTCAAGAAATCTTAGATGTAGATTAAGAAACGAGTTATTCCTATTAAATGCCACAGCCTCACTAGGTATGTTAGTACAATTTGTGACAATGATGCTAGTTTTCAAAGCACCAAAAGATAATAGCTAGTTAAATATCAGTTCCACAATTAATTTTGCACACATTAACAAGAATTTGATTTATTAATAACAACTGAAAAACTGCCATGTCAATAAGTGCCAAATTTTGCCCTTCTTGTCAACAGTTCACCTGTTTTAAATGTTATGCAAATATTTTATAAACCAAAAAGAAAAAAATACAGTTCCAGCTGAAGCAGGTGTATTCATGATTTAGATTATTTTAATTTGTCATTTCAGGATGACTATTCACAACTGACTCTAAATGAGGATCAAACTGCTAAATTTTCAGAAACACAGTAAAACCCACCATATATTTACTAAAGCAAGTCAATTGCAGGTTTTACAGATAAAATATTAAAAGCTTAATAGGCGTCCAATTTTATTTGACATTGATGAGGTAAATTTAAAGACTTATACACAAAATCATATTGTTAATTACTATAAATACTGAATGCACTAGCATCTGTGTAAAAAAGGAGTGATTAACAAAACATGCCAAGAGACTATGAAAATGAAAACAGGAAGCATGAATACACTTTTACTAGTTAGTTTTATGCCGATCACTGCAGCAACTTGCAGTCATACTGCAAATGAAGATTTGTTTCACTGCATTCACTAGGACTATTCTGAAAAAAGCAGGTCTAAATTCTGAGACAGCATAAGTGATTAAAGATCCATGCCTCAGACAAACAACTTATAATTTATAGCTTGCCAATGCTTCTCGCAACCACTAAAAAAAAAAAAAAAGGACAAAGAGTACCAATCTCATTCTTTTCCAAACTCCATTTACTGAAATTAACTGTAAGAAGAATTAAGTTTGATCTCAGTATCACTTTTAAAACCAAATCAAAGTATTCTGGGCTCATATTTCCTTGGTAAGTGATGTATTACCATAAAACATAAGAGCATAGCAGCATAGCAGCATATAGGAAAGCTGACAAATGTTTGTCCTGCTTACAGTTGCTACTGGGGACTTCAGAGGATTCCCAAAGGAAAAACCAGCATGTTCTCCTGTCACGCCCAGCACAATGGTGCAGATTCTCACTGAGTTTTCCAGGTATTATCACAACACAAGCAACCATCAGTATCTTCAGTCACTTCTCTTTCAACAATCATATACCTGAAGATCTTCAAAAACTTACCTATGACTTTTGCAAATGGATGGATTAGCTCAGTCTTCAGAGATGTGCTGTTGGTAGGCCTAGCACTTCCCTGAAAAGCCTGCCAACACCACAAATCTTACAGCAACTGAACTTTGCAAGATGAAGGCTACTTTCTTTTTTTGTGTCACTGAAGTATTTGATATAGCAGTTGTCTAAGTGTAAGTCAGAATATCTTTTAGAGACTAGATTTACTGTTTGTTCATAGTTACAGTAAATAACAGGTTTAGGTCTCCAGATTGACTAGAGCCAGGATGTGTAAGGAAAAATTGATCAGGTATGAATTAAGTCATTCTAAAAAAGGATATCTTACCCATAGAACCAGTAGGATATATTTCTGTTGTTGTCCCCACATAGGATTTTCATATGGAAACTAGCACAGACTGTTCCTGTTCTGCATTTCTATGCAGTCTTACAATTAAATACAACTAACTATTTCAAAGTAAGAATTTAATAAACTTAATGAATCAAATTCACCTGCTTTCTTGTTGTGGTAATTGCCTGACTTCAGAAATGACACGATTGCTTTCCAATATCAAAAACTCAGCTGAACACCAGGTAAAAAAGATGCTTACCAAGAACAGAGTGTTGGCTTGAACTGATTAAAAAATTAAGGTCCACTGATTTGCAAAAACACCCTAATTGACACTTCAAATATGTAATTAGAAATCTGCAGAATCTAATAGATTTTACACATTGTTTATAGCAATGTCTGGAAAACATGGTTTCAAGATAACCATTCTACAAACTGTAAAACAAACTAGTTAGTATTGCAGTTTGTAAAAGTAACACATAATGTACAGATTAAAAAATCTTAGTCTCAGATCACTTTTTTCTGCAATGTATTTATGCAAAATATTGTCTTTTAACAGTTGCTCAGTTTAGAAGGCACGTCTTTCTAGCCGAATGTCGCTTTATCAGCTGACAGGCTTGGAGGAAAAACGAAGATGTGACAGGACAGGGAAAACACAGGCTCGTGTTCTCTACGAAAATATAAACATCTCCTATTTTCCTCACAACTCCTATTTCACATTCTTGCTTCATACATCTGCCTTGTCACTGCAATTGCTCTTCTAATAACCAGGTTTATTTTACTGATTACCGCAGTACTACCAAGAATATATAAGCATTCATCAATGCTTTATTTAACAGCCACATGAAAATCAGTTCTTCTAATGAAGATTCATTTAGAATGATGTTTCCCTGAGCTCCATTATATAGAATCAATTACAAATAATCCTGTGGCCCCAAAACAATTGCTTTATAGAGGAGAACTATAGTCTCTGCTAATGTTTTAATACATTACACAGAGTTCCTCGTGGAGAACTGCAGAAGAAAAGACAAAGTGAATGTAAGGTGTCTCTTACTAGTGATTGTTGTAAAAGGTGGACTAAGGACATAAAAAAGCAGTTTGTTAATGTGCATGTTACTCAGAAAGAAAAAACTTCACAACTTCCCTTAATATGAAATACCGGTAAAGAATGCTGGAAAGCTATTTTTGGAAAGGTTTTTTTTGGGGGGTGGGAGTTGTCTTTTTTCAGTTACCATGCCTAAGAATTTATCCACTGTGATCCACCCAGAGCGATTAATTTTAAACTCTGTCGATTCATTTGTGATCATCATCAACTTCATCAATGGTGTTTAGTGCTCACTAGTGAAGTTGCTTCACATAACAGAAAGGAAGATGGTATATAGAGACTGATTTCATAAGAGAAATTCAGTCAGTGGGATGACCAGATTCCAGTCAGACCTTCCTCTGCCAATATATATAACAATCCTTCTATTATCTGGACTGAGTCCCAACCAATATGCATGCTTTTGTGCATTTTCACCCAGACTGAAGATAACAGAATCTTGTAACAAGAGTCTCTGTTCCAGAATGAGCCTCTCCAGCTCACAAGAATATTTAGAAGGAATTCTTTGCAAGAATTAAGGCCATGAAAGACATACTGGTGAATTCTGGAAATTCATCTGGTGTGGAAGAATGGTTAAGTGAAAAGGGGCATGATCTCTTAGAAGTGAGCAATCCTGTCTTCACGATGGAGGGAGGATCCCACGGCCATGTGAACTGTCCTTGAACATTCCTAGACCATTACAGAAGGGGAAGGTAAGTAGTGGTAAGCAAGTCAAGGAGGGGGCCGACAAGCCCCTCCATGTGAACAGCAACTTTGCACCAAGCATGTATTCGCTTTAGGCGCGTGAACAGAGACTGTAAACCAATCATACAGCTATTGCTAGCACATGCTCTATCGCCTGCCTATATATACTCTGTGTAAGCTCTAATAAAGGGAGAACGATCATACTCACATTGAGACTCATCGTTACTCCGGGTCCGTCTCCCACTCCGACAATCTGGTATTGCTAGTACTGAGCACAGTAAGTCCTAAGAATAAGGATATACTCCTAAGAATAAAGTCAGTTTCAAATCCTAGTCTCAAAACTACATGGAAACACATGCCCGTTTGTGGAATCAAACTCTTGCAGTGAAGTTTCCTCAAGAACTTATTCTGAACACCGTGTAAAACAATGGGCACTTCTTAAACTGACATATTTCTATATATCAGTTAATGATAAAACGTCTTAGCAAACTAAAGAAAGAGCAAAAAAAAAAAAAAAAATCAACACTCAAAACGAACTATAATCTTCAAGGAGAATAAGAGGATACTGAAGCCACAACAGATTCTCCATCATTGCTTCACCAGCTCAGAAAACCTGGAATGATTTCCAAAACAGAAGTTTTGGTTTTAATTCAGATGCTTACTTTAGGGAAAAGAAGGAACAAAAAAAAGCTGCAAAATTTCTTGTAATATAAAAAAATCAGAACTGTAAAAAGTAGGAAACACAAATCAAGATGCCTTATATCAAATGCATAGAAGAGTCTAGAATACTGGCTACCTCCTCCTTTCTCAAATTCTGTTCCATATTTCCTGAATGTCACAGTCTATCTGGTGTGCCAATTACTCCTTGGGACAAAAAGCTTGCAACGTGACTGTGACAAACTGGGCTCATTTAAGGTAAGGAGCCTCAGCAGACAGAAACATTAATTAGAAAATCATCCATTTTTTCTCCAAGTTAAAGTTGCCAAAAGGAAGAGCAGGCATTTGCTTATACTTATCAAAAATACCCTCTTCCATTAGCAATTGAAATACTTTGCAAGTTTAAATTGCAAATAATAGAAAAATGGAGATGTAATGGTGAGATTTGAAAAAACACTTACTGCAACAAACACTGGTTTAAAGCAATCAAATGCCATTCAATATATCTCTTTTCTGCATTTAAGGATGCCGTATGCTCTCTTCCATAAAGAACTACAAAAAACCTTTTGTATTTTACTCCTTATTAACACTTTTTACTATCACATTCTCTTACCCACAGTATCTCATCTGGTGACTAGATACAATAATAGTGAACTATACAATGCTGAAAGTTTTTAGAAAGGTTTCTCTTTTTCTTTATGAAACATGATGCAGGCAGAAAGAATTGTTTTTAGGGGAGAGGGCATTCAACAGGCGTTTAGCAAAACTGCTCACTGCTTACTTTTTTGCTGCTCTGAACCCAAAGGACACCCTAGCCTAACTAAAAATTACATGTTCTGTCACCTAATATCATGTTTCACAAACAGTATATGGAGTATGTATGGAAGAAGGTAGATAATATAAAGCTCCAGCCCTGTTCCAATATAATTCTATTCACCATCTTTTTAACAGCAAGTCCTTTTTTTTGCTCTGGGATGCCTGATTCCAGGTCTATAGCAATCCATGGGAACCTGTCCAACTGATTTCATTAAGCTCTGACTCTGGTGCCTTTTCAAAAACTGCTTAGAAAGTATTTTAACAATAAGTGAATTCATATTTGAATTTCTATCAAATTAGACATAAAAAGTTGTAATTCAAATTCTCATCTGCCAGGGAGTAAACACTGGCAAAATTTTGCAGTTTCATCTTATTGAACACATAAGGAACACCTTCAACTAACTTCAATTAAAGTTCTCTTTGCAGTAACAGTGACAAAATCTAAACAGGACAGCTGCATAGGCAGGTGATCTTGTGATATAATACAGAAGTCAGAGTTATACCACTACCACCTTTCCAAACAATTAGATTTTTTCAGACTTATAATATAAAATCCAGATTCATATAAGACAAAGAATTTTTCTTTGAAGTCAAAATGTGAACACTCATTTTGTTTTTAAACACCGTCTAGATTGAAAATCCCTTACAAGTCAAACTAAAAAAAATACCAGAGCACATTGTATAACATCAAAATTAACTACTTATATTCCAATAGTATCCTTAACAACATAAAAATCACAGATTCACAGAATCGCTGAGGTTGGAAGGGACCTCTGGAGATCATCTAGTCCAACCCCCCTGCTCAAGCAGGGTCACCTAGAGCACGTTGCACAGGATTGCATCCGGGCGTGTTTTGAATATCTCCAGAGAAGGAGACTCCACAACCTCTCTGGGCAACCTCTTCCAGTGCTCTGTTACCCTCACAGTGAAAAAGTATTTCCTCATGTTCAGATGGAATTGTCTGTGCTTCAGTTTGTGCCCGTTGCCTCGTGTCCTGTCTCTCGGCACCACTGAAAAGAGTCTGGTCCCATCCTCTCGACACCCGCCCTTCAGATACTTGTACACGTTGATAAGATCTCCTCTCAGCCTTCTCTTCTCCAAGCTAAACAGGCCCAGCTCTCTCAGCCTTTCCTCATAGGAGAGATGCTCCAGTCCCCTAATCATCTTTGTAGTCCTTCGCTGCACTTGCTCCAGTAGTGTCACATCCCTCTTGTACTGAGGAGCCCAAACTGGACGCAGTACTCCAGATGTGGCCTCACAAGGGTTGAGTAGAGGGGGAGAATCACCTCCCTCCACCTGCTGGCAACACTCTTCCTGTTGCACCCCAGCATACCATTGGCCTTCTCGGCCACAAGGGCACATTGCTGCCTCATGCTTAACTTGGTGTCCACCAGCACTCCCAGGTCCTTCTCCGCAGAGCTGCTTTCCAGCAGGTCAACCCCCAACCTGTACTGCTGCATGGGGTTAGTCCTCCCTAGGTGCAGGACCCTGCACTTGCCTTTGTTGAACTTCATGCGGTTCCTCTCCGCCCACCTCTCCAGCCTGTCCAGGTCTCTCCGAATGGCAGCACAGCCCTCTGGCATATCAGCCACTCCTCCCAGTTTTGTATCGTCAGCAAACTTGCTGAGGGTGCACTCTGTGCCTTCATTCAGGTCATTGATGAAGAAGTTGAACAAGACTGGACCCAGGACTGACCCCTGGGGGACACCGCTAGCTACAGGCCTCCAACTAGACTCTGCACCACTGATCACAACTCTCTGAGCTCTGCCATTCAGCCAGTTCTCAATCCACCTCACTGTCCACTCATCCAGCCCACACTTCCTGAGCTTGTCTCTGAGGATGTTATGGGAGACAGTGTCAAAAGCCTTGCTGAAGTCTAGGTAGACAACATCCACTGCTCTCCCCTCATCTACCCAGCCAGTCATTCCATCATAGAAGGCTATCAGATTGGTTAAGCATGATTTGCCCTTGGTGAAGCCATGCTGACTACTCCTGATCACCTTCTTTTCCTCCACATGCTTGGAGATGGCCTCCAGGATGAGCTGCTCCATCACCTTTCCAGGGATGCAGGTGAGGCTGACTGGCCTGTAGCTCCCTGGGTCCTCCTTCTTGCCCTTTTTGAAGACTGGGGTGACATTGGCTTTCTTCCAGTCCTCAGGCACCTCTCCTGTTCTCCAGGACCTTTCAAAGATGATGGAGAGTGGCTTAGCAATAATGTCCGCCAGCTCCCTCAGCACTCGTGGGTGCATCCCATCAGGGCCCATGGATTTGTGGGTGTCAAGTTTGCTTAAATGATCTCTAACCCAATCCTCCTCGACCAAGGGAAAGTCTTCCTTTCTCCAGACTTTCTCTCTTGCCTCCAGGGTCTGGGGTTCCTGAGGGCTGGCCTGAGCAGTAAAGACTGAAGCAAAGAAGGCATTCAGTAACTCTGCCTTCTCTGCATCCTTCGTCACCAGGGCACCCACACCATTCAGCAAAGGGCCCACATTTTCCCTAGTCTTCCTCTTGCTACTGATGTATTTGAAGAAGCCCTTCTTGCTGTCCTTGACATCTCTCGCCAGATTTAATTCCAAACGGGCCTTAGCCTTCCTCGTCACATCCCTGCATACTCTGACAACGTTCCTATATTCCTCCCAAGTGGCCTGTCCCCCTTTCCACTTTCTGTATACTTCCTTTCCTCTGGTTGAGTTTTGCCAGGAGCTCCTTGCTCATCCATGCAGGTCTCCTGCCTCCTTTGCTTGACTTCCCACTCCTAGGGATGCACCGCTCTTGAGCCTGGAGGAAGTGATGTTTGAATATTAACCAGCCCTCTTGAACACCCCTTCCTTCTAGGGCCCTAACCCATGGGATTCCTCCAAGTAGGTCCCTGAAGAGGACAAAGTTTGCTCTCCTGAAGTCCAGGGTTGCGATCCTACTTGGTGCCCTGCTGCCTCCTCGCAGGATCCTGAACTCCACCATCTCATGGTCACTGCAGCCAAGGCTGCCCCCGATCTTGGCATCTTCCACCAGTCCTTCTTTGATTGTTAGTACGAGGTCCAGCAGCACAACTCTCCTTCTTGGCTCCTCCACCACCTGTGTCAAGAAGTTGTCACCAATGCTCTGCAGGAATCTCCAGGACTGTTTGTGCCTAGCTGTGTTGTCTTTCCAGCAGATATCGGGGTGGTTGAAGTCCCCCATGAGAACCAGGGCCTGGGATCGTGAGGCTACTTCCAGCTGTCTGTAGAAGGCCTCATCGACTTCCTCTTCCTGATCAGGTGGCCTGTAGTAAACACCCACAACAGTGTCACCCATGCTAGCCTGCCCTTGAATCCTTACTCATAAGCTCTCGACTCACTCTTCATCCACCCCTAGGCACAGCTCAATACATTCCAGTTGCTCTCTCACATAAAGAGCAACTCCACCACCTCGCTTTCCTGGCCTGTCTTTCCTAAAAAGCATGTAGCCATCCATGACAGCACTCCAGTCATGCGAGCTATCCCACCATGTCTCTGTAATGGCAATGAGATCATGGCCCTGCGACCACACACATATCTCTAGTTCTTCCTGTTTGTTCCCCATGCTGCGTGCATTGGTGTACAGGCATTTCAGAGAGGTGATCGAGCAAGCAGGTTTCCCAGGAGGGGTAAAAGAGGGTCCTCCATAGCCACATCCCATGTGCACTTCCCTGGCTGCATTCACCTGTTGGAGGCATCCTGACTTGAGCAGTCTTTTGCCAACTACCCTGGCACTATAACTCTCCCCTTCCCCCATCTTTCCTAGTTTAAAGCCCTCCTTACCAGGTTGGCCAACCTGTTGGCAAAGACCCGTGTGCCCCGCCTCGTGAGGTGGATCCCATCTCTTGCCATCAGTTGTCGATCTTCAAACAGGGTCCCATGGTCGTAGAAACCAAAACCCTGTTGCCAACACCAGCGGCGCAGCCAGTCGTTAACCTGGAAAGTCCATCTCCTCCTCCTCTCATCCATCCCCCTCACTGGCAGGATTGAGGACAAGATGACCTGGGCTCCCAGACCCTTGACCACCATCCCCAGAGCTCTGAAATCTTGCTTGATGGTCTCCAGTTTGCCCTTGGTGTCATTGGCGCCCACATGGAAGAGCAGCAGTGGGTAATAGTCCGAAGAATGGACGAGCCTAGGCAGTCTTTGCATGACATCTCTCACACGAGCCCCCGGCAGGCCACAAACCTCTCTAGACATGAGGTCAGGTCGGCAGATAGATGCCTCCGTCCCCTGCAGCAGGGAGTCCCCACAACAATCACCTGCCGCTTTTTCCAGGCATTCTGGCAGGGCACAGGGTCTGTTGTCCCAGGTACTTCCCTTGCAGCCATGCCCATCTCCTCCTCATCCCAGAGGGCACTAAACCTGTTCTTCAGCTGCAAGTCTTCGGGAGGAGTAGGAGCCTTTCTCCTCCCACATGTAGTGACCAGTTTCCAGCCTTCTTCTACGATGTTATGATGTACCGTTTCACACGGCACAGAGCCCTCTGGCAACTCCACTGCTGCAGGGGGTTGGGACTCCCAAAGCTGCACAGTCTCCGAGAATACCCTGTCTATCTCTTGCTCTGCTTCTCGGATGCTGCGCAGCCTACTGACCTCCTCCCGTAACTCCCTTACCTGACGACACAACTCGTCAACAGCAGCACACCTCCTGCAGGAGAACTGGCTGCCAGCCCAGGCCTCCTGGAGAGGCCCCAAGCACTCCCTGCAGCCTCAGACCTGTAGAGCCGCATCTACTGTCAGAGGGTCAGTCTGGGTCCCAGCCTCTGACACAGCAACTCCAACAGCTACTGGGGAACGTGCTGTACGGCGTGTCCCAACCATACCTGAGGAAACCTACACCACAGGGAACAGAAACAAAGGTTCCTTCGCGCGCCCTTCTGCGCAAACTGCTGCGCAAACTGCTGCGCAAACTGCTGCATCTGTTTGCTGCCTCTGTTAGCTGCGCTCTGATGCATGTCCACACTGGGTCAGAACAAAGGTCCACCTAGTCCAGTTCCCTTTTTCCAATAGGGATAAGCAGTAATTGAGTATTGAGAAGGAAGAATGGGACAAAAACATTAGCGGCTTTCCCCCTAACAGCTCAATCTTCTCAACTCAGAAACTTCCTGAACCAGAGGTGGTTTCTTGTCAGTGGATTTTTCTTCCATGATCTGGGTCGTCTCCCCTGGAGCCCACACTGGCATCCACAACATGCCTTGGCACGGAGTCCCACAGATTTACTACCCATAGTGTGATTGTTCTGAATCTGGCTCCTCTTAGTTTCATTTAACAGTCCCTATTTCTTGTACTGGAAGATAGAGCAAACAGCCATCCATATCACATCCACTCAATGTCATTGCAAATTTCTCTGTTTTGTCAATCTGTCAAATAACCCAGAGGCCAACTGTCTTCAGACTAAAAAGGGACATTTTATTTAGTTGCTTCTAGTATGAAAGTTGTTCCGTTGTATCATTACTCCTTTTGAATCTTCTCCAGTTCCTCCTCATCCTTTCTGAGATTAAAGGGCACAAACATGCATGTTATACAAAATGCTGACAAACCACAGATTTCTGCAACAGCACACTGCTGTTCTCTTTTGCTCTCCATTCCCCTCCTAATGATGCTTAACATTTCATTTCCTTTTTTTCATTGCTATTTAACATAAAGCTGATGCTTTCATGACAATAACTGTCATGACCCCAAGAACTCATTATTGTGTGAAAAGTACCAGTTCAGAGACCATCATTTAATATCTGAAGTAAAGAAAGGGAAGAAAACTATTCAACATTTATCTACGTTGAATTTCAACCGCCATTTTGTTGCCCATTCAGACAGTGTCTTAAGGTACTTCTAGCATTCTTCATAGTCGGCTGTAGCTGTTTCCATTAATAACTGGGTGTTATCAGTGAATATTCTATATCATTACACCATCCCCTTTCCAGGTCACTTAGAAATAGGCCAAATAGTTCAGATCCCAGACCAAAAGCCTGTAGAACTCCCTGATGACTTCCCTCCCTCCATTACAAAATCCAGCAATTCACTAGTATCCTCAGTCTTCTGTCTTTCAGGTATTTATTTATCAAAGAAAAGGTGTTCTCCTTTAGGTCTTGGCTGCCTAGTTTTAATAAAAGCCTCTGGTGAGAGATTCTGCCTGTAGACTTTGGGATGTCCAAGTACACTATCTCATTTAGGTCACCTTGATCAACAATGTGTGCCGACTCCTTCAGAGAACTCCAAAAGGACTGTTAGGCAAGATTTCCCTTCACAAAAGCCATGCTGATAAGGGTATCACATCCATTCATTTGCCTACAAAGTGTAATCTAAAGTAGTTTCTACTATGCTATGCAGTACAGATAGAGCAGTACAGTCCCATAGTTCTTCAGATTTCATATCAAGCCCTTTCTAAAAACTGGTATCAGATTTGCCATCCTCCAACCCTAGCTGCCAAGACAATTTTACCTGAAAAGTTACACATCACCAATAGTAATTCAGCTGTTTCCTCCATGAGATGCTGTAGCACTCTTGGGTCAACACTATCTCATAGATTATCAAGGCACTAGGTGCTCTCCAGACATACTGGAAGACTCCTCCTGTTCCATATTTCTATGTAGTATAACAATCAGATAGAATTAAACATTTCAAATTAGCAATTCAATAACCTTTATGAAAGAAATTTGCCTGCTGTATGGTATTGTTATTGTCTGGCTTCTGATATCATCAGCATAAATTACCTCCCTGCTTTGCGATACCAGAAACCCCACTGAAACACTGGGTAAAAGCAGACATTTAGGGATATCTTGGTCTTTTTAAAATCAATTTTAAAAAACAATAGTAATAAGGTCCACTAAATTACAGAATTGCACAAGCTCACACTTCTGTTATTGAATTAGAAATATGCAGAATCCAAAAATTTTTGTATGTTGCTTATGGCAAACATCTGGGAACCAGAGTTCCTAGATACTTTTCTACTAATGTTTAGTAGTGCATATAAAACATAGTCCTCCTGACTCCAACAAGTGAGCCCGGGGAAATAAACAATAAATGTTACTTAATAGTAACCCATTTTTGTGTTTAAGATTCTCAGATAGTTCTGATATTATTTTGGCCATGTATATAACAGTAGCAAAAAAGAAATTGCAGACATAGCTTCAAAGACTTTGTTTGTTGGCCTTTCTCGACCCACAAATACACACAGACATGCACATACATTTTGACTGCTACTGTGCATGGACAGAAAAATTTCTAGGACAGATGCCAGAACCAAGTCGTTCAGCTCCGTAATAAAATAAGCTTGACTAAAGAATTAAGTCCAAATGTCTCAGCTGCCTAAATTACCATGTTTCATCGATTCTTGACTATGAAAGCCAGTTTCCTACTTCCTAGCTACTAGAACTGCCATAATACACAATGCTGTTGTTTCAAGGTACATATTCATTATGCTAAAACATTTACTATCAGTAAACACATATATTGAGGGCTCCTGGTAAACTTGGTTGTACACCATGAAAACTGTAGCTGTTTTGTAGCACATCAGAACCATATTAAATATGTAGTAACAGACTAATACTAAAATAAAAGAATCAAAAATTGAAACTATTAACATTTTTTCCTAAAATTGACCATTTATTTCTGCTAAACCCTTATTATTCAGATTTCTGAGTTCCTTCAGGTATATGAGTTTGCTCATAATAATCAAATAACATTCTGTTTCTAGGGGGAGGTTTTCAAACGACAAAAAGCAGTTGGGCATAAAGCTGAAATTGATTTTCAGGAGCACTTAATTCCTATTTTGTTTCTGAAAATCCATGCCTCAGTTCCAATTTGTTAGGATATTTCTGTGAAAAAGTTCTTGTACAATTCCAGAAATACTGTTTTATGCTTTAACTAGGTCATTCAAAAGGTATCTGGCATCCTGAAAGACATATTTGATTTAGAAGAGTACTTTCTAAAACCTACTGTCTCCTGCAGAAGAAGAGAAAGGACAGAGTCCTCCTACCAAAAGACTTCCCTCAAAACATCCCAGGCTCTACAAAATTCTCATGAAATACAAAAGATTCCAGGTGAAATCTAAAAGTCTGTAGATGTAGAGCAGATATGCCAGACAGAGCGTTCATGCCATGCGATATTCAGAACTACACTGTGTGGGTTGTGGTGAAGTGTGTCAGGTATGTCTAATGGAGGACACCAGGTCCCTAGGATTGCCAGCTGCTGGACAGAAAGTTATGCCAGAATTTGTGCCACAGAGCTGGCAGTCTAGAAGTCTAAGGAACCTCAGATTTTGATTAGGCATGCCAGGAATTCTAGTTAGGATTTTGGCACCCTATAGCAGAACTGTGACTCAAAACCCCAGGAACCCTTGGCTGCTATCATGATAATGTCACTGAGCAGCTGTAGCATGCTGGGAGAATATTGAATTTTAGAAACAATACATTTCAGTGTTTCTAGGAAAGAGAAAAGTAGAATTTCTGATTAGCAGTAATTAAAAAATAGTATTGGCATAATTAAGACCAAAGCCAGCTAAAAATAAACAAAAACAGAATTCCTTTTGGTTGAGAAACCCTATAGTTTTGGCAGTTGTACTCACCACTCATATCCAGGAATAAGATTTCTAGAGACCCCCCTTTTCACATAGGCTTCAAAGTAAACCATTCAGTTATCAGAAACTACTGACCTGCTTAGATGCAGACTGGGTCCAGAAAGTCTGTAAGCTAAACGCTTTGAACTGCTCTTGCTGAGCAGCAGAAAATTTGCAGCAAACAAAAAAACCCAAGTCTAGGTTTTATGTACCATGTTAAGCAGTCTGGAGTATGAATAGTGGAAGGAGGAAATGGTAACAAAAGAAATCAGTAACAATGTATATGATCCAAAATTTTTAGAAAACCCCAACTACATTTCATTTTTTTTTAAAGACAAATTTCAAACATTCGCAACATTATTCTTTTAGGTGTCCACACTGTGCATACACTACTGGTTTGGTGGTCGTTTATATCACCCTCCCTCTATCTCATTTCAAGGCAGAAACTCAGAAAGCCAGTCATGTTCACCTTAAACTTGCAGTAAAAGATTTAGTAGCTGGAGAAGATCCTGTTCTGTCTCTGCTAACATTTCACTAGATCAGAGATTCATTCATATTTGGAAGAAAGAAACCAAAAGAGCCATCTCCTTTCCATTCTCCCCCAAAAGGTAGCCACAGTACTAAAAATAGTTACAATCAATTCTGCAGTCCATTAGGATGAGCATGTGTTCATGGAGAAGAACATGTGCTAACTGTACATTTTAAATATCATCTATAAGTTACTTCCAAACTTTCCTAAAATAAGAAATGCTATTTTCATAGTGAAGACAGAGCTCTAACTAAAGTGCTTTCGGTAGCCTTGTTTGATCCCTTCCTCATTAACAAGTTCTGTTTCCTTCCAAAAAATGCATTAACCTGACAGAACACATTGAAAGTAACACTGTTTTCTTACTGCCTATCCTATATGACAGCAGAATCACCTTTTATATCCCAATTACCTCAGCACAATTTAAAATAATACAAACTGGTTTTAAGTAGAGGAAGCATTTTTAGACAGCTAAGAGAGACTTCTATGAAGAAAGATCGATACCTGGCAGAAGTGTAGAAGTGAAGACAAAGAACATCTGCTCTCCACTGAACGCCCCTCTCAACAACAGTGGTTTTGCCTTTTTCATTTTTTTCAAATATGATATATTTGAAGGAGAGAGAAATCTATTATAGAAAAAAAACCCAAAACCCCAAACCCAAAAAGGATGAATAAAGAATACAAATCAAAGCTTCCCAGAGCATTATTTTCCATCTAATCCATTAACAGCCATAACAGCTGCTTGAAACTTTCACCTTGCAGAGAGACAGAGCTGAGAGAGGCATCCTAGGTGGAGAAGCTGTATGTAAATAATTTAACAGCTGCAGAGGGGAACAAGGGGAGGACACAGCTATTACTTAGCAGAAGCAGAGAGAAGATAAAGCTTTACAGTTAAGAAAAACAAATATTCCCACTGCTGAATGAAAGATTGGTTTTATAAATAAAAAACTGTCAAAGCCTACATAAGTTTTACATGCATAAGTTTCTAATATTCAAATCTGATGAAAAATTTGTAAGTCAACTGTTTTATTATAATAAGAAATATAAATTTTTCATCTAACATCATGGGGAGAGCATGCTTGGAAGTCATGCTGAAGAACAAAAGTAAGACTTTACCCTACTAATAAAACAATAGAAATATGTATATCTGTTCTCTGGACTCTGTTCTCACAAAACTAATTCTTATGTTCTATTTACATACTACAAAGAGAAGTGTTTCAGCTCTGGGAATGCCTGTTACTAACCTTGCCTGAACATTTTATAATTGCAGTTGCAATGCACACACACACACGCACACACACGCACACACATATACACAAATGCACAGAGCTGCTCATCTCCAGTTAGAATCAAGAATGAGAAAAACTGACAGTAAAATTTGCCAAGACAGTTCACAGTTGCAATTGCCCAAAGATATTTTATGGTGGAGTAATGAAAACAAAATACCAGAAAATAAGAAGACAACACAAAATCAAGCACTTACAGAATCTTCCTGTCCAGCAACAGCACTCATCAACAAAACAGCTCTAAAAATATTTTGAAAAAAGAACTTTGTCATTGATAATTTAATAATTATTTAATTATTATAACACATATATATTATAACACTTAGAGTTAGTCACAGTTTTTATTCTCTTTCAAAGTGATGACAGATAAAGTTTCCTTAAAAGAAATGCTTAATATTTCCGTATTCCACCAAAGGAATCTCCTCTCTTTTTTTTTCCAGAAAGCTAGCAACCAACAAAATCAAAGTGGTACATTTTTTGAGTGTGGGCAAGCTCAAAGGCCAAAGTTCTCCTCCAAAGTATGAGAACAATGAATACGACCTGAACAAGTTACCTAAAGACAGAATTTGGCTCCATCTAGTCATTCAAAAAGAAAAAGAGTTCAGGCTTCTGGTGTGAGGTAAGTGGCAGCAGTGCTAAGTGCTCCTGGAATTTCTCCATTTTTACTGAAGAAATGACAACTACCTGTTCTTGACATAAACTCTCAGGTCATCTAAAGGGTGAGACTCACCCTGCAGATTAAGGTTCCAGCTCTAGACACATTATTTTTAATATCCATATTTCTCAGGGATTTTGCCCTGAGGAGACAAAACAGTCTAACTCTTAGGTCCTAGAAGCTTAAGTAGCTCCCTATTCAGCTACAAAATCTTGACCTCTTTGACATCAGTAGCAAAACTACCCTTTGGAAATCTGTCAAGAATTCAGCAAGAAATCAGCAAGCTTATGACAGCGCCATCTCATACTTCCAGTCTCAACAATATTTTAAGAACTAGCACCTTGAACTTCAAATCAGAGCTGGAAATTGAAGTGTCTGAAGTAGAATTGATTTGACTAGCCGAGGTAAGTCCTTGCAAGTATTGTCCATCTTGTTCTTCAGGGAACTTTTCTGTCTACAAAGAGCTGCTCTGTAACGTCTCAACAACAGTCCAATTTCACATAGCCACAGCAATTGCTGAAAAAATCTAGCCATCTCTGCATTGTACTGTTTCACCTAACAAGCAGAAGATTTCAAAAGAAGTAATACATATTACAGGATCCTCTGACGACCTTTTCAAAAGTTCTTAATAGCAATAGCACGAGCTATGAGTGACATAGCTGACCTTCCCAGAAAAAGTGATCATGACACACTAGTGGAATAATTCCAGAACAGATCAATTTAGACACACAAAGGAATTATAAAGGGAAAAGTTCTGAAAAAAATAAAAGGACAGAGTAATCACACTGGTCAGCTCAAGTGGTCTCATGGTTCTAGAGGGAATGGACATTAACTCAAATGCTTTCTCTCTCACGTGTTTATAGCAGTGTTGCTTCATTTTCTACAGGAAATCAAAACAGATAGCGTAAGCAAAGGAACAGACTTCAAAAGACGTTGCTATCTTACCTGTATAAAGCAGCTAATGAAAACGAGGCAAATTCATGCACTGATATAGTCATCTCATATCAATATGCAGATTATATCACAAGATAGTGAGGAACATATCAAACTGTCAGGCAGACCTTGCAATGAGGTTAGCTGTCACATGCCAAAAGAGTAAGATTGCTGTTCAGGTGCTGAAGGTGAACGGCTGTTCTTTTCAGGTCATACAAAATGCAAGTGAGTTAATAATGTATTTCTTTTTTCTCCTCCATCGCCTTCAAATTTTCTTCTAGGACATATGTGGTATTATTGGGAGAGAATGGGCAGTTTGGGCTACAAGTATTCAGAATCTCAGAAACAATAATCTCTCTTTCTGATCCTTCATAGCAAGAAGACGATACTGAAATACAAAACACTTGATAACTTTATTTTTCCAGTCACCAGGAAGTTTCCCAAAGCACACAATGCCTTTTTGCAAAGTGACACCACACCATCCAATACAACACTGAGAAGAGAGAAATAAAGCAAGTACAGCATCATTAGGCAGGCTGCCCATTACATGTAGTGGTTTGGAGTACAACTGAGTTTCTCTCAGTAGCGTTTTAGATTTCACTTCTCCAAAATCAAACAAGAGACTCACTTACCTTGAAACCCTTAAAAAAGCCTGTCATCCATTTCTTACACCTGGCTTTACAGTCTGACAAAACAAACTGCCCAGAAGCAGCTTTGATTCCCTGAACAGTTTCACCTATAAAACGAACTTCATTTGAGATTTAGTTTCCTTTTTGTTTCAAAGTTATGGGAAGAACCCAAGGATATTAAAAAATTCTTAGAAATAAGGGCAGAAGAATTCTATTCTTCATATACAAAACTCAACTAGCTTTTTAAAAAAAACCTTGACGCTTAGCTGTACTATTTTGTTATAATTGTTAGCTTCTGCTAACAATTATGAGTTAATAAGGGCTAATGGAAATGCCACTTAAAGGGAGTCACCAGAAGCAAAAGTGTACGCTTGGCATCCTATAACTAGCCAAACATATTTTTAATTTTTTTCATTTCATAAAAAATTGGATTGAACAGCTGAAAAATGCACTTTTCTAAGCACATGAATTCTGTTTGTGAGACACAGCCCACAAACTACATCATGCCACTTACATTTTGAAGCAGCATTCCTGGCACTGCCAGAGGCAGAAAGCACGGCCAGTAACAACTTGGGTGGTAGAATAACCAGTATCAGCTTACCTTACAAAATGAGGAAGCAATTCTATGGCTCTGCAGGCTACTCTGATACTTTTTAGTTAGAAAAAGGCTTTGATGCTGCAATACATAGTGAAGATGCCAGCTGTATTTCTAGTTCCAGAATGTATGAAAAAATATACCTTTAATACAGTGTTTTACACAGATAAATTGATAATGACCCTTTTTCCTAGAAAGGCTGCCTTTTTTCTTAGGTAGCTGCTTTGAAGAAGAAAAAATAATGCATGAATCCAAATAAAATTTCACTAGACAAGATACAATTCCTCATGAAAAAATAAGGATATGGGAGATTATCACTACAAATTATCATCTCTCAGGCACAAACCAAAGCAACCTTCACATTTTGTACATCTCTGTGCAACCAGTCACAGACTGAAGATACCAAGCTCTGCAGATTTTCTTTCCCATCTATAAGCTCCCTGTAAGAAGTCCAGATGAGAACTAGAAAATACAAACCCTTTACACTTTTTCTTGAGCAGCAATATTAAACTGACCTTTCTGGCAAACTGCTCCTAAATTAGAGCACAAAATAGGAAGAAAATATTAGTTTCTCAAGTACGTGTTTACCTTTAAACACTGTATAGCCTAGGCAGCAGTCTACCATATCCTTGCATTCTCATGAGGAATTGCATCTTGCCAAGTGAAATTTTCTTTGGATTCATGCATTAGTTTTTCTTCTTCAAAGAAGCTACCTTAGAAAAAAGGAAAAAAAGGTCATTCTTTAACTGCCGTGCTAAAATGCAGTTGCAAAATGCAATTGTCATCATGGGTGAAAATACCTACTGTCCTGTCCTAAGTCTCTAAAAACACGTCGAAACTGACAAAGCCGCTTCCTGCAGCTCTGTGCAAGGCTGCCATCGAGGCTGGGGTGCCCAGGTGGCTTTCTTCACCCTATTTTCGCCAATTTTTTCTGTATTTCTGATACCATCTAATTAAGGACTCTGAGGCAATTGGTTTATTTCATTCTTAAACAGACTCTGTGTCAAAGACTTGCTCAAGAAGTTGCAGACGCAGAGCCTTGAAATATACCTCTGACATAGGAGAAGCACTTAACTCTAGTAACCAATTTATTTTCTTGCTCCAGTTCCTCACATCAAACTCTCTCATTATATCATACAATCTGCTGCCGCCAACAAGTACCATTACAGTGACAGGAAAAAACAGGGTTTAGGCTGGGCCTGGACAATGCAGTGGGGCTGAAAAGACTATGGGGTCTTTGGCCCCTCTCACAAGGGCTGCTTGAGGAAGTGCATTTAGCTGGGATTTCCTGACATAAATAGAATTCACTGGACTTAATGCAGACATCTGCCTCTGAGGTCATCCTTCTGAGCTCTCTTTTTAGCAAAACAATCTCGTCTAGGGTATGATTTCCCCATTCTGAAGTGCACATCTACACTTGGCTGGAAAAATCAAATCCCACAATGTATCTGTTTATCCTCACTGACTGTAAAGAGGATCTGAGGGGATCAGATCAGCTGCACATCTGTAGTAACTCGAGAAGAGTCCCAGCCCTTGTCAGCAGATACTGAATAATTCTCGCCACTGACTGCAGTCAAGGTGATGGATCTACTGAGCATGGTGGATTCACAAAAAATCGGTCTTTTGTCGTGTGCAGTCTACAGCAGATCCAGCTGCACGCCTCTCTGGGCTTTCTCAGGCAAAATACAATAGCATAAACATACACTTCTGCAATATACAATGTGCTCAAAGGAGCATCTTGTTTGAATCAGGGCTTCACATATCCTTGGTTTGGCCAAGGGAGATGGGACACCAGATACAAACACAGAAACAAGGAGTGTCATGTGCCTACTCCTTTTCATCTGCATTAAAAGACCCCAACTCCTATACAAGCTCATGCACAAAGCACAGCTCTTGCACATGCAACGAGGTGAAAAAGAAAGCCAGACAGCTGATGCTGGAGCTAAATTAAGACTTATCTCATAAAGACAGAGACAAGACTTCAAATATATTCTCAGTCCTAAAATGGGAGGGAAAACATTTCTGTTACACAGAAATCTAAAAGCATTTTGGAACAAGTCAAAAATATTTTTTTACCTGGATATTCTTCAAAGTTCAAAACCAAAGAAACCACTTCAAACTAGGTTGTTAAGTGTTGAGCTGGGATAGTCAACAATATGGAACTATCTGAATGAACTGAAATGAAACAATGTTTTCTATCATAATTTATGAGTTTGATGATTAAGAATTTTATAGAAAAATGAATCTCAGAACATGCCCATCCAACTCCAAAGGGTATTCAAGTGATGCATTCAAAGCTACTTTAGATTTCAGCTACAGTACCTACTGCTTTGTCTGGCAGAAGCCTGAATTCATCATCATCTTGCAATCAGAGAACATAGAAAGCAATTCCTACTCCTACTCATTGTCATCTGCTTCTTTCCATGGGAGCTTCTATCAGTAGAGCTACACTTGGTCCTTCATCTGTGGAGCTGAGAAGATGACGGTATAGAGACAGAGGAAGAAAACTGTGCTCTAAACTGGTAAAAGATCACTGAACCGATGGATATATGCCAATTTATGGGAAATTAAAAACAAGCATTCACAAGAGACAGTGGCTGCATTACAGAACAGTAGAACAGGCAGAAAGATTATGTTCAAGGCACTTTATCCCTCATTGCCCCTACCTCCCTCCTCCCTCCCACCCCACAATAAGACATTTGATGCGCTCCTTAACAAATTGAATGATTTTTTTCCCCCTGTGTTTCCAAACACTCACCTCTTAAAACTATACCTCACGCTCCCCACAATGTCTTGAAATCTGCAAGTCTGACACTGAAACGGGTACACTAGATGCTGGCAAAAGTTTGCACTTATCACAACAGATGATTAAAAATAAAAGAATCGCGGTGGAGAGATGGCAAAACTGAAAATCTAACTAAGGTGTTTTATTTTGTAAAAATACAATTAGGGAAAGAAGTTTAAGAAGTTTATTCAAAACAAAAACAAATTCATTTCAGGTCTCTTTACATTTGAAAGCTATCCTACCACCGAGAAAAGCTGTAACGACCTTGTTCACTGACTAGAGAGTAATAAAAAAAGATCAGTTTTATTAAATTAATGTGCCAAGGCTGTTTGTTATAACAGGTTTTAGTTGGTAAGGAAGTAAAAAGTTAAGCTGTGTTAATATAATTATGACACTGATGTAAGTTTTGTAAACAAATGATATTTAATATTAAAGAATATTACTATATTAATGAATGTAGCTGCAAAATGGGTATTTAATCTATAAAAAGTATGTTTAAGGGACTGGTCTTTTAGGCTTTCAGATCTGTTTCTGGACACTGCATCACTATACATATTAAGGTAACTGTTTTAATTTTAGCAATAAAAATGTTACATGGTTTTACACAAGCAGAAATCAGTATCAAAGAAATTCATCAGTTAATCTTAGTGCCACTGGACAAACACAAAACTGAGAAAGGTGACAAATGTTGACTGCTCCCCTCTATAATTTTTTTCTAAACTGATGGTTAATAAGGAAGATTATAAAGACAAATTGGAAAAAGAGAATAAATGTGAGATTTAAAATGTAGGAAAGCATTTACAGCTTTAAAATTAGGAGAGTGACAAAGAGCAAGAGAAAAAGAAAGAAGCAGAGAATGGAATTAAAGAGCTGGAGGGGTGATGGAAGCAGCTGGGTGAAGGGGTGGGAAAAGACGAATCAGTGCTGGTGAGTGAAGTCACAAAAGTGTGGGGGAAGGTGTGGGAAAGAAGTGAGGAAGAACCTGAGGGGAGGAGAAAAGCAAGGGAGAAAAGAACATACATTTTAAAATATATATTTGAAGAAGCTTTGCATTTTTGCCATCTGGCAACATATGCAGTTTATTATGAAGTGCTGGGATGTGTTTTCTGGTGTGGAAAGAACAGTTTCATGAACTTGTCTGAGCCAGATACCTACCATGTAGTTACTTTATGTGAAGAGGGGCAGGACCCAATGATGACCCCTGGTCATCATGCCTATTCATCATCAGTAAAAATTAAAGATGTTTTGAAACCAAAACCAAATACTCCTGGCGATGTAAACCTCCCTGCTCAGTTAAACCTCCAAAAGTGACATAGCAAATCCTCCTACCTCTAAGTAATGCTTAACACTAGCATCTAGGCCAAGTAACATTTCCTAGGAAAGACATTATCTGCTAGTCAGCAGGGTGCTGTTGATTTGCTGGAGTACACTGAGCCTGAAGTAAAATGCCTGATTCTGTCATTATTTCAGAGACAATTTCATCCAATCATTTTTTTACTTTTACACTCACAATTTTGTTAAAGATAAAACTTAAAAAAAAAAAAAAAAAAAACTGTGTTCCTTCAGCTCAACTCTGGCTGTTTCTTTACAGACACCCACAGCTGGCAGAGAGATTTGTGAGCAGACACTGGCAGTCCCTGTTATGTCTCAATTAAAAAGAGTATACTTTACAGGTCTTGAAGACCTATTCCATTACCAAACTTGAATTCATGTCTTTATTAATGCTGATTTACCAGTGCCTATATGCACATCACTTCTTTTAAGTTAGAGTGGAAAGAATATGGTGTTTTCAGCTTGGAGCACTTGGAGTCAAATCATGGAATAAATCTCTCTGATGAACAGACTCACCCATTTCAAAGATTTCTCCCTGCTTACAGGCATGTATCCATTCTTGCAAATAAACCATGTCATCCATTCAAAGGCATAAAAATAGTTTGACACAGCTAAAGTTATACTGAAATTGTGTTAAGATTCCCAATTACCTATCATGCTCTATGCATGCTTCACTTATCTGAATTAATGAAGTTCTTAAAGACTTACAAACATTAACTGAGGTAGGTCATAAGAGAGGCAGAATTCATTCCATACAATTGGACTTGGGAAAAATTTTGTACAAAAATTACAAGAAAAAAAAAACAGTTTGTTATCTGCCAAAACATGGCAAAATAAATAGGCATGTTTACCTGGAGAGTGTATTCCAAACTTCTTATGCAAAAGTATAGGTCTATTTGTAAACTACCAGAATTGAAAAGCAAACCATACTAAAGCCCATATGTTTTCAAATTTGGCAGCTGTAGAGCTTGCCAGACAATCTCTGTGCAAAATCAAGATTCTGCAGCACAAAAATTTATGATTCTAGTATAGCTTTTTGGTAGGAAATAAAACCCTACAAATAGAAAACTGCAATTAAGCTAAGTTATGTCTGCCTGAATTTGCAGAAAGCCTTACACAAGAGCTGTGAAGTGTGAATTCTGAAGTTTCATTTCAGCATCAGCATTGACTATTTTATGGTTAATCAAATGTGCTTTTGAGGCAAACCAATCTGTATCCTTCATCTTCTCGCACCAAAGAAGCCTCAGCTATTTCTAACTTTAAGCTATTATACTGATTTGCCTTATCAAGCCCAGTTTATGCAGCTACATTCAAATAAAAGTTTATTTGCAAGACAAGGACTTAATCACCAAGAAAGACATGATATGACATTATTCACTTTCATATTTGAAGCTTTCGGTACAGACCTCAATTTATGTTTTAATCTGACACCAATGAAAAAAATCTCCTGCTGCAGAACTTAAGACTGTCTTCCAGGGAATACACAGGACCCAGTTCTCAGTATTTAAAACAGCATGTTCTCACAAAGTATACTTTTTCAGATAAGTATTATTTTAGAAGAGCTTCTTGTTTCCCAACTGCAGCTCGAAATTTTCACAACAATTACAAAAACATGCCATAATCCCTGGCAAACTGGTGCCAGCAGCCCCTTAGCAGTCTTGGCCAAATTCACAAGAGCCTTACATACCCATTTTAACATTAGTCAGTTTGACTGCAGTACAAATATAATTTTGACTCTAAATCATCTGTAACAGGTGCACTGGAGTTGGTGTTAAAATGATTGGAGAACTGAGGCAAATTTGGCAGGAACTGGACGTTTGTACTTATTATGAATCACTTCAGAGAATTTAATCTTCAAACAAATACAAGCTTGATCTTGAGTTACAGTTTAAAGTGATCTTGCCATAATTGGCCAAGACTCTCAAGGTAGACATACACCATTTTCACTAAAATGTCTCAGTAATGCCAGAAAGTAAAGTAATTCCTAAAAAGAATTATGCATATCCAGAAAGCAGAACATATGCTTTAAATTAAATCCTGCATTAACAGGAACATTCAGACCTCTCTATTTACTTGGCTCTTGGTATAGAGAATACATGTAAAGCAAAAAAACCTCAGTCTCTGGATCTCATGCCAACAAGAACTGTAGAGAGATGTCAGTTTGTGTTCTCCTAAGCATTCTAGGAATTTAGGGCCAAATTTTGCATATCTTATGGATGCAAAGTCTCTCAAAGATGAAGAAGAGTTACCCTGGAAAAAGAATTAAGATGAAGAAAGTAGGATTTAGTCAGGTAGAATTCTTAATGCCTTTGACAAGTCTAAAGACTAGAGGGCTCTTCAACTATATAGACTATATAAATATCCCTTCTTTAAAAAAGGATTTTGTTAGCAGTTGCTGTAAGTAAACCACTTGTAGATATCAGAAAATCTACAGAGAAAACTAACAAATGAGTTAGATAAAACATGAAGTTCATATCACAGATCATGGAAGCCTAGAGCCAGGTGAGCCCATGAACTAGTTCTGCTGATTCTTCCAGAAGTCCACTCAGGGTTATCCGATTTTGCACTCTGCAGAGTAAGGCTTTGTATCATCTATTGATCTGAAGGGAACGTATAAGGGACTCTAAGCTTTGATTTCTTGAACGTAAATCTGAGTTCACAGGTTATTATAATAAAATGAATTTGCTGTAGTATCAAACTAGAGACAAACAGAACTTTCATATCTTTAAGCTGGAACTTTTCTGCGTCAAGCTGAATATTTCACTTCAGAAACAGAGCAGGTTCAGGGCTGCATCTTTCACTTATACATTATGACAGAAACTCTGCTCCTAAGACATGACAAGGTTTGATCACACAAGGTGTGGTAAAGCACAGAACTTGGGGTGGTGGGGAGATTCGGGTTATCAGCATTTTCAAAGGTTAGTGGCTAGAGAACGACCAAATAAAGAAGCTTAACTGTTAGTAGATTATTATTCTTGGTTATCAATACACTCTAACTTCAGGTGTCATTATGATGAAAATCCATAAATGGTACTAGAAGCCTGAAGCAGGTCAAGATGTCTCCCTAATTAACAACAAAGTTGAAAGCCATGGTGACTTCACGGTGACTTTCATCCTTGTTAGCCAGGCATCACCCCATTCATATTGAGAATGAATAGGATTCTGCCACCTAAGGGAGAATAATGCTGACTGTCTGCAAGGAGGAGATGCGGAAGAGGGAAACACTGGAGGGAGTGATCAAAAGAGAGTGTTTGTCTGCCTTAACACAGCTCTGGAGATACACAGACCAACTCTACATGTATAAAGCAGCAGCCATTTACCACTACACTAAAAAAAAATGAATTAAGATACCAAAAAAAATCACCTCAGGGCATAATTCTTGTAAATTGGTATCTGCCTGTGCCCAACAATAAAACTTGGCTAACAAAGAAGAGGAGCAAGACCACTGCTTATTTAGCGTGCCTGGGTTACTATCACAAAATGAGTTTACAGCAGTATCAAATAGGGACAAATGGAACTTTCATAACTTCAACAGTCCACCAGAGATGGAACTTTATTTAGTCAAGAGGAAAGATATTATTCCAACAGTGGACAGTGTTCAAGAATAAAACCTGCCTACCAGAGAATGAGGTCAGAGCATTGCTTATTAAGACTTCCCACTATTTCCCATTATAAAAAGCTTTTTCAGCTGTTTATAAAATGTTATGAAATAAACCAATGAACTAAAATGACCTAAAATCTGGTATGTGCTAAAGATCCGTTTTTGGAAAATATTTCAGACAATAGTTTAGCAGTCTTGCTCCCAAGAATCAGAAGTAAAGGAAAAAACATTGTCTATGTTAAAACCACTCCTATATCATTTCAGAGCAGAGGCCATTTAACTCAAATTCATTTGGCTGTACGGAGCACTTGTCTGTAACCACAGCTAGAGTATTACATTAAGAATGTTTAGGAATTCAAACCAGAATATCTGCCCTGAGCTGGGCAACCATTCTGCCCACATTCAAACTTTGAGGTTGGACCTATTTCTGTAATAGACCTTTTTCAGGACCATCAAATCTTGATACCACAGAGACACTGGAAAGCTTTCTATTTGAATAAGGACATAAATTCTTTAACCTCATTCCCATCTGTATGCTCATACAAATGAGAAATAAGTACAGAAATAACAAATGCTTATTCAACAAGCATCTTTTGCTCATCACATTTGTGTTTATTTCTTTTGGAAACAAAAAATTAAGTAATGCTTAAAGAAACATTTTAAAACAGTATGCTGAATGCTGTAACAGCAGCAGCAAGCTTTTGGTCTTAACTTTGATACTTGACTTTTAGGCATTCTTGAATTCAAATTGCAAACTCACTCAGAGTACAAAAATTAAGTTTCAATATCAATGCAATTATCCAGACAGCATCACACTGACACCTTGATAGATAGACAAGGTTACCTTGACAAGTTAGCTGTTGGAGCTCTACTATGTCTGCCAGTCGCAGTAGTCTCTACTGTGTCTTGCAGTAATTACTACCTACTGCAGTTGTGGAAGTCACAGATGGAAATATTAAAACATTCTTATATATGTAAATATTATACATTAGAAAAAGGGAAACAAGGAGGTGAGAAGAGGGAGAAGAAAAAATATAGGCTGTATGTCATGGTTCAGGTTGAGATCAACCAAGTCCATGCACTAACTACTATGCAGTAACTGAATCTATCTGAAAGAGTTTGAGTATTTATTGCCTCTGTGGGGTATTATTAATACACAGAACAATATAAAGCTACAGAAACATGGTTATCTCTACTTTCCCTTTCCTTTCTGACAGGGTGGTGACAGGAGGATTAGGGTTTTAAGCATGTTGCTTCCAGCCAAACGAGTTTGGTCCCAGACATTCCTGAAGTCCTCTATAGTCAGGCATCCCTGAAGGTAGACTCATGCCATCCCCGCTTCAGGGTAAGGTGGATGAGTTTTTTGGGGTGCAGAGCACCTTCCAGAGTGTTTGATCTTTACTGGTTGGTGAACTGCCCTGCGCTGTCACTTTTTGATTGGTATAGCAAGTCACTCAGCAAATATTCTTGTATAAGTTTACTTCTGTTATTTCTGCCAGTTACTCTTTTTTTTAATAAGGTTCCTAATTACGCTTAGCTAACAGAATCGACTTCCCTAATAGACCAAGACACTGTAGAATGAGATAGGAACAGCCTTTTTCTTCTTTGAACAGCCATATTTCTTCAAATAAGTAGCAGTGTAAAAGAAGTCATACCGATGCCTTCAGTTGCACCTGTGTGACCCACTGATTCAGCTGTACTAGTAATGGCTGAATTTATTAAATACATTTCTTAGATTCTAAAGTTCAATACAGTGTCTGGGAAAAAAAATAGAACAGATATAAAAAATAAAACCACAGTATAAGCATAAGCTCTCATTATAAGGAAAATGACTTTTTTAAGATTTGTCACTAGGACCACAGACATTAAATCAGTTTCAATTTCTTCTCTACTGCTTTGGAGATATTTCAGACTCACCATCACAGAAGAAAGGAAGCACTTTTATAAGTGTAACAACTAATTTAAAGGATGTCACCATGATTAGTACAAGTCTCTTCTTCATTATGCAGTGAACCAAGTCTGAACCATGTGATAACAGTTACATTACTTCAGCCAGATTCTTGGTTCAGATCTCTACAGATGAGAAAAACTGGAATGACAGTGGATGTCAGCCACGCCACCTAATATCCTCCTCAAATCACTAGATCTACCACAGGACAATTTAAACCCTGCTGTGTTTCAGGACAGATTTAAGGGTCCTCTTCATTTTGCCAGTCACAATACACAGGCCACAAGTGAGATACCTAACGTAGCAATCACACACTGAGAACTCTAAGGATCCATCCCTCTTCCAGTCATGTCCTCCATACGGATTATATGCAAGAAGCATAGCTTCATTTATAGCAGCTTTCTCCCTCACCAAGAAAACAGCTAGACAACTTAGTTTTTACAAAGAGTAATCAAGGCAATATGTTTGCAAAGTATCTTTTTCTCATTGTTAGCACTTACTTGCAGTGACAAGTGTGGTGTTTTTTACTGATCAGCTAGCTAAAGTTTGGAATCTTCGGTCTTGTTGCAGACAGAGTGAAAAACAGCTTGAGGTAGGAAAAATATTAGACCTGCAAATCATGGATAAAGTCCTGCTTAGAAAGAATTCAATTCCTCTGAATGCAGGAAGACCAAAAAACAAAACAAAAAAATCCAGAAGGCATTTCTTTCCTTACTTGGTGAGGTAGTTCTCAGCTCAAACGCTATCTATTATTTCTGTGCACCCACCCCTCTGACTCCAATCCCCATGCTGTCTCATCTTCTCTAATCTTTGACTCTTTCATTGATATACAAAATTTTCATTAAAAAAAAATATATATACCGCTGGTGGGATTTTTGGGGTATTTTCTGCGTTTTGTTTGGAGGCTGCACTTGATTCAGCTTTCTGGCTGATGCAGAACTTTAACTGTTTCTCACATTTATCTCCAACATAAAGATGGTTGTTGCACCCATTACTTCTAAGCGATATTGATACATAACATCAGTTTCTTTTGGTGAACAGCAAATACAAGGAATATGCAAGGCTGCACCAGGAAGCTAGCAATGCCAGTGGGGAAAGAATCAAGATCATAACACAGAACTCTGATCGCTTAAGCAATATACTTTTCTTTTTCCAGGATGAGAGCCATTTCCATTTCATCGCTAATTTTACTCCAAGACAACATTATGTCCTTCACCCTTAAGGTGCACTGTTTTTTGTACTGTTTTATAAACAAAAAAGATCAATTCTTTCAAAGTCGTTAGCTATTTTACTTTCAGATAACCACTACTACTTCTTTATTTCATTCTCCACTGAAACAATTGTGGTAATAAAACAATTTACATGTAAATTATTTAGACCTAAAGTTTATCTGCTCCTATTTACTTTTTAATAATAAGAAATCCTTGCTTGCAAAGCTAAAACATGCTGCAGGAAACACTAAGTTGTATATCTTGAAGAAAGTCAGTTTTTTGCATAGAGGAAGATGCTAAAAAAACCTTTATGACAAGGTGAAACACAGGAAGACTTACACAGGCTTTTTTTGTTTTAATCAATTATAATACAAAGCAGACAAGTAATTGTGTGATTATGTTCCTTCTAAAATACAAATATGATTGTTTACAAGAACTTGCAATTTGCTGCCCCCAGCTAAGCACAAATGCCTTTTCAATCTTAAATACACATTGAATTATAATTAGATTTTATAGCCAGGCTTGATTTAAGTTACAGTCTCTGTTATGAACCAAGCTTTAACTGGGTCATCTATAGCTTAGGCAAGAGTTTAATCACAGCTTCTCTGCTGTTAGGATAAAAAGTATGGAATGGATCACTTTAGCTTTTTAGCTTTTTCTGGTATCGAGATCTGCCATTTGTCTTGCCCTCAACATATCATTACACATGATAAGCAAGGAAATTCAACTTTCAGAAAAGAAACTCATTTCTACCTCTACATTAGTATCTAAGACGGTCTCCTCCTTTTCCTTCCCTTCTTCTATCTCTTCCAAAAAAATTTTTTTGGCATCTTGTGAAACACTACCGAAGTTACAAATCACTTTTTTCTCTAGTGTCTGTACTAAATGTGTAAAAAGGCTTCACAGACATTAAAAGCTGTTAAAAAATTCTAGTGTGATGCAAGGTTTCATAAAATTACATGTTTTGGACAAGGTCAGATGTCTTTTTTTTAATCAGTAATTTGCCACATAGACTGCTGTTTGTAATCTCAGGCCAAATTCGCCTTATACTACTACTCAGACTTATAATGACTGTGGAAGAGTAATGTAGAACTTCTGGCCAATGCCAGGTTTGTACATTGCAAGCTTATTCTAAAGCGATTAATGATAAGAATGACATGATGTGTCCAAAAGTCTAAACATATAGAAGCCATCTATGTCCATTAACCTAACAGATCACAGAGGAGGAAGAAATACTTGTCTCAGGTCAAGAAGACAGAACAGCATTGAGATTATTCAGTAAAATATTTAGTATTTAGGCTATTTGCTCTGGTGTGCCATGGCTCTGTTCCAATCTTCTGTCTCAAAGCTGCTCTGACTTACAACATTCAAGGACATATAATTCTCAAAGATGAACAGAAATGGCTGCCTTTGAAGTCAGGCAAGTTCAGCTAGAAACGTTTTATGAGAACACTGAGGCAAGTTGCCATTTTGAATGTACGAGGTCTTTTATTTTTCAGCATGCAAAATGCAAGCTTATTTCAATAAGGAACATTTTTCAATAGCATCCAATGACTTGAACTGCACTATACAACTTCAATATATATATAGCTTGAACTATATAAATTAAAAGTGAAAAATTTTGCTTAGTAAGCTACCACCAACAAATACATTTACCCAACAATTACTAACAACATCTTGGGTTATATTATCAGTAAGGTAAAACAGGGAACTTTATAGCTCTTTGAAATTTGCAAGATTATTTGATTACATGTAAAGGATGCTAACTTCACCCTGACCAAAGGAATATAACATTCCCAGAAACATATTTATTTTAACTACCTATCAGCAGCATTGTCCTTTTTACAATCTCCAACGCTGCAGAGATCTCACTTACCTAACTGTGTAATTATTGTAAACTATGCATGATTGTCTCTTTCAGAGGATGATGTTTTTAAATTATTTTTAAAGATCATTAGAGACTGTGTACGTTAAAATACTTCCTCATAAAAGCAGCTCATGTAAGGGTATTTAAAAGGTCGAATCTATGCATAAGGTCAAGATTTTCCAGCTAGTCAGTTTTGCTAATCAGATTTTTCAAATTTACTAAGAGTTGTA
This sequence comes from Apteryx mantelli, assembly GCF_036417845.1. Taxonomy (NCBI): domain Eukaryota; kingdom Metazoa; phylum Chordata; class Aves; order Apterygiformes; family Apterygidae; genus Apteryx; species Apteryx mantelli. The sequence goes on along the minus strand of NC_089980.1, from coordinate 51,141,258 downwards.
CCATATCTCTCTTTTAAATCTCTGTGGCCTGTTATTGAACACCTTTCAAGAGGCCTCAAAAAAGTAATATTTTGTTTTCAGTGAAATGAAGGGAGAGAATACAGCAGAGAGCCTGAGGAGAAGAACCCAAGATAACAGTTATCTAAATTGACATAATTATACTTGGAAAGAAGAAGCTTGAGAAGATAATTAGATTTATAAGAGCTAAGGGGAAATTTCTGGAGGGCAAGAGGGAATTTTGATTTGTCTGTCTTAGAAAGAGGGAGGTAGGAGAAACACACCCACCCAGCAATAACCAAGGTATTTACTATCCAGTACTCCCCATTATGCAGGCTCCCTAAATTCTTTCCATCATGAGTGGAGAAAAGGATAGTTTCCTCTAAAGTCAATCTGGATTGAAATGAGAGTTGAGTTTCAGATGCACTTTCCCTGCATTTCAGAGCTGGACATGTACAAACTGAAGCTTTTGTGAGACAATGGCCATCTTCTAGCTCCACAGAGCTTCCAACACTCAACGTTCCAAAACTAAACCAGCCCCGCTTGGTTCCATGCAGGTCACGTCTGCCATGTTCCTGGAAAATAATATAAAACATTTGCTATGCCATTATCAAGTCATTATAAAAGGGTATTCAAATGCACAGTCAATGAAGGAGAAGAGTCTGTGCGATAGAGGACACGAGGATTTGGTCATCTGTTCTTTTGCATGTGCTACTACAATTTTGCCAACAAAACAAAAACATGTTCTTAATGTTGAAGGGATTTTAACTACTATGAAGGCTGGAATGAATTCCAGGAAGAAATTATCCCTATAAGTTTCCTTTTCAGAGAACAGCCCTCCTTTTAGCATTGCAATGATAGTTAAGTAGATGTCTAAGTCAACACCACCACATATATTAGACTGTTTCCCCTGAACACAGGGCTTTGTTTGATACATAGAGAGCCAACGAACTTCTCCAAGAAAGAATGTTTCTTTATGAAAACATCCCTTATCATTTCTTCAGACTTAATGATGCCTCTTAGACATCAACAGCCATTGCTGACAACCCAGAAGACAGTGCCCTGCTGGGTATTAGTAGCTTAAGAGAGAAGGTGAGAGGCCTAAGCAGCACTTCTGAATACCTGAGCAAGATTTTCTTAGAGGATCTCAGTTCTACTAAAAGGGATTCAAGGGTAACAAACTTGTTCTGGAAAAGGCTAGAACAGTCAGCATATGTACAGAGCTCTCAGGACTTTTATTTACCAATGTGATATTTACCCTATTGCCCTTAAACCTCCAAAAGCCTGCCACACCTGTGCCTGCAAATAGGAAACTATCCCAGTAGTAGCATACCTGTTTCCTGTAGTAGCAGACTTGTTTCCTATTTCAGAGCCCATTTCAGCATGGCAAAAGAGGTTTTAATCTGCACAGCAAATGGAACAGGCTTTGACATCTTTGTCAAAGGTACACTGAACATGTAACAGAAAGAAAACTAAAAGCCTATGTAAAGTCTTTTTGTTATTATTATTGTATGTGGGACTCAAACTTTTCAACTGGCTGAACAGAAGGAAGTAGGGTAGATGGTATCTTTATCTGAGGTACCTCAAGGGCAGGAAGGGTGATAAGTGACCTTCAATATTACTGCATTTTGTTTTCAGACTCCAAGCCTAGCAGAGAAAATGCAAGTTCTGCATAAGTAGAACAGCCAAAAGGAGCAGTAACCCACGAGCTTTTGATGAACTGCTGACTAGTTCCTTAAGAGTGCTGAGTTTTTTGGGTTTTTTTAATCACAACATAAAACCTGACATGTCAGACTAGAAGGTTCCCTAGTATTAGGGTAAACTAACTTCCAAGAGTGCTCCCACTTGCAGCAATTTAGCATGAGTTGGGGTTCTAGCCCAACTGGTCTGTTGTCACTGGCGAGACACCTTCAGATTTGAGATCCTTCCCTTTTCCCACTTTAATATTGCCCTTACAGGAAGGGGGGGGGGGGGGGGGGAAGAAAAGAAAAAAAAAAAAGAAGAAATCTCTGTAGCAATGTTAACATATATTTACTGAAATATTTACTGAAGAAAAAAAAAAACACACACAGAGGTATGGGCAGACATTGAGAAGAAAGTTATAGAAGGACCACTATCAGAAGATTCATGGGAGGCTAATCAGGAGGGATTTGTCAGATTTTACCATAATTCTCCCCAGAACAATGCCAATCCTGGGTGCCAATCTGGACATGAATTTTCAATCTTAACTGAGCATTGCCTCCCAGAAAATCAATGATGATAATATTGAATTTTGAATGTACTACCCATAAGCAGGCCATTTAAATCAGCACTACTTAAAAATAGGCAGAGAAGGCAGATGCCAAAAGGCAAGAGTTTCTGGAGTGTGCAAGTGTACAGAAACAATTATTTGCTTGCTGCATTTTCTCTTTTTTTCCCTTCTGCCTTTCTAACAGCGTGTCTGTTTTTATATGAAACTCTAATTCAATTATGTAAGCTAGAAAAAGTCTGTCCAGGACTATACGTAGGCCTCTGCGAAGACCTGATGACCAAGAATATGACCTCTTTGGCATAGCACTGCCTTACCTCCTAATCTGCTCTTCCACTCCCAGCCAAAACCAGTTATTACAGTAACTTCCAAATGTACAGTTATTACAGTATACTTCCAAATCCTCATCTGGATTTCAGCTTTTAAGTACAGTATACTGACGGACTTCACAGAAAAGTAGTTTGAGATATCCACACATCCGTAACAAAAACGGAAGCTCTTAGCTTGCTGTGTTACTTTATGGCATGACAGTTCATCATACAATGAAGCTTTATAGTGGAAAACAAAGCACTGAAATATTTCAAGGCTCCCAGAGTTTGCTTCATCTCTCTTTCAGGAAGTAGCTTGTACATATGGCCTTTCCATATTACTAGGAGAAAAAGAGAGGTTTATGCATGCGTTTACTTTTTTCAACTGCACTTTCCACTCAGCCCCATTCATGTACTTCTGTTCGTAACAAATTTCATGGTTAAATGCATTTTTAAGATACTAATCCTACTTCAAAGTCTCCAGTTAAAGCTGTACATATTGCATTTGTATTTTAGTATTTCTCTGTTTTATATACTATAACACAGACCTAAGAATACAATTCGTATTTGTTTCTCTCAGCATAAAGCTGTATAATGATTGATTTGGGGGGACATCAAGGTCAAAAACCATTTAGCTTCTGAGAACAAACTTTCATAACTAGCTTTTATTCCTATATAGTATGCAAGCAATGTTGACACTGGACACATTTATTTCCAGGAGTATATAAAAAACAATAAGAACTTAATCCTGTTCTTCAAAGCATGGTATGTGTTACTCCCTACTCTGCAAGTTAACCACACACACACTATACATTTGGGATATCTGAAAAATGACTTTTTTCCTTCTCTTGGATATGTGACTATGTAAGTTATGGTAACTGAACAGGAAACAAAGGTGGATAAGCAATGAGGAAAAGAAAGATATAATCTCAGATCTTTGCAGATGAGGCACAGTAAGAATATCAGAACTGTTACAGGAACTTGACTACATGAGATCTAATTTCCCAAAGCTCTTTGGACTATGTGATTTTTCAGAATCCAACAAAACCAGAAGATAGGTGTCATATACATCTTGAATTTCAGTTTTAAGTCAAAACTGAATTTCAAATCATCACAGTGTAATGACCATACTTAAAATGCAACAAAAAAATCACTTGGCTTTTAAAGTTTGATTTTTATTCCATGGCTTATAGTATAGTTAAAATCTTCCTTTGTTTTCAGAAAGCACTGATTAAGAGATAATTAACATGGATAGAGGTGATCTATGTTTTATTCTCTCTAGTCTTGTATCATAGTAAAAGATAAAGGAATGTTTGCTTCCCTGCTGAAGAATACCTATAACCATTATTTTTATGAATATCCACAGAAAACAGGCTTACAACCCACTTAAAGCAGGGAAAATGGAGGATCTCGTGTCAGCTCGTGTGTTAGTAACTACAGTGAGGAATGATTAATGCTTGACTTGTACAGGGCCCTATGGGCTTTGAAGCTCTTTGTTGAGCATTTAGATTAACAAATTCTGAAATCCTTATCAGCTGCTGATGTTTTCTGTAGCTCAAGCAACATCACAGTATGAACACTTCCTGGCCAGTGTTGCACGGCTTCTAGACTTCTGGACTCCATCCTTCCAGATGAAGTTTTTATAGAAACTATAGAAATAGAGAATTGCTTGCTGATGCACAGCCTGTCCCATCTGAGTAAAGCAATCAGAATGAACAACACTGCCTCAATAAGAGGGGAGAATGGGAAGAGCTTCTGGTTACAGGGAGAAGACTGAAACACCTCAGCTTTCTTCCCTGCTCCAGTGTAGACTTCAGCAAAGTCTTTTGAAATATATACCTCCACCGCTTCTTGCCCACAGTACAAAGAAAGATACCTACTTCACAGGTGTATGCTGCAAGGCTAAATCATTTACTAACTGTATGCCTCAAAAAGTAAACCGAGAATGTCACAGAGAAGGCAAATAAATGGCATTTGTTAGGGACGGCACAAGCCTTTAATTTGTATGGCACTTCTTCAAATCCATTCTAGGTTATCTTCCATTTCATCATGGTCATTCAACAGCTGATGTACAAGAGTTTATATTTCTTCCTGACCTATGACAGTGAATCTTGTAACTTGGACTCTGGAAAAAATAATCTCACCACAATGTTTCAGAAGAAAGAGGAAAACACCAGCCACCCTTTCAGCTAGTCATATTCCCTTCAGTCTGTATTTTGAAAACACTGGTAGGAGTCAAATCAATGTGACAATGCTTGGGCTTCTCTCCAGCTAGTGGGTCTGAGGGTATAAGGTTAGAAGTTCTGTAGTGCTTTCAAAAGCAATGTTAAAATATTTTAAAAATTAGTGTACTAGAATGGTCTTCATATTTTAAGAGAGAAGCTGTGTTCTGTAACAGCTCAGCTGTGTTTTGCAAGCAGAATCACAAGATGACATTGCACATTATTATTGATTGTGAGAAACACCAAACTGAGAAGGTCGTGTTCCTGTAAAGGAGGAAATGAGATCCCGCAAGGGTTAAAGAAATGTGCCAAGACCTTACACTAGACAGCTTGGGCCTTTCTCTCTCCTCTATTACATTTCTAGCTGTGCCAGTTATAACAGATCTTCTGGTTTCTAGCAGAGAGCGCTGCATAATGAACTGCTTTGTGAGTGGGCTATGAAAACGCTGACAAACTTGACCATTTTCAATGACTTCTCTGTAAATCTCCTCACCGGAGTGCTTTGCATGTAAATGCCAGCAGCAGCAGCAGTTGCTGCCATAGCAACAGAGTTATTTAGGAAATGATTTAAAGTGAGTATCACAGCACATCCAGTCTCTCACGAATGAAGGCAGAGTTGGCAGGAGGGTAGGGAGGGGGAGGGGAGATAAAACATTTGCAACTTTTTTTTTTTTAATTGACAAATTAGTTTTTATGTTTCCCATCCTCTTACTAGGTCTACATAAATCCATATTTACCTTTGAAAAGTGCTTTTGCACTTTTACTGTATTTTCTGTGTGATAAAATTAACCAACACTCACAAACAAGTTTACAGTTAGGACACTTTTTAACCACTGCACACTATGGCACATGGAATATCACAGACTGTAAAACAGTCTACAAATCTGCTATTTGCTTAGTTTAATGAAAGAACCAGCCGCCACCATGCTTTGTGGTACAAAGTTTGAAATGACAAGATGCCCTTCCTTAGAGAAATCTTGTTCTGATTTCCAGAAAGGAAAGTCAGATCAACCTTTCCAAAGAGGTGTTTTAGAGTCTTCAGATATCTCAATCACTGAAGTAATCCTTTTGAGGCCTATATGTACACTGACAAATGAAGTTTACACGGTCTGAAAATTTGATACAGTTCGCAAAATCTCAACACAGGCAGTCAATTTCTTAAGTCCAAGGAATAGACATAACCACAAAACCCATCTCGATTTACCAATTTTCTACTTTCATCACCTACTTGAGAGTTCAGAGTTGAATGAAAATCATTTATTTAACAAACTATTTCAGAATTCAAAAGTGGTTTGGAATTTTTTGTATCAATCTGTGCAAATACACGTAGTAAGGACAAACATCTTTAGAGTTCCAATGAAACTCCATATAACCTAGAGCCCTTACTAGTTTCCCTTTGTTTATTCTTCCGGAAGGGGAGGTGAAGGACGTACCTGTGGAACACCAGCTGTTAACATCCTCAGTCATTCATATGTGTCAATGCACAGACACTGGCTTCTAAAGGGGGGCAAGAGGGGAGAATTATTTAACTCATTCTCCTACTCCAAACCAGCTTTCTAGCTTGATAACTAATAGCAAGAGAACAAAACAAAATACATTTCTACAGAAGATATGAATATCGGGGTCAAAGAACTTTATCAGAATTTTCCAACTCAACAGGAAAAGAAAAGCCAAATTACATCATATGTATATAAACAGATAATTTCTGCACGATATACACATCCATGTGACCCATCACTGAATGCAGAAGACACAAAGATATCTACTTTTACTGGCTTTGAAGGCAAATCATCTCATACTTGAAGTGGCGACACAAGCCAAGTATTGTGGTCACTTTTGGAGAAGGAAGGAAGATTTCTAAGAGAGAAAGCTTTGTGTGAAAAAGTGAGCTCTTTTTCACAAGCTGCAAACCCCATGGAGCTCAAGTAGGCTGTACAGGTCACAAACAAATCTCATCAGAAGGATTTGGCTCACATCTTGCCTGAGTTTCACAGCAAAGCTTCCAGCATGGAGAGGTTTTTCTCAAACATATAAAATAGAACTTTATTCTTATTGGAAAAGAGAATTATAGAAAGGAGCAGAGAAGTGGGTTGTTATAAACAGAAGTGCTACATCAAGAAATTTTAAGTTTCCCACAAAGAATGTCAGTATATCATACCATAATTCTAAATTTTTCTGTATTTGCTACACTGAGATGAGCTGAATTTCTACATGTAAGCCTTCACTGCTCTTATTCCATCACCTCTTGTACTTAAACATAGAAGAGCAATAAATCATGTTCTTAAACACAGTTAATGGAACTACATGCCCATAAATCAGTAGACACTCATCTGCCTCATTTGCTTACCACCATATTCTCTGGCAAAGATATTCTCCCTTTCTTTCAAGGCATGAATGTTTGCAATAATAGCATAAATGTTCACCTCAAATACCCTACTACATCACTTAGTCTTTCATATTTATTTAAAAAAGTAGTGCTTTTTTACTGTATGTACACACACAACTCCAGAAACAGTCCTATCAGTGTTTGTTCACCTGCTGCAGCACTCGTCCACACTGGTACTATTGAAAAACGTCCTACTATGCTAGGACAGCCCTGACAATACTCTCCTGGATTAGCTAGAAATGTAGTGACAGAGCTAGCCATATTTCTCCTTTTCCCAGCTATAACACCTTCAAGAGCTGGTACAAGTAATCAACTGTATAAACTCACTTTTGAAAACACTGCATAAGTCAATATGTGAAGAAAAGTATCTTTCAGTAAGAAATTCTATTATTTTAAGTGCTGCAGAGTACCATTTAAGTATCTATAAATAAGTACAAGCTATTTGTATCAGTTCTATCATACAGTGAAGGACTGCATATACAAAAAAATTGAAAGCATATCATACTCTTAAAAGATGGGTGCATTATCCACCTTTATTTCCAGTTACTTATCCATCTTCCTACATAAGTTATGTCCACCACTGTGAAAAATCAGTTCTTAATACAGAGGTATTATTGTACATCAGACTCCAACCAAATCAATCAAAATTTATAAATGAGGTTTTCCAAGACTAGGGTGGGCAGCTGAACACAATGTGAACACTATAGTGTGTAACAAGGACTTTTTCCTTCACAGGCATGTGCTGTTCACATGTAAAATCATGCAAATTAGTTTCCAATAATTCTTTCCCTGTTTTTGCCTGGTTGTTATATTTACAGACATCAGGCAGACCCTTTTCTAAATGATATTTTAACTAAAAGCTACAATGCAATGCTTTAGAATATACATTACAAAACATGACTTCTATCCACTAAAACTCTAAGTAAATACGTTGGAAACTTCTTGCACTGGTGAGTGCCTGAGAGAGGAACCAAACATCTCTAACCCTTATTTTCCATCTTGATTTAAATTTTCCAGAGATTTACTGTCTCCCCAAGACTCACTGCCAAAGGATCCTTACCTTCCTAAACATGTATTTGGGATAAGTTTACTTTAACTTCTCCTGCTGGTCTAAAACACTTCCTTATGCATTTCTGCCCTCACTTAAAAGAAAGAACTATTGTCCCACCTGTTTGATTGCACTCCCATTCAAGAGAATATTCTCCAAGATGAGCTGTCCTGCTACTATATACAGGCATCAAAGGAACTTTTTCTTCACATCGTGATGTATCATGAACTTCTGAGACAATTAAACTAGGTTCTTGCAGAACTTTATTTGTGATTTCGGTAGATACACAAGCAAAATTATTTTATTGACCACTGACCACAGTACAAGCTGTGCTCCTTTTTACCGCTTACTACAGCTTTAAAATATTTTTCCCTTTCTATTTGTACCACTAGAAGCTACAGAGACAAGGAAAAGTACATTTAACTCATTACTAGACCAGAACACTGTGTTTTGTTTGTTGCTGACATTTTCAAGTACTTTCTTTTTTTCCACTGTAGGAGGTTAGCTGACTTTGACAAACTGGCATTCGTTCTGTTTGGAATATGCAAGCAGAGCAAGGCAAAAAGAACAAAACACTTGCCATAAATGAACACACATTTCAAATGAATTTGCTTCAGCCATGTTTGCGTACCTTTCCTGTATTCAAACGACTTAAGAAAGTAATTGAGCTTTGCTGTCAAGAATAGATGCATAGGTTTCCTCTCAAGTGCCACCAGCTAGCATTCCACCTACATTACATTCCTATCTGTTACACAAAACTATCTTCACATGTGACAGAAAAGTTCAAATACCACCTAATTTAAGAATACAGAATATATTCCAGTGATAGCATCACTCTTACAAGAAGACTTGTGATTTATTATGATTTTCTTCTACAGTCAATATTCCTTAAAAAAATTTCTACTTGTGTTTGGAACTTCCCTTACATCTCTGCTCAGTTAAGATTCAGATTCAACACTCACTATAAGTATCAATTCCTATTACAGCCAATTTTCCATATGAACCTCTGACTAATAACTAAAAATAAGGGATATGGTTTACTATAATTATAGATCAAAATTTCACTTTATCTGTCTAAATGTACTGTAAATAAACCTGAACCAAAACACCACAGTTTGGTATTTCTAGATTAGACCATCTGCAAAATCCGAGCATTTCCATATTAATATTAAATGAAAAAGTAATTGTTGGGAAAAAAAAAATAGAGAGCAGCAAAGGTGTTTAGATTCAAAGATTGATTTTAAGCCTAAAATATACACAGACATATGCTAAGTGTGCAGCAAGGCCATCACTTTCATTCTGTTCAACTAATTTTTTTTTTTTTTTTTTTTTTTTTAAAGATACAAACTTGATATTCCTGGGAAAAAGAAAGGAAGCCAGGAAAGCTGAATACTATGAAGAAAAAGATTTAAAATGGTTCTCAAAGCTGAAACTTTAGAGTGGACAATATCTGTCACACGTTATTTAACCACCAACCCAGGAAAACACACTTGTACAAGGGGCAACCAATCATTTCCCATCCACCCCAGAGCAGGCTATAGAACTACATGAAACTTGCCCTGCCAGCTAGGATTTGGATGGGTAGGTGGATATTAAACTTTGTCAGGCTGGAGTTACTTGTACGGCCAGCTTTTGTTGACTTAGGAACAGCAAGGGAGGCCAACAGTGGGAGGATATGTAGAAACACCTCCTCCAAAGTGTAGGACCCAACGGCCAGGTGACAAGTGCACAGTCATCTCACCAGCTAAAGCAGATTATCACTATCCATTTAAATGGTGCTAGAATCCACCACAGATCTGGACATCTTGCTCCCTTCCTCAAGTGCCACTTGCCAGCACATACAACACCAGATAGAGAAAAGTAAGGACTGTTAGAAAATATTGGTGTCTGTTTAAGGGAAAAAAAAGTACTAGAAGAAAAACATAAGATGTTGTACTGGCAAAGCTGACAACTCGTTCAGAAATGAAAGGAATCTTTTCTACCTTGGGTAACCTAGGTCTTCGAATTGCACAGGAGAGTGTATTTTTGTTTGAGTGCTTTAACAGAAAGTTTCAAGAGATTATGAGTCTAATCTGACCTTATGCACAGCCTAGCACAAAAGAGCCTCCTCTAATTACTGCTGCAGCAAGCTTAGGACTTGTAGTTGGGTTGGAAGGGAAAAAAGCAAGCCTCCTGCTCACTCTCCACATCCCTCTCCCTCCCCAAAAGAATCTAACCTCTCTGCATACATCAGTAGCCATATGACCCCTTTCACCGGAGATATTAGCACTGTACAATAGGGAAGAGCACAAAGCCTGAGAAGAGCTCCTTCTTTGGGGAAAAGAAACAATACACCTCTTTTAGTACTTTCAAATCCTAGTTAAAGCATGGGCTTATAGGAGGCCACACTGAAATCAATGAAAGTTTTAAGTGATTTCACTAAACAGAGTGGCCCTGTATTTCTTTCCTCTCAAAGGAGCAAGGCATTTTCTAATTAATCCGAACTGCACCAACAGCGCTTGGTCAACATATCTATCCTAGCATGAGCAGACAGAGACAACAAAGACCACTCCAGTTACCTAGATCAGTCAAGCCACGTACCACTGTGAATGTGCATTTAGGGAAGAAATTCTTTAGGAGTATTTAGGTCACAAATCCTTTTCATCAGTAGCATCTGGTGCCAGAATTGTGGGCATCTGCCATTTAATGTTTTGTCCTAAAACTAGAAACAGCTTATCCTTAATAAGTATTTAGTATACTGCATACGACTTGGCCAACAGATTAAATTTCACAGTTGTTTATAAAATCTGTTTTGTGGGGTTTTTTTAATTCAATGCTCAAAGGTATACCTATATTAATTCAGAACATTCATTTCTATCTTACCAGCTAATAAGAGAGATCATCTTAAACTTGGAACTCTGATAATACCTTCAAGGTGAAGGGACTATGGTGATGTGAGAACTCCAAAAGCAAGAGTTTCACCACATACAAAGTTTGGATTTAAAAAGGGTCTATTACAGGGTGTTATGAAACAGATAACCCCATCACTGAGTAAGGAGGAAGCAGAGCTGGTGTTGCCAGAGGAAGTGCTTTATCATCCCATCCCTGCAGCTCCCTAAGTAGAGCGTTGATTAAAGAGAGGCTGGCACACCTGAATCCTGCCTTCCACAGATGGCTCCCATCAGGGATGCTGGAAGCTAACTCATTAGAAGCACCTTGAGAGCATAGCCACCTCTTACATCTTTCGCAAGACAGGGAATATTGTAGGAGGTTTTTGAGCCTATGAAATACTTGGCATTACATTAGTTTCCCCAAAGATCCTTGCATTAGTATAAAACACTAGGGGTAAAAGCCAAGATTTGTCAGCATTTTAGTACAAAGTAGAGAACATGCCAAAAAATGAAGTCCATGGATAATCTATGTGCTGTGCAGCAGCACCTTTTAAAGTATATTTTGCAAGAGGTATATCAGGAACAGTTCTGGCATCTGGAACAGAGGTAAACTGGCCCCACAAGCCAAAGAACATAATGAGATATTCTGTAAGAGAATATTAACTAATTCAATAGACAATAATTAATATTTGCCTTCCTTAAAAGAACATATAAGTTTCAAAAGAGTTGTCTACAGAGTAGGTTTGTTTTATAGGAAAGTAACTGTCCACAGTTTTTCCTTTCATCTCAGCACGTTTTAGATAAAACATATATTTGGAGAGAGAGCATGGGATGTCTATTATTTCTAATTTCTTGACCCCAGCTTTGTTTCTGACAAAAGAGGAAGGTTTATTCTAGCAGCCTTTTGTTATGACAGTGGACAAGCAATTATTGCGGAGCTCTGAGGCTGGAAGACTCCTTTCTTCTGCCACTCAGGAAGTGCGCAGGAGAGCTAGTACAAGGAGCTGCTATTCATCTTCTGCTAGTTCATGCAGATGTAACTCTTAGCTGGTTCAAAAAGAACATAGGCTGGAGTTTGTCACTTCACTAAGCAGACAAGACAATCCATTATGCATGTTCTAACAAATACTAGAACAAAAGATTTGCAAAGCACTAATGCTTAACCAATCACTTCATCCACTCTCATGAATAACCAGAAGAAAGAAGCTTTTAAATAGAACTGGTTTCAGATTATTTTAAGCAAAGTTAATCAGGGAAAGAAAGAATAATTCAAAACTGTACTAATAATAATCCACATTTGCAACTAACATTATAATTCACAAGTTACGTGGAGACACACACACACACATAGACTTTTCAATAATAACTAAAATTAGGCTCTTCAAGTTAGCTTTAGACCTGAATTCACCAACCTGATTTGAAGAGGATTACAGTATACAACACAAGGGGATCCATATCTATCTTTCAAATTAATCATCCTACTATTGCAAAATTGGTAGCTGCTTTTCCTTCAGTTTTACATGGCATATACGTTTTAAATATTATCTGTTTTATGTATTTAGACAGCTATTCCAACACAATAGTTTCTAAACATTTTACAGTCTAGTAGAAAAACCATGATGTTATTTCCACTTTACAGGTGGGAAACCAAGACACAGAGAGACTAACAGACATTCTTAAGGTTAAACAGAAAGACCCTGCAGAATAAGCAGTTATCCCTAAATCCCTCACAGTTCAGGCTACAAACACACCTCTGCACTATAGTTGCTTTTCCTAGAATATCTTGCCAGAAATAAAAGTATTTTATAAAATTAGTATTAACACACACATTTTTTCTATATGAAATACATTGATAAAGTTCATTTCATTCATTGCAAGTCGACCTTATTGCATTTGACTCCAAAGAGAATTTTAACACACTGAATAAACAGATGTCATTTTCTGCTGAAGCATCTAAATGTTTCAATATCGCAAAGAAAAGTCATTCTGAAACTTCTCTTATTAAAAAAAAGTCTCAGATTTTAAACTAGAGTCAATGTCATCAACCCAAACACTTCAACAAAGAAAACTCATACAAATTCACAACATTTGTCATGCTTTTCTATTTCTGTTCTTCTTAACTCCTCTGTGATTCTCCCTTGCTGCTCAAGAGCAGGGAAGAACTGGTGGCAAATACAGCTGAACTGACCTAGTGTGGCAGCAGGCTTGCTTTGAGCTGGATATTGCACTAGATCATCTCCAGAGGTTTCTTTCAACCAGCATTTCCATGATTCTATGACTGCAAGCAGGGGTACTGAAGTGCAAAGTCTGAAATTTTTAGAAAGTAGCAAACAACATTAATCTGGTGATAAAACGTGTTGGAAATCTCAAGGCCCATTAAGAAAGACTAAGACATTCACACAAGCTTTAGTTGCTTCTCTAGTTTTAATGTTTTTCAGAGTCAGGTCACTGAATATCCCACTGAACATCACTAAGAGCAATTCTTGATCTGTCGGAAAGATGATGTCATGGACTGCCGACATTAACACTGCTGCAAGCCATACCCCTTCCTTTACCCAGAAAGGGTATGTCAACTATTTCAAAAAGCTGTACTGAAAAAGTCATATTGGCTTTTTCTACACAACCAGTAATTTTTGGTATTTCCAGCCTGTAATCTCAAGACAAGTAGACTTTCCCAATGTAATATTTTCTCTATTTTTAGTGCATCTCCTCTCATCTCTCCTCTTCAAAATATATGTCTCCAAAGAGAATTCTACGGCAAAAGGAAAGGGGTGGAGAAGACTACAGTAATTTTAACATCTCCCATCCCTGTACCAGTGTACTGATGTCAAATGGCGCATTTCACCTGATATGGTTGCAACCAAACATCTGCACATCCTATACTCTCACGACATTCCTATCAAGTCACTTCATTGCTACAGCCACTTTCACATTTTAAGAAGGTGATTTGTTCTCCAGTTCTGCATAAGCATGCAAGGAGAGCACATACTCCTGATGAAAAACTATTTCCAAGAGGCTCAGAATACATTATTATTTACCAGTTGATTCACATGAACCTCACTCACATATTGAGAAATTTAGACATACAGCTTCTTTACTCTCTATAGAGCTTATATATTGGGAGTATGGCAAGAAACAGCAAGATGCAAAGAAAGTAGGAAAATGAAGCATAGGGAGGAAGGATAAGGCAGCAGCAAAAGTATTATGGTTTGGATGATAAGAAGTCACAAGACACTAGAAGTTTACAGAGGTTTTTAAGGCCTCACAGGAAGGGATTAGAAGACAGAAACTTAGTCACTTCCCAGAAACTTAGCAGTAGCTTTCACTTACAAAACATTTTCAGTTGCATCACAAAAACTGGAGACGTAAGTTATGCTTGGGCCTGCAAATTAAACCATCTTTCCCTTCTCTTTCCTCCTGCCACAATGCAGACAGATTTGCTGAAGAGTTAATTCCAAGTTTTCAAAATGACCCCACCAACCCTCCAGCAACATATCCCCTACTTCACAGACACCAAAAGCTCTCCATTTCCACATTCAAGTGCTTTTTAGGAGCTCATTCCACTTTGCCATGTAGAATCATGGCTGGACAACTGAACAAGGTGTAGATCAGTTTGGCAAGTTACCCTGAAAAAGAAAAACAAACTTCTGAAGAAACCTTATGAGCAAGTGAATACTATGGATGGCATTGCACAACACTGAAAGTACATGAGAACAACTATACAGCAAATGAAAGCCTGAGGGTAGCTCCCACATAAGCCCTATGAAATCTGAATGGAAAGGAAAGGCACCATAACTCTGAAAGCAACTTGTAGTTTTAGATAGACCTGGTTTTCAGATCTCTGCTTCACATACGACAAAACAGACTAGATGTTGAGAACCCAGAAACCTAGAAAAGTTGGACGTTCTAGATCTCAAAGGCAGTACTCGAGAAGTATTATGCTCAGAATCATTTGCTGCTTTTAAAAAACACTATCCTGGTATGTTTTCAGAAACTGAATATAAAAACTGTTTACTGTCACTCTGAATATAAAGCTCATCTCTTCAAATGCATCCCTTTATCAGCATCTAGATTTCAGTCGTGTACCTCACAAACTTCTATAAAAATCGATGATAAAACTATCAGCTACATAATCTTCCTGCTGTGTGTTTAAATGACTTGCAAAGTACTCTGTGTCCTTGGAATAAATTCACTCAAATACAAGAGTACAAGATGCAAGATAAGCAGAAAGATCAATAGACTAATATGCAGGTAAGCAGTCGAGCCAATAGATACTTCTCAGTGGTAAAGCAAGTAGTTAAATATAAATGCAGCACAACCTAAGATCACCATACTGACAAATTAAAATGGCATCAACCACTAATTTAAAATGCCAATGAGTACACCTGCAAGAAAGTCATCAAATGGCAAATGCTACCACATGCAAAACAGAGGCATCAGTGAAAATTACTGTCAATAAAATAGGTTTTATACCCAATAAACGAAGCACAATTCCATTACGATTCCATTAAAAAGTCAATTTGAAAAAATTCATTCAGAGTAAAATTTATATCTGTTAGTTTACAAAATATTGACAAGAAACAGCTGGAAAAAAGTGGATAAGATTTGATTATAGTGTTAGTGTTATAGCCATGCAGCTGCATGATGGACCCTCCAGGGTAAAAAAAGAGAATTTTTGCTTAAAACTTTTTCAGTAATTGTCACAAACATCTTTGCCTTTTCTCAGACTGAAACAAAGAATTTCTGCCTCTGGTGCATCAGTTTCATAACCTCCTTAAATGCTGAAAACATTTCAAAAGGAGACTAATGAATCTTCAAACACACACCTTTAGCTGTTGTATTCATTAGTTTAATGACTGCTTCAGCTTGAAAACCTGTATTGCTCCTAAGCAGGATGTTCTGTACTGCAAGAAGAGGTTTAAAACCTGACCATAGCAAAAGTCATCTCAGCACTGTAAATTGCATCCGCTAGCTGTTGTATCAAAAGACAAATTACATACAGTTTGCCTTTACTGAACTACAGGAAAGTTCTGCAAATAAGTAGCCATGTAGTCCTGCTAACGAAAGAGGCTGCCTTACTATTTCGGCATCACAAATGCTCTGCAAGGCTCTGAAGGTTTGTCTCCTGCTAAGACGTAGAGAGTCTGCCTTGTTAAAAGACTTCAGACAACTTACTCTGACCAATGCAATATGATTCATATGCATCAAACTTGAGATACCCAAGTAGTCAAGGCTATATAGCCAGATAAACTTTTTATTCGCTACAATCCGTAGTCAAGCATACTCTGTATATGTAGCAAAGTGCCACAATATTTTCTAGTGGGTTTAGGACCTGACCACTGTTTCAAGATCTTGTGCTTATGAGCTGCTGTTTTGTCAAGCATACACTGGCCTGTGTATTTACAGTGATCAGTTAGTCACTTACAGAATTACAGAAGTACTGGTCCAGACCAGTCCCAAAGGGTAAAATTTGCACTAATTCAAGGCTTACGATGACCAAAAATTGAAATGGCTATTGCCATTATACACAGTCATATGTGAGACAATATAATTTCAAAACTTAAAAGCCTCTCAAAAAGAATAACAGTAAAGATTTTTATAACAGCCATAAATAAGGATAACAAGCAGTTCACGTATTTGTTCTTTCAAATCGGTATAATAACAGCCAAAGATCTTTTGGTAATATATTGCCTAAATGTGTTCCTCTCCAACAAGATAATTTGACATAACATAATAATATGATAATTAGATATTTGTCTTAACTTGCCAAATAAAGTTCTTTCATGCTATTTGAAAAGACCTAACCTGCATATGGAAATCCATGAATTCATCCACCAGATTAGTGTTCGCAAAAATTACTTTAATTGTTTGAAGACTTCTGTACTGATAGGCACCACTTTTGAACATGCATGTCAAAGCAAAATCAAGGGTGTACAGCTTAGTTTTCCAACAACTACACAGCTCCTCTAACATAAAAGCATCAAAAAAGATATACTAAGGAAGGGAAACCATTTAAAAACTTCATGTAATGTTGCAAATTAACTTTAAAACAAGAATTCAAAATACTTCAAAAAATGAGAGAAAATAATAAAAAAACTTCCTATGGAAAAGTCTGAATTAAGTTAATCATTAAAAAATGTATACAACATTCTCCTTACCACTGTGTGTATAAAAAAAAAAGTCTCCTTTCTTTCAAAAGACTTCAGTTAGAAGACAAAATTCAGAAACTGCAAATTCCACTTGAGGAACAGTGAATGGAAATAAATCCGTGACATTAACAAACCACTTTCAAGCTTTAAGATCCAATAGTACTCCGCGGAAAAAATCAATTTGTCAGGCCATGAGATGAAAAGCACTTTCTCTGGCCTCCTTAGTGAAGCACAGACAATCAAAGACTGTGTTCTTCTGAACTACAAAGTCTGGTGAGCACTGCAAGAGAGCAGATAGAAAAAAATCTGAACGGACAAAAATGAAAAAGATCTAGGCCCTTGTAGATTATTATTAAAATAAACTGGGAGGAGATTTTCTTGCTTAGATTTTTTATTTCAGTTGCCTAAAAGTAGCAAACAGAAGCAATTGCTTACAGTGATTAAGAGGATATCTGGTTCCAACAGAGCTTCTATGAATATCACTTGCAATCATTAGCTGATTTGCTGTGTTGTAGCTTTCCCAGTCATACTGCTTGGTTATTCTCAAAAATATATACTTTTGCATTCTCGCAATGGAATACTTAGCCTTTTCTTTTATGTCGGTGATGATTTGACTGCACTTGGAAATGCAAGAAGTGTTACATGCAAATAAACTGCCCTTCATGTGTATCACAATTCAGTAGCATCAACAGAGTCAGCTGAAAGGCTTCAACTATTCTGAGCATCAAATCTGTGATTTTCAGGGTCTCTGATGAGCACTGAAAGTGTCATTAATCCAGGAGGATGTTCAAAATTATGCCCAGAATCATTCTGCTTCTGCTTTTTATTTAATAAGGGCTTTTGCCTGCATTCTTTTAAGTCGAACACAAAATTCACGCTACTGCAAAGTCAGGCATCAGTTATAAGACTGAGTGGGAGACAGGAGTACTAATCACTTGTTTGCTAAAGGTCACAGTTCTTAACGGGGCCTCTTAAATTACACTCACCAACAGTGTCAGTCTGCACAAGTGACTATTTT
Source organism: Apteryx mantelli (assembly GCF_036417845.1). NCBI lineage: Eukaryota > Metazoa > Chordata > Aves > Apterygiformes > Apterygidae > Apteryx > Apteryx mantelli. The sequence goes on along the minus strand of NC_089980.1, from coordinate 51,123,012 downwards.
TGGATAACAGCCAGGGACACAATTTATTCCTAAACAGAGATAAATATAACAGGTCAGATCTGCTGTACTGGTATATTGTGGTCCACAGATCTTAGCCTATATAAGATTTACAAGGCAAATTCTTATGGACCGCTTGATTTTAGAAAAGGCAGAAATCAGAAGCTTACATAAACAGTCTCTCATATCTACCATCATTCAACATTTACTATGAAGACTATTGTAAAGTAATTTTGGTAACATACTAGTGATACTGCTGTAACTAACAGATATTAACAAGTAATTCCAAAACATTACATCAGCATGTATCTGTAGATACACAAACCTTTGAAGGTATCATTGCTTTTGTACAGTGACCATTCAATGACCCTAAGACAGGGATATGAGTAGGCTGTGCTAATAAACCAGAAGTTATGCTACGACGAAGCTTGAAGGCTACTGAAGAAAGACAGGGGTTCGTAACAGAAGCCCCCAAAAGTCCAAGCAGTAGAGGACTGTAGAAGCCTCAACAATTCAGGCCCAGGATGATACTGGGACTCTAGGGCTGCAAACACAAATCATAAACGGCCAAATTTGTGGTAAAGGAATGCAACCTTCAGAGCTGGGAAAGCCCTTACATATACAGTAAAACTCAGACACAAAATGAAATTTAGGAACCAACAAAGAAAGAACAAGTACGAGGACTGTGTTAGCAAACACACAAAAATAAACCCAAGCAGAGACAAGAGCAAGCAGCAAGAAACCCTCAGTATCAACATCATACTCCTTGCAGCGAAGAAGTCAGGAGATGACTTGCTGTAACCCTTCACCCCCTTCTAGGAGAAAACTAGGACCCTGAGGAGCAAGGAAAAGTAAGTCTCTTAGCACCAGAGAAAGAGGTAGATACTAGAGAGCTTGTGTATATTAGTTTTAACTATAGTAGCAATTATTGGATAATTAGACTTATACGTGTTAGTGTCATTCTAACTGAACTAATAACAACTCTGATTAGATTGCTAATACTTTAATTAGCCTAAGAATAAATTCTTGGCTTTCTATATACAGTGTGTTTCTTTAGCCCACATAAACTGCATGGGGTGTTTGGGCTGGTTGCCCATTCCTGGGGCTTGGTTGAAATTTGGATGCAATAAAACTATGCCTGAAAAAAAAGTTTTGTTAGATTTTTGTACTGAACTGAAGCAGTGAAAAGCAAACTGAAAATGCAAAAACAAATGTACAATGGCTCATAAAAAGTTGCAGAAGGAAAAGCTTGACCAGTATCAAATCATAATTTGCCATATGCCTTGCTTGGACACAACCAGAAACAGCACAAAACCCAACACATGATCAGACTTAAAATCATGCGCTCTCTAGGATCATGACTCAGCTTCATTAGCAGCAGGCAAGATTCTAACAAAACAATTTTATTTTATTTTATTTTATTTTATTATTTAAAGTGATATTGATTCTAGTGTTATGACTCCAGAGATGTTACTTATAACTGAAAAAAATCACAGTTTGAGAGGTAAAGATGTTTTTAGCAAATATATTATTCTAGTATTATGGATTTTAGAAGTGACTCACTAAGGTGCTTCTGCTGTTATTTGAGAAAAGTTTATGAGAAGTGAAAAAGGAAACGGATGCTAATCCAAAGCAAAGAAAAAGTATTTTAAATCATCAGGAAAGCTAGTCATTCCAGAGCGCACAGTTTTGTTAGTAGAAGTAGTAGATGGAGACTTAAAAAAAAAAAAAAGTAATATCTGCAGTTTAAGGAGGGACACAAGGGACTCGCTACTCAGAAGTACTACTCAAAAGTTTGAACATATCTGAATCTCTTCAAGAACATATCACACAGACATCACACAACAAACAGGCTAACTAACAATGCTTATTAAACACCCAAACCTGCTGATGCAGTCCTAGCGAGAACATGCACTTTCAGTGGCACAGTCTTTCCTCCACGATTCCTTCCTTTTGCTCAAAGGTTACACACTTTTATGCAAGGATTTAATAGCTAATAATAAAAGAGGACCACACTGATAAACATGGAATTATTAGAGCTGTGTGGAAAGACCTAGTGATAGGTAAAATACCAGCTGCATACAAAGGTACACATGTACATACAGTTTGGGGAATTAAACCCCATCAGCCATAAGGCAGGTGCCAATAATACCAACCTAAGTGTGAAAAAACACATGACTGCTAAGGAAAAGAAAGAAATAAACCAACTGCTTTTCAGCTTTACTCATATTTCATAGGATCACTGTGTATGAAACTGCATAGGCTCAGTTAAATCATCATTATTCATATTAGCTCAGACTATCATTCTGGGAGATCTTCAAAAGCTGTCTGGACACAATCCTAGGCAACATGCTCTAGGTGACCCTGCTTGAGCAGGGGGGTTCGACTAGATGATCTCCAGAGGTCCCTTCCAACCTCAACCATTCTGTGATTTGTGACTGAAAGACTGGACTACTGATGTAGTGAATGTTACAATGCTAGGATATATTGCTGGGAGGTATGACTGCAATATCTGTTCCAAAAATCAAAGTTTCGGGAAAATATAATGTGAATTAACATCCCTTTGCTTACACTTACCAAAATACTTATTCAGCGTTCTGATTAGGCTGAAGTTGCCAGAAAGCAAAATCTCACAAACATGGCTCCAACACATTGCTTTAGTTACACATTTCCTCTGTTCTTTTAGGGGCACGAGAACACCCTAAATATGGATACTGCAACGAGTTTCACGTTAATTTAAACACAGCATTTATAGATGGATGTTAGAGAAGTGAGATGAGGCTGTGTGGTGGTAAGAAAATACAAAATACCATTCCATCAGTGGCAGTACTTCCACTATACTTGCTTGTTTCAGCACAAGTTTCCCCTAGACAAGCTACAGGAAATGGAAGTGAAAATAACCAAAATCATTGGGAAAACGGTTACAGATGCCATCTGGTCTTCACAGATGGGCCTGTACTGTAGGTCATGTACATCTTTTATCTCTGTCATCACTTACAGAAGAATTCAAAGAAGGTAAGGAAACTGAAGCAGTGACTCTAAGAAGCATACTATCAGTACACCATGTGGAGATGTAGCCACTTAACATTAATAGGAGTGAAAAAAAAAATTCTCTGGGCTGATGAAATTTCACTCAGAAAGGATACAGAATCTATTAGTTTGAAAGTCAAAAGTTCAGATCTGTAATGAATCACATTATCACAGTGAAACTGTGAAAACCAAATGGAAAAAAGCTATGTCAGAAAAATACAGCAATATTATTGTAGTACTGCTAACTATCATCATACTATCCACATGCCAAAAATATAATTAAATTTATCTCCAGGGTCTCTTTAAAGTCCAGCTGAATTATTTCCAAATTACAGATGGGAAACAGAGACACAAAGTTACTACCACTTTGTCAAACAGCACAGCAAAGCTATGAATCATATCCATGCTACCACTGCCCCCTCTTTCTGAGTGCAATACTTGATTTTAGATACGCTCCTCGCTCTTATGCAAACTGCATTCCAGTAATTTCACAAGAATTCCCCAGTCATGAGGAATTCACAGTTTTTACAGAACTGCACAGATGAAGAGTCTCTGCTTTTCCCACCTCCCTACTCAAAAGTAGTGGGGGTTTTGTTTACTTTTAAGATAAATGTTGTTTCACTTACTATTTAAAATAATACCTATCTCTTACTTATCTAGTTCCTAAGGAGTTAAACACAAAATACCTGCAGGCCTTTCATTCTGCTTGATAGAGAGCGATTTGTCCAAAATCATCCAGCAACACAGCCTAGAGTTGAACCTGCTTCTCCTACACTTAAGTTTCCCCTACACGATCACACTGAATTTAAGGGGAGGCAATCAGCTGAGCTGTGGCAAAGCAGAAGAGTGGTACAACAGAACATTCATCACAAGTCGTTTGAGCATTAGCAGAAAGTGGGGTTACTACTGCATTTCAGCACAACAATCTATTTGCCAATGCTTTTCCAATATGTTCTAATGCAGATTATCTCCCCAAGACTTCAGTCATTTCTTCATTCAGGAGAAGGGTGTTACATTGGCTAATGATGATTATCTCACTTATTCTCACTTGTCAGAAGTCATTCACTGCTTTAACAGTTAACGTTACAACTTCTTTAGCTCATAGAACAGCAATTCATTCAAAAGCCATCATGATATTTACTTGCTTTGAAGGGAAAATGGAAAATATAAAACAAAGCATAAGATTTCATATAGTTCATCCTAAAATACTGTCTACTTCAGTGGAGAAAGCCTGAATTCACATCTCTAGCACACTACCACCAGGACACTACTGCGTAAGAACTTCTGCAGCTTTTCACCTGCACTGGAACCACGTGGTTCTTCTTCTCAAGAAATTAACAGAATTTAGTAACCTCAGTGAGGAAAGCAGTTATTCTGAACTTAGGGGCACATAAATAAAGCAAAATTTCACCTCTACATTTACAAGGTAAATAGGAAAGAACTTAGTTTAGCTTTAAAAAACCAAAAGGGGGAACATTTTCCCCCTCAATTGTGTCTATGCTTTACGTGTTTGAGAAAGTATCTGTCCTAAGGATAGTTAACAATGCAATAACCCTGCACATTGACTGTTTGTAGTAGTACCTTAATTCCAACTAGCTAGCACATAAGCACTTAAATGGTCTATCTTATAAATTCTATTCAACATAACATGCAGAAAGAATAGGACGAAAATATTTAAAGGCAGCCAACAGTATGGCTAAAACTAAAATAATCAGACACTAACATAGATATTCATGTCAACTGTGGACTACTCAGCTAAAATCCATTTATCGTGTCTACATGGATTATATCAAAGGACAAAAAGATGGGAGAAGGTAGAAAAGGCAGAACATACAGAAATCTATTTTCTCTTGCTAAGGCCTTCCAAGATAACAAAGAACAAAAACATTGATGTTTAGACCAAATCATGTGAATGACTGCAAATTTTTATGCAAGCTCCACTTCCATTTTGATGATCCTGAAATACTATTCTTAAGGTGATGCAAAGACCATTCCTTGCATTGAGGTAAAAAAATAAAAATAAAAAAATTACTTAGTCTCAGCCTCTCCTGACTCATCTCCCCAAATCACTTTGCCATCTCCTGTTTTATAGTTAGATTGCAGAGTTTTATGCACTGCACAGAAATCATCTTCTCTCTTCTGTCTGTAGAATGCGAGGCCCAACAGCCCACAAAGGGTAACAAGAGTGCAGGCAACAAACAGCCATGTTTAGCCATGCTGCAGAATACATGAGGATAGTAAGAGGCTTTGCACCCTGGGAACTCCAGAATGAATACAAACAGCATAAAAAGACTCGATCAACAATTTGACCAGGACACTATCATCAACACTTACCATGGAAGGCACTATTTAAGAAACCAGCATTCATTTGGTCCTCAGAATCTCTCTTAGGGGCACTGTGGGTATTTGTTCACTACTCAGGGAGAAGAGCACCACCTAGTGAATCTCCAGCACTACTTCCAGGAGCACCTGCACACTCACGTTGGTCTCAGTCAACCCTGCTTGACTTAGGATATTTGCTAGACAGAGCAATTGATGGTATGACTAACATAAACACACACATATTGCAAATGACAAAGTGACGTAATGTTAAATAGATATTCTTTCAGCACCTGATATGCAGTGCTTTGTCCTTGAACAAACTCAGTGTCCTTCAATATTACCAAGAATAAGCCCCATTGAATGATCCAGTTAAGAAAGACACTGTTTTACAAGACACAATGGCTAGGATTCCTGTTTGAAGAGGGAGCAAGATGGATGGCAAGTCAAAGGTGGGCAGGGGGAGAATGGACACACAATGTTGTGCTAATACCCTTCCATTCAACATAAACTGACCTCTCAGCATCTGTGCTTGACTTCATTTAGATCAACAAACATCAGGAGCTTGGAAGACAAGGCTATGAACTTTAGAAGCTATCCAAAGCTGTACATTTACACCCATATAACATGTCACATTTTGTGTAGCTTAAAATAAGAGCTCCTAAACATTGCAATACAGAACTAGAAAGGATGATCAAGTCCAGTGTTACAGAATCAAAGCTATTTCTCAATTTCTAGACAGAAAAAAATCATAAAACAAAAGAATCTTCAGAGAAGACAGCATTTGCAATGGCTTGCCTGACCAATTACATACCAAAGTTTCTGTTAAACGGTTAAGGTGGTGACAGCTACCAATACATCAATATAGATAAATAAATACAAATAAAACTATATATAAATAGAACATGTCTACACGCTGTACTCCTGAAAATATATCAAAACAAGACACAAATACTATCTCAATATGAGAATCGCACGTTGTGTTTTGCAGACAGACATCTAAACATCCAAAATTAATTCTAAAGAACTGGAGTTGATGGCAAAGAAAACAAAAGATCAGAAGTAATTTTTTCCATAGTAAATGACCCTAAATGCTTCAGGTCACAAGTGTCTGTAGAACAGAACAGTTGTGTAAACTTTGAAAAGATTTTCCTCTAGTAGGGATATCATTTGCATACTACAGTTCTCCAAGAAATGAGCATCACTTGAAGACATGAGCACAGATAAAGCATTTTATCATTCATTTCTGTCTTGTACGCACCAAAGGTATTTTTTCTCTCCTCTGGAAACCAAACCAATGTATTAGCCTTACTGGGAAGTAGTACGGCTCTTTTCTTCTGATGCACACTGGTGTTCCCTCCAGACAATAGGAACCAGGACCTAAATATTTCATTCAGGTAGAGAAGTGTGATGATTACACTGAGTAATAGACATGATTTGTGAAAAGGTAATAAAAACCTTTAGCTCCTAGTGGTTTTGAACGAGATTTGTGGTTGCTAAGTAGCTCTGAAAAAAAAATTTTTTTTGAGATGTTTGAAATCTAGTAACACTGGAAGCAGATGGGTATAACTCTTGTTGTTTAGAGTATTCTAACTGGTTAAAAATGAATTCCTACAATCACAATACTTCAGTATTTAATGTAATACTTTTATAAATTTAAGGAACTCTGTACAAAACAAGCAGTTAATCTTCACAGCACTTCTTCAGGATGTGTTTAATTATACTCCAGACCATCTATTTTACAGATGACACGGCTAAAATAAACTACTCAAGTCATGCAGAAATCTTGATATCGCACAGTATTACAGCATTATGAATAGACTAAGTTTTCCATTTGCTATTAAGAACACATTCTGCTTCACAATTTTGAACTCATTCTTCAGACCACACTTACATGCCTGCATCACTAAACATGCCAACATCCACAATTTTGAGATACAGCCATGAAATGTTGTTTTCTCCTCCAAACAGGCAAAAAAGATATAATATAAAGACAGAACATTCTTATTTTAAAATACCTGCCTCAAGTTGGTATAATTTAGATTATTTGATTTTTTTCCATTCTTCTTGTTAATATAAATTCCATTCCAAATGCACTTGCATGGCTCCCACTGGTATCAAGAGATGCTGTGAATCTGCATCCAAGGGCAGAATCTATCTCACAGAGCATTAATACCTCTTAAAATCTGTAGCTCAGGGAAGTGTAGGTGTTGAGAAGCAATAATATGTCTTTCTTTCAAAAGGCATACAGTAAACTGGTTATTCATTCTGATAGAAAAGTAGTTCAGAAAAAAACTATGTTTTTCCTCCAGAATTTAGGGCACTTTTAAATAACAGCTATTCAAAATACTTCATTTCTGAAAACAGAATCTCAAAGAACAAGGAGATTCAGATTCATTTCAGCTGCTCTGCATACACAAGAGGAACGAATCCTATAGAGAAGTAACTGCAATTCACTTTTACAATGTGGAAGACCTAATACAATAGGGTCATATCACATTCTAGCAGCTACTTTCAAAGACTACTATATACTCAAATGCCCATTAAAACAAGCTTTCTATTCATATTTATGCATATTATGATCAATTCTGAGTCAATAACCAGAATACAGTAAAAGTCAGTTTGGCTGGCCTAATATTCTTTCCAAAATAAATTCCATCCAGGCTGCCTTTTTTTTTTTTTTTTTTTTTTACTGTGACCTTGTTATTTAATCAATAAAGGAGAATCTAAACAAAAGCATAACTGTCACAAAAGAAACACACCAATAATGCTCCTGATCCCACAGACTGCATCAGGAAAGCAGACCCACACCACTGTAACCATTTGTTATGGGACTGTGCACTGGTGCGAGGAGATCTGCTAGTGCTAATCTGTTTGCTAGATTAGACTACTAAAATACTGTAAGTGCATATGCACATATACAAATATATGTGTATATTATGCAGGCATCTACTTCATCAAAAATAAATGGAACAGAAAGGAAAAAAGTTCCTTCAGCATTACAGGGAACAATTTCCATTTTTGTTTAGATAATGCTTTTACATCTGAACTGCATTGGGAAGAGGTCCTCTGCACTTGATACCTCTTCCTCTGTGGCACAATCCTTATCCCCTAGAATTTCGCATTATGTTAGCTGAACAAGATTCAGCACATGTCACAAAAATAAAGAAACACATGAACTGCAGCAGAAGTAATGCAGAAAAGTTAATACAGCTTCAAAATCCTCACACTCACCTGAAGTACACTGCTCAGGAGTATCTTTCCACAAATCAGTACAAGAATGCCAGGAGAAGGATGACTTCACTTTCATGGATACTCTTCTGTTTGGCTGGTTCGTGCAGTCTATTCAACTCTTCGTTAAGGTTTTTCAGAACAAAACCACACCTCCTCAGCATGAACACAACATGATTAATCCTTAGAGATTGCCCATTGCACGATTTCTTATTTGAAGGATACTGGGGATCTAACATACCTCAAATGCCATTCAGTGACTATTAAAGATATCCTTAATCGAGCAGAAATATCACAATTATTAAAAAATTCTTGAAAAACAGGCAACTGAGGCACCTTCTGTGAAAAAAGGTGTATTAAATATACGTTATGGCATAATTTCTCCAGTTCCTGTTCATCAGTTCTAAACTTTTAGCTAAAAGTATCTTTGAAGGAAGAGCAGGTGACAACCAAAAAAAGAAAGCCAGAGTGACATCTCTACAGCTTTCGACGTCCTGTCCACCTCCACAGAAAAGCGGAGTCTCTGAAACTCAGCCCATAAAGCTGTCTTCTCAGAGACACACAAAGCATTACAAACAAATTGAGAGATGCATAGCAGCATCTGACAAAGGAAGCTCTAGAGCACAGATGTGCACATGTGTGAGCACAAAACAGGCCCCAAATTTTAGGAGGCTAAATAATCCAAAGATTTTGAACTAATTCCCACAGCAAGGTATAGAACAGGCTAAGCACAGGCTAGTTTAGGCTTAGGGAAGTGAGCAGGATTCCCCAAGGAAAAAAACAGATCTCATGTAACTATTCATAGAGTAACTGAATGCTCATGATAAAGATCAACTTCTTATTAGGGAGTTCAGTGACAAGCTGAAAGAAAAAAATATCTATCTGAAAAGAAAAAAACCTATCCTATCATATAAGCAAGGGAAAAGTACAGTTGGTTCTGGACTCCCATGGTTTAAAAGTCTTTGGGATTCTAATTTAAACGTTTTATTTGCATTTTTCCAACAATTTAATTTAACAGATTGTAATATAGAGATGTTTAAATTTGGAGTTAGTTTGGGTTTCTTTCTCTCCTTTTTTTTCTTAATGCCAAGCTCCCATGCCTGTCAGTTAAGAAGTCTGTATGTTTTCTAGTAAAAGCTTCACTGTCAGCTACACTGGCCTTTAGGAGGTGCTCGTAATCCTGTTCCTGCGGGTCAGTTTCTTGGTCAGCTGCTCTGCTGGACAAACCCCGACACTTCTCACTCTCCACATGAAGCACCAGTTCCAAACTCAGTTCTCAGACAGATCAGCTCCAAGGACTAACACTCCCTGTAGCTTCCTAGGCAACCTCATTCCCAACATATCTATTCCAGTTACTCTTACAACCAACCAGTTTTGTAACCAGCCCAACTTTTCTATCTCCCAACTCTTTTATAGCTGCTGGCAATCAAGACCAAAATCAAAATCCTAGCTGATCCCTTCACTATAGTAAAATCGTATGTGCTGTTTTGTGCTTTTTCTTCATTGCCCCATTAGTCTCCTGTCCATCAACAGAATCATCTGAAAGTTGAAATTTTCATTTGAATTTTTTCCCTCAAATAGTCCTGTCTCTTCCTCCTCCTAATCTTAACTTCAAAGTCTTCTTCCCATATTCATTTTTGTAGGGTTCACATTGCCATTATTAAAATATACGGTTTTCTTGCTTTGATCAAAGTCCACAAAAGATATCCTCCCACTTTTCCAACTCCTACCCTCCACTACTGTAATCCTTTCCCCCCCCTCAAAAGCACCCCAAAACAAAAAGCAATGCAAATAGAATAATGGAATGTATTTAACCAGCTGCAGGTAGTATTTTGCAAGATCAGCCCTGATGACTCTCTTTCCTATAGAAAATAATTTATTCTATTTTACCAAAAATGGATTTTTCTGATGTGGTTGATTACAGTGAGGCAGTGCTGGTTTGTGGAGTAGAACACAACAATCCTGAATTTTACTTTTAGCTTTTCCACTGGTCTGATATGTCACTCATGCCTCAGTTTACCCATTTGTAACACAGAGTTATGCATCTCTTTCATAAAAGGTTTTTTGTAGAGATACACTTGAAAAATAGGCATTGTTCACACTCTATGTTGCTATATAGCTGCAGTCTTTACCCTTCTTCAATGCTTTGTCTGAAAGTTTTATAGTGCGTAAAGAACATAATTAAACATATTCTGCTGATGACTTTATTCTGTTCTCTCTAGGCTTCACCTAGGATTTAGATTTATAAATGGACTTTATAAGCCAAATTTCTTCTCTTTTAACAGCTTTTACAGATTGATTTGAAGAAGCTGCTGTAGTTCTTTCTACACTAAAGATTACAATTATACTTCAATTGGTTTGTGATTGCTGAATTGGAAAAATAGTCACATTTTAACAAGTTGTATTTACATGTGAGTTTTTAAATGCAGTCTCATTATAGTTCGTATCAGCTTTGGTGGGAATTTTTCAAATGTTATCATACGATATAGGTGACCATAAAAACTCCTGCACTCCACAAAGCATGTTGCAAGTCTGAAGGAGAAGAAAACAAAACCCAAACTTCAAAACAAAGAATTTCTGACTCTGTGTTGCACACCACTATCAATGGCAACATTGTTTCCATAGTTACAAATGTAGACTGCTTCCAAGGAAAAAGAGAAACTAAAAATGACAATGCACAATCAAAACTGGCACAATTTTAGACAGCACATGTGGGATGGAGAAAGGAAGTAACACAGTGGCATGGAATTTTGTGGGGTTTTCGTATTCGACAGAAATGCCAGTGATCCAAGCCCATCAAGCTCAGAACAGTAAGAAGCAGTAAACCTCTCACTGCAATATCACTTGACACATTTCTACACCCAGTGGAAGGAAGAGGAGAATTAGAAAGGAAGGAATCCAGGAAATCTGGCAGGAATTCCCCAAGTAAATACACAGGGCAGTTCACCCTTTTACATCTGCAGGTCTAGCCACCTCCAGACTCAGGCAGGCTTTTTTTTTTTTTTTTTTTTTAATCAGGCTTCTTTGGGTTGCATTTCCGGTGTTTTTGTACAGTTGTGAAGACAGTCACATCCTTTATACTGCACTTGCCACAAATGATGCCAACGCATACATGCTGTACCTAGTACTGACAGTAACCACTCTGGGAGTGAATACAGCTTGAAAGCGAATGACTACAAAGGGCAGATAAATCCCAAACCAGTAAGAAGAGGGGGTAAGGGCCTAGGGGAAATATAATAGCCTCACCATACGAAAGGCTCTCCACACTATCCAGTACTATTTCATCTTTCAGTAGGAAATTCCTGATCCCTAAATAAGTTATTACCTGTGTAACAGCCTACTTCGATATCAACCAACTACTCCGGAATTATGACAAATCCTCATAACTTTCATACTAGATAGGGAGGTAAATTCTTCTCTTTCTACTGGTGGAACTCTGGAGGTCCACAAACATGGACCCATCTCAGTCAATTCTGTATCTGAGAGTCATAATAAAACCCAAAGGTGAATCCAAGCCCTGCACAAACTGCAACAGCACCACTCTTCTTCTCAGATGAACAAAGGGCATAATGTAGAATTTCTCTAATTTAGTTTCAAAAAATTTAGCTCTAGCACCTTAGTTTGCATCAGCATTTGCATTTACATTGTAATAACAAGCTCAGTAGTTTACACTGGGAACAAGATGCCACTAGAGTTTGTGGTGGTGTGTTCAGAAATGCAGGTTATCCGGCTAATTCTTCCCTTATCAAAGTGAGCGGCAACACTTAGAAAAATCCCACCTACCATGTCCTTCCTTAGTCTCACAAGCTCTAAGGAATACAGTTACCTGTTATAGCATTTTCTCCCAACAATCTTTTTTAAGCAAACACTTGATAAAAGCCACACAAGAAGACAGTTTTATCTGTACTCTACACTGAAAGCCACGTCTGGTACAGGCAGGGGAGAGAAGAATGGTTATTAGAAGATGGTTGTCACGATTTCCTCAACTGTTGTCATTGCATGGCTGTTGCTCCTTTACAACAACATTTTTTAAGTACCACACTTCGGAGGCATTGCTTCTATGAAGAATATCAGATCATGGTAAATGAAGAAGTAGCTCGAGATTACAAATCAGCCTTTGCCATACACGGATGCTGGCAGATAGGACCTTCAACAATTGACACAAGAACAGAACAGAACACCTCATTATCTTCATTATAGCATCAAAAGCCCCAACTGTTAGTAATTCTAAAATAGCTTTTGCCAAAGCTGATTAACATTCAGGGGCAGTGAGGAAAGTGCAGAATCAAAATCTCAATCACAAGAATACTACTATTCAGATAAAGCTAATACTACTACTACTACAAAAAAAAAGGCTATCATCTCTCAATTGAAGTAACTCAGGCAGCCATACAATAAACATTAAACTTGCAAATTAGAACTATTAATCCTTGCAGCATATGCTTGACTAAAAAAGTAAGCTAAGAACAAACCAAAATGATAAACAAATGCCCAGTAGGAGTAGTAGTTCTAACATGGAAGCTTTCCTCAAAAGATAACTCTTGCTCTTTTAAATTATTTGTGACAGGCACAAGATAAAATAAAGACAGGTCAGGCTCTGCAACTTGGAAAATTTTCACAATACAGGCCTTATATTACATCTCAAGTTTTTTTTGTTGTTGTTTTTTGTTGGGTTTTTTGGATTTTTTTAAGATCTAGCTTTCAGCAACAAGCTGGTGTTGCTGAAAAACAAGGTATCGATATGAGCAACTGTGATGCTCAAATACTAAGGATCCTAGTGCTGTCATGTCTTTTAATTGCTGACTGAAATGGACTCTGTTGGAGAGGAAGTAAAAGCAGGTTTTTTACATTTCTATGTTTGCCTCAGGCTATTAGCTGAAAAATGCAGGACTTTTTCTAAGGTATGTCAGCACCAACTATGTGTCACATTTCATTATTTAATAATTATGCTGATAGCCAAAAAAGAATAATGCAACTGACACTCTGTTAAAATAAAAAGTATTCCCCAAGGCATAACATCACTGACATGCAAGCATCTTAAGAGGAAGTGTAAAAATGATATAAGGAACTATTTATCTGTACTGCTGTCTTTTCCATCAAATAAGTCAGTTACGTATGCACTGAATATTTAATTAAAATATTCTATGCTGAATTTTTTTTTAAAACATTTCAGATCTGAAAGCAAAACGCAATGAAACCCTTCTTTGTCTATGAATAGGAGCTACTAAGAGAAAAAATGCTATCTATATTGTACTACCCTATGTTACAAGGTTTTCTTCCTTTCTTTCCAGATAAACGATCTTTCTTCAACTCCCAAAATGAGAAACTAACCAGAAACCAACCATGTTAAAAAAAAAGGAAAGAAAAGATAAGAAAGAAAAACAACCTTGCTTGTCAAGAGTTTTCAATCTAAATAAAGTGCAATAATGACTCTATGATTCAAGCCTTAAATATTGAATTTGTGAACACTAGATCTTTGTAATAACACAGACTCAGATCAGACTTCAGACTTCCAACATTATGAATTGGGCATGTTACCCCAGCTCTTTATGTTTTTTTATAAACTGGTCCTTACAGACTCCAGATTTGGGAAACCCAGAGCTCTAACTTCATACAGCTTAGAATGTGTTCAGTTTAGATTGTCTGAAAGTTACAGAGACTGGCACAATTACCAGACTACAAAATTATGTTTTATATAAGTCAAAGTAACTGCCTTCATTCACCACAGCCAAATTCTGATTCTTTGCTATCACAAGAGATGTCCCATCTATTTCTTGCAGGCATACTTACCGCAAAATGTGTGCTACCCTATGTGTTGATGTTGCATAAACCACTGGGAGAAAGCATTTCGGCATTTGTATATTTGAGCAATGATATTTAAAATATAAGATTTCAAATTCAGTTTCCTTCTGAAGCCAGCCAATATCATGTTTACATACTTTTTTTTTAACAACTATTAATATTTTTTAAATTGGCCAAAAAAAAAGTCCTTCAAGAAGCTGGCAGATCTAGTTCTTTGTTCACTCAGCACAGCATTTTCATTCCTAGAACAATGACAGACAGAGAAGTATTGTGTTTTCAAATGTATTACAAAAAATCCTGTGATTTAGTTGTTGCTATTAAAGAATTATATTCAGAGATAATACATTCTGAATTGAAATGATTTCTACCTAATTAACCTTTTCTTATGTTCTAGACACAGAAGTTATAATACATTTGACTACAGCAGTACCAGAAGAAGGTAGGTGATTTTAAACATGTTATCTATTATTTTGTTGCCTATTCCTCAAATAGCGCTAAACGAAAGATTATTTAAAGTTTTCTCCCAGTAATCTAACATCTGTCTGCACAGTATTTAAAGATCCTTTTGTCTCATCATCCTACAGAAATAAGTTGAGATCTACAAAAACAAATATTACCAGTAACACTGTAGAATGTCAGTGTTCTTCACAAGTTTAGGACTCAGTAAACCACCTGCACTTTTAGAATGACAACAACAAAATAAGGACTCTGGCTATACTGAAAGACACAAACAGGCACCATCCCTATGTCTTTGATCTACACAGAAGTGAGAAGGTGTTTGATGCTCTGATCCTGCTGAGCATACAACTGGGGGTTTGCGTCCTACCCTCAACCCCAATTTCCAAATTCCCCTGATTCCCCAGGGATCGTGTCACTTATCTCAAAAGTTTCCTTTGAATCTGGAGGCTGCTCAGGGACAATGTTACGCTGCAGCACAAGGTCACACTAAATATAATGGGTCACAAGCTTGGCCAGCTCCTCAGACAAAGATACCACAGGAGAAGACAAACACAGTTTCTCTACATTCTTCTTCTGTATACTAAACAAGCAGAGAACAGGCTTCTTTCTGAGTACAGAAAATGACAAATAGGGAAAGACACTGTTTTGGAAGATCAAAAGCCTATAAAAGTACAACATAAGCTTTGGTACGTTGTGTTTAATATACGCAGGATATTTTGACATATACATTCTTGCACAAAATGTCCTTTTGAAACACACTTGCAATGTTAATGGCAAGATGACTCCGTATTATTCTAGATGTGCATTCCTACACATACGGATACTAAGGTTAAGTTGATAAATTCATTTCTAATCACTTCTGTAAAAATGGCCTTATTTTTCAAAATAGCAAATACCATTAAAACTCATTGAAATCAGCATCATATTTGAAAATAAGGAATAAAAAAGGTATACAGACTTCAATTGGAGACAATTTTATAACTTCTGGGAAAAAAGACTTACCACAATTAATGACAACACCTCGGTTCACCTCATATCAATTTGTCTTACTATCAAAGTTGTATTAAGACTCAACTGAGTACATATTAGATGTTTTCTGTTACAGCTAATTTGCAAAAATAAAAGTCAATGCCTCTAACAAAATATAAGCATTGATTTTTCCACCTGATAAAAACAACCACCAACAAGTTAAAAAGCACAGAACTCTAGGAATAAACAGGCAGTTACATGATAACATATTTCAGTTTGTGAGGGTAAAGTTATCTTTCTCCATTATTATTTGAATTTATTTTGTTATTCTTTTTGATAAATGCAATTAAATTTTTATCAAAATAAACACAACTACCAAGTTAAAAAACATATCAACCCATCCCAAAATCCCCAAGCTTTTACTGTCACTTAAATGAAAGCACAGTGGCTAAATAAACCCCATTACTAGAGTTCAATATCTGGAAATTTGTATATTGATGCTATTAAAATAACTACATTAGAAATCCTTTTGCAGAGAGAATACCTGGAGCGTATGGTTTTTCTTAAGTTCTGGCGATTGCAGATAAGTAATACCTTTAATCTGTTTTTCCCCTCATATGAAATTAAGTTAACGGTGCTGACTTTCCTGCACCCTGAGAATCTCTGTCCCAGAAAAAGAAATACAAGATATTGTAATATGTAGCTAATATTTAGTTTTAAAATATTTGAATTCATTTTACAGATAGATGTTACCAGTGAGCACTTGTTTAAAAAAAAAAAATACAAAAAAACTCACAAACTCAAATACTTTTCCAGACTCTGGGCACATCACTACCACCAACATCACATCCCATAGGTATCAATGCAGAAAGTGAATGAAATATATCCAGTATTACAGAAGAGGGAGAATTATCTTAGACATTTCAGATAACATAAGAGAATGTTTTAAACAAATTCAAAACCAACTGTTCCTGAACATGATTTAAAGTTGACACATGCATGTATATTTTAACATTCAGAACAACAAATATCAGTTTCTTTAAAAAGTCTATAAAATAACTCAGATATAGATCTACTTTTCACATGCCATTTAAACTGCATTAGTAAAATGTATGTCAACAGATACAAAACATTCCAAACTTGTATCAGATGATCATGTTCTTAAATCATACTGCTATATTCATGGCAAAGCGCAGCAGCAGCATCTATTCAGGAAGGTGGACAGAAACAGTAGAAACAATGGCCTTACTTGCTGAAGTCCCTTCCTCAGATTTTGCAAAACACAAAGGCTTACCTTTCTGTACACCAGCATGTTTGGGGATTCATCAGCCACCCCGTTGCTGCTTTGCCCGTAATTATTTCCTTGCGCCATGTCGCACAGTTTTGATCCGCTTCTGAATGTTGCACTGTGAAAGGTAAAAGTGGTCTTCATAAGACACCGCCTCAGGTCTCCTTCCTTCACTGCTGATTAATGGACCTGACTTTCTACTAACATGTTATCACAATCAGTGTATGCTTTCTCCACCAGATATTTACACTGGGGCAAAGCAGCTTATTCACTATTTACTGTCATTACTCTCTTTTGCATGCAAATAATGAATGCATGTAATATGTTAATCTAATTTAGACTTTAATGAATCGTCACTCCAAATAGTTCCCTGACATACCACTAACCACTGTACCATGCAGGTACCTTCTCACAAAGCACTCCTTTCTCCTCTACACAGGCTGCACCAAGGGATATTGTGCACCTTCCAAACCACAGTTTTGAACTGGCTGATTTGGCCCGTGACTGTGTTCAGCAATGTCCTCTCCTCACTGTTCAGGCTATAGCGACTTTCACAACCCACAAAAAGCAAACCAGCTGCTTTGAACTTCTCTTTAATTTACCAGCATGTGTGTACTCCTACACATACGCCGACAGGGAGGGAGACGGGTGACGGAAGGAAGGGAAGAAACAAGCTAGAAAACCTTCCTGGTTGCTTTCACCTACTTTCATTCTACTTCACTGCAAAAAACTGGCTCCGCCGCCAGCCCCGCTCCTCTCCGCCCTCCCCCCAGTCACACGGGAGCTGCACTAAGCAAGAGCTCAGATCATGCCGTAGCTCCGGCTTTGCACGCAGGTGTAAGAATGTGCTCCGTCTACAGACCACACCGGCGGCTGCGGAGAGCCTGGAAGGCTGAGCTCCCGTCCAAACATTTCCCTCCCAAGCCCTCCCCAGACCTCCAGGCTGCGGGCTTGACTGCAGCGTGCCCGCCACGCCGGCTCGCCCTGCCCTGCACACGCAGTGCGCGCCTCTCGGCACCAAATGGCAGCGCCGCGCCGCGCCCGCGGCTTCAGCACCGCGGACAGCGCCGCCGCCGCCCGGGGCGCTCTCGGCGGCGCCCCCCCTCCCCCGAGCGGGGCGCGGAGCAGCGCGCAGCTCCCGGCTCCCCGCCCCGCTCATTTACCTCCCGGGCCAAGGTCACTGCGCGGTGGCCGCGGCTCCTCGCCTCCTCCCGCCGCTCCTGGCGCGCCCCGCGCGGTCGGTGTCAGGCGACAGCAGGCGGAGGGACGCGGCGATCGCTCATCACACACGCGCGCGCGGGCACCCGCACACGGACACGCGCGCACTGCGGGCGGAGGCGCTGCCGCCGCCGGTGCTGCCGCCGCCGCCGAGGCTGCGGCTCCCCCAGCTTTGCCGGAGCGGCGGCAGCTCAGCTCCCTCCCCGCAATGGAGCGGCCGTCACGTGGGGGACTGGCACGTCAAAGGTGCTGCTGCCGCTCCGCCACGCAGCAGCCCTCCTCCTCCTCCTCCTCCTCCTCCTCCTCCTCCTCCTCCTCCTCCTCCTGCTTGCCGCTCTCGGCTCGCTCACCGAAAACAGCGGCCAAGGAACTGCAGCTGCCTGCAGAGCTGGCAGCAGCCCCTGTAAATGAGATTAGGCAGCACTGGAGGGCTGGGCAGGAAGAGAATGTGGGCTAATGGGATAGGGAAGGAAGGGGGGAGGTGGTGGTGAAAGAGACGGATAGGGAAAGTGTGTCACCTTCTCGTTTTTACGTCCTTTACCAACAGGGAGTCTGCTTGTTCCTCTGCCCTATGCTGGACACTTCATGTCTTTTGGGTTTGTTTTTTTTCTTTTTCAGTGAGAACTAGAGGGAGCTTGAGCCATGCTGGCACTGCAGACCACTTTGATCAGTGGAACAGAGAGACCAGAGAGCAAGTCTGCTCCAGGCTGATAGCAAGGAGCTCTCAAGACACCCTTGGGGCTGCTTTGCTACATCCCAAGCAACTGCCTAATTTGCCAAGGCCTAGAGCTTACCATGATGAAATTAAAAATCAGATGTGTAAGTCATACTTTCTCATCACACAGAGACAAGAATGGTTTGATTTTCCAGAAGTGTTGAAATGTCTTGAACTCAACATCCACAAGAACAGGAGATACTTAAGTAGTTACCTTTTGTATATTCCCATTTGAAAGTGTCTTTTCTGGAAATAATAACTCTTATTAAAAGGATGATGTTGCAAAAGAAGTCACTTCAGGGTGACAATACCCTCTACCACACACTGCACCTTGTGGAGTGTGCCCTGGCAGAATCACTGCAATTCAAGCTTGGAAGTTTCCACACATACTGTGTCATCCCCACTGTTGCTCTTTCTGCCTTCCTCACATCCCAAAGAAACTCAGATCAACTCTATCTTGCTAGAAGTTACCTTTTAAACCGTCCTTTTCCAAATTTTGCAGAGGCCTTCAGGTCCTTTACCAGAGAAAGTGATAAATTAGACAAGCTGATGACAGCGAATCACAGAGGCCAATGTAAAATAAGGGGCACAGAATGATTGGACTTCTTGGGGAGTGGAGGAAGACAGAGGTTTGATAAAGGTCCTAGAGTGAGCACTGGAGTGAAGGCAGATGATCCGAAAAGTGAGTAGGAATGTTCTTGAGGGAGGGCAGAAGTAAAAGGTGAAATGACTCAACAGAGAATAAGAAGCAACAATTGAGTTGAGCGGGATATATTGGCAATAAAGAAAAGAAGCTCTGTAGCAGAAAGTGTATGTCCAGACTTTTTCAATGGAGAATAATTTGGTATGTCACAAGGAAAAGGCAAGTGGAACCAAACAGTCTGGATACAAGAGAAATCTAGAGTTTTGAGATGGAAGAGAGATCAACACAAGTGAAGGAATTTGATAGTGCAAGAGGAAAGTGAAAGAAAAGAAGTATCAAGGGTGAAAATAGTGGGCAGAGAAAAATATAAAACTAAAGAATAAATAGAGAACTGAGAAAAGGCTTCCTTCCATTAAAAATCCACTCAGTGTACGGTAGCATTTTGACAGACCTAAGCAATGAAATCTGAATCCAAATGTTAACCTTCCAAAGGTTTTTGCACAAACTCTGGTGATTCAGTTCAGTCCACCACTGAGAAACGGGTACCAGCAATAAAAATCTGGATCTGTATTTCCCTAACTTTTGCATACACTTCCTAAGGACACAGTATTGTAGTGCTCAGTTACTACAGACTGTGTAAGACTGATAGACGTGCTGGAAGTCAAGGGGAACATATCTCTCAAGATCTGTTAAGAACACAAGTCACAGGCTTATGGCTGTGTTACCTCAAAATAAACTCAAAGTCTTATTTATCAGACAGTGGTTTACATTTCTTTTTGAGAGCAGAAATGGTAACTGCACAGATACACCTAAAATGCAATTTTACCTTAAAAGTGAGGTAGGAGGAAAATCACCAAAAATATTGACGATACACATACATTCCTTCCATTTACTCTGTCAGCCAAAAATGACTGTATCTTAAAATAGTGTATGCATTAAAGGGCATAGAAATCAAATGTTAGCAAGTTTCCAATATAGTCATAAGTTTATTTTCTTACCTTATATCATCTTATTACTAATCCAAGACAGAAAACTAGAGAAAAGGAAAGTCTCTTGTACTGCAGTTTTTGGAGTATGCACATGAAGTAGTTTCTGTTTTACAAGATGTCTTTAATCTAGCTATTTACTATAAGCTACTCAGCAAGTGAATTTTGGCAGGGGTTATGTGTCTTTGAAAAACTCCGCAGCAAATCTAACTAGTTTAGGCAGCAACATTTCCAAGTTTTTTACTTTCTGAGAATCTATTCAAAACTAAAGGCAGAAGTATCCGAGTAAAGATTTTAGTTATACAGCTTCTAAGCTTATCTTACGTTTTTGTTTTAAATATTCTGATTATTTTCACAAATCAAGTAAAATACAAAATGTTACATTAGTTAGGCAAGGTTTATATTTTTTTGAAAATAAACAAATTTCCACTATTAAGTATTTCCACTATTAATTCCACCATTGATCATCATAAATTAAGTTCTAAAGTAAATTCAGTCAAGTATACAGATAGAGTAACAATCTGAACCTACAGAAGTTAATAGGTGTTTTTCCACTAACATCAGAGAACTGTACTTGTACTCAGAACCAGAGGCTTAAACAGCCCAATAGTGTGTCTGATAACTACAGACTTCCTACGCTGAAGCACACCAAGAAGTCTTCCATTTCACCAGCATGTCCAGTATTAGCATGAAACAGAAGCTCTAATCTCTGCAAGAGTTAAACAAGAAAAAAAAAAAAAAAAAAAAAAACACGAGAAACAACCCAATAGAATTTCTTTCTGTCACCACATTGTGCTGAAATGGACCCTGGACTGGCCACTTCCACCCACATAAGTGAAAAGAAAGCTGTTTCATTATTTCTTTTAAAAATGTACAACTGGAAAAACTTATTCTGATGCAGATAGAAGAATCTGCTAAATAGCCTATAAAAGATAAAGATTCATAAATTAGTTGCATATCTTTCCCATGTTGAGAATCATCACTTATCTCATACATAGCCAGCATTAGCTTCCCCAGAAAGCGTGGCCTGCCAAAGGAGGAATGTCCTGTTTCAAAATGCAAAGCAAAACTGCTCATTAATAAAACAAAGAAGATAGATAAAACTGCCCTTTGGCAGTCTTTCCTAACAAGGCCATAAAGTACATATGATTTAGCAAGCTGATGACTACATTTTCTGCATTTAGTTTGCATAGTCAATACAACTCAAGTATTCCAATAACATCATACGCGTGTGGTATACATTACACACAGGCATGCAGCTTCAAGTCAAAATATTATTTCAGCATGTGTATGATAATCTGTCTGGACGTGAGAGAGGGAATTTTTCAGTCTTGAAAAGTGTCCTACTAAACAGCACTACTATATTATGTTGATATGCTCCCTATATCCATGAATTTCCTCTTGTCTTATGCCTAGACTGAGCATTCCTTGGAGTAAAGACATGCCATGCAAGCTCTTAGCACAGCGTGATCCTGGTCCATGACCAAGTCTTTAAAACATTATAGAATTATAAACAATCACATTCAAATTTATTGAGATAACACAGACATTCAGGTTAACTAGGCTCCAGACACTGACATGAGCTAATACTGTGCTGCCTTCAAGTATAAAACTCAGATTTTTTCCCCCCAGACTAGTTAAGCACAGAGCCAGTCTTTCTACTTTAATTAGACATATTTGTGATATCACAGAACAGCAAGTATTTCAATGCCAAGCTCTGAACTGGTAGCTAAAATTCCAGGCCCAATCCTTGGCCTTTCTGATGAGATTTGAACACCTTTTTGAACACAGATTTTGGACACAGAACTGAATTGCAATCAATCCATTTAATATAGGTCTTCAAGTGTCATTTAGAAGATTACAAGTTATGGTACATATTTGCTAGAACTGAACCCAGGACTGACTTACAAACTTCACTCATTCCTTTGTGGCATCTGGTTTGTCACTCATCTGCCAACTCTATTGAAATTTTCATTACCTCTGTCGATTTATGATGCTGAAGGTCAAAGCTATTTGTACTCTGTTTTTTTAGGGCAAAAGGTCAAAATATCAAAAAGTAGAGTTTTAAAAAAGAAAAGGAGGAGGTAATTAAATAGCAACCTATGTAGAAAGAGAAAAAACTTTAAAGTGAACTGATAAAACAGATGAGCAAAAACCCTAGAGAGTCATGGACAGACATGATTTCACAGGAATAGCAAAGTATTAGAAATAAGGACAGCCCACATCTCCATAATCTTTTTCTAAAGTATGATATACATGCACATACACAATATATATGATACACAGTATGATTTATATATACATAAAACTAACTTCATATCCTACTGAAGATGTCAATTACTGCCATAGAATATTCACAGTCACTTAGAAGCTAATACCAATACGCTGCCCACCAGGGCTATCCATGGGGATAAACAGCTTCTACTAGAGACAAGGGAGACCAACCTCAAGTACTTGCACTTTTGAGTCTTGACAATCAACCAGTTCTAATTACATCCAAAAGAGGGCAGCCTTTCTCAGTCAAAGAGAAAGAGGTTAGATTAGATATCCGATATACAAGAAATATCAATCAACATTAATATTCTTTCCAAAGAAATAGCTATCATAATCAGCCATACATTTTCATTTACTCAAAAGGTGAGAGTGCTCGCAGAATGAGAAATATTACACTATATTCCTTAAAACTGCCTGAAAGACTGAAGATTAATTATTCCTGATCTTATGTCTAAATCACCAACTGCTATGAAATCAAGTAAGCATGTGAAAACAGAACTGATCTCCAGAAAAAAGATGTATTTTTGAGTCTAGTCTGGATGTGATCATACCAGAATCCTCTCCAACTAAAGCAATGTTTTGAATGCTTGTCTCCCAAATCCCAAAACTGCTCTTTGAGAGGCTTTTCAATTTTGTGTAAAAGCATTATTGACAAAGAATGAACCTAGAGTCAGGGAAACTGGACATTGGTCTCTGCTCCAGATAAAATATTTTAAATATGGATGGATTGCTCTCAGCTTCTCCTAGTGCTTGGTGTTTATAACACTCTCCCAGAAGGCACCGGTGAGAGATTTATACCCATATCTTAGGAGATGTTGTGTACCTCTCATAGGAGTGTCCTAACTACTGAACAACTGTATATGAGGTAGGGGAAGAAAACATGGTGACTGTGGCTTTATAAATTTAGCTATAATTCTTTTAGCCCAAGCTATGTTATTAATTCAGTCTGGCATTAGTTTCATGTCAAAAATATGTAGCCTTTTGTTAACTTCTTTGTGACTAAAACCATAAAAATCTCCAACAAACCAGATAACTAGTCCCTCCACTTCCCTCCTAAAGAAAATCTCTCAAGCCTGATCTATGGGACTGCAATTACTCAGATCAAAACAGAATAAGCCACTGATTAAGGACTGATTAGAAGTAAGTCACTGATTTAGACTCCTCCGGCATGAAAGTGCTAGAGAAAGGAGGACTCAGAAGCACTACAAAGGCAGGAGGGAGCACTCCGTGTATGAGAATGCCATGGTTACAGACCAGACCAGATTAATTGTGGAAAGACATCATAACAGAATTCATGGGAGATGCTGAGAACTAGCTGAAGGAGTAATTCGTGTGGCAAAGAATTGCACTGATAAATGAAAATAAACCAGCAGAAGTAAGCAAGGAAAAAGAGGCGGCTCAGGAGAGATGGCAGAAAGCACAGAACGAGTCATAGGACTTGGTCATGGTTAGCAGGGGGAGGTCCTTGCATATAAAGGTAGAAGAGTAAGCTGTTGAAATGGCTTTTGGAGAGATGGCAGATGCATTTAAGAAGTTCATGAGGAGACATGAGGGAGAAACTGAGAAATTTCAAAAGGTAGAATTGTTCCTCAGCCCATCATTCACCTCCCCTGCTTATGCAAAGGGAGAATTTCTAGAAGCTTCTGACAACAAGTAAATGCCAAAATACCAAAGTACCTGCTGAATTTTACAGGTTTTTGCCAGATGTCACAGGTGGTTTCTCTTATTAAATATATATATATGTATATATATTTCTCCAATGTTCCTCTGCAACTGTAAGCTAAGTTTCCACATACTGCACAAACACCAAAAACTGTGGTAGATACCAAGTCAGGAAATGGCTTCAAATGGTAGCACCACGCCATCATAGGTAGCCTAGAAGTGCCAAACTCAGCTATGCAAGCTGCTACTGAAATTCCCAGCTCTGTTGAATCCCTCCAGCAATCAGGGTTGGTGTGACATAATCTAATTAATTCACTGAGCTGAATGCACTGGAGAAAAAGGCGCTCAGCAGTTTAACAGGTTTCGTTCATCACTTTTCCTTCCTTCCCCTGCCTTTCATTTTGAAGTTCCCTCTATCATTCCATGCCTCACATCCACAGATAATCTAATCAATCAGCCTTTTCTAAAGGTTTAAATCAGCCAAAATCGCCTCCTAGGTTGTACATGACAAACTGAACCCATCTGCATCCATTCATATTCAAGTACACACAAAACAGTTATTACCTCACAGAAATACATGGAGTTTTCATTCTTTTAAAATTCTACATAGCATTCAGATTGAAAGGAAAGCTTTTTTTTTTTTTTTTTAATTAAACTCTCCAGACACTCATAGGACTAAAAAAATCACAAAAAGCAAATAAGTAGGTGTCTATGTCAGGTGAAGATTCCCTATTTATAAAAGGATGTAATAGAACAATGAGCTAAATTTTTTTTAAATCACAGTATAAAATAGAGCCCCTCTCAGAACTCACCCCACTTCACAAAGACTTTCTCTTCAGACTGAGAGATTATTAGAAGACCTTCACCTTTTATACAATTCCTCAAATCTTACAGGAAACTTCCTTAAAACCCCAAAGTGCAGCTCTGAGAACCTTCCATAGCTCAGACCAATTGGCTGGCAAATAAAATTATATTTGTGAAAACAACTTGGCTGTATTCTCTCTAAAACCAAAATGAAAGAAGAGTTCAAAATAAGAATAAATCTAGATGTACAAAGTGGTCAGCTACCACAGTCTGAATAGTCAAGAAAAGTCTTACAAAGACTCTGATATTGTAAAACTTGGCTCAGCTTCCAGTATTTGAGGGTCCATGACTAAAATACAGTTCTTTTCTTAAACTATATTATAATATCAAGGCACTTTTACTGGCAAGAAAACCAAGTCACCCTGACCTAGAGCTCATAGCCTAAATTAGACATAAAATGAGGTTAAAAGGAAATTTAAAAATGCAAGACATGTAGAAAAAGAAATCTGATATTGTATATTCTGTTTCCAAAATGTGAACATGTCTGATCTTTGTTACACTGCATAGTACTATTCTTTACTTAATGTAAAGAACTGCTAAACACAAGGATATACGCAGTTAACTTTGTCACTAGCTTCCACTTGGTGCTAGAAGTGGATAGCAAAATCTGATAAGGTATCTGACAGTTAGACAAAATGCTTAATTTAAAAAATATCCCCCTAATTATGCAGTGGTTCAAGCCTTATTTTTGGCAAGAGAAAGGAGACAGCTTCAAGGAGCAGTAAAGAAGTAAACAGAGGCTAAAGATAGCAGAGCTCTGCTGTGCCTAGATAGGAAACTAAAATTTTATGCAAGAGAATTGGGCATCAAAGCAAGAGACTTGTAAAAAATAAGAACTTGTTTTGTAGGGGGGGGGAGAGAAAGATATTTAGTCACAGGTCTTTGGATAACTGAAGCAAAAGAGAGATGGAGCCAAGTGAATAAAGAGGTCATGACAGTCAAGGCAGGAAGGTAGCATGAATACATCCAGACTGAAAAATGGTTTCACAGTGGGGGAGGAGACTACTACTTATTTAATAAGGAAGGAGACTAAAGGAGACTCCACAATCTCAATGGCCCTGTATGCCAACTGAAAATTGTGCAGCTGTCAAAGGTGAAGAAAAAGGATGGGCTAGGATGAGAGAAAGGGAGCAGGAGGATAATTCAGAAAGCAAGGAGGAAGGATTGATCCAATTTTCTGTGCAAACTGGTTAGATTACCAGAGTAAAATTAGGGGGAAGAAAACTAAATCCAAGGATAGACAGGAAAAAAAGCTGAGCTTTATAGGAAAAAGAATGCACTTGGCTCTTCATCTCAACAAACAAAAGAGAATGAATGACAGAGAGCAAAGGGGAAGGTTCACAGAGTCACAGGAAATCAAACTACTTTGTCAACTGGGCAAAAAAGCAAAGAGCATTACAGGTCACAGAAGAAGAAAAGTATCAGCTCTTACTGGGCAAGGACAACCTGTCTTTAAAATTAGCTGGTGTCATCTGCTTCTTGACTATAAATAAAGAGGAAACAAGTTCTGAGCAAGTTTCAGACAGGGAGAGCCTGGGTTTTTATCTAGGAATAAGTTTAGCCAGTAAGAAACAAGGCTGGTTGCAAAATATGGAAAACTAAGTTATTAGTCTGAGCTACAATAGCTCTCAGGGATTCCTCTAAAGACACGACACAGAGCCGCAGTAAGAACTGCAAAAACGTAAGGAAACAGGAATTTTATGTGACAAAGGTAGCTGAAAGTTACTGTCATGAACATGACTGTATACATGCTTTCACACTGTCATGTGCAACCTTCACTTGTCTGATGATGCTACAAGATGCTAAAGCAAAGATTATCTAACTTGTGTGTTTAGCCTCATGGTAATACATGTGCTGCACTCACGACTGTGGCTATGTAATATATGCAATACATAATACTATGTAATTATAATGCAGTTACATCTGGCACACATTAATTAGAGAAAACGGTTTCATATTGGCTCAGATTGTTTCACGGAATTTGAGAGAGGAAGAATAAACAGAGATGAAATCTGATTTTAGCTCAATTAGTACACCTTAAACCAAAAGCTTCCTCAGAGAAAAAGCAGCAATCAAGACACTGCCTCTGGTCTGCAGCAGATGTTCCCAAGTGACTGCTAGTTAGGCCCGCAAATTCAGCAATAGCTCTTTTCAGTTGACTTTATATTATCATTTCTGATTTGTTCAGAGATGATTTCTGTGGCCATATTATCATTTCAGTTCTCATGAGAAGAAATACTCTTCATTCTCCTAAAACACTATGACGCCTTCCAAATAGGTTAAGAGGAAGAACCTTGAAATACAGAACCTGCCCTGCAATCTAGACTGGTAAGATCTTGCAAAGTAAAAATCCCCTTCACAGCAAGATTCAGCAGGCATGAGACTTACATCTGGGAAGCAAACTGCAGATATGGGATTGTATGTATACATCCCATATCCCTGGCTAACCATTTTAAGCCCACTAAACATCACTAGTTTGGTGAAGCATGTTCCAGGAGATTGTTGCTAATATTATAAAATACCTACATTGCTTTCTCAGTCACAATATAGCTTCCAAATACTTGTCCTTCCCAGCCCTACCCTTGAGGGTACACACAATACCCCAATAATTTGTATGCAGGCACTTACGACAGTGGGAAGTCATGGGCTCGGACTGATGATGGCCATTTACTGGTACTATGAGAATGTTTGGATTCTACCTGTCACCAGGTAATAATGCTGTCATCACAGGATACTACTGCTACATCCACATTAGTCTTCTTCAGCGTGGCCTCTTGATTTCACTTCCCAACACTTGGGCAATGCTGCCTGCATAACCTTTCTGCACTAGCTGTTCAGAGGGAAATGAACTAGACAGAAGTCATATTTCCTCCTTTCCTGCTTCCAACAATTTACAGAAAAGTAATGAATTCGGTAGTGGAATCTGTGGGTGCCGAGAGGAGACTGCTCTGAGGTGACAATTCCACATGCCAGAGAAGCAAAACTTATGCTGCAATCTTCATTCTGGGATAAAAATCCTCTAAGAGCAAGTCCTACAATTCCAGAGAAAACAAATAAGGTGTGCAGCAAAAGATTAGTAAGGTAACAGAGAGGTCCACCTTGCAGGCCCTTCCTTCCTCCTCAGACTGCCACTGTCCTGTATCCTAAAAGGGGGAATGCTATCACAGTATTTGATGGTACCAAATTTGGTAGCTTCATCCATCAGCATAAGAAAGTGATGAGTTCTGCTATTTTAACATACTGTCTTTTCTGTGATATTCTAAGATCCTTCTTTGCCCACCTCTTTGGCCAAAAAGATGTTATCTATTTACAGTCATAGGGGAAGTCAGGTAGCTCTAAAACATCTCTAAACCAACCTTACAGAAATCATTTCCAAGCAAAACAACACTGTAATAGAGAGTCAAAAAATCAGGTATGATCTTCAAAATTTCCAAGAGCCATTTTAAAGGTGACAACTCTTCCTTCATCTTTTTAAAAGTACGACTAAACACATAAGTAAAAACAACATTAGAGTCCACAGCCAATAAAGCATCCCTACCAACAATGGAACCTGAAGCATGTGGTAAAATCCACCTGGCTTCACTTGATGTTGACTTAAAGTATCTTTGCAGATTTTCCTGAAACAGCATCTAAAACATAACAATTAAACATGGGAAAAAAGAAATATGCAGGATGACAGGGTTACTGTTGCTGCAGTCACCAAGTGTTCTGCATTTTATGATTATAAATGGTTTTAACCACACTGCTGTAGTATTTCACCTATGTGAATTAGATGATTTTGGGAAAAAAAAAAGTCAAATATCTCATCAATTGACTTGTTAAGCAAATACAACTTACTACATCTACCCTTAGGTGTAAATCATCTTATTTGGTTCTTATTGTCTGTACCAGTGCTGTGTAATACTAGGGTTTGTGTGCAGGGTTTGGGGTGCGGGGGGTTGTTTGGTTGTTTCTTGTTCTTTTTTAAACAAAGGATTCACTTTCCGGCATTACCACAGACTACTGCAATAAAGTCCCCTTAAGGAAGACAAGACGAGGAGGAATTCCTTTTCATATGCCCTGCTGTACCGCAGCTAAGTTATATCTGGGACAAGCAGATAAACTATATCTGACTTATTTATTTCTCAAAGAGATAAGGGAAAGATTGAAAGTAACCATGATTATCAGAGAAACACCTCCATTACCGAGCTTGCAGGGCCCTAACTCCTAGTTATGATTCTGATAGCATGAGTCAGTTCTGGGTTGCCGAGAAACTACCCTCTTCCTTTCCTGTGTTGTTTTCCCTAGTTAGCAACATGCTGGCTTCAGAAAGCGAGACGTTAACTGACCTGGAAAAACTCATTTCTTGTGTAGTGAATTCAAAGTCCAGCCTGCCCACTGGGGCCTGAATTTCACCCTTCAGCTACAGAGTGTTCAAGCACTGGGAGAGCAACAATCCCTTCCTTTCACTGTCTAGTTTCCTTTCTCTCAAATCCTGCACTTTTTTGGACTTTACATAAATGCCTAGTAAGCTAACAGAAAGAGAAACACTACAAAGAAAGGTGTGTAATACAACATCACATCTTTTCAGGAGGTATTTTTCTGTTCTTTATTACTACAGCTTATTGGGGGAAGAGGACTGAGAGAGACAGGGAGGGCAGGAGGAAAAGCAAAAGGGAGGAAATAAAGACATTTACTTTCATGACAATCTGGCGCTTTTTTTTTTCTCCTGGATCACATGCCATAAACAATGCACAGCACGTCTAACCAGTATGTTTTCGACGGCCTTTGCATGCAGTGAGAAAGATAAATAGCATCTTTCTTTGCAGCCCTGTTTAAAAGAAAAAAATATCTTTAAAAGATACATAAAGCATTTTGCTTGTTTTTAGTTATATCTCCATACATAACTATATTGCTTTTGAACAATTAGAAATCAAAGTGCTAGCCAACCAACTCAATGACTTTTTTTTTTTTTGAGAGTGTTAGGATTTTTGTTTAACTCGTATTGACCTATTTGTTTTTATGAAATAAAGTTTCCTATACTCTGTTCTCCAAGAGTTCACTGTACTTTCATATTTATTAAATTCACTGATTAGAGCATAATGGTCATTGCTATACTGCCAAGCTGCACAAGGTTAGACAACCATATGTAAATACAAAGACTATGCTAATATTCCTAGGAGAGAAAACAAACAAACCAACAAGAAAAAAATAGAAGCAATCTAGTTTTACTGTTTAAGACTGAACTGTGTTCATTAATTCAACCTTCTCCAGAAATAACAGAAGGTAAACAGTGGTTAATTAACACATTATCCAAAACAGCAGGAGAAAATAAATGGCTCTGTCTCCTTAAGGAGACCTGTACAGGATGAACCAAATTAGAATTGCTCAGAAATTTACTGGGGGAGAGGGATGACACATGGAGCAGTGGGAATGAATGAATATAGAGAAAATAGGCAACAATACTGAGTGTAATTCAGTCCCAGCAGGTTTTGGATTAGGACAGGGAAATGACCAAGTCTGCCATCACATCTGCAGCAGTAGCTCAGGCAGTACTAAGGAATTTCATAAATAAAGATTTCTTCTCAAGTGTTTTTAATGGGACCTCACATGATTTAAAAAAAAAAAGAAAAAAAGAAAAAAGAAGAAAGCTTTCTAAAATCTTTTGCCCCAGTTTAATTGATGATGAAAAGGTTGTTTTTTTATTTTAATCACTATTTCCTGTCTTATATTTTGTCTTCACCTAAATTAGGATAAAACATCTGAAAGAGCACATTAACTACACACTTGGCTCAAGGCAGGGGGCTCTGCCATACCAGCAGACTCTCCGAGGTGCCTGGCAAGGCAGGAGCACTCAGAGCATCAGCACAGGGCACTAAGCAAGGCACATCTTCCCCAAGCATGGAAAAATCCGGAAGTCTATCCCAGGACAACTACAACTAATTTTTACAGCGGTAAATCAGAGCAACCACAGCTACCTGAGGTACACTAAAGGAAATCACTTTGACCTCCTAATCCTGAGGAATTCCAGTTGACAAGTCTCCTGGGAAACCCTGCAGCTCCCTAAGAGTTCAGGGAGCATCTCCATGGGGGCCTTGTTTCTGACACATGACAACTCCAATATTTAATATGAATATGGGAGATAATTCAGTGGAAGAGAAGAACACAGGATCACAAATGGGAACAATACAGAGTTGGTATGTTGCTTAATGAATACCACTAAGACAGACACTATGGCATAGGGACCAAACGAAACAAGACTCAGACTTGCAGGTATGAAGCAAGCTGGTCAAGGATTAGAGAGACAAAATTAAAAGCAGAAATTTAAAGGGGAGAAAGAGTAGTAAAAACCTTTCTGTGCCATAGTAAGTCAAGTACAGTTAGATCAAAAATGGAACAAGAAGGACCTAAAAATAGTATTTTATTGCCAAAAAAGGGAGGTGGAGACACAATCAGAGCAAACAGCTTTGGCACACAGAAAGGCATTTATCTTTGGAGATACTTGTTTTTCAAGAATGCTTGGTGTGGCATTCCTAGGACCACCAGTATGTTTTGCATGTAAGGCAAGGGCCTTCACATATTTCACAAGCTAAGCAGACCTGGATTTTCTGAAGGTTGTCAGGAAAATGCTGCTTCTACAGAAAACAGCATTGGTTTTTCAAAAATTAGTACTCAATACAAACCCTATCACAGGATTAGCAAGCACTGTTCCAGTCCAAGGAGAGTGTTTCAGCAAAGGATGCTTGATATTTTAATCTAACGATTCTCTTCATTATTTAATTTTGGATTTTTAATAAGATTGAAAGGTAGATTCTGATGCTCTGACTCAATTCAAGTGTAGATAATTAGCATACTTCGGAGGGAAAAGTCAGAACTCTAAGGAATAAGTTATTTTCTGGCACTTCTGAACACTAATCAGCACTTGAATATCAGTGCTTGATAAAGGAATTCTTATACATACAGCTGCTTTTCAAGTTGTTTCAGCAACTTCAGATGCACAACTTTTACTGATTTTCCTGAACTTTAGGAGTCCAAGAGCTGCAGACAACGCTCCTTTCTCTATTTGCACATCAATTAGCAAAGTTTTGGTTTTGTTTTTTTGACAAATGAAGACTGGTTCATGACCCTTATTCCAGAAGAACCCAAATGTTAATTCTATTTATCTCCTACAGCATTTAGATACTCTTATGGACTCATGATATTATCAATCTCCTCTGACTTTACTTGCTAAAAAATAATCCAACTTTTGCTCATAGTTATATTCTTTTACAGCTCAGTCCTACAACCAAGTCCTTGTCTTACTGGTCTCTGGTACCGCATTTGCAATAGGAAATGAAACAGGCCAGGCCCCATTCTCTTACTGTGAAGAAGTATGGCACAACAGATTGCATCCATGTGGCTAACCTGTCCTCCCTCAAAAAGGGATGCTTCTTCCCTATTGTCTGTCAGAAACAGTTGCTGGCCCACTTTCTCAAAGCATTGTTGGGGAGCATGATGATTGCCACAGGTCAAAATCATGCCAGGGAACACACTGAATACGGACAATCATGGGCCAATGCTGCAACACATGCCCTGGCCCTGCTGAGCCTCCTAGTGCAGATGTAGTCTTAATGACTAAGCTGGTTATCGTTCGCCTCCACCCTGATTTAATTAGTGCACAAGGAGAGATACAATCTCTTCATGAGGTTGTTTGAGCAAGCAGTCTGTGCTTCTGTAAGCAAGGTCTTTTGAACAAGATTGCACTCAACTTTTTGTGAGCTCTCCCTGAGAGACAGTGATATCATGTCTTGTGATCTAGCAGTATAAAAGTAAGAAGGTATTATCTTTCACAAACCTTCTTTATTCATTGTGGTTACTGCGAATATTCTTAGAATTATTTTCAAAGACTATCATACTAAAGATGTGTTGAAGATGTGTGACTCCTTCCCACTCCTTTAAAAAAAAGGTGGGGAAAAAAAAGCTGAACTGGAACAGTTTGTCAAAATAACACATCTAGTACTGAAAATCGTATCTGCAAGAGCTACATACTTAGAATAACATGTTTAGCATGGGTACTCTTTCTCATTTCCAGACTTAGGCAGTTATCCCTTCCATCTATTTTACAGCAAGTGCTGTCATGTTGAGAAGTCCTTGGATCTCTTGAAGTGTACATGCTCAATGTCTTGTAATTCTTGGTTATGCTGCAAGAATTGTTTCATCCTGTAATTTCTCTTTTGCATGAACTCAGACTCAGTTCTGTTTTGGTTAAATTCTAATGTGCTAGCAAACCTCCTGACTCATACAGCATGCTGAAGTTGTGGTGACAAAGATTCATTTGTCAATGTGATAAAACATGCAATGCTATAATGAACAAGGAAGCATATGAAAGGTTGGGTAGTATTCCCTACTAGGGCTAATACTTCTCTTAAAAACTGCTGAAGTTACTTAGAGCTCTATAAAATCTTTTGAGCTAAATTTATTTCCACAAAAGGCATTGCTCCCAGGCTGAATTTTTCTAAAGTCCTCACCAAAATGGTTCAACCGTAGCAAAGAATACTAGCGAACACTAGATTTAAGTGACACCCTTCCATCCCACTCGAAAAAGCTTCAGAGCGAGAACTATCTGGCTAAATTTATCTGTAGGTGCCCTGATCAGGCATTTGCCTTCATTTGCTCTTTTGGACTGCTATGAGTCAAGCTGGAGGCCAGAGATCCTACATTTTGAACAGCCACCTTTGGGGGAAAAGAAAGCTGTCCATTTAAAATGAGGATGGCATAAGAGATGGAGAAGAACAGATCTCAACAAAGAGCAAAGACAGACACTGCTTCTGGAAAGGCCAAGTCAAAAACACAAGGGAGTTTAAAGGGAAAGCGGGATTAGAACTCTCTGGTCTTAACAAAAGGACTTGAACTGGGAATCCAAGACAGTAGACACTGGAACAGGGAAAGAAGCTAGAAGGAGACTGAGAGCTGGTGTGTAGGCAGAGAGACAGATTGTACATGGATATGAAGGAGGACAGATACTGTTTTATGCTGCTGAGTAATCCTGAAGTCACTTGTCCACAGAGGTACCTTTCTCAACTGTACAATCATTTTGGGCATATGGATACAGTATGGCAAGTCTAAGAATAAGGACGACAGAAGTGTGACTTTCCACATGCTTGGCCTGTCTGGGTTAAGAATCAAAGCCTTCAACCTGTTACAGAATTCTACAAGCCCTTCTAGAGTACTTTGGCAAAAGATGATATCTCACATTCCCCAGTGAGATATCCCCCATTCTCAGCTCACAAGCTGGAGAGGATGAGAGAGAAAAAAAAAATTAATATAAGGAAAGAAAATACAGAGAACTATTTATTCTAAAGAGATGAAATCCCTTCTTCCTAGAAACAAAAGAAATCTTAACACTAAACCATTAAGGAAGCTAAGACCCTTCTGGTTTTGATTTTCAACACTTCTGTTCACAGTTGTTGAAAGCTAGGTTATGCATTCATCCTGAACCCTTTAATGGATCACTTCTTAGGTTCAGGGCTTGGTGACCAGTGTATTCACTTGCTTGCAGCAGCATTTATGCATACCTGCCATC
Organism: Apteryx mantelli; assembly: GCF_036417845.1. NCBI lineage: Eukaryota > Metazoa > Chordata > Aves > Apterygiformes > Apterygidae > Apteryx > Apteryx mantelli. Next base: position 51,088,014 of record NC_089980.1, on the reverse strand, counting down.
TCCTGACCATAGTTCAGGAGTAGGTAGTTCAAGATTTAAGAGCCAACACAAAAAGATATTAAAGAAAGCTGAAGTATGAGACTATATATATTGAGAAGTCAGCACATTTTATTGTGGACAGTTCTATATTTAAACATTAAAAGAAATTGAAATACAGGCAAAACAAAGGCAGATGAGCTCACAAGCAGTATCACAGACAAATGGCTGCAGAAAAGATGACATTGAGGAGACAGGAACAAATAAAAATGGGTGAGGAGAACACGAGCAAAGAGCTTCTGCAGCTTGACAGGGACTACAAAGGCAGGTAGTTAACTGAAAGTGCTGGCAGAATTATAGTTTTGCATATGAAGCCAGTGAGGAGATTTAAAAAAGACTCTAATTATGTCTCAACAAATGTATTGTTCTCCAAATCTATTTTCACCATTTTGGATTTTTAGATCATTTAGAATTTCACTACTGCAGTGTTCAAATGAAAAGGTATTTGGCTCACGCACAAAAAAGAGCTTCCTTCCCATCTCCCTCCTCCCCACAAAACACAACTGTGAAGAGCTATTCAAAAGGTTCAGCTAACTATCTATGGGAATGTTCAAAAGGGCCTGGCAGCCTGGACACTTAACTTCTGCTCCAGTCTGTAGAAGAAGGCCATGTAGGCGTTTTTCAAAAATTCTTGTAAATCCTCCCTGAATTTTCTAACACTGGAATATTCACAAATCCGGCATCCCTCATTTTAAGGGGCCCCATATTACTTAAAGCCAGGACACGCACTGACGAACTGTATCCTTACATCAAGATACTGAGAAATCCAGTTAGCACAATAACCATGCCTACAATGTTATTATTTTATTCAATATTCACTATTACAGGTTCTTCAATTTATGCACATTAACATCCAAGTTTCAGAACTAAAGTAGACCTTCCAACCAATATCACAACTCCTCTTGGTCAACAGAGGGAAGAGAGATAATCCTCCTTCTAGCAGAGTATGCTTCATGTGGCAGGAAAGAGAGCCAACGGCAAGATACAGGCAAAGTCTAAAGGAATTACCTTCCCTCTCTGAACAGGGAAAGGTGCTTATTAGTTAATCAGCTGTTTTGACATCTATTACAATATAGCACTGAAGTAAAAATTAAAACAGAGACTCACAAAAGCTTAGGCTAACTTATATGAACAATCAACACGTATCAGACAGACTTCACTTTTCGAAAGTTTTGGCTGGAATCTAATACCAAATCATTTACTGATTAGGAATTCCTTGTACCTTTTCAACATATATACAGAACTGGTCGCATTAAAAAAAAAAAAAAAAAGCTTGCCTCATAGGCAAGCTCAGCAAGTGCGGGATAGATGAGTGGACAGTGAGGTGGATTGAGAACTGACTGAAAGGCAGAGCTCAGAGGGTTGTGATCAGTGGCACAAAGTCTAGTTGGAGGCCTGTAGCTAGCGGTGTCCCCCACGGGTCAATATTAGGTCCAGGATTGTTCAACTTATTCATCAGTGACCTGGATGATGGAGCAGAGTGCACTCTGAGCAAGTTTGCTGATGATACCAAACTGGGAGGAGTGGCTGACACACCAGAGGGCTGTGCTGCCATTCAGAAGGACCTCGACAGGCTGGAGAGATGGGCAGAGGGGAACCGCATGAAGTTCAACAAAGGCAAGTGCAGGGTCCTGCACCTAGGGAGGAATAACCCCATGCACCAGTACAGGCTTCGGGCTGACTTGCTGGAAAACAGCTCTGCGGAGAGGTACCTGGGAGTCCTGCTGGACAACAAGCTGACCATGAGCCAGAAGAAGGCCAATGGTATCCTGGGGTGCATTACTAAGAGCAATGCCAGTAGGCCGAGGGAAGTAATCCTCTCCCTCTACTCAGCCCTGGTGAGGCCACATCTGGAGTACTGTGTCCAGGGTTGGGCTCCCCAATACAAGAGACACGTGGAGCTACTGGAGCAAGTCCAGCAGAGGGCTACAAAGATGATTAAGGGACTGGAGCATCTCTCCTATGAGGAAAGGATGAGAGAGCTGGGACTGTTCAGCCTGTAGATGAGAAAACTAAGGGGGGGGATCTTATCAGTGTGTACCACTCTTCTCAGTGGTGCCCAGCGATAGGACGAGAGGCAACAGGCACAAACTGAAACACAGGAAATTCCATCTGAACATGAGGAAAAACTTCTTTACTATGAGGGCGACTGAGCACTCGAACAGGTTGCCCAGAGAGGTTGTGGAGCCTCCTTCCTTGGAGATATTCAAAAGCCGTCTGCACACAATCCTGGGCAACGTGCTCTAGGTGACCCTGCTTGAGCCGGGGGGTTGGACTAGGTGATCTCCAGAGATGCCTTCCAACCTCAACCACTCTGATTCTGTGAGTTTGGGGGGGGGGGGGGGGGGGGGAAGCATGGGGCATTCTATGTGGATTACTGGTCTAAACTAGAACTGCTTAGCCTTTATATCCACACCAGAATTTTTTCCTTCCTAAATATATGACCTTCAGTCAGTAAAGCTGATTTAAGATCTTAGTACACTAAACTTGTGTTAAGGTCTTTTTTTTTCCACCTTTGTACCCTTTATTTTAATTACCATTAGCTCATAAGCTGAACTGCTAAAAACTATCAGTCCCCCAGTAACAGTTTTGTAGTAAGACCAACAAGCTACTTCTACAGCCTTCCTCCTACTGCTCCAAAGTAAAATTCTATATATATCTCTCCCAATCTATTTTGGGTCCTCCACAGAAATTTGGGTTGTCTTTTTTTTATTATTTCATTATTAATTATCTTTCAGCTAAGTTCATAGGTTGGTCATCCAATTTAGAAAGTAGCATTCCTGACTTCAGTGGGATTTGTCACTAAAATACATGCTATTTCAGTCATATTTAAGAACTTCAGTTTAGTAAGTATAATTTGAAAAAAAGTCTTGAAGCTGACTGGGTGTTCTTCCTCTAAGAACAGAGGAACCACATTAATGACTGGAATGCTAAAAATATCTGAGAACAACATGGAAGAGAAGATCCTTTAGAGAAATCTCTGCTTTCTTTCAGCAGGTAAGTTGACTGCAGTTTTTTCTTCCCAGTTCTAATATGACAATATCTATAAATACATGTTTCAGATTGAGTAGGAAAGATAGGTGCTAGGCATTATAATCTTAAAGCTCGTGGTACAGAACTATCAGTGCCTGCCTTAAAAGATCTGAGGAAGGGATTTCTCACATCTTATGATTCATTATATGAGTATATGGAAGTAGCAAACGAACAAAGCATTTTTCCCATCTACCTTTTTCTGTCAGTCACATTTTGACGGACTCATCTGTTCTGGCTATCTGGAGGTACATACCTCTTTCCATTAGTTATAGAGGGAACCTAGAAAGCTAGCTTAGGCTACACATCTAACTTTTAGAAGCTAACATTAGGTATGGTAAACCTAGGCCACTTTTATTCAGTTGTATACTGCATAAATATATCTAAGCCCTTCCTAAAGCAACAGCATGCTGAAAGCCAGTCTGTTCTTAAATCTTCTTAAGGTCTTTCAGCAAACTGGTGGTCAGCAGTTACAACTCTGCAGAAGAGTTCACTGTTGACTTAAATATTACTAGAGACTGTCTACACACCCACAAATCTGATATTCTGCATTATCTTGTTCCAAGAATAAAATGGAAATATTATTGTAGTGTATCATATTTTGTGCTGAAGAACCAAAGACTGGTTTTAGCACTTTTTTCACCTATATAGATTTAAACTTCTAAAGGTATTCTGCAAAGGTGGAAAGAATGAAGGCTTAAGTTTATATGGGAACAGAGTTAAGTAGTCTGTGAAATTCAATACTTCATAAAATTCTTTGTTATAAACTAACCTCTAAAGGTAGTAATTCAAGTGGGCAAGACATTAGCTTTAAAACTCCCCCTTCTATATTTCCCTCTCTATTGCTATAAATCTTTAACTCATTATCACCTTCAAATAGATTTGTCTAGGCCTTCTGGGAGCAGAGGTTGGAGACTATCCTTAATGACACTCAGATCAACAACTGAGTCACGGAATCATTACTGCTGACCGAAAAACTTTTTAAACTAACTTTAAAAAAAGAGGTAAGACTTTCAATATTACTGAGGACTATTTTTTCAATCTTATTTCTGATAGTTACTTTCCTTGAATAAAATTTAAACTAGCAACTGTCTGCCAAGTTTAATTTGATTGCTTTCAATTTTATATGCTTATACATTCAAGTAAAAAGCACTATGGAAAAACTGAGTAATTCATGTTGTAATTGTTCATCGGACTTTCAGAGAATTACAGTAGCATCACCACATATGCTAATATGTAATCAAAGATATGCTATGACGTACACGGAGAAGTTAAAAAAAAAAAAAAAAGCCAATGCACTCAAATTGCTGTGAAGAATGATAATCAACATTTTGCCCCACATTTTTGCCCACATTTGCCTCCCCTTCCCCCACATACTACAAAATGTTTACCTTTAGAAAATAAAGAACCCTTCAGAGCAGGCTTATTGGGTGTGCTTTTGTCCATGCAATAGAGGAGTGTGCTCCAGCATATAAGTAAATATTATCTCAAAGTAAACACCTCACACAAATGTACTGATTATATTTCACTTCTGCTTTATGATTTGTTCTGAACATGGAGGTTCATTTGCTGTCTCCTCTACAAGGATTATGCTGCAATCAAGGCCAGACTTAGCACTTACCACCAACACCCCACCAGTCTTCCTCATCTTTCAGGTCCAGAAAAATCAAAAATGGGCAAGAATGGACTTTTGTCCAAAAATGGACAAAAACGGACTAGAACAAGAATGCTATAGTGAGCAAGTCTATCACATGCCCAACCCACTCTACACTGACATACATGTGCTCAATTTATATTTTAAAAAACCTTCAGATTTCAAGAAGCAGGAAAATTTTCAGTTCTAAGCTGGACTTCCCGTTTTACAGCAAATTGTTTATTCTGTCATCTCCTCCCTTGCTTTTTGTTAATCCCCAAGGCAGCTTCCTGAAGACCAAGTGAGAACATACATATTGCACAAACTGCTCCCAGGGTTATTATAGATGCTACTGCAAGCATGTCCCTACTTGAGTACATAGTGGGATTGCTTTTCTCAAGTTAACTGACAAATCTATATGGTGTTTGATCTTCTTGGTACTACTGTCACTAGCATGAAGCATACACCTGCAAAATACTTAGCTTCACCACCACCATCTGCAGGTAGCTCTTTCCTGCAGCTCTCTTTCCTACCCACCTCTCTCATCATAACAGTGAGATCTACAGCAAGGACAGAAGATCTAGGCCAACAAAAGATATACAGGAATGAACTTGGATCATTACTCTATGCCATCACTACAATGTTGATTATGTATGTTCTGAGCAGGGCAGAAGGACAGTGTTTAAAACACTCAAGGTTCCTGCTTACCTACCTGTACCTAACCCCCCAGTCTTATGGGAGCACCTGTCATTTTTCAAATATCTCCATAGCAATCAAAGCCTAGTTGACAAAACATTGTTCAATTCATAGAAAAGGTTGCCAGGATTCCAACATTAATGAAAAGTTATGTTTTTAAGAGTATCTTGGAAAATTGGAGGGTTAAGGCCAGAGATTCTAAGGGTCCACACAAAGACAACCACCAATTTTGATTACTCTGGCAATAAACTGCTTTTAACATTTGTTTCACCAATACTTGTTTGTAAGTAGTTAGGGTTTGAGAAACAGTGTATGGAATGCATTACTATTTGCCATATAAATTAAAAATTAATAATCTAGATTAGAATTAGCTATTAGAACTTTCACTAGTTCTATGTGAAAGCTTGCTTAGTTTTGTTTTTTAAAAGCATTCTCACAGAAATGCCTGATGTCCCTGTGATTACCATACCACTGGCAAAGCCACAACCATGGCATCTCCGAGAAGTATAAGGAAAAATGGATGAAATATTCTGAACTGAGGCTTAAAGATTACGTCCTATCATGCACTTTTGACGTTCTTAAGAATTCCCCAAGGGGTCAGAGATACTGGCTGATGTATTTCCATTAGAAAATACACACAAGGACTTGATCTTTTTACCTTTATAGGACATCAAAAGATACATGTGGAACTCAGGTCTGAACATGGTATCTCTTTTCACTTGAAGTATTCTTGCTTCATAGAAGATTGAACTTTCAAATTCAGACAGAGGAACATCAAAAGGGATACTGAATAAATGAATCTTTCTGGTGTTGATGGTGCTAAGGGGAGAGCATCCCCAGAGCAAGTTCTGCTCATTTTTTTCCTGGACAATCCTGGGGATTGCCTGGCTCTCAAAAAGGAAAACTATCTTTATATGTCAATTGTAAAGCAGCCAGTGACTCAAAGACTAACACATGATAGAGCAGACTTCCTGAAGAAGTCCACAGGTTCACTGATGCAGAAGTTTGACTTTTCAACTGCCTCTGCTTTATGCTAGCTAAAAATTACTAAAGCATGACTTATATAGCAGAAAGTTTTTATTTTCTTCTAATTCTCAAGAAATACACAGTTACCCCAGAAATACCTTTGAAACTATGCATTTAAACAGTAGAATTCATTTCAAATAATTTATACATTTTCTAGAAGCATGAGCCACAGTTCAACACAATTTTAACTTTGCACTGTCCCAGTCCGGGTTCTTCAAGTCTTGCCATCAGGGAACTCTGAAGATTTATATCATCCTAAAATAGCACAGGCCCTTGATAAGTATCAACTGCTGATTGACTTGCCATTTTTATAGAAATAATTACTTTACAATTTGTACAAATACAAAGCACCCTAAATAAGGAAAGCCAGTGTTACTTACTTTTCATTGCATCAATATTTCAACCTAATGTAGAACTTGTCCTGCGGACATTGTTGTGCTGTGTTCTTTTGATGCCATCAACTCTTTGAAAGATTTATCAAATGGGAATCAGATATATCTGTCCTCTTTTTCTCAAAACGCAATCTCTCTTAATCTCCCACTGTACATAAATAAAGCAAGATCTGCTCTGACACAGGATAATGATTGGCTGAATTTCTATTTACACGTACGCAAAGTTTATATCAGCAGACTCAAATTCTGGCAACAACCTTGCAAATTCAGCAATGTGACAGTCAGCAAGGACAAATATTGAAACTGAACAATAATCAGTATGAAGTAAGCCAAATGCTGGAAAAAGCGACACGTCTGTTGCCACTTCCATCATTTACCACAGATCTAGACCACTGCATACAGTCTGAAGTCTAAAAACACAGCTTCCTTGTATTCACTACGATGATTTTACTTTTCTATGTTAGGAGTTTTACCACTGAAACACTGAGTGTTCATAGCAATGGAGTCTGCCTTTAACTTCTGATACAGGTGCAGCAGACCTGCGGAGCATCTGGGGCCAGGCAGTATCCCTGAGCATGTGCATGAAGGAAAACGTACTCCCGAGCACCAAATGGGAAAACCGAAAAACAAACTGATGGTAGAAATGTCATTTTGAGTCAACAGTGAATGAAGAAGCTCTGAAGACTTAGTTAAGACAGATGTACGTAAAGTTAGAGGACAGTATCATCCTATATAACAAGGAAGTGTGAGAAGTAGAGACAGAATTGTAACTGCCTGGCACCAAAGACAGTACCAACCTTGCCAGCAGGTAATTATATTCCACAGAAGCACCACTTTCTGAGACCATAACATGTCAAAAGGCAGAACAGAATGTTTCCACATGCAACTAACTTAGTCAAGTAATTATCAGACTCTGAACAAAGAGCCGCTAAATAAACATTTAGGAGATGGAGAATGCTATTTAGTAACTGAAAAAAAAAAGTGAATTCCCATGGAGAGCTACTGAAGGACATACCCTCTACAGCTAAGTCTCTAGGACAGAGTCTCTTTAGCATATGGCGGTGTACAGCCACACAGACATAACCGCATCTTAGCATCTATGCACAATAGAATATGATACCACAAAAGGAATAATAAAGTGGAATTGTTACTCAAGGACAAATTTTCAAAGAGATCTATATGACTGGCAAAAAAAATATAGACAATGAAAGCATGAGAAATACACATGCTTGTCTTTCTATAAAATGCATTTAAAACTTGTTTAAAAAACTGAGGACTTTATTTCCCAATATTATTTAGGAGACAATAATATATTTAGGAGACCCTAATACAAGGCACAAGAGAGTAGTCGTATAGTCATTTAATCCCCAAAGATATTTAACCAGTTTTAAAATACTCCTGACATAAGGCAAGGAATCCCCTTACTGATTAAGACCAAAAGCACAGCAGGGAAAGAATGCCTCATTCCCCTTCCAGAGGGAGTATCTGAAGTTGTATGCAACAGAGAACAATTGGTTTTGCAAAACTTTTGGAGGATTAGATAGACATGGAAACCCAGATAATTTTTATTCATATTTTTTCACACACTGTATACTCAGCTAACGGTACCAAGCATTGTCCAGAACACTCTTTTACGAGCAAAGCCAATAGAAGAGTCATTTCTGAATCCAGATCTTTTCTGCTTGGGTAGAGATTAGCTACACATGGAAGCAAAGCAAGCTTTGGGAAGGCCAGAGGATTACCCATTTCTCCACTTACTAGGGCTCCCTAACACTTGTTTCTCCAAGACAGTGTTTACAGGCATGAATTTCTTCAAAACTTTCTCATGACATACTGTTTCAGTCTTCTTTTCTTCTGTGAAGAGCTCCCCAAGGCATTATGTCAGCTCAAAAGAGTAGGTGGTAGGAGAGCAAGGACCCCTCACCCAAGCACATCCTCTGCAATTTCCTCAAGGAAAGCTAACATTATTCAATGGGAAGCAGCCACTTCCACTGACCCCGTACCCTGTCTGCATTATGCCCCATCTTCCCTTTGTTTTCACTGTGACCAGACCAGAATACCATCAGGAAGCCAGAGGAAAGAAGAGAAAGGGTTAGTGATTTTTTATTATTATTATTTTTCAGTGTTTGTAGCTGGTATTGAAAATAAGCACAACAATGTTATCAGGATTATTGACAGAAGAAGCATTAAGATGTTTATTGCTGAGAAGGAGAGGCAGCTCTTTAAGGTTTTTTTTTGCTCACACAATATAAAAGAAATGAAGATATTAACTTCTCTGATGCATTGATTAGTTTTGACCAAAAAGATAAAAGCAGAAAACTGCATAATTGATTTTTATTAAGTAATTTTAGAAACCTTTTAGTACCACATAACATAACTGCTCTACCTAGGCAGAGGTATAAGAACTAATCTTTGTATTTACTGGAAGAAAAAAAGCATACTTGGAATTCCATTTGGTGCCCAAAAGCATAATAAATAGTGAGGCTGAGGACTGTCCCTAATGTACAACCCAGTCAACTCTGTGAGATTTAGTTTGAGACTACAAGTAGACTTTTGGGTAAAGATTAGTACCTGTATAAATAACTGAAAACATGAACATCGCCACAGAACAGCAAAGCCTGGTATTCAGTGGCTCTGTGCAAGACAGCTGGATCCCTGGCACTGCCTGGGAAAAGGGGCAGGTTCTGACCACACCACTTACAAGTAGGATGCTTGGGGTAATATGCAGTTCCTCCTACTGCAGTCCTTCATCTTGTGGGACCACTAACAGCATCTTCAATAGCGTCTGTCACCTTTCTCACACAACTTGCAGGAGCTCTTGAGAGCTCTAGTTTTCTGGCAAATCTCCAGCCAGAATTCCCAGCAATTTCCTACATTGACATACAATCTGCATAACTACTGCAAGTAGAACTCCACAAACACCACTTAAAGCATATTGTGCAAAAGCACAGTGTGGTGAAGAACAGTTTCCTTTACAAGTCAGATCACATTCTCTGAATAGCCACATTTTTAGCATCAACAAGTGTACACGTTTATCAAGCAGTATTAAGTAAACACATTAACAGAAAAACTCAAGGGAACAGTGGTGACCTTACATCTATAACAGTGTTTTTCCTCTGTGAAGATATCTAATGGGTTTTTTCAACTTATTTTTGCAAAATTTCTTGTATTATTCATTCCAGTATTAAAGCAGTCATTACGTAACCTTAACCATACTTTCCTTTTGCCAGTAATATCTGAATCTATAACACAAATATTTGAAAGGCATCAATTATACGCACAAAAATTATTTATTTTATCAAGCCCAAAATATCTAACATAAGTGCTATTCACTTTTTCTATCAAATTTCATGTGCTGCAAGAAACATGTTGTACTAACCACCTTATCAAATATTTACTGTCAGTTGATAAATATATTAAGCAGGAGTACTTCTCATGTAAGGAAACATTCTAGATTCAAAAATCAAGATAACAAAAAAGGAAGATAACAAGACAACAAAATAACAAAGATACTGTTTAAAAAAAAGAGCAAGATAACAAAATATAAAATTGTATAAAAATAACAAGATAACAGAAAAAGGAGCCCTAATAAATTACAGTCCAGTGGACTTCCCTTTCCCAAGTCTGAACACCATATATCAGCTATATTCCAAAGTCTTTCTCCCTGTGTACCTTAAATACTCAGCTTGGCTGACATCTTACACACATACACACTTAATGTCACAGCACACACAGGGTTAGGCAATCTATAAACATTATTATTAATTGTTACAATCAAATTTTATCTCCTAACTCAACAACAACATCTCAAGGCATAGCTAACAGTTAAGACCAGGTAACTGCAGAATAGACTTGTATGAGAAGTGCTTCACCTCAAGATCTTAGTATAATGAGCTACAAATAAGGCATGTGAAGAGGTCCTCTGACTGCCTTCTGCAGGCAACGCCTCTTACTGCTCTTTCTTCCATGAATTTTCAGATATCTGACTTTGTTTAAATTTCCAGGCTACCTGAATCTCAGTAAGGCTCCCACCATTGTGCAACCAAACTGCTCTCTCTTTCCTAGCATTGATACCAATCACCACGTCTTCCTTACATTACTACAAAGCACTGCTACCAGAATCATCTTCCAGTTCATTGCTGACTCCTTCACATCCCTTCACTCACCCCCTTGTTCTCCTCCAAGTTCTCAAACTTAACCTATTAGTGCCTCCAATATTTAGCCCTGCTATATCCATCAGACCTATTTTTTAACTGTACACTCATCTTCATGTAGTCAATGAGAGCAGCCTCAGTGGTTTGCTTATCCCACTGCAAAACTCATCATCTGCCATAGTGTGGATAGTAAACGGACAGCAAAGCACAGGACTGTTTCTGACTGACCAGGATTTATCTTGCCACTGTCTCGCTCAGTCACCAGTTGTGATCCTCCACTTAGCTATTAGTTTTCAGCTGGTAAGACTATCTGCTGGGCTATACAGCACTTTGGATAACAAGGCCCTAGTTTCACTGTCCTCTCATTGTTACTCCTGGTATGTAAATGTTAAGTAACAATAGGGCATTAGGGGTAGTTCCTGGACTTTGCTGCTGAATATCTCCCTACTACAGAAGAGGAATGTGGTGAAGTTATATTTGAGATCAGGATTATCACCTGTTCTCATTAATATGAAACAGATAAACATATACATCTGACCCCAGTTTATACTACCTTTGAGACTCTGTAAACCAAATGCATGGCAAGTAATGGAAAAAAATGTTTATATATATATGTGTGTGTTTGCATATATGCATATATGCAAATACATATTTCTATTTAATTCATATTTTATACATGATTAGTCTGACTCCACACTTTTCTTCATGCTGTTTGTATCTTCACGTGCAACAGAATCAATCAGCTGCAATCCCAGTGGTTCTATTAGTTTTTATCTCCTAACATTTTCTAAACGTGTCTTTGGGTGGCTTGTATAAATAAAAGCAGCATTTTACAGGAACAACAGATTTACAACTTTAATAAAACTGCCTTCCTTCCTGCATGAAAGTCTACAGTGCATGATAAATCAGGTTAAGCAAGCTGCTTATCGAATCTGAAACCAAACATGTTTTTGAAGAAAACCTTAATTCTCTGAAGAACTTCAAGCTTATTTCAAGATGTTAAATTATTGATACGGAAAATCAATTCCTTTTCCAGCTCAGGCAATGTCATACAGTCATGCTGTATACAACAATAGCTAAGGCAGCTTTTCTCTTTTATTAATTTCATAACCCTTTAGAATTACATTACCTACCTTTTCTTCTTTAGAATCCAGACAGTCACTAGGGACAGCCGTGCAGGTTCTACGGACTTCAGAAGAGATTAAAAGTTTTGTCCTAAAACAGGCTGTCAAAGCAGACAAAGAAGAGAATTTAAGAGACCAGCAAACTGCTATTTTTTTTAAACTAATATTATTTAACTAATATCATCTAACTCAGACGCTTCATCAGCAAATAAACTGCAGTTAATTCTGTTCTGACAATAAACAGTTTCCTCAAAGAATCTGAAATAGTAAAATGTATTCGATTCAAAGAATTAACAGAAGAATCACAAATAATCCTGGGAGAAAATAGGGAGAGGACAAGAATAGTTCCTCGCAAGTAATAACCTTCCTGAAACAAAAACTTAGAAGTGAACATCCCTATACACATTTTTCTTTACACTTTTATCTCAGTCCAAGTGATTCTATCAGTTTCTGTCTCCTAACATTACCAGGAGGTATCTTGGGCCCAATACAGGATAAGTTGACATAAGTGTCCCAGCCATTATGACAAGATACATAAAAGGAGGAAAGAGATCAAGTATGTTATCAATCTTTCCTGTTCTAGAGTAGGACAGCAGTAGTGAGCATGCAATTATTAATGGAGTAGCAACTGGCACCCTCATGCCCCATCTCACAAATATCCTAACCAGCAGTTTTAGGACTTAATGTTGTTGTGTGGTAAGCCAAGGGAGAGAGCTCTTGTTCTTTCCTGTTGAAGAAGTCCAGTTTAGCATATAATATCTAAATATATAGTGACCTGTAGAGATAAAGAAAAACTGATTATCCAGCTTCACTAGTTAGTATGCTTCTCCAGCTGGACACCTCAGCCTATATGCCACTGTATTATTATGCAAAGTGAAGCAGTCTTAACAGAAAAAAAAAGAATAACAGTATGCACACAAACAGAAATATCTTTTGTCTCCAGAATAGCCTACCAGTTTAAACGCTCTCCAAGGCTTCTGTGCCAAATGCAAAAATTTGCTCCCAGTTCTCCAATAACTGAGTGCTCCCAAAACAGATAAAAAGCAGATTCTTATCTGGAAGCGGTGTGAACCAGGCACCCTGCATCTCCAAAAATGTTTCCAACTGAAACTATTCAGCAAAGAGAATGCAGTGCAAATAATTGCTAAATAAGCAAACGCACATTTTTTGATGAATGTCTCCCAAAAAACCCCCACTCAGTTCTAATATGAAACACACAATACTGAAAAACAGTAAGTACATACTTTTCAATCAGCCACAATTCAAGTTTGGGATACAATATATGGCCAAAATCTGAACAGCAAGACTATTTCAGAAGACATACAATAAAACTCAAAATACTGGGGAACTTATTTCTCTATTGCAATTTCCTCTTTCTAAACTCTTTCATGGTACTGTATTCCCAATGTGAACAAATGAGAAATTTAATATGGACGGAAGCTTACCTAAGTGCTTTAGAGGGAACTCACAAGCCTAGGCAAAACATGGCCATTTGTAGAAGGTAAATAACATGGGGGGTTTTTATCCCTACTTAACCAGCACCGCGTGCGGTGCGGCCCTGCCTGTGGCGCCTTACAGAACCGAGCCGCGGAGCGGTTGCTGCCCCCCGCTCTGAGAGGGTGCAGCAGGCTCGCGGCAGGGGAGGCGCTGCAGCCCTGCCTCTGGCTCTCGACCGAGGTTTTTATCCCGTTACGGCTCTCCGGCGGAGGCGCGGGGCACCGCGGGGCACCCGGACAGACACAGGCAGCAACAACGCTCCCGCTCGAAGCGCAGGGCGGATGCGCAACGCCACCGCCCCCGGCCCCGGCCGCCCCGCCAAGCCCGGCGCTCGGGGGCAGCGGCGGGCAGCACGGTGGCGCCCACCCCCCGCCGCCTCACAGCGCCCGGGACGCCCGTGCCCGCAGCCTCGACCCGCGGGGGGGCTCTGAGGAGCGGCACAGGACTCGTCCCCGCTACGCGCCGCCGTGCCACCGCCGCGGCGCCTCAGGGCAACGGCTTCAGTTCCGCAGCGCGCACGCGCCGCCGCTGCCGCCGCCGCGCAACGGCAACGCCAACGCCAACGCCAACGGCCGCCGCGGGCGCATGCGCGGTGCCGCCCCCTCTGCACGCGGAAGCCAGCGGCGGACTCGGGAGCTGCCTGTGCCCCCTTCCCCTCCCCACGGCGGCCGGGCGCTGCCCGCTGCCGCGCGGGGCGATGGCGGCGCGGTGGCCGGGGCTGCGCTGGGCGCTGGGCGCGGCGCTGGCGGCGAGGCTGGCTCTGGTGCTGTACGGGGCGCGGCAGGACGCGGCGCTGCGAGTGCGCTACACCGACGTCGACTACCGGGTGTTCACGGACGCCGCGCGGCTGGTGACGGCGGGGCGCTCGCCCTACGCGCGGGCCACCTACCGCTACACGCCGCTGCTGGCCTGGCTCCTCACGCCCAGCGTCCACCTGGCCGAGGCCTTCGGGAAGCTGCTCTTCGTGGCCGGGGACCTGGCGGCCGCCGGCGTGGCCTACCGGGCCCTGCTGCGGCGCGGCGCGGCCGCCGGCCCGGCCTGCACCTGCTGCGCGGCGGCCTGGCTCTTCAACCCCCTGCCCATGGCTGTGTCCAGCCGCGGCAACGCCGAGGCCCTGGTGGCCCTGCTGGTGCTCGCTGCCCTCTACTACACGGAGGGCGGCAGCATGGGCAAGGCCGCTGCCTGCTACGGGCTCGCCGTGCACTTGAAGATATACCCGCTGACTTACGCGCTGCCCATCGCGCTGCATCTGCAGGGCCAGAGCAAGCGGCGCGGCAGCGGAGGGGCCGCGAACGCGGGGCGCTGCGGAAGGGCAAGGTTTCCCTTGCTCAGGTACCTCTGGCAGCTCCTCGTAAACCGCGACGTGCTGCTTTTTGGAACAGTTGCTGGATCTGTGCTGGGTGCCTTGACCGTTGTGTTTTACTACCTCTACGGCTGGGAGTTTTTGGAGCATGCCTACCTCTACCACCTGACCAGGAGGGATATCCGTCATAACTTCTCTCCCTATTTCTACATGTTGTATTTAACTGCAGAGAGCAAATGGAGTTTTGCCCTTGGGCTCGCAGCCTTCCTGCCCCAGCTGCTTCTGCTCCTGGTTGTGTCCATAGCGTTTTACAGAGACCTTGCCTTCTGTTGTTTCCTACACACTGCTATTTTTGTGAGTTTTAACAAAGTATGCACATCCCAGTATTTTGTCTGGTATCTCTGCCTTTTGCCCCTCATAATACCTAGTATTAGGATGTCCTGGCATCAGGGTGTACTGCTTCTCTCTTTGTGGTTCATTGGACAAGGCCTGTGGCTCGCTCCCGCATACTTTCTGGAGTTTAAAGGATATAACACTTTCTTACTTATATGGTTGGCAGGCTTGCTTTTCCTTTTTATTAATACCTTCATACTCATTCAGATTATTTCCCATTACCAAAAAGGAGCACAAGTGGCTGAAAAACCCAAACAACAGTAATAAACAAGCCAAAATCCAGAAACAGCGCCACTGTTTAAGGAGGCTTTTCATACCACCAGCAGCTGGTTTAATGTCAATGTATGTTCCTTGTACTAAAGCATGTCCTATGTAAATAATCCTTTGTCAGGGCCCTGAGGACGCTAATAGGCCTTAATTGCACTGAGCAGATGTCCGTGACTCTGGCCTTGTCTCTCTGGGATGGACATTGAAACTACGCTGTAGCCTTGTCTCCTGGATGGACACTGGACCCGCCTGTCCTCCAGTCCTGTCTCTGCCCCCAGCTCCTGCTGCTCCTGACTGGACTCCCCTGACTTGCCATGCCTGGGGTTGTTGATGGACCATGTTACCAGCACCCACCTCTGCCTGCCATGTCCATATGACATGTCCACTGCACCTTGGTCAGTGAGGGCACTGCCTGCTCTGGGCTCACCCTCAGCCCCCGGCTCGTCCCCTGTTCTGGAGCCGCCCTGCTCTTCCTGTTTCTTGACATCCTTTTGGTCTCATATGTCTCTCTTTGTTATTATTTTGCTTTATTCTTTGTTGTTTGAGGACTGGGGCCTCTGTCTAGGAAAACATAGATTATAAAGGGATGTTGGAGTTCAGCAGTCTTGTATGTTAGTAAGTGGGGTTTGATTCTGTTTCTTTGTTTTTGCAAGGGTGAAGCAAGGGGTTTTGTTTCGCAAGGGTTAAGCTAATGAATAAATATAAGACAATCACTTAATGTATACACTCAGATCTTTTTTTTCTCACACTAACATTTTGGTTACACAATGTTTGTGACTGTACCCAGTCTTTCTTCAGCAAAGTAGGAAAAAGTGATTGTTTTGCAGTATTGTTTAACTCTTCGGAACTTTATAATTTATTTGATGATTTGAATACCCTACTCTTTTTCCTTTTCAGTGCTCTTTGAATTTTTGAACAGACTTTTTCCCCTTGCCATTCAGGAATATCTTTCCAAATACCTGTCTTGGATCACATAAATGTATAAAGTAAAAATATTTGTGTTCCTTGCTGCCATGATCTAAAAAACAGGCCTCTGCTTTAAATTACAGGCTGACAGTTGTTGTGGATATTAACTGTAACAAATGCAAATAGAGTCACAGTATAGATATAGTATAGTTGTCTAGAGAGGCAACTATATCCCCAAAGCATAAGAGTTTATACCAGAAGGAAACTGAAAATACAGTTTCTCAGTAGTTCAGTATCTCTGCTATTAAAAGTAAATGAAAAAGAAAGTGAAAGGGGTTGAGAAAGCAGGGCAGTTGCTAGAAGAAAGGAAAGTTTTAAAAAAGCAAGCTTTGCAACCTGTCAAAATAAGGTACTTATTCCCAGATGAGACATGAGAAGATGTGGAATGGAGTATTAGGTAGTAGTGAGAGGAGCTGAGAGCCATTTTGGAGTCAATACTCTTTCTCCCCAAATTTATCCTAAGTGGAGTCTGGTCTACATAGTTCTAGACAGGGGAAGAGACTGGCCATATGTTTTTAAATAAAATCTTAAGTTCAAATAGGCATATGCCAAATCTAACCTAAAAATTTTCATATTTGCCTCATCTTTTAGTTACATCCTACCTAGCCTTACAGGAAAGTAAAGTTTTTAATGTGTGAAGTGGAGCAGAGCTTCAAGGCAAAATAATATGAATCCAGTCGGTGGAATTCCTAAGATTATCGATGGAAAAGAATGTGGCCAAGTAAGTCTGTGTTTTGGGTTTGTGCTTGGCATGCCGCCTCTTTGAATTCTGAGGTCTCCTGAGGCCAGCAGCTCCAAGTCTTTCTTACCTACAGATTTTCCTTTCCTGGTTTTAGTTCTACATCTTGGGGCTGAATTGTAGGGTTTGTTCTGTAAATTTTCCTGTTGCTGCTTGGCCCCACTGAGGACAGTAACATCAAAGCAGAGAAAGCCCCAAGCCACCGGTGGCCAGAGCCGAAGGGCGTGTTATCAGCAGGTTTAACAGTGCGTTTGCTGTGGCCCAATTCAGCCATTCTAACGTTATACTGTATTAGGAGGAAGGGTGACTTTCATGCTTAGGCTGGTGGTGGTTTGTTCCACTCCCAAGCTTGACAGGCCTTTTGGTTTTCCTCACCGGTCTCACTTAGGTACCTCACACAGGTCAGACTAGCCTCGGCTTCTCCTGTTTCTAAGTCCAGTACTCTCATAAGGCAAGCGCATGTGGTTTTAACAAACTTGTCATTTTTCAGGCAGGTCTCACAGCTATGGCACTGGTTTTCCTTCCTTTGGCTTTGCCAAGAATGGAAGGAGGAAAGATTTCTAATACCAGCTTGTCTGCCTCTTCCACAAGAGGTTTATCAGTAAAAAGACTGGTGGTACAAGCTACATCCATGAATAGTTTAGTTTTTTATTTATTCACCAAAACATTTTGTATGTGCTATGAGTGTGTGAACAGAAAGAGTGTCTTGCATCAGTTTATTTTCCGAGGTAGAGTTATGACATGCCCAGTTAGCCTTTCATCACAAGATCGAAGAGGCTTTTCTGCAGCAATACCAAGGCTGCCCATAACAGGAGCCGAAGAGACTTACTGTGAGCTGACATCTTCCAAAGCATGATTTAGAGCTCTGACTGTGCCCGCCCCATCCCAGGGTGCATGCAATAGCTTGTGTTCAGTCACAGGTTACCTGGTCGACAATTTTTCTGTTGCAAATGGTGTATTTTTCTTCCCCTAAAACAATGCTTTGCATATGTTTAGTAGACCACATTATGTTCTGTTCCTACACCTTTCCCCTATTTCTTCCCTGCTATTGGAAAAGAAAGTAAATGGATGCCAAAAAGCATTTCCAGTTTCAAAAAAAACCTGTGGCATTTGGAGCTACTGTGTTCATGACAGTAATGTAATGGGGTTTTTTAGGGAAGAAGAATTTCTTTATGACAGATATGTTCTTGATTCATTAGTAGTTAAATCATTTTGAGGTCTTCAGAAGGAAAGTTCTATGACAATACAGACTAAAGAGTGCCTTTCAATAAAGGGTCAATACCAGCCCTTCAGTGATGATTTGAGAAAGTCGTGCATAAATAGGTTATAAAAAGGCTTTCATAAAAACTTAGATTCACAGTCATCAATTTAATAATCCAATATGAGTCCCTCTTTTTACAACTGTTGTTTTGTAAGTCAACAATGTCCATTTTCCTCCTGGTAATTAGGAACGAAAGTGACTGAATGCTAGTTTTCATTTCCTATCAGGGGCTTCAAAACGGTAACACTGTCTATTTTTTAAAAAATGGTAAAAATGCACAACAGATCTGAAGTGTCTCATTTGACCAAATTTTACAGATTGCACTGAAACCAGCCCTGAAATGCAAGTACAAGATGTGGAAAGTGGAAGTGAAAAGAAGAAAAGAACTTTTAGAACTTAGCATATGGTCCAAAGGCTCATGACTGGATTCACAGGTGACTTTAGTCAAAGTTTCAGCATTTAGCATTGATTTCTGTAACATTTATAAATGGGATTACTAAAATAACAAGGCTAACCAAAATATAATAATTAGTGCTTCATTAAGTTAGTATGAGCCTGCTAAATTAGCATCTCTGACATAATAATCATGTACCTTGGTCTGTATTAAACAACTGCCCTGTCTGTCACTGGCACTGTATTGATTTCTTTGGTAGTAAGGGCAGTAATTATATGCTCCAAACTGAGCTCATCAGTTTTCTTTTTCAAAGAAGCAGTGTACCTTGAAGCTTTTATATTTAACAATAAGGGAAAATTCCAACATTTTTCCTAAGGTTTTGTAGAAAAAGCAAATGTTGAAGACAATAAATCATCAAGAAATCATTCCTTTTTTTTTTAGCTGAGAAAGGGTCATCTGTTTAAAAGGGCTGCAAGCATGTATAGTAAATACATAGAACTCAAAAAGTATATTCTTCATATAATTCTCAAAGACAGCTTCAGAGTGTATATCTTTATGTTAGCCTTATCACTGAATAGGTTTAGCCTCAACTTCGGACAAAGCATTTACTCAGATTGAAACCCAAACACCAGTGCAACTTTCTTGCTCAGGAGTGCATTTAAATGCACCATATGCACACATCTAAACATTTACCTGCATGTACACAGGTATAAAGGAAACTTGTCCCAGTCAAGACACCTTTAAATAACAAGGTTTTTTAGTGAGCTGCCCTCTGCAAAATAGGTTTCTTAAAGGTTTCTCATATTCAGCACCCAAAAGCCACTGGTGATTCTCTAAGACTTTAATCACGTAAATCTTGATGCGCAGGGAAAGTAAAAGAATATGCAGCAAGGATATTGAATTGTAACAGATGCATTCAAGAACGAACAAATTCTGACTATATTTGAATGTGCAAATTTCACCAGTCTTGTGATCTTCATTACAACAATCTGATTTGGTCACATTATTCATGTAGGATGTAGCTTCCATCACTAAATGATGAATGATGTCAGAGAACTGCATTTATGTTAGGCAAAGTGTTGCAAAGTTAAAAACTTCTCCTGATTAAGTAGTGCCATTGTTATGTATTTAAATTTAAGTTACTTTTCTGTAAAGAACTTAATACATCCATTCATTTAAAAAAAATATAGCATTTGCTATTTAGGCATTTGCTAACACTTTCTAAGCCTCTTTTTCATTGCATGCTGTCCAGCGTATACAAGAAAGACCAAAATTTTTCCTATTTTAACAGCATAAGTCAATAGTAGCTCTATGTCAGTGGAATTCCTCCTGATCATCTCTTCAGTCTATGCACACTCCTGCTAACCTGTTAGCAATACCGAGTCTCTGAACTTGTCGTAACTTCAATCACCAGACTGTTAAATTGCTCAAAAGATACAAGTTTGCCGATACAATTTTCCATGTCAGTGGGAAGTAGTGTTATCATTATTTTACAATGAGAGACATAAAGCACAGAAAGATTAAGTAATTTGTATAAGATGAAATACAGGAATCGCTATCAGAGGCAGTAATAGAAAACCCTAAATCTTCAGATTCCCATTACAGAGCCATGGTGATGAGACTCTTCTGCCTGGCACAGGCATTGACTGAGGCAGGGGCCCCTGCAGATGCAAGAGGTTGCCTATTGGAAGCAACCTTAATGCATAGGTAAAGCTTTAACTCCAGCCTTTTCTAATTCTTAGAGCTTAACTTTGAACCTTTAACATTCTCTTCAGACAAAACTTTTCATATAAGAAACTAAGTACTCTCCTTTGTATATATTGCAAGAGTAGCTTGCACATAAAGAAATGACAGATAAGAGATCCTCACTATTTCATATGGAAAATGGTGATATTCCTTCTGTGGAAGAAATGCCTAAAGGAAATGTCTGTATCTGATTATATATGAAGATAGGACTTTTGCCTTGGAAATCAGCTGAAGTGTAGGCAAATTAAAAAGTAAGCCCATACAGTGAAATCTACATTACTTGTATGAAAAGTATTCTATCAAAGTGTGCTTTCCCTTTTTACAAGAGGAAAATGAGATCTCGATAATAATTGTCAGGCTGGATGAACATAACTTTGATTCCTTCACATCATCATAAAGGGTCTATAGGGTGTTACATCCAAAGTAACACTTGTGGAGTTGTATAGGTGTGAGTTGTAGTAGGGTGTTAATAGGCAATATTGCTGGTGTAGCATGAGAGAATATTACTGAGCAATCACTCTGAACTATGCTTTTTGAAGGTTAACTCAAGTAAAAACTGATTTCTACTTCACAAGCCAGCAGCTGTGTTAATAGAGATGGTAGTGTTTTGACAGTAATTTTCCAAGGAGAGCTGCACTCTGTGGCCCATATGCTTCCATTCTGTGTAAAAGAACATTAATTTAAATCCCCTGTTGATATGACAGGCAACATTTTTAATCTATCCCTTGTCCCTCCCACTGATCAAATAGATTGAATTAGCCAGGAAACAGGCTCAGAAAATGAAGTGAAAAACAAAGTATGATTACCCTTCTTTTATTTTCTTTATCGTATAGTGTGAATATATTGAATAATTAAGAAGATTACCATTTGGAACACAGTCCCATTTGAGCCTGGGGTTGGTGTACTTTGTTAATATAAGATATTTCACCCAAGTGCACCTGAGGGAAAATTGACTGAATGGGCTGCATGGACTTCTGCCAAACGGCAGTAAAGCTACTGATAGCACATATTATATGTCAGTTGCAAAATTAGCACTATTTTGCTATATTTTTCTATCATAACAACTATATAATGACTAAAAAGTTAACCAAAAATAGCAAAATGTTTAAATTCTAGTTTGAAACTTCTCTTACTCAAAGATTTTGGAAGACATACATAGCCATAAACTCACTAAAGGAGAACAAATGCCATACCACATAGTATTAATAATTCATTAATTATTATTTCTGTCCCACAGCTGACATCTTCCTGAAGAAAGTAGCACTTTTTTTTAAAAAAAAAAAAAAACACAGTTTGGCAATTCACATGAGTAACAAGTACTTCTCCACCTTAAAACTGTGAGATGTATTTGAAAATAGATTTTAATTACCATTAGCACTTCCAAGTTTAGTGTTGGCAACAGCCAGCTTGTTAATTCCAGCAGTACAGGAACTGAAGTCATGACCAATTTTCCTTCATGCTCTAATAAACTGGTTGATTAAGTATAGGAAAGTTTGTTGCTGGAAGTGAACCAAATGTTTGTTCACTGGAAGGAAATACTCCATGTCTAGGGCCAAAATAATGCATACAGGACGGAGCAAAGTGATGAAGAAACAAGGACGAAAGTGAGACCCAGTAGACCTTCACTGTTGTCTTGCCTCTGCCACTAATTTACTGTTAACAAGTGATTTCAGCTTGCTGTGCTGTTTTCCTCTGCAGTTTGTGATTGTTTTATCAGTTGAAATGACAAGCTATTCTAGCCCTACGGTGTCTCCTAATCCATACCTGTAACACATTACCATGAAGTGATTGCAGTCTTGTTTGAAGCAGTTGCAAGCCTGATTGTTAGGCAAATGGTAAACATTTACCAAAAGACATTTTGATTATTTGATTTAAAAAAAAAGCTTTTTTTTTTTTCCATAGATTTAAACCTTTTCTGTGGGATGTGTTAGGCTCCCAAACACATTCCAGCATTGCATTAGTATAAGAGGACAGACGGGTGCTGAAGCTAAATGAAGATCTAGAAGAGGATTAACAGCACTCATGATAAAAAGCTAGACAATTAAAAAAAATTAGAAAAATTATAGGGTAGTTGATGCCACAAGTAAGATTTTATTATTACTGGTCTGCTTAGATTGTATTGGAAATTGAAAGTGTATTAGGGAAATGAAACCACAGACAGCTTTGCAGCTGGTATAGTTACTATTGCCTCACTGCAGGAACTGTCACAGATAACAGCTGAAGAACCGCTTCTGCATTTCGTAAAACATCCTATATATTATGCTGTTATCCAAGCAAAATTTAATAGTTTTACTGCACTATGAGGGCAAATTTTATTACTACATTCAGATACAGGTGAAACGAATTATTTCACATTGGTCTTTCTCCAAAGCTTTCATGAAAACATGCACAGACTACCAAAATGAAATCCAGACCAGATGTGGTATGACAGGAACAGTTAAAGGGAGCTCTAAATTTGCTTCAGCCTTCCAAGCTCCTAGAACAAGGGTATGCTCCATGCTGGAGGATGTAGGTGGTGGGGATGCACAGATGCAAACTTCCCCATAGCCTGCCCAAAATAGATTTTTCCATGGTTCTTAAGGCAATTGGATGTTTCCCTAAGCTCCTTAGCTATAATAGTATGGCAGCAAGCACAGGAACTTCATGCCCACCTTGACAGGATAAGCATCTACTAAAGATGTAGGAAGAGCCCCTCTTGGGTTACAGGGCCATCTCAGGCCCTTTACCAGAGCATATCCATAGCCTGAGAGTGGATGGCTAGATTTACTGCTTAATAAAATGGATGATGACTGCCAGCAATGTGTTACTTGATAATATTGGATTCCAAATGCTTTTTATTTGTGGAGGCAGGTGTGACTGTATATGCAAAATGAGAAGCATGCAAATAAATATGACTCAGAGCAAGAAGTCAGTCTTATTATAGTTCTAATGTCAGGTACAGAAAGGTCAGAAAGGCTAGAATTAGGTGTCAGTAGTGAAAACAGATGTGAAGATTGAATGAACAATGGCTGGTCCTTCAGTAAGAAGTAACTTGGATTTGACACCAGCCCATGTTTCCATTTTTACCTATGTTCAGAAAAAATGTTTACACAAAGTACTTTGTGAATTTCATTACACTCAGAATAAACTTTACATCAATTGAAAGCTTGAGTTTTCAGGATTGAACTCCCTTTGAAAGGAAAGGGTAACATCCTCAGCTGTCCCTTAGAGAGAACTGGGCCTTAGCAGATTCCTTAGGAATGGAAATGGGTACATTTAGGAGACACAAGACGTTGAGGATGCTAAGTTACATGGCTCTGAGGACTACTGGACAAATATACAGAAGACAAATTTGTCACAGCCTATTAAATACAAAAGCATCTACTCTCTAAGCTACACATCACTGCAAACTAGAGAAGTGTTCTGGGAAAATCTCTCCTCTGTTTGTCTAGTTTGCCTCTGCATCTGTTACTGACCACTTCTGGAGACAGAGCATTTGGTATGACCCTTTACGGCTGTTCCCAGGTTTTAACCACAGAAAAGTCCCCAGCAGCGCATTCATGGCATAAAGTATTCTTGGTTGTGCCCTTTCTTTTATACAATTTGAAGTCATACGTCAGGCACTGTCTCAGTTCTGGGCCTGTGCATCTGCTTGCTCTTTTTTTCAAGAATGGATGCTACCAGATTGTGCCAGTAAGCCACAATTGCTACTCCTTTCATTGGCGTTTCACAAATGACAGCAGCTGGTGACAGATTGATAGGTGAGAAGGTGAGAAAAGAGACAATCAAAGCTGACAAAACAGACCTGTTGGATCAGAGAGATGTTTTTAGCTGGCTAGGTAATTAAAAACTAGGTAGAGCCAGGCAGTTTATTAGGCCAGGTCGATTTATGCATACCCTCGAGCTTGGCTGCCTTCTCTCCCAAAAGCAAACCATAGCTTTCTCATGGGGCTTCGTAGGTTCTCTGTGAGGTGGGGGAAAGAAAAAGTGGGAGAAAAACAGAGATAAATTGGCACAACTCCAGCCACCTGTACTGATATGTCTTGTCTTGCTGTGAAATACAAAAAAGATCCACCCTTAGTGCTGTACTATTAG
This sequence comes from Apteryx mantelli, assembly GCF_036417845.1. NCBI lineage: Eukaryota > Metazoa > Chordata > Aves > Apterygiformes > Apterygidae > Apteryx > Apteryx mantelli. The sequence goes on along the minus strand of NC_089980.1, from coordinate 51,063,283 downwards.
TACTTAGGCAGCTGAACCTGTTCTTACTAAACTTTCTATTTTAATAATGTTTTGCTTTCAGGTTTTGAATGATATGTACTGCTGTTTATGATGAAAATTAACTTAGTGCAGAGGTAAGAAAAAACAGTGATAGCCTACAGAAAACAAAAGTGTGACCTTTTATCAGAAAAAAAAATTATATAGATTACTACAGTTAAAGTAGTAACTGTAGTAGGTTACTTTGTAACAGAAGGTTAGGTACCTACACAGTAGGTAACCTTGCAACACAAGGTTAAAGTGCCTGGCAGATTCTGTATCTAGAAAACTATTTAAGTTAGGAAAGAGGACTGGGCAAAATTCCTCTCTCAACTAATTCTGTGGTATAACCAGCGATGACGAAAGAAAACCCATTATACATGGTATAGATCAGAACTATTCAAATATCACAAGTCTAATGTGTGACTGCAACTGCTAACAATTTTTTGTAGCTGTTTGTTCTTGCTACCCAGACTTGCTCTTTACCAGTGATGCAACTCCCATCCAAATCCTGTGCAGTTAGATAGATATTTCTTGTATCTGGTGGCTCTGGGTAGTTCTGGTCCTGAGGTCTTTGAACCTGACTGCTCATGCTAATTCACTGTGAAAGACTGTCATATATTTTTTCTGTCATTCATTGCTGCTGATTTTATGATGATCCCCTGAGAATTCAAAGATGGCAAGAGCTATCAAAAGCTTAGTTGCAATCTGGAATACATTAGTGTTAGGAAAGTTTCTGCTTTTTTCTAAATCAGAATTTCCAATTTAATTATTCTTATATCAGCACATTTGCTAGTATTTTTTTGCAGGCAGGCTAATTCTAACAACATCTGGGTGCCACGTGGGACTTTCATCCCAATGGGAGCAGAGTTTGCACTGGACTTCTAGGAGCTGCCTCTTCCCAGGCTCTGCGCGAGGAGGTTGGAAGCCCAGCAAGAGACATCACAGATAAACACTGTGGCTCACAAGATGTTTAAAAATGCCTTCTTTAAAACCACTGGTCATCAATGACATTTGCTGCACTTTGTCTCTTCACTTCACACTACTGTAGTTTTTTCTGAAGTTTGGCTTTGATTATGCCTCTGTAGAAAGAGAAGTGAACTTTTGTTACAGAGTCATTACAGACAATTTACAGTACCGTATGAAAACGTATTTTTGACACAATTCATCAAGTTTAACACCATATTAATTTAGCAGTCTAGCAAATTACAAGTAATTTGATCTTTAGTATTGATTAGTAGCTGACATTCTGTCTAAACTTAATCCTCAGGATGATATAGTCTCAGCTGGGGACTTGCTTGGAATTTGAGCATTATTTGGAGCTAAATAAAAGCAAAAAATGAGGAACTAATACAATTACATCTTCTTGTCAAGCCAGGGTGTTAGAACTAATTCAGGTGCTTTGACTGCAGGTCAAATTGAAACACTGTTTAAAAAGGAATCATGCTGCATTAGTCACTGAACATGCATATTGTTCAGCATCTTAAAGGTCAAATACATTCATGAGAACATGTAATCTTATGCATGTTTGGAAAATGAATATGAAGAAAGTATCTCTTAGAAAAGAAGAGGATCAGAATCAAAAAACCCTGTGGCTCCCATTTAGATGGGCAGCGTGGATGCTATTCCTGGGCTAGATTTCTGCAAAACAATTTCAAGAACACTCATGAAAAATAAAGGGTATACTTTAGCCTTGAGAGTTTAAATAGATACTGTGCTACCATATGGCAGAGCTGTTTTCAAAGCAAATGCAGGGTTTTTGCTCTTGTGAGGCATCAGATGGCAAAGAGGTTGGTACCTAGAAGCCATCAAATCTAGATCATCAGTACCAGTCAGTTGAATGGGACAGAAAGTAACTTTAAGCTGGTGGCCTTTCAGTAGTTTATATAAGACACAAATAATGAGTATATTTATCTTCCAAAGGAACAGAAATATATGTAGGATACTTGTGATAAATGATACTTATTCTTGTGCAATCTTGGCATAGAAATAAAAATTTGATGCAGCAGCAAAGTGAATAATCCCTTTTCATAAGAAGTGATCTTTCCATGTTCAAGGACTCATCAGTATCATGTGTGTATTCTGCACACCTGCTTTAGAGGTAGAGAAACCCAGTCTCTAGCGCTGCTGACCAAGCACCTTCCAAAGCATTACAGCTACTTAAAACAAATACCTTTTATATTGTTAGAGCAGGTGGGAAAGCATTGATAGCAACAAAAGATAAAAACAGGATGAGAAATATTGTATTATGATTTATCTCTTAATAAAGGCTCTGGAGCAAGCTCCCATAGAAATTCTATGACAAACTGTGACAAGACCTCAGTCAAGCTTTTAAAGCATGTCTACATTTGTGTTTTAGTTCAGAGCAGTAGTAAAGAGAATTCACCCAGTTGTCACCACCTATTTTGTGTTAGTTTGGGCTGCAGAGTGTTACTGGTGCTCAGAATCTGGATTTCTTTTGGAGAAGATCTGCTCCAGACACGCACCTAATAAACACCAAGCCCTGTGGGAACAGGTGGCTCCAAATCCATGAGTGGATGCACTGCCATGAAATTTTCTGGCACATGTGGAACATGCATGCACTGGGACAGTGCTCTTGAGCCACGTTGAACACTCTTGTGATACGCCACTGTACTCTTTGTGTTATTTTAAAAGCATCTGCACTTTCACATTTGCTGTCAGCTGCCAGTGCTCAGCTCTTTGAGACTGGCTCTTGTTTCTTCCACTGAGATGTCCCCTAATCAGTGTCTTTTTCCTTGTTTGCTTTACACTCTGTTGCCATCCCTGTCTTGATGAACTCTTCTGAAGGGCTTGTCTCTCTCACCCTGTTTCTTTTATTGTTCCCCTCTTTCCACCTATTGTCCTTCCTGCTGGTGATGGCAGTCATTCACAGCATCCCAGGAGATTCAGCATGGTGACACCTAAGAAGATGATCCTGTTCATCAACCTGGGCTGTGAGGAGGCCAAAAGCTTTGCTAGAGCAGAAAGCCCAGCAGCTGCATCAGGAAGTTGAGGTTCACGACTGCCCGCGTGTGGGGGTGGGGTGGCACGCCCAGGAGGACTTGTTGGGGTGGAAGGGAGCCCATGGTATATTGCTTTCCTCTGCATAAGCGGAGGGAAGGGACAGCATGGTGCAGCTGAGAAATCAAAGATGTGTGGGATAGTTTCCTTTCAGAGACCTCCTATCACACGCAAAATTTAGTAATGTAGTTCAGGAGGACAAGACTAGATCTAGTCTGCAGTCAATCCCCCAAATGTGTATCCTGTATTTGCAGGGGCCTCAGCACCAACTGTTTCAATCTACTTATCTGCTCGTATTACACTGCACTATTCGCTAATTGTGGCATAGCCTGAAGTGACTGAAAAGGTTTTCACTTTTAAAAAAGCTATGGGTATATTTTCCATTAACTTGAACAAAAATGTATGTGAACATTTCAGCATTCAAAACAGGCTTTCCAAGCCCTCTGGAAATCAATGCAAATACAGAAGGGTAATTAAGGGCAGAATTTGGCAAATACGTTGGAGCTTTTATAGGATCTATGATGTGCCTCAGTGTGAAGGAGAACTTCCTTTTTCCCAGTAGCCAGGATCACAGTATTTCAAGTCCAGACCAGAGGTAATAGTGTCAATACTGTTACTTTTTGACTACTATGTATTGCTGGATGAATATCTATCACTGTAAGAATGGACCCTAAAGTAATTAAGCAGAAAATAAGACAGGGTCTCTGGAATTTCATCCATCCTAAAAAAGAAAAAAGAAAAGCAAAAGTAAACACAGCCTACTGTTCCTCTCTCCTTCTTGAAATGAAACATGTTTTCTGAGGGTTCTTTTCCAGTTATGAATTAGGTCTTCCTGTTTGGCCATTTGATATAAAAAAAAGCAAGAAAAAAAAGAAAAAACAACAAACATAGAAACATGAACAACCTTCTTAGACTTATTTTTCTGGAGTAAAAAAAAAACCAAAACACTGATCCAAACTGCTTCTGAAAATCTTAGCAGCTAACTTCACTTTCCCGTATTTGGCTAGAGAAAAACTTGTCTTCAGTTCTCCACAGATCTACCTTGTATTCACATCTTGAGGAAGTTTCAGGGCTTCCCATTTGGGTGCCCTACCCAGAATCCACAGAGACAATAAATTGTCTCTCGGAGGGACTGAGAACTAAGCATGTTTTTATTAGTTACCAACTCACCTCGGAATGTGATTGCCACAGCGTACTAGCCATGTCAGTGTGCGCGCGATGTCCATTAGTCACATCACGACAAAACCTAACGAGACTTAGAGGCTCCCATCTGAAACAGCACACTTACTTATTTTATCTTTATTGCCATAGTAAGTGTGATTACAAGTATTACAATTACAGAATCACAGAATCACAGAATCGCTGAGGTTGGAAGGGACCTCTGGAGATCATCTAGTCCAACCCCCCTGCTCAAGCAGGGTCACCTAGAGCACATTGCACAGGATTGCATCCAGGCGCGTTTTGAATATCTCCAGAGAAGGAGACTCCACCACCTCTTGGGGCAACCTCTTCCAGTGCTCTGTCACCCTCACAGTGAAAAAGTTTTTCCTGATGTTAAGATGGAAGCGTCTGTGTTTCAGTTTGTGCCCATTTCCTCGCGTCCTGTCTCTCGGCACCACTGAAAAGAGTCTGGTCCCATCCTCTCGACACCCTCCCTTCAGATACTTGTACACGTTGATAAGATCTCCTCTCAGCCTTCTCTTCTCCAAGCTAAACAGGCCCAGCTCTCTCAGCAGCCTTTCCTCATAAGAGAGATGCTCCAGTCCCCTAATCATCTTTGTGGCCCTTTGCTGGACTTGCTCCAGTAGTGCCACATCCCTCTTGTACTGGGGAGCCCAGAACTGGACGCAGTACTGCAGATGTGGCCTCACCAGGGCTGAGTAGAGGGGGAGAATCTCCTCCCTCGACCTGCTGGCAACACTCTTCCTGATGCACCCCAGCATACCATTGGCCTTCTTGGCCACAAGGGCACATTGCTGCCTCATGCTTAACTTGGTGTCCACCAGCACTCCCAGGTCCTTCTCCACAGGGCTGCTTTCCAGCAGGTCAACCCCCAACCTGTACTGCTGCATGGGGTTATTCCTCCCTAGGTGCAGGACCCTGCACTTGCCTTTGTTGAACTTCATGAGGTTCCTCTCCGCCCACCTCTCCAGCCTGTCCAGGTCTCTTTGAATGGCAGCACAGCCCTCTGGTGTATCCGCCACTCCTCCCAGTTTTGTATCGTCAGCAAACTTGCTGAGGGTGCACTCTGTGCCTTCATCCAGGTCATTGATGAAGAAGTTGAACAAGACTGGACCCAGTACTGACCCCTGGGGGACACCGCTAGCTACAGGCCTCCAACTAGACTCTGTGCCACTGATCACAACTCTCTGAGCTCTGCCATTCAGCCAGTTCTCAATCCACCTCACTGTTACAGCTCCACAGAATACAGAGGAGCAAACCTATGACATGGCAAACCCAGTACTTGTGTTTTTTACTCAGCAGCCATTTTCAAAGTGAAATGTTAGGCAAATACACCTGAGGAAGAGTTTTACCCTTTCCTCTTTTTCAATTTATTTCACCTACTACAATGTATCCTTAGTCATCCTAAAAAGTCCTTTGTATTTTCATTTTTGTTGTGTTCCCCATTATTTACTGTAATTTTTTTTTCTTTTGGTCTATTTATAAATTTAATCAAACACACATAAATAGTTACTGTAGATAATGCATCTGAACTTTATTAAAATTCTGCAGGAAATTATAATACTGTGGTGCACAATAGTGGAAAGACATTCACTATTCTGTATTTCTAACATTGCTTTTCTGAAAACACACTTACCAAAAGTACATCTTAAAATACCATATCCAATTATTATATATGTTTTTTTTTCACATGTATAATTAATCTGTCTTTAAATTCTACCTTGTACTCAGGCTAAGCCCAGCATCTAAATTAACTGTCTTTATGCATCTCAGATGTATTTCTGCTTCCTTTAATTCTCCTTCCTTTATTGTGAAACTTCAATACCACCTACAGAATTTTATCCAAGAGTTATTCATTCCACTAAATTATGTCTAATATGTGTAATACTTGTTGAAAATGTTTATTAGGAAATTTAAATTTCCAGCTTTTATAGAGTTTGTCTACATTTGTTCTAATGAATATAACTACTTTTTTGACCTTACAAAGCCATTGAATATACTGCATTTAAATTTCATCTAAACTACATTTAAACTGCATCTAAACTTCATCTAAATACACTTCTCTGTGTATTTACCATACACTCATTTGGTGAAAGCCTCATGTTCTAGTCCCTTGCTCTTGGATATTCTGTAGAAAGTAGCCATAACATTAAACATTGTGTTAAGAAGGCCAGGCACAAATGAAGAGTACAAGGTCATAGCATGGGAGGGAGAATACTTGGAGCTGTGGAACAGAGCAACAGCTGTGGCTACTTATTTCCCAGTATTGTGGCTTCTGTGAGTGTTGCCAGCCTTGTCAGCCAGTGCTCTAAGTAAACTTATACTTGTAAAACATCATTCCCCAGTGGCCCTGCTCTCCTGAAGGGGTTTGTCTGGCCAGGGGGAGATGCTTTGAGAGGCTCTGTCCTGTTGGATCCAGTTCCACTCACCTCAATGGTTTTGGAGTGTGTATTAAAGGCTATCTTACCATGTTTCAGCTGTGACACTAGGGTCCTGGCTACCATGCAAAATACTTGTTCTGCAGTTAAAATTGCTTAAAGGATGCCTACAGGAGACAATTGCCCAGTTCAAAAGTCTGTCTGAAGTGTTGTCCAGGCAAGGATGCATGACTCTCTCTGCACAGAGGGAGCAATGTAGTATGGCAACAGTGTGGGCTGACACCAGTGTGATCCCAGTAGTCCTGTCTGCAGGTGGGAAGGCAGTGCCAACTTGAATCAGGGCAAAGAGGCATGAAAATGCAGTCATCATGCGTATATGCAATTTAGGCTCTGTTAGTGACCTTGACAGGACTACAAAGGCTCAGTGGGCTGATAGCAATATCTGTAATTCCTTGGGGTGCAGACAGGGAGGCGAGAGCACAAAACAGCAGTGCATAAACCCATCTGTTGGCCTTGAACAGTTGAAAAGCTATGTCAAATAAGTCCAGAGCTGAGCTCAATCATGTATTTGATGTTCACTATCTAAAACCATAAGATCTATCTTGATGACTGCCAAAAACTGATGTACTAAGCAGTAGGAGGTAGGCACTAGCAAATGTGGAGCTCTAATGGTGATGTACAGGTTTGGACATGGGTGCCAGACCCTGGCCAAGAACATAGAAATTACTTTTATGCAGGAATTTCAAATACCCTGTCAGTTGTCCCAGGCATGAAGGACATTGGGGTGCCACTAGAATAGTGCTGGGCTTTTTCTCTGCCTTCATCTAAGCAAATGTGTCGGAGATTTCCTGGATCTGTGTGGTTCCAGCATAGCATGCTGCTAGGAAAGCCTAATAGAGGAGAATGCGAAGACATGTGAAGAAACTGGTGAGCCTCAGGTCACCGTGCTGAGATGTGGTGCATCAGCACCTGGAACAAACACAGACCAAAGGCTCTGGCATTCTTGGAGCACCTGACTTGACAAGTGCTGGCCCAGACTTTAGCATATAACCCGAGGAACCACTGTCACTTGTGGCCAGACAGACTGGGCACAGGGAGGAGAGCAAGCTTGCGTAAACCTTGTCTCTGCCCTATCACTGTGCACAGGTGTAGGGAGTGGAACCAGACCACTTCTTGGACAGAGTTGTGGGAAGGGGATTATACCTCTGTCTTCTTCAGTTTATTTGCCTGAAAAGGAGTCAAGTGCAGCTGTGGAACAGATCTGTCTGTGGAAACATGTTCGAGCTTGCAAAGGTCTAAGATGCCATTTCTTCTGCTTGTACTCAAGGCTGCTCTGCAGTGAATGAGCATGCTTTGCATTAAAGCAAATAGTTGATATCTGTAACAATGCAAAACAACTGAGTCAAACTGAGCAATTTCACAGCTGTTTCAACACATTTTTTCTCTGAAAAGCTCAAGCCTCTTTTTCAGTATAGAAGAAATCAGCTTTCCTTGATGAGAAAAACAAAAGCTTTGAGCTAATCTAAAATAAAGACTTCTTTTTAATTAGTTAAAGATCATCCTGAACTAGCTGAACAACTGCCCAGTGTGCCCATTACATGAGGAGGATATGTAAATACAGTCTGTGAACGACCAGATCACATGTGTGCATGTGCCTATTAGATGACAGTGTAATCCTGCTCAAAATGTGCCTGCTGTGGCAGGTCCTTAGAGGGTGGGAATCTATTTCACAGGCTGGCTAAGGGCTCTATTTTTTCACTTCAACAAAAAGTGTTCATGTTTGTAGCACTGTTTAAACCAGCAAGGTTTTAGCTTTCTCACCATGTCCCCCACATAATTCTCAAGACACTATTTACATGATATAAATACAAAAATTCTCTGTATACCAGCTTATAGCTTCCTGGAGGATGCCAGCAAATTTTCTACCTCCTTCTTCAAATTTCAGTCCTACCTACTTTCCCTCTGCCTTTTTTGAAAATAAATACATTAAGCTATTGGGAAATGCTAAGACCCTGTACATTCCTTCAAGCGCCTTCATACTCTGATCTAGCTTTTAGACCATGCCTGAAATATGAAATTAGCTTTAGCTGATGTGTTTTAAGTAGTTGTAATTTCCCCTTTTAAAATGGATTTAATGTAGGTGTTTAAGAACACTTATTTATTGAGGTCAACAGTTTTCTATAAAGGATTGTTCTTCCTTGATACTTTCCCTAGAGGTGAGCAGCATGATTGTGCAGAGCAGAATTCCTCCTCAAAACACATTCAGCCACGTACTGACACTATATCAGGGAAAGGATCCCCCCAAACATGTCAGACCTTTCTGAATGTGTAATTCTGCCATGAATCAGAGGCTCAGGCATCTTTACAGCTTCTCTGGGCATGCTTCTGTCAAGACAGCAAGGTTCAGCTGCTCCTGCAATTCTCATGGCTTAGTTTTTACACCTGTGCTAAGGGATATTTATTTCTTCATTTTCCACATATCGGAAAGCAGGAGGCAGCAGAAAGCTAACTGGAACAAACTAAATCTTCTGTTCACTTGGAGGCTGAAACTCTGCAAGCAGACAAGGCAAGCAATAGATGATGTAACTGCAACATTTTTCCATCTGGAAAAATAGATAGTGTTGGTGTCTGTTCAGGCAAAGGTGAAGCTGTTGGCTCAATTAAGACCTGCAAAATCATGAAAACTACAATGCTGAGCATCACTGCCAGCTATTTTAACTGCAGAAGCAGACTGGAGAAGTGAAAGCTATTTTTAACGGAGTCCAGTACAAATAGCATGACTCTGACCACAGTGACTCATGCAGCCCTGGAGGTTTCTCACCTGCAGCCCAGGAGTTCAGGAGAACTCCTAAACTCACTTAAACAGGTGCCAACATGAGGATCCATTTCTGCTTTAAATGTAGAGGAAACCCAATGTCTGACCCTCAAGTACTGACCTTTTACAAGGTGATGACGTAATACTGTCTCTGTCTTCAGTGGAAATAGGAGTAAGACTGCTGTGTGACTGTCTTTTCTGCTTCTGTTCAATTAATCTCACTGGCAATACTTATTACTAGACTTTTTTATTTTATGTAATTTCTCAGGGTATTAAAGCATTCAAGTAAATATTATAAAGTAATGCTGAAGCATAACTTTCAGTAAACAGCACAGGTTCAATGTTCAAATTTATCAAGTTAGACAGTGAGATGACAATCTTTTACAGAAATTAAATATATGGTCAAGAGTGGCTGTAAATTAGCAGCCATTCATCTTTATTCTTCAGTACACTTTGCAATCATCTGTATAAAATTAGAAGACTTGTCTTTCAGAGAGATCCAACCATTTGATTTATTTAATGAAATGGTGCAAAAGAGACATAATTTACAATGTTTCACCATGATTTTTGTTTCAATCAAGGAAAAAAAAGCATTATGTTGGGAGTATATAATATTTATTTCATTATATATATTGCTTGGTTGGGTCTGGCAAGAAAAGATCTCTATAAATCAACAATAAAAAAGTGACATTTAGAAACTGCAAATCTGAAGGAGAAATATGTTGCTGTTCTATTAAGGAGCTATGCTAGCTGCCAAATCTTGCAAAATCTGGAAAGTTGCCACTCCACACACTTTAGTGTCATACAAGCATTGAAATAATTTATATTGCTGTTAAAAAGATCACTGAAAGTCTCTTCTGTCTGTCTTGTGTAGAAGACCAATAAGACCCTTAGATAACAAATGAGAATACACTAATCCCTTCAGAACCTTTAGGAAATGCAAAACAAACTATCAAAGATGAAAACTGAAAGGAATGAACAAATCGTGTAGGTGAAAGGCACCCAAAGAAACTAGGAAGTGCAATCCTGAACCAAATGGCAAAATTTCCTGAATGAATAGGCTGGTCAAGTCAAGATGAATGCCCCTGCTTTCATCTGTCACTGGAATAATTTCACTTTTCATTCATTCTGCTGTACGTTCAAACTAGAAAAGGCAATCGTGGCCTTGTCATAGAGTAGTAGAATTCTCATTATGAGCAATGCTTCTGTTCTCTAAGCATTTCATAAATATATGGTTTGTATTTATCATATTGGGCAACTCTTTTATGTACCATATATATTAAAAACTCAACCTCACAATTAAATAGATGGCTATGTAAAGCAAAATTAAACAGGCAGGAAAATAATCTATAACTCTCTCACTGCTCTCACCTTCCAGTTTTCCATTCCCCATGGTGCTTGAGAAAATGACTCGGAGCCAAATATTTCTTTGGGCTTTGTTGCTGATCAGACTGTTCCTATCTAAGGAATCCAAACTTGACAGCTGTTTTTGATGCTATCCCTTCATTTGCTTTCTTGGCAATCTGGTCTGCTTTGTAATATCCTGTAGAAGAAAGAAGGAAGGAAACAAGAAATTACTCATGACTGTGGGCTAGAAAAGAGATAGCAGGTGCAAAGTGCTTTTGCATGATCAGTCTGTTAGATGCTACTGTTAACAGATTTCACCTGATTGAAGGTCCATTTGGGTCAGTTTTGCTACCAGCCAGCCTTGTGAAACTCTTCATGAGACAATAAGGATGTAGAGATGTGATTCTGAACAGAAGGGAGGCCTTTCTTTCTTGACTGTGAGCTGTTCTTATTACCTCCCTTAGTCCTTATGTTGCTGAAGTTTGTTTTGAAAAATAATTTACACAGTTACTTTCAAACATGCAGTGATGCTACACAGACCTCTTGTTCACTATGGTTTTTTTCCTCACGAGCATCAGTCAGAGTGTGAAAATTCTGTTTCATGACAAATGTAAAGGTTTTGATGCTAGTGTGAAACCAAAAGATCTGCTTGAAGAGATGTTTGGAATATTTGGGGAGGTGGGAGGAGAAAGGCAGACAAGATAGTGAGCATGACCATTAGTGCTCTCTGAAGAAATTCATTAGCCTTGAAAGTAGAGAAATCCCTTGGATATCAGATTCAGAATTCAGCGTAAAAAAATTAACAGAGCTCTCTTGTGTATGGAAGGGGAGAAAGGGACATGCCTGCTCTCACCATGGGACATTGATTTATTGCCTCCTCCTGGTCGTAGCCTCATCCTAACCATGCCAACTCATATCCCTATCACTCTCCTGCTCCCCCCAGAGAAACCTTCTCTCCAGAAAGTTTCGTTGAAAACTCCCTGTCTTTTCTAGTTGTTCTGATGTAATTCCTTCCATGCCTTATTCTGATCTAGCATTTGCAGGGGTGTTGTCAGGTCATTTTTTTGTCAACAGGGGAGTATAAACATAGTCTTATAAAATCTAAGCACAACATTATATTGGTTATTTTTAGCTCTGCTATATAAGAAAAGCATGAAGGAGCCCATGCTGTCACTTCTGTGAAATTCGTGCATGGTCACCAGTTTAACAACTTTATTTTTACCTACCCAGGGAATCAAATAATGAAATCATTTTTCTTCCCTCACTTTTTGTTATTTAGAGGAGAGAACTATGCACTCAACAGATTTATTAACAGGGGAGAGGAAAGATAGAAAGAGTGGGGAAGGGTGTTCTCTAAAGAGTATAACCTCATGGACACTGTTCTATATGAAACTTCTGCTTCTCGTCATATGACACAGGAGTGTTCCTGCAGCTGTCCTGGTGCCTTACCCCTCCAACACTGCCTGGATCCACATCTACCCAGATGAAGTTCATTTTTAAAGTAACCCTGCCTGATTTTCACTTACACAGAGGTCATATGTCACTGTTCTCTCTGGTACTCTGGCAATATAAAAGGGCCTTGAAGTGTGTGTGAATGTAAATAACGCCCTTTAAGGCCACTTTATGCTATGCAAAAGTACTTACATATAAATTAGAATCAGATGTAACTGTTTTCAAACAGATATAATATGACTAGCAGTAATGAAAAGTGGAAACTCATTCCATTGATTTTTATTGCCTGGGTTCAGAGTAGTGGAAAAAAACATGATGAAAGTGAGGGTTTTATGTTTCTTTAATGCTTAATAATTTACAGAAAGATGTGCTTAGTGCAATTCAAGGAAGCTTCTTGATTATAATAATTCAAGCTACCTATCTTTATGTCTTCCAGGCTATCATTCTATTAACGTGAGGTTAGCACCCTAGCAAGACTCTTTGTTGTAGGCACAAATTCTGTTCAAAATAAACGTACTTCCCTTCTAGGATGTGAAGATAAGTCAAACAATGCTGCAGAGGAACAGTCTGGCCCCTGACCTGCACAGCCTCTGTCACATGGATTCAGGACTCCCTTTCCATCCTCCATAGTAGCATTTCCTTGGGGATTCCCAAGATAAAAGGTCATTAACACAAGCTGCCCATTCCTATTGCTAAGAAACAACTCCCCAGCAGTGTGTACTCAGTATTTTTCACCTGGCTGGGATATTCAGCAACAGGGTATTACCACCTGTTTGGCATTTACAAGAGGGTTTGCCTGTGTGCTACCCTGGCAACGTTTCTGTGGAAGCCTCTGGTGTGCTGCTGCTGCTCCCCACCTGGAGAGTCTGTCTTCAGTCTAGTTCCTGGGGCTCCATTGATTTATTACTCTGTGTTTTAGGAATGCCTCTTATAACAGATTCTCATCTCAGAACCCAGCTTTCATGCATTCTTGCTACAAAACTTCCTACTGTGGTGTATGGACAATTGTTGTTGCTGTGTTCCTCTTGTGTGTGTTCTTCCTTGAAGTTTCTTTCCACTAAGGTATTTTCTGAAATTGTCTGGGTTATTAATCTGACTCTATTCCAGTTCAGTGATAATATACTTTCCTGGAAAGAGAGATACTTTTCTAAAATGTCTCTCTCAGAGATTTCTTTTTGTCCATGTCAAGTAGCCCTGGGTAGCATTTACCTTTTCCCCAGCTGGAAGACAACTAACTGCTATCAGCTTTCTGTTCTAGCTGTTTTACTTTGGTTCAGATGGATTCTACATTTGCTTCCTCAAAATTCACTTTTGTATCTTCTCTTCCAGTATACTGATCTTCCCAGCCTTGAGCATGGAAATGAAATTCCAGATAAAAATAACCTACCAGGTTCCCTCTGAAGCTTTTTCACAGTAATTTGAAAACTCGATTTCTGCAGATTTTCTTCTAAAACCGCTCTGTATCTTTGCCAAATTAGCTTGCTTTGCAGTGTCTTTATAGGCTTTATCTGTCACTAAGTCCTTCTGCTTATCTGATTCAGCAGCTCTGACCTCAAAATGCTGTACTTGGCTTCAGATCCATAAGCTCTATGCACAAGGTAAACAGTCAAACGTGCAGCACCTTCCCCAATAAATTAGGTAGCCTCAGTGGTAATCGTTTTACACCTACACAATTAAACTGAATGGTTTTTTTGCTCACTCTGTATCCTTGATGGAACTAGGTTTGAGCTGAACATTTGGAAGCAGTGTGATCATTTAGGAGATTAAAAATCCCATTTCCAAAGTAAACCATAAGTCTCACCAAGTCCTGACTTCTTAAGCTGTTTTTGAGAATTGGCTTAAAGTCTCCCAAGCCACCTGTTGGGCAAACCCACTGGATCCTAGTGTGCATTGCTGTCTAGAGATCCCAAGCTATTTCAGAGACTGAAAAAAATAAAGCTTTTATACTGCGGTATTCCATCTCAGCTAATTTAGAAGGCCAGATGTAGGTGGGCCACCGTACATATGGCTTAACTACATCCAGTCTTTGTGCCAGTTTGGATATTTCTACACTACACTGCTGTAAGGAAACACTTCTGATTACACTCTTCTGAAAAGCTGACCCTTGATCTTCAACTCTCAAGTTAGAAGCTACAAGCTTTCATTTTTTAACTTCCTGTGGCACATTGATGAATTTGGATGCCTGTTCCCACCCTGTGCTAGAAACTATGCCAAAGCCCTTCAGTCTGCTCATGTCTGTCTTTACTCTCTCTCTGCTATGTTGCTTTCTCTGAAAAAAATCTGTAGTTCTATCTTATAAGGGAAAAACAGAGGGGTTTAGTAGTCTCAGATTGGTTGTGTAATCATCTGTGGCAGTGTCCTTTCTTTATGAAACAGCACGTTCGTCTCACTGAACAGCATTTTGGAAAATAAACAGCCTTTCTGGGCCAAGAGAACTAAAGATTTCTAACTGTGTGAAAAGCAGCTCTCCTTTTCTCTACTGGACCTTTGTAATTTCATTGGTCATATTAGAAATTCCTTAATTGTTGAAATACATATATACTTCAGGAGATTCATGAGATCATTGCCTTTTTATTTACATCCTAGATAGGTTTCCAGGGTATTTTGTTACATAGTAAAGCAATGCTTTTGTGTGTCTGGCTCCCAGTTTTTAGACAGGACATCTTGAGGGGTGTATTCTATTGAATGAGAATGACAGGTATCTAGTAGAATTATCTGATTAATTTATGATTCTCTTTGAATGAGTAGTTTTTATTGATTGATACCCATTGGTATCCATTGACATCCAATGAGACTTAGGTAGTAGCCCCTTTTTTTTTTACTGTATTCATCATGAACATTTTCATTTGGCTACTTTTCCAGTCATGGAAAGAAAATTGTATATAGGAAGGTACATGCAAACCTTCTCTCCAGTTTGCCTTGGGAGGAAACAAAATCTTCTTCCTACCACTGATCTGTTTTTAATAATTCTGTACTGTTTTCCACCTAAATGATTGCAGTGAGTTCAAGGCAGTACACCTAATCCAAAACCAAACATCATTTTGTCTACTAATACATCTACTCACATGTCTCCTCACAGAATAAGGTTAGCTTGCTCCCACTGATCCTATTTATTTTATTTTGCTGATCCTTCCACCTATTAGCTGCTGAATATTCTGCATGGCATTTTGATTCCCTGACACTGAATTACAAAAAAAGGGGGCAGACAGGATTAGGGGAGGAGGAGACAGATTTTCAGCTGTGTCAGATAGATGTTCTCAAAGAGAACAGTAAGTAACCCTCCTGATCCTAGTGCTGTTTTTTCTTTTCTTTAAATTCTTTTTATGCCAGCTGGTTTGGGAATCCAGAACAATTGAATTTAGAGAGCAATCTGAGGGGGTTTCTGAACTACATTGGCTTACTACATTGGCCCCACAAAGCACTTCTGTCAGCCCAAGAACCAGGAGAGCAGGGGCTCTGTACCTGAGCTCCAAGGCACCCTAAATAAGATGCTAAGTGAGGGAGAAGAAAACTGGCTATATCAGCTCTACACAGGCTGGGTGCTACCCTTTCCTGGAGGAATCACTGACAGGGAAGGCCCAGCAGCTCTTCAATCTCTGCACAAGCAACATCCCAGAGGTTTGCACCAAGAACCTGGCATCACATTAGCACTTGGACTCAGGGATGCTCATCCTTCATTCTTTCCTCATGCTGGCTATTCCCAAATTTCCTTCCTCTGGAATTAGAATTTAAAGTAAACACATATATACATAAATTGAAAGGGTTATTGAACAAGATGCAAGAATGGAAAATCAGCAACAGTGTGTTCCTCAGCCCTCTTCTTGAGCTTTTCCTTCCCCCTTACTCTGAGGCGCTCCTCTGCCCTGCTAGATGCATCCAGAGGATAGTGGCAGCTGGCCAGAAGGGCAACTGGGGAGCAAGCACCTGTGAACGCACTGCACAAGTACAGGCTTATTACAACTGTGTAATTTTAAATAGATGCTGATGGGCAGAAATCTTAATAAAGAAGAATTTATTCAATTTCATCCTCTTCTCACCCTCTGTAAAACCATAAACTGCAGCTGATTAGGTAGCAAAAAAAGCAAGAAACAGAAGGACTACACTCCAAAGAGAAATACTGAAAAATTGCATATTTTAGTTTTCAAGATTATACAAAATAAAGGACATGGTTACTGTCAGATCTAGCCACAGCATAATGTTTGCTATTTTTTCTAGTGACATAGTGGTATTTAACACAGTCCAAATTATGAAGAGGTCTGCAGGCAGAAATCATAGGGCATAAGAAAACACAGTCTAGAACACCTTGGCATTTTAAAAATACATATTGCAGTATATCAATAAGTATTTTTATCCCCACCCCATCATGAAGAGAAGACTTCCTGTTCCTCTGCATGACATCTCTAGGAGCTGGCTTTTGTCTGTGAAAGAATTCACTTCTCCGTCAGGTGCAGGACATTGCTGAAGGAAACCAGTGGACCCTGAACAATACTCACTGTCTAGCTTCCTGTTCAAAAACACTTTTACCTCTTTGACATTTGCCCACATTTCTAATCTGAACTGGAATAAAGGTAATTGGACAAGAAAAGCTGGTCAGCATTCAAGCCACATGTTCATGCAAGCAAGGCGGTGACTGGAAAAGGTTTTCTTGAGGAACTTTTGTTCATGAGCCAAAACGATGAGTATAATAGTGTGTTTGATACAATACAAGCTTGGTAAACAGCACCCTAGCTCAGTTGTATGGAAGAACAAGCAGATATCTAATAAAAAAGCAAAACTGTGATCTACGTGGTTTTCATATGCAATGTAATTCATTAGTCCATCAGCTGTAGTTTAATATTTCTCTATAATTCCTTTAGCCTAACCAGTGAATAGGTGGCTTGCACCTCCAAAAGGCTGGACCTACAGCTCTCTTCAAGCTCCTACTCCATACTGATAGTGTTCACCCTGTAATCTGTACAGTACACAGTTTGTTTTTCTGTACTGTAAATTAGCCTTGGAGATGTTCACCATGAATCACAAGTAGGGAAGCAGTTAGTAGTTAGCAAAAAAAGTTATCATCCCCTTTGTGATCTAACCTGTTTTTGAACATGGTGAAACTAATCACTGGTCACATACTGGCATGAATCCCCTATCCAAATAAATATATTGCAGAGGGGAGGGGAGCGGAGAAGGAGAAAGGGGTGATGAGAAAATGTTTGTAACAAAGGCCAATTTAGAAGTAATTTATTATTTAGTTCACTCATGGTATGTCTTGTTTTTGAAGTAGATGCATGCTGTACACTCAGACTAACAGGCACCTGCCTCAGGCCTTTACTTACGTGGGCATTCAGTTCTGTCACCTCCATCAAAAGACTTTCTCATTAGTTTTTTGATCCCCTGTTGGCTTAGATTCTGACCACACAGCTGTCAGTGAGGGAAATGCAGACATCTCCTAAGAGCTTTTAGGAGTTTAATGCATTTTTAATCTAAAGAACATGTATGTTATCAAAAGCAGTGATTAGCATTTTCAGGTTTCAAAACATCAATTCTGATATAAAATACCTAACACAGTATGGTAGTTCAACAGATACAACTCCTTAACTAAGGGTCATGTTCTACACCATCAGTTTCCCTTTGCTCTGTATATGTGTACATGTGTTTCTCCCTTCTTTCTGCACATATACACATGCTCATAGGCACATAGTACTATTTACTGTGTCCTCTGAAACTGGGCCATATCAAAAACTACGGAAATTTTTAATAGTATGGTTATCCAGATCAGCATGCATTAGAGTATTTTGCGAACTGTTCTGAACTCTCTGCATGAAACATTCCATGAGAGGGCTATGATTACTACTATTGCTAAGTAAACTGAAGATTTCATGAATGATATTCAGGCTATATGTGCCACTAGAAGGCATTTAAACTCTATGTGGCTTCACAATTAAAACACTTTTGGCACAATGTGGCTACAATGTGCAGCTGATGGCAATAAAGCAAAAATCAAAGATTTCTGCAAAACTGGACATTTTCATCTCCTGTTGGGAATATTATTATGCCTTTTCAATATGCTAATCTGACTCACACAAAGTTAGTCCTGCCAAAGGCTTTTAACAAGCTGCTTTAGTCATTTAGAAATGTGCTTTGTTAGTTCTGCTTAAGATATGCAAAAGCAACCTATATATTTTTTTAAAGCTTTTACTTGAGAGGTATTTGTTGTCATTTCTATTTTTAAACAAGTTGATCAAACTGAAATAGTATTAGAAGTATTGCCTACCAATCAAATAGATGTTTGGGACAAAATCTTGCTTAACCTTTTGTATCCCTTTACTGTTCAAATGGTCCCAGCCTCTGTTATTTTCTATCTGTTATTTTCTAATTCTGTCCATTTGCATCATTTTTTTCCCTTAAAAATCACATTGCTTCAGTTTTTTCCTCATTTTCCTCCTTTATCTGGATATTCTTCTCTTATCGACCGTTTTGTTCTATTCTTTTCCCTTTTACTTTTTCTGCAGCTTGTTCTCCCTTTCCCCACACTGTTTACTAGAATCAAGACATATATTCCCTACAAAGAACCAGAATTATTTGTGAGGTGGGAGAAAAGGGTTTCATATGAAAAGGAAGTGGGAAAAGTGGAGATCTACTCTTATTTTCTCTTTCCATTTCTCTTCCAATTTCTACTCAAAAAATGGTGCCAGAAGAACCCCAGAAACAGACCAGTCTATTCAAAAAAATGTTTGCCAGTCAACCTGTACAACCATTTGTTAGTTGTCAAAATGGGAAGTGCAGCCTTCTGAGGATTTGATTGAAGTCTTCCAGCAATGACCTAGAACTGAAGGAAGTCTGATCCTTCTCCTCCTTTGAAATCCACAAGCAAGATCATTACAGTTTGCTATAATTTTTTAATTTATTTCTCTCCTATCCTCTGATTCTCTAGCTTTCACACTTGCCCTTTTCTCTGACCCCTGCTTCTCTCCTTTTATCTTTATTGTGAATTTGCCTTCAAGGCTCTTTCATTCCTCAGTGATTACTGAAGCAAATTCCTTTTTCCTCCTATTGCCTACTGAAAGTCACTTTTGTGACTGAAAGTCACACAGCTAAGGAAGTGATTCAGACAGTGCAACTGTATCCCTTATACGGGTTTGACATGACTGGTGCTCACCACAGTAAGTGTGGTCTTCCTCCAGGGACAGTAAGGGAAGGTCCACAAAACCCCACTCAAGCTCAATCTGGTAAAAACAGTAGTGAGGATATGACTTCTGAGCCCAGAGCACGCTTCTGTAATGCAACCTAAAGATTAGAATAACACATGTTCAATGCAATTAATAGCTTAGGCTATTCCAGGTGACAGTGCTGTAGATAAAAATCCTGGTGGATGTCCGTTTTGGAATATGAATAGGTTTGCAATAAGAGACACCTGCTAAGCAACAGACTTCTTAATGGCTTTATTTGACTGGTCTCTCTGTAACAAGTCTTACAGCTGTCCTGTCTCCAGGATACAAAAACAAGGCCACAGCCTTTTGTAAAACCAGTAAGAAAGTTTGGGATCACATGCTTGAGTTTAAAAAGGGAAACCTGTCATATTAGGTACCAAAGGCATCTAACCCATTGGGGAAAACATTCAGCACACCAACTGTGATAGTTAACAGAGTTCCTGGTACTGCTATTTTTAAAGGCTACTTTTGCGATTGCATATTGCTTTTGTATTTCCTATGAATTTCAGTTTGATGTGCATTACTGCACAGATTACTTCTATAGGGCAACCTTCATCAAAAACAAGCAGAACCATCAGCTTGTACATATGCCACTTTCTTACCTGGCATTACAAGTACAAGTGTTTTTAATTTTACAGTGGTTATTTAGCACATCAGGGATTATAAAGAGGTTTTTGAATCAAAGTATTGCTATGAAAAAAGCATTCTGTTTCTGAAGTTCAAGTCAACTTTTCTTGATGTAATTACAAGGAGGGACTGGGATCCTAAATTAGACACACAGTGCCCAAGAGTCTTAGCATTTTAGTATAATCAAGAGCATTTCTTTTGGGCTACAGGAATGTATACCAGTTTATGGTGCCATCACTGATGTACATACAGAGGTATATTTACTTTAATTAAAAGTCCTCCTCAGAAAAGTTTGGCTCAATGTCTGTTGTTTCCCAGTTACTGTGCCAGTGTATCAAACAGCTACAACTTTAGAGATGGCTTATCTTAAACAGAAGGAATCAGTTACACTGTGCAAATTGCATACCAGTTATATCTCATATGTATGGGAATACTAGATACATTTTTTCTGTTAAAAGGATAATAGGCACTCCAGCCCTCTTTGTTTATTCACTAGCGCTCAGCAAAGCTCTTGAAATCTGTTTGAAGCAGGCCTGGGAAGACACAGAGGAACTGAGTTTTTCATGGGAATCTGTCCTCAGCCAACTCTCACCATGGATGCAAAGGAAAAGGAGAGAGTGTACCCAAAAGTGCCGAGTTATGCTGTGCTTGCCTGTGGCCAAACTGGAGTAAGTGCCCAGCTGCTGGCTCAGGACCCCTCATTGATCTACATGTGTGGGAGCCTCTCCAACATCTAAAAAGAAGCTGCACATGCTTCAGGACAAGATGCATCCGTGACTAAAGTGACCATGCCTGTATGGCTTGGGAGGATACTATGGGAGCTGTGGGGGCAAGTGGGGCAGGAGCAGGAATGCTCTGAGCACAGGCTTGAAGATCATGCTTTCCAACATTAGCTTGGGCATAGATTTTCTCTCTGGCTTCAAGCAAGCAAGCTGACCTTGCTGGCTCAGTATCTGCGCTGCTCTCTTTCCCAGATGATGAAATTAGCTCTTTGTAAAGCACTTCAGAGATTTAAAGTGCCCCATAAGCGCTATGCACTGAATTTCTGGTTATATCAAGGCCCCTTTTTAATGCTTCAAGGCCCCTTTATGCAGCCAGTGATGTAAAGGTCTTTCATCAAAGTGACAGTTGGTGTCTATATATCTGGGATACCCTGTTGTATCACTGAATCCTGTTATTTGATAACTGTTATCATCAGGGATTCAGCTTTCTTCTAATACAAGGGTCCCTCAGCTTCTCTGGTGTTGGTGTGGCCCAATTACTGAGTGTGTTCTTTTCTCACTGACATTTGTTCTGTGAGAAATACAATAACACAATCCATCTTCAAAGCCAAAGCTTAATAAATGAAAATGGCTCAAGCTTCCAGTCATGGACTTGAAAACGTTCAGCTCAGAGTGTCCATTTCCACCTCCTACTGTAAAAACAGCATCATTTTTTTTCCAGTGATTAGTTCTGCTACCATGGTTACAGCTTCACACAGAGTAGGGTCACCTTTCCTTTCAAGAAAAATCAATGAAAGATTTCATTTTCACTAGCTCCATTATTCCCAATATCTGTTACTTTTTGCACCGTTTTTTACTGCCTTAATGTTAAATTCTCAGAAATGAAAAAGTAGACATGATGTCAACAAACAGTGGGATGGAGACAAGGGAAGCAGCTGTCAGGTTGTTAAATAGACACATGTACTGATTTATTAAACAGCTCTGCATATTAATAAAACCTTCAAGCAGCATTTCCTGTTCTCTTCTTCCTTTCCCTTTCACTAGTAAGCTTGCAGCTATCATGGAGTTTAGTATTTCTAAGGGGAGGAACTTTTCTAATAATTACACTGGAAGTCTTGTGCTGCGAGAAACCTTTCAATTCTGTCACTGAAATCTACCTTTCATGTCCTTGACAGCTCTATGCCTTCCAACATGCTCAATTACAGAAGACAAGCACGTGTAAGTCAAAAAGCTCCCTCTCTTTTTCTAGCTCTTCTTCCTGAAACTTATTTTCCTGACTCACCAAGTTCACCCACAAAAGTGAAGACCACAGAACCAGTTTTTGTGGAACATGCCTCTGATTCAGGGAAAAGAAGAGGGGAAAATGTGGAAGTGACTGAGCAGTCATGTTTTAAAACATGTCTGCACATGTTATTAAATTGAGGATGCCATTAATGACTTCCCATGTCCTTGAGGCTGTGCTAGCTTTCTTTCATCTAGGAATTCATTAATGAAGTGGGATCCTTTCACTACAGGTCTAAGGTGGATTTATGTCACCCCAGTCATGCAGAATGACTGGAATTAGGACCTGACTGTTCACCTGACTTCACTTAGTGGCTCTATTCCCAAGATGAAATTTCTGAGTAAACGTTTGTATCATTAAGGCAGTCACCAGTCAATGCACATATGCTGCAAAGGAGCTTGTTCCTCTGGGACAGGCTGCAAGGTATTGGACATTTTGGTAAAAGTGTCTGTTTTTAAGTATGTATTGGAGCTCATGGAAGCTGCCAAACAGGCATAAGCAGGCTCCTTCTGCAACAGAGCAGAGTTAGCAGTTCCCTCATGTTATCAATGCAGGGCTGCGTTGAGGCCTAAGGTAACAGGGAAGATGGCAGAACTGCTGAAAAGCCGGGCTTGCCGCCAAGGGCAGGTACCACTTACCACCAAAGGGTAATGTAGGACATGAGCTACTGCTGAGGACAGGGATGGGGGGTGGAGGAGGAGGAAGAGAGGGAACCCAAGTCCCCCTGGTTGCTGCTGATCCTCCCAGTCTCCTGGCAGCAGCAGAAAAAGCGAAGTGGTTTCTCCGCACCTTTCCTCTGGCTCTGGATCCTAGCTCTGTCTCTTCTATTGCCTTCTCTTCCCATAACATGAGCAATCAGGCCTCTGCCTACAATGCTTCAAGCTTAGGATTTCAAAATTTAGTTTTAGCCATGCTGCTGAGTGTGGAGGGTCATGACAGGGTTAAACTGGTGGAAAGTTGCAAGTAGCAAGCAACAGGAGTCTCAGACAAACGTACCCAAGGACACTGGTGCAGCTGGAAATGATACATCCTGAGAAAGTATAGATAAACTAGCAGAAGCCAGTGGGAACCAAGGTTAAGGGTAAGATAGCTTTGCTAAATAAGTAGCAAGGTACAAGGCATGACCGCTGCGTGCGTGATCGGTGCCGTGATTGGCTCCCTGTGACATAATCTGTATGAACCACCAATCAAAGAGACCAAGGCGCCGCGTGCCTGCACCTATAATATGGGTAAATTGCCGAATAAAGTTGGAATTGAATCTGCATTCTGTGAGTGCGTATGATTCTTTCCCGTCACTCCCACGGACCGCAACAGCTGAGCAGCATTGTGTTCCACCTGTGCCAGGGAGGAAAGTTCAATCTGCAGGCCACTTCAATTCATGACATCTCTGATGTGGCTGCCAGCAAAATGCTACCTGTGAAGGCTTTATAACATCTCTCCACTGAGAGCTGACAACCCATTCATCAGGGTTTAACTGCCACACATCTGCTTGATAGAAAAGAGTTGAGGGAATACCACCCTACCTCTGACTTAAGACATTAAAAACTGAAAAAACAGTTTCTCAATACTATTACCCAGAGTCAGCCAACATTTTTTCCCCACAGGATACTTTCACAGTTGGGAGCAGAGAAACATGCTAACACTTCCGGTTGTTTTGTCACCAAAACTGAACACATTTCCTGCAACAAAATGCTGGCATCCTCATCAGTCTTTTGTAGTTGAAGATAACCCTAACAAAGCACAATCCAGAGTGACTGTAAATTGACTTTGACATGAAGAACATAATACCCTCAGACTTGAAGGATCAGATGTATTGATTGATCTTCCAGGACACATTTTTTAAATACTGGATTCAGCACTGGTGTGTCTTTAAAGACCTGCATCAGGTACAAGCCTGCCCAATTTTCACTTCTGCAAAGGCCATCCCTGTATTCCACTCAGAAGAATATATTCTCATGTATAACAAGCTGAAATCTCAGCAAGAGCTCAAAAGGGAAACCTGGCCTTAAAGGCAATATGTTTCATTTCGGCTTTTGCAGGTAGAAAGAGACAATCAGGACTGCAAAAAGTTATTAAAGTTTCCTAACTGAAGACACTCCTCACTTATTTTCCTTTTCAGCTTAAACCTTCCATGCTTTGTCTCTGTCTAAGGGAACTATGGTGTGAGAGTAAAGTCTTTTCTGACATTTGCAGTTTGAGAAGGAAGCTCAGGAGCAGGGTACACTAGTCCTAGGGCAAAAGAGAAAGTGTTGACATGGAGATAAATGCAGACAGGAAGGGAGTTAGTGGAATGAGTTGGGGAGATGTCATTACAGCACCCAAGAGCTACAAACCAACTGTGCACCTTTCATCATGTGTTACAAACGGCATATGCCAGGAAAGTGTGACCCTGTTGCTAAGGATTACGGTATTTGCCATTGCTAATAACAGACCACAGGCTTTGTATTGAATTTGCAAGGACTCGGGACTGAGGCTTGTCAGGCTGACTCTGTCTGAACTTGTCTTGACCTGCCTGCAGCTTTGCTTTTACTTGGTTTAGCTGTAACAGTAATTTTTCTAATGGTCAGGTGACTGTGGCTCATTTGTTTTATTTTTGCTTAACTTTGTATGGTACAACCAAAATTCTTATATAGATAATAGTAACAAGTAACAAATAACAACCTGCAATGCCAGATTTGGGTGAAGACAAAGGAAGCAGGGCACCACTGCACACCTTAGCAGGGCTGCTTAACTACCACCTCTCTCAGCCTGGCAGGTCCTCTGCTGATTTTGCCTGTGTACACGACTGGCCCTGGTTCTGCACTCCAGCCCATTAACTTCTAGAAGTTTCTGATTCAGCCTGAGGAGATTTGCTCACAGCAATTTGCTCTCTTCATTGAGCAAGAAACAGGCTAGAAGGAAATGCAAGGTTCATTTGTCTATTTCCCCAAAACTCTCTTCCTTCAGATCTCAGATACTGCAGGCCCAGTCATGCAAATGTATTACTTTGTTCAGAGGAAACCCCACAGGACCAAGATGCCTGTGCACGTAACTGCTGATTTCTTGATAGGAAAAAAAAAATTGCCAGGTTCACTACTGCCTAAGGAGTATGAGCATGAAAGGAAAGGAAATAAAATGTTCATGTACAAAGCCAGAAGCCAACATGGAGCATTGATAGTTTTGCATTTCCTTGTGGGTGAATTACACACCCTGCTGAGAAGGCTTATGGCCCATGACAGCTGGAAAACTGTTGACACTTGCTGTTTTTCTTCTGTCTCCTGTGTCGTCGTAGTCTGGCAGCAATTTAGCATTTTCAAGTGAGATTGTTGCATCAAAATTAGGCCTGGGGTTGTCCTGTGCCCAGATTGGCTCAGCACTAGAAGGAGCAGGAAAGGGCAGCTGGGGAGCAGCCTAATTCTCCTTAATGCTAATGCAAAATTATGCCAACTTGGGTCAGAGCTTGGTGTTACAGATTGCTTTGAGGAGTTTAATCTCAGTTTAATTTGTTCTACTGAGAGTGTCACAGCCAGCCCACCGTATTTCATACACCTGTCTCTCACTGGGTCTTCTTGTTGCTACTGTTGTGTTTAAATCTCCAAATTTCATTCAGCTGAAATATATGTGGCTCCAAAATATGTGGGTTTCACGGTTCATGATGTAATTTTTCTGCCCTTGATTCTGGTGCTTCTTTGTGATATCCCAGCATATTTATGTACTAGTTTGAAACTCATACTAACTGCTTTTCAGTGCTTGTGCAAACCAAAGATAGTAGCAGAAGTGAAGCTCTGATTCTGTGGCTTGATAAGGCCTTGATTTACCTCCCAGTTACCCTTAATAGAAAGTGGCAGTAGCTGAGAAGAAAAAGCCATGAACCTTGACAGCCTATGCACAATGCTGTCTGTTTATAGACAACTGCTACATAGTAGCTGACCTTGAGGAACTCTACTGGGTCTATAGCCTAGCTTCTTTCTTAACACTTCCTATAAACAACAGCAGCTGTCAAACCCAATGCAAAGAAAGGGAGGAGGAATGGTATAGATTGATTTAAAAAAGAAGAAAAACCACGGATAATTAAGGCAATATCGGTTGTTAAAGAATTATTCTTAACTCTAAAGAGCACTGCCTACCCCCACCTCCCACTGACTTTAACCTCGTCTGCTCTGAGCAAGCATTGCTGTTATCAACAAACTGGCCTCTGAGATTTATTCTCCTCTGACTGAGCAAACTCAATTGTAACAACTAATTGTCATTCAGCCCATGTTAAATAGAGTTTCTTATCTCTTTTTGGTAGAGATTTCAGGTTTTTTGAGTCACATCTCTGGAATATCAGCCTCTGAAATACTGTTTCTGTATTTCATCAGCAGAAGAGCTACACTATAAGTAGCTGTCCTATCTTTCAGGGGGATTGCCTGAGAAAAAGACAGTTCTTTCTACAGATATCAGATTCCTGCCAAATTCTTTAAGTTTCCTGTGCACCTTCTGTCCAGATCTCTGCCATAGACCTTTCTCCCCAATTTCTGGGTTGCACCTTCATTGTAATGTCCCTTTTGCCCTGCCCTAGCTACAGCCCTGATGCCTCCTAACTCACTGCCAATCAATGGCTTTGTCCAGGCCAAAACCTTCCTTACAGCTACAGTGAGATTTTGCTCTCTCATCCTCTTTTCTCTGTGTTGTGTTTCATCCAAGTGTCTACAACACATAGCTTCAAACTACACTTACTTCCTTAGTTAATTACACACTTACTTGCATATCCACCCTGCGTGGGCTGAAGCATTGCTCCTAGCATTGCCCACAAGGCTTTTCACAGTGAAGTTCATGTCCTTGCAGCATGACATGATGTTTTATTATCCAAAGTCACTTCTAGAGCATCTGAAGAATGTCTGTGATTATCCATTTTGTCCATTTGGAGCTATGACTCCATGCACCAAAATTTGCTCCATCTGGAATTCTTGCATAGAAGATTATGAGAGTGCAAACACTGTTCCTTCCCACATGAGACATCAAGGTTCGTAATGTAAGCTGTCATATGGTTAGGGTCACTACTGGCCAGGAGAGGCACATCATGAACACAAAACAAAAAGTTCAGCCCCAGACAACTTAAATTTGTCATCTTGCTAATAATTTTCCCCATTTTACTGCTGTTAGAGGTGCAGTATAATACAGATGGCCAAGTGCAAGAATGACTGTAGGGAAACCTGACAAATGATGAAGTCTGACTAAGACTATGAGCTGGGAAGGCACTCAGACTCTGTGCTCTGTTTTCACAAAATTAAGGGAATGTCTGTCTCCAGGAGAGACAAAGCTAGCTCTTATCTGTTCAGAATTTTAAAGGATTAAACTTCTAATAATGACTTATTTTGTGCTTCACTATGGAAAAAGACAGCCACTATGTTTGCCAGTGTCCCCTGAAACTAAGTCATTAGCTGATAAAAAGAAATGTCTAGCATTGCTATTACTGTTAAAAGGATTTTTTTATCAACTCAGTGATCACACTAAGCTACAGAAAATGTCTACAAAATCATTATGCCCTATGAGGTTCATGTTTACCAGGATAGTAGGAGTAAAAACATATTTGGGGATACTTAATCCATATTACTGTCATAACATTTTTACTCATTCTAGCAACAGCCAATGAAAGGCAGTGACCTGGGAAATTTACAGTTGGCATTTTGTGACCTTTATTTCAATGGCCTTTTAAAATGAAGATTAAAAAAATAATTAGACACTAGAATTAAATGTAACTTTCAAATGTTCTTGACTCCCAAAATAGCTGCTAAGAAAAGCAGTGCTGAAGGTTGGGATTGCAGATTATTTAATGAAAGACAATTACTTTCACCACCAGAAAAATCACCCTCCTGTGACTCTCTGCGCAGGAACTGCTTTCTTCTCCTTCCTTGTTAGCAGCAGTAAATATATCTTCTTCCCAGGCAGGAAAAGCCGTTCAAATCTCTGTTGGAAGGGTTGTCTTTCCAAGAGTAAGAGAGACCAGAGAGCACTAACCTACAGGAAAACATTCCTTCTGCAGCTGCAGACTTTCCTGTGTGACCTTTTTGTACCTTGGTTACTTGGATGATACTGTCCTACTGCAGAGAAATGTGAGGATGATTTGGGGGTGATCGGGCAGTATGGTGATGGAGGATCCATATGAAGATGTCCACTGTTTCAGATCTCAAGGTAGATTCTGTTGGAAAAGTTTTATGCTGGAGTCCCTTTTGCCTTGCATCTCATGCAGTCAGTTTCCCCAGAATGCCAAATGTATGCAAATCCCTGCTATCTTGATTTGGCAGCATTTTGCTTCTCCTTGCCACTGGTCACCAATGAACTGATAAAAACAAGTTGAAAACTATTTTATATTCAGGTCACTGCTAAAAGTCTGAAGGAACAGACAGCATTGGACTGAAAGATTCTCAGGAATAGTAAGTTTGTCAATTGACAGTGCCTCACTCCTTTTTCAGAAGTCAAAGTTGTCTTTTTCAGACTAATGATCTGTTCCTAAGGAAAGTGATATATCTTAGAACATGGCTTTCAGAGCTAATATTTTCAACAGTTTCACTCTATCTCTTCTGCTGCTTTTATAGTAGCATTAACTGTCTCTGGATCAAGCCCATAATACTTCAGCAGCTGCTCACTTTGAAATGACAAAAACCCTTACAGACTTAGGATGACATAAATATGTTTAAAGACAGGCACTTTTTATTTATAGAAAAGACTGAAAGACCTTTCTTTGCCTCATTCCTCTCAAGTAGCACTAGCCAAAAATATTTCAATAGAATGCTTTTCAGTCAGAAAGCATGATTCCAAGAAGATCATGCTGTTTAGTGGAATTGTGTTCATTAGTGTCAAACTCTTTTATGAGAAATTAGCAATGATCATGATACACAGAGCACGCTCCAGACAACAGTTTGCCTCAAGCTGCCAGTCATCTGACATAATCATAAAGAATTGGGCCATATCATGCATCTGGATAAAGCATTATTACATCTGACAGCCTGAATGTTAGGTGATTAGCTGCCATGGAACTAAGCAGTCCAGAAAAAGTTCAGAGTATTCCGATCAAGAGGGAAAGGAAGAGATAACGAAGGAAGAGAGAAAGGGGAAGGAAACAAGAATCCTCAGCCTGACTGACTTACAAAGCAAAGTGACAGAGTCTTTCTGCTTAAGAACCAAGAGGGGGAAGATTCACATCCAGATTCAGAAATCTCTATTTGAGTATATAAAATGTAGATATCTATGTGTGAACTAAATGTTTTATTATCTGACAACAGCTTCCGCTGTAGTCAGTGGAGGTCTAGACCTCCATACTTTTACACCCGCATAGGTGTCTACTGCCATCTGAGATGCCCTAGAGTATTAAAGACATCCACAGGTGGATGATAAATTTGATGTAGGTCCAACAGGAGACCTTGTAGAGCAGCAACTTCAGGCCAGGCAGTTGTGATGAGCAGGGATCACAGTCAATACAGTTCTCAGTTGATACAGACAGAGGGAACCAGAGAACTTGTCATTTGATCAGATGCATAAATCTGCTTCAAGATGAGCTGAATAACTCTCTAGACTCCAAAAATCATGAAATATCCTATTAAAAGTTAGTTAGGGTAGGTCCATGCGCACACATGGCTATCAATGGCTTAATGATGGCCATGGCAGCCTCAGCTGCTGTTTGAAGAAGCATTCCTGTTTCAGAAATGTGTTAGACAACTCTGTAGGGATGAGCCTGTTCACTCAGCAACATAACTCAGGCGAGGCTGGAAAAGTGAATGCCCATTCTAGCAGCAACCCCTGATTTCTCAGCACTAACTAGGCAGTAACTTGTTGGCCATGGGGTATAAGATCTAAGCAACCAGTTACCTGGAGATAGAAAAACATTGTTACCCACTTTATGGAACAGTGTCTTTGAGGTACAGTGTTGAGATAGGCCCCCAATTTATTCTCATTCCCCATCTTCAGGTAATCCCATAGTTATGGTTCTTGATTTTGGTGAAGGAACTGAGGATAGATAGGCCCACTTCACTCTGACATTTCAAATTGTTATGAGGTCCAAAGGCCATAGGACCACATTGTAACCCCATGGACATTGCTGGCCACAAATTAATCCAGATTAGTAACCATGGAGCTCCTGTGCACCAGTGTTGGAACCTGTATCTTTAGTGATACCCTCTTGCTTTCTGTGAGCAGCCCCGTAAAACAGCACAGAAACAGGCCTCTTCCAGCTAACACTTGCTCTGGACTGTCCATCCCTAGGGGTCAGTTAGATGCTGGTTTTCACACTCTCTAGCCAGTGTTTCAGACCATTTGTCTGCCTTGTTCAGACCCAGCTGCACTGACCCCTTGTTCACAGTCTACTCTTGAACAAAAAGCTGTCCCCTTGGCTCCTCAGCCCCACTCAGCTTCATAAGCCCAGGTCTTGGTGATTCTGCTCTTGGCAACCCGCACCAATGCTGCAATGTCTACCTGAACCTCCTTTGCCAAAGACTCTGATTCTGTCTCATGCCTGCTACATCTTCCCCCTGCAGTGATTGTGGAGCTCTGGTTTGTCTGGGCATTACCTGGCCAGCCAGTTGGCTCCTTCCAATCAGTCCTATGGCTTTGGTGAAGATAAACCTTACCTCCAGTTTCACTCTGTCCATATTTTAGTGCAATGTTAAAAATTCTAGCTATAACCTTCTAGGTCAGAAAAGAGGATGACCATTCATTCAGCAACCTGAATTGTCTGAATTGGCAAGTGATTGACTATTGATAATAGTGCAGATAGATAGATTTATAAATACACTTGCACTGAGATTACCAATGGCAGAAAAGAATAAAGACCAAGCAAAAGCAGTTCATCACTTCATCCTGCAATACCTATGGTATGATGAGAAGATAAATACGGTGGGAAACGTAGTATGAATGCCATCTATAGCTATACCACCTGTATCTACCCATTTGCCTGGGAGAGACCAGAG
This sequence comes from Apteryx mantelli, assembly GCF_036417845.1. NCBI lineage: Eukaryota > Metazoa > Chordata > Aves > Apterygiformes > Apterygidae > Apteryx > Apteryx mantelli. The sequence continues at coordinate 51,032,325 of NC_089980.1, read as the reverse complement.
AAGAGTCTATAGAAATCAGTGCAAAACCTGAACTCAGTACTTGGTCAGTGCATTTTGGACAGTCAGGCTACAGGCATGATACTAAACCACCTTTATGTAACATACTGCAAAATGTGCCTACGAATCAAGTCTGAGATTGCTAGTGCCCAATCTGTAGAGAGGGTGACTGGTTTACTTGGCAAAAGTCATGAGGTTCCCTTCTAGCCTCTTCAGAGAAAGCTCTGAAACCTGCTAACAACTACAAACACCAGGGCAGTCTTTGACAGTAGCTGTACCACAGGGACCATGGCTGCAACTGAGGAAATACCTGTGTGTTGTGCTGATATTACAGAGGACGTTATTTTACAGAGGATTAGGCTTTTTTAAGGAGTACATTGTAGAGAGGAAGTGAGCCAATACTTCTGTTTAGTAATCTTGCTGCTTTACAAGAATGCTATGTAGATGGTCAATACCTGAAGCCTCAGGTGAGAACTAAGTATCATCAGAGCTTTGCAGATTCTTGCTGTAGGCCTCCTGGACAGCAATGGACTGACATTGTCCATACTAAGTATGTTTGCCTGAACACTAATGTGAGATCATACAAGTCAGGGAATGTTACAATTTGCTTCTACTTGGCAGATCTGTCAGAAGAATATTTCTGTATCTTCAGGACTTCCAGACATGCAGTAGAAAGGACTGTCATTAACGGACACATATGGAAGTCTCCAAGACAAACAGACTTACCTTGTTTGGGGATATTTTGTCCAAGGCCACTAACAATAGCAATGAGATGTCTCTGAGCTAAAGAAACATATGAGGACTGAGGAAAAACAACAAAACAAAACAAAAAAACAACCAGAGTGCTATCATGGAGTTTTATAGGAGTGTGAATTTGTTGTGAAAGATGTCCATGTTTTCACAGTGAATTGGAGTATAGTACAAGGAGTATGTACTGTATTGAATCCATCAAAGATGTGGAACAAGGTTTACTTAGCCTTTATGAATTATTAATTTTAACTGGGGCAGAAAGTGACCTAGTAGAGAAAAGGAGGCAGGAGAAGTGTGTGTTTTGCAGGATGGGAGGGGAATAAAGAGAATAATTTGCAGCAGGGATACTGCTTCCTGGTCTCCCCATCCTACTGATATTTTCTTCTCTCCCAGCACACTTTCCAGAACTCCAATGAATATACTACAGCTTGGGAAAATATTAACAATATGTCCTTAATTTTAAGCAAGACAGATTTGGGATACTGTTGGTGGGGAAGATGCTATCAGCTAATAAGTCTTATTATGACTAGGCCAAACTTTAGCCACATTTGAAAACTTTGGGCTGAAAATACAACCTGTTGGGGAAAAAACAGTGGAACATAAACATGCTCCCCTCTCCTGTAGGAGAGAAGAATGCAACAGAGAGACAGCTCTCCAATATTATCTAAACTGGAGTGTAGAAGAGCTAGTGGAGAGCTATTTCAAAAAGGATGTGGCAAGAAGACTTTAGGAAGACTGGGAAAGAATGGCAAGGATAAGCCAGCAAGCATAGGAAATAGTTTTCTGGGCAAAATAAAGTTACAATAGACTAAAGCATCTAATGTCTGGACCTGTGAAAGAATTGAGGCTCTCCTTGGACTCACACTGACACCACAAAAGATACTGTGACCCTCTGTAATAACACATGAAGTCCTGCAGATCACAGATACATGCTGCTCAAGGTTGCTAAATGGCTCCAGAAACAAGGGAAAGGTTTCATGGACAACTAGGAAGTGGGCTTCAATGGGTAAAGTGAAAATTACTCAATGTCTTCTTCAGACTTATACTGTTCTGAAATGAGTGGAGTTCCTAATTTGGTGATACATTTACTAATGAAGAAAGCAGAGTAACTACCTTAACTGACAGTGAGAGGTGGGATGTTCACTTACAAGCAGTATGATGCTCTAGCCTAAAATATCTCTCAAAGCTCTATTTGCAATTAAAAACATCTTAGAATAGATTTATCTCTTCCAATTGAATCAAAATATAATATAAATGGAACAGCATTAATTTTCCAAGAGGAATTGTCAGTCTGATATAATCACAATTCAGCAGGTATCTACAGCCAACCTCCGAGACAATGGCGGGCACAGTCACCTCAGCAGATTGGCAAAGAATCAGCAGGGTAGCAGCTCTCCAGTTTTGGGGAAGTCTAGCAATGTACAAAATACACACTAATACAATAGTAAAGTATAATTAAAACCAGAAACAGCAACAAATAAAATTCTGTAAGTGAAAACCTGCTTGTCTTTCTGCATGTTACAACAGACTGTCCCTGGTGGTAAGTGCCTTCTTTCCCATGAAAGTAACTCGATTCTCATTTCCTCTTTCACAGCAGAATGCTGCTCTCATTTGCACGGATCACTGTACACCCAGTTCTGATGTCTGAGCAGTTTGTACCTTGTGAGATCCACTGCATCTTACACAGATTAAGTATTGTCCTTGGTACTTTGGAACTGAGTACCAACTCTGGTAGGATGGACCTCTTTTCCTATCCTGTTTCACTGCAGAGAAAGCAGTAAGCATGAAATTGCCATCCTTAGAAAGGACATACGGTTTAAGAGATGGGCTTCTGCAAAATGTAGCAAAGTCAACAGAAAACTAAAACCATAAGCATTTGTGCAAGTTCACTATACAAAAGAAAAAAACACAAAAACACAAAAAAACACAAAAAAAGCCAAAGTTCAACAATAAAAATACCATAGTTATGTTCGGCTTGATAACCCAATGGCTCCTTCTGCAGGGTGACACCTTATTCAGATAAAAAGGTTCTTGCTATTTAATTGATGTACCTCTCAAGCTGTTTCCAGAAAAGAAAACTGACATATTCTTAGGACCAATGAATTCCTTATATTTGGACATAAATGTGAATTATGTGCAAAATGAATACATGGATACACTGGATTTAAAGTACTTACCAGTGCTGTCTCACTACATCACTCTCTAAACTTTCTGTAGATCTCAGTTCAGTCCCCTTCCCCACTGCCAAGTTGATGGCTATCTTCACATGCCTCCTTAAAATAAGGTAGAGATCTCACATATGTAGTGCTTCCCTCTTTACTCACCAGAATTCATTTATTTGAGTTTTTTTGTTTGTCAAGAGTTCATTATTTTCTAGAGAATATTCTGACTGGTTGAATAATAGAAAAATAGGAACACAGAAGGACCTTCAGTCAGAAAAAAATAATGCCTTGTTAGTCTAAAAATTCAATTCCAAAAAAGAATAAGTGAGTATATAAAGGAAGAAATTGTTACTGACTCTTCCTATATTTGAAATGTTAGAATACAATTTTTGTTGTTGTTCATTATCTTTCTGAGAAAGATAAGAGCATTTATATTCTTCTTTGTAAAGTCTCAAGGACCAGTCATTAGGAGATGGTGTTTAAAAGGTAAAACTTGGGACATACTGTTCCTGGGAAAGATTCTACCCACTGGAAGCAGCAATATGTCCATTTCTAATTACTGATTTCTCACTTCACCTTGGAAATTGGCAGCATCTGTTCACTCAAATTCCTTTTAAAAGCCAAGTGTCTTTTACAACAGTACGCTGATCTGGATGTTTAAAACATAGTTAGAGAAAACTCAGAGTAAATATGAATATTATTCTATCACACATTATGGTAACATCGGTACCAATAAGCTGTTTCAATACAGTTATTGAAGCAATTGTTCCCAACTGTCAGTACAATTCATAGCAATTCTCTGGAAACCAGACATGCTATTAACTTTAATGGAAGTAGCATCAGTCCAGGAGGAAGACAGTTATATCTAAGCTTTTAGTTAAAATTTTAAACACATCTAAAATTCATGAGTTGGACTATTTTGTGTAGCCATAAATAGCTATATTAGTGGAACTATTTATTTACTGAGCATTTTTAGATGCTATTTTACACTCCAAACATCCTAAATATGTACTAGTCATATGGCTACCACCTTCTCATCACACTAGAAGAAACATGTCAGGCTTTATTCTAGTATTTATGTAAAGGAAAGAATGCTTTTCTCTATCTTTCTTTGCCTTCTCTTTTCTCCTTTTTCATATCCCTCTCCCGTCCTACTATCCCCTCATATACAAGCTTTCAGACAACTGGAAAACTGTAAAATAAACATATTTCCATGATTTGTACAGTCATTTTCATTGTTTTCTAAGTAGTTCACAGAAAACATTTATTTGCCAACTATCTGTACAAATGGTTGAGTTATGATTAACAGAAGCTGCCATGGGAATCAGAGGTGTAGAATGGTGTTGTGTGTCATGATGCAGGATATGTAGATACTGTCCCAACACTGTCTAACCAAAAGACAATATGAACTCAGTGCTGAAAGAGAGCTCAGAAGTGGACAGAAACCTCCTCTAAATTTTACCCCATGGAGGATAATCAGAATTCAGATTCAGCAGCCCATGAAACATACTTTAAGCTCTCCTCAGACCCAACTGTCAGATATGTATTACTGAAACTGTAATGAAACAGGTTTTATTATCTAGGCAGTGTATTTACTGCATATCTGGCATATGGAAGGAAAATGTTGCCTGATTTTGTAAGTAAGTGCCTCTTTCTGGAGCTTTCAGCAGGCCTTAGAAAAAGATAACTGCAAATGGAATTAGCATAGATACAGTTCATGATATCAGTCATGGCCTACCCCATGTACTCAGTACCCAACTCACACTAGCAGAGCAAGCCAAACAAAAGGCCCAGTGTAGTGAGTGTGTATTGCTGCTAGTCATTTAGATAAGCCGTGAAGACAATGGCATATGTAAAGATGAAGAGTACTTTCTCATTTCTGGTCTGAAATCCATTCATCATAGAAACAGAATTCAATTTTATCTACCCTGGAAGCTTGCTAAAGTAACAGAAATTTTGTGAACATGAAGAAGAAGATGGCAACAAGTGTCACTTCAGTTACATAACAGGCCTATTAAACAGAGTTTAGTAATTTTACAGAATATCCTGGCCTCAGGCTCAATTATGTACAAAGAAAGACTAGTGAAAAACTAGTATGGCTAATTGGTGTATATCCAATTTTTTTCTTCCTCGCAGCAGACCTCAAACTGCTTTGAGAAGTACCACATGGAATTTTACCTTCAGTTGGAGAAAGTTTCAACAACTCAGAAAATGGATTTAGAAGTACTCTCATACACTGCTCCAGCAGCATAGCTATATATCTATATAAACCAACATTCTGTCTGGATGTATTTTCCAGAATATGCACATAAGCTCCTGGAATTATAACAGTAATAGTTGCTAGATTTCCTATATAATTCCATATATATATTATCCCATAATTTGTCAAACACAGAAGTATGTGCAATATAAATAAAATACAATCAGACATGAAACAGCGAATCTTCCCACATGCAGCAGAAATGTGTAATGAAAAAAGGCTTTTATGAAACCATGCTCTCCTGTCAGTAGGCTTTGGGGGCAGAACTAGCCACAAGAGGGAGCTCAAACACTATTGAAAAAAACAGTGAAATGCGACTGATAGAAGAGCCAGATCGGAGGAAGAATTTGATATTGAATCTGTAGCTAATAACCTGCATTCTGATTCGTAGTGAAAATCAGTTTCATTTCCCGTTCAGCTTTAATTCAATACACGTAATTCTTCAATACTAACCTGGTAAATGAGAGAGAAAGAGGAAGCATTCATAATGTTCAGCTTTGGTTGGATAAATTACATGCAGCGCCAGGTCAAAGCAGTGAGCAAAGTGGCCTCTGGTGTCAGACAATTGGGAATGAAAGGCTGCTCTATTTGCCTTTGTCAGAAGAAAGGCAGATGAGCTATTGCAATTTAAACAGCTGCATCTACTCCCACTTTTGACCCTGTTATTGCTGCCACGGAGGGAAGGCATGTGGAAGTACCAGTCCAATTCGAAAGGGGCAGCTAGCTCTCAACCTTTAATAACAGCAGAACAGTCATCCCTGCCATCTGGGACTCTTCTCAGTTTCAGCCTAACTCCTCCTCCTCCTCTTTCCCTTCATGAGAGTCAAAAAATCAGTGTTGTATTGTATGGGCTCCTTAACTGCAGTGAAATAGGCTACATTACTTCTCAGTACAGTTTACATTAATGCCATAGAATACCATTAATGCAAGTTGTATTGTGCAAGCTGTCCATTTGTCTTCTAGTTTCAACCTAGTACATACGTTTTGCTGCTCAGGATTCATATAATTCTCAGATGCTTCAGTGCTCTGCCCTTCTGTCCACACCATGTAGGCCTCCAAAACTGTTGCTCTGCTTTATATTCTTGAGCCTTTTCCATTAAGGTATTAATTTATACTTTTCTTACCTGAAAAGAACATATTTTCTCTAATTTTCTGCAAAGACAGATACCAAAAGCTCTATACTGTTTATCACTTCTTCCATTGCTGTTCTATTCACCACCATCTGAAAAAACTAGCCAATTGCTTTTCTGGCTTCCACTTTGTGGTACCTTCCAAAATATTTTGTCAAATTTTTGGGTCTTGATTTTTCAAAATCTTTTCTTCTAACAGCTGGATACACTGTTCTTCGATTTTACAGAAGAGACTTTCCAAAGCACATTGGCAGCAATGGATACTATTCTTGATGAAATTACTGAATGTTTGTATTGCCAAACATAAAGGCACCAGCACTTTCCAGCCTTGTGTTTCAAGCACAGGAGAAAGAATACCTCTACTCCTTCTCCTCTTTCTTCACACCTTCAGTCCCCCAAACCACAAACCTCATTTTATGCTCCCATCCCCTATCTGCCTCAGCATCCCAAACTGGACCTCCCAATTCCCTGCCTCCCAAACTCCACACCATGCTTTCTACTTCATCAGCCTTGACACTGCTTTTCTGTCTAGAACAGACGTGCAAGTTCCAGCACAGGCTGAGTTTCTGCAGATGCCTTTTACTCCTTGAAAGAGATTCATAATATCTAACAACCAATATTTTCAAACTAAGCCGGTATATGTGGGTCAAATAGAAGTTCCTGAAATCTTCCATCATCACTATTAGATTTTTTTTTTGTTCCTTTTACCTCTGAATGCTATACAGTCAAATTTTGTTCTTGAGCTGAAGGCTGTTTATATAAGCCAAGGGTAAGTGTATTATTAAAGACTGATCTTTCTGGATTGTTTAGCACAATACAGTGCTTGAATATACACTTCACTTAGCTGTTGCTGTGAGGTATTTTAGCAGGACACAACATCCTCTAATACTGCAGTTATGCAAAGGACAGGAGCACTAATGGATAATGCTTGTGATAACTGATTTCATGACTGATGTAATCATTGTTACAAAAGGTTATGTCTCAGCAGTATAAAACCTGTCTCTTCTGAATAAATTCAGGTAAATTCAGCATAGATCTAGCTTCCTCTGGGAGCTGAAAAAGGAGAAAGGCCATAAGCCTGTGGAGCAGATCTGCACCACAGATCCATTGGTTTCTAGCCTCCTTGAAAACCAGGGCACTGTGCTGGCAGGAGTATAGAAATGCACTGTCAGGTTTCAGGGTTGCCTCAGAAGTACAGGACGGGAGGGGACCCCTTCTGCAGCATGCAGGACATGCGGAGATGCCTCCCAACAGAGTCCTGATGCATGAGCTGCAGAGAGTCAATTTTACTGTCTGAGGCTCCTGCATTTGCAGGGTTACCGATAGTTTTCTAGCTAAATTGTCAGATGTATTTTTCCAGTAATGCTCAAATCAATGAAACAACGTTGTTAAAAGAATGGAGTTGGCTCCGAGGCTGTCACGTACTCACCATTCCTGTCACTTTCCTTTGAAGGAAGGGATCAGGAAAGTTCTTATCAACTAGTGTATTTAAAACCTCTATCTGTAGTGTACCCTTCTCATCTCTTCTCATCTTTTTGCCTTTCACACTTTGTCCTTCTCCCTTCCCTCTTTCTTTGTCTGTACTTCTGTTACCTTAGGTATAGCTAATTGTCCAAATGTACCACATGCTAAGCATCTTCCTATTCCATTGCCTGTAAAGGAAGAGAAAGGTTCCAGATAAGCATCTGCATCTCCACTGGAACGTATTAACCAGTTATGACTCATCCCCAAAATAGACTGAAAAAAACTTGAGATTAAGAAAGAAGACAAATCTGTAAATAACCTCGTGATACACTAAAACTGACAATTACAATTCCTAAATTCTGTAGCTGGCTCCGAATTTTGCATCAGTGCTGCAGTTAACCACAGAAACTAATCTATCTTAAAAGATGGGCAAATGGGACAGCAGTATGCTAACTGCACATGGCCAAGGAATTAGAATGCCCACACTTTTAAAGCTAGTGACACTTTACAGGGCTATAAGAACAAATTACTTTAAACTGGTTATAAAATTTATCATTTCAGGCCACTGATTTAGACAAAGTAGCTAAAATAACCAATTTGCAATAATTATTACTGTTTGATTTTCCCATATTATTACATAGTTGTAATTGTGCTGTGTATTGCAGTAAATGTCATGTATGACATCAACTATAAAATGTTTTCATATAATGTCATTATTAATTACTAAAATTTTACCTTCAGAAAATCTGAACAGCAGACAGTTTCTCTTTAAGGGAGATTCACTGTATGCTCATTCTTTACAAAAATTAACTGGAATCTTGAAATGCTTTTGTTTTCCCAGTACCTAATGATACCCTCCTCCAAGCTGTCTCCAACAGGTGCTGATACTAAATCATCTCCCTCTCAGTGGGAAAAAATATTTCCCTGAAAACACATCAATATAAATAAAGTAAATGTAATCTCTCATCAAAGGGCCAATATACAGAAAATGCTAAAATATCAATCACACAATTTGTTAAAAGGATGCAGTGTTACATGGAACTACATGGTTACATGGTACATCCTTCTCCCTTTGGTAAATATAAATGTGCATAGATGTAGTGATAAATGGCTGCAGATGCAGTCCTTGACATTGAAATGAATAAGCTTTGTAAGGGCAGATCTTTGAAATTATAGACAATTTATTTATGCATCTGTAGCAAAACAAAAATAACATGAAACATAAACAAAACATAGCAAAAAACATGAAAGAAACACAGACAAGTATTTATCTTCTGTTTTCTCTCAGATGATTTAATTCAATCTAGAAAACAGAGTGGACTCTGTATGTGTTTTTAAACATGACACACGGAGCCAGGTTACCAGCGCTGATGCTATAGACAGGTGCATGTATTAGGAATCAGCCTCTTCAAAAGCACAGGCACAAACACAGTCAGTCACTTGTTCTGAGCTGAAGTCACTCACTACTCCCAGGAACTAGCTGAAAGCTTCTGTATTTGGACTGTTAATTTTTTTAATTTTTATTCTTGGCCACGATGTCAATTGTTGTTGGTGCTGATAGTTATTCAGCCTGTCCCCCTGTATCTCTTTGCTTCCTCTGGAAGCAAACCATTTTTAGTTGCTTTTCTCACAGTTTTCACCAAGATGGAAAAGCTGCATGTTAAAGGGCACACTGCCCTTTTAGCAGACTGAGGCAGAAGAATAACATCAGTGTAATGGATGTGGTGGAGAATCAAACCCCATAATTCAAAGTAGATCTCTAACTCACTAATCCAACACTGGCAGGTAGCTGTGTTTGGGGCAAAATTGTGTTGCCATTTTCTACCAGCAACACTTACAAAGGTGAGAAAAACTTCTGTAACTGTTCTATCTACTGAGCTCCAAGTAGGACAATTATTACTCATACTGCAACTTAGGAAAAAGCTACCTTGCTTTTCTCTGTTACATTTGCTGAAGTGCCACAGCAGGTTCAATATACCCATGATTAGTATCAGACAAGGCTCCTGCTCCATGTACAGAAAAAAAAGATGTAAGAGGAAGATGCATAAAGCACTATATTGTAATATAAAACTTCTGATTCTCCCTTTTCACTGACCTTTTTTCATTGGTGCTTTGATTTGTATGATTGTCCTCACAACATAGCTGAGGGTTGCCACCAGGTAGCACCAAGATAATGGCTTGCAGAGCACACAGGGGCAGCTTTCTGGTGGCTTCTGGTTTTAACCACAACCCCAGTCATTGTGGACATCACTTTTTTTTCTGTAAAGCTCAGACTGAGGCCAACAAAACCCCAGGCAACTTTAAACATTCCTGCCTCTTTCCTAGTAACTCTGTGCACTGGGAGTGCTTGCAGATCAGAGAATCATAGGATAACTCAGGTTGGAAGGGGCCTCAGGAAATCTCTAGTCTAACCCATTCCTCAAAATAGGGTCAGCTCTGAGGTCAGCCCAGGGTGCTCAAGGCTTTATGCAGTCAGGTCTTGAAACTCTACAAGGATGGAGATGGTGCAACATCCCTGGGCAGTTCCACTGCTTGGCTGTCCTCAGGGTGAAAAGGCTTTTCCTTATATCCTGTCTGAACTTCTCTTGTTTCAGTTTATGCCTGTTGTCTCTCGTCCTTCCACCATGCATCGCCCCCAAGAGCCTGGCTCCATCATCTTAAAATCTCTTCATAGGTATTGGAAGGCTGCTATTAGGTTCCTCTGAAGGCTTTTCTTCTCCACGCTGACCAAGCCCAGCTCCCCCAGCCTCTTCTCACAGGGCAAGTGCTCCAGCCCCCAATCATCTTGGTGGCCCTCTGCTGAACTCACTCCAGTTTATAAATGTCTGTTTTGTACTGGGGAGCCCAACACTGGATGCACTATCTAGATGTGGTCTAACAAGCGCTGAGTCAAAGTAGATAATCACTTCTCTCACTCTGCTGGCTACACTCCTGTTAGTGCAGCCCAGGATGCTGTTGCCCTTCTTTGCTGCCAGGGCGCACTGTGGGCTCATGCCCAGCTCCCTGCCCAACATGACCTGGGGTCCTTTTCTGCAGAGCTGCCCCCAGGCAGTCAGGCCCCAGCCTATATTTTTGCACATGCTGCTTCCTTCCCAGGGGCAAGACTTCACACTTGTCCTTGTTGAATTTCATAAGGTTTACGTTGGCCCATTCATGTTGGTCCAGATTCTTCTGAACAGCAGCCCTGCCCTCCAGCCTACCAATTGGTCCCTCCCAGTTTGGTGTCATCTTCAAACTTGACAATAGTGCACTGTCAGCTTCTTCAGGTCATTGATAAAGATGTTAAATAGGACAGATCTCAGGATAGACCGCTGTGGTACTCCACTTGTTACTGGCCTCCAGACAGAGTACAACCCATTAACCACTATGATACGTTTTCAGAAAATTCAGAGTAAAAACATCCACCAACAAGTTAGGTACAGATGTAAAGATTTCAGTACTGTGACCACAACTGAACTGCCTGCAGGGCTTCAGATGAAGAATTTCTTCAATACTTCTCAGCTTACAAATATGGTTTCCTTTGGTAGCCCACAGACACTATCACTGAAACCAGTTTTAGTCCAAACAGTCCACTGGCTGAAGACCATCAGAGTCTAATGTCTCTTTAGTTCATCCCTATAGTGGCTTTACTTGGATGACATTTACTTTTGTCCCACTGTGTTTACTGTTGTCATCTATTTGCTGAGTGTCATCACTGGTGATAATAAAAATGATAGAGGAGGAGCTGAAAGTTACTTTCTTCTTTGGCCTGTCCCCTACTTTCTGAGACATAACTATTGGTCTTATTGGTTTGTCATTCCCTGTTGCTGGTTTCTCTTTCACAGCCCTTTGGAATCTCATCAGGCGAAAGCACAGGAGTTGCAAAAGGCATCGTCGAAACTGCAGAACAGAATACATAGAATCAAGTTAAAGTTACAACTTCTGATCACTATCATGTGTGATCCAGTGAAGACAGCGATACAGAAAATACCTAAAAATAACCAATTTCTGTATATCTCCAACTTGTTCTGAGTTATCCTCAGTGCTGTAATGAATGTGCTGGCTTTTTTTTTTAGTGAGTGATTTTTTTCCCCACACTGGAGAGTTCAATAGGGTCACCTGACCAGTAGAGGGCACTAAAATGCAATTTTAATATTTTATCAAGAGCAGGTTCTGCAATCTCCAAGGACAAGAGATTAGCCTCCAGAATGTGCCATAGTATTGTTGCTACCTTAAAGTATTAAAATATCACAAGTTTTATCTAGGAGGGGAAGAATATTCTCAGAACCACTTCATAGGAGGATGCAGAGGGAAGGAAGAAAGGGGGGAAAAAAAGAAAATGACTTTTTCTTCCATTAATATAACTCCAGGAGGTGGTATTTTAACAAAAGCATTGAATGTCATAGGTGTAAAATAAAATTTCAGAAGTGGGCAACACAGAACTAAAATGTTCCCTTTGAATAAGAATAAGGAAGGAATGGAAGTCTTTCAGCTAACTAGAAGTCACTTATGATACAGGCAGTTCTGTTCTACTTTGTGGTTCAGTAACGCAAGGTATTCAGTGACAGGTCTAACCAGTAGACAGAATAAAAATTCCAGCAGCAGAGCAGTGTTAAATGCTCCAATTACGGTCTGACATTCACAAAGCAAAGTACTCAAGTGTGAGGGTTAAAGGATGCACTCATTCAGTGGTTCTACGTCTGTGCATATCTAAAGTTCAGATATGATCCTTTGGGGAAATGTTCTGGTTTATAAGAAATAAATAATCGGTAGACTTCCTTCTCTTTTACTAACCCATAACAAGATAAGCCTGAAATGCTTGGAGAGCACTTCAAAAACAAACAAACAGGAAAAAAAAAACACTTTTACCTGAGAAGGTTGTAGAACACCTTTCTCAACAGTCTGCCATTTAGTGATTTTAAGGATTACTTTGTATTACCCCACATGGTCACTGTTTTTTCTAGCTATTATGCAAGAAGCTCTGGCATACCAGTTTGGACAAAGTAGGTTTTGTTATAGCAAATCAGTCCTACTCTGACAGGGGGGAGGCAGCAGATCCAGTTGGAAGGGGACCTAGAAAGTTACAGGATGATAGAGAAAGGTCATCTGATGCTAAGTGAAAACACAAGAGAATGGTCAAGTGGAGGCCTTGAAGATTTCAGAGATAACGTGGTACTTCTGAGTAGCACGAAGGTGAGAAAGCACAAGCATGCTGGAATAGGCTAGAGATAGAAGCATGATATTATAGGGAAGAACAGGCTTTAGGATTCCTTCTGAGGACAAAATAACCCAGAAGACAGGCAAAAATATTAATGTTTTGGTCTTCATCTGGAATAAGCGGTGAGTGAAAAGTACTTCATGATGCACCTCCAATAAGCATATTTAGCTGATCCATTCCTATCATGGGTATGGCTTTACTGACCTTGTGCCTGATACCAGTTCAATTTGCTTCTGGGTATCAGAACCTACAAAACCTTTTTCAGATTAAGCTAATCAGTCTGACATCTAGAGACAAAGTCAGAGCCACTATATCAAAATTACTCTGTTGAAAAATACACTTTTTGAATATGATCATTATCAAGGCCCTAATTGAGGTGCAGAGGCTCTGCAACCTCTTCCTTCCCCCTCCATCCCTGGGGTTTAGCTCCCCATATTCAGGGCCAGCTCTGATATGGCACAGCTGTATAACTGGATCAGGCTGCTGTGAAATGAGCTGCCTGAGAAAAAGCTGTGAGAAGGCATGCTGGTGGCCTCCTGCCTTCCCTCAGGACCAGCATTTAAGCTCAGACCCTTGTGCTTGGTCCTTGCCTGAGCTACGCTGCAACAATGCTTGTGCCTGGCCATGCACCCCACTGATCCGGACCCACTGACTTGGCTGCCTGGCTCAGCTCCAGTCCTGCCTTGTCACTACAGATGGTTGGCTGGTTCTGGCTGTTCCCTGATAATTGTAAACCAGTGTAGGAAGTCACAGAAAATTCCACTTCTATAATGACCTCAAAGGTAATGAAAATACAAGGAGATCCTTCTAGAAATCATTCATATTTCTTTATCCTTTCTCAAGTGATTCTATTATACTGACACTCCAGATTACTGCTACACAATCTTGGTTTCAGAGGTTTACAATATGCATGCTACATTTCCAATTAATGTTTTGTGTTATGGTGAAGCAATTTTAATGTCTAAATGAATTCACCAGTACAGCTGAACTGCATTTAGTGTTTGTCTTCATAGTACTAATGATTTACAGAAAGATGCACACTTTTCTAGCTTTCACATCTTTATTGACATGTTTTGCTCTGTAAACATTGAGATGAGCTGGTAACTACCATTAAATGAGCAGTCTACTTCTCATAAAGAAGACTACAAAAGTAAAACCTAAAAGAGATATTTATCTGTGAGAAAATTCTTAATTTTATGTAGTTTATCTCCAAAATACATTTTACTGTCAATCACATGAGATTCTAGCTTATAGTAAAATAAAGCTTTGAGAAATGTTATTGGTGCAGTATTTTTTTACCCAAAGTTGCAAATTCATTAAGATGGAAACGGTCCACAAGAATGCACCAAGGTTTTTAAAATGTTCATTTAAAAAAATTTAAATGACATTTTAAAAATACATTTAAGTTTTCTACTTTAAAATGAGTTTTTTAGTATTTTACACTTTAACATTTTTAAATTCACAAAAAGATACATGTCTGTCTCCATTTGAGATTAAACAAAATTTCAAAATGTCACTTTTCTTTTTAATCTTTCTTCGAGATGCCTACTGATTAGACACACACTTTTGCTTGCAATGTTCTTTCTTTTTCATGGCTGAGCTCCTGGGAGTTAACATATCAGGAATGCGTCTTCCCATAATCTTTCTAGGCTTAAGTAGAACTAGAGTATGTATACAACAGTTTCATTCCTTGCTGTTATTTCACCATACTGAAACATCCTACTTATATCTTTTCCTAGCAAAACCCTAGTCTTTCTGAAATCCTAAACAGGTTGTCTCCTATGTATTTTGTAAGCAAAACATACTTATTTCAAACACTATGCTGAGTTGTACAGTCCTCGTGTTGCCATAATGGAAAAATCAGAGGCAAGGTTTTATGGAAAACAGATGTAGGATAGTCTGAATTTCATCTGATGGACTTCTCCTGTAGTATGGGGGTGATTCAGATCAGATTTTCCAGTTGTAACCCACTTCACTGGTAAACTGTCAAAATTGGATGCTTAAAATTTCAACACTCTGTCCCCTCCTTTTCACATGAGTACTCATGCATATATTCAGACACCTAAAAGCCGATTTCTGATAGTGTAGTACTTTAACCACTGTATGGGATTTTAATTCTACTAAATCCTTCCCCTTTATCCTTGCTGTTCAAATAAAAAATCTGGGCATTACAGATTAAAGTAAATCAGATCTAAACTCCAAAACTGTGCCATAGGCACAGTTCAAATATAATTGTTCATTAAGAAAGTCTGTGATGTACCTACCTTTCTACTCATGAAGACGTAGATGACTGGATTATAAGCAGTGCTTGATTTGGCAAAGAAAGATGGGATGATAGCTACTGTTGGAGTTACAAGGTTGCCATAGCCGTATGTTACCAGCAGGGAGACCACTGCATAAGGCATCCAACAAATAAGGAATGTGAAAATCATTAAGAAACACATTTTAGCCACCTTCTTTTCATATTTTAGAAGTTTGATCACTTGAACAGTCTGAAAATCTTCTACACAGCGAAGCTGTACAAGAAAAGGAAAAAAAGGTAAAGTAAAAGCATCAAACAATTTTACATTTATTTGTAAACAACTAACTCCCTAACTTAGTTTTAGGCACAGAGACCATGCACCTTATTTTAAGAACCATAGTTCTTCTGAAAGCTTGTATCATGCTTCCCAAACTTTTATTGTGTATAGTAAATAACATAAAAATGTAATCTCAGGAGAAACAGAGAAGTAAATTCACTAGAAAACGGCCAATCCAATGGTGTATCAAAATATATTGCACTTTCATTCCAAGTATTTTAGAAAACTAATTTGCCCTTATCCATCAATATAAATAAGTTCAATCTATATCTAGTGGTCCCTATTTTCCCAATCTTTGTCTGAATGTGTAGACAATCTCGGAGATTTGTTTCTTCCCTCTAAAGATTGCTGATGACAATTTGATAAATACAGATTTCTCTGTATTGCTCTACCAATTAGTTTGTAACCCTGAAATTATGAAATCTTGGTTTGAAGCAGAATTCTGTGCAGCAGATTCCAAAATTCATCTGAGTGAATCTGATCAAATGGGAAAAGATGGGATGTGTATGTCAATGTTCTCCCTAATTGCTATCTGTTGTGCTGATACTGTTGACTACAAACTTAAATGGCTCCATCAGACTGATTATCCATAGGTTATGAAGCATTAACACTTTCTAAAACTTAAGATCTGGACTGAATTAGAACGGGTTGACTCAGGGTGGAAAACCGTTTTCACTGGACTTAATCTCCCTTTGGAAGAGTTTTACAGGGTTATTGTCTCAAGAGTGACATTCACAAAATACACACAGTATACAGAATAAATGCTTAACTATTCAGTGTCTTCCTATTGTTCTAAAAAACTGTAGACCTGACATTTTATATTATCACGATACTTTTCAGGTCGCATGAGGCATTTTTCATATTGCCTTTTTGCCACTGAAAAAAGTAGAATCACAGTGTGAATCACTACAGAATGAGTATGACCAAAATAATTTCTCCAAGGAACATCTTTCTCCTAGAGATACTGAAGTAAAAGTGAGTCACATAAATGGAAAACATGATATTGCATTAATAAAGATAACTAATTTGGGCTGAAATAGTAAGTAGTACCCGAGGGATTTTGATGTCCAATTTTCATCAAAAGTCAGTGGGAGCCAGCCAAGAAGCTCTTAGCCTTTCCAGATTAGTTCAAGGATATAATATCAGTACGATCTTTACAAGTCTGACTGTATTTACATTAGGCACTGTTTTTTGGCCTAACAGGCCAACTGATGACTGCTGTCGTGTCCATGGGGAAGCCTACATCTCAGCAAGGCAAACAGCAATGCCCCCCAGCTGAAATGGAGCCTGACTAAAGAGTTTTCTGTGTTCCTCTTTGCTCACATCACATCGGGGTGCTGTTAGATGCCACTGCTCAGATGTGAGAAAATCCTGCTTCTCAGGAAGGAGAGGAGTTCTTTTCCAGTGACAACTACAACCAGTTTTCTTTTTCCCCTGTTTTAAGGAAGGCTCTGCTCCCTGTTGAGCAGTGGGTAGGAGCAGCTCCCCAACCTGCCTTTTATCTGTGACTCACCTCCCAGGAAAACTACACAATAAATAGATCTTGGTAGCTCTACGTTGCTTCACCTCCAAGCCTACATCCTTTCTAGTGTTTCCAGACACAGATGAACATTAAAGGTTGAAAAGTTTGAACAGAAAGTGAGGGTGCAAATTTAGGCTCTGATCCACGCTTAATATACAACATTGGCCTATCTTGTGTCAACATTCAACGACTATTATGCATTTTATTTTTCACTGAAAATATTCATTAAGGGTAGTCTTTTACTTGCATCAACTTACCATCCTCACTGCATATAGAATATGGCCATAGCAATAGGCCATGATCCCAACAGGTGCTACTAGACAGCCAAGGAAGAAAAGGAGCACAAAGGAGGTATCATTGGGGTCTTTTGACTTCCAGTCCACTGAACAACCTAATCCATGAATTTCCAGTGTGTATCTGTTCCAGCCCAAAAGAGGTGCTCCAGTCCAGGCTAATGAATAGAGCCAGATATATGTGATAGCTCGCCAAGACCAAGAGAAGTCAATCACTTTTGCATGGACTACTCGAATGTAGCGCTCATAAGCAAGAACAGTGAAAGTCATAATTGAAACAATTCCTGCAAGGAAAATAAAGAAAATCAATTTAATAATTCACAAACATTGCAAATTGGACTGAAGTCCTCTTAATAACTTGTCAGCAGAGGAAACATCTCAAAATCAGCTAGTGCACATTATGAATCTAACATTGATGAGCTTCCCAGGTGACATCTCACTACTCACTAAGTACTAACTCAAACGGTACTACTAACTTCAGAACTACTCAGGGTAGGGTACTGGAATCTGACCCATGGTGTATGATGGCCAAAAAGTAGGACAAGAAAGAAGAACGACCCAGTTAATACTTCTTCCTAAACATAACTCAGTTAAGTGAGAGTTTGTGTTCCAAGGTTTTTTAAAGAAAAAGTTGCCATATAAAGATGAGATGGTTCACAATAACAAAATCTGTTAGGGAACCTAAGGGATTCAGAGTAAAGACTGAGGTGAAAGAAAGCCTTCAACAATTGAAAGTGCAGAAATGCACCTTTAATGAGAACACAACGACTAGTAGAATTCTGACTTCTCTTACAATTTACTGAAAGGTTTGTGCTCCAAATAACGACCTATAAAGCAACGTGTTATATTGCTGAACAAATCCCAGCCGGAAGAGATCGGCTTATTTTGACTGTCCTTTTTAATCTTGCTGCTACCATATAAATACCATAGTCTTCAATTCAATTATTTATGTATTTTCTTTCTTTCCTGTCTGTCTCAACCCCACTTCACACTTATTATTAATATGTCATGACAGAAATTTCAGGTTATTGTCAGCTCTCAGCACTGCCCTAGCCAGATACTTTTGTAATTTAATGAAGTCAAGGCGATTCTGTCTTAATTAGGATATAAGGATTTTGGTTTCAATGGTCTGTGAAAGTTAATGATCAAGAACTAATCTGCCCATCATGCATGTGTCAGTCAACTAAAATCTCTGCTATGATTCAGTAATCAAGCTTGTATACATTGTCTCTTAAACAACACATCCTAAATACAAATGGATTTATTTCTCAGCACTCTATGAGGTTATGCAAATATCTGTCTCTATATTAGTGTATATTATTTCTAATAAGAAGCATAGGTATTTTAGCATACATACATATGTTATTTCATTTCTTCAAGTAGATAAATATTTTTCATAACCTGCATTTCTACAGCTGTGAGAAGGTGAAACATGCAGATCTTACTGTTAAAAAGAAAATACCCATTATACCTGGCAGATACCTTCAAAGGATATCACAGATATTTGAAGCTCTGTTTCACTTTGAAAAAGGATAAGCATCAAGGAAGACAAATTAACAATACCATCCTCAAGCACCAGTAACAAGAATTTTAGGAAGACAACTGAGAATAACAAAATCTAGAGAATCACTTAACCTCAATACTTGAGTCTCTGTGTCAATGTATCCATCAGCAAAGCCAGTATATTATTAACAGAGTACTTCACAGGGGGATATGCTTTAAGATCACTGCAAGAATGTTGCTTCATCTGGCAAGTATTAGAAGAGCATCTTCTTTGAAGGTGATGAGTTTATAAAGCTTTCTTGATTAATTTTATTGAACAGAAAGATTTCTCACTCTGAAGGACAAAGTGCCACGTTGTTGTCATGGCTCTTTGAAATGAAACAATGAACTTTTTTTTAATACGTACATTTTTGGCATCTGTTATCTTTAAAAGTTCATCACAAAGAGAAGTGGATATTGCTAGATATGCAGAAAGTAAGGCATACTGTTTTCACTATGAGTTTTGTATAGTTTACTCTTTTTGTGGATAAGTCACTGCTGTAAGACTTTCTTTTTCATGGCCTGAGGGAGAAACTGGACTAGCAAATATGGGCTTGAGGGTTTCCAAAAGACTTGAGGGTTTTTTTATACCAAGCCGACAGGAAGCCCTTCATGGCAGCATCCTTTTTAAGGACCTAATATGCTGAAATTACATTGAAGAGCTTGGATCTAAGCAAGATCTTAGCAGGAAAGAGAAGAGGATTACAGAATTATATATATAATATTCTATGCTGTTATACTAGCTCATCTAAAT
Organism: Apteryx mantelli; assembly: GCF_036417845.1. Taxonomy (NCBI): domain Eukaryota; kingdom Metazoa; phylum Chordata; class Aves; order Apterygiformes; family Apterygidae; genus Apteryx; species Apteryx mantelli. The sequence goes on along the minus strand of NC_089980.1, from coordinate 51,012,675 downwards.
GTTTTGTGCAATCGAATGCAATCTACTTCCTGAACACTGGGTAAGTCAAGAAATTTACCTCTTGTTTCTCTGTACACACAAACAAGTGATTACAAAATTTTACTTGATGGGTACTAAAGTCATCCACAGACGTGTTTATGGGGCATATTCACATCACTCAGTTCTAGGCTCAGTTTGCTTACGTAGTGCACTGAGGCTTTGTGATCAGTGGAGAGAAAGAAGAGCTCCTCAGCAAAGTGGTCAAAATTCCTATATTAATCCCTTGCTCTTATCACCCTCTGGATAATTCTTTCTTTCCTACCAGAAGCCCAGGGAGACTAACTGGATAAATAAGGTTCTACAGTTGTATTTAAAGAATAACATCTCCATGTACTCTTAGTATTTCCCATCTATTTTTTACATGAGTATGGAGTTCTGGCTGTACAAAATAATCAAAAGCACACATGCTTGGTTGAATAGTCTGAAAGTACAGGTGTGCAGAAGCCATAGTTTACTGAGCCGTTGGCATTCTCAGGAAAGTCAGTGAGAGCACGGTACCTCTAAATATTGGCACTTACGCACTGATAGATCAGTTTTAGACCAAGCCCCTTGCAGTCTGAAACAAACACTCTTAAATGAGATACTTGAGTTTTCTACTTGAATCATAAAAGGGACCTTGGTCAGCCTGTTGGGCAGTTCGTATTGAAATGCAAATACTTGTTCTGTCGGAAATCAGGAAATGCCTGGTAGCAAGCAGGCATGAGGCAAGAAATGCAGGTCACAGATCGCATATTACGCTGAATTCCTCTCTTAGATGTAGGATCTCTGCTGTAACTAGGTTGTAGCTATACGAGGAGAGGTTGAAGTAGTTAACTGTAGAAATACAGAAGTTTGAAACAACACGCATTTGCAGGATGATACAAAATGTGTCTTTGTGGGGGTGTCCAAAAAAGCCCCTTACGTGCTGTGGAGCCATGGCTGCCTGCCTATTTGTGGTAGACAGCACGCAGAAGTACCTGTAAGAACAGGAATAATGAGATCTGTCCTAGGGGAGTGAGTTTTAACATACATATTAGAAAGATAAAGCCCACAACTCCTGGGGGAAAAAAAAAACATCAATTCTGGTGGAGGGTGCTGTAGATAGCGCTGTTCAGGAGTCATTTGGGTTTTGCTGTTCTTGTTATTTCTGTGATGAGTTACATTACAGATGAGTTTGTAAGAAAACAAACTTTCAGTGTGTTCAAAGGGCAGAAGCTACCTTGAGAGCGTGCATTGTATCTAAGTAAATGAGTTTTTAAACAGAAAAAAAAGCAGCTTTTAACTCTCAGGTGAGGGATACCAATAAACTAGTTCCACCGAATGAGCTGAACTGAACTACAGGCAGCCTCTCTCAACAGTAAGACACTGCTGAGTGGAACAAAAACAGCCACAGGGACAACTTCTGGGTAATATCATGAGCATTTCAGAAGCAATTTAACTCACAGGAACCTTTTTACAATTGTATTGCCTTTTTGCTCTCCCCCTTTTTAATGTTACAAAAAAGATATTCTTTTAACTTCACTGAAAATTTTCCATTTTTCATTAAGAGCAGTAGATGAACAGGGGTGGGTGGGTGTCAGCACAACTTAAAATAAACAAGTAAACATAATTAGGAGCAGCTGCCATCTGGAAGGCCAAAATGAAAAACTGTGAGTTAGCCACTGCCCACCTCAGCTAGTGGAACTTAAAGGAGAAAGAGCACAGTTATAAACAGAATTCAGAGTAATACATAAGGCACGTTTTGAACATGATTATCTTCTTTACCTTCTTAATATTAAGCTTATGCAATGTTTGCTATATTTGTAATATAAATCACATCAGACTGGAGAAGATTATAAATGTACGAAACACTATTGTACTCACATCAAATGCACACAACTTCATTACACTTGTAAAGTTGCTTGCCCATATTTTTGTATAAAAATACTATAGAGTAACTCTTTTGTGACCTAAGTTAAATAGCGATTACTCTATAAGGATCTATTTGTTCTTTTTTTAGAACTGTTCCAATGTACTTCATGTTAATAAGTTAATTAGTCTATTTTCACTAGAGAAGAGAAATAAAGCTTACAAAAATCTGTATAAAACACAATTTATTTTGTTTTTGCCATTTAAAGTCTATGCAATTTTAAGTGTAGGCCTGTGATTTCAAGTTTTCAAATATTATTACCACAAGCTCTTTAATTCTTCAAAATACAAGCAGCTGTACAACTCACAGTTACACCACAAACTGGGGAGTTCTTGCTTTTGATAGGAATAATGACTAATTCTTGGCAATAGTTTTCCAGCTTGTAAACATTTCAAATATTTATTTTACAGCTAACTCTAAAGCATAAATAATGCTCAGTGGGTACAATTTTGAAAAGTATCAAAACTATTTTGGAGCTTATGTTCCACTCAAAGCCAGTGAAGCATAAGGTCCGAACTGTTTTGCGTTTTTGCATTTTGTGAGTTTTTTCCTTATTATTAAATAGGACTTCAGTACAGGTAAGGGCAAGAGTAGAATGGAAAAAAATTTAAAGTTTTCACCATCTTGCATTTTTTCCCATTCTGCATCAATATGGAACCAAAACATGCTCAATGTCATTAACACAAACTTTGAGAAAGAGAGAGCCTAGAAAAGCTCATGTAACTCTAGAATAGCCTTGTGGATAGACCATTAAAGTGGATATCAACTGAAGGTCTTATCTGTGACTGATCTTAAGCAAAGACTGGAAATCTTGTATCTTATTTGACTGTCCTAACTATTGGGAATGTCAGCTATTCTGCATGTGCAACTTCTTCTCAAATGAGGAAATTATAATTAAATTGAAGAGGGTAAGGGAAAATCCACACATTTTGGTAAGTGAAATTAATACAATCGGAAATTAGCTCTGATGTCAAGGGAAGGTTTCAAGCACCTGCTATGGTATATTCAACATTCTAGAAAGAAAGCACTGCCGAGACTTCTACAGCTCTTGATTATGATTAACAAATGAGAAAGTTGTATTTCCCTTTGAGATTTTAAGTTACTGTTAAGTTACTGTTGAGATTTTAAATTACTGACTTCTTTTTCATGCTTTTTCAGGCCACTTGGGAGGAATACAGGAACGTTGTCAGAGCATGCAGGGATGCGACGAGGAAGGCTAAGGCCCATTTGGAATCAAATCTGGCAAGAGATGTCAAGGACAACAAGAAGGGCTTCTTCAAATACATCAGCAGCAAGAAGAAGACTAGGGAAAATGTGGGGCCTTTGCTGAATGGGGTGGGTGCCCTGGTGACGAAGGATGCAGAGAAGGCAGAGTTACTGAATGCCTTCTTTGCTTGAGTCTTTACTGCTCAGGCCAGCCCTCAGGAACCCCAAACCCTGGAGGCAAGAGAGAAAGTCTGGAGAAAGGAAGACTTTCCCTTGGTGGAGGAGGATCAGGTTAGAGATCATTTAAAGCAAACTTGACACCCACAAATCCATGGGCCCGGATGGGATGCACCCACGAGTGCTGAGGGAGCTGGCGGATGTCATTGCTAAGCCACTCTCCATCATCTTTGAAAGGTCATGGAGAACAGGAGAGGTGCCTGAGGACTGGAAGAAAGCCAATGTCACCCCAGTCTTCAAAAAGGGCAAGAAGGAGGACCCAGGGAGCTACAGGCCAGTCAGCCTCACCTCCATCCCTGGAAAGGTGATGGAGCAGCTCATCCTGGAGGCCATCTCCAAGCATGTGGAGGACAAGAAAGTGATCAGGAGTAGTCAGCATGGCTTCACCAAGGGCAAATCATGCTTAACCAACCTGATAGCCTTCTATGATGGAATGACTGGCTGGGCAGATGAGGGGAGAGCCGTGGATGTTGTCTACCTTGACTTCAGCAAGGTTTTTGACACTGTCTCCCATAACATCCTCAGAGACAAGCTCAGGAAGTGTGGGTTAGATGAGTGGACAGTGAGGTGGACTGAGAACTAGCTGAATGGCAGAGCTCAGAGAGTTGTGATCAGCGGTGCAGAGTCTAGTTGGAGGCCTGTAGCTAGTGGTATCCCCCAGGGGTCAGTCCTGGGTCCAGTCTTGTTCAACTTCTTCATCAATGACCTGGATGAAGGCACAGAGTGCACCCTCAGCAGGTTTGCTGACGATACAAAACTGGGAGGAGTGGCTGATACGCCAGAGGGCTGTGCTGCCATTCGGAGAGACCTGGACAGGCTGGAGAGGTGGGCGGAGAGGAACCGCATGAAGTTCAACAAAGGCAAGTGCAGGGTCCTGCACCTAGGGAGGACTAACCCCATGCACCAGTACAGGTTGGGGGTTGACCCGCTGGAAAGCAGCTCTGCGGAGAAGGACCTGGGAGTGCTGGTGGACACCAAGTTAAGCATGAGGCAGCAATGTGCCCTTGTGGCCAAAAAGGCCAATGGTATCCTGGGGTGCATCAGGAAGAGTGTTGCCAGCAGGTCGAGGGAGGTGATCCTCCTCCTTTACTCAGCCCTCGTGAGGCCACATCTGGAGTACTGCATCCAGTTCTGGGCTCCTCAGTACAAGAGGGATGTGGAGCTACTGGAGCAAGTCCAGCAAAGGGCTACAAAGATGATTAGGGGACTGGAGCATCTCTCTTATGAGGAAAGGCTGAGAGAGCTGGGACTGTTTAGCCTAGAGAAGAGAAGGCTGAGAGGAGATCTTATTAATGTGTACAAGTATCTGAAGGGAGGGTGTCAAGAGGATGGGACCAGACTCTTTTCAGTGGTGCCCAGCAACAGGACGCGAGGAAATGGGCACAAACTGAAACACAGACAGTTCCATCTGAACGTGAGGAAAAACTTCTTCACTGTGAGGGTGACAGAGCACTGGAAGAGGTTGCCCAGAGGGGTTGTGGAGTCTCCTTCTCTGGAGATATTCAAAACCCGCCTGGATGCGATGCTGTGCAACGTGCTCTAGGTGACCCTCCTTGAGCAGGGGGGTTGGACTAGATAACCTCCAGAAGTCCCTTCCAACCTCAACCGTTCTGTAATTCTGTAATCTAGGATCCTATTAATCTACTCTATTAACCTATTAATGCAAAGAATAAGATAACCGGAAAATATGACATCTAAAGATGCAGCTAAAGAGTAATTGCTAATTCTGCATATATACAAAAAAAGTCATAGCTTTTGTCAAATAGACCAGAGTTTTTCTCAAGAACTGTCTAGTTGTATAGTTCAAAGGGTTCAGTAAGAAGTCATTCATTTTGAAAGAGCTCACAAATGGATTCAAGCTCTCACTTTATTAAGGGAGCTGCTTCCAATGAATTCCTGTCCAAAACAGACATACTCGCAGAGGTCTACAAGTCAGTCTGTAATCAGACAGCATGCTTTCCATCTTTAGAGAAAACAATTTTTCAATCAATAGCTATCAATTAATCTTGCAATGTACACACTTAAGAGTTTGCCCTTGAATACAGAGCTGTTAAATCAAAATAATTTCTATAAATGTTAATCCTCTCTTCTTTTTTTTCTGCGAGATAATTAACTGAAGTGTAAAAGTGGTTTCAGATATACAGTTAAAACTTGAAACAAATATATAACTCTTCTGAAGATTCTGAAATGGCAATTTTTAAAACGTTGTCTGAAAGAGTTATCTTGCATCCTAAGAGGTCATTCTTTATGGCCAGTTCACAGTTCTGTATCTTTGCCCAATATTACCACTAAATCCTTATGTCAGGAAGGATGGATGGAGGGGATGGAAGGTCACAGCTAAGAAGCTTAAATACAGGATTGTGTATGAAGCAATGAAAGACATTTGTTATTTGTAGTTCAGAGAAACCTGCTAAATTCATTGCAAAGAGAAATGAAGTACCTCTGAAATATGATGCTGAACTAACTAGTGGAACCATCAAATAACTATACACATGCTGGATCTAATGGGAAATCCACCCTGGGCATTAAAGATCCTCTGCTTTTTTTGTGGTCATTAAACCTTCTTGGCATAACCCCTATTTAAAAACAGTTAAGGATAATATAATTAATTGTTAATTGTAGCCACCTTGATTTTTAAACAGAATGCAAACCTCCACAAGGATCACAATCTAGTTTAGATGCTGTTTGAATTTTTAAGTTAGAGAAAAATTGGCATAGCCTGCTATATCTGGAAGCCAAAACAAAACACTTAAAAGCAGCACCACTTACTTTACCCAGCAGTTTATAAACAAATCCTACTATTGTCTCCTCATTAATTCAATTCTAGGCAAATTTGAGCAGTAGTGGTATGGTATTAATTACTCTACTTCCAGTCACAGTTGCATATTCAGATCCAAGCATTACAGGGAGACTTGAAAGTTTGCTTCTACTGTAAAACTTATAATGAATTCAGGATGGCTAATCTCAGTTAGCTAATTCATATTAAAATAGAAGCGAGGACAAGGTTTCAATTTGTATTATCAGCTTGAATTCCATACTACAGAGAAGCCAAGGGCTGAAAAAAACTTGTTAACAGGAGTTAAAACATAACCTCCTCATTATGGATCTCACAGAGCAAAACATAGTATTTTTTGTAGTAGGGATTACTTAATACTAATACTGATAGGGATACTTAATATTGATTCCTTTGTGTTGAATACAGCTGTGGTGTCAATCTTCAAAAAGATCTCAGTTCTTGAATACTAAAGAACAAGGTTGGAGGTAAAGGTTTGTTCTTTATCTGCTCATATGCTGAAACACAGAGACTGGTAATCATGTAACTGGTGACACTGTGGATACTATTCCTAGTACTGATGGTCTCATGTTATGAAATTAAGCAAATTATGAGCCTTCATATCCTGTGAGGTTGAGGTCTTCTGATTTTCTGAGGAGGAGGGTAGGGATGTTTAAGTGTTCTCCTCGACATTATCTCTTTATGAATGGCTGCATGCAGCAGGTATTTAACTTTGTGGTGGCTAATCATCACCTTTTCATAGATTCTTTTGCATATGTGATAACATAGTGTGGATCATCTCTTTGCAATGCTAGATCCTGGGCATTTCATATGTCAAGTAAACAGAATATTCTTCAGCTATGTAGTGTGCCTCTTCTGATGCTATAATTTCCTCATAAGCACTGAGCTGGCAGTTTCTGAGTGGAACAATACCTCTGTTGAGCAGCAGGAGTTGACAATTGACTCCTAAAATTTTGAGATAGTACTGCAGATAAAAAGGAACCTTAGACTTGGAGTACCTCAAACTAGACAAAAAAAAATCATAAAAAGTGAATTTGTCAGATTCTCAAAGATTCTCCAGAGTCTGTTCTCAGAGCTGTCCCTGTCCTGTTTCCACACTTCAACATATGTAGCCTGGCTCGTCTTCTGAATTCCCCATCTTCTGTGTTTCTTTTCCATCCTGCTGCCTATGAACACATTCTTTCATATTACACATTTTGCAGGGGAAGGATGACATGGAAATACATGGCAGTAGGAAATGTACATCTGCTAATTTTCTTCTTTGCATGCTCAGAAATCAAATTGGAAGGCAAATCTAGGATCAAAAGGGTCTTAAGTCACAGTTTTTTCCGTGTTTTGTCCTGCTGTTAAAAATGCAAGAATACAGCCCATTTGGCCAAGGATAAAGAATCCCCAAAGCATCTACATAATAATACATATGCTGATTGACACATCTCTATCACAACTCTATCACTATGCCTAAATGCCACTTTCTGGTGCCAGTCCTTTCAATAAATCCATCTATTACAGCCTCTATGAAGTAACCATGAATCTTTGGTTTCAAGCGATTTTAAGGTAAACAGAGGCTTCTACCTTCCTCCCTTCTTCCACCATCAAAATACATAGATTTTTGGGTCAGGTTTGGTTGGCTGGTGAACAGCAGGTTAGAACAACCATACTCAGGGACTAGAGTTAAGCTGAGTCTTGATGGAGATTTGCCAAGGACCTTCTATAAGCACAGAGATGTGAGGTTTCTTGTGCTGTCCCCAGAGAAATGCAGTGCTTTGTATAATGCCAGACTTTGGTTGGGAACAACAGTGGCAGTTCTAACCTGCAAAAAACCTGCCTGCTTTAGCCAGTAGGTATGCACATCATCTGTGTTCTTGGGCTGCTTCCAAAAACCTTATATATGGTTTCGGTATGTGAATGACTCCATTCATCTTCCAGGTATGATTCAGTCTTGTGTGGCTTAGGGCAGAGGAAAGCACATTTTGCATATTTTTTGTTTTTTTCTGTAAGCAGCTTTTTTAGAAATGATATAAATTTCACCCTGAATGAGTTGCATGTTTTAATATGATGAAATATGTGCAGCTTTTAAAAATACCAGTTACAGAAATCCATTATGGTTATTTTCTGGGTATTAGCCTCTGGTACGACAAACTATATTTTTCTATCCATAAATGTGAGGCAAATAAGGGAATTCATTACTTTGACTCTCTTAGCAAAAATACGCATTTCAAAAGAATTTTTTGGTATTTTATCTGAAATGAATTTTGCTAAGCTTAAAGCTATTTATTCTTGAGATCCATGTATTTTGATTCAAGAATAAGGCCCAAAGTTTTGAGGCCTGCTTTAACCTATTACCAGATCAAAGACTTCCAAACTCCCTTTGAAAGACTTGATTGCTCCGTGTTTACAGATAATGCTCATCTGATCTATAGGTTTTCATCTCAGAGAATCTTTTTTTTCAAGAGTACTGATTATAAATGCTCTTCAGGCTTCCACTGTTTAGGAAATACAGATGATAATTTTAGCTCTGATTTAAGCCTTGGCAATTATGCTGGCATGAATGGGGTCATTCCCAATTAAACTGTGTAGGTCAAGTGTACCAAAATAAAAAATGTCTTCTGTTTGAGCCTGTAGCATACAATATCTATGTTGCGGTTCTTTCTCTCCCCCTGCTGACAACCACTCAATATTAGAGAAGAACGGATAACTATTATTTGATGAAGAAATTTCTTAATTTTTTTAACAGAAAGATCTCATTTTTGTCATTTTTATTACTTTCCTATTGAAATACTTTAATTGGGGTAGGTTTGATTACGTCTCATGTGTGGCACTATTTCTTCTGTACCTTGTGTTTTTTCAGAGAAGTCACGAGTGTTGATATATCATGAAATACTTCCAGCTACACAATGTAGGTCAACAGGGAGGACAGCACAAGACACATCTGAACCGCAGTGTATTGTCCCATTCAATACGTGTACATTCTGACTTTATAATCCCTAATTAGAACAACATATTGCAAAGCCTTCAGAACACTGTTAGTTTTCAACCAGTCCTAACAATAACAACTACAATTGTTTCTGTCCTCTCTATGCAATATATAACTTAGTTGGCTTCTATCTGCCACACTGTCCCCAAAATGTGGCTTATAATTTGGACAGGTGAAGATATGAGATATGTTTTCCTGAAGACTGAATATCTCTACAGAGAAACTGCAACATAGTGTAGCAAATAGGATTCAACTCTGAGACAGACCAAGATTTCCACCAAAGGGCATATAATTCTTTATATCAATTGATCCTTGACCTGTGTCCAAGTGCTGTAACAGTATTTTGCATATCTAATCACAGAGGGGGAAAGAACCTCTTCTGCAATCCCTCATCGCCTCCCTCCACATTTGAAAAGCTAAGTAAAAAACATTTAGTAGAAGCAACTTCTTGTCAATGGCAAAAGAACAAGGTGCCACTATACTCTGTTTTATATTACCTTAGTAATATATAACCAGTCCATTTGAATTCAGCAATGAAGGGTTATAATATACTTAAGACGACAGCTATGTATCACTTCTAATTTTGCAACAAATTTTAGCATCTGCAGCCAAATCTAGAGAGGTGAAAATCACTTTTACTAGACACAACAAACTTTAAATATATAAACACTGTTCTACTCTAAAGCTACATAGGATTAAGTATCTCTTACAAGTTCAACCCTGCAAGTGATTAATTCATTTCAAATAAATTGCTAAAGCTGAAAGCATACTGACTGAGTCTCCTGCTCTCTGTAAGACAAGATCCTAAAACTGTCTGATGGGTAACCTTATCAAATGCTCTTAGTGAGATTAAACCAATGTATATAACATACACTTGTAGTGCAAGAGGATGGTATAGGGCATCATTCTTTCACAGTGTGTGGAAAAGAGCTTTAGATGAAGTAGCTAATAATTATATACGGTTAAATGTTTGGGGAGGGGGGGTTCCTAGACTGTAACTGAAGCCAGTACCACAGAATAATCTTTGGCAACTAATACTTACTTTAGCATTGTTGGGAAAAATTCAGCTTGTTTAAAAACAAGAACAACAAAAAACACCTCTGTGAATTTTTTCCCCTCAGCACTGAATGAACCTCTTCCGTTGCAAACAGATGCTCTATCAGTTGTGCACTCCAAAGCTTTCTACAGGAAATTAAAGTCTGTAAAACAGCCTAAAAATTCTCCCTTTCTCCAGTTCATACTACTGGAAGGAGTCTCAGGTCTCTGGATCTTAACATTTACTAGGTAGTTCATCAAGATCTAGCTGTTGCATACAGATTGTGACTTGTTCAAAAGTGTCATTATACTTGTGATCAATTTGACATTAACAGTTGGTGTAGTTTATTTACCTCTACAAGAACAGCTTACAGTTAAGAAAGACAGAGGTCTCTAATCACAGTTTAGTAATGCCATTCCTTCAATCACAAACAATTAAGGTTCAATAATGTAAAGCCTACCCCAGACTACACCCTTTCTAGGCAACCTCTTGTCAAGAGATGGCCTCAGATGTACAATTTTGGCTCCTCTTCTTCAAGACCATTCCTGTTATCAACCACTTCTTCATTCCTTTTATCCCTTGCTTAATTAAGTGTATCAAAAAACATTAGGAGAACACAACTGGCAGATGGTAGAATTGCCATTACTTGTGGCTGAAGTGATTTATGCTTAAAGGGTACGGGGGTCAGATGAACTTACTTCTGAACCCTTGGGACCTATTCCCATATACAGAAGGCATTAAAGCAGACAGCTACGGATCTGCCTATGGATGGTCAAGGACACATGCTTCTTTTGCACATGTCAAACTCTGTGACAGTCACTGTAATTTAAAAATCTTGTTCCTCTGTGAAAAGCTAGCAGATGCACATATGGGTTATTATGTTCTGAGCCTGTAGTCCGTCAAACAAATCCTTGTTTCAGATAAGTTTATCTCTCTCTTTCTCTCTTATCTTTAACTGTTAATAAAGATAGTTGGGTGTGTTTAGCTGTCAGGCATCTTCTCTAGCACTTGTAACCAAAATCTATGCTCCAAGTGATAGACAGAAAACCTTCCAGGTATAAGTTGTATTACTAAATCAGATAAAGGGATCACACAGTTATCTTTATTACCTGCAGCCAGATCAACTACTACAGACAGGAAAAGAGGTACAACCTGTTACATAAAGAATGGGTGGCAGGCTCAGAGGGACCAATACAGAGTCGACCTCACAGCTCCATGGAAATGTAACCCCAAAGCTTAAATACCTCTTAACTGAAGTAATTATTTTATTCCATCAGGATAGAGCACCTATTAGTCCACTGAGTTCTGGTATTTATTCATTAAATTAGAGGGGGGTTACAGTCCAAGACACACAACAATATCATAGAAACGTAAACATTTGTCAGTAGTCACTAAGTCCATGCTGTTTTCCCCATGCTAGTATATGATGTGCTGAGAATGGCTTTGTAATGGCATATAGAAGCTCTTTCCATAGCCTCTGTTGTGAAAACATACGCATCTAAACTATATCTGACTTCAAAATCCAATCGGAAAAAGAAAATTGGGATTATTACTTGTGTGACAAGGATAAATATTCAACAGTCTAAATGGTTATACACTTTTGCATTCTAGCAGGCAGACTATCTCCACTCTGTCCCAATGCCTGTGTATTTTAAAGACTAAATGCAAAATTTTTAAGTCTCAGAGAAAACAGCCAGCAGTAGTATGAACAGTAAGTCCTGAGGAGTACAACTTTGAGAATTTACTCAAAACTTCTGAGAACTTTTGAGAACAATTGTTGAGAATTTACTCTGATTAAAAATAAAAATCAAATTTGTTTAAAGCAGCTTTTATCAGGTGTCCCAAACTTGCTCACCATCAGTGAAAACTGCAGCTTAAATCACTACAAAGCTATCTTGGCCAAGAGTGAAGTGCTCAGAAGATATCAAGGATGAATATAATTCCACTGTTTAAAATGGTCTCCATCCATCTTTCACATGCAGGCAGTCTGAGTTCATGACAGGAATATATTTGTGAACTAAAGCAGTGGAACAGATCTGGGAGAGGGTCTGCAACTCAGTAGGAAATCAAGTTCTTGGCATAAGCTGCAGTGCAGGCACAAAGCAGGGTGGTGCTTTTCAACCTCATACACCTCAAAATCAGAAGATTTGCTCTGATATCTCATTTTTATGTCAACTCAGGACAAAGGTTAACAACTGAGGAAGGTAGCTGATGTTGTACACTGGGGCTTGGGGGTTGTTCTTCTATTAAAAAGTGCATTGGGATCATCATACTTGAACTCAAAGTTGAACAGCCTTCAGTGCTGAAGGGCCAGTACTGAAAGGCCACAGAGCAATGTCCGAGTTCATACTCAAGAATGTAATTATATAGCTGTAACTAAACAAGTTTTGGTCATTCAGTACAAAATGAGTTGGACTGAGTCTGATTCCAGCCGACAAATATCCACAGTAGTAAATGCTAGGATTCAACAGACTCCACATCCATGGCAACAGAACTACGCCCACTTTATTCTAGAAATATCTTTATTAGGTTACTGTGTTATACTGAGAGACTGAGGTCTGCACAGCTGTACCTATTCTGCAGGGTTAATGAGGAGCTTACTTTCAAGAGATGTCCATTTTGTATTTCTTCTGATTGCTGAATGCATTTTTTATTCCCCAAAGTTCTCAAAGGATAAGTGAGAGCTACGAGTTAAGAGTCACTACCAAGCAACGTGCATATGAGACTTCATTACACAGTCCATATTTTTTCTGCCCGAGATTGCTGACATCAGCTTTTATAATATAAGAGAAGTGTATTTGTGAATATAATATCTGATTACTCTGAATAAAATCTCAATCAGTGGTCTCTTACCCCCATCCCCCTCTCAAAAAAAAAAAAGAAAAAAACCCACTGAGGTCACTGGTCTCTTCATAGACATTAAAAAATCAAAATAGAAACCAACGTGGCAATGGCCCAGACGGCAAAGAGCAAGTATGATGCTGTCTGCAGGCCACTATTTTTTCCAGTACCAGTGTGCCCTGGCAGGGAAATACTTATCCTCACATGCAGAAAAAAGAACAATCTTTTTATTTCCTATTGAGAATGTGGAAACAACAGTCTGTGCAAAAGGAAAGCTTAAAAATTAGAAGTAACTTTATTAGGTTAGCTTCAAACTATAATATCCAAGTGAAATATTTTCAATTACTTTCTGTAGCAGCTGAACAAAGTAAATTCAGGCATCAGATATTCCTGAACAGTAGGGTGGTTTATTTGAACCTCTACATCCATGTGACATCCTGTACATACAAACACGTACTCTTCTAGTACCTCATGGAAAATTCTTCCCACTGAAACATACTGTGGAATAGGAAAATAATGGCAGCAAGAATCTGAGGATGCAATTTTGCGAACCAGTGATGCTATCTGGAGATTGGACCATTTCACAGATAAGGCTCATGAATTGCCTACATTTCTTTGGAAATAAATTATATTTAATAAAGAGATGCAGAAAAGTGTCAACACTGAACATATCTACAATGACTAAGTATGCAGCACACCCAAAGCAAGAAATGAAAATTGTGTGTGATCATGCATTTTGCTTGCCAATTTATATCTCATTGTTTCCATTTGTTTCATCTTTGGAACATGATAAAAGATGATTATAGTCTGTTTTTCACATGACCCCTACTGTGCATCATATTTTTTGACCCCATATATAAAACACCTTCTTCAAAGAAGGTATCTTCAAATCATAACATATAAGGGAAAACAGGAGCAGAACCACACCTAGAAAAAACTTCTCCTATGTAAGCTTAATGTTCAACTGTCCAGAAGAATCTGGGTGCAAGACAGATGTTGGCAGATGCTTGAGTTTCTTAAGTATTTGACATGTCTGACTGACACAGACAGTGTTATGTTAGATCACTTCTCTAGTACTGCAGACACTAGGAAATTAGAGAACTGTGCACCATAAATGCAATACCAAACCTTGCACAAAAGTCTAAATGTATCCTGCATCCACCATGCCTTCCAAGACCCAAGATTTTTGCTGCACCATCCAGCAGCAGCCAAATCTATCATGAGGAACCATGCACCTTTCTACCAGCGGCCCAAAAGCATATTATAGTGCCACGTAAAACAAAAATGATGCAGGAAAGCTGCAAAGCTTACAAAGGTCTTACCTTAAATTACCTTAGCAGAGACAACTTCTAGAGTACACACATTGTTTGCATGTGCACAGTGATCCATTTGTCTCTAATTTATAAGCCTGTGCCAGAAAAAAAGATCTGATACAAACTTTAAGTTTGGTTATTGACCTGCCAAACACTTACTTTCACCATTAAAATCATAATAACATTTTTACAACATGATTTGTCATTAAAAATATATCTATATTCGCTTCAACAGACTGCATGCATATAGCTGGACTGCATACGGTTCTTTTGCAGACTTCTGTAAAGGGTATGTAAGAATTTCAGAAGAGCAAACATTAAAGATTTTGTAGTTTTTTAAAAGTGGAAACAGTGGAAGCACTCCTGCATTGCTTAAAAAAAAAAAAAAAAAAAATCACAAGACACAGTGGTTTCCTAAATGTCAGCTGTGAAACTGTCGTGCCTGAAAGCTAATACTTGAATTTCATTTATGGATAAAGAAATTCACGATACTTCCACGTTTTGGATGACTTTCTCGGTAGAAATCTGACTGCTTACGGCAGGAGTGCTCTCCTGCAGCAAGAGCAATGCAGCCTCCCCACTCATCAGACTCAGAAATCTACGTTCCACGATGAGGGGCACTTTTGATCGTACAACTGAAGTAGTACGGATTCCTTATCCATAGGTTTTAGCATTTCCTTATATCAAATACGATCTTTTATGCTTATGAAATCTGTACAATACTCAATAAACCCAGGAGCCCCTTTAAAAAAACGCTCCTGTGTTTTCCCAGGTAAATTTACTGTTTGCTCCGGCTGGTTTCCGCAGCACTGTTGATTTGCTTACGAGAAGTCTGTCATGGGGCGCTACGCGGGAGCACCCCGCCACCGAGGCGGCTCGTTGCCGGGCCGCGCGGCCGTTACGTGGCCGTTACCCCGCCGCCTCCCCACGGCGCCGCGGCGGGAAGCGCCTCCTCCCCCGCAAGGACCCCAAGCACCAGGACCCCTAAGAGGGAGGGCGAGTAGCAGAAACGAGGTTGAAGCTCTCCGGACGGCGGAGGACTCGTTGATAAAGGGAAGAATCTAGCGGGGCGAGGTCGCGAGGGACACGGCGGCGGCGGTGGGCCTGAGGGGACGGGGCGGCTTGGGGGGGGGGGGGGACAGGGTGTGGGACTCCGGGAAAAGGGGGCGAGGAGGCTGCGGGGAGCGCAGAGGAGGGACCTAACGGGAAGCGGTTGGCTGAGAGGGGACAGGAAGGGAAGGGAGAGCCACCCTGGGGGCCGCGCCCCCGGCACCCACCGAAGAGGCTGTTGCTGAAGCCGTCCCAGACGCAGCCGGCCGCGTCCCACACCCAGCGGCTCCTCAGGCAGGACATGAAGGTGAGGCTCACGCCGAAGACGGACACCAGCAGGTCGCTGAGGCTGATGTTGACGAGGAAGAGGTTGGTGGGCGTGCGGAGCCGCTTGAACTTGTAGTAGAGCACGAGCACCAGCAAGTTGTTGCACAAGCCCAGCATGCCGATGGTGGCGATGAGCAGCGCCAGCAGCTCGTAGGTGCTGGCGCTGAAGAGGGGCCGCTCGCCCGGCGCCTCCTGCTCGGCCGCCGCGGGCTCCAGGCGGCTTGTCGTGCCCGTGCTGTTCCCGGAGTGCATGGCTCACGGCTCGCCGCTCCTAGCCTGGCGGCGTCCGGCCGGAGCGGGGCTAAGCCTCTCCCCTCGCTCCTAACCCCATCGCAGCCCGCGGAGGAGGACGGGAGGAGGAGCCGCCCGCCTCCTTCCCGCCCAGGGAGGGCGCGCCGCGGGCGGCTTCGCCCCCGTCTCCGCTGAGGTGCTTCCTTGTCCTGCCGGACACTCCGGCCGTTTATGCCGCTGGGGAAAACCCTTCGAGTGCTTTTTCACCGCCACCCAACGCCTGCGTGATTGCTGCATGGCCCCTTCTCAAAAAATACCTCAACTTGCCCTGTCGCTCCCTGTGGTGAACAGCCGGGTCGTGTTCGGGATGTGTCTCTCCGTGGCTGTCTTCTCGTCCTTAAAATCCTCGGTGTGTTTTGGCTCGGTGAAGCTGCCTTCATCAGCATTTCCAGCCAGGTAGCCCCGTTCAGGGCAGGCGTCCGTTGTGCCGTGCTTCAGGAAGGGATAGAAACTGCTAAATCAATAGTTAGCCTTTTTCGTCCTGGCAATGAAAGCTCTTGCTTTGGAGCTAGTTTCTTCTAAGATTGATTTTTATATTTTGGGGGGGGGGGGGGTTGTTTGTTTTGTTTTGTTTTTTCCAGTGAATTTGAGAGAGTAGTTACCAGTCTTGCACATGTTTAGAGGAGCAGCCTTTTTTCTTCCAAAGGAGTAAGGTGTTTCCCTACAGTGCTCTGAGGTGACTCTTTTTGTTTCATCCTCACAAAACAACTGGCAGCATCCAGTCCCAGGTAAATTTGCGGTGCAAGTGAACACTTTTTTTGTCAGACAAGGAGCAAATAAGTCATGTCAGACACTAAAGCTCACACTATGAAGTCATCTATGTTTACACCTTTGTCTCCAGTACATGGAATGGTACAGGGACATGCAAGCTGGCTCTGCACAGCTCTAGCTGGTGTTAGTCAGGATGTTGCACTGATCCTTGGCTGTGCCGGGGTAGCTGTACTGTCTCCAAACCTAACCTGTCCCTGAATATATGCCCGTGATTTTTGCATAGCATGGCTTTGGGCCTGATACACCTTGCCATGCCACCCATGAATCTTCCTCACAGGAAGACCTCTAGTTTTTGTTCTTAGAATGCATGCCCAGGCAGGTAGCAGTTTGGAGGGTGCACAGAGGACACTGTACATGCCGATGTGTGACAGCCTTCACAGGGGCCAAGTAAAACCACTCTCAGTTTAGGTCTTCTCTTAGGTAAGGTGAAAAAATTATTTCAGGTATGTCAGCTATGGAAGCAGCAGAATTTTCTTGAAAATGTCGCCTGTCAAACAAACAATACCTGGGATTTTTTTCATCTTTTAATATAAAGAGTGGAATGAAGAGGGCTGGTCTAAAAGTGTGATTCCTTGTGGACTGAGAATGGAAACATGGGTAGTTAAACCTGTTTTGATGTTTTTCAAAATACATATCTGTATACAAATTATGGGCTTGCTGTGGGAATTATATGACAAACTACTGTCGGGAAACAGGTTAGGAGCAGAGAAAGTCATAAGTCAGGAAAATAAAACACTGCTTAAAGTAACTATTTTCATCAACAGAAACTTTATTTACAAATAATGTTTTCAAATCCATCAAATATGATTTAGTAAGTAACTGAAAGCTACTTAAAACATCCAGTTCAGTCTGTTTCTTCATCACTGGTCTTCTGTCTTTCCTGTTTACAAAGGCAGCAGGAGCAGCTGCCTTTCTCAAATCAGTTATATTTTTTCCCCCTAAAAGCTGGATTAATAGAAAAATGCATGACCTCCTTCCAAATTTTCCAGTAACAGACCAGTAGCACTTCAGCATGGCCTTTAGGGTCAGTAGAAGTGATTTACTTGTGCATGCAGACCATGTGCAAAAATACTTCAATACACAACCATAGGTTACTTTAGGACCAGTTGCTGCCTGGTGAGAGTCTAACAATAGTATTAAGACATGGCTGGGCCAAATTAATGCTACGCCTCATTGAGAAGAAGGCATCTCTAGCTTCTGCCCTTGAAGGAAAATGTTAAACTAGTGTGTACCTCTTATTTTCCTGCAAAATTAAAAGAGAGAAAAGCTGGTAAGGAGGAACTGGAGAGAGATGCAACTTAGTGAGCAAAACAGTACATGTAAGACAAGGCACTGTCCAGTGGCAAATTCTGTGATATACTTGGGATTTCTAAGTAGTTTTTCACTACAGCACCTGACCAAAAGAGCTCTCTCTAGACACCTGGCTTTCTAGAAAATAAGAGAAAGAGAAACTGTAAGTTATATTTGACAAAGATCATGTCTCGGAATTCCTGATTTTGTATTTTCATTGCAAAATTAAATAGATCGATAAAGAGGCAGTCTGCTCACTGCTTGATTTGAAAGTGACCACATTATTAATATAGTCAAACTACTAACCTTATTTAAGTGATCTTGAATACTTCACAAAGAGATTTCTACATGCCCTTTGGGGAAATGCAGAATCACTATTCATGTGAGGCACAATAAAAAGAAACGCTATGTTTCTGTGTCATACCAGGTCGAAGGCAAAGTTAGAAACAGAACCCAGACTCCTAACTCCCAGTCCAGCGCCTGTCTTACCTAACAGAGTCTAGAGCCAATGCGGTTTGGATCTTCTAATTAATTCATTAGCCAATCCTTTTCTAAATTTTCAGCCTATTAAAAAGCTGCAATATTTATTAAGAAACACAGGCATCTACTTTGCAATGTTTCATGTTTGCACTATTTTATATTTGGATCAGACCCTGCTCATCAAACATGCATGTATATTAATGGTAATGCTGCAAAAAGGATTTTACCTTTACTTTTGTAGTTGCATGAAAGGAGAAACCACAACCCATTATTTGCATTTCTGGAAGCGTATGTGTGTGGATTACTGGAAGTGTATCTAAACTCAGAGGACTAAATATATGCGTAGCTGAGTTTATGGGATTAAAACAGTGGAACAACAAGCTAGAATACAAGTTCCCTAGGCCTCTATTATAAAAACAGTCTTTGAAACTCCCTAGCACTCCCTGGATCACTTCTGCAACTGTCCTTTAAATAGGTTGTTAGTTATGCACAATGTCCATGGGATGGCAGAATCCCTTGGCTGTAAATTTTAAGGAGGCTTGACAAGTATGTGTGTATATATATACTCATATATGTATTAAGAAAAAAAAACCTTAAAAAGCCAGCTATGGAAACAATATTTCAAAACTGGAACGTCTGCAGATGATTTGCTATACTTGGCCTTTCGCAATGTTTCAGGACATCAGAGCATTGAGCATTGCACCTATTTTATAGGTGAGGAATCTGAAGCAGAGTAATAAAGTGCCAAAGTCTCTGCTACTCTCTAACCTTGTGTAGAATTAGAAATACAAGCCAGAATCCATGGCTCTCTGTTCTAACTATACCATCAAAAATGTCAGGGCTCCTGCAGTGAGAATAGTTTGCAGTGGAAGAAAGAGTTTTTTAAGGCACTTAGACCTATTTTCCCATTTGTTCTTTCTCTTACACTTTGCTTTCACTCATTTTCTCTCTCTTCTCTTCTTTATTTTCTTCAAGCATGCCTTTCAATTCACAGGCTGTCTCCCATCTTAAGGTGCATTTCTCAGTCTCTTTACCAGCAGAAGAGTAACCAGAGACTTGTGTCCGTACTCGATACATTAATTTCAGGAATTAGATGATACCAACACCATCAAATTGTTTTGAACTCTGGAAAACAAGAGGCCTCATATTTCAAAGGGTGTGTTAGACAGCCAGACTGCAATACTCTTTCAAAAAAAAAAAATTACCTGGCTTCAGTGTTTTAATTAGGATTTTTACAGCCTTCTCCTGGCATTTATTACCTGCTGTCTTTGACATCCTGTAGCCTTAGAGGCTGATGAAAGCCAAGTGATTATTCACTGTATCTATATATAGCTACAGCATATATAGAGAGAGCAAAGGAAAGTTTATGGACAGAAGAAACCTTTCATCTGTTCCCAACCACTGGGCATTAAAAAAAAGCTTTTAAAATAGATGTAAACCTGTTGATAATGCAGTATAAAATATCCATGAGCCTAATGGCAAAGATCAAAATTAGGGCTTGATGCTGCAGAATTTGTAATCCTAGGTATATAATGTAGTCCGTATTGGGATATGAACTTTAAGGTAGAAAAGTTGAAAAAACCTGAGAATGCTCTGAGTTGAGAAAAGAGTTTGGCTCAAACCCAATTCATTGAAGTAAGCACAAATATTTGCAGCAGGGAGGGAACCCAAATGGGCAATGCTGGGAGGTGGTGAGATGTTGTGGGAACATCTGTGCTGCAGTTGGAAGTTGACTGCAACATGTTCAGTGCCATCTGAGATAGCTCTAGTATACCTGGCGTGTGTACAAGTAACTGTACCAGCTTCAGGTGTGATTCATCTCACCTAAATTACGTATTTAAAAGTTAATCACCTAAGACCAGGAAGATGAATCACTCTCCAAAAATGCTTATTTTTGTCACCATGGACTGGAGTATAAGGTGACTTGGATGATTAATTTTTAGATGCCTAGGTTAGGTGAGATGAACTTCATCTTGACTATACAAACCTGTGTGGGACTGTGGTGCCTGCTCAGGTGGCAGATGCGTATTGATGCCTGCGTGGTGCCTTCTTTCTTGATAAACAGATTAAAGCAAGTGATGCATACCTGTAACCTGCTATCATCAGACCTCCCTCTGGTCTATAAACACAGCTCTTAGGGAAGCTTGAATCCTAAACACCAGCTTTGTAAAACCAAGCCAGACCAGTAGCACCAGGTATTGTAACAGTGACCCTGTGCATTTCAATTGTGATATAAATTGTTTATTTTAAAGGAATAGCCTTCCATAGGAGCTAATCCCCATGCTGTAGCTTCTTGTTAGTGTGACAAGCAGAAAGTGAAGTGATTTCAAACTGACTAACCTATTTTCATTGTCCAGAGTCCAACATATAAATGAATAAATAGTACATAGGAAACACAATTTTTAAAATTCTCACTTCATCATTCCAGCTTTTGTTAGTGACAAAGGAGCAAATGCACTTCATAGCAGGGAGTGTGATACTGCTTCTGTGGCAATAATATGGCAAAAGCAAGTGGAGGGGGAAGTGAGTAGAAAAGGTAGATATGAGCTTGGTAGCACCCCTTCAACACTGTTTCATGTGAGAACCTCAATTTTTGCATTTCTACAGTTTGGTAAGATTTGACTTACCCAATTCCATGCTGGCCAGAAAAGAGTTCAGCTGCACTGAACTGAAGCGATTCAGTGCTGATTGATCTGCAAAGGTGGTCAGGCTTAAGGAAATGCTTAAAAGGATGAAATAGCAAAGAAGTTAGGAGCTTAGTTCATCAAGAGAAGGCAGCTTTAGGCTCTGGTTATTTTGTGGCTGGGCTTGCTCTGGACCAAAAACAAAGTCTGCTATGTGCCAGGGCCTCCTTCAGGACAGCTGGGGCCATTTTAGGACTACTGTGTTTTCTCGGGCTCTTCTGGACCATCATTTTACTTGGGGCCAATTTGTCTTGAATGAGACTACCAAAAGAGGTGGCTGGCAACCCAGTAGAAGGCAGGGAGTAATATCTATTACCCTTTGCTGATTTGTCTTCTGCAGTAGCCTAGGGTTATTTGTTATGAGCTGTCAAGCTACATGGTCAGAATTTAAAAAATAACATAGAATCTCACAGAGTTATGATAGTTCTTGAGAAATAGATTGAAAATGATTGATTTTTCAAATAAGCTGCCAATCCTGCAATGAGTTTGCTGTGGCTGTTCTTCTCATCTGTATAGAGCATCATTAACTTTGCACTGATCCAAGAATTTATCAATAATTAAGCCTAATATGATTATGTATTAAGAAGATAAGAGTTAGGAGATTCAGGCTGACACTTCTGAACAGATATTAACTCTGCCATATTCCATTCAAATGCTTTTCATGGTATCAGTAAGGGAGACAGGAAAGAAAATGCTTTTCATTCAGTTAATGCTACTGCAGACTTCCTAATGCAAGGACTTCCTGGCTGTTGCCCATCAATTTAATATTGAATTTCCATTTTAGCCTTTGCTTATCTTCTAATGCAATTCCTGTCTTCTCTGCTTTGTTTGTCATACCACTCAGTTATCACATCTTATTTTTAATTTGGATTGTACATGTTTTGGAGTTTAAACATCCAAGACAACAGTCTTCCCGCCACTGAAAACAATGGGTCCTTACTGGGGCTTCTGTGCATTTTCGTTTTGCTATATAGCAAGAAGTCTCTTCATGGGTGAATGCAAGAAAACAAAACTCAGCTTTCTATTATTAACCTTTCCATTCTAAGGATGTTAATTTATTTTATAAAGGTAAACACCTTAAAACACTGTTGCTAATGGGGAAATGAGAATATAGCCTCATGTCACATAAGATTAGGTGACACAAACTGTTTAAAATTAGTCAGTAGGGCAGAGAGGTCATATTGTAGTTAAAATGTTTTGTGCATGTTCTCTCTCTTACGTGGTCTTTAAGAACAACAGGATACTAAGCAGTTTTAAATACTTCCCCTTTATGAAATAACTATTATGTTTAGTCAATTTGAACAAGGTTAGAAGTAGTAGGAAAGGTGTGTGAAACTTGAATTAGTCAGCTCTGTAGTATAATAAATGCTCTTCAACTGAAGCAGTGTACAGAGTATTCAGTATTTTGCAGAAGAAAACCTACAGCTACAAGCTACGGTGAATAAAGTTGAGAAAATTTCAGTTTGAGTTCAGGAGGCAAAACCTATGTGATCTCACTGAAAGTAGTTGGAATACTCATGTGAGTAAATGAGGTAGAAACACCACTTTTCCCAAAGACTGGCTATTTCATGCAGACTTACATGCATTATTTTTAGTAACTTTGTTTATTATCAAATTTTTGTTTTCTCAGTATATCTCAAAACTATTGCTCAGCTGGTTTTTCCAAGCATATGTGATGCCTATGGTCTTTATTTGTTTTTTTGAAGAAACAGTTTTGATAATCTTGAAAAATGCCTGGTCAGTGTCAAGCCTTTAGATAGCCACAAAAGATATAAAATATAATTTCTCATTTTTGTTCAGTCACAGTACCTCCACAGAGTAGAGATTCTATACACAGCAATTCAAGTAAGTCTTGACCAATGAGCTTGTCATCAGTCTGGGGTGAAGTAGTAGTAAAGCTGATCTGGAAATCAATAGCTATATAAACAATACAAAGAAATTGTTCAATATGGTCTAAAGAAAAGTGGGTTTAACAAACTGAAGTTCATTACTTGATCAGAGTACCAATTTGCTTATTATGGTATTGCACAACTATGTGGTATCAGCATTTTTAAAGATACTGAAAAGCTGAAAATTCAGAAAAGAATCACAAACATTCTTTTGATGCCTGAAGAAAAACCTTGCCATTGGAGGCATAGAGTTCAATCTGCTTTAATAAACAAGGGAAAAAAATGGAGAAGTAATTCAGGTAGAAAGGCCCTTAGTGGGAGAATATACCTAGTATTACTCTCTACATTAGTGAAGACATTCCAAGTACTGCTGAATGGAAGCTGAAGCCATACAAATTCAAATGAGAGGCTTAAATTTTAACAGTGCGAACAATTAACCTTTGGAACTAACATGATGGATTCTCCATCTCTCAGTGTCTGCAAATCAAAACTCACCTTTCTGCAAGTTATGCTGTAGAACAAATTGTTGGGCTCATTATAGTGATAAATGGCTGGAATTTAATGATCTGCAGAGGAGGTTAAAGTAGAAGATCTAATGGTCTCTTCTGGATTTAAGCGCTATGAATTCATGGTGCTTCTGTTAAATTTGGGAACAAGAACATGAATTAGGGTCAAAGGTGATCTTGTAGATGTTTTTGGCCTGCCTGTTCTCGTTGGATTTTCTCGTCCATAATTTAGTCACCAGATAAAGCAGTAATGTCTGTACTGGAATAAGAAGTGAAAAGAATCTAGGATTATGCAAGTTAGCTGGGGAAAAGGGAATAAAAAGTGGGACACTAAAACTTCTTGTGACTTCTCTAAAAGCTCTATTTTCTTCTGGGTTTTTTTGGAATGACGAGAGATACCAGCCCCTAATCATTATCACTAATGTACCTCTCTGAAGTACTTTGGAATTTGGTTGATCACGGAAATACCTGACTGTGTTACTGAATGTGAATTAATGACTTCACTAACTGAAAGATCAGTGAACAAATGAACATGCATGTTTGTTTAAGCACAACTAATGCCATGAACAGTTTTGTTCACCTTCAGTTATAGTTTAGTAATGTTTATTATGCCAATAATATTCATGTAAATGTACAGCAGACATGGGAGAAGTGTAGTAATGGGAAAGGCACCAGAATTTAATGTCAGCATATTGTATGATATGAAAGGAACTGTGGATATGGCACACATTATAAAATATGGAGATTAATGAATATGGATTAGTAGTACTTTAATGCAAATAATTCAGGGTTGGGTGTGTTATTCCTGTTTTACAGGTATATTTTAGTAACTTGCTATGGTCACCAAAAAAAAAAAAAGTGGCAAAACCAACAAAAGAGCAGAGCTTTTTAGATTAGACAGTAGAACATGCTGCCTCACTCTGCCATGTCAGCAAATGGTAAGTCTTTACAATTTACAAAAATATAGTCAAGCATAAGGAGTCAGATTCAGTAAATGGTCATAGAAGCTGAAAGTTGAACATCTGAGGTGTAGAGTAGAATCCATAACCTTGAGCAAGATAACTAGTTTCCATATACAAAGAATCTATGATCATAACATGATCCAAAGTAATTAACAAACTAATTAGTGACACTCATAGCCATTTTTTTTAACTGTAGATGTCTAGTCAATAGAAAACTACTGATCACAGGGGCAAATTTTAAACCTCCTCTTTCAAACACGTTATTTTTTCAGGAAAATGCTTCCAGCCACTTAAAATTCACAATACTGAACCATAGTTTGAAGACAGCTTTTTACACCATTCCTGTCCAAAGAATAAATGAAGCTTCACCCTTTAGAATATTCCCACAAGAAGTGGTACTTGCCCCTTCTTCAGTAGTCACTGTGGTATTCATTCAGGAAACAGATTTAGATTTAATTCTGTTTCAAAGAGAGGAAAGTAAATTCACTTCTCCAGCACTCCAGTAGGATACCCTAGGGTACCACAATTCAGTAAAGAATTTAAGATGTGGTGGAGTAGAAAGGAAACACAGGTATTACACAGGGACTGGTGCTCTCACAAGGCAATTTTTTTTTCTGATCTCAAGACATTGGTTAGCTTATCAAACAATTTTGGTAAGTCAGTAAGTGTTCTGGGCTGCCACTTTTAAAATAAAGTGGTACCTGCAATTTTGTTTTCTGAACAGCCAGTCCTGCTGGTATTTAAGTATGCTCTCAGAACAACTATGGACTGAGGTTCTTGGAGTACTTTGGTATAGGAATATCTGACTTTAAGGTCATGACTGAACCTGGTGTAAGTTAAATGCTGACCCTTTTCACAGCAGGAACCGTTAAAGAGACACACAAAGATAGCTGGCTTTTTCCCAGACCACCACTTAATCTCTGAGACTAAAGCTCTTTACTTGTCTGGCTCTGGAGGTGAAAAAGTTCATGCCTGTTTGACTGCCAGTCATACCAGACACAAAGAGCAAGTCTCATTTGCCAGGTTATCGCTGATCCTGGTTTGTAACCTGGGCCTGCTCAGCAGCAAGCTAGGATTCCCTGATGTAACGCGGGGGTTGTGACATCGACAGTTCCCTGGAAGGTTTGCCAGTTGGAGATGCTAAACAAGAGTGACCTCCCTCTTATTATGTAGCACCTGGTGTTCCTGTCATGCAGTTGCATCTCATACAAACTCATGTGGGAGTTTAAGATTTAGGGCAGAAAACAAGGCTTGGACTAGGCTATAAGAAGAAGAGCACTCCCTCTTACCTTGTTGTTCCTCTGTTAATGAAGGATGTCTGATAAGGATTGTGATAAAGGGAGTTGCTCTGCTCTTGATGTGGCACACTTCAAGAATGCTTTGAAGCAGTTCCAGAAACTAGTTGAAAAAAAAGTAACCCAGAAGACAGAGGAGAGATTAGGACTGTACGTTAAAGATGATGGTAAGAGGTACTCTGTCAGATTGGAAGGATGTGTAATTTTCAAATTGAGAGAAGGTGTCATGGAGACAAGACTTTAAGAAAGACCTCAAATTAATGTTCAAACAAGGCAGTGACTTCTTGACTTTTACAAGAAATAGGTAAATTGCTCTGTGAGAGTGCTTTTTACCTCCTGCTAGGACTTCTGGTCAAATTATAATGCTATGCTAATTGTTCACAAAATCATGGTTAGCAGAGTTGCCACGTATACAAGTTATCACTTCTAGGATGCTTTATGCTTCTAGTGATCTGAAAAAGCACAAAGCCAATGAATTATGTAAATCCAGCTTCTTTATTGTAAATAATCAGGCTAGGTTTTGCTCTTTTTAATACAAGTGGCTGTTACTGCATGAAAGGATCAGCTTTATCCCAGGACATCTTTTGGCTTCAGATCAACAAACGAGAGTTGTGGGATGGGAGTAAGGGAAGAAGGAAGAGCTGAAAATTTTCCAGCTTTTGTTTTATCTCTGTTTCTTGCCATTCATTGCAAATCAGGTGATTCTGAAAGTAAGACTGAATAATTTTTTGGCAAAGTACTTTAATGAATACAGCATGAGGAGATGGAACTTTCATGCTATTGATGTAGAAGGAGAAATAGAACAGGAGCTAGGGGAGATTAAGAAAGAAGCTATAGCTTGCCAGTTTTTGACTCTGTGGATATTGTTCCTTCCATACAGATGAGATAGACTATGATAAGTTCTGTGAAACCGTACAAGCGCTTTTTGGTCCAGAAATAAAGGATTATAATGTTAAGGCCTTTTTCAGGAAGATTAGCAGCAACCTTGATGCAAAGACAGAATGGTGTGAGGTAAGGATTTATTTTATTTTATTTTATTTTATTTTATTTTATTAAATATAAGCAATTAGTTAGAATCTTAAAAGGTAGCAGTATTTAGCTGTTGGTTATGCATGTTGTATATGAGTCTGTTATCTTTCCATGGCACAATGGGGCACTCATGTTATTCTTTATTCTGTCCATCATTTTTCTGCTAAAAGCCAAGTGATATGGAAGATAGATCTGCCTTTGAGGTTAGAAAATTACATTAAAAGTATTGTTTTGGTTGATCTAGACAAAAAGTAAATTAAAGAACTGGCTTAGAGTATCTTACTTGTTACTGTGTTGTGCTATTTAAAAAGCAATGTTCAATTTTAACAAGCTGAGAAAGAAGGGGGCTCCATGTTTATTTTTAGTCTGATAGTGAACAATTTAAAAACTTGCATGCATCCACTTATTGATTAAATGTAAGTTTCTATCGAAGAAAATTGAAGAGAGGAGGGTAAAATCTGTCCATTGGAATTTTTCATGTGAAATATAAATGGTGATATCCATTCTGGTAAGTGCTGATGTGCTTTCATCAGTGAGTTGAGAGCTGAAGGAGTTAACATTGTAAAATTTAGCTCTTTCTAGATATTATTAATGTTGTTTTATATAAGAAAAACCCTGTGCTCCTAGTGAAGAAATCTGGAATGTGAAGCTTGAGCATTGAGATGTGTCTTCAGTATAGGTGGAAC
This sequence comes from Apteryx mantelli, assembly GCF_036417845.1. Taxonomy (NCBI): domain Eukaryota; kingdom Metazoa; phylum Chordata; class Aves; order Apterygiformes; family Apterygidae; genus Apteryx; species Apteryx mantelli. The sequence goes on along the minus strand of NC_089980.1, from coordinate 50,985,087 downwards.
TTGTAAATATGAAAATGTCCCCAGAGGTGTCCCTACCCTATTTCACTAGTTCATCCAGGCCATCATGTCAGTGAAAGATTAAGTATGGCAGAGTTTTGCTGAGCCCTGCCTTTCCTCTCTTCCTTCATGTGAGTAAATAGATGGGTATTTTGGAAATGACAGAGTTATCTCTACAAGCTTCCTGTACTGGATTTTCTGCTGACTATCCCTGGCTAATTTCAGACTTCTAAATGTATCATGTAAAACGGCTTAACACATAGGAGAATCCATGCTGCTAATTCTAGCAGGTTTTTAAGAGCAAGATTTGCTCATACTGTGCTGGTAAAATACATTTTTATTTGTAGAGGAACTCCCTTCCTACCCCTATCTGTGCAGTACATCAGCTGAGCTTGCAAATCAAAAGTCTTAAACATTTAATTTTGCTACACTGATTTATGTGAGTTGAGGAACTTGGCCCTTGTTCTCTCTGAACCAAGTTCCATGAGCCTATTATGTGGATGCACATGAATTCATATTAAAGAACATCACAACTGAACAAAATTATATTTTTCCTGCTTGTTTTGTGAAAGAGCACTGAGCTGTCTACCAGAACTGCTTATCCTCAAGCAAAGTTTGATATATTAGATTACTGACAAGGCAGCTGGATCTGGGGGATGGAGTCTGAGGGCCAAAGTCAGTATGTCCAGGTCTTCTCCTGAATTGTTTCACTGATACACATTGGCCTCAGGCATCTTGACAAAATGCAAAGTCTCTTATGACTGCGGTATGCAGTTTGTGCCTTGAGGATGAGTCTATCTTTATCTAGGCTATGAGAAATTCTTTCTTTCTTTAGATATGTATCAAGGATAAATTTGTCTTTTAAATGCAAAACATTATAGGCATGGCAACATTTCAGTAGAGTTTTGTTACCAGGGAATTACATGGGTATTCTTTGACTCTGTAGCTGGGTGAGATCCATGTAATCCATTTTTCTGTCTCTAACAATGATAAATAGCAAATCTTTGGGAAAAGTGTACAAGAATGAGGCAACTATGAAATTGTAAATCTCTCTGGTTTACCCCTCTCAGCTTCTGGTAATATATAGAATTGTGCAGAATTGTACAGACAAGACATAACTTCTAGCACACAGTGACTTCCCTGTGACAGCATAGGTGGCATTGCATATATGGAAAGTCCTTGGTGAACTCACCATATAGCCAAAAGGCAAGGTATTACCAAGTGACATGAACTATAAATTCTTTAGCATATTTCCATTTTACTTTATAGTGGAACATCATGTTGCTTTTGTGAAGCTTGAAGACACCTATCTCCTGTTATTTACACATTATCAAGGTTAATATCAAGTAAATTCCTACCACCATGAGAGCAGTGTGTTCAAGCCATTCAATTTAATAAGCTTCTGTATGGTAGCATTTCTCGTTAATACCTCTCTTAACATTGTTTTTACCTGTGATGTCATATTGCCCCCAAACTCACTTAGATCAGACATTAAAGATTTTCTTCTAAGAGGGCTTGGGGGAAATCTGTGAAATATTTAGCTGAAGAGGGCTTAAACATCACATAACTATCTGCTAGTGAATTTGCCTATAAAGTCTCTTTATCAGATAAAACTTTAGGCCACATCCAATCCCTTTGTTACTAAATTCACCTACTGAGAGCTGTATTTGAAATCTGTATCTTTGCATGTCACCTACTTGCATGTAGACCTTTCTTCCTTACTTCCTCTTTCAAAATGAGAGGATACTTAAATATGAAGTCCTGTTGTTACCAGGCTTTGCTCAACTTTTCTTTGAAACTCTCTAAAAAAATAGAAAAAAGTCCTTTCCAGAACTGCTGGTACATGATGCTCAAGCTTAGTTCTTGGGAAACAGCCAGCTGCCATCAAATGTGCTGATGTTCTGGCTTCATTGTAACACTAGTCAAATTCTTGTACGATTCAAAATCCTCTACTTCATTTCAAAGTTCTTGCTGCTCTTTGTATGGGAGAGGAGAGAGAGATGGCATAATCTCTTGTGTAGATGTGGCAAGCTCAATACATATCCTGTAGAGAGTAAGATATGCTCTGTGGGTATGAAGAAGAGACCCATTGGGAAAACTGCTTCTGAATTCATGGTGACTGTTAGACTGAGCCAACCCCTCATTCAGGAAAGTAGAGCAGTAGCAAGGTATCTTTAGATCCCTTAGCTAATAGGATAACTGAAGGAAGGTCTGTTTATTAGTGGAGTGAATATCTTTCACTCTAAAACCTTACCTGAGTTTCCAATGCAATCAGACTAGTTACCTGGGTTTGAAGATTATTTCTAATTTCTGGAAACATTGTCTGAGTTAATCATATGCTTAAGTAATGTTATAAAAGACTGCATGAAAAACAGAAATGTCAACTACTGTTACAGTTTTATTTAACATCCATGAGTAAAATGCTCAGTCTCTTGTGCACTCTGCCTTTATGACAGCTGGGAGAAATATGATTTGAGGTACAATAATTTTAGTATTATTAAGCACCAGAATGGGTAGTAACAGCTAATGTACTCAGCATCTTTATGAACAGGGAAACTAAAGGAACTAAAGAAGCAAAGAAACTTGGAAATGTCATAGAAAGTTTCTTCATTAGCCAGTCCTTGTTCAGGATAGTAAAATGATCAAGACCATCAACTGATTGCATACTGCTATAGCAGTATGATGTTTTTAGGAAGAAACACCTGCAGGAAACAAGCTCAGAATGAAAAAGAAAACTATTCAGTTGATACAATTGAAATACTTTTGTCAAACTGCTTCATCCATCCCCAAAAATAGGTTTTAGACCAAACAAAAATTTCACAGAAAGTATTTCATTTTCTTTCTGTTTTTCTTTCTGTTTTCAATTGTTACACTCTGAATTTGCTTTCATTTTAAGGATTTTTAATCAAAACATCTTCAGGGAAATCAAAAATTTCATTCTAAGCTGTCCAGAAAGTATAGCCTTTTTGTTTAAAGCATCTGTAACTGCAAATAGTTCTATCAAAGTTCTCTCTGAAATTCCTGGAAGAATTATGATGACCAGTAAGAGAGCAAAACCCCAATATCAAAAGGCAAAGAGGACCCTTAACCTGCTGCATGCAGTCAGGCATTTCAGTTCACAAGGATATGGAGCTCAGTGTGGTATAGCACTCTGCATATGTCCCTAGGATGGAGAAGAGAACCATTGAGAGCAGTAGAGAGAGTCCTGGAAAACTCCTGCTCCCTGAAACATAGCACCTACTGTTTGAGTGTTCTCCTGCAGTCCATGTCTAGCACAAATCTGAGCAGATCGATTCTCCTCAAGAAAGGACTGTGTTATACAGAAATACTAGTCTGGATAATCATATTTCAGCATGTATAGAACAATATACATGTTCTATGATAAAGCTGTTCAATGACAAGTCACATCCCTAGCCTTTTCACCAGTGTGGGCGGTGGCCCACAGAAATCGAGAATGGGTATCGACTGTGACATGTACATATTTGAGGCGACCAAATTCCAAAATATGCGTAACGTCTGTTTGCCACAATTCATTAGCCTTCAAACCTCTAGGGTTTGCCCCTTCCTTCGAAGGCATTGGGGCGAACTGCTCACAGTCCGGACAAGACAGAATAATATCTCTGGCCTGCTGGATGGGTAGTTGAAACTGCCTCTTCAGCGAGCGGGCGTTTTTGATGAAAGAAGGAGTGAGACAGCCTGGCTTGTTCCAGAAGGTTGGGTACCACCACTGGCATGGCTGCAACATCAGCGCATCGATTTCCCTCAGTGATGGGTCCAGCCAGGTCCGTGTGTGAGCGTACATGCAAAACATAAGTGTCATGCTTTCTGCAATTAATAAGAGTCCAAAGAGCATAAAGTTCTGCAAAGAGCAAGGGATTAGAGACCTCGCAAAGATAGGAGGCCTCTAACCTTTTCACAAGGCCCGCGGCATAACAGAAATCCCAGTTCTTGCCCAGTTCTCCATTTCCTTAAATTATTTTGAAATTGCGGAGTTTGCAATTGCAGACTATTTATTTATGCAGTTCTTTTTTGCCTTTCTCTATTGTTCTTAAATATTGTAGAAAGGTGTAGATGATGTATAACTGCATTGGTGACCTCCTGTAAGAGTTGTGGTTGGCTAGTAGGCATCAGAATATCATCCATATAAAGATATATGATAGCATCTGGAAACTGTTGCCGGGCTGATTGCAGAGCCCTTGCCACTGTTAGCTGACATATTGTAGGGCTATTTTTCATTCCTTGCGGTAAAACCACCCAATGATATCGTAACATCAGCGCAGCATGATTTATAGAAGGTACAGAAAAGGCAAACCGGGGGGCATCCTCAGGATGCAGGGGAATGGAGAAAAAGCAATCCTTAATGTCAATTATTGTCAAAGGCCAATTGGCAGGTAACATAGTTGGGGATGGCAATCCTGGTTGTAACACACCCATCGGTTCAATTACAGCATTAAGAGCTCTAAGATCATGTAGCATTCGCAATTTACCACTCTTTTTCGGTATACAAAAAGCAGGGGTATTCCAGGGGCTAGTAGTTGGTACTACATGCCCCATTTGTAACTGTTCTTTCACTAACTGTTGTAATTGGTCCAGCCGTTCCTTCTTTAGAGGCCATTGATCAACCCACACGGGGACGTCCGTTTTCCAATTGAGTCTCAGAGGTTGCAGTACAGTTTGTCGGAAGGGCAGATCCAGCACCTGGATCTGCTCGTGCTTAGCCAGAGCCCCAGCGGCCGCCATCTCGCTCGCTCGCTCGCTACCGCAGGAGGAGGAGGGGGGGGAGGAGGAGCGGGAGGGGGAGGCGGGTCGGTGCTGGTGCTGAGGGGCGGCCGCCGCGTCGCACCCCCCTCCCGCCCCGCACGGTGCTGCCCCACAACGGAAACATCCTTTTTTCTTTCTGTTCCCCCTTGACTCTCCTGCACATACAACTGAGCTGCCAGCGCAGTAGCCAGAGATTCAGTGTGATGGTGTACAGAACCTATGTTTTGACAAGCCCGTACCATATCAACAATAGTACAATTCGATCGATTCTCAATTGTCTGCAAGGCTCTTACAATCCGCATTTGCATTCTCAAAAGCAAGCTGCTTCAACAATAACGCTCGAGCGTCCCCATTCTCAATCTGCCGCTCGGTTACCGCAAATAATCGATCAACAAATGCGGAGTATGATTCCATAGGACCTTGCATTACTTTCACAAAGGACAAACTTGAGTTGGCGCTTACACCCGGCACCTTGTGCAAAGCTTGTAAAGCGAATTTAGCAATCCTGTCATATGTCTCTCTATCACAATCCACTTGGGTTGCCGGGAGTGCATGCTGCCCTTCTCCTGCCGATCGGTGGTAATCTACTCCCTGTCGGTTTTGCACATTGTTGAAAGCATGAATAGTACACTTTTCTCAAAAGTCTGAAAGCCATACAGTGTACTGAGTGGGAGTCAAGACCATTTTGAATAACATTCTCCAGTCATAGGGAGTCAGCTCATACGAAGTAGGAAGTGCCTCCAAAAAGGTAACAGTATGACTGGACTGGACTCTGCTCTCCTTTGCCAATTTCCGCAATTCTTTAACTGTCTCATAACTGAAAGTCTGATGAGTCGGACGTGCCCCTGGGTTATAGACGACTGGAAATGCAGTGACAGTTTGTAAATCCCCTGCCTGTAAGGCTTCCCGGTGGCGTATCTCCCATCCATCTTTCCCTTGTTCCGCCCGCAACTCCCGTCCGTTAGTGGGGGGCATAAGTTGGGCTCCTGCTCTGAAGCTATAATCCCCGGATCGGAGGGGTTAATTTCGTCACTGCCATCGGCTTCTCCAGGAAGAGCTTTGAAACGTGAGTCGCCAGAGGACGGGGCCGTGTTACAAGCACCTTTCTCGCCTTCCTCATTCCCCAATTCAGGGGTCAATTGGGCAGGATCCAGGTCGTGGGGGGATGCCACGACTACCGGGGGTGGCTCCTCAAGGGAAGGTGCTGAGGGTAAAGACGTATCAGAGGCGGGGGTGGGAGGGGGGGGCAGAAGGCAAACTTTTTTGCATGCCTTTAAGAGTACTCATAATCGTCCCCCATGTAGCCAGATGTTTACATACAGCAACATTTCCAGTCCCTACTTCTTCATGTAATCTTTGACCTACTTTCACCCATTCATCAAGTTGAAATATCCCATTTACAGGGAAGTCAGGTACATTTCTCATAATCCAGTCCAAAAATGTTAGTAATTTGCTGTCTGAAAGGACCCGATTCTGTCTGTCCAGAAGCCGTCTCAATACGTCGAGACTTTGTTTCTGTTCTAGGGATAACCTTCCCCCCATGATTCCCGACAGCTCACCTTCATCGAGGTGATGGACGTGTCACACTGGTAAGGCCCTGGGTCCTGGTTTTGTTTCTGGTCCAGTCTCCTGGTCCAGTCCCCGTACGGGTCTCCTGGTTCAGTCGGGTTTCGCTACCGGATTGGCGTCGTCTTCTTACGCCACACTGAGTCCGGATCAACGTCTTCTGCTTATGTTGAATCAGGTCCCTGTTCAGGCGCCATTTGTAGCGAATGATGGCACAGACTCAAGAAGTGGTGCATCTTGAGACCTTTATTGTTTGTTTCTGAGCATATTTATACTAAGAAGTTAGCTGCTTCAGTGGTTTCACAGATACACTTTGCTAAGCCAATCACCATGCTGATTATGTCACAGGTAGCCAATCATTACACCGATCACGCACGCAGTGATCATGCCTTGTACCTGCTACTTGTTTAGAAAAGCTGTCTTGCTCTTAACCTTGGTTCCCACTGGCTTCTGCTGGTTTATCTGTACTTTCTCAGGATGTATCATTCCCAGCTGCACCAGTGTCCTCGAGTATGTTTGTCTGAGGCTCCTGTTGCTTGCTACTTGCAACTTTCCACCAGTTTAACCCTGTCATGACCCTCCACAAGGAAGAGGGAATTTTGTTGTATAGCATGAAAAACATCAAACTAGAAAAAAAGAGCAAAGTTTTCTTTTGCAACCAATTGGTCTTTGTTTTCAGAACTTAAGAGAGAAAGTGAATATTTATAATGTCCACAATATGAGAGAGGAGAAGAAAAAATATCTGTTCAGCTGAGTGGGATTGAACTCATTTCCTGAGGAAATGGCTATCCTACTCTTGGGCCCAGAGCTTGAAGACTGAAGAGCATTTTAGTTAAAGTATTTCAACACCCTAGAATAGAAATGAGCTGCCCATCTGAATCCGCTATCTTGAGATCATAAAGTATAAATGAGACATTTCAAGGCTTAGAGAGAGAGTTGAAAAAGAATTTTAAGAATGGAATTTTTCTTCTTTTTTTTTTCAGGCAAAAAGAAATCTAGGTACCTTAAAGGAAAAGGTCTTCTGCTGTATAGGCTAACCACTATGCTACTTTGAATCTCTCGGTTTATAAACATAGTGAAATCTGCTTTGTCTGCCTTTTACTGTTTTTCCTTCTAGCTAAGGTCCTTAATAAGAAGCACAAATAGGTAAAACTGTAAAAAAGAAATTCAAGAGGATTGTTTATAAACAGTGATGACCAACCAAAGTTGTACTAGCAGCTTTATGAGTTAGATTTTTTTTATTTCTAGTACCCCCTGTGTATGCTGGCTTCTTTCCAAACACTGAGGGAAGATTGTGCCTGACCAGCAGATCTCTGCAATCTAAAGTCATATTGATAGCTAGTGATTAAGGGAAATAACACTAGGAAATTTATACAAAGAATATGAAATAATAATAAAAATGTCAGATAAATATTTGATTTAATGCATGTAAACATATATTCCAGAAGTAGTTTTGTTGTAAGTTTTGCTCTGTTCTGTTTTGTCTTATTTAGATTTTTGGCTATTTCATAGTAGAAAGTGATGCCATTTCTTCCCAGCTGAATGAAGAAAACACAGTTTTCCTTGTATCCCAAAAACAGCAGATCACTCATGAAGGTGACATACTTCATCTCATATCTAAAACAACAATTTCAATCTGTTTAATGCTTTGTGATGCACACTTTATTGAAAGCGCAGTGATAAGATCACGTAGCTGCCTTTGTTTATTATTCATGATACTTCTTCCTATGTGTTCCATAGGATATCTTTTTTACTAACCTCATTGTGTCTGAACATTCCACTGCTGCCTTGCCCAGTTCTCCATTTCCTTAAATTATTTTGAAATTGCGGAGTTTGCAATTGCAGACTATTTATTTATGCAGTTCTTTTTTGCCTTTCTCTGTTGTTCTTAAATATTGTAGAAAGAACCAGCACATCCACAGTGTATTAATTATATTTAAAAATGAAGTATGATTATTTAAATCAAGTATAGGATATTCTACGACACTATGCATTACTGCCTTGAACTTGGTACCAATACATATTTCAGGAAGAGAAACCATTCTTGGCATTTTGGTTTTGTTTGTTTATTTTTTCTATATTTGTGAGATGAACAGTAATATTGTGTCATTGACAGGTGTCAAGAGGCGAGATGTGATTAAGGGTATAGTGAAGGTGCCCCATCTGGATTTCACAGTAATATCATCTCAGAAAGGAGTGCTAACTATTTTTAACAACCAGGTAATTCTGACTCATACTAACTTTTTCATTATTCCACTAGGTAGTACATTTGTGAAGTGAGTGAATAGAGATCTAGAGTGCAAACTTTACCTTATTAAAAATATATTTGTATATATAGCTTTTTCTTTAAATGGGTAACTAACTATATTTTTAGGTATGGAGAGAAATATATATGTTATTTTAAATTATAAACCTATTGAACAGTCCATAAAATTTGCCTGATAAATAGGAAAAAAAATCTTATTAAAAAAAGAAATTCTTATTAGAAGCCTCTTTAATAGAAAATATCAATATTTCTTTTTCTAAAAACTTTTCTTTAATACAAAATATGCTTTTGGCCTGTGGAATTAACTTGTGCATAAAGGTGGAAACTAGAGAATTAACTATTTTATACAGTTACTGAGGACATCTAGAATGGAAAAAAAATATTTTTCAGAGGTTTGCAAAAAACAATTATTTAATACAATAAAATCATAAAGCTTGCTGATCTCAAATTTTTTGGCCGGTCTGCACGACTGCTTCAGAATCACTCCTCTCATCAATGAACTGTAAGGAGAGCTGTACTGTTTTAAGTAGGAGTTCAGACACAAGATGCTATTAAAGTAGAATTTGTATATGAGTCTCCCAGATTTTTATACTACTGTTTAGAGGAATATACTTCTAGATATGATGTGAGGTACATCACACATCTATGCTCATTGGCACTTTAAGTTTCTACAATTTTAATGCAGCCAGTTTATTAAAATTTTTTTAAACAATGCAGTAAAGCTTTAAAGGAGCAATAATGCTCACCAGGGGTTTAAACTAATTAGTACATAACGCTCATGACAGGAGTGTATAAGGCAATAAAGGACTCCTGTGGATGATTAAAAAAAACAACAATGCTGAGGCTTTGGTAACAACTGAAATAATTTATTTGAAAGCCTAGTTCTCTGTCCTCCAGAGCGTTATCCCTCTTAGGTAGCTAGGAAAAATAATTCCATAAAGTATAATGTTAAAAATAGCTCTCCACCCTGCCCCCTGCCATTTTGAAGTTCTGAGCTGCTGCCTCGTCATAGCCCAGACTGGTGTCACTCTGACATCAGTGACTGCAGTGTAAGTGATTCCACACCCAGCTGCTTAAAGCAGTACATTAGAGACCTCAAATCCCACTGCTAAAATGGTATGTTCTGAAAATGACTAAGGTGTTACAGCAGTCATTTAGTCATGATGTGACCCTCTGATCTCAGCTGGTCTTAGCAAAGGGCCTTTGACTTCATTAGAGTCGCTCTGATGTACCCTGGTGCAAGCAAGAGAAAAATCTCATTCTTTAGCATTGCAGTCACTTGAATCCTGTTACTAGAAGATGACTTCACCTCACAAAGCCAAATATAGAGCTGACATCTTTTACATCATTCTTCTCCCAGAGCCCAAGGATTTAAAGAGACCTGGCCTTAAAATTTCAGTGTGAGTTGTTTCCTCTAGTTCAGCTTTGCAGCATATTGGTAAGGGATTATGAAGATGCTTGCCCTGAAGTTGATTCTTGGTGGGACTTATGCACTAGCTAGAGGGGCCAGAATATGAGTTCATGAGTAGTGTATTGACAACTAGACAGAGAGGCTTATTTCTGTATATTTCTTGCATTTTTAAAGCACAGATTGTTGAACATACGGTGTTCTTGGATGCACGTATATCACACAGAAGTCAGTGTGTTCCATTTACATGAATGGATAATATTTTTTCTGATATAATTAGTAAATCTAGTATAATACAGATTTTAATTTTGCCTCTTCTGGGACATTTGGCTACTGAAAAGCATATATGTGGGGGAAGAGAGTGGGGCAAATTCTGTTCATTCACCCTCGTGTAAATTGCATGTCCAGTTTGACCAAGCTTTCCACAAGATCAACTGGGTATTCTCTTTGGAAAGCAAATACAACTTGACAGTCTTCTTAATGGTTTTATTATATCTCTGAAATCATCCCAGTTGACTACTTTCATAAGGTGTGGGGTTTTTTGGTTTTTTTTGATACAGGGTTACATTGCACTAGAAACTGAGAATAATTAAAAACTGTAAAAAAAAAAGGCCCTATTTTACAAATAAGAATAGGAACAATAAAGAGGATGCAAGCCATCACACAGCTTAACTATTATACTTCAGTTAAATAAGAGTTAATCAGATTATTTACAGCAAATAATTAGTATCCGTCATGTTAGCTGGCATTCGGAATGCTTGCTTTAGACTGGGTACATCAAGATAGCTTTCAAGATAGTCTCTTAGTTCACCTCTGACAGTCTTCCGTCAACCACTATGTGAATTACTATTGAATCTAATTATTGCCTAAAGGAGGGCTTGCAGGCTTTTGCAAACCTTGATTGCTGTGACAGGAACTCCCGTGTTCTCTTGCAGCTATTGGAAGTTGAAGTGAAGGCAAAGAAATAATTATTTATTTCTAAACCAGTGGATTCTTTATTTGAGGGCCAAACATTGCCTTCTGCAATAAATGTGGATCTAATGTGCTTCAATACCTGTATGAAGCGCTCTGCATTACCAACCATTTCCTGCTTATTCTAGAACATGAGCCAGATAGTTATCCCCCTCAGGACCTCAGGCAAGGACTCTGCCTTCGTCCGCTCAAAAGAGCTTTCGGAGTAGGCAGCCTTAAGAAAAATTCTCTGTGCAGGTACTAGTTAATATTGCTATAGATAATGTTATTTATTTAACAGTGCTCTGCTTTAAAGACTCTCCATGATGGACACTGGATATCACACTTACATGGGAACGAAGACTTTGGCCCCAGCTTCTCAGTTTATGAAATGTGGAATTGCTGGGATGTGACTGAGAACCACTGATATATTATTACTGATGATAGGTAGTTGCGAGAGGAGGTGAAAAAGCAGCTGTGGGAGCTTCAGGGGGGAAAAATTTTAAACATATTAGTTCTAGTGGTATGTGCTATGCTGTCCACCAATTATTAAACTTTGGTGAAACTTGAGCTACCAACATAGGTATTCCTCTTTTGAACCTAAGATGTTGCCTGTACCTGGTATTTTGCTGGCACTAGTTGACAGGGCATTTTGGCCAGCATTAGCTTGGGTTTGTTTATACCACATCCTAACTCTCACACGATGTGGAGCTGTTCTAGCTATGAAGAACTATTAGAAACACACTTCCATCAGGAGAACTCTGATCCTGTACTCCACTATAAAAATGGGTATTTTGTACTTACTTTGCTTACTCCAACATCTCCAAATTAAAAAAAAAAAAAGAAACAGCAACCGTGAGAGAATGAAATGGTTAAAGTTCCTCATTTTACCTCTAGGACAACAGAAATAGGGGAACATACGGTCGGCAGGCTAAAAGATGAACTCTAACCCAAAACTGGTGCTATCTCCTCTTGAAGAGTTGAAACTGTTGCTTTCTGGAATATCTTTCCTGGAAGATCTCAACAGCCAACTCTCTCTGTTGCTTATTATTGTTCTGTTCTGGTGGTGATAAAGGAGAGCTGACTGTGTTCAGACTTTTAAATTAATTAATTAAAATAATAAAAATAATTAAATTAATTGCCAACTAGTTATTGCTACAACTTTTTATTTTTTTTGCAGATGAGGGTTCTGGCAACCACCCATTTTAAAGTAAGTTCATTTTCCTCCTTCTATTAAATGGTTTGAATTAAAAATCAGCAGGTACTAAAGTGAATTAATTAGAAACTGAACATTATTCTAATGTTACTTCCATCCTTGAGACTGCTGCATAATTTTGCATAGAGTGCAATAAGTCAGACAGGTTCAATTGTTTCCTTTCAATTATAGAAACATTTCGGTAACTTGATTTCTTTCCTCTGGTAAATGTTGTCCTTCACCCATCACCCTTCAAGGATTTTTTTCTTCTAGGTAGGATCTAAGACTTAATTTGTGACTGTAAAATTTAAATAAGGAAAAAAAGATTGTAAGTTCTCTAGTGGAAAAACAGTTCTACATGTTGCTGGTTAGATTGGCCAGCTACACGGTATATACTTTTAAAGTTCATCTTTACCCTGGGAGTATCACTGCAGGTTTTAGGTAGCAAGCTTTCTTCAGACAACCTGCAGACAAGAGAACTGTCATAAGTCTTAAAAAATGATGTGGCCTATTGCCCTAAAAGTCAGTGCTTGCGTCTTGTGCTGGGGCAGTGCATTTTGCTGACTGATATCTCAGATGTTATGGATGCTCTAAAAGGAGATGGAAATACTCCAAGACACAGGCCCAATGACTTCAACTTAAAAAGAGTTTGCATTTACGGTATTGCAAGGGCTAGTATGACCTCTGGAATCAATGCAGAGAGGTACCTAAGAAGTGAACTAACTATGTGACTGAAGGATAAGTAAGAACGATCTGACCTCTGCAACCTGGTTAGATTAAACTGTGGAAAACCACTGATGGTTTGCACCATCTGCTACTTTGAACTCTGGCACTGTCCTAACTTCATATACTGTATTCCTATGTTGTTTCCCATTTTGTGCAGGTATTAAAGTAAGCTCAGCCAAGAAGTGGTCACACTGTTTATAGCACATCTGTCAGTAAGTGACTGACCAAATACTTGCCTGTGTCAAGTATCAGATGGGTGTCATACTCAAAACAAGGCTTTTTAAAATTATTTCCTTAGTTTGGCATGTGCCGCAAAATCCTTTTGGCCCAAGTGTTGTGCTGAATGATGCAGTAAAACTAAATCTAAATGTGATTTGGTAAAATATCCAGTGCACAGTAAGTAGGAATAACAAGTTATTTGACTCTTTATTAGATGTAGCACTTCTGGAAAATATTGTTTAGGAAAGGGTAGTCTGTATCAAATCATTACCTGAAATTACACCCATGTTTTTCCTAAGGTAATGCAGTAAGTTTTCTGTATTGTTAGTAACCTGTAGGAAGATTTGCTTCTGGTTAGAAAAATGTTAGCATGGAAATGAACATGTAAGCCTATGAGGAGGGAACAAGTCATTTCCAAGTGGTACAGCTGATAGTTCTCTCTGGCACTCCCTACAAGGAGTGAACTGAGAGAAATGTTCTTGGGACCTACTGATTTTTGGAAACTTTGACTAGAATCAGGTTAGAGCTTCTCCAACTGCTGTGTCACAAGAGTGGATTTTAATAGTTTGCTGCTGCCTCACTTGCAGGAACAACTGACCGAGTCCAAATGTGCAAAGGTAGGATCAGAGCAAGGTTTGATGGTTGTCCTTGGAAACACCAAGGGGAAGAAGGCCAGACACCAGCCTGACTGCAGTGGTCAGTAGGTGGCTGAAGGTTCCTCTTCTTCTTCTGGGCACTGGCACTAAGCACTAATCTTAGAATGATTCGTTGGTGGGTGTGGAGTTCCTTTCACTGTGGCAGCCATGGCAGCATTAGGAATGTTCAAGGACATCTGAGCACCTCTGCCCTAAAAAGTGTGAAAGGAGGATCTGTTTAATATAATGATATCCCTCAGTATTATGGTAGGATCATGATTCCAAAAGGATACAATACCAAAACTGGTACACTGTTGCAGTATCTGCCAGCGCAGACTTCTGTTCAGCTCTGTACCAGTCTGTGTGGCCAAGTCTGGTCTGCTGTCTCTTTTGTAATGTGCAGTCCTCTTTCCCCCATCCCTCCCTCTCATCCTTTCCCAGCTGAGGTGCTTTCACTTACTCAGCCTTCTCTCTGGCAAAGGGAAAAGGAGGTTAGAAATAGTTTACATTCCTCCTCCTTCACTGAAGGTTGGGATCATTGCTGCTGTGTGTGACAGTCTCCACCACAGGGTAAAGTCTTTCAGGGGAAAATCCTTGGCCTCCCAGAAACATTTAATTGACTGGAGAGCTGAGGGTTAATGAAGAGAAAAGAGAAACCCATGCCACAACGCTATGAAATCCTTTTGGCCCCGTGTCTGAAAGACTTAATGGAATTTGGCGATGTCGTGTTACTTTTTTTTTTTTTTTTTTGGTATCAGAATTATGAAATTTTCAGATAGTCTAGTTAAAAACATCCCTCTTGTGGTTACTGCTCTACCTCATCTTAGGAAACGTAACCACAAGCTGGACAAGAGAGGGTCGGATACCAGTGGAGAGAGACACTCAAGGTTCATAAGGGGTTAAACAGGATAGATTTAATGAAGGACTTGCACTCCAAGCTGCATGGGGAGCCCCGGGAACCACACAGAGGGGTCACTGATGGGAGGCTGCTGGAGGTATGGGTCAGACGCACGGGTCGGACACCCAGGCGGGACTCGACTCGTTCTTAAGGGCCCCTTAAATGTACTAGAACTATTTCCTTATCTCAGCTGGGCTAACCTTGAGAGACTACTGCCTGGAAAGCAGCTAGGCGTTGTTGGCAAAACAGAATATACATGCCTGGCCCTGATGGGAATTCGGTCAGTGTGTAGTTTCACATGCTGGGACTGCTACCATGTACTCTGCCAGTCGCTGGCTCCTTGCCAGATCTTCCGCAGGTGTTCTCACTACAGGAGATAGGCTATTTTATTTAGCATTTTTATTTAGGTGTTTGTACTGAACAGTCCTCTCATTAGCTCCCTCTCATCCTTCCCCTAATTATTGCACTGAATATATAATTTAAATGGCTGTTACTGGACTTGAGGTTCCTGAACTTTTTGACTGTTGTTAAAACATTTTGATATTTACAGAACAGACTTTTAAGCTGTTCTTTTCTGCAAAAAAATGAAATTCCATCTCCTTATCCTCAATTACAATGAAATAAAATTCTGAATTGTTTTGAGAGAATGAATTCCATTTTCCAGGCAGCTGAAATGTAAGATGCCATTAAATTTATTAACTTGGACATTCTTTGCAGGATATATCTCTAAAATTGGCCTTTGTTTTTTTAAGTATGCTTATTAAAACTGCAGGTTTTCATTTCAGTAGCTTTTGTCTAAACACTTATTAAAAATCAAGGGCCAGTATCTTAAGTGGATGTAAATCATCATCATTGACTTATTAAAGCTATGGTGAACTACACTAGTTGAAAACTTAAGCACTAAATATTATAATGTAGAACTACAAATAATGCATTCCTCTACCTCATGATTAATTTCAGAATAGTTAGAGAGAGAAGACTGCCTTTGCCTTGCCGGGCTTACATTTCTTACATTTCTCTTCCCCAGATCTGTAGATATAGCAGTCCATTTTTTGCTCACTGCAGTAATCAGCCATTTTCATCTGCTTCAATATCATCATCAGTTCTGGCATTAGCTAATCGATCAAGCTGTCTATTTTTATGCAAATGAAGTAGGATACTGAATTCAGGGAGAAGTTTTCAGGCTCCAGACCTTCTGTCTATTGATTGACAATTATCCACAATGAAGCAAGTGGCTAAGGAATTGCAGAACAATCCTTAGGTTCCTCTACCTTCCTTCATTCAGTGTTCTCATTCTTAAGGTGGTAAAGAACAGAGACTTACTCAACCAGGGTGACAGAGGTCTTGGCCCTTTATCGAGGTGTTGAGCCAGAAAGGCTGTGAAATACAGTAATTTTAGGAATAAAAAACAGTCAATTTGAGCCATCAGAATTTCCCAGACTCATGATGGTGTAAACAGAACATGAACTATGAGTACAGATCATTTCCTATTTTGTTCCAGGGATTTTATGGAAAACAGGTCCCCTGATTTCATTCCATGATGAGATTATGTGACTGAGTGAAAAGAATAGAAGCATAAAAATAATACACTTAAAATCTCTGTGCAGTATTTGACTTAGTACCATATGACTTTCTGATTTAAAATACGACCACTGCACTATATAGAGTGCATGTTAAATGAATTAAGCACTGTCCAACTGACGGATCGCAAAATATTAGTCAGCGTGGAATCAGCACTTGAATGGGGATACCAGTAGCAAACAAGTCACTTCTTCTGGAGAATGGAAATGTCTTTTAAATATGGCAAAGAATAGCTTCCATCCCTTGGTTCTGTTTATGCTTGAGCCAAACAAGCTGAAATCAGAAACTGTACTGGAAATGAGGGAGTGAAGAGAGGGCCCATGAACAGGAGGATGGAACAAGGAAATAATAAAAAGGGTTGAACTGGTATAGCTGCCTGGTTTGTTTGTCCATCAAATGCTGCAGTGCTAAGAGGAAGAAGGCTTATGGCCTTTGCTCTAAAGCTGGAGTCAGACAGCACATTCTGCTTATAGCCTCTGGCAGACTGTTCCCTGCATGAGCCACTTCTCAGTGTGTCAAACTAATCTGTTAATTTGCACATTACTCTCTTCAGGACTCCATGCTATTAGTTTCTGAGCACTCTCAAGCCCCACTAGGAGTTTACTTTGGTGAAGAGCTTTCGTTTTGGATATTAAGGATGGAGTACCATGCTCTGCTGTTTACACAGCCCTTTTACTCCAGAGGCTGAGGTCCTTGAACATAAAACCTTCCTTGAAGGTAATGTTAGCTAACTTTAACAATCTCCCTGTATCTATTAGGCTGTGAACATCTCTGTGGACATTTTCTGGAACATTCTATCCAGGAAGTCAGATTGGGTTATTACAGTGGTCTCTCCTGGCCTTTTTATTCACCGATCTTTGGTGTAATTCAAATAATTTCACTGGAATTATCAAAGACAAATTCAGTACAATCTGTCTTAAGAGGTCACTCTTTCTGTTATATACATGAAAACAATTCTATTGCTGCCTGTTCCAGAAAACTTTAATTTTTCTGTGCTGGACTTTTCCCTGAATGACAACTGCTAATAAACTGGTGTGGAGGAATGGTTAAGCGAGAGAGGGCATGATCTGATTGGGATGAGCAATCCCGTCTTCGGGGTAGAGGAAGGAATCTAGGCCAAGGCAAGCGAACCTGCTGAGGCCTGCTGAACTGGCCGTATAGCGGCCTTGAGCACTACAAAAGAAGGTATTCATGAAACTGGTAAACAAGTCTGGACGGAACTCGGTTCCATAAATGTCGATGGAGCACAATCAGCAACTTTGCACCAATCATGTATCCGCTTTATACGTATGGACAGAGACTGTAACCAATCATGTAACTATTGCTAACG
The DNA here is from genome assembly GCF_036417845.1 of Apteryx mantelli. Taxonomy (NCBI): domain Eukaryota; kingdom Metazoa; phylum Chordata; class Aves; order Apterygiformes; family Apterygidae; genus Apteryx; species Apteryx mantelli. The sequence continues at coordinate 50,967,554 of NC_089980.1, read as the reverse complement.
CATGCGTATTGCTTGATGATATATATACTTTGTGTAAGCTCTAATAAAGGGAGAACGACCATACTCATATTGAGACTCATCGTTACTCCGGGGTCCCCTCCCTCACTCCAACATCTGGTAGCAGAGGATGGTTCGCCGCGTCTACCAAGAGGCTTGACCTCGGCTGATGGTCCGTGACTGCGGTAAGCAGCGAGAGGACTGGGAGTGGGGGATAGAAGGGGCTGGGGGAAGTGCTGGCAAAAAAAAGGCTGCCGCCAGACACGGTCCGGGGTCGCGCCCCGTCTCCCAGACAGCGGCATGGAAGCAGATGCCGCGGCCACCTTGCTAGCCGGTATACTCTCCAAGAGAGGAATTGACGCACCGGTGAAGCAGTTACAGAGGTTGATTAAACTGGGGCAGCAATGGGAACCTTTTTCGGATACACACTTGTTATTTTCCGTATCGGAATGGCGAGATTTCGGAGAAACAATGTGGCATAAGACCATCGAGGGTGGAGGCAAGGACAAGAAGGAGGTTAAGGTGGTGCGAGCTCAACCGTCGGTCCCTCCGCCACCGCCCCCCCCCGCAGCCCTTGCCTCCGTCCGCTCCTGAGGGAGCCGGCAGTGCGCCGTGCCCAGGGCCCCCGTCACCGCCCGTACCAGGGGAGGGCAGCACAGCCCCGCCAAGGTCATGGCGGGAGCCCCTGACGTTGTTATCTCCGGAGTCGTCAGGCACAGCCTCGCCTACCACCCCCGTGGGGACAAAGCCGTTCACGGCTCAACTATTAAAAATGTTTGAGCAGCTGTCAGTAAAACTGGAAAAGCTGGAACTGAGGGACGGGAAAGCTGTTCGCGCACTTTGCAACACCGTACTAGAGACTTTAACGGCAGTGAGCCGGTCTGTCAGGGAGGCACTGCAAAGGGCGCGGGAGAACTCCGAGGGGGGGGCATCGTCAGCGCCGTCACCCGCTGCGTCCCAGAAAGCGGAGGTTTCCCCAGAGCCGGCTGGTCCGAGCTCTGAGGCAAACGCGGAAGTGCGCCCGGAGGAGGCTCAAAGAGGGGCGGTGGCCGCGCCCCTTGCTGACCTCAGAGACTCGGGCGGAAAGGAGTGCCGACCCCCTCCTAGTGCTCCCCCCCCGCCGCTGCCTAGCAACAGTCCCCTGCATCCACCGTTGCCGCTGCCTATGCCACCTCAGCGGCCGCCTCTACCCTCCTTCAACGAGACCACCCGCTCACGCCAGACTCCATCAGAGCACCCCCCACTGCTTTCGTCCAGCGAGTCTTCGGGGGACAACACGCCTGGCACCAGAAATAAAGTACCACCGTCACCAGAAGAAACCGTAAGAGTGCTACAGGAGCTATCGGAACGCCTGAAAAAAGTGGAGCTGCAGGCGCAAGAGAAAAGAGGGAGGAGTACCTCCCTGCTTAATAAATCCCCTCGCCGGACTTCCAAGGGAGTCCCGCTGGAGTGGCTTTATCAAGGACGCTATAAAAGAAGGTGAACAATGGAAACAGCACGTTATGGAGGGACAGCCTCAGGATTCCCTTCAGACTTTGGAATTAAGTGCGGTAGTTTGGGCTCTAACTCATTGGTTAAATACCCCTCTAAACGTAGTGACTGACTCCATGTATGTAGCAGGGGTAGTACCACGACTGGAGAATGCCTTAATAAGGGAAACATCCAACCCGAGGTTGGGAAGTCTGTTCATTACCTTGCGCTCTGTGCTGGGTCAACGAACAGCAGCTTGTTGTGTTATCCACATTCGTAGTCACCAGCTAGACGTGGGGCTAGGCCAAGGCAATCAGCTCGCTGACAGCCTGGTTAGCTCAGCGTGTCATCTACCCCCTATGGACAAGTTTCAACAGGCTAGACAAAGTCACGACATGTTTCATCACAATGCCAAGGGCTTAAAAAGGCAATTTGGCCTAACAGAGAGTGAGGCCCGAGGTATTGTGCAGGCTTGCCCAAGGTGTGGGAACCACGGCCCGGGTATTGGGCTTGGGGTAAATCCAAGAGGGTTAAAAGCCCTAGAATTATGGCAGATGGACGTCACACATATTCCCGAGTTCGGCCGATTAAGGTATGTGCATGTAACCATTGATACCTTTTCGAAAATGATATGGGCAACTGCATTACCCGGAGAAAAGGCACAGCATGTGTGCAAGCATCTGTTGGCCTGCTTTGCCATATTGGGCGTGCCTGAGCGCATAAAAACGGATAATGGACCTGCCTATGTCAGTCAAAAGCTTAGGACGTTTCTCTCTCGATGGGGGGTTGAGCATGTCACCGGAATTCCACATTCACCGACCGGGCAAGGGTTAATAGAACGTACCCACCAAGTATTAAAAGACTATCTCAGAAAACAAAAAGGTGAGGAGACGGACGCACAGCAGAGGCTGCACCGCGCACTCTTCACCCTGAATTATCTCTGTCTCATGGGCGACCGTGAGGAGCCCCCGGTGATCATTCACCATCAACAGCTTAAATTCAATAGTACAACAACGTTACCCCAGTTTAAAGTAATGTATAGGGACCCAGCCTCCGGAATATGGACTGGGCCCGCCCCTGTTATTTTTAATGGTCGAGGTTATATGTGTGTTTCCACAGATCGTGGTCCAGTGTGGGTACCCAGCAAGAACGTGAAGCCTGTCTTGACTCGCCATGACTCATCAACCGAACAAGAGGGCGAAAAGCCTGATTCTGGGGATACTGTTCCCAGTGGTAATGGCGCTCTACAAGATTGAGCCCAGACACAACATGTGGGTTACCTGGGCGAATAAGACAGGGCAACACGCTTTCTGTTTGTCTCTAGCTTCTGCTACCCAACCTTTTCGAACCTGTCTAATAGGGATCCCCAGCTATAATGTCAACAGCTTCCAGGAATACAGCACGGCAAGCTGCAGTAGCAGTCTGTCAACTGCTAACTGCAGTGCCACCCTCATTGCAGGCCTAAACAGAACACTGCCATGGGACCCACAGGAGCTAAACCTGCTGGGGTCCATGAGAATTGGGAACACATCAGGCAATTGGACTCAAACCTGTATCTATTTTGGGGAACGCGTACAGCCTTACCGGTTATTTAACTGGACAGGGTGGACAAACGTCACCCCAGCAGCAGTCTATTATGATTATCAAAACCGTGATTCCTTCTGTGGCACCAATGGCACCAGCCGTCAGAGGCTGGGAGCCCTTGGGGCTGAGGCAAAGAAAGGGCACTTAATTTGGAACAATGGTACCCCAAAGGCCTTGCCACCAGACGTCTTTTTGATATGTGGTGACAGGGCCTGGCAGGGAATCCCGAAAAGGGTAATGGGTGGTCCCTGTTATCTTGGTAAGCTGACATTACTGGCACCGGATCAAAATTGGTGGAAACATATCACGAAGAATGCGACCGCCGTCCGCAGTAAACGAGCAGCCATAGGGCTCTCACCTGATTGTAATGATCAAGTTTCCCTACGTAGTCCCACTGAAAGAGTGTTTTTGTCCTTCTTCGTGCCTGGAGCAGCGGCAGGCAACGCCCTGAATCAGATCGGCCGGTTAGCGTGCTGGGCTGAGAAGCAAGCTAACGTCACCACTGAGATAATAGAGAACCTCTTAGAGGATCAAGGTAGTTTGCGACATGCTATTCTACAAAATAGAGCTGCAATTGATTTTTTGCTATTAGCTCAAGGCCACGGTTGTGAGGATTTTGAAGGTATGTGTTGCATGAATTTGTCTAATCATGGTGAATCAATTCACAAACAATTGCAGTGGTTGAAGGAACATACCGGCAAGATCCGTCAGCACCATGGGCTATTCGATGACTGGCTAACTAACCTGTTTGGAACTCTACCACAATGGCTAACGAGCTTACTTACTGAAGGCTTACGCATTTTACTAATCCTTATAGTTGTCGGTTTGTGCTTATGCGTAGTCCTGAGCTGCTTTAAGAACGCTCTGCTAAAGGTAGTGAACCAAGCCTGGATTGCTCACAAACAAGAAGGGGGAATTGTGGAGGAATGGTTAAGCGAGAGAGGGCATGATCTGATTGGGATGAGCAATCCCGTCTTCGGGGTAGAGGAAGGAATCTAGGCCAAGGCAAGCGAACCTGCTGAGGCCTGCTGAACTGGCCGTATAGCGGCCTTGAGCACTACAAAAGAAGGTATTCATGAAACTGGTAAACAAGTCTGGACGGAACTCGGTTCCATAAATGTCGATGGAGCACAATCAGCAACTTTGCACCAATCATGTATCCGCTTTATACGTATGGACAGAGACTGTAACCAATCATGTAACTATTGCTAACGCATGCGTATTGCTTGATGATATATATACTTTGTGTAAGCTCTAATAAAGGGAGAACGACCATACTCATATTGAGACTCATCGTTACTCCGGGGTCCCCTCCCTCACTCCAACAAACTGGTGCAATATTTATCTTTTATTTCTACTTTTGCAGTTGTACTGTGCAATATGACTGTGCCTATAAATAATGCTAAAGGAAATAAGAGGATAAATCAGGAGTTTGTTTTATTTATTCTTGCTTTCCGCTGTTGCATACAAATAGCAGATGTCATGTGTTGCAACCTGATTTTTTCAGATACTTTTTTTATTCTGTCAGTCTGTAGTCTGCAGTCTGTCACTGCTAATTCTTTAGAGGGATTGATAGTCCTCGACCTTATGAGAGAAATGTTTTCACTGAGAACATACTAAACATTAGGGTCCCTTTACACAGCAATGTATGGGTGCACATTCCTTGTTTCATTTACCTAGAGAGTAACCGCTGACAAGTTCTCATCTGACAGTCTGATTTTCTAGTCACAGATACTGTGATGAGAGAGGGAAGCTGAAACCTATGCTCAGAGCCTATTTGGTGGCTCAGCACCACACGGAGAGAACAAGGAGGGAGAAACCAATACCCAGAATTGCCTAATAAAAATGAAACTAAAGTTATTCCATAGATTGGTGGGAAGAAGACACTTAAGGCCCTGTAAAATATAAATATATAGGCTCCAATGTAATTAAGACACTAACTTGCTAAAAAGCTCAATTGTTTAGCTGTGGAAACTTAAATGTTTTCCTTTTTTTTCTGAATGTGAAAGGCTGAATCTCATTTATATGTGCCTATGAAAATCTAAAAATAAATTCACTGACTCCAGTGACTGTATCAGATTTTCAAAGGAGAAAATGAGAGTAAAATTCATTCATAAATTACTTACAGCAAGATTTTGCATTCTTGCTTCTGAAAAGTTTGAAGTGTTAAACTTACAAAGCTCAGTTATATCTATTAAAAAATCCTATTAATTTCATCATCAGTTTAATTCTGTAGCAACAATGCTTTCTGGATTTGAATGATATATATGTATGTATGTATGCAAGAGATATTCAGGATTTTTTTCCCCTAAGGTTTTTGCAAATGTGGTGCTTGGCTATTAATGTTAGGTTTACACAGAGATAATATTTTGAGGTTTTCACTTATCTTTTTCCTGTAACACAGACCAGTTAGAAAGAGGGAAGAAAAATATCTCCCCTAACTGGGTTAATATTATTTTCCATCTCTGTTGGCTTTTTATAAAGCCTGTGTCATACTGCCTGTCATGATCTGTAGATTGAAACACAGAAGAACATGAGTGTAACAGTTCTGCTTTTACCAGTGGTGTTGGTGTTGAAATACCAACTTGAGAACTATCTACTACAAAACAGAGATTGCCATGTAAATGTGCTCCCGTTGCATCTAAGAAAGAAAATCTTCAAGGTAAAACATAAAATGTTGTTATTCTTGGCTTACATTTTAAGTTCATTGCAACTTACTGGGAGTTCCTGTATAATTTAGTCTATACCCCTTGCCTGGCCCCACTTGCTGTTTTCGATTTACAGGATAACCCTGGAGGCAATGTCTTTGTGCTTTATCCCTCAGATTTCTGATTGCATAGACACTACCTTGCCATTACTTTGTCTTCTTCTGACTGAATGGGATATTCCACCTCCCTTGACCACTTGCTGATCTTACAAGCAATTGAGCTAGCAAAATTCAGTATTTACACCTAGTCCAGACTCTTTTGAGACTTCTGCAACCTTAATACCTTCTACAATCAACATAGAATAACTCCTTAAAAGATAATAAAGGATAAAGCTATGTTTTGTAGCATAATTATAATGCCACCTGATAATAGGACTAGTGTGGTATCTTTGCAGCTCATAAAATATATAAAATGCAGTTACATATGTCACTTCATTACACTCACCATTAATCTGGATTTCCCAGCCTAGCCTTCTCATTCTTCTTATTTGATGATGCAGAACTTTTGCACATCCTGGGAACATTTGGTGCTAATCCCTCAAACCAAGCATGTTCATAAGACTACTCTGATAATCTAAATCAGTATAGTCAGATCCCAGATAATGAATATAACAGTTCTAGGGCACTGGGTTTTCCTTCCCTGAAATAGTTTTCCAGGAGAAAGGACATTAGGTACTTCTATAGTATCTGTCGATTTATGTATGGCTATTAACAATGTAACATTTGCTTATCTTTTACCAAAGGTTTTATGGCCTTTGACAGTGGTATGTTACAAAAAAAATCTGCAAATGAACAGAATCTTGGATAAAACTATAGCCACCTGTTGGTGCATTCACTCATTTCCACTAGATTCTTTGTACAATATGAATATTTCTTGCTGTAGCTAATGAATTGTTTTTCAGTAATATCTATCATTCTTCTGCTCCAGTCTCCACACATCTCCTTTCCATAAAATTTTTATATCAAATCAGACTGTGGAACTTTTCTTTCATTTAGCTCAGCTGAGTTCCCTTCCAGATCTAGCTGTTAGTTTGCCTCTTGCTTTCAGCTGAGAACTACACAAAGCAGAAGAGGTTCAGTCAAATCTTTTTCTATATCATTTTCCAAAGAGTGCAGCCTGAGGTAAATTTTCAGGCAGGCAATAACAATTGAAACAAGATTTTACTAGAGAAACTCTTTCATAAATTCCTCTGTTTACTGCTTCTATCTGTCATTGAGTCCTTTGGTAATTGTGCAGAAGCCTGTATCTGTTCATGAAAATTGTTTCTTCATGAAAACACACGGGCACACAGACAGACACACACACACACACACATATGTGTATGTATGTACATATGTGTGTATACATATGTCTTAAATATCTCATATAACAATTCAAAACAAATCTAAATTTCCTTTAAAGTAATTAGTCCACTCAGTCCACACAGATTTTTCTAAAGACTATTCTAAAAATCAAGCTGTTTTGGGGTAGTTGGTCTTTCTGTTCATGTTGTTACTCTTGTTTTGTCTTTTTATGATATTTCCAAGGTGAAAATTCTCATCTCCTGATGAGCATTTCTCGGTTTTCCTGTGTGGTTTTGTTCAGGAATACTTTTGATGAACCTGATTCCTCTAGAGATGTGCTTCCAATATCTTCAAGAAGTGGGTTCTGGAAGCTCATCTGAATTCAGTCTAAATACTGCTTGCAGCTGTTGGCTCAGAGAGTGGTTTTCATGCAGAATATGTTCATGTTGCTTAAGTTTTATTTCAGCATCTTGTTTTGAAATTTGCTTCAGGTCAGACCACTTAAAATTTAAGTTGTATCTGTGCCACAGGAAGAGATAACTTTCTTCTACCAGCCTTTAGAAGTTTCTTAGGTGAAAGTTAGAGATAAATGTCAGCCAGCAGGCCAAAAAATACTATGTCAGAGTACAAATTTTTATTTATTTATCTATCTATTTATTTATTTATTTATTGCAAAGGTCTTTAAGTAGACATTGCATTTTGTACTTTCGCATTGGCTTAGATATAATGGGGACTACTGGAATGATGTTAAAATTTAAGCTCTGTGCAAATGCTAAAAATGTCTAATAGGCACATGATTTGGAAGAACTTCAGGAACTCTGTATCTTGCAAATCCATGAGATAGTTGTGATTGTTTAAGAAAAGTAGTATATTTGCCTACCTCATGTCAGTAGGTAGAAAGGCATCTGAAATTTGCCTAAATCTAATGGAGAATGGAAAGTGGAATTTCACATGTTTTTACTATTTACTAGATTGATAATGTCTTGCATAACTAATGTTTTGTGTACCAGAAAAATAACCTTCAGATTTATTGTGCCAGTTTAAATATTTATGAGCAGTGACAAACAGAATATGTGCATACCATTTTTTGTATTACTAAGCATGTTCCATTTCTGCATAAACAAAAGAAAAGATAGAATTTGAATGTTTTATGATCTTTTTTATTGCAGGAGGGAATGATTTCTGGCTGTCCAAAGTCCATAGCATTCCAGCAAATACTAGAAACACATATGAAATCATCTATAAGACTGAAAAGTTACGTTGATTTTAGAACTTGTTCTGCTATGTCATTTGTGTAGGTTTGAAAATTTCTCTCCAGAACTAATTAACATATATGAGGATGTACAAAGAAGTAACCAAGGGACATGTTTGTTTATCTCCACATGGAATAGGGAGAGCTGATCTTTCACAAGCCAAGAGACCTGGGAATTGGATCTAGCTTTCTCTCTTCAGTTACTCTATGCTGTGAAAAGGGCTCAGATCTCAGCTGAAAGAAAAACTTAAATTCTCTGAGTGTCAGGTGCCAGGACCTGGTAAATACCTTCACAGAATGTCGAAGAGGTGACCCATAACTCCATTAGAGGAAGGCTTCAGGAGAGTAGACTTCAGATAGTAGGCCTTGAGGCAGAGAGATTAAAGGGAAATGTTTGCCTTATGAGACATTTAAGGAAAAAATGATTGGAAACGGTAGCTAACTGTTGAAGACATAAACAACATTATTCTGACACTGCTTAGTTCCTGTCAGAATTAGTAAATTGTGCCCTGAGAGAAGATCCCGCGCACACCCAGAATGATACAACAATTTTCATTCTGTCGTATGCTCTAAAAGTATTTGAATTTGATCCTCAGTATGGGAAATCAGAATAGTAGCCCACTGCTAATATGCCTAAAAGAAGTTTAAGTATCATGAAGGCATTTCCCTTGAGCTGCCAAGCTTAGTCCCTAGCCTTTCCCATTCGTTCTTCCTTAACTGTTAACAGACATCTTGCTATCTTCTACCCTACAACCTTATCCTGTTCTTGTACTTTAACTGAGTTGCTTCTCCTAACCAGGTTAGGAGAACTGAGAAATACTTGACATTCAGTTGTCACCTTGAGAGGTAAGTCACCTCTCAAGGCATATACTGACTGATTTGGGAAGATTCAGTTACCATGAGAGCATCTATGGGGGATAGAACTTCTCAAGGGAGCAAGACATTTAATATGTAAATAATGGCTAGCTGTGTCTTCCCAAATCACTGTCCTGTAATGTGATTTGTTTTGTTTTACTGTTTCAAACTAATACCTGAGATTCTTGGCTGTATTTCTAGGTAAAGATATGAAATGAAGCCTTAGATACCAATGTTTAGAGTCCTTTCATCAGGGCTTGTTTTATTGTCTAGTATTCAACTACAACATAAAAAAGAAAGCAAGTGGATATCTATCACTTAGACTGCCTCTGTGAGCAGTCAGGAATTGCTAAGATTCTTCTTTCTGCTTGGTTTTGGTCTTCCTTTTGCCTCCATACCATCTCACTATGTGTGATATCCTGTTAAACCTTTGCAAGATGCAGCTCCTTTACTTTGACTATGTAATCACAAACCAGCACTACAAAATAGTAATTTAATTTCAAATGTAAAACCAGCTTTTTCACACTGGTTAGTCATTGTTCTGGCATTATTGTAAGAATCCTAAAAAGCCATAGATAAAAACATCTTCTGTAAGAATTTCTGAGCAATCCCAATAGCCTCTGCAGGACTGACATTTTCCACTTGTCTACCATAGAAAGCAACACAAGAAATCCTTATAAATGGATTAATGCTTGCCCACAGGCCATTAGGAAGGAATGAAGTTTTCTCCTGCAATAAAGAGTGTTGACATCACTCTGTCAGGATTTCAGATCCTTTAAACTAATGGCAAAATCAATATTGTGTACAACAATGGAAATAAAAGTAGGAGCATCAGCAGCTGCCTTCTGTTCACCGTGGTCTTAATCTTCTGCTTTTTGCTTCCTAACTCCTGTCATGGATGAAGATTATTTCTTTGGCAACATAGATCCCTGTTTTAGCTGCTTACCAAATACTTCTACTGGAACTACTATTTTTTAGAGGTTGTAGGTAGGTAGAGCATGCTTGAAGAACTATGAAAACTGTGTTGTTTAAGTCTGTGTCAGACAGTTTCTTTTGTAAATTTATGTTAGAAGAAAAGATAAGGTGTTTTACTCAGTGCTATTTTATAGATGTTCTGAATTATTTTAAAATAATAGATAATTGTGCCATTGCAGGTATAGCAGAAAATATCCTGTATTTCAATACATGAACCTAATACAGTAATATGAAAAAAGTATGAAACTCTATATAATAACCTGTGAAATGAGATTTCTGAAATGAGATTTGAAAAATTTTCAGAAATGGCAATCCCACTCTCCTTTTAGGACTGTCCATTACATTTTGGGAAAAAAAAAATCAAACAGCCATTTATGTTTCAACAGAAAACAAATTTCTGGCCAGCATGGTGGTGAAGTTGAGTCCTTAACCTTACACTTTGCAAAAAAATATATTTTACATTAAGGCTTGTATAATAGTAGGTATACTTGACATATGGGTGAATATGGACAAAGGCACCATATATATTTGTAAATATTTGATCTATCTATTGGGAGTATGTGCTTAAATTATTTCATGCAAGAGGTGAATTATTTATCTTCGTTAACATTCATTTCAAAAGGGTTCATACTATCATAGCTGAAATTTTTACTGCCTTGACCTTTCTTTTATTTTGAACCAAAGTATACCCGTGTAGCAATTTAATTTGCTTCACCGTGGATGTACAAGCTAATACCTTTTAGCTTAAAAGTTTGCTGTTCTCTGTCAGAGTGCTTATTCAGAGGTTCATCACAGTTCAGCTAACAGTATATATGTTTTGTGTCCTCTCCTAAGCAACACCCATGTATCTGAGGTGAGCCACTGATAACAGAGGTTGAACCTGGGACCTCTGTAACTTCAGGTATGAGCTACTCCTGGAGTTACAACACTTGATTCCATTAGCTAGGGCTGGAGCAAGTGGATCATTCGTCTTAACTGGGGATTGAGCAGCCACTAATGAAGAATACATGGAATTCTGTGTGGAAATGGTTTATAATATGTATTTTAATAACAGAGAAGGGTATACATTTACACAGAAAAGCCTTCTTTAGCTAGCCTTTTTTATTTTCCATCAGGATACTGCTTGGGTCACTGGATGTGACTTCCTAACTCAGCTGAAACGCGTCATGGCTGTCACTGAAAGGACAGTCATCGTCTGGGACTATAAATCAAAAGGGAGTCAGGTAGTATGTTGGATCAGGCAAAGGTTAAAGAAGAAAAAATATTTCTCTGTTTTCAGCGTACATTGTATTCCTTTTGTCCAATGGGATGAAGTCCTTAAATTTGTCTTTATAGGAACTCAGTGAAACAGTGGAATTCATACTATGAAAGGAGTACCCCTTCCACACCAAATGTTTTTTTTTAGACTGTCTAAAAACTTTCAAGAAAGATGAAAAGCTTGTCCTATTCTGCAAAAAAACCCTCCAAAGCATGTATATCTAATGCGCATGTGTGAGCACATGTATCTAATGTGTGTGCGTCCATATACGTATATCGGAATCTATTGTTTAAGAATCAGGGGACAGGTCTTTAAAAGGAATATAACATACACTCCTTTCGGATAACTTCCCAATTTAAAGAAAATCTTTCTTCACATCCTGCATTTTGTTCAGGGCTTTCCAAGAGCAAAAGCATCTTGATGTTTGTAATGTATGTTCTAACATTTGAAGTTTTCTTGAATGCCAAGAATTTCTGATCCATTCCTTTGCTTTTTTCTCCTATTCTGGGGGCTTCTCTCAGCAATTATGAGTTGGCTGAGAAGATGAGATGAAGCAAAGTAAATATTTTTAGGATAAGATCAAGCCTTAGGATTTTTTCTTTGTTCTCTTAAAATTCAAAGACCTGTTCCCAAGCTCATACAAATCAGTGGATGTCTTTCTGTTAATTCTGTGGGACTCCTCAGAAGGAAGGCTCAAAAATGCATTCTCATGGAGGTTTCTCCCGGTCATTATATCAATGAGAGTTGAACCTGTCCTGTGGCTGAATAGGAGCAGTTATCTTTCAAGACAACAGGAATAATATACATACAGTCCTATATCTGTGCTGTTTCTCTTCACCATTTCTGTGCTACCTGCTCCCCTGCATCCCTGTTGTTGTTTTACTTCCTGAGTTGTGGTATCCAGAGAACCATGTGGTACACAGAGAACCATGAAGCAGTTAATTCCTGTGGCATGTGGAAAGTTGCCAATTTAGATTGGCAAGGATGCTTTAGTCAAATAACACATAGAGTCAAGAAGTAGAAGCAATACAGTGGAATACGAATGACCCCAAATTCCATTTCCAGGCCTTCTCAGTCTAGCACAATACCACAATGACTTGCACTTGTATTCATTCCCTCTATCTCGATTCCTGAAAACCTAGACACCTGCCCATGTAAGTACACTTGGTATTCCCAGGCTATAATGCTAACCAGGACTCTAGTATAATTTCTGGACGTGTGTTTCTGCTGCATTTTATGGCTTGAACAATTCTATAATTCTGCTATTTCACATTTTCTTGGTAGACAGCATTTTATTTTGAGCAGGATGCCTTGTAATGTCTTACTAAACATACCATACCACTTAGTATGGTGAAATCTTCCCTAAAATTTGTAATTAATTTTTCCTCACTCAAATTGCAACAGGCTGTGTATGAAATAAAGCCTCACTTAAATCTTTGAAGTTAAAAGTTTCCTTTTAACTTCACTCAGTGATCTTCTTCCATGAGTTTCTAATACCAGAAAACAGCTATCACAGAGGAACTTTGAAAAGCCAAAGAAAAGATTTGGATGCTGATTTAAGTAGATAAGCATGATATGTTCAGTCTATTTAAGGGCTCGTGCAATATCTGATAAACTATTTACTGTATTTCACAGAGTAATTGCTTTGTCATCAAACCAATGGAAAATGGTTTGCTCTGTGTTTGCACGGTGACTGCATCAGATCATCTGGCTAAGGATAACATCCTAATGGGAGATGATGGGGGTTATGTCAACCTACTTACAGTGACCAGTGATGACTTTGGATTGAAACAATCTAAAGACAAAAAAAAATCGCAATTTTATGTCTTGGACTCCAAAAATTTTAAGATGTAGGTTGCTTATGATAAAATATTGTAAGTCTGGCGGTTTTTGTTAATTTGGGGTTTTCTCTGGCTTGAATGGAGGATTAGCTTTTGTTTATAAATTAACCCCACCTAAAAAAAACAAAGAAAATAGTTTTTAAGACTGTGGTGAGTATGATTTGCTTGTTGTTGTGTGGAAGAAATGCATCATTTTTAGTGAGAGATTTTACTACAGAGAGACTGCAGAGTAGAACTCCAGGGAAGAATTCACAATTGCATTTGTCCAGTTTGACATAGGCACAGCTCTATTGTGCCCTTTTAAATGGAAGCATAATTGCTACTATAGCAGTGCATGAGTCAACCTTAACCTTAACTCTGCTCTAAGATCTGCTGACTTTTAAACTGGAAGAGCAGTTCTGCATCTGCCCTGGATATTAAATGCGATCATTTGTTGTGTATAATCTCACTGACAAAATCCCTATCCAGCTATGGGCATATTACACTAAATGCAAATATATCCTATTAACCTCTCAATTTATATCCCTAGTGTTAAACGCAAGCTACATGATGACTGGGTTATGAAGGTTAAGTATATTTCTGACCTGAAGTGTTTTGGATCCTGCTCTATAGACAGCATTCATTCATTTGTTTTGGGTGACATAAAGCGACTAGAGGACAACATGGCGCGTTCTGAAAAAACAACTTTTTGCTTTATAATGCTTCCTGAGATCAGTGCCTTGCAAATCCATCCTGTTGTATTGAAGCTGTCTTTTCTAAAGCATTGCTAATACAAACTAAGATACAACTACTTAAATACTACAATATATTTGTTCATTAGCTTTTGATGCAGGAAAGGACTGTCCATGTGTTCATTTCTCACAGCCCTTAAAAATAAATTATGCTGGCAGTGTTGTCTGCTTTACCTTCTCATCAGCAGGCAAATTTTAGTAAATATATTGCTTTCTTACATGTATATTATGTATACATTCATTTAAAATTTATATCCATATATGTTCAAATAAGTTTCAAGTTAAACAAACTTAAATCAATATAGCAACTTATCCTGAGGTCTGCAAAGTTGGATTTACCTTGCATCAGTCTGTGGCCTCCTTATCTGTGCCATATTCTTATTCATATGGCCCATCAGTGCTGTAGCTGACTCCAAGCCTTGCTAGCATGTGATTGTAGAAGAGTTTATAACCCAGTTAAAGAAATAAATAATACATACAAACACAATTTTATGTAAAAAGGAACTATAAATAACATTTATATAGCACTTTTCATTCAAAGATCTCAGAGCATTGTAAGCAGTAGATCAACTTCACAATTCCTCTGTGAGGTAGGCCCAGAAATTAATACATTTTTAAGGCTAGTGGCAACAATTATGATAATTTTTCTTATCTTTTGTATAACACAAGCCATAAATTTTCACATTGTAATTCTTGCATCAATCCAGGAACTTCAGATTTTATGAGTATTACATATCGTTGTGGACAGGTGAAGTGAAATATGAAATAGTTATAGCTTGGTCAAGGTCACTTACTGTGTCAGGAGAAAAGCTGAGAAATCCTATCTGAATTTGCTGGGGGATTTTGGAAGAACAGATTTAATCTGAGGAGAAGGAAAGCAAAGACCAGAGAGCTAAAATTACAGTCAAAAGGTTATGTGCTGCCACCACACACTGTTTGTTATACATTAATAACACACGGGGCTTCTTTGCAAGGCTGTGACTTGAGCAGGACTTCCCATTAATGGAACCCCTTATTCACACTGATATTGGAAGAGTATCAGGACCATTCATTAAGGAGCCAATGGAAAGTTATACAAAAGTATTTAATTTAAGAATTAAAGGAAAAAGATGGCAAATCCTGACAGAATCTGCCAGTCACACAGTTAAGTCAATTACTTGCTATTTTACACCATCAAAGGTATTAAGGTTCCTCTGTTAGAGCTCTGGAAAGAAAGCTTTGCCACCTCTTAATAATAGGGAGTGAACAGCCTTTTATTTACTCCTGCCTAGTAAGAGCGCAAGCCCTTTCATTTAAGCACTGAGGTCCCCCAAGTTTCCAGAGCCTTTTGTCAAATTTACCTTCATTCCCAGTTACAGTTTGCAAGATCCATGGTTAATCTCTAGCCCAGAATGAATGAAATACCTACTTGTCTGAATTTTAAAGAAGAAAAAATTAAATTTCCACCCATTTCATTTTGTATAACTTAAGTACACTGGCAGTCATTGTTTCCTGGCAGAGATGGGCCTTAGCCATGTAGGTGCTGAATCCAGAATTCAAGAAAATACTTACTATGTAGTAGCAGTATATGAAACATGGAGAGACAAGCAGAGACTGCACAAAGGATGAGTTTGGAAGGGCCACTGAGTCAATCTCAGTCCATGTTGGCTTAGTTTGAATGCTGGTTCTTTTGCAGCATTTTTCTGAATAATTCTGTTAAGCTGAGTTTCAGAAACATGCAGTCTCTTCATGTTATTATCCAACACAGAGTAGATAAAGACTATGCATTATACCGTATGTTATACAGAAGCAGCAGAAAAGTAATTGCATTTGTTTTTATCACAGAATCACAGAATCGCTGAGGTTGGAAGGGACCTCTGGAGATCATCTAGTCCAACCCCCCTGCTCAAGCAGGGTCACCTAGAGCACATTGCACAGGATTGCATCCAGGCGCGTTTTGAATATCTCCAGAGAAGGAGACTCCACAACCTCTCTGGGCAACCTCTTCCAGTGCTCTGTCACCCTCGCAGTGAAAAAGTTTTTCCTCATGTTCAGATGGAATTGTCTGTGTTTCAGTTTGTGCCCATTTCCTCGCGTCCTGTCGCTCGGCACCACTGAAAAGAGTCTGGTCCCATCCTCTTGACACCCTCTCTTCAGATACTTGTACACGTTGATAAGATCTCCTCTCAGCCTTCTCTTCTCCAAGCTAAACAGGCCCAGCTCTCTCAGTCTTTCCTCATAAGAGAGATGCTCCAGTCCCCTAACCATCTTTGTAGCCCTTTGCTGGACTTGCTCCAGTAGCTCCACATCCCTCTTGTACTGAGGAGCCCAGAACTGGATGCAGTACTCCAGATGTGGCCTCACGAGGGCTGAGTAAAGGAGGAGGATCACTTCCCTCGACCTGCTGGCAACACTCTTCCTGATGCACCCCAGGATACCATTGGCCTTTTTGGCCACAAGGGCACATTGCTGCCTCATGCTTAACTTGGTGTCCACCAGCACTCCCAGGTCCTTCTCCGCAGAGCTGCTTTCCAGCGGGTCAACCCCCAACCTGTACTGGTGCATGGGGTTATTCCTCCCTAGGTGCAGGACCCTGCACTTGCCTTTGTTGAACTTCATGCGGTTCCTCTCCGCCCACCTCTCCAGCCTGTCCAGGTCTCTCCGAATGGCAGCACAGCCCTCTGGCGTATCAGCCACTCCTCCCAGTTTTGTATCGTCAGCAAACCTGCTGAGGGTGCACTCTGTGCCTTCATCCAGGTCATTGATGAAGAAGTTGAACAAGACTGGACCCAGGACTGACCCCTGGGGGATACCACTAGCTACAGGCCTCCAACTAGACTCTGCACCGCTGATCACAACTCTCTGAGCTCTGCCATTCAGCTAGTTCTCAGTCCACCTCACTGTCCACTCATCTAACCCACACTTCCTGAGCTTGTCTCTGAGGATGTTATGGGAGATAGTGTCAAAAACCTTGCTGAAGTCAAGGTAGACAACATCCACGGCTCTCCCCTCATCTGCCCAGCCAGTCATTCCATCATAGAAGGCTATCAGGTTGGTTAAGCATGATTTGCCCTTGGTGAAGCCATGCTGACTACTCCTGATCACTTTCTTGTCCTCCACATGCTTGGAGATGGCCTCCAGGATGAGCTGCTCCATCACCTTTCCAGGGATGGAGGTGAGGCTGACTGGCCTGTAGCTCCCTGGGTCCTCCTTCTTGCCCTTTTTGAAGACTGGGGTGACATTGGCTTTCTTCCAGTCCTCAGGCACCTCTCCTGTTCTCCATGACCTTTCAAAGATGATGGAGAGTGGCTTAGCAATGACATCCGCCAGCTCCCTCAGCACTCGTGGGTGCATCCCATCCGGGCCCATGGATTTGTGGGTGTCAAGTTTGCTTAAATGATCTCTAACCCGATCCTCCTCGACCAAGGGAAAGTCTTCCTTTCTCCAGACTTTCTCTCTTGCCTCCAGGGTCTGGGGTTCCTGAGGGCTGGCCTGAGCAGTAAAGACTCAAGCAAAGAAGGCATTCAGTAACTCTGCCTTCTCTGCATCCTTTGTCACCAGGGCACCCACCCCATTCAGCAAAGGGCCCACATTTTCCCTAGTCTTCCTCTTGCTACTGATGTATTTGAAGAAGCCCTTCTTGCTGTCCTTGACATCTCTCACCAGATTTAATTCCAAATGGGCCTTAGCCTTCCTCGTCACATCCCTGCATACTCTGACAACGTTCCTATATTCCTCCCAAGTGGCCTGTCCCCCTTTCCACTTTCTGTATACTTCCTTCTTCTGGTTGAGTTTTGCCAGGAGCTCCTTGCTCATCCATGCAGGTCTCCTCCCTCCTTTGCTTGACTTCCCACTCCTAGGGATGCACTGCTCTTGAGCCTGGAGGAGGTGGTGTTTGAATATTAACCAGCCCTCTTGAGCACCCCTTCCTTCTAGGGCCCTAACCCATGGGATTCCTCCAAGTAGGTCCCTGAAGAGGCCAAAGTTTGCTCTCCTGAAGTCCAGGGTTGCGATCCTACTTGGTGCCCTGCTGCCTCCTCGCAGGATCCTGAACTCCACCATCTCATGGTCACTGCAGCCAAGGCTGCCCCCGACCTTGGCATCTTCCACCAGTCCTTCTTTGTTTGTTAGTGTGAGGTCCAGCAGCACACCTCTCCTTGTTGGCTCCTCCACCACCTGTGTCAAGAAGTTGTCACCAATGCTCTGCAGGAACCTCCAGGACTGTTTGTGCCTAGCTGTGTTGTCTTTCCAGCAGATATCGGGGTGGTTGAAGTCCCCCATGAGAACCAGGGCCTGGGATCGTGAGGCTACTTCCAGCTGTCTGTAGAAGGCCTCATCGACTTCCTCTTCCTGATCAGGTGGCCTGTAGTAAACACCCACAACAGTGTCACCCATGCTAGCCTGCCCTTGAATCCTTACCCATAAGCTCTCGACTCACTCTTCATCCACCCCTAGGCAGAGCTCAATACATTCCAGTTGCTCTCTCACATAAAGAGCAACTCCACCACCTCGCCTTCCTGGCCTGTCTTTCCTAAAAAGCACGTAGCCATCCATGACAGCACTCCAGTCATGCGAGCTATCCCACCATGTCTCTGTAATGGCAATGAGATCATTTATGTAAAACAGAGGCCACAATAGACTTCTGTGTCTGAAGTAGGCACAGGCATTTGGTTTTAATACTTCTGCTCAGTGATGAACTGCTTTACATGTGCATCAAATGACTTGTGTGAAGGCTTACTTTGACCACAGCTACAGTTTTAGGACTCTGTTTGGAGTATGACTGATAAAAGATTCATCTGTTCATATCAGAGATTTATTATTTTAATGGAAAGTGAACCATGTTCCATTTTTATTGATGCTAGTATCTAAGTCACTGTTATATATCAATTTGCTTTTAATAATATACTGTATATATTATACAAACATATATTCTAACATAACAGTATATATTCTATATATACATATGTATACAATATGTACATAACAGTATATATTCTATGTACTACAGAAAAGTAAAGTGGAAGGACTGTAGAGTATATCTTCCTAACACTTTCTACGTGGTTAACGCTTTTATTAATGATTACAGGCCTGTAAAGGAATTTTCAGTCCCTAAAGGGGTCAATGCCTTCACGTACTGTGGAAAATCAAATGTCATTGTCACTGGGGGTTACTACCAGGCTTATATAATCTATGAAGAAAGTTGTTTTTTTGCTAGAGATTGTTCTGTTGTGATTTTTTTTTTTCAGTTAAATAAGCTCAAATAAAAGCTGGGTTAGTACGTTAGCAATTTAATGGCTTCAGTCTTAAATGATAGGGAGCAGAGGTCTTGTTTATAGTGCTGGGAGCCTGGCTTTGAAGAGGTATAGCTCTTGACTGGAGTCTATCAACAATTTGTTTCTACTGTAGTCTGGGTCTGATTTAAGCATCACGGCATATGTATAATACACCAGGAGAAACAGGATGTTGGACTACTCTAAAGCACCTTTCCTAGCCATAGTGGTGACCATCTTTCACAGATTATTTCTTGTAGTGTCAGCAAGGTTCCCATCCCCTCCTACTACTACTCCTTGTCCTTCCTTTCCAGCCCAAAGGAATCCCATTGGCCCCTATTAATAATTTTTCTTCCTCTTCTCTCTGATCATGTATCCCCAAAGCTCTGACTGTTCTGTCTTTCCCCTAGCACAGACTGCAGAAATAGCACTCTTAAATTAATCTCTTCCCTGTTCTCCAATATTTTTATGAGCTTTTATATTGCTGTGGTCATACTTCATGTTGCAGAAAGGAGGCTAGAGTGTGGCAGCAGTCTTGTTTGTGTATTCTTTTTGACAGGGTGGTGCCCTAGGGTGACTACATTGATGCTGCCTATCTGTGAGCCTTCAGTACTGCAGTCTTGCTTAAAACTTTCTTTAAAAGGCTTTCTAACACATATATCACAGCAGTTCTTATATTTGTATCTAACAAGAAGAAAAAAATGACCTAGGCTCACTGTCCAGCCTTGAGAATATGCAAGACTGTAAAATAAATTTGGAGAAAAAAAAGAACCCTAGACATAGGCATTAATGTAAAACAAGTGGAAATGCAACAGTTTACAAAAGGGAAAACTGAGACAGATATCAAAATAATTATCCAACTAGATATCTATTTTGGAAGTTCTATTGATTTTCTAGACAGAAGGTTCAAAGGGAAATCAGTAGGGCTATAGGAAAGTTTTAAGTGAAAATCCTGAAGTTCAGCCTTGGGGGAGATCTTATTTACACTGATTACCATGGCACAAAAAGTACTCCTGTGAAATTTACTGATGACATGAGGTGGAGAGACACTATAAAACAGAATATGATCAGAATTTTCTGCAGGTAGAACTGGAGGATTTTCCTGTAATAATAAAAATAGGGTGAAATGTAACAGTACAAGACAGAAGGTCATGTACACAGGAACAAATAACTATTTCTGTTACACTCTGAAAATTCTTCATACAGAAATAGCAGGAGAGGAGAAAGATCTGAAAAAACTTCTTAAGAAAATAATAATAGCTATGATAGGTTAGACCAAAAGTCTGTCTAGCCTAGTATCTGCTCACTGACAGTGGTCAGCAATGAACACTTATGGCAGAGTATAGGGACAGAGCAATCATACAGCAATACTTCCCCCATGTATTTGTGTTAGTTGAAATATCTGTTGTGCAGAAAAGGAAGCATTAAATTCATTGTATATGACACTGTTTGTGATCAGCTGTGTTTAAGAAAGATTAGTTGAATATGGAAAAAGGAGCGAGAAGGAGCTTTAGAATTATATGGAGAATGGGAAACCTATCACACGAGAGAGACTAAGTGTATTTTCTGTAGCCTAGCAAATTGAAGGTTAACGAGGAATATCATTGCTATCTATAAAAATATCAAGAAGATGAACATTAGAGAAAAAATTAGAGTGGAGATGTTCTGGAAGACTCTTCCAAATAGTGGCAGTGGTGGTAAGAAATATCCTCCTGATTTTAAAATGGAGCTTGACATTTTTGAAAGGATATATTACATATTTGTCTGTGCTGGCTGGAAGCTAGACTTGGAAGATAGAACCTCTTGTTTTATCTAAACAGTTTGCTAATCAGATTATTTTATAAGGAGATGTACTTTCTCACCACTGCATTTTAATTTCAGTTTTTTCTTCAGCTGTACAAAAGCATGACAAAAAATGAATAATTTTGTGTTCAAGAATGAGTCTGCAATGATGACTTTGAAAATGTATAATAATTGTACTTAAAAAACTTTTATCAATCTTCCAGTCTATTCCTGAAGCATAACATTTACATTAACTAGATTTGGAATTCCAGGAATTTGGACTGGATTTCTGTCTGTCTTGTTCACCCACTGGCCTTCATCTTGACATTAAAAGGCATCCTCTTGCCTCTCACCCTCATTTCCACTGCTCAGTCCTGCTGCTTCCCTTGAACACAGAAGGAAATTATTCCTGAGCTGGATTGCAGGAGAGAGTGGGAATGCAGGGCCAAAGACTGTGAAAGGGTGGGATCGTCCCTTTCAAGATCACTGTGGAGTTTAGGTCAACCAATGACTTTCATGAAGTTGCACTGTGAATTAAGAATCTAATCTTTCAGCCTTTGAGAGACCCATCTTCTAAACTGGTAGGATTCAAACATATAACTTACATTAGCAGGATGCCAGTGACCAACTCTACACATTTCAAAAGTTTAGCTTTAGAGTTCACTGCTATATGAATAAAATATGCTGATCACAATGGCACAGCAGTCAGCAGGACAAGTGCAAACCGTGTTTGGCTCTGTATCTTAGAACCCATCCCTCTCTCTTGTCTAGCTGGTGATGATCCAGTCAATGAGAGAATTAAACTGTTTCAAATGATCATAGGCAGCTGAATCATTAAAGCCCTGCTAATTAGCAAACCTGCAGCTTTATCTGTAATATATACTAAAAATCAATGACCGGTGCAGGTAAGTGATCCAGGAATCATAATATGTAGATTTCTTGGTGACATGGGCAAACATTTGTAAAAACTGTGTTTATACATCACATTCTGCAATAAAGACAAAAAAAAATCCAGTCTTTAACTGCAGGACAGCTTCTTATGTATTCAGCAAGGATTAATTTGCTAACCGCTTGTTCTGAGCCCCAATATTTCTTATTTAGCCAAACGTTTATAGCACAAATGGTATGCAAAATACTGGGTCCTACAACATATTTTTACACTGGGAGCTGGCTATGAAAAAAGTCATGTTTCAACTCCCCTCCTCTTCCATCACATTTATTTAGTTGTATTTGAATAAACTCATGAGTTTCTGTCGGAACAGGAGACTGTAATACTGTGACACAGCTTAATTTTGCCTTCCAGACATCTGACATTTATAATCATGAATAAGAAGCAAACCTGAGCCAGAGTTCATTTTTCATGATGAAAGCTATACTTCTTTAACCGTTAAATGATATACGCCCTTTAGTGGCATAAAATTTGGAGCCCACTCATTTAGAGTAACTTTTCTGTGTAAAGTTTTGCAATAGTATTATACTCAATGTTAAAGTGATATGGTTATCCTCTTACTCTGTACCCGTTTGAATTCCAACTATATCTTAATCATCACTTCAGGGAATAGCTACATCTAGAAACAAATTATATATGCATATAAAAGCTGGGGATGATCAGTTTTAAATTATATAATAAATCAACTTCTGATATCATTAGTTTTTCAGATTCCAGCTATTGTTCTCTTGTGAGAAATAAAGAGGAAGCAAAACTATTAGCTATTTCTAAATCTAGCAGTAGCAGCTTAGGACTGATAAAAGCAAGTGCTTGTTCAGTAACCTTTGTGTAATCCTGGCATAAGTAAAGTAGCTGGTAAGGTCTCCGATTTTTATTTATTTATTCTTTTACTGGCACTATAAATTAGCAATGACATATTGGGGAGTTCCCAGGAATCCTAGTTTTAGAAGTCTCATCCAAGGACTCTGGTAATGCTAGCCCTGCACAAGCATAGGAGAAAGAGTCTTTTCTATAGTCCATACTAAATTTAAGAAGAACACATGAAGGCAGACAAGGGAGCCCAAAGAAAACAACAAAGAGACATTAGTCAATATGATAAAGACATAAACCTGTCTTAGCTTACCAGATGTCTAACTGTTCTTGAAGTGGTTTTGCAGACAGCATTACCAAAGAGTATTTAAAAGTCAGACTTGGAGGAATGACAGTGAAGTGGCTGTAAAGGATAAAGGTCCTCTTGTGTGTGAGAAGCAGCATGGAAAAAAAACAGGAGCTGTATTTTTCATTTTTAGCTTGTCAGTGAAGGCTGAGTTAAGCCTGAGTTTTCAGCTGAAAAATCCTGTTGTTCTGTATGGCGTTTTAACACCATGGAAATGCAGACATCTCAGTAGACTTGTAGTACCACACAAATTGCAAAACTGTATAAGCAAGGGAGACAATCTGACCAAGTGTGAAGGATCACACTTTCTAAGAAGGTTATGGAATCCTTAACATCTAGCTAGAGCAGAGCTGTGATCATAAAACTGGACTTTGAAAAAACCCAAAGTATATACTTTCATATTTATTTATCTTGGAAGGGAGTACACTGAATGGAGCCCACTGTGATTCAAAGCATTGGTTTCACAAAATCTTAAGTATTTACTGTCTGTTATTCAGACAGTTAATACATCTTCTTCAAGCTTTTCTTGAATGTGCTTAATGCCCATCTACGTCAGGATTTTCAATGCCGGAGGCATATTTGGAACACAGAGAGAATGAATGTTCCAGCACATGTTCCAGTGAAGCAGTAAAGCAGTGAATGTCTGTCTTAACTGCTCTTAGAGCAGTGCCAGGGCCAATCTGGCATTCGTTCAGACAGAAGAGAGAGAACACTCCAACTATAACCAACTACACTATTATCTCAACATCAGTAAAAGGAACAAACTAATCCGCCATTTCACAAAAGAAGCAAGCAGTATTTTTAACATAGGGAAAGGCAACAATATGGCCTGCCTTTTTAATCTGACTTTTGCTGCATTTTCCTTCCTAATGACAATTGTTCTTCATGTTTATATCTTAAGTAAATAACATGTATTAGTGATTCTCTTCTTAAAGAAAATCTCTGTGTCACAGTTAAAGGGCAATATTCTCCCCTCCCTTTATCTGCCATCATCTTGAGGACATAAAGAACAGACCAATTCGGAAGGCTAAGGGAGATCCTGTTCCTCAGGAACACAGCAAGTAGACAGTTAAATTGGTCAGACACAATCAACAGCTCCCAGGTCAGCATCATTTTAAGACATTACATTTTCCATTTGGAGCTGCTAAAGAGCGTGCTGTTGAGGCACTCTTTGTTCCCTCTGGCACTATAACTCATCTCACCAGTCTTACTGGAGGCTCCTGTCTGCCATATGTCTTCTCTTCATGTTGTCTTCCTGGAAGGTCTGCAAGCTGAATTTCACTCCCATGGTCTTGTTTCTCAGTAACGTATTCTAACCTGGTCACAAGGGTTCTGCTAACTTGCTGGGCATGTCTACAACAGCCTGACGCAACATCTGGGGAAGTGAGCAGGGACCCATTGTGCCCTGCGTTATGACCATCCAAAAGGGCTTCACAAACTCTTTGTGTGATTATGGCCTTTTAAAGAGAATTCCTCCCATACTAACAGCATAGACAGTTAATCTGAAATAGTTTTGCCTCAAAGTGCTCCTGAAGGCAATCGATTCCCTTTGAAGCTACTGCCCATCAGTTGCTTACTCCTGGGTCCCCTTTCCCTTGCAGGAGTTATCCATCCCTCCGTTGTGCCAGTACAACTGTTTGCATGGTCACATTCTCAGTCAGACCTGTAAAGTGATCTGGCATAAAACAAGATGGCTTTTTGTTGTAGCTATTTTAAGAGCAGATCATTTCTCCAATGTCATTTAGAGAGAGGCTACATAAACAACAGAATTAATTTAACTGAGAGGACAGTAATGGTTGATGGAGGAAAAGGGAGATGGGGCGATCCTAAGTGAATCACATCTTGCTGTATTAAGAGGGAAAGGACTAGATACATCTCTGTAGAGGGAGAGGGAGCGACTGACCCATTGTTTGAGCTTAGGTTGACAGTGGGTTGAGCAAGCCTAAGGAAGATCCCTGAAGAGCAGACTGAAAGAGCTGACCTTTAACTGTTCTTCTTGTTAATAAAACTGAGTTGAGCTTCACAGCCATGAGGCTGAGTGCTATGTGCTGTGAATGTTCTTCTTATGTGTGTACTTCCCAGTGTATGCATTTTTGGCTTCTGCACTTCACTTTAAGCTGAGAGCCTCAAAGCAAAATCTAGGTTAAATGTAGCTGTTTCATCTGTTGTGTGTCAAAGTAGTTAGATTTTAGACTGCTCAGCTAATGCAAGGCTGAACTTGTACAGTAGTTAAATATGAATTGCAATATTTGCCAGGAATCAGATGTTAAAATACCAGTGCACTAATGTTAAATTTAAAGTGGGCTCAGGTTCTCTTATAACATTTGTGAAAAACAGCAAATATTTCAGGATACCTGGTACAGTTGTGTTTGCATCAGTATGTGAGGAGTTTACTGATACATTTTTAACAACATTTTTGTTCTCAAATTTGAAAATTTATGAAAATTATTATGAAAATAGTACCAAAAGACTCCTCTATAATGCAATCAAAGGTGATGCCCTAAATTTTAAGAAATTTAATGTTTCAACATAAAAACAGATGTGAAAGACTGAATTCTTACTTGCATTAAGACACAAAATCTCTCATCAGCAGTTATTGTTTGCAGTCTGCCCTCAGCTTTCACGTGTGTTCCCCTTCCTGTTCTTCACACCCACCCCCTTCCATCCGAGGCTGTCATCCCTTCATTATCTGGTTGTGTGGACATCATTATTATTTTGATCTTTTTCTAAATCAAATCTTCGCAGGAAAAAAATCTGATCCCCAAATCTATGCTTAATAGAAGTATTCTGCCTTTATGGGAATAGTGCATGTTGTCATAGCCAGTGCCCTTAGGCACTCCTCTGATAAAGTCAAACGGTTTTGAAGTACAAATGAGTTATGTGGGGAATAAGCGGTGAAAAGGTCGAGCATTAGTTGAAATCCAGCCCTTAGAATGAAAAATTCTCATCCTTGTGTGGGAGTTGCCTACATAGTGAAAGTAGAGGCTCATGAGCACTAAGCTCTCCATTAAGAAGCTAATTTATATCAGTGACTATTCAGTCTCCTTCATCATAAAATATTTTTTCCTGTCAGGTGATGATAGACTCCTTCGTATGTGGCATCCTAATATTAATACTAAGCCTATAGGAAAGTTACCAGGACACCTACATAGTGTTGTGGAAATCGTGACAAATGAAAAAGATCAGCATGTCATCAACCTTTCCTCTGCAAAGGTAAAACACTTTATCCTTAACTTCATGGAAATCAATGCAGTAAATGCTAGTAACAATGTGTATTTGAGTTACAACTTTTGTTGGTGTCTGATCCTAATCTCATTGTTTATCAGTTAATTTCAATAAAAAAGGTGGTGTTATAGCTTAAAGGTTCCAAATCATTTTATACTGAGAAGCAAGAGTAGAATGAAACTATACATGTATCAGAATACTTTGACTTATTTTCTTTCTAAATGTAATGAAAGAATACTAACAATAGTAGATATTAACATTCTGATAATTTCTGTATTACTTTGACATCTCAGAATTAAGACATAACGTGTACCTCAATGCCTCATTCAGTAGTGATCATCTCCAGCTTCCTACAGCTTCATTTACCCTTCTCTGTACCTGTCAGTCTACTAAATCCATAGGTGGAGTTTTTCTTACACTGACCGCTCTATAGGCCATGTTCAAGTCTTGACCTCTGTATGAACAGTGTCTATTATGAGCATTGCTGATCCAAAACATTGTCCATGAACAAGAAAACTAATAAAATCAATAATAAATTTCTTCAAGAAAGTACTGCAAGATTCTTCTGGAAATGAATGGGTTTCCTTTAAGTTATGGGTGGAATCTTTACATCAGTGGTTTATCTCATTTCTCAAACTGAAACTACTCAAGAGAGAATAAAAACTTCTAAAAAAACTGTGCAAAAACAGTTGAGAAACAACCAAAGGAATAGTTCTTAAAGGCTATGGGGATCTTCCAAGAGTGGTCCTATGCAATATTTTCCATATGCAATAGTATTCAGTATTCTCATTAACATCTGCAATGATAATAATGTATAAAAATAAATAAAAGATAATTAAAAGAGTATACATACTAAATTAACCAGTTGACCCAAACTGGATAAGGGCTGCAGGCAGTGGGCAGAAGTATTAGAATTCAGAATGGTCATTAAAATTGGAGATATGATGTATGGAAAAAGTGAATTGCTTCTTATAAGGCAGTAAGGACCTAATCATAGTTATATACGTAGGTGGGAATAATCAGGTGAATGAGCCTATGATGAACAAAACTCCCTAAGCAACAGTGCTGCAGAGAAGAACCTGGGGGTTACCAAGGATCACAGCAGAGCATTAAAAATAGTCAGTCAGATTCTGGAGTGAGAAGGTAAATGCAATACTGGGAGGTACCAACAGAGGTATAGTCTACAAGATATACAGAGTGAGCTATAGAAGGATATAGAAATTGTGAACAGTTTCAGGCACTGCATTTGATGAAACAGGAGGGCAAACAGGAAAAATTTCAGATAAATATGAAAGAGCAGAAGTCTCAAAAATGCAGCCTCTGAGGTGGAAAGAGATAAATCTGTGTAGTCTAGCAAAGAGAAGACTGAGAAGCTGTGGGAAAGAAGAGAGATTCTTTATAGTTATGTGCAGTTCACAAAAAATTTTTGAAATTAGTCTACTGAGATAACCATCTGTCTCAAGATAACAGGTTTCCAGCTTTTTGTTTTGTTTTGTAAGAAGTATTATAAAACTCTCTATTTAACCTGTCCTTGCTGCTGCTCTGCCTGTAATTGCTTACTACTGCTGCTTTTGTTGCTAGTAAAGATTATATTTAACCCCATTTTTAAAATAGCCCACACCCTTCTAAAGGTACTACTAGCTGAAAAAAGTCATCATAAGTCTCACATCTTCAGATAATCCTAGAGCCATAACATTCCCCCTCCCTCCCTCCTGTAAATCTTTACCTGCACTTTTCCTGCAGGTGTGCATTACTGCTGAATTAAGGAGGTTTTTGACAGCCCGCAAGCTATGCATGTAGGAAAAATAGAATAAGACATAAAAATGACTTCAGGGGAATGAACATACATAAAGATATTTATAGAAAAATAACTAAGAATGAAGTGCCTGGGGCAGATAAATGACTATAAGATCTCTTGAGTACCTTGCTGAGCCTGTCTATGATTCAATATGCTAACTTAGGATGGAAACAAAATCTATTTTACAAGGCTACAAGCATGTGGACGCTCGTACCTGATCTTAACTAAAAGTTAAGTGGCATCAGTAAGATCACTTGTACGTGAAACTGAATCTGTGAAGATATCTTCTAATTAAAAGCTAACTATGTGTCTTTAAGCAGCACTGTGAGTTATAAGGCAGATATTAAAACATAAAAAGAAATAAAGAGATATGACAATAACAAATAAAAAATCTGATAAATGCCAAGGCTTTCAAAAGTCAGGTAAATTTTGTTGTCATAGTTGAAAGCTGTATGTAAAAAGAAGGGATCCCTCACAAAAATGTCTAGAGGACTTTATAAATAAAATAGAGATCACTCTGTGCCTCAAAGAATTTACAATTTATAGATGATATATGCAGTATACACAACAGTGAAGGAAGGTCAGCTGTAATGTGGTTGCTTCCAACACAGTTAAAACACATTTGCATTTGTCTGTATAGACAACTGTTATATGAAAGTGCATAACTTCCCAAGGCAACTTCCAACATAAGTTGAAAACATTCTTTGTTTCCACCTAAGTAACCAAGGTCAACTTGCTTTTTAAGCTACCTAGCATAAGGGAAATCAGAAGAGTTTCTCTATTACATTTCATCTTTCAATGGCTGTAGTGTAGAAGGTATAACAAGGAGAGACTATACATGTTGACTGAAAAGTTAGAGAGCCATCAATGTTTTCAAGGAAGAGTTGCAGCCAAGGGAAACAAAACCTCTTTGTGTTCAATGGATTTTGCTTCACCTATTTGATGGAATAGCAGAGCTAGGGAAATACTTAGGAAAATTAAATTAAAACATTTTCTGGATATTCCCCAAATTAAATATAACCTAAAATGTGTCAGATATTCATATTAAAAGATTTTTAATTATGCCATTTTTCAGCTAAAATACAGTTTTTTTTAATTAAGTTTTTTAATTGTTATATTACCACATTTGAAGGCTCAGACTGATTTTATATTTTATGGCTATTTTTCTTGAACTGTTTTAAAAATTTTCTTGACTTTGTATACAGATTTTTATGTTACATAAAAGTACCAAGCTTCAAAAGGGCATCATAAAGGCAAGCCTAAGACCAGTGCACTAGGGAAATATCTATTCCCTAAGTTTCTATGACAATGAATGGAACCAGAAGGAAGACTGTGGGATCTTCCCTGTCACTTCCAGGTTTAATACTATGTTCTTCAGATAAAGATACATACATTCACAGAAGGAGGTGTAGCTCACCCTAACTTTAGGTTAGGCATTCATTCTTACCTAGTGGTAAGGCTCCCTCTATGAATAATGGAAAGAGATACATACTTCTAGAGACTCTTACTTTACCCCGAGTTAGGAGGGAAAAGAAATCAGCCATTAGATGTTTCTGTTTCTTTCCACCAAGCATAGAGGGAGCCTATATGACTAAGACAAGACACCTGACTTTTACATATCTAAAATTTGATGAGCTAAATCTGACTCACAGTTCATATTAACCTATACTCTTGTGTAATCCTAGTGTATCCCATACTCTTGCAACCTCTTACAAATTAAATATGTATAATTTTGGTTGCAGTTCAAAATGTCCACCAACTCCAAGGGTGCTATCTTGGACTCACTGAAAAAGTCCAATTTTGTTCCTATGTGAGTGAGGCCAAGATTTCACACAAGCAATTTAAAAATAGTAGAATGCTGTTAACTGGTAGTATGTAAACCCATGGTGAAGAAGGCAAAGAGTGATTAACGTACCTATCAGAGTGCTCAAAGTGCCACATGTAGCAAACACTAGATGCAGTGGTGTCTACTTAGAGTAGGCAAAGCATATATAATGTTATAAAAATAAGATGCTAATGTTTAGAGTGTAGGTAGGGTCACCCCCAAGGAGAATGAATGAATAAAACACTAACAGGAATATAATTTTGAGTGGTAGAATTAATTGTTTTTCCAAAGAGGAAGAAAACTGCTACCTCCCTCATGAGGTCTGAAATTTCTCACATTTCATAGACTTCCCATCTTTACTTGTTGGAAAAAACGAATATCATCTGTTAGATCAAGTTCTGTCTGACTTCAGGTCATCTTCCTAAAAATCAACAGGAAACAAAGAACTGACCTTGCTCTCTCTGAAGTCAATGAGTAAAATCCCATAGAGCTCAATGACATCAGAGAGCAAAGCCAAGTCAAATACTGCTTACTTTCAGGATTCTAATAGCTTTTCTTTTATAAACTCAGTCATGTATAGTCAGTATATAGTATTAGACAAAAACAGTCTGTGTTTTTTTAATCGATATTTTGCTCCATTTGCCCAACTTAATTCCTTTAGATCTTTTGCTCAGAAAGTTTTCATCAAAGTTTTCTTTCATGCTTACTTTCTTTTTCTTTGTCTGCTAATTAATAGATCAATAATCAAAAGGAAAGAGTGAGAGTTGCTTAATTTTATGGGCTGGGCACCTGTGTGGACTTCAGAAGCATTGGAAACCATAAATGCCAGTTACTCTTTGTACTGTCAAGGCCTCTCAGAAATGCTATAAATTTCTGTGTGAGCATTGTTCATTTCCATTTGCTTCAGGAATTGAGATGTGAATGACAATAGGAGCTTCTTCTCAGACAAGTTCAGTTTCTTAATTCTCACCAGGCAAAAATTGTCTTTATTTTCTGAAATAAGTGATTGTAGTGAGAATGTTATAGTTGCACAGGTGGACAATCATAGGTTCCAGCAGAGGAGAAGCAAGGGCAAGATAAAGAAAGAAGGGAATTTTTTATATGTCATACAAGAACAGTACAAAAAAAATCTTTTGTATTACAGTAGATGGATGTCTCACTATTTTTAGCTGTTCTTTAAAGGATTTGAGAAATGGCTGCTACACAAATGATCTATTTGAAAAGATAAGCATCCATACCGAGAGCAGGAAAGCGGACATTATTTTCAGTGCAGTTTAAATATCTAAAAATACTATTAAGCCATTTTAGTATCTTTAAGGAAGTGAGTCAGACTTTTCTTTCTGTAACTTGTCTTCTGTACTTACCACTAAAACTACACTTACTTACCAGTTTAGTTTTACTTTACTGACATCCTGAAATAAAATGCAGTAATATCTTCAGTACAGCTTTTCTTTTACCACACAATTCTTGACTATAAAATAGCTGTTTTTAGATTACTCTTATGTTTTTTTTAATAGAACAGGACAAACTAAGAGTTGAAGAGAAAGGTTAAAAGTCTACAAGGGATCTTAGGAGATCACATAGCCCATTTTCTATACCCCACTGTAGGGTCAACTATACTTCCTTCCTTCCTGACAGATGTTTATCTAACCTACTCTTCATGATCCTCAGTGATAGACAACATATACTTCTTAAATGATCTATCCCAGAGCTCCATTATTTCCAATGTTAAAAAGCTTTTCAAAAGCTTTTCCTAACATCTTGCCTGAATTTCCCCAGCTGCAATTTTAAGGCCAATACTTCTTGTACTAGCCACAGTGAATGCGGAGAGCAGTTTGTTCCATTTCTCTTTGCAGGGAATAGTTTATTCCCTTCACTTCCTATATTTGGAAACTGTCAGCTTGTCTCTCTTTTCTTTTGTAGGCTGAATGACTGGGGTGCTTTCCTTATAGGTCATGGTTTTAGATCTCTGAGAGTTTCTATTTTTTTTCCTCAATTTCTTACAGTTTACCACATGGTTTCTTAAATGCATGGCCAAAAACTGTAGCCAGTACTCATTTGAGGTCTTGCAGATTCTGAGTAGAATGGAAAGAATTCCCATATCCTCTAGGCCATACTTCTTTTATTCATTGCTGTATGTTGTTTGGCTGTTTGTTTTTTTCATAAAACATAAATGCTTTCCAAGTCACAGTTCCAGCTTACTAATTGGGATCAGTAGCAAGGCAGTTTATGAATGGCTGAAGGAGAACCATGGAAAAAAGCTAACCTGAAGCTTTAGGATGTGTTTTGCATCCATTTCTATTTTTTCTACAGAGGTATAGTCAATAGATACTACAAATCCTATGCATTACATTCCAGTTTTAGTTGAGTGTCCTGGCTTAGGCTACTATTCTCTATAAAGCATAATTCTGTATTAAAGAGAGTAGTTTCACTCTCTTTTGTTTTATAAAAAATAGGTGCCTGTGTTCTAAGTATTGTTAACAAACCCTCAGTATGGCAATATTTGGGTATCCTAGAAATATCTTCAATAATAATACCAAGAAATAATACAAACAAGAAACTTTGCTTGTTTATTTTCCTTCATAAGGCTCTTTATGTCTCCGTGCCTACAGAATAAGAGTGTTATGAGAATGGTTTGGACTAAAGATACTTTTTGATAGCAGAGTTGGGATGCTGTTATATCCTCCTGAGAATGAACTGGAAGCAGTGTCTGATGTTGAAATTGTTCCTGACAATAAAAAGACGTATTTTTTTCTCACTGATTTTTTATGTCTACTATTTTCCTGGAATTGTGTCATCCACATAACTTAGCTACCCACTGAGCCCAAATTCAGCTGGGTGAATTAGTCCATCACCTCTTAACTTTAGGGAAATGAACAAGTCATCTTCCATGCAACACTGAAATAGTTTTAAATGTGATTTGATGTTCTCTGTCTATTGATGACTAAAATTCTGGGGATAATTTATCCTCCAGTGTAGTTAGAATGATGGTAAATTTCTCTTTTAGTCACTCTTTAAATAGATTTTGTATGTTTTAGCATGAAAGAGGTCTAAGGATTTGAGCAAGCAATTACCAACAAACAAAAACTTTAAGGCTATGGATATTCTTCAGTGTTACTAATAGAGTTTTGAGAGTTCAGCTAAGCACTAGCTCCTGTTACTCATTAGTCCATGAACATAAATGAAAAATAATGATATGGGAAATCTGAAAACATTATTGAAATTCCCCGTAATCAAAATAGAATTGAAATGGATATTAAGGTAATGTAACATACTAATTATCTTGACTCAAATGAGAAATGTTTGAGTCTTCACTCAAGCATTGGGCCAACTCAGTTCAGTTATATATACAGAAACTCTTAGGTATATATACAGATGTGCTTTCAGATAAATACACAAAATAGAGCTGAGGGAACAGTTCTATGGAGATAGCTCTTTTTCTTTGCTTTTCTTCCCATCCAATGACTGGAATGTGAGTTACTGCCACAAGTGCCCTGTGCTGGTATCCATCCACAGCCTTTCTTCACATTGTCATTATGAGGGTGGATGTCCTGTTGTTTTATGAATTAACAAATTTGATATTCCCATTTGTCCTGTTTCCCTTCTCTGTTTCTGTAATGTATGGGTGCAAGTGTTTGCCGTGATCCCAGTAAGAAAGCACTCTGTAAAGTATTGATTAAAATGCCATTTATTAGAACTAACACTAGAAGGAAAAATTGTCCCTTCAGATGATGAGAACCCTGAGTTTTGCACCATTGGACGGGCCTCCAGTCAGGTCATGGCATGAGGTGCAGACCCTGTCCATGGAGAGGTTCACCCGCATGGTGGTCTTTACAGTTTTTATAGGATTGTCTTAGAAGTAAACAATTCTATTCATCATTTTTACTGTCAAGTGAAAGGATGTTCACATGAGAATGTGCTGGTTCACTTAAAGAAAAGGGCACTCCTGTGGTGTCACTGTCAGGTGCCCAACGGGGCCACCTACAGGCTCCTCTGTTAGGATTAGCTAGCTAAGTTTGTCCTGTGGCCAAGGCATATGTACAGCACGGCACAGGCCTGAAGCCCAAATGATATGTACAGCACAGCAGAATAAAATGCATGTCAGAATTAAGAAACTATTCTGTATCTGTCTTTCTCTACCTTCATCATCTCTGTTGTGAGCAGGCACATGCTGATGATGTTCTGTACACACATCTCTCTGCTGCAAGCAGGAACCTTAATTGCTTAAGAGAAAGAGGTAGATTATGTCTACATTTGTTTTAAAAAGTTCTTAAAATGTTTTGAGATTAGGGCAATGTGTTAAATGTCCTCGTCTTTAATACTGGCCCAGGGTCAGACAAGGTGAACCTGAAATAGGGCATATTCCTGTGAAACAAAATTAGGAACCTTTCAGTGGAAAATATCCCCAAACTGTTTTATTGCAGAAGTTAGATTGCATGTATTGTAATTAACTTCCACCTTTCACTTCCTAAATCAGTAACATAATTTTCTATATTCCTTTACGTATTACTCTATAAAGAACAAGTAGAGTTTATCTTGGATAGATGGCTTTTAAGATATAATGTGAACTATATTCCTGGGGATTAATATCCAAGTAGGTATCAAGCTAGCAAGCATATTCTTCCTGTGTGTGTTTAAGAAAATCAATTAGTCAGTCTTCTGGTAGTCCATCTTATTTGGTATGTTTTGTGTATAGCATTCACTTTGTATATTAACAATTTGTAAAATGCTTTAAAACAAAGATCCAAACAAAGAATTTTCCTCAGTGCCTTGCATTGCCCTGATTTGACCTCAAAGGACTTTTAAGAATGAAAAGCTATACACACATGTACTCCCAAGAGTATTTCCCAGCCCACATATATAATTGATTTAAAATATAGAGTTCAACAGTAAGGGGCCAGACTGACTCTGGGTTTCAGGCCTGTGCAGCAACAGACATTTGCAGTCTGAAGAGGTGTTGGCTGAGTTAGCAGGTTTCAAAACTCCATTGAATGGTTTTAAAGATACCACAAATGTTACACATTAGTTACAATAATGCAATTTAGTGGATGTTATTAACCTTAGTTCCATAATATAGAGCATTAATGTATGCGGTAGTTTATATAGAAATGTAAAAATAAAGCACTGCTACACCATAGTTTCACAGCACTGATGAAAAAATTAGCAAACACGGGCGATTTGTATTACATTGGAAAAGCCAGCTTACAAGATTACTAACTGTAATAGTCTTAATATCCCAGAGCATGGAAACCAAGGAGTGGAGCCCAGGAGAGGGGAGGGAGGCATGGGGGTGTTAGTAAAGTATGAAAAGAAACATCTGAAGCAACACAGTGGCCAAGATGCAAATCAAATGTCTCTGTGAAGGGAACAGTATGATCGTGCTGACCTTAGATCAAAAACTAAAACTTCATAAAACAATGGGGTTCTCTCAGCTTCTGAAGTGCAAGGCTTTTTCAGAATTGGTTTTTACCAGAAAGTTACTGATAACTGCATGCTAGCTTAAAAGCAACATTGAAGTTTTCAGGAAGTTTAGGAAAACAGACAAAAATAAGCTATTTTGTATTGTGATTATTTTGAAGGCCTTCTCCTTAGCATCTGTCCAAAGTTTTAAACAGAAATAAGTGAAAGATTTTTAACACAAAGGTCATATCATGTACTGCCATAATTTAAATGCAGAACTACATTGTCACCTTTTTGATGTAAGGCCTTTTAGCATGTGTTTATTTGCACTTGTGTGCAGGCAAGCAGTTTGATCAGTGCCCGGTTTTTTGCAGCTACCATTTTTGTTTCTGAAGTCTGCTCTTCTCTTGAATTCCATAAGTTAGGCTTTTTATTATGACATATGACTCTACTACCATTTAACCTTCTTGACCTATAGTGATTTGCAATTAAAAAAAATAATCAATCTTGGATTATTTGGAAGTCCACTCGAATATGCCAAGGGGTGATTAGACCTACACAATCCTTGCTTTATTCACATTATTTTTCAGCTGTATGTGCTGTATTTTAGAGGACTGTTCTGCATGCTTTTCATGTGTTGCTGATCTGAGTGGATTTCAGATGACCTCTTCTGACATTGCCCCAGTCTGTTCACATGACTTGACTTTGTGAGTTAGACAGATGACTCCAAAAGTACAGATTACTCAGTTAGGTCACTTTTATCTGCAGGCAACTCTCATGTGTATGTGGTAGGGGAGGAAGGGAGGGAGGCAAAGGGTGGAGCAGAGCTCTGAAAGGGTAGAGATTATAGCATAGCTCTATACAGCCCACAGTAAACACAGATCTCCAGTATAAAGAAGCTTACTGTCTGTGACAATCTATTAAAAAAAAAAAAAAAAAAAAAAAAAAACCCCAGCTTTCTAGGTAGAAGAATAGCCTGCATTTGCAGTGGACCCATGCTCAGTCTCACTGAATGCAATACAAATTGAAAGTCTGAAATTCTATAAATTAGTAATCACATAAGCAAGGTTTAAAAATACTGTGGAAACTGCATGAGCTACTTGCATTCAGCAGAATATAGCTCAGCTTTTTTTTATTATAATAAATGTGCCATCCATCACCTGAATGAACTGGAGAATTCTTAATATGACAGGCAATTGTTTTAACGTGGGCCTTGCTACGCTGTATGTTGACATCACTTTGCCAAAAAGTAAAATGAGAGTACAATGTGGATTATTTTCTTTAGATCAGATTCTTATGCACCATAGTCTTTATTATGATAGCTGATAGTTTCAGGCCTCGTTTAAACTGTGAATCTCAAGCATACTGTCCACCTGTCTGATCCTGGTGCATAACCTGACTGAATCCCACTCAACGTCAGCTCAGGACCAATGCACAGACCATTTTCCTCACCCTGCATCCCACGACAGTTGTCTCTACTGAAGTAAACCTAGGTGTGGATAAAAGAGGGATTCAGAGCATAGTTTGTCCAGATTCCCATCCAGATTATCAGGGAGCAAGGATTCTGGGATGAACTCCAGCACACTGTTGTTTCAGTGTACTGTACAGTTCAGATATAATGATAAAATCTACGTGTACCATTGTGGTAGCTGACCTGCAGACTCCTATCAAGGTCAGCTATAGACATTGTATTCTCAACACTTTGGCTATAGTAATAAAAAAAACAAAACCCAAAGGTTAGGTCTAAAAGGCTCACATTTTAAATCAATTACTATTTTTTTCTGGCATTTCCCCCTGTATGTAAAGTAAGCTTACAGGAAATACTAATTATTTCTCTAGTGCTGTAATACAAGTTTAAAAATCAGAAGTACAACTCTACAATAATATCATTAAAGTAGCTTGGGTAGTAGATCACTTTGACCCCCCCCCTTCATTTTTAGCCAGTCAAACTGGTGTTATGCAATCTAATGCATAGACAGCTGTAGGCAAGTCTGTATCTTTCTACAACCTCTTCTAAAAGGAGGGGTAGTGGCAAAATCTGAAATGGATATGCATGGCTTCTTTGTTTGCAGGAAGGAGAAATATAGTTCTCTCCACTGTTACTGCCAGTGCTGAATTAGTCACTACCTCTTACATCTTTCTGGAATCATAGGATGATGTAAAATAAGCATCAAATGCATCCACTGAAAGAAAAGTGATATCAAAGGTTTGATCAGTTCTGCTTGATTTGTTAGTAATTATGTGAGACAGTTGCTGTATGAGCAGTACTGAGTTTCTTGTAGCACATTGGTTTCTTAATGGTTGCCCATAACAGATCTGCAGAGAGGATACACTTACCTGGGTGTCAAAAATCAATGCTATATTTGGTGGCAAATAAGACCAAAACAGGTTTCACTGAAACCTGGAATTCAAGTTAATTGTTTTGAGCAGACTTCTTTGTTTATAGTGGGGCATTCTGACCAGTGTGCAATAGAGCTTTGTGGAAAAACATTGGACAGATCTTCTGTGATATTTAATTTAACTGAAAAAGCTTTCCCTAAACTGAGCCAGTAATAACAAAACAAACATTATTATGATAGCAAATAAGAGACTATTTTGGAACTGAACACAAATGACAGTTCCATTCCAAAGGAGAACGAAGGTTCCTCAAGCCAGTCTATAACATGCACGCTTTATTTGCTTGAATATTGTAAGGACTTCTTGACTGAACAAATTACTAGTAAACTGCTGTAAGGTAGCTATTCAAAAATAATGTATATATCAAATTCTCTTATCACAAAAGTTAAACTTATTTTATTTTTTTTAATAACATAATATCTACAAATTAAGCAAAGCCATGGATTTGCAAATAATTTCTGTATGCCCATTAGTCTTATGAGTTAGTATCTCCATATTAGTTACACTGAGGAAGAGAAGATGGCACAGACTGGGATTGTCATAATTCTGTGTTGCTGGCCTTGCTTTACAATGTAATAAGCCTGGAAAGTTTGTTCCTGGTCGTCCAGGTTGGGAAGACCTTAAACACAACAGTAGGCATAGATGCAGATACAGTCGTAGTCCACAGCCATTTCTTTTTCGTCTACTGTTCAGCTCAGTGATTTTCCTAGGAGATCTGTTGACAGCCACTGAAATATCAGTGTCACATATTTGTTCCTAATCATTCTAGTGAAAATGCTGAGATTTCCCACAAATGCAAATTACTCCTTCTATTAAACTATATATCACAGACTGGTAGGAACCACATTCATCACAACTACTCTTACAGCGTGTCTGTGCCTTGACTTACGTTTTGGTTGAAAATATTACCAAAAAGAAAATACTGTTTAATTTGTTTGAAGGTACTAACTTGTATATGTGTCATTGCATCAAAATACAGACTCAGATTTTTGCATAATACATGACTCTCCATTTCTGATAAAGTGTCAGCACCTTGGACTCATAAATCAGTTTATTGGCGTGAGAGTGAAAGTATGTGTATTTAACTGCAAATATGATTGTATTTAATGCTCTGACTGAAATTATTCTGCAGAAGCCACTAACCCAGTTTGTTTGGAAGTGTTTTTTACAAAATGGCTGCAACAGTCTATTCTCTTGCTTTGTACAGGCTTACCTCGGAGATATTGCGGGTTCAGTTCCAGACCACCACAATAAAGCGAATATCGCAATAAAGCGAGTCACATGAATTTTTGGTTTCCAGTGCATATAAAAGTTATGTTTATACTATACTGTAGTCTATTAAGTGTGCAATAGCATTATGTCTAAGAAACCAATGTACCTACCTTAATTAAAAAATA
The DNA here is from genome assembly GCF_036417845.1 of Apteryx mantelli. Lineage (NCBI taxonomy): Eukaryota > Metazoa > Chordata > Aves > Apterygiformes > Apterygidae > Apteryx > Apteryx mantelli. The sequence goes on along the minus strand of NC_089980.1, from coordinate 50,928,422 downwards.
CTTTCTTGCTAAAAAATGTTAACCGTCATCTGAACCTTGAGCGAGTCGTAATCTTTTTGCTGATGGAGGGTCTTGCCTCAGTGTTGATGGCTGATGACTGATCAGGGTGGTGGTTGCTGAGGTTGTGGTGTCTGTGGCAATTTCTGAAAATAAGACAGCAAAGAAGTTTGCCGCATCAATTGACTCTTCCTTTCACGAAGGCTTTCTCTGTAGCATGCGATGCTGTTTGATAGCATTTTACCCACAATAGAACTTCTTTCAAAATTGGAGTCAATTCTCTCCAACCCTGCCGCTGCTTTATCAACTAAGTTTATGTAATATCCTAAATCCTTTGTTGTCATTTCAACAACATTCACAGCATCTTTACCAGGAGCAGATTCCGTCTCAAGAAACCACTTTCTTTGCTCCTCCATAAGAAGCAACTCCTCATCCGTTCAAGTTTTATCATGAGATTGCAGCAATTCAGTCGCATCTTCAGGTTCCACTTCTCATTCTAGTTCTCTTGTTATTTCCACCACATCTGCAGTTACTTTCTCTCCTGAAGTCTTAAACTCCTCAAAGTCATCCATGAGGGTTGGAATCAACTTCTTCCAAACTCCCGTTAATGTTGATATTTTGACATGCCTTCCTCATTAAGCTTAATCATCTCTAGCTTTTGATTGAAAGTGAGAGACGTGCAACTCTTCCTTTCACTTGAACACTTAGAGGCTGTTGCAGGGTTATTAATTGCCCTAATTTCAATATTGTTGTGTCTCAGGGAATAGGGAGGCCTAAGGAGAGGGAGAGAGAGGGGGGAATGGCCGGTCAGTGGAGCAGTCAGAACACACACAACATTTATCCATTAAGTTTGCCGTCTTATATGGGCACGATTCGTGGCGCCCCAAAACAATTACAATAGTAACATCAAAGATCACTGATTACAGATCACCGTAACAGATATAATAATAATGAAAAAGTTTTAAATATTGTGAGAATTACCAAAATGTGACACAGAGACATGAAGTGAGCACATGCTGTTGGAAAAATGGTGCCGATAGACTTGCTCGACACAGGGTTGCCACAAACCTTCAATTTGTAAAAAATGCAATATCTGCGAAGTGCAATAAAGTGAAGTGCAATAAAACGAGGTATGCCTGTACTTGGAATTTCACTGATATGTGTCATTTTGGAGTTGCAAAAACAGGAATGAATGAGGTATTTCCCACTGGTAAAAAGATTTTACACCTTTTCGCTTAGGTCTGAGAAAGTAAAAGTAAAACAGTATGGCTTATTCAAGCACAGGAGCAATATTTTTTTTTCTCTGAAGAGAAATGCTGACAGAACATATAAGTATTTAAAGAGTGCTACCCTTGGACTTAGAATTACAGCTAAGCAGTATCCTCAGATGCTTCAGGATATACACTAGGTAGATAATGAACCATGACGTGAGTTGGGCATCTCAAGCCAGGGAAGGCAAGAATGTCCTGTACAAAGGTCCTTGATCTGCCTGGTTTCTCTCAGTAGTACAGCATTTTTCTACAAATATCAGTGCTGTAATTTAATAGAAATTGCTGGCCTTTTTTTTTTAAATGGTCCCAATCCTTTAGCCTGTAAGTCTATCAGATATCACCCATGGACTTCAGTGACAGTCCGGTTGGACTGGAGAATACCTAGAGGAATGACACACTTGCCATCATTTGAGCTTAGATTCTGGAACGTATTTGGGTCTACCAGTCTATATGAAGCTTGAGGGAGGAGGAAGAAGAGCAAGCAAAGGGTCCCATAAAATTTGGTTTCCAGAAGCAAGGATTGTGACAAGTTTCAGAAAAGTTTTGGAAATCTGTGCAGAACCCCTGTTCATGCTACCTGCTGAGGCAAAGAAACAGGCTTACATACGCTGGAATGATGCCAAGACCATCCAGTTGACCTTTGAAGTAGCTGCATTTTAGCAGTCTCCCATTAGCCTGCCATGGGGACACCTGGCCATAAGAAGTGAATTTCCCTACCTGACCTGGCAATGCTCCTGCCCTTGGTACAGTCTGTGGTTCCCTACTGCAGTTGCCTCACTGCCTGCTGTGGCTCAGTCCCCCCATGTTTTCAGGAACAGACAGAAATTGCAAGTGGATATAGGAACAAATTTGTTTTCCAAAACTTGGACCATTAGTTCTAGGGAATGTAAGGTAATATGAGAGCAATTTACAGCGCAGAGAAACAAAGGAAAACTGAACTGACACCCCAGCCTAGACAGAAGAGTTTTTCCCCTCCTTCCTCTCATCTGGACCCTTCATTGCCCCTTCCTCACTATGGTTATTTTGCCCATTATTCTCTTCCTGCAGCTTGAAGCTGTCCTTCAGCATTTATTTTTTTAATTTTTCATATTACAGAGCTCCTCAAATGCATTCAGGAACCACTGAGAAAAAGAGCAGTCATAGGGATAGGGGCTATAAAGCTGGAGATGTGGTGGGAAGAAGATCGTTATCTGAGAGATGATCTTTCTCCCAGAATGCTCTATTTAAACAAGAAGATTAAGGCCAATGGCAGAGACCAGACTGCACAGCCCCTGTAGAGGCTTCAAAGGCTGTGAAGCAGTGACAACCACCCTCTCTCACTTAGTGTGGAGTGGATATTCAGGACTAGAACAGTGGAGGCTAAAACTTCTTGTCTTGCCTGAGTTGTTGATGGAAGTCAATAAGCCAAAATTTGCTGCACTAGTAGTTCCATGGTTTTTACTAGAACTACTCTAGTGGTGGTTTGGTTGAATCAGGCTGCTCAAGAGAGTCAGGTGAGCAAGATCTGATCTATGGGCTTGAATGCCTGAAAACAGTTGCAGTTTTGTTTGATCATCAGAGGGGACAAAGGCAAGGAGTATGTTCCCAGCCTTTATAACACTGTGCAGTATTGTTTGTAAGCAATACAAAACCGTGGTTCAGATCAGTGGAGAAAATGTTCTTTGGCCTTTCTCTTTTTCAAAGCAATGTCACTTTTGACAGCTAATAGTGAAAGAGGGATGGATACACGTACACGTGTTAGGAGAGTAGTGCAATAAATAGGTTGATTTCTTGCATCTCTGTTCTGGGGCATGGCAGAGTTTCATTTGATTCATAATTTCTTCAAAATCCAATGCAGGCATCTTGATGTAAGTACACAAACTCTTCCGTGTTGAAATCTGCCCATACTAAGTGGATGCTGTTACATATATTTGGTTTTTATTCTTATTGAACCCATGGAGAGAAACCAGAAAATGGGTTTCAGAGAGCACAGAAGGAGGTAAGATATGTCATTAATTTCTGTATTTTCTGCCTTTTGCAAATTTACTCAAACCTTAATGTTATCAGTCTCAGTCCTTTCTCTCCAGGTCTCCTGAACAGCAAGCTTGTTTTGTGATATTCCAGTGGGGAGTCATAAATGTCTCTTGCCTGTTCAGAACTGAATAGGTGACTGTGTGAACGTCTGTGTAGGTTAACAGGGATGTTTATCTAACGTATTTTGAAATCAAATGACACTGTTTTCAGGATGCATTTATAATGCAGTTAGTGGTCTTCCTGAAAAATGAGGGCAGATGAGCTGGAAGCACAATGTTTATTTTATGTCAAACCATTGCTAATCGGGGCTGTCACTGAAGTGTACTGTATATCAGCATCATAAAATTTAATCAAGATAATTTGAACAAAAGGCATTTGAGAAATCTGCTTCAGTCCTCCTTTCATAGAAGTTATGTGGCCACATATTTATCAGATATATTTTTCATATACTGCTTTGAAAGTCAATGTTAATCCTTCCCTTGCTGCTGAGTTCTTATAAGAGTTATTTACCCTATTCTGTTTATTTGCTTTTCCCAGATATTAAGAATTTTATTCTCTTCTTTTGTTACATGATCCTTCAAGAACACTGAATGTTCTTCTTTGGACTTTTAATGTAACTTACCCAATTTTCTGTTATTTCCTGTCCCCTTTTCCTTTATGCAAATTACCTAGTCCCTTGGGTAGTCTGCAAATAAAAACTGCAAAATGTAAAAGGGATTAGAACCAATTAAAAATATACTTTTCCAGCTCACACTTATACTTTCTTTCTCTAGGTCTTAGATTTATTGTAACAAACACGCGTGCATAGAGCCAATGGGTAGCTGGAGTGTTTGAAGGAAATCTCTGTCCTTGCCATATCGAGGTATTTTAGGAAAATATTTTTTTGTTTCTCAGCATAAATGACTGAAATGATCCAGTAGATATTCTGTTTCTGATCAAGTATTTGATGATTAAAGTATTAAATAATATGTATTCGCTGCAGATAGAAACAGACCTAGATCTATATTCAGCCCATGGTGGTTCCTATAGTGTTTCTACCAGAAAGCTGAGCTCTAGAGCATAAGCTATTTTAAAAATACATTTCCACACCAGTAGATTCCTGGTTACTGATTTTTCTACTAGGGAAGAAAGAAATAGGGAAGCTTCAAAATGTAAATGCAGAGTTGTATACCTGAAAATTACTTCAATTGCTATTTCTAAGGTGAGAGTAATGCACAGCCATATCATTCTAAGATTGCCTGAAGATTGATGGGAAGAACTTGACTGCTTTTCAAGCACTTCTGATGCAGGTGTTCATGGGCAGTCATCTCCTCCACCTCTAGCCTCCTGCTTCTCTCCCACACAGCATCTGACTCCTACTGAAACTGCTGCACACAAGCTGTTGAGGGTCACTTCATCTTTGCATTAGGGATCTTGTAGCTCTTTACTGTCAGTGTACTGAGCAGTCTAGAGCCTTTATACATGCTCAGTCATGGTATAGAGCCCAATACATATCTTGCAGGCTTATTACTATACTATTTGAGGATGTGATTTGAAATATGCATAATCTGGAACTTCGCCAAATTACTGTCTCATAAGGTACTAGCTATAGTGCCAGCTGCTGCACTACATTGCATTAATATGCTTAGAGCTAAATCCTCCTTGCTTTAGCCTCACAACTAATCTCATTGACATCAATTTGTTCCTAAGTCTTCTAATAACTATAGGGAGTTGCCATACCTCACAGGATCACCTTCAGGGATCACAAGACACACAACTGCACTCTCTGCAGATAACTTCTCTATTAAGTAACACAGTAAACAGAACTGATGTTTGACCTCTGCTTCATGCCTGGTGATTTTTGTCTTTGAGGGTTCAGACCTTCTGTATGAATTTGTAACTTTTTTTACTTAGAACATGGAGCCTTTGATGACACTTTGAAACAGTTGAGCAGTGTAGTAGATGGGGTCATAGAAACTAAGCACGTGAGCCTAAAATCAGCTTTAATTGTTGCTCACTCTTCCTGTCTCTGCTTACAGTGAATGTTGTGACTCATGCAACTTCTTTCTGTCTCAAGGGTGGCTGGATTTTGGTGAATCCTGCAGAAGTCCTTTTTCCATACAGTTGTTTTAAAGCCTTGCAGCATCAGTCATCCATAAAACTGGGGAAACTAGTCAGTCCGTTTCATAAAACGAACATTCCTTAACTTACAAAAACTATCAACAGAGATGTGAGAATTCACAAGCATTAAAAATAAATTATTGCATTCTCTTGAGAGTTTTTGAGATATTTTCTTCAGAGCAGTGTTTTACGTTCACTTCTTTATTCATTACTACCAATAATTTGAAGCAATATCTTTTTTTGATCAGCATCCCCTGGCCATCTTTAGTTCTTCTCTAACTAACTCAGTTAGTGACAGACAGAAAGGGACAGAAGAGGATTCAGTTCTCCCAGAGTCAAAACATGTTTCCACAGTGGCCTCCTCATGACAGCTCAGCAAGAGATATGGTGTTCCTGAGGCCTGAACTTTAATGGACTGAGAGCATGTAAAATATTTATTTACCAAATTTGTCTTGCCCAATTTGCCATTTTTGTCCTGTCTCTCCCTACTGCTACCATATTAGTTGGTAAGTGCTGTGATGGATCTTTTGTCTTTTATTTTGGTATTAAGAATAGAAGAGAGGGATGTTACAGATTCTTACATGTTCACAAAATACAGGCTTTAGATCAGATGGAGAAGATAGTTCTGGCTTTTTTCTATGAGGTTCTGAATTTTAGAGCTTGGAAGGTATATGATGCTTGAGAGAAAAGTGTTTATGTATGCAAATGTGCACATTTAAATTTTTAAAGGGATCTCAGAAGGCTTTGACATGAATTTCCGTTGACTTCTGGAGGAATTTGGCTCCCAGCTGTGCTTAGTGTCTTTGGAAAATTCATCTGTAACTATATGGTCTTACCATTGGGTTGAAAGACGAAAGACAGAAGAAAAGTACCCCAAAACTGAGGGGAATGATCCAGACTGTAGTCCTGAACAGGGTAACAAACTATTTTGCTAAAGCTTTTGCAGCCAAGATACAAAAGAAATGGAACTTGTGTTCCAGGAATGCTCCTCTGTGCCTGTCACCTACTATGTGAAGGAGGTTAGTCACAATGTGGGAACTCAGGCAAGAGTCCCTACACAGCAGATTTAATCTCAAGCATATACACAAGGTGTATCTGTGGGTCAAGGCCAATTCTGCTAGCACCCAAACTGAGCCAACCGGCTTTTCATTAACATAAGCCAGTGTTGTAGATACTTACTGTAACTGTAGACTAGCTTTTCCTGCTAGATGGAAACAGCTGGAAGAAGGAAAGAAGCTGTTTCCAAAAATAGTTAAAGCTCCTTCTCTTTGCAATCCCACTCTTTCCTAGTGTGTTTTGTTTGCTTGAATACAGTCTGCAGGTTTCAGAAGACACAGTCTAGAAGTATTTTACCATGAAGAATGTTTTCAGAGGGTCTCATGGATTCCTGGAATTAGTCAGGCTGCCATCGGAAATTCTTCCATAAATACGTAGCACAATAAAGTAACCATTAATGAAATATTCCTGAGGCAACTCCCACTAGTCACCTCCTAAGTTCAAAATAAGCATGCCTGTCATTGCCACTCTTTGTGCATGAATTCATGCACAGCCATGTGTGTTGATGCAGATGAACAGCAGTGACATTATATCTCACGGCCATGCTGGTGATGCCTTGTGTTACTCATGTGAAACAGTGGCTTGAGTAATCTCTCCATCCTGTGCCCACAGGCTAGAAAAGCAGGAAGAGAAAAGATTTATGAATGCTGTGATGTGTCCAGGTTTTTGCTGTCTCTTTAAGTGACTGCATTTTCTTAACGTGGTACTGAAATTAATGGCAGAACAAGCCACAAAGAATAGTAAAAGAGGTTCTGACTTCTATTCATTTGTGCTGTGAAATCTCTTGCTCTTCTTATTGCTTTGATAAAATAAAATCCATAGGATTATTAGAATTGTGTGTATTCAGTTTTGTTTTGTATTTTGTATTTTGTATTTTATGTTGTTCTACCAACTTTGTAACAGATGTAGATGATGTTCCTGGAAAAGTCATTATATCTCTGTTCAGTGACAGATTCTTTTCACCTTACTATAGTATTTCCCTAGAAACCTACTTCTCAGTATTCTTCGGTTCTTATAGTTACAGATATTAGATATTAGATAGCTATTAGATAGCACAGCCACTGTGCTGTCTAATATATCAGCCAGAAAAGCACAAGTCATTTCAAAATAACTCCCAGTCTCACTGTCCAGTGACTGGTGCTCTAATTCCACTAGTTCCTTTTTTTGTTACAATGCCCATCTGTTATGGACAGATGCTTAGGATTGTTTCAAGAGACTTACTGGATTGTCTTTCCACGATAGGCAAACTCATGTACCAATACAGCATCTTATGCTGCTTTTACCTCTGGGTGATGTAAGTATGTTTTCAGGAATACAATGCAAGAATCTGCACCTGAAGTGTCTACTGCAGATGTCTTTGGCCTTGGATTCACCTTTACCATAATGATTGCCACCATTCAGTAGATCCTTGGAAGAATCAAAGAAATGGATGTAAATTCCCTTAGGGTTTTTTTAAATTTTCCTCATCATACCTCCAAAAATTATTGTTCTGTTAGAGAAACAGAAGCCCAGCCCTGGTCATGGCTGGCTGGTTGTTTCCTGCTTCCTGGCCAAGACTACGAAGTTAGAAGTTGACTAATTGCTTCAAGATCATCTAAAAAAAGCCACTGAGATACCAATTGAGTGATAAGGTCAAGAATAAGGAACAGCTGAGAGAGGAAGACCTCCAGAGACTGTAGCACAGGAAGCAGTAGTATTTATGGGCTATTTCTGGCTGAGACACAGCTCAGCCACTAAATTCAGTTGAATATTTTGTGTGGTTTGTGCTGATGTGTTTTATAGACTAACATTTTGTGGAACATTTCATCCAAAGATTCAAGCACCTTGTCAAAGCCCAAACACTCCCAATATTGATGGGAGCATTATACCAACATGTGTCTCTGCATTAAAAACAGAGTGCAGCCTCGCCTTTTAACAACACAAATGAAAGAATACAAATAACTTGCACAAATGCCCATATAAAACTCACCACAGTTTTGGTAACTGAATGAGAGTTGAGCGTAGAAGTTATTGGTGATGACAGAATAATATTTGAGAGCATAGTAAGATTATCTTGCTGGGAAATTTACCACACTAAAAACCATGGGGTCTGAGAAATTACATCACGATTTCTTGCAGGATTGAGAGCAGTTTGCACAGGACAGCAGTAATTACAGTACCAGTTTTGACAGGGATAAATGAGTGTTGCTAACATATAATCACTGACCAGTAAGTTCTAGAGTTTAAGGTGGCTGCTGTGTTCTCTGTTGGAACTGAAAGTAAGAACAAACATATGGAACATGGTGTTCCTTATAGGGTAGCACCCTAATTGTGGTTGGTAGTAGTTGCTTATGGAGAGCATTAAGAGCTATGTGTGCATAGAAATGATCCTTCTGCAGTATGTCCTGATCCTGATTTGCTCCAGCACCTGCTGTCAGTCAAAGATTTTAGGAATTCCTGATCTGGAACCTTCTGAAATTAATTTTTGTATTGCCGGTAGTTCAGAGAGTGTATGCTCTGCTCAGTAGACCAGTTCAAAATACAAGCTTTTAAACTAGTTTCATTTATCTGTACATGACTGAGAAGCAGGATACAATGGAGTCATCTTGCCATTAAGGAGTAGAACTGATTCTCAGGAGATCTGGTTCTACTGTGGACTTGTCAGTTTATGGTTAAGAAACTCAGTCTTTTTGTGCCTTTTATCCTTAGTAAAATGGGGATAAAGATGCCTCTGTTATTTGCCATGCTGACTTGGGGAAGTACCACATGTAACCACATGATTTTCATTGGAGGCTATATTCCTATCATATAAATGAAAAGTATTTGAAAATCCGATCATGATATAGTACTAGATTTTTTTGCCTTTCTCTCCCTCTAGATTTTTAGAGTGTGGGATATACAGACCCTAACACTGCTACAGGTCTTCCATGATAATCAAGACAGTCCTGGAGAGATGGAGATCTTTGCCATGGTACTTGACAATAACCACCGCACGCTTATCACAGGTATGTTACTGCAACTAATGTGTGAGTGCATCTCCCTTGTTGAATTTGGTTTCGTTTGACCAAAGTTGAGGACAGGAAGAAGGTATATGGGATGCACCAAATTTTGGGAGGTAAGAGTATTTATACATGTTAAGATCATTTTGAAGTGATTCTTGCTATATATGGTGCTAGTTTCAATGTGGAATTATGCATGAAAATATGCATCAAGAGAACTAAAAGCAAAAACGAGAGTAAATGAGAAGTGCTTCTCTGAAGCCAAGGTGAGCCCTCTTCAGAAAAATTAAACTACACATACCTTCTGGAGCCTTGTCATTTGTTGAAAGCTACTCAGCTGCTGATCTTCCTGGACCCCCCTTCCTTTGGCCCTCTCCTCCCATTTGGAGGTTAAAGCAGCAAAGTATAGTCTCTATATAGCCCTTACGGGTGTATTCAGACTCCTTGTTTAACTGAATAGCTACAGAGGACCCCACAATCTGTGGTTGCAGCACAACTGCACTGTCAAATTTATCAGGAATTAAATATTGCAGGAGCTCATCCCACAGTTTCTGTGCTCTGCCTCTTGACTCTCTTGCAGGGAGCCTGGAAGCTCTGAGGGCCCAGAGCTTAGCAGGTGATTTTATTTTCTCTGGCTGTATTCCTAGGGACTGTAGTCTTCTGCGTCTAAGGCAGAGAATCTGGAGACTGGCAGGGTTTGTCTGCCTCAAAGATGTAGTCACTGATATCCTGGAGTCCTGAGCTTTAAACCTCTCCTCCTGGGGCCATAGAAGCCTGAGACATACCAGGCCAATAAGGTCATGGTCTTTGAAGAGAGTTTTTTCTGTCCTTGTTTCAGGAATAAAGGCACAAAGCTTGTCAAATCTGTTTTCAGTGACCTTGTGGTTTTTGCTGAATAAACCCCAGTTTGCCAATACACCCCAGTTTTAGAAGCCTAAATATATGCATTGGACTCCAAACCACAAATTGCTAAATGGATTTAGGCATTTCCTCAGTAGAGCAAAGCATAAGGAACTTCAGCTACTCGATCTTATTTAAAAATACCCAGAATACTAATCAGTCCAGTTTTTAAGGATATTTCATCACTCTTAAGATACAGATAGCATCTTCAGTTCAAATTTACATCAGTGAGATTTTCAAGGCTCAGTCATGTAGTTATTTTACATAGCTAAATCCTTGTGAAAATTAGGTGACTTTGCCCTTATAAACACTGATTGGAGCAGTGCCTAAATAGCTTCAAAAATCTGGGCCTGGACTCTGTTAACAATCCCATTAAAAAGCTAAATGAATGTCTCCTTGTCCCTGAAGAAGTGAGAGACTGAGGCTATATGTGGGAGAATTAATCCTCATAGCTATGTACCTGACTTTCCAGAGGAGATTTTCAATTAGTCTGCTACATTCATAAATCACAAGAGTCAGTGTTTATGGATGATTTCGGCTCACCTTCATGCTTCATTTGAATATTACCACAGCATTCCTTCTGCGTCTTTCTCCAAGCTGGCCTGTATGCCTGGACTCATGCCAAGTAGTAGGCAAATTCCTCCTTTGCTACAAATCTACTGCTGACTGCTGCTCCTCTGCTGGTAGAACTGCGGTATATTGGAATTGAAATAGGAGGCTGGATGCGTGCGCTGGCTTGTGAGCCTTTGTTGTGAAAACTTTGTCCTTTCCTTTGTCTTGTCTGCCCCATCTGCCTTCCTGTCTTTGTAATCCTTCTGATCAGGGACCACTGGAAGGTGTCTGCAAATGCCATTCAGACCTGCAGTGCTGTATAAAGGAAGCTACTGAAAAGCCCTCATTGCCTGCAGATAGAACTGCTTTATCTCTAAGAATGTGGATACCATAATTGTTTTTAGTGAGTTATCTGCCAGTCAGAGTCTCATATATTTATGTTCATTCCATTCCATGCCAACCCACACTGGGACTGGGGGATTTACAGCTCCTAATGACCTTTGAGTCAGGGTATCGGTCCCATAAAAGGTGGGAAGATGGTTGTTTAAGCCAGGGAAATACTTCACAGTTGCTTAATTGGTGCCTTGTTGGGGAGCATGTGTGAACATTTTCTGTTTTAGGGAACAGACATACTCAAGGAACAGCAGAGATTCCTTACCCTGTTCAGAAGAACTCAAATGAACTTTATGGCTTATATAAAATCTTTCTATATCCAGGGAATATAAGTGGTACTGTACATAAAATGCATATATTCTATCCCCTCTCACTATGTGCAGGTTCATCTGTCATTGATATTTATCCCCTGACTCATGTGATACAAGATACAAAACAGGTTCCACAGACACATGAGAAAAGCATCAATGTTCTGGTTTACAGCAGGGCTTTTCACCAAATTGTCACTGTCTGCTCTGAGTCAATACTGAAGGTGAGTGTAAGTTGTCAGCCTTTAAACTGAAAAAGAAAGTTTCAGCTATTTTCATTATATATAAGTTACCGGGCAATTAAATAAGAGTGTTTGTTGTTTATTTTTCAAAGTGTTGGGTTTGTGGCTATTTTGTGCTCTAATTCTTCAGGGAAGTGGTAAGCCATGATAAATAAGCTATTTGGCTTCAACATCATTACTTTTGTCAGAAAACTACTTCCCTGACCTTCACTGACATAATTAGTTTCTTTTATCACTGCAAGCACCAGTCAGATGGAGTAGATTTTAGAGGCACTGGATTTGGTTGTGATTTTATTTCCTCTAGCTATGTTTTGGTACACTTTACCTGTTACTGCAATGGATTCTTGCAAGTGTAACAGAAGCAGTGAAAGTCCATTGGCTGTATAGTAGCTACAAAGGAAAATTTTAAAGACATGATGACAGATTGTGCATCCAATCAATAATTTATGGAAGCACAATTACACGTTATTCCCCAATTCAGAAGACGTATCTGGTGAGCACCTCTTTAAAGTTCAGTAAGTGCTTGAGTCCCAGTCAACTCAGTGGAATATAAATGTGTATGTAAAACACTCTATGAATCAGTATAATGCAAAAAAAACCCCAACCCACTTTGTTTAAACGGTACTGTGTAAAAGATTCTGCTCTCAGATGAAAAGATTCCTTGACTAAAATTGAAAAGTTCCTCTAGTACATGCAGTGTGCCTAAACTACACAACCTGACTTTCATCCTACTGTTGTGTTTCCTGTTCTTTTTTCTGAATCTGTTTCTATTTGGCTAGCAGTTCTTGGAGCCAATCTGCTGACCTTCTGTAGATCCTTTTCTCTTTCAAATAATTTCTTAGAACACATTTTCCTGAGCCTTCAGGATTTCAAGTCCTACTGTGAGGGAGAAGTGTTAAAAATAATGGCCAAATAGCAAGAAAAATAAAGTGATAGAAACCTCTCTCAGTTATTGCTTTTTATCAACTCACTCCTGTCCCCTGACCACAGGCTTTGTTCAAATGAGCTTGTGAGGCATTTGGGACGGGGGGAGTGAGTGAAATGCATCTAAAAAACTCTCATTTTCCAAAGCACTTAGACTTAGATCACAAGAGTTTGTAGGTATCTAGCTCCCATTCAAGTCAATGAAAGTTAAAAACTTAAATACCTTTCAAGGATCTGGCTGCAGGATTCTCCATTCATTTCAATTTATTCATTTCATTTCAGCCTCAGCCTCTTAGAGACAGTTGTTTGGACACTGTTTTAGAAATGAACTCAGTCACTCAGTAGATTTTCCAAGAACTCCTAGATACCTAGTACCCACTGATTTCAATGGGATATTAGTATCTGAGTGATTTTAAATATTTCCTGGACATTTTCAGATACATAATGATAATGACCATAAAAATGTGGTCCTCACAAATGTTTGTTCTTCCTTGTCAAATTTTGAATTGTGTTGAATGACTTTCACATTCTTACTGGTCTATCAGCATCCATTGCCTCCAACATCTGCAACCTCTTCCCACCCTGCCAAGCTAGAGATTCATTCTCTGACCATATTTATTTGTGTTGAAACATTAATAAAAAAAATAAATGTGCCTATTAATTCTACTAGTTACATTTGAATCAACTGAAAAATAGTCACCATGCAAGTGTCATAAAACTCGCAGCAAACATAACCAGTCATTACAGGTGTAATTAACAGTGTGACACTGATTATCAGAGGTACTGAAGACCTGCACTAGTCATTAATTGCTGATGGAGTTAGGTGGCAGGATTTGTAGGAAGAGGTAGTATCCATTTTTGGGGCCAGCTGGTCATATATGCCATTCCTTTGGAGAAAGGCTTGTTTGTGTAAATGTTTGTGTATTTTATACACCTAATAAAGATGTTATTTCTCACTGTAAACCTTCCCTTCCATAGACCATGGTGGCCAGAAAACCATTACAATTGCAAAATAGTTGTGGGCATTCAGTGATGTAGAAATTCAGATTCAAACAGTGCATCTGATGTGAGTAGCTACTTCATAAATCCAGTTAAATCCAAGCTATTCCATTACAGAGGCCAGACTTTGTACTGGTATTTCATTATGAGGCACTGTTTAAAGTCCAAAAAGGCTTAGATGATCCAGAGATGTCCAAAATCCTTAGATCCTTAGATGTCCAAAAAGGCTTAGATGATCAGATATAGTCGTTCCTACACTTTCAGACCAAATATTTATGAAGACCCTCATTTGGATATTCAGCATAGAAATTATAGCTCTAACCATTCTTTCTAGTTAGATTTCCTTGATTTTTGCCTTGTAAAAACTCATATTTAACAACAATCTCTCTGACTTAACAAGGGTCTCTCTCATAACATATTAAATAGGCCTCTCCATGCTACAATGGCTTCACTGCAGAGTGGGACATTTTCAGAGAAATGACACATTTATTTCAGTGAAATAGCACAGTATTGTGATAGTGAATCTGATGAGCTATCAGAGAGCCTATTTCATGGGATGTGAAAATTTGCCCTTGGAAGTATTCATCTTTCTGCAATTACACTAGAACAGATTATGTGAGTTTTTTGGAGGATGGAGTGCAAATAATTAACATCTTTTTTTTTAGGTCTGGGAGCTAGTAACAGGGTATCAAATATATCAGATTGAAGATGCACATGGGCTGAATATTAAAGTGACCTGTGCAGCCATTGAAGAAAAAGGTTTTCATCTTGCTACTGGGACATGTGATGGTAAAGCAATTAAATAATTACCACCTTTTCATTAATGTTATTTAAAATTACGTATGGTATGAGCAGTCAGAACTATCTGGCTTGAAACACTCTGTCTCAGTGAGAGAAGGAAGTGATTTTTGGCCGTCCTCCAAAATGGAGAGGAGGTATGCACAGAAAGGAATACGCAGCTTAAAGTCTGGGGAAAAAGGGGTGGGTTTTTTTGGTCTTGTTTAGGGTTTATTTGATAGGTGATTCATTGAAAGGTGATTTTAGTTTGCTTGAACTCTGGTACTTCGCTAGTCTGTTGCTTTATGGAAGACTACCTGCATAGCTCGTGGTGTGAAAAAGTGTTTCCTCATAGGAATTAGGAGCTAGAGCTGGGTACCACTGTAATTAGATGATTCCAGATTCAGTAGACAAATTTCTGTTTTAATAACCATTCCAAAAGGCCTAGGATTAAACTGTGCATAGTAGCTGTGAGTATCCACCTTTGTTATGCAATCTCTAAAACACTTTGAGCTCTGCACTCCTTCTGAAATGATACCACTTAGATAATCCAATGTAAATTGAACTGTAAAAAGTATTGCATTTGTTTCCTGAGGAAAATATTCCATATATAAAAAATTTGGTTGTTAACTTTACATTGGAAACCATTTGCTAATTCCTTACAGTGGGTCTGCTAGAGTTAATATTGTAATGATGGTGTATTTTGGACTCTCAGCATCCCTATGTGGTCTTACTAAAATTGGCTTCCGCCTGAGATAATTTAACTCAGCTTTCATGAATTCATATTCAAGCTCAGATGCTCAGCTCAGGTATTTTTCACATTGTTTTCATTAGCATTTTATACCCCTGTAGCTCAAGAAAGTTGCATTAAATTGAAGGTAAATATGCCAAAATATGTGTCCTCTTCAAAGTTAAATGTTTGCCACTTCAAAAATACTGCATTAACATTATCCAAGTTTGCACTGTGTTTCATTCTTTGCTATAGTGAGACATGGTTTCCATTTTAGTTTAAAATGGTATTCATATAAAATAGATCCTTTTACAATGGGAACATAATGAGTATAGTGGCATTTATAAGACAAACATAGCAAAAGGACATTTTTTTCCAATTTGGAAAAACAGTTATTTTGAACTAGCCAAAGCATGGAAGTCTCAGGCAGAAAGACAGACAGACATTTTAATAATTTAGTTGTAAGATACTGGAGAAAAGTCATTTTTCAAATTTTATAGTGTCTCAGCTGAATTTTATAGTGTCTTGCAGACACTGAACACTAGAATATACATATATTTTGAATTTTTCCCCTGTGTTATTTAGGATGTATTAGTTTTAGATAATGTGACAAAACCTCTCCAATTTATTCACGAGGGCTACACTGTATTTTGCTGCAAACTTTAATAATTTTGTTATCTGTTAACATGGCTGAATAATTCTTGATTTCTTCTCATATTCAAATGTTCAGAAGTGCACGCCTGAAGTATTAAAATACGTGAAATATATGAAAGCTGCCCTCACACAAAGAGGAGATAGCCTTTTCCACACAGCATGGTGACTAATGTTTCTTATTTATGCTTGGGAGCAGAGAATGCATCCTTTATGGATCTTAAGAGCACAACAGAAAGTGAATGCTATCAAGCCTTACAAAAGTGGAGTCATATGTGATAATTGCTTCACATAAGATAATGTTCCAGTTCCTTCTCCTCACTAGTTCTGTGAGATAAGTCTAGTGATCGGGGTCACTCTGCTCCCTGCTGTAGCTCAGACCCTGAAGTCTTCTGTCAGACTGCCCACCACTCTGCTTATTCTCTGATGGCTTTAGTCCAGAAACAAAAATGAGATAGGCAGTGGACTTTCATCCTGGGCTGCAACATAAAACAGATGTGAAAAAAGAAGGAAAAATAGCAGGGCTATCAGTGAAGGTGTTTTCTGGTAAGGCTTGTCTCCCTAAGGGTGCTTTCCTAAGAAACACATACACAATAACATTACTTTTAAAAGATCAGTGACCTAGCTCTGAACCTTCAATTGGTTTTTATTTCTTTTCTCCCTCTTCCTGTCTGACCCATTTCAAGTTTCTGAATTTGAAACGTGTTATTCTTGAAAGGTCATTCCCTTTTGTACATTTTCTTCATTCCTGTTTAGGAACAGTGAAAGTTTGGGATTTTGGAAGTGGGCAGGAAATGAAAGCCTTGCCTTTGGCCCAGCACAGCAAAGATGATAGGCATCGTCTGCTTCAAGTAGTTTATCTGAAAGCTAGTCAGAGTCAACATGTGCTTCTTGTTTTGGAGCAGAGTGGGAAGATGAAAATCATTCAGGTTTTTCATATATATGTATACATATATGCATATGTATGTAATTTTTTTCTAATTTAATTTGGTAGCTCCTAATTTTAAAGGTAAATAGAGACTTTTTTTCCTTAATCAGTACGTAAACTCTTAGAAACTAACAAGGAACAATCCATTTTCTGCATATCATCAAATTAGTTTTCTGCATTTCTAGTTAAGTGTTAATATTAGTCTGTTGCTCTTTTTTCAGCATTCTGATCATTTCTTTCCATGCACTCCCTATAATGGAACATGAACATTTTTCTCTTTGTGATTGAGCTTTTGTGATTCAATTTCTGAATATGTTGTCACAGTTATCAAATTAACCTGTGGTTGCTGGAAAAGAGCCACAGGATCTTATGTACTTGTGCATGCGTATACTGTCACTCATTAAAGTTAATAGGAATGCTCAAATAAGTGAAGTTATATATGGTTGCAGAATCTGATTCCTATGTCTTAAAATTGTTTCCCTTCTTTTCTCCTTCATAAATTAACATTAAAGGCTGAGATGCTCCCTTCTGAATTATTGATGCAAAGGGACTACGATGGCCTGAATCATTTAGAGAAAGTTTGCAAAGCGACTCTGAGGCTTCATCATGTGCTGAAGCTGTGTAAACTCCCAGTCCTGGTATCCATTAGCTTTTAAAGAAAAAAACATTGACATAAATGTATTGTGGACTTGTGTATTTGATACATGTTGTTTTCCTAGCATGTATATTACATGACAAAATTGGATTTTGTATGCATTGGTAGAAACCAGGAACCTGACACTGAGCAGAGTCTGCACAGACTGAGTCATGGCTACCATGTGCAGAACTCCTCAGAGCCATTTATTCTTCTTGGCTTATATAGCCAAATGCTCCCTACCTTGTTTACCTAATATATACATGCTGGCAGTTCACAAAGGGAGATGAAGCACCACATTACTCCTAAAGATAATGTTTTAGTTATGAAAAAAATATCTGGTGCCTTGATTCCATTCCCTAGCACTGATGCAATGGGGATTTGCGTAAAGTAACACTGGCCACTCTGTGGCCACTCTGATCAGAATAGCTCCAGATCTGGCTGTTGTAATGATACCCCTTGGACTGGCTGTAACATTAAAAACTGCAGTATTTAAATGCTTTCCTTTGCATTAGAGAACTCATCTCAGTAATATTTACATGATTTACTAGAGTGGTGTAAGAAATAAGAATTAGCTCTGCTGTTTACGCAGCAGTGGCTTTCAGCTGTGAAGGAACCAGCATCCATTTGGGATGCTTCTTCAAGTGTATAGGAAGGATACACAATCTACACAAGAGGAGGAGGAATTTTGCTAAAATGAGCTGATCCTCACCTAAACATTTTCTCTTTTTAAATAGAAGAAGCCTTTTTTATAGGACACCATTGTTCTCAGGCCTCTTTTCTAGAACTCTACCCTGGGTCATAGATCAAGGGCAGCTGAACATCCTTAACCCCAAAACCAGAGACTCAGATCCCTCCCAAGTTCGGTCACTCAATCCACTCCTTCAGAGGGTTGCTAGGTTCATTGGAGAAGGACACCCCAAGCTTAGCCAAGGAATCACAAGTTAGTCACAAGAAGTTTACTTCTAAAGCATTGAGGTACTGATCTTTTACAGTAAAAGCTTTAAAATTTTGCCATTGTTATTATAGATGGAGTTTATCCTGTTTAAAGAGTTTTTAGTTCACTAGCAGCTGAGACAGACTAGAACTGTTCCTGCAAATCCTGCTTATGTACTCAGCCCCACTGCTCTGAATAAAGTCCTGCTCTTTAATAGTACCTCAGGCCTAGTGCCATGTTCTCATGAGGCAGCTGTACCTTTTCCTCTTCCACAGCTACCTCTCAGCCTCAGTGCACTCCTTGGGCCATGAAACAGCACAGATCATCTTCTTGGGGTTTTGATAACAATCCTGTGTAGAGAGACTGTCCCAATTCAGCCACCGAGCACTGAGACTGAGATACTTGCCATTCCATCCCAGCCATCTCTATGCCATAAGGGGTCCTTTTAATATTTACTGATAGTAAACTCTCATGACTCAGGATTCAATATCAGAAACCTCAAAGGCCTCAAGCCTGTAAACCTGTATGAATTTTAACCTCTCCAACTATAGCCCAGTATTCCTCTTGTTACGTTTTTCCTCTATGGGGAGTATGTGGCCATGGTATTATCCTGCAAGAAAACTCAGTATCAGAAAAGATTTTGATTAAAGGATTTTTTTCTACTAAAATCCTAAATTAAGAAAGTGGCTTCTTAAAAACTGATACAAAGTGACAAGGCAGTAATACATCATATTGACTTCCTGAACTTGGCTCAATTTCCAGTCTACCTTGTGTTCCTTTCAGCTAAAAATTAACGGGATGCATTTGAAGCTTACAATTGGGGCCTGATTTCTCAGACAAACTGTCTTTTTTAGGAATTATCTTCTTCAGATTGGAATGTTTTACTTACGACAAAATTCTCTGTATGAACCCTTAAATCCACTGTGTGAAAGGGAAGGAAGATCTATAGGGAGGAGTAATAAGACTTATTAGCCAGATGATACATTTAGGAAAAAACATACAAGCTTTTGTCTTGGTATATAATTTATTCCTTATGAGTCTCCTGCTAGTAAAAAGCTGGTTTTGCTTTTGATATTCAGATTTTTCTGAAATACTAAGCCCAACAAACGCCCCCCCAGTGTTATTAATGAAATTGTTAAATCATGCATGTGATGCAAATGTATACCTCAACAAACAGGTTGATGAAGAATAGTTGAATCTCCTCCAAGTCTATATGAATCTAAGTACATTAGCATTGTGGCATATAGTTGCAGAACTACTTTTTTTACACTAATCTTTCCAAGATAATGAGAAATACAGGTTATTATTATTGCCTTTTTAAAGAGGCTTTAAATGTGATAGGTAGCAAGGTAAACTTGAGTAGCATCCCCAAAAGAGTTTACTATTTGGAGGAATCTGCCATGCTGTTGCCAGGAATAGCAGATGCTCTGAAATAGCCTGCCTGTACAGCCTGTCCACATGAAGTTCATAGACTGATGAATGCATTTCTTGTTCCAATCTAACACCACGTCCATGAGGCACTAGCAAATCACATAGTAGCACTGTATATAAAAACATGCAACCTAAAACCAGCAAGATCATGAATAAGGTAACAGCTTTTTATAATTGTACATGGATTTATTCTCTCTAATACACAACATAGTACATTGTGGTAGACATGAAAATACCAAGCATCTGGAAGAACAAGCATTTCTGTAGAATGCTTTCTCCCCATGAAAATCACAGTGAAAGAGAGCCTCCTTATAGAGCAGCTCTGAAAACTCACGTCTCACAATATTAAAACTTGAAATAAATAATTAAATCTGGTATTTCTGAATTAGTAAAAGATGCTCTGTATTCAATTTACTAACAGCTTAGAAAGCAATTTAACCCAAATACTGCTGTGACTAAATTTTATTTCGGAAACTGCACAGAAATACTGATTAAAATTTTTAGTCCTTCTCCCAGGGTATTTCTTGTTTGATACATTTAATACTCATTCTGGAGTTCAAGGCATCTATGAAAACAGAACAAAACCCAAGGAGCTGATTTTTTTAACACTTCCCAAAACAGAAATATAGAGATATGAAGGTTAAAGCAGAAACTAGATACTGAAGTGGATTTGTTATAGGTGGAAAAACTATCATGATAACTCCCACTGGCTCTGCGCACAATGGGGAAAGATCAATAACTGAGAGCCATGGCTGAACCAAAGACCTTGAACTTTTCACACAAGTGGGACAATCAGCAGCTTTGCTGACATGTTAAATATGAACTGGTGATTACCAAAGTTGATAAAAAAAGCAGCTGTAACTGAAGTGACAGCTCACTTTAAGTGGGTAGTTAAACTGCAGACAATCAAAAAACTCCAAACTCCACAGCTAGTCAACTTCTAATATACCAGCAGGTAATTCAAAGTGAGCTGAAATATCTCTAACTGGTGCTTCCGTTTGCACAGCAGGCATATGCTAGGTGAAGTGTGTAATATTTTTTGTAGTTTGGCACAAAAAAACAAGGTTTTGGCACACACTTACAGATCTTTTACTTATGAATGCAAAAATGCTTTCCTTCCTCTTTCATTAAGTCAATTGTTTTAATAGGGTAACAAAGTTCAAACATATCTAAATGTTACATGGGTGCTTCCTGAGGCAGTGGTGTTTCCACGAAAGAATCCAGTTTTGTCTCTGTCACTGAAGCCTGACGCCTTACAAACACATGAATTTTTTCCAGACATTCAGCTGTTACCTGACACCAGTTCTCTAAGCAATGAAACAGAGGTGAGAAACACTTCAAATTTCAACATCATTTAGAAAAGATCAAAAAAAAGGTTTACTATGCAACTGAGAACTGCATGTTTTAACAACAGGATGAAAACCAAATAAGTATTCCAAACTTTTCAGTACACTAAAAGGTCTAAAATAAATCATGTAAGAGGGTAATTGTTTCTATGGAGTATATTTGCCTAATAACCCACTGCATGGTTGTCTCCAGGATTAAGCACTTCCCATTCCTGTACAAAATTATAAGTTGAGGTCCTTGTATGATGAGTCTTTTACAAAGGAAATGCATTTCAATAAACTGATCTTCAGTAATAGTGGCACATAAAGATTGGGCAGGCTGTTAATGTAATTTCTAGCCCTGTATGTAACTGGTGAAATATCTTTCCCATTTCAAATAACATTAAGCACTGACTTGCCAAATCTCTCTTCCCAGAGCAAATATTTTTTCACAGTGACTGTGACTAGTGCTGCAGACATCTGCAGAATGCTGCCTTTCACTGTGCTTTTTAAAAAAGTGCTTCTAGTTCTTGTTGCTGTATAAAACTGCCACAGTGAGTTGCAGATAATAAGGGCTCCTGGCTAATAGGAGATCATCTGCAAACATAACTCCTTTGTGAGCTCTACTATTTCTACTTCAGAATAGGTATGGAGAAAGCTGCTGCAGTTGATGCGCTAAACATTTATTTACCTTGGATGAGTGTAGAGAAGCCAAAGTGAGTGTAAATATCACAGCTCACTATTTATCCTTACTTCTGGTCATCTCCAGCTATACCTCTCCAGGACTCCTTCCTCCAGCAGTGTTATCATCTGCCTGGTATCCTTTTTACTTTCCAATCTAGTATTTTTCCTATATTCCTTCCGCATGGACTTTAGGAGAGAACCTTCACCGAACTTCATCTCAGAGAGATTTGAGAGGTGGTGGAGTCTCCTTCTCTGGAGATATTCAAAACGCGCCTGGATGCAATCCTGTGCAATGTGCTCTAGGTGACCCTGCTTGAGCAGGGGGGTTGGACTAGATGATCTCCAGAGGTCCCTTCCAACCTCAGCGATTCTGTGATTCTGTAAAGGACACAAAATATATCTGAGCAAACTGTTCATCATGTAACAGCCAAGTTCTTTAATTACTGCCACTCTGATCATTATAGCATATAACACAAGAAAAAGGGGATAGTCAATGAAATGGAACAGTGATGAATTCAGTCGATACACAGGGCAATTACTTTTACTTTACACATTACCAGATCACTGGCAGGAGCATAATCACATTTAAAGGAGAAATGGATGCTTATTTAGCTAACAGGAATACTCAGTGATACAATGGTTAATACTAGGAAGATATTTTTGGAAGGAATACAAAACTTGAAGCTTCAATTTTTAAATCAATCAAAATATTAGAGATTAATAAATAACCTTTCAGGATGCATTTTACCCTCCATCTAACTACTTTTTGATTTAGTCTCAGTCTAAATTGAGGTACTGAAGAGTACTGAACACATAACCCATAGTTCTGATCTGGTGTTGCAATTCCAATGCAATGCAAAGCACTGCCCACTTAATCTTGTTTTTAATTCCATTTGGATGTAGAAGACATGTTTATGTACTAGACATTACTAATAAGAGTGATCCCATATAATTAAGACAGTCTAATAATTGTAGAACACGAGTACAAATTATCTTTATTGCATTTGAGTGTACAGGGAAAGGTATAGAGTCATAGGTAGAAAGGACAGGTGAATGGATGGGCAGGCTGATAAGCAAACTGTTTTTAAAACACGAGAACAGAAAGCAAGGGATAAATTCTTCTGTGCTATTCCAAGAGCTTTATGAATGGTCTTGAACCATTGTCCCTATCAATAAAAAGTGATAGTCACTTAAAAAGTTAGGCTATGCTAGGGTTTACCATACAAAGTCTCTGAGACAGCAAGCTCTTAATACCAGTTCTCAATGCTTAATCAAAATCTAGTCCACTGATCTCCCCTTATCCAATGAACTAGTCATCTCAGAGAAGTCACAGAAGACTATCAGATTGGTCAGGCATGATTTCCCCTTCATAAATCCTTGCTGACTACTCCCACTAACCTTTCTGTCCTTCATGTGCCTCAAAATAGTTTCCAGGATTACTTGCTCCATCACCTTTCCAGGGTTCGAGGTAAAGCCAACTGGCCTGTAGTTCCCCAGATCCTCCTTCATGTCCTTCTTGAAGACAGAAGTGACATTTGCTTTATTCCAGTTCCCAGGAACCTTTCCCAGTCACCATGACCTTTCAAATTGAGAGTGGCCTCATAATGATATCAACCAGCTTTCTCAGCACTCATACGTGCATCCCATCAGAGCCCATGGACTTTTGTATGTCCAGTTTGTTTAAATGTTTCCTGATGTGATCCTCCTCCACTCAGGGTAGGTGTTCCTTGTGTCAGACTTTCCCACTGGTCTCAGAGACCTGAGATTCCTGAAGATAAGTCTTACCAGTAAAGACAGAGGCAAAGAAGGCATTGAGTACCTCAACATTTTCTGTGTCTTTTGTCACCAGGTCCTGTGCCCCCTTCAGCAGCAGACCCATATTTTCCCTCATGTTTCTTTTGCTGCTGATGTACCTGTAGAAGCCCTTCTTGCTGCCCTTCACATGCCTCGCCAGATTCAACTCCAGGTGGGCTTTGGCTTTTCTAACCCCATCCCTGCACACTCAGACTGTGTCTCTGTATTTCTCCTGGGTGACCAGACTCTGCTTCAGCCTCTTGTAGGCTTCCTTTTTATGCCTGAGTTTTGTCAGGAGCTCCTTGCTCATGCATGCTGGCCTCCTGCAACCTTTGCTTTATTTCCTGCTCATTGGGAG
Source organism: Apteryx mantelli (assembly GCF_036417845.1). Lineage (NCBI taxonomy): Eukaryota > Metazoa > Chordata > Aves > Apterygiformes > Apterygidae > Apteryx > Apteryx mantelli. Next base: position 50,904,440 of record NC_089980.1, on the reverse strand, counting down.
GAACCAGTCATGACCTGGAGGAGGTGATCCTAGAAAATCAGCCAGCTCTCCTCTGGACTCCTCTTCCCTCCAGGACTGTATCCCATGGGATTCTTCCAAGCAGGTCCCTGAACAGGCCAAAGTGTGCTCTCCTGAAGTCGAGGGATTTGATCCTGGTTTTTGCCTTGTTCCCTCCTCTCAGGATCATGAATGCCACCGTCTCACGGTCACCGCAGCCAAGGCTGCCCCCAGCCTTCACATCCCCAAGCAGTTCTTCCTCATTTGTAAATGTGAGGTCCATCAGAGCACCTCCCCTCATCAGCTCCTCTGTCACCTGTGTCAGGAAGTTATTATCAGTGCGCTGCAGAAATCTTGCTTGTGCTCTGCTGTGTTGTCCCTTCAGCAGATATTGGGATGGTTCATGTCTCCCATGAGGAGCAGAGCCTGCAAACATGAGGCTTCTTCCAGTTGTCTGAAGGTTTCATCTGCTTCCTCCTGATCAGGCAGTCTGTAGCAGACATTCACCACAACATTGCCCACATTGAACTGCCTGCTAATCCTGACCCATAAGCACTCGACTGGCAGCTCTCCATAAATTCCCGTTGCTCTCTCACATAAAGGGCAACTGCTTCTCCTCACCTTCCCAGTCTGTCTTTCCTCAAGAGCCTGTATGAATCCATTGCAGCACTACAGTCGTGTGATCTATCCCACCAGGTCTCTGTGATTCTAGTGAGATCATAGCCCTGCAACTGTATGCAGACTTCTAATTCCTCCTGTTTGTTCCCTGTGTTGAGTGCATTAGTGTACAGGTGCATCAGAGAGGTGCCCAATCATGCCGATTTCCCAGAAAAGGTAGGGGCGCTTCCCCCATAACGCTGTCCTGTAGACAACTTCCTTCCTTATGTGCATGTGCTTGAGCTGGGCCCCTTTCAGCCCTGTTTTGTTGATTATGAAGTCTCTCCTGCCTATGTCACCCTGCACCTTTTGTTTACCAGCCTGGTTCACCTCTTCCTCACATGATTGTTGGTCATCCTTTCCCTCCCCCATCATTCCTAGTTTAAAGCTTTCCTCACCAGGTTGGCCAGCCTGTTGGCAAAGATGCCTTTGCCCCACTTAGTCATGTGGATCCCATCTCTTCCTAGCAGTCCTCAATCCTCCAAGAGGGTCCCGTGGTCATAAAAACAAAAATCCAGTTGCTGACACCAGCTGCCCAACCAGTTTTTGACCTACAGAATCTGTCCACTCCTCCTCAAACTCTTCCTCCTCACTGGCAGAACTGAGAACACCACCTGGGCCCCAATGTCCTTGACCATCACCCTCAGAGCGAGCCATGCAGTCACACTTGATACATGCCGGGACTCCCCTAGCAGTGTCGTTGGCACCCACATGGAAGAGCAGCAGGGAGGCAAGTCTGAGGGCCAAACGAGCCTTGGCAGCCTCTTCACAGTGTCCTGGATCTGAGCCCTCAGCCAGCAGCAAACCTCCCTGGACGGCATATTGAGTTGACAGATGGGGGCTTCCAGCCCCCACAGCAGGGAATCTTCAACTATTAACATTCACTGCTTCCTCCTGGTGCTGCTGGATGTCTCAAATACAGTAGCATTTGAATAAAATGCACTGAATTTATGGTTGCTGTAGATACTGTCAATTTAGACATCTTGTTAAATTAATGGTTAAAACATTTAACTCTCTAGTGTCCCCATTACTGCTACTAAAACTCTTTTTTAATGCTTTTGTAGAATTTTGTACCTTCCAGGGAAATGAAGTGCTTTGATGTGTTAAAAGTAGAAGGATGCAGTTTATTAGCTACAGGAAGTGCAAACGGTGCAATAATTTTGTGGGGTTTTGAAGCTGCCTCTGTCAGATGTCTGTAAGTAATATTTGATCTCCAGTATTTCACTCTAACCTTTCAAACAACATATTGGAAATTCTAAGATAGATTTTTCAGTATTCTCTACTAGAAGTATCATTCCTGATGTGTGACCCATCTGTCAAGGGTGACTGAGAAGTAGGAGTTAAGAGTAGCAATTTATCTCCCCCCTACACCAACCTGCTTCAAGATTATTCTGTTAGCCAGTACGCTGGCCATTTGTGGAAGGGGTGATGTAATCAAGAATGGGGTTTTGACATAATTCAGCACCACCACTGAGGAAAACTGTCCCTAAGTCTCCCTGTCATTGATTAGTGGCTGCTACAGAGCTGTAGAACCATCCTTATTTTGGATGTTTCATATTTGGGAGGACATCTGGAAAGTAATGCTATTTCCGCTGATAATGGCAGAAGTGCTGCATTATCAGTGTTTGATGTGGTGGCAGTTCTGCTCCCTATTTTATCTTACTTCTTCATCTTTGTTTTGGAAATGAGTGTGCCTCAGAAAATAAAGTAAGTAGAGGTTCTTTCACCCAGACATATACAATCTTTGAGACACTTCTCCACATCCATATGAAAATTTCTGGCACAAAGTAGGAACAGGCAAGCAGCTTCAGTGTAGGCTCTTAAATGACACTTTCAAAAGCTTTGCACATTTCTTTTTTATCTTACAATGTGCCTTGAGAACAGACACTGCAGTGGATAGGCTGTTGGTTTGTTCTACTGTTCTTGTTTGGCTAGAGAGGTTTAGTCTGCATCCTTCCCTCACTGGTAAGGAGATGCCTTTTATGGATGTGTAGCTGAATATCCCAACCATTCATTGAAAAGGGAAATTGAAATGCCCACAAAACTCTGTTACAGCCATTGCTTACAGATTGGGATTTAATTATATTTAGATGTGCTTTCAGATGGGGAATTTGGCTGTCTTTCCATTAAAAGATCCCTTAACCTTGAATTTTGGGTGACAATGGCATTACCAAACTAACTTTTAAAAAATGAGACAGACAGAAATAAGCCTGTCACAGACTGCTGAGCTGGGGCTGTGGGATTAAGCAGTGATCTTGATCTTGAAAGTGATAAAGATGGAGTAATGGAAAGATGTTCCATTCCAAGAGGTGAAGGGGAAGGACAGCCATCACTGCTTGCCTGAAGGGGTAAGGTGTCAAAGAAGAAAAATGGATGATTCAATAAGCGACAAGAAAAAAGATATGACCAGTTAAAATCTACACAACCAGTTTTGTCTTAAATGAAAGAAATTAAATTCTTTTGCAGAGGAGAGTACTGTTTTGGCAACAGCTAATTTTTTTTAGGATTACTATTTTTTTGTATTATCCTCTGGTCTTTTTTTTTTAACTTTCATACTGTTCTAATAACTTGCCTTTCTCCAATTCTGTATTTTTCCCCTCATGCTCATTTTAATTGTCTTCTTATTCTTACCTTCAAGTCTGATGAAGATAATTTCCTTTTGAAATAGCTATTCTTTCTCATAGACAATTTAGGGAAATTCAGGCAATTTGAGGGGGCTGGGGAGAGACACAGCTCTGAGGAATGTTTTACCATACCCGCCCATCTCCTACCCACTAAGGAGTAGAGGCATTTTGTTGAAACACCTCTATGATTGCAGGTGACTAACTGCCCAGATCTGATTCGACATCAAATATCACTGACCAATTTTGCCTGGTTCTAGCAAAAACTTTTAACAAGACCAGTAGTAATTAATATAAAACCTTGTTGGTTAGTTTGGTTTTTGGGCAATCAAATTGAGGGGAGAAAAATATGTTTTAGATTGGTACAAGTTGAAAATTTATTTCATTTTCTTCACTTCAAAAGAGTACAAAAATTCATGTGGGAAAAACGTTTACTTCAGCTTGAAATGTTTAGCTGTCAGTCACTTGGAATAAAGAGGAAATGCTGAGAGTCCTCTCCACTCAAGAAGCCTATGATTAAGGTACTTCTCAGTACTTTGGAGACATGGGCTCAGTTCCTACTTACATTTGGATGGTTTTGAACCTACATCTCCCACAAGGGTCCTTTAACTATCATGTTACAGGATACAGTGCAGTGCAAATGGCAAAGGGGAATCTTCATTTTCTTTTCTTGGAACAATATCAGTTTGCATGGAGTTCTTAGCTATGTAGGGAACCACAAGATAGGAAAGAAAGATCCATACCTCCCAGGTCTAGTCAATTATATTTTCAAAGTGGAGCAGCGTCAACAGGAATGGTTGAGAACCTGCCTTTGCTTCATCATAATACATGGCAGCTCTTTGGCAGGTGGAAGATGTGCATTCCAGTGCCAGAGTCAATATTGGCATTAGTCTTTTCAATTATTACTTTTAGTTCAAAGTCGTCAGTAACAAAAAGAAAACCACAGATCACATGTCCAACAAGGAGAAATCTGAAGTGATTTTGGAAGTCTGGTAGAGATCTTCCTGTTTGCTCCTGGTTACACGTAATATGCTTCAGGAAATACAGCAGTTCACAGAAAGTGACAAAATGGTGCAGGATAATTCCAGAAATTCCCTTCTGGAGTAAGCTGCCACATCAGGAAAGTGAGCAATGACAACATATCAGGTTAGACTGAGTGGAAAGGCATGATGGTTGTTCTGTGTTGGTTATGGAATACAGGCCTTTTTAAGACCATCCAAAGTCAAGATTTAGCTATGCTATCCAATAGTTTCGCAGCATCCTTCATGTGTAAAACTGGCACGTCCGTGAGAAAGTGAGCTAAATTTATCTGCACAACAGGAAATAAAAGCTCGACTGGAGTTTTGGCGCTGTCTCCTCTTCCTTTGCTTTTGCTTCCCTGTATATCAGGAGGCCAATTCATGTGGATGCATGGAAGAAAGGGAAGTCAATACTTTGCAAGTAGGGTATTATGCCCAGGGGTTACATAACTGGATTGAATGCCAGGAACAAGATGTTTTTCTAATATTAACTTAGCTAGTTAATTTCAACATAAGTTATTTTACTTTTGTCTTAAATACTAATTCTCAAGGAAATACATGGTGGAATGAAATGTTCATCATTCCATCAGATTCCAGTTTTTTCTGGCACCAGCACATTCTGTACCTACTCTTCACTATCATTAATCTATCAATCATCACTGATTAACTGATTTTGGAAAACTGTGTCTAAAACTTTCAGCTGACATATGCTCTAGGAAACAAAATGTTTAATTTTTTAGATTACCAATAAAGTCTACAGCTTTTTCTGGGAACAATACACAGCCTACCTGACATATCCTGTGCAAACATATTTATTTTCAGGTATAAAATTAATGAAGACAGCCAGACTTCAGTTTCTCAAACACCTGGAGTCAATGCTGTGTTATTCCTTGTCCACAGTGCTTTCTGCTCCAGGTAACTGTATGCATTGTATCTTTTACCAGGGCAGGGGCATTCATTTGGAATTTTGCTGTGTAAAACTGATGTAATTTTTGTCCAGGACAGCTATTTAAAATTGGGGTTTTGTTTTGGTTTTGTGTTCGTATTTAATTAATTCAGTGTCAAGTCTAAGCAGTTAATTAGTTTTCCCATTCTTAAATTTTTGATATGTTTATCAATGCATGTTATATGGTCTTTTTTTTTTAACCACTCCACTAAGCTATCTTTTCATGATCAAAATGACCTCCGAAGTCTCAGTTCTGTTCCAGATGAAGTCAACTTTTGTCTGGTATTCATTCTCCTGTGTACTGTACCTTCTTGGACTCCTATCTCTGTCAGATGATTCTGAGAGTCCTCTGTGGCAGCAGGTTTTTTCTTTTTTCAAATGTGGTACAATCCTCAAGGCATTAGACACTCTCAGCAAACAGAGGGAAGCTCACTGAAGTGTGCAGCCTCAAATCTCATCTTAAAACAAACTAGAAGCTGCCATACACTGGTAGCGTTGCACGGGGAGCACAATTTCAGCCAAAGATGCCCATTTAAGGCAAGCTCAGGAAGTGCAGGCTAGATGAGTGGACAATGAGGTGGATTGAGAACTGACTGAAAGGCAGAGCTCAGAGGGTTGTGATCAGTGGCACATAGTTGGAGGCCTGTAGCTTGCGGTGTCCACCAGGGGTCAATATTGGGTCCAGTATTGTTCAACTTCTTCACCAATGACCTGGATGAAGGGACAGAGTGCACCCTCAGCAAGTTTGCCAATGATACAAAGCTGGGAAGAGTGGCTGACACACCAGAGGGCTGTGCTGCCATTCAGAAGGACCTCGACAGGCTGGAGAGATGGGCAGAGGGGAACTGCATGAAGTTCAACAAAGGCAAGTGCAGGGTCCTGCACCTAGGGAGGAATAACCCCATGCACCAGTACAGATTGGGGGTTGACCTGCTGGAAAGCAGCTCTGCGGAGAGGTACCTGGAAGTCCTGCTGGACAACAAGCTGACCATGAGTCAGCAACGTGCCCTTGTGGCCAAGAAGGCCAATGGTATCCTGGGGTGCATCAGGAAGAGTGTTGCCAGCAGGTCGAGCGAGATGATCCTCCCCTTCTACTCAGCCCTGGTGAGGCCACATCTGGAGTACTGTGTCCAGGGTTGGGCTCCCCAATACAAGAGACACGTGGAGCTACTGGAGCAAGTCCAGCAGAGGGCTACAAAGATGATTAAGGGACTGGAGCATCTCTCCTATGAGGAAAGGATGAGAGAGCTGGGACTGTTCAGCCTGAAGATGAGAAGACTAAGGGGGGGATCTTATCAATGTGTATAAGTATCTGAAGGGAGGGTGTAGAGAGGATGGGGCCAGACTCTTCTCAGTGGTGCCCAGCGATAGGACGAGAGGCAACAGGCACAAACTGAAACACAGGAAGTTCCATCTGAACATGAGGAAAAACTTTTTTACTGTGAGGGTGACAGAGCATTGGAACAGGTTGCGCAGAGAGGTTGTGGAGCCTCCTTCTCTGGAGATAGTCAAAAGCCATCTGAACACAATCCTGGGCAACGTGCTCTAGGTGACCCTGCTTGAGCAGAGGAATTGGATTAGATGATCTCCAGAAGTCTCTTCCAACCTCAACCATTCTGTAATTCTGTGATTTTGAGCGAAAGGGGTTGCATGCATATGTAACTTCAGAAGTGCTTATCTTCCAATGCATATGCAAAGGCAGTGGTAGCCAAAAGGACTCAATACGGTTTAAATGCCTATGCAGCTTTAAGGTCTTAAGCAATTAGACAACCTTTTTGCTCCCTTAAATCATAAGGATGGTTTATGCTCTAATGTTGCTTTAAAACCTTCAAGGAGCTTATGCATTTACTACACCCCTAAATGTGACATTGCCACTTAATTGAACATAGATCTGCTTTTTGACATTACAACTTAATGATTAATTTAAAAAATACTAGGTAAATTAAATGCAGTAATCATAATTCACAGATAGGTTTTTTATAGATCAAGAAAAATTCTGATAATGTTTAAGCAGGAGGTTCCCGCAATGACTTTGAATCATATAGATTTATGTTTTGTATGTTCTGTAAAGGTATCTGAGTGAATTTGATTCTGATCCCACGTACACATATGTTAAAGACTGGTAGTAAGTTCGTAAAACTAAGCCCTGAAAAACTACAAAATCAGGGCCACCTGTGCAAATCCAAGTGGGCTGTCTTGGCTGCTTACTTTCTGTATAGTCTTTACATTATCCCAGTTATTCAGATAGTCTTGTAGAAAACAGAACAATTGTGATATCAATGTAAGTTAAGTCTGTTGTCTGGTAGAACTTTTCTTGACTCAAAAATGCAAACATTGGAGACTACATCCAATTTTTTTTCTTGAGTTTCTTCCACACAATCCCATTTCTGAGCACTCTCTTAATAGATCGAAAGGAAGTTTCTATAATTAATTGAAAGCTATTTGCAGAGTAAAGCACTTTGTAAAATGAAAGGGAACAAGCCATTAGCAAGTGCTACATTCTTCCCCTTCACTTTTATACCAGCATGAAAACCAGCATTTTGATTTACTGTGGATTTAATTTGTTCACAGGTTCTGACAGGATAGGTTGGCTGTGTGATAAGCAAATCTTGCTTAGTGACTTGGATAAATTTCTAAAACATTAGCAATCCTTAGTCTAACCAGTCTAATCACTTCAGGTACTCTTTTTATTATGCTTTATTACACTGGACAATGTTGATTTCCAGATAGCAAACAGTATCTTCAAGAATGTTAGTGATCTCCGATACTCTATTTTGTACTGTCAGCCATCTCTCTCTGAATATTTTCTTTCACACAGGAAAATTGGTTCCCTGTCCTCTACTACTACTACTGTAAGGAGTGATATCAGCGCCATTCCAGGACAGGAGAACACTTATTTGAACCTAAATAAGGTAGGTATAGTGGCTTCATGAATTCTGTAGAATATCTGTTTTGTTTTTATTTTCAAATCTAGTAGCTTACTAAAAAAACTCCATACAGCCATGCAGAAAGCTAGAGGTAAAGGATAACACAGGAATGAACTTTGTTCTTCTAAGCTTGGGGTAAGAATGAGATGGGGAATTAAGAATATATTCTGTCAGGCAGCCAGCGCTCTGCTACATGGAATGGCTGACTACCAAAATTTTTGTCAGATGCTTATCACCAGCAGTTCTGACTTTCAAACAGCTGAGAACTAGAAGAAGAAGGTAAAACAGACAAATCATGAAGTGACTACATTGCAGCCAGACTGGCTTGGATGCCATGGATGTATTGGCTAAATTTAAAGCATTGTCAAAGAGCAGAAATGGTAACTTTTTTTTAATTTGCTATCAAGCTGCTAGTATCTCAATTTGTGTGTTTTTGCTAGGGATACCATTGTGATTTTTATGGTGCTTTTTCCTTTTCTGCCAGAAGGAGATGCCATATATGCAAAGCAATAAATGGCAAGTAGGAAAAAGGAGGAAAAAAACTGATCCTATCTCTCAGTTTCTTTCAAGCTTTTTTTTTTTTTTAAGCTGAGTATGGCACTTGAATAGATTCCCAAGTTGGCACAGGCCTAGTTTTGATCTGCAGACTAAAGCATACGATAGCCTGTGCTGTGTAGTTATTAGAATAACAAAATGCACAGCCATATGCAGCTCTTAAAAGGATCCCCAAAAGCCCGATACATCAAGCCTGGCAGATCAATAGGTAGGATGAAATTGAAGTGGTTTGTCCTATTCTAAGACACCTCAAACACTCATGGCTAGATAATTTTTCCTGCCTTCTTTGACTTCAATTTTTGAGGCTTGTGCTGATTACTGTCAGCCTTGGGGATCATCAGAAACGATATTATTGTTCGATATTATGTAATGATGCATAAATGAAGGACTGTCAGAATTTTCACACTGAGGATTTATATGCAAGTAAATGCTACTGCTACTCCCGAACTTTTCTCATCTTTGCTCAAGGTAATAACAAGATAATATACATGTTCTAAATAAAACACAGTAATCAAGAGATCTAGAGCACATTCATGTGACTGTAAGTGATCGACTTTGCTTGACCTAAGAAATCACTGCCTTCCAGCCAAATTTACCTTTTGCATGCTCCTGGCTTATTCCAAGTACTGTATCCTCAAACTGCAGACTGGTTGAAGCTGGTTGTTTTTACTAAGCTAGCATTACTGTATACCTGTGCTGTTCCTCTGCTTTTCCTGAGCATCCATCAGAATGCAGAGCTGGAAGAACCTTTGGCCTGAATTCACAGTAGACGAACTTACACTCTACCTAAAGTGGATTAACACAATGGCTGCATCTGACCATGGAAGTGATTTAAATTAACTATATTTTGCATTTGCAATGAGCTGGCATTGCTTTTGTGGTGCATTACAGCATCTCAGCTCAAATGTGACAACTATTCAGGTGTGCTAACTTGACTGCTTGCAGTCATGAGTACTTTTCTTTACAAAGGTGCCTAACTCCTGTTTATTTCTGATTTTGACACCTTCAGATTAAATGTTCCTTGTTTTCACTCATTATTCTCCCAGATAGAATGGAAATTGGGAGAATATTTGAATCCTCCAATTAAAATATTATGAGTTCCTAAAATAATTTCAAATACACAACTATTCTGTAGTCACACGAGTTCCATTTTCTAATTCTGTTACATTTTATTCCTTGCTTTTAGGAAAATACAAAAAATGATGAAATTAATACTCAAGTAACAGCAGGTATGGAAGTATGTTGTTTTTCATTCTCTTTGTTGTTGATCCATGAGTGTTCTGCTCAAATTCCCATTTGAACTGAGTCTGCCAGTTTGCCTGGCAAACTTCTTTTGAGTTTAGAATAACTGGGATACCAGTTGGCATGTGGACGACGCACTTCCATGTCTTTTGCTCACCCCAGTTTGCAGTTATTTCCCCAAAGCAAGCCCAAGATGCAGTCTTTACAAGGGCTCAAATACTGATTTTGCTAAATAGATGTGATGCTGAAAGCCTTGCGCAGTTTGGGAGCACCAATTACACAGCATCCCCTCCCACATAAATATTTGAGCAATAAATTACTGAAATGGTAAACCAAGAGCCAACTTAAGTCAAATGTGAATGAATGGCCTTACGGAGAAAATCTTCAAAAGCAGATGGAATTTTAGAAGGAAAAGTCTTGTCTGTAGTATGTATCCTTAAAACAACAGAAACAATAGAGAGCCCAGTGCTTAAGAGCTAAGGCACTAGACTGTAAACAGGGAGGGAGTCAATGAGTTTGCAGGAAGCAAAACTTGTAGATTCTTTTGAATCCTTTAGAAATCCTCTGCTGAAAAGCAGACTTTCCCAATAACAAGAAATTTGATAATTTGAAGTGTGGCTTTAAGTTGAATTTATTCCGCTAAAAAATCTGTGCCCAGATTTTTAGAAACCAGAATATCCCCAAGCCTTGTACCTGGTCAGTGAAATATACATTCATGTCAGGTCTTGCACCCACTGAATGCCCATTTCACTGAGCACTTTCATAAGACCCCAGGATCTCCAGCTCTAGGGAAGTCACAGCAGGAACTCAGAAGGGGCTTTCTGTGACCTCTGCTTTGGGTTTAGCAAAAGTTTTGAACCTGAGATGTAAGTATAGAAATCTATGATTTCAGAGTTGGTAAGTGTCATTTAGTTATTAAACTTTATTTCATTGCTAAATTTCCGGTCATCTCTAGAACCCTCACCCAGAGACTGCAGAATGGCCTCTCACCTGTCCTGGTGACTGCTGTCTTGCACTGCTCCTCCACTCTCACTGGTGCGTGCAGTTTCTGTAAAATCTGTTGCTATGCTCTGAATAAGGTTTCTCCGCCTCATGAAGGAATAGTGCTGGACGGTTTAGATGAGATCATGGAGACTGTTCTCATTTCTTTTCAATTTTTCTTTATCCATATTTGTAACACGTTTTCAAAGTGATGTCATCCTGCAAATGAAGTTTCTTTCCAAAGTTACTTTTTCCTAGTGTGATGTAATTTCTGTACATTCAAAACCAGTACAAAAAATTGTGTTGAGATGATGTATTATCATTTGTGTTCCAAAGCAGAAAAAGACACAACAACATATAAGAATGTGCAACAGTTGGAGAAAAAAGTATCATTATCCAAAGCTGTAATGGGATACTCACCAGTACTGGCTTCTGCTCATGAAAATGGCTATATCTATCTATGGAGTATTCAGGTAGCTATCTGAATGTCTTTGGGATGGGACTGGACCAAAGGAGAAGGTAATTCTGCCAATTTTCGTAACATGCTTTCTACTAACTAGCATTTGCAACAGCTTGCATTTTTTGGTTCATAGTTTCTTACATGGACACAAATTACTTCTGCTTTTACAACTGTAGCAGAGAGTAATCACAAATGGAAAATGAGGAAACACATGACTAGGAACAATTATGGCAAAAACTGACTGTGAAGTTGTGTGAAAGTCTAGTAGTCAATTTTCCACCCATTTAATTTACTTTCTAAGAAGGATGATAGGCAAGGCATAGTATCCTGCTCTCAGAACAGGAGAAATATGTCTCTCTAGCAGACTTTCTCCAAAATCATTTGGAGATAACAGACCCTGTGCCCTGTAATGAGAATTAGAGAAGACCTGCATCTGCGTCTGGGGAGGAGTAACCCCATGCACCAGTGTGTGCTGGGGACTGATCAGCTGGAAAGCAGCTTGGCAGAAAAGGATCTGTGGGTCCTGATAGACAACAAGTTGAGCCAGCAATGTGCCTTCACAACAAAGAAGGCCAACAGTATCCCAGACTGCATTAGGAAGAGCATTGCCAGCAAGTCAAGGGAGGTGATCCTTCCCCTCTACTCAGCATTGGTGAGACCACATCTGGAGTGCTGTGTCCAGTCCTGGGCTCCTCAGTACAAAAGAGACACGGACATTCACATCCAGCGAAGGGCCAAAGGGCCACAGAGATGATTAAGGGATTGGAGCATCTGTCGTATGAGGAGAGGCTGAGAGCTGGGAATGTTTAGCCTCAAGAAGAGAATGCTTGGGGGGACCTTATCAGTGTGTATAAATACCTATGGGAGGGAGTAAAGAAGACAGAGCCAGACTCTTCTCAGTGGTATCCAGTGACAGGACAAGAGGCAATGGGCGCAAACTGAAATACAGGAAATTCCATTTAAACATAAGAAAACACTTTTTTACTGTAAGGGTGACTGAGCACTGGTACAGGTTGCCCAGAGACGTTGTGGAGTTTCCATCCTTGGAGATATTCAAAACCCAACTGGACATGGTCCTGAACAACCTGATCAACCTGACTCTGCTCTGAGCAGGAGGGTTGGACTATATGATCTCCAGAGGTGCCTTCCAACTTCAACTACTCTGATTCTGTGATTCTATGAGTGCAGCACTGCACAAGTCAGTTAGCACTAGCAGGGTTACAAATCAGGAAAGAATAGTATCCTGACACATGGGATCTGTAGGTATAATCAGACTGTAAAGCCAGTCATACAACAGGCTGCCAATGGTTTAGGTGTTGTTATCACCTCAGGCTCTGCTTCAGAAAACATGTCATTCTAAACAAGAGGCCAAAAAGTAAATACAGAATGAGGATGGAGTACCATGACATGGTCAGATAATATTGGTCATCATGGTGGACAGTGATCATCATACCTCAGCCATGTCAGGCTTTAAAAGGTATCCCAGTAAAGGCAAGTCATAGGGAGAAACTTTCAGAAAGGTGATGAGGTAGCTTCGCAAATGTTTTGTGCAGAAATAGAATATGATGATAAATGTCCACAAGTACAGTGAGTGTGGAATATGTTCGGTTTTGTTGTCTTCATTATTGATATATTAGTGTGCTCAGATGCCTGTAGGAATTCCCAAGTTCAGACGGCAGTGATGTCATCATTGTCACAATCATCATCATCATCACTTGGATGACAGAGGCAAGAGTCCCCTTATCAGCAAGACATTTTTCCTCACCTTATCCAAAGGCTGAAGGGATAGAAAGGGAGAAAGTCCACTGGTGCTTGCTTGACTTGTGATCAGCGGTGCAGAGTCTAGCTGGAGGCCTGTAGCTAGCGGTGTCCCCCAGGGGTCAGTACTGGGTCCAGTCTTGGACCAACTTGTTCATCAGTGATCTGGATGAAGGGATAGAGTGCACCCTCAGCAAGTTTGCCAATGATACAAAGCTGGGAGGAGTGGCCGATACACCAGAGGGCTGTGCTGCCATTCAGAGAGACCTGGACAGGCTGGAGAGGTGGGCAGAGAGGAACCGCATGAAGTTCAACAAAGGCAAGTGCAGGGTCCTGCACCTAGGGAGGAATAAACCCATGCAGCAGTACAGGTTGGGGGTTGACCTGCTGGAAAGCAGCCCTGCGGAGAAGGACCTGGGAGTGCTGGTGGACACCAAGTTAAGCATGAGGCAGCAATGTGCCCTTGTGGCCAAGAAGGCCAATGGTATCCTGGGGTGCATCAGGAAGAGTGTTGCCAGCAGGTCGAGGGAGATGATCCTCCCCTTCTACTCAGCCCTGGTGAGGCCACATCTGGAGTACTGTGTCCAGGGTTGGGCTCCCCAATACAAGAGACACGTGGAGCTACTGGAGCAAGTCCAGCAGAGGGCTACAAAGATGATTAAGGGACTGGAGCATCTCTCCTATGAGGAAAGGATGAGAGAGCTGGGACTGTTCAGCCTGAAGATGAGAAGACTAAGGGGGGGATCTTATCAATGTGTATAAGTATCTGAAGGGAGGGTGTAGAGAGGATGGGGCCAGACTCTTCTCAGTGGTGCCCAGCGATAGGACGAGAGGCAACAGGCACAAACTGAAACACAGGAAGTTCCACCTGAACATGAGGAAAAACTTTTTTACTGTGAGGGTGACAGAGCATTGGAACAGGTTGTGCAGAGAGGTTGTGGAGCCTCCTTCTCTGGAGATAGTCAAAAGCCATCTGAACACAATCCTGGGCAACGTGCTCTAGGTGACCCTGCTTGAGCAGAGGAATTGGATTAGATGATCTCCAGAAGTCTCTTCCAACCTCAACCCTTCTGTGATTCTGTGATTTGTTTCAAATATTACTCAGCTGGGTTGTGTTCCTTTTGAGCTGAATGAAGTAAGGTTTCACAAGGGGCGTGTGTGTGTGTGTGTGTGTGTGTGTGTGTGTGTATTTACACACCTTGTGTGTGTATATATATATATATATATAGTATATATAGTGTATATATATAAAAATAAAATATCTTTGTTACCACATTCTCAGGAAGAAGCTAACAGGCACAGATCTTACTGAAAAAATTTCAGGCAAATACAGTAACCTTTGCACAGGAAGGGGATGCCAGAATCGTACTCAGAGTTATCTTTACTGGAATGTGATTCTAAGAACTGTGTTCACCCAGCAGGGAACAGTTAGGAACTGGGGCCAGCCGAGATGCTAACCCTCTGGAAATCAAGGTACACACAATTGTGATGCAGGAAATTAATATGGCTTCTCTTTTGTTCTGTTTTCTAGTACCGCAGTGGCTGAGATCTGAATGGCATTAGCAGTTTTGCAGACCTAGCTCGTAAGTGAGATACCATTCAAATCTTGTTCTTAGCCTGGACTGACTGAAGCAGACAGCAGTTACAATATTAACTAGATAATCCAGGTTTGTAATGACTTTACTAACATTGAGATATTTTCCAGATGAATGAAGAGCTTTTAAAAAACATTTCCTCTGCAACTAAATATAGTTTTAAGGGTGTCTTCCTCTATACTTCCCTCAAGTATGTGTAAGTGTGTATATGAGTTTGCTTGTGCATACGTATTAAAGCTTGGCTTCTTAGCTGAGCTAAAAAAAAAAAAAAAAAGCATGAAAATCCACTGTCCATAAATGCAAAGTTCAATAAAAGCACAGATCAAGGGTGCAGTAAATGTAACACTGCCACCTACCAGAGAGTAATCAAATTTTGCTTTTCTAACAAATTGATTAAATCGATTAAATGAACTGACAGTCATACTCTCTGAAATAAAATTATCAAATTCTAAGCAGTGCAGATATTATAATAGCAATAATAAAGAATTCCCTGAAATTCTGGAAAAACTAATACAAAACAGGAACCTGATCTACTATTTTCTGGTCTATGTTATTAAGTTACCACCATAGCTGATGATGTGACTAGGAGCTTCAGCAGAGTGCAAGATTTTGACTATTTTAATCTACCCCATGAAGACTATTCCAGAAGTACCAGACTTACTATATGGAAGGAAGTTTCTTAAAAGTCTATAAGAGGTCCTTGTCCATCCTGGTGCATAGTGGGGACAAAATTAATTTTGCTTTACCTTAGCTGTGCAAAGGTTAGTTGTATAAGTTCAGTGATCCCATTCCTTCTCTATGCACTCTGCTGAAGCACTTTCTACAAGTGAGCTAAATGACTCTAGAGGTGCCTTTTTCTCAACACTTGCACTTATCTTGGCCACCTATCCTATATTTCTATCAGGAGTCTACAGGGGTCTTTTTTAATTATAAAGAGCCTCCACTGAGATTCCACTGAGACTTTGACCATTCATTTTAATTCAGTGAAATGCACCCCATGCATTGTGCCATGCACCAAGGGAGCAGCGAGGAGGCTGTGTAGTCCCCTTGTCTGTGCGGTGGCCGTTCCCATTGTTGATTCTCAAAGCCAAGAGGGAGTCATTCTTGTGTGAATCCACCAATTGGGAACTGCCCTGCTTCTAGTCTTGCTGTAGGAGCCCCATGGGTGTAGAGAATTTCAGTCACTATCCCTGATAGTTTGGTAACATCTCCATAAATACCAAGCAAACAGGAGATGAACAAGGAAAGAGACATAAAGGTCCTGGGTTCCAGAAGTGGGATGTTTCTGGTATAAAAGCTAATGATTTCAGCAGGATAAGAGCACCCTGATGTTACTGAATTCAGTATGAGGCCATGACAATACAAAGACCTCCAAAACTGAAAGATCACATTGTTCACTTCAGCTACCGCTGCTGTACTTGCCGGAGGAATAGCAGATTGTAGCCCTTGCCAGGGCACACCCTAAATGCGCTCTCAAAAGTTAACAAAATCTTCCTCCTGATCAGCTTTGGGAAGCAGGGACTGGTTGGCAGAGAGTCAGGAGAAAGAGATGCAAGACTGGAGTTCCAGTACAATCTCAGCTATTGAAATCTTACTGTAATCTCAGAGAAGTGCCTGCCCCTGTAGGCTTCAGTTTGCTCATCTGTGGGAAGAGAATAATGATACATTCCTGCATTTAAGTGTGTCCTGCACTCATGAATGCAAACTGCTCTCAAAGAGCTAAGAATTATCAATGGTTTCTTTCATTTATCACGATATTCGAGTGACAGAGAAACTCAAGCTACAAGCTAGATACCAGACTTTAAACACTTATGATTGTTTTTCCACACATGAATTTCTTTCCCCAGTATCTATAAGCTCAGTAGCAGAAAACTTCAAATTGCAAATTACACAGTCAAAATCAAAGCAGACTTGGTGAATTAGAGGGGGAATTTAACTAATGCAGCCTGGGAAAAAAATGTACCTGCCAATCCATCGATAGTCCTGAAAAAGAAAGGGGATGATTATTTAGTTCCCATTTTCAAAATTCCTTTAGGATATAAACAGCTTATTAACAGCCCGGCGTACGAGCAACCTCTACTGTCTTCTCCAAAAGAAGAATGTCCTTTCTCATTTATAGTGCAGAATACCGTCAACTTGAAGTTCAAATGAAATGACTCTGTAAAGCTCTTCATTTCTTATTACATGATACAAAACAATCATAAAGGAATGTTTCTGCTCTACTTTCTATTTCCAGCTCTATTTGTAATGTATTCTGCCAGTCACCATTACAAAACTGCCCAAGGAAGTTAAATAAATACAACTGGGATTCGGTACAGTCATTTCTAGTCTTATTAAATCCTCCAGGCACACAAGCTACTTGCGCAAGGAAAGGTTTGTATATATTATTATAGTAAATAATGCATTATATTATAAGTCTTGCTCCTAACTACAAGGACATGCCACTTCCCTGCTTCAGTTGGTATTTACAGGAAATTATACAGGTATATTACAGTGTTCTTTAAAGGCAAGATATTAAATGCTTATAGAACATACTTACATGCTTACATGCTTATACCTACATGCTTTACTATTCTTTAAATAACTCACCAAAGTATTATAATCTTACTAATTCCTTCTAGGAGATATTGTTGAGCTTAAAGAGCAGTATCTTCAGCCTGTATTAGTCAAGATAACTCTGAAACCAACAAATCCTTTAACTCCTTGTATGTAACTTGATATTTCACAGAAATTATGAAATGTAATGAAAGATGTCACAGATAATTTGATTAAAGCCATTTGTTATAAACTGAATGTTAATGGATATCACAAATATATTATACTCTTTGAGACGTTTTTGTGAGAAAAATGTAAAAATGTGAACTTAATAGAATTTCTTTGCATGATTTATTTGTAGAGGACCCAAGACACAGAGGTCAGTTTGCATGACTGTGGTGACCTCAGATGCCCCACAAATCTACTGTAAAAGCTACTTACAGCTTTCAAAGATTTAATGTAAATCATGGCACATCTTCAATTCCAAGCTATCCGCCCTTCAAGAATAAGGAATTGAAGAGGAATATCTGAGCTGGGCAAGAATTTGGTGCTTCTGGCTTTCTTTAACGAAAGTTCCTTGGCTGCAGTGCTTCTCAGTCTGAGGTTCACCTTACAACTGTTTTTAATGTAATCTACACAAAATGGTCAAAAATGGATGTAATTGAATTGCACATGACATTTTAAATGATATTGATATATTATATTGTCTACCCTGGTTTTTGTTTTCACCATCAACAGAACAGTTTGAGGGAAAGAGAAATGTCAGAACTGATGTAAAAAAACATTTTTTTTAAGAGAAGTGATCATAATTCAAATGGAATTGTAATTGCAATTGAATTTAGAACTTCTGGAGCAAGTCAAATACAGACAGAATCATGCAGTGAAAAAAGATCAGTAAAGAGGAATTTAATCAACATTTTCAGCTTTAAAACCTCTTATGCTGTCACTCTCCCTAAATTATTTCTGCGCATTTCTCAATGCACACACACTTTTCTTAAGTTATAATTCAGATGTACTCTTTTCAAAATGTATTAAATTTAAGTCTTTGTTGTCCACTGTTTGGAAACATTGCTTTTTTGCCCTGCTGACTGAGTCATCTGTGTAACAAAATCAAAACATCGAAAGAGCTACACAGACTTCAAACTGGCAAACCATAAAACACACTGTTATCTGGTAGATATCAGCCTAGATATATTTTTCACTGTAGATTTCATTTTTAATTTAAGCAAGCATACCTTTATGTTAACTAGCAAGAAAAATAAGCTTTATAACATTTTTCAAATTCAAAAGTCTAGTCAATTTTTGATTATTTTACTTCAGACATCCTATTTCTCAGTTTTACCTTGAAATCTTTGCAGCAGAAGTGCAATACTAAGATTTCAGGATGGCTTGTGTTGTGGTTAACATGACTGGCACAGGCCCTGATGTGGGGAATATAAGTGTGCTCTGGCCAGCCCAGTGCTAGTATTATTCCTGTTTTCTTCATTCCCACAGCAGTTTGGACTCTATCGGAGTGACAGCAGGAGCTCACTAGGACACGTCAGACTCATCACCTGAGGATAAGCCAGTTTGATAGTTCCTACTTGTGGTGGGAAACAGAGGAAAAAAAATGAGAATGCTCTTCAAGGTACTCTAAAGTCAATTAAATGCTATTTCATGATGTCCTGGATGGACATCTACAATATGGATAGAAACACAGAAGACTGCATATGCAGTTTGCTGATTTTCATGTTGCTTAGGAATGGGAAGTCTTATACATAGAAAGGACCGATTTTCTGTTTGTAACTACAAATGAACCAAAAATTCAAACTATGTGAAATTTCAAGTAAAGAAAGTATTGTTTGATCCTTCTGTATCCCTATCACTTTTTCCTCCATTCCAAGACAGTCTCATGGTTTCTTAATCTCTTTTAAAGTGCAGACAACATGTCTGTACTCAGGATTCAATCACCAGCTTTGCAGACCTCTACTAACAGCAGCTGAATAAAGCAGTTAACGTTAATGCTTTTTTAAATTATTATTTCAGAAAATAAATAAATAAATAATTTATTCCAGTGCAGTGATAACTTCTATTCTAGAGTGCTGGCAAGACCTCTGGTCCAATGACCTCAATACTTACAGCTGGAAACATGCACACATTCCAGTAGCCTCCAGTCTTATCTGAATACCAGCTCAACAAATAAAATAGCCATGCAGGTTTTTGTAGGAGAACAGAGAAATTTTGCATAATTCAGTATTGTATACATGGTCTCTCCTTTGCTCTCTTGCTATATCTCTCCCCATTCTTTACCAAGTTTCTCATTAGCAAAGATATGAAGACACCTCCTGACGATAAGAAAAATCAGAACTAAGATCAGCCTAAGACTCCTCTAGGTTGCAGTATGTGTGTTACCAGTAGGAAGAAATTAAGGTTGGCACTGTAATGAGTCCCTTGTTGTCCTAGTCTGTGGTGCATGCAGTTGGCTACCAAACTACAGTTTACTGTGTTTTATGTGTCAAATAGGGAGCTCACTAGTAGCAGATAGCTAAATTACAACTTGATCCCATTCATGACATGCCCCAAAACAGTAACTATATCTGTGCAATAAAAACGTTACTTGTATACCTGTTTTGTGCAGACTGACTATTTTTTTAAAATCCTTTGTGCACCACTTCAAATTTCAGTATTTCTTATGGATGTTCAGGGCTTTTTTAATGAAAGGAATTATAAAAGCACATAAATACAGATTTAGAATTCTAACTTTGGACATCAATACTTATATTAACCACAGGGTTTCACTGCTGCAACATCTGTCCCTCACCTCTTCCTTTGCAGTCTCCCCGTCCTCATTCACTGGGTGATCTGCAGGACTAAGTGCTTTGCTGCGTCCTGCCAAAATTCTATGACACCTTTTGATTCCAGTATATTTTAATATTTATAATTTTCATGTTTATTGGTATATATATATCTGTCTTCAACAGCATATCATGGATACTTTGCTGTACTTGACTGATCAACTCTCTGGAGTAATCACTATGAAGAATAATTTCAGAAAAGGCTCATTCTATATCACTATTATCTCTTACTAACAATAGTACAGAACTGACAGTTATTTTATTTAAGTTCCCTATTCATATCTCTACTTAGATCTCCAGAACTTTTACTTACAGGTGTTTGGCCTCTTTACATGTAAGTACTGTAAAAGCAGCAAATTTAAATATATTCTTGCTCCTATGGTGGTTCTTCTGTTGTATTTTTTTTTAGTTCATAACTACCAGAAAAGCTTTTCTATACATCAGGGTACAGATGTGACCAGACAGCAAGGAAAAAAAGAAAGAACTGAAAATAAATGCTAAGTACAGTAATGACACAATCTTTCCGGAATGCTGACTATGATTTTCTTCACTAGCAACTCAGTGGTTATAGAGAATTCGCATTATGAAGTACTGCCAACACAAAACTTTCAAAAAGGCATGTATTAGCCTCAAGGTAAGGAAATGCTTTTAATTTTTTTCTGTATTTTGCCGAGAGACAGCAAGACTGAATTCAGCACATGACATATATTGATTCAATGCTACAGCACTGAATACATTTTAGTATATTAAACATATTTTAATACTTGTGCAGATGCTAGAATTAGCTGCACTTCCCTTGCTAACAGCACATTCAGTGGTTTACCTTTTAAAGTCATTTCCCCTCAGAGCGCAGGCCGCCTGCCTTACGCTCTGTCCTTAAACCCTTCCTCGTCCTTCCAGCATGGCTTCAAACGAAAGAGAAGCTTCCGGAAAGCTTCCGGTCCCCGCCACGGAAGCGATGCCGGATCTGTCGGGGCTTTCTGAGCGCGCCACGGCCGGGCGCGTCCCAGGCGCTGGAGCGGAGCCGGGTCGGGCCGGGCCGGGCCGCGCTGCGCCGCCGCCGCCGCCGCCGCCGCCCCGACCCTCCGGCAGCCCAGGCGGAGCCTAGGCAGAGCCCCACGCCCCGGCGGCAACCTCCAGCGCCGTTAACGGCCCGCGCCCTTCCGCCCCGCGGAGCATGCTGGGACTCGTAGTCCGCCGCGGGGGCGGGGCCAGAGCCGGAGCGCGCGCTGCTTGAAAGCGCTGAGCGGCTGCCGCGCGCCGCGGTCGAGGGGAGCGGAGCGGACGGGGGCCGGCGCCGGGGCTTCCCCTCCCCCCGCAGCGAGGTACTGGCGCGCGCGGGGCCCCGCGGCGGTTGGTGACCCTCGCGCCCCCCCCCCACCCCCCCCGGCTCGGCGGCGGCGGTTGTGGGCCCATGGAGGCAGCGGCCCGGAGCCGGGAGCGCCGCCTTAGAGCCCCTCGCCCCGGGCAGGTACACCGCCGTTGTGCTCCCTCCGCGGGGGCGGTTGCGGGAGTCGCTGGGGCCCCGCAGCCCCTGAGCACGCCGCGGGGAGCGAGGCCGGGGCCGCGCCCCGCGCCCCCCCCGCGCGGCCCGGCGGGTCCTGCCGCCCCCGGCTGGCTGCAGGCCCCGAGGCGGCGCCGGGGAGCCGGAGCCGCGTCCCTTCGGGCCGCGCGCACCGCTGGCGGCAGGTCTCGCATCTCGCCGGGCGGCGGAAAGGAGCCCGGCCCTGGCCTCGGCTGCGCAGGGTGCGTGGTGCTGTTCGCAGGGGCCTCGATGTCTCTGGCTGAGCCAAGAAACTCCTCTGCTGCCTGAGCTGGCCTTCCCTGTGCAGACTGAGGCTTAATGCTGTGCTAACGCTTTTCTTTTTCCGGACTCCAGTTTAAGCAACATCATGGGAATTCAGGGCCTACTTCAATTTATCAAAGAGGCTGCTGAGCCTACCCACGTGAAGAAATACAAAGGGCAGACAGTAGCTGTGGACACCTACTGTTGGCTGCACAAAGGAGCTTACGCTTGTGCTGAAAAACTAGCCAAAGGAGAGCCAACAGATCTGTAAGTCGTCATTAACATTTCTGTCTTGGCCCTTTTACAAATTAATTTTTTGTTAACTTGAGATTTCTTGAGCTAAAAACTAAGTTAAAACAGTTTCACATGTTAACTGTTGCCTCTGAATTCACCCTCCCAGTTGTTGTGCCATTTGGAAATGGAAATATTGGCTCTGCATAAATAAATTATTGACTGTGCAAAGTAAATATTAAATAAAATACTGGAAAAAGTCTACACTAAAATATTTTCCATTAAACTACCAATAGCTTGGCAAGCTAGGTTTTTTCCAGCATGTTGCTATGCCAATAATAATTAATAAATCTGATGAGATTCCATAGATGAAATTCATGTGTCCCAAATGTATTATTTTCAGCAACTGATTTGTACCTAGTGGTAGTCTATGAATACTGCTGTGCAACAGAAGCATGGAATGATACTGAGGCCTTCTGATACATGGTATTGTGGATAAGGTGTCCTGCACAGTTTTTTTTCATTGCTTAATGTATGATATTTCTTAGTAACAGTAGTTTTTTCTAAAGCAACCTCCAATTTCACTTAGCAATATTGTTATATCAGGAAGGAGATGAACACAAATTGTGGTCATATTTCACTTCCAGCTCTGGAGCTTAGGTAAGGCTTGTGTAAGTTCTTGCCCTGTCTTTGAAAATCCAATATGAGCTCTTGTTTAAGGTTGAAAATTGTTTTACGTGAAAATGAACCTTTTGCCTTTTTTTTCCTTCAGAAATAAAGCAACGCTGTTTAGTCTGGTCTAAGCTTCATTTGTATGAGATTTTGATTAAATCTTCCATTGGAGGCAAGAAAGAGTTGGTTTGCAAACTGATACAAACTTTTCATTCCTATTTCTATTGATATGAAAAAGGCTGAATTTCATGCAGCTCTGCCTTTAACTGTTTCCTCAGAATTCAGTGGATAGGGTACACTTCAGGCAAGAAAGAAATTGACCGACAGGAGAAACATTAACAGTCATAAGAAACTTTGAATCCTAAACCATGTAGCAAAGCCGAACTGAATTTTACTTGAGCTCTTAATTCATCTTGTGTAGAAGAAAAGAGTTGTCTGTCCAGTATTTGAAATGGGAAATGAAGCATTTCCTTCTTAAAAAAAAAAAAAATCATTCAGGTATTCTTATTCTTTTTGTGGTGCTGGGGCCAGCACCACGTAATAGAGCCCCTTAACATCCTCGAACAATAGTTATCCTGAGCTTACATTTGTCCTTTCCTGCAAATAGGAAATATGCAACAGACTTGAAAAATAAACCTTTTCGCTAAACACTTCTTACTTTTTGTTGTTGCTGATACAGTTATGTAGCTTTCTGCATGAAACTTGTTGATATGCTCCTGTCATTTGGAATTAAACCAATTTTGGTATTTGATGGATGCACCCTACCTTCTAAAAAGGAAGTGGAGAAGGCCCGAAGAGAGTAAGTACTGAAGTGTATTAATTTGCAAACAAAGCAGTGTGTTTAACATCTCAACTCATTTTCAAAATGTTGAAAAACTTGAAACTTCAGTTAGGCAGTAATCTTTGATAAACTTTCTTACAATGTAATACTATTTCATTTAATTTACATTTAAATCATACAAACCTGTTCTTAGAGGTTTTATTCCAAAAATAGAACAGTACTTCATAAATGAAAGCTCCCTTTATAGAGGAAGGAAGTAAACCTCTGAGTATTAGTTCCTGTAATGTGTAGAGTTAAAGGTTTTCAGCTGACATGTCCTCATGATCTTTCTGGACATAAAAGGTATTTCTTCCCAATGTAGTTTTAGTTAAAATTACACCACCTTCTTTGGATTTGGGTTCCTTTATAATGGGGCATCTCGTGAAGTTGTGATAGTTTTTCTTTAAAGTGTTTATTTATAATTCTCATGAGACTTGTACCTTCTTCAGCCTGTAGCGAACAAACAATCTCTGATATTTGAAATGAGGCAAAAAATGCCTTCTTACCTCCAAACCAATAAATATCTGATGTCAAATACTCCCAGATTCATTTAAATCTCTTTTCCTGTGTTCTGACAATATACATCTCTTCTTCTTTTTCACTGCTAATTTCAGTTCCTGAATTGTCACTCTTTTCTGATTATCTGTTGCAACATGTCAGTCCAGGCATTCTTCGGGACACAATGACTTGCAGTTATTCTAATGTTTGAAACATTAGGCAGTAGAATAAGTTTGGGAAGTGTTCACTGGTGAAACAATTCTTTTTTTCCTACCACTCTCTTAGTCCTTTCTAGCACTTCTGTGCTAGTGAAAGAAAATCTGAGATAGGATATTTTTGTTTATCTTGCAGGAAGCGTCAAGCCAGCCTTCTGAAAGGGAAACAGTTACTTCGGGAGGGAAAAGTGTCAGAAGCTAGGGAATGTTTTGGGCGCAGTGTAAATGTTACCCATGTTATGGCTCGTGAAGTTATTAAAGTAAGTTGCTAATGTTGTTCAGATCAACAGTTTAAAAAAAATCTACACAGTAAGTAGCATTTCTTCCTTTATGCCTTCAAAAAAGCAATATTTTCTCCACTTGCTTAGCCTTTAATTGTGTTGCATACCATGAATTATGTTAAGCATAGTTCACTAAATTTAACTTTTCTACAGATTTATTATGCCCAGTTGTGTAAATGATGGTCATTTGCCAACTAATGCCATAAACTGATTTTGATATCATCTGGGATTTTACTTTTGCCACATGAAGAATAAACACAGTACCTCTTTTCCACAAGGTGGTTCCTGAGAATAGACTAGAGAAAAATTATTGGCTACTTAAAAACCTTTCCGTCACTTTTCCCTACCCTTCTGCTGCAGTCAAAGGGTCTCTGTCAAAACAAAATTACATTTGTTCTAGTGTGATTTTTTTTTTTTTTTTTTTTTTCCTTTGTCCAGCATATAACTGACAGGAGTATGAAACTGGCAGTTGTAGTCGGATGTAGTGACCATAGTCTTACAGACCAACACAGGAAAGGTGTTTTAGTGAGCAGATCTATGTAGATCTAAACTACTACAAATTTTTGAGCCATGAATATGAAGTTGTTTAAGGGGAGCCATATTAACTTCATTGAGAATTGTGGTGAAAAGAGCAGGGTTTCAGTTTAAGTTTTTGAGGTAGGAGTTCTTTTCAGATTTCTTAAGATAATCACTAAAAAAAAGTTCCTATGCTTCTTGTTCATGTACAGGCTGCACGAACCCAAGGAGTTGATTGTATTGTTGCTCCTTATGAAGCTGATGCTCAGTTGGCTTATCTTAATAAGACTGGCATGGTTCAAGCCATAATTACAGAAGATTCTGATCTTTTAGCTTTTGGATGTAAAAAGGTATGGAAGAAAATACAAATATCCCTTACCTCCCACTGATATCTTAAAAGCAGAGTTCAAAGTTGCTAAAAGTGTTTGTGATGTATCAATTTATTCTTCTACAATAAATAGGTAAAACTGGGGAGATAAGATTGACACTTAGCCTCTGTTACCCCTGCAAAGTGCAACAAATTAACCCATGTATAAATGAAAAAATGAGTTTATAATATGGGTGAAAATTATTGTTTTCACTTCCTTTTCATTTCCAGGTGTTTCTGAAAATTGACAAGTTTGGAAATGGACTAGAGATTGATCAAGCTCGACTAGGAAACTGCAAGCATCTTGGAAATGTGTTTACAGAAGAGAAATTCCGCTACATGTGCATTCTCTCTGGTTGTGACTACCTCCCATCAATTCATGGAATTGGGTTAGCTAAAGCGTGCAAGTTATTAAAGTTAGCTAACAATCCAGATATTATAAAGGTAATCTTAATTCAGTCTAGTGCACTGGCTTTTTAGGAGCCTCTATCTATTAATCTAGCTGAGATTTAACACTTAGTTGAAAACATCTAGCAGTTCTTAACTTTCTCCATTTTGAGGAGATGCTTAAAGAAGTATTTTACTGTGCTTGAGAAAGATACTGAGCTAAATTTATCCATGTATTGAAGCTATTATATACTTAATGAAATACACCAAAGTAAGTTAGTTTACATAAACAATTTGACTAATCCTCCAAGGGCTATTCCTCCAAGGGCTATTTGATTTATTCAATGAGTTCAGTTACAATTCATGAAAGTAAAAAGGGAACTTAACTTTTTCTATTCTGATCATGTTTTTAGTTAACTTCTTTTTTTGAGCAAAACTTCAAGATTTCATCATTTGAAAAGCTTATCACTTAGTAATTGTCATGTGATTCATCATTGCTGTAAGTGTTGGAAAGTCGTAAGTGAGTCAAAAGGTACAAAGTAGTCCAATAGTGCCAGTCAGAATTCCTATTTCTTACTGAGAGGAGTAAATTATCTTGGAGGTAGGACACATTGCCGAAATAAAACATCAGTTGTATTTCGGAAAGAGGACAGATTGTGGCCTTCATCGGTATAGCAGACTTACTCCTCAAAATAGCATGATATGTCTTCTGTGAAACTGAAAAATGTATTAGGCAATTAATGAATTATAAGGAAACACTTTTAAAGCAGCTTAGCAACAATATATAGGAGGAGCTGCTGGATAAATCTGCGTTCTTTTTATGGCAATCAAAAATGTTGCTGGTTAGTTCAGTGTTTTTTCCTACCCTAAAAACACCTACATGTGACTTATGTGTTCCAGTAACGTAAAGGATAAGACTTGATAAACCTTAGTTCCAGTAAATATATGTTAATGGAGATGCTCCTTATTTCTATTCAGATTTTGTATTTATCTGTTGGACAAGAAGACCTTATGAAAAGTTGAATTGTACCTCTTATGTGATGTTAAACAACTTTAAGGTGGAAAAACAATGCACAGGACTTCTTTGCCTCCCCACTCCCCACCCCCCAAACCTAGGCTGCTTTTTCTAACAGGATGCACATTCTACATTTAATGACAAATAAAGATGCTTAAGAATTAAACAAAAGGGTAAACTTATTGTATATTGCCTTTTTGGGAAGGCTGTTGTGTATTCCTTCTCTTCACTCTTCCATATATTCTGCTAAAACCAAAATTTTGTATAATTAAAAATTTGAAGATTTTGGAGTAACGCTTCTGAAGACAGGCATGGAATTGTCTTACCTGTTTAAATGCAATAATTAAGTGTTTGGGTTTTTTTGTTTTTTGGTTTTTTTGGACAGGTTATTAAGAAAATGGGTCAGTACTTGAAGATGAATATAACAGTATCAGAAGAATACATAGAAGGTTTTACACGAGCCAATAATACCTTCCTTTATCAGTTAGTTTTTGATCCAGTCAACAGAAAACTAGTTCCTCTGAATGCCTATGGTGATGATATTGATCCAGAAACACTAATCTATGCAGGACGGTATCCTTTCTGTATTAAAATAATGGGGGAAAAACATGGGTGAGCAGTTGTAGTGTTTTATCCTATTTTGCATTCTATGCATCTTTGTTATTGGCTAAAATCTGGCTTTTCTGCAAACTAGACAGTCTTTTCCTCTGATTTTTTTTGATTTTTTTTTTTTTATTTTTTAGAAAACTCCTCAAATACAGGTTATATTTAATCTGTTGAGTTGTCTTAAACCTTCTTTTAAAACTTATGCCTATGTTGTGTGTGTCATGATCTCAGCCAGTTTAATTCTTACAGTCAGTGCTCAGCTCATTGCCTAATTTAAGCATTCCCTGTTTTACCAGAATTTTTTTCCAATAGAACAAGTAATGTTGCTCCATGTTTGTGTAGCCTAATTTCAGCATGGAAGATTAGGAAAATGAGGAAAAGGAGAGGATTGTTGAAATAGATACTCGTCTCTGTATGCTCTTCAAACTATGGCATTTTCACAAGTTAGGAAGGAGAAAGAGGGTAAACTTTCCTGCTGATGACTGAAGGTTTTCCTTCTGACTTACATGATCTGCCAAACCCTGCAAATCTAGTATAATTCTTCTTGCATCAGACTGAGCCGTGAATAGTAGTATGTATCTTTCTTTTCCTTTTGGTGGTTATTCTAGCAGTGCCTTTTAACACAAAAATGGGAAACAGCAGTTTTAATTTTTGTGCTACAGTTCTTGCAATTTAGTCTGTATTCAGATATTTTCCTTTAATATAATGGGGACAGACATTTCGGTGATGTTACTGCTTTTCAAATTGCTAACGGTAACCTTGATATCGACACAATGGAACAAATTGATAATTATAACCCTGACACTGCCCAGGTAAAATTTTTGTTCTAAAATAATATAGCAGGATACTGACATGTGTCTGAAGATTTATGGGAAAACAGGGTTGCGTGTTATCCACAGCTAACTTGGCAATGAAAGCTATTCTACTACTACAAAAACTGTGTATTCCCACAAATAAATATAAAGAAGTAAGGGTCAGAGAGCAACCCAAGGCAAAACCGTTTCTTTTTTTTTCCTTCTGATAATGAGTAAAAGATTAGTACTTCAAAAAACATTTTTGTATCCTGAAATATAAGTGATGTCTAGCCTACCAATTTCTGCAGCATCTTTAAGACTTTCTAAGTAGTAATTGAAACATTACTTTTTAAAAAATTGTTGTGACTTTTTGGTTTCTCCTTTCGCTAAAGAGAACGCCAGATGACGTTTCATTCTGGCAGTTTTGCAAGCTCCCATCCAGGAAAACATTCTTACATGAAGTGAATTGTCCCAATGGCACTTGAAAACTGAAATTTAAGTTTTTAACAGGTATAACCAATAAAGTCTTTTTTTTTTTTAGTTAAAAGATGCTGAAAAAGTAAATATAAGGGTGTGCTTTTAGAATCCATTGTTTTACGAACTATCAGAGTTTTGATTATACCTGCTTTTTAATTGCCTAGCTATGGTTCTGTGTTTTAAGTGTTAGTGAAATAATGGATGTTTATCTTTGGATTGCTATGCTCATTTTGACAGTAGGGCAAGACTGAGTACAGTAGCAATTGAATCCTGGTTCTTGTAGCTTTTCACTTTGCTTTAAATGCTCTGCAGTTTCTGAAAAATGTAGGCAGTTAAGCACTCTGACTTAAGTGATCCTTGAGCCCCAAGGAAAGGCTCCTTACATGTAAGTGATGAAGAAAAATAAATGATTTGGTAGTGATCAGAATAATCCTGATTACTTACTACTGACTGAACATGAGAAAATAATTTTTTTAGGTACATCAGGTGCACCACCTAGATTGGGCATTTATAGAATTAAATCTTCCATATTTTACCCGGTTTTGGAGGTTCATTTTTTTTTTTTGTTTTTTTGCTTTTCTTTGTTTTAATGGACACATTTGTGAAAGTAAAGTATGGACAGCAATAGGAAAAGTAAAACACTTTGGCAGTTATTCATAGAAAAACTTGCAATGTCCTTCTACTGTAACCTGAAACACACTCTTCCAGCGCTGAAAAAAACTGCTGCTGGAGATACTTGCATGATATAATATGAGGTTTGGGGTATTTCTTCCTTCCCTCCCTTGAACATGTTTGTTTACAGTAAAAGACTTGAACTTACATATCTTAGCTGAGTGTTGATATCTATATATCCAAAGAGGATGACTGTGTAAATTAGGTGACCTGTAGCTTACAAAACCATGCTTCTCGTTCTCTGCACAAGTAAAAATCTAACTTTTCAAGGCATTTGCCTTTAATGTTAGGTCACTTTCAGACCTTCTTGGTAAGTCCTTAAGACTATTTACAGAAATAACTAAAAATAAACAAAAACAATTCCTGAAGTGATTGAACATATACAGTTCTTGTCTATAACTGAAGAAAGTATTTCCCCAAATTAGGGGTTTTTTGAACAGATAAAAATTCAACTTTTTAATTTGTCTTGGATTAGCAGTTAATCATATTGGAATGAACTCATGGCAGAACAGAAGAAAAATAACTTGTATGGAAAGCATGAGAAATGTGGGAGCAAGAAGAAAATGTTCATGTGGAGTAGCCATATCAGCACTTGGTGTGCAAATGCCAAAATGTCCTTGCATGCTAAACTGTGTAACTATGTAGAAGGCAAATTATTCAACTGATGTTTTGCTTTTATTTCTTCTGTAGCTTATGCAGCAGAGAAGTCGTGGCTGGGATGATAGATCTGCTAACCACGTAAATAGCATTTGGAGCAGAGACTACAAATTTGGCCCTAATACAAATACTGTTCTACATACAACACATTTGCCAGAGAAAGCAACAACCAAAGGCATTGAGAAGATAATTAGTATCAAAGGGCTGAAATTTTCAGGCAAAGAGCTCTTAGCAAAAAGGCCAAGAAGTGGTATGTTTGTTTAAAGAAAAATTAACAGAGAAGAGGGTTGTGGGAAAGCAAAGCTTTTATCTTTGACTTGATAGAGGTCTAACTCTACTTTAGTCTTAAAAATCTCATTCTGAGTATCTGTGTATTCTGTTCTCAACAAGCTGCGAGTCTGCAGAGCCACAATATTAAAGCCTATGTAACAATTTCATGTTTGGCAGCAAACTTTCAGCAACATTTAATTGTTTGCTTTCTTTTATTTGTTACAAAAGCTTATCCTTTTCAATTGTTGTCATTTTTAATACAATTTGTTCTGGTTTTAGATATTTTTGGTTTTAATTTCTATTTTATAATGGCTTGTGAAGAACTGAAAATAGTCTGTCCTTTACAGAATGAGACTTGGACAGACAAATTTTCAAGAACACTTTCTGTACTCTTCTGCAGCCTATTTCCCTTGCCTGGGTACTCCTCAATCTGACTTTCTTGTGATCTATTAGATCTGTATTATCCTGTGTCTTCTACGTGATCTAAATTATATGTGCTGAAATAACACATAGGCTTCTAATGTAAGGGGCGTTTCTTTGTTCCCATTACGCTTTATCTGAGAAGTACTTTCTCTTCCTCTGCTTCCTTCTCTTTCCAATTATGCTACCAGGTTTCCCTTTTTGGCTTTGCTATTCTTGGTATCTTCCTAATCCTTGATTTATCAAAATTTGTATTTAATTTACTAATTACTCTTTTTTTTTTTTCTTCAAATTTAAGTTTGCTTTCAAAGTGTTGAAGCATGATTCTGCAATTTTTTTGTCTTTTTAAATCTCAGCTGTTATGTTTTCACTCCAACTACCTCTTCATAGAAAGTTACTTTAAGGCTATGTACTAGAAAAGAACTGTGTTAAAGATTCTGAGCTGTAACATCTAGAATGTCCCTACCAGATCTTACTGATATTTTTAAGCCTGTGAGAATAAGTATGAAATACTCAGTTCTCTCATAGCTAGTAATTAATTCTAGAGCATACTTCTAAGTGATGTTTAAATTGTCTTTAGATTTAGAAGAACTCTCAGATGGAGACCTGTTGAACCAATATTCATTTTCAAAAGCCAAAAAAGCCAAGGAGGAGTGTGTTGAAGACTGTGAACCACAGAAGATTGTCTCTGCGATACAAAGCATTGATTCCTCAGAGAATTCTCTCAGTAAAGAAAGCTCTAACTCCCTGCCCAGAGTTAGAAATAAATTTGCTTCCTTTTTGCAAAGGAAAAACAAAGAGCGAGATGCTGTAGTTGTTCCAGGAACAAGAAGCAGGTATGTTTGCATCACACTTTCTTATAAGTACCAAAATACTATTAAATACCGCAGCTGCAGAAATAACATTTTTCTCACTTTCAGTATTTTATTTTGGGCTTTATTATGCAACTTTATTAATGCATGTATAGTCCTGAGCTGAGATGCAAAACTCTGCGCTAGGCATATTATGTGTGAAGAGCTATTTTTGTGTCCTGAAGTCTTAAATTTAAATTCATTGTTAAAGGGTGAATAATAGAAACAGCTGAGGGGTGAAATCACTGGTCTAAAATCAGGCTACTGCTTGGTAATAGAACTTGATTCTTAATCCAGTGTCTTGTGAATTTGGGTTGGTCTTTTGGGGGAGGGGGGTGGAAATCATACTATCTAATTAACTGATGAGATATAATTTTTACACTTCCACTTGTCTATGAATCCCTTGATGTTTGATCTTTGGTAGAAGACTAGGAATGGTACAAAAGGCTTTAGTTCTAGTTTTGTATTAAAATGAAAAGTCTGTTTGGGTGGGGGGTAAATATATTTATACCTAGATGTGAGATGAATGAAGAATGTGTACAATAATTTAACTTTAATTTGCTAGTGGCTTGTAGTATAAAAGCATGTGATGGGACAACGAATCATTTGCAAAAGAATTTAAGTGATATTTTATCTTGTGACTGAACAGTTTGAGGTTTGATTTTTGCTTTGTTTTGTTTTCCCTGAGGCCAATCATTTCTCTTCATAAATGCAAGCTATGCACTGATTAAGCTTGTATTATTCGGCCGTTGCTGAGTTTGCTTAAGAAATACCTGTGGATACAGTTCCCATCTGAAAAGCGAGTGAAAAGTAGAAAGAAGACCTAATTTGCTGCTTATAGTCCTCATTTTTGCAATAAAAAAAAAAGAAAATTATCATTAACTGTGAGGTGGAATTTATTTCTACTTTAGTCTTCCTTTTTACAGTTCAGTATATGGATATCAAAATTAGTTAGGAATTGATGATGCTTCTTTTCCAGGAAAAGATCATATGAAGTCTCTGAAAAGAGTATCTGTTTTGTACCAAATTTGTAAGCAGTTACCATATTTGTGAAAATGCAACATTTACCCATTGTCTGACTTTGGCAGGTTTTGTTTGTTTCAGTTAAAGCCAGACCTTGATCATACAGTATGCCAAATACCTATTTTCTTATCCATCCCATTCAGTTTCTGCTCTTGATGTTTGCATCAGCACTTTGGGAAGCAGAATGTTGAACTTATCAAGACTACATAAGCAAGACTTTTTTGTGGCATTTGGCCGCAGCTAGTTAAATTAGTTTTACAAAGGATTATTATACTTCTTATGTCTTCTATTGTATACTTTTTATCATAAATAGCCTGAATATTAGAATTTTTTGAGAGCTACTGTTTTACAGGAAAGTCTTTGGTGTTGTTTAGCTCGGGAAGGTGTGAGTGAAAGCTGAGAGTTTTATGTTGCGTCAAAAATTAAGAGTTGTCAGTGATGGTTGCTTTTTCTGCAAAACAGTGCACAGTTTCATAAAAAGTTTTGGCTAGTAATTACTCCTAGGAGCTGCTGCTATAATGTGGAAAGAGCTGGATAGAGTCTAGCTTCCTTGATAAGAAGCACTGAAGGGTTCATTACAACTTAGCTTTTTGATAATTAGTGAATATACCTTTACATTTTGTAGGATTCCTAGATGCTTCTGTTTTCCAGATGAAGAACTTGTTAGTATTTTCAGTCAATGGCTGATGTGTTTACAGATGATTTTTCCCACTGAAATATAAAATAGTTTTACTGTTATATTTTAAAGTTAAATGCCTCCATGAGGGTCTAGAGGATTAAGACCTTACTGACCTGCCCATTGTCAAAATAATCTGCATCTGCAAGTGCAGTTCAAAAAATCAGACTGATGGGTACAGACCTACTATTGATTTTTGGAGATGAAATACTCATTTGCAATAACTTTCTTCTCCCTTGTCTTCATCTATATTATACTTTGGGTTTTTTTCTTCCTTTTTTTTTTAGGTTCTTCTGCAATGCTACAGATATGCTTGATTTTAGAGCAAAGACAGATGACAGCCAACTAACTCCAGGTGTGGAGAGGGATTGCCAGAAACAGGAAATAAAACATGTAGCAGAAAATATTTCTCAGTTTTCAGAAACTGAAAAACCTACAAGGACTACCTTATCACTTCCTGGAGAAACACAGAAAAGTTGCTTCCAGTGGTTTAGCAGCCTCGAAAATAGTTCAGGAAATCCTGGTCCATCTCATGCTGTATTGTCACAGCAGTTTCACCAACAGAAAAGCAACTACATGGCATCCCAGGAAGATGAGATCAATAAGCTGCAAACCGAGAGAGGGGCACTGTGTGGCGAATCAGATGAAGAGTCTTCTGCCTTAACAGAACTGGAATATTCCTCACAGTCTCAGGTGTCTTGTAAGATATCAGAAAGCAGTTTGGAGTCTTCAAGAGTGTCACAAGTGTCTAACAATTCTCCTGCAGAAGTAAGAAAATGACACTGTTTCAGCATTTGCTTTCACTATCTAACAAAATTAGGCATCACAGTCTCCTCTTTAAAATGATATCCTGCAGATAATATAACTTCTAACAAAACTTGGCTGTGCTTAATATAGCTGTGTAGCAAGGATTGACTTACTAGCTTAAAATCAAGTCTGTTCCTTGTTTTTAGTTTGTACTGACAGCAGTGGAAAGACTGAAAACGATGGGTTACATCAAAACTGGTAGCCTAACTCTTGTTCTCTGCTTTTGTTAGTCCCCGAAGAAGTCTTTTAGAAAAAAAATATATATATCAATGTAGTGTTGCTTGCTGAAAGTAAGCTCATGCTTTTGGATAAGTTTATAGAAATACTGAGAACACTATATTATAAATGTAAGGATATAAAAATATACATTGTATGAATTGGTTTTAAAACCAACTAACTTTTCTTCCTTGATTGAAGGAATCTGACTGCAGTCCAAAACTGGCTGATAATCCATGTACTTGGAGCTCTCCAGTATTTTCTGCTGTACACACTGACAAAAAGAATATGCTCTCAAAGACCAAGGTAAGAATTCCTTTAATTTTACTATGAGATCTATTGAACACTGAAAATCAGTGTGTGTGGGGGGGATTGTATGCTACTTCATTCTAAACCTATAATGGAAGAATCTTAAGCATATGCATATATTGGCAAGAGAAAATTACTTTCTTGTTCATCTGCATCAGAACCAAGACAGACTTTAACCCCCTATGATTGACGTGGTTGCAGCTTGCTTTGGGATTCATTCAGTGTAAATCAAGACGCCAAGCTAAAGCTAAAAACACCTTTTAATTTTCCTCAGGCATGCTAAATACGTAGGTTTTTGTAATGTAGATTAATGTAGTCATGTTCCTAATCCAGGAATAGTCACAAGATACAACATTATTTCATTGCTGGTGTGGATGAATCTACCTGTTCTACTGTCTCTTCCTCTTTGACTAGAAAAATGGCATTTAAACTTCTGAATTGGGAAAAGTTTTAACCAGTTTTTTAAGTTGCTCTAGTTAAAAGCCTTGTGAGACACTAGAGAACCGCATGGAAGAATAGTCAGTTTTGCTTTAGAGCTCACCTTTGAGTCAGATCCTTTTTCCTGTTGGTAGGGCTTGTCTTCTATGTGCTTTCTTAGATGTCTAAGAACAGTTGAACTCGTGTTATGTTCTCTGTCACTGTGACATTCATAAGAGCTTTACCCATCTGTCTAGTTTACAAAACTTCTAAGACCTTAACATCTGAAAGTCCTCTGACTTTTTAGGCATTTTCATTAGAATTGGCTAAAAGATTCATCTCTAAAGGAGGACACTATTCCTTGTATGTACACCCTTGTTAGCTTCCTTCTCTTAAAACAGGCTTAAAAAGCTCAAGCTTTCCTTTGCAGAATAGGAGAACTGTGTGTGTTCTGTAGAACAGTAGTGACATCTTGTGGTTATTTGTATTAACTTTTGTGTTAAGAAGCTGGAATTTTTATCTTTGTTCTTTAACACTTGAACTATTACCACCTGTTTATAAGGCTGTGCTTTTTCATTAGAATAACACTTTGTGTGGTTCTCCTCAACAAGACTAGGCAATGAAATTAAATCATCCTGGGATTCAGAATTGTATGACTTTCTTTTTAAGAAGTTGTTTAATATGTTTTGCTTAAAGAATAGTTTCTCACTTCAAATGTACATTGGGTGAAAGTATATACAAAATATAGGGGAATACACAATATAATGGTAATCATCTTATATAAACAAGCTTTCAGGATGCTTGGAGCTCTTCAGAGTATATAAATGTGCTGAAAATCCATTATGACAACAGGGTACATTTAAAGCAGGCTGCTTGTGGAAGGGTTTTCCACACTTATTTCTTTGGCCGTGCATTCCCTCTGATTCCTTTACGTGCTGACAATAATAATCATAATGAGTTGATCCAGAGAACTAACCTGGCTAAAAACTAATTCAGCAACAACAGCAAATACATCAACTATATCAGAACTTTGGCCTACCTGGACTCATGAGTTGTCTTAATTTTAGCACCGGAGAGACCATGGGAACAAGTAGCCAGTACTGAGGGGGCAAAGACAGGAGCATTGCTTTTGGCTCAGCTGTCCTTTGGGATAAGCTTACCACAAGTGTAAAACTTACTAGTGGAATGAGGAAAATCCTTGTTGCTGGTGGTAAGTACAGGAAAAGACACTGAAGGGAGTAGTGAGTTCATGATTTACGGAAGATGCAGTCAATCTCTTAAAAGGCCAATTGTTCCAATTTTGCCAAGTTGAGTAGCATAGCCAATCTGTACAGAAACTTAGCAGCAAGGGGAGGAAATCTGGAGAGGTTGTCAGCTGTTGTCATGGTTCCAGTTCAAAATGCATGTGCCTAGCTAGTCAATTCTAATATTAAAACTAATGCATGCATTTAATGAATGCCTATAAAATAATGAGCTCTAGAGGACCTTGAAGTCAACTAACTATAGGAGGTTACTACTCTGCAGGTTTTGTACCCTATTTAAATAATTATATTTTGGTACTTTGGACAGGCGAAAGCTAGAATAATGAGCTGGAAGTGAGTGATTGCTTAGAAACCAGCCATTGTCAGGTGCTGATGTTCTATAATCAATTAGTAGAAGAGCTGAAACAGAAAAATGTTGTTCCAGTGCCTCAAAATGGCTACCTCTCAAAGCTGAGGAAAGTTATAAGCATATGTAAGACAGAAGAAAATAAATGGAAAATATGAATAAGAGGCCATTTGTGGCCTTTTGTCATTTGTGAATTTCTAGTTTTAGACAAAGTTAAAATTTTCTTTGCCAGAGTAAATTACGTGCATTGAATTGGTATGCTATGATTATACCCACACATAGCACAAATGGAAAGAGATTAAATAGATAGCAATAGGTATAATTTCAAGCTAGACACAGGTAGGAAAAATAAATCCAGCTGACTTGTCTAAAGTGTATTTCTTTTGTTGTTAAGATAATATTATAAATGCATTACTTTCTGGCAAGGTAATTTTTTTAGTAAAGAAAAGATAAGCTTTAAGTGGTATTCTTATTTCTGTCCTGCATATGGGAAGAGATTGAAATAGTATGTGAAGGAGCTACAGTGGATTAACACTCTATCTAAACAGTCAGATTTGCTTGAATCCTCAGCTTTTGAGAGAACTGTCTGAGGCTTTACTGACTTGCTTACAATAATATTAACCAACAAAATGTGTGAAATTCCAGAAGGCAATAAAAATCAATGATGTATCAGTATTGGTAGGGGTGAGAACAGCGATCTGGGCAGCTATATGCCAGTTAGTCTGATATTGACCGTGGGGGGGGGGGGGGGGGGGAAGGATATAAGAGTTTCAGGTTAGGGATGAGAGCATGAAATATAAAAATCACATTGACGTGACCTAATCCCTGTAATTAATCTAGACAGCAAACCTCTGTGTGCTGTAAATGTCAAACAGACTCAGTGCTTTGAAACTTATGTGAATTGACATACACTTTTAATCATAGGGATAGT
The DNA here is from genome assembly GCF_036417845.1 of Apteryx mantelli. Classification (NCBI taxonomy): domain Eukaryota; kingdom Metazoa; phylum Chordata; class Aves; order Apterygiformes; family Apterygidae; genus Apteryx; species Apteryx mantelli. The sequence goes on along the minus strand of NC_089980.1, from coordinate 50,866,791 downwards.
TAATAGCTGGAATAAATTATTTAGTGAAGCAATGTATTTTTTTTTTTTAATTGATGTCTTCAAATTTAAGACTGGTTGCCGTTCCAGAGATACATTCTGGCCAATCACAACTGCTTTGGCTTCCAGATAGAAAAACTGTGTGATAAGAAGGTCCAACTACAGATCCAATGATCCTTAGGGTAATTGTACTGTTATCTATCTTTGCTCTGCTTAGATTTTGTGAAAAATGGAGTCCTTTGCGTCATAGTGGCACCTCTTAAAATTCTGGAAACTGGCACTGAAGAGTTTGGTTTATTGTACTCTGTCATGTGAACAAATAAGGAAAAAATATTCAAGAGATTAAAAAATTACTTTTAAAAGAAAAGTGCTTTTGCAACCTCTTCTGGTTGCAAAGACAAACGGAAACTGGTTTGGTAATTCTTACAACTGAATTTTCTATAAAGTGTATGACAAGGAGCTTTTTAGACTAAAGGTACATAAATATACATTGTTGTAATATCAGATTGCATTGTCCCAACACAATGTAAAGAACTTTATTTTTGATTATAAAGTTTGCAGCAGCAGCATCTCTGTTGCTTGCAGGTTGTTGCTTTAACCAGTTTATAATGTAATATTAAAATCCCACAGGTTCCTGGTTTACGTAAATCCAGTTCTGTAGGGTCACATATTGTGACAAAGCTTAAGCCATTGATACCAGCTAAAGTAAGTGGATTAAACAAGAAACTATCACCTGTGCAGAAGAGAAATTACTGTGATGTTGAAAATAAGCTGGGACTGCAAGCCACCATTAGTGAACTCTGGAAAAACTTCCAATTTAAAAGGTGAGTTGCTTTAACCTCTTATTACATTAAACTGCTTCTCCCTCCTCCCCATTGCTTCTTCCCTCTTTTCTTTTTCTTCTAATTCCTGTGAGATGGAACCTCTTACTGATAGCTTGGTTTTGCGTTTTCCATATTCTGTGGTGCGCTAAGAGTCTCGCTGTGAAAACAATGAGGCTGTTCACATAATGTCCCACTTTCCTTCTGCCCCCACTGCTCTAAAACAATTTAATCTTATCACTAAAATGTTAAGCAGTGCACAGGTCCCCACTGCGTTGAAAACAGATGTGTGCATAATTCAGATCAGTAATGAATTACTGAATTATTCCATCTGGCCTGATGAATACTAGCACCCTGTAAACTTGAGTCTATTTCAAAGCAGGCTCTATACATATTTCTTGCACACAACTTAACAGAAAGAACAGCTTAAAAGATCTTTTCTTCTACACACCCTTCTTTAATTTCACAAGCAATTTCACTTTTTTCATTGCTTGACGTACCCATCAAGTATGATTAGTGGTAAATATACTCTTTACTACTAATTCCTTCTTTTTCCTTCTAACCAGGAAATATTCTGAGCTAAAATGCATTTAAGTGGTTCATTTAGTTTAACGTAGTTTATATAAAAATTATCATCATTACATTTAACATCAAATACAGGTTTTGTTTTTTCAACTTATGTGTCTTTTGCATTTTGGGGTGGCTGATTATCAAATATGTTCTGCTTTTGAAATAATGAGGGTGAATTGATGGAATATTAGGTAGTCTTTGATTAAGAGACCTTTTTGCACACCATAAAATGCCATTGTTTTCTATTGTGCCCACAAATTGGCTAACTTGAAGTTTTCTGAAAATCTTTTCAAGGTTTAAACTTGAAGGACAATGATCTGCTTTTTAATAAAAAGAAATATGTATATATGTATTTTTAACTTACACTACTTCCATTTGGACTCAGGTAAAAGCGCATAGTGGCAAAGCTTTCCCAGAGAAAAATGCTTTCAAAGAGCAAGTGACAGTACTTGAGTATGTCTCTCTTGTCGTCAAATTGGGAATGTCTGACCAGGATTGTTCACAGGGAGACCACCCATGTATTTTGATTTATCCAGGTACAGACATATAGGACAGTGTAGATAGTACCACATTCCTTTTCTCTGCTGATGACTGCAAGATTTTGCTCCCAACAACCACATTTTAGCCATCCAGTTTTTGCTGTGCTATAACTGTTGAACCTACCTAATTTAAGTAGCTGCTTATTACTTTTTAGGGGATTTTTCTTTTTCTTGATTTGTTTCACAGAAAGGTTTTTCCCATTGCCACGGCTTAGCTTTGAGTATTCTGGTGTGCATCCCCCACCTCCTGCAATTTTAAGCTGTTTCTAAACTAGCCTTATGTCTTAATTACATTCACTGGTGGCAAATAAATTGCATAGGACTTAATCTTTTCTGTCCTTCTGTCAAAACTCTCAGGATATGCATGAAACTACAGTTCTTCAAAAGACTTGTATCTTTACTCTGGGTGTTACACACTTCCTTGAATGTGGTACATACAGTGTTTCTGATGCAAAGCTAATAGTTAGCATTTGTTCACAGGTTAACCGGAACAGAATTGAAATAATTTTCAAAAAGTTATTCAGCAGTAGTGAAGCTGGATTTAGAACTCTCCATCATGAAATTTATTTTGGGCTTATTCAGAGGAGTGGGTAGTTGGGTGAGGTTTTTTTGTTTGTTTGTTTTAACCCATGTGTTCTTACAGATCTGTGATTAGAAACATAAAATGTTATAATATCCCTCTTTTTGTCTGTGTGTGCAGAGAGTATGAAAAACTCCCATCCTGTAAAAAGTCAGACCCGTTGTCTCCAATCAAAGATAACATTCAGCTCACTCCAGAAACAGAAGAAGAAATCTTTAATCATCTTGAATATAGTCATGTTCAGAGAGCTATATTCCAATGAACTGTATGCAGCTGTTTGCACAATAGGATGCATTTTTAATCAGTATCAAAATTTTCCTTCTGTATATCTCATCAATATAGGAAAGATACTTTGAAAATCACCTGTATATTTTAGTCTGACTATTGATTTGTCATTTTTTATAAAACTGTGAATTGAAAGGTACAGTTTTATACGGACTGGAATAAAAACCTTGAGATGTCTGCGTTCTGTCATTCAAAGTCCAATTCTAAACTTCTGTCCAAGCTTTTTTAAGTTGCCCCGACCATTTTATATAGGTTATATATGTAAAACAAACTTCATTACTATGGTTTTGCCTTTGCATAACAACACCAGAACAAGTTTTCAAGTGTCTTAACTGTTAAGAGCTTATTTTCCTGCCCCTTCCTTCTTCCCTCTTGAACTTGATCTTCTATCTCCAATGTTAACTCCAACACACAAGTAAACCTGCAGATGGCTGTTCCTGTCTTCACTATTCTTCCCATACTTTGGTAACAATTCATTTCTATAAGGTAAGATCTTCTCTCTCAACTGTTAGCTTTCTATTCCTTCCACATGACACAATTATGTTATTGGCAGGGACAATTCGGGAACTGCAGTAAGTATTCAATCCCCAAACCCTCACATCAACAGAATGGTCTCTGAACAAAGTTAATATGTTCTTCTGTTCTTCCTGCTCTTTTCATATTTTTCTTGTCCAAAAACATCCAAGCAAAATATCAGTCCTCAAGGCTGGGCATCATCCTCAGAACAAACCAAGCTTCAGCCTTCAAGGTCCAGTCAACAAAAGGGAAAGAACCAGGGAGTTTAGGGCCCTTGCTTGGATGACTGAATTATCATGAAATAATGTGACAGGATTTCAAACTCCCACCTTTAAAATCAGCATTTGAGTCTGTGTAAAGATACGTCTCAAACTTATTTTTCAAGAAAGGATGGTATCTTTTCTGCAGCAGACAAAGGTACAAAAGGATATCTAACTTATGAAATGTATCCTTGCCACTTTTGAGATAAATACTTTTCCTTCACCTCCGAGCTTTTTGCAAAAATAGAAGCTTTTAGATTGGCCTATGAGAGACAGTATATTTTTAATTGCAATATACTTTTTAAGAGAATTCCTTCAGGTGGATGGTGAAAATATGAAATAAAAATGTCTGGGAGAGAAGGAGACTTTGGAGAGAAAGAGGGAGAGTTTGATTGGTTAGAAAGTAGGAATCTGAAAGCTGGAGGATATGAGGGTGGTTGGGCACAAGGAGTGAGTGGGTAGGAGGAAAACAGCACACTGGAAGTATGTGTCTTTTGTGTTCTTTCAGTATAACATTCTTTTTACTATTTTAGTTCTGTATATATATTAATACTGTATCATTAATAATGCATATAATTAATACTCTAATTCTATCAACAAAATTTCAAAGAATTCTTACATGGCAGATGGCATTATTATAGCCTATTTTTAAAATGGTGAATCTACCCTGGAGAAGCTAATCCCACTAATAGTGATCTAATCAAGCTTCACTTTTGAAAGTGCTGACTAGACATTCCTCCAGGAAAAATATGATACGAGCTACAAATATTCCAAATCACAGAATGAATATCAGAGCCTAAGCATCCTAATCAACTGGTGTTACTGAAAGTAGGTAAGTAATTTGTTGAAATTCAGCTGAGTTGTCCTATTTGAATCTTTTTGTTCTTATTACAGCAAGCTGATACTATCCACATTTCCCTCTTGTGAAGCAATGTAGTAAGAATCATTTTTGTAGCACAGAAAAATATTTTAAAGACTATATGGTTTTGCAAACAGGCTGTGAACAAAGTTATATTTAAATAATAGTGTTTTTAATGCAATTTGCAATATTGTGGGGTTTTTATATAATATTAACTGATACTGTTATTTTATGAAGTATTAGATGATCATAGTATTCAGATTTTATGTAGCAATTAATGTTTGTTTGAAACTTTTTTTTAACAAAAGGTCACTGGATTCTGAGGTGGTGAAGCTATGGGACAGGTTTTTGCTCTTATTCTTAGTATCAAAGATCAGCTACCAGCTCCTTTTTCATTACATGGCATTCTTATCAGTATAGCTACATGCTTTTTTGATTTTAATTCTTTGTTGGGTTTTTTGTCCTTTTATCTTTGTATGATGATTTCTCCAACAATGCTTTTGCATAGGAGTGATATTGTACCAAATTTAAAATTATTGGTATAGGAGGGAGGAAAAGGAGGGAAATCTCTTTCTGAACAGTAGAGGTCACTTTTTACCGATAAGAGATCTGCATTTGGCTGCAGTAACCTAGAATTCGGTTGTAATAGTCTAGAAATGACTCTCCTATAGCTGTCCTGTGGCCTTTTTGTGTTATTGCATATCTTTGAGCCTTGAAATGAGAGGGTGTCTGAATGTTTTATGCCAGTTGGGTAAATATTGCAGAAACCAGATAATATAGTTTCAAGAGACTTCAAAAGAGCTTTAAGATGGTAGCAAGAGGGAGGAGAGAAGAAAGGGGGGAAGCGAGACTTAAAACAATCCCTGAATTTGTTAGCTCAAAAGTGCTATGCAGCTATTATAATAGCATGAACTCCTGTTGAATTACTACATTTCTTGCCAGAGTGGATAGATCTAAGTTCCCACAAAAAACAGCTTTCATAAATATACGTCTCAATCCTCTCTGTCATAAAATACTGGTGACTTGTTTTAGGAATTAAGGATTTGGCCCAAGATGGCGCAAAAAAATCATATCAAAGGTATTAGGAAACAACTCTAGATATTGAGGCACTAGGTCTGATGGAGGCCTCCATCTTATATTTTCCGTGGAATCTGGCAAGCCATACCAGCTTTCTCATCGAGAAGGTAGCCCATATGGCATAGAGCCTTTCAAAGCTATCGAATAGGGTGGGCAGGGTTGCAATGCAGGGCAGAGAGTATGCATGTGGGCTCTGCCAGAGGTAGGATGGATTGTGCACACAAGGCAAAGTAGCTCTGGATGATGAAAACTTAAAGGCAATAGAGAGGAGATAACTCTCCTTACTGTTTTTCTTTTTTAAGCCAAATTCTGCTAATAGCAAAATATAACTGTTCTGTGGAATGGGATTGAGGTAGTGGTGGAAATCAGATGAGGTGGAGAATATTCTTTCAAGCTCAGGTAGATAACTCTTCAGAAGTATTCAGAGGTTTAAGACTTGTTTCTTTTTGGACAGCCTGTTTAATATTTGCTTTGAATGAAAGACATACTTGCGAAAGGATTGCCCCTCCTTATGTGTTTGCACAGAAAGGTCGTAAGCGTAGGTAGGATTCCTATGCTACTAATGACAGAGGAATATTAAGTAAGTATTTTTCTTTGTTCACAAACATTCTAGTAGAGATGCAGGACTTCCATGCTTAAGATGAATTTAAAACACTGAGCTTTTTGTATGGAGAATGCCATACACTCTCTTCGCATTTGCAGAATTCATATTCTAGGCATGGAGTGAATTTTGTCAGGCTTTGCAAGAATATCAGTTGAATTAATCTGAAGTGTAACGAATGGCGCCTATTAGAAAATGATTGGGACATCTCTCTTGTGTATCCTGCATATCTTATGTAATGCAATAAATGTACATTTACAGCTCTGTCTAAAATCTGCTGCTTTATGGATACACTGCATCTAAATTACTGTTTTTATGATTTCTGATCTTCTTGGATCATTCCTTAAAACTCATTTTCACTTTCTCTGCAAATGGAAGAATAATGTTCTGTGGTGAATAACAAGAGTTACTACCCCTATTGGAATAGGATCTTCTCCCTTGTTTTCATTGTTGAGTTCAGCTTATGCATTCCCACAGTGGACAGTTCAAAAGTACTGTCGATCCCCAGTTCTTTTCAGTTGAAACTGGAACTACATGTATTTCCCTGCTTCGTTTAGGAGGCTGTAGAAAACATTAGGTCAGTAGGATGGAAATGCTTGTCACGGAAACTTTCCTTGTGCAAAGGATTAGTTTCTGTTCTAACAGCTCATTCTCCCCAGACTCTAGTGCTTCAGGCAAAATTTTACTTCTAACAGACATATGTCATGTTCCAAATGCAGGATTTTATATCTATGTGAGATCCTGTTTTGGGGAGGCTTCTTTAGTTCCTTCTACCTTACTCTGTTTAGTGTTACAAATATGCATACAAACTAGAACAGGAGCACTGTAAATGGTTTGAGACATATAGGGAGTATGCCACCAAAGACGGATAAGACTGTGTTTGAAAAGATTAGAAGCTTTATTCTTTGTTTCAATTAAAAAACAAAACAGGAGGAGTTATGAGCTACTCTAAATTCCTAGTTAACAGAGGCTGCAGCATTTCCTTTGACTTGTTTCAAGGCCAGTATCTGAGGGAGAACCAGAGTTTATTTTTCAGAAAACATGCAGTTAGTTTAAGGACTCCCAGTGATGGAGCATTCATCGCAACACTTGTAATAGCACAAGTGCTCAAATGACTCTTTAGTTTTAAGTACAGCTTGTCTTCCATCCACTGGCTTGTGTTATTTCTTTGTCTGCTGTATTAAAGGTCTGTCCCACAATATTTAAAAAAAAGAAAAAATCCACAGTGACTAGATGTTTCTTTTGTTAAGCTCATATTAACTGGATTTAATTATATTAACTTCTCTGAGGTGATGATTGTCTTTCCCCATTAATGATTTCTGTTAGTACTCAGCAGAACTCAAGATTAAACTCTGAGTGAGATTCCAGAAATACACTATAATTTATGTCTGTGAAGCCAAACTAATTTTTTTTTGGCAGTTCTTTACAGCTGAAAGTAGATTGGAGACTGTTGTTTGGCCACTTCAGATACTTTCAGAAGGTGTCAGTACTTTCATAGTAGCAAGAGAAAGAAACATAAATTAGATCTTACTATAATTCATTTTTTTCCATGGGTTGGTTTGTTTCTTTAAAACTAGAAACAAAAAAATTACACAATTTGCCCTTGGGTTTTTTCACTGTAAATGTCCATGCCAATTCAGAGCTGGTTTACACATGAGATTAACGGATCAATTCTTTTTACACAGACTACTAAATTTAGTGGCTGTCATCAGCAAAGAAAATTTCTACTTTCTCATTTTCAAATTAAACTTCCCAACAATCAAAAAAAAAACCAATTAAATATTTTGTTACCACATTCTTACTGGAAGCTTAACTGGCAATTTCCAAACAATTTAAAAATTTAAGTCAAAAGAAGCCAAAAAGTTGGATTTTACTTGAAAATGTATGTGATGTGCGCTCTTATTTTTAAGAGAGCTTTTAAATTTAAGACTAATTAGAATGTTTCTAGGAAACTTAGAAAGCCAGTTTGGGTTGTTTATGTGGGGGGGGTGTGGTTGGGTGTTTTGGGGGGGTTTTTTTGTTTTTTTTTTTTTCTTTTCTTCCTCTCTACAGTGTTTTTAGTTAACAGTTACAGCATTATGGTAGTAATTTCTAAAGAAGCAAAATGACCCTTCCTGTGCCCTGTGTTTAAAAAACCTTTGTTTCCTTTTATTCTTATTTTTAGATAAGGAGTTAAGTAAAGGCATTTTTTTCCCTCATAATCCAAGCTGAGAGAAATGCAAATAGTAGATAGAGATAATAAATTACCTTTTAACAGTATTTAACAGTTAATTATGCAAGCTGTCCTTTGTAGCATAGCCTAGGACACTTTTCAAATACATTTATCCAAATACTTGCTGCTCCTCTTCAAGCTGGGTAAATCAGAAGTTTTGTGTACCGGCATATTTAAGTCACTCACATGTCTACTGAAGTCTGTCTGACTTCCTGCTTTGCTGCAGTCACCTAAGTCACCTGTGCAAATTACTTCATTTCCCACACTTCACTTTGCAATTTGTGTAATGGGAATAAGAAATGTTCCAATCTTACTGTCTGGCTTTAAGGACAAGTCTGCAGAGCTTTGAAAATTGTTTGTGGCTAGAGAGACAGAAGAAGTTGAGGTCTTTCCAAATCCTATTCTGATTATTTAGGAAGTTACTTGTTTTGTAACTTTTTATTGTACTGAGCCTACTTTGTTATCCAAAAGTGAGCCAATTTTCAACTGAAGTAAGAATTGTTCTGGTAGATGGGTTTTCCTTGTTTACACTACAGGCAGTTGAGCTGACAGAATGCAAAAAAGAGAAGAGGAATCATTTTCATCCACAGGATTATTCTGATTTATCTAGCTCAAAAAGAAACTGAAAGAATTAGGATAAAAACTTATGAAATATGTTAAATGTACAAGTCATGTAACTGAAAGAGTAGCAGTTCAAGTCTGATGCGACAAAATACGAAATGATACTATTAGTTGTATGATTGTAGGCTGCAATGAGTTCTGTTAGAGTGCACAAAGTAAACTAATACGCCTAAACTTGTGTAGGGTAGGATACATTAGAACACACAAGACAGTTCAGTGTGGTCACTTAATGGAGAAGCCCATATTTCAGGAGGTCCTCTTACAATTGTCCACAAATTTCAGCCCAAGAATGATTCACTTTTCTCACTTTTTCCTCACTTTTTTTTTCTACCCAGCAGCTCATGAGTTAAGAGAGCCCACACGTAGTAAACCGATTATTCTTTTCTTCAATGAGCAAAGATGGAACCAAGTACTATATGGAGCCTTTTGACAGCATTATATTTATACAATAGTTAAGGATTTAAGTGCTTGTTTAGACCAGGGTAGCATTTCCCACATAACCAATATTATGTTAGTGCAAAGCCCAGTGGTAGACAGAGGAGATTCAGCCCTATTTATATTTGGATTGACATTTTTAATTCTCCTTGTCACTTCTGCATGAGTGCAAGTACTTAAACATAAGGAATTTGGAATCCTGCTACTCGGAGAAAGCTGAGAACTAGAAGCTCAGCATCTCAGGGAGGTTCAGCACCTTCTGGTATTGCTTGCCTACAATTCATTCAGCTGAAGATTGCACACCCATTTATTGTGTAATGATCATTCAATTGGTAATTGTGGGTTTTTTTCCTTGATTATAGAGATACTCTTACAGCACATCAAAGAAAGAGGGAACACTTCTGAACCCAAATTAATATACTTGTGTGTAGATGTGTAGTGCTTTGATTTAGGAAAATCTAGGAATCAAGAATGCAGTATTGAGTTCTTAATTTGGTTAACTGGCATCATTGTGTCACTTACGGAACTGCTGAAATAGTGTGGCAAGTTTGCTTTATTGCTATGTATGGGCTGGTAATATATACTAACAATAATATTGAATTTTAGTGCAAAAGGTCATGTGACTGAAAACCCAGACCATAGCTGTCCTGTTCATTATTCTTGTGTTTAGAATTTACGACCAAATTGGAAAAAATGCCATCTGTCATAGAAAGCAATCTTGTAACACAAATAGAAATAGTTTTAAGTAGAATAGTTGGCAAATATGCTTTCAGCTGATTGTTGTTCTTTCAGGGCATTCAGTGAATGCATGTGAATTTGGAGGCTTTGAGGTCAATTGGCAGCCAAGAAGGAGGCTTACATCATTAGCGCTTTTTTTTTTTTTTTTTTTTTTTTTTTTTTTTGGAACAACTAGCTATTTTGGCTAGGCATTTTTGCTTAGAAAGCGTGGAAACTATTATAATAAATAGATGCCATTGATTATAATAAATGAATGGCGTTGATTTTGGTTAGTTCCCCTCAACTTTTTTCTCCAGTCAAGACTTTTAAATTAGTTGATCATAATTTTAGTATATTAAAATAGTTTTTTATTAGCATATACAATGATCCTCAATGTTCACCTGAATCGCAATGGACCCTTTTAAAAACTTTCTACTTACAACTAAATAACATAACTTCAGTATTGATTTCTAAATTGCTTCTAGAATAAATATAGACACCACTAACTTCTAAAGCTGTGGTTGTTATGTACAAGAAACCAGGGAAGACTTTTTTGTTTCTTAAAAGGTAGTCAGTAAAGAAACTATTCCCTGATCTGGCATTGCTAGAAAAGTAGAGATTGGTTAATGGCCTAAAAAGTTAATCAAAACTCAGCTGGATTGTCCTGTGTCTAATATGTGAATGTTTAGAGACTTCAGAAAATAAACTAATATTTATATTGGCTTAACAATCTAGTTCTTGGAGGTCAGTCACAGTGAGAACATCCATCTTCTCACTAAACTATAAAAATGATATAATTTTGGAGGTTTCTGTGGTTTTTCTTATTTTCTCTTGGTTTCCTGTGTCTGGCATGCACATTTTGCCAATGCCAGAGTTCTGAAATGATATCATCCATAACTTACCATTGGAAGATCTATGCTTGCAGTAGGCTGAATTCTATTCTCTTTTACCCCTCTTTGACTGATTTCTTGCAGATGTGAGAGCAAAATTTGGTCTTGATGAGATCATTGCAACTTCAGTTTTTAATACAGAGAGGTTTGTATTAAACTGGAATGTAAAGAACAGGGGTCATTTTCAGTCTTTTGCAGAAGTGTGTCAGTGAAGTGAATGTTCTGGGGTTCACGGATTCATTGATTGCAGTTACAGTGTACACTGCAATTAAGTAACATTTACATAAATTTCTCAATCATAACATAAAAACAGAGTATAGTCAGAAAAAAAGATTTGGAATCTTGTATCTTTTACCTTTCAGGGACTATCAGAGCTGCCTACCATCTGCTGTGTTGAGAGGGAAGTACAATTTGATTTTTCTTTCTGCGCAGCCCACAATCCAGAAGAGCTTTCTTCAACAAAAAAAATAAAATAAAAACTAAAGCCTCAGGTGAAAAAAGATGTCAAATAGCAACATAGGTCTGACTCTTCCATTAATGCTGACTATTATCTTCAGTATTCTGATCAGGCCACCTCATTACCAGTGACTCAGTAGATTGTTTTCCTCTGACTTCTTAAGCACTGACAAAACATAGGAAGGAAGGGAAGGCCAGGGATAATTTCAGTGGATCAAACCATGGTCCCTGCAATGACATCAAGACCCACTTTCTTCTGCGTTGCTATCAAGATTACTCTAATTGTGATCCAGTCAAGGATGGATAGCTGAGAAATAAGAGGTGAAGGAAAACAGCAGCATTGTCAGGAAGAGCCTATTCTGTGGTAGAAAATGGAAAGCTTCTTTTCTCTTGCTTACAGTTTTAGAAAACCAGATGTCTGTGGACCTAAAGCTATTTTTTTCTTCTCCTGTAAATGAACAGGGTTCTTCGCAAAGATTGTGTCAGACATCTATGACACTCCAACCTTCTAACACTATCTAATGTTTATTTCAATGAGTTTTAGAGCTTTAGTCCCCCCCACCCCACCCCCTTTTTTTTGTACTTTATCTCCAGATGGTCTCAATTAGCTTAAGACCACATTATTTTTCAGGGCAGCTCAGTAATATCTTGTGGCTTGCTTCCCCCGCTCCCAGTCCTCTTTCTTTTGGAAGTCTGCTGTTATAGCCAAGGAGCATTCTGGAGGGGATTTCTGTGCCTCCTATAGACAGCTGGAATGCAATTCAGTGATTGCATTCCCTCTTTTGTCCATTTAGAAATTCCGACTGGAGCCTGCTAATCAAGTGACTAAAATTCTGTTTCACTATTTCATTAAAGGGCTGTTTGGCTGAAAGAGCAGAACCTGTTTCCAGAGAATTAATTTGAAATGGCTTTGAATTCCTGTACTCTCCCTCCTCAGTTACATTATATGCATCATCCTTTGTCAAAGTCAGTAAGGGTTAAATGCTACAAAGCCATACATGGAACAACCACAGTTTCTATTTCTGTGAGAGACAGGACTTTCTATGTCAAAGCAGTTTCAGGTTCAAAATACAGTACTCCATAGTTCTAAAGGCAGATGAATTTTTGTTTCAGAATGCATTGTGTTGGATTTTGATTGCTAATTCAACTTACCTATTCTAATGGCCAAGTACTCCCTCTTTTCTGCATTCCAGGGTAAATGAGCTGCAGTCTTTGCTGTTTTCCCAATGTAAATTTAGTGTAGAGCCGCATCATGACGAGAGAAGAATTTGAATGAAACAGGGCGCTTGTGACCTTTCCTCCAGGGGGAAGGTGCATGACCAGGAGACTGAAGCATGTGTTGTAGGCAGGTACTGCTGCTGGAATTTCAGAGGAAATGCATGTGCCCTCAATAGTGAACCATACGTTATGGATCATTGCAAACCTCCCTGTCAGAGCTGCATGACTAAACATGGGATTCTACCATGTGACTCCCACTGTTACATGCTCTATATCAACCAGCTGTCTTCTGTATGGTTTGAATCTCCTTCTAGAATTTGAATTATGAAGACCTAAAATGCCTAGAGGTAGTTAACTCACATAGACAAACTAATGTTTAAAATCTGTGCTCAGTTGTGAGGAGAGGTAAAATCACGTTTAGCTTAGTGAGGTACAGACTGCAAACTAAGGAGTGACAATAGCTGAACTGTGGTGTATTCTGCCTGGTTCACTTACAATTTTAATCTGAATTTGCTTATGTTACAATACTGAATGCACATTTTCATATATACATACATGTATATATCAAGTATACATACAAGTTTACATAAAAGGAACTAGTTGGAATTAAATGCAAAAAACCCCCTTTTTAGTGGTATTTGTACAAATTAAAACTTTGTGCAGGTAAATGGATTTGTGGGCACACACAAGACTGGCTTAATAGCAACTCTGTACGACCATGTGCTATAGCAGACTGAGGCTGTTTTCCTTCATCCTACAATGACTTTATTCAGGTGCATAAAGTGTAGGAACAAAAAAGGAAATAAACTATTATCAATATCCATTGTGATAAGATAAAAAGCAATGATTTTAAGCTGCAACAAGAATAATTTTCATTAGGGGCTAGGTAAAGCTCTTAGACTAAAAATAGAGGAAATGCCCAAATAGATGGTTTAGCCTCTGTTACGAAGTCGCCTATGATGGAGAGTGTATGAGCTTTCCTAGCCAACATCCTCCAGAAATCATTATTAGGCATAGTCCTGCCTCCATGATGTATTCTGGGTGACTTCCACAGCTCCCCTCCTGCCCTTTCATATTCCTCTGAAATATTTCAAACACAAAGAAGAAAATAAATGTGTGTTAATTTTCATGTTAACTCTCCTATTGTTGAAATACTGCATGTAATATTTAACACAGAATAGTTAACTATTTATTGCTGCTGCTTAGATATTATCTAGAGGTCAAAGCTCTATTACACTTGATACTGTACAAAGATAAAACAAATTCACCATGTTGGGCTAGTTTTTTTGGTTTTTTTTAAACACCTCTTTAGATTCACAAAAATCAGTGAGCCTTCAGTGAGATGGAACTTTCTTGGGCATCTATTTTCACTGCCTCTTAGTGCTTATTACAGCTGTATGGTTTTACATGACAAAATAAAACTGGGGCTGCAGGTCAAGTCTTGTTCTTCACTATAGCAGAGGAAAGCTTGGATAAGTGTATTTGAAATGATTATTCCACTTTGATACTGGTGATACTAAACAAATCTATGACTTTAAAAAAAAAAATAAATGAATGAAAATAGAAACTAAGAGATGTGGATTTCAATAGACAGTGTTTTTTGCCATGAAGACAAATAATAAAGTCAATGGGTAAATAAGATTAATAAACAAAAACCCTAGGGAATTACGGAAGTGTTCAATGCTATTTATCAAAGACATATCAAACAACCATTCATTTCAGGGAAACCACTACTACAAATTATCATAACTTTTTTTTTTTTAAATCATGAAATTCTTTTTTTCACCATTTGTCACTGTTGGCTTAAAAAGCACATGGGGGGGAACAAAATTGTTGTTCTAACACATAAATAAATAATGGGGGTTGGGGCAAAAAAGGGGAGCCTCACAGCAGCTTTTCTGCTGAGGAAATACCAGAATGGCAGCCAAATCATGAAATATTTTATCTGTACTTGTCTTAAAACTTTGGCTGCCACAACTTATTATCTGTGTTACCCAAAACTTTTATGTGTTTTAAACAATTGTTTAAAATAAATTGTTTTTCTGTAAATATGTGAAAGCTGCACTGGTATATATGCATGTGATAAAATATGGTGGAATTTATCTGAGTTTTGATTCAGATAAACATTGATGGTGTGTGTGTTTTTGAATTGATTTTTTTCTTCTTTTTTTAGACATATTAAAATTTGACTTGAGAAAACTAAACAGAAAAGAGGAAGCTGAGTATTTGTATTGCACCCCAAGAGCTAATAGTGCCTTGAAATCAGTGGTATAACCCACTTTGACATGAGGCTGACTGACAAAGTCTCTTCATCTTTCTATGTAGAAATTTGTCCAACAATAAACAGGAAAAAATGGTTTGCTTTGGGAGAACAAGAATGTTTTTCTGAAATAGCTCATGAAAAAGAAAGAGATACAGGATAGGTCACTTGCCCATGCCAGGCAAGAAGTCTGTGCTAGAATAAGCGGTAAGCCAAGTTAACTGGGAATTAGGACGTTTTTATTGCTGTTTGATATCCTTCCTACCTTGTCTTACCAAAGAACAATCCTCTAACTTTGTACTTTCACTACTTCTTTAGGAAAAAAATGTTTTGGTACACAAAAAACATCAAAATCTCTCCCAAATCTTCTTTTTAAGTGTTATGTAACTTAAGACAACAGAATGAAGTAATAATAGCTTATCAGTTTTTTAAATAAATATTTATACTATGTTAGTCTCTATAGTGCATTAGGTAAGACTATTCCACAAGACCTATTATAAATAGTAAACAATAAATTGTTACCTATAAGATCTTAAAGTTAATAGTGAAATCCAAATTAATGATAGTGTTGTCATTGTCTTTAATGAAGCCAGAGTTTCAACTTAAAGGTATAAAAAAGTAACTTAAGGCCTTACACTTTGTAGTAGTGTGAATATCTCAGAAGGTATCAGTGCTGTGATGTTCCTTGCAAACAAAGATCTTCCCAGATTCAACTCTCTACCTGCGTCTAGAATTCTGATAAGCTAGGTAATATTTGTTTTGTTATTTTAATAGTCCAGAAAATGTGGCAGACCAGCTCCGAAGAACACAAGTGACTACTAGAAAATCAGTAAAGGCTGAACATTCCGTAGAAAAATCAAAGCTAATTTCTGGTTTACTGGCATGTTCTGAAATGAATTCAAACAAATGTTTACAACTTTTTGGCCTTAAGACCCTGATTAAAAAAACTGACTGAACTGAGCTTTCATGAGGAAGGACTGTCTCTGAATATAAATTTTCATTTAATAAATAAAAATGCTACCTGCACATACCACATGGTGTACACAAGATGCACAAAGTAATTCTTCTTGACAGTGGTAAGGTTTGGAATACTGTTTTGGACACCCTCCTTCAAGAAAAATGTGGACATGCCGGAAAAAATCCAGGAGGGCATAAGAAGAATGAGCAATAGTCTAGATAGCATGAGGGAGGGTGGAAGGACTTGGCATTGTTTAGTCTAGAGAAGAATAAGGAAAGATGGGATGACAGCCTACAACTATGAAATATATTGCTGCAAAGAAAAGGTATAAACTATTGATTTGAAAAGAAGTGATGAAGATACTGCATCAAGGGAAATTCAATATAGTTGCTAAAAGAAACTTTTCTTGAATAGATTGGTCAAGGGCTTAGCAAAATTTTCTGGCTAAATATGGTTTCCAATTTCAAAATTAAATGTTAGTATCTGGCAAAGATGTGAGCTCTAATTTCTAGGGCTCATTCAAAAAAACCCCACAACTGTATGTAGAATCTCTTGAAGATTTTAATATATTGAACCTATTTCTGCAATTGTTCATGCCCATTTGGGATGATGGGATGCTAGTTCCTGAATGCAGAGTTGAAACTGAACATAATTTGTGCCAACATTAAAAGTGGCAGCATTCTATTTTTATTTGGGTTTTCATATCATTGTTCACACTGGCAAGAATAATGAGGTAATGGTTCAGTCTCAACTTTTGACCGAATTTTCTCTTTGTGTGGGCCACTGAACAGAAGTCTGAGTTATGCTCAAAAACATAGTTATTAATTCTGTGTAAGATCTGGGCCTCTTCCCATTCTATTAATATTTCCAGAATTGACATGTGGCTTTAGGGACTTTTGAACCCTAACTTTTCTCTTGTTCTGATTTTTTCTATATTTAACTAGAAAACTGATTTTTCTTTTTATATTCATCTTCATTAGGAAATCTTGAGTTTTGAAGTTGTTTTTTCAGCTTTGTTCTCCTGCTCTATTTTCACTGTTTTCTAGAGATGTAAAGAACAAATTCAGTGGGAACACCCCATTGTATGTATAAGTAAACTCCTGTCTAACCCAGGAGATTTGTGTGTGTGGATTTGCATATCATCAAGCAGAATCTGTTAAGGTGTAAATACCAGGGGGGGGAGAGATTAAAAGGACATTTTAGACTTACACCCTCCTGAACTGAAACTGTGGAACATTTCACTTCCTATGTAGAAAAGAGTTTATGGTATTTGTATTACTCACATTTACTTGGTTTATGCTTTTAGAGGCCTGATATCTAGAAAGAGACCATTTATCTGGAATGTAAAAATACATCCTGGTCAGAGAAGAAAAACAAGCTGGGCTTCCCTGTACAGAGCACTCATAGAAATCATCAGACGTGCCAGGTAGAGAAAGTTACCCGATCACAATCACATTTTACCTCGTGTGTTATATTGTACTGTACTTTCTTACCTCCCTAAGAATGCAAGTCTTTTGGAGTATTGACCTGCTGGACAGAATAGGCTAACCGTGATGCATACAATCACACAGAGGATAACTGCTGAGCAGCAGCAAAGTCTAGCCTTTATATAGAGAGCTTTCAGTGAGCAGCTGTCAAAGCAACAGAAGTCAGCAATACTGTCCTCATTTATAAAAAACAGAGAAATGGAGGCACTGGGGCTAGAAGGGTTAGCTACAGTTCTCCCATTGACCAGTGGCAGAGTCAAAAATACACTCAAGTACCTTGAATCTCAATCTTTCTCTGTAACCAGTAGACAACAATCCTGAAAGCACCATGGCAATTATATCAGTGCTGAAACTTGGTTGTAGCACAATCAGTGGGACCTCTCTGCAGTACGTCAGATACAGTCAGAGGGAAAGGGTGTATATACAAGCCCCAAAACTTTGCTTCACAAGAACAAAGTTCTTAATGAATTCATCATTGCTCACATTTTAGGAGGTCTAAAAAAATGATGGAAACTGCCTCTCCTGTTGTATTTTAGTTTCTACACAAGAAAAACTAAAAAGAGGGAAAAAGAATAAAACAGATGTGCAAAAGGAAGCAGGTGGGATGTCCAACCAAATAAAAAAACTCACCCCAAACCTAGACCTAACTACAGGAAGAAACATGCATCTCTTTACTCTCTTCTGCCCTGGACAGTTTTGTTTGTATGTAAGTTTGGGTGATAAAACAATGATGTTCTTGGAAAATAGTTGCATTTCAGCAAAAGACCAAAGATGCATGTTTATTCTGTACAATACTAAATGAATGGACGACACACAAGAATGCATCCATCCAGTGACTTTATATGTCTAAGCCTACATTGTCTGGAATATAACTTATAAAACTGTTTCTGCAACTGAGACATGTACCTAATGCTATCCTAATATGGCTATGGTCAAACTTGTCTGAACATTCCTCAGCCATGCCTGCAGGAGAACGAGCACAAAAAAAGCTCAGTCTCCCACATTTATATGTGTTGTGAAATGCTGGCACACTCTAGCAATCAGCATTAATACTTGATTTGGTTTTGTAGGGGTTTTTTAATGCTAGTAGTCAAAATTTGGAAACCGTATGTCTCCCATATCTGTATATATCTATTTTAGATGAGAATGTGTAGCTGTGTGTTGGAGTTGGAGAGGTTTAAACAGCCTTACGTGTCCTCTATATACTGTATTTTCTTAAGTACCTGTGGATCAACCTCTAAATATGAATATGAACAGCTATCTCCAGTGCTGCATTCCTGGACAGCTACATGAGTACCCAGGTGCAAAAGCAGAGTTGATTTCCAATGATTCCTATAATGCCACTGAAGTCACAGAAAATGAAATCTGAACATCAAGAAAAATACTACAGCTTAATTATAAAGAAAATGAAGATGACTTCTGAAGCGATGTAATGCAATATATTTTGATGAATGTGATAAACTATTTCAAAGAAATGACTAGCCAGTGAGCTCACTCAATTGGCTCCATTTTGTTGCTTTTCCAAAAATAGATGTGGCATTGTGCATTGAAAGGTCTATTCCAGTTGTGCTGCAGGAGAATCCATTACTTACAGATTTATTCTTAAAAAAAACCCCAAAAACACAATTCTCTTTTTTTTTCCCAGGACAGATGAAATGTTTGTGTTTCAGGACTGTGGAAGGTCAGACATCAGTTAGAGCAGCCAGCTGTTCTGCTTTCATCTAGGGACTGGCCTGTAACCTGAGCATCTGCAGCACCTGGGGACTTTGAATGTCGTTCCAAGCTACCTTGGCTTTGCCCATCAGGCTTGCCTTGAGCCTGGCTTGATTGGAGCAGAGATTCTGGCTTGGAAAGCATCTCTCACAACTACCTGCAGGCAAAGTAATCCTAGAGAAACATGGTAAGAATGATATTTAAGATTATTTAGCTAGTCTTTTTTTGTGTATATGCGTGGTCCACTGAAAGTAGACCCATTTGCTGGATCTGGCAAGTTTGTTTCCAGTCAGAAACAAATATATCTTTTTTTTCCTTAGTGATTATATTTTCATGCAAAATCTCAGTTTTTGTAATTGTGCCATGTTTGATATTCACAAGAGATTTTTGCTTTGAACAAATAGTATAACATCTGGACATTTCACAAAAGTTTAGGAAAGGTGGCATTTCTTGGATCACGTGACGAGGCAGGTAAATGTTTAACCAAATGCTATACAGCATGCATGGCATATGAGGGTGGGATCTAGAAAAATGACTTTGTTGCCTCAGCTTTACCAGGCTGTGAATGCCTGACCTTATTAATCCAGAGCTCTAGGTTAGCCTTTATTCTAAGCTCCCTATCCTACATAAGGAGAATTAAGCATCCCAGGCTGTTGTTGCATGGGCACTTCAACTGAGCAGATGACTGCACTGCTGCCAAAAAAGACGGGTCTTGGATTTTCTCCTCCCCTCCAGTATCTCACTGCTTTTTTCATGCCAGTTTCCACATCCTACCAATAGTGCCCACATAGTAACCCCTTTGAATCAGGCCAGAGGACATGATCTGTTTGAAAACTAATACCAAGGAAATGAAAAAATGTCAGTGCTCTTACAAGGGACCAGAAATGATTATCCAAGAGTGGAAAGGTGAATAGGACTCCCCCTTTAGGCAGCATTATAGATTTATACAGGACAAAAATGACCGCGTAACCATGCTCTCACAGAGGTGTTCGGAGAAGATGGCACCTAGAGCTGAAGACAGATCAGCTAAGCAGGAAATGGGAGGAGCTATCATAAATTCCAAGTTCTGCATGAAGATTGCTGATGACCCCTCTTTCAAGATTTCACAGGTAAAGTTGGAGATGGATACTTGTCATATATGGTATATCAATATTTAGAGCCCCCACAAAAGCTATAGGTTAGAATGCACATCTTCTACCTTTGCAGAAAGCACTTTCATCAGCAGCAAGTAGACCATCCTGAAGTCGGTGTAGGGGAGCTTTTCCTTGTGGCTGAAGGCACAGTAGCACCATGAAGGAAGCTGTTTCAGATGACTTGGGACAAAGAGCTGGATACAAAGGAGCATGATTCTCTTGCCAGCTGGTTTGGATGGGGCTTACCTAGGAACAGAGGCTGGAGTTCTGCTCCTAGGATATTTACATATTCTACAGTAAACAGGGCTGAGTGAGTGCAAGAATGAACAGTAGACATGAAGAGAATAGAAACCTATTTAAGCTGGCGCTGCCAAAGGTTAAGTGCATGTAAATGCATCCTTACTGCTAACTGCATCTGAGACGTTTTAAAATCCTAAGGAGGTAACATTAAAACTCCATAAGCTGTCTTAAGAAGAACCAGCCATCTATCTTGAGTGAGGGACTGAGATGAAGGTTTTATGATTATTCCCTTCCACACCAGCAAAATTGGCATTGGAGCAGGAAGAAAAACAACAGTATTTCAAAATATCGTAGAAGTCAGCAATTAAATCCGGAGATGTATATGACGCTGCTCCTGTAATAAATATGCAAAAAAACAGCCTAATTCTTGCTGTAATAGGTTAAAGATATCTCTTTCGTGTTTCTTAGGTAATCTAGGCTGTGAAAGCTCATTCCAAATCAGTTAGCATTTCTTTTAATTTGAGTCACTTTTTTTCTGTCACAGCAATGCACTACTGGCATATATGATTTTATTTATGCTATGTAACCAAGTTAATGTTCTTATTACCCTGCTCTATATCTCACAACACCTCTGCAGGGGATGATTCATCTTAACAGGCCTATCTAGTGAAACTTTTAAAATAACTATATGCTAAACATATGGTTCAAGATAGAGAACATTTTGAGAGTGGAATAAGGCCAGGAAAAGCAGCTGTTGCTAATACAGTATAGTGATATCTGATGCCTCATAGAGGGTAGACCAAAGCAAACTTTATTCTCCCAGCATCTTTGAGCTTACAGACTCTGGTTAAAAAATACAGTGCTACAAAACATTTATTATTTCTAGGTTACAAGTGACTTGCCTTTTCTACTGTGGCTCCATGAAAATGCTTTGCTTTGTAAGTAGGGTAAAGTTTCAGCCTGTGGGCAGGCAGAGACAGCTGGTTGTTATCTGGAAGATTCAGAAAAGAGGAAGCTGGCAGGGAGGAGTTGGGACATGACAATTCACCCAGTTTAGGGCTCAGAGGACAGGGCTTCTGCTGACTCACTGCTGGCTGGAGCTAGAGCAAGTGAGGCTGATGTCTGTGCCCTTCTGGTGAGCCAAACTTTCTGTGCTCCATTTGGGGCAATACAGTACTACTAAGGAGGGACATGTGTGTGAAAGTAGCAAGAATATTATAGAGGGAAATCTGTACTTAGGGACAACACAGATTTTAAAGTGAATATGTGAGAAATTACAGTGGTAGTTGAAAAGAGTTTACAGCATGAGGGGAAGGACAAGAGCTTCACTGGAGGATCTGTTAGAGAGGAAAGTTATTTTTTTCCAGGTCTACTTGTTTAAGGTTGAAATTCTCCCTACTGTGTTTTACTCTTTGTGTGGAAAACAACACCTTTACCACCTTTCACATTTGAGTAGTGACAGACTGTTAAGTAGGAGAAACATAAACCCTCTCCCCTGAATTTGTCTGTCCGACCCTGTAAACAGAAGCCTGCTTATCAAATGGACAATCTAAATTTGCAGTATTCATAGGTTTTCTTCCATGCCATGTCAGTCCCAGTCTCTGGAGCTGGAATGGGAAAACAGAAATGACAAATGACATATGCCCCAGTTCTGGATGACCCTAAGGTCATCTTGAAACATGAGGGGAAAACATCCTTCGTTTCTTCTCTAACTTTCAGATGTGAGAGTATCTGAGGAGTGGGAGGGTAATACTTTCAATAGATTGTTCTTGTGATGGTTACCTTCACCAAGCAAAAAAACCTCCCAATATGTCTAATCTTGCTTTGTTTAGTTCTAACCCTCACCTACTGGACCTTGTCATACCTTTGTCTGCTGAACTGAAGAACCCATTATCAATGCTTCCTGCCATCATTAAAGATTTAAAGAGAGTGGTTAAGCCATCCATTATCCATCTCCTAGAAAAGGTAAATAAGCTGAGTTCCTAGAATCTCTCCCTCCTTACAGGTTATTTTTTTTCCAATGCTTGAATCATTCTCCTGGTAATTCTCTGAATTTTCTCCAACTTGTAACATTAATCCTGAATTATACTCATTAGACTGGATGTAGCAGCAGTTATCTCAGTGCCAGGTGCAGAGGTAAGATTAAAATTCTTCTCCCTGTTTACATATCCAAGGATAGTATTAGCCTTTTTTTGGCCACTAGTGACACATGGCAGCTACCAACACATGATTATTTCTATGTTCTTATGCAAGATGAGGGCTAGTACTGTCTCCTGTAAATATAGCCTATGTTTAACTTTGCATGTGGCTTTTCTAAGACCACTGTATGTACTCACCTAGTCATCCACACTACCCAGTAGCAGTGGCCTACCCTTCAGTTTTTATCACTATTCTATTTTTTGGGACACAGGCAGGCTTTATCACTAATAAGTTAATGGTGGGGAAGATTTTTTTTGTTTTTCTCCTAGATTATTGATGAAAATGCTTAATAACACAGGCCCAGAAACATGGCCATATAGGACTGAATTAGAAACACAGTTACTTAAGGAATATAGGGATGATTTCCCTATTTTCAAGTGTTTATGGAGATTTGCTTATAGGCCAGTGTATTTTTCTAGCTTTTTTTAGTCAAAATACTGTGTCATGCCAAGTCAGACGTCTAAGAAATAAAATGGAAGTCTTACATGTTAATATCAATACCTGTTTAACCCTAAACTGTAATCTTACTGAAGAATTTGTTTGACAAGATCTATTTTCAATAAGCGCATATTAGCATCAGTATTCATCTCCTTTTAAACTCTTAGTCAGGTCCTCGATATGCCTTACCATTACTGATGTCAGGCTGGAAGGCTTGTCTTTACAATGCTAACTCATTTACGCTTTTAAAATACTGTCACAGTATTAGCTTTCAGCTAGTTCTCTGTGAGTTTTTAAGTGACTTAACTGATATCAAAAATGGGTGCCACCCCAAATACGGTCCACCAGTGATAATTGCCATATGTCTCTGGGAAAGTCAGATTGTATCTTTAGAATTCATCTTTGCTTCTGTAATATGGAAATAATACTTGACTCACTCTTAAGATGCACTTGTAGAGCAGCCAAGTGATCTAAGACCTTTCCCCCGTCCCAGGAGGCTCTGCTTTCACACTCCTTCCCTCATGCATTCACACAGTGACAGCACTCACACGCCATGGGGCCAATTTGCCAGGTTAGTTTCCAGCATTAACACTTTTAGTAGCAGCATGCATTAAATCATCTCACGCTGTTTTGAAACCACACTCATATCTTTGCATCAATACAAACTTTTTGAAAGCAGTCTTATAAAAGTAACTGCATAAAAGTAAGGTAGCCTGTTTGTCTCTTGTGTATGGCAAGTAGGTGACGTGTAAAGAAAAACTAGGTTTGGTTAACCTATGTGTTATCAGTCTAATGACTGTAAAGAAATTTTAGACATCTTGGAAGTGCACCCGCAGGCAAACACTCACAGCAATAAAACTTGACTCACAGTGGCTCTACTTTATGACAAGTAATAGAGGATGAAAACCCCCTTTGGGATAGAAATAGAAAAGTGGTAAAAAATGTTATGATATATAACATGGTCAAAATACTAACCAGACAGCAAACCAGAGACCAGATTGAAGGTTATGATTTTTTTGTTGGGGGGATTGGGGAGATGGAGATCATTTTTTCTGATGGAAGTGATGAAAGTAGTTTAGATAATCTGCAGTGTTCATTAATTCACTCCCTGTTTGTTGTCAGGTAGAATATTAAGAGTCTAGTATATCTCAGCCAATGTTATTCTGATTGCAGTTGTGTTTCTTTTTAAAGATGTTTAGAATTCAGACAAAGAGGTTCCATGTCTCAGATGAATCACAGTATGGGGAGGTGGGAAGGGACTAGGAAGCTCCTTACTAATAGGTGAGTCATCTCCAGCACGTTGTCATTGGCATTCAGTTTTAAAGCAGTTTCCTCAGTTTGGCATAAAGGGGCTGGACATGATGGAAGGAGTTGAGATCATGGTGTCATGAACACTTGCATACCTTCCACGAACTTCTGCTCCACACACACACATGCAAAGGTATTTGAGTGGGAAACTAGATTGGGGCACTGTTGCAAGTGAAAAATATCTTCTTTTTTTTTACTGACTAGTCCCCCGATTTCATTCTTTGTATAGCTGCACATGGTTGCGCCAGTGAAATAGAAAGGGTAACACAGAGGCAGAAAGGGTGAATCAGCGCGGCTAGAGCAGCTAAGCCCCTCCACCACCAACACTGAAGTCTCAGCTTAGGATGGTGGGGGTTGTTTGATGCTTGTCAGTACTGAAGAAGCTCTCCCAGAACAAAACTTCTCTTGTGCTAGACTGATCTCATGTGCTTATCTTTTTCTTCAAAGAAAAAAAACAATATAAGATGATCCCATATGCGCTATGCAATTCTGCATCCCTTCTATTGTGATTACACAAGGCTGTGTGGTTCAGCACTGTAATCTGAGAACTTTCAGTACCAAGAAAAATGTTCTCATACCTAAGAAACAAATATGTTTTAATAGAAAACATAGAATCAAAGGAAAACAGGACTGGAAAGGAACTCCATAAATCCTCCATAAATCCATAGGACCAAAAAAATCATAAATCCAAAAAACCATAAATCCAAAGGACCTCCATAAATCCATAAATCCTTTGCCTTATGGCAGGATTAATTTAGACTCATCTTCCACATGATGGACACTGCACAACTTTCCAGGCAAGTCATTCCACCATTTCACTACCTTTTTCTATTGAAAGTTTTCCTAGCTTTTTCTTGCTGCAATTTAAGCCCTTTATCCCTAGTAACAGCCAGCACAGACAGGAAGAACAGATTCTTCCCTTTCTATTTGCAAGAGCCTTTTGTTTGTGAGGAATACCATCATGTACCTTTTCCAGCCTTTTTTGTCAAGACTAAACCACCCCAATTCTTGCAGTCTTTCATCATAGGACATATTCTAGATCTCTGCTCATTGCCATCACTCTGAATTCTCAGTTATTTCATATTCTTCTTTCGGAGTGCAGTGCCTAAACAAGGCACAATATTTCAGCTAGAGTCTACACTCTTGAGTACAGCAGAAGGCTTATTTCACACATCTTGCAGTCTCTAGTCCTGTCTAGAAATCCCAATGTGGTGTTTGCTTTTTTCTCAACAGCACGGCAGTGTTGACTCACACTTGACTTGTGATCCAATTTATCCTATGGACTCTTTTAAGAAGAAATGCCACCAACCAGTTGTTTTCCATCCTGTATTTGTACAGCTGATTATTCCTGTACAAATGAATTATTCTGCATTTATCCCTCTTGAATAGTGATTAGGTTAGGATGGGAGCCCTCTTCACCCATCCTGTAGAACATCCGCCAACATTTTTGTATGTCTTATTGCAAAATCCACAACATACACAGGCCAGCTATTACATGGAATTTTTCAGACTTTGGATTTATGTCTTTAATTTTTTAGAAGACATAGGGAATAAGGGTGTTAGATGAGCACCAACTCTATTAGCAAATACTTCGTTTGTTATGCAGTCAAAGAGATAAGAGAAGAAACTCCTCAATTTGTGTTGTAAACTCCATAAATTCTGATTTGTTTAAACAGAGATTAAACCCAGATGTGAAGCAAGCAACATTAAGAAGAAAAAGACAGGCACTAACATTGGTAAAACCTTTGTAAAGTTCCATAACATCAGGCAAATGATTAAAATTTTAGTCAGGGGAAAGATCTGCAGCTTTTAAAGATTTACTTTGTCTTCTCTTGCAATGCAATCACAACTTCTGATGCAATGTTATAAAGGAGTTGTGAAGAAAACATCTCTTTCCAGTATTTTGTAAAAATAGGTCTTTATAAAGTGCTTAGCTCACACTTAATAACCAAAATTAAATAACCAGATTCTCAGCAATTTATTCTGGAGCCAAAACTGGTGCTGAGCACTCCTGAGAATATGAAAGAAATGTGAATATGTATATAAATAAAAGTATTGTTAAGTGTGATTCTAAGCACATTTTTATATCACTCACTCTTTTGCTGGTAGGCAGAAGTATTCAGCTGCAGTAGCAACCATGATGTAAGATGCTAGATTAATTAGATTTAGTATATTTGCATCAATTTAGAAACCCCCCAAAACACCAGAATTTGTTCTGAGCTCACTTTCATAAATACTGCATTTTTGGAATCGCTGTTCAACTATTCACTGTCTCAACTTAGTAAAACAGAAATTAGGCCAGATGCTTTAATTGGAAAGACAGTCTATATTTTGAGCATTTAGATCTGTCTCAGCCTTGAATTCTGGCCTGCTGTAGATGTTTTTTATTAATTTGATTTTGTTTCCTCTAAAGTCCCAGAACTAAACCAAAAATAACTTTGAAGGACCAATCTTTATTGCTTACAGAGGGTAAGTTTGCATTTACTTAGAATTCCATCTCTTTAAAATGAAATTTCCCTTGGAAATCAATAGTTTAAATTAAGGTGAAAGTCCTGTGAAATTCAACATTTCTCAAAAAATCTCAAACAGTTATTGATGGTGAAGGTTATGTTGCAGACTTCAAAGCAGCATTAGCTTCTTTGATAGCTACATAAGCACAACAAACAGTACTCATGGGCCTATTCAGAAGGGTCAGAAAATAAAAGTGTAGAGGAAAACCCTGTCCTGCCCAAAAGATTTTATTCATAAATGTCCTGAACATAGGTGCTTTCCCCGCTGTCTGTACTCCTCCTAGTATTAATCTCGCAAAAAAAGAGAAGTTTGTTAGCAGCATTGTGGAAGGGTAGGCCTTAACTCAAAACAAAGAAATACACATACACCGTCTGAAAGATTCTGTTTGCAGAATAGTTTGTCTGTAACATCTTCCTAAGCATTTATCAACAATAACTTACTGACCTTCACATTCCATGGGTAGGCAAGTTATGTTGTACTCTTTTTCTTCTTCTTACAAATGCACTGAAGATAAGCTTGATTTAGTTATTTCTTACTTCAGTGAAATTTTGCCGAGATTCATAGATAAATACACTGATGGGCAAAGTAATTCTCAAAACCATTTTCCGTTAAGCTACAAAATTGGCTAATCACTTCATGTCATGGCTTTTCCTAGTTTGCCCTTGCCAAAGTGCATTCAGAGAAACTATTCAAACCTTTCCTAATATTACAGTTTAAGCAATAGCTCTAATTACATAGAAAAGGTGGAGGAAAATATAGTTTCTGTATCTCTGTATGAGGAAAGCTAAGAGGTGGTTACTTATTAAGGAAGTATTTGATTTAACTACCAAATAGTAGACTGCTGCATCAAGAAAATAATCGCCAACAGCAGTCAAGTTGTATGGTTTCAGCTGTGCACACCCTTTTGGGATTGATTTTTCCTGTAATTGTGTTTCAGTCATTCAGCCTCATTCTCCTCAGTCCTACCTCGTGATAAAAGCCTTTGAAGGATTTCTTGAAACACTGTCTCGTTGCACTTTTCATAATTGAGAGCATCACTCCATTGCCATATATAACTTTCTTTCATCTTTATCCTTGTTGCCATATATAACTTTCTTTCATCTTTATCCTTTTGTTTTCCAAAATGTGCACTCGTTCACTTTCAGCTATTCCCCTTCCCTGCCTCACCTGAGGCTGTTTCAGCAGTACAGAGCATGTGTGTAGGTCTGTGTGTTTGGTAAATGAAGTGTTTCAGAAACAGTGTTGGAAGGAGCCTGACATGGGAGCTGTGGAACTTACTGCTAGAATCTTCTTTCAGAGTTTTTCCTGAATCACCAAATGAGGTAATCACCTAGTCCCTCAATAGGTGAGATAGCCAGGAAATGCAGGAAGTCAAGACTAAATTTAAGGCCTAATTCCTGTGAATAAGAACCCAAACATACTTCTTCAGCTCCATTCATGCACTAAGTCACAATACTAAAGACACTACTATTTCAAGACACACTCTGTGGGACTTACCTCTGTGTAGAGAAAGCTCTGAAAAAGACATTGCAGCTTCAGCCAGCAGGAACTCTGCTGACTTGTTTGCAGCACTTTCAGAGAGAGATTTTGATAAGGTACATCTTTTCTAACTGCTCATCTTCTTCAGTTTCTCGTTTCTCGTTCTGTTTGAAAATACTTGGAGAATGTCCACTCTGCAGGTGAATGTTGGCCAGTTCTGGCTTTTATGCATAAAAATTTTATGAATTATTATAGGTTCATTTCTTCCACATGCTGGCAAACTGCTCCCTGCTGCTCCTCCATGCTCTGTTTTTTATAACATGACTTATAGGTACTCTCCTATAGCTTGTTTTGCAGCACAGCAGTTAACAAATCACTCACTAGTAAAAGACAATAAAGCATAGGCTGACCAAAAGTGTGTGGAATGGTTTGTTTGTAACCAAAACACACAAAAAGAACCCAAAATACAAAACTTCCTATGTTGAGAGTTAGCAGAAAACCTCACCTTGTTTTAAAATGAGGAGATATGCCTAGCATAGAATAACCTGTTTTGGCTTTTCAGCCATACCCAAGTGCCTGTTCCCACATGTATTGCAAACTTTTGTGGCAGTTACACACATCTGTAACTGTACAGTCAACAAGTGTTTTCTTTAATTCTTTTTTTTCACTCACATAAAAATAAGTTGAGATGTGGGGTTTTCTCTCCTGACAAACCAGCAAAAAAGTAAATCTGATGGGGGAAAAACATAGCAGTCAGAATGGCGAAACAAAAAATTTGGCAAAAACATATTTTGAAGAAAAACTTTCCTGAAAATGAATATAAAACTTTTCATATCTGCCACAGTGTTTGACCTTTCCTCCTTCTCTCTGACTCCTGTGAATAAGTGCTTCCTCCCATGTATTCTAACATAGTAGCTTTAGCTCTGCAGCCTTTATGGTTCCAGGCAGTACATTCAGTGCATGCTCTAGCTTCTGCTGGAATTGTCTCATTTACTTTATAGGGTTTGGGATCAGGCCCTTCAAAATGGCCTAAATTTTCCGCTAGTAAAATGAAACCTCTCACAGATCTAACAGCTGGATAGTTATTTTCAGAAAGGAAAGATAGGCTAGAGGTCGAGTTTGGGAGCTGGGTTCAAGCCCCTTGGCCACACACCTCCTGTGTCATTCTGGGCTACATCTGTAAAGGACCTAGCTTCTAGCTGCAGCAAGTACATTTTCTCTGCTGGGTTCAGAGAGACAGGAGCTACCCACGGGTAAGCAGCAGGGACTGTGTGCCTCAGCCTCTTCAAGCAGAAGAGGGAATTCTAGTGAGGTCTCCCCCACTCTAGGTAATTGCTTTATCCACTGAGTTATCAGGGGTGCTTCTCTGTGGAGCACGTGGATACAGTAATCATGCTCAACAGTTGCCCAGTGGACTGGCTGCCTCAGATGGCAGAGATCCTGCCCTGGCTTAGCCTACAAACACACATCATCTTCAAGATCCACCTATACCTGTAGCAGTTCCCACCCTCAGTTCCCTCAGTTTCTTGTAGCATCCTCCCTCTGCATTGACCCTTTCCTGGAGATTGCCACCTGCCACCAGTCTGACACTGGAGCAGCTCATGTAAGGTAGCATCACTCTTCTGAGGCAAAATCAGCTGAATGACCTGAGCCATCAAATTAAACTGCTACATTAACCTACCTTGTTGTGCCTGAAGCAAAAGTAGTTCACATTAATGAGCAAGGCTAAAACATACAGCTGTTTGCAGATGATTCATGAAAGGATCAGACACTTTCTCTCAACCAAATCCACTGGAGGGGGGACCCACCTAAATGGTAGTGATAGCCTCAATCATCCCATTTAAACTGCTGCTCCAGATCTGCCTTAGAAGTCCGAGAGACTGAGGCAGATCCAAATTTTGTGGCTTCGACACAGGCTGAATTACAATAACAGAACAACTGTGAATTCTCATACAAGTTTGTTACATGGCAACTAAAGACATTATTTATGGTTTTTAGCAGCCTTGGAATCTGTACCTAGGTTCTGCAAACACAGAAGGTCTGGGTCCTTTCCAAAAAAAGAATGGGAACAAAAGTCAATGAGTATGAGGATGCCTGGGAAGAGCTGAGGGTTAAACCATATCCAGCTGCCTCCTAGGAAAATGCAGTATTTCTCCTGAGGCCCCTCTTGACGGTTTTGACAGGTTTATAACAGAACCAATATAGTTTTGAACAGCAAAATTATCTTCATAACCCCTGCAATAATTGGGTTACCCTGACAGTCTAGACAGCACAGATGTGTCTGGTGATCCTCCCCTCACCTGTAGTACAGCAGCTGTTTTTGCTATTGATGGCTGTTTTTTGTAGATGACTAATGCATCAAGCTGCTGAAAAATGAGTTACTCTT
Organism: Apteryx mantelli; assembly: GCF_036417845.1. Taxonomy (NCBI): domain Eukaryota; kingdom Metazoa; phylum Chordata; class Aves; order Apterygiformes; family Apterygidae; genus Apteryx; species Apteryx mantelli. The sequence goes on along the minus strand of NC_089980.1, from coordinate 50,836,025 downwards.
CCTCAGCCATTCAGTATTCAAATATGCAGCTCATATCACTATCTGACTGTTAATTTTTGATTACAGATGCAGCTTTTTAGGAGAGTTGGGTCAGACAGAGACCATATGCGCATCCATCATTTGACATTAAGTTTTTGAGTTCTCAGAGTAAGGGCCAAGTCTCCTTGTGAAGTAGTGCCAGCACTAAGAATAGAATTTCTTTACTCACCATATCTTCCTTTCAGCACCTTCTTGTGTGTTTTTTTCCATTGACAAAGTTCACTTTTTATTCAGGAAAGGGTATATCCACCCTCCATCTGTGAGCGCGTCTGTGCGTGTTTTCCTTCTTTTAACTTCTCTTTGTGAGCTAATGGCTGTAATAGTTGCCTTAGCGATGTCACACTGTGGCTCAGGCTTTCCATTCAGTCACATGCAATCTTGTGAAGAATACAGGGCTGCAGCTGCTTTGGGTGGAAGCACTGATACGCATGTTTAACCCCACTCCCTGTCTCTTTTCCTCACCCACTGGTTGGCTGACCTAAAGATTTCCCTGCAAATCCATCTGGCAGGTTGTTGAAGTCTTGGCTCTGTTCTTGGGAACTGGAAATAAGCCTCGGGTCTACCAGGGATCTCTTGATCGACAGCAGATTAACCTAGTTCTTTTTGCTTTGTCTCAAGGACAGTGGAGTCATAGCTTTCCCACCTTTCTCATACATAATGGGCTTGGGCCAAGGTCTGACTGTGATACAGACCATGCTGTTTCACACAGAAAGGAAGAAAGCAAAGCCAGGCTCTTGGAGTAGTTGCAAAAATAACCACCACCAGGCAAGCCCACCCTGCAACAAATCATGAGCAGCCTCGTAAAAGTTCTTTACAGTCCCTGCCGGACATGACGCAACTGTTGAGTGGTCTGAGCAGCCCCTCATCGCTCCCTTCCTGCCTGCTCTGGAAACTCCACGTGCACCCAGCAGAGCACACTCCCAAGGGAGTGAGGGTCTGCCGGCAGGGGAGGCGGGACAGGGCTGCTTTTCAAACTCTGGCCTTGGTACTTGCTGTATGTTCTTCAAAACCAGTCATCTGGACTACACTACTACTAAACAGTTGTGTGAAATAGGAACGTTACTGTCACAAACACCAGGTGGAAGTGATATGGTCACAACTTTCTAGAGGGAAGCCTTAAAGGCATCAGCTACCTTCATTAAAAATATATTAGTGTTCCTGTAAACTAGGGTCAGATTGTTATTTATTATACAGCCTAAGGAACCTAAGGAACTTGTGCTCTTTGTAAGCAACCTGCAAACTTCAGGGAAAAGAGCTCGGTAAAACAACCATTAAGAAGCATCCTAGGGAACACCACAGAAATGGAGCACCTATCTATATGTAGAACTCAATTATTTTTGCTAGACTAAAATATGATAGACTGATTTGAAACTCTGTGGATAGAGAATGGGATATTTTTAAGTCCAGAGGAGTTGTCTAGAAATGGTTCTAGAATAGTGATCCTTGAGGGAAATGTATGTTCCCTTAAATTTTGTACATAGACTGCACTGTAACATACATGAATTTGTATATCTTAATAACTTTTCTGATATCTCTTGGAAGTTGTCCAAAGAAACTCTCCCTCTCTCCCCCTCCACTTCATAGTCCATAAGTTAAAAAAGTGTTCTAAAAATAGTGTCTCTCCTGGTTAGGTTTTTTGGTTTTATCCATATAGTTTCTATAGCATTTTCTTAAAATGGGAATACAGCAATGCAATTTGATGATGAAGGTTATATTCTGTCCTATTATTTCATTTGACCTTCTTAACTTACTATATCATATATATATAAACAAACCAAAAAACTAATTTGAAGAAAAGGGAGATACAATCTGCCACTTAGTGTATTTAACAATTTATCTCTTTTAATATTTTTACCTTTAAGCTACCACTGTCTGGAAGCAGTTAGCAGGGAAAACAGGTTATGAAGAAAAACGCATCTAGATTTATATGACTTGTTGCCTGCAGTACTTAGAGAGAAGTGCAGTATTCCCATTCATTCATTTATTCTACCTACACAATGTTTTCAAGTAATTTTTAAATGAAAACAGTTTGGAAAGCTCCCGCTTTCCAAACTTGTGTGCCAAAGCCCAAGCTGAGGTTATCATGTCTGCCTTGCAGCAACAAATGACAGCTTGCACTCCATAAAGCTTTGCAGGCAGTTTGTAGCTGTGTTTGTACATGGCAATAGTATGTCAGCTGTGGCAAGGCAAGTACAGACAGCTGAACCTCTAGTCTTAGCAGGCACAGAAAGAAATGATTTCTAGCCTCTTGAAACCTCATATGAATTGGTGACATTCCTTTCCTTTTTTTTTTTTTGTTTGGACAAAACCCAGAGCTGAGGGTTGATTGTTTTTTGAATTGCTACTGTGTTCTCCTCCAGTTGCTCTGCTGACTATTCAGTGTCCATATAGCCCACAGCAGACACCCTGGAAGTCGAGCTTGCTCAGGACTTCTGAAAATAAGAAAACTCTACCCTGACCCCAAAGCAGCCACTGTGCATCCATACATTATAGACATGAATGGCATGTTTCATTAATAGATCGCTTTTTGTAGCAAAGCTGCAGCATCTGATTTTTGTTCTGGTTGATTTTGTATTTCCCTTTCAAGAACACCAGCAATGTCTGCAGCTATTATCATTAGCCCTTTCCCAGTACCCTACTGAAGCTAGGGCAAATCAAGCTTAATGCTTTTCCCTCTAATATTATTTGTCCAACTCCACTTCTCTACATTAAAAAAAAGTCACAACTCTCCCAGTACTTTATTTTATTCCATACAAAAAAAAAAATCACTCAACAGCAAGGACAATTTTAGCCTTCTTCCCACACTTTTCCCTAGAAGGTCTCAGTGTGCTTTCAACCAGATTGGTTTTACATTTGAAGATGGGACACAACGCTTGATACTGCCAGAAGCTGAGCACTCTGGACCCAATCTAACAAGTTGCTTCAGCAGAGCATGCACATACCCGAGTGCCTTGGAGTCATAGCACTGAACACCTTCCAGAATTCAACCTGTAGTCTACAGCAAAAGCAGAAGTATCCCTCCAACTGTTTTCTTTTCCCCTCACTGGATATTTTGGATCCCGAAAAACTCAAGGCTATACCACAACTCAGAAATAATGGTAGTTCTACAGGCATAAGCAGTATCTTTACCTTCCCCTTCTAACTGAGGGATACATAGAAAACAGCTATAAAATTTACTTATCATGGGCTTACAGTGGTGTCCTTCACTGCAATAACTATGTACCTGTCTCTGATCAATCAGTAATAGCTCAAGCAAATATTGGCTCTTCAAACAGCAGCTGTGTTGGAAGCAGCTGTGGTTATCTCAGTTGCTGATGTCAGTAGGTCAGGCAGCAGAGAACTTTTTTTCTGTTTGCTTCTTTTCTCATTGTTGTTCCCCACAGTTCAAGAGACATTTCGTTGAATCCAAAGTTTCTAGTCAAGCCAAGGCAACTCCACCAGCAGGATAACCGTGATTTATTTGGGCACTCAGCTCCTGACTTATTTTAAGACTTTTTGAAAATTCTGCCTTTGATAGTAATTCCTACCTGTTTAACACTGAGGAGGAGGGCAGGCCTGTTACTATTACCCAATAATGAAGCTTTCCCAGATCCTTTGTCTTCTCTCTAGGTTCAGCAAGCCAGTTTAAACATGTTTGCAATGATTTTTTTTTTTTTAACCTGCAACCAACCTTCTTACTGTATTTTTTTTGCAGGGAGCGGGGCTGAATCTGCAACTCAGTCTGTTAGACACCATACAGCCTAATGTCAATAAAAGCTGGAGGGATCAATATTTACACCTCAACCACTACATTACAAACCAAAGAAAATTGGCTGTCAGACATGATTGCTCCATCCAAGAACTTGGAGCACTTTCCTCTTTAAGTACCAAGTATCACACAAGACAGGAAAGACAAACACAGAGGAGCCAATGGAGCAAAATATTAGCCCAGCTCTTAGACTGGCAATAGAGCCTGAACATAGTAAGACTTCCCTTTGTTTCCACCCTCCCTCCAGAGGTTCCCACAGCTGTTCAGTATTGCAGTAATTACTCCTGCCAAACAGGTGTCTGTGCCTTCCCCAGGGCTTGTGACAAATTACTATTTCAGTTCAATTTGTGAAGTGGAAACTGTTTCTATTATGAGTATAAGCAAAGTCTACCCTAGTAACAGATTCTGGGATCCCAAAGCCTGCATGTTTTCATAACCTGTGCTCTAACATAGCCTTACCCTTTCCACTGAGTCAGTCAGGTCAATGATTTCTTTGTGTCTCCCCTCCAAGTTTTATGAGTTGGCAAATAACACCTTCAATAAGGCAGGTACCCCCTAACAGCCAAATACAGCAGCTTTTTAAGGTTTAGAGGCTTGAACCCACACATGCTCAGAGCTTCAAGTTCAAGAGATTACTAGTGCAAGAGAACTCTTGCAAAAGGCTGTTATGCACACACATTCCTTCCTTATGCATTATTTATTCAAATAATGTCAACACTTTGCAGTCTAACAGCTCCTACATTAATCTCTGCAAATATCAGTTTGGTACTGAACAGAGAAATTCCACCTTATGTAAAGATTTGGCCATCTTAAGCTGAGATTGCTGAAGGTTGATAATTAACTGCACACTGATAGATTTTAAATGACCTGGTGTTTTAAGTTGATTATGCATGACTAGAACATTTACAACTTTGATACCTACCTCACTTCTAGGAGAGCAGAAAGAGCTGGCTTGGGCTGCACTTCAGACTGAGCCTCCTCTCAGGAGCTCCTATAGTTCATGTTTAGGCAGCCAGTTTGTACATTAGATGAATCAGCATCTCACTACATGATAGTTTTGACATTTTCTAGAGACACTAGTACACTTAATTGCAAGGTACAACACATTATCCACCTTGGAGAGAAGGTCACTGAAGTTTTTCAGAGGAAGAGACATAAGTGTGCCTCTAAGGGAAGGACAGACTACCCACCTACCTAGACCACACTAGCAGAATTCAGCAGTGTGAGCAGACTCTTGAACAGTTGATTAAACTAGGATTCAAGTCATGCTATCTGCATTTTGGTTATGCTGACTACCAATCAGTTTTGCATATTTAAACCAGAATTTACCTTTATCATAAACATTCACAGCAGTTTCTGTAGCAGATGACAGTAGAAGTTTATCTAGGTGTTGATGTACACTGCATTTGAACTCTGCTTTAGCACTAGTAGGGTCTGCTTTTCAACCTGCAGCTCAGACACCAAGCTTGATGAACTGTTTATAAATATGGTTCTGCTCCTGTGTGACCAAACTTAAGCTTCGTTATCTCATTCAGAAATATGAAGAGATGCTGTGCAAGCAATCCTTCATTTAAGGCGCATTGAGCTCAGAAGATTACTGAGGAGAAGGTCCTAGAATAATTCTGGTAGTCTTCTACAGTCTTTCCCCAGATTAACACTAACATTCAACCCAATACTTAAAAGTGTCTTTATTTTACTCTTATGCTTTAAGGACATCTTAAAAAGCAGTTACAAAACAAAAAGATTGGTATTGCAAAGAAAAGTGGAGGTGCAGTTTCAAAAACCAATAGTGTCTTTAAATATAAAATATATATATCCAAACTATTATCTAGAAAGTGTACCACCATTTCTGCCTCAAGCTGGTCCTGCCAACCTCTGGGTCATTACTCTCCAGTACAGAGCTCAAGAACTCATATTAGAAGGAGCATCTCCAAGCTTCATGTCACAGGCATGATTCATAGCACAGCTGCTTAGTCACAGCAAGTAAACACCACTGCCTTAGGTTTTTTGAAGGCATTCCATAGTTCTCCCTTGAGCAGTGGGTAAGAAGCATCCAAACATCTCCTGGGAAGCATATGTCATATACACAAAGCCATCTTCATCTTTGTAGTCCCTGTACACTTCTGCCATTGTCAAAGACATACTGGCTAGGCTTTTGTTGTTCACCAGCAGGTAGAAAGCTTGTGTAGCAGTTAAAGCCATTCTGCTTCTAAGTTGGGGGGGGGGGGGAAATAGAGGATTAAGTGTTAGCAAATTCAAGAAGGTCTCATCTTTAGTCTTTGAAATAAATTATGCAGAGCAGTGACATGAACTATGTCTAAAAAATGCTGTATAAAGTCATTACATGGTTTAACATCTCATCAGCAGGAAGTTAACCGTATGTTTGGAAGCTGGAAGGCTTGTGCTCTGAGGAAGAGGCTTAAATCAAATTGTTAGACCATGACTACTACTGAGTCCAGCCTTTGTGTTCCCAATTACCAAAGAGAAGCGCTGAGTAGAAACCAAAAGCTTCTGTAGCATTGCTATAATGAAGGATTTCAGCATAGTCTGTTATACTTAATGTCTCAGTCTTTGAAAGAAGAGTCCTTCTCAGAGGTATTAAATACAAAGATCAGGACCCCAAGTTATGCATCCTTTATAGAAGTTATTAGATATCTAGAAAGCTCTTCTGTACTTTACAGAAACACCATATGAGAGCTATATGATTTTCAGTGCTTTACCAGAGACTTTCATTCTGAAGACTCTGGGAGACTTCTTCCCCATAGTGTTTTTGGGAAGAGTAATTTAGAAGCATTATATCTCACACAGCTCACACCTGTGAATTGTTATAAGCTTGAGCAAATTCAGTAAACTACAGTAAAAGAGCAAGCCAGCAACAGAGCTAGGGGCAGAACAGAACCACAGAGCCTCAGCACAACTTCTTTAAATTCTTCAAGTAGAGACAAAGCAAAACAGAAGTCTGATATAATCCTTATTCACTACAGTTAAGGGAGAAGAGGGAAGGCCTTATGCATCCAAAAGCACAGACCAGGTTCTTCCCCAAATCCACCTGAGAAAACATCTGTTGACTTTCTTCAAACTCTTGCAGGAGAAGGAACTCATTACAGAGACCTTTATGCTTTCCTCCCACACAAAGAAGTTAAATAAGTTTTTACAGCAGAGTGCTAGAAAATACCTGCTTGGAGACCTGCCACAGAGCCCAGCTGCAGCCCGCAGCCCCACCTACACAGTGCCACTTGCTACCCAGGTGTTCACAACCTACCTAATGATGGTTATAAACTGTGTCATGGTCAGCTCCTCAGGCACAAGAAACTTAGTTTTGTCCAAGAGAGGAAGGTATTTTTCTTTATGGTATCTTTCAACAATTACCTGTTTTAATTAGAGTCACACTTAGAAAAACCTAAAACATTTAGCTCCCTTTCCCCCTCCTCCCTACCCATCTTTAGACAAAAAAGGTCCCAGCATCTCTCTTTACAGAACAGCAACAACCTTCACTAGCAAAACAGAGAGATTTACCGGGATTTTGGTTGGGAACTTCGCCCGGATCCCAGCTACTTCTTCTAGCCTAGTCGCTGTGCAAGAGAGAAAAGGATCGTTACGCGTGTGCGCAGCCCCAGGCGCCCGCACCGGCCCCCGGCGCCCCCGCCCTACCGAAGCTCTTCCGCAGCTTGAAGGGCCGGGAGGCGGCCGGGCCCCCGGGCGCCGCCGCCTGCATCTCCGCGCCAGCCCCGCGCTCCCACCGGCAGCGGCGCGCTGCCCCGCCCCGCCCCGCGCCTCTTATGGGGCCGCGCGGGCCCGGCCCGCCCCCGGCCCCAGCCCCAGCCCGCCCCCGGCCCCCGCCCCGGCCCCGGCCCCGGCCCCGGCCCCAGCCCGCCCCCGGCCCCCGCCCCGGCCCCGGCCCCGGCCCCAGCCCGCCCCCGGCCCCCGGCCCGGCCCCAGCCCGCCCCCGGCCCCGGCCCTGGTCCCCCCGGTCCCGGTCCCGGCACCGGCCCCCGCCCCGGCACCGGCACCGGCCCCGGCCCCGGCCCCGGCCCCAGCCCGCCCCCGGCCCCCGCCCCGGCCCCGGCCCCGGCCCCAGCCCGCCCCCGGCCCCCGGCCCGGCCCCAGCCCGCCCCCGGCCCCGGCCCTGGTCCCCCCGGTCCCGGTCCCGGCACCGGCCCCCGCCCCGGCACCGGCCCCGGCCCCGGCCCCAGCCCGCCCCCGGCCCCCGCCCCGGTCCCCCCGGCCCCGGTCCCCCCGGCCCCCGCCCCGGCCCCGGCCCCGGTCCCGGCCCCGGCCCGCCCCCGGCCCCGCGGTCCCGGCCCCGGCCCCGGCCCCGGCCGGGCGGCGCGGCTGCCGAAGGGCTCCTCTTGCCGTGCTTTCGCTGCCCCCCCGTCTCTGCCGCACAGGCAGAGCGATGCCTCCTGCTGTCAGCCCCCTGAGCGAGAGTTTATAAAAGCAGCTTTCTTGCCAGGTTCTCAACACTCCCCAGTTATTTTGCCTCTTTCGGCACGTTTTCCTCTCCCGACTCCCCCGTGCGTTTCAGGCAAGCGCTGCAGCCCTTTCCTGAGCGAGGTGCGAAGTGAACGCCTCTAGGGAGCTCGCTAGGAACATCCAGTTTTCATCCTTGTGAGCCCCTCCATGTCTCATGTCCCTGTGACAGGCAGTTATGTGGGAGCTTCACTGGGGTGTCTCAGGACCTCAGTTCCTTTGACGGGAGCCGCATAACTGAAGAGCAGTGCTGTTGTGCTGTTTTTCTGTCCTTCACTATGAAACATCTTTGCCTACGGAAGGGAAAGCTGTCACCCTGCTATACAGTTCAGATGTACACCCGGAACTGCAAAAAGAGCTAGGTGCTAACCCCCTGCTGAAATGTGTTTGTGAATCGGCCTCTCCATTCTGTCATAGCAGCGTTTACTTATTCTTCACTTTCTTTGATGTAAACTACACAAACTGGAAGATAAGTTGCATACAAGACAACATGATGCTTTGTGAGGGGACTTTGACTACCTCACAGGAAGCCCACAGCTCAGGAGTGAACCATTTCTGTTCATTTTCCCTTTTCAGATGGCTGGTCTTCTGTCAGGTCAGTTACCTTCTTCATTCTTCCAAACTGCTTTGAAACTATTTCTTTGGGTTTAGATTGACATTTTTCATATCCTCAGGTTACCAAACTGCTTATTTTCTGAATAACTTGAGAGGTGACTTTTAAGATTGGTTTTGTCTCTACAGCATGATCATGATTTTAATGGCTTTCAAACAGACTTCAGGTCCATCTATTTGCTGAATATGATTGCACATTACCTGCTTTTTGGATTGCTTGCATACCTGCTATTATTTCAGCTGCCAAGATTGTTTCACAGCCAAACATGTACTCAAACATGGAGTAAAGTTAGCTGAAATTTGGTTGTTATCTATGTAAGTCATCTCAGTGAATGGTTGGGATTGATCCCCATTACTCAGTTTGCTTTGCTTATGCCTTTTTAATATAGTAGTTGCATTTTATTCAATCTAGCAAGCTAAGAGCAACCCAAAGTTGCCAAGGTTTATGAGTTACTGGGTCTGGCTGATTTTTCAAGGCAGAATCAGTAACTGTCACCTCTCACACTTTTATTTTCAGTCTTGCAATATTTCTTGCTATAACTAAATTTTCTGTTCCTAGAATTTTCTGATTATAGGAGAACCTCAGTTTTTATTTAATAATAAAACTAGGCTTGTAAATGCACAATCACAGTAAAAAGTGCTGTGCAACATTGAAGATGCCCTCAAGATTCAGCAACCAGAATATAATTTTGAAAAGGAACATCTTTATTAAAATGTGTGTTCACTATGTATTTATATGTCACCATTTTCAACCAGCCCTTTCAGAACCGTTTCCAGGGGCTGAAGTTGTTAGTGCTGCTGAGCTGCCCTTTTCTCCTGATCTAGAAGTGAAGGGCTTTAGTCACAGCACCAGCTCCCCCATGTGGCACTACGGATTTAATTGCACAGAGAAGACAAGGTCCTTGCTTTGAAGAGTTCATGAGCAAGAGCTCTGAACTTGGAGAGAGGTCTTGAGTCCACACTGGAATGGTCTGGAAACAACTGCTCCTCATGGGCAGACCTCTGCTTCTGTGCAGACAAGTTCAGGGATCTGCTTACAGAGTTGGGTCTGATTTCAGCTCTTTTGAGTAGAGGCCAGTGGGTGGGTGACAGGCTGAAGAAGCATGAGGGGAGGAGGGCATGTGCCACAGAAGTGACATGATGCCATAACTCAGCCTGGTGAGACAAAGTATTTAATGAGATCAGTGAACAGAAGAATAAGTAGAATGGTAAAGAAACAGAGTAAACTTACATATAGCACATGAACATGGAGGCTGAAAGATGTGAGGAGGCTGAAGAGTATGCCTTGGGAGATGTGGTCAGTACAGGGCTTCCCAAAGCTGATCAATAAGTGGACCAGCTCTTCCAAGCACTGGTATGGCTCTACTCAGTAATCTGCTTCTCAGCACTTGCCCATTCTGTCACCATATAAAGAAAAGTATTATCTTATTGCTCTGTTTCTTCACCAAGCAACTGTGTGAATTGCTCTCAAGTAGCGTAGTGAAGGAGTTGGCACCTCAGTGCCTTAGCAGTCTTTTTTTAAATCTTGCATTTCATTGTACTAAAAGGTTTTCAGTGTGTGCAGACAAGAAGGGACATACCACACCAGTGCTGTTTTCTGTGCTGCCTCTCACTGCACGTGAAGTAAAAAAAGTGGTTCTGTCCAGGCCTTGCTTCCAGTGAGAAGTAATCTCTTCCCATAACCATAAGCAACTGCTAGTGAGAAAACTGAATAGCTGATAAGAAGGGGAGCCAAAGATGGAGAATTTCTGCAGAAGCTGGTGAACACTTATGAATCTAACTTTTGTGACAGCTAAGAATGAACACAGATCGAGGCTTTAGGTAGCATGTGCCCTAAGTCACATTATCTGGAAGCAGAGAGCATGGGAGATCTAGGTGTGTTGACATGGTGGCTGCACTCAGTCTTGTATTGAATAATCCTGTTTCAGACCTAAATGTGGAATTTATTCCTCTTTCTCTGCTTTCCCCTGGAAGTTTTTCTCAGATGCACAAAATTAATGGACCGGTAGAGCAATTTTGCACAGAGGATGGAGTACTCAGAGGTCCATACTGGAGCAGAAACACAAGAAGGATCAAAGGACAGTGTTATTCTATTTTTATCTGCTTGAATGCCCAAAGACTACATTCATATGAGTCCTGTAAGTCCCTGAACATTAAAGCACAAGTTTGGATATGTGTATCTTATCTATTCTGGTTTCATTGCCACACTTACAGACTTTTCCTAAGTCCCAGGTTTGCGGCTGTGTAACTGAATTGTGATATATCCATTGTTTCTGTTTGTAATAAAGTGATCCCATCGTAGTGGATCTAATCATATATGCAGTCTGGCTGAAAATAAGTTTGCGTAAGAGCAGTAAGGAAACAGTAGGTCCTTTGCATTGTCCTATTCCAGCTGAAGACATTAAAAAACTTGCCGCATAGCAGGGATGTGATTTAGTTAAGGAATTACTTTCCCTGAGTGGGAGTGTGCAGGGTGTCAGACACTTGAGGATTCTGCAGAGTTTTACTTTCAGCACGAACCAGGGAGCTCCTGTGAAAGACAAAATTACAGTGTATGAAGAGAGGTTGAAATAAGGTGGTAGGAAAGGCTGAGCAATTTGGTGCGTCCCAGAGGTATTGCTGGAGTCTGAATATGTGGTACTGCCGGAGGGGAGAAGTGAGTCAGCTAATGACCAAGCAAATGACTGAGGGCTTTGCTTCCTGACCAAGTGAGGGGGTGCTTGTTTCATTGGCCTCCTAGCAAATGTGAGCTTTCTATCCTAAAATTTGACTGCTTTGCCTGCCAATTCAGTTCAGTGCTTTCACGTATTTTCACTGCTTACCTTGTTTCTTGTATTTTTTCATCCCAAATTCCTGAGTTTTTTGAAACCTGAGTAGGGAAGCAGAGTGAGAGTGATGAACGCACTCTAATGTACAGCCTTTTCCTTAGTCTGTGCTGTTTCGTTCATGTTTATGTTGTTCAGAAAAAGGTCTTTATTTGGGTTAGACAAAATCCCTGAAAAGTCAGAAAAAATACATTTCCCCAATTTTTTCTTGTTTGTTATCGATCTCTCATTCAAATCATATGGGCCCCTATGGATATGCAAGTCCCATTGTGCTAAGCAGAATATAAGCAGCTCAGAAGAAATGACCCCTCTCTAAAGAACTTGAAATCTGAATTTCCCAGACAAGATAAAATGGGATAGTAATAATTATGGCAGCTGCAAGAACCCAAGATGCAAAGAATGTGTGCAACAGTTTGCATACAATTTCATAAGAAGGCTGTGGCACAGCAGACACCCAGTTCTAGATTCTTGGAGTACAAATGCATTGAACTGATCACAGGACCACCCCGTCTTTTAGGGAATTAAAAAAAAATCACAGAAAAACAAGAAAAAAACAAATAAACTTCAAGGTTTTCTATTTGATTGTATTTAAAAACTATAAAATCCCTGACCAGCTGCCTTCACACATGCTGCATGTTAAAATCACACTTGAGCAGGAAGAGACAAGTTGCTTCTGAAAGGGTTTAGCCCTGAAACATCACAAAGCAGAGATTACACCACAACATCAACCTGTCAATTGTGGGTGCGTATATCACACAGTGGGTGTGAGGTATAATGACATACTCAGAAACAGGCATCTAATTTTCTCCAAATTCTGTGAGAGACAAGCAATAGCACTGGTTCTTTCAGGTAGGTCTGTGAGCTATTGTGGAACTGAAGATCAGGAGCTGCCCATGTTAACCAGAGGACTGAGATGCTCTGATCAGTCCGCCTGCTGAGGCAGTGGTTACAGCTCGGGTAGCATACATGAGTGCTAAGAGGCTCTAACCAAGATTTTGCCAGTTGTAGAAAGCATACAACTAAATTCTGCTTCTATAACCAAAAGCATTTTCACTTTGGAAGTCGCCACAGTGCTCACTGGTGCTTAGGTACCCTCGTGGTTAAAAGCCCTGTGAGCTTTGAGGGCTAGAGGTGATCAGAGGGCTCTGACTCCCGAGCTTGGGGGGATTTAAGCTGTGGTGGTTTAAAACTAACCACCTGGCTGTCTGCCCCTCCTCGTAGCATGAGGCTACTCCCCCCACAGGCGCAATCTGTGCCAGTGTGCGAGAGCTGATCCACTCCTTGCTTACGCTGCTGGGCTGGACAGTGTCCTCGGGCAGCCGAGGAGTCAGCACATGTCCACTTATGCCACTCCTGCCACCAGGGCAGTAATAGCCAGCACAGCAGCGGGATGGAGGCAGTAAGGGGTTTAAATTGCCAATGCTTAATCTCCCCAAGCTCAGGAGACAGAGGCACTCAGCCTGAAGTCAGACTGAATCTGATTAGTTTATTCTGCCAAGCTAGCTGAACAATTTGATGCCTAACGAAGGCAAACCCAGGGGTCAGATTTAGTCAAGAGAAAAAAACAATAAATGTTAAAACATGGACTGCATTGCTAGTGATTTGTGTTCCAGTGGAAAGGATTCGCTGCACTGTTATGTGGTGAAAAGTACTGTAGTTCACCATAAACTGAAATGAGCTTTTCTTCATAAGTCAGTATGCAGGTGCTGGTGAGTTAATTCCAGTGTAGCAAAAGTCAGATGACAAATGAGGCTTTGCTCTGGCTATAAATTCCATCCCACACTTAATAATCCTGAACGCAAGCTGATATGTAAGCAAGAGAGGCTGAGGGAATAACTGCACAAGGCAAAAAACAGTTATATGTAGACTAACAATTTGAATATGAATGATAGAGCACTAGAGAGACAGAGACTTATTTATTTAAGCAGCATCACTGAATCAGAAGAGAAACTGCAGCATGATGTTCTAGGGAAAAAATGTGGGTTGGCAAACATTATTTGTTGTGCTGTGAAAATCTGTGAAGGTTTACAGAGTTATGTATAGTTATCTTAAATACATGCTTTCACAAAGGTTGTCTGTAAGTGAAAATAAAATAGCTGAGTAAAGAGGGGTTTGAAAAGCCCTCAAGCAGTCAAACTCAGCCAACCAATTTAAAGGTTTTCAAAAGAGCCAGCCTGAATTCTTGTATGCTCCCTGAACGTTGCTAGTTGCAGATAAGGAATCCTTTGCCTCCCTCTTCCCTTCTGTAACTCTGAACCTGCCTATACTCCTTCTAGGGCACTGTAGTAAACCCACATTCTTTACTTCTTTCTCATAAACCTGCAAATAAATGTACGCCAGTAACTTACTTTCTCCCCAAATTCATATGCCCTCATACCAAAAAAATAGTCAGAGCATCCTTATATTTTAGTGGACGCTTAGTTTTGGGTCTCGGATTTATTGTCCAAAACCTGTCTGCTCATAAGACTCAAATTGTGAATTGAGCCCCTCTCAAAATACTGAGATAAGTTTAAAAGTCATCAGTAGTATTTCTGGGTTGATTGATTAGGTTTTATTTATAATTGTGGTTCTTTTTCTTTGACTTATAATTTTTTAACCTTTAGGCTGCACCTAGGTCATCTCTCTGATGGCTTTTTGGTGTAGCCAAGGTTTAGAAATTAGTTCTTTTACTTTTAAATGAGAGACTATGTAACTATCTTGCATCAGATCTTGGTATGCTAAGATAAAAATGTCACTTCTACAAAGGAAACTTCAGTTAGACTTATTTCATCTATTCTCTCTTTCTCACTTTTAGCTGTCCTGACCTGGTGTTCAGCTCATTTCTTTACTGGGCTGTACTTATCATCAGGTTAAAATACTGTTGTCTGCTGTGCACATAATGCACATACAAAAGTAACACCCTAAAGATGGCAAAACTCAAACAGTAGTTTATGGTGATGGAGTACTTTCTTTATGTTAGTTTTTGGTTTCAGGAACACCATTAAACATGTTTTTCCTTAATGTTGTATCTTTCATTTAAAGATTTTGGGACCTTTCCCAACATTATTTTGTTAAATTTTCCAACCACCTTCAGAGATGTGAGCAGGCTGAGGTACAGTGATGTAGCCTCAGTACTTTTTAAGTTGTTCCACATTTTAGCATTTTACTTTTGAGAAGCATAGATGTAGATTCTCAGTGATTTTCTGCAAGTGTTGCTCAAACTGGAGATTCTAACTAGGTGTAAAAAAATCAGTGACTGTTTTTGAGAAAAGATGGCATAAGTGAAATGTTGATCAAGGTCCCTATAAGTATATCTCTGGTTTTCAGTTTCCCAATATACCAGTGGATCACCAGCTTTCTGTCCCACAGGGGCTGAGCTCAACATCTAAAAAGATGCTGAAAAGGCTAAGAAGGGAACTGCTTCACTGGATTCTCTTTTCCAACCATCTGCTTTCTCATTGTCATTGCTCACTCATTATGTCTAGGATGCATGCTCTCCAAGATGCATGGTATTATATTTTCCACCTAGAGAAGAAACCAAATTAATGTTGATCTTGCTAGCCAATTTTCTTGGTCATCTTTTGAAAAATTGAAGAAATTTTCCTCTGTGTGGAGAAGACACTTATTTTCTCTTTGCACTATAGTGCTTCAGTTAATGGGTTTCCCTTTGTAAAACTTGGTAACCCTCTGTTGTCATTGCTGCTATATAGGCTAGCAATAAAAGAGCACATTGAATAACACTGTTCAGGGTTTCTTGATAACAAGTGCCTTCTGTGAGAGAGGGCCTAGTTAATGAGTGTTGCTGCTGAATCACTGGTGTTTTTAGGAGAGTGTGCATGTTTGTTTGTTCTTTACGAGGGACTGCTGGTACTTCCCATGCACACCAGCAACAGTTAATGAAAAAGCATGAGCTCCAAATTTGAATCTGATTAGAATTTACTGAGCATCTGTGTGAACAAATCTAATTTTTATGGATTTATATGTGGCTGGAGTTCTGGGAACACGATTTCCCTCTTCTGTTAATGTGTCTATTGTTTGACTTGGTAGCACATTTATATTCTGTCTTGTTGGTTTTAGTAATGTTACTTCTATGAGTAAAGATTTCAGTACCTGTGCCTTGGTGAGGGGAAGTAGCATTGTGTTCTGTAAAAATTAATTTAAAAGTTATGCTTTGTCCATATATGACAATACTCTTGTTTGAAGAGGTTTTCCTTGTCTACAAGTTTTTAAAGCATTTTTCTAGTATGGTTGAATTATTTTCAGATGGGACCTCAGTGGCTTTATGTCCAGCCTGTTCCTGGCCTCCCTGCTGAGACTGCTAGGAATGTGTCAGATGGTGCCAAAAGTAACTATTGGGTTTTGGGTTGTGCATGTTGGAATCTGTTTTCTATTTTAACCTTCAGAAAGGGTGTTATAACTGACAGAGAGCAGAAGATGTTAAAAATATCTTTAGCATGTCCCTATGAAACTGGCAGCTTTGTTGTCATTTGCTGGAATGTTAGACAGAAGGGCATTTTCTAGTTCTTGTCTGGGGTCAAAAGCACGCCTCTTCATGAGAGCAATGCACAGTTTCCAAGAGTGGCTGGGATTTTTGGATACCTCCTTTTTCAGGTGCTTGTTAAAGAGGTCTGATCCTACTGGGAAATTGCTCTGGATTTATTGAAAATTTGGACCCTTTAAGATGCCCACATTAGGTATTCAGAAACTGTGGCTCTCGGGATTTTAAGTCCCTTTCAAATGTTTTCAGCAGAAACTTCTAAAGTTTAGGTCTAAAATACAAAACTATAGAAAAAACTTCTCAGTGTGAAGGAAAGATTGAGATCTTCCTGTTGCAAATTCTACTATGTCATTTTATCTTAGAAATTCATATTTAGGGAATTTTTTAAGATGTTAGAAAAAACACCCAAATTAATGGGTGGAAGAGAGAGGGAAGTTACTTAATGTTCTGAGAAGTGGGACTCCTGGATTACTATTCCTAGTGTGAATTGCTGTGTGATCTTAAACAAGTCTTTAACTGTGGCCAACCCCTGAGCAATGCCATGTATTCAGCTGCATGACAACCGTGTTGTGGAGCTCAGTTAGTGTGCATGTGGCATGAATAAAATTCTATAGAAATGTCAGCAATTTATTGAATATGAACATACTGACAAGTGGTTTGAGCTGATACTGGATTTCTGAAAATCACAGCCCAAATATGTACGTTAGCAGATATTCAAAACTGTTTACTTTAGGAATCTAAATGGAGATGACAAATCCAGAGCTTAGTCTTTTGGGGTTCTGCCTACAGTGAATGCAGAGAGAGAGGTGCTCCTGCAGAGGATCCATTCAATGCAAGTGCTCTGAGTGATCTGCTGCCTGAGTCCTTCCCTTTACACTGGCCACCCTGAGCCACATTGAGCACCTGAAGTAGGTCCTGTGAATAATCTCCAAAGAGCTCAGCCTTTTAGGAGGGGGCTTGAATTGTGCTCTAAGTCACTTTCAGCAGAATTTCCTTTGCTTAACAACATTTAGGTTTGCTCAGTTCCTTAGTGCTATCAAGTGAAATTATCACAATAGGGTGTACCAATGAGATCCCACCTATCCATTTTGTGTCTTTAACCTGAGTTTTGTTTAAAACTCAGTTATAAAGAGTGTGCCTGTATAGTTTAGAGAGGATAGCCTTGTACAAATAATTAGTTATCAGAGGTGGGTTTATAGTGAAACACTGAGGAATAGCATGCATAAGATATAGGTGGGATGGGGAACACTTAACAAAGTGCAGACCTGTGAACCCGAAAGTGCAAAACATCACCCTGTTACACAATTCATAGGCTTTAGTTTGTGTGACTAACATGTAGGCAGTAGATAAGCCATTCTTACTGACCTTCACAGCACTGTGGTTGCAGTAGGCAATCTTTACAAAGGGATGAATTGTTCTTAAACCCCAAATTAAATATGCTGCACATGAAGGGACTGTTGACTATGTGAGACACGTGCCACCATCTTCTGCCTTTTGTCTTCTTGAGCAGACATAACTGTTTGGGAAAGCAGAAAGCTTTCATCATCTATTTGCTCTCAGGTTCCCTATCCTCTTTCAAACAGTATCTTGGAAAGTGCTACGATCCTAGTTTCGCATTGCTGTGGACAAGAGCTGAAGGCAGGAGTAGATCTGCAATTGTTATTGTTGGTGTCTGTAGCCATACAGCAGTTGCCAGCAGCAGAGTGGTCTTTCCCAGATGCCCCTGCAATTGTAAGGTGAGACGCTCACAAGAATCCTGCATAGTAAAGGCTCATGAAGAGGATTTTTCTCATGTTTTAAATGAAAGCTGAAGTAAAGCAATGATAGATGGCAATTGTTGAGTATTGAATAGCTCCTGTTGGTTACTTCAGGGAGCCCATACTTAAGGATCAAATGACTCACAGAATTGGTATCAGGGCTGTTCAGTACTAGCTTCCTGATATGGATCTTGCTCATTATCAATAACTCATATCAATTTGTATGTGATGAAGACTATGACTCCCCCCTACCCCCACCAAACTCTTGCACCAGCATGATAGAGGATTTGTCCTGCTACCTAACAATCTTGTAGACTCTGGGGTTCACTAGCCAGACATGCTCATCTTTAAAACTGTCTCTGCTTGCAGGCTTTGGCTTTTGCTACAAACCAAACAGCTCCAAAAAGTCTGTGATCAGAATCCAGTAGGGTACACTGAACTTTTAGAAAGAAAAAGCAAGAGTTGTTTCTCCTTATTCTGTTCCAATTTAAATATTTCACCAGGCACTTTTCTAGGTCATAATATTCTCTCCTGCAAATAGTTTTATCTTTTCCTTTAGTTCTTCATATGCTTGCTTACTTACATTTATTTTTGTGTGTGAGCAGTAAAACTATCATGCTACACTGAATTATGCTGAATATTATATTACAGATATACATGTAGATGTGTATTTACATATATTGCTAAGAGCTTTTTGGAAAATCTAGTTAGGTCTGTAATGGTTGAAGCATTCATTTGCATCATCTTTCTGAGTGTGGACAATCAAAACAAATTAATCAGGCTCACTCTTGCTAATTGTCGCTGTTACGTTCCTTATGTAGCATTAGCTCCATGTAACAAAAGCTCCATGTACTGCAGAAGCTGAAGAGAAATGTTTTATTAACATAAGAACTCTTCTGGCCTTTGAAATTTCATTGTCCTCAGTGAATTGAGTTAAAAATAAATTCTTTTCTTCTTGAATTTTCTTTAACTTAAGATGAGATGATGTATTTCATCAGACACTGTGGTGTGTGTGTATACTTACAAGTATATATACTTATATACAAGTATATACTTATACACACACACACATATATGTTATTTCTTCTTCTTTCCCACTGAAGGTTTGTAGCCAGATAAACACAGTGGGTCGAATAAGTTGCTATGGATGTAAATGATACTAAATGATTAAGCAGCCCAGCTGTCTGTGGTCAAATGCAGCATCTCACCAAATGCTTCTCCAAAATAAAAATTCTTCCAAGGAATGATTTATAATGTAGACCTGTAAAAAGGCTTCCTGGACAGTATTTGTTTCCCATGTGTAACGTGGTTTGAAATCTACTTTCTGATCCAACTCTCTGCAGTTGTCTCTGAAATGGGCTTGATGATGGATGGTGGCAAACCACCTAAAGATGACTAGATATTTTGCCTCTCTAACATATGTCTCCAGAGTGGTGAGTTAGTGTCTAGCATCATATTAATGTCACAAAGTAAAGGAAGTGGAGTGAGAGAGTCACTAATGAAAAATTACTTGAGCTGGATTCACAGAAGAAGAGCTAGGGAGCCAACTGCCCAGTCTGGGTCTTCTTCCATGAAGCCCTGAATCTCTTTGCAGAGATATCTTGATAAAGCAGAACAACTTCTGAGAATTTTTCCTCAACAGGCACAGAATTAACCCTTTTGAAAGCTTTGATGAAAACTGGTATGTAGTATCTGTTGAGCAAATCAAAATGGCAGGGTGAGTCAAAGTGAGGTAGGTCGTCAGTATGGTGGTGGGACACTTGGTCTAGGATGTAGAAGGCACTAGAGCAAGCCTCTGCCTCTGCTGAATGAAAGCAGAGACTTTTCATCCTTTATTACTTTAAGTGACCTTGTCTCCAGCACAATAGTTAAGTGCCACTCATCAGGATATAGATATGTGAAATGTCCTCTCCTCTCCCATGTCAACACAGCCTCCAGTGCAGTACAGTTTGGTAAGTTCTGGTGTCGCTATTTTTTCTGACTCCAACTATTAAACCCTGTGGAACTGGGCATCTTGCCACTTTTGTGTGGCTCCTTTCTTTTTTTCTTTCTCTTGACTGAAAGTTCAGCTAACTTACATGAGCCAGTCCCAGCCTTCTCTGTGTGAGCTGGCTAGCGTTCTGGCACTATACAGTGATTATTATATAAAAGTATTTTTTTTTCCCAGTGGAGAATCACTCTAAGATTGGCCTTCTCTTAAGGATCAACTCTGGAGCCCTGGATTAAATTCCTAGCTGTGGCACAGCCTTTCTGTGTGCCTTTGGAGCACACAATCTTTTGCTCTTCTAGTGGGATTTTCAACCTATCTAAGAGAGGGAGGCACCAAATTCCTCATTTGTACATTGTGCAGTTATTAGCAAAGTACTATCTTGTTCTCATTTGGAATATGCTTGATATGCTCTCTAATACAAATAATGGTAATTGACATGCATTTTGCTTTGTCCTGGAATAAGGTTCATCGGTCCCATATGAAAAATATTTTTATATGCTTTTCCATTAACATATTTGTTACTAGTCTTGAATTTTAGCTTGAGTGAGAGCTACAAATAAACTTACATGGATATTCATTAGAATACTGAGCTGCAATTGCTCTGAATCAACATTTTAGTAAATTTGAAGTAGTTTAGTAAATAACCCCAATTAAAATGATTAATGGAGGAGATCTGAGAACTCATTATTTTAGCTGTCTTATGATACTTGCACTTTCTTTAAAACTTCATCTCCTGCAATCCCATGAACATGTCTCAGGTTTCATTTAAAAATGGTAGTATATTTCTGCTCCTCACAGGAACAGAGAAGAGCTGAAAAATATAAACCCCAAAACTCTTGAAATCCAAACAGTAAAGAAATAGATAGTATCACTTAATATTTTTGAATGCATGTTTTTTAAACCAAAGTTTATGATTTGGTTTAAATTCCTAATTGCTAGTGCTTTATGTGCTTAGAGTTAGGGATATCCTGTGAATATTCTCTCTAGAAAACTGATTTTGAGAAGGATATTTCTCCACTAAAAAACAGAACTGCACATTGTGGCTTGTGCACGTATTTTTACATTACAAACTAGGGTAGTTTTTGTCCGATTGTTCTGAATAGTGAATAGATTCAAGGAAACTGAAACCCTTTCAGACACCTCGTAAAGATACAGGAGCAAAATTTGTAAAGTTAAAGGTTAACAATGCATCACTCTGTATGTTTCAACGCGCTGTTTCTTTTTACGTTCCCAGTAGCCAGAGAGTCTTCCACCCTGATGTGAGAACTCTGTGAATCAAAAACATCAGTGATGTTCCTGGCTGGCTTACATTCAGTTCAGTGGAGTTTGGCAGGTTTGTGTCTGTCTCCCTCCTCTCCTGCCGATGTGTTTGCTGGAGGCAGCAGCTGGTAGCCCTCACGCAGCAAGCCCTGAATGTCACTCCAGCCCTGTATCCTGTCTCCAGCAGTGGCCAGTATAAATAGCCATATGTCGCTAGCATAAACTCACTGTTCTTAAACTATGCGTCCATTATTGGCCAAACTTGAAAACACACTACGGGGCTAAATGGACCATTGGTCTGACCCAGTGTAGACTTTTTTGTCCTAAAATTACAGATGTGTAGGGAAGAATATGAGAACATGGAGTGATAATTCTCTGTCTTCTGCCATTCAAAGTGCAATAATTTTCTGAGCCAGGATTAGTATTTAATACTCTTAGATCCACTGTCTTCCATGAATTTGTCCAGTTGCTTTTGAATTGATGATGGTGTAAACAATATCCATTTGGTCATTTGGTCATTTGGATGACCAAATTAAGCAACAAGAAGTAGTCTGGCTTTTCACAGCATACCTTACTATTCTTCAGCTCTCACGTAACACTGTGTTGATTTAGGTACCAAGCACGGTCTCTGTTTTCTTAATTAAGAGTGCCCAAGTTAAAAGATTGTTTTGTCCACTCTTTAACTGGCCTTTCAGAGTTATTTTAAAAAAAGGGTTTGCCCGTAACGTTAGCAGCTCTGACTCAGACACACAAGCAGCACATCTGCAGAGGGAGAAGGTAGTTTTTCATACAATCTGTTTTCTCACTATAACGACGTTGTCACACACTGGAATGAAAACTCCAAAAACTTCAGTCAGCCTCTGGCTCTCTGCAGAAAGTCTTGCCCTGTGAAACCTGCAGGGGACAGTTTATGCATTTGCCTCATAGGCAGAAGATCATTCAGAGGCTGGAAGCTTATTCACTGTGGTCACTGCACCTACAAAAAGACAGGAAGAAAATGCTAATATGCTCCAGACTGATTTGTGCTCCAAACATGCTATAGTATTTTTTTCTCCCAGCTGATGGTAGAAAGTAGGGCTGTTAGAAGTCTGCCTAGCAGAGGATTGTATGAAGGTCTTTGAGAGATATAGCACCAAACAATTTTTGCACAATACAGTGAGGTGGAACAACCAGGATAGATGTGATGCAGACTTCTGAAGCCTATGTTTCAGGCATGAATTATTTACTATAATTGCCGCAGCAGGGCAGTTGTCCCTTTCCAGAGTGGACTGGAATATCCAACAGCGCTAGCAATTTCAGTGCGAGTTTGCATTAATTCTCGGTTTCTCTAGCAAGATAATGAAAACCTTTGATTTTCCCTGGCTTCATTTGTGTATTAAGGTAAGTCATCAATCTACCAGATTTGGTCCTTGTATTAAAGGATAACATGCTTAGCACAGAGCAGCTGGACTGCTAATTAAATGAAAATTCCTTACATCTCCAACAATAATATAGCTGAATATCCATCCATCTGTTAGAGGATTATATATTTTGGTAATGGATTTAACAGGAGGCTTATTATTTGTACTTTCTTCTTGTTTGTATTAGCTGAGTACCCATTCTGCTGGGTGCTGTACACACACTGTGCAAAAGGAGGATGTTGCCATGAAGAGTTTCTAGCCTGAGCAGTGGACAAGAGACTTGTGTTTGTAAGGGGTCAAAAGAAACAATAAGACTTTGCTGGGGAGTAGAGGGGGACAGCAGTTTTGGAGTGCTGCCAGCTGAAGATCAGCCACTGTAGACATCACACCTCACACCTGAAGAGAGACCAGAAAGAGGTTCCTGGTACTCACATATGTTATGGGAATTTCCATAAATTAAAAGGCTTAACATTCACATTATTCACACTGTTGTTAGTACTATTCCTACCGCACAAAATGTGGTCCTGTCTTTCTCCGTCATGTTGTGAAAATCAGTGGCCTAAAAGGAGCTTCCAGATGGAGAGTTTAGGTTGAAGTTTTTTTGGTGGAACAAGTTCTGTTTGAAAGATTCCAGATTTTGGAGACTGAACGTTTTGCACTCAGTGAACATTTGCTGAATTCTTCAAAGCAGAGGCCTGCGTTAAACCAGTCTCCCCACACACATCAGCCCATGGCAATCCCCTGATGGATCGGCCATGGAGCCAGGGAGTCTGGGAATGCCCTGCTTTCAGTGACATTGATACCTGATGTTGCTGTTGGTATTAGTCCTGAGGCAGCTCTGCTGAGCAGTCACAGAGTCTAATAGGCTTCCTGCTACGTGGAAGATTGTGAAGAAAACAAATTTTCATCTGATTCAAACTGAAACCAAATTTTGAAAAAAATGAAGTTTCCTGCTAACAGGAAACCCTCCTTCCTGGCTGTCCTCAGTTCTAACTTGGACCCTCTCATCAAAACTTGGGATGTGCTTCATGACTTCTGGAATTTCAGTACACAAAGGAGCTGTATAAATATAGTTGAGTATAATGATGGATGTTAATGGGAACTGCAGACAGGGATTATTATCTCCGTTCACTAATGTGTCTCCTAACACAGATTCTTACTAAAACACTGGGAAATTCACACTAGATTCTAACAGATGATGTTACATCATTCCAGAAACAAATCTGACTACTGTGATTGGAAGGGAATTTACTCTACCAAAGCTTAGACAGGTTTTAAGTCAGTAAAATATATGTGGCAATTTCATAGATTTATCTGTGTGTAGGCCAGAAACAATGGCTAGATCTTCCAGTCTGACATCATGTATAACAGACCACAGATTTTCACCTAGCGTCTCCTATCTTAAGCCTCTTTTTACATGACAGTAGAGTCTATCATATTTTTTTAAGTAGCTGTTTTGGCTTTAGGTCTGTCTCCTCCCTTACCAAACCATTCAGGTCTTGTTGCTTTCACCATGCATGTTTCAAATGTCATCACCACAGAGAATGCAGTATAATATTAGACAGTAAAAGTTTCAAAGAAATAATTCACTCATTCTTCCTACTGCCTCTAATAAGGGTATTAATGGATTTTCTCTTCCACCTCTGAACTTCAGACTGGCTGTCAGCTGTTGTACCATGCTTAGTTTGGTTCAAAAAAGTAATTGAGGCAGATTTTTGTAACTGTAACTTACAACTCTATTCTGTTGTGCCTCTTAAATAAGTGATGAAATGGTGTCTTTAGCATACTTTCCCATTAACATTTAGCATAAACAAATTTCAGAATAGTTAAATTGGTATCAATCATACTTGTTACACAGCTTTTAACTGCCTGGATGATGCTAATTTCCACTCATTTGGACTTTTGTCCCCTAAGTCCCAGGATGACCACATGGGAAAATCCAGAGGACAGCTGTCCCCCCAGTGGTCTTCCTGCACCACACGGAAGACCCCAGAAAGGGACTTATCCAGGGGCAGTTCTTCAGCCCACTCTCTGCCATGGCAGGCATCAACAGCTCCCTGTGCCAGCACTCCTGATCCCCAGCTCAGGTAAGCATGCTGCATTTTTATAAGCAACTTTGGGGTGGGACCTGGCAGCGATAAGTGAGACTTCTAATCGCATTAGGGCTCTTTATATCACCAGTCAGACCACAAGGGCTCCCAGACATACACAGGTGCTGGTGCTGGCTGAGTTTCAGTGCTGTTGGAAGGGAAGCAGGCTGCAGAGTGAGCTGTTATGGCACACAACAACAAAATGGGAACAAGTTAGCAGGTCTCCAGTCATCAGCACTAGTTGCTGGGCAGCTAGTCAGAAGTAAGTGTTTACGTGGAAGAACTTAATTCATGTCTCATGTTGAACCATTGGTAACTCCCTGAATGTGGAGGTCTTGGGAGTGATTCACATGCTTTTTGCCTTAGGGATATTTGTGACTTTCATAGATTCATAAATAAATTCATAAACACATGCCAGTAAATGAAAGCAGATACATGAGACTACTTTGGGACACTAACATTTTTTTTGAGTTAACAAAAACTTGATTTAAAAAATCCACAGGGTTAATCTTGATTTTATGCAGTGTAAATGTCTCCTTTGTTATGCACTTTACTGGAAACATAAATTGTCAATATAAAACTAATAAAAGGCCTCCTTTCACTTGTGCTTTTTCCTATTAGTTCCCTTTCAGAAGCAGCAGCTTTGCATGATCAGTAGATTTGTCAAAAGTATTCTTTTACCTCTTACTTGTTTGAAGATACCAAATTTCTATCCTTAACCCGTCATTTTGGCTCCCTCTACTCTTGTAATTCTGTTGTATTTTATTTATAAAGCCTTTCACTGATGTGTGTTCTATTTATTTGGAACCTAACAGCAGAGATAGCATACTGAAAAGGGCTCTTTATCCAGAGGCCTCTAAGAGACAGAAGCGAGTAACAGAAGGATTAGTGTTGGTCTTAATCTATCAGAAGCAAAGAAATCCTTGGTGATGGTCCCCTGACACTGCTTTGCTGCTCCTAGATGCCAGGAAAATAGTTCTTACCCAAGTACATACTGTTAGCCAGCAACTCAGTACCCTGCCTTCCCCTCACCCTTTCATACATACTGTGCATACTGGGATCCTCATCGCTCCTCTGAAAATGTGAAAAGCCAAATACTGAGCATAGTACATGAGGTGTCAGTGATTTGCCTTCCCCTGTCATGTATGTGATGTTTTTTCCCATGCTACCCATTTTCTTTTGAACTCCCTTGTTGTCCCAAGCTGATAAGATCCTAGACCTTAGTGACTTTCTGTCTTAGTCTCACCAAAATAGAATGGAGTCTTCTCTGGGTACCCTCCTCTGGGTACAAATTATCTCAGAATTAGAGATTATCAGAGTTAGGATGATCAGCACACTATTTCAAACCTTTCCAAGGAAAAGAAAAAAACAGGTAACGATCTTAAAACACTTTTTTGTTTCAATTATTTTTTTTCTGTCAGTATTTTCAGTTTCATCATCATGTGAGTGAAAATTAAGGACTCTTGTCCCTGTGATGCTTGCTGGAAGTCCCAAGGAATGGCACATGATTATATTTGCATTCAGCTCCTATGTATTTGGGAACTGAAACTAAGCCTAAAGAGTTTTGATGAAACAGTACCAGCAGCTAAAATTAATAATTGTACTGGATGACAAAAATTGGGTAAACAATATAGGTATCTGTTTTGTGTTACATTCTAGTTTCTAGATATTCATTTGTATGTGCCACTTATGATACATTATAATTCCCACTCCCCCTATCTCCATCTTCCACAGTCTTCAAATATCTGTCTTCCTCTTTCCCTCTGGGTGTAGCTTGCTTATGTTTCCCCTGCATCAGCAATCCCTTTACTGAATGAAAACCTACTATTTTTTTATCTCAGATCATCTAAATAATACATATTTAATCATAGCCTTAGCAATTGTTTTCACTTTGTATCCAACTTTGAAATATGGTGCTTGTCTATCTTTCTAAATATTCTAGGTAGCCTAATAACATCTATTATCCCTACTTATAAATCTTGTCTTGCATATAAAACAAAACATTTTGCACAGGTGTTCTCTTTAGCAAGAGACACTTGCATAGGAAGGGTGCTTCAAAAAGACTCAACACGTGTAGGTTGTTGTAATCTCTACATAAACTTAATGTTCATGAAAGGAACCTGCTTTACAGAAAGACAGAAATAAGGCACAATGAATTAAAGAAGATATAGAACCTTTTTATTCAGAATTCTTTCTCTCTGAGGGCTTAAAAATAAAGATCAAGATATCTATCTCAAAAATAGATTGGGAAAGGTGCTCGTATCACAGTTTATTGCAATAAAATGGTGAGAAATTATGAAAATAATATAGCAAAGCAGGACTATTTAACTGAAAATTGTCAAATATTAAGACCTTGCCATTCTCTCTAGATTGGCCGTTGTTATTTATGGCTGTTTTGGCAATTTCAGATGGATTTGATCTAAACTCCAAACAAATTTATAAAAAGGTTGCTAATTGGAAGGAAGACTGAAAACAGGGTTAGGCCTAACTTTTTAAAAGATGTGATTATTTATGTTGTGTTGGGTTTTGGCATAGTGCTGAAAATCTTGTATTTGAAGGATAAATGTTTTTTTAGAAATGAATAATGAGAGAGAAAGGGCTGGGGTTTTTTGTACCATATAGCTTGTATGATATTTCCCAGAATTAAAAGAGTGGAGCATTTGTGGGAAAATTACAGATGGGAATTCAGCCTTGCAAAGATGAATTGGGACTGCGAGGCCCATATGTGCAGATTTTTGCAATGAAGGCTACCCACTGTAGGAAGCAATACTCTCTGTTGGAAGGGTTGGTGGAATATGGCTCATACTTTATACGTTTCTTTAGTTTGCATAGTACTTTAAAAACGTGATGGATTTGTTTTGTGTATGGGCAGGAGACCATGACTTCACTACAGGGCATTTGCTGTCAGGAAAGATTTATAAAAGACCCTGTGGGTAGAGAAAGCTGTGAGGTGGTAAATGGTATCTGTGGTTTTCTATCTTTCTTTTAAAATATTCCCTTTTTGCCTTTTAATAAAGAAGAGCAACCCAAAGCCTACGTGACTTTTTTCAAAATATGCTAGTAAATTAAACAATAAAAATCAGGACAGCTTATCAACTTTATTATACTATGCAAAAGACATAATGAACAGAACAAGAAATAACAAACACCAAGCAGTGGAACAATTTATACTCGCTGGAAAAGATGCTCTAGTACTCTACTCAGTTAAGTTCATGTCACTTCCAACCTTTCTATTTATTTTGCTTTCAGGAAATGAGAACATACTGACAGGAGGTATCTGCATCTGTGCACAGCTAGCAGCTGTGTAGCCCTTGGCTTTTCGTAGACACATACAGAATACCGAGCATGCCCTGTTCTTGTACTGTAGTTTAATGAGACAACCAGAAAATGTTATGAACATTTCAGGTTAGCTGCAAAAGGTATAAAACCTAAGATTTCTATTTTATGCTTGGATCATAGGCCAACAAGCTACTATTGAACTTTACATTATTAGGCTGAACTTTACATTATTATAAGTAAATTTAAGGACTGAGGTTTCAGCTCTCACTCATTTGAGTTGTGTTGTTGGATTATCGAGTAAAAAGAGCCATACAGTTCTTGTGAATACCATATCCTGCCCTGCTGCATTTTGTCAGGTGGTGTCAAGAGGAACTAACCTCCTTTTCAGGCTCCTTTGATGGCTGCTCAGCCCAGCTGTGGGCTGGTCTGCAGGCAATGTAGAATGCTGAGGAAAAAGGCATTTGTTAGGTAGTTTTGACCTGCAGGTTGCTTATCCGGGAATAACACTCAAAACAGAGAATATATTGAAGTTCACTATCTTATGAAGTAATTTAGGTAGAAATGATGGAACACATTTCATCAGAGATCAGAAATCTCCCCCTTTGTCAAAGAAGGAGTATGAAATAACCTTGTACTGCCAGGGTCTAATATACCAGGAACATCAGCTTCAAGAAACTAGCACAGTATGTGGTAGACAGACAAGCCAGGTGGGTGCTATGAAACTAATACCAGTAATATGGTCAGAAACTCTAAAATGGTCTGTCTGGATTTATGCTTTTGTACGCCACTGGATGATATTGGATGTATTGGATGTAGTTAAGGTTCCCCGTGTTTAACGGGAAACAAGTTTGGGCCTCTTTCTTATTATGTTAAATAACAACACTTAATATCTTTAATCCTCAAAGCTAACTTAAGGACATCTCTGCCTCTAAGGACATGTAACATATCACTAGCAGCAAACAATCTGGGGCAGTAGCCAAATAGGAAAGAAACTCGGAGTAACAGATCAGCAAATGCCTATTTTGCAGTGCAGGCATTCAAGCAAAACAATTTTATTTCTAGTGAGTACCCCTGACTCTGCCAGTGTTCTTGGCAGTTTTTTGTAGGTAAATGGTTGCTAGTCAAAATCTGTTCCAGTTCCAGATTGAGGTTGTCCAGTCAGATGGCAAGCTGTACCCAAGAGAAAGAAGAGCTCTGTCTTCTCTCTCCCTGATGTCATTTTCCAACTGAGGTGGTCCTCACAGCTTCCATACAGGCAAACTCCCACCAAAGAAGTGAGCCACCCTGGGCTGTCCCTTTGTCCATTGACAGTATGGTCTCTCAGGCAACAGGCATATGTCAGACTTTAATTATGCAAGATTTAAAGATTATGTTAGAAGGATCACTGCCAATTTCTTCATTGTGGCACAAGATTTGTGTGTTGGAGGGGAAGCCCTTGGTGAAGTATAAACTAATGGGGCTAGTTCTTTTTTATATTGGTATTTTAATACCTTCAGTAAGAAAAAAGTTTAGCTTTGTAAAATGACTGTCA
This sequence comes from Apteryx mantelli, assembly GCF_036417845.1. Taxonomy (NCBI): domain Eukaryota; kingdom Metazoa; phylum Chordata; class Aves; order Apterygiformes; family Apterygidae; genus Apteryx; species Apteryx mantelli. The sequence continues at coordinate 50,806,547 of NC_089980.1, read as the reverse complement.
TTTAAAAAGTCAACTTTCTGAAATTACAATATCACATATAACAAGCTAAACTGTTACCGAATTCAAGTAATCCAGAGGTATCTATGTAAAGACTTCTGGTTAGTGGTCTTCTTTAAACATCAAACAACTGTGAGTATTGGAGGCCTGTTTCTCTGTATGTGATTTGATTCTCCTCCCACAACTGTACAAGCCTGTTAACTCCATCACTTTTCCACTAGCGGAAGAGAGAACACATTCAGGCTTTAATAAGTAACCCACTCAATAGAAGAGATTCTGAAAGAAGGAATGATCAATACATTTTTGATATATTAAATGCAAAAGTGAAGACTAAGTGTGAGATGATCTTTTTTTAAAAAAATGAACAAAAGCATAATAGAAAACACAACAAACAACCCCCCTGCCCCAGGATATTGATTTGAAGTTTTATGATTTAAGAGTAGTGAGAACCATTTTCACTACTGTTGCTTGTGTTTATACATTGCTTCTACTGCCATCTCTCAGTGTCTCAAGGGTTTTTGAAGTGTATTTATGTTTCTTTTTCCTCTGGATGTCTCCTTTGCAACTGGTGTATTTGCAGAGAAAGTATACTTCACCAACCTCTGTATTTTTACCCAGAAATGAAGTTTTATGCTGGGAAAATTCATCTAGGTCATCTTAAGTGCACAAACTTTGTTCAGTGCTCTTCCCAAAAGAGGATCTGGCAGCATGTGTGGTATTCTTTAGACTTTCACTTTCCATTTTTGATGGTCTCTGCAGCATCTCTGGGTTGAATGCACTTCCTTCTTCCTCTGCTTTAAGATTACTCCCATTGTTTTAGATACTTTTCTTCTCTTTGCCAAAACTGGTTCAAGTGGCAGAGTTTGCTGTTAAACAAAAAGGACCCAATATACATGCATTGATTTAACTTTAACTGGAGCTGATACTCTTATCAGGCAATTTTTATTATTTGAATAAGAAGGTCTATTCTAGGAAACTCTGGGTCTGTGTGAGGAGAAGTCATGTGTTTACAGCTGAAGTATTATTCTTTTTCCATGCTATCTAGGAAGAAACTTCTTGTAAATCAGACAGTTAATGCCTACACTATCAGCCACCTGTCACTTAATCCATAATTTATTTGCTTTCCAAAGAAAATGAGCTAGGCTGGTGAGAATGTACAATAACTCTGGACAATGTAAGAGAAAAACAAAAAAAAAGTATATTAGATCAAGACTGTTGTTCCTGTCCACAAGGAGATTCTGGTGTTAGTTATGCAATGCACTCACATCTAGCATTTGGTATGCAAATATATTGCAGCTAATAGTACTAAGATCTTTAAAAGGACCTGTTGTGCTTGATATCAATACATCATTACATTACTGAGTTTGAGTTTTTAAGGTACACTCCAAAATTAGGGTCTTCACCAAACCAGTAGATTAAACATATTATTGGGAAAAAATGGGTCTGGGCTAGGATCCTGTGGTCTGATTAGTTTTCATCTGGGAAAAATTCAAATGTATACATTAGTTTAATTTCTTACCTCCACTTCTACTGTGATTAATCTGTATACTGTTCAGAGGGATATAACTGTACCTAAGATGTAGATACAGATTCTAATATGCCAAAATATTTATTTAGGATGACATGTATTAAATGTGTCAGTGGTATTTCAGAGCATTTAAGCATAATTTAATATACTTTTATTAAAGGGTTATCAGAAATAGTTTTAAGCATACATATAAAAAGATGCACTTCATTAGGATATATGCTGAAATATAACATTGCCTGGCACAACCAGAGAGATGTGACTTAGAAATGGAGAAAGCAGACATCTCTGCCTGTATGAAGTTCTTTCCTTTTGGGATCTTGTTAAAAACTACTGTTAGCCAGATCTGCTATGCTTGCAGGACTGTTTAGTTAAAGTCTACAGAAAATGACAGAATGTAACAAAGCAAATATAATCTGCAAAGAAAAGGACATGACAGCAAAAAATATTGCAAAGGCAGTCACAACAACAATTAAGGTTAGTGAGAGCTATTAACAACACTCTTGGTAACTGGAGGCTTCCAATAGCAGACTAGCAAGTGGAAGCATCTGTGTAAAACAGCTGTAAAATAAATCCAAGCATGAAATGTTTCATGAGGTATTTGATCTTCTTTAATTTGTGGTACGCATGTTGGGAAATGATAATTTGGATAGATGGAGAAACACTGTCAAAATCTGACTGTCCAGAGAAGCCGTCTTGGCATCTTTACTGGGAAAGAAATTTTAGGAAAAATGAAAGCCACACGAATTTTCTGACAATGGATTCTTCATCTGGGTACTGGCAGAAAAAAAAAAAAAGTAGTTCATGCCTGTTCTTTTTTGAACAAACTCTTTGGAAGGTATTGCTTTATCAGGCCTTGAAGTATTTCACAAAAACATACAATATATTTTTCATGAATGCTGAGCATATAGCATACACTAACGAAGTTCTGATACAGGGACAAATAAAAGTAGACCATTCTCAGGAATCTCAGAAAGAGCTGGTGATGCTGGTTTAAAATTCAGATGACAGAAAGGTAAGTGTAACACTACAGACTGAAAAAGAGATATAGACAGATCCTGGTGAAATACAGGTGATTACTAATTTATCTACAGATTAAGAAGTAGAACAAAGATATACTGAAATGGTATATATAATTTGTTGGAAACTTTATGTCCAGTTTGGCTGCTGAAGCAATTTAAGAGCTTTAACATAGAAAAGTACAAAACAGACACAGGAGACCAGTTGCAACCAAGAGTTTGCGAATCTCAGGGAGCAGATAAGTAGACGCCTGTTCTGAGAGTCTGTGATAACACCAGGCAAAACTGCCAAATGATACTTCTAAGCAAGGACGTAGGGCAAGACTTTTTCAAAGGTAGGGCGATGACTAAAGACCTGTAGCTTGTGCTTCTAGAACTGTAATTAAAAGTGAATGGCAATATTTCCCAAACCAAAAAGAGCCTAGCATGTGGATGAAAAACCTCCTGTTTCTGCTTAGGAGAAGCTGACATTGGCACAGACAGATTGCAAACCATAACTGGCAGTAAGAGGTCAGCGGACACTTTTTCTGCACTTCAAAGGTTTTTCTTTCAGTTGTAGTTATATGACCTGCAACCAGGTCATATAAGACGTCAGCAGTAGCTGGCATCCTGGCTAAAACTTTTGCTAGAACTGAAATAAAAGACAGATCCTGGCATTTTGCAAGTAACTGTGCTGAGGAGTACTTTACATGTCTTGAAAAGCATGGGGTCATTGGGCTACATAATGAGCCCATAATGATAGAGAGAGTGGAGAGGCTTCAGAGTATTAAATGCAAGGCTCCTGTTTTAAATTGGCCTCTGGCACAGCCTCTCTCTCTCAGCTAAAGAGAAATTTGCCTTTGAGAGAATGTCCTTGTTTACTCCATATCCTGTGTTTAGCAGTTTTGTAGGAAATAAAAATGGAGTTGTGAAAGGAATGCTTAAAAAGCTGAAAAATCAAACTGAGGTCCTTATTTGGTTTTAATGATTTATACGACAACACTCCTGAAATTTTAGCTATCATTTGCCAAAACATTGTTGATAACTCAGGACTGTCAACAGAGTCAGAGTTTCCTGACTCTACCAAAAGTCCCTGATATCAAAAATATAGGCACTGTAAATCCTTACAAACATTGCAAGATTCTCATGTAGAAAATGTTTTATGACAAGGGGTCAAATGAGCTAAAACCTTCACAGCTACATGACAAAGTATATATTGATAGCAAAATCTGAGCACAAAAGACAGTTTTCTTTCTCAGAGATACATCTCATTTCTATAAGAAGATTATAAACTAGGATAGATTTCCTCCAGTTTCTTCTGCAGAAAAAAGAGAAAGAAGAAATTAAATCTAAGTCAAAAAGCTCTAAAAAAGAAAAAGCTGCAGTGATCCCAATGGACTGAATAAAACAAGATGCCAAAGCCCCTAAGATGCTGATCAGGCCCCCCCAGTAAATACATTTTGAATGCCAATCCTGATTTCTCACTAGAAACTGCATGAGAATATTATAGTTTCTCAGCAACTGCGATGAAAAGTTTTGAAGAGCGCACTGTAATGATCACTTAAAGATAACTGGATACATTACTTGTGTATATAGACAATCAAATACCTTTGACATGTTTTTCCGTTTCTCTGTTCTGGTGGTTACTTTCCATTTAAATGCAGAAGATTTGCCAGAATCCCCTGTAAGTTCAGTGGGATTTATCCTCTTGAGATAGACTCTTACATCTTTAACAATACCAAATTTCTTTCTTAGTTCCTTATCTTCTTCCTGAAGTGCTTCTTCTCCATTTCTTTTTTGCAAGTCTTCTTCAGGTGGAAATACAGTCTGGTCAAGATACTGAAACAAGAAAGAGTAGAATTTTACTGTCTGAAGGTGTGTGTTTATCTTCACTCATAAAGAAGATAAACTTCCTCAGTTTATCTTCAAGGCTTGTTTCTACGTTCTTCCCTACTTCAGGGATATGGCTTTGCAGGAAGAATTTGATTCAGAAGTGACCTTGCCAGCTAGCCCTTTCTCTCTTCTAATTTCATTGTTACTTTAAAATGTGATCCTGATGGCACTCATCACCTGCTTCCAGAAATAACACCTTCTCCCTTGGGAAACACTTGCCATTAAGCTAAACTAAGCCTTACTGTTCTCTAAATAGTGACAGGTTGATCCCATATATGCAGTGCTTTCATCCTGCTCAAGTATTAAGAAATTTTGATATATCCAAAGATGGAACCTGCATTATCTAATTATATTTTCCTTTTATACTGTAAGGTCTTAAAGACCTGCAAGCCTTACTTTGATTTACTCTACAGTGATTTGTGTCCACTGGAGTTGTGTTTGGCTTTTGAAATCAAAATCAGGGCACTCATCTTTCTTAAAAATCTGCTGAAAAATGCACTTCGATTGCATTCTGCTATGTCTTAAAAGGAAAGTAATTTACTGTGCATATATAGACATTCAGCTGATCACCCCATGTTACTACCTGTTGTCCTTTCCCAGAAAAAGGAGAGCACCGCTTGGGCTGAGATGTGGTAGTCATCCCACGTGAAGAGAAAAGTGTTGCCTTCAAAGTTTCATGTTGGTGTGGGGGGGTAGTAGGACATTTTATGTTCTGTTTTACAAAATACAGGTCCCTTCTTGACAGCAGTGGATGTGGAACTTTGCTGGTTATATCATGGATAGCACTACATGTAATGAGATAAACTGTGCTCTTCCTAAGCAACATATCATGGGTGTGTATTTCCATTTCTGGTGACAGAGCTTCATCCCTTGCTACATAGAGGAGGTAGACTCGCCCATTATGTATCACTAAAGCATTATCCTTAAAGAGAGGAATTTCTATTTTGTCTCCAGTAGGACTGATAGATGAAAGTGGTAAAATATTTTTTAAATCTTTATTCTTGGTATTGGTCAATGATTTTAAAATCACTGAAACAATGCTGTTAGATGACTTTACAATAAGAGGACAAGATCTGGCTGTCAGTAGCTCTTCCTGTGCAAGCTGTTTCACTGGGGTTATTTGGGAACACTGCACATCTCCAGTTACTACATGTAGACTAGAACTGTGTTTTGCTAAGTTTGGGCTGGTTGGTGTTAATGACTTTGGAAAAATGGCCAAAAGGGATCTGGAAGGATCTTTCATCTTTATTACTGGCCACACATAAGTAACACTTGATATTTCTGGAGCTTGTCTTATTTCAGAGGCATTTTTAGCTCTGGCTGACATTAGTTGCTGAATTTTAAGTGGGAGAGAAGAAAGTGGTACAGATGTGATTTTGGCTTGAGGTGGTATCTCTAGATCATATTTAAAAAACGGTGCTTGAGGCTTCTTGGTAACATTAAAAAGTTCAGTGATTCCTGACAGTGACACTTGGTCGTCTTGGTCAGCATGAGTTAGTAAGGGGTATCTTTGCAGAGAGAGCTTTCCAGCTGAAGCTTCATTACTCTGAGAATTCAAAACTCTTGAGGGCAACTTTTCTCTCTTAGCAGAGGTCATGCTAACATTTTCTAGCATGTCGAAACTTCTGGTAGAAAAATCCTCTTCACTAGTAAATTGCGGATACACTAGCATCAGAGCAGATGTTGTATTGGCTTCTGGCACCAGAAAAACATTATGGCTTTGACTTAATGTATTCTGTTTAGACAGGTGAGTTATGATGATCAGGCACTGGTATATGTTGGCAAGGTTTCCAGAGGAAGAAGAATGTAGAAGCAGTTTCAGTAGGTCTCTGCTGTCTTTATCTCTTTCCCGAAGGGCTTCATTTATGCAGTCTGACCCACTTAAAATAAAAGTTGATATAAATTAAAATGTGATTATATATTTGTAAATGCACAGTAACAGTGATTTTTTTTCTAATGTTTTTCATATGAAAAGTTATCCTAAAATAAGTTAATTAAAAACACAGAAATATATTTGTGATTTAAGCATTAACTAAAGCTTATTTAGTCAGTAGGATTTTTCTGCAATAATCATTTGTTCTGAGATACTTCCAGCTTTCAATTAAATTGGCAGTGAGTTCCTGTTGGCTTCAGCAGGAGTTACATTTGGCCTGATAGTGCAAACTGCTGAGGGACAGGATCTATTTTTCTTAGATGTAGCATTCACTCACATAAGAAGATGCAATCTTAGATACAATGCCATTAAAATCAGTGCACATTTCTAATAAAGATGGGCTTAATCTTTAGAGCCAATTTTTACCTTGCTTGCAGAATTAATTGACTTCAGCAGTCACTCCTAGCTTACACTACTGTCAGCTGTAGCAGAATCAGACCCAGTAGCTTTGTCACGATTTTTAGTAAAGACTTAGCAAAAAACAGATTCAGATGCTTATCCAAGACTTACCAAACCCTTCTAAGCACAGGTATACTTGCAAGATGCTAAACAGCTAAAAGTGCCTATTTGAGTCTACTGCAGAAGGAAACATGAAATGTAAATTCACATCATGAGAAAGGCAAGGATGGAGATGGATCAAAAACAAATTAATTTTGAATTAGTCGATCCTATTCCAATGGTGCTGTTTTCCTAGGAATAACCTACTTATCTTGGAACTACAGACTTGATTTTGTAGAAAGTAAATGTAAACACTTGCTTTATTTGCATGCCAATCACACAACTCAGATATTTCTTAGCCTTCCTGACTATCAAAAAGCACATTGAATTCCCCCCTATAATAATTTGAAGAGGTTCTACTACTTGTCTTACATAAATGTAACTTCACTCTTTTGAGTTATGTGAGCCTTTATTTACAGATCATGTAAATTAACCTTCCTGGGTAATTCTAACTAGTAAAAACAAATAAATTGAAAAATAAAATGAGGTTTACTTTTCTTCTAGGCTGTGCCTACTGCATTTATGATGCATAGATCTAGAGGTGATAACATTAATTCCCTGAGTCTAATCAGGAATAATTAGAAATAATTATATTAATTGTCAACAAATCATTTGAATAATTGATTGCACATATAGGGTGAGTGAAACCTTCTGTAACAAGCAGAACGTAAATCCAGTTTTTTCCTTTGTTATCTTTTGGGAGTGTTTTTTGTTTTCTCCTAGATAAGCACTTCTTGTTTTAAGGATTCTATCTATATTCTGAATTAGGATGTGATCAAGCTAGAACAGGTCCCCTGCCCAGAAAGTCTATTAATGGCCTCTGCATTGGCCTTTGCACTCTTTTCATTGGCCTTTAGTACTGGACATTTAAATATTCCTCTTCTGCTGTGCAACCACTGCCTGAGTGATTCTTGAATAAAAAAGAGAAGAAGAGAGGGTTGTGTTTTTGAAGGCAAGCAGATCTGGTTAACTGTGAAACCAGCTGAAAAAGAAAAAAATATGGCTGCAGAAGAGGAAGACTCCTTGATTCTGAGAAGCCCATTTTAGGTATGAAATTCCACAGCTTCTTATGAATCTCTGATATAAGCACAGGCAACTTTTGATAATGTAGGGTACATAAGGAAGGAGAACCATGCAAGCACAACTAGGAGTTTGTTTTTTCTAGATCTGAATATTTCTTGAGCTTAAAGAGTGGCTGGCTTTTAAATTTTTATCATATCTGTTTATTACAATTAATGCATCTCATTGCTTCAAGTGCCTGCAAGCACAGAGTCCCCATAAGACTGAAGTTTGGTAAAAAGTGTATTTAAACTACCAAGAAATCTTAGCACTCACCCTGGGGGCTTAAAGTGACTTCACCATGAGATCATACATTTAGGGAGAAGTAATTGGCAGACAGCCTGAGCTCAGGAAAAGTATCAGACCTAGACTGAAAGCTGGCTATAATATACACGAACCAAGAGAAGCTAAGAGCCCGGACTGGAAAGCATCATGCTGAGTTCACCAGGGGGAATTTTGCTAAAATCATGAAAACAGGTTATTCTTCTGATGAGCAGAAATGGATCACAGACAAAGTGTGATGTATCAGCAGTCTGAAATGCACTTTAGCGAAGTGCTAAAACTGAGTGCTGAGCCTTTCACATACCGGGTGTTTAGGTACCCCTCCTCCCTCAGGCCAAAGAGGCTGATGACTTGAAAAGTGTTCCTTACATCTTGAATGGTTGCAGCTCAGAAGAGTGACTCGATAGCTGTGCCTATGTCTTCCTTTAAAGTATTTATTAAACAGACCTGCAACTACACCTACAATTATGACTATAATTTTCTACTGTAAAGGCTCTGAATTGCTTGATGTGGTGATATGGCTCATTATCATAGTCTCAGATTTTGTTATTTCGAGTCTTATGTGCCATTTAAAGACTTTCTAGCTAGTTGCCATTGCCAAACAAGCCCCACCCCAAAACACGAAAAAGCAAACAAAAATGCTTTATAAATCTGAATTACTGTGTGACTGTTCTAGCAAAGTTTCTGAGTTCACAGAGGTGGCTGAGAGAGGTGTGAACTGCCCCATTGTACTTGCAGGTGCCCAGAAACTCTGTTAACAGTTTAGTTTCTCTTGTCAGCACAAGACAGACTAGCACATCATGCCACTGCCACTGAATAGTGCAGGGGATATATTTTTGCTATTTTCATCATACAAGTGTCAAGAGCCCTTTATGGATTGCAACTGGAAGAGCAAGGAGTGCCACCTAGACCTCAGACAAATCTCCACTGTGATGATGGTACTAAACCTGTGCACTAGGTGTGAATCACCAGAACAATTATTTTGGCCTATAACCTGCTCTCAGCACCTTCGTTCCTGTGAACCATGAAGGAGCAAGTGGCAGGTGAAGTAAAAATATCTGGTAATGGCAGCACTTTCCCAGTCGCCATCTTTCCAGGGCAACTCAGGAGCACTCAAGGACATACCTTGTATATGTATGTGTGTATGTTTACGGAGTATGCACTGCACATGAATTAAGCCTGCTCTTCCTAGGAATGTCTGGTCTGGACATGTTTGCATGTACCCATTTATTAGCAGGCTTGGGCACAGTCATCTGTTTCTTTGCCTTTGGAAGATGTTCTATTTCCTTTTCAGCCAGAAAATTCAGGCATCAGTTTTCCATGCCATCCCTCAAAAGGAAAAAGCAAAAACTTAAGAACTTGACTGTCCTGAATCTAAATTAAGATCAGTCTTATAATCCCACATATGACTGAGGACTGTGTAAATTCAAGCATGATGTAAATGAATAATGTCTTAAGTCTTTGCCACGTACTGCAACCAGTAGACTGATCTGATCTCTCAGCACTGGAAGATCCAAGGAGTCTCAATACCAGCATTTTATTGGCTTTAAATAGTAGAAAATCACACTGAGGACAGTTCTGGCAGTGTACAACAGTGACTGCCAATGCGTAATTTTGCTAGTCCTTGGGTTCAAGTGATAACCACTTGTGTTTTGGATTTAAGATCCCCAATGCCATTTTGAAAAAGAAGCATTCCATTTCATACCTTAAAATGTCCTTGTTTACACAAAAAAGATAACACTATAAAAAAATCCTTCCTTCTTCTCTCCCCTCCTTAAAACTAACTAACTACAAAGCAGAGCACTCAGACTTAAGAAATAAGCAGCACACATTCCCTTATTATTTCTACCTTGTATATACAACTCTTTTCCATCTGAAACTGTCTTACAATGTACATTTTAGGAATGTAACTCATCACTGGCCTGGCTTCATCAAAGATGAAGACAGAGCAAAGAGTCTTAGGAGTTTATGAATATTAAAGACTATAAAAAAAAGCCTAACCCCCCCCCAAATATTTTTGATTAAAATGTGCATATAAATATCAAAACTGAATTTATGTGAATACTTATATTATAATTAGATTTTCATTTGTAAAACTTTGGCTTAGCATCTTACTTTGGTTACAAGGGCTCTTAAATGTTTATTATATAAAAACAATTTGGGAGGAGGATTCCAAGGCTATTGCTGAGAAAACTTAGATTTCCTGAAATGCAAGCATGAATGCTGCTTGTGTGGCATGGATTGTTTCTGCCTGGACTTGGTCTAACGTATAGCCAAGGTGCCTTTGAGATGTTACACCAGAAGTCTCTTAAGAAACAACATCTGTTCAGTAAGTATCCTTATGTCAACACTAGTTCTGTATGGAATGGTCGCACAGGTCCATGAATTCACTGGGACTTCAGGATGTGTGTTACAAAATGCATTGCGACACAGGTCACTAGATTTGCTATGTTTTTACACACATAGTTCTTTCTCTTTTTCAACAGGTGACCTGTGCTCAAATGAAGTACTGTTTTATGGGAAGCAAGTGTTAGTGTTCAGGCTCGTGGCCTCAAAAGGGAGCACGTTTTGCTAATCGCGATCTCTCCTCCATGAACCGAACATGAACCGTGTGTATGAATCCTAATGGAAAACGCCCAGCGAGTCAAAGCCTGAGCTGGCCTTCTAGCCTGCCTGAGAAGGACTACCTGTGAGGACCCCCTCTGGCAGTTTCTGTGTCTCTCACAACCCCTCAGCCCAACAGCTTCTCCTCTTGCAGCTGAGGTTCCCCTCACTGGCACTTAAGTAAGGCTACACTTCCAGCACCAAAACCTGTATTAAGCTTCACAGCAGAGGGGTGTGTGGCAGGGGGGGCATCGAATGCGGGTTATTTTACTTACAGATCAGTGGCGGTTGGGAATGTTTACGAGAGCTATGTAATCCCCTCATCGGATGCACCACCCTAAGCAGTTCGCTGCCTTGCACAAGTTGTGGCATAGAGCACTAATTACGTACAATGGCTACTGGCGTCCATCTAGCCCAGCATCCTCGCCCTGATGGTGGCCAAAAGCGGACGCTTAGGAAAGAATATGAGAACAGGGCATGCACGTGGTGATACTCTGTTAAATACTCCCAGCCTCCAGTGATCGATCGGAGGCGCCAGGCTGTTCTGAACCAGGCCTGATTTCTCCATATTTAACTGCCTTCAGCGGATTTTCTCTTAACGCCATGCCCTGTGGCGCAACGCCTCCCCCACCCACAGCAGCTGCCACCCCCAGTTGCTGCCCAGCTGGACCACGTACAGCCCCAAAGCTTCCTCGGGCCCACAGTTTGGGGGATAAACTCTAAATCCCTCAGCTAAACTCGAGCCTTACCGGTAAGGTGTGGCAGTTGGCCTGGGCTGGGCCTGGCTGACGACAAGGTTCGGGCATGAAGTGCCGCCACCGCTACAGGAGCGGTGGCTACAAGACCGGGGGGTGCCTGGAGGGTGAAGCGCCCGTTGATGGCAGCGGAAGCTGCCAGCCGCAGAGAACATTCCAGAGCGGCGGCAGGGGCGGTGGCCGTGGCCGGGCCAGCGCCCCCCGCGCCCCCGTCCTGGGGCTTCCCAGGGGCCAATCTGGAACCGGGCGCTCCTGGTAGTTGCGAACGCTGGCGACTGCCGCATTGAGGGACTGGGGTGCCCTCAGCCTTTAAGGCACTAAAACCACAGCGGGAGGGCCCTTGCCCCACAGGGGCTGGGGGCCTCCCCCGTGGCTCACCAGAGCAGCACGCAGTGGCGGGAGGAGGGAGCCTTTACCCCGCCCAGGGCGAGCGCCAAGGCCTCCGGCAGACCTGCCTCCCTCTCACACCCTGGAGGCCAGGGCATGGCTCGGCCCAGCCCCAGCCCCAGCCGTCTCTCCCCAGCTGCCTGGCCCTCAGCGAGAAGCAGCTCCTGCGGGGGGGCTACGATGGCAGGCGTCAGGGACCCTGCCGAGAGCTGGGCCGGCAGCACTGTGGGGCAGCTCCCCTAGACCGCTGGTGTCCGTCCACCGTGCTTGGAAACAGTGCCAGAAGGCATTCAGATAAGCAGCCTGTTTAACCTCAAATGCTACGATCAGGTATTGCTCTCAAGGTAAGTCACATACTGAACTCCACGTGGTCGCGAGCACGCACTGAACTCAGTGCGTGCTTCTGGCCGTGTGCCAGCCAGCCCTTGAGGGGCCTTTGCTGCAGCGGGGGATGGAGCCGAGGCCAGGGCAACATGCTGCTGGCTCCCCCCGGCCCCCAGCACTGCCCTTAACCCTCCCGCTCTCGCAGCCAGGGCACTCAGTTGCCCCCACGCTACTGCAAACCGCTGCTGGCCACCCGACGCAGCCTGGCACGGGAGCAGCGGCTAAACTGCTTGGAGTTGGGTACGTCCCATGATCTGCTTTACACAGCCAAGTCATTAACAGCCAAGAAACACCCCAAACAAAGGTGAATTTGTTACAGTACTTGAGATGGAGTTCAGGACGACTGAAAACAATAATGGAAAGCAGATAGATATCCTGATTAGACAGCTGATGTGGGCCCACACTGCCTTTAATAAAAAAAATTTCCCGTTTCTTGTGCCATCTTCCCCTCAATTGTATATTTTTCACCAGCAGCTGAACTAGAGTGATGGCTACAGACATACAAACCCAGCTCTTACACTTAACCCCTTTTAGCTTTTTTTATTATTGTTTCTAACATAGAAAACTTAATACATCTTCTGTCTTTTTGTTTTTCTGCTTGGCTGAAATTGTCCTGAAAAGGAAGGCTGCAGGCCTCATCTGAGAAACTACTTCTGCTCAGTCAATTTCCTTTCTTCAGACATGTGGTTCACAAGTATGCTTGGGAAGTTCAAAGGATTGCTAACAGTGACATTATCTTGCATCATGTATTTTGTCATGTCACTGGAAGCCTGGGCTACTGGGCTACTGTGTTTTCTGAGCTAAAGTTAGGCCAGAAGTCACCAGATGGCACTTCTACCATCCACATGTCACAAAACCCTGCACAGGTATTTCTTAGAACACAAGTAGCACCAGCCCTATCACAAAATACTGTATTAGTTGGAAAAAGAAAGCCGGCAGAAATGTAACAAACAGAAGAGCCTTAATTTTAAGGCCTTAAACTCAAAAACGAGAAGTGAGTTATTGGAGCAGGGCTGGATCAGCAAACACTGATCTTTCAGGGAATGCTTAAGAGCATGAATTTATGGTCATATCTCTTAAAAGTGAGCAAGGTATACAGTTAAAAATAAGGTATACTAAGAATATTCTTGGCTCTGCTTATCACTTCTTTCTCCCCCAGTATGAAATCTGCTGCTACTGATGGAGTAGCGACATTGTTGCTCTTTTTAATGTGATCACTGAGCATGTCACAGAAGGCAAGTGAAGATGAAGTTTCAAAATACTCACAGTTTTGAATATAGATCATAAGAACAGCTCAAATTCTTAAAAGTAAAAATATGCAATAGCATTCTAGTGAACTGAAGCCTCTAGTTAAAATATTCATTGTTAAGGTCACGTTGAAAAGAAACTCAAGTGTATGGCCATTAAATGAAACATATGCCTTTAATATATGATGCTGCCATGGTGCTGAATTCCATCTAGTACCTTCTCTCTCTGTAATGAAAGATACTGCAGACTGGAGTTTTGATTTGCCATTTTACTCTGCCTAGGGAATGAGATCCTTTATTGCCACTCTAACCCTTTTTGTTATAAGGTGCTAAACAATCATCACCAGAGCCAAGGGCATTTGGTAGACATTATTGCTTTAGCACCTCATAGAAATAGATCACAGACCCTGAAAACTTGAGCCAAAAATTTCATGTGGCTGAGAGCCACAGGGCACATGGCACACCACCTGAGACTGATACACTGCATAAGTAAATCTGGACTAGAGATAGAGCTGGATCTCTGACTGCCTCAGCGATGTCCACAACCCCCCTTTGCTTCATTTTCTTCCACAGCAGAGGATTATACCCAGCAACACCTACCTAAGCCCAGCCTTACAGGTGGTCTTGTGAGACAGGCCTTGAACAGGAACTGAAGCTGAGTGCCCACGAGCTGCCTGTGGCTGAAGTGCCAGTGGTTGGTGGCTCCTAGGAACCTAAGAGCTGGGAAGAAAAGGGCTGTTTCGGATGTTGGTCATTTCTGCAGCCTGAATGACTGTGAGGGAGGCTGACTCAACACAAGTCTGTAAACAATGAGTTGTAGCTTTTGCTTCACTCCCCAGCATGATGTGCTTTGAAATAGCCTACAGTTTCAAAAAGTGATGGAACTAAGCAAGCCACTTTATTGTTCTCATCCAAAGTTAGTAATTCCTCTTGGAACAATCTGCTCAAGAGTTAGACATTTTAGTTTTCTTCAGCCAGTGAAATAAAGCTAGAGGGATATAAAACAGAGATTTGAAGTGGCTGGTGAGAAGCAGCATGAGGATAACCACTTGGTGCTCAGTGTTTGAAAGTCTGACCACCTTCCCCGAATTTCTCCAGTAGTCATTAGGTTAAATTCAACCTGAAATATGGATTTTCTGGGACTGTTCACTCTCAGCCACATCCTGCCAAGGATTTTTACCTTCAGTCAGAGGACACGTTTCAGAACTGTCATGTGAGATGAACACCTGCTGCCTGTGGCTGTCCATAGCTGTAAGGTTGCTGACATTCAGTATTTGTTCTTTGTTAGTGTCTAAGGAATCCTCAGAAATTAAGGCCACCTCCTGCCAGTTAGGTAAAAGGACAGCCCTTGCCCCAGAGAGCTTATGAAACAGAAACTTCAGAGAGAGAATAAGGACTTTTTCCCCTGTTCCTGCTGACCCACAGAGTTTTGCTGAAATGATGTCCTGTTGTGATGTGGCAGGAGCAAGGTGCATAAAGAGACATATGGGGTTCTAGCACAGAAAAGTGCTTATATTGTTGAACCCGGGAATGACCTTGACCTTCAGCATTGTCTCTGAGTGTGAGAAGACATTCAGCATTAACCATTTCCATGGCTATCAGCAGATAAAGGTGAGAAACAGAAGATGGAAAGGAAGCCAATAGACAAGCTGAAGGACAGAGTAAAGAGAAGTGAATTGCTGATAGTTTTGCTCCTTCCTCTCATCTTCGCTTGGCCACCAGCTTCTTCTTGTGAGCTGGGAAGCAGCAAAAGTAAAGGAGGAGAAGCAGTTTGGCTGACTGTGATCTGCCCACCTGCAGCTTTCAAAGGCTAAAATGTATTTTTAGGGAAGGTAAGAGCTGTGGTGCAGCCTGACAGCAGGAGAGAAGAAAGATACACAGATAGTAGCCTCAGCTAGTGACATCTAACTGAGGAAGGCAAGGACAGTGTGTGTTCAAACTATGTACGTGGGGGGGGGGGGGTAGGAAGGAGGAATGTAATGTGACACAAATTTATCTGTACATATTTCTTTTTTAAAAAGAGTAGCTTGGCACTTCACAGTATTAGCACTTGCCTTATTTCTCCCTTTAGTTTGTTTAAGAAGAAACCACTATCCTTCCTCTTGCACTGTATTTTCTTATTTCCTGCAAAGCTGAATTTTGCCTTTTGGTACTAAAAGCTCTGTCCAGTTGGTCACAAATCAGTCTGAGGAGTTCTGGAAGCCATTTTCCTTTAACACTGGAAATTGCTCCTTGTTGTTATCTTGGTTCATGGATCCTCTCTCCATATCAGCAGCAATTGGTACCCATTGCCTTGTAGTCGCTCATGACATCATGTCTAGCTGTCTAATAACTTTTGGGCCAGCAAATGACTTGTAAGAAGAGGGAAGAGGCAAAGAAACATCAGAGTTTTCTGCGATGAGTTCCTATGACTGTTCTGGCAAAAGGGCTGCAAAACCAGAAAGCTGTGTTCTTTACCAGCTCACAGCTCAGGGAGAGGGGAGGAGGTTTCATTAACAAATCCCTATCTGCCTTTTTCATATTGAGTTAAGAACTTGCTAATCAGATAGGAAACAGTTCAGTGATAGAACATATCACAGACACTGAGTAGATGTTACACTTAATCTTGAAGAATTTTTTTTTTTTGGTTTGCACAACTGTTTTCCTTAAATGCCTAGGGAAAGATTCCAATTTCAGTGGGTTTTGGATGAAGTCCTAGCATATCAAGCACTTGCTAATAATATACCCATGTTTATTTATCTGTTTCAGATGCTTATCTGTGACTATTAAAATATGATGTACCTCATAGATTTTGAAAAGAGGTGTCCTGCTTCAGCTTCTGATAAATCCTGGCTGGGAGTGATGCGTAAGCTCAAACAGGAAACTTGAAAGATGGGAAAAGAAGGAGTATAAGCCTCCTATCTCATATATATAAAAAATCTTACAGGTCTTCTCAGGAGAGGCTGAAAGCAGCAGCTTTTAGAGGAGGTGTGAGTTTTGTCAGAGGAAAAGTCTGTCTCACCCCCCCCTCCTTGATGTAGTGGTGAAGTTTCTGGTAGTCCCCCTTGTCACACCATAAGCCTCCAGCTTTTGACCTGGCAACTTAGCTGAAACATTTTGCTTCAACTCTGATTCTTAAGGTAGGATACAGTCAGCTCCCAATGATCTGTGGGCAGATTTGCAGTTAGAAGATGAGTCATCTCATAGGTACAGCTGACAGAGCCAAGAAGGACTTATTAGCTTATGTACAACATTGCTCTGTATGGATACTTTCAAGCAAGCACTGCTCCGCAGACTCTACAAGCCAAGATGGTAAGCCCTAAACCCTTGCAGCCCCAGAATGAAGAGTACTGGGGGCTGCAGTACAGACATGATAGTGGCCCTGCAAGGAATCACCAAAGCCTGCACAGGCCACAGCCAATGATGGTTTTTGTAGTGTTTCATCTGAGCAAGTAAGGCCTGCCAGAATGCTGCAGTGCACAGTGCAGAGACCGGAGTGAATAAGCTCTGTTGGATGTGAGCGCTGCTGGAGGCAAGCTGTCCAGCATAGCTCAGGTATCTCAGCACATCCTTCTGTAACTGTGTTATCAGGATTTTTCCATTACCCTAGGCATCTGAGCTCCTTATTCCAGGTAAAAGAGGATTGACTTTGTTATCCTTCTTGGGAGACTGTAATTTGCAGTACCTGCCAGGAGGTGGCACAAGATACTTGTCTGCCTGTAATACCTAGTATAAAACGGACTTTGTAAAATGTCTGGCCAGCTTATGCTTAGTCCATATTCTCAGTATCACTGTCCAGCGTATAGCCATAAAGAACAAATGTATGCCAGCTTTTTCATGTCATTGCAGTAAGTAACTCTTCTTTACACACAAAATGATTAAATATGAATCAGATGATATCTGGGGTAACAGGAGGTGCAAAGAAGATGGCACTGAAATGCCAGCTCTTTTGATAGTAATGGGGTGACAGAGGAACTTTTGCTTGTGTCAGAGAGGGCAACTATCAATAGCCATCATCTCACACACAGAAAAGGCACCCCTCTGACAATTAAACAGGAAGCAGTTAGTGACATACCGAATAAGGGCTCTTAAATGCATAAATGCATTAATACAGGAGTTCATACAACCTAACAGGCTATAAAGCAAATCAGAGGCTGAAGTAGTTCTGTCTAGTGAACCAAAATTAATTTTATCTCATTGCTTGTATACTTCTTCCACAGCTGAATTGCTTAGATTCAAATCTCTCTTCTCTTTCTAAGTGATTCTGCTTATTTCAGTTCTTCAGTGATGCCTTTTCCTATCCAGGATACCTGGCCAAAATTGCTCTTGGGAGCTAGAGGTTTCATGGTCAGCAACTCTGCACTGAAGATGAATGACTACAGCTTACCTTGATAGACCTTTGGGGCTGAGTATGGCCCTGAACTACTGGGGCACAGGAACTATTACCAGATTTTACATGGTAGTTAAGTCCAGCTTCTTATGCTTGGGTGCAACAGTTTAGCATGACTTAGGAGCGTGTAAGAGCAAGGAATGAGCTACTGACTGCTGTTGCAATGCCCCTTGTTGCCTGGGAAACAGCAGGGTTTGCTCCATGTGCATGACTTGATCTCCAGTATGATCTCTGATCTCGCCAACAAGCCAGACATCCAGGAGTCCTCAAGAGAATGAAAAGCTGGAAGAGGAGGAAATTGGGAAAAGGAAGGATGGTTAAGATTGGACAGAGTGTGAGTGCTACCAGTTGTGATAGTCCTGGGGGGCTGCTGAAACTGTATCCCCAGGTCTTATTACTTAACAGATCTGGGAAGCCCCAGGGGTCTGGGGCTGTTGTTAGTGATTATTTCTCATTGAGCTATGGACAACTACATTCACACACCTGTGCTTAAACCTTTTATGTTTCACTTGCATCTGAATTCAGAGGTATTTCAGCACTGAATCTATTCTTGCCTTAGTGTTTGCCACCTAGAATTGAGAAACTACAGCACAACAGGAGAGATAACAGTTATCAACTTTCTATATTCAGTGCCAGTGCTGACATCAAGATTATTCTGTCCTCAGGGAGCACAGGGAGGTAAGGGATTTCAAAATGGATCTACAAAAACAAAGATAAAGGCCAGCTAAATCTTTGTTATCTCCTTCTGGCTTTGTTCCTCCATCCCTCCATCCAACTGAAATATAATGAACTGTATACTAGGCTTGGAAACACCGCTGTGTCCAAGCATAGAGAAGTTCAAGACTCACCTCTGAACCTGTAGAGCTGAGGGGAAGGCAATTGGCATCGGGGTACTGTTTCCTTGTAACATAATGCCATCTGCTGGGACTTGCTGTTAACAGATGAGATAGTTCAAATGAACTTGGAATAAATGAGTTCAGAGGGCTAGAAAACATATGCTATCTTACAGCGACATTAGCACAGACTGAATGCAATAACATTTTCAGCTAACAAGAATATTTGTATGGTTTAATAGAAGCAATTTTTAGAGATGTTTCACTCCTTACTTCCTAATACATTGCCATTGAGTATGACAGTGTACATAGTACGCTGTGTTCAGATTGGCTATTACTGCTGTAAGCAGTTCCCTCTGGAATGAAAAACCAAAGCTATTGTGTCGTGACAGGGCAAATGAAAATTGTATGTGATACTGCATGAAGTACCAAAGATTGCCTAACAACATGGCTCCCCAAGGACCAACGGAACCAAAAACAGAAAGAGATCACAGCACCTGCATTCAAGATTGTTTCTTGAATACAAAGGTTGTGCTTCTCACAGGAGAATGAACAGGCATGTGGCTTTGTTGTTGCTGTTGTTGTCCCAGAATGGGGAAACAGACAAATTCCTTCAATTCTTCTACACTCCTACTGACATGCGGAGAGCATCACACGTTGTTCAGTGCTGGCTGTCTACCTTGTCAGAGCACTTGAGATGCTCAAGATAAGCTAGGCAGCATCAGGTATAGTGCCCACTACAGAAGAGCTAGCTCAAGCCATTTTTGAGTTAATGTTTGCATGTTGTCATAGTAGGGAATACTATAAGATTTTGGCTTAATTGGGGAATCCCAGGACTGTTTCATACAAATTAGTATATCTAAGAGAAAATAGAGAATGGGAGAAAGTTAGTATACCTGGGAGCTCCATCTTTGTCTTGTGGGTTGGAAGTGGCATTTGCCACGTTGTCATTTATTGTGGTGCCACTTCTGCTTAGGTTTCACACCTGACCAAAAATAGTCAAAGCATTCATGAAAGGGAATGTAATGTATATCATGAGTGCTGCTGCACTAAACTATGTAAACAGGGACTTGCAAGGCTCCAGAGACCTTAGGTAAGTATGAGTCAGATGCTGGGTACACTGGTGTGTCACTTGTATGTCAAGGACACACTGAACAGTGTATTTGTCATTCCTCTGTCATCTCTGCAGTGGATAGAGAGTGGTGAGGGTAGACTTGCCCATGAAACTGATGTTCTGTCTAGCAAGTAGGTTTTTCTACTCATCATGACTTCACATGCCTCTTGAGATGTGTGTTGGTTAGTGACTTAAGTTTTGTTTCATGTGTTGTGGTAGCAAGCACCTTTGAAAATACATATTTGAGTCCTACTTCTGTCTTGTCAGTACCTGCTATGGTGATGTGATAGGTAATAATTTGTTACATCAACTCGTGAAGTGATTTTATCATGAAACTAGGCGCTAAGTACCGGCTATCACCACAATGATTGTACTGAGTCAGCAGAACGATATTGTGTTGTGAAATGTATGCGCGTGACCTGAAAGGCACCACGTACAACGCAGAGGAAGACCCCAGCTTTCATCCCGACCCCCCCCCCAGCAACAGCCGGCGCAACCACAGAAGTTACAGGCATATAAGGGGACTGTGAGCGGGGGATTGCGCGCGCCGTTGGTGGAGCAGGAGACTCCCCGGCCACCCAGCGCTGTTTTGCTTACTTGTGACTTGCTCAATTATTCTATTAAATTGGAATTTATGCAACCCGGCCCGAGTGGTTATCAATTTGCCGCGTTTACCCATAACAATTTGGTGCCGTGACTCGGATACAGGCTTCCCTGGTTTCGGGACTCTGACTCAGGGGAGGCGCCCCATCCCGTCTTCGGATGGCCCCTGAGTGGGTAGTTCCCCTACCAGAACCTGTATTTCCGAACCCTAAATCAGGACAAGTAAGCAAAAGAACTGCAGTATCCCGTAAACTTTGTGCACGAAGATCCGAACGAAGACTCAGGATTGAGTAAAGTATTGGTAAGTGGTTCCGTTCGGTTGGGGTGGGATCCCCGGAGCACGTCTAAGTGAGACGTCCCCAAGGGACGAAGCGAGAGCGGACCCTACAGTAGTGCGGTTCCCATTGTCCGCGAGGGCGTGGGCCACGACCTAGGGGAGCGATTGAGCGTGTGTGTGTGTGCTCCGGAAGATGGGACAGAAAAAGAGCAAGTCTTCTGATCCCATAGAGAGCTTTACAGTCGATAGCCCTTTAGGATTAATGATTAAGTATTGGAACGATTGGCCCTCCCGAAAAGGCAAAAATCGAGAGAAAATGGTACATTACTGCATGCAAGTATGGGGTGGGAAGCAGATTAGAAGAGACCCCCTTTATTGGCCAATATACGGGTCTTTTGAAAATTGGATATGTCAGGCCCCAAATATATATGTGAATTCAAAGGAGCCCTTTAGTTTAGAAGAAAGTGAGTATGCTAGTTTATGAATAAGACCAGATACTCGGACCATGATATTTACCCTGAAAGAGAAGGGTTCGAGGAAGAAAAGCAAAATATTGGAGGAACTTCCCGTTTCTCCTCCCCCCTATATTCCCTCAGCTCCAGCTCAAAACCCAATACCAGCCCCTCCTCATAGCCCCCCCCAACAACCCCGGACTGGGATCTAGACCCTCCTAGTTCCCCAGAAGAAACCCGAAGGGTCACGAGGAGTCAAACGAGGGGAGGTGGGCGACCTGATCAGCTGTACCCCTTGCGAGAACTCCCCATGGGAGGACCGCAACCAGGGATGGGTTTTGTGTCCGTGCCCCTGAGTTCAGGGGATGTACGGGATTTTAAGAAGGAAATGGGGAATTTATTAGAAGACCCTTTAGGGGTGGCTGAAAAACTAGATCAGTTTTTGGGACCTAGCCTTTACACATGGGAGGAATTACAATCCATCTTAAGCATATTATTTACAGTGGAAGAAAGGGAAATGATCCGTAGGGCTGGGATGCGGATTTGGGATCAACAGCACCAACAAGGTCCCACAGCAGATATCAAATGGCCCACCCAACAGCCGGACGGGGACAATCAGAATGCTGAGCATCGGACACATATGTCCGATCTAGGAACCATAATAGTTCAGGGAATCTGGGAATCTGTTCCCAGGGGGCAAAATATTAATAAGGCCTTCATGGAACAACAAAAAAGGGATGAGACACCAACAGAATGGCTTGAGAGACTTAGGAAAAACCTGCAACTTTATTCCAGGGTAGACCCCAGTACCCCTGTGGGACAGGCTCTATTGAAAACACAGTTTGTAGCAAAGGCCTTTCCAGATATCAGAAGGAAGTTAGAGAAGTTAGATGATTGGCAAGATAGAGGACTGGATGAATTGCTGAGGGAAGCTCAGAAAGTGCATGTGCGAAGGGAAGAGGAAACTCATCGGCAGCAGGCAAAGATTCTGGTGGCAGCAGTCCGAGAAGGACAGAGAGGGATCCAGGCGCAACCTCCTAGGTCGTATAATGGACCTAAAAGAAAGCCACCTCACCAAGAAGGACAACCCAGAGAAGTCGTGATGAGGGACTTGAGGCAGGTTGAGTGTTTTATTGCCAGAAGAAAGGGCATCTGAAGAGGAATTGCAGGAAGCGAATGCAGGATGAGCAAATGTTCCAAGAAGATTAGGGGGGTCAGGGGCTCTATCTGCTGGGGACTCATAAAGGAACCGAGCCCTTGATAAAATTGAAATTGGGTCCCCAGCGACAAGAAGTAGAATTCCTTGTGGATTCTGGGGCAGAAAGATCTACTGTCCAAACGGTACCCTAGGGGTGTAAACCATCCCCAGAGAAACTACAAGTGATAGGAGCTAAAGGAGAACCCTTTAAGGTCCCAGTAATTAAAAATGTGAATATAGAATCAGACTCTCGATTAAGTGTGGGATCCTTTTTATTAGTTCCCGAAGCTGAATATAATTTACTGGGCCGAGATATGATGGTTAGTTAATAGAATCAGGGCCCCTAGACAAAACTTGGTCGGCCCAGGCTTGTGAATTGTATGCGGTTTTTAGAGCCTTAGAAATTTTAAAAGGCAAAATAGGGACTATATACACCGACTCTAAATACGCTTATGGAGTAGTACATACATTTGGGAAAATATGGGAAGAAAGAGGACTGATTAATTCGCAAGGGAAGAATTTAGTGCACGAAAAATTAATTAGAAAAACTTTAGAAGCTCTGAGGGGACCTCGGAGAATCGCGGTAGTACACGTTAGGGGCCATCAAAAGGGCACATCTTACCACATAAGGGGAAATAATCTAGCAGATGAAGAGGCAAGAAAGGCAGCTTTACACCTATTGTCTGAAGGAAAGGAGGGCCAAGATAAGCTAGATACCAGGATGAGTTTTACTAAACAGGAAACAGATAAATTACGACAGATAGGAGCCCTAGAAAAAGAAGGTAAATGGGTGGTGCCCGATGATAGAGAAATTGTATCCAAAGGTGTGGCTTGGAGAATCATGAAAGAATTCCACCGACAGACTCATTGGGGAGTGCAAGCATTAGTAGACCAGTTTGGAACCAAGTATATGTGCATTGGAATATATGACATAGCAAAAAGACTAGTGGGAGAATGTTTGACCTGTCAGAAGGTTAACAAGCAGCACCTCAGAGAAAAAGTCCCAGGGGGACGATCAATAGCCAAGAGGCCATTTGAGAAAATACAGGTTGACTTTACAGAACTCCCGAAAGTGGGCAGGTATAAATACCTATTAGTTATAGTAGATCATTTAACTTACTTTATAGAAGCCTTTCCCGTAGCCCGAGCTACTGCGAAATCGGTAGCCAAGATATTGCTAGAAAACATCATACCCCGGTATGGGAATATATCGGTCATAGACTCAGACAGGGGGCCACATCCAAAGTCATTAAAGAAACATTAGATCCTTTAGGGATCAAGTGGGAGCATCACACTCCTTGGCATCCTCAAAGTTCGGGAAAGGTAGAAAGGATGAATGGGGAAATAAAAAAACAGTTAACGAAGCTAATGATGGAAACCCAGATGAATTGGATCAAGTGTTTACCCTTAGCCTTGTTGAATATACGAACTCAGCCCAGAACTGACACAGGAGTCTCCCCTTTTGAAATGTTATATGGGATGCCATATGATTTAGAAATACCAAAAGAACATCCTAAAGCAGAAGAGAGATTATTACAGAAATATATTACAGAGCTTATGAAGAGAAGACAAGAATTGATAAAGAAAGGACTAATAGTACAGAGACCTCCGTTAGATGTAGCCATTCACCGAGTTAACCCTGGAGACAAGGTTTTAATTAAAACCTGGAAAGACTCATCCTTGACTCCCCACTGGGAGGGACCTTTCCTTGTCTTGCTTACCACAGACACTGCTATTCGCACCGCAGAGCGAGGATGGACACATGCCAGCAGAATTAAAGGGCCGATCTCAGAATCATCGTGGGAAGCCTTTGGAAACCCGGACCATTTAAAAGTAACCTTTAAGAAGAAACCTAGAAACCTCGATAAGTAAGACCACATTTTGTAAAACCTCACATTGTATTTGTTATCCCTTTGTGTGTTATGAATATAGGATTTGTAAAGAGAAGTAGTGGACTCATTGGTAGCACGGGTACCTCCCTAGCGGCAGTTGTCGCCTTTGTTATGGCAAATTGACCCATTTGACATTAAAAAGGGATCTCAAGAAAAGATCGGTGGAATGGTGGGAAGCTTTTGCTAAAGGGGTACAACCAGAGAAAGGTTGTACCTACACCAACCACCCCGATCACATAAGGCCAAAATTGAAAACACCAATTGTAGGTGGACCGTGCCGTATGTTGAGTGTCACTCTGGAGAACTGGGAAGCCTTTAAAAATCCAAAAAGCTCATACAGGAGGTTCCCCTGAAGAATACGGCTGCTGTCGAGAAGACGGTACACCCTGCTGCTCTGAGCAAAAGAGTAGGCAGAGGAGACAGAGACGTATAGAAACTGTGGGGATCGAGGCCGACAAGCCACCTCCTAAGCAGGGATACCCAAAATTGTAAGGCCCAGACTCTTTAAAGTCCCAGAGACACTTGGCATCACGGATCGCCCCTCCAAGGCATTAAGGGTTCGTAAAATATCCTTTAGCCCAGCCATGGGTCCACTACTCCTCTGGAAGATGATTGTGCTAGGCTTATTAGGAAGACGAATCAAAGGGGGAACATAATATACACCAACCCCTTAAGTGGTCATTAATAAGGTGGGAGGATCAAACAGTGATCCAAGTACGAAGTGTACCCGGGAGTCCTACATTCACAGCTACTTTATGTGAGTTGGTGCCTATTGAACCATGTCTAGATCATATGGGGTTTTACTTTTGTCCTAGTTCTAATCCTGGGCAAGGATACTGTAAACTCTTATTATTGTGCTTATTGGGGATGTGAAACTATAGCCTCTGATTGGACTCCAGGAGCAGGATCAGATAAGTTTTTATCAGTAAAATGGGGGCCTTCTGGGTGTATCCCCCCTAAAGAGGATTTCCAGCTGGGGTATCGGGGAAGTCCCCACTATACCCCCCTGGGAACTTGTAAATATTTAATGATAAATATCACCCGTCCGGAAGATCTGGGATGGTTCTTGGGAAAGACCTGGGGAGTCCGGTACTGGGAGACCGGGACCGATAGGGGTGGATTAATTTTCATAAAGAAAGAAAGTGTGTGACCTACTCCTCAAGCAATAGGGCCGAATTTAGTTGTTAAGGGAGTAGAATCAAGAATCCAACCAACGGGTGCGATCATGAATTCGACAAGTATTCCTATGAATCACCCCACCTCGAAAGATACTGTTGTAATCTCAGAAAGTAAAGCCACAGAGAGGATAGACAATCCTCTGTGGAAGGTTGTGCAAGCAACCTACAAAGTATTAAATACTACAACCCCTAGTATAACTACCCATTGCTGGTTATGCTACGACATAAGACCCCCTTTTTATGAAGCAATAGGAGTAAATATGACATATACCTTAAGCAATGATCCAGCTTCACAGTGTCAATGGAAAGATAAGAAGAAGGGATTGACTATGAAGCAAGTTACAGGAATAGGAATGTGTATTGGCAAAGTGCCAAAATCAAAGAAAAAGCTGTGTGGATCTATATCACTGCAAAACCACATCCCTAAAAATGGATGGGCTATTCCCACCAAAGGAACTAGATGGATATGCTCAAAAACCGGCCTGACTCCTTGTGTCTCCTTAAGGGTGCTTAATGAGTCCCGAGAATATTGTATACAAGTAGAAGTAGTCCCCAGGATCTTGTACCATCCGGAAAAAGTGATGTACGATCATTGGGACACCCCTCATCCGGTCCGAGTAAAGAGGGAACCAATCACCACGATTACTATAGCCACCTTACTGGGCCTCGGGGCAGTGGGAGCGGGAACCAGAATTTCCTCCTTAGTGATACAACAGCAGAGCCTTAGCACCCTACGGGCAGCTGTGGACGAGGACTTAGAACGAATAGAAAAATCCATCACCGCCTTAGAAAAGTCGTTAACATCACTATCAGAAGTGGTGTTACAGAACAGAAGAGGGATGGACCTTTTATTTTTACAACAGGGAGGATTGTGTGCAGCCCTAGGAGAAGAATGTTGCTTTTATGCAGATCATACAGGAGTTGTCAGGGATACTATGGCGAAACTGAGAGAAGGCCTTGAAAGACGTAAAAAGGAAAGAGAAGCCCAGCAAGGGTGGTATGAATCATGGTTCAGTCATTCTCCCTGGCTAACAACCCTATTGTCTACAATCGCGGGTCCATTGGCTTTATTAGTACTTGTGTTGACCTTTGGACCGTGTATAGTAAATAGAATAATTAACTTAGCTAAAAGCAGACTCGAAGCTGCCCACCTACTGTTGATAAGAAGTCAATATGAACAACTGAATGAAGATGAGAGTAAGCATAACCCTATGCTCCTCCTGGCACAGGAGGCTGTTGTTCGATTTGATGAACAAATTAAAAAGGACCAAAACAAAAAGGGGGGATTGTGATAGGTAATAATTTGTTACATCAACTCGTGAAGTGATTTTATCATGAAACTAGGCGCTAAGTACCGGCTATCACCACAATGATTGTACTGAGTCAGCAGAACGATATTGTGTTGTGAAATGTATGCGCGTGACCTGAAAGGCACCACGTACAATGCAGAGGAAGACCCCAGCTTTCATCCCGACCCCCCCCCAGCAACAGCCGGCGCAACCACAGAAGTTACAGGCATATAAGGGGACTGTGAGCGGGGGATTGCGCGCGCCGTTGGTGGAGCAGGAGACTCCCCGGCCGCCCAGCGCTGTTTTGCTTACTTGTGACTTGCTCAATTATTCTATTAAATTGGAATTTATGCAACCTGGCCCGAGTGGTTGTCAATTTGTCGCGTTTACCCATAACAGTGAGGTATACAAATCTGACTTGATACAATAATGGACATGCTGAGTTAAATGGGTTTTGACAATGGTCCTTGGGGAAGGAAGTGTTTTGCTCTGAATACTTGTGTGATATGCTCTTTTTCAGATTTTGGAATATCCTTTTACATTAGTGTGTCCCTTGAAAATCATATTAGTGCTGACCTGGGTAATGCTGAGTGCCTTGGAGACAGTAGCTTGATTGTGAGAGGATGACTGAATAGTCTAATACGCTCTGTAGAGGTTTCAGTCTCTTTCAAAGATAGGGATTTGAATCCTATTCCTGAGAAGTGATACCTACTGTATTGAGGTGCACATAACATTTACATGGAGCATATGTTGGAAAAATCTGATTCCATCCTGTAATGGATGTGCCGGTATTGTCTGTGAAGATTTCTTTAAAAGGAAACTTGGGATGACTGTGCTTCTTTCTTGTTTTGTACACTGCAAATCCCATGGGAAGCATATGCTTTAGTAACTTGTCATGCTGAATGTTTCAGGTTGTGAGGTGGTGCAGGAGCCAACAAGGAGAGGTGTGCTGCTGGACCTCACACTAACAAACAAAGAAAGACTGGTGGAAGATGCCAAGGTCGGGGGCAACCTTGGCTGCAGTGACCATGAGATGGTGGAGTTCAGGATCCTGCGAGGAGGCAGCAGGGCACCAAGTAGGATCACAACCCTGGACTTCAGGAGAGCAAACTTTGGCCTCTTCAGGGACATACTTGGAGGAATCCCATGGGTTAGGGCCCTAGAAGGAAGGGGCGTTCAAGAGAGCTGGTTAATATTCAAACATCACCTCCTCCAGGCTCAAGAGCAGTGCATCCCTAGGAGTAGGAAGTCAAGCAAAGGAGGTAGGAGACCTGCATGGATGAGCAAGGAGCTCCTGGCAAAACTCAAGCAGAAGAAGGAAGTATACAGAAAGTGGAAAGGGGGACAGGCCACTTGGGAGGAATATAGGAATGCTGTCAGAGTATGCAGGGATGTGACAAGGAAGACTAAGGCCCGTTTGGAATTAAATCTGGCAAGAGATGTCAAGGACAACAAGAAGGGCTTCTTCAAATACATCAGTAGCAAGAAGAAGACTAGGGAAAATGTGGGGCCTTTGCTGAATGGGGTGGGTGCCCTGGTGACGAAGGATGCAGAGAAGGCAGAGTTACTGAATGCCTTCTTTGCTTCAGGCTTTACTGCTCAGGCCAGCCCTCAGGAACCCCAGACCCTGGAAGCAAGAGAGAAAGTCTGGAGAAAGGAAGACTTGGTTGAGGAGGATTGGGTTAGAGATCATTTAAGCAAACCTGACACCCACAAATCCATGGGCCCTGATGGGATGCACCCACGAGTGCTGAGGAAGCTGGTGGACGTTATTGCTAAGCCACTCTCCATCATCTTTGAAAGGTCATGGAGGACAGGAGAGGTGCCTGAAGACTGGAAGAAAGCCAATGTCACCCCAGTCTTCAAAAAGGGCAAGAAGGAGGACCCAGGGAACTACAGGCCAGTCAGCCTCACCTCCATCCCTGGAAAGGTGATGGAGCAGCTCATCCTGGAGGCCATTTCCAAGCACATGGAGGACAAGAAAGTGATCAGGAGTAGTCAGCATGGCTTCACCAAGGGCAAATCATGCCTAACCAACCTGATAGCTTTCTATGATGGAATGACTGGCTGGGTAGGCGAGGGGAGAGCAGTGGATGTTGTCTACCTTGACTTCAGCAAGGCTTTTGACACTGTCTCCCATAACATCCTCAGAGACAAGCTCAGGAAGTGTGGGCTGGATGAGTGGACAGTGAGGTGGATTGAGAACTGGCTGAATGGCAGAGCTCAGAGAGTTGTGATCAGTGGCACAGAGTCTAGTTGGAGGCCTGTAGCTAGCGGTGTCCCCCAGGGGTCAGTCCTGGGTCCAGTCTTGTTCAACTTCTTCATCAATGACCTGAATGAAGGGACAGAGTGCACCCTCAGCAAGTTTGCTGACGATACAAAACTGGGAGGAGTGGCAGATACACCACAGGGCTGTGCTGCCATTCAGAGAGACCTGGACAGGCTGGAGAGGTGGGCGGAGAGGAACCTCATGAAGTTCAACAAAGGCAAGTGCAGGGTCCTGCACCTAGGGAGGAATAACCCCATGCACCAGTACAGGCTGGGGGTTGACCTGCTGGAAAGCAGCTCTGCGGAGAAGGACCTGGGAGTGCTGGTGGACACCAAGTTAAGCATGAGGCAGCAATGTGCCCTTGTGGCCAAGAAGGCCAATGGTATCCTGGGCTGCATCAGGAAGAGTGTTGCCAGCAGGTCGAGGGAGGTGATTCTCCCCCTCTACTCAGCCCTGCTGAGGCCACATCTGGAGTACTGCGTCCAGTTCTGGGCTCCCCAGTACAAGAGGGATGTGGCGCTACTGGAGCAAGTCCAGCGAAGGGCTACAAAGATGATTGGGGGACTGGGACATGGAGAGAGCTGGGCCTGTTTAGCCTCGAGAAGGCTGAGAGGAGATCTTATTAACGTGTACAAGTATCTGAAGGGAGGGTGTCAAGAGGATGGAGCCAGACTCTTTTCAGTGGTGCCGAGCGACAGGACGCGAGGCAACGGGCACAAACTGAAACACAGACACTTCCATCTGAACATGAGGAAAAACTTCTTCACTGTGAGGGTGACAGAGCACTGGAAGAGGTTGCCCAGAGGGGTTGTGGAGTCTCCTTCTCTGGAGATATTCAAAACGCGCCTGGATGCAGTCCTGTGCAATGTGCTCTAGGTCACCCTGCTTGAGCAGGGGGGTTGGACTAGATGATCTCCAGAGGTCCCTTCCAACCTCAGCGATTCTGTGATTCTGTGATTAGCTTTGTTGTTTCAGGATGGCTAAGTAGTTTGCTCGATGAAAGCCTTATTAAGTTTGAAATCCTACAGAAAGAAAATACACCTATAGCATCATGTCTGAACCATCTACATTTCTATGTCATAG
Source organism: Apteryx mantelli (assembly GCF_036417845.1). NCBI lineage: Eukaryota > Metazoa > Chordata > Aves > Apterygiformes > Apterygidae > Apteryx > Apteryx mantelli. Next base: position 50,776,428 of record NC_089980.1, on the reverse strand, counting down.
TTGCAGTGTCCCTACAGGTGTGCATTTAAATTCCTCAATCCTCACAAATGCTAAATTAAGAGACTTGCTGAATAAACTTCTGGAGATCTGATTTTGAAATGATCCAAAATGCTGTTTAACCCATACAATATTCAGTGTAAGGATATTATTGGAAGAATGACTGCCTATAGCTCATGAGTGAAGACTAAAATACTTTAGGGAATAAGAGTAAAATTGAGATTTTTGCTCTAAAGCTTTTATTCCCCAAGAACTCTGGTATCTTCCATACACCTTGTTCCTGCCTAGCCAAAGACATTTTGAGTATGGTAAGAGACTACTATAGGCTTTTACCTGCCTGGAATACTCCTTAATTTTTGTTCATAATAAAGGGGAATGTATATCTTGCTTCTTTCTGTTTTGTGGCCATGCAATATTCTCTGTATTATTTTTGATAGGTTCCACATGACTGTTCAGAAGAACAAAGCAATTAAAAAATAGACATTTACTTGGCCTGTCTTTAGCTAACAGTCAACATTAACATATGACAATGTGTGAGACTGCATTCATCAGAGTGTTAATTTGCTTAAGATTTCTAAGTTCTATTTAAGGTGTCCAAGTCTGTAAAGGACCTCATAAATTTTTCCTTAAACAGTGCTGTTTTAATTCTACTGTCAAGTATGATGGGTAGCAGCAAAGAGCAGGGTCTCATACACAGGTGTCCCTCTCCAAACTAGCAAACACATTCCTCAGTATTTGGGAACATTACTATTTTCCATAGGTCCTCAGAAAAGGCAGCTCTTACCCACCTTATTTAGGCAGTGTTGTCAAGCAGTGGGGTTAAGAGCTACCAAAGGACATAGGTGGCAAAAAGCTGGATTTGTGTGCAAATTGTGTGTTGTCCAAAGCAATTGCAGAAGCTTGGAAGTAAGTCATACCATAAGTAATTTCTTACTATCTTCTACTATTAAATCAGCAGGGATTAATCTGAGCTGTTTTATGTTCCCTGAAACAGTTCTCATGCACTCAGCATGACACTGTTGAGGGCTGAAGGCACAGTTTTACAGTCTGTAAATTTTGGGGTTATAAAAACACTTTGCCCCAAGAATGAGATCCTCAGAATGTCTGGCATAGCCATGTTTCATCTATTATGTTTTCTTGGATTTAAAATTACTGCTTTCTATGCCCCAGACTACCTGAGTTTTGTTAGGGAGAAATACTTCAGTGATTACTGCACACCTCCAAACATCTCAGACTAGGTATTCCCCCTCATTAGAAGTCTGATCTAGAAAGGATGCTCTGATCATACCAAACACACGTGGCTTCATGCAGAACACAGCTACTGCTGCTTTTGTTAACAGCTGCTGGAAGGATGATAATGCTGCCTTCCCCCCTCACCCTGTAATTCAAGAGGCTGTTGCCCAGCGCACCAGCAACAAAGCAGATCTGGCTTTGGTTCTCTCCCTTGCTTGTGAGGCTTCAAATCACAGCTCCTGCCTCTCAGCTGTAGCTGGACTTCCAAGTCAATATACTGTGATGCTGAATCACCTTTGTGATCATTCTTCACCCAGAGGGGAAAACAGACAGCTCCCTACAGCCCACACACTTGACTTGCAACAAAAGTGAGAAAGTGCAATGCACGTACCATTTCTCCTGCTGCAGCAGAAGCTTCCTGTGGCCATGGACAATATGGGAAGGGATTATGGGCATCATGTTGCAGGTGGTTTAGGGACTGTTGCTCCAGAGATTCCAGTCATGGTGCTTATACTGGGTTTGAAATTGCATGTGGCATGCTACCTCAGTTGTACTGCAAATTCTCTACCTGATCTTTTTGGCCCTTTAGAGTGATGCATTTACTGACTTCTCAATATGTAGTAGCAGCTATACCTGTAATTAGGATATAGTTTCAAAAAAATGCCAAGTTCTGAAGGTAAGACACTTTAGGCATGATATGCAAATTGCTCTCCGATCAATGGCAGGTAGTCAGCCTTACTTAGCTGCAGTATCTGTTACTCTTGGCATTCATTTCCTGCAGTTAACTGTTAAACAACAGCTGTCCCACTTTAATGAGTTAAAAAAAAAAAGTACAACAGCTCATTATTTCTGTCTTTCCTAACAGGCCCATTTTAGAGGCCCTCAGTTAGCAGCTCTTGTGATTCATGCCAAATGGAACTCATTTCCATGACTATTAGGATCATTTGCAGAGTGTTACACATAACACAGGACAGGTTTGCTGTGAGCCCTCTCTGAAAGCTTGCTTTTCTGTTGGTGATGGTCTGTATCACAGCAGCACCATGACCATCTGTGGATCTCCCTGCACCTGGGTGAACAGAAGCGCAGTGTAAAAGCTAAAAGGTTAAATGAAAAGATCTACTGCCAAGTGAAACCTATTTCTTTTGAGCAGCATTCTTCTTTTAAATGTATTTGGTCCAACTCAAAATTGTATTATGGCAGAAGCTGCTTTTCTGCCCTATATAGGACATCTGTATGTACACCCCAAAGAGAAAGGACATTTCAGATGCATAAGGAGAATGAAATATGAAATGTGAATCTACTGGGTGAGTCTGAGTGAATTTTGCTCTAAGATTAAAAAATGGCACAATCTGAAGTTTAATGCTTTAAATACCGAAGCATGCCACCATTTTGAAGGCAGGACAAGGCATATCCAGAGAAAGAAAAGCACTCAAGGCTTCTGGGGTTCTCTCTTAAGATGGGAAAGAGGGCACTCAGCTCAGTGTGGGTTCTTGCATAATACAGAGTTGCTATAGAGACTCCTGTCCCATTGCTGCTCCCAGATTGCAGGGGTAAATGGGATAGCAAGGTTGTATCTAGTCCAATATTGATGTGTGATGATTTATCATTTTGGCAACCTTCATTCTTTGGCTTGGGGCATGCACTGTGCAGACTTTAATTTCACCTAGAGATTAGGCACTCCCTGTGCATTTAAATGATAAATAAAGCCATGATTCCAAGTCAACAGAGATAGCAGTAAGGGGGTGATTAAAGTCATTAAAGGGGTTTACAAACTCAGGTAGATCGTTCTCCAATTACTTAACGAAACAAATACATTCCAGTTTCTATTAAGTCTTTCAGATTGCCTCCCTAAAGGCTCTGAGGGGTGTGAATAAGCAGGGATTATCATGGTTGCTGTTCAGGTTAAAGAATGAGTAGCGAGTTCAGACCCAGTATGTTTGAATTACAGGGATTTACTTTTGATCCTGCCTTGGAAAAGAAGGATGCCCTAGATAACCTGTTGAGGTCCCTTCCAGACTTACTGTGATTTTATCCCCCATTGCATTGGGACTGAATAAAGGCCACAGAATTCATAGGTGCAAATGACATAAGATGTTATCTTGGCCAACAAAGGATTTTTTCCCTTCAGTGTTTTTCCTGAGCTTTGTTCACCTTTCGCTGTGTGCCTCCAGAGCCTTCTGCTTGTTGTAACAGCTCTCACCAATTTCAGCTTTTCATTACACTTTCTTTCCCATAGATTAATCTGCTGCCCAAAGCTATAGCCTGAACAAGTCTGGGTACTGAAAAGAAATCTAAAATTAAATCCCTGCAGAGAAACCTTCTTTGTTCTTTTCCAAAGCAAAATGAAATGTAAGTATATTCTTGCCAGAAACAAAGGAATTGGTCTGGTAGAGAAACTGCATTGCTGCTGTGCCTTGGAAAGGGGCCACAAAAGGACCCCAGCACCACTTCAGACTGCGAGGGACCTTCCTTGAAAAGCAGAATGACCGTAACCTGCTCTTTGTTTCCTTACTGGGCGTGGAGGGGAGTGTGAGAGCTAAGTGACCATTAGTATTTCCCTTAGGATATCAAACAGAAAGCACTGCTGCCATTTCTACAGTTTTGAAGCTCAGGTTTATTTATGCTTCTCATCTCTTCACACTCATGATTGGGAACCCAGGCTTTTTCATAGCATGGGATATCTTTATTACAGAGCTGTGTGTATCAGGGTTTGCAGACTACACAGATCACCTTTCTGCAAGGCAAATAACCATGCTGTGAAAGGGGGCATTTTTTTCCACAGAACATTTCTGTAGAAAAGCTGTTTTCCAGCAGCTTGATAGGGGAAGCAAAGGGCAGGCACCAGGGCAAGACCAACCTATTTTTTTTTCTATAGAACTACTACTCCAAAGGCCTGAACTTTTTGAAAGGAAATAATCGAGAAGCAAAACGAAATATGTCCCGTTTCCCTGCCGGGGGTCTGCAGCCACGACCAAAGAGCACCAGGGTGTGACATCGGCCGCCATTTCAGCGTTCCTGTGCTGGGGTAGGGGGGCCGGGGAGCGCAAGATGGCGGCTGGCCGCCCTCCCGGCTGGTGTTGCGGCAGCGAGCGGAGGCGAGGCCTGCCCTGCCCTGCCCTGCCCCGCCCCGCTCCTGGGCCGTGGCCGCAGAAGCTTCTCGAGCCCCACTCGGGTCACTGGGGGAGGTGGCGGGGTAGCGCGGTTTGACGGGGAGTGGCTCTGGGAGAGCTGCGTTGCTGACGGAGCCGGTAATGGAGTGTGGAGTCGGGCAGGGCCTGCTTTTTCAGTCCGGGCTGTGCGGCAAGGGGCAGCAGGCAGAAGCAGACGCCTCTCAGAGGGCTCCTGGCAGCCCTGGGCTGTGGTGCCTGCATGGGCGAGGGGATGCTGGTGTGGCCTGGTGGTTTTGTGCTCATTTTGCACAGCCATCGATAACTAGGCAGCGCTGTAGGAAGGAGGTTTTTGCTGCTTAAATCAGTGGATTTATTGTGTGAAGTGTTTGTGCTGTAGTAGACCCTTTGCACTGGAAAAGCCTGGTTGCTTTTAAGGCCAGAAAATCCTTCTGGGGGTGTTGCAGGCTTTTGCAGGACTAACGGGTACTAGAAAAGAGCAGTGCTTCAGTTAAAAATTTTGAACCTCTTAAATTGAATCGTGCAGGCTCTGAATACTGGGGTTCTATAATGAAGTTAACTTCTGCTGATGCTGATTTTTCTTTCTTCTTTTTGTTAACACGCTGGTTTAAGGCCAGGGTTAAACCAACTTGGCACTACTATTTTAGAGGTGTCAAACTGGATCAGTCTTTGTACTTGAGCCAGTAAGTGTGATCTCTGCACAAGAAGAAATTTATGCCTTTATTGCTAAGCTTCAGCTTGGTGCTTATGCCTATTTCCAATATTCACAGAGGTCATAGACTGAGTGGCAATGCTGAAAAATGTGTCAGTTTAGGAGGAGTCTCCAGGGAAAAACTTGTGCTGACCTCTTCACAGGCAGCCATGGGATCCAGCTGTACTGGTCTGGTCTGTGGTTAAACTCAAGATTTTGGTCTTAGCTTAGTAATAGTGCAGGTGATTTGATTGACGATATTTTGTTGTTGTTTAAAGGCAACATCCTCTTCTGCAATTCTGGTTGTCACAGAAGATTGGGAGTGTCTCACCAATGTCCAAGTGCCTGGAACCTGACCTTGTGATGGGAATGTGGCTGCCATGCGGTGGGATTGCTGCCAGGTGAATTGCTGGGGGATTGAAAACCCCATTTTTCTCAGGTGGTTCTATTGCTTTTTGTCTGGAGCCTTGTATTCTGTCTCATTCCTGGGTATATTTCTGCTGGCCTTCTTGATTGTAAGGCATTACTTAAGCTTCTCCCCTGTTTTCTAATTTGTTCAAGGGCAGGCTGCAGTGCAAATTAAAAGTTGTCACATTTTGCAAGGTGTTTAGAGAAGCTGTCCAGGAACTGAGACCTGGATATTAAGCTTTGCTTAGATAAGGAACCTAATTCCATTATTTCAGGCTGTTATTTTGTGGGAGTGGCTCCTATTCTAGATTTTTTTTGGTAGGTTTCAAATCAAAGGGGAAGATAAAGCCCTTTCACAGAACCCAGCAGAGGCCCAGGGACTGATGCTGAATGATTCCAAACACTTGGAGTTGGAACCTGGACTCCTTTCCAGCCTTTTTTCTTTCACAGTGTGCATATACATGGACACATTCACCCGGGTAGTCTTCCCTAACATGGTAAATGTGATCAGGAAATGTATTGTGTCAGAACAGGTCTTGATTGTCTTACTGCTACCTCTTACTGTTGTGGCGCTGACAGGCATAAAACTTTGAGAGAGAGCACTTCTGAAGACTGGCTTCTCTTTGATATCAGCCCTAGCGCTGTTAACAGGTCTCTGTATGTGTGTTGATAGGTGACTTGCTCAGTGTAGCAGCTAAAAAGTACTGTACAGTACTGAAAAGTTGTGGGGGGTTTTGTTTTTGTTTTTTTTCTTCCCTTAAGCTTAGTCGTCACACAAGGTGAAGCAATATCAGAATTTCTGGTGCAGGGCTTTGTTGTAATGTCAGCTTTCTTGAATTGATGGGTTTCTTTATGTCATGTTTCCCATCATTCCCACTGTGATTCCACTGGAGAGGGGAATGTATTGGAGCAGAGGAATCAAATGAAACGTGTTTGAATGTGAATTATAAGTGACTTCGCAGATCCATGGAATTTGAATTGCAGCTCTGATGAGAGAAGTAGTTATTCTCTCCCACAGAACTACGGCTGCCCTGTCACCAAGGAAGAAATATGATACATGTCAAGATATCCTTTAGGTGATGTGTTCTTCATAGATGGAGCTGCTTTGTACCTTTTCTGCTCATCACCTACTGTGTTGCAGCTACAAAGCAATTCTGGTTAGCTGTAGGTGTATGTTCTACCAAGAACAGGAATGCCAGCAAATTTGGGGAAAAGAGCTCGATTTGCTTTACTTAAGTCTAAGAGAACAGTCGGCAGAAAACTGATACTTCCTGCCATGGGGACAGCAGGGTATGTGGAAGTGAAATGAACCCCTTCAGTTCCATCTAGCTTTAGGGTAGAGCAAAGTATCTGAGAAAGTCTTTGTGCCACCTGGGAGTACCTAAATACTTCAGTATGCTAGACTGCTCTGTTTGGCCCAGACATGATGTCTTAGTAATTCTTTATACATGTCCTACTGTTACAACAGAGGTTGCTGGTTGCTCTGATTATCCATTTTACAATTTCTTTTTCACAGTGTACAAGCATTTTTTTTTTTTAATGTTTGAAAGAAAAGGGGTTTTTTTTGCTTGTGTGTTTATTTTTTAAAGTGTCTCTGAAAGAGCTGAGTCAATCGGTAAAAACTTACTCTCTGCTTCCATCTGTCTAATTACAGCCAATTTTCTAATCAGACTTGTACCATGAGATTTAATCATTTTTGTCTGGATTCAGACCTCATACTTTTCAAGACCTACAGTAACCCAGAACTGGCACAGATACATAAATAAAGGAGTGCTATGAACATATCCAGATTTTTGTCACTGGGTACTCATGTGACAGCTAACCAACCTGCAGTTTCCTGATGTCACAGCTCTAAAGAGCTCACAATACTGATATTTGGCAATCTCTCAAGTGTGACACCTCAGAGCACTTACCAAATGCTTCCTAATCCCTCTAAATGGCATACCGTCTCAGTAAGGTTTGAGTTACGTGTGGATTGTCTGGGTTGCTTTGGGAGCTATGACTGTTTTTTGACTGACTGATCTCTGACTTGACTTCAGAGCTGAGCCAAAAATTGTTGCAATATTTATTTGGGTAGTAAATTACTAGCCACAAGATCAGCCTGGTCCACTTCCATGTACCAAATTTCTCATGAATTAGACATACAAAGTTGATGAACATCCTGCTTGTGAAGTCAGGAAGCTTACGTTCAGTTCTGAAGAAAAATGGTACTAATTACTAGTTTATTTGGGTATACTGTCTGCTTTGGGCTATGTTACCAGGAACCCTGACTGCAGGAAGACCTGATTCTGCCTCTTAAGGAGACCACTACTGACTTTGCATTTGTCTTAAGGCCACTACCTTGGTGGAAGTGTGTCTAGTGGGGCCCTAATCCCCTATCTGCAATCACCTGTAACTAGTCTAATTTATTGCTTTGCCATTGTCAGGGCACAGCCCAAATCTCATGGGGCCCTTTGCCATAATAGATAGAGTTACTTAAGTACCCACCTGTAATATAGGTACTTACTGTACTGTAATATGGCCCCTGGCAAGTAAAACCTTGCTGGTTTTTGGAGAGAATTTTCTCTGTTGCAGGTAAATGTTTGTGGGTCCTGTAGAACCACTCAGTGTAGGATCTACTCTGAGCACTTCTCTCTTCAGCACTTCTTGTCTTCCTTGGAGAATGTGCCTTTATTCTTAAGAAGACATGTTTGTATACAGCAGAGACTATTAGGTGGGGCAGAGACCTGGAGGAGTCACTTGGACAGTATCTCTAGATTAATGCTTCTCATTTCCAGATGGGAGCTTAATAATGGGAGATTAATATAATTCCTACTCAATTTCTGTACATGTTCCAGAGGCAGTAATGATGGTAATCCTCTCTTTCACATTATTCATCTAACCAAATGTTTGTTAGCCAACAGGCCAACAAAACCTGGTGGGTGGAATTACAGATAAACAGTATTACGGGGCATATAAATAAAGCATGTGAGAACTGGCTATTCTTTTTCTCTCCAATAAAAATGCCAATGCAACAAGTTCCATCTTGTCTGAACTTCTAGTCCTGTTATTTTTTTTATTAATACAGTAATAATTTGTCTGGCCACAGTGTGCCAAAGACAGCGATGTGCATTCCTCACAAAATGGACTTGCTATCTAAGTATTAAAAATTGTAATAACTTCACCATTTTGTTCCTTGTTATGCTTTATTTTTTAATTGTTCTAATACATCTTTTAACCTGAGGTTCACAGGAAAAACAGTCCATTTAAGAACATTTTCATGTAAGGCATGCTTTTTTGTTACTGTTCTGATCCTTTCATTTGACCATTCAAAGGAAAATAAGCCAGAATCTAAAAAGTGTTTCATCCCTATTAAAATTTTAAGTCTCTATTCCATCTTCTGTTGTATTGTAGATATGCTTGTAATCAAAATAGAAAAACTAATTGCCTTTTATGTTCTCTCCCATACGTGACTTACCCCGTCATACCATTTTAGTTAACCTTCATATTTAGGTTTGTATTAATAACTCACAATTAGTAGTTCACACAAAAATGATGCTTCTTTTTTTTCTGCTCATGTAGTATTCATGAGCAGATAGTGATGTTCTCCAAAAACTAAATGTTTTTGAGCAATGAGTATGTCTTGGTGAGTTGATCTGCAGAGCTACCCAGTCACAAACAGATTTCTTAACTGGTAGGCATGAGTGAATAAAGTTTTCAGAAAGTCACAAAAGTTGATTTTTGTTACTGTTTTGTGAATGGACAAACATGAAAGTGAATCTGATGTTAATAGTCAGCTATGCAGCACTGCGTATTGCATCTCAGTTTTTGAAGGAATTTTTCCTGCCTCAGCACTCCAGTTTATTCTGTTAGGATTTAGGCACTGATTCCACTGGGAAGATCCTTTTCCCCTTTCCTCTGACACATTTTAAATGTACAGTGGTAGAAACTGACTTGGCAATTGGAAACATATTTGCTGTATTTATGACATATTTAGGGCTCTTTCCATTCTCTACAGCTACAGAAGAGAAGTGTGCCCTTGAAGTGTGCCTTGAAAGCTAGTAAACTAACACTGTTTTGCTCTGCAGTTGAGGAAGTGAATTCCAGTGGTAAGTGGTCCTCACAGAAAGCATTCTGTCTAGCTGCTTGAGAGCTGTAACTGTCTTCTTTCCTCATGATGTGTGGAAAGAAGGATGTCTTCCAGGCGAATGTATTTGAAGGCAGTTGAGAGTTTTTGACTCTAAACTATACTGTGGCTTAACTTTTTTGTAAATATTTTTTCAAACATTTTATAAGCTGATAGAAATAAAACAAAATTCAATAAATGAAAGAATGCAAACCATGAAAACAGTTACTGTTATTCTGCTGTTCTAGTCAAAAAATAGTAATGATGAATGTTCGAAAGCACTGATGACATGCACTCTAGTGAGAGAACATCTCATCAAAAGTAAACCATTCAGTGCTCAAATTATAGAAGGAGTTTCATGTAGTTTGAATCGTCATTCCTTCCTTAGCTCCGTTGAAGGCTTTTTTTAAGGAGGAACGGGGACCGAGAGTCAGATTCTGCTGCTTTTATTTGTTTCGTTCTGCAGAGCTACATAGGCCAGGCCTATGTATGTTACTATATCCGGAGACAAAATTTGGTTCTCAGTTCTATTGATTAGGGTGGAAATGAGATATTTTTAGTTTACATTTGTATTTGTCTCGTTCACTGAGATCCTGTGGCCTTGAAGGGTTATATGAAACTCACTGGAAAGACATTCTTCATGAGAGACTTTATGAGAATGTAAATGATGGCTTTGGTACCTCTTTTTTTTTTTTTCCAGAGCCATTTTATCCTTCAGTTGAAGTGGTTGGAGTTTGTATTTTTAATAGGTTTTAAGTATGTAGGCCTGTACTTACATGTTTGCCTGACAAAGGATTGAGTAATAGAGAAGGCTTGGCTTGTTTTTATAATCAGTAAATTCTCTACTGCTTTGAGAGCAACATTATTGCATTAATTGTGTGCTGTTTTTACCAGTATTTTAAGCGTGAGAGCTGCATAGCCCCAGTTCCAGAAGGGATGTTCTTTCTCAAGTAACATCTGCTTCTTCAACCTTGGGGATGGTGAAAAATGTGATGTCTTGCTTTAGTAATGCAGATGTCCACAAGGACCTCCACAGTTTAGATTCAGATGTAATAGTTTCTGGGCCTAAAACAATGGCACTGTGTCTAAGGCTTTGCATTATATATTGCTGGGCATCGTTTGCATATATGCTAACGGTTTCTGCCAGAATCAAAAACAAACCAAAAAAAACCTTGTTCTGTTATGTTTTGCTTCCTAGAAGACATTCTTCCAGTTTTCAAGTTGTCTTCTCTCAGATATCTTCATGCTGATTTTTGCTGTTCTTGTGTGTTATGTTTTTCTGTTACAATTCTACAGAGTATCTAACTTTTAATATCTTACATGCTTTATGTCTCTTCTGTGTAAATGAAAAGTCCTACTCATTCATTAAGTGATGCTGACTTACTTCATGTACAGTTGTAGTTCCACTCTGTGCAAGATATGGTTTCCTATCTGTGCATGGTATACTGCACGCTCAGGTTGAATCAGATGTGTTTTATATAAAGCCCCAAATATTTTACAAGTTAGTTTATCAAAACAGAAGTTCTGTCATGAAGTGTGACAGCTTTGAAGCCTTTATAAAAACCTGCTTTTTTTAAATCAAACCATCTTTTTTTGTTAGAGATACTGACATTCAGAATTTCAGGGACTAGGTTTCTGTATCTTTTATAGACAGTTGCATAAGTAAATCTTAATTTTTTCTTTTGGTGACATACAGATCTCTTCTCTGTTCAGTTTTTGTTTTGTGAATATATCTGAGCATATGTTAGATCTGAGCTTTTACCTGCCAGATTTCTACAAAAACACGGTTGAAGTCCGCAGGCAGAGGACAGTGCCCTCTGATGTATTTGGCTTTCAGATCACTTAAATATTTCTTTTGATGCTGTCTTTGTCCTGCTTTTTGCTGACTTGGAAGTATTTGGGTGAATGTGCAGTAGATAACGGGCCTCTGTGAGCACTAATACTAGTTGAGATTGCTCTAAAGCATACTGTTTTGCATGTATCCCATTTGTGTAAATTTATTTGATCAAATCACTACAAAGCTGAAGGGTATGCGTCCAACAACTCTCTGTATAATATATATGGAAAACATTGCAGGAGTCACTGACTCTGACAAGGTATCATAATGGCAAAAAATGTCAGATGTGGAGCCAAATTTCACCCTTTGGTGTGCAGACTGACTTCTAATTGTGATAGGGCCTAAAGTAAGAATATAGATTAATGGTGGAGTATAGGCTTTGCTCTCTTGCACCATTTCCTTAGGTACTGAAACATGGGTCTGGAGGTGATAGGTTGCAGCATGTGGCTGTTTTAGGGGTCCTATGAAATAGCTGAATACATTGTAATATTTTAAAACAACATTTTTCTTGCTTTATGGGCCAGATAATCAAGAAGACATCAATTTTTCAAAAGGTGATTCGGCTGTCAGTTTGATATTTAAAAACAATTTAAGTTGGGGAGCAGATTTTACTGGATGTTACGATAACCACAGATTGGAATGTTGTTTTGATTGCCTATATACAGTCTAATTTTTTGAGCTAGTAGGATCAAAGGCATTTTTGTAAAACCGAAAGGGTTCAGGATTGTATTCTTTGATTGAAAATCATTAGGTGTAGACTTTGTTGCTTTACTTGTCTGTAAAGTACTTACTATGCTGCTAACATCACTACTGTCCTTTTTCTTTTTTTTTTCTTCTTTTTTTTATTTTAAAGGGCCATTCCTAAAAATTTTGAGTGTTTTCATCTCTCTAAGTAATGTATCAGGATGAACAGGAATTAACACACTGATCCTTCAGTGCTCCCTAGAGTTACCTCATTGATTTAAATGGCACTTCTTGTAGTAAGGAGTCTGTATGAGCAGATCTGTATCTTTAAGCCTAGGACAGCAATGAAGATGTTCTTGAACTATTCTGTTAGGTCAGTTCTACATGAGCTGAGATACTTTAAACATTTTTAAGTCCTTAAAGTAAGCTTGTTAAGATGGTTCTGCTACAGATGACATGACCTTTCTGGTAGCTCATAAACCCCTCGGAGATGCTGTGTTAGCATTCTCTCGGCAGGCTGTGTGTAGTCTTTGGGAGTATTTCATTAACTGGCAGTAAAACCTATTTAATAACTTACTGCCATGCTGATTTGATACAGGCTATAGCCATAAGGATACAGAGTAGCGGTACAAACATGACGTTTAGGTACTGAACTTGTGACTAATGGTTGGATATCTTTGCATCATCTAGTATACGCTTCATAAAACCATTTTAAACTGCAGGGTTGAAGCAAGGCTATGGTACTGTTCCTCCTGGCCCCCGCTGTCTCCAAACAATTTTCCTTTCAGAGGAAAGGGTAGAGCCATAGGGTAGAGCCCACTCTAAAAGTGGATTGTTGTTGTTCAGTGATTCCTTTCTCCTCTTCTGGACTTCCTGTGTATCGTATAGGGGGCACTGTTTCACAATTGGCTGTGAGACGTAGGAATGAAGTAATTCAAAAGATCTATTGTAGTGAGCCAAACACCTTTACTGAGTATTTTTCTGGTCCTCCTGTTGAAGTCTATAATAAAGTGCCATTGACCTGGATTACTGTAGCCTGAAGAAGCAGCTTAAAACTTGGGCTACATTTAGCAAAGTTCTCTAAGTCAGCCTGAGTTTTGTGTTGGGGCAATAGATGTATGCAATTTAGGAGTCATTTATCCAGGGACAGACTGTCTCAATGCTTTATTAGATATTACTCTCTTCAGCTCCATTCAAAAGTGTACTATTAAGAAACTAATCAGTGAGGGAAAATATTTTTTGGTATGTTACTTTAATGTGAAGGCTATCAGCACATTCAAGAACATACCATAGCTGATTTGCTGTTGTCTTTCCTCAGTTGTGTGTGCCATGACTTGCTGGGTTCTTTCGCTGCAACATATTGCCTAAATATGCCCATGGAACTCAGAAATGAGTACTGGTGCTAACAAATTAAAGAGGCCTGCAGAAGACTCTCTTCTCTGCAGGAAATGGCAAATTTCTGAGTTAGAGATGTAAACAGCTTTGGGATCAGGACCCTACTTTAATTGATAAAAGATATGCACTTCCCTGGAGATGAAGATCATGTTTCAAAAGGCTTTATCATTTCTTTTAAAATGCTCTAGTAGTGCAAGTAAGCATCATACATTATATTTGAAATGTGGCCTTTTTAGGATTGGGCAGTCTCTTGAAAAGCAGTTGACCTGTATGCCCTATATATACCCCATGGCCTATGATTCTGAGTGGAGAGGAGACCCATCCCTGTGGCCAGAGTCATTTTGCTGCACTGGAGCACAGACTCTGCTGGATGCTATCAGGGGCAGAGATGGGATAAAACCCATTCCTGCTCAGTAAATCAATACCTGTCTGTAGATTTAGGCTGTCCAGTGATACAGTGGCTCCCCAGTATGGCTGGAACGCTCCACTGGGTTTCTTTTCAGCTACTGGGACTGAAATTTAGTTTTTATCCACTCATGTCCACCTATGCAATACTTCTAAACATTTCGAGCTTGCATCTTTCTTTAGGGAGAATGGATATTTGAAAGGGGTATTTAAAAGGCAAATGGATATCAACAGCTGAATTAACAATTGAGGTCTTTTGCAAACTATCTCCTTTATGATACTGTGTATAGTGAGTGATTCAAATTGCTCATTCTCTGTCTCATCTGTAAAGCAGGAGTAGGATTTCTTTCTTACTTTGTATGATTATTTCACTGCACATGTGAAAAGAGTATTGAGTTTCTATGTGCCAATTTCCAGCAGTAAGCATACCTGGTTTTCTATGAAAATGGACCCCAGAAGAACAGAAAACTAATTATTATTTATGTAGAATAATAATCTTGCAAAAAACAAACATGAAAATGAGATACTCTGACACTGTTGCAAAAAAAGGGGTATATAAATAGCTTTGGTGTTATGGTAAGGCTTCTCTGCATGGGAAGTGGTTCTTTCTCCTTGTTCTGGAGTGGTTATCACTGTTGCATTTTGTGAAGAATTGTATTAGTGTTGTATGTGAAACAGTGTGGGTCAAGTCTGGCCCGCTACAGCTTACCTCATGGTGACTTGTGCAGTAAAAAGCAGCCTTTCTGGTTAAAATAAAAATGAACTCTTAACAAAGATGCATGCAACTGAGAGCCATGGTTATGCAGTTATCTCCAGAGTTTCTGCTTTCTCTCATCTCTTGTCAAAATTGTTACCTTTTCTATTTAAGCTTATCCTCTGCTTAGAGAGAATGTCCTTGTTTTCAAACTACAAGGAACATGGTGACTCTCTTGCCCAGGGCCATACAGCAAGTTACTCAGCACTAGAGCTGGTTAGAAATTTTTAGATCAAAATCAGAGGATTTATTTTGTTTGTTTGCTTTTGTTTGGTGCTCTTGTAGTCTTAGGTGAATGTGAGAGAAGACCCCACTACAGAAAATCCCAATGGTTAGGGCACTGTCCTAGGAAAAGAGAAATCTAGGATAGTCCTTGCTTTCCCAGGTTCAAATCAGGATCTTAATCTGGACCTGCTGGAAAAGAGGATCATGTTGTACAAATTGCAGAGTTCAGTTTAAGTTTCAGTTGTTGATGATTATTCTTATTAGGAGAACTGGGAATTATAGCCTTCTGCTGGTGAAAAGGGTACCTACTAGAAATAGAGATTAGTGCAATAAACAAGCTGTGGACATCTTAGAATTTATTTATAGGATCTTCCAAAGAACATAATGCTTACTTAAAGTATTCAGAAGTGTGATGTCAGTTTCCTTGCTGTTTTCCAGTCCCCCCTTTTTTTTTTTTAATAGCCCAGGTAGCCTACATTTCAGTGGGCAACAGACTAGGCTGTTGCACAACACCCTTTCCCATTTCCATAGCTAGCATTTTTCCACCTCTTTCTGTATCCCTTCTATTCTTAGAAAAATTCCATGGTAGATTCCGTTGTTCACGATAGCATCTGTGTGGAAAAGCCTTTTCTTATCCTAGGCATTCGGATCTTTAGGTAGAGATTTGTTTGTATCATTGTCATTTCTGTAACCCAGTTCTCAGGAGATGCCTGGGTCCCTGGGCTACCATACATCTTTTTCCTGTTGTACCTTAAATTCTCAAAGGCTATATTGCCCTTTTAGGTCTGGTGGGAGGTTGGAGCACCCTAATTTATACTGAATGAGAACAGCAAATAAAATTCTGGACCATGTAGTATACTACTGCCTGCATTAATTCGGCTGTGCTATCACTTATGCCTGTATCCGGAATGAGCTGCTAGGGGATTGAGGAAAGTGGCCATAGGTGAAGTATTAGAAGTGAAAGGTAGCAGAGAGAGGCTGATGTGGAACAGGCCAAGAGGCCTGTATATTCTCTAATGATGAGAGAAAATAATAAATCTAAGGGGAGAAGAAACTGCTCTTCTTTTTACATCTGTTAAATCAAGTATTAAAGTATGAAAACATGCTGTACATTTTTACACTTAATATTACTTGCTTGTGCCAAAAGTCAGTCTAGGCACATACATTTTTGTAGGGTTTTTTTGTTGTTTGTTTTTTAAGAGATGCCCAGTACCAGCATGTGTTATTTGTTGGTATAGAAACTGTGTGTCCACTTTTGTGATGTCATTGAAGTAGCTACTTTCAGATGAATTATGTAGTCTGTAGGGAATGAGCAGAAGAATCTAAGCCATGTGAATCTCTCTCCTTCCTTTATTAATACCTCCTGATAAGCTGAGCTATTCAGGTAATTTATTGAAGCAGCTGAGGATGCTTCAGTTTTGGTACGCTACCTAAAATCTCCCCCCTCCCTTCTCTTTTTACTTTGCTCCCACTGTTACAAGAAGCAGCAATGCCAAGAGAAGGTTGGGGCTTGAAGTGCAGAGTGAGGCTCTGTGGCCTTGATTTTGGCAGAGCTCAAATTAGATAGTTTTAATTATTTCTTCCAGAACTTAAATTACATTGTTGAGCTCTCTTTTCTATCCCTCTTTCCTTTTATCTTTTCTCTAGTATTACAAGATCTTTTCTTTAGTAAATATTGTTCTTTGTAGTCTGGATAATGGGACAGTGTTTCCAGTAGCAACTGGTCCTGTTTAGGCAGGGAAGAATTGGAAATGCAAATTTTCTGTGCTATGTTGGAGTGTTCCTAGGTAAACTGTATCCTGGAAAAGTTTGCACAAGACTTGCTGTTTAGGTTCAGATTTGGGCAGTGTAATTATAGTGATCTGAATAGTTGCATCTAGACAACTGAAGAGGCCAGGAGCAGTTTCTTAGCTCTGCAGCTAAGTGACACGGCCTGATTGGCATCCAAGTGCCTAATCTGTTTATTCCTTCCCTTTTCCTCTTTCCCTACAGGATAGCCGTAGCCAAACTATGCATTAAGGACAGTTACTGGTACACTTGGACCCCTTATGTTTTACCTGGGCACCGTCTGGGAGGGTGCTAGTTGTTGTGGGCCACCATGAAGGTAGGGAGTATGCCAGCAAATAATCAAGATGATACAAGCTACTATTCAAACTTGTAACATGCCCTTGTTTTATTTACTGTTGTAGATGTAGTCAGCAAGATTGCTTTGTTAGGTTGAGAGCCTGCTCAGTGTGAACATGGGTGATGGATAACAGCTTGTGGGAGGGAGAAACTGATATGCTTAAAAATGGGATTTAGGTGGAATCTAAGTGTCTCAAGCCTAAAACAGTGATGCAGAAAACGTATGTTCCAATGGCTGTAAATTTCATCAGATGTCCACATTCACTCTGTGCCAGTACTGTTTAGACTTCAGAGTCCAAATTGGAGGCAGCAGGTGGTTTGTCAGTGTCCTGCCCAGTATGCCTACAGCACGTGTACCTACAGAAGGTTGGGGGCCAGAGGCAGCTATGTAGGACTTAGTGATCATAGAAACAAGCACTGACTGGGACAGACCAGAAAGAAAATAAGAAAAGCATTATATACTGAAACAAAATTCTTTTATTTCAGTGCAGTACAAAGAAACAGGAGTTACTTTGCTTTGAATGAAAATATTTAAACTAAAAAATGAAGCAGATGAAATACATTCTGCGTGATACTATGAATCCTTGGATATCAAAGCAGTGAAAAATGATGGCTCTGATGCTGCAGCATTAAAATCAATATTTACATAGCTTTAATGCATTACTTTTTCTTGATTTAGTATTTGCATCATTGGTAACTTAGTTTGCAGCAGTATAATATATTACCCACTTTCAAACACTGACAGTGCCTTAGCCACAAGTCCTTCAGCCAGTGACTTCTTCACGTTTAAAATGCACTGGTACAACAGCAGCATTCTTCTGTACCAAGCCACCTCCCAAAAGCCCCAGCAAAAACCCTGTTAGCCTCTTTTTCTTCCAAAAGAATGAATCAGCTCAAGTCAGTCAGGTACATTGAACTTTGGTTACGTTTAGTAACTCTGTAAACAGTGGGCCCAGTTTATGATAACGTAATATGAACTCATTGTATTAAGGTTATGAGAATGTATTGTTAAAAAAAGATTGCTACATTGCCTGTCAGCCTGCAGCACCAAACACAATAGCTGCTCAGTTTTAGACTCTTTAAATTAGAGCATTAGTTTTCAAATTGAATCAGGATGGGTCTCATCTGTTCTCCTAATAAAGGTAGGATGAGTTAAATCTTCAAAGGTATCAAAGCTTACTGACATAGTGATTTGCAGCAGAGTTGATGATAGCCCCATTTACAGACTCAGTGATTTTACAAATAAACATTAATTACACAGGTATTGCTGTGAACCAAGCACTTTGTCTAAAGGAAGCACATTTCTTGCCAAGTTTAAAAGTCTTTACATAAGAACATCTTTTTATAATGGATTTGAATGGTTGCTGTGTAAGTTATTAAAATCATGTGTCTTCCTGGTTGCACTTTATACTAACACAAAAAATGGATAAACATGCAGTAAAATGTAGCATCATTAGAAAATAATGTGTAAAAAAACATTAGATATCTCATATTAAAGCATTTACACTGCATAGGCATTCATATAAGGATATAGTATAATAAAACTCATCAAATATACAAGCATGCAGCAGTTACCTTATATTCACAGTTCTAGAAATGACCACACATTGATTTCCTCAAATATAAATTGAGTTATCCAAAATAGATTTTACAGCCACTCTCCTTTGCAGTGGCAAACTATGTTCTCATGTGTGCATTGCAGAAACTGACCTATATAACAGGCCTAAGCTATGCCACTGTACTGTATGCATCTGTGATAAATACTGTGTTTTGAAGTAGGAAGGACAATGAGAAGTTACCCACACCTCTCATAGTAGAGCTTGGAGACTACACAATGCTCAATAAATAAACAAAATATATAGCATATTTACTGTATTCTCCTTGGAGAGTAACACTGCAACCTTGCCACATATCTAGCTACTGCATAAGCTGGCCATGCAGTTTTCAAAACAAGTTTAGACAGATTTTTCTATTTGATATTTTACTCCATCAGAGCAAGTAAACTTATAAAGTACATATCATTTTTGCCCTGGATACTTTACAAAGGACTCCTGCTATTTTTAGATTGGGGGGGGGGGAGGGGGGAAACAATGCAATGCCAAAGTCACACCCACAGATTTAAAACAAAATATGTTTGCAGAGAAGCTTTCTTTTCTTAATTTACTCTCAGAAAGTGGTGATGTGATATATATATAGTGGTGAGTTTAGCTGTCTGGCTGTCACAAGATAGAAGTACCTAGGTTAGACCCTTCTGTGGCCAAGTGCCCCCTGGAGGGCAAAGTTGAGGTCGTGTGGCTTGAAGAAGTCAGTAGTTTTGACTTGCTTGTCATTGCCTAACTTGGCAGGTTAACCTGGTGTGTGTGACTCCAGGACAGCAGCGAGCAAATTTTTTTGAGGCAAGGCTTGCGATAAAGTTGTGGGTTGCTTGCAAAATTGGGCTGTAGGTTCTGATTCTGGTTTTGGACATCCCAAGGTGAAGTGGGATTGAGAATTATGACTTAAAACCCATTTCAGGTATTCCTTCCCCCTTTCAAGTGTTTTTTCCAGTACTGCCTGTTTTCTGCTTTTTCCCTGGTTGCCCTTGTTTTCATATATAACAAGTTTTTTTGGTGCCTTCTAATAGCATGTGTTTGCTTTCTTTTTCTGGGCACTTCAAGTAAAGCTAGCAGAAGTAACCCTGTAGCACATCACAACACCAAAGATGCAAGCTACAGGTTCACTTGCAGGGTGTCCCTGTGTACAAAGGAGCAAGGGATTCCCACAGAAACAGCGTGTAGGAAACAGCTCAAAAAGGAAAAGAACCAGATGAGTTGGGGGGGAGGGTAACGGAAACATTTGATAATGAAAAAAGTGTGTTTATGTGAAGAAGTGAGGAAAGGAAAGAGGGAGTGAGGAAAGGGAAGAGGGAGAATTGAGTTCAGACAGAGAAAGGTTGCTCCTTGGTTTTGTAAAAGTGAGCTTTGGCAAATGTGTGAATGAAGGTGCGTGGACTGCTTTGGTATGTGCTGTCAGAAAGTTATGAACAGAATGTTAATGCACTCTATGCTGTGGCCAGAAGTTTACCTCTGTAGGTCATTATTTTGAGTCTGTTCACGTGTGCATGTTCACCTTTTCTAGCAAAGGACATGTGGACTTTTGCAGTAAGTAATGTAATAACTATCATTATTTTGTTAGTCTTATTTAATTGTAGGACAACTGTGGAGCAAGTCATTGTATTAGAGATGTTTTTAGCTCTTCTGACACAGATACTCACTTTTCCTCTGAGGATGTGTTTCTGTGCATGTATGGAGAGCCTCAGCTCCATATCTGGAATCTGATATAAGGACTTTGGAATGTGAGATGGATGTGGGGGCATCTGAGCGCTTTTATTTTATCAACTGACACTTGGAAAATGGGCTTACAATCTGTTTTAGTTGGCTGCTTGCTGTAACAAATGTTGCTTTCTGCTGTTCTTCAGACTTGTTCACAAAGATCTGTATGTTGGCATCTGAATATACAGATGTTGTGAGAAGTGGCTATTTTTTTAATGATTACTTGGCAACAGAATCTGTAAATATACAGAGAGTCCTTTTTCTTGCCTAACTTTTAAGCTGAATGCGTCCATAGATGGACATAAGACTTCGTGTCCAAACCTACTTTGCACAGCATATCAAAACTGCTGGTTCACAGACTGTCTACTGCATCTCTGTTATATTAAGAGCAACAGTTTAGATATGGGGATTGTCCTCATACATAACAGTTGGCATTTTTATTTATAAATTTCAACTTCATTAATTTGAGGTAATTGCCTCCCCTTTTTTTTCTGATTTTTGTGTGTGCTCACTCTCTCTCACTCTCTTGCTCTCTCGTGCTGTGTGAGTGTGTGTGTGTGTACATACGTATATATTTATATTTGTTGGTAAAAATGAGTACATGCTCTGTTATTTGATCTTGATTTATTACGCACTTTAATATTTACACTAGACTCTTTGGGTCCCTGTCTGAATCTGCCATTTATTTTTCTCTCCACAGGCCTAAGTCTTAACTATTCTGGGAGTTTTCTTAAAATGAAAGATTCAAGAGATTGCTAAAAGCAGATGTCACAGCTACTTTGAGTAGAGGAGGGAGGAGGAAGAGGAGCTCTCCTGAGAAGGCTGACAGTTTGTTACAAAGAAACTGGTACTAGGCTGAGGCCAAAGTTTCCACAGGTATGCACCACCTTTCGAGAATTACTGGGAGTTGCATGTATAGGATCTTTGCTTTTTCTGGAAACGTTACCAACTTCTGCTTGTAGTAGAAGTCTAGGTTACTCCTTGGACAGGGGGGAAAGTACATTTCTCACTTTTCCCTGCCTTTCCCCTGCCAGTGAAGAAATTAATTTAATTCTCAAGGAGGAGGAGCGTGGTTAGTGGGGTGTTTATCCTCTCACCTCTTCATGCTGAAGTTACCTGCACATTGCAGTCATTACAAATCTGGTTGTATGGTTAAAAATGGTTAACATTAGACTAAATGATGCAACCAGAAGAGGTATTTATATCAGCAGAAGGAACCCCACCTCATTTTAAATTTGCTAAACTTTTTTTTTTTTCTGTCTTCTGTATCCCTTATTCTGACTTCTGCATATAGGTCTCACCAGGTGAAGAGTTATGTTAGGCACCTTCATGGTGTGTGTGAACTCCTTTATTATGCTTTCTTGAGTATCACATTAGGTAAGGGATTTCTGAGAGGGCAAAAGCTTGTTGAGCAGCCAGCAGGTTTCATAAGAAACAAATAAAACTTTTTTCTTTTGTTTTCTGTGTTCCTCAGGCAATGACAAGTGAAAACCTGGAATGGGTTGCTGAAGAAGCAGAAGACAGCAAGAGGGCAAGCAAGATTAGGAGATTGGCTCCCTGACCTTTAGAAAGAAGCAGCTGTCACTTCTAGGAAACATCCTGCTTTTCTGCCAAGTTTAAGTTTCAAGAAAAACACAAATACAGGTAGAGTGTCCTTTGAAGAAATACAAATGCAGAATAATGTGCAATAACTGAATACTGAGCAAATCCACTTCAAAACATTTGTTAGCAAGTCAGTCATTAAAACCTAGTTCCACATACTTCCATCTGAGGAGCTTCTCATTTTGTATGTTAAACGCAGTCTGCCTTAGACAGCACTACATATAAAGGTGCATGCCTCTGATCTTTTAACATAAATATTCTTTCCGCATTAATATCCCCATGAAGTTCCTCAAAGTTGTGTTTGAAAATTTAACAAGGGCTTCTAAGTCATTTACTTTATATAGTTGACATTTTTGCCAAAAAGTTACTGTTTTTCATTTTAGTGATTCCATTTGTCAAATTTGATGGCCTGATAACTTGTGCTTAGGTTTCAAATCATCCAGTTTATGAGGAGTTCAGACTGATGAATAGCTATCTATATGACTTGATTATATTTGTGTGCTGAGAGAACATAAACAAATGCTGCATGTGCTGTAATCATTTGTAGGCATGTGCTGTGCTGCAAATCTTCTGTTTATATTAGTGTGGGAAGAGTGCTAAAAATGTTCAATGTACAAGAAAGAGCCCCATTTCCAGTACTGCTTTACGTCACAGTGCCTGTTGCATAAAAATTGATGGGATCATATTTATCCTGATTTCTTTATTCTCTGTTGAGCACCCTAAGTTTGTAATATTTAATGTTTTCCTTCTCTCATTCTGAAAACACTCATGGGAGGTCACCCATATAAAAAAAGAGTAGATGGATAAGAAATGTAGGATTTTGCAGTGGAAAGGACAAAATGAGAAACTAGCCCAGAGGCTTTAGACCAGTACCCAGTCTGTTAACCTAGTGTGATTCAAGTTGATTTGACCTCTGTGGCTATTTCTTTTCCCCCCCTTTCCTCTCTTCCCTAATTACATTTAAGCTGTTAAGGCAGGGACTGCTGTGAGATGCAGTGACCAGTATGTGTTCATGCAACTCAGTCATGACGCAGATAATTTTTATTACTTACATTTGTAGTCATGCAGCTAAAACTTTTGTCAATAGGAGCACAAAATAATCTTCTGGAATGCTATATTTGTGGGTCATTTTATTATATTTTGTTTTGTTCAGTGTCCTGTATCAGCCATCAGCCTTACTTCTATTCTTAAAGTGAAGATTAACATATTCATTTTACAGGATTAAAAAGATTAGTGAGTTTATACCTCAAAAGCTGCAGTGTTGAATTTGTTGTGGAAAAAAATAGAGCAGACTCTGACTGTAGTGGAATAATACACAGCCAGAACTGAGCTGCACTTCTAAGTCTAATTTTAACAAGGTATAGAGAAATAGGCCACACAGGCTTATCTTGTCCTATTTTTACGTTGAATTTTAAGGGAAACCTAGCCTTAGTGTGTTAATGGAGCTGTAGCCTATGAACATGGAATAGAATGTGTTTTCATAAAAATATGAATTAAGTTATCCTGTTGAAACACTCAAGACAACTGGATTGTCCCCTCAGATTGTCTTTAAAGTCCTGATCTGAAGATAAGATTCTCACAAGCTTTTATTTGGATTAGCCCTGCATGGGCTTCAAACAGGAGATGCTCTAGAAAGCTCTACTGTGTTTTAAGACTGGGGTTCATCTACTGACTTGAACATCCACACAGTGTAAAGCATATGAGTTCTTCTTTTCTTGTCTAAACTATTTTGAACAAGGTCTTTTTTTCTTCATGCTAGTTTGGCAAGCTTCTAAGGCATTTGTGCAAAGTGATAATGCAAGAGCAACCTGATTTTAACACTGAGAAATTCATAAATAATATCCAGCAGTAATTAAAGTGGAAAGTTACAGCTAAGAAACGCAACCACCCTACAATATCAGTAGAGCTACTATAATACGCAGTGTTAAAGTGGAATATGTTTAGTGGTGCATTCAACTTGGAGAAGTATGGCTGTGAATTTCAAATATACCAAGGATTCATCTTGCTTTTTACATAAATTGAATTGGATTAACAGTGATTTTTAAACAAAAACATGTATATATGTATAGAAAGTATAGGAGTGGAAGTGAAATGCAATGCCAGCAGTTGCCATCTGGAAACATACTGTACATGTAGTCAATATTTTGTACTAAAATGAAAGGTTAATTTTGAAGTCCAGAATGGTTAACATAACTTGGTGGTCTCTATAAGGCCATTTTCAGGAGTCAAGTGCATGTTATTCAAGAGGGGGATATTTATAAAAGGCTTCTTTTGAAGAACTAGAATAGCCAGCTGATGTTTTGCCATCTTACTGAGGAAGTCTGTGCTATTTTCAGCAAGTACCCACTAAAGTCACAAAAAAAAAAATCCTAGAAATTCTCTGTCTGTATTTCTCCTTGGATTGGGATTAAATGGCAGGGAACATCCACACAGAGCTTAGATGTTCAGTTTTTATGTATGTGAAACTCAACACAGTGGTAGAATAATTCATGGAGATAGTAGGAATGCAAATAATAGGTAGGTCTTAAAAAATACCTTTCTGAAAACTTTGTATATGTTTCTCAAGCTCTCTTCTGAACTGCCCATAGACCCTGGATTTACTGGAAGGAAGATGAGGCCCCCTATTGTGCAAAGTTCATACCACACAGCCCCAAATTCAGTTCAAAGAAGATGCATTTCTTAGAAGCAGTTGAGGAGAAAAAAAAAGGGACAAAAACTTCAGCCTGTTCCTGTCAGGGTACAGCTGTGACACACAGTGTATGTTTTGTTGGGTCTTCAAAGAGAAAGTGAGAGTAGCTGTCAGTAGTTGTTTCATGCTTCAGGAGGCTAATGAAGTTTTAGGCCTGCTCTGTTGCCTCTTTTTTTCTCCCTGTTTACAAAAAACAACAACAAAAAAAAACAACACCAAAACCCTAAATACCTATTTTTACCTAATCTGCAGCATTGTAAGAGTATATGCTGTAGGCAGACAGAAACGGTGGCCTGCCCAAAATAACTTACAACTTAATATGATATGCAACATTTGTAAAGTAGGCACTGTGAATTCTGGGCTTTATCTTGTGCTTAAAGGAACTTCTGTGGTGGTGGTGTTTTAGATTTCAGCCAGATGTTGGGGGAATTCGGATTTTATTTGTTTTTAGACCTCAACAGGATAGAATGCTTTGACTGTGTTTTGGATCAGTTTGTAATAAAGGCAGGAGTAATTTTTGAAATTTAGATCTAGAACTGGGCTTGGATAAAAACACTCAGGTTGAGGTGTGCTCTTGGTTGGGACCCACCACTCAGTTCTTGTCTTTTTGTGACTCTAGTTTTACATACTAGCCTGTAAATGTCACAATGTGTAGTCTTAGGAAGCTCGCTGTATGCCTCAGTACTAGACGCAAGATTTTGGCAGGACTTCACACGAGGAACAGTTAAACAAAAACTTGTGTATGAATAAGGCACTAGTAAATGTTTGCAGCAAACAACAATTACAGTCTATATTCTTTAAGAATAAAGCCATTCTCTTTAGGAAATCACCTTTAATATGACAGAGTTACCAATGCCAGTTAGAAGGAGGTTAGAGAAAGTGCATCTTTTGGATTACGTCTGTAAGAAACTACTGAATGCAAGCTTCTGTTGAAGTTGGAAATAGGCTGTGCAGTGGGGGTATTCAGGAGAGCTAAAGCAAGAAAAAACTGGTCTAGATTCTGATCACTGCTAAACCAATGTGAAATAATTGTAATGGAATTGCTCCAAATTTACATTGGTAGAAAGAACTGAGGTCAGAATCAAGCCTGCTATATCAAAGCTAGTAAACAGTAACAGTGCTAACCCCAGACAAATAATTGGCTATGATTCCCTTTAACAGATTTAAAAAATAATCTGATTTTTCTTTAAGTCTCTACTTGCTTAAATCCAAGGATGCACTTCCTTTTGGCTAATGTAACAGACCAAAGCCGCCTTTACTACTTTGGAGCTGCTGCCATTCTAAACAGTTACTAAATTATTAATCCATACTTTATACCAAATGAAACTTATGCCTGCCAGTCCCATTGTAGAATGGCTGACCGCTCTTTCCCAGTAGAAGGTGTCCATTCATAAAAACACAGTGTACTACTACTACTATTAAAAAAAGTACTTTTCTGTATGAGCTTTTTTCTCAGTCATTGAAGCACCAGAATTTGTTCATCAGGCCAGTAAGAATGCACTTACAAACTAATGGACCAGTTAATCTTCATGATTTTATTGCCCCAGAATCTAGCCGATAAAACTACTGCATCTGAATCACTCATTTGGTAATTAGATATAGAAGGTCAGTGGTAACTCCATAATCTCATGTTGTCACTGAATCCTGCTTTGAAAACAGCTTAGCTTTATCATTTGACAAAATTCTGTTCTGCTGAGTTTCTTCATTATTTGTACAAAATGTCATATCAAAACCAACACATTCTAGTATCCATAATGCAAGAGGGAAAAATATTACATTGATTCATTCTTCTTGTATATTATTGCCATCAGGTATTACAACTGACAATTCCAGACAGATTATTATTATTATTATTGTTATTATTGTATCTTAGGTAAGGACTCTATTAAATTCATTTCAAGCTTTAAAATCACCCACCCATAAGAGTCCCCCTGAAACTTGACAAATAGTTCAACAGCTTTTAAAAATGTTTTTTTTTCCCTCCCCCCCTTTGACTATGAAAACTAAATTCATTGGTGGTGTAACTCAGCTGAAATCAGTAAGAGTTTCAACAGAAAGTAATCTGCATTAACATTTATTTCCATTAAAAACATTTGAGGCATTCTCCTGTAGCTGCTATACTTATTTCTAAAATTATATACAGAAGAAAGAAAAAACAGATCTCTCCTTCACAGCAACTCAGGTAATGTCTGTTTTCTCTTTAGATTGTTTTTTTTTTGTTTGTTTCTTTTACTAATATCAGAATATATGCTGTTCTTCACAGGGTGGGGGGAAAGCTAATAAATTGCATGGGCTTATCTTAATATTAGCAAAATGTGATTGAGCATTAAAACTGCACGGAATATTTTCTGCTAAAGTTGACAGAGATTTTAGAGATTTTTTTTCTTGTTACTTCCTTTTTCATTGAAATGATCCAGAGCTGGGAAAATCTAAAAGAAATGAACATTATTTACCAAAATGGGCCTTTTGCAGTCATAACTAATTTTGAAATGTATCTCTAGCTGGCAAATGTCAGAAAATGGCATTCTCTTTTTAGGATTTCTTAAACTGTGCTTAGTTGAAAATAAAACCTTCTCTTCCCCACTTTCCCCCCAACCTTGCAAATTAAATCTGTGTCTTGAAAGTGAAGCTGGGTTTTTAATTCATTCTTAAGATTAAAATAGTCCCTTGAGACTTTTTTTTTTTTCCTCCCTCTGTGACCCTACAGCTTTCAAAGTGTGCCTTCAACAACATACAGCCAGGTGAAAATGGCCTGCGTTTCGGAAAAAGTTATGTGAATGTTTTAACAAAATGCAGAATGCAGCTTCTTTCGTAGCTGAATTTCTTCAGCAGAAGCTCAGGGATAGTAAGGAAACCTTTTTGTTAAGAAACTAAGCTGATACAGCTCAGACTGGGAAAAAAAATTGTCAAACATTAAAAATCTTTTTTGCCTTTTTTTTAAAGAGCAAATTTGCAGTTTTACAGAACAGTTGCTTCTTGCTGCAACTAAGCCATGTTTGTAGAGGCACACTAATAAACACCACCTGAAACTGGCCCAAATGAAAGCATCATATTCCTGTTTGTGCTGATGTATTCACCTACATGGTGACATTTTAACTGAAAAATACAACTTTCCAAATTTTTTTTGAAGTGATAGCTAGCAAAAAGAATTTACAGGTGTAAAAACAACAAAAATGCAAGTACGGTCATTGAACTACTATTGTTATATGGTTTTGCACAACCCTTGACCTTTCTAAAAAGCAGTATTTAATACTAATGCATTGGTTTAATCATACATACACAACTGCTGACTCTCAGTTGATAAATACCTAAATTGGGAAAATAACCTTCAGATTTCAGGAAAAGTCTGTCCTTGATCTTTACCATACTCACAATACAGAGATTTTCATAGTTAGATACTAGTATAATTAGAAGTAAGTGTTATGCTGAAAGAAATCCAAATTACTTTGATAGAAATCCATTTATCTGAGAGGCTTTAGGGATTATGATGAATTTGATTAGACCAACCCCCATTCCTCAAAACTTTCTGATACTCTTAGGAGATGAATGCATTACCAGTCATGTAACTCTAATCTATTTTAAGGATAGTTAGAAAACTTAGAGAAAGAGTGATACTCAAACAATGTGCTCAGAACTAGTAAAAATCTGAGTGACTAGTCATTTATTTAAAGGGAATGATTTATATGGCCAAATGTTTGCTTATTCCTTTAATGGGGGAAATCTCCCATCCACTTATATGTCAGTAATAACGGATCTTAGAATGTCATTTTGTAGCTTGAATCTTGGTTCTGCCTCTGGGTTTGTTCTAGCCAGGATGGGAAGTAGGGAAAGCCCTAAAACTGAAAATTTGACGCATGCTGTTACGTTCAAAAGTGGAACGTAAAAAGTAACATGGAAGCAGAAATTTGTGTTCAGTGTCAGAAGTGACAAATTTGAAAGTCTTAAATAATTCATATAGAGAATATACCTTAGACATTTTCTATATAAGTGTGCTTTTTCCTAAAAACAAAAAAATCCCCCAAACCAAACCCTTTTTTTGCTGTTTTTCTTTAAGTCTTTTTTCTGTAAGTATGAAATAGGGCTACACCCCACTGTAATTCTTCATTGCCCTACTAAGCAGTAGAATAGTCTTTCTAATTCACATTGCTCATGACAGTCTTATTTGATGTTGCTTTATTAAGTTTGTAATTAAAACAGTTTGGGATTTTTGTTGGTTGTAAACTTTTGGCATAATGTGAATACCAGTCCCTTTCAAAAACAGCTTTGAGTTGCTTAATGATGCTTGTGCTGTTCCCCGCGTCTGCTTGGTTGATAACAAGGCCAGCTCCAGCATTCTGTGTAAAAGCATTTCCTACCCAATCAAAATTACCTACAAAGAAATGCAGGAATATACGATGAGTTTGTAACATTGTTTAAAAAACAAAAACAAACCCCACAAAAACACTCATCTGCCAAAGGCAATCCAGCATGATAAAGTATCATTCTCCCCAACACCTACCTAGAGATATACTAAGACATATATGGAAATCAGTTTTCTATACTGACAGGAAAAAAAAAATCTCTATCATGTACCGGAGCGTAGTGCAGATGGTTTGTGCAAATTTAACAACTCTAATCCATCACAAGCCAAAACAGGTTCTTTTATTTATTCAAAACTAACTTGTTCTTCCTTTTGTATACATTGTATTATTACCCCATTTACTTTCCTCGTCAGCCTTTTTAGTGCCAAGGATAAAAATACTTTTGGCTGTATAAACGATTTAACGTAGATGGGATGGATAGTGGTTGCTCTGTAATGCTGAGCCATACCAAGAGATCCTTTACAGGTTACCAGCTGACAGACACTATTTCAGGAAAAGAAAGCAATTTTATTGTTGTTTTATTCCAGTTACTACCCCTTTTGTTGCATGAAGTCTTAAGGTAATGAATGAGTGTTTCAAATCCTGATGATAGCAAGGCAAAGAAAGGATAACTAGATTAATGGAAAACAGATAAAATAAGCATTTCAGTTACAGCTTCAGTGAAATAAAAAGAAATAGCTATTTCAGTTTTACTTTGTACAATGTATTTTCTCCAAAATACTGGATCCTAGAGGTCATCTTTTAAAACAGAATGTCTGAACATAAATACATGAAGGTATCTGAGAACTGCATACCCTTTCTTTCGAGAGCCATTTTCAGTTACTGCAAAGGGAAATGTAAGAATTCTGAAATTGTCAAGGATTGTAAAATCAAGGTCTGATCATAAGGAACATTTCTTCATATGCTTTCAAGGAAAGGATGCATCAGGTCCTTAACCACATGCATTTGTATTCCTTTCAAATAGCTTTAATTTTTTCTTTCTTAAAAAAAAAAAAATCCTACCTAGTATTACTGTGGGATATATGCCAAGATGCAATTATCTGTATGACTTGAGAGGAGCAAAGGGGGAAAGGAGAATGGGAAGGAATAAAAGCAACTTAGCTAAGAATCCATGCTGTGTAGACACTTTAAGGTACTGAAATTGGATCTGGGTATTGGAAAGTTTTTTTAAATTAAGTAAACAGAGGATCTGGGGACTCATAAAACATTTGGGAGACCTGAGAGGATTAAGCTGTACTACTTAAAGTGAGAAAAAAGGTTTGGATAGGTAAAGAGAATAGGGTGCCAAAATACTAAAGAGAATGGAGAAGTGACTTTTTTGAAACAAAGTATTCAGTGACTGAAAATAATGAAAGGTAATTTTTGGGATTCAGTAGTAGTCCACAGAGCATCCAAGGTGACAGAAAACTTTTAATGAGATGTCTATGGTTTCTGCAAATCATAGCTATGATTTTGTGATGACAGTTTTAAAGAGAGGACACTATGTCCTGGTCCACATATTTAATTCAAGGCATGGTCTAAGAAACTGGGATATACTCAAGAACCCATCAAGGTGAGCTTTTAAGAGGAGCTCTCAGACATCTCTCTAGACTCTGTGATTCTCCATTATTCATCCATGTGAACAGAAATGCTTCTGGGTTGCAGCCTGTGTCCTCACTCATTCCCTTTATGATCCCTGGCTTTAAGCTCTTTACAGAAACTCAGGGTGAGCAGGTAGGCAACGAAAGCATGAGTTGCAGCCTATTAGAATGTTTGTTTTCTTTAGACTTTATAGAATCTCCTGAGTTACGTTTTGTTCAGTAGCAGTTTGCTGGTCCTGGAGCCCAGCTCAAGCTGATTTTTTTTAAAAGATAGTTGTTATCCATTTAATGAGCATTGACTGATAAAGAACCTTTGTTAGCTGCTGTACACAAACATATTATTTAAATATATCTTTAATCCACAATGAGATTTTTCTTATTTTTCATATCTATTAGAAATGTACCTAATGTTAAAAAATGGTGTCTGAAATGAGTCATTACAGTATACAGTTAATAAGATGACTTCAGAAGAGGAGGAGGACAGTCATTTGTCCAATATTTACCATGATGACCATAGCTTTCATAATCACATGGAAAATGGAGAATAGTCCATCTTCATTCATCCAGTTTATTCCTTCTCCCTAAAGTATGCTGTGTTTGTGTTTTCAGTCTGTTTCTAAATACTGAAAACACCATGCTGCTTTTGGAGAAACTGATTAATAGGAGGAAGCGGGGAGGAAACTTATCTAAACAGTTTTTTTAATGAAAAATTTCATCTTCCTTTCAAAGCTCAGTCTTCATCCAGGTTCCTTAAGATGCAAGTCCAGTATTTTTAACTTAACAAGCATATCAGTTGTAGATTCCTAACTTACAAATCAATGTTCTTTTGGGCTTTTGGCTACAAATAAACTAGAACTTCTTGAGATACAGTTACTTACCAATGTATGCAGCTCCATCAGTCACCATATATTTGTTACGATTTAATTTGGGGAGGGAAGCATTCTTCTGTTCTTTAAGAAAGCATGCACTCTCTTCTTCAAGGTCAAAGAATTTCTGCCATAAAACAGAAAGGAATTAAGGTAATGAACAGCCATAGTTTTTCTGTCCTGCTACTCCTCATTGACAAGGAGTTAGTGCTACAGAACAGCTTGAGTTTGTAGGTGAGCATTCATTTGAATAAAACAGCATATACTTGAATTTCATACTAAATTCTCAAAGTCTGATTTTCAGTATACCTTGGCATTCTGAAGTATACAAATTGTGTGGCTACAGCATACTAAAAGCAATACAATGCTTTATAATAAAGGCTGTGAAATGAACAAAAAATCCATTGTGTTCTGCAGGGTAAGTGCCAGAAGTGTATTTAGCTCCTTTCCTCATTCATCAAGGGACACTGGCATTTGAAGTCTGTTTCAGGATCCAGCTTGCCAACAAGCTGAATTAATACCTTTATCTTGTACATTGCATAGTTTACAATGGGAAACTTACCCTTCTCTGTAACTTTCCAAGATTAAATCTGATTTGCAGAGATCAGACTTCCTTGACAAGAGAAAAATGCATCTGTTTTACCCTAAAGGGTAAAATTTGATTGATTTTATTGAAGAACTATATGCATTTCTAATCTTAGTGCCAGACAGAAAATGAGGTTTCTGGTACAAGCTTAAGTATTATTTGTTTCATTAGGAAAACTGATAGCTACACACCCAGAGTCCAAAAACAGAAGTGGAGAATAACAGGAGAATAAAGAAGAAATTAAATATTTAGTGTTGGACTTGGAAACTTTGTGATAGAGGTGATGGTGTAGATTCCCCAGAACAAACCTAATCCATAGTGTATCGCTAATTAAGGTAACTGGCTACACAGTGCAGCTAGTCAAAAGTTGAAAAATAGTAAGAAAGCCCCCCCTCCCCCCCTTCCAAAAAAAACCCTTTAATGTACTGTTCACACCTTGAACCAGTGATACCTTCAATACAACCTTGACATAATCCTCTTAGGTATAGAGATGCCTTTCAGAATAGCCTGAATATTTTCAAAACCCAACTCTGGGTTGTTAATGAGTACCAGGAACTCCAGCTTTAGGTTTCATCACACTGGTGTTTAGTGGTCACTTCAGAACCGCATATAAATAGCGGAGGGGTGGAAGGGGTGACTGTACTACTCGTTCAAACCATCTCCTCTTAATCATCCATCTCAGTCTTTACAGTTCTTTGGTTTTCCTTGAAGAACTCTGTAAATACTGTACAGGCTTACCTCCAATTAGTATTATCAAACCTAATTAATATGGTGTATTTGCAGATAAAAGGTACAGCAGGCCAAAGGCTGTTGTTGAACCTAATGCTTTATGCTTTGGACTGTAAGTTAGGATTGCTCTCTTTCTCCTTGGAAAATACATTGGGTGAATTTTCTGTTGCCAGAGGCTGTACCAATAGTGTTTGAAAGACCTCTGCGTAAAATGCCAAGACCAGTCCAGGCTCAATGCCCACTCAGTCCTGCAGGTCTCTGCTTACAGTGATTCCAGTGTTGAACAGGATGGTTTCTGTTCTGGGGTTGATTTTTTTTCCCCAAGGTGATGAAACAGATTTTTAGGGGTGAAGTAGGTTTTTAATGCATTAGGAACAAACAATTAAAAGAGTATGTATTTCTGTGGAGAAGTGGAAGCTCTTTTATAATCTCCTTTTTTTGCATTTTACTATTCAACTTTAAACCAAGGCCTAGTCCTTTATTGTTGAGAAGGGGTAGAAGTTTAGATCACTAAGTGGAGGAAAAAAAAAAAAATCCCTAAAGCATATAGTACCCTGCCAGGTTAACTATCTGTAAAATTGACTACCTTATTCAACAGCTCAGTGGAAAATTGAGTGTAATACTGTATGGTCATGTAGTACAGTTGTAAGATCCATCACAATCTGATCTACCAGTCTCTGGCTTTCATATGCCACTGCATGCCTACTTACCTGTGCACATAGCATTTTTAACTTCCACAGTTTAATTTTTGTAATAAGTTCAGATACTAGAAAAATTATAAGGACAGGGTTTTTTGCATTAAAAACAAGCAGACCAACCCAAACTTTTTAATAGAATGACTGCTTTATACAGGCATTAGTAAAGATTTTCGTCTTCTTTAGATGAGCTCTATATTGCATATTCACATTTAACTGTGTAACTAAACTGCATGGAAAAAACTGTATCTGTAGTTAAACATTTTAAACATCACTAACAAGCAATTACAGTATTACTTTTTTTAAAAAAAGTTAGAACAAACCATCTTACAGCTATAAAAGAAAGCTTACTAGCTAGTCAGGGTTAATTTTCATAAAATATCAAAGCTGCAACTCCATGCCTGAGGAACTATTGTGCAGACATGTACCCACACAGAAGGTATGTACTTAGCAACCTAGAGATTGATCTGAATCTTTCTGAAACAGTCTTGAATGTTTGATAAAAAAGTAAAAATGCTCATGGCTTTCTCTGCACAACAAAGGAAGACAGTTAGCAGCCGTAGGGCATCCTTCAAGTGTACTGCATTAACTCTCCATCATGATTTGGAGGCTGAAGTAACCCACTGTGTGAGTAATACTAATATTGTAGGGAATGCTCTAAAGATGGTGAATGGGAAAAGTATTTAGTACCAGGAAACAAAATATAACAAGCACTCTTCCCAAGGTTATGTGATTTAGCAAAAGGTTACATATCTTGCTGCAAAAATGGTCAAACAGAGTAATGCAAACTTAAAGTTGTCACACTGAGATAGATTCAGCAGATCTGCTGAATTGAAAAAAAGATACATTAACCTTCTGTTCATATAACCTAGCAGGAGAGAAAATTTTAAATTCAGGCAGGTAAAGATAGGTGGCTTGAAAATGTAATGTGTTCTCCAGCTGTAGCAGACAAGCCATTAACTCCTTGACAATACAGGTAAGAGGGAAACCCATCTGCCCTCACAAACAGAATACACAGATGTAACTTAGATGAGCAAGTGAACTAGCATTGAGTGGCACATACTAATGTTTTCCAGCATACCTTCAGAAGAAGTACTGTGTTAGTAATACTGTACCTCTTGTTGAGATTTCATTCATCTTTTCTAACTTTTTTTTTTAGGACTTTAGATGATTAAAATTAAATTACTGCTTAGGATGAAAGGTTTCATAGTTAATTCATAACACTTTGTTTACTTGCAGGACATTTTTGTTTTGGTATTTCTGGTGTCTGAAGAATAGTGAAAGGTTCCCTAGCAGGATACACCTGCACAACCCCAAAATAGATTCAGTTGGCGCCTCAAGAACAGCATGTGCTGTGATACTTATGTCTGGTCAATGCCACTCCTTCCTGGTTTCCAGTTCTCTAAAGTTAACTTGGTTCTATTCCATACTTTCTGTGGATCCTTTAAAAGCATGCCACTTTCTCTGTTCAGCACTAAGCAACAGAGCAGGCCCCTTTTTAATTCACCTTTCAGAGTTAGACTGTACATTCTTGCACATAAGTAATATGCATTTACAGAGATAAGCACGCATAACTTGGGGAATACTAGAATTAAGGTCCCCAGATGCATGCTTGATGAACTCTTCATCTTGAGTTTACCCCTTAGAGTTCAGGCCTTAATTTCATGCTTACTTGTAGTTCAGCACACAGGACAGAGCTCACTGGATGAGCCGCGAGGCTGGTATGCAGTTCTCTACTTGATGTTTGGCCATGTGCTTAGAGCAGTTATTTAGTTTTCAAGCAAAGGCTTTTTTCCTCTTAAGTCTTCCCACTGGTCTTTTTTCAGAGTACTTGCATTGAATTCATGTTCTCAAAGGACAGTTTCAGTTGAATCCAATAATTATGACTCCTCAATGCTTATTTAACGTGGACTCCACAATCCATAGTAAGATGCTAAGGAATGCATAATTAAGGATTAATCTCTTTCTGACTGGCTTCAGTGCTGTTAATTGCTCAGTGTTGCCAGACATTTTTGTGGCAAAAGAGGAAAACCTGCTTCTAGATAGAAGAAATGCATTAAAATTAGACTGTCTCAACTAGGAGATCGCATCTTGCCATCCCCTGCCTTTCTGATCTCTACAACTGAGTGAAAATTGAGAGAAATGGTGGTTGGCTGCAGGTTTTGATCATGACACTGCCAGGCATAACTAGTTTGCAGGGCCCTGGTTTCTAGTTAGGCAATACCAAAACTTCCATTGGCCTGGTCAAAGACTTTTGGGGAAATCAAGAGGAGATTTCCATTCAACAGAAGCAGCTGAACAATCTTCTCCAAGATTGACAGTGTACCTTGGGCTCCTGCCTTTGGCAAAACAGCTGCAGTGTACCCTGCAGCAAGCCATGGGCACCTCCTGGAAACCAGTTAGCCAAAGTGGTCTTTCCAAGGAAAGAAACAATCACGAAAAAGCATTTCACAGGGAACAAAACCTAAATGAAAGAAAAAAATTATTAAAATACTTGTTGTAGGACTGAGATATGTTATCCCCAAGAAAATGGAAGATGGGGAAATGCCATTTCTGTCAGAACAATATTAAGGTACTAGGACAATTTAAACCGAATTGCCACCATTCAATTTCTAATTTAAGTAAAATCTTAGTGAGAATTTCTAGTTTAAGTTTCTCTTAAAATTTCAACGTTCTTGTGTATAAAAACATACAATACATGCCTGCACTTGACTGTATTTTCTGTACAGTGTTTAGTCTGACTTCATGTTTTCTCATACCCAAAGCAGAAACAAAGGGAAGAGCAGATTTTTCCATTAATTTGGAACATTTAATTTTTCTACCTTGTTAGCTGTCATCCCCCCCCGCCATGCATTTTTACCCTTTGATCCTAGCTATAACCAGATAAGCATAAAGGATATGCAAGTTAGAAAAAACAGTACTTATCTGTCATGTTTTGTGAAGTAAATGAGTGTCATGATGAAGCCTGTGCCACAGTTTCACAAATAGTAACCAGCAAACTCTGAGCCTTAAGGTGCTACTCATAACAAAACAATCTTAAGTCTGTTATTGTTTAAGGCAGTAATTTACCCAGTATGCAGAATGTCCTGCTGATGCACAGCACAGAGGTAACTGAGTTGCATCGTAAATTAAAACTGTATTAAAATCTGGGGTGTGCTATTTTTTATTACTGGAAATTGTTATATTTGTATTTCAAACTAAAGATACTCTAGCTACAATATTTATCTAGAATAGATACATAGAAATCAAAAATTTTCCTCCTAGCATTTAGTTCTTTGCAAGATAAATTCTGTCCTAAAGATTCTACCTGTTCTAAGTAGAGGAAAATGGCTACAAGTATGTAGAGCATTAGGTGTTATTTACTAAAGAGTAATTTTGAATACATAGATAGAATTCTGATGGTAAATACAGAAGGAGCTACAGGTTGCTTGAAATTGTTCAAAGTGGCTTGAGCAGTGTGAGCAACATGAATTACCAACCTTTTTGCTGCTTCTCACCTAACAAACTTGTAACAGTGTATTTCATAAAAAAATCCCTATTTCTTGATATGCATAAATACCACTTAGTGTAACACAAGCAGTATTAGTACTTGTTTTATTTAAATTATCAAATTTAAAAAGTCAAAATAATTTAGCAGATTTAGCAATTTAAGAAAATTTTCTCCACAAAAAAAAAGAAATTGGTACAAGATGATTGTAAGTTCCAGCATCCCTCAATTCCTAAGAATATATCAGATTTTAAATAGCACTTGCCATGCACTCTGTTCTCTAATGCAAGCATGACATATATGGTATTTCTCACTTTCCTGTACTGCATGTATAATGTGGTTGCATAATATTTGTTCATAATTCTGAATGTAATGTTAAACCTTCCATTATTTTTTCTTGTACTTTATTAAAGGAAAAGTAGATGCTTATGGAGCTGCACAGTAAGGTTACACGAATGCAAACTAAAAAACTTTTTTGTGCTGTCACACTTACTATTAGCAGCCAGTTTAAACAAGACATAACTGTGGTTCACTCTGCTAGCTTTGCCATGAAAGACCAGATGTAGTGTTCTACATGAGCTGTCCCCAACACAGACTGCCTTCTGGCATCATTTTACTTTCCTGTCTTTGTTTCTATGTCTGCTACTTCCAGGATTAAATTTAGTCCACTATGATACATATGTTATTTAATGAAATTTAAACGTTTCCATACTAACACAGAACGCTTTTCAGTTGTTGTGAAGTTTTCTTGATTTTTTTGGGGGAAGAATCTTAGATTTCAAAGCAATATGGATTATACTTACAACTTTCAAACTACAGCTGGGAACTTCAGTGCAAATAGCTTTGAGAGATGAAACAAAATTAAATGTAAGGGGATCTGTGTCTCTGGAGAAACTTATGAGAAGTCGTACTTTAATACTTCGTAAAACTAAAGCTTCTCTTATCTTCCCATCTAAATATGGCCAGTATCTGTGGAGAGAGAATACAGTATATTCAGAGGTCTTTAAAAAAAAAAATTTTTTTTATACAGACAAACTTAGATATCACAGAGAAAACTATAAAAAAATTTGAATTGCATTTTCCAGCAATTTAAGGAATGCGGTTCTCACTTGAAGGGGTTCTGACTGAACTGATCTGCCAGAATCCTTTATGTCATTCTGCCCTGCACCAAACCTGTCACCATGGGGGCAGTGAAGATGGCTGCGCACATCTTCTATTTCTGTAGGTGAGAGCTGCCCCTTGCACAAAATACATGTTCCTTGTCTCCCCATGGCCAGGAGAGTTATTCCTGTGTCACTGCCTTTAGGTGGAGCAGTGGAGCTCTTGGGTGTCAAAGAAACAGAAGGAGCTACAGCTAGAGGGTGCTCCTTACCCAGCCCAGACAGGGGGACAAGAAGAATTTTTTATTAGTTATGCAAGTGAGGGAACAGGCACACGGAATCCTTCCCTGCCCTCACTTTCCCTCTGTACTGGGACCATACAGGTTGAGAACTGGAACACCTCCTGTAAGTTCCCTGCTTAGAGAAAGGAGGGCTGCTCCAGTGCAGGGTGCCCACACTATTTAGTGGGGAAAGGAGATGGGTTGTGCAAGGAGGATGCTGCCTCTCTTCCTGATGAGGACTGGAGAAACTGTTGTGAATGGGATAGTAGCTTCCATGGTGCCATTCTCACAGTCACTAGTTAGGAGCTTTTAGTTCCTGACCTTTGGGTGGGAGCAGGTCTGGACAGGAAGAATTAAAGAAAATGCATGCTTTCGTCACTCCAGCACATGTCAAGGAGTTCAGCTGAAAGAAGCTCGAGCTCTGCTATTCCAGAAAATAACTTACAGGCGAGAATTGGGAACTGACAAGATAGGGAAGCTGTGGCAGTTCCTCAACTACAAAGCCATGCTGCTAGGAAAAGTATAAGAGGATTCACATGGGGGGCTCTCCTGGATCTCCCAAATCCATATTGATTTCTGAATCCTTTAGGGATGGGAACAAAGGAAGGAGAACTACAGGAGACTGCTGTTCCGTACAGTGGCATAGATCACCTGCAACACTGTGACTCATGCTAAGATACTTTACAGCCTAAACGAGAAATGACAGGGATGCATAAGATGAAACTCTGGGGTTCCTACAAAACTATGATTCTATCAGTGTGATAAAAGCTGTATGGAATAAGTTCATTCGAAAAACTCCTGTGGAAATAAAGTATCTTATGCTTGATGTCATTCAGATAGGTTAATGAAAGGTTTAATGATAGGGGTTTTTTTGAAAAATTTGAACAAAACCCATTTCTTCATCTTTACTTAAGAAAATCTGGAAGAAAGCACATAACCAGATTTTTAGTTTGGCTTAAGAGTGCTTAATTTAGAGCACATAGATGGAATGGCAAGCTGTACTAGAAGCTCAATTCATAGCAAGTATTATCAAGAGTAGCAGGGACCACTGAATACTTACCTAGCCTTCTGAGTTGAATGGCTTTATTACGCTGTGGCTCCAGTTTTGGGTCATGAGTGCTTTTTAAAAATGTGGTCCATACATACATCATGCGTAAAAAAATATGGTTTTGTTTGTTTTTAGCAACTCTCAGTTAACCAAAATGGGAAATAAACTGTAACCTGCAGAATTTGAATTCTCATATATGTATATTTCAGTAAAATTATGACATCTCCCACATTGTGTATTAGAATTCAAAACATGTTATTTATCTTTTACACACATACACATTCTCACTCTCTCTGTCATACCAAGTATCTGTATGGTATTCATACAATGCCAGTAGCTTTGGTATCAAGGCACTGAATACAGCAGTGTAAGAAATACGATTTATATATATAGGCAGGTTCTTGTATTCCTGGGTTCCAGTCACTTGCAGATGGTCAGACTAGACAAGTTCTGATCTCCTTCGACAGACAGATCCAAACCTTAGGACCCAAAACTGGAAATGTCTTCTTAGGTCCCAATTCTGCTCCCATTTAAATCAATGGCAGAACTCTCACTGATTTCAATAAGAGCAGAATTGGGCCCCAAGAAATTTGGTCCACAGTAGTAAATAATCTCCTGTGGGTTCATTTTGTCCAGTAAACCTTATCAACAGTATGATAACATGCTTGTTCTGAACATGGACACTCACCTTTTAGCATTTGTGTCAATGACAATAGGCAAGTAGTCCATGACAGCTATGTATACAAACTGTTTTGCATCATCAATAACATTGTATATAGCTTCAATATCCAGGACTCTGTCCTTTGGGCAGAAGAGTTTAGGTGAATTCTGTGAAGGCAAAAGTTCAAATACTGCGTTTAAAATACATGGAGAGATTTCCCCCCACCCTACTTTCATTCTAGCAAGCAGTATTAGATATTTCAGTAGCAACTATTAACTGATACCTTTAACTGTCCTGCTAGAATATACAAAGTTGCAAAGGAGAGTTATTTGCTTAATTTTCCTCCATTTAGATATAATTGTGGGTGAAATGCAGAGAGCACAAACTTTAAAACATCCATTGTCATCAAAGCAGCTCTAGTTGAAAAGTTTTTGTTATGTATCAGAGAATTTTTGTTCCAAAGCGTCACAGTACTGGCTACTATTAAATGGAGGAAAATTTATGTTCTTACAACTGTGAAGCTGATCCATCACTTGCAGTCAAGAATTAAGTTTTTATTATGTCAATCTTGTTCAAAGTTCTGCGCAAAGTCACCATCTGCTAAGAGTCACTGCTGCAAGGAGATGCTGTAGATTTTCAAGAAAATTATCTTTAAAACTTATCTCCATATATAAATACCAACATACCAACTATTGAGTTGGTAAGTGATAAGTTGAGATTTTAGTTTTTCAGTTCTGTATTTAGGGATTTTAAATGGGTCAGCCAGCAAGGCAAAGTCTGGGAAGCCATGAGAAGTTACCCCTGCACCTAGCAGAGAGGCCAAGGACCTTCTGCTCTTCCTCTCGAACTGGGACAGGGAAGAGGAGGAGCCACCTGCCAGACTGCTCAAAAGCAACACAGGTCCTGGGAGCAGCAGTTGTTAAAGGCAGCTTAGCCAGAGCAGGTGCCTCTTGCTCTACCAACCCACTGCCTCCCTGCTGCTGTTTGATCTTCTCACCTTTGCTATCTGCTTGCGTTGCATCCTGACAGATAGATTAGTGTGTTTCCTTTAGGGACAGATTTTCTTTCTTTTTTTTTCCAATACAGTGCCTATCACAGTGGTGCCTTAATCACTGACTGGTGTTCTTAAGGATTTACTTTTACTGCAAATAAATAAGTTCAGAATAATAACAGAATAATTAACAGCAGTAAGATTTCAAGATCAGTATTCAAGATCCATTCCTGCACACTAGAAAAAGACCCCCAAACCCTCTTGTGTTTTTATCAGCCAGTCTGAAAGATGATGTTTTGTTGCTAAGCAACCTTATAGCCATGATTCCCAAGTATATTAAAAAAAAAGACTTTATGTATGTTGTTTTATATAGCCAGAAGATTGAAAGTGAAATATATTTTCAAACAATGAGTTTGGACTCAAGAAACAGTGTAAAATGATTTTGTTAAACATAATTTATGTCTATCATCTGAATCAGTTTTAAGAGGATACTGCACTGTGATTTTATTTGTATACTTTCTTAATATTTTCTTGGATACAAGTTTAAAGTTATAGACGGAACAGCTAAAGAATGAAAAAGTTACGCATTTTCTTTTTCAGATGAGTTTATGATAAAGATCAGTGAACCAAAGGTATTTAGAAAAAAATTTTTCTGGTAAGATTCTCACTCTTAACACTTGTGTTTGGGCATTCCACTTGTCAGCTTGAGGTACAGCTGACCCCCCTCAGCTCAATAAAGATATTTTGGTACTTTCTCGGTATTAGTATCTAATACTTGCTGTCCTGACTAAATACCCATTTGATACTTGTCTTCAACTAGCAGAAACAAGCCTACCAACATAGTCCTTCAGTACCTTGCAATGCCCCTGCTCAGTGTGGCTGTGTTGTCCCAGACCGAAAGGGAGGGAGCTGCAGGGCTGGGGGCCCAAGGAGCAGA
Source organism: Apteryx mantelli (assembly GCF_036417845.1). Lineage (NCBI taxonomy): Eukaryota > Metazoa > Chordata > Aves > Apterygiformes > Apterygidae > Apteryx > Apteryx mantelli. The sequence goes on along the minus strand of NC_089980.1, from coordinate 50,734,518 downwards.
GGAGCCAAGCTGGGCATGGGCAGCTCCCCCACCCTGGCTTCACAGACAGGGCAGTGGTGGCAACTAGTGGTGCTCCCTAGGTTGTAGCAGACTTTCTTCTTTACTTACTGCTAGTACAGAACAGTGATGCTCACACTCGGTTTCACCAACAGCCCAGCACAACTCTGTGACAGTCCTTCAGATGGGCATGCTGGTAAACAGCTGCTGAATTTTTGAGAATTTGATAGCAGGTGAGAAATTTATTGTAAAGCCTGTTTTCAGGCAGGAAGAACTGATTCTAAAGATTGAACTTTCTTTTTTCCTCTCACTCTTATCTTTTGAGATGAAAAATAGTAATAATCTTTCTCCTATCCTCATCTTTTTAGTAGAGGGAAAGAACAGCACAGAGACTGGTGCTATGCTGAAATGTAGCATATATGGTATAATGAAGAAATTAAACATGCTTCCTAACTGTGTAATATAACAGTCACTATCTCCTATGGATTCAGCCATCTCTTTCACCATATAGACAAGGCTTCTGATGATTTCAAAGTGGAGAGACTGCTGCTGATACACAGTGAATAGCGATACACAAACTCCCTGCTTTGCAAGCTGTGTAAATTCATTCTTTGCCCTGGTGAGTTCTTGCATAATGTACATTGGGAGCTAATTCAGTTCAGGAGGTTTGGACAAATTCAGTACTAGGTACCTGCCTTCAGTGAGAGCAGGCTTGCTTTTCTATTGCATCAGAACAGTATCAAAACAAGTAGAGGTGGTTCAATTTCATTCAAGTCCATTTCTCAAGCTTTACATTCGTATAGTTCATCTATATAAACTGCATTCTTTTTTCCTGATGATAACCTAGTAACTAAACTGTCTGTGACTACAAGTTCAGGGACCTCCTGGAGTTAGACTTAGCTGATCTGAGGTTTTGAGTACCAGTAACTCCTTTCTTTTGTTTTCGAAAGTGGAACTACAAGACAAGAGGCCTTTGTCCCAGCCCAGAAAAGAAGAAAACAAATCACAAAGAGGAAGTGAACACTCTGAAAACACTGCAGAAGAGCAGTTTTTGTAGAGACCCTCTCCACTGGTCTTTGTCTCGGCTCCCATATCCCTTATGTTAGCCTTGCCAAGCCTTCGTTGCTGTGTGACCTGCAGGTTGGGCTTTCAGCAGGATTTCTCCATTTCTTACAGGTTGCTTGGAAGGGGGTAGGAGTTTGCATACTGCTTTTAAGAAGGGCAGCTACTTTGGGTGGAATTCATTTTACAGCTCTTTAGCTAACTGTCCAAAAATTGGTTTTCTAATTTAAGCTAGTCCTTACAGCTCTCTCCAGAATCAATGGAAATATATATGTCTCTTCAGAAGGCTATTAATCCTGGCTGTCTTAGGCACTTTCAGATTTTCATTCATTTCATTCTAAAATAGCCATCCCTCTCCACTGACTGTACGGGCTGAACAACCTGGACATCTGAACTTTGTGTGGCTCACGACAGGTCAGGTAAACCCTGCCCCATATAACCACTCATCTGCACCAACATACTGTGCTCGAGGCTCCTGTAACTTAATAGTATGCTACATGCCTCGTGTTATTTTAGGCTTAACTAGCTATAAAGCAATGGTTTGTTGCCCCTTGTATTATGCAGAATGGTAAATAAAGCTTTATCTCCTTCATGATAGTCCTGATTTTAAATCCTTTTTTTACTTATGTAATTACCTCCAAAATGGATAATACATGTACTCCATCTTTCATCATCTCTATCACCTTGCCTGTGTACCTTTTTCCAGTTCTGCTGCATCACTGGTGAGATAGAGAACTGCACCCTTTCTTCCCATAAAAAATACAGAGACAGTGTTTCCATAGGGATATACCACAGTCTCTCATTTTTTCTTTTTCCTCGTTCTTTTTCTCATCTATATTTGTCATGCTTAATCTTAGTTGTTTAAAGTTTAGAAGTTTTAAAATATCATTTAAAAGATAAAAGCTACTATACTACAGAAGCATGAATGTGTTCAAGGGAACAGAATGAAAAGGATTAATCCTTATAAATCACTGATAAAAATACAAGTTCTGATAGCAAGCTTATTGTTTATCATTTTAGATGTCTGATAAACAATTTGTTTACTCCAAGTCATTCGCCTTATGTCCACTAGTGTAAATAAATGAGCTGCCTGAAGGGCTGCTCTATTGTTTCCTGAATGTGAGAGAAAAGTGGTGAAAATTATAGAGAAAGGAAAAAGAATGATACACAAATTAAATTTCACAGCAGCTTCAGTCCTGGCAAATTACATGCAGGTACAATATCACAGAAATCAGAATGAAAAAATGTACTGTGATTTGTTTCTTCTGCACGATAGGAAAAGACAATACATTTTTTAAACCTTTCAATTACAGACTTCCCCACAGAAGTATACCTATTGAAATGACTGTTTCCCCAGACAACAGAACGATTTGATTTTTCAGCAGCGTGAGACTTCCCATCAAGTTCCATCTTGTGTAAGTGACAACTGTAGCAGCCTTATCTCTGTACCTGAGTTTCCAGTCCCTTGCATGATTCGCAATCTTAATAGCTTCTTTGGCTAAGTACCTCGCAGTGATGTGAATCTTCCTCAGTTAGGACCAATTTAGAGAAATGCTTAAGTACAGGCTTAATTTACACCATATATGTTTGTACTAATAGTAATTTCTGTCGGTAGTCCTGTTAATTTCTAATGGGTTTATGTGTCTTCCTGAACACAGATTCTCTTAAGCAGCTTAAAAAGAAAAAGGAGGAACTTTAAAAAAAAAGAGAATATAGGATATAAAAGCAAAGGTATTCAGTGTAGTAATAAACTCCCTTTTCACCAGCCAGTATCTGTCAGGGAGAACACAGCATTGTGATGGCCTTTATGCAGGGAACTATGAATATCTCTATATGAGTAAAGAGACATCTGAGTTTCTTTCATATATGCTACTAACATCTACCTAACCCACTGCTCAAGTTATTCAAAACAGACAATATTAGGAGAGTAAGCAGATGTGTTACATTTCCAGGTTCTCCAAAAAATCTCCTGTGTTAAATAAGATTCCTCCCTTCCCTCCCTCCCTCCCTGCAAACAAGACAAGATACTCTTTTCAGGACTTACCGACACAAAGGCTTCTGATTTTGTCTCGTTCAGCTGCAGTGTCAGTTTATTTTGCGTATCGTACACTCCATATAGTCTCTTAGACCAACTCGGAGGTATTTTATTCTTGTATTTTAATGAACTATACAAGGCAAATATCCTTTGTAAATCCAGGACCAGGCAGCTACAGTTGTACACGATGATGCCAAGTTCCTTCATCTGTGAAATTAAAGTTTGTATCATTAGCAGTATTTTTGCTGATGTATCTGTGGACGTATGCAGCAAGCACATAAACAGTGTCTGAAGGGTAACTTCCAAAAGTTTACCTTGTGCTCACTATCAATTACTATCAACTACAAGAACATTCTTAACAGTACTATTTTAAAGGCAAGCACATGAGCTAAATCTTCAAAGTCAGAAGTGGGCAAACCTATAACAGGGTGTATATGTTCAGTGTATTTCCTCAGAACGATGTATCCTGATAGAAGACAACACACCCTTACAGACCCAACATAGATGTGACAGCTGTTTGTCAGAAGCACCATTTTTGTTGTAGGTGTTGCCTGAGATTTACTACTCTTGGCTGGGGTGGGGTTTTAAAATCTTGTTTACAGTAGGAACATCCACTTGGCCTTGGAGGCATGAGTGCACACAGTGCTATCAGTGACAGCTTCCTACTTCAGAAGCAATTTGTGTCCAGTAAATTCTGAAAAAGTTGAAAGAAATGGACTCTCTTCTAGGAAATTACAGTATCTCTCTGCTGGAGAGGGAATATGATGCTCCAACTTCAGATAGAAAGATGGAAAAACTGGACATTTGTTAATATCAGTAGATAAATTTACTGTAGTATTAAAAACAGCATGGTCCAGTATATAGTGCACTCAGGCAGGAGACAAAAACATTCTGTTCTTAACTCTACTATTGCTGTGGTATGGTACCTCAACTAGGGTACCTCAAATTTCTAGGCCTCAGTTTCCTCACATGTAAAAATGGAGATAATGATACTCTTCTGTGAAAAGCACTTTGTAAATGCATCACTGTTCTCACATGTAAAGAATAAGAAGAAGTAGCCCAAGTAAATGTATATACTATAGTATGGTGAATGCTTTAACCTTTTATGGACACATAGTCTTACCACTGCTTTTAACTAAAAGCATGTCTCCTCACTATCTTAAACCCTAATTTGGCAGAGGTTTCCCTTATCACACATCTCAGCGCTTAAGCTGTTGATATATTTTCATTTAAAAATATATTGCCTGGATTCTGTAATTAAAGTGTATCAGCACTCACGATTCTCTCTCCCTTCCTTTAGTTTGTAATGGCTCAGGAAAACACCACTGTGGGCACAGATGCTATTGATCACTCATTATCTGCATTTACACTAGTTCAGCCATCTCCAAAAATAAAGTGAGAAGAAAATCTGTATGTATCTGTTGGAAAAAAATATGCAGGATAAATATTTAAAGGACCCATGCTGTTCTTCTGTTGGCAAGCTCTGTTGGTTGCATGTCTCAGAGGACCTAGCACAATGGAGAAAATCAGGAGCATATGAACTCTCCAGCATGCTCATCCTTTCAGTGACTCCTTAAAATCCTCTTTGATTTTTCCCCTTAGATGGGCTTTCCACAGTCAAGTGGGGTAGTTTTTGGAAGAAACACATCTTTTTTTGAAGCCCAAGGGAACACTGTTATCTTAGAGCTTGTTCCTGCACAATTCTTCCCTGACTGCGGATGAGAAGCTCTGTGCAAGAATGGGGAGAGGAAGGGAAGTGCAGGACAGAATTGAACCTTTGTTCTTGTTTCACGGTGGGTGAGAGGAAACAGCAAATCCCAATACTCCAATGGAAAATAAACTTGATAAGTGACAGTTTCCTCAAGTCCTTGAGTTGGAAATACCACATACATCAGAATACACAACCATGAACAATCTCATTCCCAAAATAATTTACAAAACTGTTTCAACCACAGGAATGTTACCTAATAATCTTAATGCCTAAATCAGAAAATTTCCGCAAGCTTGTTTAACTTAATTCAGAAAAAAGATGGAATTTCTCCATTAGTCTGCACAATCTGTAATTTGCGAATAGTTGGAAAATACTGCTTACTGCACTGCAGCCTTTCATTTTACGGATAAGCCAATAAATATGTTTCTATAATAAATTTAACTTATTCCAAGCTGTGCACAACAACCCAGTCAAACATTTTGTTTAGAATAACATTTTTTTTCCCCTGGGTGCTGATATCTTTGAGGACTCTACTATATTCAGTTTTAGGCTGTCCCTGTCCTCTATGCACTTGTTTATCTCCAAATATTTTAAACTATACATTATCTCTGTTTTCACTGTGTGCTGCCAGTGCTGTTCTCCTAAATGCCAGGCATGCCACTGTGAAGGACTTACTAATGGTATTCTGCAACATGCATCTGCATAATGTGGTTTAATCAGTTTTTCATGGCTGTTAGTAGATTCTGACATAATTACATGGTTACAATTTTCCTTTCATTTATCAGTCCTTTATTACTATTCCACTCTATCCCTTTCATTAAAAGGAAAGATAAAACAGTGTCCTGACAGCACACCAGAGCCTGCCGGGCTTGCATCTGTTAGAACAACTCACCTCTGAGGAGGAATGATCACAGTGTGTCGCTTTCCTGCCTGCAAACTAAGAGACTGCCCTTCTGTGCAAGTGCTTTCTCGTAAGGAGGAAGCCTGTGGCACTAATAACCTTTTAAGTGCAATTTTTACAGATCCCCACATAGTCTGATTGTAAAATGAAAGATTAGCTGTTGCCTGACCACCAGGCTTTCCCCATAAACAAAAGACTGCCCAGGGACCTGCCAGTTCTCCCCAGAAGCTGGTAGTACCTCCCACGGGAATAGGCAGTCTGCAGGAGCCGGCATGGTGCCCTGCAAAGTCCCGCAAAGGTCCCAGTCACCCCCATCGGACTCCAGTTGCAGACTGGAACAAAGCCATTTCCAGAGATGTATTTACAGTGCAGTAATGAATGCTGGCTTCCCATGGCAGTGTGTCTTGCAGTCGGCTTCTCTGGAGGCAAGCACTGATCAAAGCTTTTCATGCTTCTGAAGTCCTGATAAAAACTCTCTCCTATATGCATTCTCTGGTACATGATACAGACTGGTTTCCACTCTGGGAAAACACATTTATCCTCTTTACCCAGCTGCCTATTTCCATTAAGCTTTTATGAACTTAAGTTCAAATTTGCTTGAACCTGGAAAATAGATTCAGAGTTATTGGAGGAAGGCAGACGGTGACTCACATGCTTACAATACAGACCTCATTTCCTTAGGAAACCAGGTTAGACATCACTCTGTTACCTCATTATGGTCCAGTTTAAGTATAAGTCACCTTGAAATGAAAACAATACAAACAATGCATACTTGTATGCAATAAACCATCAGCCTCCTGCTTTCTTGCAAAACAGCTCTAGTAGGTTTGGAGACCAAAAAATTTTTCTGTTTCAGAAGCATCTTCCACACTAAGCCTATTTTTATTCCCATACTCTGAGGTGAGGAGAGACTGCTCTTTTTTCCAATTAATTACAAAGCCCATCATCTTGAAGGCATTTCAGAGAGTGGGCAGCAAGGATATGCTAGTGACAGATTTAGTATGAAGTGGTATGTCATCTAGATAAGGGAAAAGACTTTCTCTTCAGTTCAAGAGCTGCTGTTATTACAGTTTTTTTTTTTTTAATAGTCTCAGAGGAGAGGCAGAAAAAGTGGATTTATATTGAAAGAACTGAAATCTGAGTATTGGTCCCTGACTTGCAATGACTGAAACCTGCTGCTAAGCATCATCTGAGATACCTGTCATAGTAAAAATCTTGAGGGCAAGAGCTCATAAGGCAAGGAAAGTATTTCTTCATACTGTGTTTTAAAAGTGACTTACACAGTAATGAAAATATCATGGAAAAAAATAGAGTGAAGAAGGTCTCAAAGAAGACATCAAAACCTTAATAAAACTAAAGAAGATAAATCTCAAAAGAAAGTAAGAGCCACAAATGTGACTGCCGCACAATGGAATTGAAATATTCTGAGGTGAAAATCAGTTGCTTGTGAGTGACATTTTCAGAGTTTGCTGTGGGGGCTGGCAACAGGAATAGTTTTCTGGATAGAAAATTTCATGTCCTGTCATGAACAGTTTTTTTCTCCGTCTATGTGAAGAGCCACCATCAGTGTTCTTTTCAAAGAACGGAAAACATGGCTTTTTGCCTTATTCTTTGCCAAGTCATTTACATTTGTGCAAAGCAGCTATCAGTGGCTACCAAATCGACCTTTGTCTTTCTTGCCAGTAACTGCTTTCTTAAACAACCAGAGAAATAAATGATTACACAAGACCCAGGAAATGGTCCACTGTACAAAGATAAATGATGTTCAAACTACTGAAATCAGTTAAACTGCAAAAAATAATAAATATAGCCTAGATAGGAAGATACTGATTTTTACAACAAGGAGGAATTCCTTACTAGACTTGAAAAAGAGCAAGATTTCACTAATGGAAATTTCTGCTCATTTTCTCTTGTACATTAGTAGGCATCACACAAGCAAGGAGAAAAACAAGAACCTAAACAATATGGGTTGTCAATGCATAACGTCATAAATTTCATAAACTGAGATAATAAGACTTTTCAAATACATTTGGACCATAGGTTAGACAGATGTATGTTGTGTCCTTATCCTGTGCTTTACAGACTACGAAGTGCCTCTCATATTTACCTTTAGATACACTCTTAACAACCCCACTGTGTAGGCAAGGCACTACTTGACCTACATAAGAGCAGCACAATCTGGCTCACAGCTTGTAATATCTGAATTGTGGTAGATGTAGCAGGAGGCTTTACAAAATTCCTTAATTTCTTTCAAAAAAAAAAAACATAATTTTTTTTTAATAATTCACAGAATCACAGAATGGTTGAGGTTGGAAGGGACCTCTGGAGATCATCTAGTCCAACCCCCCTGCTCAAGCAGGGTCACCTAGAGCACGTTGCACAGGATTGCGTCCAGGCGGGTTTTGAATATCTCCAGAGAAGGAGACTCCACAACCTCTCTGGGCAACCTCTTCCAGTGCTCTGTCACCCTCACAGTGAAAAAGTATTTCCTCATGTTCAAATGGAAGTGTCTGTGTTTCAGTTTGTGCCCATTTCCTCGCGTCCTGTCGCTCGGCACCACTGAAAAGAGTCTGGCTCCATCCTCTTGACACCCTCCCTTCAGATACTTGTACACGTTAATAAGATCTCCTCTCAGCCTTCTCGAGGCTAAACAGGCCCAGCTCTCTCCATGTCCCAATCCCCCAATCATCTTTGTAGCCCTTCGCTGGACTTGCTCCAGTAGTGCCACATCCCTCTTGTACTGGGGAGCCCAGAACTGGACGCAGTACTCCAGATGTGGCCTCAGCAGAGCTGAGCAGAGGGGGAGAATCACCTCCCTCGACCTGCTGGCAACACTCTTCCTGATGCAGCCCAGGATACCATTGGCCTTCTTGGCCACAAGGGCACATTGCTGCCTCATGCTTAACTTGGTGTCCACCAGCACTCCCAGGAAATAATTGCTCACATTTGAGCCTGATCCTGAAAACAACATGCATCTCTCGCTAAGGTGTTAACTGCCATTTGCCCAAAAGCTCAGGCAACCTGCAGGTGCCAGGCATCCACTGCCTGTGCTAGAGAAACTCAAACTACAGGTGGCCTGTTGGACACTATCTTTACTGAATAGACATTTTATATACAGGACTGTGTGCATTCCCCAGCTGCCCATTCATTTGCCAGTGTCTGAAAATATATTTCACTATCCTTTCAAGCCTGTGATTTCTTTAACGACCAATTTCCAAATGAATGACTGAGCGAAAAGCGAATCACAACACAGTACGGTAATAGAACAACAAAAGCATGCTATGCTGATAAAACAGTTACTAAGGCCTAAAATGACCTAAAGTCTTCAGTAGATTCTAAAGAAGAAAAAACAATATGCAATGTATTAATTAACACTTCAGAGCAGGCCACATGTATTTATAGTGGCAAGTTCATTATATTTTTCAAAAATGTGCTATAATTATTTGGTCTCCCTGCACTCCAAACATATGGTTCATTTTCACTCAGTTCAGTTTCACCTGTCCCCTACTGAAAACCTCCCTTACAATTTCATCTAGTACATTTAATGCGCTGTGAGTCTTTGCAGATCATACCTATCATCATGAGGCTGCCTTCTATGCAGCTCTTCTTAACCTCTCACTAAAAATTGCCGCGCGCCAGGCACAGCTCACCCACGATTTGTGCTCTGGGCAGCAGTGCAGGAGGTGACAGGCATTCTGGGGGCACCAGTGGAGAGAGAACATATTTGAGAAAGGTAAAGCGCTTCTTTGCGCAGTACTTGTAGCAGACTCAGGGTAACAGGATTACAGGAGTAACGCTCATCACAAATTCATCAAGTTACAGACCCATATTCACACAGCCATCGTTTTGATGTAAAATACAAAAAGGCCACCTGAATTTTAAGATGCTGAGAAGGCTGCAGCACAGCCTTAGTTCCTCTCTCGTGGATCACGCGCAGGTGTTAGAGCACACTGAAACAGCTAGCACTTCGCCGCAAACTGCAGCTCGCTGTGCGCATCCAGGGCCAAACACTCTCTCTCTCTTGGCTATTAATACAGTGCAAAGGCTTCATGGCTTTGTTACATTAAAAACAAAAGATGAAACAAAAGTAATTCAACAGTGAAATCTAAATTCAGCACAGGCCTGCTTCTGCTTTAAGTTCCACTTTCCCTCCTTTCGATAAGATGAAACCTATGCTACTGTTGGCAAATACTGATTAGAAAAGATGAATACAAATGGTAAAGATCACTGTCTTCTCAGGAAGTGAGTAAAACAATGTCCAGGTTAAAGTATCTGTGAGTGAATAAATGCAAAGCCTAAATTTACAGCATCTTTGGCTGTAAAAAATTGTCTAGGGCAAAATAAGAGTTCTTCACCTGAATTTCCTGTTATTTTGAAAACCACTCAAAGTGCTTTTGAAAACTACATAAAGAATTCAAGCACAAATTAAATTTTGAGATTAACTGTTGATGATGAAACTATTGTTTCTCCCCTATTTTCTGTACATATTTTTATTGAATAAATGATATTTTGAAATTCCTAGAATTTAACTCATATATCCTCCACTGAATCACCTTGCAAGACCTATACATGGATGTCTACTATGCCTGGCAGAAGCCCTGCATTTGTGCTGATTTTACCAGAGTCTTCAAATGTATCAAGTTATCTCTGGGGCTAGCTCTTTCCTGGGTGGATTTCTTTGCCCAAAATAGACTTAAGTCTGAGCAATAACTTTGAAATGGTTAATAGTTTTATGGCCCTATTCAAGTTAAAAACTTGAATCACAAGAAGATGGATAAATAGAGCCACAGACATCTACAATATTTGTTCAAACGTATGGTATTTAAACCATACATATACCAAGAATATGGCATTCTTGGTTCCTCAAGGTCCAAATGTAGTTTAAAACATGGCTGATAAATATGAAAATCATACAAAACATAAAAGTCGAGACTAAATTCAAGGAAGCGTAGCTTACTCCTTAAAATTTGGGCAACAGCAACTTTATGCAGGTTTCAAGCTCTCACTGGAACAAGACGGGGCATTTAACACTACCGCACTGCTGAAGGAAGTTTTGAAATCTCTTTGTTATATGAAAAGGCTTTTCTGCTAGGCTGTCTTTCTAAAAACTAACACGATAAAGAAGAAAACATTACCAAGATATGTGAAAGACAATATAAAATAACCTGTGAGGACCTTAATAATTCCCCTTTCTGCAGAAGGTTGCAGTACCACGCACTAAAGCCACGCGTTGAATGAAGAAAAGCCAGATACTGAATAGATGCTCATTCAGTAAGGATAGCCCGTTGCATGGCCAGGCAAGGCAGAGATCACAGAACCACAGCACGGTTGGGGTTGGATGGTGCCTCTGGAGATCATCTAGTCCAACCTCCCTGCTCGAGGTGTGTGTGCGTGGGGAAATCTTGTGGAAAAACAGATATGATCATGTAAATAAAGACTATCAACAGTACCTATCAAGGAGGTAGGTTAACATTGCAGAGACCTCTTAATTCTGGCTATTCCTCACTTTGGCAACTTCGTTAATAGGGTTTTTTTTTAAACATAGCGATTTTGTATTTTGGTTTGGCTACAAAAAAATCTTTAGTTTTGTTTTTTAAGTAATGTTCTAAATTTTTAGAAAACTAGAAACATAATGGCAGGTGAGAGAGATACTGACACACACACACTGTCAGCTGTAGATTTCAATTAAAGCTGACAGCAATACCAGGTTGGATTTTCTGGTAACCTACTACTCCCCAGACTGTCCTTTTCTGTGTGGATCCCGGGAAGGGGTAGGGACACTTCCCCTGTGGGCTATTTCATGATGGCCAAGGAATGGGGGGATGCAGCATCCTGTGTCCCCTCTAGTCGGTGCTGAGTATTGTGTCCTTGTGGGCACCTGAGTTCCCCCCAGTTACTCTCCCCAGGTCCACTCTTTGCTCCTGGCCAGACCCAGTTTTTGCTCCTTAGTTTCTCACTTCAGTGAGGAGCGAGTGGCCTTCTGGCCCAGCGAGCACTCACTTCACGTTGCTCTATGTTCCTTGCTGTGACACTCAGCTCTTCAAATTGATCAGCTTTTTTATTCCTTTATTTCTTCCCCTACAAACACTGCTTATCGCCTGAGGTCAAAGGTTAATTTTCCATCATCTTGGTTTTAAGTGATTCGAAAACAACTGTCTGACAGGCAGAATTTCTACTGAACTAGAGAAAAAAAATCCCTTCTACTTGACATCAGAATATATTCTCAACCTGTGCTGAGAACTTGATCCCATCACTGAAAATGGAAAACTATCATTCAAGCTGCAGTGCTGAAAATAAACCCAAACATGTGACCAGAGAGAGAGGTAATGCATTCGATACATAGTGCACATAGCACTTGCACTGAATGCCACTTAAGCACCCAAAGATAATCAGTATAAAGTCAAGATGCATTTTCAGTAAAAGGAAGGAAGGGAACGACTGGACTGACCGTGTCCCAATGGAATCGATCAATTACATTTGGCTTGGCAGCCACTATCAGTCCACAGTTCTTTAATTCTCACCCTTAGAAAGTACATTTGAGAGATTGCAGTAAGTGGTTCTTGCAGAATAAAAGTCCCAAGGAAGTTACAACTCAGTACGTTTTTATTACTTAGTAGTAAAAAGCTGCCGCAATAAGGAAGAGCAAATATTCTAAGGGTTGATAGTTTTTTTGTCCCATTTCCTTCTCTGCTGGTCCATAGGTCAAGAACAACAAAACTGCACAGTGATGATCTACTAATTTCCAATTCGCCTTAGATTCAATAGATAGACCTGCCATTATTTTGCATAGCACCCTGATCTTAAGAGAACCATGCTGAACAAAAGTAACATTCAGTATTTAATTGCTGCCGAAAGATATTGCCACAGAGATGCAATGCAAGCTAGGCATGCATACAGAAGTGGGGCTTTCTGTAAAATGGCATGGTATGAAAAGCACATCATGGGGAGGAGGTAGCCATCTATCTTCAAAACAGAAACACAACAATCTCTAGTGTCCTTACTGTATTAGAAAATAACCCCATCACCTGACTTTATTTTTCAACCATCTGCTCTATTAATACGGAAAACTCTGCAAAAATCAAATGTATTTGTATAAACGTTTTAAACCATGGACTACTCTGTGCTGCTGTTTATGCAGAACCTAACAGAGCATTAAGAGTACAAGCTCAGGTTTGGTTACTGCTGTTGATGGTGCTCACTAATAAAGCAAGCGTGATGCATCGCTGCTGTCAGAGCAAGCCAGAAGGCAGAACTGAATCAGTTAAAAACTCCTTGCTCTATACTCTATCAGCATAATTAATATCACTTGGCATAATCAGAGCCTAATTTATCATTTACAAATGACTTTTCAGTTTACAGTTTCATTACCCCCTCAAAGCAAGCACAAGTGTTACTTCAATTTTCTCTTTAGGGGAAAAGCAAACTTGCAACTGTAAGGAACCATTTCCCAGGATCATGTTTGATTTATTTCTTGTTTTATTGTAGGAAATCTAATTACTGTGAATTCTAATTTGATTCTGTTTCTCTTTTCAAACACAGTTTCTGTTCCTTATATCAAAAAAAGGGCTGCTTGTGAAGACAAGGAACACGCTGTGCTGGCCTCCATTTCACTGCTAGCAAGCCCCATCACATTTCCAGTATCCGTGTCACTTATATGACATTAAACAATTCACTCTATCAGCAGAATGGTAAAAGAAACTAAAAAGTGATCTGAAGAAGCCTGTTGGCTTCTGGAAAGGCCTGCAGTCTCCTTTGCCACAGGCACACACAGATGTCTGGTCTGCTTGTTCTGTCTCTCCTGCGTTGGAGCCCAGCACATGGGGCTACCCGACCTTACCTTCTCTTCCTCCTCAGCTGGAGCCTGCAGCACGAGCTCTTAGCATTGGTTTTCCTCATCCTAAATAAAGCTGCAAGGGGCAGCCTCCACATGTCTTCTGCTGTACAACACAGACACAAACATGCAAAGGGCTGACTTCAGAATACGGGTGATATTTCTGTATAAACCCTTGTTCTCAAAGTGCCCAGCTTGTTTGTGGCTTTTGCATTTGGGGGCTTCAGGGAAATGCAACAGCATGTAGTTGACTAGTTGGATGCATTATTTATAACCTTACCAACACACACTGTGGCTTTTCCTCTGAAAAAATGAGTAGGGATTGGTGCCAGAGTGGCAGTTCCCCAGCATGCTATGGACACAGACTGGAGCAGTCACACTGCATGTGAACTACTGCTCTAACCGTTCAGCCTTGCCAGACTACCTGATCGGACTTCTTAGAAACCCTTACTCTTCTCTTGATGTAAGCAGAGACCCAAAGGCTCTAATTAATTTTTGATTTAACCTTGATTAAACAAAGTGTGCAGGGCCTCAAGGTAGGCTAGGAATCCAACCAACTTAGATAGGTATAGTAATTTAACAATTTATGACACAGGCAGCCCCAAGACAATCAGTAACCTATGCAAAAATCTGTTTAGAAATCCATAATTGCTCTTTGTTTCTATTATTTTGAGTAGCCACCTTAAAAATTTGAGGGTTTCTGGCTGCTTCTGTATGGAAGCAAACTCTCCCGTAAAGATGTGGTCCTGGTATATTTTTTTAGGAAGAGATCTTGGAATTAAATTAATACATCATATTTGTGTCTCCTGACCCTAACAGTAAAACTTGGTAACACACCAATTCATGTTTTGCTAGTTCCCTGTTTCCGCTGAAGGGATATGTTACATGTGAAACACATAACATCATTTGGGTCATCCAACAAGCCTCTTTGTACGTACTGAAGTAGCTGAGGTGTCAGCTAGCCACTAACCAGCTGCTACTTCATGAACAAATAGGAGGAATGCATGTTATGGCTGAATAATCATGGGAAATAGGAGAATTATTCCACTTATTGCATCAGGTCATGACCTGGGTGTTTTTCTATATCATAGCAAATACTATTCCTGTGTATGGAAAAGTTGTTTTCAATTTCTAAATAATGTGAAATAGCCCTTGTGCAAGAAACACAAGCACTGCACATGAAAGATGCCAGAGATCAAATATGCTAATAAAAGTCAGTATAGTGTCTACTTACATATCTCTAACAAATTAACTTTGAACAGAACGAAGAGAAAGAAACATATAAAACAAGTGTGACACAACTTTAAGACTTGGTGCCATTTCCATCCTCAATATTGGGTAATGACCAATTTACTTTTACAGGAAAAGGAAAGAAATATCTGTAAAGATACCTGATATGTTACTCCAATTCAGCATTAACATTCACTTCTAGTCTTAAAACTGGAAGATAAAATTTCTCTCTCACATAATTTCTATTTAAACTGAGTTTTTTGTTGTGGCGTACATGGACTTGAAATTAATAAAATGCAAGTCACACAGACAATAAAAGACATTTTCTGTACATTATCTTAATAAGTAGAACACACATCATGAAACTGTAGGTATATATAAGTTCATGGAGTATATACATGGTGTATGTATGTTCTGTACTTACAGAGCAGAGCTACATACAAAATGATTTGCTACACAACCATACAAATTTACCATATCATTAAATTTGAAGGAACTGCCTAATAAATCATTACACTGATTACAAAAAATGTGACTTTCCCATACAGAAATTCTCATTATTCCTGAAATTTTCTGAAGATACATCTCACATTTCTATTTGTATGCGCTGCCTGCTCAATACACCTTTCTCAAGCAATGATAAACAATTTGCCCTGGGCAATTCCATGCAAACATCAATGATTTCACTGTTTTGGTGACTGCCATTTACTTAGAAAAGTTATGAAAGGCAACTGCATGATGACTTCCAAACTAGGCCTTAATGTTTATGAAGACAGTATCAAAACCTTTTCAGGTTTGGAGATGCCATTAATTCTGCGCATTGATGTGGAAGGAACATTTTGTTGGAATCTATTTTGTTCTACTTGATGACTTATGTATATAGAAAGATGAGATTTTGTACTGAACTGCAGACCTATTATGCCTTTCATAGAGTGATTGAAATGATTGTCCTTCCTTGCCCTGACTCATGGAGATTTATGGCATTTTATTTCTGCCTGATTTACTACATCTTTTGCATAGGACAATACCAAATCCAGTCTCCCCTGGAAGAATTCCACTGTTACAGTGAGAGGCTACTGGGTTGCTGCATTTGGTGGCCTTGTTGGAGCTGAGACAGTTCTGAATGAAGATTTCTATCTAGAAGGGAACTATGATCTGTGCAATGTCAAAGTGCGTGTGGGGGGAGAACCATTGACACATCACTTTCATGATTATTTTAATGCTGTTATTTTAATTGTTTAGTTGAACAAGACTCATCTGATGGGGTATGCTAATAACTAAATCCCTTCGAGGGGAATCTGCCTCCATTCATTAACATCACTGACCAAGATTAGTTGCTAGCAAGTTCTTGTGGGAGATGACAGAATAGACTGTGGGGCATTAGCTCCCCCGCAGAGGTGCAGCCAGGTTTTAATGAGCAAGTTCTCTTTCTGTGCAACATAAATCACATTCTTGGGCAAGCAGTGGATTTACTGCCTTTCTTACACCCATGTAAGATCACTTATTATTCAAGACTACCACCAGCTGTTGAGCTTGATGCTGCCACCACTGGATCAGAGTGCATGGCCTGTGTGGGTATGTAGGACAATCAGAATGACTGTAATAGCCCACGGTGGTCTTAAGACCGATGACTCCACAGGCATGCCTACCCCTTGTCGCTGAACTCCAGCAGCAATTTCACACGAGCCTGCTGCTGGCCCAGAGAGCAGCAGTGGCATGGCTGCACAGATGAGTGCAAACCTGCTGCCCCTACCTCACACAGGCTGCCTGCAAGCCAGCTCCAGTTCAGAAACCATAAAGCTGTTTTAGTGCAGCACCTGCATTAGTATGCATTGCTTCTCAGCAGGTTTTACTATTTGAGGCCTTCTTAATTAACACAGCACAAAGGAAGCTAAAGCACTTACACTTGTAAGTGTGTTTGGTCAGAGGACTTAAAAATTCAGATTTGAGCACACTGTTCTTCTGTTTGCTGCAGACATACCTTACAGAATTTTGCCTAGAAATCATTCTCATCACTGTGACTGATGCCATTGACTTTTTTTTAAGGCAAGAATACTGCCAAGTGCAGTATTTATGCTGCAGTTTCTGGGAGATTCCCAAAACCAGTTTCTGCTCATTTCAGTAGCTTATCTCTTAGGCTACTAAGCCTTATTTCTAGAGTATGGACTCCTACAAACACTTCTCACCAGTGACGTCTGGTAACCACACTGCCTGCCTGTTTGCTTCAAGACACCAGACTTTAAAGCTTTCTCTAGTTTCACACACATTTATCTGGATTATTTTGTATTTTCTGTGCTACGGTGTACAGTGTGTGCTCTGCCACTTAATTCCTGCATGTTTCCAGTTCCCTAAACATGTCAAGAACCCATCCAAAGCTTGAGTCTGATAATCTTAACGCACAGATATTATTTGTCAAGTATCTAAGGGACCACCCTCATGGTGGACCAGAACCAGAGACACTCTCTTTGCAACATCCTTTATTTAAGGATAAGGATTAATTATTTGAAGGGGCAATTAATTATTTGAAGGGGTAGCGATGACATGGACAAGTATTAAAAGTAAACAAATGATTATGAGGTTATTTTTCTTGGAAAAAGAATATTTCCCTTTTTCATTGGACTGTGGAGATCCAACTACATTAATATCACATGCTGTTTTGGAAAGAAATGAGCTTATGTGTTCAAACTGGATAGTCCATCATTTTATTCTGCAGGTTCATTATTTATTGATTTACGCAATTTATTATTGATTACTCCAATGGTAGGTAAACCTGTTCTAAACCTGTTCTACAAAACTCTCACAACACATGAAAAAAACCTGTGATGAGAAGAAGATAGGCATCTAATTTCAGAGGTCAGAGACAGAGCAGTGAGCATACTCCTACAGTCAACAGAAATCAGATAAAATTATGCAGCAAGCTATGTTTTGTCCTCTCCTACACTGAATGCGAGCACATAATGTAGATGAAGCATGTGAGAATGGCACACAGCAGTAGGATAAGAGAGAACAGGCTATGATAAATGGGAATGCCTAGTGCCTTGCAAGTGGGAATGGGCTCTGCATCTGGAGAAATCAGCAAAGCTGGGGAGGCATGAGAAGTCTTTTTGGCTCCAAAAGCAAGGAAAATATACAGTCTCATACTGTCTTCACTCACTTCACAAAACCAGAAACCCCACAGGAGTAAGGAAGAACTGAGACCGCTGCCAGGCAGCAACAGAGATGTATGCAAAACAAGTGCAGCAGCCATGTTCCCCCTATTCCTCTCTGGCTTTAACTATCCCTCTGTCCACTAGCAATGCTAGTAAGAGGCAAAACATCACAGGGGCTTCACTGAGATTCATTTGTAAATACTGGATGGTCAGATAATAGATTTCAAGAAGAGTAAGCTTAATAGGCAATGCTGACTGTCCTGATTTACTGGATATAACACAGAAAAAGCATGGCCTATCTCAGTTAAAAGAATAAAACATCAGACTTCCAAAAATACAACCCCGTACAGCATGATAAAGGGACACTGTGAGTTTTGCACATTTCCAAGAGTAACATCCAGCCTCCCCACCCCTGCCCCCTGCACAAGAGAGGAAAGAAAAAGAAAAAGCTACTATTTTGCAGAAAGGTAAGAGTCATCACACTGTTCTAGATCTGGTCAAACATGGACATCCTGGCCACAAGCTCTCAGTGAAAATAATAAATGTATTTTCAGTCTGTCTTTTGGGGGAGGAGCTATAACAACATCACAGTGGAGTTTTGACAATCCAACATGTTTTATACATGGCAAGAAAAAATCCCACAAAAATGGTATTTAATTGTCCATACAGCTCTGTAACACCTACTGAGATACTGTTTTAATATCTTGATTCATTCATCTATGCTTGAAGATTAGGGCTGCATCTTTATGTTATCTTTATAAAGCTAGGTAGTTCTGAAAATAATCCTGTTGAAATCAATGAGATTAGCAGCACAAGCATTTTCAGGATTGTATCATATAGCTAATTATATCACAACTTCCTAGAAGTAGATATTCATTCTCTGTAATACATAAGAGATGTTATTTAACACAAAAATATGAATTTAAATACAATACAAAGGCATTCTGTTGCATGCTTCAGTAGTTTAAGTGCTAAAGTTTACCCATCTGACCTTGCTTGAACCTTGCTGGATGACCAAGTCGAAACAGCCTTGTTCCACGTTACAGGACACTTAAGATTGTGCTCAGTTTACTAATAGTGATATGCCACTGAACAGTTCTGGGACAGGAAGAAAATTAAGCAAATTATTGCTTAAGGTGGTAACGACTGGCAACAGTCTAAAATGCACATTAGGGATATAACTGTAGTTCATACTAGAACAACATTATATCAAAAGGAAGCTCTCAGTATAACTTTTGCTTGAGTGAAAAAGTAATTCCACTAAATGTCAAATAGTCTTATCTCAAAAGGGCCAGATGCACCATTTCATAACTTCAAGAGGCTCATTTAGATAAAAGAAGTTCAAAAAAAGAACAATTGATTATAGTATGCTTTTCACTCTATGCAGTTCTGTAAAGATAAGACACAACTGTCATTAACAGAAATTGCAAATGTACAGATCTTGTCTAAGTGATCAACTTGGAGAGGTGGTTCCACTAGAGCAAGATTTTTGGAAAGCTGGAAACAAATGGGATGATCATGATGCACTTAAGCTGTATAGCAGCCTAGTGTTTATGACACACTGTGTTTATGGGAGGATAATTTAGATCACACAAATAAATAGAAACCACAGTTTTTCAGGACATAGATTAAGGAAAGGGTTTATTCACAGTTGTCAGAAGACAGGGAGGACAAAAAGAGAACCATGGATCATATTCGCTCCAGGTAAAACTCCAGAGCTTCCTGAATTTTGGGAAAGTTTTGATTCAGATCTGTATTCCCAGAAACGGGTTGAGAGAAGAAGGAGTAATCTGAGTGGTATTGCTCACCAAGTGCTGCCTTCAAGCTGTGACAAAAATACTCCTCCACATGCACCTTCTCAATATTTGAGATGAGACTTTTGAGTAAAGGGCTATGTGGATTGCTCCCCACAGATACTACCTTCACTGATACACCTACAATTCCAAACTGCCCTTTTAGATGCAGCTATCAATACCTGGAGATATCACGCTCATCTCCCAATTTTTATCATCTTGAAGAGAGCAGGAAGAAAAAGAGGTTAGGTTTTATCAGAGCCTACTGGTACTTTCAGACAAGAGGAGGACAGGGATGTAGAGAAGAATTCTACCTACTGCTTTTGTCTACCTTTTGTGTTGTTACAAGCAGGAGAGCCTGGAAAACTAAATTAAAAGCCCCAGGATCTCAAACCAATTCTGACCTGTCTCCAGTGCTAACAGTGCAGCCAAGCAGCAAGACTCCAAGTAATCCTGGAGCCTTTCGGCTGCAAGCTCTAGTACAGATGAGTCCAAAAAGCATAATGAAGAATAATCCATATTGAACATAATGAAATTTTAATTCATATTAAAACAAAGAAAATAGTTTCACTGTTTTTTACTTAAAATTTGCACACACAAAATGTATATATCTTTTGACAGACCAGGGTTTTTTTTGCTCCAGTACCTGAAATGTTCTTAATTTCAGACAATTGCGAATCCAAAGCTTCATAGTCCAATATACTTTTACTTTAAGTATGCAGTAGATTATTCATGTTTATCTTAAAAAAGCAAAGTTTTGCTTCTCTACTGTATCTACAGATGCTTAATAAACATTTTCAGAATAATTAATAGAAACTCATAGCTATATAACATCTCACAGCTCATTTCACTGTAGATTCATCAATTTAATTAACAGAATAAATAATCAGATGACTTCCTTCTTATTCTTTATATTTAAATGTGATTGATAATTCCTAATTGCTACAACTTGCATGTACTGTAAGAATCAATCCTAAAGAGATGTTAGGTATATTTTATGCAATTAAAACAAAATAAAAGTGGTCCACAGGAGTTTCTCATTCATGCATTGTCACACGTCTTGCCCTCTAAAGTATTTTGCCCCTTGTTTTTTCTTTTTTTTTAACATCTTAGGTGTATCAAGTAAAAAATCTGGCTCCTAAGATAAAACACGTCACTGGTTCCCACCTGATATTGTTGGGACAATTTATCTAATTTTCCAATTATGTTAATTTATGTAGATACAATCAGCAGCTCCTAACTTCTAACTACATGAGGGTGAGTGGAGGATGGAGAAGAAATTGCCTGAAGAGGAAATACTAGTGCTTAGCAGTCCTGCCAGATACCTACCCATCACAGGAGACATTTTAAAAAGTGTCCCAAGGCACTGCTGAGAGCTAGTGAGAACAAAACATTGATCCTATGCAACAGAGATGATTAGATTAACTTTTGTTATTCAGAACACTGCCTGACCTCAATTCATGAAAGAAGCAAGGTCAAAGAACTGCTACGCATAAGACCAAGCCTAATTTATCAAGAATTAATACTTCTTCATAAATTTATTGGTGAACACAACAGGTTTTTTTTCAGTCCTCCTTCTGATGGATTTTTAAGATGAAGGGAAATCAAATGTCCTTCTGAAATCTTACTTTGTACTGGCAACAGGTAACACAAGGAATCCAACAGGGATGCAGAATAAGTGGGGGAGGGGAAGACAGCAAAGTCTTAGGGTTGCTTTCTGTTCTTTATAATATCCGTTAACACGTATTTCTCTAAGGGCCACCTCCTCCAGTGGGCTCTGGGACCCAGGGATCCCTCCTGCCCGGCCGCTGGAACCTAGCCCAGTGCCCCTTGGGACCCAGGGTCTCTCCGACCTGGCTGATGGACACGGCTGCTGCTCTCCTGTTTGTAACTGCAACCCTAACCCTTAACTCACATAAAACATAAGTACAGGTAGCTGAGTCCCCTTCCTCCTCTCCAGCTAGCAGAGGATCCTCTCTCCCCCAACTTGCTGGCACCACAGACGTGGGGCCACCATTGCCCGAGGTGTGACTCCAGCTGCTGGTCTGGATTCACTCCTGGCACCCAGGCCTGATAGGGCTCACATACAGGACAGAGCGAGATAAACAGCAAGACAGTTAAGAGAGGATTTAATAAGAAGCTAGGCTAGACTGCAGTGATCAGGTACAGGGCTTGGTCACACAAGCATACTGACCGGCAACTGCTTACACGCTACCGGCCTTCTCTTCTCTTCTCTCCCCTCCTCTCTATTTCCCCCTGCTTCTTCCTCACTGATCCCCCTCCCTAAATATTCCATTGAAACTTTCACATAGTCCCACAAGCCCCAAACCCTCACGATTGTCTTTGTTTATCGTTTCCCCCTTTACTTACTGTCCCTTTTGCACTGAAAAGGTCCTTGATCAGATAACTTTAACAGGCAGGCTCTCGCAGTCTACCTGTTAGCGTTCACAGTTTAAGCTATTTCTTTTTGACTATGACAGAAGAGTATTTAATATGAGCCTGATTCCACTTCCAGTGAAGACAATCGGATTAATTTTACTTGTTTCAATCATTTTCTGTAATAGAATTTTCCATGGGCTGATTATTTATTGCACATAAATGTATTTTGCTGAAATGGTTCAACTAATACATTACAGTTGTTTGCTCACTAGATGCAATTATTCATCTGTGTGAATAATAAAACTTTTCCAAAAATGTTGTTAGTATGAAGAGTTCCAGAAGCGTATTTTGAGCTGATTAAAGGTTCTGTTTACATTGCAAACCTCATGCTCCTTAATAGAATTAATATGCAAAATGTATTTTTAAGTTTCCTTGGAACTCTTGGGAGGAGACATGGAACAAAAGAAATACATGGCACATTTTTGTTATTTGTTCATTAGCATTATGGATGGTAACAATTCTTATACAATCAATTTCTTTTATTTAAGTACACTAACAGGCTCCCTGGTCAAGGAACTGGGAAACTGGAATAAAGCACCATCACTACCACTTTTGTTACTAATTCAAGTAACAGGCATCAATTCAGCAGTATATGTATCTAATCTGATGCATGTTTGACTGAATTCTTATTCAGCCAAACATTTTAGCACAGATGCATGCCTTTTGCTGAGTAAGAATGAACTTCAGCATGTTGTTAACCTAAATATGTGCTTAAGCAGATGGCCCAACAGCTATGGTCCAAAAATATTGCTTGGCTTGTTCAATGGTTATAGGACTATCTGCTCAGTAGGTGAGAACCAATGCTGGGAAAATACTTTATCAATTGTATGTGTTGTACACGTGGGCCTTACTGAATGTGAGTCAGGAAAGCAGAAGAGGGAATTTGTAAAGCTGACTGCATAGATCACCTACATGAAATAGAAACTTAAAAATGTGATTTATAATCTTATCTTCATCCTTTTCCTCTTCTAGTCCCCCCTAAATCACACTTGGAAGTTAAGGAAGATCATCACATCACAAAGAATGACAGACTGCCTTTCTAGAAGTCTTTTATCGAGCTGGTAAACCTGAAAATACATTAAGAGGATCTAACAACAGGGAATTCAGGTGGCATTTTTGATTCAGAAATTATTCACAACAACCAGTGGAGACATCACACTTGCTAAGAATATGAGTTAAACTAGCTATAAAAAAGCAAACAGCAAGACCTTGGAAGACTCATAGTTCTTTATACACAGTTTTTTCACCATGTTATCAGTTTATAAAAATTTACCAAAAAGAAACTAGATCAATAGAAAGATTATTTTACTGCTATACTTACAAACGGAATACTTCACTGAATTGCCTAAGAAAGAGGTAAAAACCCTGGCTGTTCTGGTCCTAAGAAGATGATGACTAAAGAAAGATGCATTGAAAGCCATTACTGGAAAAGGAGACCAGAAAACTTTTAAGGAAACCATCATTATTAGTGCAACAGTTTATATACCTATTCAGAAAGAATGATTCAAAGGAGTAAATTAAAAAACAACTCCACAAAAAAGTAGAAAAATGGTGAAAACAAAACTAAACAAAACTACATCCTCAGTTAGGGTTTGGAAAAAACAAAACAAAACAGCACATCACCTGTTCAAAGAACTGCAGAAGACATATTTACCAGTCAAACAGGGTAAGAGCAATAATAAAAAATTTTGAAGAAGTATAAAGGGAAAAATAATCATAAGAACTCATTGATAAGGTTCTAGTGCAAGCAAGCCTTAGGCACAACTTTCTAGTTAAGCACATTCATAAGTGTTGCTGCCAAATCTGAGCCTTAAGTAGAAGAGAGGAAGGGAAAAAACAGCAGCTATTCGGCAGTGGTAAAGACTTCAACAAACTCTGAAAATATGCCTGAAACTAGAAAGTAAAGTATTCATTAAAAAAAAACCAAAAAAGCACCTTTTAAAATCTGTACACTGCTGGATCAAAATCATCTTTGGGCACTAAGGGATTAAAGAAATTTACTGTAATAATGAAAATCACTGCAGAATGTGGTTGAAACTGCTCCGCCAACTGCAGGCCCGGCACAACGGCAGCACGATGGTTAAATGGGAGCAGTCTTCTGCTGCCGGTGGGCACCAGTGCTTTCTGCTGGCAGGGAACGGGTGACAAACCTTTCCCTGTCCCGAAGAGAGCGTCCCCCAGCGACCACGGGTGCCTTTGTCCATTCCCAAAACCACAGTCTTCTCTCCCCGCCCTCTTTCTTGGACCTGTCCTTTTCTGCCCTGACTCCCGGCCCAGGTCCTGGCTCTGGCGGCTGCCTTGCCCCTGACTACGCTCCCCGTCCTCCCCCGGCTCCACCGCCGGCACTCTGATGCCCAGTCTTTTTACCGAAATTCTCATTTCTTTGCCCCAGCTCCCTGTTTCTTGTCCCTAGCCTGCTTGACAAGTCCCAGTTTTACTCTCTTGGCACATCATACAGTTTCTCTCCTCCCAACCCATTTTGCAACTTTCACACCGCCTATATATTCTCCAGCTTCTCGCTTTAGCAAGCCCACCCTGCGGTTTAACCCGCCTTGCTTCCTTACCCAGCCAGTCTCAGTTTTCCCTGGGATCACCGTTATTCCATGTCTCCCTTCCTATATCTCCCCAGTGTCACCACCGTTCCCCGACAGCCTCCTGCTGGCTCCGCATCCTCCTCACTCACCAGCTTCGACCTCGTCGCTCCCTTCCATGGCTCCTGGTTTCAAGCCCAAGCGACCATGTCCCTTCGGGCGCAGACCAGTCTCCCTGCCCACTCTCCTCCCTTCTGGCCCCGTCTGCTCCCACCGAACCCTCAGCAAGCCCAGAGCCCCGCGCTTGGCTCTCTCTCAGCGATGCTCCAAGTATCTGGGTCTCGCAGCATGAGGCGAGTCCCCCTGTTGAGGTGCGCGACCACGCGAAAGCTCAGGGAACGCAGCACCACGGGCAGGAAAGGACTCTCGGAAGCCCTGCCGCGACATTGCAAGACTTGCCCGTTGAGCACGCGTGAAGTATGAATCCTCAATGGAGTACGTAATATGGCCACATATTGATAACGACAGGAAAAAACTTATCCCTGACACAAAGTCTAGACACATTGAAAGAAAATGCCAAAATATTTCACTGTGAATGAAAAAAACCCATGATCTATTTTTTGTTAGCTCTGTTTTTCAGAGTGGCTAAACAATATTTTTCATTTGCCTGTGGGGTTTGATTTCAGACCAAAGCAGATAGCTGGCATAGACCATTTCAGTCAAAATGATGAGAGTTTTGGAAAACTTGCAAACAACTTGAAATACAATTTTACAATGGGAAGTGCTGAGCAAACTTAGTAATAGACTGTGCAACCAGCCTCGTCCATAATTTAGACGAAGCTGAGACTCTGACTAGTACTAAAATTTTGATGATGAAAGTGCAAGGAATATGCAACTTTAAAGGTTATTCCCTAAGTAACATGTGCAGCATACAAAAATCTCTCTTCCTGATGCAGGAAATCTACTTTTAAAAGAAATACCAGTATCGCTTCTTGTCAAGAATGACAAGTCAAGAAAATGGCAACAAAACTCAGTAAGCCTCATATGAGATTGACTTCTAGCATCCAGCTTATTAATGCATATAAGAATTCTCCACAGAGACTGTAAAAACAAATTTGATACCCTGGTATATGTAATGTCCTGATGCTGTTTTCAGAGAAGCTGTAAGCAGTTATATTATTATTTCAGCTTTAGGCTCAGGCTCCCAAGAGAAGAATGATGCTAACATTTTTTCTTTTTCTTTGCACAAGGACAAAATAGCAATAAAATCCAGTTATATCTACCACAGCAACCTTGCATAAATCTCCTATACTATGCTGAGCTGCTATATGTTAAATGCCGTGAGCTTTGATGTCACACATGAGTATTTCTGCATTTTTAGGCCCTAGCAGGCAAGAGATGAGAAGGGTAAAGGCTCGGGGACTATAGCCCACAGTGGGTATTTGCCAGCATATAGGGACTTTTTGTTCAACCTTGCAAAGCTATGGAACTGTTGTGGTTTTGCTTTGAATTGTTTTTAACTGAGGTAGTGAAATAAAGGAGTCTGGCTCCTTTCCCAGGTCTGCCACAGATTACCTGTGCAACCTGTGGCTAGTAATTTTATCTGAATATAAACATATTCAGACAGGCTGATCTAGAGCATGGGATCTTCCAGGGAAAAACAGGTTTGCTAGGGGAAGGAGATGTGGGGATTTTATGCAGTATCTTGCAACCCTAATAACACAACATTTTTTATGCATGTGTAACTCCTATCACAGGTGTTCAGATATTCAGGTAGCTACACTCCTCTGTTCTTGTAAAAAACACGAACAGCTAAAATAGCTTCTCTTTGTTACAGTTCCATGTCTATAAACCTGCAAAAAAAATTGGTTTCTTCCATGCTAAAGGCATGATGATTTATTGGTGTTTGAGTTGTGCAGGATACAGCGGTGAAAGAGTCTGTGTATAATTAATTAGGTAAGGGTGCAAATGGTTGGGAAAAAATTTAGTTTCTCCAGAATTATTTTTACCTAGAGAAAGAAGTGCATTATATGCAGATGTGATCATAATAAGGGTTATTTTAAAAAGCTTAGCTGCCAAAAGTACTCCAAACATACACAAAAACATTTGCACATACACCACATTTAATCTTGTTAGTCTTTACCCCACACAGTTCTGAAAAGGAATATGCTCCTTCTGTGTTAAGTTTATAAATAAATATGAAAAATCTGTATTTTTATTCTCACTTGATTTGTACACCTGAAAAGCAAAACCTGAACACGCAGCCAGAATACACTAAATCTTCAGCCCACCACAAGTGCAGTTTACGCTATAGTTCCATTGTGTACACAGTGTTTTTTTCCACAAAAGTTTTCCCTTAGACCAAATCTGTCACTAGAGACCCGGTTCCAAAATGAAATATATTCTGCTGATATTATTTATCAACAGACAAACACCAGCCAGGAACTTACTACCAGCCGTATAGCTTTTATAGGCTAAAGCAACTGCTGAGGGTTCACATCCCATTTTTGATTACAGCGAGATTAACACGAAGCGGCAGCACTCGGCTCTAGTGAGCGGCTCCAGCCTGACGCCTGATACACCTGCAGATGCACTTACACGAGCCAGGAAAGGAAAGCTAATGTAGCATCTAACTCTATTTGTGCAGTTTCAAAAGGAAACTTTGGAAATATTGTGGAGATCTCCTGCGTCTCTAGTGCAACTGCTGTACCAGTGAAGCAGGTGGTCCTATATGAATCGTGCAGTGTACCAGCCTGACAGTAGGCAAAGGCTCCATGTGGAAGAAACTCTAAACGTATGTAGAAAATAGAGGGGGAGGCATGAAAAAAGATATGGCAACAATGCACAGTTACGACCTTAAGCTTTTCTTTGCATTTTAGTTATTAGATGCAAGACTGGATGCACTAAATAATTCACGTTGCAGCCAGACGTGCAGCCGGATCACAGGACACTCTTAGCTACACGGTCACCGACCCATCCTGGACATTTTGGCTGAGCGAGTGCCACTGTGCCTGGTGGGCTGCATGTACGGTACGTCTCTAGATTGGCAGGGAAGCACTTTACTCTGTGATTTGCTGTCAAGATCGAGTAAAATTGGCCCGAGCGGTTTGCTGGTTCAGTAACTGCAGTTCTGTTACTCTAAAGGCGGGTAAGTTTTTACAACACACCGTACGTGACTAACAGCAGCACAGTCTGCCTCTTCGAGTCCCTTGCCCCACAGGTAATGCCAGCATGTAATAGGGAAGCGCGTGGCCACGTCCGCAGGGATTTTCCCGCGGGAGCCCTTTGCTGCTCTCATGCACGCGCCGAGGGTCAGGCCCACCAGCTCCAGCTTCGGCACGCTCCTCACCTGTTCACGCTGCGCGGAGAAGCGGGGCCTCAGCCCTCCCTGCGGCCACCTTCTCCCGCCACGAGAGCCAGGGCTGCCCATGCTTCCTCAGCGAGCACTTGGCTCGCCGGGGGGTTTAAGATTAGGTCTTCTGCGTCTGCCAAAGCATTTAGCCCTGAGGACAGTACTCAGAGTAAAATGACGGAGCTCTCTGCATAATTTGCCTCTCATGTGAAAAGGGAAGTTCAAGAGAGATTATTATTTTAGGACAGCGTATGAGATCTTTTTGACAGCTGCCCTGATTTACTAACCTGAACCTCTGGAGTAAGGGAATTGGATACTCAAATCTGATGTCAAAAGGAGCCAAGCACCTAATTTTTTTCAGATTCTTCTGAAATCCCAGAGTACATTTTTCAGCTAATTGAAAGCATATTCTCTTTAATTGAAACTCATGAGACACATTTCTTTTTGCTCTGTACAAATATTCTTCTGGACTTCATCTTCCTACTATGTACTAAAATTTACTGTTACATGACAGTAAGATGGAAAAATCTCCAAATGCATGCAGAAAAGAAACAAAACAAAACAAAAAATAAACAAGATTAACAATGAGGAATCATGTTTGAAACACCAACCTACAAAGAACTGGCATCAAACAAAGTTTAATGCAGGTATGCCACATGAGGTAAGAATTACTTCACTATGAGAAGACTAATCCTATAAGGAATTGTAGCAGCTGTGATAGAGGTCATAAACAAAATCATTAAAATATTTTCAACTAAGCTGTGTGGCAGATATGCTTCTTTTCTTCACATTTATTGTTATCACCATTACTCAAAGCTCATATTAAAACAGGCTTTAAAACTAAAATATAGTGTTAACTACTTATAAGACAAAAACTTCTGTGAAGAGCTCTCTTTTGTTTATGACAGAGGAACACTCTTCAGCTATAAAAAAAGTTACCTTTCAAATAAATTAATACACACAGGAACAGCAAAAATGAATTGACTTTACTCTTTTCTTTAGTAAAGTGGTTGAGTTAATTTTATTCCTACCTTCAACCCCTTAGCTCAAAATAAACCTTAAAAATTTCAGCACAACCAACACACACATTCTTCATTACAAAATCACTGGAAACTATCAAAGCTATTCATGTATTTCTGACATTCTGCTCACATTTAGAAAGCATATTTTTTTATTGCAACTAATAACTGACTACCTAGGACTGCTTCCTTTTCACTCTGCTGTGCGTTACAATTATGAAGAGTTTTGTGCCTACAAATCCCTCCCTCGCCAAGCTTAGCAGGAACAGTTCAGATCACCTCACGGTATTCCTGGGAAGACCCACTACCCATCTGGAAGTCTTTCCAAATGTTGCTTTTCCCAATTGAAATCGCAGATTAGAGGGAGGAACAGAACTGGGTCATGCTCACAATATTAGCAGAGAGCTTCCATAGGGGTGTGTTACCAGCAGCTTTGCTCTCTGTCGTTCTTTCTAGTAAACGAGAACTTGCAAGCTTCAGCTATCAAAATCATCACAGAAATCAAAAAGAGTTTTTATCTAAGTGAAGTTCTGCAGGACTGATTAAATATAACTCTAGGATTTCTAGTACGATTTGATTTGCCTTTAATTTTTCATCAACAGACCAATAATTTTTTTAAAATTTAACCCAAAGCATAACTGCTGAGGATAGGTATTTCTGAGAAAAGAAGTAATACCTGCATAATACAAACTTTTTTGCCAACACAGAATAGCGATCAAAACCATGACAGTCCTTCTACCAGCAAACTATCAAGAAAAGAAAGCTACACATCTCCACATATGGGCCTCAAGACATTACTTTTTTTTCTCATTATACCCTCTTTGGGTATAGGACTGCTTTTTTTCAGTTAAATTACCTGTCCCAACGATCTCCAGTCTAGGCTGGCACTTCCAATGTACACATGCTGTTTATCGACAATCCAGAAAGATGACTGAAGCCGACCTTCGTTATATGCTGACATGTTCATATACAACACTTCAGCACCTAGAGATTTAAGGGCACAACATTAAATAACATGGTTTAAAATAACAGAAGTTGCATACATGAAAAAAAGAAACATTTCACATTTTAGGGTCTCAGCTATCAAAACTAGTGAGTGGCATCAATTAGACATACCATTAAGATTTAAGATCAATGATAAACAGTGTTACTGTCCCACTGTTTAAGACCTTACTTAACATATGTTCTGAAAAAACAGGAACAAGGAACATTCCCATGAGTTATACTGTTTACTTATCTTTCTCCCATTTTAGAACCACATAATTGCCATTTTTTCCTGGTATTGTATGTCCTAAAAACAGTTTAAAGTTCTATTCTGTAACTTGTACATGCTGTGTATTATAATAACGAGCTTAAAAATACCGACTCAATTACATCCCCTTCCCGAAAAGCAGGCTCTACTCGTTTACACTGTGGGATGGTTCAAGCGTTTAGCATATAGCGGGCCATCACGCAGAACCGAGCCTGCCAGGGGGGACGCAGGGTGGAAATTAAGCAGTGAGGAAGTAAACCAAGGCCTGAAGTACGCTGCAACTTCACCTAATCCTGCTTATCTGTGACATTTATCCTATCTCTTTGAATTGCACCCTTTTAGTAAGGATTATAGGTCACCAAAAAATCAAAGGAGTGAGGGCCTGTTGGCTCCATCACATGAGTAAGAATGGATCAGGTCTCATCAGTATGCTCGCAGTACTGAATCCAGAATATGTTTAATATTAGATGAGTTCATGGGATTTCTCACATCATTACTGTTCCTTCAGTGCTCCAATGTTTGCAAGATTAGGTGATTAATCTGAAGTAATCATTGCTGAAGGCAATTTAAAGTACCCCAGCCGTCTTCTCACAACATAGTAAACTGGAAGGAGAGAAGTGACAGCCAACAGCAGACTGGAGGGCAGAAACAGCGCCAGCCAGCTGCCATTAATCATTCATGTGTTTTCCAGTACTGTGAATTCCAGTGATGGTGGGATATAAGTTATGACTTTAAAACAGTTCCAGGACATTGAGGGATCTAAAATACTTTTCTTTTTATGTATGTTCATATTTCCGACCTCTTAAGAAACATTCAGGTCACATTTCAAAGTTACAATTACCCATGCTAAATATTTCCCTTTTACAATGAAAACCGCAATTCTCACATGGCTGAATGATCCCAGAAGCTGAGGCATCAAGAAAAAGCCAGATAAGGTGACACTTTTCATGAAGCATCAAACATGCTACACAGGATTTTGAGCAGGTTATGTAATTTGGCACATGGTCTGTAGAATTACATTTTGTGCAATCCAGTTGCCTTTCCAATTTTTCAGACCTCACCCTTCCACATTCATCTGTGCTTGGAAACAGAGGTATTTTCCAAGTATTACTCCTTTGAATGTGTTGCTGCTGACTCCCAATCCATGCATTAATGAGGAGAATTGTGCTCATTAATGAGATAACGTGGGTGAACAGGAGAAGAAACTGGAAAAGACTATAGCAGGTGTTAAACAGTATAAATTGTTTTGTGATGAATAAACAAAACAAAAGCAACTCTTTCTACTACCTAAGAAAAACAGTTCTGTAAGGTGCTAAACTTCTAGTTAATTTTAAACACAGTTTTCAAATAATCAATTTTAACACAGCAGTTTGCCCTGATATTTTCTTTCCATACTTCCATTTGCCAATTAAACAGTGGTATGAATTTAACACCTGCAACACACTGACACCAAATAGGTTATAAATAAAGTGTTGAGATTTTTGTACTGGAAAGGTAAAAGCAGTCTGAAATGATGCTGAACTTCCTACTCATAACTGAAAGCCCAAAATAAATACACTTTGAAAATATTTTTGAAATACTCAGTGCTGAATAAAGATGCTGATTGCCACAGTTACAACAGGAGACTATTTTACTAATAATATTTCTGTTAAAAATATCAGACATCTTTAATAACCCAACACAAAATTCTAAGTGTAAGACCCTAGAATTTGGGGGCAGTTTAGCTATGGGCATGGGCAGTGGAATGGGACTATCACTCTAAAATACTATCTATGCTTCCATTATCAAAAAAGTGCAATGCAGGAAATATCATGCCTACCATTCAAATCAAAACCTGGAACCCATTTTTTTTTGCTGCTGGAAACAGCCAACTCATAAGGCTGGGGAAACAGTATCTCCAAGTCAATTTAAAAAAAAAAAAAGCCATGTGCTGCAAGCATCTATTAGCACCAACTGCTGTACAGCCTATTAATGAGCCCTTAGCTTTTGATGAAAGGAAGCATGCATCAGTATTGATAATTGGCTCTGTTCTAAGAGCCCTTGAAATGTTTTGTTAAAATAGGCTTATCAGGCCTTCAACACAATCCATCATCCCTAGCATGGGCCAGGTCCCACAAGAAAATTAAAATGGACTGATCAATATGTGAAGCCATAACAGAACTCTTTATCACGCTTCAGTCTCAATTACACAAAGCTGTGGGTCTTCAGAGTTCAATCAGCAGGCACAGTTTGCAGGTTTGATTGCTAATATAAATGCCAGACTCTTAAAAAACAGATTCAACAATTTTGGTTCACCGAATATTAAACTCCAGGGTGAGAGCCTGGAGAAAAACAGTGCTGTCACTTAAAGCTCAATTGGATTTGCCAGTACCATAAAATTCTGCACTGTAAAGGTTGGACCAGATTGCCCTTTTCC
This sequence comes from Apteryx mantelli, assembly GCF_036417845.1. NCBI lineage: Eukaryota > Metazoa > Chordata > Aves > Apterygiformes > Apterygidae > Apteryx > Apteryx mantelli. Next base: position 50,701,800 of record NC_089980.1, on the reverse strand, counting down.
TGCAGCACAAAGAACACGGTCAGGATCAAAGTGTGCTTTAAATGACAGAGATATCTCTGAGTACTCTTTCTTCCAGCTGGAGAGGTTCTGAACTCTGCAAAAGGGAGATGACTGATGCAGTCTGCTGATGCCCAGAGGAGCCCTTGCCCTTGAGAACCTGGACTTTCTCTGTACAATGGCAGCAGCCCCTTACAGATACCATGCTGCCACTTGGTGTCTTGCTCGCTCATAGTGGAGGAAGAAGACAGAAGAGAACAGTAGTATTGCAAAAAGACTGGCTTCTGATCCATTTCCCAAAGAGGTTCAACTATCCCAGAGCAGACAGATGGCACGATCAAGTGTTATGTACCATGCCCAGCCATGGAGCATGCTGTTTGGCCTTGCCGTCTGCTCCCAGATGCTCCACTAAGAGCATCGGGAAGGCCAAAAGGCACGCTCCACTTTAAGGACAGGAGCTTAAGGCTACCATTTTTTTCACATACCTGGGTCAAAACACTGTAAGCAGTTAGCAGGAGACATTAATCTAGAGCTCATCCTGCACACCCTCTATTCTGCAAAACTTTGTGTTGTCCAGAAATCCATCTTGGTGCAGTTGTGTTGCAGCATATGCGAGCCGCAGATTTTGTTACGACTCAAGCAAGGTCCCCAGGCAGCTACACAAGCTGGGAGATGGCCCAAGCAGCAGGCCATGGGCTGACAGGGCCTCTAAACTGGAGCTACTGAACAGGCTGCAGAAGAGCACCAGGACGCTGTGAATTCAGTGCCCACAGCAGTCTAGGATATTACTCTGTTGTCCTGGTACGGAGGCAACATCCCTGAGCCAAATCATCTCTCTGGTGGATACAGCAAATCCTTTTGTAAAGAAAACCCAGAAAGAGCAACTGTTTAGGCTGCTATTATCACAGCTGCCTTGAAAGCAAACATGCAAATTCTTCCTGCAAGTTTTCAACAGCACCAGTTACAGGCTAAACTCACTCTGAAGTTAGCAAACATAACGCCCAAGAAACAGAAGCTGCGTTTGCTTGTACCATGGCTAAAATTGTCCTTCTGTCTTCACAACTTTCTTACTTTTGCTACAGAGTTTTTCAAACCGGAGAGAAAGAAATATGGGAAAGGAGAAGCATTTAAGGGTTGCAAGGAGAGCCAGGGCTATCTGGGAAGTCACCGCAACAGTGACTGGTGATTCGCAACAGGCAGAGCAATGATGAAAAAAGGACCTAGAGCCCTGACCTCATTATCCCTGACAGCGAGAAACTGCTTTACAGCAGAAATGGAGATACAGGAGCTGATGGCATGAGTTGGGACTGGATGTCGCACACAATCCCGGGAGAAAGGGCTGTGGAGCCAGGCTGCGCCCCACCCCCCTGGGCAGGAACAGGAGCGTTGCCAAGGCAGAGGAGATGGACGGGGGGCTTTTTAGTACCTCTCCTTCCCCATTTCAACCAGGCAGTGCTTAGCAAGCTCAGATGGCAGAGACACACATGGCATGTGGTGGGAGCATGAGGAGAGGGAATTACACTGAGCTGTTGGTAGGAAGGGGGCGTGGGGAGATGACAGAGGGCTCCCAAAGACGAAGGGGCAGCAGGACGCAAGGAAGATCTATGATATGAGATGAGCTTGCCCAGTGGAAACAATTGGCCAGTGGAAGCAACACTGCTTACGCTCTCTTGTGTATTTGCAGGTTGAACCTAACAACTGCTCCTACACGATATCCAATCCACTATGCATCTTTCAGCCACCGTCTCCCACTTGTGGCCACCAAACTGACCACAGTAGTAACAGTTGTTCTCCTCTGCCTACTCCGTTCTTGATGTTCCTTCACTCTCCTCATCACCACGTGCCTATCCTTTGCTCACAGTATGTTGTTTTTTTCTCCTAAATCTGTGTATTCCCAAGCAAACATTCTAAGTAATGTGACCTTTAAAATGGAATCTGAGAATTTGAGCCGCAGCCTATTTTTTAACCCTACTGCTGACAGACATTTGGCACGCATTTGATTTTCATCTATGCATTTTGGAGTGTGGCCTCAAGCCAGAGTCAAGAGCAGACTTAACGAGTCCATACCGTGGATCCCAGCGCTCACTTGAGTGCTGCACACTTAAGCACGACCAGCGTGTCAGCACCCAGTGTGGTGCTGTGCACGGTCTCTCTGGGAGGCTCCCACAGGGTGGGAGGCAGCACGTACTGTGCTTGCCATTGCTCCAGAGAGCAGCTGCGCTCTTTCAGCTAAACAGAATTTTCCGAGCAGTATAGATGCAGTTAATCATCACGTGCTAGCTCAGAAAGATCAACAAGAGATCCTTTATTACCCCGAGATGCACAACTCATCTTTTAAAATACAATTTGCTCACTAAGAAATATGGATGTATGTGTATATATGTATATGTATGTGTGTATACATATATATATATATTCCCCCCCAATCAGTTTGCAAAGGGAACATCTCCTTCCCCACATTTTTGCAATAGGTATTTTCTTTTTTTTTATTTGCCTTCAATTACAAGCCTTAGCACAAAGTGCAGCTATGAATATTTTTTTTCTACAGTGACAAAAATCCAGAGTTTTCCATACCCTGCTCAAAAGTGGCAGAGTAGCTGTCTCATATTGGACAGACACAACTGACCCAAGCAGAGGATCATATCTCCAGGAATTTTTATGCTTTTTTTTCTTAACTGCTTGTGAAAAGTCTGGAGTTGTTCCAGGAGCTCCATTAGTGTGACCTGTCAGCACTCAGAGGAGGACAAGTACAAAAGCAGAGGAAAGCACAACTTGACAATACAAAGTTATTTTTACTACAGCTCTGAATGATTAAAAAGCAAACTTTAAACTAGACTATTCACTATTTCTGTGCTCTTTATGGAATACTGGATTTGAAATGCAATTTTAAAGTCTGCCTGGCCCCAGAAGGATTAATCATTCAGACTTACTTGAAAGAGAGCACACTCAAGGACTTTTAGGGAAATGTCTGATGGTAATACCTTAACTACAAGTTAGTTGTTTTGTTCCCATTCCCCTCCTCTCCTCACACACACACCTCTCCTTTTTCAAAATTGCCAAGACTGAAGCCTGCCACTCCAGGATCATACTCTATTCATCATTCCAGACCCGTAAAGAATTTAAAGAAACAGAGTACAATAAAAAACCTTGCTACTTTTTCTTTAGCAGCTCCATATGTAAATGCCACCCACAAAAAAAAAAGAAATCATAGTTACTCAAAGTAATCATCTCCTATTAACAAGCCCAAGCAATCCTCAGAAGGCCTTCTCAACACAACCCACGTTCACAGCACCTTGATTTGACGTGGCAACCTTAAAGCGTGACACTCAAATGATCTATATTACAAAAACCGCTTCCATCTGCATGACAGACCCCTTGCTCCCAATGTACAACTGGCCATAAACAACGTGCACACGCAGCTTCTCAAAATAACACTGGGCTTCCAATCTTAATGCTGACTGTAGTAAAATGATATTGTTTCTGATGGAGATATTTTCAAAAAAAGTTCCTGTGTTGCTCACTGCTGTATTTTAAGTCACCCGAGGTCACCGATACCAAGATGTTTTTGGGGAAATTGGAGCACTGGGCAGGAACCTCTGACTGTAGGCCCACAGGCCCCTGCAGCCCGTTTCTGAGGGACACGGCTCCCCACCACTGGCCCCTGTATGGACATGGAGGGGTTCAACTGTCCGGGGCTGTGGTGCAGCTAGTTTGGGGTAACGGCCCCAAAAGTAGGCTGTGCGCTGAGTGCTGCCACCATTCGTCTCCCCTGCCACATCAAGGGTCTCCCAGAGGAGTTACTGAGCGTGAGGAGCATTTCAAAACCAAGCTCCCTGACCAAAAACGAAGTAGTAGTGAATGACACGCTTACACAAACATTTCTTTTAAGAGTAATAGTGGCACATACAGATCTTGTTTTCAGCAGCCCATCTTCTTCCCTCCATCACCTCCTCAGCCGTGCCCAAGCAGCTTTTTGGGGGATGAACTGGACCAAAAGATTGGATCCAGGTTAAAAATAAGTAAAAAAATAAAATGGTTATTTCAAATGCAGACCTGTTCACTAGTCCAGCTCACCACGTGGCTGTAAACAGTTTTCTTGACACAGCTGAAGGCACACAGCAAGGATGGGAAAGAGCGGCTGGTGCTTGACTGGGTACAAGAAGGTGCAGGAATCGCTTACGCCAATGCTGCCGCTTAAAGATGCATCCACATAATCATAGCCTCGGTTACTCCGAAAATCAGGCTTCTGAGAAGTTCAGGCTGGAAAATCCCCACACTAGTCTGCCTTTTATCTTGCACAGCCATTTGCACTGTGCTAACAAAGTGGACAGGAGGGCAAAACTGGCATTTGCTTGGGCGACACTTCCCACATGCTTTCGCAGGGGTTTGCAACGACACAAAAGATCCAGGAAAAAGTGTCAGGGGACCCTCACGTGTGCAGAGTTTGTTCATTATATGCAGGAAGGCAGATTCTTGAGAACAAAGGAAAGGTCAGAATTAATTTCTTTCAATTGCTTGTTTAACTTCAATGACATCTTTTTCATAGCTTGGAAGCTAGCTAGTTCCCAAGGTAACATCTATCTAAATATACTCTTACAGTGGCTTCCAAGATTTCAGATGTTGGCCTTTGTTGTCCTAGTCCAAGTAATCAAAATACCAATTTCTCAGTCAAGTATCCTGCTGAAGACAGAGTTCAGCATAAGAGTGTTATGGCTTTCACCCACATGAATGCATTTTTCATTGCCTACTTCGACATGTTCAGCAGAAAAACGGACACATAACCAAAACGCTTCCCCCCGCCACGTGTCACTGAAGAGACGAGAGGCCTGACAACACTTCTTTGTAACATTTACCCGCGCAACAGAGCGTAATTTCTGACTCACTGAACAAAACACCAATGGCTTACGTTAGGGCAGGGCGGGCACACCGTGCCAAACAGGCCAGCGTGGAGATAGGAGGTCTCCTCTTGACCCACAGAACAGATACAGCACAGGCACGCTCTGCTCCAGCTTTCCTACAGACACTCAAGCTAATCAGTCACGTGTGAGCATGTTTAATGAACCCGTTCACAGAATTCTGGACTGCAGACAAGGAAGGAAGTCATAGCAATACGGGCCTCTGGTCCCTCCAAATATGGAAATCCAGTTTCCAGAGAAAACCCATGGCTTTCTCCTTTTCATCCGCAAGATACAGAGCTTCCATGAATCCCCAAACTAGGGCGACTCCATAAGGAAAACCACAAAACGCAGTGCAGGCACATTCACGTTAAAAACAACAACAACAACAACAACAACAACAACAACAACAACAACAACAACAACAACAGTATTTCGAAACAGAATTTGAAACCCAATATCCCTTATTCCAATGCAGAATACAAAATAACATGAATTTCAAAAGTAAATTAACCTTATTAACACCTATCTTGTCATTGTGCTGTAACAGTTCTCTTCTTTCTTCCCATTTACCTGTCTTAAAACCTGTGACGTGTGCTTAACTTTTTATGTTAGTTTCTTAATTGTTAGGAGAATTTTGTATTTTACATGTCCTACCACAATAGGTCTATTTTATTCTTAATAAAGACACATTCATGTCACCAGTAACATCGTTGGAAGGCAAACACTGCCACCCAGTATGTACTTGATAAGCAAATACTCCACAAAATGCAAGCAGCCACCACTAGAGTCCATTATATGAAACAAATCAGGATGGCTGATGTACTTCAACTCTATGCTTTCCCACCTGGATTTGGAGTTTGAAGTCAGTGATTTCTGTACTATTAAAACCTGCTATAGAAAATCCTACCCTTGTTGGGACAAGGTTTAGGACTCTAATTTTAGCTATTTGTAAAAAAAAAAAAAAATTGAGTCTATATGCCTAGGAATTCAGCATAACTTAAAGATCCAAACAGCTTTTGCTCGCTGTATAGTGATTTACTGAAAGTAGCAGGCATTTCATGTCTTTAAGTTTTTAACAGATTTTCCTGTGTGATACAGCAAACAATAGAAATACTCATGTTTCGCACAGACATAACTGATGTATTTTTCAATAAATTTTTTACTTCTTTAAGAGCTATTTCATCTATTTCATATAAACAGTAATAGCTTTTTTGAATAACACTTTGAATGATAGCACTGCTGATCAGTTCATTTGTTTCCCCCTAACAGAACTCAGCATTTCTCTAGAAAAATAACAAACTAAATATTTCCTGAGAATAAATGTGTTCTGCGAGTATGACGATTCTGTAGAGTCTATAACATAACTTTAATTTTCTACATCTTTTTTGCCCTCCATTATTGGAGAGTAGGCTGTTCATTTACTAGACGAAGCTATAAAAGTGATTGTTTCACAGATTGGGAGAACTAATTTTCTTACTTAGTTGATTCAGGCGACAAAGCATATTACTGCTTCAAGAAAGACCATTATACAATCAGTAAAAGCATTACTGAAGTTGGATTGTGGTTTTCTCTCTTTGCCTAATTATAATTGCATAAGTTTTTACTATAAAAGAAAGCTATTTTAAATATAATAGAGAGAGTAGTAAATTCACACACTGTTCCCCCCTCCTCCCAAACTCTCTTTTCTTTACTTAGATTAGCACTATGAAGAACTAGATTCATTTGTGTACTTCCTAGATGAAACAGCCTAGAATTCAGGGACATTCTTTCATCTCAGCATATGAGGATTAGAATCACAACCTTCTATGAATGAACAAGGCTAACTCACTACAAAAAAAAAAAGCACTGACTACTTCGTCTTTCTTTTTAACCTATCAACATGATTGCATTCGGATATTTATGCGTTTCAAAACCTTTAGTATTAGCATCAGTCATTTCTAAATGTGTTGATTAGCGATAACAACACTTGCGCAGTTCTCCCCGAAACGTAGTGCTCAGACCATCTATATGTATCTATCTTTGGGTTATGGCAGTTTCCTTCCCTTGAACCAGAAATCTCAGTGTCAGATTGACACAGGCCAGCTTTGGGGGCTGGCACTGAAGTCTCAAAAGCAAGGGACTCTCATGTTCTGCTATTCATTCCTCTCGACACTTCCCCCCACCTCCTGTCATTATTACTTATCCTAAGCCACCACTTTTTATTTTTATGATACCTTCATAATAGATACTGAATCTTTTCCGCACTTTCATTAACGGATCCTCTGAGCAGCTCTACATTATCATCTGCAGGCTGGAAAAGCACAAGAGAGCTAGGTGACTTGGCCACGGCCATACAAGGAAGGCAGCGGCACAGCCAGAACTAAACCTGGGTCTGCCACTGGCCCAGTCATTTCCTGCTACTTTTTCTCACTTCTCTCTCAGCATCTTTCCCTGCCTCTTTCCTTTGATCCTGTCCTATTATTCTGCCAAGTCAGCCTTCATTTTTTTATTTTTTTTTCTCTCCTTTTGTCTACCTTGCCACAAGTCCACCAAGAACCAGCCTTGCCTTTTCTTTTCAGGTGTTTTTCTAAATTACTTAGTTTTCTGTTTCTGCCTTTCACTTTCTTTCATCTGATTAATTTCTTATTGATCTTCCATTTATTTCATTTCCCCCACTGCTTCCTCCCACCACACACTTCATTCTTCCTCTCCTTCACTCTCTCCCACTTCTTTCTCAGTTCATCATTTCACTCTTGCCCTTGCCCACTTATTCACTATTTCATTTTTCACATATACTCATTCAGTTATTCATTCACTCCCCCATTCTGCACTTACCTGAAGAACATATTTTATTCTCCAACTACATGAGCAGCATGATAAACTCTCTAAGCCCTTAGAAATAAGTCTGTGGAAAGCAAAGAAAGATTCTTCTCAAAGTTTTAGGGTTATTCACAGATTTGGGGTGCCTAGTCTGGTTCTTATTTTATTTGGTACATGCTAGAAGTCCTGCAGGTATTAACCTGTGATATAATTATCTAAGGTAGACAAAGAAGATTACTGACTGTTGTTGCAGATTCGGACTCTGGGAACATCTTCTTGCTTTCTTAGTCTGCACAACAACTGAAGCTGGGCTTTTGTTTCTTACCATGGGTCTAAGGTTCTTAAAAGAACAAGGCATTTTGAACAGACATTGCAGCTCTGCTGTAGCATGAAGAGTCTTGTGTTGATTTACTATTGTTCTGACCAGCCTGTTGGATGCGTTTTTGGAGACTTCATCAATCTGTTTTGGATGCACAGATGCTTCATACACTGAAATGGAGAAATTTTAAAGAGACAAATGGATTCTCCCTAGTGTCACAAGCAGAAAAACCCATTTAGTGCACTAATGAAAAATAAAAAGCATGTGAAAAAAAAAAATGCTTTGCTGCTTATGCCTTCGAGAAAATATATGGGGGACACAAGCGACAAGCCACAGCTTGATGATAAATACAGCTGAATACTGACATGAAGCATAGTGAATGCACAGGCAAGGGGGCAACTGCTGAATTAAAGCAATGAAAGATCAAACTGAAAGCAATATTAGACATCAACAGGGCCATATGAAGCACAGGAGACCATTATGCTGTGGGGTGGAATCTGGACCCTGAAATAAAGCACACTGTTGCTGTAGAAGCTGTATTTTGTGTGTTACAAAATACAGAAGGAATGGAGCAAATAACACTACGATTTGAGAGAAGAAAGAAGGATAGTCGCATATTTAAAGCAGCTGAAAATTACCAAGGATATTTGGATCTCACAGCGGATGTGCCACAAAGCTTCTCTGAATGAGAGAGGGCAGACCAGGTGCACTTCTCATTTTCTGAGGACTTAGTTTGAGCCCTTGGGATCTAATTCTGTTCACAACAACACTGATGTGTGTTAAGTGCTACACAATGATAAATATTCTTAAAAAACAACAACAACAACAACAAAAACAAAAAAAATCCCACCACAGATTGTGTGTGTCACAAACTGACATCAAAATAAGTGGATGTTTTGATACTTATCTGTGTCTTACTTCTTCATCTGTAAAATGGGAATAAAGCTACTCCTCCATCTTATGTGAACACAATGAACATTTATTTTTGACTATTCATGAAGCAGTCTCATTTCCAAATTGAGCATCACAGAAAAAAAAGGAAATAAGTCTGTCTCCAGATGAAGCCCTGACCAGTGTTCAGTAAGTGAAAGATGAGACCCTACAATGAAAATCATAGTGAAATAAAATATTTTACACATGGTTACAAAGGAGAATAAGTACACCTGCACATTAAATTTGATAGGGTCCAGTGGGAAAAAGAGCATGTCATATCCAACTAAAGTCTGCGTCATAACTGCAAGACAGCTTGATGGCACAATATGATGCAGAGAATATATTTTTAGATACCATAAATGACTGCTTCACGGACCAGTTAGAGAACCCACAAGCTCAGAAGCAAGTCTTGATTTATTTTGAGTAATGCAGAGTACTGATTCAAACTGCAACTATCAAAGAGCCCCTGCAAGGATGACCACACTGTATTCAAATTCAATATCCTTCTAGGAACAATGTCTGCATCCCAGAAATCCACTGTGGTAATATTTAACTTCAAATAGAAGACCTTCATAACACAGGGATGTATGCTAAAAGGAATTTCAAGGCCAAAAAGAAGCATCTTTGCTGGTTTCCTTGTAATACATGAAAACACTTTATTAGAAGCTCAGAGTAAATGTGTATGATTTCCAAACCAAATATCCCTCTCCCAAGAGATGATGGAAGTACAGTTAAAGAACAGGCTACAGAAGAATATTAGAGATAAAATGGCATCCTTCAATAAGTAGATTCCAATCCAAGAGAACAAAATTAAAAAAAAAAAAAATCAAACTCAGGTAAGCTAAATGTGAAACTATGATAAAGCAAATCAAAAAGATCTTGAGGAACAATGGATAGTGAAGTTGCAAAACATGTTACTGCTATGCATTTTGGATGACAAAAATACCGATAAATTCAAAAGCGATTGTAAAAATTAATGGAGAAGTCCAAACACCACAATGGACTGTTAAATAGCATAATAAGAGAGTTCCTAATCTACAAATCGCAATCTGCTAATCCTCACCTTGTTTTAGTTGTTATACTCTTTCCCTATGTATGTGGTTCTGATGACTCCCCAACAGTACCGATGACAGACCTTTAGTCTGCTTCCTTTGTCTGATGGCTCAATATAGTTGCTCTATAACCCTTTGCTTAGGAACTCTTACTTTTGAAAGCTTGACATTGCAACCTTAATAAAGTTCTTTTGACTTGACTTTGTATAGATATTATGCTTAGTATATTATTAGCTTAGTATAGTTATTATTTAGTACTATAACAGTGTTGATTTTTTTTCCCATCACTTCATACAAACATGGCTACTGAAATTAAAAGCATCAAGAGCTGAGACCCGTTTTGTTTTGAGTCACTGAAGTGATTATGAATTTCTGCACTATATAAAAACTGGTATTTGCACACTATATATAGTTAATATTCTGTCTGAAGGTAGGAAAAGATGCTGAATGTACTTTGCTCCCAAGCATAAGCATCAGAGACAATCACTCTGCAAAGGTGTGAAATGACAGACGGAATGACAGAGAGTAAATTGGAAGTATCGCTCCGGGAACTTTACTTCCAGATGAAATATCTTCAGAACAAACTTAATGTAATTTACTTTCCAACCATTAGGCTATGTAAAAATTCATGAAATACCAAAGTGCTGTAGAAGCCTAACATTAATTTAAAAAGTGATACAGGATTACCAGAAAGATCAGCAATAGCATAATATGACAAGTCCTTGTTACGAAGATTAAAGCTTGGTAGCTAATACCATATAAGATGGCAAAATTTGGTCACAGGAGTTTACTTTATGGTTACTTACGGCACAATCTTGTTCTAGGCAGTAAGTTTTCCTATGAGTAGCCTTTCCAAAATGTTCACCAAAATGAAAACTAAATGGTGCAGTGTCAGCTTGATTTTTTTTAATGCTTTTAGATGCTTTTGCAAACTTCTTGTATAACGCTAAGTACATAATACTTTAATTGCAGGTTTGAAACAGAAGCATTAAATCTATTGAGCTAAGCAGCAAATATGCAGCTTAGAAGAAGGTCCAAGCGTTGGTGCTATGTCACTTCAGACTATGCTTTTCTGTGAGCTGCCCAGGTTCAGAATCGCATTTCAATCTAGATGATGTCAAAAACTTCAACGAAGTGAGAGACCACAGACTCACTGTCACTGGGAAAGCTGAAGCATGCTCGCTCACAAGCAATAGCACGCAAAAATCCTACCAATAGCATCCAAATCCTACCAGCAAGACTGGAGTGTCTGGCCAAAACAAATTTCTAGGAAGTCAGTGAGGTTTCAAGTGGATAAGAAACATTTGGGATTATGTAAAGGACAAAAGACAAAATTCACTCACAATAAATTAACCTGATCTCTTTGGGCCACCATGTAAAACACCATTGGCCTTCATCTCTTTTCAGTGTGAGACCACATTAGCGTTTTTGTAGCCAAGAGAAATCACAGGGCATGAACATTTTTGCAAAGGGAGCACAAAATCACAGAACAGTTGGAGTTTGAAGGGACCCCTGGAGATTGTCTGGTCCAACCACCCTGCTCAAGCAGGGTCACCCAGAGCAGGTTGCCTAGGACTGTGTCCAGTCAGGTTTTGAGTACCTCCAAGGACGGAGACTCCGCAACCTCTCTGGACAAACTGTTCCAGCACTCAGCCACCCTCACAGTGAAGTGTTTTCTTATGTTCAGACAATTTCCTGTGTTTCAGCTTGTGCCTGTTGCCTCTTGTCCTGTCAGTGGGCACCACTGGGAAAAGTCTGGGTCTGTCCTCTTTACATCCTCCTATTAGACATTTACAAACATTGAGCAGATCCCCCTGAGCCTTCTCTCCTCCAGGCTGAACAGTCCCAGCTCTCTCAGCCTTTCCTCATATGACAGATGCTCCAGTCTCTTAATCATCTTTGTGGCCCTTCGCTGGACACGCTCCAGTAAATCCATGTCTTTCTTGTACTGAAGAGCCCAGAACTGGACCCAGCATTCTAGATGTGGCCTCTACAGTGCTGAGTAGAGGGGAAGGATCACCTCCCTAGTCCTGCTGGCAACACTCTTCCTAATGCAGCACAGGATATGTTGGCTGCCTTTGTCGTGAGGGCACATTGCTGCCTCATGCTTAACTTGGTGTCTGCCAGCACTCCCAGGTCCTTCTCAGCAGAGCTGCTTTCCAGCAGGTCAACACCCAACCTGTACTGGTGCATGGGGTTATTCCTCCCTAGGTGAAGGACCCTGCACTTGCCTTTGTTGAACTTCATGAGGTCCCCCTCTGCCCATCTCTCCAGCCTGTCCAGGTCTCTCTGAATGGCAACACAACCACTGGTGTATCAGCTGCTCCTCCCAGTTTGTATCATCTGCAAACTTGCTGAGGGTGCATTCAGCCCCAACATCCAAGTCATTAATGAAGATGTTAAACAATATTGGGCCCAGTATTGACCCCTGGGGAACACCACTAGTGACTGGCCTCCAGCAGGACTTTGTGCTGCTAGTCACAACCCCCCGAGCCTGGCAGTTCAGCCAGTTTTCAGTCCACCTCACTGTCCATTTATCTAGCCCGTACTCCATCAGTATGGCTACCCAACAAATATTTTCCAAGCTCAGACAGCCCTGGCGGCTCTCGCCAGCTCTTCCAGTAACTATAAGTAGGAATCTGCATGCTATCCCTACGTTGTAAAAATGTAACAACTGATTCCTGCGAACAGCATGCATTATTGGTTCTTCCATGATAAAAAGTGCCAGTGACTCAAACCAACAATTGCCATACAAAAATAATGCATTCCAGCATGTCATCTATCAAGCATGATTTTGGAGATGCTCCCTGTGGTGTGAACTCACTATGTTGGACCTGACTAGTTATTACTACACAAAAGCAATTTGGCTGTTCAAAGGATGGCTGGATTACCAACCTTTGTAGCTGTCCTGGAGCTTACAAAACAGAAGCATGCCCATTCCTGCCAAATCCATGAATACATATGCATTAGTAACATATTCAAGTGCAAAGAAATTTGCAGACTGTAAATACATACCAAAAGGCAGATCAACCTACTGTGCAAGACTTTTCCAAACAAATTTCAAAGGAGAAGAATTATGATATTGTTTCTGCTAAACACCTAGTGCCTTACAGTACATCTAGCCTTAATTCATCAAGGGAAAGTGTAGTATTATATATCTACATTTCTTTGAATTGATGGCTACAGATATTGGAAAGCATATGACTGATATTTCATAAAGAAGAAGTACACAATACTAATGTGGGGGTACTGTCATTGGGAACACCGTCACTCCTCCCAGCAGAGGTATGCAAACAAAGTCTACAGACGTAGATGCTGTAGAATTTAGAATTAGAATTTATTGCCTGCATATTTGGCTACTGTGGACACAAATCGTTCTTGGCTTAAATGAACTTTTCTCATCTCCCTCTTGGCAAAACAAGGCAGTACAATCCAAGGACCTGTCTGCCATTAGAATTGCAGTTACAGTGGGGTTTTTGGTGGTTTTGCTCTGTGGGCTATGGATGTCACAGTTTTATACTGCTAATTCTCTAATGCTAGAGAACTCTGTAAGGCAGGCCATACTGAAATCTTCTTCAAAGTCGGTGAGTTTCAGACTCACAAGAGAAAATAAGTTGTTTCACACTGCAATCTGACCACTATGGAGCCTAATTTGAGAATTTTTTTTTGTCTAGTGGAAATTCTATTCCCAAATTAGGTCTTCAGTTTTCTATACAACTTACAGGAAAAACTGAACTATCAGCAGCTTATTTTTTTGAGCTACAAGACTTCTAAACTAGGTAGTAGGAAATGCCAAATATGTAGTTTCAGTTCTTCATTCCAAATTGCACAGAGGGACCCATTCTCCACTGAAGTTTCAAAATACTGTCCTGCAGTTAGAAGCTTAAAATGATTATTTTACAAATAAGGATAAGACACTCCTTTCAAAATATGTCTGGGGGAAGCAGAAGGAGCAGCAGTAGAACAAAGATTGGAGCCAGGTTTCTTCCATCTCAAATGAATAGATGACTGCTATGGAGTCATCCTTGAATAGAGGTAGAGATTTGAGGAATTTCTGTAAACTGGAAGAGATCAAATATGAGGCACCGAGGGAGTTCCACTACAGAATACTCTCTAGCAGCAGTTTCCAAACTCTGTTTTACTAGGTTTAAGATCTTCAGTACTAGTTTAAACAATTTGATTTCTGTCAGGGCCTACAGTGCCTGGTAAGGTAGGCCTTCTCTCCTCCAAGTCAAGAGTTTGGAAACCATCAGACAGAAGGATATTTGAACCCAGGTCTTCTGCAACTCAGGCAGATGTTCTGTATGTCAAAGACATTTTGTACATCTATACACATCTCTGAGACATTGCATAAAAATTCTACTTACCCTCTCTTTTCAGCCATGTTTTATAAGGTTGGACATGGCCTACCTTACACTACAGGATCCAGCTCCCTAACTGAAACAAGTGAGAAAAGATTGCTTATAAGTCCTCATGGAATTGAGGCATAAAACTGATGCTGAACATTTCCTTGATATCAAAACTTTAGCGGATGTGTGCACGTTCAGCAACATAAACTAAGGCACAAGGGAATTTAGGTTCGTAAACAGAGAAGTGTTTCCCAAAACAAACAAGCAGGAATTTCTACGTGTCAGTGCTGCCTGGATGTTAGGTAGGTACCCGAACGCTTAAAGCTCCCATGTGAAACTGGTAACAATTTCCTTCTTTTAAGAAAGGATGCAAGTAGTTTTGGAAATTTTGCTCTGTATTTCTCACTATGTAAAACTCCGTCAAAGTTATTACAGAGGTCCTAAGAAGTGCAAAACATAATGAGGTCTTTCATCTTGGATTTGGCTCTGAGATTGCTTGTCACAAGTTGAAAGTTGCTGAGAAAATATGAAGAAACAATCTCCAGCAGCAACTAATAAAACTTAAATCAAAGCATGCGTCTACTCTACTGTGGGTATCTAAGGTATATGAAATAGTAATAAAAAAGGAACAGGGCCTGATTCACAGTAAATCAAAACATAAAAATGAATTTCAAATAGAATGCCAAAGGCTTTGCCAGTGCAATTTTCATTAGATGCCTTTTGAACACTCTCATATTTTAAGGTAAGGCAAAAGCAGAGTTTTAGAAAATGTCAACACTCAAAATCTGAAAACTCCAAGGGAATAGAGGAAGAGATTCCTCCTCCCACCCCCATTCTCTTTCCCCTTTTGTTTAACTCTGTGAAGCTCGGATCTTAATTACTTGCTTCTTTCAGGAGGACATTTTTCAAGTGAAAAAATTAATCTATTTTTGGTACTGCTGAATTTTAAGAGAGCAGGAACTTATCCCAGTTCCAACACCCTTCCTCTCCCACCTTCTTACAGCATCTGGCCTAGGAAAGACTGACCAAGAAAGCAATGGAGTTACAACTCTGTTTGATGCCTTATGTATAACCATCAACAGAACTTCAGCTCTCAAGAGCACTCTTCACACTCTTACGAAGCATCCATCAGATGTTATTGTTTCAATGGTACTGCACAAGTTATTTAGTTGCAACCATACAATTAAGGCAACTTCAGAGTTCAGTGCACATCTCTCCACTGTCCTGATTCCACACATGCAAAGTCAGGCATAACAATGAGAAAAAACAATGAGCAGAAATAATCAGATCATTGCCAATATGGCAATACTGTTCTGGATAAACCTTGTATTGTGTTATCAGCCACCCATGTGGGATTTCCCTTTCTTCCTCCTTTGCCCCAGTGCTTTGAAAAAGATTGGAAATGATTTCTTGTGCCACAAATCAAAATGTCACTGTACAGAAATTAAATGCTGCATGATATATTGCAAGAATCCTTCCTCTCCCATGCCCAATATTGTGATTTCAATTGAACAAACTCTGTGGCGGCAACTCCAGCTACTAGCTTAAAGTAGTTTTGTTTCCTTCCCTCCCATCATCCCAATCTTCATACCATAACGCACTATCTCTCAGTTATGCCAGTGTAACTGTTTTGGTCGAAGTTCTTTAAGCCACATCAGGGAGCTTATGTATCTTAAAAATCAGAAATATTCACAAGCAAGAATTTCACAGAAGGGAAAAAATTTTGCTCTTTCATCATTTAGCCAGAAGAGATAGTGAAGAGCAGGAAAAAAAAAAAGGTTCTTCACCAATTTTTTCTTTTGGCAAATGGATAAAACAATTGAACAATTTTCTCCTGTATTCTCTCCAATCTTCTTCTATTGCAAACTATTTTGGTTCTTTATCATAATCACTCAGTGGAAGGCTGCTCAAAGGATTCTTGAGATGGACTACAGGGTCCCTTTTTGCAATGTATCCAATTTTGTAAACAAGCTAGCCATTTGGACATACAGAAATCTCTTGAAGACCCAGCTTCCAGATTCCAGCTTCCCATTGCATGAATGGAGAATCTTTTCCCTTTAAGCCTTTGCAGTGTTTTTACATCAATCCCCAGCATTATCTTCATACGAAAAGGGAATAAAGGCTTACTTAAATATAAATACAGAAGTTCAGGTTCTCCTTACAAATCATCATGGAACTACTGAAACCAGCTTTGAAACCAGTCTAGACCCTTCCCATGCATCATATCCCACGCCACATCTGTAATTATGGTACATAATTATGCACAAGGAGTAGGAGTATTACAAGAAACATTTCAGTCTACTAGATTGAACAACAGCTGAGGAAAGGCTAAAACAGTAACCTTGAAAACAAGCATTATTAAGCTACTGTCACAGCACAAGAATAAAGAAGATGTTTGTTTACATAACGAGCCAAATTCTACCTGCAGGCTGAACCTACCTTTCACAAGAGAGACATATACATATAGGCACAGTATGTGCACACGTGAAAAAAGTGAAATACAGCTTTAACATTACCTAGGACTGGATATTACAAAAGGTCTTATTGACTCCACATTCCTCATGTTTGTAGTACACAAAGGCCCTATGTTACATGCTTAAATCACAGCCTTGGGAAACTGGGCTGATAGTTCTCAGATGTTCTCTATTTTTCCCTATAACGTAACACAAGGTTATCAGTTATTCTATAATATGTTGAAAGTATGAAGTCTTCCCACACCCCAAACAACTAGACGTAGGGAAGGTGATTGTGGCCACAGGTAAGAACAAGCATGACAGCTTGTAAAACTCCACTGCACCTTAAGCGAGCCAACAGAAGCAGATGGAATATGGGACTTTTATAAACACATTTCATCTGATAATCCATAGTCACAATTGCTGTCCATTAAGTAGCAATTTCATTAAAACCAAAGAAAAAAAACAAATACACCAAAAATCCCTGGGCATTACGTGAACTGTTAAGCATGCTGGTGCCATGGCAACTTAAATCAATATAAATGAGATTGCAATGCTCCTGTTTCCCTTGCCAACCCCAGCTACATATTTCCTATCTTTATGTTGCACCCAGCATTTATGGTTGTGAGTTCATACACTGAGTAATGCAGAGATCTAATGCAAACGACAGTTAACCCAGCCAAAAAAAGCAGCCTGTAGCCAAATCAGCCCCCTGCAGGGTCTCACCACATGATCACTCGTGCAAGGGAGAAGGCAGGGACAACGTATGGTGGAGGGCAGGGAGGAGGCTGGGATCAGGCAGCTGCCCAGACATAGACTGATTTAATTTGTCATGGAATAGTATCTGTTAGCATTTGCAATGCAAAGTGCATAAATAAAAGCCCCAAAAGCTCACAGAGCTCGACTTTCTTTTCATTTCTTTGTCTCCCCTCAATATTACAACTTTTCAGTTTTTCTGTCATGGTTTTATCTATTTAAGATAAAATGTAATCCTGGGCAAGTGTGCATGAGTGCAGCTGAATTGCTCAGATGAGTAACAGTTGCACATGTGATCTAACAATTAGATCCTGCCTTAGCACAGAGACAACATATTATTCTTCAGTTTCATCAGTAATATTCAACAGCTAGTAGATGCATGTTGAGGTAGTTGATTTTTTTTTATTCACATTTGTGACATGGACAGACTCCTCTTTTCGTATCTGCCTCAGCCAGAACCAACAAAACAAAAACACTCCTTGCAAATACGTGAAAAATGATTCATGAAAAGGGAGCGTAAGGAAAAAAGCAAACAGAAAGGGAATGAAGCAATGCAAATTGAAGAAAGGAAATCCACTGGCATGTCTTAAAGAGCATTAACACTCACTGTTGCCTAAAATAAGATCATAATTAGCACAGAATTTAGATTCTGTACACGTAAGAAATGATACAACAACCTGCTAACTGGAGACAATACTATTCAAATGTTAGTGTGGAACAAAGACTGGTGCATAATTATGTGCAAGAAGTGGGAGGATTACAAGAAATGTTTCACTCTAGTAGTGTGAACCACAGCTTGGTTCAACAATAACCTTGAAAACAAGCATTAATA
The DNA here is from genome assembly GCF_036417845.1 of Apteryx mantelli. NCBI lineage: Eukaryota > Metazoa > Chordata > Aves > Apterygiformes > Apterygidae > Apteryx > Apteryx mantelli. The sequence continues at coordinate 50,683,412 of NC_089980.1, read as the reverse complement.
AGCTACTGTCACAGCACAAGAATAATAAAGATGATGTTTGTTTACCTAGCAAGTCAAATTCTGCCTACAGACCTACCTTTCACAAGACAGACATATACAGGTATGCACAGTATGTGCACACATATGTGAAAAAAAGTGAAATACAGCTTTAACACCACCTAAAAAGAAGCAAGACTTCACCCCAGGACTGGATATTACAAAAGGTCTTACTGAAACAGCATCACAGTTTACAGCTCATTTAGTAATAACTTTGACATTAGATGGGGAACACACATGTGGTTATTTTTTTACTTACAAATATACAGTAGTAAAACAAATGCTCCAATGTGGTTTCTGATGCCTGTGCTAGAATTAATAATTGCTAGTTGTCCCTGAGAGACAGAAACAGCAACCCACCTCACCTAACAGTGATGCTGTAAAGAGAAATTCATTAATACTGTATTTACAGAGCACTCAGATACCACAGTGAGAAGCATCATAGAAAAGCGTATGAGGAAATTAATCATTCTGCATTCAGCGCAGGATCTGGCAGATGTGCAGTAAAAAAAGCCTGGAGACATACATTAAATATGAAGATAAGAAAAGATAGTACCCATTATCCACAGAAATAATATCCCCTGAATGAGCACCATCTGCCTTAGGCATTAAATGTTTGATTATATTCTCATTCAATACAATGGAAAGAAAACTTGCAATTAACTAATGTAGTAAGGTTACAGCAAGTAGCAGTCAGCTATTCTATGCAAAATATAGCATCTGATAATGTAATTAAAGACTGGGTCATAAATACACATTTTGGGGCTATTATTTCCTGATTTCAGAATGCTTAGTTTTGCAACTAAATAATATTCCACAGCACAACAATTATTAGCAAATGTACAGTATCACAGCACCCAGAGGCTCCCGTCATCACCACAGCACTCGGTGTGCTGTGTCTTAGAACAATAAATCAAGCCATGTTCCATGCTGCAGCCACTAGACTTCTTCAGTAATCAAGCTACCCTGCTTCACAGCTAGCTCAAGTAAGTCAGGATAGCAAAGACATGACAAAACACTCTTAAAGAGTGCCTGAGCAACCTGCAGGTTCACAGCTAGCTCAAATATTTGTACTAACATTGCATCTGTAATTTAATTATCCATTTTATTTCAGTCTCCATCAGTTCACTTCTGCTCTCCTGTCCATATAAATTGTGCTTTATCTTACCCCATCAGCTCAAATCTGAAACCAGATTTCAACTTTCTTCTCCTGCTAAATAGTGGAGAGCACTGGGGGGCAGGAAGGATGTGTAGGGAGGACTCTAGGATACACCCTGGGTTGGAAAAGTTTTACGAAAGCTGCTTTCTATAGTAGTTCAGAATTGGGGAGAAGAGGCAAGGGGGCTCCAGGCATGTCCGTCTAGAAAAATGAAATATGTGCTAGTATAATCTGGCTGGCAGAAGTACTCTTCAACATCTGTGCTGAGATGTAGCTGTGCTGTTATGTATCATGGTTCCTAGTACACAAAAACACTGGCTTAGACCCTACGGATGACCAAGTTTAGTTACTGCTTCAAGCAACCACATATAGCCCATGCCACAGTGTCTGGACTGAGACTTTTACCTGGGCTACTTAAATGGGGAAGATGCATCACCTGAAGATGCAGAATGAGACAGATACCCGTGGGTTGTGGAGCTGCAGGAGAGGTGTGGGAAGCCTTGGCTGCAGCAGCCTCAGAAGGTCCCAGGGAGCACATCAATACATACATCCTGGGGCTGATACCTGAATTATGCTTCATCCTGACCCCAGAAACCAGTCCGCACGGCATGCGAGCACAGCACAAGAGCACTGATCACGCAGTCCGGTGACAAGGAAAGCAAGGCTCTTCCCCCTCCTCCATGCACGAGCTACCATCTCTTGAGTTTGCTAGGACAGCCCCTTACCTGGAGACAGTCTGGCTCTTGCAAATCATCTACCTTGGAAGGAAGAGGCTGGGCTACGCTTACCCAGCAAGGTGAACACAGACTCAAGAGTGCAAGAAACTCCCAGAGCCTCATGAGCTATGTGCTTTCTCTCCACACTACTGCCTGTGGCTCAGGCTCCAAGAATAAATGCTGCTTAGGAGCAGTCAGCTCAGTTTATTAGCTGGTGAACCACAGAGTAATGCTTGGACCCTTGTCTGCCTAATTCAGGCCGACACCACAAATGGGAGTTTGGGTCCATTTAATGAAACATGTTCTGGTTCTCCAACTTGAGCAAGCTTCAAAGCTTGGCTGAGCTAGTGATGTATTTACTGCTTTCTTTTCCACAAAAGGAACATTTCTTATTAAAAAGGCATATGTAGCATACTTCTTCAGAGGCATCTGGCCAGTTTCAGGAAAAAAAATACATATTAGTTATCATTTTGAATATAGAGGTCCAAAAGAAGATGCACAGTTCTGTTTCAAGAACCAATTCTAAATGATTTCTAAGGCTGCAGCTGGCCGGAGCCTCACAAGAAAAGAGACTAATAATTTTAGTAGACAGTTCTTGCTGGGTAGCACAGCAAAGGATATTGAAATGTCTGTCATCAGCTAAGACAACAGTAGTAGGTAACAATAACTTTTTTTCCAGGAGACATGGAAAAAAATCTAATACAGATATATTTTCCCTTTACTGCATTTTTATTATTATTGAGCTAATGGAAATTGAGGTAGGTTGTGTGTGTGGTTTTTTCTTTTAGCTAGCATACCAGGTTCACTTCTATTTGACATAAGCAGGACATACAGTGTAAGACAAACCATGAATTAGCTATTTATAAAAGGTCCACTCATTTCAGCATAAAACTAAGACGACTATATCTGATATTCTAATTGAAAACAGCATGTTAAAACTAACTTATCTCTTTTCAGAAATGCAGAAGTAAATATTTACCTAGCTTTCCTGGAGATAAAAAAACAACAAACAAACCCTAATGCAGGCGAAAGACTTTCAACAGAGCTGAAAATCAGCCACATCATAATCAAGACATTCTAACAAAAATACCAAAACTTATAAAAATAAACAAACCAAAACACAGAATGAGGAAAAAACCCTTCATGATGAGAAATCCAAGAGGTTTTAATATTAATCTTTGAAAAAGGACAACAGTACACAATGATACCTACAGTTACAAAGATCAAAGAGGATGGAGGCAAAACTCTCAAAATTACTAGGCAAAAGTGACATTCTGGAATTCTTCATAGCTCAGAGCACTTAAATATATTGATCTCTTCATTTGAATACTCTAAAATTTCCTTTTTCAGTAATCTGAACAAGACATAAGGAAAACTGAAGCTAACAAAATTCTAAAAGCCTTGCATTTTGTTTATTAGTTAAAAAAAGCTCCCAGGTCTGATTAATTCCAACAGAAACTGATGGAAGCATTAATGGCAAATAGAGTTCCCTTTTCTAGCTATGGATTTTTACTCATCTTTTTTGGAAGCATGTACTTTCTCATATTGGATGTTCTCGATAAATGACAGACAAAAATATCTATTGCCAGGTATGTGAATATAAATGTACAGACCCTACCTCTAAACTTGTCTGACTGGGGGGAATTTAGGACATTAGAATCACAATTCTGTGAATTGGGAAAAGGAACCACTCTCTCAAAGACAGCTTCGTTGACATTGATAATAAAAAATACATTTCTTTTTCAACACACCAGAAGATAACTCTTTATTTTATAGATGTTTTACAAAGCTGATGTCACTGGTTATGAAAGAACCAGTATCACTTTTGGATATGTAATAGAAATAATTAAAGTCCTGGAACAGGCAGCATCGTGAAGTGACAAGACTCAGTAGCTATTACATTGTAATAACATGTCAGCCTTGATCAAAAGATGATCTGTTTAAGGGACCAGGACCTCCATTAACAATTTTCTTTACTTACCTAGTCAGCAAAGTATAAGGAATTTAATTAAATAAAGATTTTTTTGTTGGAAAAAGGTGTTCTTTATTCCTTACCATGAACAGACATGCCATATTAGGGTACTGTTACACATTGATTGCTAAAGCAACTGCTTTGCTTCATTAATTTTTTCGAGTTCCAGTTGTGATCCATAAACTAGATTAATGCATGTCAGACATGAATGCCATCAAAAGCTACAGGTTCTTTGTGCCATTTAAAAATGCATCCTACTCTTAAAATCATACTTTTATCAGATTATATAGATAATGTATTATCATTATTCAGAAGAAGTGTAAGATTATTAAAACTTTTAAGAGATTCTAATTTCTTTTAACAGTTCTTGAATTCTCTTTGTTGTTTTTGAAACATCTTTATGTAAAGCCAGTTTAGTCATGTAGAGTCAGTGTGTAACCTCTCTTTGGTTAGGGATTTTAAACTTCAAAACAAGGGTTAGGAAAGCACAGACATCGGCAAGAACCTGAGAAATACACATAGCACTGAGAACAGAGTCAGTTTTTCCAGTGCTTCATCATCAGTACCATTGACACATTGCTTTATTATTTTATTCTGCAATTCCTCAAAAGAGGAAACTGTCTTGTCAGAGGGCATAATAGCAGTCTCTTAGGTTATATTACCTACCATTAGCATGGCTCTAATGGGTTTAAACATCAAATCACTGCACCACCTTTTTGCCACTCATAAGCTGCCAGCATCTACTCCAGCTACCGTGACAGAGTGTTTCGGATGGTTTGGAAATTCTGAGCCAAAGAAAGCTGAAGAATTATATGGCAGCACTACTAAACCAATAGTTTGTGTTTTACACATCACCCGAGTCTGCATTTTAAGCAAGAGGAAGGTAATATAGCAGTCAATGGCATAACAATGTAAAGACCTTGGTCTTACCCTTTGTTTTCAAGTCGTTTAATACCTTTGATTCCACGGGCAGTATATCACTCACTAATTTTATCTCAATATTTCGGGATGCCAGTTCTAGCAATTTTTCAAAAAGACGTTGGCCCTGGGAAGAACATTAAAGGAAAGCAGAGTTTGTAAGACACAGAACTGTTCAAACAGCATATCAACAAACTAAAGAAGCATGTTAAAACAGAGACATATATTGCACCAGCTAAGTATGTTCCTAAATGTGATGAAATCTACCCTAAAGGTCAGCAACTCAAACAAATGACATTTTTTAGAGAAAGAAAGGCCAGACTTTCCCAGACTGTGCAATACCATTCATGACGGGTGACAGAGAGAATGAAGTGTGCACTTTGTTATGCTGCATAAACATATTTTCACACTAACTTTCTTTTAAATAAATATATTTTTTTAATCAGGACAAAAAGCATAAGGAAAAAGACTTTGTTGCCCTTATTTTGTATTGAGTGGGTTTTTTTGCAAGTGTTCTAACTATAGTGCAAAAACTTTTCAAGTGGGCACATGCTCATCTTTCTGATGCTGTCTGATAGAAAGTTATACCAGGAAGGAAAATAATAATCTACATGTATGTCATATGCTTTTTCTTTCTACACTGTTATAACTTTATGATTTAAGACCTAATGCTAACACGCAACAGGAAAGGGACTCTCATACTGAACAAGAAACATGTTAAATCACAAATCAATTAAGGCATTTGTTTCATATGAAGAACAATTTAAAATTAGGTCTTATTTTTCCATATCCAGGAAACAAAGAAAAGAAATAGGCCGTCTGATTGCATAGTAGATTTTGACTTTTTAGATTCAATGTAGCATTTTAAGTCAAATAAAAATATTTAACTAGAAGCGTCTAACTACATGATGTCAAGTATAAAATACCCAGTGTACTACTGCCATGTTGTGTTACTACAGCTACAGAGCTGGAGATTGTTTCCCTACTGCTGTTCTTGCTTACTACAGCAGACACCAGTTACCGTTAGCAGTAGAATATACAAAACCTTTGGCTTTAATGAGCTGACGAAGGCTCTGCCCTGTATACACACCATCCTTTTGATTCAATATAATGCTGGCTTCAAGGTAAAACCTAGCATGTAAAGCCAAAAACAAACAAAAAAGCAACAGATGCATAAACTTTAAAATGTGAGCAGGTAGAAAATAAAATTTTCCACAAAACCATGGTAGACAGTTCCCTGTACAAACTGTTACAGTAAAAACCTTGAAAGGCTCTTTCTTCTTCTGCTAGGGAAACGGCCAACGCAAAAGCAGTGTGGGATCGTGTAATTTGACTCTAAGGCACACGTAAACTCCTGCTTTCAGTGTTTCTTTCCGAAGCTTAAATATAGTTCTAACCCAAAGAGGTGCTTATGCAGCACGGGCTAGCAAGCCCCCCGGCAGCAGCAGCCCCCGCACCTCACCCCGGAGCGGCAGCCCCTGGAAAGCTGCCCCCGGCTGCCCTCTGCCCCGACAACCCCCTTCGTGCTGCACAGCGACCGCAGGTGCAGAAAGTAGCTCTTCCCTTGTATGCAGGACAGACCCCTTTTTTAAGATTCACTTCCCACTATTCAAATATATGTGGCAAAATAAAAATGCCCAGCCTTCTACAAACTAGCTTTCTCAGAATTACAGAGCAGCCGGAGGCTGCAATGGAAACACCGAATTACTGTTTATGTTTTACTTCTGATATGTATGACTGCTTGCTGGCTCAAATCCACAACATAGCTCCCAGCTCATCCCGGGATTCACAGGAACTTCGTAGCCAACAAACTTCTGCCATAGCAAAAGCAAGAGGCAATCGCTAAGGGGGCTGCCCTCTTTGCCTTGTATCCATGCAGAAGTCCACCCATCCACCAGCTAAATAACTCCAACAGCCCAAGCCCTCACTCAGGCACTGGGTAAGTCAAGAAGAGCGTATTTAGCTTGTGTTCAATCAGAAAGCTGAAAGGATTGTTAATTCTCACTTTTTTTCTTTTTTTTTTTTTTAAGAATGGGGCAGATGTTAGAATGAGCTAATGGGGGTGGAGAGAACAGACGCTGCATACAAGGTTATGTAGCAGCTCCATCTCAATCCTGGAGGAGCCTTCTGGGCGCCCTTGAAAGGGGTCGTCTTGCAATTCCTGCCAATCGACAGCACTAGGCTCTAGCTGAGCCTGGGACCCGCAGCCACCGCGCTCACCCACTGCGTGTCCAACCCAGCCCTTCATCCACCCTCCAGCTCTCCTCTTTCGCCTCTGAGCTGACAACAGGCTCCTGAGGTGCTGGATCTCAGGCAACTGTTCACCCAGAGCCCTACTGGAGAGGCCACCAGCTGTTGAGCTGCATTAGTTTCATCTTTGCAGAAACGTAAGCAGGGAAAATTAGGGACTAATAGGCTTGCATGCAATAATCCATTATATATATATGTACAAACTGCAGCTCAGAAAGTAAATTAAATTGACACATAGAACCTAAGTAGAAAGAAAAACAGAGGCACACTGGTTTTGCTTGGGTTATTTGTCAAAACCGGTTTTGAGTAGAAACATAATAGAAAGCTGCAGCACACAAAAATTAACATGGAAAAAGTATTCCTAACTTTGATGGAAAATGATTTGAATAATCAATATGAATTAAACCCTAATGCATTAACTGATCTACTAAAGAAATGCTTAGAAAGTGAATATCTAAAGCTGATAAAATAAATTGTTTCAGGGGATGGTTCTCTGCAGTTTTCTCCAAAATAATTATTTTTGGACATTATTGCCACTCCTACCTGCATGAGATCATATTTATCTTAGTATACCCTGATGTGCCCCGCACAGCACTGTTGATGGGCCACCTTGCTGTCTCTTACAGGCCGTACTGCCAACTCGATGGCCCATCTTATGGGTCAACAGACCACTTGGAGTGGGGCCTCGTGTTCCCATCAAGACATCTTTTCTGACAATCTTTTCCTATCGAGCACATCAGAAGCTATGCATATATAATAGCCTTCTTTGCCCAAATATGCTACTTGCATTCATAAATGGTGAAATCTCAAATTGATAAAACATTTAAAGCATCCAAAAGTAGTGATGGTTACAGAATCATAAGCTGCAGCTGGTTAAGAGCAGGAGGGCACTCACTGTGAAGATGTGTTTGCACAGGTATACAACAAACACCACCCAGTGCCAGAACTGCAAAGAATTCCCTCTTTCTTACCTCAAACTGCATGAGCCCTTAACAGCCATTTGAGATCTCACCATACTTCCAAACAACTACGAAAAATACATAATTTCTGCTTTTAAAAAATCTGTATGCACGGTAGTAAAGTAAGACGTTAGGAATTCTTCCTTCATTGTTTGGAGTACCCTGTCTTCTTCTCCATTAATATTAATTTGAGGCTCTGTTTCTATACTTTCTGACATGTTTACTTGCAATTTTACCGGTTTGTTCTATGGAAGGGAAAAAAAGACTGGGGAGAAGGTCTGAAGAGTTTTGTCACTGCTGTCAGCATGTTTGAAATGCGTCTGCTGAATACGAAGCCTCACGCTGTCATTCAGAGCACACTGCCTTTGCAAGACACGACCAGACCGCTGTGCCACTACGTGACGGCGTTCAGAATCAGCTCTATGGACTCGGCCTGTGCAGACTGAGATGGAGCAGCAGGCCAAGCACAATGAAATTGCAGTATGCTGCCTTATGCCACATCTGCATTTTAACAAATGATACCACTAAGAAATCTGCCTATCCTGATAAAATACTCTCCAGCACTGTTCGCAAGGCTGTTTCAAAAAACCTACTGAAAATAACAAAGTAGGATGTAAAGCAGATATATAAAATCAGTAAACTGACATTCTCCTGGTAGCTTTCTCTTTAAATTACCATACATCCGAAACATCAGTCCCAACTGTACATGCTGCAGCAAACTGGTGCATTAAAAAAAAAAAAAGTTATTACCAAAAAGGCCTGAAACTGTCTCCAAAAACAATTTCTTAACACTCACTGGGCAGACTGATTCTAGCCTGGCTGATTTCCCTTGCTTGCTCTTTACCAGGATGCGCTCCTCACTAAAAATAAAATAGGGGAGGCATGAACACAAAAATGCTCTGTTTATTGAAGAAGTACTCTAAAATTGAATTATTGGGCCATTCAGTAACTTAGATTCCTAAGGTTTAGTCAATGCTTACCAGTTTTATTTCTGTTGAAAGTAGTAGTTTATTTCCAGAATTTTCTTCTAATTTTATTCTACATAATTCTACTAATATTTTAAAAAGTTGTCCTACGGTCAAGTCTTTTGGTTCAGCTTTAAAATACCACAAAAATCACAGAATACTGGCAGAAGTCAATAGCAAATAAATCAATAAATCCTAAATTTAGCTTTGCGATTTAATGCAGAACAGAGAAACTCAAATGCTCTCCTCACATTCTTCTAGCTAACCACCTAATGAAAAGGGAGTGAATGTCAATTTTTGGAATTTCAGAGATCAAAAAATGCCTTCTACTGTTAAAAATATCTCTTTTTTTCTTTTCTACATCTTGTTCTGTACCAGCTGCCTCTGGGGAATGCCACCATTTGAAGAAAGGTGTTTGTGTAAGGATGAGCTTACAGAAAAGTGTATAAACTACCATCTTTGTAGCTGATTGTAGCTGATTTCTGTGGAAAGCTGTTAGGTTGGAAGATGTTCTTGCCTTCCTTGTACTTATTTACATTTTTAAATAATTTTCAAAGAAGGTTACCTAAACCCTGGCACTAACATTTGTTCTCCCAAACAAATCATCTAAGATCCTTTGGTGCCACACATCTAAAAGTGACACACAACTCTCACCTTCAGAGATTGCATTACAAGACTGGACAGCTCACTCACAGGAGACATTTCAGGTGGAGCGGGAGAGTTCTCCCATCAAGTCATTTGGGAGCTGCCCAACAGGTAGGTAGAGTCAAAGTCAGAGTCACCTACTTTTTGTGTGATCACTGTAAAAATTGCAGCCAGATCTACCATCTGACTATCTTATGGTCATCCAAATACCCATCCAGGGAGAACTGTGCCATGCCCATTGCAATACCAATAAACCATAACGGGATTAATTCTTACTTCTTAAATTTAAAATGAAATTTGTGAGGAAGGGCTTGCTGGAACTATATAATATTATTCTAAAAAGTTTCTAAGAGGTAAGTTAAACAATGAAGGCAACAATCGCTTGTGAATACAGGTTTTAAGTTACTCCAGCTGTCACCAAATTATCATATATCTTGACTGGCAAACATAGGATCAATATTCTCCCTAATTAATCCAGGGAGTAGGATGAGTTGAGCTAGAAGAAATCAATTGTGAAAAATCATGAAACTGGTATTATCTTAGGTTCACCTCACCCTTCCCCACAAATAAATTACAAGCTATCTTCAAAAATTTTCTTTCCATTATTCTCTGATATCTCCAAACATCAGATTGCCAGACGGATTCACACACTCACATTCTGCAAACATCTCCAAACCTGCTGTATGACCCAAAGACATCTACCCGGCTATCTTGAAAAACCACAGAGTTGACAACACAAAGGTGCTGAAACACGTTTTTCTTCTCAATGAGAAAAGCATGTGTGCAGAAATCTATTCAGTATTTCACCATGCAAATATGCATTCATTTGGCCTCCTAAGCTGTGGAAGGCACGCAGACTGTGCCAGCATGAAACATGATAGCAGCGTGTGCTTGCATTTGAAGACTCCAGTTCAGCAAGCCTCATGAACTCAGACACCTGAGCACAGCAGCTGTGGCCCAGACAGCTCAGTCAGAAATTACTATTTATTTAGATTTATAACAACAACACATGGAGAGGCATTTGTCAAGGAGGCTAGATAATCTTGCCACAAACAAAAACTAAGAAAAATCCAGCAGCAACTTGCAGAAGTTTATATACACACACAGAAAAAAAGATACATACACACACACACATATAAAAGTAATATTATATAGCTCACATATATATGTATTGTATGCATATGCATATATACGTGTATACACATATATATACACACACATGAAAAACATAATTAAACCTTACAACAAATTAAGAAAAAGCAGTCTAACCTACTCAGCTATTCTCCTTCAAAAATCCATGTCTGTTAAAGTGTTCTTGTCAAGAAGTTTGCCTTCACTATTCATGAAACGGACATTCCTAGTTATACAGCAAGATGTTGGTCCAAATGGAAAATTGTTATCTCCTCTGTTTCTGATAAAACAAGCATCATTCAAGGGGCAAAAAGAACTTACTCATTATGCATCACAGTACCTAAATTTCTGCATCTCTCCCTCTCCTCTTCCATAATATTTTTGCTATTTATGGGCAAATTTATCTTCCATTTTACTAGGAAAGTTTGATTTCTGAAGATGGAAACAGAAAAACGATGCAACTATGGAAGTTTTCTCCTCTCTCGTTCTTACATTAATCTATGTAAACATTCTCTGGGGCACGGATTTCTAAGAAACGCAGCCTCTTTGACAATTTCTTTGGTGATTAGACTGGCCCATTAACAGTATAGTTTTTTTAGGATGAATAGACAAGCTTGATAGAAAGATCTATCAGCTGCTCAGACACACTGCTGTATAATTAAGAAAAGACTAGCACATTAATGACCTCTAACAGAATTACTCACTTTTGTAAAACTACCAACAGGCAGAAATAACCAGAGTAGAATATTATGAAAAATACGTTTCATTTGTCTGTCTTAAACTTCACATTTGAGGATGAAGAAGCAAATCCTCTTACATTTTTCTTCTTCCTTTCCCTGCTCTGACATTCATTCAACAATGTCCTATAGTTTTTACTTTGCATGAGAATGTGGTACAGTGAATGGCTTTGATGCTTAACTACTGAAATCCCAATTTCCAGTTTGCTATTTTTGTTCTCTGTTTGGGATTTGTTAGGCTCTGCTGGTTTTGAAGCAAATGACATGTTGAATTTTTTCTGATGAAAACTTTTTAAAAGATTCATGCACATACTAACTCATGCACATCTTGGGAACATCTAAAACACTATTTCTTTGAATTCATCTGCTTGTATGACAGTACATGGATTTGAAATTTCTTAGGCAATGAATGTAAATAAAGCTTAGCTACATAATTACATTGTGAAAAATCTCAATATTTTACTACTCAATAAATTTATTTAAAAAACTGTATCCCAATATTTATAAGTATTCTAAAAGGAAATGTTTGCACTACATTTTCCATTTGGCTGCTCACCTCAGGTTTTCACTCATTTAAATGGACATTTTAAGGCGGCAGACTTATTCTGAAGAAAAGTGCATGTATGCCCCTTAACTAGGCTACAGTCTCTTTCGGAAAAAGTAGAATCCCATTCATGATTGAAAATACGGGCCATCTGAAGTACTATCTTTGGTTGCTCAGAATACCAGCCATTGCCTATCATCTAGCAAAAGGCATTTTTACTGCACAGCATCAACAGGAATAGAGAGGAAAGTGAACAGTTTGTGGCACAGCATAGTATAGCAGATTCCTTGCAGTTACCTAGCTACCTTTTTAACCCATTTCACGCTGGCTAAGCTGCCTTTTTTCCAGCCGAGAACCCATGTAGTGGAAAGGAAGAGATACTCTCAGCCTGTCTGTTCTGCAATACCTTAGTCTGACAGGGTGATACTAAGTCAAAAACCTGCCCTTACCACATTTCTAACAGGACTGCTCTCAAGAATAAAGCACTAGTTGCCACAGCATTATTGTAATGAATTCCTAGCTCATTTGTGAAAATTTTCAAATTTTTCCTATTGCACTTAACTGTAGAAGTCTTGAGTCACCCCAAGGTTCACTTTCAAAAGGTACGAGAAATCATCTGGCATTATATTATTCTTTGTAAGCGCAATTCTATCCATCTATCTGAGTGCAGGATTAATCCACATGCTTGCTCTTTTACCTGACTGGTTGCACAAACTAGAAAATACGTATTTAGATTTATGGATATTCCAAAGTTGTGGATATGTTAGTACAGAAACAATTTTGCAAGTTTCCTAGGATTACACAAAGCACCCTTTGATAAGATGAAAGCGATATGGATGTGTGTTGGATGTGTTCCCTAGCCCAGCATGCCATGACTTGGAGAACTATTGTATTAGCAGGAAAAGCCTCATAAGATAATGCTTTTTTAGACTACCCAGACAAACAGGTCTGCTACAGAAAAGGGCTATAGCTCTATAAAATTCACAGTGAAACAAAAGAAACAGATTGTTAAACTCCCCCCGTTTTGTTAGGCTAGAACATACCTGGCATGCTGATGGATGACTGTGATTGAGATCCCACTGGGAAGATACTATGTCAACAGACTTTTCAGCCATATTAAGCAAATTCATCCAGCCTTGGAAAAGAGACAAATGAGATGGTGCACTGTCTGAATAGTTGATCCCTTCAGGAATATTTTCCACAAGAGCAACCCTGAGAATAGATAAGAAAAAAAAAAAAACACTTAACAGCAGCACTTTTCTTCAGGAAAAAGTCCCAAATTGTAAAGAGTGTTAGCTTTTGGGCCTGTGGTTCAAAATCTGCTCCCAGAGCCTCTCAACATTTGGTCACCCTGCAGCTCACTCTGAAGTCGCCAGTTGTCATGCTCTGCACTTTCCAAAACAGTAAAATGTGGAAATGAACTGCTACAAATGCAGCAAAACAAATGAAACTTTTGGAGCTCTGTAACATTAGCTTAAACAGAAAAGCTTACTTCTAATAACACAGGAAGTGGGGGTCAGTCCTTAAGGTGAGAATGGGAGGAAGTGAAACAGTCTCTTCTTTTTTGCCACCCTCATCCTTGCATTTCTTTCCTCTTTTTTTCCTCTAAGCTACCTCACATGCAGCATGGCAGAACGCGTACTCCCTGCCACTCTCTTAGGCTTGTCTGTTCAGCTGACATTTCATTACGTTGCAGTCTCTACATATGAATTCTCCATTTCCAAGTGCTGTAAGGTACTTAATTTCTCTGCTTCTGTTTACTTGCATAAGGCTCAGAGTGGGATCCAGCAGTAAAGAAAAGGAGGAGGATTATGCTTTTTTTTTTTTTAATCTCCTGTTCTTTTTGGAAGGCTCCTTAATCTTATTTTCTATATTATTCAAAACATCTAAATAACACACATTCACATGCCTCCAAGCAGGTAAGTGATCGTGGCAGTAAACTGACAGTTCAAAATATGCCCCTCTATTTCAGAGAAAACATGTGGTTCATTCAGCATACTGCCTCACTGCTTCATTTCTATAAACTGCAGCAGGGTAAAGCTCCTCTCTACACTCAAGAGAGGAGCTTTTAAAAAAAAAATCTCAATTCAAACAAGTCTACCAATTCTGTCTTTAGGTAAACAGATGAAACTTTCACTGACAACACAGTGAAAGTTGTATAAGTTGGTTAGAGTACGGTTAGATTTAAGCCCCAATATCTGCCTTTTTTACTGTGAATCATACAAATTAGATTTAGAAAGGACATAGCTGAATCTAGGGATTTGGATAATTCTCATTTTCATCATATCCAAGCACATCAAGTATTTCCAGGCTGTTTCTATACTTAATATCATTATCAACTCTAGCAATGTGGATATAATTTGTAAATTTTTTCTTTTAACAGATCATCAATTAAACCTGTACTGTAAATGGGAACCGGGCACTTTCTGACTATTAGAAAAACAGAAGAGTTCAATATCTTCTATTAATAAGGTCACATGAAAAGTTTTACAGTTACTTCAGAAAATTGTGCACATTTTTGAAGTTAACCCACTAAAAGATTCAAGTTTTATACTCTTTAATATCGAAGAAAAACCCAGTAAGAACCTGTGGTAGATATCATATTCTTGCCCTTCTGGCCTGACAAAAACCAGGTACAGCTTCTCCTTTCATAAGAGAACATATTTGAAAGTTTAATTTCCTAAAAACGATCAAATGACATACATATTGTTATGCTACAACTACTGACTAGGTTTTCCACAACATAATTGAGACCTGCTATTCTACTGGCTAACAATAAACTTACCTAACTTTTGCATTACAGTCCAGAGTCATAATACCAGTAAATAAACTGCAAAATGTTAAACACACACACACACCCTTTGATTTTATGTCTTCAAGTATACTTTATTCTAAAACACTTTAATTACCTCATTTATAAATTTTTCTCAAGTAACTAGTTCTCTAAATATTAACTACCCTTTTTATTTCACTGACTGCCACGCTTTTAAAAATAAACCACTTTATTATAACACTCAAGGTTTTAGACTTACTTCTGCAGCATCTAATACAGCTACAGACCCCAACAAAATTTTAGCTAGGTCTCTTGAAAGCCTAATTAGCTTCTTTCTGAACAATTAATATTGTTAAAAGCCCCAATATGAATAGTATTTTCCATGCTCTCACGGTTGTTTTATACAACAAGGAGGGCTACCTACTCTAAACAGAATGAGACACCAAAGCACAGAAGAATAAGCGATTTGTACTAGGACTTTAAAAAAAATACAAAAGAACAAACAAACAGTGGCAAAGATGAGAAATGAATCCAGGTCTTTGAACCTCTTCCACCACCCATCCAATCACATGCCAGTACAAGAGGGAGTTATGTTGAACATTCTCCGAAGACATTCTTCATGTCAAACTATTATTCCAAAAATCACAGAATCACAGAATCGCTGAGGTTGGAAGGGACCTCTGGAGATCATCTAGTCCAACCCCCCTGCTCAAGCAGGGTCACCTAGAGCACATTGCACAGGACTGCATCCAGGCGCGTTTTGAATATCTCCAGAGAAGGAGACTCCACAACCTCCCTGGGCAACCTGTTCCAGTGCTCTGTCACCCTCACAGTGAAAAAGTTTTTCCTCATGTTCAGATGGAACTGTCTGTGTTTCAGTTTGTGCCCGTTGCCTCGCGTCCTGTCACTGGGCACCACTGAAAAGAGTCTGGCCCCATCCTCTCGACACCCTCCCTTCAGATACTTGTACACATTGATAAGATCTCCTCTCAGCCTTCTCTTCTCCAGGCTAAACAGGCCCAGCTCTCTCAGCCTTTCCTCATAGGAGAGATGCTCCAGTCCCCTAATCATCTTTGTAGCCCTTCGCTGCACTTGCTCCAGCAGTGCCACATCCCTCTTGTACTGGGGAGCCCAGAACTGGACGCAGTACTCCAGATGTGGCCTCACCAGGGCTGAGGAGAGGGGGAGAATCACCTCCCTCCACCTGCTGGCAACACTCTTCCTGATGCACCCCAGCATACCATTGGCCTTCTTGGCCACAAGGGCACATTGCTGCCTCATGCTTAACTTGGTGTCCACCGGCACTCCCAGGTCCTTCTCCGCAGAGCTGCTTTCCAGCAGGTCAACCCCCAACCTGTACTGGTGCATGGGGTTATTCCTCCCCAGGTGCAGGACCCTGCACTTGCCTTTGTTGAACTTCATGCGGTTCCTCTCCGCCCACCTCTCCAGCCTGTCCATGTCTCTCTGAATGGCAGCACAGCCCTCTGGTGTATCAGCCACTCCTCCCAGTTTTGTATCGTCAGCAAACTTGCTGAGGGTGCACTCTGTCCCTTCATCCAGGTCATTGATGAACAAGTTGAACAAGACTGGACCCAGGACTGACCCCTGGGGGACACCGCTAGCTACAGGCCTCCAACTAGACTCTGTGCCACTGATCACAACTCTCTGAGCTCTGCCATTCAGCCACTTCTCAATCCACCTCACTGTCCACTCATCCAGCCCACACTTCCTGAGCTTGTCTCTGAGGATGTTATGGGAGACAGTGTCAAAAGCCTTGCTGAAGTCTAGGTAGACAACATCCACTGCTCTCCCCTCATCTACCCAGCCAGTCATTCCATCATAGAAGGCTGTCAGGTTGGTTAGGCATGATTTGCCCTTGGTGAAGCCATGCTGACTACTCCTGATCACCTTCTTGTCCTCCACATGCTTGGAGATGGCCTCCAGGATGAGCTGCTCCATCACCTTTCCAGGGATGCAGGTGAGGCTGACTGGCCTGTAGCTCCCTGGGTCCTCCTTCTTGCCCTTTTTGAAGACTGGGGTGACATTGGCTTTCTTCCAGTCCTCAGGCACCTCTCCTGTCCTCCATGACCTTTCAAAGATGATGGAGAGTGGCTTAGCAATAATGTCCGCCAGCTCTCTCAGCACTCGTGGGTGCATCCCATCAGAGCCCATGGATTTGTGGGTGTCAAGTTTGCTTAAATGATCTCTAACCCAATCCTCCTCCACTTCCTCCAGACTTTCTCTCTTGCCTCCAGGGTTTGGGGTTCCTGAGGGCTGGCCTGAGCAGTAAAGACTCAAGCAAAGAAGGCATTCAGTAACTCTGCCTTCTCTGCATCCTTCATCACCAGGGCACCCACCCCATTCAGCAAAGGGCCCACGTTTTCCCTAGTCTTCCTCTTGCTGCTGATGTATTTGAAGAAGCCCTTCTTGCTGTCCTTGACATCTCTTGCCAGATTTAATTCCAAACGGGCCTTAGCCTTCCTTGTCACATCCCTGCATACTCTGACAACATTCCTATATTCCTCCCAAGTGGCCTGTCCCCCTTTCCACTTTCTGTATACTTCCTTCTTCTGCTTGAGTTTTGCCAGGAGCTCCTTGCTCATCCATGCAGGTCTCCTACCTCCTTTGCTTGACTTCCTACTCATAGGGATGCACCGCTCTTGAGCCTGGAGGAAGTCATGTTTGAATATTAACTAGCTCTCTTGAACACCCCTTCCTTCTAGGGCCCTCACCCATGGGATTCCTCCAAGTAGGTCCCTGAAGAGACCAAAGTTTGCTCTCCTGAAGTCCAGGGTTGCAATTCTACTTGGTGCCCTGCTGCCTCCTCGCAGGATACTGAACTCCACCATCTCATGGTAATAATCTAACAAATATGATTCTGATTTAACAGTAATTTAAAAGTGCACATCATTCCCTTAACTAAATATGTGACAGAAGCTCAACATTAGGATATTGCCTCACATACACACTCTTCTGGGTGAACGCATGTGAACAAATATATGGGAGCCCAAGAAATACCTGAGAGGATTGAATCCCTCAAGGTCATTTCCAGTGGCTTGTAGTGGTGCTTCCTATGGGCTGTACTGAACTACTGGCTCACTGGAAAGCATGCACTTCACTTCTACTCTTCCTCTCTCTGTTTTTGGCAGGCTGAAATTTGCCAAAAAGATAACATGGTCACTGAACCGCAGAATAGCTGAGGTT
Organism: Apteryx mantelli; assembly: GCF_036417845.1. Taxonomy (NCBI): domain Eukaryota; kingdom Metazoa; phylum Chordata; class Aves; order Apterygiformes; family Apterygidae; genus Apteryx; species Apteryx mantelli. The sequence continues at coordinate 50,665,403 of NC_089980.1, read as the reverse complement.
GGAAGGCACCTCTGGAGATCATCTAGTCCATCCCCCTTGCTCCAAGCGGGGACAGCTAGACTAGGTTGCTCTGGTTTTGAGGAGCTCCAATATCTCCAAGTCCGAGAAGCTTAACACATTATTTTTGAGGTTAGGGCCCTGATCCAACCAAACACTAACATACCTGTTTATTTCTGATGCACTGACTTTACAGAGTTATTTAGGCGCAAAAGAGGGGGAGAATGTGAAGAGTATATATACACATTATATACCCAGACTCCAGAAGTAGCTGGAAGCAAGACAGATCTGAACTGGAAGCCATCCGGGCTGCTTGCAGTACAGCACCAGACTCGGGTTCAAGTACAGCACTACCCCAATGCTGAAGACACAGCCTGCAGCGCAAAGCTGCCTCATAGCCAGCCCATTTGGAGGGAAGGCAGAACTTAGCTATCTCCATCCACAGATTGCCATCCAGATTTGTGTATTAACCTCTCTTTTGGGTCTGTGCTCTCTGTAAAGCTGTAATCTTATACTTTAAAGTGTAATTCTGAAAGAGCTGCGAACATGATTCAGTGCTCTGCAGACGTGTTAGAGGGTACAGATACCATCAAGATACACACAAAAAAGTTTTTTCCTCTTGTTGCACAGGTTAAAACCATTTACCTATTCAATGAAAGCAGCAGGAGATATTTGCTAGGTGACGTGAAATTCCTCTCCCTGTTACAAGGGCCTTTGGCAGGAACAAGGTGCCTCTTGGTAAGGAAGCTCGTTCTGCCTCTCTTGGGCTCATCTTGCTCTTCACCAGGAGGAGATCAGCGCCCACTTTTCACTCTGTGTACCACTTGGCAGGCCACAGCATTAGAACTAAATTAGGGATTTGACTGTGCAGCTCCTGCCATTTTATAATTTGGTCTGACTACAAAACAGGAGCCAAATGCGTTCCTCCCAGTCAGTGAAACTGCTCTTCAGAACAGATAACAACTTTTAATAGATTTCCCAGTCTTTTTTTTAACTAAACATAAGTACTTTGTGCTCCTTAGCAGGCAAAAGACATTTTATTTAGCTAGGCACTAGCTAAAATGTTGTCTCCAGAGTTCACGCACTTCCCTTTAATAATGAACTTATTTTGCCCACTCAAAAACTCAGCCAAGCTCGAAAGTTAAAAAACCCTAAACACCAAGTTTCAAAACTAAGTGATTTTGCCTTCATAATGTTTCCTCTTCTTCAGGCACAATAGCAAAAACCCAGTAAAAGTTAAGAAAAGTTTTGTTAAACTTTTTGTGCAAAAGTTGGGTTTTGCAAGAGTCTGCAAAGGCCCAAATTCCATCAATAAAAGCTAAACTTTGCTCTCATTTTTGTTCCAATATGACTCACAGAGTGCATTTTTAACAGCTGGTGTAACAAAAGCTTCCAGGAGAGAAGGTCATTCACAGACCTCAAGAAGAAGATCAGACATGGTTGCATAATCTATTCTTCAATAATGGCATATTAACAAAGCAAAACTGAACAAATGTAACATGATGGTTAAAACTGACTTTTCCCATGCTCAGAATCATATTAGCAGATAACCTTACACCTATTGAATGAGATGTCTTCCCCTTCTCAGACTTCCTGGTGCTTTATGTATTTCATCTGATTAACACCAGTACAGGCTAGCCTCTTCCGCTGTATAGCTGAATGTTCTCAACCCTACCTCACACAGATACAGAAACCTACAAGTAATGTTAAATGATTTCTGCAAAGTTACAGAGATGGACCAGGGTCACAACTGAGATTCAAGCTCCTCTAAGCAAACAGAAATATGGTAAGCAGTATAATGGTATTTAATTTCTAGCAAAGAATAGACCTTGACCTCAATAATAAGACTTTTCTGAGCTCAGCTACATGACTTGCATTTAGTATTTCCAAGCAAATTCTGTCCCAGGCTAAGGATTCTCCTTTATCTTTGACAGTCCTTTGGTCAGAAAGCTAGAAGGTTCATTTCTGAACTCACATTGATTTTTTCCTCTGAAGGAAACACAGACAGTCTTAATTTAGCATCTGGGTTAATTAGAGTAGAAAAAGGACTAGGATAGTGAAAATAGGCATATGCTATATGTCTGTGCCTTCAATAAACTTAAGGTTATTGGCAAACATTTATAGCTCCGTGTTGAGAAGTTCAGCTGAAACAATTACGGAAGTATAAAAGGCAAGTTCTTTTGATATTTAAATATTCATACTATATTAAAACAATGAAACTGAAGAACATTATTCACTCTGGTTTGTCTCAATCCCGAGTCATATATTAGATAACATCCAGTTCTAATGCACTTAAACGTCTCCATGACATCTGAATTTACTCACCATTAGAGGGAAGAAATATGATATGAAAACTTTCCAACAATTTGTATGAGACAAAGAAATGAAAGATAAACAAAGGATATCTTTGTCATAAGGCTGCTATATTTCAGACCGAGGAAGGGATAGTTCTGCACAAGTTCTGCCCCTACACCAGGGTCCTACTTAAAGATACCCTCTCACGGCCTCTTTACCTTTCTTAATCCAGAAGTCCTGGGTACACAGGTCTCTGCCCTGGAGGATCATGACTCCTCACAGGGTTCTAGCTCCTCCTTTGTTATACCCCAGGGTCTTAAGACCCTTTCCAAACCAGGTTTTTTAACTGAGGCTTTCACCATGCCCCTTCAAGCTCTCTACTTCCTCCTAAATCATACCACATCTACCACTTTTTTCCCCTCAGATCTGCTCATTAGCTGTCATGTTGACCAAGCCCATCTTCTCCCTTAGCTCTTCAACAGAACCACAGCTCCAGCTCTTGTTTCTGGAAGGAATTAAGAAATATCCTTCTAGACAGGCTGTAATCACTATCTCAAAAACATGCAGAACAAACTGTTTCTGCTGGGTTCAGAGAAAAAGTGTCCTAAGAAAAGAGGAAGTAAGGCACAACTTATTGATACATTTGGATATTCCCCTTAGGGAAAGTGGTAATAATTGCAAGATCAAACCCATATTTCCACTTGGTATCAGACTCCAGAACACAAAGGTATGCAGTGTATTTGAATAATTAAATGCTATATCCCATTTTAAATAAAACATGTCCCCATCCCCATGCCCTCCCTTAAGTAAATTCATGGCAGAACACGGTGGTTAAAAATGGAGAACAGAGAAGATTAATTTAAAACGGATTGTGAACTCAAACGTTTGTGTACTCAAAAGAACCTACATTATTACCATCAAGCTGTGAATATCATAAGCTCTACAGCAGTCCTCTAATACTGAGAAACTCCTTTGATAAGTGGGGCATGTGCATGTGTGCTTATACATGTGCATCTGCCTGAATATATGCACACTACAAAAGCTCTTGGCAGATATTTGCTTGTAGACTTTCTGAATTTTATTCATGAAGACTTTGATCTCCAGAGACAAAACCTTGAGAAGTTGAATGCTTGGCTTAAGTTGGTACTTTCAGTTAGGTCTTCAGTGAAGGCAGATATATTCAGATTTCTGATATTAAATATATCTTTCTGCAGACATGGAGCATAGGGCTCCAGGTACAGAGCTGCATCTGAACATTTTGGAGCATTGCATGGAGCAGACCAGTGTGATGTTTAAACTGAAAAGCTGCTGCCAGTGTCTCCCTGACAAATACATGTTTTCAACATGATTCCATGCACTCAATGGTAAGACAGCACAATAAGCATATTAACATTTATTATTTCAAGAAATCAAACTGTGCTAGAATTCTACAGACAAATAGCACCAGGGTCTGTTCTGAAGGAAGACTGTTCACCTCGTGATATTTCTTCATATTCAGAACCTGTCTGGATATCATTTTGGAAGATAATGGTAGTCAGACACAGATATGACGGTAAGAGAATAAAAACCTGGCGTAGAGCAGATGGTCTAATGCATATTTCCTAACTTCCCTGTTCCTGGACGTGTGAATTGCAACCTACTGGGATATAAGGGGAGTGGTTTAACAGGTGATGGTGTGTATGTAAATGAGGCCACACAACTGTTGTGCTGGAACACACAATGAAATACGAAAGGCTGCAGCAAGGGAGCTGCCTCGTGCCAAGGAGGCACCTACTGGTCCTGGGCTTCAGCTCTTCATCACGCGTGGTCAGTCAGTGCCTCCTCAGTCACACTGACCATCTTGGTCATCCTGACACAGGACAGGGCCACAGCATTTTACATCGTAAAAGAGAGGCAGATGATTTCCAAAGCAAACACAAAGTGGAGTCTGTTGAGTTGTCCTGCACCTATTGCAAGAGGTTTGACACATCTGCCAACCTCTGGTCTAAATTCTGCAAATATTGTTGAGAGTCCAAGATCTTAGGTTAGCAGAGCAGTTAGCAACAAGCTTAGGCACCATGCATCTCAGGTGCCTAAGGCCAGAGTCTAAAGTTTTCTCTAATTTCGTAGAGAATGACAGATTCCTTACTGCCTCCTCAGTGACCGCTATAAGCTGGTTCTGCCATGAAAGTAAGTGAACACCCCCATTCGGCACCACATTGCTCCTTTCCCTGAGCCAACACACACTTGCATGGCTACACTGTGAACCAGAAAGCAGAATACGGAGATCCCCTTCAGCCAAACGAGCTCCCCGGTCCTCTTTAACACGCAGCTGCCGCAGGAGACTATGGCACAGCAGTGGGTATAAACAGACCCGCCAACCTTAAGTGCTCCCTGAACTCCAGCCTTAGGCACCGCAGCAGACGCCTAAAATTAGAAGCAGCCTCTTAGCTTTCCCCTTCTATGGTTGCACCTTCTTTGCACTTAGGCTCCTTCCAATTTTTCTTATTAGTCCACAGAAGCAACTGAAGTATGCTAACTGTATACTGACTCGTATTCTAACTCATCACTTAGGCCTTTTTCCCATAATCTTTTCATAATCAACTTGCAGATCACTTTGTTACTGTTATTCCCACATAACTGCTTTCATGCCCATTCATCATGATGTCTGCAGGCCAAATATAGCGTGTAGACATGCACAATGTGTCAGTCGGGCTTGGCAGATTTTAAGGGCCAGATTCTTGGCTAGTAAAATATAAAAAAATAAAAACTTCAGTCAGCAGTTACCTCAGTGGAACAATACTCGTTTTTACCAATTGAATATTATGCTCAATTCTCTGGGCCTAATGAAAAAATAACTATAAACACTCTAGGAATATCTCTTCTCTGTGGACTGCACTATGGATCATTATATAAGAAAAAGATGTCCCCCACCCCCTGGTACCATCATCATGAGAAAAAATTTACCCAGCAAAAAAATTCCAGTTTCAACTTCCCTCAAGTTATAAGACAGACAATATTTGCATTGTAACCTACCACAGACAGATTATTTTCAAATGAAGCATCCATTATACATGAACACAAGTCATCTAATGTTCAAACCTGTGAACGATTTCTAATTAAATGTATTTTAGGTGACAAAGTGAGATGTACACAGTTGCATTTCAGATGCAGATTCAGGCATTTCATTCTCAAAGGCAAAACTGCATCCCAAAGAGGGAAAGAACTGACCAGCTGTTTCACAAGGTCACTTCAGCCTATGGTGGATGGTACCTCCTCTGTGCCTAAACAATTCTTGGAGAAGCAAGGCTGAGCCTCAGGCAGATATTCAATCTATACTGCCAGGACCATTTTGATGCTGGAACTAGGATACCAGTCATATAAAGTATCAAATGAAAAAAGGACACAGACATGAGGAGAAAAGAACACAAGAACTAAACGGCAAACAATAAAGACCTTCCTTTGTTCCTGGCGACATGAGGGATATTTGCCTCAATTCAGAAAGCATGTAAACACAGTGCAACTTAACATTAAGCCTTTAAGTAGCCATATTGATTTCGTTAGGACTACTCATGTGCTTAAAGTTAATGCAGACTTATGCATCTTCTTGCATTATGCAGGTCAGTCCAGCTCGATACTGATCTTTTCCCTCCACTATTATCTATCCAAGCTCAGGCCACATAATCCTTTTTCAATAGCCCCTTATTCCACAAATAAGGATGCTGAAATGAAGGTCATTGATTCCATACTATAAAGCTATTTATCATCAGTAAGACTCAATAACAAACCCCCATAAAAGAAGGGGGAAAAAAGATTTTAAAATGCAACCAAAAGGCAAAAAAATGACACATATGTGAAGAACATTCTGGAAAAAAAAATAAGATGTGGTTTTGTTTGACTGTTTTGCTTTAGGTTTCTAGCTCTATTATGTTAAACATGAACTAGATAATTTAGATATTTTTTTAATTTCAAAAGCAAGTCTATGTAACTGATGATTGAAGTCCAGTCATAAGCAATGGAAAACAAAGCTGAGAAGTAGCAATCACTAATTGGTATCATCAACTGAGAGCCCCAAATCTCTCTCCATCAGGTAGAATTGGCATCATATTAATGCAGTGGACCAAAGAAATCTTTACTGAGGTGCACTGTCAATTTACTGAATAGATATGACAGAGTTTTGCCATGTAGGCTTCAATCTGGCATTGGTCACTAATTCAGCAAGGAAGATTTCAGGTCCTGGACATACAAACCTAATTCTTCCAGATTAAAACATTTTACTGGAACTTCCTGCTTCACAATCCTATTATAGAGCCCAGTATAACCAGAGTTCTTAATTACTCAGAGCAATTTCTCCTCTCTTTATACCTCCTGCAACCATTTACACCTATACGGACCAAACAGATAAAATTGTAGCATGTCAGAACAGAAACATGTTACAGAATAGTTGTAAATATCTCATGGCTTTTTGTTTATTAACACCAGTTAAGGGAAAAAATAGCATCAAGCAGAAAAGTCAAGCCATCAAACAAGAAATGAGCGTAGCTATATTTAATAACAGCAAATATAAAAACATCATAGAATGAAAATCTGTATGATAAAGGTTCTTATGCTGCTCTTTATTCACCCATCATTCACTGTGATTTATGAATTTGGCTCATGAAAACAAGAGAACCCAACTTAATACCAAAAATTAAGAGTAGATTAACCACAGACTTAACGAAAGCTGGTTTGACCACAAAACCAATACACTATCCCCACAAAAGCCTACACTGTATGGGCCCAGCTATCCTATATTCATTCCTGACGATTAGTACCTTATTCAATAATGAAAGAAAGCCAATGGGAAGGGCTGCAATGGTGACACCCAAGTATGAGTTTCTAAGAGGCAGAATAAAGTTTTGCTTCAAGAAACATTCAGGTGTCTTATTTCATTAATCATTTATCTTCCAACTGAATCTTGCAGGATCCAATGCAGCACCAGATCATCAATATCTCAATCCAGCCTGAATCAACAACTCTGAGTTCCTCAATATTGTCTAAATAACAATGAGAATTGAAAGAAATCAAAACTTTCAAAGTAACCTGAAGATTCAGCACCTAGAGACATTTAGTATTCAACATAACATAAAAATGTCTCTGGATTGACAGATAAGGCCACTAGAGATGTCAAAAAGACAGTATTTGAACCAAATCGGTAGAGCATCCATCTGACTCTCCCCAAATACTGATGGGAGCTGACATTTCAGAATTACTAGTCAATAGAAAAATCACCATACCGTGGATATGTAGAGTCTTGTCATTCTTTGCTTGCTGTCAGAACTTTGATTTGTACCCTATTTTAATCTGATAATTCCTACATTTTGACCAGAAACAAATTTCTTAGGGTTCATATAAATCTTGTATCACTGAACAACTGCTTGTTTGAAATATGCAGAAATTGTTCTCCAATGAAACACAAAGGCATTTTTATGTCAAAGAAAGTAACAGTTCCTCTAGACACTAATCATCATTCATTTTAGAGTACATTGGGGCTGAATTTCACATTTGAAAAGGCACAAGAATACAGAGGTCAAACGTTGCAAACGTTGCGCACAAAGTGTTCTGCTCATGTCTTCCTCTATGCATAACAGATACAGGCCTTGGGGATATGTGTGAAACCATTTAGTGGACAGAGACTGAGAATGGAAGTTGCCATCTGTTCCTTGTATATGTTTGGCCTTTCCTCAAAACACTTTCATTAGGCTATTGTTAGGATATGTCCCAGCCATTACAAGAAGCTCTAAAATTGGGCTGTGACATATCTCTGCCACTTCATGTCTAAAACGTGCTGCAAAGCTTTTCAGCACCTTATCATGTGTCAGAACTTCCCTTCAGACTGTCCTCTCACACATAGTGTTTAAAGACAACACAAAGAGAACCATTTTCTTTGTGATCTTATTTAAAAAAATTACACTGATGAAGAAAGATGCCAAATCAATGTTTGTATATGACTGAAATTTATTTGGGGTCACAACTAAAACACAAGGGCTCAGATCTGCTCTGAGAAAATTCAAGTAGCATAATAAATTTCTTCCCTCCATGTTTCTTTATGACCACCACAACTCTTCTCTTTCTTCCCCTTATTTCTAATCTCTTCCCTCTTTTCATTCTTCCAGATGTTCAGACACTTACTCCAGCTCATTGTGCAGCACTTTGTGACAGAGAACAAAGAGAATTTTTCTCACAGCTATTCTTCATTCTAATGATGTTTTGCACAATGAAACTTAAACTTTGTTGCTCAGTGCTCAAAACACATTGTTTTGAATAAACTGTTCCTTCTTGAGAGATTTGCTTTCTACATCCTCTTGAGAAAAGAAATGATAGGAAGCAGCCAGCCTGAGACTGGAGTCAGCAAAGGCCTTTTGCGAGGATCAGTAGACCTTCTAACGACAACAGGCTGATTCCCGCATTTTTTTTCTGGGTAGTCTCTGCATGAGAACAGCTTGGTCCAACCACTTCCCAACTTTTCTTTCACCATTTTCTACTCTAATTCCTCTCCTCTTTGAGCTCTTCCATTCCCTTGGCTCTTCCTTCCCCTAGTCTCGTTCTTCTTTATGTTTTACATGCTAAATAACCTCTTTGGTTTTGCTCCTTCTAGCTAGTCTTCTACTCATTAAATTTCTTCCAAGTTATTTAAGTAGCAGAAATCTTGGCATTGCTATGAAATCTGCAAGCCATCGTTCTGCCTGAATGTTCTACCCTGTTCCTCCCCCATATCCAATTTGTCTGTTTAGACTGAAAGCTCTTCACGGCTGCAACTCCTTGTTACTCTAATAGTGACAAACACAGTGGGATCCATCTTTAGTAAGTTCCTAGGATTTACTGCAGTAGGAAGTAGCAGCCTGTGTAAATCTCCACTGAGAGTACACAATATTCAAGGACAGACTTTCAAGTACTGCTGCCTAAATTGTCCATCATTCAAACTGTTTACATCAAAGGCATCAGGCAAATCTAATTTGTGTTATTTTATTTTTTTAAAGAGGGTTTATGGGTATCTTGGCAGTTTCCATATTGACAACAAGCACAGCACTAAGTTCTGAAACATATTTCTAGTGATAATTCCTTGAAAGTAGGAAGAACAGTTGCATTGATCTACGAACACTGCCACCCTATCTTCCAGCGGCTAACATGGCAATACAGTAAGCCATGTATGGAAAGTTTATAGGAACTTAAGTCCCTAACTCAAGTGGAAAGGGTTTCCTGGATGATCAAGCCCCTGTCCTTGCTACTTCTGGCAACATTTCATGTATTTTCATTCTTAAATTATCATGATGAGGAAAAGATACTAGAACTGAGAAAGGTTTTTACCTCCACTTCTCATACTGGAATATTTTTATCTTGCTGCTCTCACAGGCAGAAACCTGCTACACATGATATCTTCTAATCTGCGCTATCCTTTACTTTCAATAAAACCTCTGCCACCCTGGAATTCCTCTCTCCTATGATATTACGGACAACAATCCTACTGCTTCTCAGCTTTCACTCTGCTCAGCCAAGTGCCTAAAGGTGTCTTTCATGAAATAGGCTCTCCATTGCTAGAACCTCTTTCTTGTTTTTGCCTGCACCTACTCTGTACGAGTTCAACTTCCTTGAATATTGGTAGTCAAATTAAACATAGTATTCCACATTAAATCTTACCAATGCCTTTCAAAATGGCATTAATGCTTCCTTTGCACTTCTGGATACACCTTGCCTGATATATATTGTATTGTATTAATCTCTAAGCAATTCTATCTTCTTTTATCTCAGTTTCTCTAAGGAATTGCTTCCAGTAAACAGTATAACAACAGAAACTCTAGTGAAATTATAGTTAGACTATTGCCTAGGAGTGAGCAAAATCAAAATGTTAACCAAAATGGTACATAAATCACCATGAGAAATCAAGAGACTTATTTACGTTCTGTTACAACCTCACAAATTTGAAAAAGCTTTCCCATTCTCAGTTAGAGGAAGGGGCATTTTTGGCTCACCTATATTTATTTTCTGCCTTCAGATCATACATTTTCTGGTCAAATTTAATTCTAAAGACATCTGTGGGGAAATGTATCTTTAAGAGGCTCTAGAGTCAGCTGCTCAGAAAACTGACTAAAACAGACCTCTGTCATTCCCTGCTTCTGTGTGATTGCTGTATTACGTGAAGTTCAAAAAGTAACACAAAGTGAGAAGATATCCAGAATGAAAAAAACGAAGCAATTAAATATCAGGTGAATGCTGAGATGTGTAACAGACTTGAGAAAACCTTTTAACAACCCTTTTCTGAAACCATAAGCAACACTTTCCAGCAGAACAGCAGACAGTTGAGGTAGCTTTATTTCTCTCAAAGTTGCTTCTGAGGATTTTTTTTTTTTTGATCATTTTCAGCTAAACCAAGATGGACTAACTACAGAACCTGAGGAGTGATGAACTCCATGAAAAATTAACATAAGAGATGTTTGGAAGCACAGAGGACAAAAAGAAGGTGAAAAGACAGAAAACCTGTGAAGAGCAATTTTGAGGGGTTACCCCAGAGCCTGATAAGAAATTGTATCATAATTGGTATCTGGAGAAAAAAAACTCAAAGAAATTCTAGTGAAAGTCCCAGAATTAACCCTTGGCAAAGATATAAGAAATTGCCAAAAAAAAGAATCACCCATGCCATACTGAATCTTATGGAAGGCAGACAGTCCTCTGAAAAGCAGACATAAAAAGCTCAAGTAACTACAAGAAACAACACAACTGCAGAAAGGAATAAGGAGCTCTAATCTGGATTCCAGTAAACAAAACAGCAGACGGAATAGCAGAATAATTCAGGTTGAAAGGGGCCCCTGAAGTTCATGTAGTCTAACCTCCTGCTCAAAACAGGTCCTGTTAGATCAGGTTGCTCAGGTCTCTGTCCATTTGAGTTTTAAGCATCTCCAAGGATGGAAATTCCACAGCCTCTCTGGGTGCCTGTTTCAGTATTTGACCACCCTCATGGTGGAACAAAAAATCCTTTTATTTAATTGGAATTTCCTGTGCTGCAATTTGTATCTGTTGCCTCTTGCGTCGTCACTATGTACCCCCAAGAAGAGTTTGACTCCGTCTTTCCTATAACCACCCATAAGGTAGTTATAGACGGTATAAGATCTCCCCTTCCCCTTCTCTTCTCTGGGCTGAACAAACTCAGTCGCTCCTTGTACCTCATGTGCTCCAGCCCCCTAATCATTCTGGTGACCCTCCACAGGATTTGTTCTGGTGTGTCAGCATCTCTGATATTGTAGCGCCAAAAACTGGGCACAGTACCCTAAATGGGGTCTCACGAGTGTTGAATGGATAGGAAGAATCACTTCTTTTGCCCTGCTGGCTACGCTCTTGCTGATAAAGCTCAGGATGCAGTTGGCCTTCCTCTGACTCATATTCAACTTTCTGTCCAGCAAGACCCCCGGGTCCTTTTCTGCAAAGCTGCTGTCTGGCCAGCTAGCACCCTGTCTCTACTGCTGCACAGGGTTATTCCAGGTGCAAGACTTCGCATTTGCTCACTTCTCCAACCTGTCAAGCTCCCCAGAATAGCTGCCCTACCTTCCAGCACATCAACCACTCCCCACAGTTTGGTATCATCCACAAACTTGCTGAGAATCACTCTGTCCTGTTGCACAGATCCATAATAAGTACATTAAACAGTACTGGCCTAATACTGATTCCTGCAGGATGCCACCCAGTAATTGGCTGTCAGTTGGATGTTGTATTGATGATCACAACCCTCCGAGCCCAATACTACAGCTGATATTTCACCCAGCTTCTGCTCTACCTTGATGAAACAGCGATGGCATTAACAAGAATGTCAGCTCAATCAAACAGAAGAAACAGTTTTGAACTAATCCATGGATGCAAAAGGTTTGGTGCCTTTTGTATGAGGGAGACCACCATTGTTTGAAATAAGCTACTTATTGGCAATATCAATCATGGCTTATCAACTCTGCAAGATCATTTTAGCCAATTATGAAAGTAGGATTTAGAAACTGAATACAATCCTTGAAGAGATTTGCCAATGGCACGCCCAATCTCTGAGTAGGTGACAAAAACACAGTGCCATTTCTTGGTATCACTACTACATATCACGAATGCTCTTTAAGGGCAACAAGAGAACTGTTGTTAAGGAAAAGCAAAAATTTAAATTTAGGAATAAGGAATCTATGATAAGGGCTAGAGATATTTTACATTGACTTCAAATGAACAGAAAACTGATAAAGCTTGTCATCTAGACCTACTGCAATAAAAATCAAATAAAATTAAATAGTCTATGTTAATGACACAGGAAAATGTTCTGCCCCTGTACCGCATCTCCTCCAGCTGTTAAGTTCCTCATTTGTAGCACCCATTCTTGGTCTTCACCTGAAAGGAATGACTTTGCACTTTGTAAGATTAAGTTTTATAACTTTTCTAAAACTCCAGACCATAAGATCAGCTTGCATCTTCTATAATACTACCTAGTTTTTCTGCAGAATTATCAGGTTCTTTCTAATACTGACAATATTTTCAAAATCTTTCTTGGGCAAGATACACTAGTTAAAACATTAAACAGTATTGATCCTAGAGCTGATTCTTGAGGAACACTGCTGTACCCTCCCTGTCAATTCATTTTATAGTATTCACTGTTGCACTTGTGGCAATTTCACATCCACGAAATGGTTTGCTCACATTGATACAGAGGAGATCCATTGCAATACCTTGTTAAAGAAGTCATTTACCTGTCACAGGCAATGTGCAAAAGTCAGTCTGCACAATCTATCTTTTACAAAATCAAGGTGCATTTCTATCCCCCTTTCCAACATAGCTGTGCTAAAACTTTGTATAATACTGAAACCAAAATTACAGGCTGGGATAACTTTTTTTTTTTTTTTTTTTAAAAAAAAGGTTCTGTTGACTTACAAACACTACCAAGGAAAGCATAGAACTTCAAGGAACCTATCCCCCAAGAGATCAGGCTTTCATCACAAAAGATGAAAAGAATTTTACTTGATTTAATCATGTATTATAATCAGTAAATTAAAAAAAAAATGCAATACAGATGTACTGTGGAAAACTTGCTACAGTGAATGAGATATACAGAAATGATAAATTAAATGATTATAGAATGAAAACAAATGTAAGACAAGAAAGGCAAATAAATAAAACCAAAAGTAAAGCTTATTTCAAAGAATCTTCAGCAGGAAAACTAACTAATAAAGCAAAAAACTTCCCTACAATGCTCCAGTTCAGCAACTATGCTTATAGAAACGTTTGGATATTTGCAGCTGGAAACTGCTGCATAAACATAGGTTCAAGGAGAGAGAAACACAAACATAACGTTCCATTCTCTTAATACACATAAGGTAATTGGATCTGATAAAACCATCTTATCTTGATCCAAAAAAGGAAAAAAGATGTTTATTGGCTACTCGGTACTCAGGCTTTTCCTTTTCCCTGCAAAAAACTCAAAATGATTTCTGTCTACCATCTCCAATATTTTCTGAACCTGTAATTTTTCAGTTAAAGTAACTAAAGCTAAATTAACCTGGCTGCCTGCAATACTCATACAGACTAAACTACCACTCATTCTTTTCTTATTCTGTTCCTAATAGTTCCTAAACACTATGTCCTATCACATACATCTCTTGCTAATTAATATATCAAGGCCTACTAAGAGAATAACTATTAAATGATGAGTCTATATCACTTAAATTTTGTTTTCCCATTACAGGATAGAAACATTCAGTGAAAGCTCAGCAGCATTTTGAGACAGGGATTGTCTTGCTCCATGCCAGCCTTCTTCACAGTTCCACTTCAGAGGTGGTGACTTCCACTACTCTAGCATATTGCTGTGGCAACTATTTTAGATGTTAAATAATAAGTTATTGCATCTAACTTTCCTACTAGATCAGGACTAAGTTCTTTAGGGCAGGGACCATGTCACCTCATGTTTTTGTGCAACATCTAACATATACTGGACAATAACATAATACAGTCCCTATCAGGTCGCTATGTGAAGATAGGTAGATGTGAGGGCAGACAAAACCAGCATGCCACAGTTGGATTAACTTACTGTTCCTAACCTTTAGTAGGGTTGGAAGTAGAAACACTTGGACCTTCACCAAAAAGCCTACAATTCAAAGTAGATTCTTCCCACCTTATCATCTAGGACTCGTTCAGTCTTTCAAGACCCCTCTTCTGGTCTACCATAACAGAAGGGGGAAGACATTTTGGAAAGAGAATATTGATCTGAAGGATTTCAGACACTTTTCCCAACATCAGAAAAACCTCAGGGATGAGAAGTGGAGTTTGTTTCTAGAAAGTGGTACTTTAGTTACAGCACATTATAGTAGTCCAAAACAAACAGTCTTTGCTGAAGAAAGAATTTCTATGACCTATTTCTCTTTAACCAAACTATGCCTATCAATAGAGATGCTGTGGCAGGACAAGTACATCTTTGTCCCCTGGTCCCAGTGGATGCTGATAAACACCACAACTGACTAATGAGCTGCACAGCATCTTCCAAAAAATGCTCCTATTATCACAATTCCAAAGATAGGATCAGAGACAAAGCTAGAGAAAGCAAAAGACCTTACGAAGGTTTAAATTAACGGTGACAGGGAAAAGGAAAGGAAGTAACAAAATATCAGCACCTGCCTCTCCTATTTGTCCACTGGCAGGCAAAGGCTTCTTCCAAGATTGACAGGTTTCCTCCTGCACTCCAGGTGCACCCCAGTTGATCTTTGGAAAGCGTGCACAACCATCAGTCCAAACGTGCCCCTCGCCCGAGGAGGCAGATGGGCAGGATGGCAGTGAAGCCAAACAGAAGTTAAGCACCGGTCATCTTAAAGTCAATAACAAAATTCCCAATAGTTCAGTTGGAACAGAATTTAGCTGTAGCTTAATCATTTTAAATAACCTCCAAAAAGCCTATCCATAAGGGATTCTATGGTAATTCATTTCAAATCCATTAACTGTCTGTTTGATCTCATTAATGCTCAATTTTAGTTATTTCTGGCCCAGCAATTCTTCACATCTCATGATTTTATGCATATAAAAAAAGAATAAATAATTAGTATGCAGAAGAATCACAAATGTTTTAACTTGAAAGCCATGAAAATCACAAGTGAACATTTTTAACAGTCAAGCTTAGATGGTTATCGATGACTGCAAAGAATGTATTGTTGGAAAAAAAAAAAAAAAAAAAAGGCCCCTCCAGGGCTGTTTAATATCTGCTGAAAGGGCCCAGATCCACAGGGAGCACCCCCATCAGTGGGCTTAAAAAACAAAAAAAAAAACAAAAAAACCCAAATCCTCCCCAAAACAAACAAAAAACTCCCCAGCCCCCCCCACCTCTTTCTTTATAAGCTTACTCATTCTGTGGGCCCTATGCACCTTGCATTGTTTTCTATTTACTCCTTTTTTTATTTGCCACTAACTCAATAACTACAATCAGAAAAATATACTTTTAAAATAAGTCTGTTTATAATTGAGGGGTGTTTAAGCTTTACATATTTACACAATAACATAATATCAATCTACAAACTGCATGACTGGAAAATAAATATTTGTGAAACTAACTAATAATAACAACTAACAATAACAACTAAATATTTGGGAATCTAGTTTAATCCCTGAAAGAACAAATGGAAAATCAGTATGAAATTCAGATGGATTCACCAAGGAGTATCTCTGTTCAAGGCCATATGTGAAAATAAAATGAAATTTTTTTTTTTACAGAATAACAAATTCTGACAGAGGTTACCAAAAGGAAAAGCAGAGGAAGGAGGACAAATCTGAGACAGAAAAACCCAAACAGGCAGAAGGCATGCAAGCCTCCTAAGATGCCATGGGCTCATGGCAACTGCCATGATTAATCAAGCTTTCAAGTTTAGGACAGACCTTTTAAGTACTGATACTTGGAAGTGGATCTGGTTTATTCCTGTAGCTCTCTTCTATGCAGGGGCAATGGGAAGAAGCTGGAAGCAGAGGAATATGAGGTGCGGCCTCAAGATAATAGAATTGCAAACAGCTTGATATAAAGGGGCACATTTTGTCTGAAAACTGCACTGCTTAAAGTATAAATAGCACTTTTTCCAAAAGCAGACAGACTCCAGGAAAAAAAAATTACTGATGGTCTTAAGTAACATGGAAGTCATCTCATCTCATCTCTTCTAGACACAACTGCCTGGCAACCACAGGCCAAGATCATAAGAGCCTGGCACAGGCACTGACCAGCCTTAAACTTGCTCTCATTCTCAGGAAGTAAAGCCATAGCAATACTCCAGAACAGAACAGCACATCTATGCCGTATCTAACACAAAAGTTTAATTTAATACTACACAGCCTCAGAAAAAAAACAGTTTTAAACACAGTTTAGGGACAATTTACAATGAATTTTGCCAAGCATCTAATTCATTATTAGTTTATCAGTATTAAAAGAAATCCCCATAATTTTACCCTTTGATACAAACAGAACATAAAATGCTTGGCAAGCTTTCCTATAGGTTTCATGCACCAAGTTAAAGCAGCGTGGTATAGCACTTAATCAAATTAATTCAAACCATTACATAAGGTATTTTCCTTGAATTTTGTTTGTTTTTTTCATACGACACTTAACCAGAACTTGAAGAAACTGAGTAACAGAAGTGGGGTGCGGGGTAGGTGGAAAATTCAAATGAAATTCAAAATAAACAATAAAAAAACCAAAAAAACTTGTAATGAATTCTCCCCCTGCTTTCAATATAAAATGGCAATTTTCAGTATCAACTGCAAGTTCATAATACTATTTTACATTATGCACTCCACATCTTCTAGGCAGTCCTCCTTCCCTGATTATCTTGTTCATTGTTGCTGAATTTAATTAAGTATTAAATAATTGCATTGCAATTATCATTTTGAGAGTTTTCATTGGAGAAGACATACATTATTATTTTAAATAACAAATTTATCTTTCACTTATAATTTAGAGAGAAGCTCAACCCAAGTCTCCAGTACTACTAGTTGTGAATTGGAGTACTTGAATACCTGAGAAGAGAATCACATTTCCAGTGTCAGCCTGTGATAGGTGCTAATTTGTTACATCAACTCGGGAAGTGATTATACGATGAAACTAGGCGCTAATTACGGGCTAAAACCACAACATCCTGTAATGAGGGCATGTACCCCGCCTGAGATAATTGAGTGGAGCCAGCGAGGCGGCGATGTTAGTTTAGATAGCCTAATATGGCAATGGCGAGGTCACACAGTTGTAAAATATATGCGTGACCTGAGGGTCACCACACACAGCGCAGAGGAAGACTCCAGCCTTCATCCCCACGACCACCAGAGGGCTGAAGAAGACCCCCTAGCAACAGCCGGCGCAACCGCAGAAGTTACAGGAAGTGCCCCGTATACCCGGAACTGGAATCGCATATAAGGAGACTGTGAGGGGGGATCGCGCGCGCCGTTGGTGGAGCAGGAGACTCCCCCCCGGCCGCCCAGCGCTGTTTTGCTTACTTGTGACTTGCTCAATTATTCTATTAAATTGGAATTTATGCAACCCGGCCCGAGTGGTTGTCAATTTGTCGCGTTTACCTATAACAAGCCCATCTCTGTTAAAACATGGGACCATGAAAAATTTACCCATTATTATGTTCTGGCATTTTAGTTATTGAAGACAAGAAGTGATAGTCACATAAATTATAATTAGAGTGTAGCTATAAAATACATCAGTGAGTCATAACAATATGGTCTCATGAAAAAGAAATTATTTCTGCTTTAAAGCATATAAAAGCTGGAAAAATGCAGTGTGGTGTCCCTTCTCAGCATGTAAACAGCCTGCCTGATGAGGGTGGGACCATGCATGAAAAACAAACGCTTTCTGTGGCTCCTAGCTTTCTATTATAAATCAAATAACTGAAAGACAAACAGCTAAAAAAAGATTAGAGCAATCAAGTCACTTGCTGTAAAAAAAACACAAACATGTAACATATTCAATTTGGTTTCTTATTTTTTAAGGACACTAAGAAGTTCTGATGACATAATAATCTACACTGAATTGAAAGAAACAAAAAGCTTTGTGCAAGTTAAGGAATGTTTTTTTCAGTTTTTACATAGTTAAATTCTGTGGTTGCTGAGATGTCAAAACTGCACCAGGCTGTGCTTGGTTGGCTGATTTACCTAAGGATTTTTCAGTGCTTTCTCTCCAACCGCTCCAGAGGGAAATACAGCATGTTTTTTTTTTAATTGAACAAATTGCTGTGGGCAGAAGACATCAGCTTTTCCACCAAAAACTCCAAAGTCCCAAAACAGAAAGCACATACACAAAACACCTTTTTATCCAAACCCCAAGCACATAATGAATTACTGACTACTTGAAATAAGGGCTTTGCCATTGTGCTACAAGGAGCAACAAGAACGTGAATGAACCCATTTCATTAAAAAAAGAAAAGTGTTTTAAGTTTTCATCAAAATATTGCTAAGCACTAGCCAAAGCATTTTGCTTCTGTTTAATAACAATACACAAAATATTTGCTTTTGTAAAGAAAATTGGTTTTTTAATTGCAAACATGATTTTATTAGTTTCGAATTTCTGACATGAAACATGTTGGCTTCAAATTCATAAAAAGATTTCACCACTTTGAATATGTTTAATACTGTTTCAAATTGCTTCTTTTTCATTTGAAATGTTTTTTTTTTTAAAAAAAAAACAGTGAACACAATCATCTGAGTTACCATTGCTCCTTTAGCACAGTGTCAAAACACAGATTTCAAGTAGTCTATAATTTACCGTGAATGCTTTGCATACCAAACACATTTTAGACTGTACTAAACTTCGTTTTTAATGAGATAAATGTTGTTAAAAATCTACTGTTCACTGTCATCACAATCCTACCCACCAATTACACAAAAATAACAATAAAAAGCTAAGTATTTAAAATGAGGTAAATTTGAAAAAAGAAGTAAATTTTACATGTTAGCTCTTCAAACAAGCAAAACACTTTGTTATGTAGGGGTCTCACACTAATTCAGAAGTAATCTGTAAGGTAAATTCTCTCTCCAAACAAGAGAGACTACTTAGTCTTTGCCACTAGGTGACCAGACAGAAAATTTCGGTGTTCCAGTAGAGTCTTTCAGCAGTACTTTCTAACTTGGAACTCGGTTACTGCACCGAGTAAGGGTAAGGTGGCGATTCCTGCCTCAGGGAGAATAGGCAGCCAGAGAACTAAGCCGGCAGGGCGGGAGGGAAGGGGAGAGGATGCCCCGGCACCTCGCGGGGCAGAGCGGCGACCTCAGCACATCCCCTGCCCCACACTGGGCAGCAGGTTTGAGAAGCAGCTGAAGAAAGAGACGGCACTAGTTGTACTGACGGGCGAGTGAAGAGTTAACAGGACTAAAGTCGTCTACCAACCGATATGCGCAAGGATTGATATGCGCAAGGCTGCGGAATGGCAGCATTAACAAGACTGAAGAGGTCTGCCACCTGGAATCTGCACGGACCCCCGGGGAGGGAAGAAACAATACGGAGGTGTTGTGGTCTTGCTTCGCTAGCAGGGTCCCCCCCCCCAAGCAGACAAACAGACAGTCCTGTGATTGTGAAACTCGCAAAAGTCAGCAAAAGCAGTGTTTGCCCAGAGCCCCAGCCGTATAAAAAGAGACTTGGGAGCTAGGAGAGTTTGAGCAGGGACGGGAACGTGACCTGACCATCCTCTCCGGCTGGACCGTGAGTATCCCCCCCCTCCCCTTTTCCTGGGACGCTGGGTTAAGGTAACTCCTCGAGGTTGAGAGCCCTCTCACTAGGAGAGTGAACAAGAAAGCTTTCAAGTAGGGATAAGCAGTCCTTCCAATTAATAACGCAGTAATCGACGGTTTCAGGTTATCCTTTCTAAATTAGTAACTGATGGTTTTGTGTTATCCTTCCTAAATTAGTAATCGCATTATTTTAATGGATGTTACTAATCCAAGAACTTGTGTGAGGAAATAAACATCTTTTTTATTATTATTATATTACTGTCTCAGTCGTTGCTATCGAACCTTCATAGCATGACAGCGTGACATGTACACATAAGCAAAACACTTTACAGAAAATGAAAGGGCCCAAGGCTGGCTTAAACTTAAAATTATCGCCGTTTCACTCAGTAAGGTCGTGCAAGGTTCAGCTAGGCAGTGCTTTGCTCTTGCCAGTTACTAGCTATGCTTTCCATTTACACCCAATACCAGCAAGGGGCCAGCACCAACCCAAGGCACAGTGGGGTGGACACTGCTTTGCCTTTAAAACAGCTAACTTGCAGCTCTTTAACCAAGTGCCTGCATGGTATTTGCAAACAGAAACAGATGCTGAAAAGACACCTCTGCTCAGAACATAAGCAAAGACCCTTTCTTTATCTCTTCCTCTTTCTGATGTACGGATCGGCAATTTTACTTTGCACTGTATCTCATGCACTCAGGTATTCTGCACAAACGTTTTCAAGGCTAGCACTTGGCCTACGATGTGAGGATCTAGCATGCACTAGCTAAAACACTGGCCCTGAACAACAAGACAATATTTACAACATGCAGTCTTAAAGAAAAAGAAGTCATGGACAGGAGAACTCAAAGTTTTGCTACTGCTATTGATCTTGAACCAAGATAATAGCATAAACACAGGGTAATTACTGGGGATTAAGGAGCTGAAACCAAGGGTTAGTTGCTTTTCGCCGCAATTCCAGCTACTTTCTACTCCCAACCTGTCATTAATGCCTAGGAAAAATGCCCCATACTATAGTCATTATTAATAAAATGCCAGTCAGTATTCTTGCCTCCCTAGATGGTGAGAGGCATAGGGAGTCCATAAATAACACGTCAAATGCCCTTCTTCATTGCCACGTTATTAGTACCAGTATGAGTTCAATGACTTCTCATTACCTGAAACCTGGAAGAGGAAAAAAGCCACATACCATCATCATGATGGATTGCTGGAGAGCAAAGGAGATAGAGAGAGAGAGGAGACGCAACAAGGAGTGAATTGTTACAAAGACCTTCTAACTTCTGAAGTGAAATAAGTGGGCTTTAAATAAAAGGCAGCATTTAGAAAATAGGTGGCTACTCCTTGACCATTGCTACTGATTAAACACCTGCAGCTGTGTACACCTCCCAAAGAAAAGTAAATCTTTCATTGTTTGTGAATATTTTTATGGACTTGATTCAAAATGTTTATTATCTTTAGCTGATTTTACAAATAAACCCCTTTGGTCATAGTAACTATTTTAGAGTTCAAAAAACAACAAAGTTGGAATTTATGAGTTAGGATTCTCTAGAAATGACTGTTATAGTTTATTTCCTGATGAAAGAAAACATTCGAAAATCAGCACTTGAAAGTCTAGAAGTTTTCTGTAAAGAATCTCCAAGTAACTCTTTGAATTTCTAAACATGGTTTAGTTATCTAATGGCATACAAGGTTAAGGTAATTATGGTTAGCGGAAAAGTAGAGAAATTTATTTTTGATCATAACACTCAAATATATCAGGGCAATTACTAACATAATCCGTACAACTTTAATACTATAATACATTTAACTAATTTTCAGTCAGCTCCACTGATAACTTTATCTTGCAGTATGATTTCTCAGATATAGCTCAAGGATTAGCAAGTTTGGTACAGTGACAGACTATCCAGCAGATCACTCTTTGATTTACCATGGGATTACAGAAGGCAAAGTCTCTGGTTGCTGAGATCTCAAAATGCAAACTTGCTCATTTGTAATTTGTGCACACCTTCAGAGTACATTTGTGCCAGTGCTGCTGAGCTCCTCAAACAATGTTAAACATCCCACTGAAATTTTTAGGTTTCATTCCACTGTGGGAGGGTATGATTTCTGCTGCCTTCTTTAGATTTTGCTCCTATTAATGGGGCTTTCATACTTTGCACTGAATGTTGCAGACAGCTCTGCACGGCTCAGATTTTTCTCAGAATGTTGTGAGAAACTTCAAATACATTTTATTTTTGCTTATTATTTATACTTGTGTAAAACCTGTGATGGTCGTGGCAATCCTCAAAGAAAGTAACTTGTTGAACTGCAAAGGGCTAGTGCACCTGCCCTCCTACATATCATCTGTCACACAACTGAAAGCTAAGATGAAATACAGCAAAACAACCGTAGTAGTTTAATATAACAGCACTTCAGAGAGGCATTCACATTATGCCTGAACAGCCCATATAGTGCATCCATAACAGAGGATGAAATTATGAGATTGTTGGCATAGGAAGTACATTACTACAGGAGTAAAAAGTAGAAATATAATCAATTCCCTGTTTTTTTCAGCTCCTGATTAAGGGAAGAAAATAGCATCCTTGGAGACTGTCTTGAACATCAACTGTTATGCAGACATAATACTATTCATGTGAGAGACAAAAGGAAAATTACGTTTCATTTTCTGAACAAAGGTTGCAGCCTATACCGAAATCTGGACAGAGCACTTGCCATCTAGTGCTTTTGAACAGAACACACCATTACTTGCACTAAATCTTCTTGCTTTTAAGGAAAAAAAAAAAAAAGTCTCTCCAGCTCAGTACTCCACTGAGAGAGTCAAGGGCACAACCCTGCGTGTTTCAGCTTTCTTGGTGAAGAACTGACCTTTCCATCCTGGACTTTTCTATAGAGCTCCTAACTGTAGTATTTAGTGCCATTTTGGACCCTTAGAAGCAGTCCTTCCAACAGAGCAGAAGACCTGTATTTTCTGAAGGGAAAAAAAAAAATACAGAAAGCAAACACCCTGCACCAAACTCCTAAAGCAACTAAAGAACCAAAATACTAGCAACCTTATTGAAGGTATGAGCTTCTCTCCCGCTGCTTAAAACTCTGCATTCCAGCTGTATGAACTCCCATAACCCTTACTCAGCAGCAAAATGTTTTAAAAAGCATTTCTTGGCTTCTTGCCCTTCAGCAGACAAAAATTTGCATTTTTACAGCATTTCTGCCTGTCAGCACTAAAACATTTTAATGGATTTTGCAGCTGTGGGGAGAGAATTTAGGGCTGGTCAGCGGATTCTGGTGGCACTCTGCTGGGGGACAAGTGCTGAGGCCGGAGAAGCCAGCTGACCTGACCAGTCTGTACGCTCCACAGAAAATTCAAACAGCAGTCTTCACCTCCAATGGGCATGCCAAAACAGGGACCTTCGTGATAAATGGGCTCTTTGCAGCAAGGAACATTAAAATCCTTATTTTTCGCTTGATCTTAACAATAAGCAGCAGCTTTTGTAGGAACTCATGAAAGAGCAAAAGCATAGCTAATTGCAACTTCAACTCGCATAAACTGTAACTAGTACAGTATATGGCTTTTGGTCACAGATTTTTGCTCTGTCTGAAACTACGGCATGTACTTTGAGAAAACGAGCAAGAGCAAAACCAGACAAACACAGCGTCTCAGCGCTGCACTTGGAGGAGGTGACTGCTGTGCACCTGCCTCTGAGGTGCTTTTGCGAAGGACATCACCCAAACTTACCTGCAAGGAGGGCGAGCTGCCAGGCCCTGGAGGCGGCAGTAATGCCAGGAGCTGGTGAGTGCACGCAGGCTCTACCAGAGCTCCGGCTGCTGCCTGAGGCCCTGGTTATCTTGGTGTGACTTGGGATGGATAAATGTGTGTATCAGCTCTCAGTTGCAAAAAGCAGTCAAGAATAAAACTATTATTTTCCTAATAAATGAGTGTGATTTTTTGCTGTTAATAACAACTTAATGAGAACCTCCTCAATAAGAGCTCCTTTCCCCAGAACAGGATGAAAAATATATTCTGTGATACTGACATTTACACAGTGCAGCAATCCCTTAAGCATAATTAATGCCCTTCCTGCCCAACAAGAACAAACAAAAAAAGTTGTAAAACAAAGAAGGAAAATCCAAGGTAAAACCTTTTGTCAGCAGCTATTTGAAATCAGCACTGCAAATTCAGCAGATATACTGTAGGTAGGAATGGTGATAAAAAATCCACAAATGAAAAGAATAAAGTACCCAAAGTATCCATTCCCAAAGGATGTTGTCAGTACTGAAATTATGGAGGCAAGTTTCTACGGAAATGTTCCAGGACGCAAAGCACTATGATAGGTTCAACTACTGTCTGTTGCTTTTAGGTTCCTATTTGTAATTATGCCTTAAATAAAAGTATGGGATAATTAAGTTTAGCCCATGTAGCACTGCCCATTGTTAGAATCAGATTCTGGAAAAAACAAACAAACAAAAAAGGAAAATTGATAGGTAAAATTCTGGCCAAGATGAAGATAGTGATGGTACCTCTCTCCAAAAGGGAGAAAGGCTACATATATTGATAAACTAGTATTCAGATTTCTACTAGAAGAAAGTTTTAATTCGATGCACTTAGAGAAAAACAAAACAAACAAACCCACAACTCTTTCAGAATTTCCTAGAAAGCCTTAACTGACTTACTGATGATTGCTCTGTTCAGTGAACTCTGTGAAATATATTTTAACAGCAGCATCCTGACTCCAGAAAAAGCCCCAAAAACACCAAAGCATCTTCAAGTGTTAAAAGTGCACATCTAGCTGGAGCACTACCAGGCGTGCGTGTCCAGAGCACCACCTCTGACAGAGTGCCGCTGGCTGCTTGCCCCAGACATTTGTATAAGTCTTCTCAAGAGCAGCTTTGAACACCTCACTGTTTTCAGTGCTCTCCTTTGAAGTCAGCCTTGAACGCCTCTTTCCACATGCAAACAAATGAGTCACCAGGATTAGGAATAGTGTGTCTGACCTACATGTTTCTCATACAGAGGGTACATCTCTACTGCTTTCTTCGACCATGCCCTAAAGCTGCTCTAGTGACGATACTCCAGGCTGGAGCAGCCTGACTCTGCCCAGAATGCAAGGTGTTTAGGATACGGTTAGAGTGGCTCACATACATCCATATGACCCCACAGGGCAGTTCGGGAACTTGCACCTATCCCACTTCTTCCCGCATTGCCCAGAATGCATCACTCCCAGCACCCCCACCAGTACCTTTACTAAATCTCCCCTCTAGTCCCTTTAGCAAACTAAAGGTATGCTTCCCACCAGCATCCACAATGATCTGCAAAACACACACCACAAAGCTGATACATGTGACAAAAGAAAGGGTGGAAAAAAAAATAGTAGTTTTGACAGTGTTTGTACAAAGATCAAATGGTGGCCTCCCTCCTCATGCTGGTGGCACATTCATTCACAGTCCATACAACCATGACTGGTGCTAGCCCAGGCACTTTAGGTGCAAGCAGCACCCCTGTTGAGCACATACCCACTGTAACACAATCGCTCTGGGCTCACACCTTGGCATCCACTAGCGGAAATGCATCACCTTTAGAGAGCTGCAGTGAGTTCCTGCCACCCAGAGCCTTGCTGCTGCCTGCAGCTGTAGGAGCTCGGGGGCTGCCTCCAAGGAAGATGGCTCATTCTTTGGTGGAAGGGAAGGTGAACGGCTTGGATGGTCTGTCCAAGGGGAATCCATGCTGGATGTGTCCTGGGGTGAAAGCCTGGGATACTGCTCCCATCCCATGAGAGGGACACTGTGCGCTGCCATGGGGTGTGCAGGTTTCCTCTCCAAGTACCTCCAGG
Organism: Apteryx mantelli; assembly: GCF_036417845.1. NCBI lineage: Eukaryota > Metazoa > Chordata > Aves > Apterygiformes > Apterygidae > Apteryx > Apteryx mantelli. Next base: position 50,639,573 of record NC_089980.1, on the reverse strand, counting down.
AACACCATCCTACTACAGAGCAGTACCTGCCCTCTGTCCTTTAGTTGCATATACAAATATTATTCTGATGTCTTCATAAAAGTCATCATTTGTTTGGTGTGAGTCTTCACATATCAACTAAAACTTTCCATGGCCCACAAGTACAGTAACTTGATTTATCTACTTTCCTGCTGAAATACTTGCTTTTAAAGTTCTGGTGATTAGATATGGAGCTTTCATATATTTTCCTAAGCTACTAGTCCAAATGTATGTTTCTCCAATACTCAGCCAATAGAAGCAATTTATTATTTTAGATACTGATTCACATCTAGCTGGCTAGAGAAGGTATTTTGCAAATGACAACAAAGAATATTGAATAATAGTTTTATTTTCCCAGAGTTTATAAAGAATTATGTTGCAAGTGCAATGAAGATCAATTAGTTATTTGTCAGCCAAACTGACAAAAGATATCAAAACATCATCTATGTTCATATGTATGAATATAGCGAATTTATTCTGAGAGTCCTAAGGAGATCTAGGGAAAAAGAGTAAAAACTCAAAGCCAGCACTTCTAACGTGCCATTAAATATCCATCAGGAGTTTAGGCTCAGAGGCAAGATGAATCCTCCTCCTCATATCAGAAGGCATGCAAGTCGCTAATGGCTCTTAGAAGAGCCATTTCAACACTTGGTACATAATGAACCCGAGATTTAAACTTACCAAATTATGATGCTGTCATGAAAACTCACTTTGAACTGTATGATAATTTTGTAATATTCTTATTTGGAAGGGACAGGTCATTAAATAGAGAGTAAATGACATAAATAGGTAATTACACCTGGGAGATGCCAAGGCTGGTTATTTGTACCTTATTTTTCTATTTTCAGGTCAGGTTGACAGGAAGCAAATTCATTAAGGAAAAAAAAAACAGAAGAGTAACTGGAAAAAAAAAGTATGGGTAATAAGATGGATCAAAACTCCCAAGATGTTTTTTCCTCTTGGACAAGAGGACAGGATATGGGTAAGCTGAATAGAGGAACTGAACTCTTCCTTCTCTGATTAAGGAAAGTCATAAACAGAGACATTCAGCTGCCTGACACACAACACTAATTTGTACCTAAGGAATTACTCACTGGTGGTGATGCTGCAGACTACCTAAAGAGACATGGACATAAAGGGTCCAGTGCCTCTGGCTTCGCCTGTACCAAAACCCCTGTGTTAACGTGAGGAAAATAAATCAGGAAGAAAATCTTCCTAATTAGAAAGAAGAGCCTGACCATTTCACCCAAGTATATCTTCCTGAAGTATCTACAGAGAGGCTGAAGTAACAGTCCTAACAAACGTCAGCTGCCAACTCCTCCATGCCCCTCGGTGGGGCATTAACACCAAGGTCCACTGCTCTCCGACTACGTAGCTCAGCACTGTGACTGCCAAGGTTGCACTGAGTGTGCGTGAAAAAAACCCACCACCAGTTGCAACTCACCCACCCACCCAGAGTACCACCAGCTCTGGGACAGTGCTGGGCCTTCAGTGGGCACCCTGACTGGTCCACAGCGCCCAGCACTGCCTCCAGCGCTCTGGGAGCAGACCCAGCCACCCTGCACAGTGTGCCCTGGGCAGGGTGCAGAAGGCTGAGCCAGCATGTCAAGCTCATATTCTTCAGGTCCCGAAGAGTATCAAATCATGCTAGTTGAGGGGACACTAAGAAGCACTGTAGGATTAGACACAGAGCTCAACACATCTGCAATAAACTGACAAGATAATAAACACCTTTTTTATATATTGCTCTGAGGATAAAGAAGCAATTAAAAATAAATGGTGTCATTGGAACAGGTGCTTCCAAGGACTTGGTGCAAAGTCAGCCCTGGCTGAATAAATAAGTCACCCTGAACTAAAGCAGGAATTCGGAGAGATTCTGCTGGAAAATTTAGCCTCTTTTAATGCCTTTCCCCCTGAGGAAAGGGAGAAAGATTTATCAGGGAGGTTTATGAAGCTGGATCACTATTCTCACCAAGCAGAATAAAACCCACTCTGAAACATAGCAAATCAGTCTTCAAGATCAGGAGAATGATCAATAATTTTAGATCTAATAACTCTGTAATGACATTTACAGAAGGCTTACAATCTGGTGAAGAATATGACCTTGGGAATTTTATGAGTCCTGCTGGGAAGAAAATGCTTGAGTTTTCTGAACACATTAAATTAAAAAAAAAAAAAAAAATTGATCATAGAGAATCCTCAGCAGACTGGATGGAAGAATGGCAACTCCAGTATATGAATTGTTCCTTTATCCCATCTCCATTATTCAAAAACTTTGAAGTAAAAAGAATTCGGAGGTTTTTTTGAGCTTGGAAGATTTTCTCTGATGTGAGTTCACAGATCTAAGTCATGGAAGGAGAAACAAACAAATACATATTTGAGTACATAAATCCCAAGCATACAAAATGTCAATCTCTGTATTACCCCCCAAACAGTGCTTCACATAACAGGAAAAGCTATCTTATAAGGAGACTCTAAAGCACTCCATCTGGAACTGCAGAGGAAACCATTAGACTTAACTGAACAGAGGGTGGGAGAAAGAATGGCTCGCCAATTTGGAATAAATGAATTGAAACCCAAACCTATTTCTACAATGCAATTAGTGATGAGCTATCTTTTGGCAGTAATGCAAACAGGGTAAGATCTAAACAGTTTGATGCCGATGAGTTTTGGCACTCATTTTTTAATTTTTGAGAATATTCTTTATAGCTGAAAGAAAATACAAAACCAACAAATTGACCCTCTGTTTAGTATCGGTGCAGGGATAGAAGAAAGAAAATCTTACTGTGTATAGCTACTGGGATATTGTTAATACAGTATCCTTCCCACTGGAATACCTTTTCTAAAATGACAAATAAAAGGGCAGAAAGTTAAGGAGCTTCTTCTTGTGCAAGTTTTTTGAATTACTGATTTCCCTCCCTGGCTCAGGATGTTGAATGCCTTTGCAGGAGGGCCTCCAGCTCTTTACAGCATCCAACCACAGAAAATTCAATGGTAAGGGCACTCTTTCCTTTTGATGCAAAAATAAAAATGACTGCAGATATGGATCGTCTTAAGAAGCACGTGTTTTTTAGCTCATTCTCTCCATCACCCCAAAATGGGAGGACAACAGTCATTAAGTTGACAGAAGGCATTTTTACGCCAAGTGGCATAAGTGTTTTGTAAATATAAATCTTAAGTTGCTCTTTTACAGGCTTGTTTTCAGAATCTGAGCATCTTGTTCTGTTTAGACATTTAATTATTATGCCTGTCATAGTTTGTTTATTAAATAGAAACCAGTCAATATAAACCTTGCTATGTTCAAAGCCCACGCAGCACAGGGAAACTCTCCCCCACAGTCATCCAGGGGCAAAGCCGTGCCAAGGTAAAACAACGGGTGCATGTGTTGCAGTACACTCACTTAATAGTGTTGCAAAACCCCACTTGTTTAAGTATCAGAAAGGATCTGAAACAAAGATTTATTAAGCAACGGAAAAATCAATGGTGGGCTTCAATTTGCCCTCTCTCACAAGAATAAAGGGAATATCTAATGAAACCGAAAGCAATGCATGATAACCGATCCATATAAATATTTATTGATCTTGACAAGATTTAATGTCTGGAATTCGGCGCTGCAGGGTACCACCGAGTTCCGAAGCTTAGCCTTTCCACAAGAAGATTCAGCTTCTCTGCAGGATACTGAAATTATGAAGGATACAAGCCCTCATCCTGAAATAATCCAAACAATTTCCAAAGCAAATATGAACGCCACATTAGGATCAACACCTACTTGCTTTAGGGCAGAATTTGTCAAAGCCTCCCCACAATCACCAAGTGAACTAAACAGTTTTGCCTCCCTATCACATTATACAGAAAGGCAAATTCCTCCAACACAAATACAAACACAAGAGAGCCAGTACCTTCATCATGTATTATTCTGAAGACAGAGAAACAATTAAAAGCGTGTCACTGGAACAGAATCCAAGAAACAAGAAAAACAAGACACAAACAAGAAAATCCCCCAAATATCATTAGAGGGAGAGAAAGGCAAAAACTGCAATAAAATATTCATTGTTGCAACCATCTTACTACACCCTAAGCTGTACTTGGGACCCAGCAAAGCAGCTACCTTCCCTCCTCTTCCACCTTAGTTCCCCCCAAGAGGCAGGAGCGAACCCAAACCAAGAGGCAGGTCCAACGCCAGCTGCTCCTACTGCTCCAGCGGGCATTGGCAAAGCTGCCAAGATGAGGAGAACTGCAGGCACAGGCAGGCTTGCAGGAACCCTACCAGGACTACCAGCAGCGACAAGCAGGAGGAGGAGAGGCACACTGAACAGCTGAAATTACTGCTGATAGATCAAAATAACCTTTGTTCGAACACTTCAGTAACAGAGATTATCTCTTAATAGTCGTGTTTTCTTCTGTTTCCCAGTTTGGAAATTTTTGAATTTACCAGCCAGTTTCAGCAAAGCCAAGCGGGTCCTGACTAACGTTATGTCACAGGCTATACAAGATTTATTCACAATAGGTCAGGCATTAAAAAGCACTATTTTCAAATTACAATAATCTAATCTTACAGATGCAATGCTTAATGGTCCCACAGCAAGACAGGCAAAGTTCCCAGACTGCTAAGCATGTCCTCCTAACAAGCCCCACCCATCAAAGTTGCTTGATAACATTACTCCGGATGTATCAGAAGAATTATTTGTATCCCACACTAAGCACAAACTGCAAAAACTCCACTTTTCACAGTCATTACTATATCACTATTACCTTAAATGTCAATTGCTTGGCATTCCTTTTAATAGGAATGGTTAATAGACATTTGTATTTGTTAAGCCTAGCGTTCTGAAATCAAATTTTTGTGGGACCAAGCCAAGAATGTGCAGCACCCTCTGAAAGTCAAATGATGCTTCGTAACAGACCTGGTCCAACTGTAATAAATAAATAAATAAAATGAATACTTTCAGTAAGTCAGTCTCTCCAAATATAACTCATACTATGAGAGTTAAATGCTAGAGTGTAAGTAAGTACAAACAGCAGTATTTCATCTAAAACACTACAGTTTAAGAGCTAGCTGAGTTCAGCTTCTAATTTCAATTCTGAAGCCAAAATTTGTCTGTTTGGTAAGTTTTACAGACCCTGAATCTAGGACCCTCAAAACTTGGCCTTCCCTCCTACCTCCACCATTATTTGAATAGCAGTATATGTATCTGTAGAAGACAGTAATTTAGTAATTCTGGGGTTTGGGCCAATGAAAAATGTCTACTTTCAGAAAGCTTTTAGGGTGCTTGATCTTCCCAAAACGGAATTTACTGCCTTTAAAATTATTGCCTTAATATTTCTGAAAAGGCTTATTTTGAAATTTAAATTGCAATTGTATTTTCCATTTTCCCCTTTACAGTGGTGCTTAGTAATTAATCAGACAAGTACATTTATTTGCCCTCATATTTGCCCTCAATTATTAGGACACGGTTGTAATTTTGTAAGTTTTTTTTTAATTACCTGTTTGTATTTTTGGATTATAACATGCTAAGTAGGCTTAGAAAAAGTAGAACAATTTCTGTATCTACAAATTAAGAGACAAATAAATGAATTTCAGTCACTTTAGAATTTACACAGCTAAAGAGTATTGAGTATTCATGTTCTTCTTGAATATTCTGGGATACTCTACTTGATATCGTTGCATATCAAGTTCCTCCAACTGCATAATCAACAGAATGGAAAATGGTTTGCAGCCTCCCGCAATCTGACCTCACTTTGTGGCAGTCACAAACGGCCCTTTAAGCAAGATGCCTTTTAGTTCTCAGTCATAGGCTGAGTTTTTCAACATGAAGATCAAAGCATACAAATTATAATTAATGAATTTATTTTCAAATATACTGCAATTTTTTTAAGAATTGCTATTTCCCATGCATCCTTTCAGATGGCCAACAACAATCACTTCAGCCATCTGTGAAGATGTGCAAAAAAGCTTGCTTTTTCACTTCTCTCGCAGGCTTTGTTACAAAGCCCCCAACAGGAACAAATACATCCGTCAAGAAAAAGGTCTTTTTGGCAACATACGCAGTAAGTATTTTTTATGTAATAAGATAAAGGGAATGATTAACAGAAAAGGCACCTCCTGTTGAATTACAACGATCAGTTCAGAAAGGCTGTATTCATATTCATGAACAACAATATAATCAAAACAAAAATATTGACGTAGGCTCTACTGGGAAATACTGCATGAAGCATACCTCCCTGATTTCTCTCTCAGGCTACAAAAAGAAGATCTGGAACTTACAAAAAAATTCTTTTACTTTTTCTCTCGCCCTTTTTATGAACTCTCACTTGTTATTTTTTGGCACAAGCTCCAAAAAGTTCTAGCCAAAGAACTATTCTAGACCACAGTTCCATTTGAAATATATTTTCCTTTAAAATAAAAACACAGAACCAAAGTTGATGTTCAGAAGATGAAAGCCTTAAACAAACCATCAGTGAAGTTTGTATCAAATCAATAGCTGCCTTTCCCATCATGCCTCTCTATAAATTTCATCAATTAAAAATAAAAAAGAGTTCTAGGATTACACATGTAATCTTGTACCCAACAATAATTTCACAAAAAAAAGCATTCTATTTTTCACCATTCTGTCTCAGCACATCCTGCAAATATAAGTGCCTGTTCCTGAATTTCAGTGAAAGTATTCACACTGCAGAAATATAAGAATTCAATAATTCTTATTTATTAAAAGTGCTTACCCAAATACTAAATATATGCCACAGAAAGCAATGATCTTACAGCACTTTAGTTAGGTCTGCAATATATTTAACACATAAAGGAGCCCCATTTGATCATATAAAGAAGGATTCAGTGTTAGCAGGCAACAGCTGCCAGCACTTGGACACTGCAATAGCTGTTATTAGAAATAGTTTAGGCAGTTTATACATACAGTACTGATGTGCCTTCTGGGTCAAGTATTAGTAATTAGATCATGCACATGAATTGCTCTGTGAAAGGCACCTTAAAATAGACCTGGGGCCAAGCTCACTTTCATCACTATAAATGCAGAGCAGTTTCATTGACTTAAAAACATAATAGGAGTCAATGTGCTGGAATTACTCCCAGGCTCCTCTAACACTGTCCAAGAGAGACAAGAATGGCATATACCGACCAACAAAGAACTGAGCAAGGATGAATATTCTTTGGAAAGGGAGATATTGGTGTATTCAGTACAAAGAGACAAAAGCAGTCCATCTCTTAGAAATGGAAAAATGCTATTCCAGTTTGCCATGGCACTGTATGTTGTGCCACTCCGAATCTTTTTCCATTTGAAGAACAGAAAGCGAAGAACATGAAGTTCCTCCTTGGCTAGGCCTATGCAGCTACCCAGAACACAATGGGGTACCATTACTCGATACAATTAAGAGGAAAACATGGTCCAGCGTTTGTTGCATGTACTGAAGCTGTGTGCACATCCAAGCAAATGAGTAGAAAGACTTTCCCCTCATCTGATCTAATTCTGTCAAAGATTCACACATGGAGGAAGTGGGTGTAAAGGTGACACATGCAGTATATCTTCAGAACTCTCTCTAAGAATTTTAGAAGGCAGTAACTCGCTATTAAGAGCATCCAAGACCTTGATGGGGAAAGGGAAGCTAGCTGAACTCTTGGAAATTCAGGCAAGATATTACAAGGCTGCCCAGAATTGTGCACAGAAAGGTGGGACAGTTACTTTCGACAGAGTGGGATTTCAGGACACAACTACTTGATGCTGCAGGTATATCCTATTTGAAAGGATAAGCAAATTTAAAGAATCTCCATTTTTTCTTTTTAAAAATATTGTTAAAATCCAGTAGAATTGCAAAAACAAAATTCACCTTACTGAATTGTGGATTGTTACTAACTGCACGGGGATAGGTGCTGTGTAGAAAGACACTCACCTCAAAGAGCCTGCCCACAAAAGCAATAAAGAACAGCAAGAAGGAGGAGAAAGAGATCAAACCAACCTTAGGTTTTAATTTGGCTACTCTAAAAAATAAATAGCAGTTATTTTCAACTCACTGCATAGCCAGCCACTGGCAGTTGGCTAGATTCTGTATGCATCATGTTAAGTGGACAAACACTGGAACAGGTTGCCCAGGGAGGCTATGGAGTCTCCATCCTTGGAGATATTCAAAATTGCCCTGACCAACCTGCTCTGGGTGACCCTACTTTGAGCAGCGAGGTTGGACCAGACAATCTCCAGAAGTGCCTGCCAACACCAACTGTTTTGTGATTTTGTGATCAGATTAGCATGGATTTCTGAGAAATTATTTAAGGATGACTGTCTTCCAAAAAGTGAATCAGGGAGGGTGCTCCATATACAAGTTCAAGGTTGGTTTAAAAAAAAAAAAAAAAGGCAGGATACAACTGAGAGTGATGTCTACAAATACATTTTTTAAACCAGCTTCACTGGTGGACAGAAGAGGACCTTGGACAACACAATGGAGGAAAAGCATTGGACATCACAGATGAACAGATTCATAAAGGAACCTGACAGGAGCAGTAGAATGAAATTCATAAGTTTGAAATGCAGGGTCTGAAAAAAAAAAGAAAAACCTACTTAAATCTAAGGTTAAAAGAAATAAACAACCATGGCAGGTGCTTGAGTCAGATCTTACTTTAACACAGCCACTACTCCAGTCTTTCTGAGAGTATCACTAATTTTTCTCACAGTTCCTAGGCAAGACACTGTGTATATTAGTGGGGTGTGATGAGCAGGACTTAGGTAAAAGAGGCAGCAATTTAAGCCACAAATGACCTGTGACCTTCCTCAAGACAGAAGAAAGGTTCTTGATGAAAGAAAGATAAGGCAGATTTGGGAGCCGAGTGAACCACTTCAGTTCTCATTTACTGAAATTTAATGGGCTTTGACCCAGGTTTACAAAATAACTGAACTCCTAACACAAGGGCCTTTCTCAAAACATACAGCCAAAGAACTTCAAAAAGAGCATGCTTTATTTTGTCAAACCAACCTCAAAAACAAGAACCTCAAAACAAAAAAAGAACATTTCTTCCCCTATTACCTACTCCTCTTCCCAACTACACCCACAGGACTATGTTATTTACCACATACCATTATGTAATACGTATATGTTCTTATCCACCCCAAAAGAGAAGTTTTGTTTGTTACCTCTTACCGACAGTTATTTTGACAGTTCTTTTCTGAGAGTCCATCCTCATCTTCTCCCATAATATCCACTGCCGAAAATATCAGTGCAACCAGAATTGCAAAGCAGCATACCAATGCAAAGATCACAATGCATCTTTGCTGGGACTGAAAGAGATTAAGATTTAAAAAGTTTTAGTGGAGTGAACACATTCCAGTCAATGACCTAAGACTCTAAAACTTTTAAATAAGATCTAAAATCCTTTGAGTATCTTACTGCCACAGCTGTCAACATGAAACATACCTCAGCTTGAAAATATATTCTCAAAACTGTCCTTCAGGTACCACCTTGAGATGTACTTTAAATCTGTCAGGTATTGCTAAATAATTCATATCATAAACAATATTCAGAATTTTAAATGCTTTTCATCTGTACCACAAGGAAAGCATTACGTATTAAAATAATTCTCACATCAACTATGTATTCTCTGATTATGCATCAAAGTTACAATACACACTCTAGGATGGCACTCAGCAGTCTTGAGAGTTTTGTTTTGCTTAGTTGAAATAAAACATGTTACTGCAAGAAGACTGAAGAGCAAAGTCATTTTCTTGTTGCTGCACAAAGTAGCTGACATTATTATTATTATAACTGTCACAGCAACAGAGAAACTGGGACCAGCCCTTGCCCCATTGTACTTATACTATAAGGAGAAAAAAAAAAAATCACAGATGACAGGATTCAAGGAAACATTGGGACACTGTTGGTCAATATGATGGACAACACTCTCATGATATAGCATTTCCTTATTCTGTAATACGAAATCCTGCAGTACTCACTCAGATGCAATTCTGTATGGCTCTAGATAAACGTGAAGCCTTCCAAAGGCAATCTCCTGACACACAATTTACAGAGCTGCATGAATGGATAGATTATTGTATTCTGAAACCTAATGTTCAAACAGGTGTAATACGCATTTTCCTACTGAAGGAAATTTGCAGAAAAACATACAGAGGAAAGAAAAACCTAACTTCCATTGCCATATTATTTTCTTACTTTTCATTATTGTGCTGTTAATAAAATCTCACATTCAGAAAAAGAAACCTTGATAAAGGAATGGGAAAGTGCATTCACCTCGCGGTTGCTGCTTAAAAACAACTTCATTATATTTGCAGCGTCCCTGGCATTCATTTTAAGAGGTAATAAGTTTCACAGGAACAAGAACCTCTTCCCACAGGCACACAGAAAGGGCCTGTCTTATTTCTTTCCTTTTAAAATGAGCCTCCAACAATTCCAATTTAGTGCATATCTGAGAAGAACCAAGCTTATGAATTTCAGAACAAATCAGGTATTTTCACAGACTGAAATAAAATGAGTATTTGAAACACAGAAAACAATTTCCTCAGAGAAGCAGGGAGAACTTTTGTGAAAAGCATATCCTTTTACCTAACAGTAACACTGAATCTCCTGCTTAGGCTGTATGCATTTATTTTATACTTTTCAAATATATGTTTAAATTTGTGTTTTCTAATGTATTATCTAAAATTTTTCAAGAATGCAGCATAAGAAAATTCTCTTTAAGCATTTACAGAATCTACTCCCAAGATGAATATATTTTGGATCATTTTTTCTGCTGCTAGGTACAATAACGGCAACCTATGAACAAGAATTAGAAATGACTGCATTTCTGTGCCCAGAGCCAAGGTTGCAGTCATATGCGCAGTGGGAATTAATAGCAAAACGTTACAATATTGCGTCATGCCACTGGCAAGAAAAACTAAGAAATCTCAAAGACAAAGAGGTATTCAGGTCTGGGACACTGCTTTCTGCCATTCCATCATCAGGACAGGTGATCCTCGAAGATGACCTTCATTTCATATAGTTTGTTATGGTCCTGCAGGCGTATTTGCAGAAAGTGCGTGCTGCAGCTTCCTCCAGGCGCAGAGCACATCGTTCCTTCCCGGCGGGCGAGCCGATACTCGCAGGGTCCCCGGAGCAGCCCGAATGGGGTCAGTCATTGAGGCCAGCCCAGCAAAGGCCGAGGCAGCAACCGACGTTTTGTTAAAAGGAGCCTGCAAGACCTCTGTGACGCACATTGCAAACCATAAAAGGCCCTTCAAAACCTTTTCCCAAGCTTAAAACTTAAAGGCCAAAAGCAAAAAGCTATACAAAAAACACAGAACATCAATAATGACATGGTATAACAAGAAATAAAAGCACTTGAAACTGATGCCCTCAGCTCCTTCAATATGAGGAAATTTTATGGTAGAAGTTCCCAGGTGGTCATGTTCTGGGAATACAACTACCTTCCATGCAACAGAGAAAGGCCAAAAAATTCCTGCATGGATCCTGCTAATCCAACTTGAATATATTCCTTGAACTTAGGTGGAATGGGAATTAAAGGCTTCTTGACTTCAGGATTGTAGTATGTATTTGTATAAAGTTTACATCCTTACTCATTCAGTTCTGAGTGTTTACAGCTCGCCAAGCTCTGCCGTTTATTCTCACGACTGCTGCTCACCATGAGTGGTGCAAAGATACCCCTGCAAGGGTATCAGACCCATCCTCCTGCTTCCTTCAGGAAATGCCTAAAGAACCTGGTGTTCGAGCTTTCAGTCTTCAACACTTAATTACTGAATACAGGGTTGGGAGGGACCTCTGAAGCTTATGTAGTCAATCCCTCTATTCATATACATGATTAATTTATACATACACAATTCCTAACAGATGTTTGTCTAACCTGTCCTTAATAAACTCCAGTTGAAAGAGATACTACAGTCTCTTCAGGTAACTTGTTCCATGTGTTAGTACCTTATTGCTGTCTAATTTAAAGTCTCTACTGCTGCAATATAATCTTTCTCCTTCCCATACTTGTTGAAAATGGAGAACAGAGCATTTTCACTTAAATCTCCCATCTAGTGAGATTAATACCAATCAACACTGAAGTTCTTATTAAACAAAAATAGGAAGGAACTGTTCCAAGAGTGCTAAGGTAAGTTAGATATTTTCAAATTGGCCGGGCATTTAAGATACTGGCTGAAGCAAATCGAGAAATTTTAGCACTTATCTCTGAAAATGCATGAGTAAAGTATCAGAAGGCTGGAAAGAGCAAAAATGGTATCTGTATTTAAAAAAGAAAAACCTGAGCAGGGGAATAGGAGGCTGGAAATAACAAACTAGTTATTTCAACTTCAATCTCTAGAAAATACTTGAACAAATAATGAAGTTATTACATGTAAGCACCTGGAAGATATGCAATTTTGTTAAGAACAAGTCATGTCAATCAATTCTAATTTCCATTTTTCTTAATCACGAGTCATGCTATCCTGCCAGAAAAGCTGAGAATAACATATATTTTGATCCTCAGTAAACTTTTATTATAAGCAAGCTAGGGAAACTTAGTCCAGATTATCATAGGAGTGGTGTAAAACTGGTTGGAATACCATGCTTATTGAAAAATTGGGAGGATGTTTTAGAAGAGAGGCAGAGGATTCTGCTGTTTATCTGTTTTTGCTCTATGTCTTCATTAGCAATCTAATTTATGGAATAGAAATGGAAGATGCTTATTAAGTTTTCAGTCAAAGCAAGATCAGGACAGATTGAAAGTATACTGAAAGACTGGATTAAAATTTCAAAATTATCTTGACAATTTAGGGAATAGGGTGAGAAAAATAGGCTAAAATTCAATTACAGAAGAGAAAAGTGCTATCAGCAGGTAGAAGCAATCAGATGCACAGATACAGGAAAAAGCAAAACCAAAATGATTCAGAGGCTGGAGCAGATACTTTAGGAGGAGAGACCAAAAAAGGGTAGGACTCACTAGTTTGCAGAAGAGAAGGAATATGATCAAGGTATACAAAATCATTAACACAGCAGGTAAAGTGAAGGCAAAACTGTCATTCACCATGACTTACAATACCAGAAATAGGGGATGTTTATTGAAAGCAGTAGGAGTTAAGTTTCAAAAGTACTTTTTTATACAGTGGATATTGAGCTTCTGGAATTCATTGCCACAGGAGGTTGTGAAAGCAAATAGTAGCAGAAGGTTTAAAACGGGATTGAACAAAGTCTTTGACAACAAGTCCAAAGCACATACTAGAGAAAGCAGATAGGGATGGGCCCTCTAATTCAGATGCCAGGGGACACGTTATTGCCTCTATTAGAGGCACAGTACCGGGCTAGATGTGCCACTGGTCTGAACAGTAGACCAGTAGAGTATTTCCTATGCTCCTGTATTAAATGCCTGCTTTTTTTTTTTTTTTTTTTTAAACACAGAGACCCCCATAAGTTATAGCAGAGTACAATCTGAACATGAAGCAAGCATGTCACACTATTGTGAAGACTAACACCTCTGCATCATGGTATTGCGTACAAGGCAAAAGTAATCCTTCCTCTCTATTTCAAGTTGATATATCTTATTCACCTTTCAAGGCTGGACAATCACAGAAAGCTCAGAAAAAATCAACAGCAGCAAGATGAGATCTAAAGCACTTGTTCCAGAAGAAAAAAAGATTTTTAAAGTTGGTGGTGTTTAACCTGAAGAAAATGGGGGAGAAGACTATAAAACCCCTTGAAATACATCAAAGGTTGCTGACAGTGAGAAAGTAACAATCTGTTCTCCCCATCCATGACAGGTAGTGATAAGTGCAGCACAAAAAACCCTCCAGTTCAACACTAGAAAAGTTTCCAAGAAAAAAAAAAAAAGGAAGAAAGAGAGTGCTGGAACAGATTCCTTGAGTTGTGGCATCTCTATCATTGGAGAGCTTTAAGAAGAAGTTAAACCACTGCTAGAAGATGTAGATGTACCATTACTATATTGGATGTGTCTAACTAAATTTGTCCTGCGCTGGTTTTGTGGAAGAAGGGATAGAACAGCTGAAGTCTCGAGGTCTCTCTCTTACAAATTTATTTTGCTTAAATTCTTAAAATTCAGTCCCTACTGCCACTTGATTTCACACCGATATCTACTTGAGTTAGGCTCCTGATTCCTCTTAGAGATCAAAAAGCCTCAAGAAGATGTGAGAGTGACTGTCCTTAAAATTGTGAAGGACCAAAGAAGCATTTGAAAAGATAGGCTATAGCAATTCCAGATTATTTGATAATTTTCCCTTCCCCCATCTGAGTCCCAAATAAAGAGCTACTTAGCAATCAAAACTAATGCTGAACTAATCCAAACAGCAGTGTCAGCTTGTAAATATTCAGTCGTGGTTACCACAATTAACAATCAGAAAGAGGATCAAGAGTTAATTCTCAAAAAAAACCCAAAACTTTAATTTCAGTCATATTTTCTAAACAAACAAGGCATATGCAGTCGCACTGTCTACCCAGCAGTGTCTGTCTCTCCAGTGTCTTTTGAATCTGTATTTGAAAGCTAGATCTATAGAAATTTAATTATCTGAGACATTTTATGCAATTCACTCTCTAGGTAAACTTGGCTGAGAGCGATCCAAATTTGCGCCTCTCCCAAGGGGAAGGCCGTCCAAGGCTTTGCCTTTGAGCACGCACACAGCTCGGCGCTGCGCAGCCTCACACAGATGGGGGCAAGAGGCAGGAGGAAGATGAGGGCACTGAAATCGCTGCCACGGCGGTAGACGCAGGGGGTCCAGGACCACAGCTCACATCCATAGGGAAGCAGCTGCGCTGGCTCCTGCTGCTCACCGAAAAAAGGTTTCATCAAACTGGCCAGGCATATAACACACTGACAGCAAGGGTACTAGAAACAGGAGAATAATAAACTATGGAAAACATCCAAGGCTTCACGGGGTGGCTGTCTGAACCTCCTCCACACAAAGTGCCATATTACAGAAAGCAACTAGCATTCAGAACATGAGTCTGTAAGAAAAACCAGGGTCTCCAGCACATGACCAACTAACCTCTGAGACATTTTTGTTGACTAGAACCGGTATGAGCGAAGGGAAGAAGGGCCTTAATACATTTAAGTGTTCACGTACTACTAGCCTGAAATCGGGTCCTGACTTCTCAACATGATATACTGACTCAGTCTTTAGCATAACGTAAGACAGTACTGCAGTCTGACAATGCCAAAAAAGGTCAGTGTCTACGCCCATAATAACAGGCTACTCAAACCCAGTGTCTCCTCTAAAGAAAAAAAATGTATTGGGCCTGAGTAACCAATTCAAAATACTGAAGAAAAGAACTGAGAGAACAAATCTAAATGAATATAAAATTGAAAAGATACAAATCAAAACAGGAAAAAATGGTAGAAAAAAGGTAAAAAATTAAGATTAGCACTTAAGTGTCTATGAACTAGAACAGTGCAGCTAAAAATAGTGTTCCTAATGCTTACACATATACAGTCCTTAACTTTATATACTAGATCTTTAATGTACAGATAAAAGACCTTTTACATATAACTTTAGTCCACAAAAACTAATTAAAAACTGAACTCAGCCCTCTTCAGAAATCAGCTGAAACACTGCAAAAATATCACTGAGCATACAAACATTTAAAGGTCTAATTTTTCCCATCAAGCGCTGGATCCCACAGGCAGCATGTTGAGAAAGAACAAAATTAAGAAATAAATTAAGGCGCAAGCCATGCAGTGTATTGCAGAACTGCCCATTTAAAACCAGTTGTTACGCTCACCAGAGGACAGCGGGCTGGGGGGATCTAGCCGATAATGCAGAGACCGGCCTAGCACCTGCAGGGCCCAGGTAACAGCAGGGGCCACGGCTGTCTGACCGCTGGCAGGAAACGCTCGGCATTCCCAGGGCACAGCAGATCTAGCAGGCAGAAAGCTCCACAGTAGCCCTACTTCTCTATGCACCTAGTTTAAATTTGATGTTGATGGCTTTCAATGGAAAGTTTGCCTGAAATATCGGAGTTTCTACAAATCAGAGCTTTTTTTCCCCAGAACTCTCAACTAGATTCTGCAGTAACCTGCCCCATTGGGTCTGTCTCCAGCCAGCAATTCTTGTGTTTTGATGAGCAACAGAGGAAACCCTCTAAGCTAGTATTATCTCTTCCCCATTTATCATAATCCTGTTCTTCCTACAGCCCCTGACCTGTGACTTTCTTAAATCTCTTCTGAAATGAACAGCTCATGGTATGGTCTATATTTTAAATCTAAAGATTAATCATTTTTAGTCTAAAGTGAAATGGAACACTTTTAATGTATAAAGGGGAACATTAGACTTCCCTCATAAGTTGCAGGTGAAACATGCTCATAACATTTTCAGTAGGTATTTTAGAATTATTTTAAATGCTTCACTAAGAAAGGAAAAAGGTCCCACGTTTGAAATAATCACCTCAGTAATTATTTGGAGCTGTGCATTTAACACATGCATAACAGATATTTGCTTATTTCAGGTTTTATTTTAATTTGGTCACCTCTGAACACCAAAGTGGGCTGGAGCACCAAAGCATCCATCCTGCTGTAACCACTCCAGAGTCACTCCATTCCTCTAAATCAGCCTAATAGACATTGCTCTGGCAACATAAACCTGCCCCAAACCACACAGGATTAGTGTAACAAGCTTTACAGACAGCTTTAGCTCCTGAGGTAGGGCTCCTAAAGGAGCAAAACATATAAATAAATTTTAACATCAACTGTCATGCAAATAATGCATGTTCTAGGCTAAGGACAATCTGTGGAGGCAGTAAAATCCCTCAGCTCCCTACAGAAATCAAGGTGCGGAGAGTGCTCTTCACCCCTCTGGGACCCTAAAATTCTTGCTGGTAATTCAGAGCAATTGCAAACCCTGAATCCAGGACAAGAAGCATTAAGGGACATACAGGGGAGTACTGAGGGTGCTGGTATTATGATATTTAGCATTACAACATCAGAGAATTCAAGACTGCCTGACAGAGAGGATCGGCAAGACTTGGGACAGCTACTTTGTTTGCACACAATAAATGCACTTTTACATGCAAAGGACCTTTCAGGGTAAAATACAGGAACCCTAACAATGTCAGGATAAGAAAGAGATTGAGTAGGTCCATGACAGGCCAATCTATACACACGTGGCATCCAAAAAGCACCTAAATGTCTTTATGGATTTTATCCATATCTGTGCCATGTCCCCTGAAATCAGACAGACTTTGCAATGTAGATCCTGTTCCAGGTCAGTTATTATATATATAACTTCCCTCTCCATACAAATATCTGTAGCTATATATATATGTATATATACAGGCACACACGCACGCACAGACAATGTATATATAATAATGACCTTTAAAAGCCAGCACGAATCTGTTCCTAAATCACAAGAAAAAATTGCTAGTAGCTTAGATTAAGTTAGGTATGTTTGTATGTGAAGACTATATGCAGATACATACACTGATTTTACACCTGCTATCTTTCATTTACAAATGATAAAGTGTCTGCTACATTTAAAAGGAACTATAGTTTATTTTGGTACTTTAGTAACCGTGAAAAATAAATACTAATTACATAGTTAAGTAACCTAAAACTTGCTAACAGAACAGCATCAGCAACAAAAATCACATTTCTGTCAGAGAAGTGTTTTATCTGGTATTTCTGCTAATAAGGTTTTAAACTACACTAAATGAAATCTAGAAGTAACCAAGAATTTTTTTTCGCAGTGCTTGCATATGTCATTTTTGGAACATGAAATGATCATATGTTTAGTCAGCTCAAGCATCTTCATTTCCAGTCTTTCACTGTTTTTGTAAGATTTTTTCAAAAAGAGACAAGTAAAAGAGATTTAAAATAAGAAACTGTGGCGACAAGCACATAAAGGAGGCTGAAGGTTCATTGACAAATTTGAGCTGAAGTGCAGTACCGCAGCATAGCATACTTGCCACCCTACCTTGATGTGAGCTTTTTCTTAGCCAGTCTAATTAACAATGCAAAGTACATTGCCTTAAACTTTCTCCACCAAGAATTTAGCAAAAGCATTTCACCCTGCAATTGGGGCAGGCTAAGAGTGCATGCGTCATTAGTTACAGCAGCAACATATTAAGTCAAGGTAAAGCAATCATATTTTACAATCAAAGGCAGGTGGTGCAACTGAACCTGGAGCTACATTTAACTTGGTTTAAAATTAGCTGACTTGTAAATTGCCAGTTTGCCTGGCACGTGTCAAAAACAAAATCAGAAGAGTTCAAACGAGTTAGAGAGAGAGAGAGAGAGAGAGAGAGAGAGAGAATTTGCTTTCACTCACTCTGATGAGACACACACAGGGAAAAAGTTTTATTAACACTATTATAAACCGACACAAGTTCATGAAATGAAATAATCTCATATGGGAAGCATTTATTTTTAGCTCATTCTGAATTTCTAACTACACTGTAAGTACGTGTTGAAATAATAGATTTGCTACTCGGCCAAGCAAGTTAATTCCATTGTCACAGAGAACACAACCAATGTGACATTCACAATAGGAATTATATTCTACTTTAAAGAGAGATAAAGGAAAATAAAGAGGGGCTTATGATCCATAGCTAATCAGAGAGATAAAGGTAAACCAGATAATTATAGTGATTATGTGTATCTGATCCATGCTTTCTTTCTTATGACAGACTTGAAAGGTAATTTAGCTACCATGTTTTTTATGCTGTAAAAGTCTCTATTTAAATTAAATGACAGTATTTGTAATTTTTATATCCTAAGTAATTCTACTTCATGGATAATTCCTTTACTGGCTGGAAAATATGTAACATAACGAGTCAAAGATGGGACTACTGTACTGATTTAGGCTTCCAGGAACTAAAAATTATATATTAAAAAATAGGCTCCTACAGGTAAAACTGACTTTGGAGAGTAGGAAACAGATATTTGGCCCAGATCATTCCTTGCCTACCTAATGCTTTTAGGGAATTCTCTAAGCCAAGATCTCGAAATTTCTGCAGAAAAGGAACCAGAGACAAAAGTCTCCTCCTTGGCATTTCCTGCCTTGCCCATTCAGCTGACCCTTTCTGTGATTCCAGCTAAATCTTTTCATGGTGATAGGAAGACGGAAAAGTGGGATGTCACCGACAGCAGCACCATCCCCTACTCTGCATGCAAAGCCCCCACATGAAAAAAGGCAAGTTGGGAGTACCCCCTCCCACAGCTGCTCCCCAAAGCAGTCACCCTCTGTAGGGGGGACAGGGCCTCTGATCCACTCCACTTCTCTCCCAACTGCGAGAAGCAATAGCCCAGTAATTTTAGGTGATTTTTTGTTTGTTTGTTTGTTCTTTTCCTTCCCAAATGAAAGCACCTCCTGGCAAAGCAGGAACAATTTAAATAAGGAAGAATTTATTACTTTTTCAAAGTTTTCACTAACTGGAATGTCTGATTCTAGCTTAGTAATTATTGTTAGTTGTTAATAACGACTCTTATCGGTTCAGAAACATCCAGTCAGAAAGCCTTCCCCAAATCACAGCAAAAAGAAGATTCGAGAGTAGGCTATTTACAATGAGTGTGAATTTGCTAGCAGGAGAAAAATAGAAGAGAACCAAGCAATTTGCCCAAAGTAAATTATTCACGGCTGTCCTCTTCTTTCACTGTGCCAGCTACGATTGCCCTCTCCTCCTTCCCTTCTCCACTTAACAGCAAAATATTCATCACTGTTGCTGCTCTCCCTCTAGCAAGTCACCACTGTATTCCTCATTCTGCCATTTTACCTGTTTCTCTCTTCCCACAGTGCAGAGGAGCCCGCAGAAGGGATACCAGGGTTCAAAACCACTGGAAGATAACAGGCATTCGGAGGGAAGGACAGGAAACAGCACCACCAACTTCCAGCTTCTGTAGAGTCAAAGGGATTAGGTTTCTCGAGAGTGCTACAAGCACGTTTCTGCACTAGCAGAATGCAAAACTACTCGCCTCTGCCTAACTTTTCAACTCGCTCTGGAATCACCTGCTACTTCTTTCATCAGTGAAAATGTTCCCCTCTAAGTCTTTCCCGCACTGCCTTTGCACCACACTCAGAAGATCAGAATCCCTCTGCTTTGCCAGGGTACAAAGGTGTCCCGATTTACAGACTTTTGCCAGGTTTCGTTTCTCTGCCTTGCTTTTCTCATACATCGCCTTTGTAGAAAAGACTTTTGTCCTGCTCTTCCCTTAGTCTAATAATGTCCTTATAGTATTATTCTAGTGACTTGGGCTCATTTCCTATTGGTCTATTATCTAATCAAAATACTTGCTTTGTTTTTCTTACTCTGTTCATATATCAGAAATATTCTACCTTTTCTAGATCATAATTTCCACCACCTTACGTGTAAGGATAATCTGTCAACATCATAACTGACTGAATATATATTAAAAAATCAATTTGGCTTCCTATACTTTCTATCTTGTCTTTGATTGTTTTTTGTGCCTAAGACATTTAAAATTCAGATAAAACAGAGCCCTGTCACATAAAACATTTCAGCGTGGATACTCCAGCACTGAGTAAGATGGAGTCTGTACTGCAACTATCCTCTCAGTTGGACCACTACTTTCTCCAACTCATTATCAATTTTTCACAGCACCTATAGGAGTTTAAAATCTGTTGGAGACCACCACCTTTTTATTAAGTCAACCAACGGATTTAAAAGTTATTAGGAAGGAGACAGATGCACGCACATGAATATACTATTTACACACATGCACACACAATCTTGACCAAAAAATTCTCAGTTTGAGAGGACAACAGTCTTAAAGATTAAATATGGTATCAGATGACTATGACTACTATGGAGGAAAACTGTACAGGTGTATGGCTGCTCCCATCAATATCATTAAGTGTCCTGACCTCTCTGAGTTTGTCTCCTGCATTATGATTGTTTTAAAATCAGTCGTTAATCACTACAGATTTTTTAATCATTGCCAGTTTGGACTTTTTAATCATTGTATAAACCAAAACATGGAATGAAGCTACTGTGAAGTTCTGTTTTCTTATTCTCAGTTCTGTAGTAGAGAATCCAGACACAGGCAAAAAACTGTAAAAAGAGATGAAGACAGACCTTGAATACAAAATGCCGAATCCTGCAAAATAGCAATTTGACATGGGGGAGGCATCCAGTCCTCACTGATGTTCCCATGTTCCTGAAAGGAGAGGAGATGTATTGCACCTCAGTGATAGAAATGACGATGTTTCTGAGAAAGTTACAGGAAGACGCAACTACATGCCAACGAATGTCACTAAACATCATCATCATTCATTCTACTGTAAAGTCCAAATATTTTTCCGAGGCTTTTTTTTGACAGTATAGTCACAGTAAAAGAATACTCTTTTGGGAGGAAAGGAAACCAAACTATTTGGAATATAAGACTCTTAGAGCAGACTACCAACTGAATAAAATTGTTCTGGCACAGGTTTCTGTTCACAATACTATAAAAGTCCTTTCAAAACTGCAAAATAAACTGTAGCTTTAGTTCAGTTAAACAGCAAAACCCTATTACAGCAAAAGGTTCCAGATAGATAGAAAGATTCATCTGGAAAATCCCAGGCTCAGGATGTAAATCTCATTACCAATCTAAAAATAAAGTCCTAATTCTGGATAATAATATTCTATTAGAAGCTCTGCCTCTCAAAAAAAGTAGCCATTTGTTAAGTTTATAAGAACACACAGATGCCTAAAGTTCACCTGCCATGTTGTCAGAAATTTTCATATTAAAAAAAAGTTCCAGAGGTCTCAGAATACAGAATTTTGTTCCTTTCTCAGCAAGTAGGACTGGTAAAAAAATTGCCGGCATTTTGGAAGTAATTTGAGGTATGTAGACCATATTATATTAATTGGTGCTTTAAGTTTTTTCCTGAAAGCAATAACTGTAAAGCACATCGGAAGCACACTTACGAATATAAACTCAGACTCTAAATAGTATTTATATGCACTGCTGAAGGCTGCAACGTGCATCACAAGAATAAAGACAAATACAGTGTTTATTGTGTATTCTGGTAAAACAATAAAGAAAATTTAAATAAAATTAAGTACGCATTTTGTTTCTAAATACATAACCTTTTAACCAGGAAGATTTTAAGCAATGCATATGGATAGACTACAACTCATGAACAACAAACTCTAGCCATTTATAAAGAGAACTACTAAAATGTCCTGTGGTGTATATATATACACTATATAGGTGCTTCTTCCAGAGCACATTCAAAACTAAGTATTTTGATTCTGTCCTTCAGAGAAAGATAGTGTACAATATCAGAACAAGACAGAACTATGGTAGAAGGTATATGAGGGGCTGGGTATGTGCTCATATTATCAGCTGGTTAATACTCCATTTTCATTTCCACATAGGTTTTAACTTTAAGAATCAGCTATTTATTCTCATACTACTCTCTCAAGTGATTTCTACGAAAAAAAAAAAAAAAAAACCTAAAGAAAGCATTGCTCCACAAGCTGCAAGAAAGCTTTCTTTTCTTGATGGACACACTGAATTAATGCCAGCCAAGCAAATCAATAGGTTTTTTTGCTGGCATTTATAAGAAATATACACATATATACACATATGTTCTATAAAGCTTATTTCTGGGCAAACGGCACCTTATTTCAAAAGCATAAAGTATCAGCTCCCAAACTTTTTGGGTCACTAAAACACTGCCAGGTTTCAAGAGCTGTAATAGAAAACCACACATATTTGCCATCAAATTGCAAATGCAATAAATATGAAATAAACAGAAATACTTAATACATTTCAGTGAGTCAGCTGCAGACCATCCACCATAATTCTGCAGAGCATCAGTGCTGTCCAGACAACTTTCTACTTTACCACTTTCTACTAAGAAATCATTTCACAGATAGAGTTTAATGATCAGTGGGACAAATGTACTTTTTCTATAGCAGGCAAATGTGGAAGAAGATGCACAGAACTCTAATGCCAGATCCCTCTCAAACCTAACTCTAAAAATGTACAACAGGGATCTTCAGAATAGGTGGCAAAGGACAGTATTTCGTAGCACCTTTGAGTTAAATACATGCATACACATGCATTATAGACATAAATGTCTACAAACATACTGAGATGCTATATCACTAAAAATGTTAAATGCTTTGCAATGTGCTTATCAAATGAACCACACTTGTTATGGCTTAGTAAGCAGTTACTAGTGAAAGGGTTTCTCTGACATGATGTGCTTATCTACTAAAGATCCACCAGTCCTGATGAGATAAACTAATGCTAGCACACTCCCAGTACAGATTTAAGTCACTATACCAGCCATGATCTTCTAATCCATTTCTCACGTTCCCCGTTTTTATACTAGCAAACTTCTCACCTGCTCCTGCATTTCACCCTGACCCCCCTCACCCCCTTTTTGTATTGAATTTGCTATTGGCTTTGAACCAATCACTGTGGATAACAGCAGTTTTGCCACAGATTTTTAATGGAGCAAGACTTAACTCAATCTTCAAAAAGCCGAAAATCCACTTTGAATATAAATATGATAAATTCCTTTCAAATCATAAAACTATAACCTTTCTGTTTCAGGGGGCATTAAAATGCAGGCTATAATCACATAAAAGTCACTTGTTCAACATAGCCTTTTCCAGGGACAATATGTACTTCAATATTTAAAACCTTTGCCTTTGCTTTAGTTCATTCTGTCTGGCTATGAAAACTCCAGTTCCCTAGGGATTTAAAGACATAATTAGATATGGGCCAAAGCCAAAGCTGATTCACTTCCCTGAGCCCAAAATCAGATATTGCCAATGACAAAACTGCAGTTACCGCATTCATTTTGGCATGCTCAAAATATACAGCCAGCTGGAAACCTCGCAGCTCAAGCCCTTCTCCAGTGTGACAAGGAGCTCTATCAGAACAGCCTCCTGATCTCATTTTGAGATTACGCTAAATATATGACATATAGATAGTGTTTCTTTATGTATGGCGTAAAGTCATCAGTTTGATCTATATTTTGAACACAAAAGCATCGATTGAAATTTAGCAGATGATTCAAAGCATCTGGTGCCTTATTAAATATTCACATATTACCCTATTACATTCACATATTACCCTATTAACAAGGAGAGATGACATTTTGATTTTGCGTTGTCGCTACGACTTTTTGACAGATTTACAATTTTCTGTGTCCTCTTCTTCTGTGCCAATCTTAAAAGCCCCTTCCACAACATCAAACAGTTCTAGATTTTGTCCTTTTTATGACGATTATGCTCCTCTAGGGGACACACCAAAGGGCAAGACATTTCACTTCATCTGCTAGGACTGCAAAGATGGATTTGTTTCTGAAGATTAGCTCTGTGCTCAGCTGCTAAGCTTTTGCTGAGAAAAAGTGAACTAATTAAATGAGAAACCATAAAGGCAACTCCTTCACCAAGTTAACCAGTTTCTTCAAAATTTGCACTAATATAAACAAACAGAATTTGGCCCTTCTTCATCTTAGTTCATCCATGGCTGACAACTTCTACAAGTTATTTAGTAAAGATAAAAATGTTTTAAAACAAGACATTCTGATATATCTCTCTTGCATAGCTCTCACCCTAGTCCTCACAGAAACAAAATAATAGGTATAGTGGAAAATAAACTAAATGAGCTATGTCAACTACACACTAATTGTTTTGCAATAAATGGAAATATTTTGAAAAATATTATGAAACTCAACAGTTTCACCTTATTACTTCCAGATAGGTTTCTGGATTAGTGTAGATGAAGCAGAGAAACTATGTTTTTAAACACAAGGAGAAAAAATTATCAGTCTTTATCTAAGTCACTGTAGTTTGCAATGAAGGAAGTTACCCAGCCATTTACAAATTCAATAAATATGCTTGCGCTTATCCAGAGATTGCTCCAAGGACACTGTATCTATTTGTTATATCTGCAGAAATTAAAACATTCACTTTCTGATGTTTTGTGGCTGTGCAAATTACTTTGTAGATGGCAACTATGGAAATTTATTTCACTCTCTACTATGTAAGAATGCTCAGGGACCATAAACGATTATTTGGGCCCTTCGACAAAAAACATCCCCAAGTTTCCGGCTCAAACAATCAATGAGGGAAATCTCCAACGCTCTGTTCTCTGCTAGACAACTGCAATTCTTCCAGCAGAAAGCGGAAAAAGTATCCAGGCGATTTTCTTGACTCAAACGAAGATCTTCAGCAATTCTGTGAGAAAGAAGAAATTGTCGGGGGGGGGGGGAGGGGGCGGTGGGAGGGAAAAACAAAGGAAAACCAAAAGAACATTGCTTGAAAATTTTGCTGTCATCTTCCACTTAGTTTGCCTGAGATACGCACAGCACAGAACACAGCTTGTGATCAAACAGTTGTTTAAAATGTTGTAATTAATGGTCTGGACAGTATTGTTTTTGAAAAACAACACCATATCCTCTTTCAAGCTTTTGCATGCTGCTGTCCTGCAGCTCGGTGGCCATAAAGCCAGCAGAGCTACTTCAAGGAGGATTCCTAATGCGTAGGCAAACTGAGCCATGCTCCTGTGGCAAGACAGGGACAAGGCTGCTGGCCAGCACGGCCCTGCACTGTCATTATTCAGAGAGCCGGAGCGGCTACAGGGCAACATCGATGCCACCAAAATGGATTAATGCTCACTAGATGATGGCATTCCCAAGGCAGCCAAAGATAATGAGGCTGCAGAAGTTGTTTAAGGCCACTTTTCTCAACAGCAGTCTTGACTTATTGTACAAGGCAATTAAACAGATAGTGGGCTGTCTGTAGCACCCAGTGCTGACAATTTTTTTTAATCTTTATTATTTCTCTAAGGTACACATAGCCAGAAAAATCAGGAAGGTGGTTATGTTGATGCAATGCTGTAGGATCAGAACTGCCCTTTTCAGCATCTCTGAGAGAGGAGAAATCTATGGTCTAGAGTCTACAGGGTAAAGGAGGGCAGGAAAGGAAGAATTAAGTTGGAGCTCACCAAGTAGAGTGACAGAACAATAAGAAAGAGGAATTGAAAGAACTACTTTCAGAAATACAAAAAGACCACTGCCACCAAAGCATTACTGAGTTTTGATGCTGAGTTCCCCTGAAAATGATACACTGACTCCCAGGCAAATCAAGCAAGAGGCCTAAAGACTCAGGTTTAGATCTGCCAAGCAGGGCGAGTGCTCCAGCACTGTCATAGTAACTACAGTACTTACATTCACTGGCCTTGATGTTGGAGCAGAGAGCATAACGAAAAGAAAATACTGTCATCCTGCATCTGCTATTCAGAAACCCCTTCCATAATAAAGCTATGCTCAAATTCATTTTACCTTTTTTTTCCCTTTATCATATAAGTGTCTAGTATATCCAAGGAATAAAAAACAATCTTTTCATATAGCAGTGGCAGTATATTTCTCTTTTCTTTTTCTTCTGCAGTCAGATTATCTTTTTGCTACCACTCACTGATCCTCCCTCAGTTTCAGCAGCTTTCCTGCCTCATCTTTGAAAAGATATCTTTGCACTGGAGAACAAAGATGCATTTTGACTTTATAGCATGCCCCAACACCTTCACTCAAAAAGCCAGGGAGACTTCAGTATGTTCTACAAAATCTTTTGACTGCTGTCAGAAGTGTCAGAAAACAACATCAAAGTCCCCTAAGAATACGGGAGGGTGCCAAAACCAGACAGAGCCGCAGAAGCAACTTCTGTCTATTTTTGCATCATTGTGGATGGTCTTCATTTACAGCATGCACTCTGAAACTTTCAATAGTTTCAGCTGCTGCCAACCCATGGCCACAGTGAATAGCTTATTATGGCTTATTCCACCCATGATACCCTACAAAAACTGAGCAGCTGTCACACCTCACCTTGAAATACTAGCCATTCTGAAAACAATATCTGCCCTTACCTGCTGATTGCAAGGAAGACCTCTCCTCTTCTACCTGAGGTATTTCTTTCCCTGGCCTTGTTTATGAAGGTGCAGAGAGCTTCCTCTCCTCTTTGGATGCTACAATGAGTGCTCCCCCTGCTGTCTAGTAATAGATTTCAGCTCGATTTAGTTTATAAAGATAATGCAGATACACTCAGATAGCATAGAAACTCTGAGTGCCACGACTGTGGAGGAATTCCCTCTTTTGTTTTAGCCTCCCTCGGGGCTACAATTTCCATTCTTAATCTCAATCCAAAAAACGCACCTAGGGAGTTCTGAAGATTTTGAGTTAGGAGAAGCACTGTTAAGCTAAACATTATAAAAGGGCTACTCGGCTAAAACCATCTCTATATGTCTTTTATCTTTGTGTTTCAAGGGTTAAAATCAGAAATAATCTGCAAAGTTACACTAGTGCATCACTGAAAAGTCAAATACAGTAATAATTTTCTAATATTAAGATTTCCTTCCCCAACATTAACAAGAGCATGTTAAATAAACATTCATTACTGTTCTCATTGTTCATTTTCTTTGTGAAAAGTTCCCCCTTATTTTAGTGGGGAGATAAAATTAACTGATGACACAAAGTTGCACAGATTAGTAAAGAATGTAGCCAAAGGCAAGAAACAGTAGTAGGACCCATTGATGCTGAGTGACTGGATAATAAAATGGCAGCAGAAATCCAATAAAGGCACATATAACACAGTGCACATAAAGAAAAATTTATCCTAATTTCATTTGCCTCAAAGTTTGCTCTAAACTGAGTATTACCATTTGTGAGCAAGATCACAGTTACAGTAGACAGCTCTGTGGAAGAACTGACTTAGTATACAGAGGTCAAAGAAGCGACCTGAATTACTAAGAAAGGAACAGAGGACCAATGAAAATTGCTTTACACAAATGTATAAATCCACAATGTACCCACAGCTTGAAAGTCAAGGTCCTCTCTTCTCAAAAAAACACAGAACAACTGGAAGAGGTATGGAAAAGGGCAAAAAGTCTACAATGCTTCTGTATAAAGAAAGAATAAATAAACTGGAAGACTTCATCTTGGAAAACACATGACTAAGGGAGGAAAGTCACAGAACTATAAATAAGTGACATGGAAAAGATGACTTAGAAACAGTTATTCACTGCCTCTGTCAATAAAAAGATTAAAGAGCATTAAATCAGTTAGGTGGCACGTTCGACATGAACAGAAAGAGGTACTCTCTCACTTATGCACTGTTAGGTTACGAAACTCCTTGACACAGGGCACTGGAGATGCTAAAAGTTTACATGGATTTGAACTGATTTGTTCTGGCTGGACACAGTCATGAAAGAAAAAAACCCAACCCAACCCAACTCTGGGATACTCTGGGATAAATACAAGACTCTGGCCCTGGGGATCTCAGTCACCAGCTCTGCTCTCCTCCCCCTTGGGAGGACAGGCAGGGGGACGGGCCATGGTGGCCCAGCCTGGCCCCGCTGAC
Organism: Apteryx mantelli; assembly: GCF_036417845.1. Classification (NCBI taxonomy): domain Eukaryota; kingdom Metazoa; phylum Chordata; class Aves; order Apterygiformes; family Apterygidae; genus Apteryx; species Apteryx mantelli. Next base: position 50,611,247 of record NC_089980.1, on the reverse strand, counting down.
ACAGGGAGCCCCCAGCCTTGCGGCACCCAGAGCCCCCACATCCCACCTAGAGAGGCAAATGCAGTCCTGCAGAAGGATGAGGAGAGGAGGAGGAGCAGGAGCAGGAGGAGGAAGAGAATTTTATTGCTGTTGCTGATCCCTCAAAGGCTGCCCAGAAAGACAGGCTCACTGATGGCAGTTTTCTGGGGTGAATGCTGAGGACAAACCTTGCAAACGCAGGCAGGTTGGTACACTGCACAAGGGCTGGCACAAGCCGACAGGGGTCTCAACCCCGCTGCTGCCTAGGGACTCGATATTTTCACTTCTGAGTGATAAAACGTTAGGACAGCTTACGTGAGAAGTGAAAAATGGCCGTATGATCGTATTCAGTAACTATTTAAATTAAAACACACCAACCAAGCAAGGCTCACTAACTATTTGTATGCAACTGAAGGCAATGTAACCCTTTTCACTGAAGGTTAAGTTGAACTATCTTGCATTTACCACAATTAAGAGTGTACACATACCCTCCACATTCATGTAGTAGCTTGTTAAGCTTTTATGTGCCCAAACTCTCATCAACCAGAACACTTGCATTGGTATATCTATTCTCAAGGACTTTTTCAAGGTTTCTCTCTGCTTGCACATCAGTGTAGAGTGAGGATTAACATTCATCTGTCAGCTTTATCTAGTCACCATTACAATGGAGAGATATTACTAAAAAAACAAAACAAAAAAACACCAGACCTTGGAATGTTCAGTACATTTTATTCATGACATATGAAGGGGGAGGAAGAGGCTCAGACACTCCTTTACATATATCTAAAAATTTAAGGCCATTTGTACTTGGATTTGTGACAATATTAAAATACTTGTGTTGCTTGGTTTTATTAAAATTAATGACCTCAATAAAAACAACAGCAAAAGCTACATATAAACAGCACCAACAGGAATTTAGAAAACTGGCTCCAATGTAAAAAATGCTAGCATTATTACTGTCTGAAGCGATGCAAAGAACATCCAATTTAATCTATCAGAAAAGTAATACTAACAATCTAAACCCAGCTAACAATCTATTAGTCCCAGTCTTCAGAGGCATACACTTTTTCTTCATTATTGTACGAAACCTTGGATCTCCCCAGTTCCATGCACTGCCATGTGTCTTATGTCAATGCACAGCTTCCAGATAGCAAGCACACTAGATTTATGAAGACAGCATTTCAATTTCTCTACTTGCTTTTTATTTTAAGAATTAGGGTTTTTAAGAAAAGTAATGCTCATTTAGCATAAAAAAGCTTTTATATCTATTGATCTATGTGATTTCATATGGATATATCTTAGATAAACACAAGTAGCAATGCAAACGAGTCTCAAAGAATAAATACACAAAGGTCCCATGTACTTTTGCTATATAGCCTGCTCCTCTTTCACAAATAGTAATGGAAGATCTATTTATTCTAGCAATACCTCACGGCCACCTGAGGACAAGTCTAGTCCTCAGAATTATCTCCATTTAGCCTTTAATAGGCTGTAAGTTGGTTTTCACTTGTTTTGAATAGCCTGTGATTGTAACAAAAGATATAGATAGTCACCATCACTGAGAAATAAGTAAAAAGGACAGGTTTTGAGCTCCCTGAGTTGGTATAATCACCAAAGATTTGCATGACTCTCGGTAAATGGGACAACTCATACCCTTGGTGTCAGTCAGTGAAGCAAGTCCCACTGAATGCAGTTGAACTGATGGCACAGGCGTCCCTGTGTACATATCATTAAGGTGAATGGAAAGGTCCCACTAGCCCCACTGGAAGCTTGACAAGACCCTAATTGTAACTATTTCTCCTAAACAGAATTAGCAACTTATAAGTCACACAGGGAAGATAACAGCCATCCATCATCATCTTACAACTAAATGACCTAGGTAAAATGTGTCTCCAGACAGCGAGCACAGAGGGGACGCAAATACAGGCACTCCACTGCAGCTTGGCAATGGCTGGCTCTTTCCTTGGCCAGCCTCAACAGAGTAAGAGTTTAGTCTCCTCTGTATTTCAACAGCTCCCCTGTGCTACCTATCTAGTCCCTTTCTGCCCTGTTCAGGTTTGAGGTACATTTGCAATGGGCAAACAACCTGGTGGCAAAAACACATGATCTACATCACTTCCACGAGTATTTCAGAGTTTACCAGGCCATGATTATGGGACAACAGAACCAGCTATGTAAAAGCTAGAGTTATTTAAATAGAAAGAATAATATATTGATTAAAAAAAAAATTCAAGTAACACTACAATAAAGTGAGGTTTAACAGGATTTTTGAAAATGGAAATGTTTACAGTCCTATGAAGCAGGGTCTCATTCCCAATTTATTAAATGCATTCTACAGTCCCTGTAACAAACCCATCTTCCTCACACCTGCAAATGTAGCAATTCACTGTGTAATTCTTTTCCGGATTGTTTTGAAAACTTAAGAACCCCTAATATGCATTCTGACAGCCAAACATACTGTTCCTTGCCTTCTAAAGTACTAATTCCTCAGGTAGGAAGAACATATACTAATTCAGATGATGAATAAGATGTTTGCCATTTTCTCCTATGCACTCTCTCAGCTTCTCATTTAAAGAAGATACAACACGTACACTGAGATCGCGACACTGATAGCACAATTAGAGTTACTTTAATACACCGTGAATTTCTTAGAGTAACACTAAAAGTAGTAATGAATCTTGAATCTAGATACTGAAAAGGTTCATAAGTTTAGAGCACTTAATATAAGCATCTTCATATTGTACAGTCTGCAGGAGGAAAAACAGTAAAACAGCTCTTTCTCAAAATCTAAATGATGAACTTGAAAGTATGCCTGGTAAAAAACAAACTTTGAAAAATGATTCAGTGATTCAAAATGGCATTCAAACAACAACAGTCCTCCTTTAGTGACCAGGGAATAAAGTCCAATGTTTTCTTTTGTGCACTCACAGTCATAAGGTTTTCACTGACATTTTCACTTATGCTTAGCAAAACTCCTGTCTTTAAAAGGGCCAAATCACAGATTCCTTCCCAAGTATGCCAAACTCTCCCCTCCAGTAGACAGTGTCTTCCATCCCCAAAAGACCAAAATCCCTGGTTTTCGACCAGTCAGCTCCCTGAACTGATTCATCACCTAAGCGATGGCGTTGACTGAAGGATAGGGATGGGACTGCGTGGCTTGAGGGAGGGTGGGGGTACGCAGCCTGGACAGGATCATGCAAGCTGTGTTGGAAGCACACCCCAAACAGAGATGGTCTTCACAACTTCCTGGAAAATCTCCCCAGTAACTACAGAAGCTTCTCTGAACATAAATGGATGATTGAATTTGGATGATGTGACTGTTCCTACTATATTTCAATTTTCAGTCATACTAGAGCATAGATTTGCAAAATTGAAATATATCATGGATATGGTCCATTCTTATTGCCTTGTTACTTTTGTCAAAACATTTGCTAATTCACAATTATCATTAGCGAACAACAGAATGATTCTGTCAATAATCTATGGTTTTCATGCTACTAACCAACTGAACCAAAAGACCTGTAAACAACGTGGAAAGCAATTACACAATTTGTTGAAAAGACTGCTTTCTGGATGATCTTTTCAGATTCCTACGTGATTTGTAGCTATTTGTATATTATACACCTGTATCAACAAGAATCATCAGCATGAGAAACTGAAATACTAAACTGTGTGTATTCTGATTAGCATCTGGAAAGTGAAGCACAACAGGCTGTAATTTTAACATTTTAGAATAAACTCCCAGAATTCCCACTTTCACTTCTAATTTGCAAATATCAACCCAGAACTTTTTGCTGAAGGCCTCAGCACCAGGACTCTTTGGAAATCCATCTGCCTCAGCTCTGAGCAAGGAAAACTCTGCTTAGTTCATGAGCTCATTGGTCATCAGTGCCAAGTGCAACAGGGCATTGGGACCAAGGCTGCGCTCTTGATGACGCGCTTGCAGGCTGGAGGTACGTTTCCAGAGCTTGAGTTCATCCCATTTTCGGCTGAACTGGTTTATACGCTGGAAGGAAAACACAGGTCACTTTCCCTGGCAGTGTTTACACACTCTGGGGATAAAGACACGATGATAAGAGGACTCTACCTCCTCCTCCAACTCTTCCCCCCCTCACCCCCAACCTCAAGAAAAGTTGTGGCACCCTGACAAAACAGCAGGAGGAAGTTTGTACTGCCACTGCCTGGGGAGCGCATATTCCGTGGGCAGGCAGACTCTTTCATTTGCCAGAGCTGTCAAGCCAACCCTTTCTACAAACACTAGCTTAAGACATTAAAAAAAATTTATATATATAGATATATATATATATAATAGAATGTTTTAGAAGCTGCATACAGAGTGCTGAAGCAAATGCATAGTAATTAATCGGTTTCCTGGGTAACCAAGGGCAAAATGATCACTTTTGCCTGCTTAAAATGAGGCTCTGAAATTTACATTTAGACTTTTAAGAGTTGCACAACTTCCAAGTGTCCTGAGCATAGCCGTTTTGATTACACTCTCCAGGGAGGTATGGAGGAGTTAGGCCACAGTTTGGGAAGCATTAGTCAGTAAGCTGTGACTTCAGCATGAAGTATGCAAAGGGCACGACTTGCAAACACGTCAGCACCCACAACTTGTCAGAGTCGAGGGGAAGCGACCTTTCAAAAATCTGAACAAGGCAGGACTCTATATTTGAGCATTTAAACTAGAGAGATCTGCCTACATAAACACAAGCCTGAATCTGCTCCACTGTACTAGAGAAAATAACGTGAAAGGACAGCTTAAAATCCGAGCGTCTGACTTACCAGGGAAAGTACTGGCAGAAGCCCAACAAGGAGACTTGGAAAATTCCCCTTCTCATCCCCCTCAGTGCGTATCTCTGCCTTTCTTTAAAGGGCAGCAGGGAAATGGCACAGGCCAAGTGGTTAATACCCTGCGTAAATCCACTGCACTACCCGCCCACATGACGGACTTGCTGCCTTGCAAGCCCAGTATGGCGCTCCACAGGCTTCGCCTGTCTTTTTTGCCTGCCGTTTGTTAGTATTAGCAAGCATGAGGTCTCTGTAATGAGCTGTGCAGCAGTGATTTAAAGAATTACTCCAAAATCTTATTTACCACATGAAAAGTGAAATGCACACCCTGGCAGATGGGCAATCATGAAAGAGCTTTTGGTCTAGTTGAATCACTTTTTATTTAAGCAATAGATAAGCTCTTGTGCAGTTTTCTAAACCAAGGAATCAGACATCTGGAGACCTAATTGCCATAGCTTAAAACTTATTTTTATACTAGTTTTTGCATCTTTCTGTGTGTGGGAAGCTGTGTGCATGAGAAAGAAAATGATATTGGCTGGCTAAGCAGTGATTTCAATTGCTTACAAACAAAAGCTATTATGCATGTTTTCCTCTGGTCTGTACAACAATACTGGTCAATTCCTGGCGTAACTTAATGAAAGGATTGGACTCCTACTGGGCATGCATTTGCCTGGGTGGGTTGCAACGCTTTAACAGACGTATGTAGATGAATGTAGTTCACAAACAAAAATTCAGTAAAAAAAAAAAAAAAGCTAAGAAAATGTGAAATAATAACAGGAGCTCTCTGCAGTTCACTATTTATTTATTTATGAGAGAGAGAAACTACTCACTCTAAAATGCAAAAAAAAAAAAGTGACAGGTGGCAAAGATGCATCTGAATTATGTTTCAGCTTTTTAAGGAATGGAGTCACGGGAATTTTCATCTTTCAAAATAATTTGAAATCCTCAGAATGTTATTCTCTATGGTGTTTCCTCGAAGCTTTTCTCCACTAATTTAAGCAAGAACAAACAACGCTGAATTTTAATTAACTGTCAGGTACATCAGTGTACATTCCAAGCCTCCTCCAGGAAACCACTATTTTTGAATTTAAGATAGAAGAGTGTTTATAACACAATAAATGAGATGCTCCTCATTGCGGCCCAGCAAGCATCAGGCCCTAAAGGTAGTAAAAATTTAAAACAAAGCATGGTTTTCCATGCCCCGCAACCACCTCCCTAGAGAACACTATGTTCAGAAGTAATGCTTTTAATTTAAAAATACACACACATGTACAAAACATAGCCTGAGATCAGATACTCAACAGAAAATACACATGCAACTACTAAAAATAAGAGACACATTTGAGCTCAGGATAGGATTTCCCTATCTAGATTCTGCAAGTTTGCCATATTGAGCTGTAGGTTTCACTTTGCCCATTAAAACAGCAGCAGCTACTTGAAAGAAAACAGAGAATCATGTAGGTTGTGGTTATGAATGCTCTTAAACCTGACAGAAACTCACCTCCACAGCTTCAGTCGGGATTTCTCTCCGAAATTAATACAAACTGATCTACTCTCCCCTTCCTCCGATTGCTATGATGCCATTTAGGTCAAAATCTCTGCCCTGTTTTCTGTGCAAAACTTAATGCCAAAACCTAAAGCAGAACTGGGAGCTGAAGCCCTCATATTCATTAATGAAGCTGTAAAACTGAAGGGGAGAGAAATACCGTGAGTGTGTGTGTGTGTGCCCACGTTGGGGGGCCAAGGGGTGACACAGCAAGGGACCCCTCTGCCTTGTCTCTGGTCCCCCAGTACAGGGTGACTGGGGGTGACACCTACCCACACTTACTGTGTACGGCACCTCTGAATCCCTGAACGCAATAAATGATTGTGAAGAAACAAAGACCATTATAGTCTAGCAGGTAATTGAAGTGAAAAACTCTGATTTTGTTAAAAGTCTCATTAAACCGCCTTACACTGCAAAAATGATGTAAAGGAAAGTGAATTATCTATATCCTTACATGTCACTACTGAGGACTATAAAGGGGCCTTAGTATAACTGGGAGTCACACTTCTAACACCAAAATGGAAAACTTTGATCAAATTCAGGGCCTATTTAGCATTCTCTGCTCTTACTGAACGGAGGCTTCCTTAGGCTCTCAAACAGCTTCAATACTTATGTATTTTCATGCCATTCCAATTTCATTTTTCATTTTTAGTTACATTTATAACATTGAAACAGGCCTTTCAAACACTCAGTTTGCTGTTGGAGCTCATAATGAAACCTGCAATATTCAACTGTATGTAAAACTCCAGTTAATATGTCTCAGTATAGCACAGGCAAAGACAACTGCAATAATCCAATGTAATTCTTAGTAGCAACTTTTACAATAAAGCAAAATCAGAGCCTAAAAGAGAGAACAATGGGTTAACTCCAATTCTCAGTTACCATGACATGAATTGCACTGTTGGGTGTTTTTGTTTAAGTAATAGTTGAGCAAAGCCATTTGATAGCTCCTATGAAACCTTCCCAGAATAAACTGCTGTGTGAATTCATTTTCGCCATATTTCCCATTGCCCTTCTTCAGCCAGGCGTGCAAGCAAAACGTTGCATAGCAATCTCTCAGCAAAGCAAAATATTCATGAGTGGCAGGAGGTGGGGAAGGGCAGGGCATGGGGGAAGGAGGCAGGGGGTGAGCACAGACCAGGGGACCCCCGCTCAGCATTTCCCAGCCTGGGCCAATGCCCTGGGCATCCTCAGCCATCCTGAGCTTCCGTGTGATTAACCCCAGGAAAGTCGTAATGCCATACCCCCTAAGCAAGCACTTGTAAGATTTAGCCCTAAGAAACTGCCTTACTCTGTTTTCAGTTCTGGTGTCTGAGTCACTTCTGGACTTTCTAAGCAGGAGAGTGTTTAGCCGGGGGTGAATTTATGTTGTCACCTTTTTTTGGACACTTTTACAGAAACACGGGTGTGGTCAGATAACAGCAGCAACCACCTATACACTCTAAAGTTTAGCGGACAGGAAAACCTGTGACTTTGGAAAGTTTTGATAGTTCCCTTACTTCTGCAAAAAGCAACTTAATTTTCATCTATGAAACATACCTTGACAATAGTGGTCTGTACTAGCTCTGTGTTAATATTCCAGTAGTATATGCCAAAACACAGTTTGATCTAAAATTCCTTTCTGAAGATACAAAAATTATTATAAACAATACTGCTTTACGAGTAGGAAACAAACTACCCTGAAAACCTCTACATGACTGGTAAATTAATAAAATTTGCTCTCATTCCAGAGAAGTATTTTTTTTCCCTATAATAATCCATTTCTATTAAGTGATTTCTCAAGCAGCATCATTCAGGTATCTTTTACATACAAGCATTTAATCATACTGTCCCTGAATAATGCTTCTACTCCCTCTCCATCACTGACTGGAAGCATATATTGTATGTGCTCCCCCACCAGTACCTAACACAGGTCACAGGGGGGATTTCACTCTTTTTGGACTGTTAAAGTGATCCGCAGCAAATGCGACTGCTTTCATAAGCTTGCACTAGAGAATCCATAAGGCTGCTACAAATAGTAATACTATTAAGGTCACTTTACACCAATGTGCATTAGCAGTCTTTCAACCTTTATTCACCCTTCAGATTCTTCTACAAATATTTTTAAATTTTCCTTTTATTAGAAAGGGACCCTAATCAACAGTGAAGCCAACCTAATTAGTAAATTTATAGAGAGTTATAGCGTTTGGAGAACTTGGTGACATATAAGCAAAAAAAAGAGAGACTATATACATTAATGTAATGCAAAGTCATATGTGTATAAATTCTAAAATATCACATAGCAAATTTCCTTTTATAACACAATCAAATTGCATGTTCTCTGGCATCAAAATAGTATCTTTAGTTAGTTTGTTTGCATTTGCCACCACTTCAAGCAGTTCTACAACCACATTTTTCCTGATACGCTGTTAAATTTATTTACTTTTTCCAATTGCTTAACTATACATGCATGTGTCCTATTAGACTGCAGTATCGCTCCTTAAGTAAAATTAAACACCAAAATACACACTTGGTACAGGGATATCAGTATTAATCCTACGAAGGCAACTTGATTGTGTTTTATTTTTTAAAGGCAAGAACAAACAATGGTTTTCTGCAACTGTGCACACTGTAAACCCTGTTATTGCCAGCATCAGAGGAACCAACAGCTGTCACCCTAGAGCAGGTGTTCTTGATCCATCCCCAACTACATCCGTAACTACCAAGTTTTCCAGTATTTTTTTTCCTTCCAAATACTTAACCCAAATAATATCCATCTCATTCCCTGTACCTAGCAATAAAACAATTACCCGCCAACTTTTACTCTAAAACCCTCAAATCCACCAGAATCACTAAGACAAAAGATTCTTCCAAGACTAAATCTCCCAAGCTCTTCTGCAACTTGTTGGGAGCTCAACCTGAGCCATTGGCTTTGGATGACAAATACATGGATGACTTTGAAACAGAAACTACACATGAGGTGCAGCTGGAAAAGAGGGGGACTCCCCATCACCCACTGGCCACAGCACCACAGCTGGTGCGAATGGACAGAGGATATGCAGTCCACAGTCAGCCCCAAGCACACTGAGAGGAAACAGCTAACTATCAGCTTTTTCAGAATCATTTCATGATCACTTTTGAAGCAAACAGATGCTAGCAAAGACCCAAATATATTCTGCCTGTGGCATCCCCAGTTCATTGTATTCATCCATCACACAGAACCCGTTTTCTCATGCTGTGCATGTGCAAGGAAACCAATTTTCTCCCTACCTATGCTGTAGTAAAAGAATTATTAAACAGAAGTGCTGCTCTTGTAGCTGATTCTCCGTAACAGCGAAATGAACGCTGGCAGAAAACAGGATTCTTTTTAACATTCCTATCACTTTAGACAATCCTAAAAAAAAGAAAAATGAGAAAATTAACAGTAGTACATACAAGTTTTGTGTAGTAAGAAAAGAATCTAACAAAGCCTAATTTACTTGTGGGAGCTTCTCATCATGGAGTTTTTCAGCATTCTCCAAAATCAGTCCCTTCCATTTCTCCAATGAAAAGAAAGAAAAGAGGAGAAACACTTCTTTTTTTCTGACCTAAATTTTGGTTTCAATGCAAAATCTTTCCCCTTCTTACTTGAATGAATCAGAAGCCTGATTAATAGCTCTTTGGTTATTCAGGACCCAGTGGTTCAGATGGCAGGTCTGGGCCAAATCAAGTATGTATCCTTCCAAATCTTCAGTAGCTTTCTCTCAAGAATTAATGCTGATGAAATCTGTATCACGTTGCACAGATTCTCTGTTCTGAACAGGAAGGACCGGAACAAAAGGATTGCCAGGGAAGAAGTTAAGTCAGAGGTGCAGTCCTACAGCATCCTTCCTCTTGCCATTTTTCCTAAATTAATCTTCAGCCTTAATCACCGCATGACCAAACATCATTTTGATCACTGTATGGCCAAAATGCAAGGTTCCCCCTGTTACTGGATATATTTATGCCCACACGTAGGAAGGGCCGTGTCAGCGGCCCCTAGCCTGGCAGCCTGACACACATCTCCTATCCCATGACTGGGAGGACAATCACATTGAAGTCATGTGATGAAGGCCACAACCCATCATAAGGGGAGAAAGGCTTGCAACATGTGGTCTCTGAATGTCTCTGACCTACCCAAAAGGTTAGCACTACTGAATTAAGGCCATGACTACTAGAAAAGCCATCCTACTATGGGACTAGAAACAGAAGTGCAGTGGTTTTCACCACAAGATTTATCGACCCTCTTCAGCTGAATAAAGTGGCTGCCAACATTCCCTCTCCTACGAGTCTCATTCCAAAATCTTCATGGATGCAAAAGCCTCAGCCATACACCTGAGGTGCGTCTTGGCGAGCAAAGGAGAGCTGCAATGCCTGGCACAGTTTATGGGGAGTAGATAACGCTCACCTCTGAGTTCTCCGCTTCATTACCAGATGATACAATAGGCCTGACTCTGCAGCTGCCTCCTCAGGTGATACAACAACATTGTTAGACATGTTAAGATCATTTTCTTTAAATAACTGAGATTTACAGTAGACTAAAGTGCAGGAGACTTCCTTTAGGCATGGTACATCATGGCTCTATGCACTGGGGCAAGCCTGGAAATCCAGCCAAGCTGTGCACTGTGTTTCCTACTGCCACACATGATCCAGCCTCAGTTCGGACCACAACACACCCCCTGCACAAGCACTAGAAACGTATCCTTCAGGACACAACTTCATAACTGGTTCCTCCTACATGTGCACACTATCACATGAGTACAAAGTTCTTAGCACCCTTTTGTCTTATCCCAAATTTTTTATATAGAAGGTCCACAGTGAGTCTCAGCCCTAATTTTTTAGGGTAACTGTTCTTAATTGCTCATAAACTTCATGATGATATGTGCAGTAAAGGATCAGTCAAAAGATAAATGTACAACAGAATTTTGGCCTGGAATTTTAAAATGTTACTGCAAATGTCCTAATATGAACATTAACCAGAGGCAGGAAAATAAATATTATCCAGCTATATTCTCACTTTAGCTCTATTTCTCAGGAAGCTGCTCCAATTAATTATTTCACCTAGAGACCAGACTGACCTGTTCCCCACCTTCATTTTCCCGGACCTTCACTTTCGATAAAAGAATCCCAGCCAGCAGGACAGACGAAGACTAAAAACACTCCTTTTCAATAGTTTCTTTATCTGTCACATGGATGAAGGAATAAAAGCCTGTCTTGAACACAGATGCAGCAGGCATGCTAATACATTATGTAAACTACAGCAAATTATTTATGGCTTCCTATGAGCAACTCCTTTTAAGGTGCACTGCCAGTGTAATGGCAAGTTTAAAGCATGGACTTCAGTGAGCAAAACATCATCTACAGAGTGTATTGGTAACAAATGAAAAGGAAACCTGCTTCCAAAAAAACCCCCCAAACCCCCCAAAACCCAGTTTGGGAATCCTTGCATAAATTTTGCTTCCTTTCATATTTTGTTCACTGAAAGTATCCAGGCTCCATAAACAAGGATGTTGAGATTGCAAAACACAAGCTCATTTTATTATGAATACACTCAACTATATACTGGGAGATATTTCAGCATTATGCTTTGATTAAAGGTCAGAGTAGGTAAGTTTTCCCTCTTCTTCACAAACAACATTTATGGGCATGCAAGGGCGCACTTCACTTTATGTATGGTGCACAGACTTACTGGTGAGGTGAACAGCCTGTCGCACAGCTATGGCATAACACCTAAACAAGAACGTACCAAAAGCTGGTTGAGGCATGTAAGTTACTACTAAACACATACACAATCCGTGGTTTCACAAAGTTCTACTGCTTCTACACTATATCCCTCAAAGTAGTATTTCACAGAATCGCAGAGTAGTCAGGAGACCTCTGGAGATCATCTGGTCCTACCCTCCTGCTCAAAGCCATCTCAGCCTGAATAAATAATTAACAGAGCATCAGATTCCTTCTTTTTGATTAAATCCTTCAATACTTATTCAATAGTAGTATTAAGAGAGCCAGCAATGCCACTCCTGAATGAACAAATACTATTTTTTGCCAAGGAAGTGGCAGGAGAACAAAAGAAAAAACAGAACTGTAAAACCTGAGGATACGATCAAGTCTTGAGCCAAGCTCATAGTGGACACAAAGCTGCATTCTTCTTATTCCCTCCCCTATACATAGTTTCTCATTTTTATATTTATAGTAATTCTCTCTAAATAGAGGATTACATTTTCAGGCTTCAGGATTATCACACTTCTATTTAGTCATCAAGATTAAAAATATTTAATCTAAATGCATTTCTAGATATATTGGATGAATGCTGCATCCAACTGTTGAGTAAATTTTTTAAATTTTGCATTAGCAACAAGACACTTAAAGTTTGCCACACTCAGCGTCTCCTGCACTAATCCTAGATGATACTTCCTTAGAAGTTAGCAGTGCAGTAACTTTCCAATTTTTCAAGTAAGGTTGGTACATGATTTGCAATACTACTTTTGTTCCTTAGACTTAATAGAAAAAAATACTTGAAATAAATAAACCGAGTTATCTGAAGCATTTGAGAATTTGCAACTGTGACCTCCGTAAGTCCACTAAGAATTTGCATTCTGAAAGAAAGTGTATCTTTTTAAGAATCTAAGTAAGAGACACTGCCTTTTGGACTTGCTGTGCCATTTGTTATATGGGTGGTTACTACTAAGGGTTCTTCTTTTTTGGCACTGTGGGAAAGGGGTTGCTTTTCTCCTCAACAAGATAAGCAAGACCCTTGTCCAGGCAATCAAAACTAAAAGAAATAGATAACTAGTGCAGTCAGTTCCCAAGGTATCTAATTAATCCATGTCAAGCAGGACACAAGGCAAATTTACTTTGGCTTAAACTTTACCAGAGCAAATATATCACATAAATATGTGCGTGCTATTGTTTCCAGAAGGATACGTTTTCCTTCATTTTCTATAATTGAAGCACATCTACATTTGACTTATATAGGAACTAGGGAATCACACAACTGGAATGTTTATATAGCCTCATTTATTATTTGTTAAGTTCAGTGTTTACAATAGGAAAAAGCAGCCAGGTCTCCTGTCGCCAATGTTTTCCTGTACCAAAATTTAGATACAAGATACTATCAACTATGAGCACATTCTTTTCTGAAAATAAACAACATTATATTGAAGTCTCTTCAGTATCATAGGAGTATTTACTGGATACTCAACACATTGGGCTTTTTTGGTCAAGAAAATAAATAAATTTAAAAAAAAAAAACACAATTTGTAGATTCACACTAAAACTTCTAAGAGGCTTAGAACCTAATCTCCAATCAATTATAGATTTCCTAATCTGTTGCATGTTGAAAAGGAAAGTATAAGTCTTTAGTGCATCAATTGTGTTTACAGTCATAACCTGGAATATATGGCCCCAGATAACTAATTTACATGATTCTTAATTTGCTTCTGTATTGTATTTCTTGCCACTCTGAAACCGCTTAGTATAGAAAAAGGTCAAAAAGCATCAGTGATAGTTTTAGTTCTTACATTCTAATTTTCATACTGCTGAGCAACAATAAATACATAAGAAAAAAAGAAAAATACCAAATCAGACAGTTTCACATCTGCTGTACACTTTTCAAATTCCCATAGTTGCTCTTCTAAAATTTTCCTCGTCCATTTTAATCACAAAAATAATTTCCCACACATCAGCTGGGCTGTCAAGCAAGCATATTTCAATACTCTTCTCTTCAGACTTATTTAGTAATTTGTTTTCTTTTTACCCTGATGTACTGTAATTTCATAATCAATGCACTCCTGGACTCTGGTATGCACTTAAAATGAATGGCTGTGTTCCCATACAGGAGATTGTTTTTTCTTATTGAAATATGCATCAAGCCCAGTCTTGAGAATGAGTCTTGCCTGTAATGCACACGGCAAATGCTCCCAAGATTTGCCTTCCCCCACCAAATGTTTAATACCTAGAAAACTGCTAATAAATGTTTTTATTGCATCTCCAGGCATTGTTTAAACTACTAACAGCATTGGTATTGATTTACAATAATTTCAGATTTTACATTTATGTTTCTTATAATCTACTTCTATTATTTTAATAGAATATTTATGTTGCTACTTAGAATAAAATCACTGTCCTAAAAAAGTTTTACTTGGTTATTTATCCCACCCAGCAATTACAGTAGAGAAACACAATGTAACTAACAGGTCTTCACAGAGAGAAAACCCAGAAAAATAAAGTCTTTACAGCTCTCTGAAAGTCACAAAAACATCTACAGAGCATCTCTGTTTCTTCCTAAAAAGCAAAGAAAACATACAAACACACAGCCTGCATAAGCAATCTGCATCGGTTTTCATTTATATTCGTATGTATAACATCTGTGCCAGTGGTTACTAATGCAAAATTATAATAAAAGCTAATGCAGTTGTCCTCCTGTGCAAAGGAACCATTAGGCAGACTCATATTTTGCATCAAATTTCAGTCAGCAGTGTTTTCAAATTTTAAAAGATTTTATATAAGCTGCACAACATGTTCAATGCCAAAGATATTTGTCACCAACTTGCTTAGCTGATCTCTTCCAACAAAACATTTATAATGCCATTGTATCTTATACACTGGTTATTTGGTTTAAATACTGCTCCCTACTAATTTCATCAACAGCTTTTAAACATTCTTTTCAAAGTATCAATCTAGATCTGGTGAAAACTAAACAGCTTCTTACCATTCTGATCCAATATTTCCCCCGTCTGGAGTCCAGGAGCAAGGAGCTGTTGCACTGCTTACTAGAGACACCCGAGGCTTTGGAAGCAGAGAATGTTTTATGTGGTTAAAATGTATCACCACTGATTATATTTCAGTCCTTCAATTCCTAGCCTTGATGCTTTGGAAATCAGCCAATCCAAGCGATAAAGAGGTTTGCAACAAAAAGTTGCAGAATTTGCACAGAGAATGCTTCATAAAAATATTTTTCTTCTTGATGCTTGTTTTTTATATCCACTAAATGTTAAAATAAATCCTGGCTCCCTCTTCCCTCCTCCTCTTTTTTTTTTTTTTTCCTCTCCAAAATGATATTCATATATTGTTCACAAGGGACTTTAGCACTTGCTACAGCTAGGCACAGTGCAGACAGGCATCATGCCAGATCACGCATACAGCTCTGCCAAGATACCTGAATCTTGACTTGCAACACACCGTTATTCCAAACATGGATCTTCCTAAGCCAAAGCTCCTAACTTTGCCAAAACACACAGTGTTTTTGCAAGGCAGCCAAATACCCCTTCAGATTTGCAAAGAACATCTTTTATTTGCAATGGGATTGCTCTTTGTTGGGTGTTTTTCATACATCTTGTCCTAGTGAAGACGAGGTGGAAAGTTCTGAAGTGTCGAAACGATTAACCAGCACTTCTGCTATACATTTCAACCCTCACCCCCTCCTCAAAAATACATACACAGAAAGCCGCTCTGCCATGCTGTAACTGTCATTAATTACTTAGTTAATATTAGAAAAGCCTTAATATTAGCAGCGACACCCCAGAATGCTACTGGGCTACAAAACGGAGAACAAAGATGGCCTGGACCCTACGGAGCTCACAACCCAACAACATAGTAAGAGGGGAGGCAGAAGGAACCAGTCAGGCAGTACTGGCTAGTTTGATAGGTACTTAAAACAACATATCAACAACTTGACTATTGCCAAGCCTTTTGGGCATCACAATAAAGGAGTTTTAAAGAAGGAGTCATCAAGGGGATAAGGAGATTACCTTGGAGATGTGTACCAGGAGTTGCTCTCAGGGAGGAGGCATATCACTGCACTGAGGGAGTGCAAGAGTGAGTGTCCAAAATTTTAGTGACAGGATGATAGAGGATAGAGTTGATGTTTCTCCAATGAAGGAGAGATTTTAAAGGTCCATAAAAGTTAAGACCATGCTCAGTTCAAGGAGAGAAAAGAAATTTCAAAAAGATGCCGATACCTTTCCAATCTTCTCTTTGCAACAGGTTACAATAATGATTTTCACAGAATCTGTCTGAATGAGTGTAAGAGCACAAGAATGATTTGAAGAAGGCAAGAGAAAAGAATGCTGGACTAATCAGTGTGCAAGCTGAGTAAGAGCTGGATGGAAGGTTTTGTTGCTCGTTCAAACAGGATTGACCTTATTTTTGAAATTACATAGAGAAATAAGACTTATACATCAATAATACTGAAATTTATTTTTGAGGCCAGAATATAGAGAACAGTCAAAGTAAAAAATGATACCTGTGTAATGGACACCATGACAGGATTAGGTCATTTTCCAGAGTGACAAGAAAGCAGTAGTAGGAGAATCTACAGGAGCTCTGTTTAGCCATGCTGAGCTTAAGCTAGTAGCTAGATATTCACACAAAGCTCTCTCCAGTTCTGGCTGAAGAAGAAAGGTCTGGAATAAAGAAGTGTATTGGCAAGCCTTCATAACAAAGATGGAATTTGAATTACATTTGCAGATGAGATTATCTGGGGTAAATAAAGAAGAGAAAGGGACCACCGTTCAAGCCCTTATGAAACACAGCAAGATGGAGTAGAAATAAGCACAGTCCTCTGAAACAGGCATTGAAAGAATGATTAAGAGGGAGAAGGGAATAATCAGAAAAAACAGGCTCTTAGAAACCAAGAGACAAAATGTCAAAATAGGAAAGGACAACAGGATACAAGATAGCTGACAGGTTAAAGGAAAGCAGTATAAAGCATTGGTTTCACCATTTAACCAGGAAGCCAGAGACTTTGCCCTGAGCAGTTGCAGGGGAGGACGGGGCACAGGAGCTGTCCTGGGCAGTGTTCGCTGCTCCATCTTCTGATGGGCAGTGGCAGCAAGCGGCTCTTGCACCCGTGTGAGCCAGGCTGTTAATGGCTTCACTTTGTTGGGGTATCACTGATACTCAGCAGATGATTTTGTGAAAGAATTCAGCTGCAATGAATCACACTTTGGGAGGCTTGGTTTTTTTAAATAAATTTTTTTCCATCTGAAGATTTTCAGCCATCTTGCTAATCTATGGGCATCCTTCCTGTGATTCTTTTGGGAAAACTCTGAAATCTATATATTTAGAGAAGATACTTGTTGCAATACTGATTGGATGCTGAATATGAAGACATGCAATGAACTCTTGATCCTGTGTGTTTCTAAACAAAATGTGTATGGAGCATGGTGATATGGCCTGATGCATAAATGCAAACCTCTCAGTTTTCAAGTCTGGCTTTCAGTCAAGGATGCCAGGATGTCTCCATTTTGTTATTTAAGAGTTCAGAATTATTTGAATGCATACACAGTTTTTCAGAGCAAATTCTGTCACTGTTTTCTCATATTTAGAACATACACCTTCCAAATTCAAGTGCAAACATCATCTCCTAGCTTCAATTAAAAGATATTTCTATACAAAACAAGCATTACCAACCAACTATAAAGGTATATAAAAAAAATTCAAGTTAATTGATTTACTTTAGCATTAGCACTCTTGCTTCAGAAGGGCACCTTTTTCAGTTTACCTTAAACATGTTCCAACATACACATTGCAAAAAAGGAGTGCCCACATGGGGAAAATTATATACTGATATAGCTATAAATATTTAGTGCTGACCTCTACTTTTCCATCTAGACAAACCTTAAAGTTCCTGTGACCCACAAAAAAATCCTTTCTTTACCCTCACCTTATAAAGGACCCGCAAGCAAAGGGAAGCTTAAATTTTCTGTACAGGTCTATGGAATTTCTCTCTTTAGAAGATGAAATCATATCTCCATGAGTTTGAGTTAAAACCCTTACCTTAATGCTGTGCTGACTGCTTACAGTCCTCTCACGCAGGAGTAAGTATGTATTGCCAGGCTTTCCCCCTCTCTCAGTAGATTAACTGCCATGCCCTATGCTCCAGAGGCCAGTTTAAAATGAGGATAAAGTTCTCAAATGCAACCTCTAACATTCTCTAACCACCCACAGAAAAGTGGCTAACAGACATCATGATAAAAACACTTATTTAGAGAGCTTTCCATAAGCAATGATCTTTCCAATGACACAAGGAATTCTCTGAATGCTCTAGATGATTAAGGAAAACATGACAAGGCTGGCTGACAAAACTGAAGTTGGATTCGAAGTAATCTGATTTTTGTGATGAAAATAACTTGTGTTTTGTCAGATCTATTCTTGCCTTCATGCATTCATGTTCTTTTCAGCATGTAAGATTTCATGTTAGAGCCCTCAGCCTGCAATGACTGAACAGTCGCATTAAAATGGTATCAAACATACAGCAAGTGATCAAAGAACTGAGTAGGAGAAACTCTCGCCCTGGGAGAAACTCTTTTATTTTGACATTCGATTTCTATCGACAGGATGGAAAACCAAAAGAATTTCAATTTTTCAATGAAAGTAAAAGTCCTGAAAATTTTAAATGAAGAACTGTTAAACTGCAGTCCTGCAAACAGGACAGGCAGTTATGGGCTTCTTGGGGCACTGCATGAGCCCACCTCCTGTCCAAATTTCACCTCACATTAAGTAGCACTGCCTCTCCCCATAATTTCTAACAAATAATGGAAAGATCCACAGACATCTTGCTACAAACAGCTAAAAAAAATCATAACTCTAATGGGTAAGGAGACATGCATGCAGTTATATTTGACTTCACAGGGCAAAAGTAAACTAGGCTACGTAAGTCTCCACGAATTCTAAAAGTCAGTAAATGAAACCAAATATAAAACCTCAGCAATAACTACAAAGGCCAGGAAATTTATTAACAAAAGACTCTGAATTATTTAATAATTTAATTCATAAAATACACATTTTTCCTATTTCCTCTCCAAAAATCTAGGAAAGATCTAAATCCATCACAATAACTGGGATCTATACAGAACAGTAACATACACTTCCCCATTTCAAAGATACTCCATTTCATCAGGAGTGGGAATGGAGTAAACCAGTGCAGAACACAACATGGCTTTTCAAAGTCTTTGAAATAGCTTAAAACCAGGCTCAAATATTTTCAGCATGGAATTTGGCCTGTCTTGACCAGATAAACTTGAACGACAGAATTCTGGAATTTCATGTTAAAGGCTTACAGGATACAGAATGCTGTTTAAAACTACCAGCTGGGGGTCTGATGGCAAGACAGGAGAAAGAACTTGGCAGTGAACATCAGTCTCTTTGCTTCCAACTCTTCTGCATAGGAGTCTAAGAGATGACCAGAGCCACCAGACCTACTACTTTGCAAGAGAAAGAACTGTGTTCCTCTTTTATTTTGCTGTGACATTACTTTAATACAACAAATGTCAAGATTGTACTTCAGACAGCACCTTCTTCATTTATTTGGGTCTTTTCACCGGGCCCATTACTTCAAAATAAGCTCTCTCTCGCTCTCTCTAGCATCCTGGCTGCTTGTTGTAGATTTTGGCTGTCACTAACCCAACTAGTTTTGCAGAAACAACTCTTTTGTTTCACAAAGTTTGTCTCTATCTAGGGTAGTTATGAAGAAATATTTCCAATGTGCATTCTGCGTGTAAATCAGTGAAGTGCTGTTCTTTTAGCGCTAAAAATCAACTGAACACAGACTCAGAAACACAGGCTTTCGCCATGTCTCCAAAAATCTCAACTGGGCAAAGCTGAGTGACACAACTGTAAATATCAGTATGCTTTTCCACTACTCAAATTTTATTGGTGACATGGGAAAGAAACAGAAGTTGCAAAAAAAAAAAAAAAGTGCAAATTTGGGAATGCACAGAAGTTGGTATGTTCCAACAGCACAGAGCAAGCAAGCAAGATGGAGTGGAGGAGAAAAAAGAAAAAGGAGAGGCAGAACAGCAATGGGTACAAAGCTGTTTCTTCTTTGATGTAGGCTGAATATAAAATTTAGCAGTTAGCACAAAACAAAAACAAATGTCATGTGCTACTCTTTCTCACAGGGAGCAGTATTTCACTTTGCAATAAGCCTTACCAAAAATCTCACATATAAGCTACATCCTCACTCATACAATTCAATAGATTCATGTCAATGAGACTCTCAAGAGATAAAGTCCTATGCTCTGGGAGAGATAATATAAAAGCATAGCCTCATGCACCTCAGCTGATGTTCTGAAGTGAAAAGCAGAGTTTAAGAAGTTCTCCTGGGCCTGCACCAAAGAACACTTATGGAAAATTCTACTTGTAGAGATTAGAAGCTCATTCTGGCCCATTTTTTCTTTTATTTATTTAAATCCATGGAAATAGATTCAGATGTTACAAGTACAGCAGTGATGAACATAGTGGAAGAACCTCTACAGAACAGCAGAGGATATTTGCCAGTTAAGACTCTACTTAGCTGTAGCCATGGGATGAAATATGGCCCTCAAAGTTTACCTATTTGCTAAAGACTGCATGTATTACCCAGCCCCAAAAGTGATGTGCCAGTTCACGGACCATACTAGTATGGAGCGTGGTCCTGTGCACAGCAGATGTCTGCTAGTTAAATGGGTAGTGCCAGTACACAGAGGATGATGGGTTTTCACTGTCATTGAGAGCAAACACTGCTTACAAGGTTCACAGAGACCTTTTCCCATTATTTGGCGAAAAGCTAACAGGGTATGTTAGAGGTGGGAACAACTACTGAGGAAATGCCATCATGTTGAAATAAATAAATAAATAAAATACAGCCTTCATATCTATCAGATACAGCTGAAAAAACATATGAGTGCTGCCTCCCAGAGTCCAGCCAGCTGGAAACAAGGCTTGATGCTTTGCTGCGATACACTGATTCAGCGCCCAAGGAAAATATCTCCAGGGGCTGTGAAACAACAACTAGGCTGGCTGCTTCTGCCATCCGCTATAAGGAGGGGGCCACACAGCACCGCCCCAGCTCCAGCTATGCACAGGCCTGCGCCTCTGCTTCACCACAGCCAGAGAACAGCATCAAAACGGAGCTAAAGCAAAGACCTCTCTCACAGGCATGTGAATGCATGAGCTCGTAAAGAAAAACAGAGTTATGAGGCCCTTGCTCTCAGCCAGCCCCAAGATGCAGCACAGAGGCCCCATAGGGCTGGGGGAGGCACTGGTGAGCAGCCAGCACCGCCCCGAGAGGGTGGGCAACTTCTGACGCCTGTCCCAAGTATCAACAAGAGCGACAGAAAAGATGACACTGCTCCTACGCACGCCACAGCTGAACCGGTTGGACCAGAACCGCGTCCCTTGGTCTGGCTACTGAAACTACCACACAACTATAACGATGCTCTGAAGCAAGAAGCAGTTTAAGGAGTCTTGTTTAAAGAAACTGAAGTTTTGGTCATGATATTTTGGTCACCAATCACTGTCTGATTCTTAACATGCCACTACTTTGCAACATTTATAGGATGCTCACGCCAAGCATCCTTCTATTGCAAACACAGGAGATATTTCTAAAAAAAAACCCAAACAAACAAAAAAACAAAACACAAATAGAGTCTTATCCTACTTTTTAACCAAAGAAAAACACCTTTTTACATGTGTTAGCAAAGATGGGACACAGTCTTAAAATATTGAACTTGTTATCAGTGTAATACTTCATCAGCCAACAAAAAGTTTCCATTACAGAGAAAAGCGGCTATCAGAACAGTATTCCCCCAGTAACTACCATTCCTAAAGAAATATTTGCCAGTATTCAAAACAGCAAGTAAAAGCCTACCAGTCGATATAAACCGTGGCACATCTCCCGTTTCCCCCTTGCTTTCCAGCCGATTTCTGCCAGACGTTCCCTACTACTTTCTCTTTCACCACTAGGGGGAGGTACAGTACCGCAAGGGCCCAATTCTCCGGGAGCAGAATAAATACAAAAAGCAGAAGTATGCCATTACCTTGTAACAAGCACTTGAATTAACTTGATTAAGCTAAGCAAGAATGATCACGATATACGCTATTGACTATTTATTAAAACAGATTTTTATACAAAAAGTCTACGTAATGTTTATACTGAAAAATAGCCAATTTTAAAAACAGCTAATCATTATTAATGTATTTGGTCTCCTATGTAACAACATTAGCTGTGTTGATGTAACTCAGTTTTGTTTCCATGTGAAATTATACATAATATAATTTTCCTGGATTATAACAGACATTTAATTCTGCTGCAGAGGTCTGCTGATGCCAATCTCAATCTTGGCCGGAAGAGGAAAGAAGCAGCAGAAAGACCAAAGTGGCCGCCACTAAGCTGAGAAGTCCAAGAGTGGCACCCGAGGAGATCGCCCGGGCTCAGTGTGACCACAGGGCTACCACACATGAGGGTCGCCTAAGCCTGTGACTGTCTTGATCACAAAGTTATGCCAAAGCTGCCATCAGAAAGCTGGTGTCAGATAACAGAAACACATGCTAGAGCAGGATGGCTCAGGAAAATGCCAGAGGAAGCCCAGAGGCAGTCACAGGGTACTACTACAAAATCATATGGTGAAGACAATGCAGAGGAAAGCATCAGATGACCAAGGATCATGGTCAGGGGTGACAACACAGTACCTGACAGACATGGTGGCACAATCCCAAGCAGCAGGGCCATGAAAACATCAAATTGTTCCAATGTAACTAGCTCAGTGACAACTACATAAAAAACATATGAGCCTCTCCACCTGGTCCTTGGGAAAGGAAGTGATTCTAAGAGAGAACTGAAAAGTAGCTGAACTTCATTTCTGAACAGCATTTGTTCAGATACCAGACATGGGAAGGCCAAGGGAAGGAGGTGGCACTGATTAAACACATCTCCAAATAGGCCATGAGCAAGAAATTAAGAAGGCAAATGTCTGCTACAGATTTGTGAAAGCTTGCAAAGTCCATGCACTATGCCACTCCAGCACCAGCTGACCAAGAAACAGACTTGCAGAGCGCTGAGCGACATTGGCGAGGTTAGGATTACCTTTGCCATGATACTACAACAGCAGCAGCAAGGAATACCTTAATGTCAATAGGCACCTGGATCTGCCATCCCATCAGCTACCATTCTGCCCAGTATAATCTCTGTGAGAAAGATGAACTGTGAAGATAAAATGTGGAAACAGTGATAGGCTTAAAGGAATAAGGAAATAAAATACTGTGGGATTCAGCCCAGGACTGAGTCCAACAGGACAGTCAGATGAGTCACCAAAAGAAGTTCTAGGCATCACAGAACAGTCTCACAGCCTACCCAAAGGCAAAATAAAAGAGCAATAGCAAATAGATGTTATTAAGTAGCCACATGTAGGTGTACTACAGATACTGCAAAAAGTCAAGAAAGCGGTAAAGAAGAGACCCAGAAAGAACCACCTAAAACAAACAAACAAACAAACAAAATCAAAGAAAAAACCCAAGTGTTAACCAGCATTAGAGCCCAGATTAACAGGGCCACTCAAAATAGTAAAGATCAGCAGGGACAAACACTTCCATACTCCAAAGGCTTTCTCAGTGCTCTGAGAAAATGACTTTCTGAAAAAGTGAGGGATTATGAGAACATTTTCAGAAACAATGGACTGCAAAACCTGGTAACATCTTGGGAAGGGACACAGCAAGCAGTCAGACAGCTGAACAGAAACTGACCCTAGAAATGACAGCATATCTGAAAAATTGATGGTGGCAGCGGATCATAGTCTGGTCCACTTGCAGCTAAGTGTACTAGTAAGAAGAACAGTGAAGAATTGATTTTAGTGATAATACCTTTGAAAGGCTTCTAGAAAAAAAAGCACAACTTCTGAGCCAACTCCTTTGAACAAAATCCTCTCCAAGGTGGAAAGAAGAAAAAAATGATTTAAGGGACAGGCTGTTTTCCTCAAAGATAGAGGGACAGTGCAGCTGAGCTTTGCCCAAAGCTAACTGTGAGGAAATATTGTGAGATCAACAGAAAAGGTGCCTTTCACTGGTTTTACCAAACTTAAGAGAAGTCCATTTAAGGAAAGACCATTGTCCTAAGTAGTGTGGGGGCTCCTGTCTATAGAAAAGTGAAGTCAAGAGTCTTGCTTAGTGACAAACTTTGAAAATCAATGGTTTTAAAATAAAAAAGCTGGTGAGAGAAAGGTTATCTCACTCTATAGAGAGATGGACAGAACTGCCAGTCCAACAGCCACAGGCTTCAAAGCAAATATGCATGCAAACAGATCAAAAAACTGCTGGTTTAGATATAATTTTGACCTAATGGGCTCATAAAATATGGCCTTGGAGCCCACATTGCTTCCCACCACAGGTCTGCAAATGATTTATATTTATATTAAGTGTTTTGGAACAAAGCTGACTTTCATTTCAGGAGAAAAGAGGGCAGCAAGCTGAACAACATGGGCAGCTTTATGCACTTGCAAAGCCTCAACATGAGGGACAATGTTGTTATCTCCCTGAGCCAAAGATAGAGTTGATGGTAATTCAAAGGACAATATGGAGAGTAAATGATCTAAAACCAGATGTAAAGTAACACATGAATATTCTGAGCTTTGCTATTTGCATCCAAAACACCACTGGCTTTGGAAATGAAATAGCAATAAGGCAGCAGGAAAAAAGAAGCTGTATTTATCTGCGCACATCTACCAGACAAAAGATGGTCATCTGGTTGGAAGCTATATTCTCCAGGCTATCAGGAAGTGACTGGACAGCCAAACAGTGCTTGAGTAGAGATTTAAAAACACTATATGCGGAAGCACAAAACAGAGCAAGACTATAACATGTGCCTGGCCTGTACAGTCATTATACTGCACTGGCAGAGGAAGAAACGAATAACAGACATTTATAGTAATTTAGATTAATACTCACGTTTTTGCAGTGTTGCTGAAAGCTACTGCTCAGAAATTTAATGTTGGGTAATGAATAACTTAATGAACTTATTACCGGACAAGCTGAACTGAAGGCACAGCTTAGGTTCATTAACGGTTTAATCATCTAATGACTTTAAGGTATTTCAAATTAGTCCCAAGAGCCAATTCAAGACCTGGGTATTCTTTTTTGGCCAAATTCTTTGCCAGTGTATCACGTGCTGCAACAGCAGTTTCAGCTGTTTCACTTGTTTATGAAACTGAAAAATAAGGCCTTGATGTAATGAAGAGCATGAGCCTAAACCATCAGGAGAAAATCACTTTCGAAAAAACTAAGGGCTGAGGAATATACAGAGGGAACCCCACACATCACAGAAAAAAGTCTTAAGCCTCTCCCATTTTTCCTATGGGCAATGGCTCTTTGGATGACAAAGCCAATACCCTTCACATTAATGAAAACCTGATGCCATTTGCTTACGTGCAAAACTCTAAGAAAACGCTTTCCCAGCTGATACACAAAACTCTGCTGAGCAATGGCCAACTCCTTTCTCTTTCTGAAATTTTGCAATTAAATTACAGCACTGTTGCTTCCTGGTACTGACTCACAAATCCAGTGCATTCCTGAAGAGGCAGTTTAAATCTCCTGTTTAGAATTACTGGGTTTCAAATTGCAGGGAAAGGGAAAAAAAAATACACAGACTAAGAAGAATGCCTTGCAAATTATTACATACCAAATATATTTCGGCCATGTTGAACACTTACATTTTCCAGATCAAAGATCTCTTAATATTTGGAGGTATGTGGCTGGCACTTCTTCTCTACTTCGTCTTTATTCTACTCTACAGCTACATTACCCTGGCTTTTGGGGACTTTCTGGTTTCCCAGACTGCAACTATGAGAAACACACCTTTTCACTTCTCTTCCCAGGGCTACATTCCACAGTACGCACAATACCATCGGAAAGGATCTCTATGTTTTCCTTCTTCGTAATTAAAAAGAAAAAAAAAAAACTTTACGGTTTGGGTTTGCTCTTAGTTTCAACAGTAAAGGAGCAGATTCCTTCACGAAAAGCAGTCTTGAAAAGTAGTTATACTTGAATAAACTCTCTTTACAAATCTCTTTTAGCTACTTTCAACAGGGTATTGTCAAAGTTTTGCTGACGCCTCTAAACGCTGGAGAACCTCTAGCTAATTCAGGCTTGATTTGAGAAGAAAGTTGAATCTATTTGTATAGGAAAAGAAAACACAAACACAAGAACACCTCCAAACACCCAAGAACCAAAACTTCAACTCTATGAAGTGCAATTATGAGGGCTAATACACAAACTTTAGCCCTATTTTGTTATTCTGAAGAGCATATATGTTTGGCTATATGATGAGTGTGTCTACATTAGTATTTTAGCTTGCTTCAAAACCATACTTTTGAAGCAAGTCTCCTGACCACCTCCACTTAGTTTTTTTTCTTGGAATGGTCTAGGAATAAGCAAATTGGACTTACCTGGACTAAATGAAACCTGCAGACTTGTTTCGGGAGTGCAACTAATACTCAACAACTGCTAATAGACGTTCAATAAATGGAACCAGACCAGAGCTAATCCTGTTTAAACCTCCCAAACATGTATCTTATCGACACTCAGTCTACAGCACTAAATATTTTGCTCTACAGATCTGCTTCTATTACTCTGCACTATTTGCTAATGTAGACAGTCTGTGCAAGTGCCAGGGACAGGTGAAAATCGGGGCCAGGGTGTCTCATTTTAGAGACACTCACAATTAAAAAAGACAAGCCAAAAATTGAAATATAGTGGCTAGAACACTGATCTGGGAGGCAGAGAACTAATTTCAATCCTCTGCTAAACCAATAACTGAACAAGACAAATTGTCATTTTGTGCCTTTATTTCCTCTCCTTAGCTTTTGGGAAAGACCTGTCTCTCACTCTCTTTGTACACTGCACAGCACAAGAGGCCCTAATCTCAGTAGAGAACACTATCCACATTATACAGTAATAATGCTGTTAAAAATATGAGTATAACCTCCAACTTTCTCTATGTGCTCTCAAACAAGTAATTCCACTCTCACAGGACTAGTATACATCCATATTGCATTTACAAAATACAACTCAATCACACAGTGAGCCTGGAACCTGATCAGCTTGGTCTCAACGATCTATGAAGCCAAGTCTAATCTATCCAGTCCAAGTCTCTGGATACTTATTTACACTGTAGCCTCACAGCCATGCCTCTGCACCTTCACTGCTATCAGAACCAAAATATTGACCAAAGATGCCTACATGCCTTCACAGGCTTCGTAAGCAAAGCACACTTGTTGTAATCTATCACCCAAGCTGAGCAGTCAACCATCCTACGAATTACTGTATTCATACATTTTACCTAGTCCCCAGTCTTATTTAGACAAAAACTGAATTGCTGATAGATAATGATTCTTTAAAAACCAATAAAGTTGCTTTTTCAGCATCTATCTGACTGAAAAATGTTGACTCAGTAACTCCAGTTTTCCAAAACAAAAAAACCCCCCACAATAGAATTATCTGGCTGAGGAATACGAGGGCAGTCCTCTCAGTGGTTCTCTGAATACACTCTGATTTATACTGTCCCTCACATACTGCACGATGACTGCCTACTCTGCAGCACCCCTAATCTGCAGGCACTGAAAACACTGGACCCCAGATGACAAGCAGTGCAGAACCTAAACAGTAAATCACCCCATGAGCTCAAGGTAGGTGTTTGGAAGAGGTGGTAGGAAGGCAGAGCAGTTGATCTTTGTCACCTTTTCTTTTTTTAAATCATGAAATAGTACTTGCTTGTGTCAGCATGCACACTCACAGAAGTGCACTGCTTATTCCCAAAGGTATTTAAAACTACATGTCCTGCTTGGATCAAAATGCATTTCATGATGGACAAAGTGCAAAAGATAAATATTTATTTTCTGCAAAACATCATTTAGTTACGTGAGGTTATTATACAGCTTTTCTTCTTTTTACTACAGAAGAAAACATATACCACAAGCATATGGCTGCACATTAATGTTTAAATTTAAAAAAAAAACTCAAGCAATTTAATACAACATTACAATCTACTTCACAAAAATAGCCTCAATATTTAAAACTATATCAGGCTACAGGACTTTAAGACAAGTCAGTATCTGTGCTAAATATACAACTATTAATGAAGCACAGCCTAAAGACCTCAAAACAAGGTCTTCAGAGTAATCAGCACTGCATAAGCCATCAACATTTCTTTCTGCAGAGCTTAAAACTGAGAATTTTAAGACCTTGATCCCAAGTTCACTGGAATCAACAGCAACTTTTCAATGGTTTTGGATTATGTCCCAGAGAAATAAACAGGCACAAGGAGACAGGAAGATTAGGCAACCTACCAGAAAAACACATCAACAGTTAGGGTAAGCTTACATTATATTCTATGAGAGAAAATCTGTGCACCTGCTTTGTTTCATAATCCTAATGCAATTATACTGCAGGTTACATTTGTGTACAAGCAGCAGCACTTTCTTTGAACTGAACTCCTTCAACTTAGTTGAAGATAAAACAGTAAACCTAAGCATAAAAAAACATGCATTAATAAACCACAGGGACATGGTAAATTTGTAAACAATGTTATTTCATTTCTTTATACAAACTGTAATGAAAAAGACTAGATAAAATGGTCATAATTCTGGAAAGGGAAAATGCAAGACAGAATTGTAAGTTCTAAATATTTTCATACCAGTAGCCACTTATTTTCATTCTTTATCCTGAAGCTTAAAAGGTAACATCATCTGTAATTATTACACTTAGTTACAGTTAATACCGCCTTGGGGCATAAGCATGTACTATGTGAACTCTTCATGTTCCTTCCACTCGTGTTTTCTGTGATTTACTTAAGAAAATAATATATTTTGTGGCCTGTTTCCAGTGATCCAATTACAAACATATGTTATAAAAGGTGATGGCAAGTATATACACTACCTTATTACACCATTTTTCTTTTTAATCTTCACATTTCCCTGCAAATCAACCTTTACATTCTGAGAAAGAGTTGTACAGAATATATCTATTACATGCATTCCTTTTCAGTAGTTTTGCACCACTGCAATAGCTATTCGTTAATAGGTCTTTGTGTTACGTTGTTTGCATATGTAGGCTATAATTTCACAAAAAAAAACATTTTTAAAGTTGCATAGATATGTAACCAAAGGTGTTAATAACTATTTGACAAAGACTGCTTGTTGTTCTAAATAATTACTCCAGTTACTTGAGAAAAGTGAAATGATTAGTTGTTTTATTTTTATAGATTTGGTCGAGCACAAACGCAGCTATATATTTGAACTTCCACATGCCACGCTGTGCTCAGTTTCACTGAGCATTTGATTTAATGCTTATTGCAAGCTGCAGGTCCCATTCCAGATGGGGCGGGGTGGGGGGGAAGAGGCACACGAAGTCCACAAGGCAGTAACAGTGATGACCCCACCGCATGGGCTGGCAGTGCTTCAGTATGTTACCTGTCCTCACAGTACCAGCTTCCTCAGGCTGGCAGCGCTTCAGTATGTTACCTGTCCTCACAGTACCAGCTTCCTCAGGCTGGCAGCCAGACTCCTCCTCACTACGTGCTGATACGGCAAATACCCCTCATCCTGGCACGGCAGTTTGGGTTTGCACCCAGATGCCTTCAGGGAACGGAAACAACCAAGCTGCCCAAAACTGAAATTCCCTGAATAAGCAGGGTGAAACTGACTAGCAAGATTTTTCTCACATTAATATTACACAAGTGACCGACTCAAGGGGACAGTACATAGCAGTGCATGATGCTCAACTATTGAAAAAGATGAAGCCTATAAGCTCCAGGCACAGAAGTGAACCCATCTGCAGGAGCTCTTTCCCCAAACTTGCCTTCAACTTCCTTCCTCCTCAGACCCCAGGTTTCTATATTCCTCTTACACTCCTCCCCCCCTCCCCCCCCCGGGATTCCCTTCAGGAATTTCTAAGAAAGATACTGAGCAAAATAAGCATATTTTACACTGTTCATTCCATGAGCAGAACCCATGAACAAAGCTTTGGCTGTGTTCAATATTTTCTCATATGGTATTAAATTAGAGAATAGTTCAGAGGTTAGCCTATGTGCTCCAGAGAGATGTTTACACAATTCCCTTTATTCTCAAATATAAGAAAGAACAACAATTGCAATACATCTGCATTTCTCAGTTTCTGGAGGAGTCTAAATATATGTTTTTAGAGGGGTGAATGAAATTCTTAATAGTTAGAGCCAGCAAATCAGGATTTTGCATTTCTACATCATCTTTTCCACCTGATGTTCTTAAGACTGTACACCACTGAAGCATTATTGAAAGTGTTCACTGTTTCAGCAGATTCACAGTCCTTGACACAAGTCTTTTCTTCCTCTGTCTTCAATAACATTTTGCACTTCTTTTTCAAATATTTGAGAATAAGTCTCCTAACTTGCTGTGAAAAGGTATGGCTACACAGAGTAAGCAAAGAGCAGTCATGCTATAAAAGTGTTATAGCAATGTATGTGTCATGTGTATCTGTCTGTGTGTTTTAATGATTACACTCCTTAAAGGAGCCAGATAAGAAACATTTTCTACAGGAAATGAAGTGACTTATGAATAACATTAGGAATTCATACTAACAATACAAACCTAAACAAACAAAAGTCTGGTAACAAATGCCGCTTGAAGTTTCACTCCTCCTAAGAGGAAACAATAGCTGAATTGGTATTTTAGAAGATTGAAGACAAAAAATCTGAAGTGGCATATACTGACATTAAGATTCTCTGAAAGAAGTTTTATTACTAATTGTTCTTACTAATACTGCTTTTCAAACTCAGGACAAAGCCCATCCTTGAGCTTAAATTCACCTTCCATGCAGACAAAAGACCCCGCACTCAGACAAACAAGTCTAAGAAGGAGCCCTACCAAAATGCTAACACATAATTCACTACAGGATAGCATTTGAGCTTCCACCTATCAGCAATTTGATGATACACTTCTGTTTGCTCTTGGCCTCATTTTCTGCAAGGCAGTGAGGATGTATATTCTAAATCTAAGAACGTCCAAGCAAGCTGGAGTCCTACCTAGAAAACAGAAGGCCAGTCTAGAGAAATAATATATTCTTGTTATTTTGGAAAATATTCTCTCTGTAATGCTTATGAATGCTTAGAATTTTGCTTTCTGAAAGCTGGCTGGATAAAGGTTAATGTTGACATTGACATGAGACAAAGCTACAGTTAATTGAAGTAACCCCTCCTCAGATACTGTGTATCGCAACAGTCTGCAGCCTTGGGCCCTAGCAGTCTGGGTTCTTACTCTGAAAGAGATGAAGGCCTAGAAAGGATGCTCTGCCTAAAAGGGGCCACGATGAAGCCAAATGCATCCCCAAAGATGTTATTTTGTTTTGCACTTTAACCAACCCAGAGGACAGCAAACACCAAGAGGGATGTTTCTGATCAGCTCCCTTCCTCTTCTCCTCATGTTCCTACTCCCTCCCCCACATCAAACCTGGCTCACCCTGCATCAACATGATTGATGAATTAGCTCACCTGACAGAAAGCTAGCATTTCATTTGGGAGGAGAGGCATGGAATTTTCTGTAAAAATCAACAAGTCAAACAGCTCAGCCTCTGACCACACCATCACCAGTACGAAGAAGGTGGTGGACCCTGGAACTCAGGAAGCTGGGCATCACTTCTCAATAGCAACCTGCCACTATGGCAGATGAGACATGCATGGAATTGCATCTTAAATTGCCAGTGTACTATCCATTCTGGAAGCTGAAATGAAAAATGTTACATTATTATTTATCTAAAGTATTCATATGGTTCACCACTTGACCATATGTACATTTTATCATCTTTATTGGATATATCCTCACAATCCTGATAAGAATCTCACTAATGCCCATTACATATGCATTACATATGCAAAAAAATGAGTCACAGCAAATCTCGCCCAAGGTTGCATGTAAAACAAAGCCTATTTTCACTCTGCAAATAGAGTAGTAAGTCAAGGCAGTTCTGAGCTCTCACTCCCTGTCTAGCCCCAAAACATTTCTTAGGTTAGGACACCCAGTCTAGAAACCAAATACAAACTCAAAATGAACTACAAATTCAACACCGTTTACTCTGCTCAGCTAAGCTCCATTATTCTTTCACAGAGTGGCCATCTTTCTGAAACCAGGTAAACTTTGAGGAAGTTAAGCTAAGCTAACTTTGCAACCAAAGACAACTTCTGGCACATAAGGAAGCTTAGTCAACAACTCGAGTTTCAAAGTGGCACTGCCACTGTCAGATACTCCTTTCTCTAATACAAAAAGGTTAGTTACAAATAGGATCTGTGAGATCTCCCAGAGTAGGTTAATAAAGAAAGTCCACATGAAGTCAGTCTAACTGAAGACAATTTGTCTTCAGAGTCATCCAGTCAAAGTAATAACTGGGTGTGCTAAGGGGCAGGTACAGGGGAGGATTTCACCTCAGCTTCCTTTTTAGAGCTGGAACTCGCAAGCATCTCCCCCAGTCAAAGGAAGACCAAGCTCAGGAATGAGCCATTTAGAGGCCAAATGGTCAAGCTTTTCATTCTTCAAGAGGGAAGGTGGCAGGTAAGGACAACAATATGGAAAAACCTTGGATTTACCAAGAACAAATTGTGCTGCGCTAACCTGATCATCTTGTATGATGAGATGACTGGGTCTGTGGACAAGAAGAGAGCATAGCTTGACTTCAGGAAAGCCTCTGACAATCCCCTAAATAATCCATACAGACAAATTAGCAAGATGTGCACTGGTAAGCAAATGAGAAGATGGGTTGAAAACTGGCTGAACCTTTAGTCTCAAAGGGCTGTAGTCAGTACACAAAGTCCAGCTGGCGACCAGTTAATACAGGAGTCTCTCCAAGATTGCTACCAGAGTCAATACTGTTTAATATCTTATTAATGACCTGCACAGAGTCACTTGCAGCATAATGGACAAGACGGGGCTACTATTCAGACTGGCTCAAGAAATGGGCTGACAGGAACCCCATGAAGATCAAAGGCAAATATAAAGTCCCTCACCAAGCATGGAATAACCCCATGCAACAGTACAAGCAGGGAGGCTGACAGGCTAGACAGTAGCTTTGCAGAAAAGGATGCAGGAGTCTTGGTGGACAACAAATTGCATACGAGTCAGCAGTGTACCCTTATGGCAGAGGGGGCTAACTGCATACTATATTAAAAGTGTAGTCAGCAGGCAAAGGAAGCAATTCTTTTCCTCTGTTCAGCACTTGTAAAGCTGCATCTGGAGTACTGTGTCCAGTTTAGGGCTCCCTGATACAAGAAAGACACAGATGCACTGTAACAAATCCAGTGGAAGGCCACCAAGATAGTCAGGAGCCTGGAGCACATGAGGTACAAGGAGAGGCTGAGAACTGTGCTTGTTCACCCTTAAGAAAGGAAAGTCAAGGGGCGGGGGAGAAATTTTTCTGTTGTCTTCAACTATCTAATGGGAGAGCATGCAGAAGATAGAGCCAGACTCTTCTCAAAAGCGCGTGGTGATAGGATAAGAGGCACAAGAGAATACGGACACGAGCTGGACAAGAAATTCCACTTAGACACCAGAATTTTTTTTCCTCCACCATGAAGGTAGTCAAATATTGGAACAGGCACCAGAAGAGGCTGTGGAATCTCCATCTTCAGAGATATTCAAAACTCGAATGGACACTGCCCTGCGCAATCTGGTCTAATTGGTCTGCTTTGAGCAGAGGATTGGACCAGATGACCTCCAGGGGTCCCTTGCAACCTGAATTATTCTATGATTTTATAATCAAGCATCATTCAGTTCCCCAAAGACCAGACTAGGAAAGCAGGTACGTTTATGCCTTGGAACAGAGTACCTCATTAATTGATTTCCTAGGCATTTCTTGTCTCATAACTAAGAGTAAGAAAGTGTGATAAGTAGCGACAAGAGCGAAATCAGTTTTGTCTTGGGGAACAGATAAGGGCCAAGTGCAAAGAACAGCATACTTTATCAGCTATCCTCTAATGTGATTCAATGAGACCATGTAGGTATTTCCATAATCATTCTTTTTGCCTGGCAGATTTGTTTCCTGGCCTTCTTGAGTCCGATACACAAGTGCAAACTTCTCAGCTAGGCTGAACAGCTTCTCTTCCTTTAAAGGGACACCTGAGATTCACACCATAAGTTCCCAAAAGCTCAGGTCTACAAAAACAAACAAACAAAAACACCAACCCAGTGTGGTGAACATTTAGAACTTGGGGCCTCAAAATGCTATGCAGATATATCTAAAGAAGAAAATTAGGTGGGTAAATGCTTAGCTTATACCCCATAGCCTACCAGTAACTAGGATAATGCTTCTACCAATAGTGCTTGCAAATAACTGTTCTAAGGAGTCATTCAGATTTGCTGTGCAGGGAAAAGGGGAAGAAGAAAAAAATAAAAGAAAGAAAGAAAGGAGCCAGCTTCTATATTCCTATATTCTAATGGGCCATTTATTCTCAGTCAGCGTCAGTGAGGGCTAAACCAAATTTACATTGGCACAACATGGTAGTCAGCTTGGTAAAAGTTTGCAACATGATGCCTACACTTTAATACACTCAGTCTTGTTGGCTTCCTAACTTTTCAGCTTTCTGAAGGTACAAATAAAATTGTCTCACATACTGCATCAAGCCCTGGGTTTCTCACAGTTCATCTCAGGGCAGATTGTAGAGGCTCAAGACCATAGCAATGAGGCCAAAGTTGCTCTGTACACGTCCAGATCATTCTGTGAAAAAGCATATACTTTGCAGTGACCAATATGCAGATTATGCATGTACTTTTTCTAAAGTCTGCTTCCTTCAGCATGAATAGCTTGGTCCTCTTAAGGTGAATATTGCACCTGTTCATGTACCAGTGGCTACTACAACAGCAGCAATTTATTTCCAGCATTGGTCAAGGCAGCTAGAACAGTTTCCCTGGTTCTCTCCACCTTCTTCCATCATTAAGTTAATCTCCTTTAATTCAAGCGAGGAACATTGCTCTGCTCCCCCTGTACAGAAAGGCATTAAAAAGCTCAAAACCAGAATCAGTCTTGGGTGATTTTGACTTTTTTTTTTCCCCTCCCAAAACAAACTGAATTATAACTTCTGGGAATCTTCAGCTGTAAACTTTTACCATACCTTTTACTTCTCCATTATGTCATGTGCCATCTTCGTAACAGACAGTTCACATTTCAAACAGCTTTTTATAAAACTTTCATAAATCCTACAGGGTCTCCCATACTATGGGAAAGATGATAGAGGAGGACCCCCCAGCACAGGCAGGCTAAAGTACAACATGCTCCTTTCCATCGCTCCTTTCCATCCTGGTGAGCAATGATTCATGGTTTTTATCTTTTAATAGCCATGTAATCTCTAGGCCAAACAGCAAGTGCTTTCACACTGTTCACTTCCCTTACTCCTCTAGGACTGGCAGTCCCAGGCATATCAATCTAGTCTTTTCCAAAGTAAACAAAACAAAACAAACCCACAGATCAAAAACCCTGGAAGGATTTGTCACAACTTTGAGAGGCACCATGCAAACAGAAAAACTCTGCTGCACTAGAATTATCCCCACTCCTGACACATTTCAGTACAGAATCACAGAATCACAGAATGGTTGGAAGGGACCTCTGGAGATCATCTAGTCCAACCCCCCTGCTCAAGCAGGGTCACCTAGAGCACATTGCACAGGACTGCATCCAGGCGCGTTTTGAATATCTCCAGAGAAGGAGACTCCACAACCTCCCTGGGCAACCTGTTCCAGTGCTCTGTCACCCTCACAGTGAAAAAGTTTTTCCTCATGTTCAGATGGAAGCGTCTGTGTTTCAGTTTGTGCCCATTTCCTCGCGTCCTGTCGCTCGGCACCACTGAAAAGAGTCTGTCCCCATCCTCTCGACACCCTCCCTTCAGATACTTGTACACGTTGATAAGATCTCCTCTCAGCCTTCTCTTCTCCAAGCTAAACAGGCCCAGCTCTCTCAGCCTTTCCTCATAAGAGAGATGCTCCAGTCCCCTAATCATCTTTGTAGCCCTTCGCTGCACTTGCTCCAGCAGTGCCACATCCCTCTTGTACTGGGGAGCCCAGAACTGGACGCAGTACTCCAGATGTGGCCTCACCAGGGCTGAGGAGAGGGGGAGAATCACCTCCCTCCACCTGCTGGCAACACTCTTCCTGATGCAGCCCAGGATACCATTGGCCTTCTTGGCCACAAGGGCACATTGCTGCCTCATGCTTAACTTGGTGTCCACCAGCACTCCCTGGTCCTTCTCGGCAGAGCTGCTTTCCAGCAGGTCAACACCCAACCTGTACTGGTGCATGGGGTTATTCCTCCCTAGGTGAAGGACCCTGCACTTGCCTTTGTTGAATTTCATGTTCAATACGTAAAATTCATTTTTATTTTACTTCTGTTTTCAGCTAACATCCATACATACAGACATTTGGAGAGTAGTATATAAAGAGAATGTTTGATAAAAGTTCATCTCAAAAATATTTGTGCAAGTTGTGGAGGTTTCCATCAAAAGCCTTAGTAAAGCCATCTAAGAATCACTGATTTGCCTCCACTGATTTGCCTCCTTGCTGAAGACAAAACATTACTTTCATCCAGTCACAGAAAGTGAATTCCAAAAAGATAAGAATTTAAAATTAGTAAAAATTACCAAGTAACTTGTTAGCTGAGGTGGGTCTGCACTAGGGGTTTGATAAGACTCATTCACATTTAAAATACCTCCATCTTTTGAAAAGCAGAAGTTGCCCCTGCATTCAGTCTAAACACTTCATATTTCCCTTTTGACAGTCTTTTTGCATAACTTCCACATTCCTCACTTAAAGATAAGTAACAGAAGCTAGTTAAATGAGCCAATGACTCCACATGTCCCAGGCAGAAATTAGAGTCAGTAGTTCAAATACACAATCATTTATTATACTGTAGAATAAATTTCTCAAGCACCGACATTCTTGTATGTTTTTAGAACCCACTGCTCCAAGAAGTCAGTCAACCACAAGTGTTGAAAAATTGCTTTTTCTATTCCTTTCTTGCTGCTCCATTTGGCCAGTTTGTATGCAAACATTCATGATGGAGCTTCCTTTTGACCATAGCCTTAAGGTGAACTCACTGTCCCCTTTTCAAATTAAGTATGCCAAAAGAGAAGAAAGAGAAGGAAGAAAAGAAAAAAAAAAACCACTTCCTATTCTCAAAGCTAGAACTTTGGAATATGTTACCCTGCCAGGACAAAACAATTATACATAACTCTTGTAAAAGAACTAGATTTTGCACATCCTATATATACAACACTCACCATATCTTCCTTGGAAGTTCCATACAGTACGTCTATTGCAGAAGGTGGCATGCAATACTGAAATAGGGCTGTGGATTCATCATAAAAAAAGCTCAGGGGGACAGGAGATGGGGGGAGCATCAAGCATCATGGAAGAAGCAACAAGGCTTGGGTCGATAAATCCACCTTTGGAGAGGTAAAAGAAAAAAGTTGTGTGATATAGCTGTTGTTCAAAATTAACTAAGAAGTAGCAATTACTTAAAGCCAAACAGAATACTTGGAACAGCCCCCACACAGACAGGCTAGGGGAACAAAGCACGCAAACTGCAGAAAAAACTTTTTTTTTTTTTTAAGAGTTGAAGTTTCCAGAAGTCCAGGGTTTCAGCTATCATATGGTCGCAGAAGTAAATTGATTTAGGCTGATTGGCATTAAGAGCACACGTAGCACAGCCAGAGAATACAGGCTGGCACGTTCCAGCTTTCAGTAGCAGGAGCTGGATGTGACTGAACCATGACAACAAAATGCAGAGAGAACGATACTGTGTAAAATGGGATGAAACAACAAGGGAAGGGTTAGGCGCTATCTGCCTGTCACATGTCCAACAGGGAATTTAAAGCGAGGCACCAGGGACAGCAGCTCACACTGACAAAGGAAGTTGCCATGTTTAAAATGGTAAAGTTTTCCTAAATGCTTATTCGACTTTGCTTCATGCTAGACCCCCAAAATAGTTCTTCTGATTCAAACAATAAGTCATGCTCAAGGTAAGGGCCTGAAATAGCCTTTGGTATATTAATGATCTTTTTCATGCTCATAGCATCCCAAATAAGCACCAGTAAGTCTTAAGCATCAGATTTGGTATAAATCACATTCTACAAATACATTGTTTAAAAATAATAATAATAATAATAATAATTGCAAGTAATTCTAAAATTGTTGGGCTTTCACTCATTTAGGGTTCTTTTTGCTTGCTTGTTTTAAGCCATTCATTTGTAAGTTGTGCTTCCTTAAAACTATCTCACATAGCCACCCTGTTTGTTGCACCTGGTAAGTCTTGTTAGATAAATAAAGATTATTTAAAAGATGCATTTTCTCAGGGATCTAAAAATCACAGATCCTATTATAGGCAGCACAGAATATACATTGTCCCATATTATTTTAAGCAGCACTTATACACAGGACTGTATGCATGACTCCAGATGACTTTGTATGTGGAGAATAAAAAAAGTTGACTATTCATGAAACATGCTGCCTTTACTTTCCCTGAAAACATACACAGAGAAATAGCAAAATCTAGCACACACTTCAAACTGTGATTGAAGCCATCTCCAAATGCTGTGAATGTTAGGCTCATTATCCTGCCAAAAGTTAGCATTATGTTTCCCACTGAAAAACTAGGGAAGCCCCTTTTCTGTAAGATGTCAAAGACCACAAAAGTCAGTAGATAGCACATCTTCAGTCTGAGATTTTATAGGACTAAACACACTATTACGGGCTGTAAGACCATTCTCTAATAAGCTGGAAAAAGTTATTTGATATTTTGGGGGGGGCGGTGAGGAAAAAGTATGATGGCTACCTGAGCCAGCTCATTGGCTTGAAACCTCTGAACTACTTTATTCCAGAAGGCAGCACATGGTTACAAATGTGCATGAATTTCAGTTTATACAAACAGAAATGCCTATACATCACACTGCATATGCAGTCAGAGCCAGCAAAAGCTATTCAGGTCCTGGAGCAAACGTAAAGAGCTTCAGACCCAACTTACTCCATTCCACGCAACTTCCCAATCTCACCTACGCCAGCTGTGCTGCTGCTGCCCATCAAGAGGCTAAACATGCTTCTGTCAGGAATCACAGGAGACCAGAAAAGAAGCCATTTCACAATTTGTCACCTTGTTTTTTCTTAATGTTTCCAGGAACACAAGATTTTCTACATGCTCTTGGGTCCTCCCCAATAAACAACTACAGGGACACTAGACATTTTATTGCAATTGTAAATAGTGAACTCAAATAGCAACAAAAATTAAAATAGAATCACTACTATTTATGAGCTATAGCAACTATACAAATTATGAAACAAGCTGCTGATTATGTTGACAGCATGCAGTCAGAAATAGAACCATCTAAGCTTTACGAAATTCATGTTTCCAAGCAAGAAAATTAATAAACCGTATTCCTCTACACATACTGCAAGTATAGAAAAGGCATTACAAGTTGTACGAAAATGGGAGAACAGATCTATCTTAGGTAAATTTGTCTCTATCTTCAAACAGCAAGCCAGTGAAGTATTGCTAAAATACCACTCTGATATTTCTCTGACTAGAGCTAGATGCTCTCTACATAATCAAGTTACACAATGCATTTGATCAAAACAAAAACAAAACAAGTTAAATCCCTATAAATACACTCAAACTCTATGTTATATTTGAAAAGCCTTTCTAAAAGTGACAGGATTTCGAGGAGCAAACCTTAAAAAAACTATAATTAAAAAAAAAAAGAAATCAGATTTCAGGTTTTGATGGATAAGCATACAAAAAACAAGAATATGCTTGCAACCTAACAAAAATTAACTTCAGATTCAATTAATTCACTTCAGTGGGGCCAGGGTATCATCTATTTGCTTTCTCCCCCTGAACTCCAAGGTTCTCCTCCTAACTCCCCCCACATACTTCTTCATTCTTACCTGAGAGGTCCTCTTCCGTGGTAAGGCAGAGCAGATAGCCAGACCACCACAATAAGCCCAGTATTTAAGTCACTTCTTAAGGAAACATCAGGATAACTCCCTTCCCTCATAACCCCAAGAAATCTGGGAATATTTCTGAATTCTAGATGAATGGCCCAAATGCGTCCCTATCAGATAGTAAGGAAAGACCTAGGTGTGCATCCACTTCCCTATACCCCATCCCGGAAATCCAGGCATACAGGCCATCAGCAAGCAGCAGCACAGGTGCCCAGTTTGGCCGATCAGTGAATACAGATCCTACCATGTACCTACTGCCTAGCCTAAATATATTCTCACTCTCTCCTAGTCTAGCTCCCAAGATCAGTGAAGGAGAGATCTCAGGTGACTGGATTGGGGCCTCTCCGGGAGGCCTGGGCTGGCAGCCAGCTCTCCTGCAGGAGGTGTGCTGCTGTTGACGAGCTGTGTCGTCAGGTAAGGGAGTTACGGGAGGAAGTCAGTAGGCTGCGCAGCATCCGAGAAGCAGAGCAAGAGATAGACAGGGTATTCTCGGAAACTGTACAGCTCCAGGAGTCCCAACCCCCTGCAGCAGTGGAGTTGCCAGAGGGCTCTGTGCCGTGTGAAACGGTACATCATGACACTGTAGAAGAAGGCTGGAAACTGGTCACTGCTCGTGGGAGGAGAAAGGCTCCTACTCCTCCCGAAGACTTGCAGCTGAAGAACAGGTTTAGTGCCCTCCAGGATGAGGAGGAGATGGGCATGGCTGCAAGGGAAGTACCTGGGACAACAGACCCTGTGCCCTGCCGGAACGCCCGGAAGAAGCGGCGGGTGATTGTTGTGGGGGACTCCCTGCTGCAGGGGACGGAGGCATCTATCTGTCGACCTGACCTCGTGTCTAGAGAGGTTTGTGGCCTGCCGGGGGCTCGTGTGAGAGATGTCATGCAAAGACTGCCTAGGCTCGTCCACTCTTCGGACTATTACCTACTGCTGCTCTTCCACGTGGGCGCCAATGACACCAAGGGCAAACTGGAGACCATCAAGCAGGATTTCAGAGCTCTGGGGAGGGTGGTCAAGGGTCTGGGAGCCCAGGTCATCTTCTCCTCAATCCTGCCAGTGAGGGGGATGGATGAGAGGAGGAGGAGACGGACTTTCCAGGTTAACGACTGGCTGCGCCGCTGGTGTCGGCAACAGGGTTTTGGTTTCTACGACCATGGGACCCTGTTTGAAGATCGACAACTGATGGGGAGAGATGGGATCCACCTCACGAGGCGGGGCACGCGGGTCTTTGCCAACAGGTTGGCCAACCTGGTAAGGAGGGCTTTAAACTAGGAAAGATGGGGGAAGGGGAGAGTTATAGTGACAGGGTAGTTGGCAAAAGACTGCTCAAGTCAGGATGCCTCCAACAGGTGAATGCAGCCAGGGAAGTGCACATGGGATGTGGCTATGGAGGATCCTCTTTTACCCCTCCTGGGAAACCTGCTTGCTCGATCACCTCCCTGAAATGCCTGTACACCAATGCACGCAGCATGGGGAACAAACAGGAAGAACTAGAGATGTGTGTGCGGTCGCAGGGCCATGACCTCATTGCCATTACAGAGACATGGTGGGATAGCTCGCATGACTGGAGTGCTGTCATGGATGGCTACGTGCTTTTTAGGAAAGACAGGCCAGGAAAGCGAGGTGGTGGAGTTGCTCTTTATGTGAGAGAGCAACTGGAATGTGTTGAGCTGTGCCTAGGGGTGGATGAGGAGCGAGTCGAGAGCTTATGGGTAAGGATCAAAGGGCAGGCTAGCATGGGTGACACTGTTGTGGGTGTTTACTACAGGCCACCTGATCAGGAAGAGGAAGTCGATGAGGCCTTCTACAGACAGCTGGAAGTAGCCTCACGATCCCAGGCCCTGGTTCTCATGGGGGACTTCAACCACCCCGATATCTGCTGGAAAGACAACACAGCTAGGCACAAACAGTCCTGGAGGTTCCTGCAGAGCATTGGTGACAACTTCTTGACACAGGTGGTGGAGGAGCCAACAAGGAGAGGTGTGCTGCTGGACCCCGTACTAACAAACAAAGAAGGACTGGTGGAAGATGTGAAGGTCGGGGGCAACCTTGGCTGCAGTGACCATGAGATGGTGGAGTTCAGGATCCTGCGAGGAGGCAGCAGGGCACCAAGTAGGATCGCAACCCTGGACTTCAGGAGAGCAAACTTTGTCCTCTTCAGGGACATACTTGGAGGAATCCCATGGGTGAGGGCCCTAGAAGGAAGGAGTGTTCAAGAGAGCTGGTTAATATTCAAACATCACCTCCTCCAGGCTCAAGAGCGGTGCATCCCTATGAGTAGGAAGTCAAGCAAAGGAGGTAGGAGACCTGCATGGATGAGCAAGGAGCTCCTGGCAAAACTCAAGCAGAAGAAGGAAGTATACAGAAAGTGGAAAGGGGGACAGGCCACTTGGGAGGAATATAGGAATGTTGTCAGAGTATGCAGGGATGCGACGAGGAAGGCTAAGGCCCGTTTGGAATTAAATCTGGCAAGAGATGTCAAGGACAGCAAGAAGGGCTTCTTCAAATACATCAGTAGCAAGAGGAAAACTAGGGAAAATGTGGGCCTGCTGCTGAATGGGGTGGGTGCCCTGGTGACGAAGGATGCAGAGAAGGCAGAGTTACTGAATGCCTTCTTTGCTTGAGTCTTTACTGCTCAGGCCAGCCCTCAGGAGCCCCAGATCCTGGAGGCAAGAGAGAAAGTCTGGAGGAAGGAAGACTTTCCCTTGGTGGAGGAGGAGTGGGTTAGAGATCATTTAAGCAAACTTGACACCCACAAATCCATGGGCCCTGATGGAATGCACCCACGAGTGCTGAGGGAGCTGGCGGACATTATTGCTAAGCCACTCTCCATCATCTTTGAAAGGTCATGGAGGACAGGAGAGGTGCCTGAGGACTGGAAGAAAGCCAATGTCACCCCAGTCTTCAAAAAGGGCAAGAAGGAGGACCCAGGGAACTACAGGCCAGTCAGCCTCACCTCCATCCCTGGAAAGGTGATGGAGCAGCTCATCCTGGAAGCCATCTCCAAGCATGTGGAGGACAAGAAGGTGATCAGGAGTAGTCAGCATGGCTTCACCAAGGGCAAATCATGCTTAACCAACCTGATAGCCTTCTATGATGGAATGACTGGCTGGGTAGATGAGGGGAGAGCAGTGGATGTTGTCTACCCAGACTTCAGCAAGGCTTTTGACACTGTCTCCCATAGCATCCTCAGAGACAAGCTCAGGAAGTGTGGGATAGATGAGTGGACAGTGAGGTGGATTGAGAACTGGCTGAATGGCAGAGCTCAGAGGGTTGTGATCAGTGGCACAGAGTCTAGTTGGAGGCCTGTAGCTAGCGGTGTCCCCCAGGGGTCAGTCCTGGGTCCAGTCTTGTTCAACTTCTTCATCAGTGACCTGGATGAAGGGACAGAGTGC
Source organism: Apteryx mantelli (assembly GCF_036417845.1). Taxonomy (NCBI): domain Eukaryota; kingdom Metazoa; phylum Chordata; class Aves; order Apterygiformes; family Apterygidae; genus Apteryx; species Apteryx mantelli. The sequence goes on along the minus strand of NC_089980.1, from coordinate 50,567,757 downwards.
ACCCTCAGCAAGTTTGCTGACGATACAAAACTGGGAGGAGTGGCCGATACGCCAGAGGGCTGTGCTGCCATTCAGAGAGACCTGGACAGGCTGGAGAGGTGGGCAGAGAGGAACCTCATGAAGTTCAACAAAGGCAAGTGCAGGGTCCTGCACCTAGGGAGGAATAACCCCATGCACCAGTACAGGCTGGGGGTTGACCTGCTGGAAAGCAGCTCTGCGGAGAAGGACCTGGGAGTGCTGGTGGACACCAAGTTAAGCATGAGGCAGCAATGTGCCCTTGTGGCCAAGAAGGCCAATGGTATCCTGGGCTGCATCAGGAAGAGTGTTGCCAGCAGGTCGAGGGAGGTGATTCTCCCCCTCTCCTCAGCCCTGGTGAGGCCACATCTGGAGTACTGCGTCCAGTTCTGGGCTCCCCAGTACAAGAGGGATGTGGCACTGCTGGAGCAAGTGCAGCGAAGGGCTACAAAGATGATTAGGGGACTGGAGCATCTCTCTTATGAGGAAAGGCTGAGAGAGCTGGGCCTGTTTAGCTTGGAGAAGAGAAGGCTGAGAGGAGATCTTATCAACGTGTACAAGTATCTGAAGGGAGGGTGTCGAGAGGATGGGGACAGACTCTTTTCAGTGGTGCCGAGCGACAGGACGCGAGGAAATGGGCACAAACTGAAACACAGACGCTTCCATCTGAACATGAGGAAAAACTTTTTCACTGTGAGGGTGACAGAGCACTGGAACAGGTTGCCCAGGGAGGTTGTGGAGTCTCCTTCTCTGGAGATATTCAAAACCCGCCTGGATGCAATCCTGTGCAATGTGCTCTAGGTCACCCTGCTTGAGCAGGGGGGGTTGGACTAGATGATCTCCAGAGGTCCCTTCCAACCTCAGCGATTCTGTGATTGTCCAGTCAGATTAGACAATGCTAGAGACACCAGAGGAACGTCACTGCACTGGAAAAGTAAGACTGTGGATTTTTTACTCCAATAGATGTCATCTACAAACGCAAAATTCAAAATATCACCTAAGTCTCATTTTCCATGAAATTTCTCTTCAGATTCAGAAATATGACAGAGGGGAATATTCAGTTTAAGAGGATATACAGCCCTTCCAAGACATTAGCAATGCAGCTGGTTCTTCTCAGTAATGAAATTATATAAAAGGCCTGAGAATCAGTCCTTAAATAAGGTTACAGAAAGAACAGAGAAAAAGGTGGGTGGTTATAAGCATGTTCCTCAGGAAAGGTCTCCACCAGGAGAGAAAAAACTAGTGTCTATTGACAACAGAAGAGTTTCTTTTCTAGCAATGATAAGTAGTATACTGCTTCCCATCTTGAAGGGTGATGAAGCGGGTTTTGTTAGTCATTGGGATGAGTTGCTCTGTTGTTTCTGTGTCTGAGTAGCCTGGTAAGGAGATTTTCACCGCAGTTTTTTAGTATTCCTTGTTCTGGAATGGACAAAGGCCTAAGCTAGACACACAAAAACTAAATTTAGCCAAGGAGACTAGTGTCTTTGGGCATCCTCTACAATCAGTGAGGCGACTGCATTTGGAGGAGATACTCACTAAGGATAATTTGTTTAGCCTCTCTTAAGCACCCCTGCAATCTTTAAAAGCATTGCTGTTAATGGTCTGCTACAAGACCAAACCACTGAGGATTGCAGAGTATTTGTTTATACAACAGACAAAGAGACTAGGTTGCAAGTTTCTGAAGCCACTATTTCAAAAGCCTTAAAAAAGGATGGTCAACACTGATATAAAGGGGTGACAGTATCAAAGAAGTAATTAGGATTTACTTTAATGCTGGTAGCATCAGGAAAGACACAGTAACACCAACCCATATCTTCACAGAAGCTAGCATCTGGAACAAACATTGCCTAAGGTTTATGTATTTTGTTCAAAAAACTAAAAAACCTTCCTTTCAAAGAACTGTTGAATGGGTTGAATCAAGTTTGCACATGCGTATATAAAATCAATTTTAAATGCAACTGTGAAACTTCAAGTTGTTTTGTTTTCTTAGGCAACAACAAGGAGCCAGACACTGTAAATTAAGCCTGTTACAGTGACCATGCCTCTCAGCTGTTTTAATTTTAGCTTTGAAGATCTGGGCTTTCAAATTGACTGATGTTGAATTCATCAGAACCAATGCATTACATTAATCTAATGTTGAGTTTTTCCTGGTATGTCAGGAGAGTAGCTTCTAAGACTGGAAAGAGAAAAATGAATTACCAGCCCTTGTTTTCACTGCTTTGCAGTATGAAATTACTTGCATGTATTGTAACTACCCAACATTACCAGAGAGAGAGATTTTCAAGGAAAGCAGCACTTCAACAGAAGAACCCCTCCACACACAGTCTCTCAGCCATGAAGCTAACTGCACGCTTCTGCTCCATCAAGAACTTCAACGCATGCCAATGCCACTGTTGCAGTCAGGCAATTCCTCTACTTAATGGAGTTTGTTTCTTTAAAATGAGGGGGTGGGAGGGGGATCTATCTCCTGAGCCAGATAGACATTTTGAATCAAAACCTGCAACTGCACCATGAATAAGCTCCAAATGCTGGTAACTAACTGTTCTGAACCCCCCCCAAATTGTCCCCACTTACAAACCTGGAAAGGTATCTTTATACGTGGTACAGCCCATTTCTTCATTGGTTTCTGACTTTATTCCAGATAGCCTTAAGCAGGAATAAATAATTTGCTAAAGACTGTCAATTCATCTAATTCATAAAAAGTTGTGTGTTTGCATTTACTACAAGACAGAGGCTGCTTTGGGAACGTGTGTAATCATTTTTTTGAATTCCAGTTCAGAAACTTTTATTATTCTTACTTAGGTTAAATGTGCTGGCTCTAGCCAGCAACTGATTTGGCTTGGCTTTGAGATCTGCTCATGTTATTTGCTTTATATCACAGCTATGTCCCCCTTCTTTGTTTACCTGTTATAGGTTATAGCGATGCACACTATCTTCTGTCATCCTTAGGATGTCCAATTCTGAAGCTTATAAACCTTTCCCCTGCCTGTTAACACTTGTGCTAACTTACATGTAATAGCACAAATGCAATCTTAAACTGTTCTACCATGTTTTTATCAAAAATTTCCTGTACTGTAAGGGGGGAAAAAAAAAAGTGTCTGAGGCCTAACATTTGCTTATTCATTTGCCTGTTGCCACATGACACTGCCTCCCCTCTACTTCTTTCCTCTCTGGGTAGCAACACCGCCAATGCAGCAGTGGCATGCCCATCGACTGTGTAACATCAAGTGGTCAAGTCAACTTGCATCACAGCAAGATCACTTGGAATCTGAAAATCCTGAAGTCACCTTTGTTATTGATCAAAATTTAAGTTAAAATGAGAGATGCCACAGTAATTGTCAATAACTTTTCCTAATTGTGACAATGCTAATAGTAACAGACTGAGACGCTCTCCAGGGAACACAATTCTTCTGATACCTGGTCTCTCAAAAAGTTTTAATATTGAAGATGATTCTTAAAAGACAAATTTTAAAAATTAATGTAGTTGAGTAAATAAGTGTATTTAAAAGTTACTAGAGAGAGAGATTGCCAATACATATTTGAGATGGAAGACTTGTATTTGTCATGGAAAAAAAGACCCAAACACCCCTGAACCTATGCTTCAAGTGTTATCTGTCAGAGTTTAAAAGAACTATTCAGTTTTTGTTTAAAAAAAATCCATTATTTAAAATTAGGCTCTGTTTTAGATACTTTGTTGACGTACTAGGAAAGTAGCTATATGAAGGATGCAGAAACATGATGGAGACTTGCTGTAAATTAAATCAGATTCCCTCCCCATCCCTACCTCCTCTTACCCAATTCACATCTCTAAACAAAAACCAAAAAAAAAAAAAACCCAAAACAAAAAAGACAACTCCTCCACACACCCCTCTTTCAACACTCAGCATCCCTACCCCCCAAAAAAGACTTGTGCAAAGATGACGTAGGAACTTTTCACACAACAGTTTTCACTCCTTTTCTTCCCGTATCTGGCAAACAGCTTCACAAAAAGGCATTAGGAACCAGCTGAAGCAGATGCTTAGGATTTGAAGAACACCACCTCTGGAGGGATGTTAATCAGAGATTTGCAATGTTGCTACAATCACATCCAGAACACAAAGGTTCCTCACACATCTGATAATTTCCTTCATTAACCTACAAAATATTGGCACTTTGACCTATTAGCTACAGCACATGTACACTTCAGCAAAAATTCCTTATCGGCCTATCTTTAAACACATTAAAGCAGTCTCATTTCATCTTAAAGACAGGGTTTGAGTTCACAAAAAAACACAGGGATGAGCTGTGTGGTAGAAACTGGTTATTCAGTCATGTGGGTTATCTTTTTGCAAGTGGCAATATCACAATGAGGGCACAGACTGTATTAAGATTCACCTAACAAACAATCAACTACCATGAAGCCAGCGACACATTCCACATTTTGACTTCCTCTGCGGTCAGTCAATAATTAAGTATTAAACAATTTTTAAGAAATGATCATATCTGTATATCTGAACTGGTTCTGCTTTTAGAAAAGTCATGACAACAGTTGAATTTTGGACCTCTTAACTTTATCACACTTCAAATTCAGGTCAATTAACAAACAAACAAAATCCTCAATAACTTTGTTATAGTTCTGAAATCTAGAAACTAACTATTTGTGTATTTAGATATATATTTGATATACACTGACTTAAGAACTTTTTAAGAGGGTTTTTTTGGGTCCTTCAAACTGTATATTGATTAATGGTAAGAGTCTCACATCAGTAAGTCTTGCTAGTTACTTTTAAAACAGTCAATATATTATCATCCACTGTGGTCTACAAGGATTTACTGAAAGTAGTACATAAAATATACTGGCCCTATTTTATTCCTATTACAACCACACTAACATCCTTTTAAGTAGCAATTTCACTGGAAAAAACAACCTCTCCCCAAGGCCTATGGAGTACCTATAAAACTTGAAAATACATTCAGGTGTATCTCAACTTACACTCATTATACATGTTTCTTCTGCCTATACCTACCACTATGGAGCATCAAATTTATAACTACATACTTTTAAAACCAGTGCATGCACGCTCTCTCCTTCTATATTGATTTTCTTTGTAGGTCTCAAGTAACATAATTGTCTCAGAGAGGGACTGCAACGAACAGTTGCTCTTATCCACCTCGTGAAGTATGTATATCTTCATCATCCAACATTGGCTATGACCTATCATATGTCATATCATTCAAAATGATCCATCTCAAATTGTTTTGTCTTTTGGAGTGGGAGAGTGGGATGTGGACACTAACTTCTTTAGCAAGAAAACCCTAAAGAACCTCAAAGTTTTATCTGAAAAATATAAACAGTAAATGACAACATTGCATCAAAACTGTTTAAGCAAAATACAATCTAGAAATTAATACATATTTTATTCACATTCACTGAGGAGTGCTATGCAATAGCTTGCCTGTTACAACACTTACGAATAATGCAGTTACCTTAAATCATAAGAATAACTTATTTTCACATATACACAGCTGGCACATCTAATGAACTGCAGAGTATTCACAAATTGCTATGAAATAACTACTTCATTGCAAGCAAGAAATATTAATGTTTCATTTTTTCTTAGCATGGCTCATATAGGTTATGGGAATAAAAATAACTAGATCAAGCGAGAGTGAAATCCCCAGAAGAACATGCATTCATACCAAACTTATTACAGAAAAAGCTTCTTCACACCAATGCTGCAGGGTTATTGAAGATTACTACTGTGACAAAATACTGACTTCATCAAAAAGGGGGGAAAAAAAAGGCAAACCAAAATAAGGTTATGCAGTTATCTTCAAACAAGTTAACACCTATTTTACCCCATCCATGCTAATATCATGGTATGATTTCGCATGCAGATATTTAACCATGCTAATACTCAGCTACCAAAACAGTGTTTAGTTATCAAACTGTTGACAGGCTATTTCACCCATTTATAACCATTCACTTGCTGACACATATCAGCATGTAGGCACTCCTGGCAAAAACCTGTTACAAAAGCCAGAGCTTAGATTTCTATGCTTCCTGTGTTTCAGCCATCAGCCCTGCTGAGATAAGGCACTGACCTTTCCTTTTGATTCACAGTGGGAGAATACTCCGCTTACAAGCTTACTACTGTGAAGCCTTGATGTTAGAAGAATCACAAAAACGTGTGTAGGAAGGCAGAGAGGATTCAAATTTTGAGAAAGGTATTGAAATGTGACATTTCCAGCAGTTCATCAGTTCTTGTCATTTCCCCAGAAGTGTCAGCAACCCAAGTTTAATATTTCACTAGCAGTAATAAGATATTCTGCAGTTTGGCAGAAAGGGAAGGTAACACCCTATAAACCAGTTGATAGTCTGGGTTTTGTTGGGTTTTTTTTTCCCCCTCCAGGTTTCATTTTTAAAAGATTCTGCTATGCCATGGGGAATTTTCATGCAATATGGGTAATTTACCCTTGAAACGAGGAGATTTCTATCGAAAGAGACTTCAGGTGGCTGCATCGCAAGAAATATTTTTCTGTGCATCTCAAAGTCAATGAGACTGTGATTGCCAGTCTTTACACTAGTGAATAATTTGTAGGCTGTTACATTATGCAAACCCATCCACATTCTTTTGCATCCCTGCAAATATGCAGCTACTTCCCTATTTTGATTGTACAGTACACTCTAACAATAGGGTTCATCTAATAAGCTATTCAGAAAACTCCTACACAGTATGCAGGTCATCTCAGCTCATTTCCTTGCTGTTAGAAGCAACATGAAAAATCCTTTCAAACATCATCTAAGTCACAGGAATACTTAGAAGCACCTTAAAATCTCATAAAGTATTCACAACAGCTGCCCACAGTATCAGTTCTGCTGTGGTCCCAAACACACTTATCTAAGTCATGCACTGCTGCTGCAGGAATAGATGCCTTAAAAGAAATCTCTTCCACCCCACACAGGTTGAAGGTATTCAAAGTCCCATGAAGGAAGGGAAAGAAAAAAAAAATTAGAGCTAGAACTGAAAACTATATTTTCTTTTGGCAATTTTAGAACTACATTATAATCACTGCGAGATAAATGCTCTAACCTCCATCTGCACCATCCCAATATTTCTCCTCCCACATCAGTGCTGAATTTGCGGGAAGAGAATGAATAAGCCAAGAACATTCAAAACATTTCCAGGGAGGAAAAGATTTGCATGCCGATGTGGGAACACTATCGACTCTTAGGCACCTCGGCTGTGACCAGCCTGGGATCCCCGAGGAGCTCCTTCCTCTACCATCCGGGAAACACCATGCCCAATGGCATCCGCGAGCAGCACTTTTCCTCGGGAGTCCAAGCCGGCAGAGAGGCAGCCCGACAGAGTAGCTAGAGAGAGCTCTGGGGAGAAAAGGGGTGGAAAACGTAAGGCGGCTTACATGCTCCAGCTTGTCCTTCCTCCTCAGCCAGACGCTGGCACTGTAGTCCTGCTGCTTGACGGTGCTGTAGAAGTTCGCACCCACGCGGGTGAGGCTCGGCGACGGCTCCCGGGCTCTGCTCTTCAGCCTCATCTGCTCGAAGCCCTCGTGGGGGGACGAGGAGAGCCAGTCATGCCTGACTTCCATCTTGACATGACAAGGCAGAGTCCAAGGAAAAACCAGAGGAGACCAAGAAATTAAGAGGCACTGGATGAAGAGGGTCCGAAAAGAAAAGAAAAAAAAAGAGTGGGGGAAGAAGAAAGAAGGAAGGAGGGTAAATAATTTAAAAAAAAAAAAGGAAAAGGGGAGAGAAGGCGAGGAAGGAGAAGCAGCGAGGTAGGAGGGGTGGAGGGAGGAGGAAAGGCTGCAGGTACGAGAGGGCTGTGAGGGAAGAAAGGGCGCCGAGGAAAGACGCCGCTCAGAGATGCTGCTGCCGCCGCCGCCGCCGCTGCTTGTTGCCGGCAGCGAGCTGCAGCCCGCGGCGGCTCCTGGCGGCTCTGCCCGGGACGGCGGCGCGGCGCGGCCCCGCGCACGCGGAGCGCGGCCGCCCGGGCGGGGCCGCCGCCTGCACGGCGGCGCAGTGGAGGGGCCGCCGCCGCCGCCGCCCGCGGCCGGAGCGGCTCCGCCGCCGCCTCCCCCTCCGCAGCCGCCGCCTGGGCGAGGCGGAGGGCGGCAGCGCCGCTTCCCCCTCCCGGCGGCGCCGAGCCGGAGCCCCCCGCGGCTCCCCCCGCCCCGCCCCCCGGGAGCGCCGCGCCGCGCCCTCCTGGCCCCGCGCCGGCGCGAAGCCGCCTTCTGCCGGCGGGGCCGGGCGGCCCGCGGGAGCGCCCGCGGGCGTCGTGTCGCGGAGGAGCGGCTCGCCCGGCGGTAGCTCCGCAGTCCGCTCGCCCCTCTTCCAGTGGAAGTTGATACGTGCCATTATTTAGCAGAAACAAGTTTCAGCAGGAAAATTAAAAAAAAAAAAAAGACTTTCCTTTTTCACACCAAGAAGAGCCACCTCGCTAATTGCCCACACTCTGCAAAGCTATATTAGGCACAGACAAGAAATAAATTCCTCACGCAGCACCAAGCAATAATTATTGGAGCTCAGAATGGCTTTCCAGTTTCTGGTGAATAGTTGCTGGCAGACAATCTGTATTTTGCCAGAGAACTAAACTGATGCAGTTATAAAGTGACATTAAATTAAAAGTGTACACTGCATCCAGTTAACTAAAGATAACCTAATAATCAATGGTAAAATACTTCATTCAGATTAGTTGGTCAGAACACTTTAAAAAGAAGTCTCTGCTAACCGCTTCATCTGAATTGAACTCTACTTCCATCTGATCAAAAGGCATATGTAAAATATTCTTATGATCACCCTCATGGTGTATTCTTGCAGAATACCATTCTGAAAACAGACAGAAAGTCAAGTTTTTCTTCCAGAGTTTTAAGAGGGTGGAGAAAAAACAAAAAAAACACCCACCACACCCCATAACTGAGGATTATTACTAGCAAGCAATACTAGTATTTTAGTGTTCATGAAATGCTGGAAAAAGATAAACTGAACAACATTATCAGGGATTTGGTAGCAACACAAAATACAGCTTAGTTTTCCACTAAAATTAAAAACAGTTTCATAATACTTACCCAAATACAGTAAAGTGCAACCAAATACTAACAATCAGAATCATCACTGTTAGATGTGAATGATTTTTATTCACCAGTGTAAAGGACTCACAGCTTTTTTTCTAATAGCTGAGCTTCTTCCATTTTCTCCGGTTAATGAGTAAATCTGGGAATTTCCAAGACACAAGAGCAGCAAGTCAATACATGCTCATAACACCTGGAACAAGTTAGGGCCATGTGATTCTGCTTCATGCAAGACACCCTTGAAGGAGCAGAAATTCAATGCATGGCATATCAGGGCAGTACTAGTTATAAAGTCATGCAGAATATCATGATTTAAAGCCTACTGAACCAAGCTTTATCTGCAAATTCCCATTTATGACAGAGTTTTACATGCTCACAGATGCACCTGCTATCAAGGGACAGGAATATGTGCTAGCATTTAGCCAAAACAGAATAAACAACCACCTCCCCCCGCAATCCTGAGTTTCTCCAGGTGTGCCATTAGGTTCATGTTGTTGTTGGGAAAAGTTTGCTTATGCTGTTATGGACAGCTGTTTTATGCTGTTTTTTGCCTAAGAAATTTCATATTGTTTCTCTAGCAGTATATAAGGCACTTAAGCCTTGTTTTTATTCCTCTGGCTTTCTCATTTATGCTGCTTGCAAATATTTCCTAAAAGTTTGTTTTTAGTATCACTCTGCAGTTGCCATCTGTTTTCTCTCTCATCCCTTAATACATTGCAGCATGACAGACCAGAATCAACATGCCACTCTACTTCAGTACAATACATTGCCCCACTGCTTCATATATATTTTTTTTTCTTTTAAATACAGACTTAGCTTTCTTGTAGGGTTAGTTTATCTTACTTTCTTTAGCCACACTACCAGCAACCTTCTCAGCTGCCAAATACACTTTCTGCCTATTCAGAATACTCACAAATGGAGCACTAAAGTTGCTTTTGACCCCTAAGGTATAGAGTGAGTTTGCTCATCTTTTCAGACTGCTACTGGCCATGGCCCCCAGCTCTGCTTCATGTGCATTTCTGCTACTACTGCTTCTGTTGCCATTAATATCACCGCAATCCTGTTCTCATTAGGATGAGAGAGAAAAGGAAACCCAGAACAAGCCTGTTAAAGTCCTGTGTGCAAGCTATGCTTATAAAGCCTTTGTTGTTTCCTAACACCAAGCAGGAAGGAAGGTTTTTGTTGGGAAAACTTAATTTGATGACAATAAATTTTTGTGCTTTCATAAAAATTTTACTCAGGCTAACTAACAAGCTAAGAATACAATGCCAATCACCAGTGAGTACATGGCCATCAATCTAATTTGAGGAGAGTTACACAGCTGTTTTCCAGACTTTCCCTTCCAGTTTATTCCTGGTTTGGACCTATGCAAAAAAACAAGTTTGCTCAGACCACAACCACAAGCATACCATCCAACATAATTTAGAGATAATTTGACTCTCATTAAAATTCAATCAGTTCTGCGGTAGGTCAACAGTTCCAATTGGCTGTATGAGCTGGATTAAACTGCTGTCTTTCTTTCATTCAATTTTCGGAATTACCCAAACACCTGCTCCTGTCAAGGCCCTTTGCTTCCACAGCCAGATGACTACTGCAACAAGGATGACTGAAATTACAAGCATTGTACTTACATCATTAGCAATAGATGCAAGTCATGCATATCATAGCATGATTTTACTTAACCATGGTTCACACTACAGTCCTCTAAGTCACTGCTCATGCTAGCATCAAGACTCAGAGAAACTCCTTCTAGGCAGTCTACCAAACTTTCCCTTTTCTACACCAACAGGATGAATGTTGTAGGGGGCAGAGATAACTCAGGGCAATGAGAAGAACCAAATCAGGATGTAAGTGAAAAGATTTAGGTAGGGCTGCTATGTATCCATTTTTTTAAAGACAGCTTGTTTTTCTTCTGGAAATCTTGTCCAGACAAGTTTTAAGGATTTACTCCCTGTGCTCTAACTTTCTAAACACATGCTAGTTACTCTCTTAAAAAGCAGCTCTAGCAATACAGCGCACACATACAAAAGCATTAGACTTTTCAACAACAAATACCTACAGCAAAATTTCATTATGGCTGGATAGCTAATATAAATGCACACCTGTAATTAATCCAAGACCTCTTTAGAGAATACTGCACTCACTACATTTTTGCTGCACAGTTGCACTACACACAAGCCCTGGCCCAGTTTCTGGGCTTTACTCCACCTGACCAAAACAGCAGGCAGCAATTGCCTGCAGGCTTCAGCTGGTGCCCAGTCAGAGGGCAATGGGGGACACCAGCTTCAACAGCAGTACTGCTCCCAGCAGCCAGGCAGGAAGGCAACTACCGTCTTGCACCCCTCAGCTCAGCTGAGCTTACTTTCTCATCTAGGAACTGCTAACAAGACTCAGCTGGGGACATCTGTGTAACCTCTCAATAACCCTAGCACATCACAGCTTAAACTGCTACTCTTTCAAACAATTTCAGAATTACCAAACCACCACCAGCTGCTGCCTAGCTCCCTAAGCTCCAGCAGCCTGCAGAGAAAAACCCTTTGCAGTGGCCTGTTTCCTCTGTGCTTATAGCCTCGCTGTGTTGTCTCCCAGCCTATCTGTTCCTGCCTCCTTGGGAGCAGCTGCTGGACACTGGAACATAGGTTTGCCATAGAGGAGGAGGATGAGAAAAAAAAAGGAGAGAAAAAAAAAACTAGGAAAAAAAACCCTAGAGTGGTACATCAAGAGTTGTAATTAATTTCTGCATCACAATAAGTAACTTTTGAACAGAATATCTGTATCTTCAGTTTGGGGACAGGAATCCAAGTCACAAGTATGTAACAGTAGGGTGGAGGCTAAGGTTACAGTGAAGGTTTGGGGCAGGAGGTGTTTCAGAGTTCAGGTTATGAGTTTATCAGACACCTACCTCAGAAATAACAGGGAGGCATTGCTCCATACTGATAATGTTCCCTGCTTTAGCCCTCCATGTCTTTCAGGATCCAGCCATTAACCAAACTCTTCTGTGTCTCTTGCCCCAAATTTGAATCCCAAACTTGTTCTTCTCTGCAAAATTGCTGATTTTCAAAACAAACAAACAAACAAACCACAAAACTGTTAGGAACATACGTACTCTTGAGACATGTCTCCTCTGTCAGAGTTGGTTAAAACTAGCCATGTGTTTCCGAACGTATCAGTCTGGGACTGACAGACAAATAGTATAATTACCTAAGCTTTGTTTCCTTTAGAAACTGAATAAAAATATCTAAGAGATCAATTAAATGCCCACGTCCTATCTGAAATAAAAAATTATCCTGCAAATATCACTTTTCCAAGTAATTTAGAGCTCCAGGGCTAGAATGGATCTCCCATGCCATCCTTTCCCCCTCCATATAATCTAACAGAGCACTAAGCCTGCCCCTTGGGTCCAGCCTGTGTTGAATGCACACTGGTGTGGGTTGGGATGCGCCCACTTTCACTAGGAGTTGTGGCGGAAAATATGGTATTCTTCATCTTCTCAAAGCCAACTCTGCCTTCTCCCCTTCCTCCCCTCTTCCCTCCCACCCTGCACCCCCATCCATGAATTGCCAAAGAACAGCTTCAGATGTGGGCCTCAATAATTTACGTACTGCATCTTAAAATAACATTCGTTAGTGGCACAGACTAATGGTGCCATATTCTGTCTCCGTTGCACCTCTATGTCCCCACCAGCATCAAGAGACAAAAATCATTGTATAATGAAGGTGTAACTGGTGGGCAGAATTTGCCCTACATTTCTTTAAAATATATCTGCAGCAAGCACTGCCAGTCCCCCTCCCCTGGGACTGAGACCCTCTACATTTTGCGTGAAGAGCCCTGGTTCACTTTTTGCTCACCAGTTAGGCTCACGTCTACCTCAGCCTGTGCTCCTCCTGCTGCATTTATCTGGTCGGCTCAGCTAAGTGCAATAGGCAGACTGCTGACAAGATCTGAACTCTTGAGTGCTCTTGCTCTGAAGTGAGTAGTTAAAATTGTTACGGAGGAGAGGTAGTCAGCAGAGGAAAAATACTGGAAGGAACAAAGTTTTTTTTTTTCCAATGAACTGGAACTGAAAGCGCAGCAGGTGAGGGATCTGCACAAGCAGAAGGAGGGATCTCCAGGGACAGAGGAATGCCTTTTTACTTTTATTTTCAGTTATGGCTGATAACATGGGATATATGCTCTGCATTTGCACAACATGAAATGTTAGAAGGGAGGAGAAAGAAAAACTGAACATTAATTTCATGAATGTTATTACATAAACAACAAAGAAGTTAAAGAAAAGCAAAAGTGTCTGTGTTCGTAGGGCCATATAGGGAAAGAAGGAGCTCCAAGATTAGCAGTTTAAAGCCTCTTCAAAATATATTCTCACAATGAATTGAGATAGGAGAGAGGAAGAAGTATATTCCAGAAAAGACAAGACAGAATAGAGACTTTCTTCTTTTTAAAACACAAAATACCTCTGTATTGTACATTTTCACTTACTCAAGAAAATTTTCAGTTAAAAGTATTAGATGAAGAAGGAGCCAAAGAGCTTTCTTAGCAAGTAAGACTTTTCTTTTTCTGTAAAATCTTGTTTCTACCATACCAAAGTATATACCTTAAAATATTCCAAAGTCATTTAAAGCAGAAATTTGTGTGTCCCCAAATTATTCTTCAAGATATTCTACCTAATTTCATAGAACAGAAAATTTTGCAGCTATTTCTTTCAAGTGAAGAAAAATGCCCTAAATTCTAACTGCCTTTAGGAAATGAGCTTAAAACTTCTAGCTCAATAACATCATGCTGCAAGCTACAGTATCAGGAGCTTTAACACAAACTGTTTTCTAATTGCAATAAAGCTTAGGAGAAAAAGTGATTCATCTTTATTTGTACAATCCTGTGTACTGTGAATACAGTTGTCTTGAAACACTTTAAACTGAAGTGTTTATAAGAGTCAAGATGCTGACTTCCAATGTAATACAGGTGAAAGGGTCGTTATTTACTGGAATATTTCCCACTGAGAGCAAGCAGCAAGCTATGTTGCAAAAGCTGCATCGATTTTTTTCCCCCAAAAGAGAAGCCGTGTGTTAAATCAAATATTAGGCCTACTCGTGTGACCAGGAAGATGTTTATTGGTGTGAAAGCACCTAAAAGAAGACAAAGTGAGACCTATGAGACAATACGATAGGAGTTCTTTGACTTCATCCTTACCTTTGTACTCTGAAATATTGATCTAATGACACTTAGGTAGGGAGATTGGCCTTCGATCAGACCAGCTCCCTGAATTGGTACCTACAGGGAGGACGCGTTTACATGGGCTGCAGCAGAGGAGAATGAGGGGCTGCAGCAGCCTGGACTTAGAACAGCTTAACTTACGGGGAACCACATCTTTACAGGCATGTGTACCTTATGTAAAGCTTGGCTGACCTGTAAGCATTGCATACATGCTTAATGGTTCAGGATAAGCTTTCTGGAGGTTAGTACTCACCAGTAAATAGCATATACTGTAGCACAGGTGCAATATAAATAAATTAAAGACACTGTCAGATTCAGTTGTGCTATGACAGAGCTGTTGGGACTCTTTGTGCAAGGTTTTGCACAGACATATTCCCAGTGATACTCTCTGCCCTCTGAAATTCTCTATCTAAATAAAACAGACTAAGATGTGAAAAGGAAAGGAAGCAATGTTATTCCCATTTAGCAGATAGAAATTGAGATCCAAAGAATGTAATGACTTGCCAAAAGTTATAAAAGCAGCCTATAACAAACCTAAAGATTGAGATTAGATCTCCTGGAATTCATTCCACTGTTTAGCCAGATGATGCACTGTGCTTTTTTGTTAATCGTTAAACACCACAGGTGAAATCTTGGCCCTACTATTTGAATAGAAAAGGCTTTCACTTCATTTTTCTATTAGGGCTTTATTACCATGGCAGTGTGGGTTCTGGGAACACCAAAGACAGGCTGGCAAACAAACGTGTCCTCAGCTGGACTGAGTGATGTTCATTGCATGATTTTGACAGTTGCATTACAGACTTCTTCAGACTCTTGATTACTATATAGCCTTGATGCTATTTCACAACGAAGTCTGAAAACAAGGTAACATAAAGTGAAGGAGCAACAAGATATAGGAAAACAATAATACAGAATGTGTCAAGTGTTACTTGTGAACAGGGGAAGAGGTGGAAAGGAATAACTACTGGTGCCAAATAGTAACAGACCACCCCCCCACCACCACCACCTTATTATAAAATGTTGATAAAAAGCAGGCAATAAGGGCCAGTTTGTAAGCTATAACAATCCAAGGCAAAAATAAAAATGGTGTTCTGCTGCCAGGAAGCTGCATCTTCCTTGACAACAATCTGAAAACAACAAAACTAAAGAACATTCCTAGTGCAAAAGATTTACTATTAGAGGGCTAGAGTAGTTTTCTACTTAGGTAAACTAGTTCAAGGAAGGGAATAACTGCAACTCCCAGAACCCAGTGACCGATTTAACTGTAAGGCAGGGAATTAAGCAATTCTTTTGTTGCTATCCCACTCAGCAGTGGGGGAGCTCATCCCTGGAAGTTCACAAGTTTTGAGTTGATTCACAAAAAATCCTGAGACTGGCTTAAAAAGCACAACATTTTCACTTTAAAGGAATGGAGCTGGGGGCTTCTTATTCTGAGCTTTTATAGTCTGGTGTGATGTATACAAGCCTTTTTTTTTTGCATTGTGAGGGATAGAAAATTCCTTGGCTTTAAAACAAAATCTGATGTTCTCAAATAGTCACAGTATCTGGGAACTAGGGCTTTAATATTACTCAGAATAATATATACTAGGTTAAAATCAAAGAGTGGGCAATGCTAGGAAAAGGTTCAGTGCTAGCTTTTCCCTTGATATAGATCAGCTCAGCTGGCTCAGCTCTATCGCTTGCCCTGTTAGGGGTCAAAGCAGCAGACATTCTCCCCCTAACAGACTATTTTCCACCCAAACCAGCAATAGATGCTTTGAAGATTAAAAAAATACATATATATATAGTATTTCACATTGCAGAAAAATAGGGAAGAATGAATGGCATACTCTTTTTCCCTGTCCTAAAAGTAAATTGCAATTTATTTCAATGCTTGTATTTGTGGCATTTGATGTATTCTAAAGAGGACATGCAGAAAAACAGTTGGTTCATACTTAATTCTACGCATCCTTGTAGGCTCATTGATCTGCAGCTGTGTTAAAGTTATGCAATGAAACACTTCGTTGTATCGTTGATGGCTACCATCCTGAAAGACTGAATCTGTATGTGAGCTCCTCAAGACATAAGCTGGTCTTTACAAACCATTATGAACTTCTGGGATGAGATGGACATAAGTGAACACAATACATTTTGCCTTTAGAGCCACAGCTTTAAAGAGACAGTCTTAGCTCATCCTCACTTAGCTGTATCCTCACTTGGAGGATATAGTGGTGGAGAAAGGCTAAAAGAGGGAGCATAAATATATATCCCCTCAAGCTGTACTTCTTACATTGTATCATATGGTTAGGTCCTTTTATGTCGCACCAGGCAGTATTAAGATAGCTCCACCCTGTTACATCCACGACTGAGACTTACTGCTGTTCAACTTTGCTGACTCCTTATGCAAAATGTGCTTCATTCTAACAAAATCCTCATGAAATGTATTCTAAGGGAAGAGTTGTTTTTCATTATGAACACTCTCAATGGCATAACCCAAGTCTTCTTGAAGTGTAAGAATTGAAACTGCTAGGAAATTGGGATACTTTGTTTCTTAAATTAAATCCCCAGAACTGCTGAAAACAGACAAGGAAGGAACTGCAGCCATCACATGCTTTGCATACTCTATGCTAGAAAGAAAAAAATACAACTTTCTTTGGGAGACTGAAAAATAAAATATTTGAGAAACTTTTTTCACAGTGGAATACTGTTCATCTTTCTATCTGCAAGGCCTAGAAATAGCTATGAATGTTCAAGACTTACTGCATTATCCTTTCCTGAAAATTAGTTGTGGTACATAGAATCTCTTTTTATACTGCACTGCAGGAAGGATTAGATCAAGCCCTGAGATGTGCAGCAAATTGTTCACTGATGCATTGCCTTGATTTAAAGATCAGCTTATATGAGATAGACATCTCATCTACATATATTGCTTTCTTCTGGCAGTAATATTTTTTTCATGCGGAAAACATTTGCAACTGTGATAGTCCTTAGGAAAAGGTAAGGAAAACTGATGCAGTAAAAGGTATCTTAGTATTTAGTAGGTTTAGTAGGTACAATTTTTTTGCCAGTGAGTTTGCAGAATCTTCCTTCCCTTCTATAAAATATTCAATTCTCTTCATATAATGAAAATGTGCTACTATAGGTATGTTCATCATACATAAAATTAGAAGCTGAAAAACCTGAAGGAGTTACAGTAATGCTCAAATCCTTCACCCAGCTTTCCCCGGAGTTCTAGAATTTACAAATCCAGGTGCAAATTCTTGAAATGTTGAAAAAAACAACAAGGCCGAATTATGTATTGGCATAACTGCACAATGACAAATTATTCCAGTTCTACAGCTGGGCCACAAAAATCTCATTTCATTTAAGGGCAGAGTAGAAAGAGCAAACAAGCAGCACCAGTGCAGCAATAAATCATTAGGGGTTCCAGTGCAACTGTCACAGAATCATTAAAGTGTGGGGCTGGAAAGACCTTAAGTGATCATCTACATCTTCCCTAGCAATGAAACCAGACAAGTGCCTTAGATTCTTTCTAACCCAGGTTTTCCCACCTTCCCTGTCAGTTGCCTTTGCCAGTGCTTCTACTTCGAAGGAGTTTAATAAACTCTATCTAATATCTAGCCTAAATCTGCTTTGCTACAAATTCTCTCTTTTTTTTTCAAGCACACAATAGTGACAGTGAATAACTTGTCATTGTCCTTTTTATAATACACTCCATGTCAGAAGACTGGCCTCATGTTTCCTCACCACTGCCCTCCACTCTCTCCTTTAAACAAAACTGATTTTAATTTTTTTTCAAGGAACATGTCTTCTAAATCTTATATTCTTATTGCTTTCTTCTTCAGTTATTTCTGTTGGTGTATGTTTTCCTTAATATATAGTGCCAAAGACCAGACATGGTGCTCCAGCTTTGACCTTGCAGAGGCAAACTAGAACAGAATAATTTTCTCTCATTTCTTGTATACAGTGTTCCTTTTTCTACATCCAAGAAAGAGGTTTCATCTTGCTTGTGATCGACTCACTTTGTTGGCTTATATGCCATTGGTGGTTTCCTATAAAATGCCTATCATTCTGTGCCAGATGACAGCATAACCAGTTATCAGTTACATTTTGTATATGGACTTTTGACTTTTCTTTTCCAAATACAAAGCCTTATTAATTTCAATATGTTCATTTTTCACTTTTCCAGTTTATCAGAATCATTTTGAATATTAATCCTGTCTTCCACATCAGAGACAAGGCTGATATCTTCCACAAGCTCCCTGGCTGTAATCTATACTCCATTATTCATGACATTAAAGGAAATAGTGAAAAGGACTGAGCATAAGGCAGACCTCTGCAAGACACTGAAAACTCCGCTCAATTTGACATCAAAACATTAGTATCTCCTTTTCCAAGTACAATTTTTCAATCATTTGGGCCCCTATTTAATTTTATTTTCTCTTATCTATCCCACTTGTTTTCAGAAGACTGTTGCATGTTCTGTGAGAACCTAAGACAAGAAGGCATCTTGTCATCATGTGTACATTTGTCATGCGTGGAATCTGCTCCCTCCCTAGAAAAGGAGGAGGGAACCAAAAACGGAAAGAGATTAAAACCACGAATGTGACCCATTCTTTCTCTAGTTTGGTTATGGGAGCACCATGTGGAGTGATATCAAATGTCTTATCAAAGTTCTATGTCAATTGTTTCTTCCTTATCCTCTTAGTGAATTACCAAATAAGGCAAAAATGCTACCTTTTACTGAGGTTGCCAGTCCATTCTGCTTATTAGACATTGTTTTCAGATTAGTAATTTGGTCTAAAGTTTTTCATTCTGGTACCTGCATATTCTCACTTTTTTCCTGAAAACCTCATCTAAAACACATTTGTAGAACAAGATCAGAAAAACAGGTTGTATAAGGCACATTAGGAAAAAAAATATTTGAAAGGCTTTAGTATGCACCATGCTTTGGAACAGAATTAAGATTTTTAAGGGAATGATTTTGTACAAGGAATGTGCCTTCTCATCTCTTGTAAAAACCCACCCATAACTGACCATATTGTACTTTCTTCTAATTTATTTGCTCAGTGTATACTTGTTAGAACTCATTTGAAATCCCAAGAAATTCTGTAAGTAAAGGATATTCCAATGACACAGATTAAGCAGAGCTTTCCTAGGTGCATATTTCTTGGTTGATGTTGGGAACCAGAACTAGAAAAGACTGCATCCTTCTGTTACCTCTCTGGTTTACAGAGAGACGTAAAAATAACAGACACAACAGTCAGTTTAAAAAGGAAAGGGAGATTAGAAATGGGGTATTATCCATGAGGGTGAGAAGTGAGAGCTGGGAGTAAAGTAGAACTGTCTTTCTGGGAATCTGGGCGGTCCTAGACATTTGACTAGAAGAGACAAGTTTGCATTCAGAGAATTCTGAGGCTTGTCTTTCTGCAACTCAGTGTCTAATTTGGGGACTTCTGATGCTATCTGACAAATATTGCATCCTTACAATCAAAGTATTGATCAAATATAAGTTCTGTCTGTTGGTTCAAACTGATGCCAATGAATACTTCATTAACAGCTATGTCTAGATGAGATACCATCTTTCCCCATAACTCTAGCTTTAGGTACAGTCTGGCTAGCACCATCATAAAAACAAGAAACAGCATAATTTCAGTATCATATATCTTAGCTAATTGACAAAAAATTGATCATGGTGTCTATATCCTGTAATGCCCTATTTAATGACTGTGGGACCACAATCTGAGAATGACTAACAAAGAGGATGGACTAACCTGATGAGGATTGAGCAGCATGATGGGACGGGGACTGGGACTGAGAGTAAAGGGAAGAGGACTTGAAGTGGACAGAGAAGTTGAGGAGGACAGAGTAGCATTTAATTGTATGGCTACTAAGCAAAGATCTTCCTAAGTGGAATTTCTCTGGCCAAATTATAATCAATGTTTTGCAGTCTGCTAGTTCTGAGGGATCTAAAACTCAGGATGAAAATGTCATTACTCACATTTGATTTTAGAGTAGAAATGCATCTTTCAACAATGCTTTAACATAGTTGTGTCCTCTAAAAAGAAAGGAGAAAAATTCCTGTAAGAATTATTTGTTTAGTTTTCTGTACTAGTAACACAGTGAAGCCAACTTGAATATTCATGAATATATTAAGGGAATCCATTCTGAACAATCTTTCACAAAATAGTTTCTGCAAAGACTAGGTTATTAATAATGGATATGTCTTGCAAATCTAGTAAAGCAGTCAACCCATATAATTTCATCTCATAGCATAAGTTGTAAAGCAGTTCAGAATGGAGACAAGAAACACATGCTAAAGAGTTAAAAATTATTAAAACGTCACAGTTACTTTAATTCTAACCTAACTCTAACCTTGAATCATAGTATTTTTATATTAGTAATCTGTTCTTGTATTTCATGTAGTCATCTCAGCACATTTTCCAAATTTAACATAAGTGTTTAGATTCTTCTTGTTATTCTTGTATCTTATCACTTCTACCTGGACATTTCCTGATGTTCTCCCTGTCTTCTCTCTCACTTGTAGCTTTGCACAAGACCAGTCTGGCAGGCTGAAATGCCATCTGTTTCCTCTGTCTTTCTTGCATAGTTCGTCTAATTCTTACCCCAATTTTAGCTGTGATGAGTCACTTTTCTATGACCTATGACCTAGATGTGGAAGCATTATTTTAGCCCAGGCTTGCTTGTTGACGTAACTGACAGGTTGGGTAAAATCTAAACTTAGCTCAGGCCCTAACTCATGCTACCCACCAACAACGAAGAAAATGACAAAATCACCAGGAGCTGATATTCCTCCAGCGTTCTTCCCAAACAAACCTTTCATGGAACTGACACAACTGTATGAAAGAAGTGAAAGAAGTCTGGAGGACCTAATCAGAAGAAGCAATGGGATGTGCCCCCAGAAACCTTTGCAAGCAAAGGGAGAAACGTTGATACGGGCAGGGCTGTGAGGAAACTCACATTCAGCCCAAGCTAACCTAGGTACCAGTTGCTTGGACTGACTGGGAGATAGAGACCTAGCCTTCTCTGTTCACCTCTATATTCACTTCTGCTTTAGTA
This sequence comes from Apteryx mantelli, assembly GCF_036417845.1. NCBI lineage: Eukaryota > Metazoa > Chordata > Aves > Apterygiformes > Apterygidae > Apteryx > Apteryx mantelli. The sequence continues at coordinate 50,546,403 of NC_089980.1, read as the reverse complement.
CAGCTTGCTTTTTTTCTTTTTCTGGACAATAAAAGTTAAAATACTTTCATGATAAAACGAATAACACAGTAGCAAAGAACCAGCCAAAACCAGTGAAAAAAGTAACACAAGCAAAGAAGAGAGTTTTTCCTGATTTTAAGTTGTTAAAGCCTCACTAGGGAGTGCACCCATTAAAATGTTTTGGGTATAGGGTACTATACTATAGGGTACTAGAATAGTAGGCTTTTAATAGAAGCACACAAAAATAATAAAGTCTGAATGCTTGATATGGTCTCAGATTCACATTCCCCATCAATTTCATTTCTTTAAGGAAAGTGCTATTTTCCTACTGTAGTATGAGACAGCAGTCTACTGACTCTTGCAGCCTCATAACATGAGACAATATGATAGCAGTTCTTATGGTATGAACTTTTCAGAGGAGCTGATTGTTAAACGGAGAGCATCCTCAAGGAACGGCTCGAACAACTTACCAGCCAAGGCTTGAGTAGAGTGCTATCTTTCTTCTAATATGCCTCCTCTACCACCAAGAAGAGGCTGGGTAAGAGAGAGAATATGGTTGGGAGAGTTGGGATACTGATAGGAGCAGGAATTCCGTATGATATCTTCCTTGAAAAAAGAAAATGTTGAGGTATTTGCAAAGAAGCAACACTTAGAGCTGAGGAGAGAAAAATGGCTATCTCAGGCAACGTAGGAAAGTATGTGGGAAAAAGGGTATCCTGGGAAAGGTAAAGAGGAGGAAGATATCCAGAGTTTAGGGAGAAGGTATCCAAAACCGTATGGAAAATACAATGAATGCAGGAAATTTCATTATATCTCGAAGAGATCCTTGGAGGAAATAAGTTCTGCAATCATTACTATGTAAGACTGGCCACTATATCCAGCCAAAACTCCAGGATTGCTTTGTCAGAAAAATAAAGATTGCTAAGAAAGTAATTAATAATTAAGTTAAGTCCTTTATTTCCCTACCACAGAAATCAAACTCTGGTACTCTGCCATGAGCGTCTGGCAAAATGGCTGCACATTAAAATGTCTAAAGTGCCCTTGAGTGACAGGTCCTAACAACAAGTTCTGCAGTCTGTAAACAGACAAAACCCTAAAGAAACAAAGATGCATTTGTTTTTCTTTCTGAAAGAGGAGATTTGAGAAAATGGATCCTGAAAAGACTTGGTATGCTACATAGTGCATCCATTCTAATCTATTAAAACATGTCACTGGCCAGAATATTGTTTGCTTTACTCCTTCATACAGTCCAATTGATTTTTTCATATGAGAAAACAAAGGAAGATTTAGAGCAGTTCCACTACCTTGGGGCCAGATTCTACAGAAATGTCAAGATCTAATCCATAACTACTGGATCTGAACTTCAGGATGGCAGATTGTCTCCTTACCTTGGGAAGATAGCTGCCCTACCTAAATCTCTTTTTAGAACCATGCTTCACTATATGGCTTAGAAAATCAAATATAAAAACTTTAAGAACTAGAAATCAAATACAAAATCTCTTGCAAGCATCTCCCATAGCCATGTTCTGTAATTCCTTCATCAGTCTACCCAGCCTCCTTCCCAGCTGATAACTGAACAGAGTTGGCGGACCCCATGATGGTTTGGCATTTAATGATATTCATAATATATTCACTAAAAAAGAACAACAAAGCTAAAAAAAAATCCAAAATAACTTCTACAAACAAGTGAGAATTTTCTATTTTTGCGTATTTGGGGGGGGAAAGTAAGCTTCTAAGTCTGTCAAGCAAAGCTTGAAAATATGATCCAATTGTACCTCACAGTTTTAGAAAAACAGAAAGCAGATACAAAAGGCCCACTTTAATGGGAATTTTGGAGTTTATGATGCACCCTCTTTAAATTCTTGGATTTGTCAATAATATTACAAAAGATTTTTTTTCTGGATAGCATACAGACCTCTTAAGCCTCTTGTTTTTGTCTTACTAATTAAACTATGGACAGCAGTTCTGCCAATGACCTGTGATTTCCCAAAGTGTCTGTTTTAGGAGTGAGAAACAATACTGTGACTTCTCTAGGTCATGGAATGGCTTGTCATCAGGGCTAGAAAATCAATTGCAATATTTGTGGCTGCAGTATGTAACTATAGATTCTGCAGGTTTTTTGTAGTGTGATAAAAACATGCAGCTTGTTACAGAGCCAGCCTTAAAAGCTCAAACATTTGCCAATCTTCTGCTCAGCATTAGTCAGACATTTGGTATCAGAGAGAAGAAAACACATTGAAAAGCAACACAAACAGGAACGAGTCTGAAAACTGAGAAGAAACCATGTCAAAATCATATTACTAGGCAGGAAAACCTGTAAATAATGAAGTATTTGCTGTTGCAGGCAGCCTGAGGAGTTTGCTATCAAGTATATCTCACAGGGGATGGGGTGGGAAGGGAAGGGGAAAGGGGGGGAGGGGTGGCTTCATTAAGTTGCAAGGGGATTTTCAATCCGTACTGTGCTAGAAATGCCCTTGGATTCCCAGAGCTGCATGGTGCAATTGTGAGGCAGTTCCCTCTGGGCTTTAGTTTTTTTGTGCTTCTGTTCACTATACATCCTCATAATGCTATTTGCACATGAGGTAGATGACATATTACATACTCTGCTGCTTTCTAAGAGCCAAAGCATGTTTTTGGAGGGTTTTTTTCTTTTCTTTTCACCCTATCAAAGCAAACAGATGTGGCATAAATAAAGAAGGCATTTTTGTAGGAGTCAGTGAAGAGACAGACTCTTCTGCAGCAGTGAAAAAAATAAACACTGTGAAACAACTCCTTGTAGTAATAGAGATGGTTTCACAACTGTGCATGAACTAATCATCCTCTTTGAACTCCAGTTGTGTTTCCTATGTGTTGGAACAGCATTCTGCCTATTGTGCACTGGGCCTCCCATACAGGAGACTGATCAAGGAGGAAGGAAGGAAGAAAGGAAGGAAGGAAGGATGGAGAGAGAGAAAGAAAGAAAGAGGAAGAGAAAAGAAAGAAAGAGGAAGAAAAAAGAAAAAGAAAAAAGAGAAAGAAAAAGAAAAAAGAAAGGAAGGAAAAGAAAGGAAGGAAGGAAGAACAAAAGAAAGAAAGAAAAAGTAAAGCAGCAGCAGCACATTGTTTATGTTGCTGAGCTTTCCTTTTTGCAGAAGGAAAGCAAATAGCCTTTTATTCCCATTGCTGCCTATGGCACTTTCCTCTCTGTGGATCCCATTAATTTTAACACACAGGTCTTACCATGTACATCCAAGCTCCATCTCATTTTTTGGTGCCTTTTGTCCTTCTGCCCTGAAGATGCAAAAGAGGAAGTAGGACATAGCTTCACAGAATAAAAGAGGGACCAAGCTCAAAGTACTTGTGAATTTTCTGAAGAAATGATAGATTGCTGACAATCTTGCAAAGCAAGGTAATACTTTCACCTTTCTCTCTACATTCACCTTTATTCACTTTAAAGTCATAAAGCAGACGTGTTTTTTGTGGACAGATGATGTTAGCTGAGCTTCTGTCCATTTCCTAAGTAGTCAGAACTTGTAATGATCTAAGTAATCATTTCTGGACTAAAAAAATGAAATTCCTACTAAAGTGATTAAAATGTAATTCAAAATCATAATGAAATAAAAAAGATGCAGATGTTTCTTTGCAGTTTTCTTCAGTGACTTTCTGTGTCTTACTATTGTTTTTATGCTTAATAAATTCACATAAATGACCTTAAAATAGATGGGCCATTAACTACTACTGATGATCAGTGACTAATAATCCAACTACACTGCAGTTCAAGAAACCCCTAGATAGTTTTTTAATACAAATGCAGTTACATATTAGATGGAATGACCAAGATCTAAGCAATCTCTGTGAGATTCTAGGTGAGCAGTTTCTTTTGTCTACTCCTGGTTCCTGGTATACAAATTAAAATTTCATTTTCAAGCAGCTGAGATTTGAACCCAAAAATTTCTTTGCTGTCTTCCTCTGAGATTGAACAGGATTATAAATTATTCTAGGTGGGAAAAATAAGGAAGAAAATCATGAAATCTTTTTCTGCATTGAACTTCAGGATTTTTATCTTACATTTGATGAGCTGTATTCTATCCAAGTCTCCAAAGGGAAGACATCCCATACAGAACGTAGCACAGTTCTATTTTTATGGAGATCAGTATAAACAGGCCTTTACAGTCTTTCTGTACTGTCCTTGAAGTCTTCAAAGATGTGATTTTTGAATGGCAAGGTATTTTTCATATTGTCAGAAAGTAACATATACAACAAAAAAAACGGCAGAAATAGTCATTATTCAACCTGAAAGTAGTTTTACATGAAAATGATGTCTATTTTACAAAATCTTTTTTTACATTCTGCTAGCAACATCTCTTATTTTACTGAAAGACTTTGCCTACATTTTCTGTGAACTTCTGGATGGCACTGTGATTTAACCCATGCATTTCTAAAGACAGATACAGAACAAAAACTGCTACCCCCAAGACTGGCCAATAGGGAATGTACAAAGTTATCTCTGCCTTCTCTTTTCTTCCTATCATTTTCCATCCTCCAAAGCTGATTTAACACTTCACAGAATCACAGAATGGTTGAGGTTGGAAGGGACCTCTGGAGATCATGTAGTTCAACACCCCTCAAGCAAGGTCACCTGGAGCCCGTTGCCCAGGACCATGTTCTGGGAAGGACTTCCTTGAGAAAGGGAGACATCACTAGCTACGGGTAAAGATCAGTGGTTTAGGGAGACCTAGGAAAACTGCTGTTGCTGCGTCACCTCTTATGATGGGCAAATTCTAACTCTAACTCACAGTGATATTTCTGAATCCATAAAACAGTAAAGCATTTCTCACACCTACAGAAGATGTACTGAGAAAGCGATGGAGGAAGTAGGGACTGCTGACATGACCATATCCTCCTCATTATCATTGTCCTATATAATACATATGTGTTTGGTCACTTGACACTGAAAGGCCTATGCAATCTCTCACCTTCCTCTCCACTGCCATCACAGCATGCATATTGTACCTGCACTCACTATTGCACAGGCAACAGTTTTAGTTCCCCAATTAAAAAGGACCAATTAGAGTGATTATGGAAAAGTAATTTGCAAAGATAGTTCTTTGTTCTATTCAATATGGGTTTGGGTAAAGCTGAAGCAGGTGTTTTTTCTATCCACTCTGATTAGCTAAAACAATATTACTAAGCTATACTCAAGTTAATCATTCAATAATACTAGTACCAGAAACATAGCGAATTAAAACACCAATGAAAGTATCACTGGCATATTTTTCATGGCTGGTACCACATCTGATTAGGTTTTTATGCATTTCTCCTGCCAGATGAAAAAGATGGTAGAAAAATACTCACTCAAGTGGTATAGTAGATAATTTAGGATGCTGATATTACTAAGGTTCTTGGGTAATTTCTTTACTGGATTGCACTTTACCACCAATTTGTAATAAACCTGATTTCATTCCTGACTAGTAAGTGAGGCTCATTAGGAATCAACAACAGAAAATGAGAAGGAGCTGGAATTCTGATAATGTGATATAATTGTTGGTACGTGTTACTAGGTCCAGTTTATTGAACTGCTACCTTATAAATTCTTGTACACTGGAAATTATGCACAATTACAGATGTACTCATGTACCTCAGGAGCTAAATGTTAAGTGATTTCTCCTTCCCCATAGATGATTACTATTCAACTTCCATAGATGCACTCAAAAAAAGCAGGTTTATCTCTATTTCAGTCAGCAGCCGTGCTGAGGATTCTGCTATATCAGGTGACTCAAGCACAGCAAACGTCTACATTAGAAAGGTCATAGATAATTCTTTGCTATTCTTGTCCCTAACATCTTCCTGAGTGGTGGTGATTATCCTAGTGTATCACACACCTTTGCATACCTGAGAACAGAGCAGCTATGTAACAAGCTCAGGAGCAAGCACTACGGATGCTTCTAATATCAGATCCTCAGTCTTAGTGTCTGGAGGTTTCAATGTCATTCAGAAACACCACTAGTACTAAAGGTCCTTCTTGGGCTCATAGAATAAAAGGAACTCTAAAGCAAAGCACATTCTTTCCTGGGTAGATGTTATGCAAAATGCTCAGCTGAGTTTGTTTAAATATGGGTATATGATAACCGTGGGCCTGATTCTTAGAGTCCTTTTCCTGATATCCAAACTGAGGCATAAGCATCACATATTAAATTTAATCCCATGTTTCTCTTGACCAAGAGAAAAGAACACGTTTCAAATGATGCTTATTTTTTTTTGAAAATGAAACCAACAACAGTAAGGGAAAGAGGGTTTCTACCAGTGAGGAACTTCTTTTGTCTCTTAGATTCTGCTGTTTATGTATGCGGAAGTCTATACATTTTAGATAGAGGAAGGCAAATTTGTTTACACTTGATAATGAATTGGGAAGTTTTGGTTCTGTTTTATATTGTTTTTTTTTTCTGCAGCAATAAAAATGCAAAAAAACCTCCCAAACTCCAGACCATCAAATCAACATGCCAGTTTTCTCACAGCTTCTGTCCTCCGCAGTCAAATACAGCAGTGCTCTTATTCTGAGAGCTCTTATTCTTCTATTTCCCAGAGTATTATGGTATTAACTTCACAAGTCAAATCTGAGGACATTATTACAAACTAGAAATGAGGTGATGAGAACTGTAGTTGTCCAAGAAAGTGCTTCAGGGATACCCTAAAAGCCACTTTCAGTAAAGTGCAAACTAGTGTCCAGCTTCTTGAGCTGCTGGCTGTAAGATGGACAAGACTGGATAGCCAAAGGGTGGAAGGCACAGGACTCTTCAAACAAGAGAACTGCACCTTTTAGCATGAAAAAAATGCAAGCTATAGGATACAAAAACATCAGCAATAGACTGGCCCCTATGTTGAGCAGTAGTGTGAATTACATTTAAAAAATTGCTATATCCAGAGAAGGTACACCATATCATCATTATCTGATCCTTTGGGGTTTTCTTCTTTGTAATATGTAGCTGCCACAACATTGGCAGTCTTAGTAGTGACAATAATCAAACTTTGCTTGGAAGGGAAGGCGCTCTCAGCCCCTCAGGCATGTATTTGAATGGTATGAATTAATGAACACCCATGTTCTGGGTGTTCATTAATTGAATCTATGTCCCCTACAATTTTTAGGATACCTGACTGAAGTATCAGCTGTAATTATAACAATCGGACAACAGAGAGATATGGTGACCCAGACACTTTGTGTGTGTGCATTTCCATATTAGGTAGAAAAATATCAGTAACATCTGGAGTAAAAACACGCATATCTTTTAATTTTAACCCCATGCAAATTCAGAAGAATTGCAGACACATAGCAACAGAAAAAAAAAAAAAAAGAAAATGCTACTGACAGTGCATTAACAGAGAGATATTCCTGTTTCCTTGACACAGGTTTGACTGTTACATCGCCTGTGTTTGGTAACCCAGTAATCTTTCCCATCTGCACAGGGGATATGAATTCTTTATCAGGTTTAAGTCATACTGGAGTAAATTCATAAAAAAAACCAAGCTGCTCTTTGTATTAATGCCAGCAGCCCCATTGATCTAGTAATACCATACTGAGCAAAAAGATACATAATGACATCAGTCTGGGGATAAAGTGTGAAGTTTCTTGCTGTTTCTGTGGACATTGCTGGTTTGTAAGATTCTCTAATGAGCTAGATTTTGCATTCATGCAAGACAATCTTTCTGTATCTCCTCCTCACGCATGAGAAGTAAGCAGCCCAGTAACTCTCAAGCCTATTAATTGTTTCCTCTGGAGTCTGGGTACCCCCAGTGGACAGGTGCAGAAATAGTTCAAGATCATATTTTTCTTGTCAAGATTTGTCCTTCTGCCAACCTCTTTCTGCAATCCATTTTATCAGAGAGAGTCAGGAAAAGCAACAGGCATCATTGCTGGGAGGGGCCTTTTGGCACTAGGGAAAAGTTATACAAGCTTCCTGGGTAGTTCTTTGGCCCTGTGTAGCCAAGCAAATTTTTATTATATTTGTCATAACACAGATTGTGGGACTGCCACTATCATCAGCAAAATAAATACAAACTTGTGGAATTCTTTTAATACACACTCAGGAAACATGTAAAACAACACTTAAAACCATATTAAACAATAGCGCTGCTGAATGTTCCTAGGGCCAGGAGAAATACCTTGAAAAAATTTACATTCATCAGTCCAATTATGTGAGTTCCTAGAGAATTATGCTACTTAAAGTAACATCTAATACTACTAGAGAGTAATAATAATACTACTCTCAGAAATAAAGACTAAAGACAATACATCAGTTTTGATCGGTAGTATAATGCCCTTTACTTCCATGTGGTTGCAACAAAGACATGCAGCCACATTATTTTTATTTAAGCTGCAAGTACTGAGCTGCTATCATAAATAAATCTCTTACAAAGTATTCTTAATATATTTTCCCTTCCCTGGAACTGATTAATATATGAATACTCTCTACAATGATTAACAATGCCCCATAGGTAACGGATTTTGGTTGTTTGCCCAGTATCTTCTAAGTGTGCACAAGAATTAATATAAGTGTCTGAGTCAGTGTAATCTTGTCTACTATCTGACAAAGGAAAGATTTCCTCAATGTATTTTACTTGCCATTATGGGGAGAACAATCTGAATTTGCCTTTTATACCCATCTGAGATGTTCTCCTGCAATACTGTACAGAAGCAGAAAAGAGGCTTACAAAAACTTATACTCAGTAATCTTCTACTGGTACTGTTGGCATTTACAATCAGCGAGTTTCATTTCTTATCAACTAGCAAGTCCCTTCACAGCAATAACTTCAGAATATGTGTTAATTTGGGATATAATACCAAAAACGGAGTTTCGACTGGAGGAAAACAAAATGTTGCAATTTATTTCAATGACTAAAGTTGTCAGAGAAAGAAGAGGCATTTTAATCTGAGAAACCTCCTCAGCTGTAGCATATAATACTCAAAAGATCTATATTAGATATTGCACTTCTGAATTTGAGCGTGGCCAGAGGCCAATAAGAAGATATGAGAAATATTTTTGCAGCCCGTTCCAAAGCAAGTAATAAAAAGAGAACCTTAGTTTTCTTCCTCTCATTGCTTTCACAGTGCAGAAGGAAAACTGAAGTGCAACAGACTGCAGCAAAGGTAAATTTGAGGGTAGGTTTCAGAAACAGAGGCTTCCTAGTAAGGAATGAGAGAATTAAAGTTCTGTTCTTATTACTACATTAGGACATGTTAAAAATATATTATGCATGTCCTCTTATTGGTCTTTTGGCTACGCTCAGGTGTAGCATCAGAGTAATATCTGATACACTGTTTCCTGAGTCCATTTTTCCACTGCTCTTGAGGCCATTTTGCAGGCTGTTATCTACAATATTTTTTCTTTCTCTATTTTTATCCTGTAGCATTTCACACATACCAAAGTTTCGAAGAAAAAAATAGAAGGAAGTTATTAGTTCTGAAAGATCACATGTGTGAACTTGTGCTTTTTATACACTGGGAGGGACTTCTGAAAATGACAGTAAACCCCATTTAGTCCCATTCAGTTTTCCCCAGAGTAGTTATAACTCACATGATGGTACATAAATTACATACCCCTCAGCTTATCTGTATCAGAGAACTCACTATGTTATCAGAATACAATCTTTCTGTAGACATTCATCTTTATTTCAGAGGAATTCAGGAGCTGGATAAGTTGAATGATCATCAACAATAAGCTCTTTGCCTGTGTTAGTATAGTAACAGAAAATTGCTACTATCTTATGGTCTTTATAAAATAATAAAATGTTCATGTTCCATAGCTGACACCTGTTTGCATAGTAAAACAAATTTGCTCTCCTTCTGCTTTTTGCTTTTTAAATAAATGAAATGAACTTCAAATAATTTTAAATGTTGAAACAAAATTTCATGTCCCAAACATTGGGTGTGTGGGGATAACTGAGCAAGTATTTGAGATAAGAGACTTTTCAAATGTAGTTTAGATGCAGAAAAACAACGTTTTGGATTAGATGCCATCTAAATTTTGTATTTCAGGGCCTGATTTTGAACAGTTGCACATCAAATATAAGTGAGAAGTTGTGCACTATTTTGTTAGTCTAATTCAAATAAATAATGTTTCTGTTGCAGACAAGTTCACTCTAGGTTATATCTATCCCTATGGGAAGAAGAATTAAATGGTAATGGGGCACATGATTTTCCACGGCCTCAAGAATCCACAAATGCTGGGAAGAAAATGGCTTTGCCATGAGAGGGAACTATAAACACCTCTTTTTGTTGCTGTTCCTAGGGGGGAAGGAAAAGGCTTCACTTAGGACTGTGACCAACTGTCAAAAGAGAGATGTTTGTGAGGATTTTTCATCAGATCCTAACACCTGCCTCTATTAGGCTTCAGCAGCCCTTTGTTTCCTTCACCTGCTCTCTACACCTTGCACAATGTCAAGCTCATGACGTTATAGGAGGATGAAGGCATTTTATGGATAGCCCTAATTTGAACCAACAACTGAAATCTGAAATTAGCAGAGTTCAAACTGGAAATTAGATGCAGTATTAAATAGTGAGACAGTGAGGGTGATCATCAAGAAACATGACAAATTCTTCATCATTTGCAGTTAAGATTGGTGTCCTTCTAAAAGATGCACTCAAATGGGGAGCTCATAAAGTTAGATGTAGCAATGACTTTCAGGAATCCTATACTTACATTATCCAAGAGGTCAAATAGATATTTTAAATATTCCTCTGTGGATGTTATTAATATATATCTAGCAAAAAAATCTAATACATAAAATAGGATAATTATGAATGAGTAAAGGATAAAATCAGCTTTGACTCTAAAGATACTGAATTTATTTTTTATACTTGTCCCTAACAAGAAAACAAAGAGAACTGGATAACTGTGGGATGATTACAACACTGTAAAATAGCTATATGCTAAAAATTTCTGTACAAATTGTAAATTGCAATAAACATGCATTAGATGGTAAAAAGGAAAGTGTCAAGCTTCCTGAATCACCTACTTTAGAAAATATATGGAGAACATCAGTAATAATTTGAAACAGCTTTATCAGACAGGCTCAGTTCAAGCTATTTTCTCATTGGAAAATGCTGGGACACAGGGGAACTATTTGTATGTCAGAGGTCATAGAAGCCACTCCAAGCATGAAGGCTCTTTAGAAAACCCTTTGGACCAAACTTCAAGCTTCAGGAAATGGCAGCACCTATGTGACATCTCCAGCCAGAGGCTGTGATCAAAGTGGGTCCATCAGAGAGTAGCTGCTGCCTGTAAGTGGCTTCAACATGGTCAAAACCGGAAGCTGAGCTGTGGATTTGTAGGTCAAGCATTTACACTTATTGCTGATAACTGCACTGTAAGCTATGTGGAGTGCTCACAGACTCCTTTCAAGCACTGACCTAGATTTTGCCTGATTCAATTGAAAGGACTTTTTGCAGGGAGAAAACCCCAGCCATCTTAATGTGTTCTCTAATTTGTGCGACTAATTTAGTCTAGAAGACTTTGTAGTCAGTAGAGAGGAATAAGACAATTCAAAGCATCAGAGGAAGACACTAAATATGAGCAGATCGCAGTTTGATCACCTCTGTATAACCAAATACAACAAAGATTATTCTATAGCATTATAAAATTATGATTCCTGTGAGCTATACCCAAAGAAGGACATCAATCAAAGTTTCAAACTCATTATAGACTTAAAAGCTTTCAACTTCTTTGACAAATTCAAGTTCAGGATGATGACCTTGACCTTCTCAGAGCACCTCTAAATCCACAGGAATTTTTTTTGTGTGTGTGTGTGTTCTTTATCCTGGGCACTTATTCCCATATATCTAGCAGATCAGCTTACAGGAAATGTCTTTGTATTCACCACAAACATATATTTTACTTCTCCATGATACTCCTTAATAAAATACCTTTCTGCAACTAGAATCTCAACGAAAGGTAGGGAATTTACCTATTCTTTCATCTTAAAATTTTTCTATCAAAAACATATCTATCCTTAAAGTGCCACTACAACTTTCTAATTAATACTTTTCTATTTAAATCCTTACATTTAAACAAACAAAAAAATCTTTTCTCATTAAAAAGACTATGCACAACTTCAGCTGACTTCAAAGATAAGAAAGATGCATGCAGCTATGCATGGAGTTTGTGACATTCTGTATATTGACATGCCTTCAACCCTTCCCAAGTTATAAAGATTTTCTGAAACTCCTGGAATTGTTGATATAATATAGCATGCTGATCTCAAAAATCTCTGAATGTCTATGTAGCAGAATGTGCCATCAGAAGCAAGCACATTTATTAATTTTCAAGACTTATAAGGCATCCTTAATCCATGCATATTAAGTTTATCTAAAAGATAAAAAGAACCTTTTTATCTCTTCCTAAACTATCACAAGACAGTGGGACAGCTTCCCAGAATAACTGTAGAGTCCAAATTTTAAAATTCCTGTTCCTTCTATAGTAACATTACAGAATGGAGCACTAATTTTGATTGATTGACAATCACCAGTTAAGGGCATTAGTGGAGACCTAGCTGCATACCAACAAGTTAGGACTCAGTTTTATAAGGCTAGTGCTAAAAGTTCCTTTTTGCACACTGAGGCTATACTGTAGTATAACTTAACAGTGGGAAAACTGGAATCAGTCCAAATTTCTTTGCCAAGATCCATCCTATTTTTCTACACGGCACATTGGTCAGCTCATGGCACACTTGTTGGCTCATCTTCCCAGTGAAGATAGCACACTCACTGCTGAACTATGCAGGACATTAAATCTTGTATTAATTTACTTAGAGTGTTCAATAGCTGTAGAAGCCATCAAAATGGCTTTCAAAGGCTATTTTCAGAACCTTTTCAGACATTTCTATGCTTGCTTTGTATTACATCCAGGGACGAACATCTGAAATAACAAGTACATACAGGAGAATAAATCAGCTGATCTCCGATTTTGGCTTTCTTGGAAGATACATTAGAATTGAAAGACTGACATCAAAGTGGAACAATCCTTAAATTTGGAACATCTGAGTTTTAAGTATGCATTTTGGTCCTGTTCCTATTTTTCATGCTTACAGCCATGTTGTTGTTCTTATTTCTTCGAACCATTGTCTTCCTAGGCATCTTCTAAACAAGAAGTGTTTGTTAATCAGCAGTGGATATCACTTAATTTGAAGCCAATCTCTAACTACTTGCAATACAATTCAGTTTTAAAGCATATATGAAAAAAATCAGAAGAAGGACCCTTCTTTTTTTCCTGTTCTGCTCTGTTTTTTATGTTTTTTTTCTGCTGTATTTTTCAGACTTTTAAAGTTATACATGCCTATGTAGTCTGCTTTTTTTTCCTCTTTAATTGAACTCTCATTTACTACGTTTCAACACTGGGAGGGGGGAGTATTTTTTGTATATATTCTAAAAGGTTGTATTTATTTTTTTCTTATCAGTACTTTACTGTACTCTACTTATCAGTGCTTTACTTCAGTATGTTACCATAGTTCTTTTTCCCCTTTTGAGAAAAAGCGTGATGAACATCCAGATACATGAATTGAAACACACTCCGGTTCCTTCACTCTGGACTGGAATTAGTTGTACCTATTTAAAAAGAAAACAACATTTCTAATAAAAAATCTAAGCCAGTTCTCCAATCTTTGCGAAGTTATTACTACCTGCAATAAAATCTATATTATGATTTGTTAATCTTTAAACTAGGCAAAGTTCATATGCCTTGAATTCTGTTTGTCACACTGCCGATTTATGTAGTTTCTTTAGGTTTTCCTTAGATCCAACCTTTTCCGTGGGGAGTCTGCAGCGTCTATGTTGGCATAAGATTCATGGTGTGTAACTCTTGTTCAAAGGTTGCAGCCAGTCATCCTAATCTCGCCACACCATCTAGAAACATCTTATTTCTATCAAGGCTTGAGTCTGACTAGCTCAACCAGTTTGGAAGCAAGGTTCCCAAGGCAACAGCATATCTTTTGGTATAAGAGCACCACTCCTGGCCATGGGATTAATGACAAGTATGATGGAAATGAAGGAAAGAGCCATTTAGAGTAAGTTATGTTAGGAGTAATTAGAAAGGGACCATCAGGGATACAATGAGTAGGGTTCAGTGGGGAAATTAACAGGAAGTTAGAAACAAAACTAAGGATCCTGGCTGGAAATGCAGCAGATCCATGGAGGCACTCAGCTGAGATAGCTGCTGGAGAGCTTCTCACAACGGTCTATGAAGGTGGACCATCACCCAGACACTAGTGGTGGTAAACAACAAGGCAAACAGAATAAGAGCAGAAGTGGAGTGGAGTCTGACCTGAAAATTGGGAGACAATGTGTCATTTTTTCTGGTAGAGCTGTCTCAGCACAGAATCTATAAATTTTGGCTTGAATCTCCTTCCAGTACAGCTGTCATACCAGCATACTGAAAAATTTGAAAATCAAGAGTTTAAACAACTGTAAATTATGTATTTTGATTATCCTCTCATAATAATATACTTTTAACACTTTCAAAGAATTTTGATAAGCAAGAGATCACTGTTTACCAATACTGAAACTTATGCTGGTTCCTGCTGGGAACGTGTCAACAATCCCTTCAGTGATTTTTCAGATATTTTTCTCTTTCCTCAGTTATTCTTAATGGTCTACAAATTATGAGAGTAGTTTTTGTTTATAGAACTGCCTCTTAAAAAACAACAGACAGGACTCAAAATATATGTGTATGGCTCTTAAATGGTTAGTCTAGTAATAATGCAAGCTTCTTGTTTTGTTAGAATTTTACATAAGCAAATGACATACAATAAAAATAATGCTAATTTCATGCAAGCTTTTCATCTGAATCTGAAGAAAATATGTTTCCCTCAGCAGCTGGCTGCATATTTGGGAGCAAGATCCTTGTGTGCCTGTGAAAGGGGAAAATGAGAATGCAAATGGCCTGATGTTGATACTTCTACTACCATCTAGCAGAGCTGTTTGAACAGAGGGAGTCAGTCCAGGCCTGTGTGTGTATCATGTACTCTTTGGGGCTGTAACTTCTATTGGTAATGGCAATGATCCCCCCATAGAGCAGTAGCTTAAACTCTACTTCTTTCCCCAAGAAGCAGCAGTAAATCCTCACTTCCCCAGAAAAGCATAAAGGGCTTCAGAGCTGCAGTTTTTCTGTATACTAAGCTCCCATCTAGTAATTACCCGTATCTCTCTGATGTGGGTAAGTCAAACTATTCTCTTCTTTTACTTCCTAAGAAATATTCTGCCAGGATGATCAGAGTCATTGTAAGGACCAGAAGTTTTAAAACTGTGTGTGACTGCAGTGGTAATTGAAGCTGTTGCTTTGGACCAGCTCATTTCAGGAGCTAAAAGCAGCTCAGGAACTGCCTTGCTGGTTCAAGACGTAGGAAGAGGCTATGGGTGATGCACATGCCACAGGCTTGTTGAGGCTTTAGTAGCTGAAGGAGTTGAGCTGCGGTCTCAGTTTAGGGTAGGAGGACAGGGATGCATGGTAGAAGTCAGCAGAAAGACCAGGGACTATGGGTTCTGGACTGGAAACAGTGACCATGGAGGAAGAAGGTTAAGGAGGTAGAGGACAGTGTGCTGGGACGGTGGAATAACAAACTGACTGTGCACTGGGTTTAGAGGGTATATATATATTTATATTTATATGTATAAAAAATTGCAGTTTTTGTTATAGAACATTATTTCCTCTGACTAGATATGTCAGTAGCTGGTAGAACCATTGGGCAGCAGGAATATATCCCTACTTACATTCAGGCTTATTTATCACACAAATTAAACATCATATCACCACTCTCCTTTTAATTACTATCCCTATTGAAAGCTGCTGGCCTGATTTACAGAACAGTACATCAAATGCAAGATTACACAGACTTCTTTATGAGCTGTAAGCACCTATGAAAATTAGGCCAACTCTGTAGTTGGGTATTGCACAACCCAGAGCTAATGAACCAGCCAGACTGGTGAACATCTCCTATATAAAACATTCATGATGAATAATACACATTGCAGTGTGGTAGCTGACATTTTGAGAGGGTTTTTTTTAATCACCTACCTTTCCCTGAGCTTTGCAATACCAAAGAGCACAGAAAGACGGTAAAAGAGAATGATTTTGATCTTTTGGTGGCTGTAAGCCTGACTCTGTTTTATTTTAAATGGCCTTTAAATTATCAGTTCATCTTAGTATCAAAATATTGGCATTATTTGATAAAACAGAAACCATGAAGATAGCAGAATTTCTAAATATAGACACACCAAGACAAAATACAATACAAAGTATGTCTGACAACAAAGCTAGGTTCTTTATATTTGAAGGTTTTTATTTTGCTTTTTGATGGTGAAGTAATATTTATATTTATTTTCCGATTTTCACAACTTCAGATGTGATAGGGAAGTCTGCTCTGCATCCTTCTGAAGCCAGGATGTGGCTCATGTTGTGAACTGTCCCATCCTGCCATCCCATCCTGCTTAAATTCCTGTGGGGCTTATAGTTCAGAGCTTGTAGTTCTGCTTTAGTGCATGGAAGTCTTACTGTTCAGGTCTTGCTTGTTGTCTGTCATTCAGGAAGTACAAATTTAGAGTCAAAATTGCCAAATATTCTCTATTATATTGTTTGTAGAACAGGAATATTTTTTTCCAAAACCTAATCTAAAGCTGCTTGCCAGATCCTCTAGAAGTGCAGCAAGGGATTTATAAATGCAGTTGTGGTTCACACACACCCGGGAGAACTGAGTGCTGAGCAATGACTGGAGACTGTCTCTGTAATCTAAATGACCTTCCTGACACTGTCCATGAATGTACTCATAACAGCAGTGTTATGGACTGCACCTCCTCTTTGCTAAATTAAACCATTACAAAACATTGATATATTAAAAAGTGTTAGGAACTAATTAATCCATAATTGCATGATGGAAAATAGCTAATAGAAATTTTGAAGAAAAGGGTAACCTTACAGGAATATTAATGCTTTCCTTTTTAAATATCATACAGCAATTTAATCCACTGGGCTTCACTGCCTTTGCTGGCACTGATGGGAATTTACAGTATTTTTCAATTAACAAGAGACCTTTTCCTCCTGCCTGAGATTAGGTGTAGGTAAAGCCCAGAGCTCCACATGCAGTGGGGCTGCAAATGGCATGCCAAAAGGAATGTGGGGCTGCACCAAGATTGTTCCTAGGACAGCTTTTTTCTTTAGGCCAGGACTGAGTCTGGTGGGCTCAGGTTCAGGCCCTGCCTGAACCACCTACACAACCAGCTACAAACATCTGGGGATGTTGGGTGAACAACTGCTTTTTATGCCTCTCTAAACAAATAGCAAGTAAATAGTTCACAAATCCCAAACAGGCTTTGGCTTTCTGGAGCTCTGCTTCGTCTTTCATGGAAGAATATGAAGAAGTGTCACACACTCTAAACAAAATTAGCTCTTTAGCCAACCAACTAGTTACAAAAGTGGTTCAGCAGCTGCTCGAAACTCATCCTTCCTACAACCCGCAGTTCTCCCACCAACTTCCCTGACAGAGGCTACCGTCCAAATGCAAACCCTCAACTTTCATGGTCTCTGATAAAGCCTGCATTAATTACAAAGCAGAGCTTTTTGCAACCCCCAGCATGGGGGAAAAACAAGGTTAGGCCAGCACGACAGAGTTTTTGGTAACCAAGCACATGTAATACTCCACTTTTCCCACCTCCTTCTCACCCCTGGCATTCTCTCTCCCTTATATGGCATTTCAAGATGTCATTCAGGAGTTACAGAACTCCTCTCAGGTGCTGGAGGAAATGGCAGATGCACATCTTTTGGTACTAAATGGTGATGCCTTCACACCTGCTTCACCATGGATAAGCTCATCTCACAGTCTGAAAGTCCATGGCCAGGGAGCATCCCAAAAAGCCAGGAGATTCTCATGGCAATAAGAAAACAGGCTGCTTCTGGCTGCAAGGTATTTTAACAGACCCATGGCAAACCTGAAAGGAAGCAAGCCTTTGCTCTGCAGCTTTAAAATCAGCAAGTTTGCTGATGATACAAAACTGGAAGAAGCAGCTGACACACCAGAGGGCTGTGCTGCCATTGAGAGGGACCTCGATGGGCTGGAGAGATGGGCAGAGAGGAACCTGCTGGAGTTCCACAAGGGGAAATGCCAAGTCCTGCACCTAGGCAGAAATAACCCTAGGCACCAGTAGAGGCTGGGGGCCAACGTGCTGGAAAGTAGCTCTGCAGGAAAGCTCTGGGGGTCCTGCTGGACAACAAACTGACCATGAGCCTGCCGTGCACCCTTGCAGCAAAGGTGGCAAGTGGTATCCTGGGCTGCGTTAGACACTGGCAGCAGGTGGAGGGAGTCGATCCTTCCCCTCAGCTCTGGGGAGGCCACAGCTGGAGTGCTGTGTGCGGTGCTGGGCTGCCCAGCACAAGAGAGATGTGGAGCTACTAGAGCGAGTGCAGCAAAGGGCTACAAAAATGCTGAAGGCACTGAAGTATCTCTCATATGAGGAAGTACTGTTCAGCCTGGAGAAGTGAAGGCTGCAGGAGGCTTATCAATATGTATAAATATCTGAAGGGAGGGTGTAAAGAAGATGGAGCCAGACTCTTCTCAGGGGTGCCCAGTGAAAGGACAAGAGGCAACGGGCACAAACTGAAACACAATTCTGCCTGAATCTAAGAAAAAACTTCTTTAATGTGAGAGTGACTGAGCACTGGCATAGGTGGCAGACTCTATCCTGGGGGATATTCAAAAGCCACCTGGACATGGTCCTGGGCAACCTGCTCCAAGTGACCTTGCCTGAACAGAGGGGTTGGAGCAGATGATCTGCAAAGGTCATTTCCAACCTTAACCAGGCAGTGATTCTGTGATTCGGAAACCTGTGGAGGAAATGCCCTTCCAGAAAACACTTTCAAGAAGGGCAGGAGACACAGCATCAGAGGGCCTACACAGAAACCTGGTGTGCATTTTAAGATGGGGTTTTATTTCTCTGTTTTACAGAAGGTATTTTACTGTACATGCTTTGGACATAATTCACCCTGTACACAGCTGGTGCCATGCTGCAGCACAAAGGCAGTGATGGACGTGCTGCAGTCTGCCAGGATCTGGAGGTGTATTTCCTGGACCATGCAATAGACACCACTTCATGCTCCAAAGCAAATGTTTTGAGGCCCCCAAAGCAGCAGGGCAGGTGGCAGCAGTGGAGGGGTCTGTGCATTTGGGACTTTCACTGGCACAGACCCTGATGGTGGAGCCGGGGGGTCCACAAGCAACAGCCCCATCTCCTCCCTTGTCCCTTGCCCCTTGTCTCCATACCCCTGGAACACTCGCCTGCCCCCGGGAGCCCCGAGCCTACGCCCCAGCGCTTCCCCGTGACTCGGCCAGTGCATCACAATGTGCCACAGTGGCTCCCAGATGGCCACGGCCACCAGTGCCCACCTGGCCCCAGTGCGGCGCTGTGCCGGTGCAGGGCAGCAGGGAGACGCAGGCTCCCAGCCCAGCGGCACTACTCGGCACAGGTGCACTGCTCTTGCCTTGGCGCAGGCCTGACCGGCACCTGGCGCTGCCCAGCGCGGGGCACGCACGCACCGCAGCCCTCTGCCCGGACACGGCGCCATGGGACAGGCCAACTGCTGCGGCGCCCACAGCGCTGCCGCCCCTGCTGCCGGCATGCAGGCACAGCCTGGGGACCCTGACCGCATGGCTCCTCGCGCTGGCCTCGGGCTCGCGGCCAGGGGAGCCTCCTGGCCCCCGGCACTGCTCAGCGCCTTTGTGTTGCGCAGGAGCCCCCGGCTCCTGCTCAGCGACTGTGTGCAGGTGACTTGGCACCAGCGGACAAGGGACAGGCACCTCCTGCTCTTCTCCGACGCCATCGCCATCGCCAGATTCAGGTAAGAAGAGCAACCAGAGCCATCCTTACCCCCGCCACCGCCTCTGCCACCTGCCCCCAGGCACTGCTGCTCCCCGGATCTGCTCCCACCGGAGCAGAAAGTGCCTCCTCAGGGCTGCTCTTCCCATTGCTTCCTTCCTCAACAGCACCTCTCGACAAGGAACAGCAATCCTGCCAAATCCTGCTGGTCACAGCCTCTAGCATCCAGTCGCCCGGAAGGAGGCCTTCCTCCTCTCCTCGCTGCCTCGCCCAGGGCTCGATGCCCTTTGCTCCCCACGATGACTTGTGCTCCATATGGCCTGCAGCCCCCTGCATGGGTGCACCTGCACTGCGGGCAGGGACAGCCCTGCCCTTTAATTCGGGGAGGTGTGAGAGGAAAGGGGCAGGCTCCGCATGTTGCCACCCTGACCGGCAGCCCCTGAGCAAGCGCCTGCCAGCATTGCTTTGCAGCAGCGACTTCTCCAAAGTGCCCTGTGTGCGTGCTGGCACGGAGGCTGCTTTCTGCCGCGCTGGCTGCCCCAAGCCTCTGCCCCCGGCACATGGCTCTCCCCGGGAGGCCTGCTGCGGCTGCCCCCAGCACACAGCCTCCAAGGCGGTCCCTGCTCTTCCTCCCGGCAGATGTGGCTCCACCTTCCTGGTCAAGCACCGGGTGCCTCTCAGTGACCTCTGGGTGCTGTGCGGGAAGGACGAGGCAGCGTGCAGCTGTGAAGATGAGGAGGACGTTTTTGGCCTCAAATGTGCTGATTCCTTCATCCTGGTCTGGACCACCAAGGTCTGCGTGGTCACCTTCCAGTGAGTCTTGGGGGCGCGTCCAGGGCTGGGGGGATGCAGGGCACCGTGCTTGCCTTCAGTCCTCTCCGGGCTTGCTGGGGCTCAGCCCAGGCTGCGGCAGAGGAAGCAGAGGCCCCGCTGGGCTTTCAGACGCACCCACGGGCACCTCCAGGCATGCACAAGCCACCCGCCACTGCTGCCACGACCCTGCAGTTCTGCTCAGCCCAGCAACACTGTGGGGGGACACCGAGCGGGGGCTCTGGTGTATGGCGGTGTGGAGCGGTGCCAAGCGGGCCAGCTGTGTCTGGGGCCCTGTGCCTCTGCCCAGCAGCAGCGGCAGCAGCAGGAGCGGGCTCTGAGGCTGTTTCTCCTTCTCGCTGCAGGTCGCAGGAGGGGAAGGAGTGGTGGCTGAGCACCATGCTTCTCAGGAAGAGAAAAAAGGGGGAAGAAGAAAAATGGGGAGAAAATAAACAAAAGGAGAAAAAATAGGTGATAAAAGGGGGAGAAAAAAGGGAGGAAAAGGGGTAGAAAAAAAGCAGAGAAAAAATGGGGAGAAAAAGGGAGAGAAGCAGAGAAAAGAAAAGAGGGAAGAAAAAAGGTGAACAAAAAGGGAGAGGAATGGAAAGGGAAAAAATTGGAGGAAATGGGAATATAAAATGGGAAAAAAAAGAAGGGAGAAAAAGGGGGGAAGAAGGAGTAGAAAAAGGGGAGAAAGAAAAGGGAAAAAAGAGTGAGAAGGGGGAGAAATGGGGAGAAAAAAGGGGGAGAAAATGGGGAGAAAAGAAAGGGGGAGATCAGCAAGGGGGAGATAAGGGGGGAGATAGGGAAGTGGGGAGAAAAAGGAGCGGAAGAAAAGGAGAGGAAGAAAAGGAAGGGGAAGAAAAGAGAAGAAAAGGAAAGGAAAAAAGGGGAAAAAGGGAAAGGAAAAAAGGAAAGAGAAAAAAGCAAAAAAGGAAAGAAAAAAAGAAAAAAGGGAAAGCAAAGGAAAACAAAGGAAAGGAAGGAAAGAACAAAGAGGAAAGAAGAAAGCCCCTTGGCAGCATCCTTCACACCTTGTAACAACGGGAACCCTGCCAGGACGAGCAGTGTGCTTTCACCTGCGGGAACTTGTCCGTGGTTAGCACTGAACTCCCCGTTCAGGGCCCCAGGGAGCCTTGGACCAGGAGCAGGGGGACTTTGGATTTACACCCATGTAACTTCACTGCAATAAAGCCCTTTTCTGCAGGACGATTTGCCGGCTCCTTGTCTCTCCCTCCAACCCTTGGGCACCAAATGTCTTCCACTGACTTTTGGATGGTTCTGCAGGTGTGGCGGGGCTATTAGGATGCCCCGGCGTGCACACCACCGTAGCAGCAGGGCAAGGCACTGAGCAGCGGTAGCACTGCTGCTGCTGTTGTGGGAGAGGGCAAGGGAGATTTGGGGAAGCAATGCCTCTCTGCCAGGGAGTCAAGGGCCACCGCCGAGAGCAGCAGTCCCCAGCGAGGGGAGAGAGAAGCTGCTGAGAGGTGATGCTGCTCCAGAAGGGGCGTCTGAGAGAAGGAGCCCACGGGCATGGCAGGGGTGCTGTTTCCCGGGTGCAGCTGTTCCCAGGACACCGAGGAAAGGGGCAGCAGAGGACCTAGCCTGGCAGGAGCCGCGACCGGCAGAAGCTGCATGCTGGCAGGCTGCAACTAGAGAAGGTGCCCTCTCCATCGGCCCCTGTCAGCAGGCGCCCTCTCCTTGCAAGACAGCTGAAGGAGAGGGGCCCACTGCCACTTGCAAAAGGCATTGGCCATTCTTGGCAATCTGTAGCTCTTCCGTTGCATGGTGTTCAGCTCTCCCTTGCAGAAACCAAAAGCATTTTGTCCTGGTGGCAGACATGGGCAGGAAGAGATGGCCCATGCGGGTGGTGCCATGGAAAGACTCAGAGGCCACAGAAGCCATACCAAGAGCTTCCAACTGCCTCTAAGCAAAAACACAAGGATTTCTTTGGGGGCTGACTCTCTGTGTTTGACTGTGACCAGCCTGGGGGTCCCAGGAAGAGGACGTGCCCGTTTCCTGGCCTGTAAGCAGCCCAGACAACCCAGGGAGGAGGAGCCCAGGCACTTCCCCAGAGAAGAAGGGGGTTTCTCTTTGGGCCCAAGGAGGTGGCTCAGGGCCGACGTGACAGTCATGCTCAGCAAGCTTAGCTGGGCTCCAAATACTCAGCACACGTGGGCCTCAACATTCCAGCTTCTGGCTAAGAAAAGAGGCCTTGGTCCTCTGGGAGCCTCTTTCCAGGCACGTCCAGCAGGCAGAAGGAAAGCAAGAGAGGTGGACAAACCGAGAGGAGCTCTACACATTGGTCACAAGCAAGGGCTAGGGCAAAGGAGTTGAATAAAATTGTGTCCAGCCCCACTCAGCTTGCTCTTGCACTGCTTCAAGTCTAAGAAGCACCACAATTAAACCAGACTGGAATGTAAACGGACCCCGCAGGAGATTTACCCCCTCATCTCCAGAGAGCCTTTGTCTTCCTCCATCTCTTTCCTTGAAGATCTGCCTTGGCAGCCTGCGTTCTTTCCAGGGCACGTCCCTTCACACAGGTGCCTTCTCTTCCACACATGTACTTAGGAGGCCTCAAAACTGTAGAAGGACACAGAAAGCTGAGGATTCTGCTGCCAGTCCCCAGCACATCTCCTCGCTCCAGGTGTTCCCATTGAGCTCTGGGTGCTGTGTGGGAAGGATGAAATGGTGGCCAGGTCAGAGGATGAGGAGGAAGTATTTGGCCTCAAGTGCAGACACACCCCCATCCTCATCTGGACCACCGACCTCTGCGTGGTCACTTTCATGCTAGTCTGGGGTACATGTCCCAGGCCCACACATGAGTTCTGCCCCACAGGGCTCAGCCCTGTCCCTGCGACTATCCCCACATGGGTGAGATCTGTTTGGGGCTGTGTCTGTCCCAAGGAGGAGAAGCAGCATGGGCTGAATCTTTTTCCCCTTTTCACTGCCAGTTGCAGGAGGTGAAGCAGCTCTGGCTGGACGCCATCCTCTGGTAAGCCCTGCCTGGGAATTCAACCTGCTGACTCAAGGCTGAAGGCAGGGGGGTGCTCCTGATGGTGCTGCACACAGAAATGCTGAAATATAGGTGGGGGAAAGGTGTCTCCACTGCTGAGTGCAGCTCCTGTGCACAGTGGTGTGAGTTGCTTAGTTTCGTAGTTGCAAATCAGCACTGACCCTGTGAGCTGTCACCACAGCTCCTTGCTTGCCAGTATGGGGACCCTGAGCCGCTGCTGTCTGTCTCCATGAGGACAAGGCCCATAGACAGCAGTACCAAGGGTGTTACAGACCGGTGCTCCCAGCCAGCACTGCTGGAGGCTCTCCGGAGTTGACGTCCCTCAGCAGTGCTGGGCTCACTGGCAGGAGAGAGAGCAGCGAAGGCTGGGGGTGACAGAGTTCTCCCTGCACCCTTCCCTGTGCACAGGCAGAGCACAGGCTGGGGACTGCTCTGGAAATCGGGAGTCTCATGTAAAAACCTGTTATCTCTGACAGCTTGCTATTTGCTCCTGTGGAGGTTGGTTTCAAGGGAGAGTTGCACAGAGAAGCACTTCTTGCAATAACACTTCCTCAAGGCATTTCAGATTCCTCTGCAAAACACAAGAGTAATCTCTTGAGCATTTAATTGGACTTCCTCAAAGGAAAAAGTAGTAGCCCCTGCACCCTGCATTAACGTTACATTAAATAGTTTGTGCTCCTGCAGGGTGGCTGACAAACTGCCCAGAGCAAACCTCCTCTTGCTCCAGTGCTTGCTTGCTGTGCTCTACCACATCAGCGAAAATGCGAAGACCAGCAGGATGGACGCCAGCAACCTTGCCATCTGCGTGGGGCCCAACATGCTGAGCCCAGACAGGGACAATGTGCTTCCGCTGGCAGCGCAGGAGAGAAATGACAAGGTCTGTTGAATTCACCCCCTAGCTACTCCCTTTGGGGCAGCTTAGGGCCATCCCCACAGATCCCCCTGCTCTTGTAAAAGCTCAGCGAAATTGTGTCAGGTCAGATCAGGCTGAGCTACAGAGCTACAGCTGTCAGTACAGAAATGTCCATCAGCAGCAGGAAAGGCTGCTCAGCACCTTTTCAGCCCCTCAGATTGAAATTATTGGTTTTCTGTGTGCAGGTGACAGTGTTGATGGAGCTCCTGATAGACAACAGCACAGCAATATTTGGGGAGGACATTGCCTTGCCTTTCAGTCCCTCAGCTGAGGAGTCCCCCGAGCACACAGACAGCTCCACAGGTAGGAGGATGAACTGATGATTGTCACAGGCCTGGGCTGCTGGTTCAAATTCTTTAATTGGATATTAGAAGACATCTGTGGAAATGCAGAGAGGTGCAGAGGGTTCAATACAGTATGGCAGTGTTTTTCTACTGGAATGCTTTCCAGAAGTTCAAAAGGACAACACTCACAAAACAACATTCATCGAGATAGTGAACATCTGTACACCTCTGCTCTTCACCTATTTGCTAACTATGGTCTGGAACTGCACTGTCCCAGGGCATTGACCTTGGTGGTCCTTGTGTTTCCTTAACTTCTCCTCTAGTACATAGGGAGTAAGGTCGTGAGTGCCCAGGGTGTGTTGTCCCACAGGGAAAGTCCCCTTGGATCTTCAGATGGCCCCTAAAACCTACCTAATAGGCTCTATCTCCCCACAGGACACCCAGGTGCTCCTCAGCACAGTGGTTCTGCCTGCAACAACCCACTGCTGGGAGCTGAATGCAGCCCTCCCCCCACACACACACCTCGGAGAAGGAACAGTCCAAAGGGAGGAGCTGCAGTCTGTACATAGGATATCCAAGACGTGCCTCTGCCCCTTCACTGAGTAATTTTAAGAATGGCATCAGCAGGATGGACTGGAGGTACTCAGAGCCAGACCTGTCCTTCCAGAACCGCTTTGAAAGCAGGGGAAGGGAGCAGGAGCTGAACAAAAGGGATGGCAATTTTCCCGTTCAGCAGTAACAGCTAAGGTTGGAAAAAAGCCTTGCAATATTGCAAGACAATGGCAATGTTGCTGGCATTCATCCTGCTGGTCTTTGCATTTTCGCTGATGTGATAGAGCACAGCAAGCAACTACTGGAGCAAGAGGAGGTTTGCTCTGGGCAGTTTGTCATCCACTCTACTCGAAAAACGTCTTGCAATATTGCCTTCACAATTTTCAAATTGCTCTCTATATCCAAAACACCCTCCAGCTGCTCCCTGGAAAGCTCCTTCTCTGGTCTGATACTTTCACCAGCTCCAAACTAGTTTCACCCTCTAGTTCCCCAAAAGCCTTTTTAAATAGGCTTTTTCCACTAAGCCCATGGAGGACAGCAGGACACCTAGCAGAGAGATCAAAAAGAACACCATGTCATGCTCTTTTGCAAACTGCAGGAAAACACTCACAAAACCCCAGAGTTGGGGGCCTGTGAAAACATGGGTTTTCAGAGAGACAGCTCCACAAAGAAAGACAATCAGTTCTCCTGCAGAATTATCCAAGAAAACAGGTCAGACAATAAAAGCCATTGCCTGTGGTGCATCAGCAAAGGCCCCATTTCAGGTCCACTGAGGTAGTCTTGAGAGAGGAGAGTGGATCAGAGGAATCATGGAACCACCCCTTTATGAAGATCACCTAAAAACTGGCTGCCATGAAGGTTCCCTCCTATGGCCAATCATGACATCCACAATGTCCAAGCAGGATGGGCCACCCTACCCATGCACTAGTCATGCACAGGACACAGCAGAGATGGCTCCAAGGGATCTGTTCAGGGACAGAGTTTCTGCAGTGAAGGATTCTGAGGTGGAAACTGCAAACTGTGGGAATAAACTCCTCTGTGAGTTTACCTGTGACCTATGGAGCTCATCAGCTGAGAGCCATGTCTGAATCCTGTCAAAAGAGCAAACATGAGGATGTGGCTCAGTGGTGCAGCCAGGCAGTTTTTGAGGTAGCCCAGATCCAGTCTGCAAAAGAATCCTATCTTTAAATAGCTTGTCCCTCCTCTGTGCGCTCTACAAGGTACAGACTGTAAAAACAGATATCTTGTTCATCCTCTGCAAGATTTTACCTTCAAGGATCAATGAATAAGCTAGGTCTGCATAAATGTTTTTTCCTGGGAGGGCTCTCCTGAAGTCTTTGTCAGCTTGACACATCCCATTCTTCCACCAGAAGAGGTGGGGCAGACAGACCTGTGTATGATTATGTAAAAATATAAGTGAAAATGCTGTCTATAATGCTGTTATATATATATATATATATATATATATATATATAACAGCTAACAAATGCTGTTGTGTGGTAAAACTTGTCAGTGGTTGATCGGCAGTGTTGTACTTGTATTCCAAAAAGGACAGTATACAGGCTAGCAGCTCCAAAACCTGTCCCACCTTCCTTATGCTCTTCTCCAGCATTTACCAGAATTAAATATTATCATTCCCGGCTCAAAACAGAATGGACCAAGTCAAGAGATGACATTCCTAGGCACCTGATGGATAAGACAAAGGAAAACAGTGCCAGAATCTATACGAGCAGAGATACCAAACATGCCCACACCTTCTGCTCAAAAAGAACTGCAAGCCTGATTGGGAAAGGTTGGTGTTTGGAGGTCACACTTTCTTGGATTCAGTATTTTAATAAGACCTCTGCATGATGTGCTGAAGAAAAACTCAATACAGACCTTGGAAACAAAACTTCATGAACAAAAAATGCTTTAAAAAAATGAAATGTTTGCTTTCTCATCTAGGGGACTACTCACCCTACACGCCTATTTACACTAAACATAGGCAAAAATGATAAGGCCTATCAATGGGGTTTACAGCAGCAAGACATGCAAGATACAAAAGAGTAACCCCTTAAACTTTGGCCAAAGGAAATGCGGGGCTACGCCAAGATCACTCCCAGGACAGCTTTCTCCTTTAGGCCAGGAATGGGTCTGGTGGGTTCAGTTTCAGACCCTGCCTGAGGTGAGGGTTACGGTTCATCTAGGGTTTAGGGGTCATCACTCTCATCTAAAACAGGAGAAATACACCAAAAAATGCTAAAAAGACAGAGTTTCAGAGTTTAAAAAAAGCCTGTCTCCCCCATTCATACCAGCATCTCTACAAACTGCAGCATTTTATGTAAATCAAACTGTATTTGCATCTTCACAAAAGCCAAAAATTAAGCCAGGCTTTGAATCTAACTGATTGCCTTAGAAGATTTCCTCAAGTGAAGACCTAACCACTGGGTCCCATAATTCACATTAGCAAAAATATGGGCACTCTACCCACACCCAACCACCAAACCACAGAAACATGATATGATATAAGCTGTGATTCTTTTTTAGCCTCTATAGAAAAATATGCCTAGAAAAAAAAATATATAAAACTTTATATATATATTATTGAGACCTGTTTTTATAAATCTATGTTTATAATCTTTTGAGGAAACCTCAGTCTCTGTTTAACTTCAAAAGTATAGGCATAATCCAAAACTCATGCTTCATCTAGAATGACCCAATTACATTAGGTATTTTTAACTGAAGATTACCCTTACAGAAAAGATAAAGCTGAAATGCTTTAATTGCATCAATTATCTTAAGTAATTCATTAAAATGTCACAACACTGGCAGATGATGCTCTGCAGAGTTCATATATTATACGATCTCAGTTGCTTTAATGTTTATTTTCTACCATCCATAATAACTTTATTCAGCAAAGATTCCCCCCCCACCATATTGTAAAAATATGCTTTTATACTTCTGCATGTACATAAGGAGAACAATGAAACATTTAGAATTTCAAGGCATGTAAAATCTGAAGAACTTGTGTGCAGATCTAAAAACACATTTTCTCTCTTATAATGATGATTTAGTTCTTTTAAAATATAGGGCAAACAATTTTCTTAAACGTTAGGTGAATAGTTACATGTGATACATGACTGTAATAAATGAAAATACGAATTTCGTACATGAATCACTGAGAAGCCATGAACTGGTTAATAGTGTAATCTCTGATTCTGCTACATATTTAGTCTTCACAGATACGTGTTTTAACTAACTGGGTATTCAGTGCTCCATTAATTATTTCAGATCACAACTAAAGACTTGTTCGAGAATGGAGACTGTGGAAGAAGGCATTCAGAGGACAAAGGTAAAAAAGGGGACGCTTGATTTCCTGGTCTCACAAAACAATTATTCATTAATTTAAATACCCTGTTGCATACAAACAGTGTAAGAATAAAAAAGTTTCCTGGGTGATTACTATACCAAAGCCATTTATATGACATAGGTGAGAATTAATAACTTTATCTAAACTGACATCTTTTTTGGTGATAAGGTGATAAGGTTAGCAGATAGAGGTCCAGGCAAGAGCTGTTGAAGTAATATGCTTTGACTAAAAGCAATGTTAATAAACTAAATCTAAACTAAACTAAATATTAACACTTCATAAGTTAAATAGATTGAAACCTACTGATAGTTTTCAAAATGTAATAACAACTTGGATACAATGATCATCAGGCATAATTCCAGTAGGTCAAACTACAATCAAATCAATTGATTTGATTTTGACTTCCTACAGGGAATCAATTCGTGGCCCCAAACTACTTCACATTTTTACTGTTGATCTGGAAGAAAACATTAAATTATCCTAGTAAAGTTTTTCAATGACAAGAAGATGGAGCAAGTGGTAAAAAATTAAGGCAGACTGCTGGTACAGTAACACTCATTTGGTGCTGCAAAAAACCATAGCTGATGAAAAAATCATGCTAGTAAAACCGAAGAGGTTGTCAGAAGAGAATACACACGCAACTTCTATCCCCAAAAGCAGGAGAGACTTCTGCTTTAGAATAATAGAAAGATTGGACTGGAAGAGACCATAGGATCTGTTCAGAAATAGGTGCAATTTTGCTATACACAATCTTGGATTAATTCGGATGGCAAATATACCAATACTAAAAGTATCGGGCAGTCTAAATCTAGAAGTGTAGGCAACTCTGTACCTCTCAGAAAACCGTGGTATATATTATCCCTTAAAAGTGATATTTTGATTATATTGGCCAAGAATAGGAAAAATGTTGTACCTAAGAATTCCAGCAGATCTCAGGTTTCAAAAACCAATAAACAAAACCATCTGAACCTATCCTGATTGTTAAGATAGGGAACAAAACAAATCAGTGACCATCTGAGTTCATTGTCTGTGCACTTCTCATAATGAAGAGTAAACTTTTTATTTTTATTACATTTCTGCTAGTACAGTTATTGAATACAGGCAGCTATTAATGTCCAATCATGCTCCAATTTTACAGAATACGTGCAATCACTCACAGGATACTATATGGCAACTCCACATCTAACTAACCTTTTGGACTCAAACTGTAATAATTACTATACTTTGCTTTGTAAAGCAAGATGGTGCTTCAGCTGAATCCAAAACTACTTACTGGAGAACTAAGCAAGCTACTGCCAGTGAATCCAGGGTATTTAGTTGTAGACGTGAGAAAAAGGAAAGAAAAAAGAAAAGAAGTCTGACTTAACCTGGAGGAACTGCTTATCTCATCTCTATGAACAGTGAATGTCTAATCTAAATTTAATTCTCAGAGCTAACTACTAAGGGAGATAAAGGGAAAAAAGTTAACAAATAACCTTGAAGCCAAGAAAACTGCTGAGTATTAACTTGGAGATGACCAGGTTTCCATCAACATATGAAAGATTCAGTGATCACATCAGTTGGTTTTATTGCTCTCTTTAGTACCTGAGAAGGAGACTTTGATTAAACTGATTTTGGTCTTTTTATAAGAAATGTCTCAGTTACTAAACAATTACCAGATCTCTAGTATAATTACTAGCAGCCTGAATGTACTACTGGTAACCAGTAACAGTTTAGGATTTAGGAATGGCAATCTGAGCTTGCATATAACAATCACACCTTTCCTCAGAAAGAAAGGTTCAGTAGTGTTTAGGAAATGATTACTGGCAACAGACATTATCAAACTGTTCATGTCATTCATCTAGCTGTAATAGCAGATTATACTAGAGTATAATCTCATCTGTTGAGGGGTTTGCTTCATAAATTTGAGTGGCTTTATTTGTTTTTTGTCCTGAAAACTGTGAGAATTGGATTAGCATGTTATAGGTTTATGAGATTTATGTTTAAATCTTCATTAACCATTGCATTCCCAAATGACTCAACACCTACTGTGTTCTGATTAAGGAAAGGTACTAGACAAAGATTCTCTCTATGTCCCATTTTGCTGAGCTTGTCTTTCAATGCATTGACTGAATGTATCAAAAGAAAAGTTAAGATGGAAAATACAAATATTCTCAAGACAATTTAAGAATTAAACTATGGTTCTGATAGTGAGAAGAAGACACATCAGAATCTCCGCTTCTAATGAGTGAGAGTGAGATTAGCTAAAAACATGCCCACCCACTTTCTTTTTTTACAATTAAAACATAGAAGAGTAAAAGTTGTCCTTCTGCTCCGAGAATTTTCCATGAATGTTCTTTATAACCTTGCATAGCTGTTCAAAAAATGAAAGAATACATTGCTATATAGATTCACGTAGAGAACATTTGTTTATCCTCTGAAGGAAATGTCAAATATAATCTCAGGATAGGAATAAGGTATTGCAGGGTCACCCTCCCGAAAGAGAGTATTTTCAAGTAATATGGAAAAATGAATTTAGCAATGTCTGTGGGAGCATGACATGCTAGGTTAGGTAGCATTACAAAAAGCAATATCTATGTCAGTATTAGACATGCCATGATTGCATTTAAATAACGTTTTAACTCCTACAAATAGTATGTGGTTATCTAATGCTATATGAAAAAAAATACATTTGATCTCCATTCTTAGGGTTGGAAGATTTAGTTAGTTGGAATGTTACAGGCCTTCCCTATTGTTTTTTCCAGACGCACATGTTTTAGGCTTTTCATAGCTGCCCTTCAGACAACTCAAACAATTCAGAGGAGAATTTTGGGTTTGCCTGTGATTACAATTTGTCTCTATTCAGTTACAGATTTAGGCATCCTGATAAAACAAGCTAAATCTTCTATCTGTTTTTCAAAATACAAATAATTTGAAACACTGACTTTTCAAGCCTTCTTGGAAACCTAAATCACGCTCAACTTATTTGGAAGGTAATTTCCTTTGCTCTCATAGGAGTTATCTGCATGAATAAAAGCAGCAGAATGGGCCTTTTGGTATCAGAAAACTCTTACAAGATAAAGAAGACTGAAGAAGCTATGGCAAGCTATTATAATTCTGTGCTAATTCAATGTAGCCTTGTCAAAAGTCCTGTAACATTACGGATCTCATGGAAAGGACTGTAGTATTTCATAGACTGTCAAAGGGAGGCTTTTTTGGTTCCCCAAAACAACCTGAACAGTTCAGGAAAAATATCTGAAAACCACTGATGCTAGTGAAGTGAAAGGCGTTCAGAAAAAATCTCACAATTGACTCACCTATAAATTCAATTTTATTTTAACATTATTTACTACAGTTACTATGCTTTTTCATGATCAAAGAGCAACAGATACACTTGGTCAGTAAGAACTTTTACTTTAGATTAATGGAGACAAGAAACAAGAGTGAACAAATAAAATATATACTCAGAAAGAACAGTATTTCCTCTCTTACATGCTGCTTCACATAAAAGCAGGCTTTGAAGTCTCCAGGTGGAGTACAGTTACATAGATACTTACTCCCCAAAGCAAAAATAAATTAAAATCGCAAATTATATTAAAGTTTGATATGAGAATTTCCATGACAGCTCTTGAAAGTTGTCTCTAAATGTTCCTGCTAGATATTGCTCAGAAGCACACTAAATTTTGCTTTGGTGTTTGAAAAGGCAATGATAAAGTTATGTCCTTTGTATTAAAAAGCTTAATAAAATATATTGACCTAACTTTTTTCTGGGTTTAAGACTTATATGAAAAGTTACATATTTTCACAATGACTGCACTGGGGTGCCCTGCGTATGTAATTTAAGTATAAAAGAAACAGTATGATCTCAGAAAAACAATACACCAGAAAAGCGTTTACAATCTAGCCAATATCATCAGCTATATGCAGAAGTCATAAAGAATCCTAAGTGTTCAGCATTTTGGCACATGTGAAATGAAACAGTAAAGGGAATTAGACAAAATCTTAAACAACAGAAAAGTGGAACAAAGCAATGAGTGGTTTGGATTTCAGTTACAGAATTGTAACTATTATTTTAACTAATTTCTAATAATTACTTCTGGTGTATCTAGCAGATTCCTTCCTGAGTTCTATCTTGATACTGTAAATATGTTCACTGGAAGAACTTACTTGTGCATACAATCTGTGCATTACAAAGTCTGGAAAGATGGTTTGAAAGGCTAGAAGCACAATTAAAACATTTTTTAAAATAAAGTTTAACTCCAAGTGGTATTTGTTTATATTGTAAACAGATTAAAGTGATCTTTCAGAAAATCTCCAAGCTAAGAGATCAGAGACCAAAGGTCACAGACTGAGCTTCACATTAAGACATTTTTGGCCTGGCCCTGCTGTCTCATATAACAATGAAAGCCAGAGGAAACTCCACCAGTGCCAGTGGATTCATGTTCCTGGAAAAGTGATTTGAAAAGCGAATACAGGCCATCATTCTTTGGCACCTTTCCATATATAATTTTTACCCTAGCACTGCATGAATGATTTTATTCTAGGCTGTGGCTCAATGTTTGTTCTAGATTGAGAGATCCTCCTTCAGCCTAACAATAAATAATCACAAGATGCTCAAGAAAACAATACTATAAGAACAATTCTTTACTGGCATGACGAGTAGATGACCTGGTAGACTGAGCTAAATGAATCCTGAAAGATCTAGGCATCCTGTGAGATCCATTTAATGATGGATTTAATGAACTAAAGCTAAAACAAAGAATACCTGGCTTTCTAAAGATTAAAGCAAGGAGTTCTCTAAGTACAACACTGAGACTTACTTTGCATCCTCTTCCTTTACCTTTGCATAAATTTTGTCTGCATGGGAAACCGTATTGCTTCCTTCACGTACTGTTCCCTTTTTTGTTCTAGCTCTTTGTCCTAGATCATTTTGTAGGGAGAGCAGCCTTAACAGGTCTCTTCCACTTAATACTTAAAGACAGACTGAATAGCTGACCATGTCTTGTGAAGGCTCCCATGAGGAGCTCCACAACAAAAGTGTGATAGATCAGGCTGAACACTGGGGAAGTTTATAAGGACATAAAGAAGAAGAGAAAACAATCCATTCAGATTAACCTAATTGAACCTTACCAACTCTCTGTTTGGACAGAAAATTCTCTCAAACTCAGCACTTTATAGCTTCCAATACACCACTGTTATTCAGTTTTGCCAGGTGATTTAGTTATACAATTATATCCTTCAATACACTCAGCATACTACAAATTACTTCTCCAGTTCACTGTCCTCTGAGTTATTAAGCTGAAAGCCACAGCTAGGCTCAGTCTTGTCTATCAAGTTAAAATTTTGATATATCAGTAGAATGCACAATCAGTGGAGCTCAGCCAGCAGAAAGGCTTTTAAAAAAAGCTGGTTGTTCAAGGAGCTCAAATTCAAAAGACAAAATGGAGAAGTCAGATTTCCACAATCAGATTTCAAAACTATACACTAAATCCAGGGGAGCTATACTAATAGCTACACTTTCCTTCCCTTCACACTAATAGAGGTATGCCTCCTCGCACCTTTATTTATAAGTAAAAATTTATTTATACTCAGTCTTTACTTAGAATAAATCTTTACTCAATCCATTAGCTTTGCTTTGTAAACAAATGTAATTCATTCGGAAAAACAATAAATGAGAGCAATCATTTCTGCTCCTCTCTCCCTTCCTCACTTAAGAAGGTAGTCACAAACATGATTAAATTATAATTCTGTACAACTGGGGGAAAAATATGAATCTCCAGTGTGGGGCAGGGAATGGCAGGAACCAACAGCTGGGAATGTATAGGAACATCAGCTGCCACTGACAAAACTTTCTATCATGTAATAATCAGCTGCTCTTGTGGAGGTTCTTGTGCCTCTCAGGTCCAAATGACTGTTTTCTTCTATGTTCAATTGTCTATATCCTCTTTTCACATTCATTCTTACACCACGTAAATTCATTGGCATTTGTGAAATCACTCTCAGCTTACACTGGGTGTACTTATATTAAAATTTTAGTTTGGCTCAAGAGTGTGCTTTTGAAGTAAATCTGTTCATCCCCATGTATCACGCTTTGGTTCACATCCAAGAGCCGTAGAGTTCTTGAATGAAACTAAACTGAAAGACGTCCTACAGGAATGCACCTCCAGGACACCAGACATTGGATCCATAGTACCAGCTGTTTCTCCTTGCACATCCACTCGTATTGTATTGCACTACTTCCTAATACAGACATACCCACAGCTGTATACAAGTAGCAACAGGCCTAGAGTATCTTCTGCTTACCAAACTAATCTATTTCTCTCTTTAAAATCTTCGGACACTTATCTAAATCCTTTTCTAATAAAAGGATGTGATGAAGGGTTTGACCTCTTGATACATGAGTCAGACAGGAAGCAGCTTGGATGCGTGATGTGAGATAGCAACAGACCTTTCACCTAACTCATGGTAGCATATTTTGTAGGGAGAAAGGTGCATTTGGAGAGCAGCATGCGTAAAATGTGTATTACATCGTTGGGAAGAGCAGGGCAAAAAGTTGTGATCACTTCCCACCCCTATCAATACCTGGAATTACTTCCTCATGTCTCTCCTCTTCCTACGCATACCTTACTTCATCATCTTCTCTACTCTTATTTGTTTATAGTAGTCTTCAAAGTGAAAAAGTAGTAAGAAAAATTAGGGGAGACACCCCCTATATCACCTACTAAAGCACAGTGTCTATACTAATTTGGGGTGGGTGGGAAGGGATCTTTCCCAGCTGCTGAAATTAAGAGAATGAAGCGACCATCTTAATACAGATGTTAGTGTCTTAGACTCACAGAGAGCTATAGGTTGTGGTAGTAAGAGTTCACCTCTCCAGAATGAACATCTCCTTGCCTAGATATACTCCCTTTCCCTACAGACACAGCTCATTGCTTCTATTTCCTCTGGTCCTTCTTACTGATTTCCTCAACCTCTTTTCCAAGTTCCTCACAGCTTTATTTCACCTTCCTTTCTGTTCTCCCTTTAGATCAAAGATTGGGGTCTTACAAGTTGTTTCTGTTTTACTGTTGCTATTATTATATATTGAAGACTGTTGTTTGGGCTTTGGTATTTTGTTTGGGTTTTACACATACTGCACCCAAGCAGTATTTCATAGTCCTAACAACTGGCATGGGTGCTACAATGGATTTAGGAGTTGCACCTGAACTCTGTGCAAACTCTAACCTATTCACCATATGCCTCAAAATTTGAAGAACTACAGATTAGCAGTTTTACATCTGTTTGGCCAAATTGGCTTTTTGGCTTGGCAGTCTTCCAAGAAAGATTAAACAGTTCTGCCTTTGGTGAGTAGCTATTGCTGGAAGTATGTTTGTGAAGATCCTCAGAACACAGAGCACTCACACATCAGGACCCTGTTTATAAGCAATTTTATAAATCCTGCCTATCATGATGTTGAGGTTTTTCCTGTGAGGTTGTCTTCCGAAGTACGCAAACAAAAATCTCAGAACTTGGACAAAATTAAACATCCTGTTGTAACAATGATCTTTCATGGCCAATTTCATAACCCTGAACTTGTGTCAGGACCCTGAGTGTGCTGTTATGCCTTAACAGCCCTGACCAGCCCCACGGGGGCCTCCACCCACACCCTCTGCTCATGGGCCCAGGAACCCCATTTCAGCTCGGGCCCAGGGCCTTCAGTCCCTTCCTGAGCTATTTTGTAGGTTTGCCTGTGTCCAGCTCTGTCACAGCCTTGCCTGTGCCTAGCCACAGATCCCACTGATCCAGACTCTGACCTGCGGACTTGTGGAGGGTCATGACAGGGTTAAGTTGGAGGGAAGTTGCAAGTAGCAAGCCGTGGGAAAAGGGGAATGGGGGAACTGTTACAGGCTCGGACAAGGAGTCTCAACAGGAGCCTCAGATAAACATACCCAAGGACACCGGTGCAGCTGGGAATGATACATCCTGAGAAAGTACAGATAAACCAGCAGAAGCCAGTGGGAATCAAGGTTAAGAACAAGACAGCTTTTCTCTAACTAGGAAGCAAGTAGCAAAGTACAAGGCATGATCACTGTGTGCGTGATCGGTGTAATGATTGGCTACCTGTGACATAATCAGCATGATGATTGGCTTAGCAAAGTGTATCTGTAAAACTGCTGAAGCAGCTAACTTCTTAGTATAAATATGCTCAGAAACAAACAATAAAGGTCTCAAGATGCACCACTTCTTGAGTCCGTGCCATCATTCGCTACACGGACTGACTTTTTGGCCTGCTCTCTGTCCTGCTTCCTCACTATGGACTTGCCAGGCCATCACTGGACTGTGTCTGAACCCTGGTCACTATCATCGGACCTGATCCCAACTCATGTTCCTGGCTTGACCTCAGACCTGCCTCATCACCATGAACTTGTCTGATGATCTGCACTTAGCTGAATTTTTCTGCCATCTCTGGGCCTGCACTGCTCACCTTGCTTGGGTACTGCAGGACTAAACCCTGGCTGGCAAGGCCTTTGCCCTGTCAGCTGTGTTACTGCACTCATCTCCTGGCTCCCCAAACCTTAGGGAGCAGTCACAGAATCACAGAATGGTTGAGGTTGGAAGGGACCTCAGGAGATCGTCTAAGTCCAACCCCTCTGCTCAAGCAGAGCCACCTAGAGCACATTGCACAGGATCATGTCCAGGTGGGTTTTGAATATCTCCAGAGAAGGAGACTCCACAACCTCTCTGGGCAACCTGTTCCAGTGCTCTGTCACCCTCACAGTGAAGAAGTTTTTCCTCACGTTCAGATGGAAGTGTCTGTGTTTCAGTTTGTGCCCTTTGCCTCTTGTCCTGTCGCTGGGCACAGACTGAAAATAGTCTGGCCTCATCCTCTTGACACCTTCCCTTCAGATATCCGTATACATTGATAAGATCCCCTCTCAGCCTTCTCTTCTCCAGGCTAAACAGGCCCAGCTCTCTCAGCCTTTCCTCATAGGGGAGATGCTCCAGTCCCCTATTCATCTTCATAGCCCTACACTGGACTCTCTCCAGTAGTGCCATGTCTCTTTTGTACTGGGAAGTCTGGAACTGGACACAGTCAGCCCTTGCTGCTCCTTGACAACTTGAATGTGCTAACAAGAAAGGGGAAAAGAAGGATATAGCTGTCAGTAGGAGAAGACAAACCTGTTTTCCTCATAGGTTCTAGAAAATAGCTCTCTCCTCACTCTCTCCTGAGAGGAAAAATAACCTGCCCTACTGTTCCTAGGGCTCACCGTGCATCTGTATGATGCTGAAGCAGGTTATTGAGAGGGATCCTTGAAGAGGAACAGGTGCTACAAAGGTATCATTAAGGATGAAGAAGGCAGATGGGAGTAAAGAAATTCACTGTGAGATAGCAGCCTGCTGGGAAGAATATTGGAAGAAGTCCTTTTTCTTCCAAGGCAGCTGGCTTCAGCAGGGGTCTTCTCCATAGAGAGCAGTGGAAATGCCAAAGAAAACAGGAAAAGATGCCTGATGCAGGATCTCAGGTGCTTCAACTCAGGCAAGATCCTAGGCATTGAGATGCAGGTCATCTCTCTCATAGCTACACTCCTAGGCCGCCTGCACACTTTTCACACCTGAATCAAGAATTCAAGCTTTTCTTAAAAGCAATAAAGAAACTTTTAACAAAGACAGAATTTTGGTGTCAAGAATCTGCAAATATAGAATTAACCCAGATATGTGTTTATATTTAATGCAACCCTGAATAAACTGAACTCCACTGAAGGAATCACAGACACTATTGTCTTTAATATTTGGATGTAAGTATTTCATAAGCTGTCATGCATGAGCATATCTTTGTCACTTTTGGGACTTTTCTGCTCTTGATTCATTGTTAAATTGAAATTCTAGGAGAAAAAGAGAAGAGAAGCATATGAATTCACACCATAAACTTCTTTCTTGAGCTAGCAAATTCCAAAGCTCTGAAATTCTGCCACTTGGAGCAGACAGAATTGCAAAGGATAAAAAGATAAACATATAAGACCATGAGAAACAAATGTAAAGGAAGAGAGAAACTGAGAAAAAGAGATGTTAATTCTGACTAAAGAGCTTGTCATCAAGTTAGATACCTGGCTAGAAGTAATCTAAGACACTTTTTTATGTTGCTAAATTGGAAACGTGAAATTTCCTGTGCTGGACAGTGTTTCCCTAACACTACAGTGAGGTAGAGACTTTATTTTTGAAGGCAGTGTGTTTACACTGAGTCATCCATCCATCCTGATGTCCTTGGTTTTCTTGGAGCTTTTTTTTATCTGAAGCCTTGTTTTCCTTTAATTTGCTTCAAGTGTCAGATATGATTTCGAACTAACTTCAAGGATCTTAAAAAATGCTCCAGGCTCAGCCTGAGTAGAGGTTAGAATTAGAGGTTGATTCTGAGCAGTGGCAGAGAGATCCAAGTGGTGAAATCTCCAGGCTGAGTCATAACTCCAGTATGAGCTCAGCTCCAACTTGAATGTTTGATGCTCGTGATTAAAGACAATGTGACTAGCCTTGCCCTTCTAGCAGCTTCAGCTTTTAGAGTGGTTTCAGTCATTTGCTGTCACACTGACAGTACACCTTTGTTTAGGGATACTGCAAGCATCAGCATAGAGCCATGCTTAAGCTCATACACCAAATGCACCTTGAATTCCATTGACAAAGTAAAGCCAGTAAGAGAGCAAGAAAACCTTCTGTACGTGGCTAGTCTTGTCTGGGTAGTACTGAGACCAAATGAGGCCAACAGCTAGTTATAGCTCACTAGCAACACTTTCACTTAGCCCACTTTCTCCACTTTAGCCCACTTTCTTTTGTATTAAAAAATAATATAGAAGTTCCTTCCATCTTACTGCTCCCAAACATGCTATGATCACTCTGTGGCATTCTCCCTTTATCTTGAGGGTCCTGCTAACTCTATTCTGATCTTCCAGTAGGCTGTCTACAGCTCTCTTTTGCAGAAAGGCTCACCTGTTTCTTTTAAGACCTCATTCAATCCCACGAGCATGCCTTTCTGTGACCTTTTATAACTAGCTTCCAGTTTGCTCCCAGCTTGATTAATTTTGTCTGCACATACTTCTCTCTTATACAATCTACTTGGCCTTGTCCTCTATTTACCTTTGTCTCTCTCTTCAGCTCTCAGTATCCTGCTTTCTATTTATTCTCTTTCAAAAGCAGTAAGGCTCTCCTTTCTGTGTTCCAAACATTCTTCTTTCCACTTTCAAATACAGCCTTCCTCTGTCCGTTTTCACAAACCCTTACTCTAATAGGTTTTGCCAACAGTGCTTCTGACTTTCTTTTTTCCCCCAAGAGTTACTCTGTAAAATTCCTTAGCAGAGAAACCTCAAGGATGTCTGCAATGCTAAAATGAGAAGGAGCAAACCGGTGCTTGAACCC
This sequence comes from Apteryx mantelli, assembly GCF_036417845.1. NCBI lineage: Eukaryota > Metazoa > Chordata > Aves > Apterygiformes > Apterygidae > Apteryx > Apteryx mantelli. Next base: position 50,506,290 of record NC_089980.1, on the reverse strand, counting down.
TGATTGTCTATACTGCTTCACTGCCATTTCTCTCTTAGGCTTTATTCTTAACAGCTCAAACTAGTTTTCTCTAAAGCAGCATCCCTACCTGACTTGGGAATAATTCATATCAGGGATCACACTGAATAGAGTGAATATGAGACTGCATCATTTTTGGCTCTCTCCACAGTATACAATCCTCCAACACCATACCATCTTCAGCAATCACATACATGTTGCACCTCAGGGCATGCCATACACATCATCTGTACTAGGTGATAAAAAACATTTTGGTGAACTGCAGCACATTATTTAAAACACTGTGAACACAAAAAACACAAAAGATAAAAAGTAATCGTGTCTCAGGACCAAAGGAATACTATATAGGAGACCTAGCGCCAAGTGTGGACACAGTTGCTCTGCTCTAGAAGGAACCAGCCTGAAGCAATGGGGACACAAGCCAGTCCACGCTATTTGGCTTTAGCGACAGGAATCTTTCCCTGCCACCCTTTTATTTCACAGTGCTAACCTATTCATTTTTTCACCACGGAATGAAGTAGGCACATATGACACAGTGCTTTATAAACATTATCTAATAAACCATGCTGGTATCTTCTCCATCATCACAGCTGTGGCACTCCAAAGCTTCAACTTATACTCAAGATACCTCCTGCTTTTATTCAGCACTTTTGTTATTAATATTGGCCATTCATACTCACGTATGCATGCACAGCACTTGGGTGGAAGAAGGAGGGTGCTGGGTTTTTCAGCAGCCTAGTTTCCGGTCAAACACAGAAAATATCCACTTGCTCCTGCAGCTAAAGAAAACAGTGGCATCCTTGTCTGGATGCTACTGCTTCATCCCAGAATCCACAAGACTTCTCTCTCCTGTTCCTGTTAGGTCATTTTTCTTACTTTAAGATCCACAGAATATTAAAGGACTGTCCAACTTAATACAATCTGGATTCCAGATTGTATTCTAGTAGTTCAGTCATTGGCCAGATGGCAAATAAATCTTTAGAGGTTATATACTAGTAATGCTAGAAGAAGAGGACCCAGATGGAATCATCTTGCTGGCCTCCAGTTGGACAGTCCTGGCTTACAGGATCATAACAACTACATTAGGGCAAAATCAGTCTTCTCTGTTTTTTACTAAAATCAGTGACATTCTCTTCAGCAGGAGAGAACAACTGTCAGGCATAGTTTGAAGGGAAAAAAAATGTATTTTTTAGACCAGCTGATACAGTTGAAAAAAACGGACAAGCATTTGGGCACATATTTTTTTTTCAGGTCAGAAAACAGAAGCAACAAACTTTAAACAGGTTGTGAAAAATTGCTCTGCATTTTATTTAATTATGTTCACCAAGCTGCAAAAAAAGAGGTGGGGATTAGTACTTGTAAGACAGGGTGGTACGTTAGCAAAGGGGGAGGAGAGAAGTTCAATAGCTCCTGAGCTCCTGGGAGAATACAGAAAGAGAGGTAATTATCACCTACAGAGCAATGAGGCATGAGTGTTGTTTTGTATGAAGAAAATTATAAAACCCTCAGAGTCCATGATTTTTAGCATCTAAAAATTATAAACTTCAGCACTTAGGCTTGCCTTTTTAAGGTATTTTGTAAGTTTTCTTTCAGGTCAAAGATGTAATGGTTGTTTTGTGAATGCTACTTTCTATTGGTAACAGAACTTCTCTAACATAGCTTATTAATATGCCTTGCATGAAGTCTGTGCAAAGCTTCCAGCCAGGTGGAAGTTATGAATCTAATAAGCTGTATGTATATTGAATATTCTGCTGGATATATGATTGATAAAGTTTACTGTACATTCAAAGGGTGGAAAACAGGAGAAAACAGCCTGAAACCAGGAATGTAAACAAATGAAGAAATATTAAGAAAGGCTAGGAAGAGAGGAACAGCCTGTTCCTAGAGAATGGTGGCAAGGGGAGGAGAATCCTACCTCCTGCACTCTCCAATCAGAGGAGGAAAAAAAGCAGAAAAAGAAAGTAAGTCTAACCTAGGGAAGAGACGAGATAGTCAAACTCCTGGTCTATAAATGATCTTGAAGGTCATGGGTACATTAGACAAGTGGAACAAGAGACAATTCAAGGAAAAGTCCAAGGCAGAAAAGCCCAAGAAAAGGAGGGTAGGTTGCAGCCTTGCAAGCTAACAGCTAAGGAAGATTCCTCTTGTTAAATATAATCCAGATAACATGCTTTGTTGCTTTGTCTTTTCACAACAAATATTGCAAGTTGGCAGTCATCTTTTAACCTTGCCTAATAATAATCATGATCTCTACATAAACTGAGAAATATCAGATACTCTGCTCCTTTGGGAGTAATGAATCACAGCTCTTAGAGTGGTTTGTTACTCAGAAATGTGTTACAGCATTCCCTAATGTTAAAGCTACTGCAAAGGTCAGCTTGGGGCTTGGCAATATGAAGAGCTACACTTAAGGAAAGAAATTTTCAAGAGCACCCATTAAGCACTACCTCCAGCAGGAGCGTGAAGCAGCACATGACTTGGAAAACACCCCATTGTCACATGAGGCCAAGGAAAAAAAGGAGCAACTTCATTATTCTAGTGAGACTGGACAGTTTGTAGCCCACACACACTAATGGAAATGCACTGCAAAAAAGAATTTTTTCTTCCTAAGTAGTCTATCAGATTACATTGAAATGTTTGCATTATGGACACTATATTGCTCACCATTTGCTCATGTTTTTGTAAATCATTACTTGTTTGTTTTTTTAATCTTTCATTATAAGGCAGGTCACAGAGTAAGTATCTCATTATATCAGTAGTACAGGAATATAATAAGCTAGTGGGGACTGAATTTAAATGGGTAACAAAACAGACAGTGGGCTTAATTTGCAGCAGCATCTAAGCCCCAGTTTAAGCTTTCTGAGAACACAGTGCCCATTATAAACAGGTAGGCAGGTCTCTCCTCCCTCTTTTCTGTCCACACCAGAAATCAGAATTGATATAGCTTCCTTAGGTTTCCCTCCAAATACTGCTTCTAAAGGAACTCTGCTCTTGAGGCTAGGAAACAGGCTAATTACAGAGAATGGTCCAGGGGGCTACAAAAGCCCACATGAATTGGATACAATGTTGCATGTACATGAGGGGAAAAGTGGCCCTTTGTTAGTACTCCCACCAAAAGTACCCTGGATATCACATAGCTTGGGGAAACCCAATTGCTGTACTAGCCCAATGAGTTCAAACCTGATTACTGCTGTTCTTATTGCCTGTGAAATTGTCAACAAGCAATTTTTTCATCCAAGATGATACTGAATTTGGAATAAAAAAATAAGAGGGAGAGAGAGAGAGGGAGGAATTAGACTAATCAAAATAACATCCTTATTATGATGAGCTTAATAAGCCAGAAACTCGTCTTAATTAATTAGCTTTAGCTCAGATTCTAAAAAAAGGATCTGGATTTTAAATGGGACCTCAGATTAACTAATTAGTTAATGTTTGCAAAGTGTGGTGAATATATGGAGGGAGGGAGAGTTTGTTCTGTAGTTGAGGATCTGCACTTGGAGTTAGTGTGGGGGAGTGTGGTCTCACAGCTGAAAGGCCATGTCTGGAGTCTAGGCTAGCATCTAGGAGAGAGTATAGCCTACTGGTTATAGTCAGCTATTACCAAAACTTCTTGGTTCTGAGCTGAGCTATGCTACTGACTTACTGTGAATGGGAGCAAGTCCATTTTGTTCCTCTGAAAAACAATGATAGTCAAACTATTTTGGTTGGGCTGCAAGGATCAGTTAGTTGATGGGTGTGATGCTCCTGAAAGGCCATGGAGCAATATTAATTGTGAACTGAATCTCTTTAGATCAATTGCAATCAAATGCAGTCCTAGGGAGTGTGCTGGTGGGACAGGGGGAGAGAGGAACTAGAGATGTCTGTGGCTTTCACAATGCCCTGTGAATGAATGAATGCAGCTACGTTATGTGTCTGCTTTGTTGGCAGAGCAAACTCACTTGCAGATGTGCAACTGAGGTGAAGTGACTGCAGTAAACAGTGAGGGTCAGACGAGATGAGGAATATAAAAGATTAAGGGGCACCTCTTAATGAGAGCTGAAAAGCACAAGGGACTGAAAAAAGAAGGAAGGCACAAGGCTGGCTGTGACACAGGAAAGGGCAAAGCAGGGAGCATGTACTTAATATTAGTATTATAATTAATCTTAACTTCCTTCCTTGGCAAATAACAACACATTCAAAGAAATTGTATTCTCTCTGAGGACTATTCAGAAATAGGCAGGGAAGGGAAATTCATGGCATACATTGTTGTTATGGAGTAATCTTTGAGCACTCATGACAGACGGCAGAAACAATTCTCTTCTTGATGTTCCCTTTTAAACTAAAGACATTAAAAAAAGTAGGCGTGTTCACATGCCATTAAGTTGGTTCCTTCTCACAGCTGAAAATAAGATGACACACTGTATTTTATACAAAAAATTGTGGCTCGTTGTCTTAGTTGCCTCTTCTTTTGGGGATTTGCCTCTCTATCCATTCCAGGGAAACTGACTCACTGTTGACTCCTCAGGACTGACCGTTCCCTCATGGGCCAGGATTCACACTGACAGCCTCACAGGCTGCCCCTCTGCCCAGTTGGGGACCTTTACTCCTCCATTAGTTTCATGTACAGACAAAGTTCAAAACTAGCTAGGTCTCTCAGGTTCCTTCATGAAATTACCAAGCATAACATGAGGTACTAACGCCAAAAAAGCATGCTGTGGTGTTCAACTGTCAGTAGCCTGAATCCAAAGAATTCAAGCCTCAGCTCCCTTTCATAGCCATTTACTCACTTCCTTATATAGAATATCATGCATTTCTCTATCAAGCATCTTATTTTCTACTATAAGTTTAAAATCATTTTCTAATTAATCATTTTGTTCATGCAGTTATATATGCATTCAAGCTCCAATCCTTGTTAGGGCCATGCCTTCACTTCCTGATATACATGGAGAGAGAGTGAGAGAGAGAGAGCGAGAGAGAGAGATTGAGATTTATTTAAATGTCACATTGAGGCATTTTCTCAAGCTAAAGGTACAAGACCAGAGATATCCTATGCAGACAGTCATTATTTGTCTGATGACTTACAGACATCCCACTTTTTGACTGTTATCTAGCTGCTGATCAATCCTACCCGCCCAGACACCCCTCCCTTCAGTTGCATAGCTATGCTACTCAGACTTCCTGCTTTTTCTAAGCTTGCTCAGAACACGATTGACCCATATAGCTTAAAAGCATCAGTGGAAAAAGCACTACTGTCTAACCAGTTGATAACTAATGCATTCAATCACTAATACTGATAGACGGTATGCACTCCAACTTCTCCTTGGCTATTCACTAACCATTGGCTAAATGGTTAACTTTAGTCATCTTTAGGAGAAATATGAACTAATAAAATGAAACAGACTCTAAAGCTTATGAAATAATATCTTAACTTGAACAGAAAATATCAAATTAAAAAGTAAATACATAAACTGAAAATAGCACTAATTAACACCTGTAACCCTGATAAGATGACCTTGACTGGTAAAGGCAGACTAGACCTGAGAACCCAATCTGGAGTGAGAGAAACAACAAGTTCTGCACTCACAAAGCTCAATGTCTTGTGGGCTTCCTTTCTTTTTATCTTTTACAAATACAACATTCTTATTATTTTTTTTAACCATTGATGTTACATCCAGCAGGAATCTTAATGTGATTTGGCTCCTGTCTTTGGATCAGTTGTAATAATATGATTTATGTTCTCAGGATTTTATGATCTTATTACTTTTACATGCATCAGGTTTAGTCATTTAGTAGTCAGCTGACCTCCAATTTTAAAAATGGTATTTTATCCAAACAGTGCAATATTAGCTACTTATAAACAGTCTTCTGCCTTATTTTATATAATTTTGCATAAAATTATTGCTTGTTAAAATTATTTTTCTTATTTTTATTATAACTGTAATTAAAATATTCCCTAAACACTGCTGGTTTGATATTTGCCAGGCACTGCTTCTCAGTCAGGCCTAAGGCCTAGATATGGAGTCTACGTCCTTACCTCTGTCACACTAAAGACAGTGTGTGTAGTTAGCACAACAGTATAAAAAAATATATACACATACGGAGCTATGCAGTGAGAAATGTTTGTATGAAGAGCTTAAATATCAGATGCCATGTTTTTTATTACCTCCAGTGTTACAAACAAGCACTGTACAGAACACTGTTCTGTGAAAAATGGCTGAGGTATACCATAAAAAAATTATGTTCATGAGATAAATCTTGGCCATTACACATTCTGCATCAATCTGTAAAACCTACACGCACATAAAATTGTCATGGTCTAATCAGATAAAACTTCAATTCTTTGGTATTGCTTGATTTTAAAGTAATTTTTATATGAATCCTGTTATTTCCTCAAAATAAACAGAAGAGTGATCTTTGAAGGATAATTAGGAACTTTCTCCTTTTGGCATTAAAATGGTTTAAAGTTTAACTTGTTTGGTGCTAATATCTAATAAGCCCAAGAACTGCGGAAGAATTCACTATATATAGCTGCAGATACAGATAAATTTTCACTGTTTGTTATAAGTTTGTCCCATATATTATCCAATTAATAAGCTGATTCCTTGAAGTGGCAGTGTGTTTTGTTCTTTGGCATATGCAACACATGGATATTCACAAATCTGCAATGGGCTTCATTCTTCATTAATATATTTTTGACTTATCTTCAGCCACATTTGATTATCTACTTCAGCAAGAGCCAAGATTTTTAGTTCTGGTTATGAATGTATTTTTCTTGACAGCTATAGGGACCTGACAAGTATTTTTTTAAAACAGTGCTCCCTAACTACCAAAAGCAAATATTAATTTAACATGTATCTATAAGATTAAGAATTTTCTTATAAATTCCATCTCACCAGATCATTAGTCTCCACTAATAACTAACATACTGCCAATAACATGTCATTAGTAGCATCCTGTTAGTAACAACAGCTGTGGCTGATGCTGTGATTCTGTTTCCTATCAGTTTCTTACTGGTTAATTAGAGGGGCTATCATATCAGCACAGAAGATGCTATGCAAAGTTTGAGTCTTAATGTACAAAACACTAGAATGGTGGTGTGACTGGATGAACCATTAGTTCCCTTAATGCACTTCCTTACTCAGAGTTGAGCTTCAGAATTGTACTTTCCATTTGCAGTAACTGATCACTGAATTTACCTTCTTTTGTACAAAAGTAAAGGGATTTTTACATAATAAAATATTGTCATCTTCTACAGTATAATTCAAAGAGTGGATTTTAAATTTAATCCTTAACATTTTTATTTCACGTTAGCACTCCTCAACTGATTTTTTTCCACTTCTTTAATCAATTTTTTAAAATCATTTTGCATACTCTGTTAAAGGCAATATGTATATACAGCCTGTCCTTCCAGTGCACCTTTATATTCATATTTTTCAAATGACCCATAACATCAGTTAAGGATGCCAAACAATTCAGCAAGGCACTCTTACAGTGAAGTCTGCACTCTGCTTGTAATAACATGCCTGTCTCTTGTAAGAACTGTCAAAAATAGTACTTTTCATTTGGACATTTGTTTCATTTCACAGCGAAGCAACAATTTAACATTTCACATGCAGCCATTCAAGGAATCCTCAGATTCCCTGACTTCCATTCCCCTACCTTAACTATTAGTCATATGCTTCACTACAAAACAACTATCCTACAAACTATTCCAAAACAATACACCTTGATAATGATAGAGTGAGCTACAGTTCTAAAATCTGTCAGGATGCTTCACTAGTACAGACACGTGCCCCATATTTTTGCTTTCATTGGCATATACCCTGTCAGTACTCAGACATCTTAGTTTACACAAATAATAAAAATTATTCTGCTCCATACTAGCTTTGATCTGATCAGATATCATATACTTTCATGGTTCTTTAGTAAAATACTAATCCAAGGAGCTCTTCAATCACATCAAAGTATTCATTTTCTGAGTAAGGAAGACAGTCAACTTAAAAACAGAACTAATGTCAGTAGATTCATCTGTAACCAAAGTGCTTGTACTTAAACCCTTTAATTTGATCAGACAGTTTTTGTTAAGCCATCTTTGCTCTTCAAAACTGTATTTTGTGACAGAAATTTGTAGTTACATTTAGGTTGGCCTCAGCTATCCTCCAATTTTTCTTCTGTTCTCTGGAAGTCTGGTTTAATAGTCTCAAACCATCTGAAAGGGTTGCTTTTTGTCAGGAAGGGCAGGGACATTTTGGCACTACTGAGGAGGCATCCATCTGCACCTACACTACTACATTCTGCTACTTAAAGACTAGCAGAAGGTGTCTGGCCAGGAGCACAAACAAAGGAAACATGGACGTGCTCAGCAATGCAAATACAACCTAGTCCAGCAACAGGCTGGAAACGTTCTTCTGACAAAAAGAGGTAGCTGGGTTCCAGCATAGAAGGGTTATTTTGTCTGTTTTTTTTTACAAGTATAGTTCTGAGGAAGATCATTCCTGACTGGATACCTATTGTTCACAGAAAAATGACTAAATTTCAAAACATTTGCAGTATTTTTCTTGCTATTTCTCTGTCTGCTGAAAGCCATCATGCTGATGTTGTCATCCTAACTCAAATGAAAGCTGCAAGCACAAAGACACCAAAACCTTCCATGTCACTACCTGTCTGTGATCTGCTGGATGCCTAAAAGTAGAGGAGAGATGGAAGACCACTATCTTGTCAGAGTGCTTCTACCAGCACTCATCTGACATAAATATTTGCACTGCTTTCATGGGTAGAAAGATTAAACTCTACAAGGATTTTGGTGGATGGCCAGACATACATATGGTAATACACATGCAACGGGGCACTACTTGACCTAGAACTGGTCACCCAGGACTCTGTGACTATACCTCACCTCACCTTGCACATGATTTCCATGCAGAACCCTATTTGCTCACTGTATTAGTCACTCAAGATAATTATAAGGATTCAGACAAACCTGTCCCTGTCCCTAATATGCGAGCTGATTAGAGCAAAGGTCACAGTCTATAAGGGCCTGCTTTTATCCATTTACTAACCTTCTGTTTGTGGTTAGCTTAAGTCCAATAGCATAAAAGCTTCTCTCTCTCTTTCTCATTCTCTAAAAAGCCCCTGAGCCAAACAACAGCAACAACCACCCTGAAAACATTAATTAATACATGTTTAACTGTATTCTGTCACCATATCAATATCTAATCCTTTTGAATCTTTTGAACCTCTTGTCTTCAATGATATATTCTTAGTAGGACTTCCAGATATTCACTATCTATTGAATTATGCAGGGAACTCCTTGTAGCAGGTTTAAGACTTTTGCTGCTCAGTTTCATTGAAATGAAGAAAATTTCATTTTCCTCCTACAAAATGCTATTTTACAATATTCATTATTATTGGTTCTTAGAATGTATTTCCTTTATTAATCATTCTCCAAACTAAACTGCTTCAATTTTTTTATGTCCCAGTACAAAAATAAAACTTCTATTACATTTTGCCTGTTAATAAACCTCATTTCTGAAAACTTCACACAATAATCCAGATGAAAGCACACACAACTTCTTACGTAGAATTACTAATTAATTAATTTCAGGATTATTTCTATTTCATTCTTAAAATGTTTTTGCTTCAATGACTGCTGCTGCATGTCACTAGAGGTTTTCATTGAGTTGATGACAATGATTCCTGTGTCTATACTTCCAATACATTGTCATTTAGAACTTAACAATGCCTAGAAATAGCATCTAACAATGCATTAGTTTGGGTTCATCAGCAATGAATTTCACCTTTTATCATGTCGCCAATATATCTAGCTTTTCTGTTCAACATCTTTAGACCTCACTAACCTAACTACTCTTCTGTCCTTCAAAGCTAAGAACAACTTGACTCACCTGAGAAAACCAGGATCACTGAAATGGTAATGTATAATAGAGCTGGGGAACAAAGAAAACAAATTCTAATGATTTCAGTATCTTTTCCTTGAAATTTCCACCTTCTTATATTTTTTGTTTTGTATTCGAGCTATGTTCTGGCAATATACTTCAGTGGCATGTACTAGAAAGGAAGATTATTCCGTATTCACAGAAAATAGAAATTTAGAAGTCATAATCATGATGATTCACACTAGAAGCCTCAGCCAGCTAGCGTTAGGAGAAAGTACAGCAACATCAGGCATCCTTATTGTTCCATGACCATAAAATGAAACACATATAGTAGCTTGACATGAGAGTATGACATAGAAGTTTGACTGTCTCCTAGTGTGGAGGGAGATGAGGATGAGTACTTCTTCTGCTGGCCCATTCTCCTAGTTATGGTGAAGGCAAATCTGTAACAGGTACCTGAAGAGTGAAAGGCTCAAATTAGCCCAAAGGCTACAAATTCACAGATCCCTAGTTCCACAAGACAGTCAGAGAGAGTGTTTTAAATACTCACAAAAGGAAAAAGCTCCTTCCCCACAGCCCCCACCAAAGATCCAGGAGAGGGACCAGCCTTCTGGGGGCACCCCCATTACTCTTTTTCTCTCCTTCTAATCTTCATCCTTTCCTCCTAGAATAAGTTCCTCAATTCCTCTCCATTTACTGCCAGTATGTCCACTTAGTTCTTTGCCACAGCATGCTGTACCCTCACTTACACTCTCTTTTTTCTCAGTTCACAATGAAAATATTTGCATGCATCCTTTATTTACTTTTCTAAAAAAGACACATTGCCCTATCTTTCCTTTAATGCGTGTCATCACTTTGTTGTCATGTGGCCCCCAGTAACAGCTAGAAGACACAAAGAAACTTGCAAACACAGAACAAAGACAAACATACTACAGATGAATGATGGATTCTTTCCTAAGGTTATCTCCTTTTCAACAATTTTAGGTGTTGTTTGGAATTAGAAGAATTTTACAAATCGAGAAAAATATGTTGATTTTTAAATTGGCAATGCCCCTTTAAGTGATTCTAGGTTTTCTTTAAAAGACAGAAAAAATTTAGATAAAATGCTGCTAGTGTGAGGTATACTGTCAGGGGACATGACAGTGATAGGTTTCAAAGACAGAGCTCAAATAAAGAGTTTTGATGAAGCACAGCACATTTGCTTTGTTTCTGCCTAATTTGATTCAACAGGGGTTATAAATATGACTCTTGCTATCTGCATCCAGAGAAAAAGAGCGTAGCAATCTTTTCTCTCACAAAATAAAACTGAGCTGAGCCTGTATTTCTGACCAGATTTGGAAGTTTTGATAACTGCCTATTTTTGATCTGAAACATGCCTGTCAACCCTACATTTAGATCAATTTCATCACATTTTAGTTTGGTGTGATAAGCATAAAATATTTTTTAGGAGAAATAGAAAGTTCAAAGCAGTTTCTGCTTTTATCACAGGTGGGCAGGTGGTACCTAGTCTCCCAAATGTTTTGTCCACAAAACAACCACACATAATTTTTTAAATGTCTCTTCAGGAGAAACTCAAGGACAAAACAACAAAAGAACAGGAAGTCAATACATATGATCAATGCTGTCCGATGCAGAGCAAAGATTTGTACAGGCTAAAGGCTGTAGAATTGTGTTTTTTCCCCTGACACAGAAAGGTGTTATCTCCTGTCTCCCACAATACAAGCTTGGTTTAGGGAGCGAAGAATTCATTCTCACTAGCAGTCTTGTTGCGGGAAGGTTTTCATCAATTCTCAAGATGATGTCTGGGCAAGAGTAATAAAGATGTATGTTTCAGTCCGGATGATTCTTCTTTCTTCCCAAGGAGATGTAAAAAGCTATAATCTACATATAGCTAATATTGTCTTTTCAATCCTTTTCCTTGCTCCTTATCCTAGTAAGAGACAATGTGAAGTTTTAAATTCTTGCCCAAGCTGCAATTTAAAATACAGATTGTAAGAGTTTTGGAGGAGAAAAAAAAGCAGCCAATGAATTTTTAAAAAATCTACTGAAAATACCTCCTTCAGCCTGAGGGGTTTACCAAAATTAGCTATCATTGTTTATTACTGACATTACTAACTAACTATTGATTTAAAGAAAATCTATGTAGGTAGTAAAAACAATACCCTTGGCAGACTTGTCAGATATTACAAACAGCAAAAAAGGAGCAGTGTTCACAGACCATCCATAAGCTGAAATTTGTTCACATATACTATTCATTTGTGGAAACACAAATGAGTAGGGTTGTGAAAAACATAAAGAAGGCTAAAGTTATCTTTAATTATACCTGGCAGTGGTGAGGGCTACCTTTATGAATCCCCTCCTCTCCCCCCCCCCCCACTTTTCAATGTTTGCTTCATTTTGTTCTCTTCATTTTGAAGATTTCAGAGGCTTCCTGAGCTAATGCCGTGCATGATTTTTGCAAAAGGCCCTTTTCACTTCTCAGCAGGAAGCTAACAACTGCTGACTACCTATAACCTGTTTTTATTTTCAGGGAATTTATGGCTCTCAAAAACTACCGGGGTAGAGCCCTGAAGCTTGAACTTCTCTGTTTATCCATGGAAGACAGAAGACACAGCGGCCACATAAATTTCCCCCACAGGTCCTGTGCTTGAGGGTTCAGTGCAGGAATGATGGCATTTTACACTCTATACTACTTGGTCCTCTGCTGAGGCTGCCAAAAAGCTTGCTAATTATTGCTACATGGTGAGAGGATCACTTTTCCACTAGAAACAGGCAGGTAAAGATCATTTCATACAGTCCAACATGGCCTCTAGAAGACTATGCTGATATCAAATTGAATATTTCTATATCAACTCCACCTCCTAGAGGAGCAAATGATAAAAAAACAAATTTTCTCTTCATGTTCCTACATATATGGCTATTTAATATAGCCAGTATGACTCTATAAGCTAACACTTAGCTCCAAAAGAAATTAAGAAATCAGAAGGTTCACTTTGAGTTTACTATGACAAAAGAAGTAGTGAAAAAAACAGTATTGTTCAGAGAATTCCAAAAGGTGGTTGGCAGCAAGAAGAATGTCCTTGTGAAGGCGCAAAGCAAGGACAAAAATTCCCCTTACCACTTCATTCATGTATAGAAGCAATTCATGGATGAAAATAGAAACTGAGACTAACTGCAAACTTCCTCTGAATTCTCCAGGCTGGATACTTAAACTCACCTGAACAACCCTGCAGCTTCACATTACCTACTGGGATCAATCCTACTGGGAAACCACTTTCATGGGTTTGTTTCAGCCTTCCAATGGACAACTAAAGCTTGCAAAGCTCTCTGAGAAACCTCTTCAGATGTTGGGGCTGTGGGAGCTCAGATGGTTGACAGCAATGGTGGAGGTTCTCTGCAATAATTCACACCGGCTTCACCCACTGGTTTGGGGAGAGAAACTGTCGAAAACTAGCCTGTCACTTTGTCCTGCTATCTCTAGATCCTCAGCCCCCCTGAAGAAAGACAAAGAAAGAAACATGTGGAAGTGGTCATCTTTTTTTACTCACAAGAGAGAGAGTTCTCCCAAGGGTCCTCCAGCTATACAGAAGCATCCACAGCAGATGAACAAAATGGCAGAAGGAATTTAAAAGCAGATATACAGAAGAGGGAATACGGTCTTCTTGATATTAATCAACTGCCTCATGCTTAGGAGGTGGGGCCTGAATAAGAAAGGCCTATAACTACATCTACTGATGGATATACACTTTTTTACTTCATTGTTTGTGCATTATACACCTCTTTCTGTACTGTTAATTGCAGCACTGGGCTCTCATGTAAGGTGAAATGAGGTTTCTTTGTTAGAAGTTATGCTACAGAAGGTAGGGGAAAATAATGGTCACAGAAGCTTGTTTCAGTATTGGAGAAAAAGCAAATTTAAAATGAAATTAGTATAGCAATAACACACATTGTGCCAGCTGCAGAGCTTCATTTGCTAAGATGCCTGATTCAGCCACCTACAAGTAATATTCGTATCAAATTCAGATTGGCTTATCAGCAAGACAGTGTTTGAAATACTACCCATCCTCATAGTACAGTTTGACATTGCTTTAGCTCATAAACCTAGGTCTTAGATAAAGAGGAATGTTTCACTACTGCTAATGAACTAAAGTAACTAAAATGAACTAAAAAACTTTATGCCACAAAAGGCATCAAAATGTAAAGGCAATAAGAAATTATTAATATAATTCCTAAGCAGAGACAAAGTGTATGTCACACTACGAAGGTTTGATAGTAACACCTGAGACAGTAACGTAATAAAAAAAACCATGTTTACTTCCTCACGCAAGCTCTTAGATTAGTAACATCCATTAAAATAATGTGATTACTTATTTAGAGAGGATAGCCTGAAAAAGGATAGCCCAAAATCATCAATTACTGATTTAGAAAGGATAGCCCGAGATAAGGTGATTATTGATTTAGAAAGGATAACCTGAAACCGTCAGTTACTGCGCTAGTAATTGGAAGCACTGCTTATCCCTACTTGAAAGCTTTCTTGTTCACTCTCCTAGTGAGAGGGCTCTCAACCTTGAGGAGTTACCTTAACCCAGCGTCCCAGGAAAAGGGAGGGGGGGAATACTCACAGTCCAGCCGGAGAGGATGGTCAGGTCACGTTCCCGTCCCTGCTCAAACTCTCCTAGCTCCCAAGTCTCTTTTTATACGGCTGGGGCTCTGGGCAAACACTGCTTTTGCTGACTTTTGCGAGTTTCGCAATCACAGGACTGTTTGTTTGTCTGCTTGGGGGGACCCTGCTGGCAAGGCAAGACCCCAACACCTCCGTATTGCTTCTCCCTTTCCTGCAGGTCCATGCAGATTCCTTGGCCTTGTCAGACAGCAGAGTTCTTAGCTGTTAGCGCTTCTAGTCTGCAGCCTTGAGCATATCAGTCGGCAGACTTTTTCAGTCCTGTGAGCTCTTTACTCGCCCAACAGTGTATTTCTCATATAAGCTAACAGAATAAAAGACCTAGCAATATTTGCACATTTATAGGACAGATGTGAGAGGTCTTTTTCTCAGGGAACCTAAATTTTTCTACTAGAAATTCACATTCCGCCATTCTGTTTGGGAAGAAAACCTGAATGCAGATAGCTGCAGAAACCAGAATACATTAGCATATATATACTCAACAATAGGAATTGTATCAGTTTTCCACAAAAGTTGCAGCAGTTACACAGTTTTGGGTATTTTCTGAAGTGTGATTTCCCGAAACTTTTCTGTACTAAATTTAAATACTAAATGCCCATTTCCTAAGGCAATATGCATTTTGTATGCTTAGCTGCAAGTTTTCTTCATGTTATTTTTAAAACTCTGATTTTGGTTTTAATTTGTTCTTTTCTGTCTCTGCCGGTTAGCTGTAACCAAACTTATTTCCTTCTCTTTCACACCTCTCCCCTTCATGTGTTCTGTTTTTATGATACATGCTAGTATTAGGGACTTAGGAGTACATGCCATCATGACACATGAAAAGAGGATAAGGTATTTGCATCTGTTCAGCCTGCAGAAGAGAAAGCCAAGGGGCAACTAACTGCAGTCTTCAACCACCTAGTGGATGGTGATAGAGAAATGGAGCCAGTCTCCTCCTGGAGGTGCACAGTGGAAGGGCAAGAGGCAATACTCACAAATTGCACAAAGCAAAATTCCAGTCTGAAGAAAATAAGATCTTCTCAAGGAGAGGGGTCAAACACTGGAACAGGTTGCCCAAAAAGGCTGCAGAATCCCTGTCACCGGAAATATTCAAAACTCACATGCACAAGGCCCAGAGTGAGCTGCTCTCACTGAGCAGTTAGCCCTGATTTGAGCAGGAGGTTGGATCAGATGACCAAAAGTCCCTTCCAAGAAAGCCTCTATATAGTCTTTAGAATAACTTCATAGCAGCTGAATGTCATACTAAGCATGGGTGAAATGGCTGCACTGTAGAAAAGCAAGGTCAAAAGATACTACAAATGCATACAGCTATGTAATCAAAAACTCTCTGTCATTTCAGCATGAAAAATTAATTGAATTTACTTTGAAAACCGGGTCAGAGACAAAGTGCTTCATGAATGGGGCCCAATCTATCTTTATTACATCAAAATAAGAGGGTCACTTTGTCTAAAAATAGTCTGGGAAAAAATTATTTGGGTGAAAACAACACAATAAATAAAGCTTGATATTTCAGAACACAAAAAGGTTCCCTGATATGTGCTTATGCATGAGAACACTTCAGCCTGCGATTTTGGCAATGTTGAGCTTCAAATGCTCTGTCTCAAAGACGTCAAGGCTAACAAGCTGGTCTAAAAACCATGAAGCATGAAGACTTCATCAGCCATTAAGAAAAGGCAGAGAACTTGAAATTCAAAACTTTGTATTTGCCAGAATGCAATCGCTGTTTGCTAAAACTATGCAGGGCATTTCCAATAGTACTGTACTCCTTGACAATTTTCATTACACTTACATACACTTATATTCATCATAAATTTAAAAAGGAAACAAATTAGTTCATGCATATTCAATAAAAAGTGAGTGCACCTATGCCACCTTACTGAGGGAATCTGAAGTGTAGCTTTACTCTGGAGATAAACACGACTCAAAACACACCTTTCCATAGGTATGCTCCCATTTAAAGTGTATTTAAATCTCACTAATGTGCTCTTACTAATTTAAGAATGTTTTAGCACTGTTTACACTGAGGAGCTGCAGTTAAAATAACAACAATAACGAAAAGCTATTAATAATATTAATTGATCACTTAATGATCTGAAAATATATCATTTTTCCAAACATGATTTTCATAAAAATTAATATGCATGAGTAATACTTTCAATGGACTTAAATTTTATTCAACTTTTTGCCGGTTAAACCATAGCATTTACCACAGAATTAGCTCACTGAAGAAACAGTGTAGAAAATCATGATATATATATCCTACAGAGTCCTGATCTAAAGACATTTAAGATAATCTTCGCCTTATACAGTTGCTGTGATGCAGCATTAAAGTAAAATGAGCATAATCATATAAAGAACTTCTGTCATGCAGAGAAATTTTGTAAATATCCTATTTCATGACTAAGCAAAGTTTTTCTTTGACAGTCCATTGCATTATTCTTCCTTTCAATAAAATACATAGTCAAACTTCCACTGACTTCAGTGGCAGTAGATCCAGGTCCTATCAGTTTCTGAAATAAAAACTACCTGTGTCTTATGGTCCATTCTCTCTGGATTATATATGCCCTGCTCTGAAAACAAGCCTGCACTGACAAAAGTGCTTTTCAGTTAGGAACTCTAGAAACAAAAACACAGCACAATATATGGTGCTACTGCTCTGCTTTTGCCTGCGTCCCTTTTAAGATCACTTCACTCAGCACCTTACATTTTTCTGCCAAGCTCTTTCCATCTACTCTGCCACAGCTCCTATTTCTGACAAATCTTTTCCACAACATTCATTAGAATTTGAAATTTTCTTTTTACGTTTTAGAACTGCTGAAACAAGTTTCTACTTTTCCCTTTGTATTCACCATGTTTGATGCTAAGGAGAAAATCACGTTAATTATTTATTCCCTGATTTAATGCAGTGCTGATGAAAGAATAGCCAAATGGCTTCAACTTACACTTCACACTACAGAAAACACTGAAAGAGGATTCATTCCAGTCACTATGACTCTCCAGCATGAATCGTCCATAGCAGCTGCATTAAACACTTTATCTAACCCTTCTTTTGCATCTAATTTCTCCAAAGATTACCTTTTCTTGAGAGTGAGAAGAAAAGAGATGCAGTTTGAGCAGCACGAAAATTTGGTTACTCCTACCCAAGATTCATTCTTTCTGAAACTTCAGGTCCTTTCTTTCTAACTCAACAGAAAGGTAGTCGCAGAAAGGCACAGGAAAGCTTCCACTGCTTGTATTGTTGATCAACGATTTTCAGAAGCACTAAATTACCCTCAAAAGTGAATGTATTTTAAAGGGAAAAACTTACTTAAAACTTTAAAAGTAGGTAGGTGGGAACTTGTTGGTAAATAGCTATTACTTCATACTATTAGAACACATGACACACAGCGGTGTAAGACTAGAAGTGTATCATAGATCTTCACCTTTTTAAAAGTTTGATGACATATGATTAGCTTTCAACATTAAAATCTTTTAGATTTTTAATATTTTTAAAACATGCTTTAACTTAAAAAGAACAACATATTGGTCCTGGAGGTATAGAAGAGTGCTTACTCTACAACACCCAAGCACTCAAACAAAACCCATAGGCAGCCAACTGAGGGGAACTGGGAAAGGGAAAAGTCCACAATCCAAACAGATTCCTGAAAATAGAAAAAAAATCTTTCTTTTTCATTCCATACAATTAACACACTTCTCATTTTAATGAATTAAGTCAAATAAAGCCTTATGTCATGGTTCCTAAGAACAGTTTTGGGCTCAGGAAAATGTTCCGTGGCCCTCCCATCCCCAGTACCAATTAATTCTATACATTGCTAATTCATATCAGCTATAAAGACTGAGATTGCCAGCCTTAATCTACAGAGCCTGAAATTTTTAGATGGCATGCATTGGAATCTGTGGATTATCTCTTTGGCAAGTAAAAGCTTACACACCTAAATATTAATGAGATTGTCACTAATCCACTTAAATTAAAAACTAAATAGCCTTTCCTTGACTTTTAGCTTTCTGACAATAAGAAACAGAACCTGAGTCAACAAGATAACGTAAAACCTAACAGTTGTTTCAAGCAGCTCATCTATTATAGTAAACACTATCAGTCAGAATTTGGGTGATTGTTATTCCTACTCCAGTGTGTTCTCCAAATGGCAGGCTATATTTCATTCAAGCTGGTATTTACAGAAGAAATACCACATGCTGTAGAGAAAAGGTTGGAAAAGGAGTATAAGCATTTCAGTCAGCTGCTTTCCTGTGAGAAGCTTACTACATTTGCCCCCACTGTAAAAAATGTCAAAACTCCCAGTAGACTAGTTAGTATCTCTCACATTTGCAGCCATTTGCAAAGTGACAAAGGTAACATAGCAAGTATTTGTAATCATGCTTCTGAAAATATTTAGATAGATGGAAAGCCTTCAAATCATACTGTAAAGTATAGTGATATGACATTGGTAACTGCAGGTTTGAAAGAAAGCATACTTTCAAAATCATCTTTGTCAGTCGCTCATTTAAAACAGTAACTTAGCACAAACAATACTGCACATATACATTAAAATTTTAGAACAAATTTCACCTAAAAATAATCTTCAGAAATTTCTCTGGCATAGCTGAGAACAGACTTTGTTAGACAGTTAAATCAATCAATTTAAGAAATGATGGAGAGTTAAATTAGCCAAAGAATATCCATGACACACCCACATTCTTCTAAAAATAGATTCATATTGCATCAGTATATAACTCTCTCGTTCAAAAATCTAGTATTTATGCAGTATTTAGTAATGTTGAATTTCATGTCATTTTTATCCATTTCATAGATATTAAGAGATAGCCATCTATCCCAATAAAAATCTATGGAAAAATTTCCCCAGGTGTTCAAAGGAGACAGGATTTCAATAGCATATGTTTGGGAAATGGCCTCAGGTAAATGTATTTCCCCTGGAGTCAAAAACACTACCAAAGTATGAGAGATTTAAAAATGTTCACTGGGGACATAAAAGATGATTTGTAGAAAGCAAACAGAATTTAGCTGAACCGAAATTTCACTTCAAAACATTTGCAATACCCCTATCAGTAGAATACCCCTGAAAGTGGAATGGTAATTTTTCACTTCAGTATTGACATAATTCTACATGTATTTCTTTTTAAAATTTTGTCTTTCATTTATTCCTCTCTTGCACTTGTTTCATTATGTCAGCATACTTATTTCGTTATATTAGCAATTCTATATTCACAGTAACAAAAATATTTGAACTTGCTAATTCAAAGGAGATATGTTTTTCATACCTCTGAATTCCAATACAGATGCTCACCAATATGAGCTGAAGTTCTGTGAACTGAAGGTATGTGGACAAATCAATCATCCTATGTATGTTCAATTATGTGGTTCAAAAGCCATAGCTTTTGTCCTAGTTAAAGATATCTGGTTTCTTGCGAAATAACTATGTAGTAGCTACATCTCTCAGTGTAGCTCTGAGTTCATTGACAAGACTGTAGCTGAAGTGAGGTCCATAATATCATAAAAAAACAAAACATAACAGTAGGCAATAGTTAATAAAGTAAATATGGATGAATAGGCATTGTATTTACCAAATCTCTTGTCTATTTAGAGTCTCACCTCATGTTTCATACCTCTATAGAACTTTAAACTTGAAATTTATTTAATTTATGATACTATTCAGATTACAAAAGTGCATTTCTGATACATTAATTACAGACAATAATATTTCTAGGAGGAATACCAAGAACATGGTTTTGCTTGTGCAGTTTCAAGCAGAAAATGTTTCAAGGAGATAGAATATCAAATAAATCTGCAATAGATAGGTCAATAGATATGAATGAAATGGATATTGTTGGAGACAGAAGTTCTGTCCAGAGTGGCATGATTTAATCTGAAAATGACAACTGCTTGCCCCTTAACACTGATGCACCTGTGCCTCCATCAGTTTCAGCGATAAGTTAAATTTCTACATCTATTCATTCCTCCCCTTCTTGTTGGTACTACCTGAAAATGTTTTATACATGCAGTGGTTTTGGTGATAGTAGCAGTAAAGATTTGATGTTCTGGACTCTGGTACAACAGGAATTTCAAAACTGCTTTTCTATAGACATATAAGCAATATAAAAAGGATCTTCTAGGCTGCACATGTATATTTGCAGGTATATTGGCTCATACACACAATATAGACACTGGTATGAACAATTACACAGAGAGCTCATCAGCACAGATAACCGGGTCCTCAAACAGGGAGCAATGAAGGAAAAAGATACAATGAAAACACATCTCATACTATTTGCAAATACAATTTGCACATTAGAAGAGCATAAATTAAAAAATGAAATCATTAGTCATCTTGAATATGAATCTTAAAGATTTACTTCCGCTTTTTGAAGCTCTGGCAATTCTTTCTCTTCTGCACTTGCTTATCCATTCCTAGTGAACATATTCCAGTTCTGAGTTCTGTAAAATCTTCACAGCAGGCCTACAACACCATCCTCACCTAGCACACTTCAATTACACAGAGCTCATCACTTTGCTGTGAATAAATACACAGCATACTAAATGGAGGAAGAAAAAGACTTTTCAACTCACTGTCTGCTCAGTTGGAAAATATTCTCTCAGTCTAAACTTTACACCATGGAAGATCTGCCAGATATAGCAGGGGAGCCAGTTCAGTCTCAGTACGGGCTCGGTACAGACTGCTGACTTAATAGCATCTAAAAGTGGAAAGTACAGTGCCAGCAGGGATGGAAAAGTAAACAAGTGTTGTCACTGCAGGAAAGAGTGATGTGCAATGTTACCAGTATTCTTACTGCCTCCCTTTTAGGCAGTAGAAGCTGACTTACGGAATCCCATGGTAAGAAATAAAAC
The DNA here is from genome assembly GCF_036417845.1 of Apteryx mantelli. Classification (NCBI taxonomy): domain Eukaryota; kingdom Metazoa; phylum Chordata; class Aves; order Apterygiformes; family Apterygidae; genus Apteryx; species Apteryx mantelli. The sequence continues at coordinate 50,484,857 of NC_089980.1, read as the reverse complement.
CAGCAAGTCAGGAAGTTGTAAGACCTGTTTCTACCACTTAGGTCTGAAAATTATGATGTATCTACTGGGTCACTGTTAGTAAAGTCAGACAAGTGTCAAGGTCAGACAGGTGAAAGTGTCTGGCATTCGTTGCTGGAATGGAGGTACAAAGACTGATATCAAGAAGTTAACATAATGTCAAAGTAATAATAAAGATGAACATTCCAGGATAGCTAAAATATCAAAAAAGACAGACTAAGATCACAGAGGTTGTTCCAAAGCCCAGCAAAGCCAGTGTTTCAGTCAGGCACTTGGTGTACTTTTATTAAGTACACAGTGAAACAACAGTTAGCACATCCAGTCAAATCCCAGCGGCTCTAAGATTACTGCAGAAGAGCTGCTCATCCGGCTGTGTTCTGGAGCAAAAGAGAAAAATAAACTGATGGGGGCTATGGAGGAGTGAAAGCAGGTAGGTGAAATAAGTGGATGGGAAGGGATGGTACTACTGGTGGAAGGTACTGGAATAATTCTGTAAATTCTGTAAAAAGTATAATCAAATGCATTTAATTGATCTGAAGATCACTATATATTTCATTGTTATTATATACTTCCTTGACCCAGTAGTACCACTGTTGGCCTGAAAGAGGCAGTCTTTACAGTTTTGCAGGTTGTTATTTGATAAGACATTTTATTACCAATACTGTAACACCAGGTCATATCTTCTTTTGGTGGAGACAATATGATGACAACACATGCACAGATGAAAAGCCAGTCTGAGGAATACAAAATGTGGAAATATAGTTGGAAGCCTCATCCAGCAAACCTTCCTATTTTACACAATTATTAGTACTCCTACTCTGGAAAAGGAGTACCTCTGGTAAGTTACAGAAATGTCTGAATACATGCTCATTTCAGATTTTTAAGACTTTCTAAAATTATCTGACTGGGAAGATTAACTATGAGCAGAATGTAGTGTGCTGGCAGATGGTGGAGATTAAAGACCCTTCCACAGTAGTTGTGCTGCAGGGGATCATCAGATCTGTTCTCAAAATATTAGTTCATTTTGGTTTATGAATAAAGAGAAACAAAACTGGCTGAAACTATGAAGCTCACGAAACATCAGCTTAATAAATTTGCTCCCCTCTGATGCCTTGCATTTTTCTTTAATCCCTTTGAATGACACTTAGGGCAGTGAATGCTTCTGTGCTTATATCCTTATATATTAGCATAACAATAAAGTGGTAAGAGAGTATTAAACAGCTGGAACCATTGCATTGTTTGGAGATACAGAGGAAATGAAAGAATCACGTGTGCTGTGGTTCATTAGCCCAAGTGTAATGCTACCTTGACATGATTACACCACTTCCATACATATGGGTGGGCAGGTTTCCTGGCCTTAATGGCAGTTAGGTTTATTTGCTCAATTCTACATTATTTTTGGATTGTCTGCTCACCACTGTATTTTACTGTGGAGTATCTGTGAAATGTGAGTCAAGGTCACTGGACCAGCACCACACCACAACTATATGGCAGAAGCAATGATGAATCTCATTCTCCAGGACAGCATTCAACTGTCTGAACCACGAAATCACTCCTCCCTAATAGTCCCCCATACTCACTTCCAAACTTCAACTTTTGCACTCAATGAAGGAGGGATAATTAGGATAATAGTCTATTCATTGCATAAGCCTGTTTTCCTCTCAGATTTGCTCTATCCAGGGCACTGAATGAGATCATGGTCCTAAAGATAAAATAGTATGTGATCACATAATTGAAGAATCTCTGTGCACAAGGCCAGGCAACCTGTATTCTAACATTCCTACATTCCTAACTCCTGAAAGCTTGACTTTGCCCCTTGAATAATGCTTTTTTTTTTTTGGGGGGGGGGGGATCATTTATGTTTACAATTTTGTCTATGTTATTTTGCCAGTGATTCATTTTACTTTTTAAATACTGAATGGAATGGGTTTACTTGTTACTGAGTTGGGAATTCATAAACTGTGCAAGAATAGATAATAAAATAATTGATTTAGCTGACCATATTCCAGCATGGTATTACTAGGTTTATTTCAAAGACGTTTCTACTTCCTTCAGTTGATTAGCTCAATAGTTTGCCTACAATATTTTCCAGCTGAATTATTGTGTCCCAAAATATATCAGAAATGCAAATCAGAATTGTCTATTGTCACAAAGTTGTTGTAGATCAGGGACTATCAGAGTTTGCAGAGGTACAATGCCACTTTAAATGTGTGCAGTTTCACGTTTACATATACATGGAGTCATTGGTTATTATTCCCTGTTTGCATGTGACTCAGAACTTGTTTTAGGTATATCAAAATAGATTATTCTGATTTGAACACTTTCCTGAGAAAGACAATGTTTTTCTTTCTTTTAAGGACACCTCATCTTCTATATTAGCCAGTAGCTAATATAGCCATTTAGAAGCTTTGCCTAGGGAAAACAATTAAAACAAACTTAATAACTTTTCTATCAGTTTAAACTCTCTTCTTTGTTAAAGTTCTGACTAAGGCCTTGGGGTAAAATTCCAACAATAAAGAAGCTGTAGTAAGGTCAAAACTACACTCCTAGAAAGTTCTTTAAAGTGAATACTCAATGTTAGCAAGAGGGGAGAAAGAAAGACAAGAACAGAAAGTGAGAAGATAGCACCCCAAAACAAAAATCTTCAAAGACACCCTAACCTTGAACAAAGTAACTCTGCAGCACGTTATCAAGGCAAAAATGAAAACACATAAAGCAACTGAGGTGACACAATCCAGTAACTCCTTCCTTCGCTGTTTAGTTGAACCTTATTCCTCATTCTTTCTCTGAAAGCATTACAAGCAAAAAAGTGTTATGTGCCTTTAAGAAGTTGCCCCAGTTTCCCCCAAAATGGCAATGAAAATTGCTGCACGTAGTTTTTATGTTTTTGGAACACTCTGGATACTTAAATGCAAAAGATGTACATAATTGTGTTATTACTATAATTATTATACAGCACGCCCAGAACTAGTTCTACCACTCATTAGGTACCACAGGCATCATAGGCAACTAGGTACTGAATCCTGAAGTCAATTTGTTTTTCCTTCAGCTTAGTTAACAGAGATTATTCTATGACATTTGTAGACAAAACAAAGCTGGCTGCAAACATGCTGGAGGACATGATGGGAATCCAAATGATTTTGACAAACTGGAGGAATGGTCTGAAAAACTGAGGATGAAGTTCAACAAGAACAAGTGCACAGTTCAACAAATACTCAATCCACAAGTTCAGAAGAAGGAAAACCACCTGAAAAAGCATTCCTTCAAAAAGGATCTGGGACATAGTGTAGTTCAGAAACTGAAAATAAAAGTGATATGATGCTGAGAAAAAAGACAATTATTACCTACAATTATTTCCTGTTATTGGCTAAAACACTTATATTTCTTTTACTCCACTCAACGTTAAGGTTACTTGATCAGGGATAATAAGCAAAGAGGGGAAGCCATAAAGAAAACACACAGAGACACAAACTTATGTTTTATGTGGGTTTTGGTTGTGTTCTGTGCGGGTGTTGCTGAAGACAGCACCCTGTCTGTGGCAGAATGCAGAGCTGGCTGTGCCAGCGTCGTGTGTGTGTGGGTGGGTGTGTGTGTGTACACACGCGTGCGTGCCTGCCCATGGGATACATGCTCAGCCTTGCCAATGGTTGCAGCAACAAACAGGAGACCAGCAGCCCCCCCAGGTCCCAAGGGGCACTGGGCTGGGCTCCAGCGGCCAGGCAGGAGGGATCCCCAGGTGTAAGAGCCCACTGGAGGTGGTGGCCCCTACATCTCCTTGAACAGTGCTATACAAAGTAGGAGTACAGAATACAGATGGACCAGTTCAGCCTCATAAATATTAGGTTTAAAGGAGATAGTAGATCATATCCACTCTCTAATAGCCTTAGAAGACACTAATTATCATCTTCATATCCCAGCTTAAACTTGGCAAAAACTTATTCGTTTCAGGCCATTTACTTCTATGTAAACACAATATATTGTTTCTTCGAATTTGGTCCACACAGGTTTGCACTCTAACTTTCACTTTTTGTTTCTGATCTGAACAACCAAATAAATGATCACTAAATCAATCAATGATCAATGTGGACCTATCGTATTGAACTGAATTCAAGCCATAAACCTTGCAAAACTCATTATTTTGATCCTGTAGTCATAGGAGGGTCAATGACTTTGTGGTTTTGACTCAGGATTGCCCATAATTTTGCCTAAAATATCTAAATATCTATCAAAGTTACTGAGTTTTATTAATTTCAGATTAGCAGTTGGCTCGTGCTTGACTGAAGAGCAAAGCGATGGCTATGTGTAAAAGGTCGTCTCTAATTTCAAAACGCAGCACCACCCAATGGTGCTCAGCCAATGGTATTTGCACCATCTCTGTCAAGAAAACAATAAAACAAGTTGGATCTACTGTTTGCCCATGGGGAGCAAATATGGTGTGCACTGTGATCACTCAGATCTGTCACCTGTCTGGAGCATGTCAACACTCCCCTGTGGCCTGTGTGCCTGCATTTCCTTTCTGTGTATATCAGAGCAGAGAAGAAGGTCATGGGCACCTGGACAGTACCCCAATTTGTACTTAGATGTAGGTGTTCAAAAGCACACTTGAGTACAGTAATACAGGCATGGACATGGCTACCAAACAGCAAATAAAACTTTTAAAGGAAATGAACAGTCGAAACTGTTGAAAAGTGAGTCTCTCACTACACTTAGACATTTTTACATTTTATAGGGCTTGACTTCTGATGTTTTCTATCTTATATTTTTCATTTGCACCAGTGAAGAATTGGCTGGAAATCTGCTTCAAACATACAGATGTAAAGAAGTCCATTTAGTTTATACCAGATTGTTATTAAGAGGTGATGAACCTACAGTTTGTAAGAAACTACACAAGGAATAAAACTCAAAAACTCAAATACTCTAAAAACAGGACAAAGGCAAAATAAGACCCCAAATCTGCAGGCAAATAACTGACAGATTTAGGCTACATTTAAGATGCATATTTTTAACAATGGGGGACTAGTGAGCCATTGTCTCTGAAATCTCTGTAAATTTAAAGCTTAAAGTGAGCATAAAAACCAACCATTCTGTTTCAGTAGTATTCAGCATTCAATTTGTCTTCATGTGGATGATTACATATTCCACACAGCCACTCACATCCATTATGGAACAGGGCTCACACCCACTTAAATTTACTTTTAGAGAAATCATATTCAAGGTAACATACAAGACGAATAAGGAAATTGTATGTAAGTTCAGATGGGGAAATCCCACTCACTTGGAAATTGGACCTGGAAGCACATCTACTTAAAACTCTTTTAACAATAAATTACCAACTTTGATCAATTACTGTACTGAAGAATAGAAGGTAGACATTATTTTACACTTGAGTTGCACTGCTTATATTAATTGGCAAACACAGACGTTCTAATTGCCATTACTGTGATTCTTCAGCTCTCTGATTGCTTTTCTTCCTATTAGCTTGCTCAATAACATAGTAGTTCAGAGACAAGCACTGTTTTTAAGAGGTGATTTGCCCCTTTAAGTCTAGAGGGCTTTGCTACTAAGAATGTTCAAGGACAGCCAGGCCTAATTGAGCACAGGTGGAGCTACAAAATGAGTAATGTATCAACAGGAACGGTAGGGCTGAAAAGTGCAACCTGACTGGTAATTAAATACAAGTGCATGTCAGCTTTTTGCTGAGGTTTGTGAGGCAATGGTCACAGCTCTTGTTTTCTCTAATTCATTCCTGAGATCATTGTGTTTTGCAGTACTGAAAAGAGAAAGCATCCTGAGGCTATCTAATTGAGAAACTAAGCTTCTTATAATGTTTAAAATGCATTTTCTGAACTATGCAAACATCCTGTCTTTTACAGGACTGTATCTATACAGAATTGCCTCTAATAAAACTTGATATAAAGATTTAGTAAAGGAAATACAATTCCCTGATTAACAGATGTGATAGAAACCCACTCTACTTCTGTACTTTATTCTCAATAATCCTTTGCAGACAACATACGTGAAATAGTCTGCACATGAGAAATGAAGCCTATTTATTCATATTGTCTCTAACTATCTACAGGCATTAGACAATATATTGAGTGTTAGCAGAGACATATCAAAGATAAAATAGACACCTATTATCTCAGTTTCTATTACATTAATCAGCAAAGCTATTAATTTCCCAAACTGCTTAAATGTGTAAAGCAGAACTGAATTAAGTACATTGCCATAATTAATTGGGAAGATACTTCTCCAGCATAGATATTTTGGCTGACCTTCATGACTTAATTGGCAGTGCTGTAGAATATCCAGTGTCAGATATAGAACTGCTTGAATAGTTGACTGCAAGCATTGGATGAAATTTTCAGATGTGGGTGATTAAGATGGGACACAAACACCTACATCCATATCTGGGCCTGAAATTTGGGCCACACATGTCAGCTCCCAAATATGGGGTTTGGGGCCTTCAGTTAGGCATCAAGACATAAAATTCAGGCTAATACATTTTTCTGGATTTTTTATATTTTCCTTATGGAATGTATTTTCCTTCATGTAATTAGATCTCTAGCTAACAAAGAAGTTTCAACAATTTGATTTACTGAGATGACATCAAGTATGTGGGTATTAATGCTCTCTCTAGCAAATGCTGCTACTTCTCATTATAGTGTCATTATCATCTTAGAAAAGCTCATCTGGCTTTTCAAAGAGATGACCAGTGTAATTGAATTTATTCCAAAGGTGCATATCTGTTTCATGACTTGAGATAAGAAGAGAGTGTAAATGTACCAACCCTCTCAGGCTTAAAATAATCTAAATAAAAAGGTGGGTGAATGTTATGCATGTCTACAATTTTCTGTTTTCCCTTGTGCCTTTCATTTTTAGTGATAGCCATCCTACAGTCATGGAAAAATGTCAAGTAAAAAGTGCTGTATTAAGTATCTGTAGCTTTTGCAACAGCAAACAAATACATAAACAACTCATTTTTCTCTTATAAAGTGCACGAAACACATTAAAATATTAACCAATCCTAAGAACAATCTCTTTGCTGTTATTCTCATTCTCCTCTAAGTCAAAAAACTAAAAACCTCTGTTAAAGTTCCTGAATCACCCTGAGGTTACTGTGAGGCCACAAGTCTCTGAAGTTGAAATTTCTTCATTCCTTGAAGAAGAGTAGTTACCTGAAAAAAAGCACTGTTCTTAAAATGACCTTATGTCAAGGATAGATTCAGGAAGATTTCTATACTTGCCTATAAGGGACACAAAGAACCAAAGTCTTTTGCTTTTCAGAAGCCATTATACATGGAGAGCTTCAGAAGCTCTATCACTTTAGAGAACGCGACACAATTCAAAACTAAAATTTCCCCTTACAGAACTGAAAAGAGATGGATTTTTAGAGCCTTTTCCAATTCCGTTTTTATTCTTCACACTTTTTTGCCTCAGTAAACTTTGGCTATTGTTTTTATTTTTCTGATTCCTCCAACAGACTTCCCCTCCAAAAAAGGGAGAAAAAAATAGAAAAACTAAAAATTCCCATAAGGGTAGGCCCAGGGAAAAGAGATGATCTCATTCTCCTGCCTACACTGAGCACTGAGGATTGAAGACTTTCTTTAGTTACTTATGAGAAGAGTGACTGGCAGTGCAAAACATACTCTCACCATCATTCACTGGACTGAGAACCGAAGGTGGACACTCCATAGTTTGGCTGTGCTTCACTTCCGGGATCACATGGTGAGACAGTCTATCGCACTTTCAATCCTGCATATACTGCATTTAGGCAATGGTGACCCATCTTTACACTGATAGGATTTCCAAGCCACTTCCCATTTGTGAAGAAGCAGCAGCTCAAATACTACACGTTTCATGGATTCAAATATGATGCTGGTGTTTTTCTTAGTGAGGGCACAGACTAAATTTGCCATAGGTTACTGCTTTTTAAGTTGATTTATTTTAAAATTTAAAATGTAGAGATTTTAACATCCAAAAATACACTTTAATTCTCTCTGTATGCTTGTGAGATAGCAAGAAAACTGCAGATCTTTGTAGTCATGATAAATCACTACCTCATCATGGGTTCTTCTAACCTGAATTTCACAGAAAATTCAACGCTGGCCATGAAAAACACAGTCACCATTCAATTATTTTGTGGGTTAAATGACAGGGAAGATGGCCTCAGAGTCATTCTTGCATTGTTTGAAGTCTCTTTTTTATAGGGTTGGCCACAATGAGTAAACATGGCAAAAGGAAAACCTAAATTCAAAATATTTGCTATTAGCTGGCTCTCAAAGTGGCTTGTTTTGGGATGAGTTCCAGTTTGGATGTAGATGAAATATGTCATAATGGATTTTATAAAGATAGAGAAGATATTGAGACTAAGAACTGAATTTATTTGCTCTTATAGGAATCACAAGAATGCTTATCCATCATAAGAAGTTGATCCAAAAGTTAGAAATGCGTAAGTCTGTGATCATGAAACCTTACTCCCTCTTGTTTGACTGCTAATACATCTGATTTACTTAAGATCTTCTGAAAAAAGCAGGAAACTCTTGCAAGTCTTATTTAATAATGAACAACTACAAACAAGCATCCCTTCCTCAGTTCTCTCACAAAAACTGGCATTCAGAATAATGGTCCTTTAAAGTGATTAGGTGGCTGGAGCACATGACTGAGGCTGAGAAAAATGGATTTGCTGAACCTGGAGAGGATGAAGGGGAGGCTTTAATTGCTGTCTTCAGCTAAAGGGGTGTTGCAGAGAAGATGAAGCCAGCCTTTTCTCACTGATACATGGTAAAATATATAGTTTCCCATTTCTTGTCATTTAAAGGATACTGCACGCAACAGCTCATTTGATTTTATCTCTGATCTCTTAGAGGACTGCAGAATCAGAAGGCCCAGGCTAGAATTCTCTCATAAAGAGTATCTTTGGAAAAAGAGGAGAGAGATGGTTTTTATATGCAAACAAACTGCCATGTTTAGGCATATATTTGTAAGGCCTAATTAATACCTGTCACTTTGGAAAGATTTGTTTCTGACCAGTCATATTAAAATTACTATAGAAGGTCACAGGCTTCCTTAAACAGAAAACTAGATGCAGAAATGTCTTTCTTACAGTAAAAGTCAAAGCTGCTTTAACACAACCAGGAAAAAGAAGAGGAGGCATTTTGTTAAGAAATACCACCCAGAGGAAAGCACACCGAGATATGCCTTTTATATTGGTCCTTATTTGGTCTATACTGCATACATATCATAAGCAATTCTGAACCGCATCCACTAATGCATTAAACTATCAGTCTTAGTCTATTTATAAACTATTTTCAACATATGTACAGCAGCCTTACTACCATTTTACTAAGTTAAAATACTATTATTACAATTTAACTTTGCAATTCATCAGTAATTAAAGACAATTTTCACAAGCAAAAAATATTCTAAATTAACAGGCTATTCTGCCTTTATTTTCCATTTTAACCAACGAATAAGGTCACTACATGGACACTAAGAAAATTTCTATATAAGAATATACAAATCAATTGACTTGTTGCAAACTTTCTAGCTTCAGTATTTCAACCCTAAACTTCTGCATAGCTAAAACATTTCAACAGGATCAATGTCACACAAATTGAGAGGGCACCCGCTAACAGAAACTTGTAGTACATAGATTTGAAAAACAGATGGGATGCCTAGAGCGATTGAGTTTAATAGTCTTCATTATGCTAGAAAAGAGCTTGCCAGGTGTTCCCCTACTGTACCTAATTCCCACCAGTAGACAGAAGACAGCAGCTGTTCTGGACTGCAATTCTTACGTAGGGATTGTACTCTCCTGTGCCATTTTTACCTTGAGCTTCTATAGCAGCACCTCATGCCTATACTGTGCATGCTCAAGACCAGGATGACCTGAGAAGGTCTCACATTTGCTGTATTATCTAGTTCTGTGCAGTGACTCTGTAACTATATACTTCATGCCCTGTCAGTCTAATACAATTTAAGTTCCAATCGTGTGTGGCCCTTTTTGCAAGAACTTAAAATCTGCCTTGATTGGATCATTTATTGTCTGCCTTCTTAAATCCACCTTGCAGTCATTTCTGTCGGTATAGCTACTCTGCTTTCTTGCAAAACATTTAATGGCTCTCTGAAATAGCTGCTATATTTCACCTAGCTCTACTGCCTTGAATGTTGGTAATGCCAGTCTTTGTTCATTTGCACCATGTAAATACCTCTGCTACAATAAATGTCGTCTCAGTAAGAACACTTTCAGATCCTTCTGTATGACCTATTACATATAAATATAGATTTTTACCAAGTGGAACAAATCCAAAATACATGGTATTTGGGCCAAGGCCCCAGTGCACACTGCAAACATCGCCTACTGCATCGTATCTCATAATGCCGTCATGGCTCAAAGGAAAACTCACAGGATGTGAAATTTTTGTACTTTCTTCTCAGCATTTCAGTTGAATTGATACAGATGTAATATATTTTGAGCAGTTCTTCAACTGATGGGGAAAAATACTGCAATGGCTAAAGAAATTAAACAGAGAAATCCATCTTGAAAGAAAAATGAAAATGTGAAAAAGATTCTTATATGTTTTATTGAAGAACATATTTGCAGTTAGGAATAATAGCAAAAAATGATTAATAATTAGAAAAAAACAAGTTCTTTCAGTGCAGGCAGTGCATGGAGTTTAAATTATTTAGAAAATCCAAGGAGCCTGAATATTTCTACTGAAATCAGTTGGAAAGCTAAAAAGCCCAGTAAAGTATTGTTTCTTCAGGAATCTACTTATAAATGAAATGTAAACCTAATGAACAATCTTCCTTGTAAAATCATCACTTATTCAAAAGAGGACTTGAAGTCTGCAGCAGTTTCAGGCAGTTTCTTCATATATAACAAAGACATGGAAACAGTTCAGGCTTAACTATGAAGCTAAAGCTGGTGTTCCATAGCATACGTATACACACATTCATTCAAAAGGGAAGATGTAGGTCTCCTTGAAAATCTTAATACTGAGATTGCAGGTATGGCTACACATTATTTTTCTTTTTTCTTTTCATATATTCCATGTTCTTTTTCTTATTCCCAGAATCCCTTTCTGTTGGTGCTGCCTTCTCCTCCTGCCCCACCAAAGAAGGCATGGTCTATCTTCCTGTGCCTTATCTTCTTGATGTATAGATGAGCCATGGTAAGGAGGTCAGCTAGTAGCAGCACAATTCGTAGTGAATGAAGAAGCACTGTGAGTAACTGAGAGAAGGCACTGAGCTCAGATTAGCCATTTTGGAAAGGCTCAGTAGAGTATCAGTAAGTCAAACCTGATAGGAACAAGAGAAGACCACTGAAGAAGTCCTAAGAAATACTGTTCCCAACATGTAATCTGGTTTACAAATCTGTAAGGGTATTAATGCCATACAGACTGACTGCACTTTGGTGATCGGTAAAAAAAATGATGCTTCTCATTGCCAAGAGAGGTTGTTGATATGATCTGCCTTTATTTTTAGTATTCTTATTATATTACATTAGCTAGTTACCAAGTGTATACAAAGAAAAAGAGGAATATTCAAATTCATATTATGATTTGGATTTTGCTTAAAGCAATTCCATGTTCATTCTGGGGGCCGATTAGCCTTATCTCCTTGGTAAGGAGCTTTGCTAAAAAGAAGGGTAGGAAGTAGCAGGCAACTGAGTCAGGAAAAAAAACAAAAAACACTGCACAATAATGATTCATACTGATGAGCAAGATTTTACTAAGGATTCTTGTCCAGACACAGATATTGTATGGTAAACACTGAGATAAGAAATGAGAAACAATCCTTTAGAGGTTGAAAGATAATTTACATTGCAGAGTAGACATTTTTAGAAGTTTCTTAAAAATCCAGTGTTTCCATTTACTAAAGTCACTGTGGGAAGTATATTCTCTTCAGATGGTTGGAATCTGATGGAAAAAAAGATCATTCCCAAGACTTAGTAGGTATACCCTCTCATCCTTAGCTTTCTTTGAAAACTGTAACTTCACTAGGCAATGTTTTCATTAAAACCAAATTAGAAAAAAACTCTATGGGCCATCTTAAACCACTACATTAATTTTCATTTACCATCAGCAGAAAAAAAAAAGTTGAACTGTGAATATTTATGCATTATTTGTGTTTTCTCTCAGTTTCTGTGTTTGCTAGTGTGTGTAAGAACGTGTGTGTGAACACTACAGGTCACCTAAAGAACCATCAGTTTTAAAGAACACAGGTCATCCATGTGCCAGGCTTTGAGAAATACCATCTGGAGGACTGGACTCTGAATGTGAGCTTTTCACTGGAAGGACTTTTTAGAAACCCAGATGGCAGCTTCTTCTGACAGCTCTCCTCACATAGTGCTTTTGCTGCTTCTGCGATACCCATTCTCCAGGCTCTCTCTTCATAAGAACTATGCAGGAATAGGGGAGCAGCTCTTGTGGGGCTCTCTGAATTTGTCTGGGAGGTGACCATAGTGACCCTGATAAACCCCTAACTAATTTGGTCTGAAAACAATTTCTTCAGTTTCTGATGCAAATATGGATTCATTTTGTTTTCTCAGTTGAAGAATCTGGGACACACAGGTGCACAGAGATGTATCCTGTAACATCCATTTTAGAACAATCCCTTTTTAACTGATTCTCCTGTTAATTGTCAATGCTCCACAATTCTAACACCACTGCATAATTTAAAGGAAAGCACAGTGGATACTTTAAGCAAAGCAGGAAGGAAAGGGCTTCCAAAAGCTGAGGTTTGGCATAGCCAGTTTTATAACAGCCTCTTTGAGAGGCAACTGAGATGTCAGAATTCTGAACTAGCTGTAAATATTTCAGTACTCAGTTCTGCTTCCACCTAAGTAAGGAAAGCCACTGAGGAAATTCAGCAAAGAACTCCATTTGGCAAGCATAATGTAAGGAAAAATCCGACACACAAACACTCAATGTACAATTTTCAAAGTGGTTATAAAGTCAGTAAAAATTACTGTTTTCATTTTATCGCTGGAGAAATAGAGAAGGGCAATTTGACCTGTACATGCTTTATCGCTCCATACTTCTAGGTCTGCTATTTCAGGGGTTCTTGTCCTTTTGATAATCAAGTCTCAGCTGAAAAAACTGTCACTGTCCTGTGATTCAGCGAATCCAGTTCTACTTAGTCCCATCCCCTCCTCTGACATTTACCATTCCTTCCTCAGTCTATCTGAGCCTCAAGACTTCTGTCATGGTTTCCCTGATTATGCTCCTTCCCTCTCCTTGTCATTGCACTAATGCATCCTCTTCCTTCTGCTCCTTTTCTCTGCTCTCAGTTGTGGCCACACTGGTGCTGACACCAATGAGCCCATTGAGATGTGGCTGATTCTGCCCAAAGTCACCCTGGCATCTCTGTACCTTTGCCGGGGAAGAGCTCCAAGGCACTGGCACTAGCCCTGCACAGAGCTAGCATGGATCCATGCGGCTCATTGTTTCTAGAGCCTCAGGGGAGAGGTTCCACTTTTCAGAAACCACTTTCCCAGATCACATCACCCCCCTTCTGTGCTTTCATATTTATGCAGCTGCAACAATGCAAATTAGGCAGCAGGTTTTCCAGTAACAGTATTTGCTACATATGAAAACAATGATTTTTCTGCAGGTGACACACTAGGAAAAATAAATCCATTGATGATATCTAAAGACAGTGGAATTTGACTGATGTATGCCACATCCAAATAGGATTGTGAGAGTATGAGCTTTTTAGTGCACTTTTAATACAGTTCAGCCTTAAAATATTTTAATTGCCTCTAAGAAGAACATAGCTATTCTCACAAAGAGTCTAGCTTAATAAAAGCCTATATAGAAAGAAATGTTTGCTTTTGCTGCTTACATATTATAAAATGCTATTTTACAAAGAAGTTCATGATCTTGTCATGCAAATGAAAAATGTAATCAGTATAGCTGTTGAAGCCTATGTAACTTTTTAAAACTAAATTGCATGATTCAGACTAAATCAATAGCTTCCAGAACTGATGTTTTCAGGCTGTTAAATTATATCTAATTAAAACTGTGATCTGCTAACAGTTACTCCCACAAGGTCTTGCATATAAGACTACACACTAAATCTATACAACAAACCTTCAGTTTTATCTACTTGCAAGCATAAAATAGAAAGCACCATATATTGTACATAACTCTATATGATTGATATCAAACAATCCACAGCTATAATACTCCAGAGGATGAAAAGGGAGTAGCAACTATGTCATCCTTTCCACCCACCAGCCTATTTCTGACCAGTGGATCTATCTTTTCCAAGTCTCTTGAAACCAATTCCAATTGTAAGTGAGCATGGAATAGATATCTAATGGGTGATTTATCTGGCATTAATACTTTCTACTTCATGGAGAAAAATTGTGTTTTATGCTTAGCTCCAAGACTGAGAAGGAGACATAAATATTGGCTGAGTGGGATAATGAGTGCTACCTGCCAGAGAAGATGGGGCTAAGGTTAAGAGTTTGTGGGCTCAGTCAGAGAAGGGTGAAGCTTTAAGCTACAGTACACTAAATATTGAAATATTAATTAAAAACTCTTTATTATTCCTCTCCTAGGACCACTGTGATGGAAGCTTTGTGAATAGAAGAATAGAAGAAGAAGATTTGGCAGGCAGAAATTCTTTCATTATCCCACTTCTTTGCAATACACAAGGAAGAACAAAATAAAGTGATAAATCTCATCTCAATTTGGATGAACTAGTAAAGAAATATTATTTTTGTCACAAACACAGATAGGATGGTACCGGATAAACTGATCAAAAGGCTTGCTAGAGCTTTGTAGGATATAACAGAAAACACGTTCTTTTTAAATAATCATCATCAGCATCTGTACTTACAAAGCACCTTCTCATCATCAGTGCTGCAGGTCCTTAAACCTACATTGTGAAAACAAGGGAAAATCAGCTTTCTAGGAGGGATCACCTCTGGGGTAGGTTGTATTTTAAGTGGAACTAGTGATTATGCAAAGTGGTTTCTTTCTCATCCCTAGTCAAGCTGCCAAATAATTTTGCACTGCAATGTTGAAGAGAGCAGTACAACACAAGACTGAGAACAAGAGGAAAATAGCAAGGAGGTGTGCTGTACTGCAGCACTTTGCTGATCATCAGTTCATACTCAGTCTTTGTTATAACAGAAAACTCCAATCCATTCTTTTGTTAATCCTAGTGATCTACGGAGATTTACAAAACAAAATAGCCTTTGGAGAGAAGACCTACTTTTTATTTTGGAAGTTGAAACTGACTTGCAAAATACTGCTTTTATCTTTTCTCTTATTTCCAGATTTTTCAGAACTGATCACAGTTTTCTCATGTTCACTCTGTATTTTAGTATCTTTTCTATAAGGAATTGGACACAAATATTCAAAATCTTTAATATACAGCACAAATATATGTCATGGAAGAGGAAGTAGTTCCCTGTTTCTCAACTGAATGAATGTGTAAAGTGCTCCTATATCAAACACAAGCTTTTACAAATTGAAACATTCTGCAAATATTCCTCCATATAGCACTGACATTCACTTTCTTTGAATGTTTCTGCCAGCAAAACCCCATTCTTCAAATGCTGGTATAAACTAAATGCAAATAAGGAACAAACTCAGCTGGAATCAGTTCACTTAAACACTCTAATGAGGTCTACAGAGTATTTCAATTTAAAGATTTTCAACTTTAATTGTCCATTTGATACAGCTTCTGTTACAAACAGTAAGATCTAAACATACATACCAACAGAAGGATGTACTTCAGGATATCTAATAGCATGGAAATAATACTTTTTCAATAAGATCAGGGAAGGAAATACCAAATAGAAATAATGTATTCTCCAGTCCTGATCAAAGCACGAAAAATATGCATGAAAAATTGACTGACTGAACAGCTAATGTCTGATACAAGGAAAATAGACTTTTCATTTTTAGATTATATGTATTTCATCAAAAATAATCAAAGTGTTTTGTTAAGTTGAAATAAAAGTTAATTTGTTAAGCTGAATAAAATACCCCTCTCAGGTAAACTAGTCCTGCTCTGTAGACAGCGAATCCACAGCAATGACTGTTTAAACACTGTTGCCTAGATCAGATAGGACATCTGAGATCAAGAGCAGAAGTCTCTTCCTTACACTCAGTCATGTATTTTGACTGTCTTCATTAGATTCACTAAAAATATCTTCCTCTTACATAAGAAATCCTTTTGTTGTTGCTGTTATTGTTGTTAATGTGACTCCTGAACAGATAAATTGCTCTAGTATTTTAAAGAAAAATCTCATAATGTCTTTCACTGGCTTCAATATAAGTGAGCATCTTTATAGGTCTTGTTTGTTCAAGAATAAAGAGCCAGTACCCTACCAGAAACTACTCTGTCCAAAGAGGGGAAATTAATCTGATTCCAGCATATGGGTCTATAGGACTGTTCAAGATTAAAAAATACTGCCAACATTCACCCTCTCTTTTAAGAAAGGCACCGTGTTCTTTGCAAGTGGATGTACACTAACTGCAGCACGTACAATAAACCTTTCGGACATCACCAGTGCTTGGAAGATAATAACTAGTTCTGACTGGTTTTCGAGAGAGTTTTTCAAGGAGACTAGGTAAGTCCAAGGATTAGTAATAGATACAGGCCTTTTCCAGGACACCACATCAAGTGTGACTTAAGGTGGCAGTTTTTATCAAGATGATGTTCAGGCAGTCTTATACTGTTTCCTCCGCCAGCAGATATGGTAAAAAAATTCAGCAGAAAAGACAGAAATGGAATCTCTTCACCAAAGCCAGCCCAGCAGATAAAGTCTGAAACAAGTATAGCCAATAAAATGTATTTTGTTCACCTAAATATGGATGAAGAGAAATGTCATTATCTAGCAGAGACTATACCATTAAATTAAGTTTAATCATAACACTCTTGATCCTCCAATAAGAAAATACAGGACTTTTTCATGTGGTCTAACCCAAGGCCCTTGTGTTGAACATATGATACTCTGCTCCCTTTGCTTTTGCTTACTCCAAAATACGGTGGAGTGTATGGTAATATATGGTACCCTTTCTGAAAATTTACATCCACATAAAAGCAGAGATTAAAGCTAAAGGAAAGGAAAAACAACCTTGGGACTGGAGGGGACTGCCAAGTTCATAGAGTCTGATCCTCTGGTTTCACAGGCAATTACATCATGCAGTACTTTTTATGAAGTGATGACATACTCCTCCTTCAAAGTACTTAGGGCTTTCTACCAATACTCTAAATAGCATTGGGAAGCTGTTTCCAATTCTCACCACTCCAGCTATTAGTCTGGTGAAATACATTCATTTTTTTCTGATACTAACAATGACTTGCAATTTCAATATTTCTTTTTCTTCCCTGGAATCATCACACTTGGAAGAAATCCTCTGCATTTCCTCTAATATTATGGTAAGCATCTTAAAATAGCCATTTGTGTTTCCTTAACAAAATGTTTAGTGTTAGCAGAACATGGTAATGAATGATTTGTGAACTAATACTTCTGAAGCTGTATTCTATAGTAATTCCTGGAAATTTCTCATTAAAAATTTTTTTTTAATATAATCTAACAGTTTATTACAACAGCAAAGTTGCAATGTAAGGAAATATAAGTTTCCTTTCACATAATGTAAATAAGTTCTGCTCAAGTTCATGGCAGTTATCTTTATGAAAAAAGAGGCTATGAATCCAAAGTGCAGCTGTATAAAGGACATAGGAACAAAGAGAAAAATGAGGGAAAGCAGACATAAAGTATATATAAATGAGCCTTAAATGTTGAGATGACATGTAGCCTGATACTTTTCAGCCCCTAGTAAATATTTATTGGAAGAGTTATGAACACAGATGAAACATTTCGAATAGAACCTTTATCATCCTAACCATCTGAACTCCTATATTCCACTAATAGGGCACTCTAAGCCCTTCACTGTAACCAGCATAGCATTTCCACTCCACCGCTGTGTACAATGGACCCGACTGGAGCAGCAGCAGTTGAGCCTCACAAGAACTCCCATAGCCCCATGCTACCTCTACCCAAGGTCAGTGCAGCATCAATCCTCTCTATTTATAAACAGAAGAAATGGTTTTGGCAGCACTTAGAAAACTGATTTAAAACTTTTCTTGCATAACAGGTACCCTGTCATTGGTCCAACAGAATATCCATATTGTTGCTATTCATATCCAGTTCACATCTGACCCCAAAACTTCCCCATAACATTGCTGCACATGTATAGGACAGAACCCTGTAATGATACTGACAGTAGAAGTGTTTTTTTAAGGCTTTTTGAGTCTCTGTAATTCTCTTGTGTACATGCTAATAAACAGGTGATTGGGCAATTCTGTTCTTTGCCCATAGTAGCAGAGACTGTCTGTTTCTATAAAAGCTCAATATCAGCAAAGGAACAAGCCTGTCTGCAGAATACAGTGTCAGGCCTTAGCTATAGAATCAATGAACGAAATTCCTCTTTCAGTTCCATAGCTGTCAATCTATCTATCTGAAGTACCCTATTAAAATCAGTGGTTTTACAGTTTAAGAAGCTTCCACAAGAGCTGAGTCTGACCACCAGGTCCCTGAACAACAGAAATCTTTGTGCTTTGATACATCAGCTCAACTGCTACATCATCAAATAGAACATGACCTTTTTTAGTCGCCAAGAATAAGTAAAGCATCAGCAGTATGTTACATTCAGATATTCAGAGAAATCTCCTGCATTCTGTAGGTTATGTTTACAAAGTTCTAAATTGGCATACCAGGTGGCAGGAAACAAAGATGATATTCACCCTTGCAGCATCTGCTTTCTCATCCATCTGCACTGTCAGTTCTTAGACACAGTACACTGGGCAGAGACTTACAATCTTGAACTGTGAGAACATGGTTTTGTCTTTCAGGATGCCTACCTCCCCAGAACACCTAGTTTAAACTGTATAAAACCAGACTATATGATGTTTCACAAGAGCAGTGGTCTACAGCAAGTCACATAAAACAATCTGGATCAACGGGAAAAACAGAATGTGATAACTTGTCAAAATATGAAAAGTCACAGAACACTACACTAAAGAGAGAAAGCCCCATAAAAGCATAATTGCTCAGTTCAGGGGTACAGGCAATGCACGTCAGTGTCAGGTGCTCCACTGGATGGTCAGATCTGACAGGAATCAATCTGGCATTGGTGGCTGTCTAAAAGCAGGCTGATCTCTGCTGGATCAGACAATCAGGGGGCAGCTTAGAGGGAAAGCATCATCTATTGAAATTCTTCTGCTTGGTAGGAGCTACCCAGGGTGCTACTTATCCAAGTTTCTTCTTAAAAGAAGTCTCAGAAACTTTAAGAGAAAGGACTATAGAACAATTTTTTTCACATTTCTATGAGGAGTTTTTTGTTTTTTTTTAAAGAAATTTCATGTTTTCATTTATCTTTGTTCTGTTGTTCTGATGAATATGATACCAAAGATGACACCAAAGTCAATGAAGCCACTTTCTTTATCAAAGGGGTTTTATGGTTTTGAGAGGCTCTTTGGCAAACTGGAGATATCTTCCAGACTCTTAGCTGTGTACACAATCATTTTTCATTTCATCAGTTTTCCTCAGCTACGTCTTCATCTGGTCCACTACTTATTTACATCCATGAATATGAGAAAGCTGTCCTCCACAATTAGCACATAAATCTTTTGAGGTACTTGCTCCGATTGCCTAAATTTCTTTTTTGGAAAAATTCTCTCACTGTGTTTACTTGAGATAAATGAATAACAAAGGAGTAGACTGCTTCTGCTTATGGTGCAGCTTTTATGCTGACCCAAGCCCTGGTAGCTTTCCAGCTCTACTTTAGAGCAGCTGTGAGACAGTTACAGACTGTAGCCAGTATCCCATTGAAAGATGGGTGGAGTGATGTAGCCATATCACTTTAGGCTCAAAATATCCCCAGTGCTAAGGTTATGGAGAGGAGGTTGTCAGACGGAAAGTTCCCAAAGGCAGAATTTCATCATTTTGAGAAGTATAGCTGCTTCCAGAATGACTTGCACTATCAGAAATGCACAAGAATCACAGAATAGAAAATGGCCTACTTTTGTCCATACTTTCAAAGTCAGAAGTATCCCTTCCATCTTCCCAAGACATTTTATTGTAATGACAAGATCTTCCTTATTTACAGGACTGAAATGTATTTTCCTATGTGGGACACAGATTCTTTTTATCCTAAACTGGGAGCTGATACCTTTCACTAAAAGA
This sequence comes from Apteryx mantelli, assembly GCF_036417845.1. Lineage (NCBI taxonomy): Eukaryota > Metazoa > Chordata > Aves > Apterygiformes > Apterygidae > Apteryx > Apteryx mantelli. The sequence goes on along the minus strand of NC_089980.1, from coordinate 50,464,621 downwards.
GCTTAAGGTTGTACATAATAAAACACAGCTATGCATACACAGCTCTCATGTTGAGTTCTACAGTGTCACTGCTGACATGAAAAATAAAGATATTTGGCACGTTATGAAAAAAGAAACATTTTTTCAGTGTAAATAAAACTCTAAATCATCCTGAAATTTTTCCTTCTCAGAACAGATTACAAAGAGTTTTCTAAGACCCTGAAAACAACACCATTTTGCAATTCTGGTACTAGCAATGCTGGTATAATAGTTGCCAGTTGATCCCAGATCTATGTGACTGTAAAAGTTGTATGAACTTCAATCAAAATCAAAACCTCTATTCAAACAAGTCTGGTTGTTTTTTTTACCAACAATCTAATTCCCATGGGCTCATTTACAATGCTATTCTGAAAGTTTTACATTTCACTGAAGTTGTCCTTTTTATTATCAAATCTTGGTGAGATTCTACAGGCAGTTACTGGATTCTAGATGTTTATGCCTGCTGTCATGAGTCAGCTTATACCAAAAGTAGGACCACTGAAGACCTCAATAGTAATACAGCTAGAATTAATGGACTTCAAGATAGCTCTTTTATCTTGATAAAGTCATGCTGTAGTAATAATTAGAGATAAAATACAAATTAAAAATGACTGCTCAGCCTGTGCAGGGAATATACTTATACAAATTGTCATTCTGGTGCAGTAAATCTCATGAATCTCAAATTAATTCTTCTTTCTTAAACAAGTCCATATTTCTCCATCAGCCAGAAGAACCCTACTGCCACAAGAGCAACTTACCCACTGAAATCAAATACAACAGCTAGAAGACCAGTTCCTGATTTTTGAAGCTTATTTACAGCATTAAACCAAAATTCAGAAGACTTGTACAAAAGACTTCTCATGCCAGGAACCAACACTTCTGCGTCAGAGGAGAGACAGTGTATGGCCAAATCTAAGCAATCAGGCCCAAACTCAGAATGTAGTCTGATAAAATATTTCAGTATTAAAATCAGAAAAGGGAACAAAAAACAAAATTACTTTAAGGAGTATCAAAATAGTTTCAGTTCAAGTAAAGCGGTCCTACTTTAAAGATGAAAATTAGACTTAGTGCCCGGATAAGTTCCACCACTTTTGGGTTGCATACTTTCATAATAGCTGTTCCCTGAGATTAAGATCTGAGGCCACAAAAAAAGAGAAACAGATTTAGAAAGATTTGAAATTATGCCAGGGTTATATTGGTGAAATATGAATGCCAATCACTATATTTTTTACACAATTTTTGCCTCCCTTTTTACATGTAGTGCACACACAGATCTAACCATAATAACAGAGGTATTGGTTTCACTATCAGAATAAACTATGTCTATCTCATAGAATCAAAAACAATTTAGGCTGAGAGAACTCTGGTCACCTAGTCCAACCTCCATCTCAGAGCAGATACAACTTTACCACTCAAGCAAACTGGCCATACACAGATCTCAAAGACCAGGTGCGATGTATCTGGCTGATATCACTGCAAGACAGCTCTTTAAAATCTTTGAAAGGTCATGGCAATGATGGGAGGTCCCTGATGACTGGAAAAAAGGCAAATGTCATGCCCATCTTCAAAAAAATGCAAGAAGGATCCAGAGAACTACCAACCAGTCAGCCCAACTTCAGTCCCTTTGAAGCACAGGGAGCAAATCCTCCTGGGAGCCATTTCCAGGCGCATGAAGGCCAAGGTGATTGGGATGTGACTAGATCAGTACAGAAGGAGAAAGCAGTGGATGTCATTTATCTTTACTTTATGAAGGCCTTTAACACGGTCTCCTGTATCTTTGTAGCCAAACTGGAGAGATATGGGCTAGATGAGTGGACTACAAAGTGGGTGTAAAACTGACTCAAAAAGTAATGGTCAGCAATTGGAAGGCCAACTGGTGTCTGGTTACTAGTGACATTCCTCAGAGATCGATATGCAGATGGCTACTGTCCAACCTTTTTATTAATGATCTGCATGATGGGACAGAATTAACCCTCAGCAAGTTCAAAGACGAGATCAAATTGGAAGTGGACATGCTGGGGGATAGGGCTGCCATTCAGAGGGATCTCAAAAGGCTGGAGTAATTGTACAACAGGAACCTCATGAAGTTCAGCAAAGGCATATGCAAAGTGCTGTATCTGGGACAGATTAATCCCATGCAACACTACAAGCTGGAGTCTGACTGAGTAGGCTACCTGTGAGAGGAGGCTGGCTCTACGTTCTCTGCAACACCTCTTTAGGTAATTGAAAACAACAATTATATTCCCCTGCTTTAGCCTTCTCTTCTCCAGGCTCAACAAAGCCAGTTTCTTCAGCCTCTCTTCTTATGTCATGTGCTTCAACCCCCTAACCATTTCAATGGCCCACTACTGGATTATCTCCAGTTTGTCAACATCTTTCTAGTACTGGGGGCCAAAATTTGGGCACAGCACACTCAAGATGCAATTTTATGAGTGCCAAATAGATGGGAATAGTAACTTCCCTTTATCCGCTGACTATATTCTTGCTAATGCAGGCTAGTATGTGGTTATCACTGCAAGGGTGCACTGCTGACTCATAATCACTCTGTCGTTCACCAGGACCCCCCAGGTTCTTTTCTGCAGAGCTGCAACCTATTCAGCGAGCCCTCAGTCTGGACTGAAGCTTAATTCTTCCTGGGTACAAGACATTGCATTCGCCTTTGTTGAACTGCATTAAGCTCCTGTTGTCGGCCTCCTCAGCCTGTCAATGTCAGTCTGAATGGCAGCTTTGCCTTCCAGCACATCAACCACTTCTCCCCAATTTGGTGGTGGTTGCAAACTTTCTGAGAGTGCACTGTGTCCCATCATCCAGTTATGTACTGTAAAAAAATTGAAAAGGAAATTAATATTTAGGGCTGACAATGACAATTCCAGACAGTGAGATGATGATAGATATTTTTTGTTCCTCCCATTTCACCATGTTTGAGTTAATAATTTGATGACAAAGCTGTATAACTGGCAGGGAAGGGCTACACTGGCACTGTACCTACAGTAAGGCTGTGCCTTAAGAGCAGATTGTTAGTTCTCTGCAGTTGCATGGGTCTCATAATACAGGTTAGCTTTTTACAATGGAGCAAGTCACCACACATTTTGGGGTTAATGATATGCTGTAATGCACTGTAAACACTAACCTGCCTTGTGGTAACAACTAGTCAATCAGACTTGGAGTCACCCTTCCGTTTACTACTATGGGCCATATCTTGTAAAAAGAAACCTGTCCTCTTTTTCTACATGGAATTCACAGGTGCTGCCTCTCTTGTGGTTCTAGATGGAGCATATCACTTAAAAATATTTTCTTAAAATTTTGATTAATTTTTTTCTTATGTCTCTACTTGGCTGTTCAACTAAACACATCAGTGTGTCTGTGTGGAGGATGGCGAGGAGAGAGAAAAGTAGGGGAAGGAGAGAAACCATTTACATTATGTGACTCCATAAAGCTGTGGCACTATTCCTACTAGACCTTTTTATTAAAAGAAAACTTTAAATAATATTTTATCATACTAAGGAGATTTTATATGATATGGGTTATTTTTTAAAGTGAGAGTCAAATTCCTAACATACTTTCACAATAAAGATAATACTATTTAGCTTTCTTGTCCTATTCACTCCAATATCCCAGCATATGCAACAGAGTCCTTCTCAGAGAGGCTTAATGAAAAAAATATTTGAGAAAAACAGTGCACTCAGGAAGATCTTGTTTCCATTTAAAGAATAGAATTCCAGAGAAACAATATTGATTTTAAAGAAGGTTTTTCAGATTTAAACTGACACAATGAAAGAATCAGTTGTTGTGTGTTTTTCCCCTCATGTAAACTTCATTATAAAGAAACAGGTGCAATAGCACTTTCTCTACTAAGAATAGATTTGAGCTTTTACTTCAAAAAAGAATGTATCTTCCTTTCTGTGTGAAGAATATATAGTATCTTTCTCCAACTGACACCACAAATCTGTGAACAGAAACTTTATTTCTTGGGGATTTTCAAGTTTTCAAGTTTTTTCTGTTACAGTTTCTGAGGCAGAATTATTACAAAAGCTAAATACTTGAAGCATACCCTCAGCATTAGTTAATAAATCTGTAAGGATGTTAAAATTATATTCTCCTTATTTTTCATACTGTATTGAATTTTTCATTGCTCAGAATGAATGCTATCTTCCACTGCATAGATTAAGGCAACATTGCCCAATGGGACTTATCTCCTTTTGTCCTCTATAAACACAATGGCAAAATCTCAGTCTATTGCAATTAATGGAATTTTTGTTTCTTTAAGGAAAGGGGAGGCTGACTTCCAGAATTCCCACTTCCAGTGATACAGGAGACAAAGCTTATCTTCTTGTCAGCAAAGTTTGTCAACATAAAAAAAATGTTTTGGATACATTTTACTTTGTCTCCAAATGTTATTATACATTTGGAGCCTGTAGTAAACAGACTTTACACTGCTGACAGTACACAGCTGGTATTCTAGGCTGTGCAGAGATTACAGTATCTGCAGTAAATACATCAGAGGTTTTAAGATACTAATTGCATCGTCTGCAATTGGGAAATTCCTATATGACTGGGAAGATGCAATGAATCGTGCTTAGCCTTCTCTGCTGTTAGCACTTGGCAGGAATATTTATGACAGCAGCTAGAGCTAAAATCATGAAGGACATGCCATGGTCAAATCTCTGGATGATATATGCATATACATACTGGGAAATGTAATACAGTAGTGTATTTATCACCTCCTATGGCTTTGCATAGGCCCTTGTCACTTATAAAGGTAATAAAAATTGATGTGTATATTTAAATGAGGCTCCCTGCAAGTTTTCAGTCACGTAAAAAATGGTGCAATTAGGCAGCCAGATTTACATAATGCTCAGTATATATGCTAAGGTGATTTTAGCACAGAATTTTCAATGAATTTTTTAAGAGAGCATTTTCCTTTCTTTGTTGTTTTATTAATCTGAAGGTTCAGTATGTTTTTAGTTGTGTTGTAACGGAAACCTTCCCTATCAAACTGGCTACTCTCCTGATCAGAGTTTTCCATCTCAAATGCTTACTGTCAGGAGTTCTAGCCTGGATTAATTAGTTTTAGTTTCTTCTGCAGATCCCAGAGAGGGGAAGATCATTATTCCACTTACAGACAAACCTATTGTTTTCCACATGTTTTGATTCTTCCTATACTTCAAAGATTTGTACTTATACCACAACTGGTTTTGGAATCAAGTCCACAAGAACACAGCAGCATTTTCCTTGTGATGGCTGTTCATACGTATTCCAAGTCAGGTGCTTGAACTGGAAGAAAAAAGGTGTATCCTCTTTCCTGTAACCTGCCTATCCTGTATTTTTTCCAATGACTTATCTTCTGAACTTCAACATAAAGAAGGATGAAGCCACTAAGGGAACAAATGGAGAACAGCTGTACTACTGTGGGGTGGGGGGGGGAGGCAATAGAGTATATGGGGCTAAAGATAGACCTGGATTTATTGCATCTAAGAAATATTTGTCATGATGGGAGGATGATTATCGGACAAAAAGTCTGGGACTGGCATGAGATGCCTGAGGAGTGAAAATCGCATTCAACCAAGCAGGAGGAGTATTTGGGCTGGAATAGGAAATCTGGGCTGGAAAATTAGGAAAGAGACAAGCTAAAACATACCAAATTTGGAAAATTATTGAAAAAGTGCAACTGTAGTATATTAATTACAGAAAAACAAGATTTCTAATTCTCACCTGCAAAGATCTGTGAAGTAGCCATCAAGCACATATTCTGTACCACTGGTCTACTTGAAAGACGACACTCACCTGCAGCTCCTAGTATTTCATTACCTAAAGAAGCAGGTATCAGCCTAGCGTTTCTGAAAAGGTTCCAGCCCTGCTGATGGTAGGTGTTAAGATGACGCTGTGTCAGATAACTCATTTCAGTTTTGCTTGTTTGTTTACCTGGAAACTCCAGCCCAGAAAGTTGATATTAAAACAACAGGATTAAGATTGAAAAACACAGCTTTCAGGGAGGGTAATGCTAGAATAATGCAGAAGTCTGCTGCTGATCAGTTCAGCCAGGACAGCAGCGCTCCTGGCCACAATCAACAACAAAACTACAAGTTTCAGGTGAAGACTTAAGTGCCTGTGGGCATGGAGGTTGCCTAAACATTAGGCCAGCGTTTTTTGCAGAGCACCTTGTTAGAGTTAGATGTCTAATCTAGGTGCCTATGTCCACATGTACAGCTGGGTCTCTGATTCCCCAGGAAGGTGGTCTTACAGGGTGTTGAAATGGACAGAAGCAGTTTGTACACTGCCTTTTCTGGAAGTGCAGCATATGCTCTCTTCAAGTATATACACTCCATTAGCAGATTGTCAGTTACTTGGAGAAAAGATGAGGATAAACTCATATCCTTCTTCAGGTTATCTACCAAGGACAGATGTGCTAATAAGCAATCTCCTACACCCACCCCAGAATTGTTTCTTTGCTTTCCCCCTCTGTGGGGCACACGTGAAAGCATAAATAAAATTAGGAGTTAGTGATCTACCCTCTCATCTGCAAACAAGAGATTCACACAGTTATGATCTGGTAATGACAGAAACCCTGTACAAATGTCCTTCATCTTTATTTTAAGTGCAATTATATAACAGTAGCATCAATAGGCCCTTCTATGCCACAGACAGCACAAGTCACCCTTTGGCCCAGAAGAACTCCAGAAAAACTTTCTGAGAAAGCAGGATCTTGACAGTAAATATCTTTTTTGTTGTTGTTTTCTACTGTATTTCATGCATGAATACCAGATACTATGATCTCTCCTAGGCACAAATCCAGGAATATCATATCAGCCACTGCTGCTGGTCTGGTACCTTTAGAGTCCATATCTTGCTGCCTATTATTTTTTGTGAGTGAATAACCTATAAATCCTAATGAGCTGTAGTACATTTTCTCCAAAAGGAAAATGGAAAATAACATTCATTTTTCATGAGAGATATGTACTGCAAGTTTTGATGGAGAATAACTTAACTGAATCAGAATGTGCCTGCCATTACTGAGTTAACCAAGGTCTATGTATGTAGATGACCTTTCTATATTAGACTGTAAAGAACTATTATTGAAGCTTCTCACATAATAAATGGTTCAGCTTTTTTTAAATTCAAAATCCTTCACATAAATTATTCAACAAATATTTAATACTGTTCTTCAAATCTCAAATATGGATGAATACCTGATGTGTGTGTGTGTGCATGTGAGAGAGAGAGAAAAAAAGAAACAAGAGTTAAAGGTTAAACTTTTCAAGTAAAATTTATAGGAATTGTTTTGTAGTATTTTCCCAATTACAATTCCCAATTACATTAGCAAATGTATACCACTGTTCAAAAAAATGGCTTTAGAGCTGAATGTTCGCAAACTCCCAGATTTAGTTGAATAATATTTTTCAAGAGGATAGATGAGGAGCAGGGGACTCTTTTAAAACTCCTGTTCAAATTCAATTCATTAAACTTAATGGAAGAAACTCAAGATAAGCTATGATCTTCCAGTTATTATCCATACAAAACTCCAGTTACATTCCTACTTGCTCTTATGCTAGGAGCTTTGTTTAGAAATGAGTAAGCAGAAGACATAGATAAAGTCATAAGCTTGATTTGCCTGTTTTTATATAATAGCAACTTTTAATGTGGTGCATATTTCATTTTAAATCAAACTTTTCTTCATTTTACAAATCTACACAATAGCTATATTGCATATCATTACATGTTAATAGCTGAAGGGCAGCTAAGGTTATTGAAGTGTTTCAGATTATTAGAAAACATTTTAAGAAGGAGAAGAAAAAATTACCAGATGTAGAATGAGTCAGAAAAGATCAACTGTAGTCAAAGGACTACAGGGTCAAATTTCTGAATATGGGTAGGTGGGTAAGGGTATTGTCTTTTCTTTGATTTATCCTCATCCTTAGAATTACTAAAGCTTTCCCCAAGCTCACTATGAACCAGACACATACATTCTTAGCTCTGTAACTTATTTTGAGGTGCTGAAGCCACACATCCAGCTGAGCCCATATGGTCAAAGTCACGTTTTCTGAGCCACCCTGTTGTCTGTATGAAATATTCCCACTAACATTTTTTGCATAGTAGGATGGCACAGTATAAAACAAGAGATGCAGAACTGTTAATGGAGACATAGCTTAGAAGCAATGTCTTTTCCTACAGGTTACAGGATTTAAAAGAAAATATGAAAACAAAATATGTAAATAAAAAGATAAAGGTGGGGATTTCATCCTCTAACATGTTTTGGTATGGAAACAGTGAGAAACTCAGCAGTGAGTTTTCTCAATGTGACTTTTCCAAGAATGACCATAGCAGATGAAATGCTATATGAGGAGTTCCTTTATTTTGTCCCACCATGAGTGACTCAGAATGAGATTCAGACACACATATTCACATGTCTATATGTAGCTATCTAAGTTCCCCTCTGGTCAGTGGAGATCTAGTCAAGCCAGCCAATAGAACCAGGAGAGCAACTCTAATGACCAGAAACTAGGAGAGCTCACTTTAGAGGAGCTTAAGAGCTCGTCAGTCTGTTGACTAGATCTCCACTGGCAATAAACAGGAGCTCATCCTCAATTCAGTTGCTCACACACAGTGACCAGTGCCCTTGGAGATGCTCTAGCTATCTGGGATAACCTTACTTGACTGACAAGTGCAACACGGGACATAGGGAAAACCCACATACACCCTTCTGAAGAAGCAGCTGGGGCAAAGCAAGGCAGCTCAAATGGTTCTTGATGGTGACATCTCCAGGAAGACTTTAGGAATTTTCAGTCTTTTAGTTTTTCTTTGCTTTTTTTTCCTTCAACCACGCCTTAATTAATAACTTATCATCTGGACTTTTCCCCTTAGAAATTAGGGTAAATGCTATTTTTCTTCTCTAACTTGCTGTGTCTACAGTTGAGGATAGGGAAGGAGAGAGCTTTCTGAAGGACAGATGAATACTTATTCTCATATTTGAAAACTCTTTTAGGTCTACTATTTCCATTCTGTTGAAGACTGTGGAGGGAGACTTTTCATATGTCTTGAAGACTAACATCCACCCTCCCTACACCATCAATGTAAACCTATCTTGTTTTAACAGGAGTTCCATTAACAACATTCTAGTTTTGCCTACTGCATCAGAGGCATTTGGGGAAAATTTAGCAAAAGCACATGATTACCATGTATTAACTACAGGTTACATCTTAACCTAAAACTATAACATAATGCTGTTTACAGTCCTCACTGATGTGAATAAAATTCATTATTAACGGAAAGCAGTCAGATTTTAGCTCTTTCCTTACAGAAGAACTTCTGGCTACCTGCTCCAAGGTTTTACCAGAAAATCAAATTCTAGATGATGAATTTATCATTTTTTCTTCAGTCAGTAAGCATTTAAATATGAAATCGAATTATATATTTGACATAATATAAAAATAAGGTAAATTCAACATTATCTTGTGCTTTTAGAGTATCAATATGCACAGTTTTATGGGTCAATACCGTGCATCAACTTGTAAAAATGTTGCCTTCTTAGGGACAATGAATAGGACTGCACATTTGCCCTACTAGAGTCATGGCATTGTTGCCATGGCTATATGTCTAACTGTCATCAAGTTGCAATTACAGAAATGTTCTTGCTTTTGTGGGGAGATAGACTGGATGATCTAATAGGTCATTTTCCATTCCTAACTTTTATGGCTCAATGAACAATAAAAAAACTTACCGTGTATATGTAATGTCTTGTTCCAGCAATAAAATATCGCCCACAGGACACAAACATTATTGAGATTGTGATATAATGCCTCAAATGTTCAGATGCAAGATCAATATATCAAAACCAGTGTAATTTTTCTATTCTGTGGGCCATATTTAACAATGCTGTTGCTCAACAAATCAATTTGGTTTTCCCCACAAATTAAAAGAAAAGTACACACAAGAGTTATAAATCCTGTAAAGAGAATCCTACAAACTAAGACTCTTTGTTTTCTACTTTGCTTCAGAAAGCATGCTACACATAAGGATTTGCAATACTCTGTTTTCTATATGGAAAAAATTAATTTGGTCCTAGGATGTATACAGAGTTAGGGACAAAATATATCATTCATATTTACGGTTGCCAAGAATGGAACTAAAACTCTGCCTCTTACGTTCTACAGTTGCTGTCTGAGTTTGGATAGCTGCCTAGAGAGACCAAGTGTTTTCTGCAGTGCTGATAAACTAGAGCAGAAATAAGAAAGGACAAATATGTATTTCACAGCAGAGCCCACAGTAGATGGCTACATTGGTCAGGTATGTTTTTATGAGGAAGCCGGCTTTTTGTTTTCATACACCTTACTTCAAAACACATCCTCAGATAAATCAGAAGTGTAATATGTGGAGTGTTTTTCTGTAATATGGAACAAACAGAATAGCAATCCCTGCAGTTCACACTGTTTAGCAATTACTGAAGTCTCTAAATTCTGCTGAGCATGAGGTAAAGAAAATATTTTTATGCTTGCAGATGATAAAGCAAATTTAAGACATTATATAGTTTCCATGATTATCAAAGCCACCAAAGTCTCTACAATAATTATTGAATAAAGTCTGAGGAAAATCTATACAATGTCTTCCACCTTACTATACTAGAATAAAATGCAGATGGGTAGCTAGCATCCTATCAGCCATGTAATCAAAAGGAGAGCTAGAAACTACCTGCCTCTTTATAGCTTCTGGGGCAAGAAAGCAAATGAATTGGGTTCCAGCTCTCCAAAGAATCAAGATTACCAGAAAAAACCTTCTTGATTTTTATGAAATATACAATAGCAAAATCTTCAAGCCATAGAAAGCAATGTATTAAAATTGCTAATAAAATGCCAATATTCCTTCATGCCACAGCTGAGAGAAAATAGTTGCATCTAGAGGCAGACAAGCAATTTTCAAACAATCTAATCAGAAAAGGGTACTTTTCCTTGTTTAAGAATTTCTATAATGAAGCAATTTCAACCAAATGATTTGTTTGCTTTTGCAAATGAAATCCAGCCTATGGGTTGCAATACACAGGACGTTCAGCATATCCCATAAATGTGTGATATGTGAAAATAAAGCTGTATCATTATCTCTCTAAACGACATCATATTTCCATGTTCTAAATAGAAAATTGCTTCATCACCCTATCAAAAGCAAAATCTAAATCAGACAACTTTCATTTAATGATTACGCAATCTCAGACAAAGGGTTGAAACAGGAAAAACAACGAAAATCTCAAGAATTTGCACTAAAAATAACAAAAAAGAATGAGGTTAAAATTTAAAGTAGAAATTTCTTTGAACAGTTTTTCCTGTTACGAGTCATCTCCAATAATTTTGCAACCCAAGTAAAATAAAATTCTGTTTCAAAAGACATATTGTTGACAATTTTTAACTTTTCATGTGAAAAACACTGCGTTTTAATCTTCTCCCAGTTATCTCTATAGCCTACAACATCTGTACAAGCTACAGAAGGTTTCTAAAGTAATGAGCTGAGGGGTTTTGTGCCCCATAACTTCCACATTAAGTTTTTCAGAATGATAAAATTATCATATCCCTTCAAATAATGACAGCAAACCATAGCCATATGTAGTAAATGCACTAAGCTGGAACTCAGGACCTGTTCTCAGCTCTGCTGCAGACTTCAGCTTGAGAGCAGATTGCTTAAGGTCTGCATACTGCAGTTTCTCCACCTCAAGAATGGATGGATATCATGACCTTACTTTTAGACTGAATGAGCTATTCAGATTGTAAGCCCCTCAGTGCACAGAATTTCTTAATATACACATCACCTTTCTAGTTTAACAGACACTCAAAGCCATTTGTGGGTTTCTGAGTACTACTGTAATTAAAATATGGTATGATTCAGTCTAAGACTCACTTAAGCTTGGACTTTGTCATCCATAAACCATGGAAGTCTAGCATAATCCTGCTTTCCAGAACTGTGCAGCCTACCTATGCCAAAATTCATTACACTCACTACACAGCCTAAAAGTTCCCTAGATAACTAACTTAGCTGATCAGAAGTTCTGGTTCCGTGGATATAAGTGCTTCCCTACCATTTGAAACTGTCATAATCCAACTTAGTCTAACACATAATTATTAGCATAATGGAAAAGGCTAAAAAAATCAATATGAAGAGAAATACTGAATTATCCTTATATAACAATAAAATAGAGCATATATTTGTAACTTGAGGATAGCAAAAATATACATAATTATATCCTCTACTTTTACTTTTATTGATTTTTTAAATTCATTGACTGGTTATTTTCATTTGAATAAACATGCCTACAGGGAAAATGAACAGAGCTTATGCCAGCTTTCAAAATGAGTACACCACTAATAATCTATATTGACGGCTTTGGTGAATCAAGCCAACAAACTGTGTACCAGGCAGGTCCTTGTCTTCAAGCCAGGGGAGTTTCCCTCAAATTTTTTTGTAGATGTCCATAAACTGAAGTTAGTCTGTGTCTGTTCCAATATTTTTTTCTGGGCTATAAAGATGCCAGTATAAAGATGCCTTCAGTTAGGGCATACTGTCAAATAGTCCATATTATATAAAACATATTTTATAGTACTCCCAGACTTCATGAGCCAAACTTATATCAGACTGAAAAAGGTTTGATTAAAAATCAATGGACACACTTGGCAATGCAAACCTCACAACAGAAGAATTACAGTAGGAAAGAGGAAGAAAGGTCATAGTTTTCACAGCCAAGACAGACTGAGGAAGCATATAAGAACCATGTAAAGTCAATTGTTTAGGAAAGCAGAGAAAATGGATGCCATTCATGGGCTTGATTGTCAAATATAACAGTTGAAACGCAGCTATTTGCTCTTGAAATCTTATCTAGGTATTTATTTGACCAAATTAATAGTAATACATGAGGTAACTGGCAATGTAACTGTGAAAATATTAACAGTAAATTGGAACATTGAAAATGGGTTCACAAAAAGCTTCATCAGAAACAGCAAGATATACAACTGGCAGTACACTTTTGACAAAAAAACCCAAAAAACCCAAAAAACATTCTCTTTCTGAAGGGACTCAGGAGGGACTCAAAGATGCTAGATGTAAAATCCTAAGCAGCATTCGCAATAGTTATACTGCCTACCCCTTGCAGCCAGAATGGTAACTCTGTAGAAATAATTATCGCTCCTATTTATCACTAAGGAGGTGGCATCCAAATTCAAAGCACAATATCACAGACAAAATAATTTGTACCAGGTTCTCTTCAAAGGCAAAAAAATTCCTTTTCACTCTCACTTTGGCCCTATAGTATCAATTTCTTTATTTCTTTTCTAAAACTTCTGTAGAGGCTGTAGTAAAAAAGTGAAGAAGAGTGACTAACTTTTTGGAAACAGTTACCTTCAGAAGAAAACCAGAACAAGGAACATCACGTCCAGTCTGGTTTTATGGCAGATTCATCTGTTGACAGGATGTCAACATTCAAATTCAAATTCAAAAGAATAAAAGAGGGAAGGGAGAGAGAGATACTACTCCATACAACTTCTCTTACTGTACATTTTTAGAGTGCATTCCAATCCTGTGCACTATGCAACACAATTAATAGCTCTCTCCTAGGGAAAATTTGTACACTGTAATGTTGTGGCAGAGTTTTGCCCTGGTTTGGGAAGGAATTCTTTGGGGATTTTTTTAAGTTTTTCCCCACAGATACTGCTTGCTGTTTATTGGCTTTAGAGAAGACAATATCAAAGTAATTCTCCCTACACTTGAGGAAGAATTTAATGAAATTTTTGATAGCCTCAGTTCCCAGAAAGGATTTCATTCAAGAGTCACAAGCCAGTTCCTGGGTAAATTCTTGCTCTTGAAGAGGCCGTATTTCTACCTGCAGATCTACCCTTCCTGTAGAGATAGTCAAGAGAGTTTAATTTGAAATTCCATGGGAAGCCAAAGAACACAGAAACAACTACTGTTGCAATGTGCTTTCAGAAATAAGTGGAGAGTTCATTCACTGTTAGGGGCCTGGTTCTAAAATCAGAATATCAGTCAGTGGTAGAAAACAGGGTAACCAGCAGAGCACAAGGAGCCAAAGGCTTGCACCACAAGCCTTAGCCAAGAGGTAAGAGAGAAGGACCTGTTCAATAGCTGCATGTCTCAGTTGCTGACCAACAGAGAGCAACTGCAAGATGCTGTGTCAAATAGCATGACCACTACAAACAGCCAGTCACACAGGGCAACTGCATCTCTGTAAGAGTTCAGTATCAGAAAGGGACCCATGAGGCCTCTTTAATTATGGACTGATTTGTAGATATGAGCCTTCAGACAAAGATGACTACACTGAGGCTTCAGATTTTGCAGTACTTTTTTCTACTTGCCTCATTTCCAACTTGTTAGTTTCACCCAGCTGTTCTTCACCAAGAAACACATCTTTTAGAGTATACATTCCAAGCGCTGAACCACTCACAAGATGAAGGCCGTAGAAAAGTGTATCATCTGCATTTCTGGCACCTGAGTCTTGATCATTTGAACAGTTTTTCTAAAGGATACATGTGCTTATTGGAAAGATTAGAGAAATTAGGATTATAGAAGTTAGGAGTCTTTTTTCCCATCACTGCTTTCTAGCAGTCTTTTTGTAGAATGAGTCAGATGTTTTTATTACATACTCCTAGACTCCTTCCATTTCTCTCAAATGAGAAAACAGTATCTCATGCTCAGTGCTGAATGCGCAGTGGTCCCCAGGATTTATGAGTGTAGATATCTGCCTGCAGAGCGTTGAAAGGAAGAAATCATTCACCAGTGCCACTAAATTCTACATCCTGGCTTGTATCCAGACTCCTTACCAAAGTTTATGAGAGTTCAGCCCAGTAACAGAGCAGAAACACAATCAATATACTAACATAGAAAAGGATATAGCTACTGCTGTAATTCTGTTTTGAAAAATATATACTGACTGAAAGTATTTTGCTATATAGTATCCACAACACATTTTCTGTAACAAAAAACAAAAGACTTAAAGAAAGACTGAAAGAATCATAAAGTCCTTGGCAGATTGGGGAACTCCTCCTGCTAAAATGTCCACAGCTTTAGAAGTTTTATTGTGAATATTCTGTAAGTCTCATGGAGTAAGTGCTTTTCTCAATATCCCAGAAATATTGGCATTACATGCAATTCCAGCTCACTGCTTTTCTTCTGTTTACTGTCAACATTTGCTTGCCCACAATGATGTTAAGAGAGTAGTATACACTTCTGTACTCATTATTTGAAATTCTGGTTTAGGACAGAAACATGTTACAGTAAAGTCAGAAAGATTTACTTGCTTTTCTGTTTCTATTGCACAAATCTCTTTCTGTCCAGGATTTAAGCTAACCTCTGTTTCTTACCTTTTCCTGACCCAGCGGTAAGTAGACAAAACATCAATCAAGAAAAATGAGCACCTGTCATACAAGCAGCTTAGGACAACATGCACTTTAAAGGACCAGCAGATAATAGCCATCATAAATTAAGGAAAGATAAAGAAAACTTTATCTTGTTTGCTTATAATGTAGACAGAAATATAGAAATACACAACTAGAGTATCTGTGCTAAAAAATACATTAAAAAAAATACATTGTCCTGCTTTTTCAAAGGTCATCTACATGAACTGATTTCCAGTAGGGCAAAGAGCTCCAAACAAAGAGATGCTCCGTGGAGCTGCTTTGCAGAATTATTTAATACCTACTGGAATTTGCATAACACTTGAATAGAAAAGCCAAATCCTGCTGCTGGGATAAAATGAAATTGTCTGGTGGTTTCAAGGGAGGAGATTTCTTCTTTGCAATAAAACTAACAATGGTAGTAGCTACCCATTATTTCAAACAATAAAATGATTATGGAACTACTTTATTGAGGATTTCAGTCAGCCACCTCATGGCTCTTGAAGATCCCACAGAAACCATAAGCAGATTCAGGGCTGCTAACTCTGGGGATCTGAACCACATTAACTAGCTCTGATTAACTTCTGTGGAGTTTATAAATAGAAACTGTACATAATCATGCCAAAATTTCTAATTTATAGAATTTACCTATAGGTAAAGCTGTCAGATATCCTTAACTGATTTAGACAATCATGAACCAGCTGAATGGCAGGTAGGTGATTAGAGCTGCAGACATCCTAGCAGGCAGGAATTCTGTGAGGTGCCTGTTGGTATCTCCAAGTGCCAGAACCTCTTTACCAAGCTGACTCTTAGTCCCTTTGAAAACAGAGTTGAAATATTGCCAAAATCAAAGCTATTAAATTCAGACTTGTCCTTAAATAAACTGACCTGGTTTTCACAAGCTCCAGTAGGAAAAAATGAAAAAATTCTGGCAAAACCAAAAAGCAAGAAAAAAAGAAAACATGTAATTACAATTCATAGTTCACCTTCACATCCTAGTGTAGGTCTCTAATACTGTGCTCAGATTGCTCATTTTCAGACATAGAACCTTCATGTGAATAACTGTGTTAATACAAGTAATCACACTGAAATACTTCCTATCTTATTACTTACTCCAATAAAACCTTTTCTATGAAAAACAGACACATAAGAAACTATCTCACATGCTGAAAACTGATCACTCTTATCCACCTACCAAGATGCTCAAAGCATATAGCACAGTTAAAGTTATAAGTGTATCCAGGTTAAATTCATCCAAGATGAATTACAAAGGCTATTGCATTCTTATTTGCCAGGAGTTATGTGGGTACTTAAATCTGGGAAATTTACTGGCAATACTAGGACATACACTCTGCGTTTTGAAAGCAAAGTCACAGCAAAATAAAGGCCAGGTTGCACAGGCCACAAATGCTAACAAATCTATCTCTGGCAGCTGTAATTAATACGGTTATAGGCCCATTATCACTAAACAACTTAGGGACAAACTTTTTGATGAGTAATGATAGACATACTCTGAAAACTCTTGAAAAGTTACAATAAAATTAGAGGAACAGAATTAATTGCAATCCCAAAATAAGTTAATTCTATTCCCTTCTTTCTCCAACCAAATATATTAACGTTGGTATATAAATATTTCAGTAAGCTACTTGTTTCAAAATGTGGAAGTGGCTCTGTTGGAGAAGGTAGTTATGATGAAAAAGCAGATTTGTCAATATTTTTCAGACTCTATACATAGTAAAATATATCTTTTTCTACAGAGGTTTGTTTCAAATTAAAGGACAGAATATAGAGTTATGTAGCTAAGATTAATTAAGCCTTATTTATTTAATTCATTTTAATTAATTAAGACACAATTTTAGTCAAGCTTTAATTTCATCTATGAAAGCTATGATATCTCAGTTCACAATGATTTTCTGGTGCATCAACAATGTTCTGTAAATAAGGTTCCCTTCAGAAGGAAGTCACTTGAGCTCCCTTCAGAAGTGTCTTATTTTGTAGGCATTTTTCCCCCAGCCTTCTGCTTCAAGGGATTCTCAGAAGACCAACATACATTAAAAGCAGGCTGACAGTTAATGATCCTATGACTGCTTTGGAAGCAGGAAAACTAAGTTAGGGATTTTCTTCTCCCAGCTTCTGCTTTGTCTATAAGAAAAAAAGGATTAAAATTCTTTCTACATAAATTAAATCTAATCATGTGATTTGAAAGGTATCAGTGGAAATAGCACTTGCAGGCAATTCAAAAAAAGCTTTCTAATGCTAAAGACAAAGGACCACTGGAATGGACTGGTTGCGAATGCTGTATGTAGAGCCTCTCATTCAAGACTTTAAGAACAGGTAAGACAATCATCCGTCAAGAATGACAAAAGGATAGCAGCTTACACTCGTGCACAAATGAAGAGATTGTTTACACAAACACCTGTGGTCTCTGCCAGCCTAAATTCTTTTGATTCCATGTACTTAAGCCACAGTTTTAGCTATGACAAATTATTCATGGTGGCATGGTTAAGGCTCTTGTCTTCATATAAAAGATACACTGCTAAGCAATGAATGTGAATAGATCATGTCTGAGCAATTACAAGATGTTTTCTTTTCAGTTGTTTTGGAATGGTGAGAAGTGTGGAAATTCTTCAGTAAAATCTCAGTAGGGAACTAAAACCTCATGCTTTAAAATCCACATGCTAACCATTTACAGATCCTTTCAGCCTACATATGAAATAGTCTTCTCATGTAACCACACCATTTTTAGAACAGTCTTAATTTTTTACTCTAATGAGGAGAAATCACTCTGAGAACTGAGCCCTTATATTAAATGTCCTTATTAATCATACTTATGTTTTTTAATCCCTTATCAAGAACGCTCTTTAATTTTCTGTCTTGCAAAGCACCATTCGGGCTGTAGTCACTGTAGCAAGGAGCTTTCTCAGAATTTTAGATCTTATGTGGAATAGGATTACTCCCCCTACCAAGGGCAAACCTGTGTTAGCTAACAGTCTATATTCCAAAAATAAGCCTAGTTACAAGAAACTTTTGTTTTTCTATTTGATTTTGCCACATATAAAACTGTAAAAATATAAATTCTGGCAAAATACTGATGTCAAGAGAGCTCTTAAAAGTGAAATCAGTATTTCTGAATTGAGTATGTCATTCAAATCTCCTTATAGCAACTGTCGTTAAGACGACAATGAAAAAAGCTTTGTCTGCTTAAGCTGTTAGGTAGAGACCATCTGAAATGCATAGATGTCAACAGTGCCACAGCTACCTTTCCCCTTGAGCAGCAGATCTATTTACTGCATGTAGGTATATTGAAGGACCATCTAAATGATAAAATGCATCACATAAAGAAATAGTCAGGTAACAGCCTGGCCAGGTTATTACATCTTCACTAAATTCACCAAACGAAACATTCAGGTTTCAGCAGTCCTTATCACTGCAGGCAGAGCTCCATGTGAAGAGCTGTGCCCAAAAATTTGTTACCTTGTTCAGCTCCCTCAGTTGGTCTGATAAAATCTATATCCCCTCCCTTCAAACCTTGATTTCCTTTTATCCTTAGACTGTCACAGCTACAGCAGTAGTAGTAGTTTAGTTTCTGATTAACTATAAACCAAACTGAAATGAATCAAACCCCCTCATTCCTTGTTTTTCCTTCTGATGCTACACTGCATGTCCCATATAATTGTGATAGGTAATAATTTGTTACATCAACTCGTGAAGTGATTTTACCATGAAACTAGGTGCTAAGTACCGGCTATCACCACAATGATTGTACTGAGTCAGCAGAGCGATATTGTATTGTGAAATGTATGCGCGTGACCTGAAAGGCACCACGTACAACGCAGAGGAAGACGCCAGCTTTCATCCCGACCCCCCCCAGCAACAGCCGGCGCAACCACAGAAGTTACAGGCATATAAGGGGACTGTGAGCAGGGGATCGCGCGCGCCGTTGGTGGAGCAGGAGACTCCCTGGCCGCCCAGCGCTGTTTTGCTTACTTGTGACTTGCTCAATTATTCTATTAAATTGGAATTTATGCAACCCGGCCCGAGTGGTTGTCAATTTGTCGCGTTTACCCATAACAATTTGGTGCCGTGACTCGGATGCAGGCTTCCCTGGTTTCGGGACTCTGACTCAGGGGAGGCGCCCCATCCCGTCTTCGGATGGCCCCTGAGTGGGTAGTTCCCCTACCAGAACCTGTATTTCCGAACCCTAAATCAGGACAAGTAAGCAAAAGAACTGCAGTATCCCGTAAACTTTGTGCACGAAGATCCGAACGAAGACTCAGGATTGAGTAAAGTATTGGTAAGTGGTTCCGTTCGGTTGGGGTGGGATCCCCGGAGCACGTCTAAGTGAGACGTCCCCAAGGGACGAAGCGAGAGCGGACCCTACAGTAGTGCGGTTCCCATTGTCCGCGAGGGCGTGGGCCACGACCTAGGGGAGCGATTGAGCGTGTGTGTGTGTGCTCCGGAAGATGGGACAGAAAAAGAGCAAGTCTTCTGATCCCATAGAGAGCTTTACAGTCGATAGCCCTTTAGGATTAATGATTAAGTATTGGAACGATTGGCCCTCCCGAAAAGGCAAAAATCGAGAGAAAATGGTACATTACTACATGCAAGTATGGGGTGGGAAGCAGATTAGAAGAGACCCCCTTTATTGGCCAATATACGGGTCTTTTGAAAATTGGATATGTCAGGCCCCAAATATATATGTGAATTCAAAGGAGCCCTTTAGTTTAGAAGAAAGTGAGTATGCTAGTTTATGAATAAGACCAGATACTCGGACCATGATATTTACCCTGAAAGAGAAGGGTTCGAGGAAGAAAAGCAAAATATTGGAGGAACTTCCCGTTTCTCCTCCCCCCTATATTCCCTCAGCTCCAGCTCAAAACCCAATACCAGCCCCTCCTCATAGCCCCCCCCCAACGACCCCGGACTGGGATCTAGACCCTCCTAGTTCCCCAGAAGAAACCCGAAGGGTCACGAGGAGTCAAACGAGGGGAGGTGGGCGACCTGATCAGCTGTACCCCTTGCGAGAACTCCCCATGGGAGGACCGCAACCAGGGATGGGTTTTGTGTCCGTGCCCCTGAGTTCAGGGGATGTACGGGATTTTAAGAAGGAAATGGGGAATTTATTAGAAGACCCTTTAGGGGTGGCTGAAAAACTAGATCAGTTTTTGGGTCCTAGCCTTTATACATGGGAGGAATTACAATCCATCTTAAGCATATTATTTACAGTGGAAGAAAGGGAAATGATCCGTAGGGCTGGGATGCGGATTTGGGATCAACAGCACCAACAAGGTCCCACAGCAGATATCAAATGGCCCACCCAACGGCCGGACGGGGACAATCAGAATGCTGAGCATCGGACATATATGTCCGATCTAGGAACCATAATAGTTCAGGGAATCAGGGAATCTGTTCCCAGGGGGCAAAATATTAATAAGGCCTTCATGGAACAACAAAAAAGGGATGAGACACCAACAGAATGCCTTGAGAGACTTAGGAAAAACCTGCAACTTTATTCCAGGGTAGACCCCAGTACCCCTGTGGGACAGGCTCTATTGAAAACACAGTTTGTAGCAAAGGCCTTTCCAGATATCAGAAGGAAGTTAGAGAAGTTAGATGATTGGCAAGATAGAGGACTGGATGAATTGCTGAGGGAAGCTCAGAAAGTGCATGTGCGAAGGGAAGAGGAAACTCATCGGCAGCAGGCAAAGATTCTGGTGGCAGCAGTCCGAGAAGGACAGAGAGGGATCCAGGCGCAACCTCCTAGGTCGTATAACGGACCTAAAAGAAAGCCACCTCACCAAGAAGGACAACCCAGAGAAGTCGTGATGAGGGACTTGAGGCAGGTTGAGTGTTTTTATTGCCAGAAGAAAGGGCATCTGAAGAGGAATTGCAGGAAGCGAATGCAGGATGAGCAAATGTTCCAAGAAGATTAGGGGGGGTCAGGGGCTCTATCTGCTGGGGACTCATAAAGGAACCGAGCCCTTGATAAAATTGAAATTGGGTCCCCAGCGACAAGAAGTAGAATTCCTTGTGGATTCTGGGGCAGAAAGATCTACTGTCCAAACGGTACCCTGGGGGTGTAAACCATCCCCAGAGAAACTACAAGTGATAGGAGCTAAAGGAGAACCCTTTAAGGTCCCAGTAATTAAAAATGTGAAAATAGAATCAGACTCTCGATTAAGTGTGGGATCCTTTTTATTAGTTCCCGAAGCTGAATATAATTTACTGGGCCGAGATATGATGGTTAGTTAATAGAATCAGGGCCCCTAGACAAAACTTGGTCGGCCCAGGCTTGTGAATTGTATGCGGTTTTTAGAGCCTTAGAAATTTTAAAAGGCAAAATAGGGACTATATACACCGACTCTAAATACGCTTATGGAGTAGTACATACATTTGGGAAAATATGGGAAGAAAGAGGACTGATTAATTCGCAAGGGAAGAATTTAGTGCACGAAAAATTAATTAGAAAAACTTTAGAAGCTCTGAGGGGACCTCGGAGAATCGCAGTAGTACACGTTAGGGGCCATCAAAAGGGCACATCTTACCACATAAGGGGAAATAATCTAGCAGATGAAGAGGCAAGAAAGGCAGCTTTACACCTATTGTCTGAAGGAAAAGAGGGCCAAGATAAGCTAGATACCAGGATGAGTTTTACTAAACAGGAAACAGATAAATTACGACAGATAGGAGCCCTAGAAAAAGAAGGTAAATGGGTGGTGCCCGATGATAGAGAAATTGTATCCAAAGGTGTGGCTTGGAGAATCATGAAAGAATTCCACCGACAGACTCATTGGGGAGTGCAAGCATTAGTAGACCAGTTTGGAACCAAGTATATGTGCATTGGAATATATGACATAGCAAAAAGACTAGTGGGAGAATGTTTGACCTGTCAGAAGGTTAACAAGCAGCACCTCAGAGAAAAAGTCCCAGGGGGACGATCAATAGCCAAGAGGCCATTTGAGAAAATACAGGTTGACTTTACAGAACTCCCGAAAGTGGGCAGGTATAAATACCTATTAGTTATAGTAGATCATTTAACTTACTTTATAGAAGCCTTTCCCGTAGCCCGAGCTACTGCGAAATCGGTAGCCAAGATATTGCTAGAAAACATCATACCCCGGTATGGGAATATATCGGTCATAGACTCAGACAGGGGGCCACATCCAAAGTCATTAAAGAAACATTAGATCCTTTAGGGATCAAGTGGGAGCATCACACTCCTTGGCATCCTCAAAGTTCGGGAAAGGTAGAAAGGATGAATGGGGAAATAAAAAAACAGTTAACGAAGCTAATGATGGAAACCCAGATGAATTGGATCAAGTGTTTACCCTTAGCCTTGTTGAATATACGAACTCAGCCCAGAACTGACACAGGAGTCTCCCCTTTTGAAATGTTATATGGGATGCCATATGATTTAGAAATACCAAAAGAACATCCTAAAGCAGAAGAGAGATTATTACAGAAATATATTACAGAGCTTATGAAGAGAAGACAAGAATTGATAAAGAAAGGACTAATAGTACAGAGACCTCCGTTAGATGTAGCCATTCACCGAGTTAACCCTGGAGACAAGGTTTTAATTAAAACCTGGAAAGACTCATCCTTGACTCCCCACTGGGAGGGACCTTTCCTTGTCTTGCTTACCACAGACACTGCTATTCGCACCGCAGAGCGAGGATGGACACATGCCAGCAGAATTAAAGGGCCGATCTCAGAATCATCGTGGGAAGCCTTTGGAAACCCGGACCATTTAAAAGTAACCTTTAAGAAGAAACCTAGAAACCTCGATAAGTAAGACCACATTTTGTAAAACCTCACATTGTATTTGTTATCCCTTTGTGTGTTATAAATATAGGATTTGTAAAGAGAAGTAGTGGACTCATTGGTAGCACGGGTACCTCCCTAGCGGCAGTTGTCGCCTTTGTTATGGCAAATTGACCCATTTGACATTAAAAAGGGATCTCAAGAAAAGATCGGTGGAATGGTGGGAAGCTTTTGCTAAAGGGGTACAACCAGAGAAAGGTTGTACCTACGCCAACCACCCCGATCACATAAGGCCAAAATTGAAAACACCAATTGTAGGTGGACCGTGCCGTATGTTGAGTGTCACTCTGGAGAACTGGGAAGCCTTTAAAAATCCAAAAAGCTCATACAGGAGGTTCCCCTGAAGAATACGGCTGCTGTCGAGAAGACGGTACACCCTGCTGCTCTGAGCAAAAGAGTAGGCAGAGGAGACAGAGACGTATAGAAACTGTGGGGATCGAGGCCGACAAGCCACCTCCTAAGCAGGGATACCCAAAATTGTAAGGCCCAGACTCTTTAAAGTCCCAGAGACACTTGGCATCACGGATCGCCCCTCCAAGGCATTAAGGGTTCGTAAAATATCCTTTAGCCCAGCCATGGGTCCACTACTCCTCTGGAAGATGATTGTGCTAGGCTTATTAGGAAGACGAATCAAAGGGGGAACATAATATACACCAACCCCTTAAGTGGTCATTAATAAGGTGGGAGGATCAAACAGTGATCCAAGTACGAAGTGTACCCGGGAGTCCTACATTCACAGCTACTTTATGTGAGTTGGTGCCTATTGAACCATGTCTAGATCATATGGGGTTTTACTTTTGTCCTAGTTCTAATCCTGGGCAAGGATACTGTAAACTCTTATTATTGTGCTTATTGGGGATGTGAAACTATAGCCTCTGATTGGACTCCAGGAGCAGGATCAGATAAGTTTTTATCAGTAAAATGGGGGCCTTCTGGGTGTATCCCCCCTAAAGAGGATTTCCAGCTGGGGTATCGGGGAAGTCCCCACTATACCCCCCTGGGAACTTGTAAATATTTAATGATAAATATCACCCGTCCGGAAGATCCGGGATGGTTCTTGGGAAAGACCTGGGGAGTCTGGTACTGGGAGACCGGGACCGATAGAGGTGGATTAATTTTCATAAAGAAAGAAAGTGTGCGACCTACTCCTCAAGCAATAGGGCCGAATTTAGTTGTTAAGGGAGTAGAATCAGGAATCCAACCAACGGGTGCGATCATGAATTCGACAAGTATTCCTATGAATCACCCCACCTCGAAAGATACTGTTGTAATCTCAGAAAGTAAAGCCACAGAGAGGATAGACAATCCTCTGTGGAAGGTTGTGCAAGCAACCTACAAAGTATTAAATGCTACAACCCCTAGTATAACTACCCATTGCTGGTTATGCTACGACATAAGACCCCCTTTTTATGAAGCAATAGGAGTAAATATAACATATACCTTAAGCAATGATCCAGCTTCACAGTGTCAATGGGAAGATAAGAAGAAGGGATTGACTATGAAGCAAGTTACAGGAATAGGAATGTGTATTGGCAAAGTGCCAAAATCAAAGAAAAAGCTGTGTGGATCTATATCACTGCAAAACCACATCCCTAAAAATGGATGGGCTATTCCCACCAAAGGAACTAGATGGATATGCTCAAAAACCGGCCTGACTCCTTGTGTCTCCTTAAGGGTGCTTAATGAGTCCCGAGAATATTGTATACAAGTAGAAGTAGTCCCCAGGATCTTGTACCATCCGGAAAAAGTGATGTACGATCATTGGGACACCCCTCATCCGGTCCGAGTAAAGAGGGAACCAATCACCACGATTACTATAGCCACCTTACTGGGCCTCGGGGCAGTGGGAGCGGGAACCGGAATTTCCTCCTTAGTGATACAACAGCAGAGCCTTAGCACCCTACGGGCGGCTGTGGACAAGGACTTAGAACGAATAGAAAAATCCATCACCGCCTTAGAAAAGTCGTTAACATCACTATCAGAAGTGGTGTTACAGAACAGAAGAGGGATGGACCTTTTATTTTTACAACAGGGAGGATTGTGTGCAGCCCTAGGAGAAGAATGTTGCTTTTATGCAGATCATACAGGAGTTGTCAGGGATACTATGGCGAAACTGAGAGAAGGCCTTGAAAGACGTAAAAAGGAAAGAGAAGCCCAGCAAGGGTGGTATGAATCATGGTTCAGTCATTCTCCCTGGCTAACAACCCTATTGTCTACAATCGCGGGTCCATTGGCTTTATTAGTACTTGTGTTGACCTTCGGACCGTGTATAGTAAATAGAATAATTAACTTAGCTAAAAGCAGACTCGAAGCTGCCCACCTACTGTTGATAAGAAGTCAATATGAACAACTGAATGAAGATGAGAGTAAGCATAACCCTATGCTCCTCCTGGCACAGGAGGCTGTTGTTCGATTTGATGAACAAATTAAAAAGGACCAAAACAAAAAGGGGGGATTGTGATAGGTAATAATTTGTTACATCAACTCGTGAAGTGATTTTACCATGAAACTAGGTGCTAAGTACCGGCTATCACCACAATGATTGTACTGAGTCAGCAGAGCGATATTGTATTGTGAAATGTATGCGCGTGACCTGAAAGGCACCACGTACAACGCAGAGGAAGACGCCAGCTTTCATCCCGACCCCCCCCAGCAACAGCCGGCGCAACCACAGAAGTTACAGGCATATAAGGGGACTGTGAGCGGGGGATCGCGCGCGCCGTTGGTGGAGCAGGAGACTCCCCGGCCGCCCAGCGCTGTTTTGCTTACTTGTGACTTGCTCAATTATTCTATTAAATTGGAATTTATGCAACCCGGCCCGAGTGGTTGTCAATTTGTCGCGTTTACCCATAACATAATGACTCCACATATTTTTTCGTAAAAGGAAGGAGTGGTGTATCTCAGCTTACCTAGAAATGCCCTGTCTTACAACAGGAAAGTCCATAGATCAAGCTGATGCCAATTGTAAAAGCAGGTTAAAATGTCACATTTTTTCCACACTGTGTATGTCCTTTGAGTTCAGGGTGAAAATGAAGTTGCTTTATAGTCAGAAATGCTCATACGCCTTATTTTGTTCTATTTAATAACCTGTGAAGTTTTAAAGCTGGCAAGACTTCAAGCAGCTAGTGGCACCCAGCCTAAAAGGCTTGGTATCTGCCTCCACAATGCTGGAAGCACGACTAAGACAAGTGCAATAAAACTGGACATTGTATGTAGCTATCAAGCAGAATTCACAGTTATCGACGGTCTTAACAAACCTACATGGGTAAAGGCTATCTCACTCATGACTTCAGCAGGCTGCTCAACGTCACTGAATCTCAATGACAACTGGAGATCTTCATACAGATTCAACGAACTATAATCACAGATTATCATCATTGTCTTTTCACATTTTGTCATGTATCATCAATATTCTTCCCACTTCCTATATAAATCAAAGAGAACTGATAAAGATTTTTCATCCTCATTAGTAACATTAAGTGTCATGTAAACTGAGAATAGGACCACATGCCCCAAAGGTTATCTATCTTTTAACTATATAAGTTGGTCTAATAAAAGGTATTCTCTCTCCTTGCAACCCTTTCTTGCATGTACTCCAAATAAATACAGCTACAATATTACTAAAATAAATACTTACAGGGCTACTGCAAATATTTCCTATTCGATTTTGCAGCTACTGTACTGACAGGATATATTTGCCCTCAGGCTAAAGGACTTCATGAGTATGAAGTCTGGGTATTTCTTTTACAACCTAGCAAAATTCAGAGCTGTTGCACAACACTCAGCAGAGATGTGTTTTGTACCTGAACTTACCCTTTGTTGAGATGCAACCTGCTTTTGTCAGTACAGAGGAGAAACTTCACTGAGCACAATCATCTGCAGAACACGGAATTATTTTTTGTTCAATGCACAAAGAACATGTGACCAGGGTGGTGAAAGAAAAAGGATGGGAAAAAGAGTGCATGTCTGATTATGAGGTTAGCATGTCTAGTGGCAGGCCACATAGTGGGATAGGGCTACAGCATGAAGACAAAATGGGAACAGTGTAACATTGCTTCTCTGAATATGAGGTCCTCCTAAAAAACACACACTCCCACCTCTCTCCTGTTTTACGCACTAGATTGAGTTAATGAGCCAGTTAGGTGCATTGAGCAGCCAGGATCCCAGAGCAGAACAGATGCGGAGGCCTGCTCTGCCAGTGAGAGAGACTGCAGACACCACAGTAGGAATGCACGAGTACTTTCAAAGAGTGAATTTCATGCAAAATGCAGAAATTTTAAATGATACTCAATTTTCACATAACTCAGTGTTGACCCATCTACTCTTTCCTGTATAAATTATAACTTCACAGGCATGGGTAAGTTAAAAGCATGTGGAAAACAGTGGCTAATGATAGAATAAGGGAATATTAACAATTAAAGAACCCATGTCCCATTTGCACGTAGGCTTTAAAAATGTCCTGTTCACACAGCATAAAAGCATTAATCTTTCTGAAGAAGTGAAATTTTATTTTATATCCAAGAGATCCTAAAGAAAAATTATACAAAGAAAAAAACAAAAGTCCAGACATATGCATGGTGTCACTCTTCCTGAATTGGTGAAATTGGTTTGTCCTGAAATGCTTCTTACCCTATTCAAGATTCTCCCAGACAAGTTTATCAACAAAAAAGACATTTTGCATATATCCACAAAGTCAGCCAACAAGTTTGGTAACTGGACTACAAGTCTTTCAGGTTTTAATTGAATTGTCTAGTGTAATGAATGAAGTGTAGAATAATTTGCATTCTGTTTGTGTTTGTTTATTCAGCCTGTCAGCCTGGTTTTGGTTCACTTAATGTTAAAGAATTGTTTACAGGCAGATTGCTCTATTAATGTCCATATAGTTTCTTTCCAGTTTAACTTTCAAATGCTTAGCACTCCTTCAGGCACAGGAGTCATTACAATGCTACACTAGTAACTGAAGTAGTTTTCTTTCTATCATTGTTCTGTTTAAATAAATAACTGAAACAATTTTATAATGTTATGCCTTAGATTAACAATAGTCATATATGAACATTTTTATTTTAAGAAAAGCCATATCCATATAGCTAGCACCTGATGTTCTATTTATAGTAACACTTCAGATGACATGTTTCCTCCCAGTAGCTTAATGTCTTCAATAAGTTCAAACAACAACCAAGTGCTACTAAAATATGCTTCAAACAACCATACCAAGTTCTTTAATGTCTGAGAAAAGAGAAAGAGAGATTTTTTTTCACTCCAAAGCATTCATTCAAAATGCTTTTCTATGCAATGAATGTTGCTTCACTGTGCTGTTTATTGAGTGTAAATACATAGCAAATTCAACCATAAGTAAATATTTTTAGACAAATTTTTTGCAAAAGGCACAGATGCATGTGTATGCTTACTAAAGATCTTTCAGAGTCCCAATTTGCCCTATACAAACTGACATTCCACTAAAATTGAAATATATGGACATTTTATCCTTTAAATATGAACCAAATCTCACCAAAGGCAAAAGGAAGCTACTGTAATCTTTCGATCATTCTCCTGAACTTCAGTTGAGTTTGCAGAGATTCATTTGGGGCTTACAGGGATAGAAAACTAACACTCCTGCTCCATAATAGATATGCCCCTAGGGCAATATAAATTTACTGCATGTTCACAGTTCTGGTCTTCTATACCAATATTCTACTGTAGGGCAGTTTTTCTGTACAGAAATTAAAGAATAGAGCTAGTTTTATTGCATGAATATCCTTATCGAGAAGCCTAAGAAAGGACTAAGATGGTTCCCCTCCTGGTGAATACAGCCACAGACTAACATTCAGCAGCTCTATACCTGCAAGCATTTAACCAAGGATTCTGATTCGTAGCAAGTTAAAAAATGCACACCTAAGGAAAAAAACACAGAATGTCTTTTGCTTAAAAAACAATAGGTTACTGCTTAATCATTACTGCTTTTGACAAGCTTTAATTGATAAACATGAATGGAAAAAAATTTGTATACATCTACGTATCTATATCTAGATCTAAAAATGGGTTCTAGATACACTTCAAATCAAAGACTGAGGTTTCTAAACAGGAGGTCTAAATTTCCAGTCTCCATTATTTTTAATGAAATTGGGCACCTGGATGATTAGATCATACTCTTCACCCTACAGAAATAATCACTTGCTTATTCCTGGCAGTAGTGGATAATAAAGCCAAAGAATGAAGTGTCTGCTTTGAACTTCTGAAAGCATTTGCTCTCTACAGGCTGCACAAGTCCTATTAGTAAGGACAGTATTCAGGAATGCCTGGATCAAACAGGCACCAAACTGTATGTGAGGTTCAGGTTATTCACAGTCTTCTGTAAATATATGATTTGAATCTGTAGTTTGCCCTTTCACCAGTGTGTGCATTAGTGCATTGCAGGAAGTGGCCCAGGTGCACATAAAGCTGGAGCACCCACATCTCCACCAGAAGATGTGTGTAAATAGGGGAACCCACACTCACAGAAGAGCGGGTGCTTATGACCCCACCTGCAGTGCAGGGTGAGGGTGCCTGCAGCTGTGAATGTGGCAGGGATTAGAACTTTCTGGGATTCAGTAAAGAAGGGTGTTTAGAAATGTGTGCTTGTATACTAACATTTTGTAAGTATCTAGTATTATGGTTCATCTATTGCATGGCTGATATTCATCCTGAATATATAGTTCACTGATCGCTTGTTAATGACGTGTTGCTAATAAATCAATAAATGGCTTCAGTCCTTATGTGATTTAAAACATGTGAAATGAGCAGTATTTCCCTGCAACAAAATTTAGGTGCAATTACTGTTGTTCTGACTTCACTTTGTAATCTATTTTGCTCTGATGTAAATGACTATGAAAAATACAGAACAAAGAGACTCGGGTCCAAATGTTTTGGAGGAGCAGTAGAATCTCACTCCAGATCTGCTGGCATCTCATTAGGAGTCCTGAATGTATACAGCAAAGTACATGAGAGATTTTAAAGAACTGTTCTCATTCCAGAGGACTGGGGCAAACAACTAAGTATTTACAAGTTGGCAAGTTCAGTACAGTTAAAAGCTGGAGAAAACAGCTACTGTTAACATTTGATAATATCTGAATCTGATACACTATCTTTAGCTATAAATGGCAAAGTATTTCACAGAACTAACTAATTTCACTATTTTCTTTTAAGCATGGTAAGCTGGTAATCATTTCAGACTCCTATAAAACATATCTACTAGCAAGTTTGTCATTATTTCTTGCTCCAAAAATAAGACCAAAAGACAGATGAATTCAGAAAACTAAGTGAACTGATTAATAAGTCAATCACTCGGATCTTTGTTACAGAACTGGAATAAATATGTTGTTCTAGTTCTTCCTCTGATGCTCTTATCTGCAACAGCAAACAATTGGTATTTTTATGATTAGATAAATATGTTTTCTAAAAGCCAGAGAAAGAATCAAAATACAGAAAGTATGCTGGCTGGCAGCTCTTAGTTCCAAGGTTCAGTCAGCAGATCTCTAAACATTTATTAATTAATGCCATATTGAAATACTAATGAATGCCCTAAGTTTTAGACATTTACGGAACTCCTCATCCCTTTCACGTATAGACACTTAGAAATATTTTTAATTAGTAGCTTAAACCTGGCCACTAATTGATGAGGGCAACCTGATGAACATTTTTTTGATTCACTTTATATGCTGAGCTGTGCCGAGCTTTTCATTCAGACCTAGATGAATATTATAAACAAAGCACATACTTGGGCAAAAGCATTATAAACAAAATGCACACTCGGTCAAAAACATTATAAACAAAACACATACTGCAGCAAAAATTTATTCTGTCACTAGAAATTTGCTGTTGAATGAATTAAAAGGAGAGCAGTATTCTATCTGTGGCTAACACCTTACTTGGTACAACTCTACAGAGTAGTTGAGCATAATAGGAAGATTTTTTGGAACAGTGTGCATATGCGCATAACATAACAGTTCCTTATCATGAAAGATAGTCAACAAAAAAGAGCAACTAGCAATAGAAAGATGTTCAATTAAATGAGATAGTTGAAATGTTTTAAAAACATTTACGTCAAGACTAATTTAAATGTGAGACCTCATACAAAGCTATTTAAATAAGTGGGAAGATTCCTCTTGATTTCCATGAGCTCTGAATGAAGAGCTTGTACTGCTTCCAGAATATTTTCTACAACCTTGCTATCAAGAAAAAAAGAAAAGGCAACTACAAACCACAAACTTTTTCACTGTCCAGCATAACACCAAACAGCGATTCTCTGCTGCTCAGAACTTTGGCTTATTCCATTTGTCTCATTATGCCTGCAAATATGGGATCAGCACAGGGAGAAGGACTTGCTCACTCACCAAAACACACCAAAATTCAATGTAGACTAGCAAGAGAAAAAGAAATATATGAAAGAGCTGTGCAAGAATAAGAATGATTAGCATACAGCCTTGATCCAAAATACTGAACAACACGGGAATTTCCGGAAGACCTGACTGCACCTGTTGATGGAGGTATCTTCAGCAAGGAAAAAGCTCTGAGATAACTCAGAACCTTCTGATCCTTGTACACTGCCCTTTGTACTGTCCATCACTAACATAAATGTTCCATCACTCCTTACTTTTACACAGCTGTATTCAAAAATAAGTATGATGTCATTTAGTTGTTTGTTTGGTTTGTTGTATTTTGGGGGTTAAATAACAAAAACACCACTTCAGAGTAGTAAAACTAAATATATTTTTTTCTAACCACCAAAGTGATACTGGAAATGCCATAATAAAAAAATTTCATTTTATGATCACAGTCTATTATGTGCAATGCAAAAAAAAAAATTGCTTTGAACAGGATTTGGAGATGACACATTCCAATAGAATTAGAGCTTAAAGACAAGAAGTCCATGCTGTCTGTTACCCACAATATTGGCAGGGAGTATATTCTTACTTGTTCTTCCCTTAAGATTCTTGTATTGACTTTCAGTGATATTTCTAGAGCTATTTGGCTAAGAAATGCTAAGGAACATTAAGGGTGGAACAATATTCTCAGATGGATGGTAGCGACAAATCATTGGTGCTGCCATGAAAATCACTGTTAAAATGTTATCTGCTCACTCTTGTCATTGCAGGAGTCTGTAGGAATAAAACGGAGTAGACTTTTCCCCCCAAAATTTAGTGTAGAATGCCAGACAGAAGGAGAAAGGCATTTACAATGTATCCTTTAATAATTTAGTAAAAGAGTATTTGTTATAAAGAGTGAAGTGAAAGGAGAATGAGTGAGAATGACTAACTGCGAACCCCACCCCATCCTTAACTTGGAGGCAGGAGCAGGCTGGAGTTCATATGGCAAAACTATATACAAAAAAGGACTGCTTTTGTACATCACACCATCCACTTATTATTTTTTGGAGGGACAGGAAACTACTATCTGTTCTACCACAGAGGACAAGATAGTATCTGGCATTTTAAAGAGACACTGAAACAAAACACCCTTTTGGATAAAAAATATTGTTCCATTACCATGGTTGGTCTTGCTCTGAGACTCCCATAGAAGGAAGTTCGTAGCAAAGTTTAACATGAAAGATGCTGTCAGAGCCACAGGTAGATAGATATCTTTGTCAAGAAAATATAGAGGTTGTATATTTTTGGCATTCTTTTCCCCTTAGTCTCTCCCATTCTTAGAATATTCACATCAGAGGCATCTGACCTTCTTCTCAAGGTGAAGCAACCCAGTTTTCCCTCTTGTGCCTGTGCCAGATGAATAAATACAATGAAAAACAGGAATACATATTCTCATAATCCAAATGTATATGCAGGCCAGCATCTCACTGGAAGAGCGACTCAGAGTTTGCAGAATACTGCCTCTGTTTGACAGACATAGTAGAAAATTACTAAACAGAAAAGGCAGATGAGACATAACTCCCTTTGCTGCAGATTTTTCTTCTTACTCTCTCATGGCAAATAAAAAATTATTTTTGAAAATAAATTTCTGAGTTGCAATTTGTTGTCCTAATTCTACAAATAGATCTCTAAAATAAATTTTTACCTGATGTCATCTGACAAGGTTAGTGAGACTATCTACAGGGGTAAGGAGCTGCTCATAACAATTCATCTGCAACTTTTGAATCTGTATGTGGAAACAGCTGACACCAAAGGGGTGAAAAATAGTGCTAGAAGTTTCCTCTGGTTGCTCTCCATCTCTGAACAAGAGCATAGCAAATTGTGTTAAGCACCTTCAAATTCCATTAATACAGAGGGGAACGAAAAATAAAAATCTATGAAAGCTAGGTTAAAAATTAGGGAGGGTGTTGGAGGAGGAAAATCTGTAAGAACCTGCATAATTTAGTTTTTTTTAAAAAATACTGAAAATCACAAGCTGACTGTCAAAAGGTTTATGATAAGACTTGCATAACAAGCAGCTGCAAATCCATTTTCTTGTCTCATTCACACTGCAGGCTGACTGGCTGAGCAGTAAGGTTGGACACTTACTGCTTGTATGCCCTGTGTATTGATTTTAATTCTCCTCCATTCCTTGATTAGGAAAAAAAATCATGCTCAAGTATTCAGGCATTTTCATTGATTTTGTTTCTTGATTGCAAGATATGTTCCTGAAGAATTCTAAGCATCCATGTCAAGGTAACACAACCAATCAAGTCAAGAAATGCATAAATAGGGGCTTGGGATGATGTAAATTCTCACAAGAAAAATGCATTTTCAACTAACATCAGAATGACTTGTTTGATGTTATGGTTTGTAATAGAATGTATAATGAGCATAACTACTTCAAAGGACAGTATGTCTAATGTACCTTTTTATTCTTTCAAAGTGTTCTCTCAATAATAAATGAAATATCTCCAAAGGACATGCTTTGCTATTTGTAACAGATCTCTTTAAACCAGACAACCACCCTCAACAAGGGAGGTGTCATCTGGCTGAGCAAGCAATCTGCAGCTATGCAGAATGAATCACAGCAAATAGAAAAGAAAGAACAATGGACAGTAGATGCTGGAATTTGGGTCCCATCAACATGGCTACTTAGATGACATTAATGCTATTAGCAAAGCAACAGACAGTTTCTTAGAGTTATTTTTCTATGTCTGTATTTTATCTCATTTTTAATAGCATAACACTTGTAGGATCTGAAGGACTGATCTGTTCCAGTTGTCATAAACAAATAGCTTAAAAATGAGAAAAAATATGGGCATCCAAAAACTGCAGAACACAAACAGGACAGTCCTGGAGAAGAAAGTTTGTTCTGAAGATAGCAGTGTTAAAGGGACAATAAAATAAATCTTCATAATGTATCACTCGGCAAAATAAGGAGATAGAATATATATATACACACACACACACAAGAGAAAACAGCAACATTAACAAATATAGTCAGCAAAGAAGAATAAAGGGACAGGTCAGGACAAAACAAGATTGTAAGTCAGGCTAACTACAAGGGCAATTCATTGCAGATTCTATTGTTTTTAAAATTAGGATCCAAACACATACCGTACCCAGCTGCCAGCCTTGCACTGCCCTCTGCCACTTCGGACTGTAGGGAAGGACAGCACTCAGTAGCAGACTCTGCAGCCAGTGGGAGCCCAAGCGAGTGGGAGAGTAAGGCAGGAGGAGTCTGAGTGATCTCCACAGTATCACCATGCTCACAGACTGTATGATATGAGCCACAAATACTTGTTTCATTACCACAGGACCTCGCTGATGTTGACAGAAAAGAAAACTTCCACGAGAGGAGCCTCTCAGATTTTCCTGGGAGAGCAGGGCATCCTTGTCTAAGTTTTCCCCCTGATTAGGAGACTCAAAATCACTAGGATGGAAAAACGTCAGCTTTATCTTGTCACACAGAAACATTCAGATGCCTTTCCACAAAGTCTTCCTTACAATTCTTCTACTTGCAAACCTATGTTTGGTGCAACTCATTCCCAGGTTCCACCACAGAGATCACAACCAAAACATACTGCCTTACAGGTAATAAAAGAGACTGTTACTTCTCCAGTGCTACACATGTATTTCTCTGTTAAGCAAGCCTCTGTCTGTACTACCAACTGACTCTGTTAGATTGGTTAGTACCATAATAGCTGCTGGGAGTCAGAGAATGGGTTGAAACATCACCCTAGCTGGTTGCTGAGAGGTGAAATGAGCTATTACAAAGCGGAGGGACTCTGTAGCTGCCATCAAATGCCATCACCATCTCTCTCACCACAAACACCATCTCTAAGAGTAAAACCGTGTCTCGCTACAAGAAGAAATCCAAAAGCAACACAGGGAAAGCTGATAAGGAAGCAAAGGGGAAAAGAGGAAGCAAAAGCAGGGAAGAGATGAAAGAAGAGTCACTGAAATGCAAAGCACATTCTAATGCTAAAAGGAAAGAAGTCTGGAAAACAGAAATGGCTGAACTAATTCCACAGTGCTCCCTACTTCTCTTAAGTGCTCTGCAACTGCTTTATGCTCTCCCAGACCTAGCTTCCAGTATTTACAGATGGAAATGGTCAAAAACAAATATAAATGATGTTCATGCATTTGCAATGAGAAATGCCTCTAATATTGCCTAGCTCGTGATGAAAAAAAGGTGCAAGCATGCCTATGAATTTGATTCTGAGGAAATAAGGTTTCAGTGCAGTAGTGATTAAAAGAAGATATATTTTTTTCATCTTCTGTTCAATACAGTGTTTTCTGGAATTGCTTAGATAATAGTGCAAAAAAACAGTGTTTTCAGCAGTGGGCTGGTTTTGCAAAAAGTGCCCCAACAGGTTTTGAATAGCAGGTTACCGACGTTGAACACAGTTCCACAGCTGGAAGAAGATGGAGAGACCTATCTTCCTGCTGTCCTCCGGGTACAGCTATTTGTAGGCATATTCATTTAATGAATAAACAAAATGTTACTGAAGGGACCTTGGATGGAGGGTCAGGGAGAGGAAAGAAGAGAGAAAGAGAGAAAGAGAGAAAGAGAGAAAGAGAGAGAGAGAGAGAAAGAAAGAAAGAAAAAGAAAGAGTAGCACTGCAACTGAAATATGCTAGAGGTCATGAACATATTATTTAACTTTGTACTCCTAACATACATATCTACAGTACAGATCAAAGTCCCCTCTCTGTCTGATCCAGAAAGCTATGAGATGAAAGAATATGCCCTGAATAAAGAGAGGCAAAAACTTTAACTTGTTTTTTTTTCCCTCTCAGAAACTGTCACATACACACACAAAGAAAAATCAGCATTAAATATTTTGCATAGTTGCTTATACTGGGGCAAAATAAATGCTACCACATGCACAGGCATCTGACTTGCTTTGGGGTAAATGGCTACTCGTAGTACAGTTCTTATTCCAATGCGAAAAATGTTTTTTGAAAACTTGAAATTTTCTGCACAGGGAGCAAGTAAATTGTCATAAATGAGGGGTAAAAGAAAAGAAGTCACAAGAGACACAAAAGGAGCAATTTATGTGAGCCATATCTATATCAGTATCAGATTTACACTAAGGACTTTTTAAAGGAAAGCTAAATTAAACAAGGCAAACCTTAAAAATGACAGTAGAAAAGAAACAACTGAAGTATAATGGGGCATAGGATGCAAGGTTTCTTACATGACAAAGAGTAGAATCTATTTGCTTACAAGCTCTGTAGCCATCAACTACCTGCCAAAATTCTAAGGTGGATTCATTGAAGCATCCAAAAAAACCCTGTGTCTTTTGAAGGTTTTGAGGCTTATCTCTCTCACCTTCTCAAGGGACCAGACTATTATCCAGAAACAGAATACTCTGATTTCATTCTACACTTTGAGCCTGTAAGACAAGGGGCCATAAAGCCCTCTCTGAATCTTCCTAATGGAAATCCCAGTCTAGTTCGGCAACAGAACTCAATATTTGGAGCTCATCTGTAGTCTCTATTATAAATTATCATATCTAAATGAAATACAATCTATGATAACATACAACATAATAAATGAATTATTACAGTAGTTGGGGAGGTGACAAAGCACTTTAATGAAGTATTTTCATGGAGAAAGGATAAAAATGCTAATCAAAATGACTCAGAAAATGTTGAGAGATCAGAATATATGACTTGATATGATTCATGGTACAGTAAAAGGACGGTATATAATAGATACTTCAGAATAAAGCATTACAGCAAGTCTGAGGGGACTGGAAGAGAAAGATTTACTAAAAATAGAAATATTATATTCTGTATTGATGGACAATCCTAGGGAAAAGGAAAAGAAATCACCAGCATATAAGAAAAAATCCTTAGCTTAATCCAACTGTTAAACACTGAGTTCAGTGAAAGCCACATGATATAAAATGATCATTTCTTATTAAACCTGTGTAGGAGCTCAGCTACTTTACCAAGGAATACAATGCAAATGCTGGCCAAATTCATTTTTGTACTCCTGACTTTTCCACTTTTTTTGTTTTACTGGAAATATTGAAGCTGCTTCCTTTTTCACAGTACTTAATCCAATCTAATTAGAATCAGAAGAACAACAGTATATCAAAATGAAAATATAAAGCTATATTTAAGCACAAGTAGTAACCTGAGCAGTTGAACCTAGAATTGCTGGGTTCTGATGCGTTTCTCTTTCATGTCTGCATTCTCTGCTGTTTAACAAGGTGTGAGGTCCAGCTGAAAGTTCTCTTATAATGGGAAAATTCATAATGTGTTTCTCCATGTAGAAACTTTGTTATAAAGCCCAGGTTAACAACTCATGCTGCAGTTCTTTCTACCCTGAATGCACTTCTTGGCTTCCTCTATCCAGCTACCTGTTCTAGTAAAACTCTAATGAAAAGAAGTTTCATAAACAGAACCTACCACTGTCAAATTTGTTAGA
The DNA here is from genome assembly GCF_036417845.1 of Apteryx mantelli. Classification (NCBI taxonomy): domain Eukaryota; kingdom Metazoa; phylum Chordata; class Aves; order Apterygiformes; family Apterygidae; genus Apteryx; species Apteryx mantelli. The sequence goes on along the minus strand of NC_089980.1, from coordinate 50,426,573 downwards.
AATTGTTCAGTAATTTCAGAAACTTTACGGTGAGGACCGAAAGACTGACAGTTGGAAAGCATGATCATTTATCTCTTGTTATTTTATGAAACTATTTACAAACAAACAAACAAACACACATTCACTTGTGACCATATTCAAGAAAAAGGCAGAGTCCAAGTTTGCTATCCCTGTATTCTCATGTTAGTTAAAGCAGTATGTCTGTTAGTTAAAGAAGCAAGGCTGTCCCTTGTTCCCAATAATCAGACTGTAGCAATGACAGTGGAAGTTTTATTGCTGAGTTCTAGTTGTGCCCTTCTTCATGGATCCAGGTCACAGTTCAGTTTAACCAGACTAAGTCTGAATCATAATATTTATTGCATGATTTTCATTTAAAGCAATACTTGGAGATTAGCTTAGTATTTTACAGTTGGCAATAATGTCAGCAGGGCTGTATTTCCACATCTATTTTAATAAGGTCTATTATGGCAGCAATAAAAATATTCAAATAATATAAATTACTGAGATGGGATGAAAAATTCCCATTACAGCCTTCAAAAGCTCCCTCTTCATCTTCTAATAGCATGGCAATGGCATCAGTTTTGTTTCTGTGATAGTGAAACTCAGAGAAAAAAACATGCAAACCTGACTGTGAAATTCTCACTGAGATAAAGCAGATTTGTGCACCTGAGATGGATTGGGCTGACCAGTGCAAAAGGGTATCTCTATGTATACAGGCAGTGCAGAGGTTCTGAATACTACAGCACACAGTTGGACCAAATTACTATTAGTAATCCTGCCTTCCGGTGGCAGAATATCATACTTGGTGACTCAAGTCTTCCTGCAAACCACTTATTTTTTCCAGTAACTGCTGCCTTCTAAAACACATCTTCATTTGGCTGGTAAAATGGTACATTTCATCCATGAAAAGTATAAACTATTTGTTACAAATTTCCCACATTTAGAGTACTGTATAGTACATATGGACTTCTTTTTCTTAACTGCTTCCTGTGACCCGTCAGAACTAGCTCATAGACCCCTACAAGTCCATAGAAATCTAGTAATCTGGAATACTGTGGACATTTCCAGAAAATGTATCAAATAACTTTTTAAAATGCCTGTATTATGTAACTTTTTCTTTTCAGGCTGCAGTGCCTATCATAGCTCATAAGAAGTAACCCCCATTTGCAAGTAGATGGCACATTATGACAGTTACATTATCTCATTTATCTTATAAACAAGATAAACTTGGAACATACGTCTCTCAGTTATGCAGTAAGAACTCTGAGATCATTCCTTACTCAAAGTGAACTATAGTTCACTATAGTTTTATATAATTCAGAGGTAAGATTATTTTAATATCGCTAGCAATTACTAATAGAGTAGTTACAAATGCTATTCAGACAGTTTGACTCTTCATACAAAGTACTATTGTACTTCTATTGCTGAGAGTTTTACAAATGACACAATGTGAACACTGAGCTGAAAACAGATGGGCCCTGATTCTTTTTACACTGTCACATAAAATCAGGATAACTTAACTGAAAACAGAACATTCAGGAACGAATAATCAAAGAGCCTACTCCCTATCACACTGTTTAACTCTTACAAAAGCTAGCAGATTTCAAAATATTGCCTCATCATGACAGTAACATCCATTACATCTCAGTAATGATAAATTAAAAGATTGTTTTGTTCTAAATAGACATTGATCAATGAGCGCAAGAAAAATTACAAAGGTTTTTTCATCAGTTATTTGGAACAGAAAAATGTATTCCAGTTGCAAGGAAAAAATATGTTAAAATACCAAGAAACAGTCTTTATAAAGTAGAATCACCACAAATGTCTAGGCCCTCCTGAGATCTTCAGCAAAAGTGCCAGTACGTTTGCTGGTATCAGGGAAACCTTTGGTGCAATAGTGAATGTTTCCATCTTTACAGATGCTTCCTTAGCTTTCCTGGGTGAGAATCTCCTCCAGTATGATCTTTTTTTAACATTGACTTAACCTGACTCTTGCAGATTTAGTTTTTTATGACATTCCAGTAACTAATCACATAAATACAAAAGTCCCTCAGTCAAAGTTAAAGATCCATAGTTACCTCCCATCTTCTTTCTCTTCCCCTCCCAAATTAGGTTTTTATAACCCCATCCACTCTCACTAAATCTCAAAGTAGGCAGGGTTAGTCTGTCATCTGGCAGCCATAATGAACACTTCCTGTGGCTGAGTTTCAAGTAACTCCTATTTTAATTTTCCCTTTAAAAACGGCTTTCAATTTAATATTATTGTAAGGTGTAGGAAAAGATTTCCTCGTTTGGCACCAATTAGGCCACTGAAAGACCTTCACTATACAGCATATTTTGGGGTAATTCCAAGAAGGAGCACATTAAAAATGAGAAGAAAATACCTGTGCCGCAGACCATATAGAAATTGTCACAGGATGTGTAACATCTCAGTTTTCTACTGTATTTTTAACATCCTTCTGTTTCTGGGATAGGCACTATTAAAATAAATCCCAGTCCAAAAATGATATACATGCTCTTCAATGATCTCAAAAAAACACTGTACAGTCAATATGCCAGAAACATATAATTAAGATGGAAAGTATTAAGATGATTCCCTAGCTTGATGTTAGACATGTATACTTCACAAAGTCTGTACTAAAGGCAAGTCCCTTATTCAGCTCACGGTTTCCTGCATTCCACATGATTTTTTCCCACATTATACTTTTTTATGATCTACTAGTTCAATACTTAATTATATTCTTCATGTAGATACATGATATTATGACACTATAACCTTTTTTATGATGGTTTTCAAAATGATTAATTAAGGATGGATGTTGCAAGATATTTCATAACCTCAGCTTTCTCTAAAGTTAATGGAAAGAAACAGTCTAGCATCTTACAAAAGGGAGCCCAAGGCAATGATTTCTTTGTTAAATGAAGTATTCAAAAAGACAGTGAACAGCAGAACAGAAGAAACAGACATTGATACTAGCTGTAAGAGAAGAGCCTTCATTTCACTGTCTTACCACGATTTTTACAATTCCCACTCAGTCACTGGACTTCGAAGAGCTCATATTTGGCTAACAACGAAAACTGGCCAAGCAGGTGAGCATAAACAGTAATATCCATGCACACAGACTACATATTATAAACTGGGTATAAGTTTGTAAGTGTGCTTCCTTCCTCTTTAGTTTATGGCTTGATTTTGGAGTTGTATACATCTTAAGGTCAAAAAAATTGTTTAGGATATTCATTTCCAATTCCTGCCTTGTATTTGACACAGAGTGTCATACAGTTACTCCTGAGGTATATCCAATAACTTGTGCTAGACTAAAGCAGTTTTACCAGAAAGACATCCCATCTTAGCTAGAAGACATCAAGACAGAGAAAATCCAGCACATTCCCTGGCAGTTTGTTCCACTGTTAAAATCACTCTACTAGTCAAAACGTATATTTATGTCTATTATTTTGACTGTGCTTTTCTTTAGCTTTTAGTTATTTTTACCGACATGGCTTTTGGCCAGGTCCTGTGTACCTGTTATTGTATCACTGCACAAGTCCTCGTCTAGCACAGCAACCGAATTCCAGTCTTTCTTTTGATGAATAAAGCAGACAGAGCTCCAAATCTCCCATTGTGAAATACTTTCTAGGAGTCTAAGAGCACTTATGAATCGTCTCTGTATTCACTCCAGTTTTTAAAAATCCATATTAAAATGTGGAAACAAGAACTATGCAAAGGTTTTCCAGCAGGGCATCACCAAAGCCATTTATGCAACTAAGATCACTTCCCTCCCTTCACTTTCTTCTCCCTCTGTGTCCTATTAGCTCTTTTCACCACTAAAGCACGCTGGAGAGTTCAGAGTTGTTTGTCCTTTTTCAATTTTATACTACAAAACCAAGTGTCTTTGAATGGAATCAGGTTAAAGAGTTCCAGGTTAGCATCTATATCAAGAAACAGAGCAAAATAGAAATAATCATATGCACAACTGCCTCTCTTCTCTGCCCACTCCAGCAATTTTTCTATGTCCTCCATTTTTCTGGCACTTCACTTTTCTTGTGCTTCTTTGCTCCTGTTGAAGGCAGCTGCATTAAAAAGGAGTGCACCATGTGATGAAGAGTACATACAGGTCCAGATAGTGTTAACAGCAAAGAGGTATGGGCTACAGCTTTCTGACTCCCCTTATCCACTCAAATAAATATGTACCTGCTTCAACAGTGGGTACACGCAGGGAGTAACTCCTCATGAAAATATGCAGCTGAGGAAACTGAGCAAGAGATAGATTTAGTGAGTCATCTATGATCACACAAGAAGCCTGAGCAAAGATTAAACACAAGAGCACTGAATATCCATGAGCAACTAGCTAGATTTTGTAACCTTGACAGTTTGTACCATAAATACAGCTTGCATATTTTTGTGGGTAAGACAGAATGAACAATGCCACATAAAAAAGATATCATGATCCTCACCTGACTATTTGTACAGAATTACTGAGAGTAAAGACCATATCTCTTTGTTTTGCCAGGACAGATTTCTTTTAACCTAACTCACTTTTAATGAATGGATATGTGTTCTAGAATGGGGTAATTCAACAGTTTCCTTTGGGCTTTTGTTTTATTGCCTAACTGTTCTTACAAGTTTAAAGTTCAAACGAGCATCCCAATGCTGTCATTCTGCCCATGATATAAAATAGCATTATAAGGCAGAAATTTTGAAATTTAACTGTAAAATTCTTCCAGTAAATCAGTTTTATTACAAAGGAAAATGACACTACTGGTTTATTGCCAGCAGCACTGATGAATAAAAATGGCTATTCTGCCTGTTTCCACCCTATTCTGTACAACAGGGAACTGTAATTCCTTTGTACCTCAGTTTGATCTATCTTTAAAATGGTGACAGTGATGCTTACCATCTCTGTTCTTTCAGATATGTTGTTGAAAACACATTTATAAGAACTTGGAGCACTGCTATATCCTAATGGGATTCTGGCTGTCACACAAAGGTACTGCATGTATCATTTCAAAAATCGCTCTGGCTTGAAAAAAGATTCCTGTGTTCAAAAGTGACACTACAAAAACAATCAAAGCCAAACATATGACCAGGAGTTGGTGAAATACTTCAGACTTTGCTTAATTTTAGACAATGTTTCAGTGATGTGCTTAAGTGCCTGATGAATCAGGACAAACATTAACAAATATTCACAAGGATAGGGGAAAAGAGATAAAGAGAATCTTTACATGTGTTTGGTGATTTTCCTGATTTTTTGCTTTTTGTACTGGCATATAGTTGAATATCCTTACTACTCCATTATTTTGGCTGAAGTATGCATTTGCTCACCCTCTGTCATCTCTTCAACATTTAACATTAAATCTGGCCTGTTCCCATCACTTTATTTCATTTGGCAGGCAAGTGTCAGCCCCTTCATTCAGGAAGTAAGTAGTGTCTGAGGCTAGGGGCTGGACAAGTGCAGTTCTAGTAGATTGGGAAGAGCTCAGAGTCTCATTATGACAGACAATTTTGCCCCACTGCCTCTCAGAATGAACATCTTTACCAGAAAAAAACACAGAACCCAAGAATCCTGGTCTAGCTTAGATCTATGTAACCCGCTAGTCTAAATACTGTGATTATTTCTAGTCATCTCTAAGCAGACAGAACTGGAGAACTTTACTTCTATTAACTAAGGGAATGAATCTTCAAAATGGAAGTTTGAGATGAAGCTCTGAAAAACACAAATACAGGTTTTACAATTGGGCCCATAAAATTAGAATTTATGGAGCTAAAAAGCTTTAGAAAACAAAACAAGATTAAAAACAAAGAGTCACAGCAAAGAATATAAAAATAATCAACCAAAATATTACAAATGCCAATTTTTCTCATGCGAAGAAAAATACTACTCTGAAGGATGTAACCACAAATGTGGTGTGAAATAATTAACACATAATGCAGGATCCCATTTTTAGGATAAATATACCTGCATTAAAAACTCATCAGTCAGCAATGAAAATGTAGGAGAGATAGTTGGCTGTGACAGTCAACCACAGCAGGAGCTAAGCTAGCCAGGAGACGCAGCTGTGAGAAAGCTAAATGTGAATACAGAGTATTTCTGTCAAGGTCTTTCCAGTAAGGTTCTAAAATATTAATGGCATTGCACAAGGCGTGGGTTTAAGCACATCTGTGTATAATTTTGGCTACCCATGTTCAGAGGAGATGAACTCAAAATGAAAGAGGCACAGAGGAAAGTCATTATATTGATAAAAGGAATTGAGGTTCTATACTGTAAGGAAATACAGAAAGAGCTTGGGATTTAGGTTAGCTGTGGTAGTGTCTATGTATACTGACAGAAACCAAACATCAGTGAGGAAACTTTGTAAGATAAACTGTGCAAGAAAAAGTCCAGATGGGTATTAGTTAACCACGAATACATTTTAGCTAGAAATTAGTAGGGTGCTAACCAGCAGGAATTGAAGGGTGTAGAGCAGAACACACCTGCTGTCCAGAAACCTCTATGAGAAACAGAAGAGTAATAGGGGAAAAGGAAGGGAAAATTGCCAAATTTGAAGGTGGAGGCCAACTTCATATGATGAGATAATCTGCAGTAGAAGGATGCCTTGATCACCTGAGATCCTTTTCAGAAAACTTCAGGAAGGAAAACAGAAGCAGTGATAACCAAAAAAAGAAGGATTCATATTGGGATGTTTCTCAGTGATCTAAAGTGGGAGTGACAGTTTCCACAACAGACGCTTCTACTTATCAGCAGTGGGGATATGTTAGGGGAATATTACTGTAACTTGGTGGTACCCAGGGTTGTTGCATTCTGAAACAGCCTCCAAGTGGTTAGAGCATGAATTTGATAATCAGTCCTGCATATTGAGATAAGGAAAAATAAACTCCATGTTTTCTGTTCTTCTTTCCTTAGCTTTAGAAGAGTTCTGATCTATTATACTCAGACACCTACATTTAAATTAGCAATTTTACAGGTATTTAAACGTGTATGTAAAATTAAATACAGAATACGTAATTTTCTATTATTTTGAAGGTGGTTGTAATATTCCTAACAATAAAATCCAGATCTGTACATTTGAACTAATGCAGTTGTTATCAAACTACATGCACATAAATAGCATTGACAGGTAAACTCTTTTAGTCCCTGACAGGAGGAGGAATGGTAGGTGCTCAGAACCTTACCAGATTGAGGAGGAACCAACTCTGCCCTCCCTGTGGCTTGAGGCTAACAAAAGAGCACCACGACACATGACTTTTCTAAAATCTCTTTATTCTGACATCTGAAATCAATCTCATGTTTTATTCCTACAAAAGTTGCTGATCACACTTTACAGAACTGAAGAGTGAGAAACAAATCTTCAGATTCAAAATTTCTACTGAAAATGGAAATATTTCACTAGCTGTCTTTTTTATTTGGTAAACAGATAAGATGTGATCTATAATTACACTAATAGAATAACAGCTAATTAAGAAGACAATAAATATATTTCTGTAAAAAGGTCTGAACCATGGAGATTTGTATAAAATAAAATTATACTCTATTCAGTAGTCTGTGTAGTCTGACTATAAACCTTGAGAAAATAATTTACAAATATGTGATTAGCTAAAGGAATCATACTTTCTTTGCTCATGAAAACAACTAAAATAACTGAAAAAATAACTCAATAGAAAAGCTAGAAAGATCGAAAATATTTCATTAGCTTAAATCAGATCTTACAGTAATGTAAAACATCTCACAGCTTTAATGAAAACTCCTTTACGTCAAAGAGCATTGCCTACCTCTGGCAATCTGCACGTAAGCAGCAGTAAAGGCACAGCCCTAAGTCTACCACTGTATGCCTCAGTACTAGAGCTGACTGCTCACAGGTGCACTGCAGCACCTCTGTGATGCTCCCTGGCCTCCCATGAGAGTCTGCAACTCCTGCCAGTTTGCGATTAGTTACAGCATAAAGGTCATGGCTGTCTACATTGTGCAAATCTTTAGAAAGTAAAATTCATACCCCTGAACAGGATTCTTAAAAGGCTGAGACTTATCGCATAGAGTCCCCTGCAGACCAGATACTATAGTTAGTATCAATAATGTTTCTGCATCCCTGTAACCTGGCTTAAACTACTACTGATGAACTGTATGAACTATACGAACTATATATGACTACTATTTCAAGAAGTTTGGAACCAGCCAATATAAGTCTTTAAAGATGATCTATGTGGAAAATAAGAATTTGTGATCTTTTACATTTTTCTCTTTTAACTTCTTTATAGAGGTCAGATTTTTTTTCCAATTTCTGTCCCTCAAGTTTTCCATTAGAACTCCATTTCTTTTATCTCTTAATTTTCTTCCTTTTTGTGTCCCACCCCTACCACTCCCCCAGAGGACTCTGTCTCTGATTGTAGAGGAAAGGAGGTCAATATTCTTTACATTTTATTCTTTACATAGGAAACTATGGGATCACAGTTCTCGGATCACCCAACAGGCCAATGGTAGAGCTAAAAATAGAATCCACTTTTCCTAAGCCACAGGCTAATACTTCTTATGAGCTCTTAAAATATGATGCAATAGGAAAAAGCTTACAAGCACAACTGCAAAGAAAATAATTTGAAACAATAATACTCAGCAGGAAAGAAAAAAGCAGCAGTATTCTAGAGTTAAAGCAGAAAAGAGTCTTCAGAGAAAGCTGACAGCAAATTAGGTACAGGCAGGCAGGAATATATAAGGGACAGATTGTCTCTGGTTTCATACTCAACCCAATTTCAATAAGGACATTGTCTTTCGTTATTATGGATCTTTGAAACTGCAGGTAGAAAAATGACAGGAGCTTGGGAATAGCAAAGATCATGAAATTTTTTAATGGAAGAAACTCAGCAACACACAGCTAAAATGATTACTCATCTGAAATCTGGTTATGAGGAAATACTGAAAGAACTAAGAATGCTTACATTAAATGATGATTAAAAGCAAGCATAACAGCTATTTACAAAAATTATGATAAACATTCCATAAAAGAAGAAAATTATTAGTGTAGTATAAAAAAGAATGCTTCTAGGAGTAAAGGGATTGAATAAGACAAAGAATAGTTAAGTATTCATGCCAGAAGCAGATTTCTAATGTTCAGACCTCTTAGGCAGTGCAATAGTCTCCCAAAGGAAGGAGCAGAGTTTCACTGCTTGAGCGTTTTAGCTGGAATATTAATTTAAAACTGGTCTTTCAAAACAATCTAGAAGGTACGCTTTCTTTTTAATCTCTTTCATGTAATGAACGCTACAGTAGCATTTATTTTTTCTTGCAGAATACATACTTCCTGCAGATATAGCAATGACATATTTTCTCTTCACCGAGTAAGGGTATTAAATGAAATTACAGATTCAGAGTGCACAGTCTTTTACAATGACAGACTGCAAAATAATAATGAATGAGAAATAAAAACAAACCTGTCATATGAGGATTTTCTACTTCTTAGGCACAGACACTTGGTATGGCTGTTGCTATATGCTAATGTGCCATGGGGATACAGTAATCATTTCCTTGTGGTAACATCACTAGCTTTTGGCAATGGAGAATTGCAAATATAACAAATCCTTTCCCAGAAGCTATCTACAGCTTCTAGATTCTCTAACAAGCTTCACACTGATAACAGGTAGGCTTGTAGCACAAAAACAGTAAGTATGCACCAGTTGAATGTTTGGCCCTGCAGGACATCTGCATTTGTAGGTTCTAACCCCCAAGTGGATGGTACAGTTCCTCAAAAAGTAAACAAGACATACAGGATAGATTACATTATCTTTAACGTGTTTTAGGTACATAAATATTTAAAATAATTCATGGCTCCAGTATCCTAGAAATCTTTTAATAAGCATGTTCAAATGTGGGTCTCTAGCCCACCACTCTTGCTGTGGACCAGCTACTTAACTTGCATGTATCACAAGAGATAATAAAATAACTATGCTTGAAACATTGGCTTATGGCAACTTTAAGCTCCGGACATACAATTATACTAGCAAGAACTGAGACACTTCAGAGGAATACTCAGTCAACAATGTGCACATCACAAGCACCTATAATGGAAAGAATTGGGGAAGATGAGGAAGCTACACAGCCTCTTCTTACCTAGTAGGTTATGCTACATTCCCTATTTAATTGCTACCCTTTGTTATTCCTTCCTACCATTTCATGGCCATTCTATTACAAATCTATTTCTCTTTGTAAAAACAAATTACACCAAAGTTTAAAGAAGGAATATAGTGTATTTTGATATGACACCAAATTTCCCAGTGTGAACTGAACTTGGATTAGTGGATTAGCTATATATTTTGATTATTTTTCTACTCAGTGAGGCTGAGAGATCATAAAATGACCCTTAAAAGTAAAAAAAAAAAAAACAAAAAAACCCCCTCATGTTCCCTCACAGTATCAAAAGTCCCTGTGGGCCATCTTCTGTATTCTTATTCAAATCCATTTGGGGGAATAGTATTAGCTTGGCTAACTGGAGAAATTTAGCATTCTAATTACTTCAGTTCTTTGTATACTAGACTTTCACTGCTATGGTAGTTGTATTTTCGCCTCTCTTTTGTGGGATAAAGCCATGTCATTCAGCTTTGGCTACTCAGAAACAGATAGCCCCAAATCAATCTAAAACTCCTTCAGAAAAGCTTTATGGTGAATTTCATTCTCATCATTAAATTGAAAGACAAATCTGTGCCCTCACAGTCATATAGTTAAAGATTAATAAAAACTTCACTCCAGGATTACAGATTAATTTTAATAACATGATCTATATGAAATGTTCCCTTAATTATCACATATTTAACACATTTGTTGAAAGAATCAATCATAAGATTATCCGGGGTATCCCATTACTCATAAACTTTATTATTCAAAAGAGTCTTGAGATAGCAGATTCAGTTATAAGAGGTTAATTAACTAAAATGTGCCTTTTGCAAAAACGTTTCCAACTCATGAGCAGCTAGCCCAAATGGAAATATTTATTCTAAGATTTTATTTAAATATACAGTACAGGAAAGGCAGACTTGGATGGCATCTTGTCACAGAAGACTACTATTCCATTACTTGTCTAGCTAACAGCTAATACAGCTATAGCTTCTAAAGAGAAACATCATTGTAACTTAAGGCATACTCATAGCTTCAGGTTACCACCTGATGATGTTCAAAGCATTAGATACCTCACCATCCTAAACATTTCTTGACATGGCATTCAGTTATTTCTGTTATTTTTTGCATTAAACCTATTTTAAGCTGGACTCCAAGAATTTGATTTTACTTGCAGGCATTTATGGAAAAGTCTGGTGATTAACCAACACTTTTTCCATAGCAGCTTATCTTACCTGTGGAAAGAACACTTATGCTTCTGCAGCTATTATAATTATCCATTCTTACTTCCAGCTATTTTCTGTTCCAGCTGCCATCAGGAGATAAATTCAGGCAGAATGGCTAAGAGGATTAGTCATGAGATATGGAGGCTTTTACCGGGAGGCCACTGGCTTCTGTCTGTTCAATGACCTATGTAAAATGAGTTTGTCTCATTCCTCTTCTGACTATAGGACACAAGCATTCTCATGGCAAAAACAATGCTACAATTCACTTTGATTTGTGTCCTTACTTGTAGGCTTCAGAGAGGACAAGTTTGAAGGACAAAGGGACCAAACTAGCTTCCCAAAATCCCTGAAGATCTAAGACATAAGAAATTGTTAGTGAAACAATGGTATCTTGGGTTGCATCAGGAAGAGCATTGCCAGCAGGTCAAAGGAGGTAATTCTGCCCCTCTACTCAGCCCTGGTGAGGCCGCATCTGGAGTACTGTGTCCAGGTCTGGGCTCCCCAATACAAGAGACATGTGGAGCTACTGGAGCAAGTCCAGCAGAGGGCTACTAAAATGATTAAGAGATTGTAGCATCTCTCATATGAGGAAAGGTTGAAGGAGTTGGGACTGTTCAGTCTGGAGAAGACTGAGGGGGGATCTTATCAATGTGTATAAGTATCTGAAGGGAGGGTGTAAAGAGGATGGGGCCAGACTATTTTCAGTAGTGTCCAGCGATAGGACGAGAGGCAACAGGCATAAACTGAAACACAGGAAATTCTGTCTGAACACAAAGAAAAACTTCTTCACTGTGAGGGTGACAGAGCAAGTAATTGCAACTACTTATTCAACACTGAAAAAAAGAAGTTATGGGAAAACTGAAATAGGCAGCGGGAGGTATAGATTCCTTACAGCTTTCTAACTACTCTGTATGCCATTCTTACAGAATTCTCAGAAGCCTACTTTACATTTGACTGTCAACATGGTCTATAAACCTCCTGCAGTGAACAAGGAATATTTGTGCAATGTAAATTGACAGTAAGAACAATGGCCTGGGTAGACAGCTTCAAAGCACCATGAGGCAAAGAACTGTTGTAAGGCCCTGAATGACAATTGTGAGCACGTAATGAATCCACAGGGCTCCCTTAAGACAAGGCCTGAGTATACAGTGCGGGCTGCCAAGATCCACTTTACATTTCTGGACCTCATATCTGTAGTGCTGTTGATCCTTTCTTTGTGGCGAGAAGGGTACAAATTTCAACATGTTAACACATAAGTGAGGGATTCCTGATTGCAAAAACTGATTTCTCATTGATCAGATGCATATACAAAACCATGACTTAAGCATATTTTTCCATCTTATCTACTAGGAAGAACAGTGGTTGTGTCCAGCACCAGAGAACAAAGGATGAAAGCCTTTGAAATTATTGAAATTATAAAAGCTGATTTGTTTTCCAGAGGGGAATAATTTTTGTGTTCACAGAACAAGTTACTTTAGTAGGGACACTGACATTCACAAGAGACAATAACCTCTGAGTTCAATCACTAACAACATTTACAGTAGTTTAAAAACAAATCTCTGAATATACACTCTAGGGTACATAATAGCATCAAAATATATAATTGTAGATATGGCATTCACTGTCTTAATCAACATGACAAAGTCAAAACAATATTATTGATCTCTATTTTTTGGAAGGACCCAACACATGAACCATAAAGCATTTCTGTTACTTCAAACAAAAAGCAGAAAGATTGTAATGTCTCATTTTGAAAATATCTATGTATTCACCATATTTGAAATATCCTGTAAAGATAAAATGTCCACAACAGTTTTCAGTAGTTCAAAACTGTGTTCTAGATCTCAAAAGTACAGGTTTAGAGATGGTCATGGCCTAGCCACAGTGTTTATGTTCTCTTGACTGAAATTCCTCATTAGAGGCAGATCTCTTTTCCACAGAGCAATATCTACTTTTGCTTTGTTTTTGACTATGTAGTAAGTAGCTGGTTTTGAGGTTTTGTGGTTGGGGGTTTTTGTTGGGTTTTCTTTTCAGAGATGGCCTCTTTTCAGTTATGGTGGGGAGATTCCTGTTAATATATATTTTGTATAGCTGTAACTTTGGGATAGACCATACACAAGGATAACATTACCATGAAGTACTACCAGTTGCAAGGTATTTGTTACATGCTGGTGTATTTTAAATAGAATGGAGCTGCAAGACCTAACAGTTTTTACTTAGTGAGCTGAACAATTGAAGTTACCATAAAAATAGCAGCTCCTTTGTTTACAAAAGTACAAAGAAACATATGCCCTTAAAACCTATTACACTTTTATGCTTGCTGAAAGTAAGCTCTGTCAGATGGACAGAATAACTGTTCTACAAAATTAGAGGCCACAGTGTTATGAGAAAGTAACATATTGAAGTATCAACAACAGCAGAAGAGAAAATCTTTCTCTTTGGTAAGATTAGAAACAGCTATAATTCTTTACCATCAGATTTGAATGTATCAAAAGCAGTAAGCCATAGGCAATTATTTCAAAAATTCAATTAACTTCCATGAAGCAATAAAAACCTTCATAAAAGTCTTATTTGTTAAGCATTTCTTAAATGCATTATTGAAATTAACGAATGAATCTACTTCAGTCCTGAACATGAATTGGCAGTGTTATTTCCAAGCCTTAGTTAACGGTTATGCTGAGTAGGGGTCTGATCAAGTATCATGCACTGAGACCAATGGAAAGACTCCTAGTTACTACAAGAGGCTTTAGAGCAAGCACTTGAGGTCTCAGGCAAGCAAAACACTTTCAGCATCTTGCTGATTAAATATTTCTAAGCTTGAAACTTCCCTCAAATTCAAGCAAATTGATTTAATTTTCTTTCTCTTTTAGCTTTTTGGTTCTTAATATGGAGCCAATCATTGGTAGTAGGAACAGAAAATAACTATAATCAAAGAACAAAAGAAAACAAATAAGCTGAATCAAATTGTAACACATTTTAGGAAGTGAAAGCAAGTCTGTTCAGGTGAAAAAGAGGTCAACCAGAGATCCCACAGAATCAGCCTATAGCAGGATCCTTAGATTCTACAGCTGTCCTCATGTTTGATCCAATTCTAGCTTGTACTTCCCTTCTTTGCAATATGTCCCTCACATTTGTTCCACAACAGCCTCTCCTTTGTTTCACAGCAGCCTCAGCCTCAGCCTCCCTATCCTTCCTTCCACAAAGTTGTGGAAACAATTTGATGCTCATTTTACCCACTCTGTTTATGTTCCCCTGTGCCTGTTCGTCTAAGCAAATGGTATCTCCTTCAAGACAGGGACCCTAACCTACTGTGCACTTTCCAAAATACTCAGACACTGGAGGGAGTTCAGTGAAGGAGGAAGGAGCATTAACATGGCTTTGGTTTCTTAATTAGACATGGTGAGTGTTCCTGCATCATTTTCTGGTTGCATAGCGGCAGCACTCCTTCAATTTATATTAAGGCTTTACATTCTTTGAGTGCCTAATACCAGACAGCTATGTTCCTGATTGGCCCATAGGAAGTACAGTAAAAAGCACGGTTAAAAATATGATTATAATTAAAATTGAAGTGGAGGAACATCAAATATAACAATAAGAGTAATTTGCACTGGCACATGCTTTCATTCAGAAATCCCAGAATGCTCAGCACTTGCATGAGATAGGCCATGATAATATACTATCCTTGTAAACTGGACAAATACAGGAACTCAAAAGAAAGTTTATTGGAACAAGCCTGTTCCTTTTACAAAGTCTCATGGAGGAGACATCCTTATCATATGGTCCCTTCTGGTTCAGAGCTTCCAACAAACTCTGCCACTGGATGTGAGTAGGCTAGTCTGCTGTAGCCTGGGGAAGCGATCTAGCCCACAACAGACATCGTGACTTCAGCCTTTTCCTCAGTTCAGCTTTCTTTTCCTTGCCAGCCATAGTGGAAGGCAAGGCTACTTTGATTACAACCAAGCTTTTCTGGCAGGAGGTTCCAGTCTACCCCTTATGAGTACATTTCCTTCATAGCCTTTTTGCATACTGTGATGGTTCTGTACAGATACTACCCAATGAATCCTCAAGGGATCTCTGTGAATTAGATAAATAGCACTAGCAACCTGGAAAAAACTGGAACAAAGAGCTTCTGAGTTCATAGTGACTCAGAGCCAAACTCGATTTCCTCTTTCTTCCAGATTACACTCACTAGAAATAACATCAAAGGAGGTTCAAAAACTACCCTACACTTAAGAATACCACAAAAAATTTCACATCTCAGACAAATTATGGCATTCATAATTTGGCTTTATTCTGTCAAATATATCTCTATATTCCAATAAATTTATCATACCAAAGTATTTAAATTATTTTCAAGCATGTTTAACAAAATGGTTTAACACAATTTAACATTTTTAGTCCTAATTTTAAAATAACATTTTCAGATGAGCTGAGGGTTTTTTTGTTTTTTTTTTCTAACATTTTGGTGGTATCTCCCAGCATAGTAATCTTTTTGGGCTACTTTGCCAATGTCTTGAATCACTTCACCTTCCAAAAGACATTGTTATATTTAAAACTCAATACAATGGCATGCAATAACCACTAGGAAAAATCCAAGACTAGAATGCAATAGAATGGCAGAATGGGATTCTGGTTGCAAAGATAAACTCTGGAATATAGCAACATCTGTCAGCTGACTCAAATATTGCAGGTGCTTCTTCTGTGCCTATTTCTAAGCCAAGCTGTCCCAAATGCCCATTATATAAGTAATACGATAGATCACAATACAGCTTTGTAAGAATAAAAATCACTGGGTGGCAGCTTGGAAGAAGCTAGCCTAGATCTCAAGCTCTTTACAGCACAATGTTAATCTTTTATTCAAAACCAGGCCTTGATTTCAGACATACCACTTGACTAGAGATCTGGCACATTATATAAGGAATTTAATCAAGTTGTCACTAGACAGAATCTACTCTTTCACGTACTGCAGGACAGAATCACAGGTGCTGGAGTTGGCTAGAATTTAGAAAGTAGAAAATGTAAGTCATTTAAAACAAGAACAGCAGAGATACTTAAAAGAGAAGATAGGCTGTTTCACTTCCAGCTGTGCAACATCACGTACTGAACTGAGACATGTGGGTTCTCAGTAAGTAGTTCCAATTAGCTGGAAGAATCCCAGAAAAATTCTGGAAGTGAATTCTGAAACTGAAAGAAATGGGCAAAAAGAATCCCAGATCTATATTCATCTCCCAATGCTATTTTATCATTGAAGATTTTTTAATAAAACATTATGTACATGAAAAAACATGAAATTCTGGAGCTTTCTTACTTCAAATGGAAGAGATGTTTCTAGAAAAGGTGAAATTTTGTTTCAGCATTCAGGCAAAAAGTTCAGGGCCAAACTGAAAACTGGTGATAGCTATGCGATGAGAACTGGTTGCAGCTTTATGATACACGTCTTTCTACTTACTTCCCTGCTCTGAAGGACCTAAGTGGCCACTGACAGCAGCCAGTTAGTATCCACTCACTCCCTTTAAAACCACTCACAACCCCTGAGACGGCTGTAACTCAGTATATGAGGATCACTGATTTGCTGTAGTAAGGAGTAAAGAATGAGCCCCAGCAGTTCACTCTAAGTAAGAGTCCACTCTGTGGAGAAATCTGAGTATCACTCTATGTGGAGCTTCCTAGGAGTAATATTTGAAACCATTTGTTGCAAAAATCTTATATGAGCCCTGGTTACAATGTAACTCCTGATGCATCTAACTCTGCTGTGATAACAGCCTTATTCTTCTGACAAAAGATTTCTTTCTGGTTTTCTGATGCTGCAACAAATTGGCTTAAAAAAAGCACACATTTCTTTAAACCAGTTCATGATCTAAAGAGTCCTATGAAATATTAGCATTACCATCTAAAGGCAGCAAAGAAAACAAATTATTTAAATGCAAGCCACACAGATGGCCTTGATGCTGCAATCAGGCAGAACATAAGATCATTGATGAAATGAGGAGGTAGGCATCCCATTCAAGGGCAGTGCCTGTACAGAATGGATTATTGTTACTGTAACTCTTTTAATAACTAAAAATATGTCGTAGGTTACAGAAGGAAGGAGACTTTGCTCCATTTTACAATATGCTATTTTTAATAAGAGAGACTGAAAATTCACTAACAGTCCACACATCATCTGCCCTCCAAACATAGATCCTCTATTTGCCATAAAGGATTCTTGATAAATCATCCTTGTAGACTTGATTTCTTTTTTCTAACATTTAATTGGTTAATATTGAAAGCCATTTAATAATACTGCACTAGGACCTAATAAAAGGCACTACGTATCAGGCATATGATGGTATCATAAGGTAGCAGGCAGTTTCACAAGCCAACAGAAAGAATGACTTCTTCAAATTTAACTTTTTAAAGTTGTTTCCACAGGGTTTGTTTTATTGCTCGCAGAATAAAAAGCAAATGCTTCCTAGGCATCTAAGTCAGAGACAGTTCTTATACTTTCTGAATAGTTTCAACTCTTCCCTTCCTGCAAATCCTCACAGGTGCTACCCTGTTTATGCTTGCACTGCATCTAACCAATGCACCTATTCATCAATACATGTCAAAATACTTTACAAAATACTGTAATTTGAAATACTGTACTTCTGATTTAAATTCAGAGATGAGGTCAGCTAGAGACTAAGGACATCACCAAACTGAGTCAAAACTGGACTCTAAAGCTGAGAGTCTAATGTAACATCTTTTAGAGAAAATTAAGCACAGAGAAGTGGAAAGGCATAAAGTAATTGAGATGAATGCTGCCACCAGAAAAGAACTGATGTGTGATGCATCTTTCCTCTTAATTTCACCAGGTCTTAGCTAGAAGTTTATCTAACACTTCCTAGAGCAAACATATCATACACATAGTGAGATCCTTCTGCAGAAACCTCATAAAGGTCTATAAGAAGTCCGCCTTAAAAGTTGTACCCCATGAAGATTAATTCATCCCTTAAGAATAAATTGAGACAAGTCAATGCTAAAGAGGGGCTGCCTAGTTAAAAGCAACACCAGCAAAGTCTCAAAAACAGGGTCAACTATGAGACTGAAGTTTGAAACAAGCAAATTGCTTCATGAGCATCCCAATACACAGATCCTTTCAAATGACGGTTCAGTGTTCAGCCATGGATCATGGAAACAACATAAGTGTACAGATTTCAGAACCAACCTGAACAGGCTGAAAATTTCCACAAATCCTTGAAGGTTAATCAGGAAGAAAGAGGGAGAGTGATGCAGATAGAGAATACACATCTAAATGTGCTTACTCTGTTTTCCACCAGGCAACAGAAAAAACATTGAAAATAATCCAGTAACACAGATGGCTTTGGCCAATAAAAAGTGACTGGCTGGCAGCTGCTTCGGACAGGTGATTTTGGTTTTAATATTCAAGTTTCATTTGTCTCATGTACTAGAAGTTGTGTGTAGTGTTGCCAACCCTATTCTTGCACAGCTAGCATAGCTGTGTGCAAATATTTTAAAATTAAGAGCAGATCTTTTTAATGATGTTGAAGTCTGTCCCTTCTTTGCTACAATTACTGCTATTTGAGTATATTTAACTATTTTCAATCTGGTTTGGTGTTAAGTGGGCTCCATATAGCAAAGAGAACAATGGTACAACATGCTTCCATACTACTGTCTCTTTTATGGTTTTTACCAATGGTTTGCTTCTTCATAACTTCATGTATTTGACTTAATAAAATTCAGTCCCATTTCATAGTTAAAGAACTTCCTTTTAAATGTGCTTTCTGAATCAGCTCAGCTCCTGCATCAAGGAAGACATGAATTTAGTAACAACCTACTTCAGCAAGGCTTTTTTGTGCATAAAAAGATTCTGAATTTGCCTCAAAGATCATTTTGCTTTGTGATTTTTTGTACTCAGACATATCCAGATGGTATTCAAAGAAATAATAATAAACTGTGCTTAATAAAGAGCCATCTGAGATTTTGATTGAGATGGGTCATGACATGTGAATTTAATTTCATAAAAGAAATTTAACTGCACAGCTTCCTATTATTTCTGAGGTCTTCTGTGTTCCATTCATTTATTCTGGGAGTTGTCTCTTCTTTTTATTCTCACTGCTATTTAATATATGCCATCACTCCATGATGCAGGAAACAATGAAGTGTAGTTTCAGACTCAAAGCCAGCCTGAGTGGGAGGGGGTGGAAAATGTTTTCAGAAACACCTGGACTCACTGCAGGAAAAGTCTATTTCAAGGACATGTAGAAACAATGCTAGAAAATTAAGCTCCTCCTAATATCCACCAGGAAAATGATGGACCCAGCATGGCAAAGCCTCACAATAAACTACTGTTTTATCGTGAATCTCCATATATATTTCAAGAAAGCTGTGATAAAGTTCTCTCTGGAGAAATACTCAGAAACACAACAGTATAATTTAATACCTAAAGGTGATAATATGCACACTACACCAAAAACTTTCAAATAGCACAGAGTAGGCTAGCAGAGGTGGACAAAAAGATGAGGCACAGGAGCTAATTCACATTCCTACTTCTGCCTTCTTAAAGTATGTACCAAAGATATACTCAGGAGAATTCAATTTCAGAAGCCTAAATCTTCTACAGAATACAATGGTAAGAGCTAGTTACCTTAAAAGAGTGTTTCAGTTACTAAGTTGGAATCTTAGTGCCAACACTGTGCAAATCTCTCTCAGAGAACAGTAAAACTGGTGAGAGAAGGGTCTCCTAATATAAGGAGGCTGTATGGAGAATGCAGGTCAATCACTTGACTGAACTGGCATTTTTTTGTTCTCCTTGCCTTGGAGCAGAACTCCATTCAGACGCTGAGATGATCTGTCTGCAGAAATGCCCCCAACAGCATGGCCAAAGGAAAGGCAGCAGAGTGAGTAATAAGACTAGAGATCCCATATGGATTACAGCTGCCTCAATTTTAGAATTCAGTTCTATCAGGCTTACAAAGGATCTATCAGGTGGAAATGAAGAGTAAATCCAAAAGGAAAATGTCAGGAAAACTCTGATTTTGATTAAAATCTCTTTATGATAAAGCCATATCAGAACACTGAAACTGAACTCTCCCCAAAAAATAATCAAAAGTGTAGGTTCAGACCCAAACTGAACTTCCCGGCTCAAACTCTCTTTTGTTAAAATTTTTTCAACATTCTCTTTTTACATAGTCTATATAAAATGTCTACATATATGCAATATATATTTCATTGTCATTTATATAATCATATTTCGAAGAAACACAATTTAAACGTCAGCTGCTTTTACATGGTTTAAACTTCAGATTGTTCATGAACTGTAGAAAACCTTGAGTTTTGACAAATCTGTTCAGTTTTGCACAAGGAAAAGTGTGCTTCTAAAATAATACAATGCCTAGAACTATAGTTCTCAAATCCAATTCCCATAGGATACTCAATATGTACTAACCATTCTTGCAAGTTTAACACATTTCTCATCTTCATATTTTTTTTTCTGAATTATTTTGTATTATATATATACTGAAAATGCTGACAGATATTTACCAGTAAAAGCAGTTTTAAATCAATTTAAATGAAGAATTGAGTACGGATAGGTCAGATTGCCTTAAAAAAGATAATCAACTTAAAAACAAAAACAAAAAACTGAAAATAAATTTTTCAGTTATGCTATTTTGATTTTAGACAGCAGGCTAAAGATGCACACAGTTAATTACATTGAATTCCCTAAAAGGAGATGAAGAGGGTGATGTGGGGGGAAGAAATGTGATTACCATCATGTATCTAAATTTCCACTCATAGGACTACCTAAAATGAAAGAATACTCTGCAGCCCAATTTAGGATGTGTCACCTCCAGACACAGGGCCTACAGCAAGTACCATTAAAATAACATGTTTCTTTGCCTCCAACTCCACTGAAAAAGGTCTTAAAGGTAAGATAAGATCCACAATGTGCACTTTCCAGCTGTACCATTCCCTTTTGACTAAACATCAGCCATCTTGGAAAAGATTTCAGTAATCTAAATTCTGTATCTCGGGGGATTTCCATTGAACCTAATCACAATCTAGATTAATCTCCTATATAGTCTGCTATATAAATGACTACATCTGAGCTACAAAATAGGTTCATTACTGCACAATTCACCTACTTCTAAGGTAGGTGTCTAAAACAGGTCAGATGAATAATGCACTAAAATTTCCCATTTCTTCATAAGAACTAAAAAAAGAGGAGCTAGGGTGACTAGCTTTAATATGAACATCTGTATTATAGATGCTTCAAGGTAAATGAGAGAAATCATGAAGTTGGCCATGGAGAATAAATTCTTACACATGAGAAAGCAGTTTGGTCCCTATCACCTTTCATTCATTCATTCATTCTTCTGACTCACTGCTTATTAGGACTGCTTGAAGCCATCATATTTGGATATTATTTCATTAGAAACTGAGCAGAGATTAGTATAAGTCATACGGACCAGAGCTCAGTTTCTAGAATTTAATGATTCTTCACCAACTACGGTCATGGTTGAGGAGGTAAACTGCTGGAGAACTCAAAGGCTCCATTTCCAGTTACTGGTCTATGAGTTTTACAGTTCCCCAGTGTGATGATATTCTCCAAAAAACTATTTTACAACACTTAATAACCTCCACATAGGCAAATCTGCAGATCCTTACTCTGTAAATAAGTTCATGGTTCTGTCGGTTTACATGAAAAAAAAAAAATTCTTTTACATAAATGAAATCAATGAAGCGGTCTTTGCAAAAGCATGGGGTACAAATTTTGGTCCAGTTGAAGTGATGGGTTCATCTCATTCATCTCAGTAAGATCAGACTTTTTGCCCACATCTTCATTTCTAAGTGCTACACACTGGCAAGAACTTAACAAAGTTACTCTAAGTATATCTAGAGTTTGTTACAGTCAGGATTTTCACTTTCTATTTTGACAGAGATTCACTCTTTCTGTGAGACAACATTGGCTCCTGAGGAAAACATGCCTTTGTCAACAGTGGTGACTGTAGGAGTAGATGGTTCTTTGGAATCTTACAGTCTATTGATTCAGTTTATTCTCTTGCAGCCCAGTTAAACCACCCAAGAACTAGACTGCTACACTGAAGGTTGTGAACATCCATTTTAAAAGTTACTAATGGCTTTGGACACATCAGTTGCATGTCTTAATGGAGAACAGCTGAAAAAATCAAACTTTTCAAAAGCTGGAATGCTCAGCACTCACTAAAATCTACATAGTCCTCCTTGGGTTGTGAAGGCAAAAACCTGAGGCACCTAGAATCATTTATCTAAAATCTGTTTCTTACACTATCATGTCATGTATGCAAAATATTGCAGTATCTAATGCCTGGCACAGCTGAAGACAAGTCAAAGTAAGTTAATTGCCCAGAAATCCACATGTCACTTAGAACAATATTGCACTAAATCCTACCAAATTATTGAAGAAATATTGCCTAGTGAAAACAGACTATTCAAATGATGAATGCCAACAGAAGTCATTATCGTTGACACAACTTTCGTCAAGAGAATACATAGATACTTTCTGCCTGATCTGATCCTTCTGATGTTGTACTATCCTCCTTTGTTTAATAAATTTGTACTGAGGTAAGGTATCTTGCTCTTAAATTGTTCTGTAGCTGCTGTTCTGACTAAAACTGAATCAGGTAATCACTGTAGACTAAAGAACTTCTCACAGGCCAGAGATGTGGCATGTAGTCAGTTTGTGACCTTTTACATCATTACTTTGCAAAGACTCCAGAACTGATCAAAGATAAACTCTTGCTAAGCTTGACAGATAATAAGCCTTGATGGTTGCTCTCAAATAGGTCTGTTCTCACTCAGGACCCATTATGAAAGACAAGGTAACTATTCCTAATGATTTCCATTATTCCTTGTGTTCAGTTCATAACTGGACCTACTACTGTAGTGTATTTTAGTTAACATTTAAGAACTAAACTCAGTATATCATTATTCCTAGACCTAGGAATTTAATGTTTTAACTAATACAGCTCAGCTTATTAAAAAAAGACATGCAAGTTCTCTTCTTCTCTGCAAATATATTTAGAAAACATAATAAATCCAGAGAGCATCCACTAGCCATATAACTGAGATTCAGAAGCTGCACTAGCAGTTTGATAGCAACAAGAAGGCTTGTCTTTGGTAAAGAATTGCAGCCCATACGAATCTCAGAGTTTATTCTCACCTGCAGAAAAAAACATCTGAAATGCATTGTTCCATTTGATCTTAAAAACCTCCACATTTTATGCTGGGTTCTGTAATCTCTAATATGTTATCTCTCTGCCATAGATAAAGGTGGCCACAGACCACACTACAAAGCACCACAATTTCCACATGGCATTCAGGGTTTATGATGACTGGTGTAACCGAGATATACACTAGAATTAACACTTACTGTATTAAGAGGTCTATTCTATATGCAAAATTTTGGAATATAGCATCTAAAACACTGTATTTGGAACTTACTGATCTTTGCCCAACAATACTAATCCGAATCAATGCTTAACACCTGAACTGGAGTTAGTTCTGCATTCTTACACATATATCCATTCTCCCTCCTCCCTCTGATTTCAGAGCTGAGGATTTAGTTTGCATCCTCTTCAGAGTTTAACTTTGCTATGAATGCTTAATTATTACATGATCAAAATATACTTCAGAGTAAATTTACTGTGAAAAAAGCCTGAATTTCTTGCCGACTTAGCCTGGAAGATCTTCACAAAAGTCCATGAAGTCATCCTGATTTACAGTGACCAACTATCCTACTTACTAAATTCAGTCTTAACTATGATATTTAATGATTTATAATTTACTAGAAAGATCTGCTATGATCATCAAAAAGGGTTTCAGGTTTTTAAGTTAAAAACACAAAATATTTGAAAGGATCAGGAAGGAAAAGTAGGGAAAATAGGCTCTTGTAAGATCTGTAGAGATAAATAGGAGAGACAAATATATAGAGAGAAGGTATGGTAATTTTTATTTAAAGCAGCTGTCAATAGATTTTTTTTCAAGATAACCTATTATGAAGTTCTAGTATAATATAATAAATAAATAAAAATCTGATAAGTTGTTACAAATAAGTGCAGGAATAAAAATTATGAAATAAAGAAAAGAATCTGATATTTGAGTACAAAAACATGTACTTCCATTTTGCTTTCAGTAAACAGACAGGTTTTTTAACATCTTACCTTCAGCGTCTTACAGCAGCCCTCTGTTACATTGGTCAAGTGACATGCAGAAACATAGCATTAATTTGTTAAAATAGGTCATAAATGTCAGAAGAAAATTATTAAACAGGAATTTTAGATTGAAAAATGAAGAAAAGGAAAAGTGGCAAAAATGTCAAGACCTTAATGTGTAAATATTATAGTGTTGAATTGGCTGATAAAGTAAACAATATTTCAGGATCCTTAAAATCTTTTGTCATATAAAAGTAAGTGCTAGAAGAAAAAAGAAAGCAACCATAATGGAAGCATTCCAGGTCAAATGCATCCAGAAGCAAACTTGCAGATTTAAGTTATAATTTCACATTACAGCTAAGCTAACCTGGCTCAAGGAAATGAACAGTCAGAAAAATAATTATGTTATTCAGGGATGTTTATCTGCTGGTTTAGCTGCATGAAGCAACTCACCACAAGGCAGGCAAGAGCCACTCTATGCACCAATGAAGTAGCAAGATCATAGAGATGGGACAGGAGTGGCAGAGGATGTATAGTACTATCTTAGTAGCAAAGACTGACTTTGCCAAAATAGCAAGTCGTGCCCTTACAGCACTAAGAGTACTGATATAATCATATTTCAGAAGAAAGTTCAATTTAATCACATAAAGTCATCTGTTTGTTCCCCCCATTCCACATGGCAAAAATATGCTTATGTCATGAATTTGTCCTAAAAGACAGCAACTAGCAAACATCTCCCTAAAGAGTTTTATCATCATCAAAAAAAACAGTTTACCTTTTATACAGTCATATACTTCTCTAGTGGTTGAAGAAATACTGGAACTGTGAAAACAAGCAGTTAATACGCTCACAGCATTCTCAGTGTGAAATCAGTAAGTGCAGAGACTGGGCTTCTAAAACGAAACACATTAATGCCATATAAATCCTGGATTAGGAGACATTTCCTAAAGTGTTGTTTTCTCAATGCCTGGGGACAATTGCTATGTCCATAAGCAGCGAAACAGCAGCACACACAAAGTTTGCTGAAGATCTAAGTTCATCCTAACTTCTTGTGTGCTCTACATAGCAATTAATTTTTGCACTGAAGACTATCTTAATCTGTGCAAAATTACTGCTTATTCTTCAGACATTCACATCTCCTGAAAAAACAGAATAAGGTCTTTTAGAAGCCTGTGTGGGGAATAGTGTTATGTTCACCAAGAGTGGTTCGTGTTCTGATTTCCTTGGCTGGCATCACCATGATATGTCGGCAATGGGGAGAATTGTGTATTTCCTTATTTTCAGAAGAATCAGCTGACATCTAAAAAAAGTGACATTTTTGAAATATCTTTTGTCATGCTGAACAAAATAAAAAGGGAACACATGAAAGTCTTTGGTTCATATCATCTATTCTTGAGTAAGTTCTAAATTGTTCACAGAAAACCAAACTGGTCACTCTCGGTAGATACATAATGAACAACATCAGCCTGAGCAAAAAGAACAACTACAATGGCAGAAAAGTTTCCTATGTCAAAACAAACTTAAAACAGTGTCCTCTGAAGAATTTAAAATACTTATTCTGTATTTGGAGAACAAATTTACTTCAATTAGAGATAAGAATGTCCTAAAAAACTTGCCTGGAAATTGGAGTCAGTTTTCAAATGTTGAATATAACGTGAAAAGATCCTGAGTCACAGTAAATGTTAATTCAATCTAAATGAGTTCAATATCTGCATGGCAAAAAGTTTACCAGGAAAAAACGGAGATAGCTACATTAAGTTATTAAAAAAACAAGAGCAGACATTTCCTATTATAGCCTGGCATTACCTGCACTACCTGTAATTACTAAGGAAATTGAGCATTAAATTCAGATTATTGGAGAAGTTCGGGATAAAAGATGAATTCAGCCCTTGTGCAACCATCCTGGATAGCTAGATGGGTTTTACATCAACAGAAATGTTACAGGCAACCTGGAAGAATCACAAAGGGTCATAAAGAATGGGCATACCTGATGATTCTAACAGATTAAGTTACCATGTTAATTTTCCTGAAAACACATATCTCACTCATTTATTTTAAAGTTTAATCATCAAAACATGCAGTAAGATACAGTCATCCTTTTACTTTTCTTGTAGGATAAGAAAGTAGCGCTAATAATAGGAAACATCTAAATGTGATGGTACAAAACTATTCTAAAATACCTGCTTGCATGTTTACAAAATAATTCTAGTATGTCTGAATACAATTTTCTTAAACAAATTACAGAATGTATTGCTTATCAAATTAAATATGGATCTTTCCTGACATTGTTTCTGATCCCACTGGGACTAAAATTTGTCAATATATGTCCAAACAGGAAAACAAACTATTGCGCATTCATTCCTCAGGACCAAAGCAGAGCTAGTCTGGATAAAACCCTTGAAAGACAGTGAGCATATCAAGCCCACAGCAACAGTTGTTTCACTCTACAGATTTACTCCATTTCACAACAGTACTTGCTAATGTAGACATAGGTGGGAACACTCAAATTATATCTTAGAGACATGTATGTCCCCTATAAGAGAAAGGACAAAAGATTTTCCAAGATGCCAAATTTTCTAACTGATTGTGGAAGATAAAACGAGAGTTCTGGTATACAACAGCCTCAAACACCGCAGTAAATCCAGAAGCTTATGGATGTAGCACCCTTGTCTACTGACAGGAAAAAATCATCTTCCAGAGTAACAACTGTCTCTACACTAGGTCTGAAGTTTATTTAGGAGAGAGACTGCATTCTGGCAGCAGACTAGTGATAAGGACTTTTTTTCTCATTTCTCAGTTAAGTTGCTATGAAAAGGAAGGTTGGTCACTAGAAATCATATGTAATAGTTGTTTCTTTTAACACTAGTAAAAATGTTAAAATATTTAGGGTAGGCAATGGTTCTCCCTAGGAGACAACCTTCAGTGAAAACATTCAGTATGAAAATAGTAATACATATTCACACAGCACAGGGTTAGGTCCAGCAGAAGCAGTTACAACCTGGATGAAGAAGTTGTGTGCTTGCCTCTCTGTCACATGTACATGCACCATTCTGTGGTGCTGATGAGAGAGGGACAGCAGATTTCAGCTCTTTTATCCCTCCTCTGCCTAGGAGTAATGAATGTGTCCCTGGAGGGGATTTTGGTAGATATGGGCTCATGGTATCATTTTTAGGAAATCAGAAATGGGGTCTGTTGTTCTGGAAACTGTCAAAAGTACTTACACTACTGCACAGTACCTAAAGTCATTGATACATATTATTTTGCCCTTTTAAAAGTAGCAAATTCTATTTCCCATATATCATTTAAAATCTACAGATTATAATGTTAGCAGCCTCAGAGTAGCTAAGCGAAAGAGCAAATGAGTGGTGATCTACACTGAGTAGAAGAGAAAAATCTTAGGACATGCAGCTTTCTTTGGCATTTAGAACTGCTTTCATCTGTGACTACAAATTCACCTGGATTCCTAAGCACCTGCCTTTTTTTACTTCTGCAGTGTCACTGAATTGATTTTATATACACTACCTTTTGAATGAGTTAGCCAACCATTCTGCTCAAAGCAGTGAAGCTCTCGCTATCATGTCAATTTTTCTTTGCCAAAGTCCTTTTGAAAATAAAACAGAATCAAAGAGAGACAATATGTTTCATGCAGCAAACTTTCCATTTCCAAACATCCCAAAGGAAATGAGAAAATACTGGCAATGTAATAACTCTGTATGTATCTGTGGCAGCCATTACACAGCTTGCAATAATTCACACACAGATTTGGATAGGGCACTACAATATATGTTAGAAGGAAATAAAGTCAGTTAAGGTACAGGCTGTTAAATAATTGTTCAGTGTCTAACTGTGATTCTTAG
Organism: Apteryx mantelli; assembly: GCF_036417845.1. Taxonomy (NCBI): domain Eukaryota; kingdom Metazoa; phylum Chordata; class Aves; order Apterygiformes; family Apterygidae; genus Apteryx; species Apteryx mantelli. Next base: position 50,398,224 of record NC_089980.1, on the reverse strand, counting down.
CACTCTTCTTGGATGCAGAATAAATCAGGTGTTCAGATATCCCAAGCATGATAATGCAGTTGCATACGTGGACAGCAAAAGCTTGAAAACCTAGGATTAAATGGGATTAAATCTTCAGGAAGGAAATTAGTCTCCAAAAATATCTTCCTTACAATAGATAGTCCACAACAAAAATCAAGGAACTTTCTCTCTATTCCTTTTATAATGGACTGTGTATTGTTCAGATTTTCTCCTTGTCAAGCAAGGGCTGCTATAACCATACACTCAGGCATCCTGTTAAGAGGCTGACAGTTCTAACTCTGCAGAATCTGCCTAGTAGTGCACCCAAACGGCAGCAAAGCAGAGGACTGGTGTGTGAGTTCTGAGCCTCAAAACTTCCTGTTCACTTCACTGGGTGCGACTGAGACAGGGTCAAAGTAGGCACTTGGGGAATGTTCAAACAGCAGAACTGCAACGTGCACACTTGTGTAAGTGAGTGCTAGTGTATCACCTAAAATGGAAGGAGGGAATGAAGGCAAAGAAAGAGATGCAGAGGGCATCTACAGTTTTGAATACAGTTAAGAAGCACTATCCTATCTGGGTGCAAGGAAGATTAGACAGATCTAAATGAAATTAAGTATTCCCCTGTATCTCAAATTTATCTCTGGCATACTGCAGACTTTTAGGTATTATTTAGTGTCTGCACCAGCTCAGGCATAAAGAGCTCCAGCTGACAACAGTAAAATACTGATCTCTCAGCTGTCATTAGAGAAGGATGAGCTAGCTCCTTTAAGAAATTTTTTTTACCCTGAAAACCTGCCCAATGACCACCACAAAAGGCACAGCCATACTTCCACAGGGTATGCCATACGTACACTAGAGTAACCTGCAGCATAATCCCTTGTATTTGGTCTCTTAAAAAATGCCTCCTATTAAGCTACACTGCTCTTGCAAAGCTGTTTGGCTGCTGTCTCATGCTGAGAAATGTTCTCCAAACACACTAGCGCTGCATTGACACATTACACAAATCAGGCTCCTCCTATCTATAGATACATCAGTGCTGTTCCTAGCTCATTTCACATAAATTGCATCATTTGCCACCTGTAACCTCTCTGCTATTTTGCATTGACTATAGTCTAAGCCTGAATTTACCAGCGGGGACAGGTGCTTGTTTCACTCTCATGTGCACAGCCCGGTGCAGCACATGCTCCTGTATTATGAGAATTGTTTGAAACTCTACAGCTGCACAATACCTCTTCTTTTCCTCCTCTGCAGATTATTGTTGAAACCCCCCTTTAGTCATAAACTTTATGCTTGAAACAGACTGTCTCATTTGCTTAAAAATCATTTACTATCAGTGTTATATCTTTCAGGTTCATGTCAGCTGTAACGTAAGTCATATTCTCTTTTATGTGACAACATGCACCATCCATGCATGCTCTGACATTACAGCTTCTGAAGCGCCACTCCCAAAGAATACCGGCCATATCTGAAAAACTCACATAGCATTCTGCTAAGACAAGGCTCTTTGTTTCAGGTGTCCTGCTCCCTCGCATTGTGAGTTGTTTTGTTGTGTTCTACTACCAGATCTTATATGCAATTTCGTATAGATAGGTTGTGCTGGAAAGCTTATATGTCGTCTTTTCTTCAGTTCTGGAAATAAAAATTTGCAATATATTGCATAACAGTAGATAGCAGGAGAGATTTTTTTTTTCTCCAAGTAAAAATAACCAAACCAGAGTTATAACTTTTTCTAGTGCCGTAAAAAGAAAGAACTCTAAGAAATCTGAATGCAAAGACAGCAGCCCAGGAGAGAAAAGACTGCATGTATACATTTTCAAATTTCCTCTTTTCTTGTGCATTACAAGTAGCAATACCAACAACTGAAATTTAAGAAGAATAAAGTTGATGCCATACATTTATTATCATTAAGACAGACATTAACACTAAACTCCATGTCTATTAGAGAGAGAAAGTAAGCCAATTAAAGGGTTTTTTTCCATACTAGATAAATTAATATTAAAAACCTGTAAGTACAGACATTAATAACTATGTACTGGAGTCACATAAATTTCACATATCATTTTAACCATCTCTCTTCATTCCATATGGACAATGACGTTAAAAAATAATTGGTCTCATTAAAAGCAGAGAAAAATATATTTAAGTATATTTCTTTTAGGACGGAGCTTGCAGAACTAAAATTGCATTTGTTCAGCATAAGGAAATAATCTCTCAGAGATACTAACTTTCATCAGTCTGACTGCTCTGTGACTTGTGCAACATTAGGCAAATGATGCCTCTGCTTTTCCAGCAAAAATGCTTATTTTCACATGGTAATGCTTACACTAGCTTTATTATAATTACGGTTATTACTTAATACTTAGGTTTCACAGATATAAATTCTCCAGACCTAGCATACCACAGAAATTTTGATAGCAGTACATTTTAGCACGAAGCTTTACTAATATAGAGGAGATGGTTTCTTTTATAAAGAACATACAGAAGAATTTTATCAGAGTTCAGCAGTGTAGTCTCATACTAGAAAACTAAAAAAGCTTTATGAAGCACCACAGGGAACATTTTAGCTCACTTCAGAAATCATGCACTTCAGTAAGATTTGTGATAATTTTTCCTTAGTTTCCAAAACAGCCAGTCATCACAGTGTTTTTTTGTAAGAGTTAGAAAAATGTCTGCTCTGGCCATGGAGAATTTTCCTTCCTCATCACCAAAAGCTGTAGTTATGCCACTCTTTCTTCAATAAAAATCTGAAATGAGGACAATGAAACAGTGCCGCACTCAATTAAGGAAAGGTTAATAATTCCTGTGTGCCCAAGGAGATCAAAGACAAGGGGAAAAAACTGTTAATACCTCTATATTACCTGTTTTTAAAGTCAGATGAATAAAAGAACTCTTTCCTGTTTTGAGTTTTCCATTCCAGAGATCTTGCTGATAAAGTTACTAAAATTATTTTTTTACCTTTTCATTAGAAGCAGTATATTCATAATACTGCCACCTCTTTCATCTTCAACAAATAAAAGTACCCTAAAATACACTGACTGAGCAAAAGTAAGAAATCCCAAATAAGCTATTTCAGTCAAAGGCTTTGCTCCACAAATTGTCAGAATTTGCAGAAAGCTCCAATATTACTATCAATAGGCTGATCAGATAGTATAATGATACCTAGATTTTTTCAGTTCTAATAAAGATACATTGAGGAAGAACATACTAAAGCCCAGTCTGTACATTTCATTATTAGTTTGATTATTTCTGTAGTCATGTTTTTGTAACACAAATATAGAAGCAGTGTCCCTAACATGCATGCAGGTCTCCTGGGCAGTGCAATCAATACTTTTCTAAAAAGGAAAAAGTACCAACAGTGTAAGAACTCAGTCAAGTCAACAATGAGACCACAAGGGAGGAATAGGAAAGGGGAAAGGAAGTTTGTTTGTTGTATTGCATTAAATTTACCATATAAATTTAAATGGAAGAACTTGTGTTGGAAGACAAAGCCTTACATTTCTTGTGAAAACAAGATGCATCTTTCATCTTCTAATTTTAACATCAAGTCCAACCCCCTCCCCCTATACCCTCTTTTAGGTTCTTGAGCTAAGAAAAGGATTCAGAAATTTAGGAATAGGAGGTGCAGAATAACTGAGGCTTTTCTTCTAACTCTCTGCTTTTTAGTAAAGTATTCCAACGTACCCTATTTTTTTCATTCAATTTCTGATTAAAATCCTTTCCTTCCACACCAAACACAAATTACTTAGGCTTGAGATAGTTGATAAGACTTCCTTAATTCAACACTTTGGCATGGAGACTCTATTCACTACAGAATTAAAACCTTCATCACTGACAGAGCCAGGACTGGAACTCAGAAGTAATCATCTCAATCTACTGCATCAAACACTCAGCCACTATAGTAAATATATGTTCTCACCAGGGATTAAGTATTTGGGCTACAGAATAGCAAAGTACTGAAAACACAGGCTAGTTTGACGTATGTCTTCGTATCACCAACTCACATGCTTAAAAACAAATATTTATTACAGCACATGTTAAAATGTGTTTGCCTACAGTGGTCCTCTACAGAAACAGGAAACAAAATCCATCACCCACTGAGCCAGGGAAGGCTGCATGCTCTTCAGAAACAAGTGGAATCAAATGATTCTTTAAATGATGAGCTCATTCAATATTCCTTCTTTCCAGAGTTCAGTGGTGAAAAAACAATGTTCCAGTTGATTTTCCTATCCTGTTTCATTTTTATCTGTAGGCAAATGGTATTAATATTGAACTGCTCTCTAGAAATACTTTGACTTATTAGTGTAGCACACAACATTGTTATACAATTAGAAGCTTCTTCTCTCCCTCCCAATTTCAAAACCTATTACAGTTGGGCAATTGAAAATGTACAGTCTTTCAGATATACTATTAGCTATTTTGCTTTTAACTGAGGGCCATGCACATTTCATATTTGCATCATATTAAGCATGCAATTTTTATTTATTTTTATATTGCATTCTAATTGCATTTAAGATGATGGAGCAAATTCAGAACTGATTCTAAAGGAAACAAAATCACTACGAATGACCTCTTTTTCTGACCTCTCCAGTTCTTTCTTCCACGTACTCTCTGGGCTAAATTAGCCTTTACTGTAACACCACTGAAATAAAATGGGATTACGCCTGGATGTAGTTGACAGACACAGTGCTTAATTCTTTCACCCCACGAGCACTGGACACAACTAAGGATATAGCAAAAGGGAGATATCCATATCCACTCTCTCACTCCCAAATAGGTTTGTGCTGCTTTTGTCCCCATTGTAACTTAAGCAATCTCACAGCAGTCTAAATTATGCTGAGCAGTGTCCTGAAAGCCATCTAAGCAGTGAGATACCTTTTTTACTGTGACATAAAGGCAGGGTAGAGAGAAATAAGAAGCTGAAAATCTTTAAGCAGCCTGGGGATTCCCCATGCTGAAGGAATGTCTTACCTACTGAACCATTATTATTAAATCTGCTGTCTATTAAAAAATCCGCCCAAATTTGAACAAAGGGGGCCCTAAAGCTAGGCTTACTAACTTACTTGAAACTATTTATTGATAAGCAATTTCCATGTTTCGTGGCTCTCCGAGCATTATACTGCAGTTCTCATATGGTAAAGCATGCTTTAAACTGAAAAACACCTTATTAGACTCTTCAAAAATTATGTAAGAAAGCACACAGCTCTTTCTTCATTCTTTCAAACCATACTAGCATAACTGTGAGGCAAAGGAGAGAAAAGCATAGCAGCACACGCAGTAACTCAGCCTTATGCCAAGCATCCCATCTCAAGCAATATGCGTCTCAGAGAAATCTTTCAAGCAAGGCTGGCTATGTGTTTGATTTCTCTAAATACTGTGAGGTGGCGGACATGTGCAGACACTACTCATACTGTGTCACAAATTAATATGATGTTCTACTATTTTTTGGAGCTTGTTGTCTTGTGACAAAATAAAGAAGTATCCCAGCATAATAGGAATGCACAAATCAATGGTGAACGTTCCCTCCTCAATAAAAAAATACAAAAAAGAATTAAAGAAAGATGAGAATAAAAAAGAGGATAGCCTTAGCATTTTTTGTACTAATGTCATTCATTTAACTGATTTTTTTCTTCAGGTACATTTATTCTTACGGAGCAAGCTATCATTGCAAAATTAAACTTTTGACAATAAATATAACATCTATTAAAACCTACTATTAGTACGTGCCAAAGAAGAAAGCTGCACAACTAAATTAAATCAAATTTACCAAGTTTTCTTAGCAGCAGAATGCAATCTCACCACTTAATATTCTTTCTTTTATTCAAATAAAGGACTCTTGGGAACAAGAGATGCTTAACATGTTTTATTTTTGATGCATCTTTTTGTATACACAGGTATTATAAAACACTGCTCCAGCTGAAGACTTCCTAAACTCAAGGTAATTATTAATGTCAGTATTTGAACAGAAATCTATTTATATTTGAGTTATGGTACTTAACTGGTTTTTAGTCTGGTTCCTCACAAAAGAAGATTTATAGAACACATTGCTGTTTTTTCACTCCCAGATAACTTTTAAACCCATGGGCTAATTTTAACATATTCAACAGAAGAATAAAGTTTTCAGAATGAAAGTTTTGATAAATTTCAGAAAAACTAGTAACCAGGTATTTTCTGAATGAAAGATGGGGATAAACCAGCTTTTTTTCCACTTCCTGTAAGCAGAAAGCTGGTCTCTCAGTGCCTATATGCCAGCTGGCCTGCAAGCATGTCTCTAATTCTGCCCAAGTCACTACACCTGCTTTTTGCCAAGTGAATAGGTACATACACAAAGGTAGGAGTGTACCAAGTACAACTTGATATTACTGCAGTTGGTAGGGAGACAAGATTGTAGAGGACATAAACCAGAAATCATCCTTCATTAATTTCATCACTTATGGATCTACTTATCGTAAGTCTACAATAGTAAATTTTATTTACTCTAACACAAAGAATGTACTAGTGCTCAATTCATTTAATGCAGAACTGTATCAGTATGGGTTGATTGGAAACAATGGGACAAAACAAATCTTCGTTTAAATCTGTGACTTCATTTCTTAATGGACCTGTTTTACCGTGGATTAAGTAAGAGAAAAATGAAATGGATGGCCAATATTGTTCAAGATCTCCATGGACTATTAGTGCTGTTTTTCTTAATTTAAAAACAGAGACACTAATATTTTCAAATGACAAATGACTTTTGTTGTCTCAGCTTTTTGGCTACCCAAATTCAAATACCTCAGAGGGATTAGCTGTAAAGGAACTGCTGGCCCTTTAGGTATTTGAGCATCAAGCTCAATTACAGTGGATCAGGTTGGGCACCTAAATGTTGAACACCCAAAACAGTGGAGAAAATTACTCCTTCTCTCTTTTTCCCCTTAGGCAAAAGATCTTACTAACCATTCCCCAGTTATTCTTCTGTCTTCTGTCCCCTCCCCTTCAGTCTACTGCTTTTGTATTTTTCACCCATTCTTTGCTTTATGTTACTCCTTAGGCCACCTATTGGCATAACCCCCCAGGAAACATGCAACAATCCCATTCATATTCCTCCTTCAATATCTCTTACTAAAATACATATATTTCAAATAATTCCAGTTCTAAAGTCCACATATAATACAGAAGGTTAGGCATTACTTGCAGTTATATATGGTTCTTATATTAGAAGGGGCAGAAGCAATTATGAGAACTTTTTAGGACTGGAGGAAAATAATTTGGGTTAGGACATCACAAAGGGGAGCAGTTCCTCCAACATCCTGCTAATGTAAGGGACTCTGGATGAAGTATGAGCAATAGCAATGATTATCCAGCTAAAAAACAGGGGAGTGTAAATGCTGCACATAAGTCATTCCTCACATGCTGGGCACAAGGTAATGTGGGACATCAGGCAGACAGGAGAAAAAGAATAAAAGACAGAAAATAGAAGGTAGAAACAGGTGAAGCAGCAAAAGAAATGAGAGAGGAAAGAGAACAGAAAAGCAGAAAAAAACTAGAGATTATTTTACACATCAAAGTAATGGATCATGACAAGTACATTTATTTGCATTTTGTGAAGTATGTGTTCTCCAAGTATTGATACTCAGTTAGATAGTCTCCTCTAATAACCTGGGGCAGTGCCTGGTGTGCAGAACCAAAGCACCTCCAATCTCCTGAATCTGCTGAAAGCCACAGCTACTGTCACAACTACAGATCTCTTATCAGGTTAAGCCCAAAGAATGCATGATTCAGTTCCCTTCTTTCTTGCCTTACATATTTTGATTGTCATTAGAAGAAGGTAACCTGGAAGGAAGCTACACCTTTTTTCAAGAGATCTTCCAATCATTCAGGCTGACAGTGTGCCTCTTCCACATTATAAAAGCAGCCCTTAGGAATGATGCTGTACAGGCATACCTCATTTTATTGCACTTCACTTTATTGCACTTCGCAGATATTGCATTTTTTACAAATTGAAGGTTTGTGGCAACCCTGTGTTGAGCAAGTCTATCAGCACCATTTTTCCAACAGCATGTGCTCACTTCATGTCTCTGTGTCACATTTGGGTAATTCTCGCAATATTTCACACTTTTTCATTATTATTATATCTGTTAGGGTGATCTGTGATCAGTGATCTTTGAAGTTACTGTTGTAATTGTTTTGGGGCCCCACAAACCACGCCCATATAAGACGGCAAACTTAATTGATAAACGTTGTATGTGTTCTGACTGCTCCACCGACAGGCCATTCCCCCGTCTCTCTCCTTCTCCTCGGGCCTCCCTATTCCCTGAGACACAACAGTATTGAAATTAGGGCAATTAATAACCCTACAATGGCCTCTAAGTGTTCGAGTGAAAGAAAGAGTCGCACATCCCTCACTTTAAATCAAAAGCTAGAAACAATTAAGCTCAGTGAGGAAGGCATGTCAAAACCCGAGATAGGCTGAAAGCTAGGCCTTTTGCGCCAAACAGTTTGCCAAGTTGTGAACACAGAGGAAAAGTCCTTGAAGGAAATTCAAAGTGCTACTCCAGTGAACACACAAATGCTAGGAAAGTGAAACAGCCTTATTGCTGATAGGGAGAAAGTTTTAGTGATCTGGATAGAAGATCAAACCAGCCACAACATTCCCTTAAGCCAAAGCCTAATCCAGAGCAAGGTCCTAACTCTCTTCAATTCTATGAAGACTGAGAGAGCCAAGGAAGCTGCAGAAGAAAAGTATGAAGCTAGCAGAGGTTGGTTCATGAGGTTTCAGGAAAGAAGCCGTCTCCACAACATCAAAGTGCAAGGTGAAGCAGTAAATACTGATGTAGAAGCTGCAGCAAGTTATCCAGAAGATCTAGCTAAGAGAACTGATGAAGGTGGCTACACTAAACAACAGATTTTCAGTGGAGATGAAGCAGCCTTTTATTGGAAGAAGATGCCATCTGGGACTTTCATAGCTGGAGAGGAGAAGTCAATGCCCAGCTTCAAAGCTTCAAAGGACAGGCTGACTCTCTTGTTAGGGGCTAATGCAGACTTTAAGTTGAAGCCAATGATCATTTACCATTCCGAAAATCCTAGGGCCCTTAAGAATTATGCTCAATCTACTCTGCCTGTGCTCTATAAATGGAACAACAAAGCCTGGATGACAGCACATCTGGTTATAACATGGTTTACTGAATATTTTAAGCCCACTGTTGAGATACATTGCTCAGAAAAAAAGATTCCTTTCAAAATATTACTGCTTATTGACAATGTACCCAGTCACCCAAGAGCTCTCATGGAGATGTACAATGAGATGAATGTTGTTTTCATGCCTGCTAACACAACATCCATTCTGCAGCCCATGGATCAAGGAGTAATTTTGACTTGCAAGCCTTATTATTTAAGAAATATGTTTCGTAAGGCTATAGCTGCCATAGATAGTGATTCCTCTGATGGATCTGGGCAAAGCAAACTGAAAACCTTCTGGAAAGGATTCACCATTCTAGATGTCAATAAGAACACTCGTGATTCACAGGAGGAGGTCAAAATATCAACATTCACAGGAGTTTGGAAGAAGCTGATTCCAACCCTCACGGATGGCTTTGAGGGGTTCAAGACTTCAGGGGAGGAAGTAACTGCAGATGTGATGGAAATGGCAAGAGAACTAGAATTAGAAGTGGAGCCTGAAGTTGTGACTGAATTGCTGCAATCTCATGATAAAACTTGAATGGATGAGGAGTTGCTTCTTATGGATGAGCAGAGAAAGTGGTTTTTTGAGATGGAATCTACTCCTGGTGAAGATGCTGTGAACATTGTTGAAATGACAACAAAGGATTTAGGATATTACATAAACTTAGTTGATAAAGCAGCAGCAGGGTTGGAGAGAATTGACTCCAATTTTGAAAGAAGTTCTATTGTGGGTAAAATGCTGTCAAACAGCATTGCATGCTACAGAGAAAGCATTTACATGCATTTACATCAAAATGTAATCTCTGATTAGTAAATTCTTGAAGTACAGATCCCCTTCAAATTTTGGCTAGCTTAATTTACCAATATAAATATATTCTCATGCCGGACAACAATTACTTATAATGCCTATCTTCTATTTCTGCCCTTCTTTCCCATTCTTTGTTTTTCTCTTTAGATAAATGGAAAGCGGCCCTTCAATGAATGCTTGTCTGGTTTTTTAGGTCAGTCCTGATTTATACACTGCTTGTACCAGCAAAAATAATGAGTGAATATAAAAAATGGCTTTTGTTCACTCAGTGAACCATAACTCTATATAGTGTAATTTATGCCTAGTAAAAACTCACATTATTTTTTCCCACCCTGCCAAGCACAAATATTTAGAACGATCAGGTCACACTCTGTATTTTCAGCTCAATCATGTCTAAACTTACCAAATATTTTGCTTCTCAGATTTCATTTGGTCATTTGATTTTGTATTTTGTGCATAATCTGGATACACAGACTAAAAATATTCTAAAGTTCAAAGAAGGTACAAATCTATCAACCACTTAATGCTCTGTACAGGTCCTGGGGGATTGTATTTATGGGCACTTTGATGTAGGAGGCATAATAATTCTATCTAAATCAGCTCTAGGTTTGCTTTTGCTTTCTAAGAAACTTTCCTGTCACGAAAATGTAATTTGCAGAAATGTCCTTTTACATTTTAGCATAAAATGGCAGGTGAGGTCTTATATTAGAATCTACTTACATATTCCAATACTCATGACAGTCGTCTTACTCATCCGAAAGCTGTGGTTACAGGTCTCATGATGTGCTAAGGAGTCCATTGTGCTGTTCTCTCTAGAGAAAAAAGTTTTAGAACAGCAATAGTTCGCAAATGATTTGTTTTTTCAAAATGTACTGATATTCTGCTTTCCCAAAGTCCATCTCATGTTTTTAAATGAGTTTTGACAATATTTTAAATGCATACTTTCCCTTTCCTGCACAGTTCACTGGAAAATAAAATAAAATTCTGCACTGAATCTTCTCTGCTTTATGAACATCAGTATATCCCTTCACAAAACTTACCCTCTGGATTAGGCAGACATTAACACACAGTCTACAGGTATGGTTTACCATATACCATCCTTCTAATTGGGCAGATTTAGTGGGAAGTACAAAAGCAACTACATTCTCCCCAAAGCACAGCCTAGTTGACAAAGTCTCTTCATGCATTATTAGTAGAGGTCACGTAGCAGCCACACGGCCCTCCTCCGCTGCTGCATTCAGATCACACATGCATCTAGCCCTGCTTCTTGCGGTGATTCCCCCGTACATTAACAGCTAAAGAAGGCTAAAACATCCCGAGGTAGCCTGTTTACCTCATTCTGTGTACAGTGCTACAGGAAAGACTTTTGTGGAGTCATTCTTCTCCCTAGCTCTCTCTTTAACCCAAAACAAACAACGGGACGAGTGAGCGACGAACACAAAAGGGAAAACGAGCGAGCAGCGCCGGTTGGGGCCCCCCTCAGTTGGGGGGGGGGGTGCGCACGAGCCGGCACGTGGAACGCTGGGGCGCGGAGGTTCGGCGACCGTTGGCCGCCGGCGGGCGGGGGCGGGGGAGGGGTGGGCAGCGCCGTCGCGCGCGCCCGAGACGCGGTGTGGCGGGCGGCACGTCCGTGCTCAGTGTTAGAGGGAGAGGGAGGCCCGGGGCTCCGGCACCGACCCGCTCCCGCGGGGGTTCGTAAACATGTTACATTTAGACGCCCTACAGATAGGTGTCTGCCATTATAGCGTCCCTCGCCTGCCGTGTAGACCCGTAGTCATCTCAGGTTTATTCTGCGTGTAAGGGGATTCAAAATGCTCAGCTTCCCATGGTAAAGGGCCATGAGGGAAAGACTGAATAAAAGCCAGTAACTAATAGGGCAGTACCGAAAAACATAAATTGAAAAATATCTCTGACTATACCTCTTGCCTTGCATCTTTCTGTGCTCTGCAGTCGGTATGAAAGCTAATTTGTAAGTCTAATAGAGCAGTATCTGGACTGTGTTAAGGTACAGATCACCTCTACATATGGAATTTTTTTTAGTTTCAAGTTTACACAACTGAGAAAAGCCAGCTTCACTCTCAAGGTCCACAAAAAAGCCTTTTTTGCAAAAGGGACGTAGGTCCTTTTCTCTGTAAATGTCAAAGTGAAGCTATGCATGTAGTTGTATGTGGTGTAGGGTAAATTTGTACCTCGGAGATCTGCAAATTTCACATGATAGTACTCATTTGCTTCAGAAGGTTTTTGACAGGTTATATCCATTAATTTTTATATGAGTCACACTGTTACTTGACAGGAGCTACGTATAAGCCTACCACTGAACAAAAATAAATAAGAACATTTCTTCCTAACTCACCATCTGCCACAAGCTTATGATACCTTTTAAATAGTTCAGGTAGTTGGAGCATATTTCTATATAACTGAAATCTCTAGGAGGATAACTGCAGAGCCCAGTGCAGCCTTTGCTATTTCCCTGAATTTTCCCCCTGGAAGAGGAGGCAATTAACTTTCCATTAATACATTCCTAGACAACTATCCTGTATTTGTTCTTGTTAACTACTTCTGTAGCATTCCCTAATTGCTTTCAGAAAATCACGAAATAACTCCTTGGACTTGCTAACAGAAGATGCTTAGGTAGAGTACTACTATTACTAGGTATTTTCTTGAGTTGGTATTTAGTGTGAATAGTGTCAGTAAGTAAAGTCAGACCAAGCGCAGGACTAGCTCCAAGAGAGGCCAGGAGTGGGTGCCCCAGGAGCAGCAGGGGAGGGCTTGGCCCTACCGTACTTCTCAAGAGTGCTTTTCTGCTGCCCAGACACTTTCAGCAGGGCGACTGTTTTTGTAACCCTTAATGGATTTCTCATCCATGAACTTGACCAGTCTCCCTGTAGATCCATGTAAGCTTTTAGCAGCCACAATAACCTGTAACATGGACTGCACAGCTCAGATACCTGCTGCACCTTCTTTTATTTGTTTTGAATCAGATTTCTATAAGTTTCTTTCAACGTCCCTATATTTTGTTCACTAGACAGGTGATACATGCTTATATGCCATTTCCATACTGCTCATATTTTACAGACCAGTATCCCTTTTCCCTCGGTTGTATTTATTTAGTCCTCTCCTATATGTAGCTCTTCCATATTTTGTTCTTTCTTGTTGCCCTTCTTCACACCTCTGCTATTACAGCCTTTCTGAGGTGGGGGGAAGATGCAGGTATGCAGGCATACCATGGATTGCAATGTCATAGTCATGTTACTAAAAATTCATAGTGTTTGATTTGCTCTTTTGATGGATACAGAGCACCATCTGACACTGTCATGGAACTCTCCATCCTAACCTGTCGGAGTGGGGGGACGGGCCCGGAGTAACGATGAGTCTCAATATGAGTATAGTCGTTTTCCCTTTATTCAAGCTTTTACAGAGTATATATAGACAATGAGCGGAAGCTTGCATTAGACAATGAGCGGAAGCTTGCGTTAGTAACAATGCTACTATTGGTTAAGGCCCCCCGTATACGCGCGATGTGCCGCGACAGGATTGGTGTTGGGCGACTGCTTGTGTTACTAGCTTTGCGGTCAGAGCTGTGTGCTGCTTCCCCTTTTCTTGATGTTGACACCGGCAATGTTCCTGTTTTCATTGTTTAGAGGAGACTTCAAGGACAGCAGCTTGCTCACACTCTGAGCCTTATTCTATGTAATCGTAGGCAGGATTGCTCACTTTTAACAGATCATGGCCCTTTTTGTCTAACCATTCCTCCACACTAACCCCAAGATTTTGTTCCTGAGAGGCCATGATCAGCTCAGAGCTCATTACTTTATATATGAAATTAGAAGTTTTTTCCATGCGTATCAATCACTTGTATTTATTTCCACTGAATTTTATTTGACATCCCTACTGACTAGTTCTAGCAACTGCAAGAAAATTAAGCAAGCTAATCAGAGTTCTGAAACCTAGATACCTAACAGTTAATGTAAAAATAATCTGTAGCAGCAGCAGTGAAATACCAAGTACCATATTCTCTAGCTCTGAAGTGTTGATTTAAGTTTTATATTCCAAAAGCATTAACGCCCCATCTTTAAGGTGCTATGTCCAGGCTAACTACTCTTCCCCGACACAAAAACGATATGCAGTTGCATAGCTGATACTGGCTTCCTAACTGAGCTATTTTATTTGTATTGTTCCACAGGAAAAATTGTGCTATGTAGGCATTTCCAGTAAAAAAATGAGACTTCACTCATGCAACAGCAAACGCTGTGCTTATATTTGGAGTCATTGGAATTATTTCATAACTACATGAACACACCATAACTGGAGTATAAAAATAAAAGCAAAACTTTTACAGATTTTCATTTGATTTAGACACAAATAGAGACACTATTTCAAGTCTGGCCTAGATTCCCGAAGCTAGTGGAGCTGGAGCACGTGTGAGAAACATTACAAGGAATACTACCCAACAGCTGTATTGTCTAATGTATGGGAAATACCCTAGTGGCAGGCTGACCAATACAAAGCTAAATAAAACAAATTACAAACCATGAAAGAAATGTGAATTCCTAGCTGTCTATACTCTGCATTTTGTTGATTAGATTTTTTCTGACATGAATGAACAGGTTGAGTCACTTTTCTGTAATACTAAAAAGATTTGAAATTGTTTTTACTTTAATATTTAATCAGCTTGAAATAAGAGTTGCTGAGAATTATAGGTGTTTGTGTAAAGCAAATACTTAATATTTTCACATTTTGGCTTTTCTCCCTTCTTCTTCTTATGCAATAAACTTATAATACATTTTGACCCAGACCTGTCTACCTTATTGCACTTCTATCATTAAAGTGATTTCAGCTGTCGTGGTATTTGTTCTTATGAGTTTCAGCATGGACAGTCCATTAAGTGGCAGCTTCTCTTTTTAGCAGAATCAGTTTCAATAAAAGAGACAGCTGATCTTTTAGAATTACAGTCACTTTGAGCCAAATATATTCTTCCAATTTTATTATATCAGCAGTGAATTTGGACCCCGAAAAATCTGCAGTACGTGGCTAGACAGAATGGAGGAAATACTTAGGTTTGAACAGATGCCGAAAAAATAACAAATTATTATATTTTATTTTGGTTTTGAGAAATTACTACTTATTACATAGAATTTTCTATTGTTTTCCTGCATATTTACCAAAAAAGACACTACATAACAAAGGATTTAACATTATTACAAAAATGGGATATTTTTCAGTTTTTAGAAATAGTAACTAGTGAAACAGATTGTTGAACAGTTGAACCAGGATCCCCACTATTTTATGGATTCCATATTAAATAAAAAGTGAAGGATCTCATTCCGTGTTTTCCTACTCCTATATCAAGGCTTCACCTCAATATAATGTGACACAATTTGTCCTACCTTTACAGTACTATTGCTCATATTCATAAATTGAATTGCTGGATTATGCAAGATCCACAGTCTAGGATGATGTCTGGTAATGGCTTTGGCAAGCAACATACAGTTAGTAATTGCAGTGATACTGATTGCTGGACCATGGCTAAAGTAGTGTCAAAGTTCAAAACTGAACAGGATTAGGAGCTTGTTTTATTGCTGGCCTTTAGGAGCAGAAGAAAAAATGATGCTGGCAATTGTCTTGCTTCAGCATCTTTATGTCCTGCAGCATTCAGTCATAACCATAATTCTTAGGTGCCCACTGTTCTAAACTCCAGCCCTTAGCCTTGGACATAACTTACTGTACCATATACCTGTCCTAGCTATAGACACAGAATTACTACTGCCGGAGAACCACCATCCTTTCAAACACCAGTTAACCTTTAATTCCTTGCTCTGCTCACATCACTGGAGGCATGTGCTCTTTAGATTGCCGTGCAACTGTATTTCAGGGTAGAACCACAAGGGGACCAAAAGTGCTGTCATCCTGAATACTATGTCATCTAAGGTGCATTTATATTGTGTAAATGGCAGTATCATGTAGAAATACTAGCTCTGGATGAACTGGTATTTCTATGTTGCAGTCTTAGAGCCTACAATTTCAGACCAAAAAAAAAGTCATTCTTTCCATTATTTGGGTACCGAAATCTAAGCTACATGACAGTGCCTCTAATCACATGACTGTGAAGCCATGATCTCTCTTCCAGACCTAAGTGCTGTGAGAACTTTAGCTCAAAAATGGGTCTTCTGAGCACAGCAGCAAATGAAATCAGTGATGACACTCTGATTTTATAGTAGCTTAGTATTAGGAGCTAAATTCTCTTCTGTCTCTCTGGCAGCTCTTCTCCCATGAGCATGCACTGACTATTAAACTGTGTGGATTTCTGCAGTGGAGAGCACTAAGCTCCAGTAGTGAAGCTGCTCCATTTTTAAAAACTAACTCAAAAAAACGCTTGTAAAACACAGTGGATATGGCTTTGTAAATGAGTGCTTAGGATTAGAAGAACTGACCAGTGAGGGAAGACCTGATCTCCAGTCTCTTCTCTGAAGACTGTTCATGCATTTTATCCTACAACTGTTTCATATGTAATATATAAACTATTGGGACAAACACCAGGACTGATATCTTCCCCTCACCAAGAAGAGTGCTAGGCTGGAGGGCCATGCACACACTTCTTCCTCAAATAAACTGATGCACTGTTTTTTTATCAATAGCATTGGTATTGCTAGTTCTGCAAATATTGGTAGATTTTCAGTGAAACCCATTATACAGAGTTGGTCAAACAAGCTAATTAGCTCTCATAATAATCCCCAAAGGAGAAAGAGTATATAAGATATCCTTACACTATATTTAGGGAAAAAGCAAACAGTGAAACTGAGTGATGTGTTCGAAGTTGCAGATGGAATCTAATTCACAACTAGGTTTCTCATTAAGTGCAAACAATTCATTTACATAAATTGTCCTGGAAAATTCTTAGAAGAGTGGGGAAGGAGGAAGGGTATGGTTTTGGATCCAAAGTCAATTACAAGCTTCACTGAGGCCAGTGGATGCCATGAGCACTTTCTGGCTCAGCTGAAGCAATCCAGTGCCATTCTGTAGTAAGAACAACAGCTGGGAGCTACAACCCAAATACATAGGGCTGCATGACCAGTGCAGAGAAGAACTAGCTATATTAATAGTGGATATACTGATTGCAAATACAAAGGTTCTAGCTCATCAGTTGCAACCGGTGCAGCTTGAAGGAGAGAGCTGGCAGAAGGAATGGCAAGCATGACTGAGAGCATAGACATGACCTGCAGAGCACAAAGTACAACAGAAATGCAGATTTTGAAATAAAGCAGTTGCCCACTGTGTTTAAGGAAACATGACTTTATGCAAGTAAACAAGAATTAGACCAGAGACTATGTCTGACTTTAGAGGCTGCTTTCTCATTCTAATGGAACAACTGAAGTTGATAGGTTTGAAGCATATGCTAAAAGCAAGTACCGTATGCAAGTATTTTCCTGATTTATGATCTCTACTTTTTAAATGAGAAGCCAAATTAGTCACAGCACTGCAAGGACTGTGAAGAAAAGAAAATAAGTGACTCCCTGCATGTCTCAGTTTCCTGGCCATCAATAGCAGCTCTGAAATTTGTGGCCTTGATACTATAAACATTATACTCAGACTTAATTTTATGCACATTAGTCACACTGAAGACAACAGAATTTTGTTTGACTAGTTCCTGAAGTATTTGAGAGACCGATGTATAAAAATGACTGCAATACCAAGGTCAGGGAAAGCAATTTATTTTCATATTTCTATTTTTTCCTCTGCCAAGAAAAGGAATACATAAGGCAGATTAGATTTTAGCTCAAGAAAATAGGCTGTTCAGGTTTAGCGATAAATTAGCTGAAATAATTAGTGCAAGTTCTGTGTTGCTAATGCAGACATTCAAAAGCACTGTTGTGCTCCTGATATCAGGTTAAAAATAACTAATACAAGCTTCAAGTGAACGCAATTGCATTTCTTTCAATAATGATTTTCCAGAAGATTAGCAGAGAGATATAGGCTTTGATTCTACAAGGGCCTGTATTTTTTTCATTTATGGGAACAAGCAGATGAAGTGAATCTACTGAAATGAGATGCAATATCTGCTTAGAACTTGGCTGTGTTTGATAGGAGACTTGATATAATGATCATAAAAAAGAGTTTTAAATCAAAGGAATGTGAAGACTTGTTTTCGCTGGGTACATAGCAAAAGGAACAAGATTATGAAATAAAGAGATCATGGTTTTGCCATCAGTGGGTGATATTATATAACAAATATAAAAAAGACTTATCAACAAGAGACAGTGGAAACCTGTCCATTGTATTTTAACATCTCCCAAAGGAACAATCAGCTGATTAGATCCATTTCTACAAGTCTTCCATCAGCAGAATGAGTGACTGTTTTTCTGCTGTTTTAGAACTGAAAGAAAGAAGAATCGGTCTGTCTAACTTTAAAATACTGCATTTGACAAAAAAAATGAGAAGTGTATACTAGGAAACATTGATACAGGTTACACTGTTTATGAATCTAGAAGAATGTCTTCAGAAATTACACTTTGTCAAAACACATTCCATCAAAGTCATAAGGAAGCTGTCACAACTAAACATATAAGGAACAAAACCATTTTACAGGGGAACACAAAATAGTAACTACCTCAACAACCAGGATTCTGCTGGTTAATTTGAATAGGAGACTTTTAAAAATCTCTATACTGTTCAACATTTCCAGTCCTTTGCTCTCCAATAAATATTATTAAGTCAAAAGAAAGAATAATAGATACAGTCTCTCTTAGGCAAACAGAACTTTATAAAATTCATGCCTTTGACACAAAGTAACATCCACTGGGATTATGGTGAAAAACCATTCTTTTCCCAAATTTTGATCAATGTTGAGAGGCCTATGGATCCAGAAGACAGAGAGCAAAACTTGGACTTTGCAAACCTGAAATCTGTTCCAAGCTCTCACACAAATCTTCTGTGTGACTTTGGACAACTCACTCCACATCCCTTTCATTCCCTTCTGAACATTTTGCCTGTTGTATGTATTTAGATTGCAGTCTCTGTGAGACAAAGGCTTTATTGTGTATTTGTACAGCACACAGTGCAACAATGCCATGACTCAAAGTCTCTAGATACAACAAATAAATATGGGTATGCTCAGCAAAAATAAGATAAACAACAAATCAGATTGTACATGACAGTATAAATAAACAATGAAAATGGACTATTTGGCTTTAATATACTCTCTAGGTGCTAAATGTAATACTGAGTAAATGCACATAGCGTAGTTCTGATTATTGCTGTTGACACCAAAATGAAGCTGTTAGAGGGCAAGTTTAGGATTTTTGGAAGACCAGTCCTGCCTTGCAAAACATAATTGAATCTGTTGCAGCAATTACTCTTAAATGGAACAGTCACAATTTTCCCTATGATAATTATATGTTACAAGGTTTGAAAGAGATTTGAATAACAATGTACCTAATTGTCCTTTTATACTAGTGAGAGTTCCCAGAAACTTCATTTGATAAAGTTGTTAGAGTTACATGAGTGAAAACTGAAAACTCAGGCCGTGTGAGATGTGACAGTTCCAGCAATAATTAGTAGGAGCTGCTACTCCTCCTCTTAGACTTTTTATCTGGTTTATTACAGTTTCCTTTTAAAAACAATGGAAAGATCACTCCTCACACAGTGCAAGAAGAGTAGGCTTTAACTGTTTTGAAGACAGCTTCATTGTGTCAGAGGAGTAAAGTTCTCATTTTTCATTGGGGTTAGTTTATCTCTGAGATTTCCTGGGGTCAAGTTAGCAAGTACTTGGATATAAGAATGCGGCCTTGAGCTCGGTTTTATATTCCGTGGGAACCAGGGGAAGTCTATGCCATGAACAGCAGATCTGAAGTGGCTGTGGTAAGCTCTGTTGCTGAAGACAAGAAATACACCATGCTGCAATAACTCAGGATTTTCCTGAGTACTTAAGGTTTCTTGCTCATTTATAATATCTTGTTATACTTCAGCCAAGAAACAACAGAGAAATGAATAACTGAAGCCTAGTCACTCAGAGTGAGAAAAGCCTCCTAGCCCACAAGAATTTACAGGAAGTGTTAGTCACCAGTGCTTAGGGTTCTGGATTATTGCAGGGTCTTTCATAAGTCAGAAATAAATTGATCAGGTGAGGGTGTAAACCTTTAACCAAAGGAGAGTGTGTAGTGGCTTTTCCAAAATGGATTCCTACAAGTTTCATCGTCCCTTCTCTTTAGCTCAGGTTTGCAATAAGATATCTATCCTATAAAGATGGACCTTTCTCAAGCAGAGCCATCCTGGTAACAGCAGCATGTATATATATGGTGAAAACAGGAAGTATAGCAGTAAAACATTTGTATATTGATGATGTTCAAGATCATGTTGCCTGACTGTTTCATCTGATGGGAACATGTAGATGTGGTCTAGGAGCAGGGAAGGAAGTGATCTTTTTGGCACTTCACTAATGAAAATGTGTTAGTAAGGAAGCAGTGCCTCATTAATATTCTTCAGATGTCTCCATCCAGGAAAGTCTCAAATCATTTATGTCCAGCACCTTATATTTTATTTACTGTTATTACTAATTATATCCAAATCATTTACAGTTTAATATAGGTATCATGATAATAAATACTTTTAATTCCAACAGTAAGTAATCCACAGAAATATTCAACAGCAGGTACTCACGTTAGGCCTTACCACCAGGCATGGATCATGACCTGGCTAAGAACTCTGCAAGTTCCAGGGAAGTTAGCAGAGGAGTCCTCTGAGTCATTAATGCTGATATTTGACAATTCTTGGAACACTGGGCAAGTTCCTGATGATGGAAGAAAATTTATGCTATGACAATATTAAAAACACTAATTAGAGACTGTCAGTCTGACATCAGTCTTGTGCAAGAGAATAGAATGGCTGGAAGGGACTCTATTAGCAAGGAATTAAAAATTACAGTGTAATTAAGCAACATGGGTACAAGCAATGGATATTTTCATTAACTTGATTGTTTAATGGCATTATAATTTTGGAAGCAAATGCCAAAGATGGTGACATAATCAATTGCCCCATGACATTTTTTTCAAAAAACTTCAATAAAATTAAAATTATATAATAAAAGATCTGAATACCTGATAAATCTTCAAGTATAAATCATGGTAAAGCAGTTAAATTTATAGTAAAGTTCTTCAGGTTTTGTCCCTCACTCTGAAGTATTTTTATCTAGAACCTAAAAGATATAAAATCACTAATACAATCTGCAGGTGAGATTGGAGAGCTAGGAAATCTTTAAAAGGACAGATTATTGACAAGAGTCAAACAAGATGGCTTGGTAAACTGTCCACGTGTGGGAAAAAAATGTTGATTTTTTTAAGCAACCAAGTGAACAGCCATACATCACAAAAAAAGGAATATGTGATGTTCCACTTATGGGACAGGAGACTGTATGCTGGGAAGTGTACCTCTGAAAAAGACTATGGCCTGCACTATACAATCAGATGAGCAGCCTCTTTGTGGAGCTGTGACCAGGAGAAAAAAGGAAATGTTGCATTTACATTTTAGAAATCAAGATTGCATAGGCTAAAGCCTTATTAGATTTGGTATTCATGCCAATACCACTGGAATCCTGTGTCCAGTTCTAATGTCTAAACCTTAAGATGAATAGCAATAAATTACAGAAGATTCAGAGATGAAAATCATAAGAGTGACTAAGATGTGGAAAATATTCCTTACAGTGGGAGACTTTAGACTGATTCCAAAAACCAAACTTATTTAAATCACACATAAATCTCTGTGCATTACTTAGTGGTGAAAATGTCATTATACCTCCAAGATAATGGGGTCTTCAGTGCAGCAAAATCTAGTAAAGCCTAGTTGAATGCTGGAACACTTTAAGTATAACATCAACTACATTTAATTAGGTTTTGTGTTTCTCTAATTCTCCCAGGCACCCTTTCAAGACAAAACCTGTTAGAGATCTTCCTGAGACCTCCCAGTCTCCCAGTTGTTGACTCACAGTACAAGAACTTCATGCAACAGAAACATAATACATACAGATAGCTTTCTCAGTTACCTCAGAGAGATCCTTTGGGTCATCTTGGTAATTTAATGCACGTATTTGAAACTATATGCTTTGAATTATAATTTTTCCCCTTTAGAATGAAAATAGTATTATGTATTGGAAGTCCTGACATTTAACCTCTCTAAATTTTTCATAACAAACTTATACTTGACCAGCTTGTTATGAATCTGTCTAAAACTGCTGCTTATCTCTATTTTCTGTCTTTCTTTTTCATTTGCTGTAGCCATGCACAGGTCATGACTTGGGGAAAGAAATATCCGTGAGGATTTGCTGAATGCTAACAAGATGATCACATACACAGCAAATTTCTTTAGTAATAACAAATGTGGAAGGAAATACAGATAATAATAAGGAAAGATACAGAGGCAGAACTGTTCTAGCTCATATGTTTTGTAATGCTTCTTGAAACATCAGGCATTCTAATTGTAAATGACACAAGCAAACGGTAACAAGTTCTTTTGGACAGATAATGGCAAACAACCCTACCTAACAATGCTATTGTAATCCAGCAATATACCTTTGAAGTTAACAAACTTTGAAGTTAATAAAAAAGAAACAGCCACTGAGATTAAATGATTAGCCAAAATCTATGTATCGTAGGAAAAGATGAATGAAGCAACTATATCACTTTGATTTACAGCTTTGGAGCTAAATCCACTTAATATCAAGAGCCAAAGTAAAAAATTAGATTTTTGATATAGCCTTTGGCCACATGTCTGAATGAAGCCGGAGAGAAAGTAAAAAGGACGACACGATATCTCAAAAACTCAGTGTAAGCACTATCATCATTCAGTGAAGCCGACTAAGACCTTCTGAAGCCACTAGTTTAATTAAGGCATTCTGAAACTATAACCCCACAAAAGACACATAATCCAAGTGTTTGAATCCAGAATCACTAAATAAAAAGCTCTAATTCCAAATTTCAGTCTCTCTTGACTAGTGTTTTCTAACAGAACCAGACACTGTTGAAACAGCTACTCCAAATTCTTGCCATTTTGTCAGCTCATTTGCTTCCTTCAGCATTAGTCTTACGTGGCTGGTTCTGACAGATAGGCTTGTGATAAAAGGCACAAACTTAATCCATCATCACCTTAAATCAGTTGTACTTATCTACACCAATACAAAGTGAAGTAGATGATAATGCTCTGATATAAATGCACTTTTTAAACTTGCCTACCATAGATATAAATGAGGCCATAAAAAAAATCAGGTTACTTGAGAGTATGGTTTAGTGTGGATTCTCATTTATAATATGTTCTTTACCACCATATTGTAAAGAGAAATGTATCATCTGCATTTGTCTCAAGCTGTTAATGCATGTGATTTCTTCTTAGCACTGCAGCATATAAGAGACTAACTTCTAAGAATGTGAATACCAACAAGTTAATGTCAGCCCCTCATTTAGGAGTCAATTGTATTTTCAGATTAGATTTTTTCCTGGACATACTAAAACTTTGTTTAGACACAATCTCTTGAAAGGGAAATGCATCTATCACTTTCCATAGGATGACAGTCATTGATCTCAGACTGTTATTTTCTCTCACATACTCTGAGTTTAAACTAGTTATATCTAGAACTATGTTGTCTTTGCATATACAACCAACAGAAAAATGTCTACCTGCATCTGAGTGATGTTAGATTCTGTTAAATTCTTGCATGACATGACTCTTTGTAATTATTGTTTAGAAAATATACAGCCATTCAATGTTTTGTGGCTTTGCAGTTACTTACAAACTTTTCATTGATAGTTGTGGAAAACATCATCAATCTTGTCACTGTCACTTAGCTTAGCAACTCTTCTGTATCAGTCATGACTGGGCCCTTTCTCTCGGACTTACCATTTGGGTCACATCTAAAGCTTCATAGAGCTTGTTTCATAATATCTCTGAGACAAAGTCTTTCTGCGCCTACAACACCCATCCAGGCATTCTTCAGCTTCTGTTTTACCCACTGCAGCCTCCACTTTTATGGCTTTAACAAATGCATTTTACTCCACTTGTGTTCATTGAAAATGCTGGTAGAAATTCAGTTCCCAGCTCTCTGCTGGCTACTTCACCTTCACCACGCTGAAGAACTCACTTTCACTCTTGGGTGGCAGAAGGATGTATCTCCACATTGCTTACTAGCTCATTTCCACCACTGAAACGTAGACCTCTGCCAATAACACCAGTCCAGCTGTTAAATTTTCATACAAACAACATTTTCTCCCATGCTCCAACATTGTGTCTACTCCCTTTGCAGGTGGGGGGACTGGCCCTGGCTGGGAGGCCCTGCCCTCCTGCCACAGGAGCCCCCGCTGCTGCCAGTGCCTGGTTTGCAAGGACCTGTCAGCCTCGCAGCACCCTGGCAATAGGCAAAACTAGCTGGTTACCTTCCTTCAAAGCCCTCCCTGGTGAGCCCAGATCACCATCATCTGAACTGTGGTGAATATAAAAGCTAAATCAAAGTTTAGTTAGTTTATTAATAGTACTTCTCACAGACCAGTACTGTTAAGAATTGTTATCCTCACTCTTTCTTCACGTCAAAGCTGTTTGTACAGAGCCTTGTAAAAGAAGATATTCATAGCATATTCAGTCACTGAAAACTATTATTGGCATTAGAAAACTCAGTAAAACTCACTATTGATCACTCTTCTATGGAATCCTGGGGATGAAGTGCACTGTATTATCTCAATAAAGTCAGTACTCTGATGTGTTTTCTTCTTTTTTTAGTCTCTTACCAACTATACAATTTTGAGAAAACAGCCAAAAATACAAAAGAATTTGAAGATCCTGAATTTTAAAATCTCATCATAATTTGGTGATATTTAATGCTTTCCACATGGGGCTAAAGGCTCTTAAATCTTGGTTGAATGTACAATGAAAGAGAGTCCCTCAGACTGGGAAAACAACTTTAGCACTACAGTCTGAGATATTTGGTATTTCTGAAAATTAAGGAAGATTTCCTTTGAGTATTTTTCCTATAAAATTAGATCAAATTCTACAATCACTTAAAAGGTGCAGATCAGAGTAACTCCTCTGACTTCTGACTGGGGACCTAGAGAGTTCTAGTACTTATATAATTTTATGTTTTCTATTGTCATCAAGATGACAGCCTTTGCAAAATTTGTATAGATGACAAAATGATATCCCCAGTTACTTCCCCCAAAATGGTGTTGAGTAGTTTGATAACTTTTGGCACTGTGCCCAGAATTATCTTTAATAAATAATTTTTCTGTTCTCCAAAGATTATTTCCTGTCTTGAATTTACATAGTTTTTATAACAATTCTCTGATTAAAAGCACTATTAAGTATGGTTAAGAAGGAATGAAACCAAATTTGAGCAATCCATCATTTTCAATTCCACAAGCCAATATTGGTAAGTATATAATAGCACTGGCTGTCCCTCACTGGGGTATGGGTAATTTTTCAAAGCATAGTGCATGCCCAACCTGGCAAACCGCCACAGGAATGGTATTATAGAAATTCCATTCACCAGCGTTGTTGCACTTATGATGCTTAATAAGACTCTTATTTTCAGAGTTTGTTGACTGGTCTCTGTAGAATTTACGGTTCTTCAAGGCTATAAGTGAAAAGTTTGCTATGACTCCTGCTAAATGACCTTGTTATACCTGCATTCTTTTCAGCAATAGTTACTAGATTTTCTTTTCCAGGCCAGGTATTCAAAATTGAATTGCTTGCTCTAAGGATGGGTGTCTGCATATTCAAGTGTATGGTCTGCTAACTCAGAGGAGGAAAACTGCCGTCCTCTCATCCACACTGTTTTGTCTCATATAACCATGCTATGTTCACCCCTTTCCATTCTGTGCTTGTGTGTGTTCTTCAAGTGGTGACAAGATTCAAAACTACAGGTTTTCTAAGAGACAGACAGAGAGACTGACAGAGAATGATGCTTTTCAAGGGACAGGTGTATACACTTCTTCCTGAACAGCTCCTAGGGCAGAAGTCATTTTAGCCCACCATCAGTTGCATGGAGCTTGTTTGGCTTAGCACACTGAAGGTATTTCCATGGCCAGAACCAAGGATCTTTTGGAGATACTTATTCATTTCAAATACAGCCTTAAAAATTCAGTTCGTAGGGTAATCATTCAGAGAGATGAAAGAGGACATTTTTATATTGCAGGATAAAAAGAAAGTGCATGTAGAGGACATAAAAGTACTCTGCAAAACAGAACTGAAAGAGACAACAAATACTGCTCCTTGTCCTATCACTCCATGTGTACACAGGCATCACGGAAGAACTGCAGCATGGTAGAATCATACACATTTGCAGAAACAGCTTGGCTAGGATTAGATCCAGGACTTTTCCTGAGAAAGCAGATGTGCGGTAACTTCTATACTCTTAAATAGAACAAACCAGGAGAGGTTTACTGGCCTGAAGACAAGTGGCATGGGCTACATCCCCATAGCATAGCAGCTGACCCCCACTCCCCTCTGCATTCTATGTGGAGTCTGATTTTCAGTCCGGAGGGGCTTTGTGACACTGAGTGTGAGATGAGAGCATGTCGAAGCAACTGAGGATACAAAGCCTGCTGGATAGTGTTAAAGAACTGTGAAGGTCAGAAGGTGTCGCGGTCCGCGGGAGTGACGGGAAAGAATCATACGCATTCACAGAATGCAGGTTCAATTCCATCTTTATTCAGCAATTTGCCCATTTTATAAGTACAGGTATTCGGCGCTCTGGCCCTTGATTTGTGGTTCATACAGATTATGTCACAGGTAGCCAATCATTGCACCGATCACGCACGCAGCGGTCATGCCTTGTACCTTGCTGCTTGTTTAGCAAAGCTGTCTAGCCCTTAACCTTGGTTCCCACTGGCTTCTGCTAGCTTATCTGTACTTTCTCAGGATGTATCATTCCCAGCTGCACCAGTGTCCTTGGTAAAACTACTTCAAAGCACGTAGCAGTGGCTATAGCCTGAGGCCTAAGGCTTCAGCAAATTTAGCTACTAATGCTAAGCAAGTTGTGCTAAGCAATTAATCCTAAACAGTGTTAGTTCCATGCTCTATATCTCATATAGATTATTGTTCTGAAGCACCGCAAGGGCCCCAACACCTCCCCCTCTTCTTTCAAATAATAGATCAACCATTTTCTGTACCCAAGCTAGGATGCATTGCAGTATGCAAGGCCCACAAATCAATAGGAGCATACCCACGACACCTACGGTAATCAGCTGTTTTAGTCCCGTCGCCAACCAGGGCCCTATAGCAAGCATATTCAACCAATCAAACAGTCCCCACAAGTTTTCACCATCGTCTTCTTGCAGTTGTTTTGTTAACTCCTTCAATTTTGCAATGCTTGTATGTACTGACTCAGAATGATCACTCAGGTTCATACAACACATTCCCTCAAAGTCCTGACAGCCATGGCCTTGGGCCAATGGCAAAAAGTCAGTTGCAGCCCGATTTTGTAAGGTGGCGTATCTAATTGAATCTATGTCTGTTAATAAGGCGCTTAAAGCAGTACTAGTAGCATTTGCTTCTTTTGCAAGCCAGCATCCTAATCTGTTAAGTTGTGATAAAGCATGAGCAGTCCCTATTCCTGCAAAAATACTACTCAAGATACGTTCTGCTGGATTCCAAAATTCTACGTTACTATCGCAACCTGACGTAAAGCTGTGGGTGGATCGCTTTGCTCGAAGATGGACCGTTCCGTCAATTAACCATTTTTCGGGATGGAATATTGTCAAAAGTCCAAAGATACATGGTCCCCCCACAGCTTCACCTGGTACGCCTTTCCAGGCTCTCTGACCACAAATTAAGAATATCTTAGCAGCCAACCCTATGGGTTGTGGTCCAGGTGTTATTTGACCTGAGGTGGTGTGATTACACCATACAGATGTATTGGCATAAATGCCTGAGGGAGATGCATCAATGTCACCCTCTTTGGTAGGTGCCCTTGCAGTATAATTTAGATAAAAGCAGACTGCAGCCTGTGTAATTCCCAATAAGTCAAGTTCTTGTGGCTGCAGTGGCAAGGCAGGAAAATTGTGTACATTGTGCATATTGTTATACCACGTGGAAATATTCCACTCCTGCGTCTCCATTCTGCATCGCACCACCATTTGGGCTGAAGTGTACCTGGCGCACTACAATTTGCTAACACCGTATCATTGTAAAGAGACCCCATGCGCTGTATATCAAGAGGAAGTCTGGTCAAGCAAGTGTGGAAAGGGTCTGATGGCATCGTCATTGATAAACAAGGTGTCCGTATTGGTTACATTCGCAAGAGTCACCCAGATGTTGCCACGTTTCCAGGTGCCTGGTCCGACGGGCGTGCTTGTTGCTCCGAGGATGAGGCAACATAAGGTCATACACGTCGCGATGGCACCCATCGTAACTGAGTTCCTGTAGAAACACAAGCATTTCCCCTCCCCCAGGTTATCAGTTCCATTGGTCCCACCCATTGGCCGGAAACCAAGTCTTTGACCAAAACTGGGGGCTTTTGTATTGATCTCATGTCTGTGGCTTGCTGACGTTCGAAATTATTATGACCTGTTTCATCACAATTCAAAAAATTAAGGACATATAACGCTTTGTGTAGTCATTCTTGTGGGGTGAGCAGTGTCTCCCCCTTTTTTTTTTTTTTTTGTTTTTGTAGCATGTCTTTCAGGCTGCGGTGTGACTGCTCAACAATGGCTTTGCCGGTTGGGGAGTGGGGTATGCCTGTTACATGAGAGATGCCCCATGTATTGAGGAATTGACGTACACGGCCTGAGCAATAGGCTGGGCTGTTGTCCGTTTTGATGGTTGTTGGCACCCCCAAGACCGCAAAGCAGGCAAGCCAATGGCGAGTCACATCCCTAGCCTTTTCACCAGTGTGGGCGGTGGCCCACAGAAATCGAGAGTGGATGTCGACTGTGACATGTACATATTTAAGATGACCAAATTCTAAAACATACGTAACGTCTGTTTGCCATAATTCATTAGCCTTTAAAACTCTAGGGTTCACCCCTTCCTTTGAAGGCATTGGGGCAAACTGTTGACAGTCTGAACAAGACAAAAATAATGTCCCTGGCCTGCTGGATGGGTAGTTGAAACTGCCTCTTCAGCGAGCGGGCGTTTTGATGAAAGGAGGAGTGAGACAGTCTGGCTTGTTCTAGAAGGTTGGGTACCACCACTGGCATGGCTGCAGCATCAGCGCGTCGATTTCCCTCAACGATGGGTCTGGCCAGGTCCGTGTGTGAGCGTACATGTAAAACATAAAAGTCATGCTTTCTGTGATTAATAAGAGTCCAAAGAGCATAAAGTTCTGCACAGAGCAATGGATTGGAGACCTCGTGGAGAAAGGAGGCCTCCAACCTTTGCACAAGGCCCGCGGCATAACAGGAATCAGTAACAACATTTACAGGTTCATTGGCACAAAGTTCAAAAGCCATACGGACAGCCACCATCTCCAGTACCTGTACCGACCCTCGTTCCTGTGTACGTACTGTTGTTTTCCATTGTTGCGTGACAGGGTCCTGCCACATGATAGCAGCCCTTTTAGATCTGCCCGAAGCATCGGTGAAGACAGTTAAACCAGGAACCGGGACAGGGCGACAGCGACTAGGGGTAGGCTGCCAGCCTCTGCCCATAACCTGTGCCGAGGATAATGGATGGAAAGCTGTCCAGTGAAATCAGCAAGGGCGATTTGAAAACCCCAATCTTCTGAAATTAACCAGTTCAAGTTGTCTGTAGTGGCTGGGATATAAATAACTTCAGGGTCACAGCCGTTCATGGTTTGCAGTCTCTCCCTGCCCTTAATGATAAGCTTAGAATACATTTCTGTAAGAGTCCATAAGTTTTTTGGAGGGGTATGTGAAAGAAAGATCCATTCCAAAATGTGCAAGGGATCTGTGCTTGTTGTATCCCATCGAAATAATACTGCAAAAGGCTGGAAGCTGTTGGCAATCAGAGCTAAATAAAAAGGCAATGAGAAATCATGTCGCCAACTCTGGCATTCCTCCAGAGCACGGGCACATAACTGGAGTGCCTTTCTCGCTTCAGGTGTCAAAGTTCGAGTGGAGGTTAGGGAGGTGTCCCCTTTGAGCTTTTCAAAAAGGGGGTGTAGCAGTTCCGTGGAAAGTCCTAGCACTGGTCAGAGCCAATTAATGGCTCCTAATATTTTTTGTAGGCCATTAAGCATGACAATATCGTTTAATTGCAGTTGGACTGGCTGCAATTACAACAAGAAGTGAAGGAAGAGAATTAGAGCCATTATCTCTGAGGGTCATAGTCAAAAGGTTGTAGCATTACTTTGAATTTGAGGTCGGTGGGTGGATCGAGCACCAGGATCTGCTCGTGCTTAGCCCGAGCCCTGGCGGCCGGCATCTCGCTCGCTCGCTACCGCGGGGGGGGAGGAGCGGGAGGGGGGAGGCGGGGAGGCCGGGCGGCGGCTCGGTGCTGGTGCTGGCGCTGAGGGGCGGCCGCCGCGTCGCGCCCCCCCCCCCCCCCCAGCGCGGTGCTGCCCCACAACGGGAACATCCTTTTTTTTTTTTTTCTTTTTTCTTTTTTGTTCCCCCTTGCTCGTACCTCTGAGCCGCCAGTGCAGCGGCAAGGGATTCGGTGCTGTGGTGTTTAGAGCCTGCATTTTGACAAGCCCGCACCATCTCTGCAATAGTGCAAGTTGCTCGGTTCCAAATCGCCTGCAAGGCTCTCGCACAGTCAGCATTCGCATTCTCAAAAGCAAGCTGCCTCAGCAACAGTGCCTGAGCCTCCTCATTCTCAATCTGCCGCTCAGTTGCTGCATATAACCAATCAACAAATGCAGGGTACGGTTCTGTAGGTCCCTGTAATACTTTTGCAAATGACAAGCTTGAATCAGCGTTTGCACCTGTCAGTCCGCACAAGGCTTGTAAAACGAACTTTGCAATCCTCTCATATGTTTCTCTATTGTATTCCGTCTGGGTTGCTGGATTCGCATGCAGCCCCTCTCCAGCCAATTGGTTATAGCCTACTCCTTGTCCGTTATTCAAGTTATCAACCGCCTGTGCGGGACATTTGTCTCGAAAGTCCGAAAGCCACACAGCATACTGAGTGTTAGTCAAATCCATTTTCATTAACGCTTTCCAGTCACAGGGAGTCATCATATACGTAGTAGAAAGTGCTTCTAGGAATGTGATAGTATGAGTAGATTGAACTCCGCTTTCTTTTACCAATTTCTGCAGTTCCTGCCACTTATTCAAAAACACCAGCAAAGAGGTGGGCCCCAAAATCAGTTCGGCAAGGGTGCGAATGTCGCTCGGCACCAAGTTTTGATATTTCACCAGGGCTCTCAGCTGCGCTTGCACTTGGTGGTTGTTTATCCTGTACTGCATTACCAGCTGTTGCAGCTTTGTTACCACTTGCCAATCCAGAGGCTCCCACCTCGTCTGTCCCTGACCCGTGGTCACCACCGGGGCTACTATAGGGAAAAACTGCATGTCCCCAACCAGTTCAGCATTCTGAATGATCCCGCGCCACCTTTTTGCCATGTCAAAGTCAGGGTCCCTAGGTGGCAGGGCTTTCTCCGGTGCTCTCGGTAAACGGTCCAAAATCGTTCGATACTCCTTTTGTGTTAAAGGGGGTTTTTTCCAGGCTTGCAGATGCTGCTCCGCCTGCTCAAGGGACCACGTCCCTTTGAGTACGTTGGTAATCACCCAGTCTCTGGGGGCGATCTCTTGGTTCTCCTGGGATCCGCCGGCAGGATCCCCGGAGAACCGTTCCTCAACCGCTTTCAGGCCGTCCACAATGGCCTGATGCGCCTTCTTATACGCCTCCCTCACATGCGCCTTTTTCGACCCCCTATCCAGCCTCCTCATTTCCTCCAACAGTTCCTCCATTTTTTTTGAATATTCAGTCAGATCAACGCTTTCCTCCTCAGGTAATGGCACAGCGGCCGGATCCACTTCCATGGGGGGAGCGGACGGCTCAGGGGGGGCGGCAAAGGCGTCAGCAACGTCCCCTTTCTTGTACGGTGGCAAGTCCTCATATCCTGTGCCAGTCCCCCAAGCCTCCCGCTCTAGCCTAGAGAGAGGTGCCGCACATGGCGGGGAGGGCTCATCTATCACCGAGGGCCCCCCCGAGGATGGTGTATCAAAGGTGGGCACCGCGTACTCCGCTCCCTCATCCTCATTCCCCAGCGAAAGTGCCGCTGCAGAGGGCTCCACCTGCAGCGCCCTCCGTATGGCAGCAGTCGCCTGTGCCTCCCCGTGCAGCTGTTCGATCATGAGCCGCACGTCTCGATATGTTTTGGCCAGACGCCTGGCCTCTTTTTCTCCATTCTGGATGGATTCCCACAGTTCCTTCCCGACCTTCTTCCAGGTTACCGTGCTAAAGACCTGGCTGGACTCCCGTAACAAACCGCGCCGCCTTCCCCACCACAGCAAGTCCACCAGCGCCTGGCGCTCCACCTGTCGCTCTGTTTGTGCTGCCACTTGTAACAATTTTTCTAACGTGGCCTTTTCTACCGCTGATACAGCGTTTCCCATACCGCCCGCCGCCTCACAAGGGCGCCTGACTCACCGGTCAGAAGAGTTGCGTAGCTACGACTTTTCTTTTCCCGTCTTCTTTCAGACGGCCAGGCTCGTTTTCCCCGGGCACAAGCCTCCCGGGCGGTATCCACTCCCGTTACTCGAACTCTTAGCAAAGCCAGCTTCTCCTCCGCAGTATCACGTCGGGGTCGCCAGATGTCGCGGTCCGCGGGAGTGATGGGAAAGAATCATACGCATTCACAGAATGCAGGTTCAATTCCATCTTTATTCAGCAATTTGCCCATTTTATAAGTACAGGTATTCGGCGCTCTGGCCCTTGATTTGTGGTTCATACAGATTATGTCACAGGTAGCCAATCATTGCACCGATCACGCACGCAGCGGTCATGCCTTGTACCTTGCTGCTTGTTTAGCAAAGCTGTCTAGCCCTTAACCTTGGTTCCCACTGGCTTCTGCTAGCTTATCTGTACTTTCTCAGGATGTATCATTCCCAGCTGCACCAGTGTCCTTGGTAAAACTACTTCAAAGCACGTAGCAGTGGCTATAGCCTGAGGCCTAAGGCTTCAGCAAATTTAGCTACTAATGCTAAGCAAGTTGTGCTAAGCAATTAATCCTAAACAGTGTTAGTTCCATGCTCTATATCTCATATAGATTATTGTTCTGAAGCACCGCAAGGGCCCCAGCAAGAAGGAACTAAGCTTAGTGCAGCGCTGTTCATGCAACACATTGGAAATGGCTCCTGCGCATGCTTTTCCCTCGACTGTGCCTGGGCAGTGTCCCAGAGAGTGCTCGCTGGCACGGACCAGAATGGTGTCAGGAACCAAGCAATGTGAAGGGTTAGTGGTCCATTACTCAAGCTCATACCCTAACCCTGTGGTATTTAGCAGCATAGACATAGCCACAGAGACCTAAAAAGACCTTTTGCATCACAGCACACAAATAAAGAAGGCCATGACCTTGTGGATGTGGGATCATATTACTAAGATACATCTTCCCCAGTCCGCTATGAGTGCGTGGCTAGCCAGTCATTGGCAAAACAACTATTTTGTTGCTAGTGATGAAGGGAAGGGTTATATTGCTGTTGCCAACTGGCAATTCTTATTTCAAGAATGTGCCTGAAATAAGATATAGTTTCCAGATAAGGTAGCTTTCAAACTGTAGAAAGAGCTCTCATGAGCATCAGTTTATGCTCAGACAGAAGTCAGGAAGCATGTTATCCAGGAGGGGTACTATTTCCTGGACTGTGGGAGTTGGGAAGCCACATTAACATCACCACAAAGCCCTGGCAAGTTGCGTAGCACTTGCTTCTCAGAATATCTGGCATTCATATTCTTTGACTTTTCCAATGATGAAGAAATTATGGATGCTTATGATCACCTTCATTTTGGTTTTTTTTTTGTCTTTTCTTTCCCGGATGATGGTAAAACCCAGCATAGAAAACCTATGACTATACAGAAATTCAAATATGCTTTTGGTAGTTGGTGCTGGAGTGCCTATTGGGAGACTGAAGGAAAGAAAAGTGGCACTTGATTCAGGAGCACTTAGATGCAAATGTTCCAAACATGCACATGACCACAAAAAGCACACTAGGACACAATGTCTACAAAACAAGAGAAAAATATTTTGCATGCTAAAGATCCCTGTTGTTGAAGGACTCTTTCACCAGTTCACACAACTAAAAAGTGCCCCCTCCCAAGCAATATGGGCTTAGGGTCAAGGGAAATTAAAGATGCCATACAAATTAACATCTATGCCGCATGAGGTGGTTGTAATGAGTAATTGATTGCTAATGCTTGTACTGTTTCATGGATTGTGAAATACCTTGGGACATGTTTTAATGATATGTTACAGGGTGTTGAAATGCCTGTTGTGCTGGTTTTTTTAGACTCCTGGTGTGTATGGACTGCCAATCTGAAAGGGTTATAGTGTGCCAAATTAATTTTATAGATTGTGTTGGGTAAAGGTCGATTCATTTAACAAATAAAATATCAGTTTAATTGTATCTCTGTGCTTGCTCATTAGGGACATGGGGTGCCATTTAATTGGTTTGTGTAAATTGCTTGAGCTTTTCTGTGTGTCTGTGCACATTTTAATACGACCTTTTTGCAGATCGGTGGCTTCCTTTCTCTTGCAGTAAAAGTGCTGACAACAAGTGCTTGAACTTGGTAACAAAGGCAAGGAAAAGAAAGTTTGAATACTAACCATATATAAACATACTTCAAGTACTAAGCAAGTTCAACCTGCAAAATGAAGATGGAGGGGGAGACTATGTCCCCTTATTGCCATCACCCAGCATAGTGCAAGCTCAGTGCCAAACATTTAGCCTTTCCCTCTCTTCCTTTCCTTTTGCCATCATGGCTGCATTCCAGCCTCTGAAATGCAAGTATCCCCTAGCAGTTCGACTGGTACAACTACATATTGACAGCAGTGCTGTCCATTTTCAAGTCATCTTTGGTAGGAAGAGAGAAAGATTTCCTGGCAGATCAGTATTGAATTCAGTAGTAAGGGAAATTATGTTAAAGGGAGCTTAAATTAAGGGAGAAGCCATGTAAGAAGTATCTATTCCTCTGCCCTTAGTTTCCAGCATCACACATCCCAAGGTATCACTTTCTAGAGAAAAAGAAACAGGAAAAAACGCAGTCCAATCACTAATGTAGTACTGCTTTGTAAATACAATAACCTTAATTGTTCATAGGCCAGTTGGGAGTTGTTGCCCAAGATTAGATGCTGGGAAGATTGTCAAGCATCTCTTCAATTTGCACAAATAGGAGACTTTGCTAAACTGCTAGTTAGTGTCTTTTGTCTTTCAGGATAGCTCATCTGGCACTGTACTCAAACCTGTGAATCCCCAGCTTAGTGAGATTGTATTATGAAAACGAATAGTTCTGTTATTGAAGCCGAAATTATGATGCTTCACTTATTCTGCCCATCTATTCACCAGAATATACATATGCCTCTTTGTGCTGTTAGCTGCATATGAACACATACTAAGCTTCCCAGGTGTTAGCTAGCAATCAGCAGGTCTCTGCTAGCAGCATTTGAGAAAAATGAGGGGTTAAATGCTGAATAAAGCACTGTAAAATGCTATCCGCCTTCCAGTAAGTAGATGGATCAAAAATGGTCTGAAGACACAGAATCAAGGGACTGTAGTAATAACAGGGGCTGGGCCAGGGGTCATCTCTGCTCATGGCTGTCACTTGCACCTTCATGATAATCCCATTGCAAACTGAACATGTAGAGAGAAGCCAGAAGTGAGAGATTGGATATATACTTGAGGTTTGCAAAAAAGCCTTGGGACTGAGCCTGCAACATCATTGCTGTGTCACTGGCATACTTTAAATGGAATCCAGGCTGTTCCTGAAAGAAATAGTTTTGAGAAGGAAAAAATAACCTTATGAAACTTTACATATAAATTCCACTTTCTGTACAGAAGTAACTAGTAGCTCCCAGACCTTTGGCCATCTTAGTTTGATGGGAGTGGAGAGATGCATGCTGTGAAAGATTCTGTATATTAAATATAAGAACAGCAATCTGTGTGATATTGTAAATATTTATTACTCTCATTGTGGTTAATAATTCGAGCTCCCTTCTGATTTGGCAAGCCTTATTTTATTGACATTTCTGTGAAATAAAATTGGAATCAAGTTTACTTTAGTTAAGCTAAGGCCATCTCTGCATCATACATCCCAGGTTGTTGTTGTCAGTAATCTACTATATACAGGAAAAGCTTTACTGCAGCAAGGTACTTTGGAGTGGATGAGACTTCTAGTTTGTATTTGTGAAAGCCACTTGATAGTTCAGGGCTGAAGCAAGATAAACTTTCAACAGTTACACCACTATAAAACTATTGTCAGCAAAATCAAAACCAGTACAGTTACTGCTCTGTATCTCTTGCTGTTGAGAGGGCCTCAAATCAAATAGAAAGGATCCTCAGTTGCACTGCGTCCGTATTTAGCATGGCATTGCAACTATTTTCATTTCCCACAGACAGAAATGGGATGACTAATTCAAGAACCTTCTTTTATTAATGACCTAGATATTTAATCAGCAACTGTTTATTTCATACACCTTTCAGCTATTTGTAGATATTCTGCTTGCATATCTTTGAAGTTCCTTGTTCGCCCCTTGTTGAGTAAGTGTATGACAAGCTTTGATACACTATGCTAATTTAGTTTTGTTTTCAAGTCTATGGCATGAGAACAGATCTTACAGCTGTTATCTGTTGTATTTTTGCATTCTTATATCTGAAGGATAATCAACTAGATTTTTCCAGAAATACCATGTTCTGGAGGTTGTAGTCCTGTCAGTAGAAAAAAGATGGAGCACTGCTGCGTTCCAGACTGTGCAAGGTCTGCGCTTGGGCTTGACCACGAAAAAATGAAAATAGGAGCTGCACGAGGAGTCGGCTGAGAGCATCAAAATCCCTCCACCTCACTCTCCTTCTCAGAATTGCCTTGTTAGGGGCTTGAAGCATAACCATGATATCACCAAATAGTACTGCATGTATACCAAGCCATATTGTTTACCGAGCCATATTATTACCAAGCTAGTTTACTGGGGGCAAGAAGGCCTTCAACTATTGTTTTAACTGTATTTATTTAGTGAGGATTAATGAATTATTGCTGCTATGAAGCATGAATGCTTTAAGGCCGGTGATATTTGTTACTAAATGAGGGTTTGGAGGATTTGGGGTAGCAAGGGGGGAGTTAATGCTGTGCTCCATAGTGCCAAGACACAAATCAGATATTTCTTGACATGAGCAGATAGAATATCACTAACATTCCCTAGTGAAATGAATCTTCGTGACAGCATGATACTTTTGCTAGTATTCATCATACTCTGGGATGGAAATGTAACTGTTTTGTTTTTAAAAACACTTGCTATCTGAAAACGGAGGTATTTTGCTCATTATAAGAAATTACCAATTATGTAGATGAGTGACAGATTTTAATAGTGCTGGCATCTGGAGTATGTTAATTAGACTTATATCAGCAGTACCCTTATTTCAGGAGTGCAAATTTGCTCTCTACATTTATTTGTTTTTCTACTGTATGAAAAACAGAATCGCTATTGACAGCAGAATATGCTTGAACACAGAAATATTTTACAATTTTAGAAAAATGCATTCAAGCATTAACCCTCAGGAAATCAGTCATTATATGTGATTAATGACCAACTGGTAGTAAACAGCTCAAAGCGAAGCTAAAATTAATGTTGAGCCAAACATCAGCAGATAAAATTTGCCTGAGCAGCTGTGTTTCTAAATCAGCTGTCACCTAAAATGTCACATAATGCATGCCATATTATGAAGTTGATGTTTTGTTCAAATGAGGATCGACTGATAACTGTAGTATGTTGTTAAACTGAAATCAGGTTTCTCTTATCGTGACTTTTTTCTTATGCTTACAAATAGCTGGCCTGCTGGTGAACCTGTGCTGAAGTATTTTCTTTCTTCTCTGGAAGAGACAATTTAGACATTGGGCATTCCTGAAAGAGAGAAAGAAACCTAGGATGCAAGTCATTCATTATTTTACCCTATTTGTTTATATGACAATTTAAATGTAGTGTATTGATGCAGAATACTGCCGTGTTTTCACTAGACACTTTAATTTGGTTTTAGGGAGCAGGAAAATAAATT
Source organism: Apteryx mantelli (assembly GCF_036417845.1). Taxonomy (NCBI): domain Eukaryota; kingdom Metazoa; phylum Chordata; class Aves; order Apterygiformes; family Apterygidae; genus Apteryx; species Apteryx mantelli. The sequence continues at coordinate 50,360,127 of NC_089980.1, read as the reverse complement.
TCACAAGACCTTACATGCATACCACTTCCAGGTTGACTAATATATCTTAGTTCATTTTTGTGGGCCCCTAAAATGGGAGTGGGCACAGAAAGAAAGCTGTCAATACTTTGGATAATGTGACTGATACTAAGGTTTTAGAAAATCATCTTCAAAGTCTAAGAAATGTAAGCTTGTTTCTAGAGCTCCCAATGTATGCAAATGCCAACATCAAGGAATACACATAATAAATAACACACATGCAGATTCTTGTGATGGGAAAGCTACTAAACTGGGCTACTGTCTAGAAATATATTCCAGCAGGGCCTTTTTTACAATATACTGCCTAAGCCACACAGTGCTCATAGCCCTGTAAACACAAGAGTTACTCACAGTGAAGAGTATGAAAAAAGATGTTACACACAGCAAGTTTTATGTTCAGAATAAGAGACCTTTTGCCCTCCAGTTTGACCTTTCTAGATGTGTTTGGGTTAAAGTTTCAGAATCTTCTCCACAACCACAGAGACTGCAAACGTTTTCCTTGTAATATAGCGGGATGTGGTCAACACCAGTAAAATCATTCCAGGAGCTGGAAATGATATAAGGCATGTGGTCAACACTGCCTACGTTGCGGTATGGCACATTTTGCGAAAGATATTACCTATGGCTATGTTACCTAAACTAGGAATGTCTGTACCAGTGAAACATTTCCTTACATGTAGTTAAACTCTGCATGCTACTATTTAACAAAGTTAATTTGTATGGCTTGAAATACCAATTAATAATATTTCCATTAAATTTGCAGTAATAGAAAGGATACTGGAGTGAAACTATCAGTATACTGGATATCTAATTCCTAAAGAATAGCTTGGAAAAGCATTTGGGCTGGGATTATTTATCTTCTATAAGAAAGGTTTAAGAAATTTTTAGTATTTTAAATGCCTACAGAAAAAGGTACAAAACAAAAAGAAATCCTGTAACCTTGGTGCATATTCAGCCATACTAGTTCCTGTAATGGCATTGATTTTTTTCTTCATTTTGCTTTCTAGTCTGTTTGGGCATTCCTTTGTCTTTTCCAGTTTTTCTTTACAGGTGACCGTGTGGATTTCAGTGATGTGTGGACCAGAGTAAAAATATCTGTTATCTACAAATAATCAGAGAAAAAAAGTAAGTAAGTGTGCTGTTTCACAGATTCCTGAAAAAGAATCAGATGAATGTCTCTTAGAACTGATCTAACACCTGATCCTGGATTTCTTGTCCAAACGTTTCACTGACTTCAGTAAGAGTTTGAAGAATATAAGAAAAACTGGATGAACAGTCCTAAAAAGACAGATTATCTCTGTGTTGTCAGGACTCCTGTTGATTTATTCATAAAGAATATTGCTCTTCTTAATGGCTGCTAGTTTCTTTCCACCAAACAGAACAAGAAGTCCCTCTTATCCAAGACATAAAAGTCTTTCATCCCAAATAGAATAAGAAGCCAGTAAAACATAAACCAACAAATTCTGTCCCCTCCCCACACTCAGGTACAGATGACAGTGTGTCTCATCTGTGGTTTCTATTCCACAAGTCATAGGGTCAACTCTCCATTGATCCAAAAAAAGAATGTTGTCACATCTCTCTATTTACCCCAGCCTGCACCCTATGGCCACATCTAGATTTTTTGACTTTTCTTCCCAGTATATCAACTGAGAGATTCACCCTCAGCAAGATACTGCTCATCTTAAAAAGTCTCTGCTCAAAAGACACCACCAACTGCTGTCCCTACAGCCTTCCTCTGCCTCAAGAACTGGGACAGTCCTGTAATTCCTATCCACAAAAAAGTCACATCAGAACTGTAAACTCATTCCTGGAGTTTAAAAATTCAAGACTTTGTTAGATTAGATAAAAACTAACCACATTTCAGATTTAGGATTGATCCCTGAGAAGAACTGATCCAACTGCAAAGGTGCACCACTAATTTTCAAACTGCACCAATCTCATGAATTGTAAAGATGTTTTACCAAAAGTAGTTTCTGTAGAGAACAGCTGAAAGAAAAAAACAGTTGTTGAACCTTTCCCTTGGATTTTAAGTGAATCTGAATTTCCATTTAATATATACTATTATAAATTTCCACATCTCAGGACAAAATACTTAATGCATGATAATACATAAAGGAAAAAAAACAGTGGGGGGAGGGGAATAGAAAGCCACTTAATTCATCTAAAGTTCAAGATAATTTTTACTGTGCAGTAGAACTCAAAATGAACCTGATCTGCTGATTCTCTCCTGGATTTCCTGCTTCTTTACAGGACAGTCTCACCAAGAAAAGAATGATAGTTGTTACTTTATTTTAGCAAGCTTCCAAACCTTCCTGGTGTTAACTGGCTTTTTCCAGTGATATGAGAAGAATTAAGCTAAAATAAATGCTTATGCAATTAATAAAAGAAATACAGCACCTTCTCCACAGATGGACCTCAGTCCTGTGTTCTTGCTATTTATTAGCACTTTGCCTTCTTTTGAGAATCCTTCTGGATATTGAATATCTCCTTGAATATTGCTTCCTATAATGAAAATTCCCAGCAGTCTCAAGTCATAAAACTAAGCATTTTGTGAGAGTACAAATACCAGTCATGTGGGGTAAAGCACAGTAGAAAACAGGAAAAGAGAAAAACAGCATGCAAGTGAATCTACATGCATCTTCCTGAAAAGGCACACACATTTTGGAAAAGAAGGTGACTTCACTCTTCAAGGTGCTTCCCACAAACAAGAAAAGTTCCTGAAATGAGGAATAGTCACAGTGCATTGCAAAAATTTGTGATCATGTTACCCATTCCACTAAGCTCTAACGGGCTTCTTGAAGTTGGGTAAAGATTTCTTCATAAAGGACAAAGGGGCAAGAAGGAAAGAAGGTTAAGGATATAATGCATTTATTTGTGGCATAAAATTAAGATATAACACACAGTACAGTGTACAGCGCTCTGATTCATTCTTGCCCTTTTTAAAATTTAGGAAACAGAAATCTAAAATAACATCATATCTGAAAGCACTTTACTGAGATACTGGAGGGGGCCTACACCTCTCTATCTGCAAACTAATATAAAAATCTTTATATTAATTTGTCTCCGCAAACCTCTTCAGTCATTTACAGATAGAGTTCCTCAGTTTTTCCTTTCAAATATTTGATACCCTAGAAAACAAAAGCTGTTTGAGGAGGCACTGATGTGTATGGTCTTTTCCCCATCCCCATCTTGTATACCACCAGCACCTAAACACCAAATATCTGTATCTAATACAACTATATTATACAAGAGCCACCAGTCTCAGAAAAAGCATTACACAGTTTTCTACATGTATGCATGTACCAGGATTTATACATATACATACACACACACACAGAGTGATTACATATGTAATTACTAGATGTTTCCTGTATATAAATTGCTGTTTGTCCATGCAGTTGCTTTAACTGTGAGCAACACCACAGTGATGGTTTACAAATCTTTCTGAAACTTTAGACCAATATGCCATCTAGTGACAATGGAAATGATCCTGAAAAACAAACTTTCCCCTTTTATTTGAAATAGATCTAACTCTTGCCCCATGAGCCCACTTAGTTTAGAGGGTTTTTACTTTGTTATTCAGGAGAGGTTTGGACTCTGTAATTGTGAATTTCCGTAGGAACCCACATTTGTGCTTGTTTTGAAACAATGCTTAGCCTGCCATGGGCACCCTTGTATCTGCTCTTTCCAGCATTTCGAGTTATGTCTACTATCCACATTCTTAAAGAGGTCATCCTTAGGATGGTTCAAGAACCTCCCAGGTATTCAAGAAGGCATTAACAGCCCTTTCCTCTTTTTCCTATCTGCGGTCAGAACAGCTTGATTAGTTTATAATGGACTTCATTTATATGTGAAAATGGTACAACTGCCAGGAAATTGGTGAAGGAAAAGCAGATTAGGGAAGAGAGATTAACATTTTATTCTGAAAAATGCCCTTAATTTAAATATTAGCTAGAGGTGATCATTCGCCAGAGCAATATTCTCATCTGCGTTATAGCCATACCTGAAAGACATTGAAAAAGATACAAGGAAGCTGACAGAAGGCCTTGGGTTTCGTTTTATGTTTTTGTGATTTTGGGGGAGGGTTGTTTTAAATAAAATGTTCCTTAATCCAGTTACGTGTTTAAGAAATAGACGCCTGTCAATTTAATGTCTAAATAAGGATGAATCAGTTCCAAGAAGCCTGAAATTGAGATTTCTAATGGTGAACTCGACATAAGTAGAAACAGTAATATGAGGTGCATACCCACACAGGACAACCAACAGAGGTCAGAACTGGAATGATAAAACACCAGAGCAGTCTACTAACAAACAGAGGTATTTTACAAGATGTCATTCATCAGATACACTTAAGCATAAAGAAAATTAGAGAAAAGGAATCAACTGTTCTCAATCAATATGTAAGCAGAAGATAGTCACTCTTCAAAAAAAAAAAAAAATCATCGAAGTCAGTCACTCAGCTGCTACAAAAGTGACAGAAGAGTCAGAAGAGGTGTCAAGTTTGTTTTCTGAAAAGAGAAACAGACAGGTAAGACTCAATAGGGAAGAACATACAGTCCACTATGGTAATAGAAATGGCCAATATCTTAACAGGCAGTTGCCATTCTAGATATGGTTTTGCCTAAAGAATAAATTCATTCATCTTGGCTAAAGTCAAAGATAAGTTCTAGAGCCAGGAGATGTACAGCAATGACTATTATAACTATTTCTACTAGCATAATTTTTTTACAGTTACTAGTGAGTTTGGTTACCTCTAATTTTGGCACCTAACGAGATATTTTCAAAAGCTCCAGTTTGCAGGAAGTGCTATGCAGCTTTTATCTGAACATACCCCAAATAACCTTGCCATTTTTGAGAGTTTTGCCATAGTGCTATATAGCTACTTCTTAATTCTTTTTTTTTTTTAAACCCAACAATTAATCTTACTCCCACTGAATCTTGGTTATTGATTTCAGAGGTACAAAAGTTACCAACCCTAAACAGCTCACAGGCTAGGATCATTGATCCTAGAGGGAAATGTACTGATCAGCTCCATATAGTATTCCAGTTTTCCCCCAACCAAAATTTATCATTGCATATGCTAAACTACCCTGTCTCTATAAACTTCTTGCACTTCTAGTTGTGTAGCCAGTATGATCAGCAAGATACTTTGCAAAACCTCAAGCCATTAAAAAAAAAAAAGTTATTCATAGTATCCATGATGTGCAACAGGGTATTTTGCCCTGTTTGTTACCCTGACAGACAGCAATCCACAGGGCAGAGACTACAGGCAGCAGGCAGGCAGTGGGGAACAAGGAGAATTTCCTTTCTATTGCTGCCCACACTGGTGAGCAAAAGGCACAAGTGGGGCAGGCAGGCATTCTCAGACTGGCAGAGAAGGGCTAATATGCCAACTGTGGGGAAGAAGCAGCTCCAGTCCTGTGCCATTGAGTACCTCCTAAGTTAATTAACTGCGGAAGCGCAAGGAGCTTTCTATATTGTATATGACAGTGCTTCTCCTCCTTCAGTCCCCTACTTACTGTCATATAGCAGCTACAAGCCCAAATGGTGTTTCTGTTCCTTTCCCCCATGACTGCTGCAGTTAGGACATCCTCTTATCAGGGCCTCGAGTGGCTGAAGTAGACAACACTGGAGTTTTGCTGCCCATTGCTGCGTAAACATCAGGTTCAATGACTTTTGAAGGCAAGACCTGTTTTTCAGGATTGTGCTCTCTATGTGAGTCAAGAAAGACAATTTTACAGTTTCTAAAAGCCCAGAGCAATGCTCCTATCAGCTGCAAAACTGGGCTGAGTCACTCACTAGATCAGGTTTGATATTTATAAATAATTCTGTGTAGATGTATATAGGACAAAGCATAGTTCAGCCATCTGGCACACAGCTGGATGGCTTGTGTCACACACTGGCTGGTCTGAAGGTTGACAGATGTAGCTTTCCTAAAAGAAAGAAAGAGACAGAGATAAGAGAACAAGTAGCAGTGCAGAAGCATACAAATCTCATCTTTTCTACTCTGTGTTTGTTTTTCTATTTTCTATTTCCCTCAACAATGTCCTCTTTGGGAGCCTTCCCTGCACACATTAAGTGGCATAGATGATGCCTTTAGAGAGTGTAGGATTTATGTGCTGGCCTTTATGAGCTCTTTGGGGAGGAACTGCACTGGTGAGATGCACAGAGTGGAGGGGCCTCCGGAGACCAGCCAGCTACCACCAGGGTCTGCTGACTCCCCCGTTTTAGTTACAATGAACCTTTTTTAGTTTAATGACTCCTCCTTTAGGAAGCTCAGACAACATATGTGTGATTCATGCTCTCTTCTGAAGGAGGAGAACAGCATGTTTGGGTGCTATTCAGTTTAATGCCTCCCCACTTCCTCAGCTCCCCCAGGCTGTGCAGCTGCTTATACAGGAGAAGAGAGCGCATGCCTGCCCCCACGAACAGTGATCTGCCTGGGAGTCACAGCTCCCAGAAAAGAGCCTCATGAGTGAGAGAAAACATACCCTGGCTTCACAGACTATTGTCGGCCAACATATAGACATATATAGACTGGACACTGTCTGGTGCGTATCCTGCCTTTCTCTGGGAGTTGCTCTCTCCTGGAGCACAGCAGCAGCAGCAGCACATGTGGAGGGAGATACATCAGCAATGCTACCAGTTGAATTCAAGGCAAAACCTACTCTGCAGGGAAACAGTAAACCAAGGTGAAATACCACAATGCTCTTCCTTTAAACACATTACATTAAAACTTCAATTCTTTTTCTCCCTTCATTAAAATTTGGGGATTTGACCAGAGAGTTACTGTTTAACAAAACACTTTGATTTGGATTCTCCAGTGAATATGATTTTGTGGCTAGTCTGCACTCCCCTGGCAGAAATGAAGTAGCAGAAGCTTGGCTTGGGGATATCTTGAGTGCTGGGCACTGCCACCCTCCAGTTTACTGTACAGAGTGAGATTCAATCACCCAAACATAGGTATCCCATACCATTGTAGATATGCCAGCACATCTCTTTCAGCCTTCATCTGTCTCTGCAGAAGGGAGTAGGTCTCTTGTGTCACATTTTCAGTCTAGTGAGGGTGTCTGGATGCCCAGGGGTATCCAAAATGGCACTAGATGCCTGTGTTTGGCATTTGCCATACATATTACATCAGCGACATGTTTGGTTTGGTGGGGCAGAGCAGAAGCTGAGAAATCTGACAGGGCCTTCTCTCATGCAACATACAGGGAGAGACTTTTAACTTCTTCCTACTGGCATGAATAATACACCAACAAGATAAGGTGGGAATAGGCTAAAAACTGCAAAGAAAACAGGACCCATCTGGAGTGCAGAGATCCTGTAGCAAGTTTAAAAGCTTTCAAATTCTGGATATGTTTGTGTTGCAAAGAAAGGAAGGGTAGAAACACTTCCTCCAGTGTACATGTATTAAAGAGTTGGGCCTGATTTGTTTATTCTTTCCCAACACAGCAGCACCTTAGTTTGCCATCTGGTATTGTATAAAAGGTGAGCAGAAAAGTTACTTGTGCAGAGTTGAGACAGAAAAGTTTCTAGAAGAAAGAGCCTGCTGAACAGCAGAAGTAGACAGCACAGAGAAGAAAACCTGAGCATCTACTCTGCTGTTCTGAGCCTTCCCATCTTGCTGTGCTGCGAACAAGCAAGAGGCACGAAACAACCCAGTGTCTCTGCCACAAATCAAGACATCAAGTTTCTCAATGTCTGGACATGGTAAATAGCCAGGATAGCCTTACAAATGTTTAGGAAAAGCTCAATGAAAGCAGATTTGAATTGACAGAGTGTATTGCAGGCAATCACGGTCTAGAATAATTGATCTAATTTTCAGCAGTTTGTTCCTTGTAATGGAGTGAATGTCAGTGAAGGGTAAACAGCTGAGACTGGGACAGTATGAACCCTGTGTTTAACTACAGGAAAGTAAAGCAATATAATACCAATCTTTCTTATTACTTAACTTGGTACTTAAACTTTGTGTCTCAGCATAGTCTCCAGAGATGAGCAGGAGTTAAAGGGCAAAAAAAAAGGAAAATGGAAAAACAGTTTTTTGGATCTGAAAAACCTAAAATAATAATTTCTTCATATTATATCTGAAATAATGGTTTCACATGTGTTTTCCCTTGTCCGTGAAATTATCCAATATGCCATATTCCAAATATCTATAAAATAAAAACAGTTTTAAGTCACTAACTCAGAGGTGCAGAGGTGAACTTATTTCATTTCCAGAGGCCAGTCACATGTGAAATGAATTTGATATACTCAGTTTCTTTTCACAGCTAGCAGAAGTCCTGCTTCCTTCCCTAGCACCTGGAAAAAAAAAAAAAAAAAAAAAAACACACAACCCCCCCCCAAGTAAATATGGTTTGCAATCCTAGCTCAAATTATCATCATAGTTTATTGGAAAGCTGCAGGGAGGAACCATACAGCAGTTGCTTGCAAGATGTTATATGCTTGTGTTAAGTGTTCCACTACAAATTCCTCCCATATATCCATAAAACTAAGACAAATAGCTATATATACACCATAAAAAAGAAATAGGATGAAAGATGAGGTAGGTTCCCTATTCCTCAAAAAATTGATTCTTATTTACACAAATCTGAGGAAACTGGCAGAAATTCACAGGGTATATGGAAAGTAGGACCAAATCCAAAGCAAAGCAAATTAATGTATTTGTCAGTTTATCTTGCATGTCCAAAAGAATACCATTGCCAAAATTTGCAGTCACTTCCACCAGTTAATGTTAATGTCAGACATTTACATAGTCTCACCATTAATTACCTTTCTCTGAATCGCTATGTTTGGTTGCTCAGTTGAGACTTGAGAGCTGGAATTTAGAATGAGCTATTGCATATTGCACTGTGAATCAGGAGGTGGTTTTAATGTCATTTGAGAAAAGTCATGTTGTAGTTGGAGCTTTAATTTGATTTCATTAGCTGTTCTCCATGACTAATGCTGAAATCCTAAGGGCTGTTTCTCATGGCCTCAAGCTTAATTCCCTAATGATCAACTATCACGTTATCTTCTCTGTCTGTCTTTTCTCAAATGTTCATGGGAAAAGTTACAAAGGCAGCTTTAATCCATCTGTTGTATGATGGAAAACGTCTACAGAGTCATAACCAAGAAGCCCATAGCTTTCTTACAAATGGCTTTGTCAAATTCTTTTTTCAAAGTTCATTAAAGTCACATGAGATGATATATAAGACAAAAAATAAAGTAGCCTCTAGGTGATGAGAGCACAACACTCAAAATTAGATAGTGATCTTCACTATGTCACCTTGTTCTGGAGTGTAAAATGTGAGATCACTGTTGACAGCAGGAATCAAAGAATTATCCTGTTTAGGATCAAAGAAGAGATAAATGTAACTGTCTTGGTTTCCTTCCCCTGGCAGCAAAGGAGTCCCTTCTAGGCAAAGGAAAGCTAGACCAGGAGACTGACCCAGTATTCCCATCTTCTTATTTAAGATGGTATCCTGCTGTCCCTCATTCTCAGGTCATCAGGACCAGACACTCCTGAACAAGCCACAACATATTTAGGACCAGTTTGGATTTGCTGATATGTGAAAGAAACAGCAGAACTCAGCATTCAGTTGGGTGCTTCCTCCACTGGAGTAAAAGGAAAATGACAAGAGGCAGAGCAAGAAAAAGACAAGTAAAAGCTAGTGCTGCTTTCAGTCTCAAGGTTGGGGGCTTGTTTGTTTTACAGTTTCTACCTTTTCATTTCAGGGATGGTAAGTATCCTGGCTGCCTGCAGTAGATGTCTTTCAAGACTTTTTAATTCATATTGCTCCCTCTTCTACCACCCCAAACTCCTCCAAAGTAGGGTAACCTGCAATGCTGGGAGTTTTGATATGTGACTTGGCTGATGATGGCCAGCCTTCCTCCAGGCCAAGGCAAATGCCTGGCCATCACTGCTCAGTAATCACACAGCTATTCTTCCCTGAGAGAGCCAGACCTGTTTTAATCCTCAGTAGCTGGTTGTTTACAGAATCTGGCTACCCACAGCTTTACTGACATCAAGAAGAGTTGCTCAGTCTCCATAAACGTCTGGCTGTAACAATAATAATGTTACTGTTTAGGTACTTACTGCACAGTCTCTTCATGCATTCCACTGCTGAGATCACATAGCACAAATTGCTTATTTATAGCATTTATTAAAGCAATCTCAAGCTAATTTAAATTAATTCTGTATGGTTATTTCTCACCTAATAGCAATTGGTCATCACTGCTCAGGTAGCTCACACTCATGGAAACAGTCACATGTGGTAGCCTACCCTTTTCATTCACATTAACTTTTGAAAGCTCAGTTATAGGTAATTGATTCACCTTTTGATGTAGGTAATAATACATGTTGCTGAAAGTATGACAAATCTGGAAAGGAAGATAAGTGCTAAATGGCATTTTGCAGCAATGGGTTAGCTTCTCAACATAAATGCTTAATTACATTGCTTGACACAGCTGACATGTATTAATTCTTATTGATGTTCACCTGGAAAACATCATGGAGAATTAGACAGGGAATAAAAAGGTGTAAAAATATCGTGCTAAGATAGTGCTTTCTCTTCTTATATTATCAGTGACACAGTCTCTGCTACTTTAGCTGTGTAATGGATGCAGTAAGAGAGAAACAGGTTTGAATTCATGGGAGAAGTGGTTTTCCTGGGGAGCTCTGTTGTGGGCTTTCTTAAAAGTGAGTGACTAGAAGAGCTGTCAGCAACCAGAGAGGTAGACAGAAATAGGGATAATAAATTCCAAGATAACACAGAGCCTGAGCCCCCAGCATTGTGTCAAACAACCTACAGACATAGATGATGTCAAATAAGAGAGGCCCCTAATTACCTACCTATGTTTTGCTCTGTCCCATCATCCCATTTCCATTACTGTCATGCTTAACTCCCTAAAAAGATTTGCCTCACACACTAGGTAAAGTCAGGACAACTCTGGATGCTCATGACTGATCTCAAACTCATAACAAAACAGAAAATATCTAAATCTTTTGGTCATGGCACGTGGTGGCAGAGGCAGGAGGGGATATCCAGTGGCCCTGGCACTCTCCTTGCTGAAAAAGCATTTCCTGATCTCCTTCAGGAAAGGGTAGCATGTCCGGCAGATGGCCTGCTTCGTCAGGCACGCTCCTTCATGGTTTCCATTCTGTTTCTAATGTGAATGAAATCAAGATCAGTGGGTTCTTCAGCAGCTTGAGATATTGCTGTCATCTTGTTTATTTACTCTAAGAGCAAAAAAGTAGCCACTTCCTAAAAATATCAATTACATTTATTAGCACAGAGGACAGCCTGGTAAATGCACTTTCAGCTGTCAGTTGTTATGGCTTGGATTTGAGATGCAGTGATCTTCCAGGATTCATTCTGCAGGATACAGGACTTCTTGGCTTGCTAGACATGAAACACTCTCAAAACATTAACTACTCTTGATGAGAAGAGCCACTTCTCTGACTTCACAGAAAGGCTGCAGAGACCACCTGTATTTGGCAGACACACCCAGAGTGTGAGAACTGCAGAATTAAATTACATGTTCTCTCTCCTGCGGAGAAGAGCTGTGATTTATCTTGGATTCTGCTTTCAGAAATAGCTCTTTATAAAGCCAAGTGGAAATACACAATTCTGTATTGCTCTTCAGAAAGATGCTTGATAATAAAAGAAAACATAAATGAATAATGTGTATTATACTAAGCTGAAGTTTAAAACACCACAAACAGAGAAAAACAGTCAGGGGAAGCTCTCGTAAGTCTTTTATGACAAGTTGTGCTTTTAGTCCTAATCTCCTCTCGTTACAAAATATATATATATATATATATGTATATATATATATAGTAGACCTAGGTACAAAAACATAATTTACTGAAGAAGATTCAAAATCAGTTATCAGTGAAAACCTGGAGGAGCTCCTTTGACTGCAGTGTAACTGAGATAAGAAGATTTGCTGACTTGCTGTGCAATGCAGTACTTTATTCTGCACTCATCCTGCAGTTATTGTGCTTCAGCACTAGAGAGCAGCTGCCTGATGTTCCTTCAAGCCAAATATCTGTCTCATGAAAATATTACCTCTAAAGAGCAACTGTTCGTGACCATGTCTTAAATAAATAGCTTATGGTGCTGCACTCCACCCCCCCCGAATGCATTGCTATCCTTCTTTATTGCCTTTATGTAAGGAATCATTTAGTCAATGTGTGCTCACCTCTTTGCAATGAGGTGATCAAAAATTAATGTTACTGTGCTGTGAAAAAAACAGGGTGTAGGAAGTCTGTGAAAGTCCTGAAAGGCCCACAAAGTGGTCTTCCACTAGACCTTAAGATGGTGAAAATCCACAGTCACGTTTCCTTTGAACACAGGGATATTCAGTGCTGGAATTTCAGGGCTAATTGAGCAAGGGCAGTAATTTACACAGTAATCATATGGTGGATAAGGACCAGAAAATCAGTCTGATCTGGATCTGCGTAGGCCATGGAAAACTTTTTATTTGCTCAATTATAATGTTAATATTAGGGACTTGATACCCAGATTATAATCTTTATTTTAACTAAAATACTCTGCAAAGCACATTAGGATCTTTTTTTTTCCACAAAGCAGAACTTTCTGTTCAGAACAAGTAATTCAGAGCTACCAGCCCAGAGAGGAAGGGAAGAGAAACTGTACAATATAAAAATCTCTCTTGCTCCCTTGCTCATCAGGATTTAGAGGTAATAAACCCCCATGATTCAATTTTATGGTCGGAAAAAAACAAAGTCTGCTTGTTTTCTTTGTGTGTAGTCTTGCTTGCAAGGGCAAGGCCAGCCAGACCGTGAGGAGGTGACCAGCCATCAATCATGCAACACTTCTGGGAGCAAGTAGCTTATAAGATGGTCCCATTGACTTTTACAGCACTACTTAAATGGATACAATTGCTAACACACTGGTTAGGCTGCAGCCTGGTGTTCCTGAATTGCAGAGTTTTGGAAGAAGTAACAGGATAACCAAAACCCCATTTTGAAATGCCTAGCCCCAAAGACCGTGTTCCTCAGTGGCAAAAACTTACATCTGCCTTATTCACAGGCTCTTCCAAGCCCATTCTGTGCGATGGTGTTTATCTTCATAAATTCAGCTGGAGCGTGAGAAAGATACTTTGCAGACCTACAGCGTGAAGCTTTAAGCACTCAGGGTGCTGCTACAGGGACCTAAATGCATCAACCTACCTGTTGGGCTCAGCTCTGAGTTGGTACCAGCTTGGTGCAGGTGGTGCTCCTGTGGCCCATGCCAAGGATGGCGCAGGATGGAAACGCTCTGATCCTCCTTCCCCGCTGCCTACCAAGGCTGGGCACCAAAACAGGCAGTGAGATGTGGCCCCACAACAGACTGCTTCACACAGCCTAAGACTTTTCACAGAGGTGATGGCGATGGTTAGAGAATAAACACAAGTTCTGAGGTCTCCTGGCAGCAGGTTCTGTGCCAGTGGGGCTTCGTACACCCTGCAGCTGCTGTTTTAATTCTCACAAGTGCCCTCATATCAAAGCAATTATTAGCTTATAATTATTATCCTCCGTTTACCATTGTTAAAGAAATGGTAGCTATGCATGATGTTGTTTTATGCATTGTAGTCAAAGCTCCGATATAATCCCAATCTTAGTAAAGGAAGAGTTAAACTAGATAGTTTTCAGCAAAATTGACTGACACAATTTTTTTGATGGGAGGTGAATTAAATGGAATTATCACTGTAATTTTGCAGAATTACTGAAACCATTTTATCAGCCTTTCAGATAAGGTAACAGTTAGAATTTCTCATAAAACAGAATGAGCATTCAAAATGTGACCTCTCATTTAAAAATGATTTGGCTTTAAAATAATTTTAAAAGTTGGAAACTGTTCATTCACATATCACTAATTTTTCTTCTGAACATCCATCAGCAGAGGTATCTCCAAAAAAAGTAAGCAATAGCCAAAGTTATTTTCTTAGTTCTGCATATGTAGCTCATGTGCTGACATGGGGAGTAGAACTATTCCAGTTATTCAAGTTCACAATAAGTCAAAGTAATTCAAACATAAAATTAGAAGTAATAAGCTGGTAAATGTGTAACCTTAGCAAGAATGAATCTAATTATAGCTCTGAGCATGAGAACGTCAATTTTTTTTTTTTTTTTTTTAATATTTGAGAAACTCTTGCATGAAGAAGGATATTAAAATTTGGGGATTAGAGTTATTTTGCCTGGACCACATATAAAGGGGAATTTCCATACAGTGAGAATATTCAAGATACCTTTCCACTAATTTTTCCCCAGCTATTTCCCATAATGAAATCCTGTCTGATTATTAGCACTCTACTAGCTCAGCCAATAAGACTTCTTGCCCAAAGTTCAGAGTCCAGGTTTCTGATGTTTAATATCAGTCATTTTCTCTGTTTGAGTCCAAGCAACAGCACCTTGGCTTCTCCTTTCTTCAGCATTTTGTGTGCATCTGAGCAAAAAACTGCTATGTTTGAGTCAATCCCACTGCTCTTCTTGATTTTGTGGATCCTGTTCAGTTGACAAGCAACATTTATTTTTCACTACTCCAGATTTAACAACAACGTGTGGCTGGTTCTGGTAGCTCAGTGCTCCCCTCCCCACGTGGCCGTGGTCCTGTCCTCCCCACTGTCACATTTCTTCAACCAGTCGGAGGGATTTCGCAAAGCCCTTGAGACATTTTCTTTGGTTGCTTTAAGCAATTCTGCTTAAGCCCCACTGTTTCACCCTACTTTCAGCCTGGAAATTAGGCAGACAGGAGGCCTCGCTACCCCAGCCCTGGCTGGCATTTCCTTCGTCTCCTTGTGCACGTGCTGGCAGGGTGAAAGGGCTGTCCCTGGCCTGGGCGATGTACGCAGGTGCCCAAGAGCTGCCAAACACCAGAAATTGCTCTGTGGCCCATTTGTGGCAGCAGCGCTGGCTCTCCGTGGCGCTGCCTGGAGCCCGAGCCTCCCGGCTCTGCCCAACTCAGGCCGGGCTGCAGCTCCTCCTTGGCTCGGCACAGGTGGCCCAGCCAGCACGCAGTGGGGTCTAATGACTGCATTTCTGCAGAACGGTCAGGACTGAGGAGGTCACAGAAGCTGTAAGCAAGTCCTCTCTCTTTTCCCCACTCGCTCACAATAACTGTGAGCGAAGCAAATAAATCAGTAAGTCCCTTTTAGCGAGAGGTAGCGGCTTTTGTACTAGCCAAACCAGGCCACGATGACTTCTCACTTCTGTTAGTTGAACCAAGTTAGAAAAATGCAGCGTGTCCTCTTACCCAAGTTCTCCGGGTAGCCTGATTTTCCACCCAGGCAACCAACCTCTACAAAAATGTCCCACTCTTTGAATTCCTTTGCAAAGTGGGTTCTTAGTTACTGAAATCCGGATTGAGAAAGTTGCAGCTGGTTTTGCAATTTATCTGGACATTTTGGAGAGAGTGGTCCAATCAAAGTTTTGTTTCCCCCAGTTTCTTCCAGGAAAATTTAAAAAAACTTATTAAAAATGTCTTCTGGGAAATTTCCAATTTTTTTTATCTCATTTGATTTACTTGAGGAATTTCTAGCTCTGCTTGTAATGCATTTTGAGAAGCTTTGATTCCCAGGAGACCATGCACTATTCGTTCTATCTTGGTTCAGTACCTGATCACAATTTATTTCCTTAGAAGCTCTGCTGCTGCTAATAGCAGCTCTTCTCCGTCTTCGGTCTGAGCCATTTCCACCCTTCAGAGCTCAGCACAGAGGTTTCTATCTGAGAGAAAAATCAGTGAGACAAATCTAGTATAATCTTCAGTGAAATTGCTATTACGGGAAAGAAACAGGAGAGCCAGAGTGCAGTCATAGCCAAAACCAGGAGGAGGTAGAGGTAACTTGGCCTTTTTAAAATGCTCACTGTCTCGTCTATCTCTGTTTTCTCCTTTGACTGTGATGCCAAAAAGCCTAATACAGAGCACAGGATTATCCACTTAGCTCTCTCCTTCCAGAAGCCTGAGTAAATGAAAGCTTGGGCCGCAGTCCTTTCTAATTTTTATTTACTCCATATAATTCAGTCATAGCCATGATTAAAAAATTAGGAAATTTAATTTTTTCAAAGGAAGACAGATTTAATACAACATGTGACCTTTCTCAAGGAAACGACTTTAACACTTGAATTCCTGGTACAATGGTAGCTTAATAAGAAAATGTAAAATTCTGTAAGGTTTTTTTTCCTCCAGATGTAAGCATTTGTTCAGCCTGGTACCATCTCCTTATTTTCCTTTTTTCCTGAGATGACGACAGGCAGGTGAATGGCTTTAGAGCTGTTCTAAACTGTCTATCCAGTAAATACTAATATTATAATTGGATGTCGCATTGGATAGACATTTACATATGGGTCCAACCCACACGATGGATAACCGAGGCTCTGGACTAGAGTATTTCTGCAGAACTGTCTAGAGCACCCAGAGACCAGCTGTATCCTGGCCTGCTGGGAACCTTTTCTGTCACTAACTGCGTGGAGGTACAAAACATCATCTTTCATATGATCCTGATAATTTTTGGCCAGTTGAACAAAATACGGTTGCTTAGATACCCTTCACTCTTGACTTTTTGCATACATTTAGAAATGGAATCCTTATATTAGAAAACTAAAATAAACTGCTTTTCAGTGCTTCTACTGTAGCTGCAATGCTGCATAACTAGTTAATACAGGTAACCAAAGGCTTCTAATGATAGCATCTCATTAGCTCATTAAATCTAGAGCTCTAAAAATTGAAGAAAATTTTAAATATATTCACATAAAACAAGAGAACTTGCATGGAGAATTGCAGTAGCTCAAGCACATACAGACCATATTACTTCAAATAAAATTAATACACATCAATGCATTCAGCATTGGCTAATGGATAGAAACAGGGATATACCTGCAAAACATTTTCAGAACAGTGAAAATTTTTAGAGCTGCACAGCACCTTGGATTAAGTATGTGACTTGTCTCCCTGTTTAACACAAAGAAGAAAGCAATTCCAAAAAAACAAGTTAGCCTCCTGTTCTGACTGACCACAGAGGAGCCTGCCAAGACTAGCTTGCTAACATAGTTGCTGTGGAAGACATTTAAATCTCAGAGGCTCTGAATAGTCCAGCAAAAAGCAATGTTAGAAACCCAGGTGAGGGAGTGGAGTGAGCAAAAATGATCAAGAAGGTAGTTTTAGCAAAACTACTAGTTCTAGCAAAACTGATCTAGCTAGAAAGACACAGATCACTGTCAAATCCATCAAGGAAGCCTGGCTATCTTAGATACTAGAAAAGGAGCACTGTCAGGTCAAATGGTGCGTCATTGCTACCACCAGGCTCTATGTTGTCACTTACTGAGATTTCAGTCTTGGCAAAGCCAAGTCTCAGCACTTTGTAGAGAACAAGGACAGTAAGATTTTTCTTAGTCTGCTTTCCCATCTCTAAGCCTGGGATGAAGGTATTTCCTCATCAAAATTTCATAACGGAATAAACACTTGTGAAGTGCTTGAAAAATTGCAGCAGGAAAGAGTCACTGAAGAGTAAAATCTTGTAACTGTTTCTTTGGCTTCGATGCTGGCACTGCAAGCCTACAGGCACTATCGACGTTTGTAAAATTATCTGGGCCAGTTCTCGATCTCACCATCTGGGAGGCTCCAGCAAGCGGAAAGACCGTTTCATTGTTCTGCGGTGATTCTCCGAAGCTCGTGTAGCCTCAAGGTCTTTACTGTGCCTCCCTGGAGAAACCCTTAATTAGAAATTTCCTTCAGCTATGCTTTTTAATTATACCTATTGCTTTATAGATATGATTTTTTCTACTCTCCTATGCTTTCCGTTTTTTGACTCTGTGCATTTTAAAGTAATAAAACTGGTTCCAGCGTGTGCAAAGTACTATTGGGATTTCCTATGCTGGAAGAGTTTAAATATCAATTGAGAGAAAACACTGATGTTAGCCGGGATGAATTTCTTCCTAATTTTAAAATCAGTGTTTTTGCAACTTCAGGTTAAAGCTTATAATCAACTCATTTAAAAATGCTTTAAAAAATTCCTGTGCTGAGGGGTGACTTATCTGAATTTTAGAAAACTGCATATAAGCAAAAACCAAAATGTTGTGGTCTGATTTTTGCACTCACTTAAGCAAGTATGTAACTTTAGTTACATGGACCTTTTCACTGACTTCAGAGAGATCAGCTGTGCCTAACATTAAGCTTGTACTTGAGCGTTGGAGCATTAAGGGATATATGCATATTTTTATTCAACGCTTTCCTTCCAGTGGCATAAAATTCACATATTGTCCAAGTAAAATCACTCCATCATTAAAAGGAAAATAATGACTTTCAATGTTAATGTTATTTTGAACTTTGAAAAGAAAATTGGCCAACACTGGAGTCTAAATTTGAGTTCTCAAACATTGACTTGGAAGGCTAAAAGAACTGAATTCTCAAAACCGCCAAGTGACAAACATTACTTACTCCAAAAAGCAAGCCCTACTCATGTAGATTGCTGAAACACTTCATCTTTCCTAATTGTCCTGACATTCAGTATATCGGATACTAGTGTCAGTGCTGAGGCAAGCAGCTAGGCTGTATGTTCAGCTTTGTGTTTCAGCTTCAGCTGCCCTCAAAATGATGACTTCAGCGAAGCCATGGATGTGGTTTTCAATAAAGATCAGCACTTTCAGATTCTCAAAGGTGTTGGAGAGGAGGTATCTTGAGTAAACTCTATAAAAAGCAAACAAATTTAAGAAATTGCTGAAAAAATAATTTTTACCTAAGACTAATAATGGGAAGAAAACAACAAACTGGTAAGATGTTAAGAATATTGCATATCATTAAAAAAATTATTTGTATAAATCAATTGTATCAGCTGCCCGTCCTACTGACAGCAGTAAGGACATAAGGACCTTGGTTTGCACATATCTTGGCATATTTGGAAACAAAGAAAGAATGAGCAGGGTTGTAGGGCAAATTTTTGATTGATAGTACTTAAGTGCCTAAGTGTGCAGGTAGGAAGCTCACATTAGCATCCACCTGCATCTTTAGTCAGCTGATTACATTTCACTTGCGAGGTGCAAAAGTGATTTTAGGAAAAGGGCATAAAATAAATTGCACAAGAGGATGCGAGTTTGTGGCTTTTCATATTCCACTGCATGGAAAGAGCTTCCTATTGTCAGCCTTGTTTCTGCCAGTTTATTTGATAAACTCTGGCTATTCTGTGTAGTGAAAAATGATGCAACTGCTAACACAAGTTATCACCCCTGGTTGTTTCCAGGTGTGGACCACGGCCCAGGGAGGCTGCGCTGTGGAGGCACAGCATGGGCTTGGCCACAGCTTCGGAGTGGTTCCCAAAGCCCCGTCCCGTCCCTGCCAGCTGCCTCTCGTTGCTCCCCTCTGCGCTTGGGCTGCCTCAAGCTCATGGCAGCTTGGTGACGCGCGCTGCCCTGCTTTGGGACTCAGCATTGGCCCCCGGCCACCAATTAACACTGCTCATCTGCCATTTGATTTCTTTCTAATGTTTCTACAGAAAGTTTCCTTAGCCTTTTGCTATTGATCAATTCTCCTAATCAAAAAATATCTGTTGAAAACATGGTATCTTGCCTACTCATTTATTCATCAGTTGTCATACAGGGAAATATCATTTATGTTATTTTCCCCAATAATTTTACTCAGGTATTTCATTTCTTAATATGTTTTAAATCTCCTGAATTATCTTCATTCATCTTTGTCTAATCTCTCAAAAAAATTGTCACTGATACCCTGAAGCACAACTCACTTCCGCCTCTGCATTACTTTCTCACTCGATAATTTTTCTTAACTTGAAAATAACATCACCTCAGAGGTTCTTATAAATAAAACATGAAGTCATCAGTTAACTTTTGAAATGTTTATATATAATTCTTGTTCTCCTTCATGTTCAGCTTCATACACGTCCCTGTGTGCATGAATAGACATACACAACCTAGAAGCCTCATGACGCACATTTATTTTAATCCTTATTATTAATTCAGCCTTTTCTGTTAAGAAAGGCTACAGTTTGCATGAAAGATAAGTCATGCAACTGTTATTTTTTAATATAAAGACTCCTAGAGTCCTGATAGCACTTTTACATCAAAAGATACTCCATAGGAACAGAAAACCTCATAAATTATAAACATGTATTAATTTTTAAAACTGGTCTAAAAATGCTAGTCTTAAGGAATTTATGGAATAAACCAACAGAACATAGCAAGGACACACATTAATTGGTAAATGAAAGTGCAGGTTTTGTCCCTAAAATGAACAAATATCTATCCCCTTAGTTGATCCCTAAACCCAGGTATTCTTTAGCTTTGATTTTATACCATTTCTCCATGGATGACAGAAATAATATTGAAAAACTGCTCAAGTGACTAAGGGCCCTGATTCCTTTTACAGACATGACTTGCTGCAAGTGTCGAGTGCTGAAGTGCTTGAATAACTTCCAAAAGCAGAACTTTCATGCCCTATTTCTCTTGAGGATATTCAATAACTATATGTTCCTATTTTAATGCAGTCTCCAAAAGCAGGGCATTTTGTAATTCCCTCAGTCATTTTAAGAGCTCTGTTTCTTCACATAGGAACATTAACAACCTTCAAAAAATTAGTAACTGGGAGCAAAATTGTTAGCCGGGTTTATTTTTTTCTGGCTCCTCATTCACTATTTTGAGCTTATCCAATAACATGCAGCTCTGATCTTGTTGGAGCAGCTAAAGACCAAGATATTTGAGCATAGGTTTACAGTTATCTACTCCTGCTTTATTTTCAGGGCTGCATAATCTTGCTTACTAATGACATCTTTTCCTCTAGAAATTTATGAACAGTGAGAAGAGAACCTGAAAAGGACCTGCCTTGTTCCCTATCTATTTCTCTCCTGGCTCTCACTTGCAAGACTAGCACTGGGTCAGGCTTACCAAGTTGAAAGAAAAATGGTTTTTAAAAGCTTACCAAGATAGTGCAGCTTGAAATGTTTGGCATTAGGCAATTGTCCTTGGGCAATATTGCCAAGACCAGTATTGTCTGCTGTGTTTAGTATTGAGCAAGCATGACTGAACTACCAAGACTATAACTGTGCTGACGTTTATAAATGTGATGTACTTTAAGTCAAAGATAACGTTCTCCTGCTTTGTTAAATATGATTAGTCAACAAAATGAAGTTAAGCAACTTCTATGCTGAAAGGATCAGGGACAAAGTTTCTTCCCTGGAATTTTCTTCAGATACAAGAGATTTGGTGGTATAAAATCTTTTTCCTTGATACTTATTGGCTTCATTTTACTTTACATTTGCTTTCACAGAATACTTTATGGATGCATGCATACCCTTAGCTTTTCATGGCTGCATGTCAAAGCAGTAGTTGTAGATGCCTCTGTGCTTGAAATATTACCAGCCAAAATTACAAAGGCCTTCAAACATTACCTGACTGAATTTTAATCTTTGGTACACAGAAGCATTCTCTTCTGAGACTGAAGGACCAATTACTTTGGGAATGAAGCATATGCTGTAGTGAAACACCACCGTACTGTCATCAGGCCAGGTACACAAGTCACACTCAACTTTGTTTCTGTATGCTACAACTAGATGTGACAGTCCTTGGAAGTATTAGGCGGGTGTATAAATAGAGCAGTGCATGTAGGCAAGGGAGGAATTAACAGCAGTGATCAGGAACGGCCTGAACGCCCTGTCCCCTGTGCTGCTGCATGCCAGCTGCTGCTGCTGCAGCCCTGTGTGCTTGTACCCAAAGGAAGCAGAGGACTGAGTTGATCTGGGTGGATTTCACAAGTACTTCTGGAGAACATCTCTGCACAACCTTTGCTCAAAGTATGATGGATAGATGAAAATATTGAGTGGAAAGAAATTTCAAAATGTCACACTATGGCTTACACAAAGGGGGTTCTGCACATTAGGACATTAGCCCAAAAGTGCATTCCTCTTCCCCCTACAAAGATAGAGGGATACTGGCAACAAGTGAGGAAAAGTGGTGGAATCTAAAAATCCTGAGCACGTGCAAAGCCCTTTTAATTTGTTCATGCCTTTGACTAAACCAAACTGGCATCTGTGAGCATTAATAAAACCCTCCTGCCCTTCTAGGGCTGAGTGCAATTAGGCGCTACTGTGTGCCACCAGTACAGACTTATGCCATCAGACTGGGGATAAAAAGGAAAAATGGGTGCACAGAAGCGAGATCACAGCTGGCTGCTCCTTGCCATTTGCTGCACTGCCAAGTCAGAGCAAAGCTCGAGATGCTCTGTTGCAGCCAGCCATGTGGTGTTGCTGCTCCGTGCTGCTGCTGAGAGCCAAGGGAACTTCTGCTTATTTTGGTGTTCACAGATAAGGTTGAAACATGCAAGGTGGGAATGATTCTTTGAACTTAGTATTAAACTCAGTTCTGTTCTCGCAGGAAACTAATTACAGAATAGGAAATTTAGTGTCTTGCAGGAAAGTACACATGAAGTCCAAGGTGGGACAAACAAAGCTCCAATCTGGAACCAAATTAGAATGTTCAATTAGGATTTCCAATATATGAAGCATGAGTAAAGCAGTCTGGAAACCATCTACTGTTGCATCTAGCAGGTATATTAAAACTCACTTATTTTCATTCCACAAAGGGGAAACTGTCACTACGTGGTGACTGGCACAATGCACCATTTTTGCCTCTAAGTTTTGCACAGGGAAATCAATTCAAAGGAGGAAAAGGAAAGTGAGGAAAAGGAAAGTACAGGAAAGTGAGCCAACAGTATCAGCACAAAATAAATGAAGCAGAAGTAGCAATAATAAACACCTTTTCTCCTGAAAAAGTTGTGTGAAAATGCCATTTCCTATTTCAGTAAAGGTAAGTTAGAATACAGAAAGACTATGTGAACTTTCCAGTTCTGAATTACTTATTCACACATTTTCAAAGTTCCAGAAACACTTTATTTAAAAATGGAGTTGTAAATGCATATAACAAAATAACATACATAATAAATGTAACAAAAATAAATAAGGAGAACATGTCCATACAAAATAAGAACATAGTAATGCAAAATGCTTATTACAGAACATAAAGGTATAAACGCCTGAAAGAACACAAATAGGATCTTGCACGAAGAGCCTGAACCTTTAACCCTTCCTAACCATTTCCTACTTTTACTTAAGTCTGCAGAAAAATTATGTTCCCAAGCATTAAACAAAAGAAGGAATTATGGTGATGGTTTGGTACACTCCGTTTTCAATACCTAGCGCTAGTTTCAATTTATTTTTGCCCTTCTGCCTCTTCTAAAACCTTTCTTATAGCCTCTGTAAATTAGTGTCATTCAGGCTTCCACAGTTAGCTGGAGTATATTGAGTCATACAAGAAGGCTGTTTGCTTTTAATTTTTTTTAAAGAAAATATGAAATCCATTATACAACAGATTAGTGGTTTTGTTTTTACATCTCTACAAAAAAGTTTTTGCATTTTTATTAACTGGTCCAACTTTTACTGACTTCTGAAAGCCTGTACAATTTAAAAGTGTACAGAAAGTAGTTTTTTTTAAACAAATCATAAAGGATTATTGCTGAAATATTAAAGACCATTTCATAAAAGCTGCAAAACTGTATCTTTAACCTTAATATATAGAGACCGATGCAAACATAGGAAAATTCCAGTCTATTAATTACATTTAACAGAAATAACATTCCTCCAAATTACAGTGTTCTGGAAATACAAAGTAATTTACTTTTATTTTTATTATTATTTCCAAATGTTAAGTTACTGGGACAACTTATAAGGAAAATAGGCTTATATAGGAAACTTTAAATAGACTTGCTTGTCAGTGGTATAAGCAAAATGTCTATGTTAGCAGTTTTCTTCCAGAATCCTTTTAAATATGTAAGACAGACAGGTTTACTAGCAAGACTACAGGAGAATATACAGAAGCAAATCATTTGCTCAGGAGTGCGTCTATTGATCAAGCAAATTATGACAACTCTATTTCCAAGTCCCCTAAAGAAAATTTTACATCTCATGATCATTCCAAGGAATAGTAATTTCTTTCATAAGCTTATGTTGCATTTGAATTGGTGAGAGCCCATTTGCCTCCATATGCTTTTTAATGTCCCACATTGCTGTATGTTTAAATCTGTTTTTTCTAGTTTCAACAAACATTTGGACAGAAATGAAATATGAAATACTTCTACTTTCATTAACATCAAAAAGACATTTGAACAAGGTCAAAAAGTGCCAAATAGTCCTTTCAGAAAGTGGATTAAAACACTGCAATGTTAATACAAGTACAGTATTATCAGTTTTCTATGTACACCAAAACACTGTTTGCTGCTTAATATCGATATGTTCACCTACCACTCCCAGCAAATCTTAGTGCAAACATAATATGTGAACTTTTTAAACCCCAAGACAATTTACGCAGCAACAAGGTTATATAAATCACAGAACTGTTTGAGGTTTTCAGTACAGAAGAAAGAATGCTTTGTGAAATGTCTTACCTTTTTGCAGTAATGTGTCGTTGTAGTCAAAGATAATGTTTCCTATATAAATCATCTCATTCAGAATCAAAATGTAACTGTTCAACAGTTCTGTATAAACTTGAGTGGAGGAGATCCATTCATAGAGCAGCTTGGCAAAGAGATTTGGGGTTTCAGTAACATTAAATGTTAGACTGCTTGCATGGCTTTTAAAAAGAAATAAATCTCTTAAGGGAAAACTGCTGATAATAATAATTCTTTTGCAAAGCACACAACCACAAAGGGCAAACCTGTCACAATCTGCTTTTCTACACTGGTATCTATGCTTATCTTTATGATTTGAAAAGGATTTGTGTGACAATCAAAGCATCACAGTTAAAGAAAACTGGTTTAACAAAACAACTGCTGTTCGACCGAGCCTTTTTTTTTTTATTTATAAAACCAATATTATGATTTTTCATTTATTTCTAAACATTTCACATGAAAGGAATTTGTATCAACACCAAGATGTCATTCACGCAGAGTGGCATCTTCCTCTTCGCCATCTGGGTTAAACCTATTGAAGTGTATGCTGAAGTCAGACTCGGATTCAGCATGGTCAAATTCAGCTGGGGCCGGGAGGGCGGCAGTTCGAAGAGCTCGAGCTTCCGGCTGGCAGTTTGCTTGCACTGGAGAGCGGGTACTGTGGGAACCAGGACTGGCCTTTGGCTTCGCCTGAGCTGGTAGGATGGGGCTGGCGAATCCCAAGCTGCTCAGAGCATCCAGGGTACCATCAGGGTCAATCATAGCATTAATCACTAATCAGTCAAGGAAAGATGAAAGGGATGGGGGAGAAGCCATAAAATTATGATTTTCTGCACAAGAAAATATCTTTTCATATTAAACAAACTTACCACACTAAACTTACATTAAACTACACTAACATACATTCTTATCAATTCCCATTAGAAGGCTTCTGATTACTGAAATAATCATGTTAATTTTTCTTTGAACACTAGTATAAAAGTGCACAAGAAAATGATTTGGTCTCTTTCTCTGGGCCTTGTTTCTTAGTTGTGTAGTCTAAACAACATAATCTGCAACAAATTAACATTTTTTGATTAGAGCTGAGCATGAAACAAATAGATTTGTCCATAAAGGTGGCTAATGATGCCTCCTGAAATATTTTAAAACATGTATTAATATGTGATTAAAGCTGAATATCAGAAATAACAAATATAGGAAATTTACAACACAATTATGATTATACATAAACATCGACCACTTATGAATTCCACCCCTCCAAATTGAACTATAAACTAAGTATAAACAATAGACAAATAAGGTTGTAACTTTTTAAAATAAATTCAGTTTTTAAGCTGATTTTGATAAAAGGAATAGTGGTCTAAATAGCACACTTTATAAGCACAACAGGTTCCTCTCCATTATACACCTAGATTAGTTTTTGCATGTGAAAAGCAAAGAAATAAACCTTTATATTTATAGGCTGTGGCATCCACAATTGCAAAGAATGGATTCAGTAATGTGAAGTAAAGATGTCAATGCTTAATTCTAAACTTTCATTTTAACATGTCAGATATAGCTTTTTACAGATTTCCCAGTAATTATGGTCCTAGAGCATTCCTTATACTGAATTGTCCTACAAATGAAGGTATTACTGATTTGGAAAGACTAATTATTTTATATAGCCTAATCTCACTAGGATACTCTTATCACCCAATCTTCAAAATTTACCCACAAAAATATTTATAGTAAGAATGTTTCTCAAATAATTCTTTTGGGATTCTCTGAACTGTTGTTTCATATAAAAATATATCATTGTCACTCTTCTGTTTTAAAATATTCAGTGACATTTCTTTACATAGATGTGTCAGCAATTATATGATGTTAATATATGTAACTGATATTGTGATGATAATTTAATAAAATGTGACATTTTTATTTGTTTCACACTGTATGTATATATATGTACATATGTATGTGCATATATGTATATATAAAAGTATATGTGTATATATGTATGTGTGTGTGGATACACACACATATATATACACACACATGTATATAAAGGAAATTGGAAGCAGACAATAACAAAAGAGAAAAATAAAAAAGTATCTATACCTTGCAGCTGTTTCTCAACTCGTTTCAGTTCCTGTAAGATTGATGAAATTTCCTAGAAAAGAAACAAATATTCAAATGCTCAAGGACATGTCTCATTAAGAAAAAGGAGATTCGAACTACCTATCAGAGTAAATAATCCCTCACTGGTCCCAGGCAGCAGTGCTTCAGGCTGCACAGCTGTGGATCTCTCAAAAACCCAAGAGCTCTTCCTGACCAGCTGTTTGCCCAAATCAACAAAATCTCACTCTGTCCCTTGCACAGCTGCCTACACTACCTATCCTCAAGCACAGATTTACAGACATCACTGTTCTGTAGAAATGAGGCAAAGTGATAGCAAACCTTTATAGGAAAGTTACAGGATAAACCCAATGTTAATGGGGTAGACAGGGTGATACATAATCTTGTTCATATGCAAGTCAGAATAGTTAGTAAGATGCTCTCACTGGGATTTTGTCTGCAGCCATGGGCATGGGGCCCATGGGACCCTGTACAGAAGGGATGGCGAGTCCTCAGTGCTCATTTGCTTTACAGATTTGCCCCTTGGGTGCTGCATGACTTGCTAACACAGACAGCCACAGTGAGTCAGTCAGAAGCACAACAATCATTAAATGTACCATGTCTTAAATTATAAATATGTTAATCCTACTGCTGCAGAATGCTACATTGAAGAATACTGTTAACCCTACTACTAAAGAGAGCTGTCAGTGGCTTTTATGGGTCTTTAAAAGCTGAGAATTTTCAAAGAAAGAAACTGACTTCAGAAACCCACTGAAGGACTTCTCTGCTAACAAATTTGATGTACGGATTTTTGCGGGTGGCCCAGAGATTGATAGTCTTGGATTTTACAAAGTCATTATCTTCGAGCAGATTTCACATCTAAGCTGGACATAAATGTATCAAGGACAAAACAAACATCAGTTACAATCATCCTCTGGTAAATAAGTATAAATAAGTACAAATAAGCACTGCTTTGATACTGGATTTGAACAATATATTGCTGTGAAAACTAAGTAGAAACTTGAAAGTGAGTGGTCAGACCAAAAAATGATACACTTCCAAATAACATGAGATTCTTTAATGCACTGAAAAAAAGAGGAATAATTAATTTGTAAAACACTGAAGTTAGGAACAAATATACAACACATCTTTGTTTTTTTATGAATGCCTTAAAACAATTACATATTCATGAAGTTTCAAATGTAAACCACTAAACTCTCTTATTCTGGATATGGATAGAATAAGAGAAACTTCTTATGTTATCGTATTTCTAACATTAGAAACTTCCATGAATAACTTGCTGAATTAAACTAAAAAAAATCTGCCAGGGTACCTATTAAGTTATAACACTGAGTTAGTAATGATTGGTTTAAAAAAAAAAAAAAAAAAAATCTGCAGAAATTACAGGCCAAGTTTTTAACACTTTGAGGGAAAAACAACCTGGATGCATATTATGCTGTAATTGCTCACAATTATGTAACAGAGAAGTGCTGGTCAGTTCAAGGCAAGAGGAAACATGTTCATATTCTGCTTCTGTAGCAGCCAAATATCAAGACTGTGAGGAGGAGTCTCCTCTCCTACCTTTTCCTCAGAGAAGAAAGCTGCCTCCACAAGTTTATATCGCTAACAGCATATACTCTACACAGGGTAAGACAGATTCTCACATGCAAAGATGAAATACCGTTCTTCAAGCCCTACACCCCTCTGTGCTCAGAAGCAGAGTACAAGTGTCCTAGGAAAGAACGTGTGCACTCCATTCCCTCGCACTATCACACCGCCTGCTTGTGCGAGGGCCCCAGTTCAGCAGGGGTAGACGACTCCAGTAACCCACTTAGCTATGACTGGGGCACTGGGGTTAGCACTTCAACACAAAATTAACATGATTATAGTTTTGAGGAGTGCTTTTATTGCAATATAGCTACAGATTCTTTTCATTCACACACACCAAAATATAACTGTTTCTTTAAATATTAATAATCAGTTGCTAAGTTAGCCCTAAGACTGTAAAATAAGTTTATTTATAAACAATCCAACATTCAAATTCGAATCGTTGCTACCTTATGTTTAATTAAAGTGACTTATGGAG
Source organism: Apteryx mantelli (assembly GCF_036417845.1). Taxonomy (NCBI): domain Eukaryota; kingdom Metazoa; phylum Chordata; class Aves; order Apterygiformes; family Apterygidae; genus Apteryx; species Apteryx mantelli. Next base: position 50,331,495 of record NC_089980.1, on the reverse strand, counting down.
TCTATATTTGTTTGTTTATGCTTTTAAATTATTCTTTATGTGAGGAATAATTCCCCCACACAATTACTTGAGACTGTTTATATATAAGAAAGTAAGGCTTACTAATTATTAAACAACATTAGGTTTATTCTTGAAATAAACTAAGTAAAACTTTTTAAAAATTTTGTATTTACATAATTGAAAATAACACATTCTTCTGCTGATTATTTGGATATTAGATGAGAAAGATGCTCATCCCACCCCAGAAAATGTAATGGTTCATACCATGCTTGATGTTTTCACAATAGGAACTTCACTTTCAGCTCGCAACTTGTTTTCAATTTCTTCCCAGTTTCTGTCTTTGTCCTTAAATAATATTCTATATGAAAGAAATGCAAGAATAGTATATTTAAAATAGACAAAAAATAAACAAATTATGACTTAAAGATCAGATACATGACACAAGAAAACAGCCTAGGGAACACTGAATAAAACTGAAATCTGAAATATGGAAAACTGACAGAATCCAAATATACAGTTTAGATTTTCAGGGAAGCATACAGAGTTTCAGCAATATCATTCTTATTAACAATAAAATGGTAAGTCATATAGCTAAATACTTGTATGTGGTGTTGAAAAGACACACCTCAGATTCTTTCCTGCAGCTGAGACAAATTTTTTTAATCCAGCTATTTTATAGTAGTCAGAGAGTTCCCTATTACGACTGCATTTTGCAACATTTGCAAAATATAAGAGAAAAATTAACACTATTTGTTTTTTCTATTAATGAAAAATAAAATAATTTAGGAAGTTAAATAAAAATACATTTCATAGAAGACAATTTTTTCTAAAGCTTGAAAACCTTCAAAGCACAAACTACATATACACGGTTTAGTAATACAAGTATCTTCTGTTTAGAGAAGTCACTTCTGTTATTTGTAAAACCCCAAAGCATACTATGAGCTTCCCAGTTTTTTTATGTTTTGTTTCCTTGCTGTGATAAATAATTTTAATTTGCCATATCATATACGTCATTTAAGTTGTCTATATTTACACACACACACACAAAAAATCTATCTATGCATATTTAAGGTCTGGGTATTCATTTTTATGAGTAAGTGACACTATGGAGACATAGGGAGTATATTTCAAATCTTCTACTTCTCTAATTGCTATAGTTAGACACTAACCTTAGTTGGAAATGTAACTGTAGCAACCATTAATGGTATTTCAGAGTTAAAAGCAGAAAAATAGCCACAATAAGAGTGCTAAGCAAAAAAATCAATTTAGAAACATGAGCAAGAAATTGCATATTTTCAAGAGGTTACTAGTGTAGGTATAATTCAGAGGAACTCGTAATTTTTTAAAGGTGGAAATCCTTGATACATTGCATCTCAGCACCTAAAAGACTAAGGATTTCAAAGAAGGCTAGGAGACTTAATACTGCAGTTCCGTTAATCTTAGTCCGTCTATGGAAAATCCCACTCTCAATTACTATCTTGTCAAGAAAGTCTACTTATTCAAAGCTTGTATGCTGCCACCTCAGTATACAGATGCCCATGGGCAGTACGCCATCCAGAATCTGCTTTAACTGCTCTTCTGTCTTCTCTTCACTCACAGTCGCTTCAGTATCAAAACTGTAGTATGGTTTTGGTCAGACATTTCAGTGAGAGGAGGCATTACTTAAATGACATAATGTAATGGTATCAAGGCACATGACTACTTCTACAAGTGACTTAAGAGTATTAATATATAAACTACAGAAAGAGTAAGCATTAATACAGGCTGCTTTTTGGGGACGGAAAAAATTATTTAAAAGTAATCAAAGCCACAGTATAGAAAATATGAAACTCTTTTGAAAGAGTTTATGATCTCAAGAAGTGAAATCATCTTGTTACAAACTTGATCATCAGAGAGCTGGCAAGATTGCATGCGTGTTCTGAAAGGGAGCACAAAAACTTGCAAAGCGATAAAACTGCAAACCTGAATACCAGAAAGTCTGACTACTGGAAACGTTTGGAGTCAGTATACAGAAAATCGTATGTAGTTACCCTTTCTGTACTTTAATAGCATTTAAATCACTCTGGAAATCAGTAAGAACATAGAACATAAGGCTTTATTTAGCAGAAAACTTTAGCATCACTAATTCAGAAACTATTGTGACACTGCTTGTTTTTTTCATTTACGTTCTTATTCATTTTACATTAAAATACTTCCACGATTAGGTATGTGATTAAGGTGCTTGCTTGTGCATGTGGTAGATTCAGCCTTCCTTTCTTTTAGAGATAATGCTATTATTTCTCTTTCACAACTTGAAAGTTTTCCATTTCAGAGGTCTTTTTATTTAAAATGTTTTGAGAGAAAAACAGAAAACTGTAATTTAAAAATGGTCATTATTATCACTATAAAGTGAACAGGCCCATTTGTTTTTGGTATAATTTTAGAAAGACTATTGCCTTTTTACAACAATTTCTTCAGTTCCTCGTTTAATACATTTTAACCTTCTGGAGGTCTACATCGCTATTTCCTTTCACAGAATCACAGAATCGCTGAGGTTGGAAGGGACCTCTGGAGATCATCTAGTCCAACCCCCCTGCTCAAGCAGGGTCACCTAGAGCACATTGCACAGGATTGCATCCAGGCGCATTTTGAATATCTCCAGAGAAGGAGACTCCACAACCTCTCTGGGCAACCTCTTCCAGTGCTCTGTCACCCTCACAGTGAAAAAGTATTTCCTCATGTTCAAATGGAAGCGTCTGTGTTTCAGTTTGTGCCCGCTGCCTTGCGTCCTGTCGCTCGGCACCACTGAAAAGAGTCTGCCTCCATCCTCTCAGCACCCTACCTTCAGATACTTGTACACGTTGATAAGATCTCCTCTCAGCCTTCTCTTCTCCAGCCTAAACAGGCCCAGCTCTCTCAGCCTTTCCTCATAAGAGAGATGCTCCAGTCCCCTAACCATCTTTGTAGCCCTTCGCTGCACTTGCTCCAGTAGTGCCACATCCCTCTTGTACTGGGGAGCCCAGAACTGGACGCAGTACTCCAGATGTGGCCTCACCAGGGCTGAGGAGAGGGGGAGGATCACCTCCCTCCACCTGCTGGCAACACTCTTCCTGATGCACCCCAGGATACCATTGGCCTTCTTGGCCACAAGGGCACATTGCTGCCTCATGCTTAACTTGGTGTCCACCAGCACTCCCAGGTCCTTCTCTGCAGAGCTGCTTTCCAGCAGGTCAACCCCCAGCCTGTACTGCTGCATGGGGTTATTCCTCCCCAGGTGCAGGACCCTGCACTTGCCTTTGTTGAACTTCATGAGGTTCCCCTCTGCCCACCTCTCCAGCCTGTCCAGGTCTCTCTGAATGGCAGCACAGCCCTCTGGCGTATCAGCCACTCCTCCCAGTTTTGTATCGTCAGCAAACTTGCTGAGGGGGCACTCTGTGCCTTCATCCAGGTCATTGATGAAGAAGTTGAACAAGACTGGACCCAGGACTGACCCCTGGGGGACACCGCTAGCTACAGGCCTCCAACTAGACTCTGTGCCACTGATCACAACCCTCTGAGCTCTGCCATTCAGCAGTTCTCAATCCACCTCACTGTCCACTCATCTAACCCACACTTCCTGAGCTTGTCTCTGAGGATGTTATGGGAGACAGTGTCGAAAGCCTTGCTGAAGTCAAGGTAGACAACATCCACTGCTCTCCCCTCATCTACCCAGCCAGTCATTCCATCATAGAAGGCTATCAGACTGGTTAGGCATGATTTGCCCTTGGTGAAGCCATGCTGACTACTCCTGATCACCTTCTTTTCCTCCACATGCTTGGAGATGGCCTCCAGGATGAGCTGCTCTTCTTCCTTCTTAACATATTCTTTATATTAAAAGAATATATTTAGATGTGCCTACCTTCTTCTACTCTTACTTTTCCAGTCTTCCTTTCTGGGACAAATTTTCCTAAACATTATTTGATTGTGTGCAGTCCTCATCTTTCTTTTTACACTTTGCAGGTCGTACAGGAAACAGGAGAGACTGACAAGCTGGTACCCACACTGACTCGCTTGCTTTGCCTAAATTTTGCCAGGCTGAAAAGGTACTTGCCTGCTACAAGGCAAGGCAATAATACCACAGTCATGTTGTACAGCACTGATAAAATCACGTAAGTCTGCTCTCTATGAAACCTACTTACCTCTTCCCTCTACAATCTCTGAAAAGTCCTGCAAGCTCATTACAACGTATAAAGACAGAAAAACAGACAAACTGGATATACAGTCTAGTGGTGGTGAAGCCACCATTAGAGTTTGTTAGCAAAGATTTGGTTGTATGATACATGACGGGAAAGTTGCAGTAATTTTTAAATATAATGTAGTTTTCTATACAGTACTGGATGAGAATCTAAGTGAATACACACAGCAATGAAAAAAGATACATTATAAAGAAGCAACTTAGCAATACCCAAGCTACAACCATATCCTGAAGAAAAGAATATACAAAGGTGTTGGTGAAAGAAAAGAATCAGGCACTTGAATCTGATTCAAGCTGGACACCATGCCAGACTTGGAACAGAACAGCCTGGCCCATGCTCAAAGAATCTAACAGAGAAATACAGCGTCAAAAAGCTTCTCTCAATCCTATTTCTTAATCACATTAAGAAAATATATAAGGTAAGAATGACAATGAAACTCAGTGGAATTCAGACATTATCTGGAATGAGAAACCAAGAAATGGCAGCTCTAATCAAGCAGGGGAAGGAACAAGTCAAGCAAAAGGATATGCATTTCCTTCGCTTCTCAGATCTATTTATTTTCATTTTTCTTTTCAGCTCATTTTAATTTCTGGTAGATCTTCTGGTCAAGAATGACTAAAAATACTTATGTCCTTAATATTTTAGCCAAAGCAAAACTGATCTTTTTAGTAAAGTTAGCTATTGCAACTAAAATATTAGAGAAAGAATAGTGTTCACATTTACAGGAAGCATGTCTTTTTCCATTTGGCCTCAGCTAGAAGAGACATAATTTTTTTAATGTGTAAGACGCAATTTGTAAAAACTGTAATTGCCCTATACTGCCTCTATTTTTTGACAGAAATTTACGTGTGTAAACAATTAAATTTTAGGCAGGACTTTTAAAAGCACAAAACACAGTCAAGCACACAACTATTAATGGCACCTTTGAAAATTTCTCCTCCCCTTTTAAGTTCAAGTACTCTCTGGAGGAAAGGCAGCTGGCAAAACTGCCAGCTTGACAAGTCTTGATTGAATCTCATCACATCTGCCGTGGGCAGAAATTTCAATTTGCTTAGCTCCAGTGAAATGAGCAGAAGTATACCAGTCAATGGAACTTATCTTTAGAAATTTTACCTTAGCTTTGTTTTGATGTACGTAGGTCCTTGTTCCCTTATATGTTCCCTAAAAACCAATTCTTGACTACTGCTATTTTTCTAATTTAAAATACCAATAATATTACAAATAATTTCATATTATTCAAATCCATTTAAAGTAGCACGACTGCAAAACTACATCCTTTTCCATTTTATTATTAACAAGGAAATGTTGATCACGCCTCTGAGGAAAATGCTAAAGCATTACTTACTAATGAAAGTCTTCCCATTATATTTTTATGGATTTATCCATTTAAAGTAAGCAAGTGGAATTGCATATGATATTTATAGGTATGCTTATACTACTACATTAATTATAATGTAGCTGACCAACCTCTTATAAACTCAGAAAACTAAATAGAAAAATATAAGCCTTGATTTTATAGTTACCTGCTTTCCTCAGAAAGAATTTACATGCATAAATTTGTTTTAAATAACTGCACTGAAATCACAGGTTTTTTTTATTTTAAATAAACTGCAGCAGTGCTGGCAATACATTTACAGATCACGAAGTGTCCAACTGACAAGAAAAATCAGGACAAAAACCCCCCAGAGTATCAAACACTGAACTATATACTGCTTTTGAGGCACTTTAAGATACGTATCATCCTAGAAATCCACCACAAGTAAGTCAATCAATAAGCAAGATTCTTGTTCCACTGATGCAGCTTTAACAGGAAAAAAAACTCCTAGTAAGCAGAGTTCCACATGGACTTCACAGTATTTTCTATAGAATTATGCTCAAAACTATGCTGAATTAAATTTGTGATTTTGTGATTAATGTCACATATCTAAGATTTCAATATCTGACACTTCCTAGACAAACTGATCAATTACAGAAGTAATATTTTATCCCAGTCTAAAAATTACACACAAAATTCTGTCAAATGACTTCCTTATTTTTAATGTACTCTGTTTTTAAATAACTAACTGAAGAAGATATGAAGCAGGACATGTGAATTATACAACCCTGAACTTTGTATTTGAAATTTCCACTTCCTCCTGTCAACCAAAGTGGTCAGTCCTCACAGGGCTGCACATTCACTCATTCAAGTTAAATGCAGCTGTTGCTAGAGAAACAAGTTGTTATTTTTGACATGTCTATACTTCCTGTCAGCTGCTATAATATTTAATGAAGGGATCTATCTAAACATGTGAGCTTACAGTATAGAATATAGCACAAGAGAATGAAGGCCCAGGAGATACAGAGCATTTGTAACACAAAATAGAGTGTTACATAAATACATAAATTTGTAACCATTATCAGAAAGAAAAAGTTTCAATAAAAAGTATGATTGCAGCATATAAAATTCCCAGCACAGACCAGAACTATCTCAGTTCACAGTAAAAGCAAAACAAAACTGGAAAAAGACACCTCTTTTCCCCCTTCTTCTTCCCCACCCCCAAAAGCCCCACCACACCTAAAAAAACCCCAACACCCCAAAAACCCAAAAAACAAACAAAAAAACCCTCATGACTTGTATTGTAAAGAGCTTACCATACAGGTAATGCTGTGTCATGAGGATTGCATGGGTGAAAACAAGAAAATATCTGTTTGAAAGTTTAACAAGGAGGTCAACTGTTATTGAAGGAAATTTGAGGGCAAAAGCTGTGAATAAGAGGTTTAACAGTGAGGGCGGGATAGACCACAAGTGATGTTGAAAACAAAGTCCAGAAACGTATCATTTGATTTGAGATGGAACACTGAATGACTGAAGGGGTGCAAGGAAGAGGGTGAAATATTTGGTCTATGGAAATGAACTCTGTGCAGAATTCTGGACAGATATAAGCAGGGCAGAATAGCAGCTGGAAACAACAGAAAAAAAGAAAGTTGTACAAATTGAACTCAAACTGTGTGGATGAAAAAGCTTTATCACAGAATATCAAAGAACAGTTAAACACAAATACATCTAGATGCAGATGTGTCTGTGTAATAATGGCAAATTAACTCTAAGCTTTGGCAAAGGCAATGCCAAATACTGATGAAAATTAGTGGAAGACAGTATATATGCTGGAGTGAATATGAAAACCCGGCTTGATAGCAGTCAGCACATTTACCAGAATTTAAGACAATAGTGCTGGCTGCTATCATACTGCTTTACAAACATAATTGTTCCATGAAGCTGAAATACAAAATTCCATCGTTAAAAAGCATCGAACAATTCTAGTTGTTTTATTTACTGCAGCCATTTCAAAATTTTCTCATCTGATTACTATGCTAGTAGCTTCTCAAGGTAATCATGGTGATAGACGTCCCAATTAAACAGAAATGCCATGTTCTACAAAGGTGAAAAAAGCATTGTGTGAAATTGCAAAGAAGCTGTAAAGCTTCATATAGATGGAAAGATTTTATCACCAGTAGGAATTACTGCAATCGTCTAGTTACACCTTCTGAAGACATGAAAGAGGAATTTTATGTACTACAGCTGCAGTCTTTCAAGATGATAACTTAAGCTGCTGCAGCTTGTTTTATAAATGGAGTTATATTCCTGGGGCTTACTGACATCTTCGGAACAACAGAACTACTGTCGTAAATGTGTGTGAGCAGAGGACAAAAAAGGGGTAATGGAATTACATGGGTGATACTAACTACCTTGATTTTTGTTGCATGGAATTTTGTTATGAAATCTTAACATATCTTTAAGAATTTTTTTCCCACCTTTGACATGAAATAACAGTGAAGCAAGACTTTTCCAAGACCACTGCCTTACCACATTGTCTAATTGACTGTCTCCAGAACAAGTTCTTTTTCAGAAGGATTTATTGAAACTGCTCTCCCATTTGCTTTTTCTTCCTAAAATGGGTGATCCCTAGACCAGCTTGGCAACTATGCAGGGTCCAGTTTTACAGCTCAGCAACATTTTAATCCTGTCTTTTAAGAAAGGGAGTTCTAGGAGACTTGCATAGAGGCAGTGTAGATTTTGCACAGCGTTTGTTTGTGTTGAACCAGTGCTGGACTATGATGGATATTGCTCTGTCCATGCAAACATTGTTGATATTTATCTTCATATAATGTGAAACACACACAAACAATAATGGAATAATTATTCACCCCAAATCTTTTTGAACACTAAAAAAGCCATAGTGAACATTGCTTTTTTTAAAACAAAAATTGCTACCAATACATTTATTTGCTCTACCTGTATTATATACGTAACTGCAACAAGTAGGAATGTCGATGAGAGCAGAACAGTAATTACAATAATAAAAAACGCACCTGATTTTGCCAGCTGTTTTGTCTATGGATTGTCTTATCTTGCGAGAAAATTGGAAGACTGAGGACAACAGCAAGCTGTCCCCCATAACCTGCAATAAGTTTTTATGGGAATTAGATACAAACAATTACGTAAGTTTTGAAATAAAGATTTTTTTTTTAAGTTAAAAAAATTATACTTGTGTTCTAGTCAGTATCCTATACAAACAAACCATATTTGAACATTTTACAAACTAAATAATACAGGAATAATTTTTTCTGGTATTACTGCCACCTGCTACAGGTAGCAAAGAAAGGATTGTGTCTGGAATATTAAATGGGGAGACAATTTTAAAAGCTCAAAACGGACAAGTTACTATAGAAAAACAAGTTGTGTACTCACTTCATCTCTGCTCCAAGTTCTTCTCCGGGTAATTGGTGGGGGATCAAGGGCATCTGTTAGCTGAGGTCTAGCATCAGTAGGCCGACCATTCCCCTCAGGTGGTTTGGCATGCACTAGTGGAGGGATTTTTCTAAAATTGAGACTTTCATCAAACACACGGTCAACCAACTGGGGGGAAAAGAAAGATGCAGTTTATGAAACCTACTGGATATATGCACGATCGGACTAATATTTTTCCATCTGAAACAGATTACAGGAACCCTTTCAAACAAAAATCACTCTGTTGGTCTTGTATGCTGTCAAATAATGCAACTCCTATGTAGCAATCCCTTGTAAAAATGAATAGCTTTTTTTCAAATACCAGACACACATGGCAACAGAAATTAGACTACCTCACAGAAATTTTGCTTATGCACACGTAGCATGTTAGTTACCTATAAACTGGTATTGGATAATTTATTCCTTTGATTAATGGAACATATCTGTGAAATTAAGTACAGTAATACCATAGTTTAACTTTATCCAAACAAGTTAGTTGTACTGTTACAGAAACACCTATACCTACATGAAGGAGATACTGCCACCTGCAGTAGTATGTATGCACTGTACAATATTTTTTTAAAGAAGAAAATGAATTTAGTAATATATGTCAGCGTGATCTAACTGGATCTGAGAAAATGCACACTTCTACTTGCTGAAGTTTAGCCATGAGTCTTTAAGAATTAAAAAAAAAAAAAAGATCTAGGTGGGTGTAGTTATAATTTTACTGGGTACACACCTCACTGATTTCTTGCCACTGTTTATATCTTTTTTTCCACAGAAAATGACAGTCTTATACTAAACACAGTCAACTAATGTATTAACCAAACCTTATGTACACAAAAATGAGTAAACATATTTTGAAAGTAGTACTATGAGGGAAAAAATACATTCACGACAAATTAGGATGAATTGTAATATGGTAGAAAGAGATGATTTAAATTCAGATCAACATATCAGATTAAAATATTTACCAGCATTAGACCTGTGATGGTTACTAGAACAAGTTAGTCAATATATTCATACAACAGCACACCAGAGAAAGTCAAAGAAAATAAGAACTAATAGAAGCACAGGGCAAACTTATTTCAAGGCAGTTTTTGATAATGTTATTAGGAAAGAAAATGTAAAGGTATTGTTAATGCTGCCTAAGTATTTCAGTGTTCAGAAGAAGAAACTTTTATGTCACCTGTGAAAAGAGGGGCTTTTCTGTTTGTAATAGCTATGCAAAGTATTATATGTACACATCTGTATATATTTATGCATACACACTAGTATCTTTAAATGCACTTAGATACTACCAAGTGGTATCTAAGGCTATGGACAAGCAAGAAACAAATAGCTTTCTTGTCCTATGTTTTGTGGAAAAAAAAGAGACAGACAGAGAGTATGCATTTGGGTGATCTTTTTGACAATCTGTGCTCATAGACTCATTTCTGGGTTGCTTATTTGTTAAAATGTAAAGGAATTTTAAATCAAAAGAGAATGTAGAGATCATGCATATAGGTTGGGTGGAAATAACTAAAAAAAGGCTATGCAAAATGCTAAAAGCAAAAGAAATAAAGAAAAGAAAGAACCTTATGCATTTCTCCATGAAGATCTCCTACCTCTTCTCTAGTGTCTATGGCAGAGCCAGGGGTGGTGGCAGCAGTGCTTACTGTGGTACTGGGGGCAGTGCCTGAAGAAGTCACTGAATCTATCTCTCCTGCTACATCGTTGATTTCCCGTGCGATGAGAGCCAGATCTTGACTGATCCTAGTAATAAAGACAGTGTTACATTCCCCCCCGCAAATACTTCCAGAGCAGTAGAGTCCAACCTGCAGCCTTTGAGCTTCTAGGTTCTAGCTCTTGATAACTGTGCTATGATAATGTATATATCATTATAAGCTGAAAATCTGTTTACAAAACCACAGACAGCAAATTTTTAACTGAAGCTTTTAATCCCATGTCTCTCTAGAGGAAGAAGGTAAAAGACACCGAGTCTTGAAAGACAGAGCTTCCTTGTTTTCTTTCTAGTATTCCCAACAGAGGTATGTGCAACACGGGCAGGAAGTGCCCGTGGAAATACTGTGAACATACTGCACAGATGATCTGAGTGTATGCAGTGAAGCTGACACGTCCAGAATATCTTTGATTTAATACAGATATGCTACACCACAGTTTGCCTACCTGCAGGTCTGAAATTCCAGACAAATACTCTAATGCTCAAATTTAATCAAGGCAAGTTTTCCTGTTAGAAAAACAGAACATGCCTGCGAAAATCTGGATATGATAGCACAAGTACATCTCACTTCCCAACCGAAGACTCCTATGACTAACTACTCTTTGAAGTGCTCTGAACTGCTGCCTGCCTTTGAAGTTGCTGCACAGCAGCTTTTCCTTTTCTCCTGATGCATGGCATTACAAAATAACTCTGCTCAATCTTCTGCTTAGCAGCAGGCAAGCACAGGAAGGGAGCTTGCCTACCTCTGCCTGTGCCACTCCTCTCCAGGGCACCCCAAGAGAGGGGAAAAAAAGCAGAGGTATGAAAAGGGAATGCTTGGTGGACTGCTCTGAGTTCTAGGTCTTCCAAACTGCTGCTCTAAGCTGGAGATTTGGGGTGCTATAGTTAGTGGTGGGTTCTTAGCCTTTGAGCTACTACTATACCCACCACTAACTATAGCACCCCGAATCTCCAGCTTAGAGCAGCAGTTTGGAAGACCTAGAACTCAGAGCAGTCCACCAAGCATTCCCTTTTCATACCTCTGGCTGAGAGGAATGAAGGCAAAAAAGTCAACTGTGCTAATGTGGTACACTCTAAAACTCCACGAATGGATGCAGTCACCCTTTCAGTGGAAGGACTTGCGCAGCAAGGCTACATGTGGTGCTGGCTGCTGCTTGTTAAGGGGTGAGGCTCCCTCCTACTATTTTGAAATTGCCTTTGTCTTTAGGCCAAAATGAGTGGATGCCACTGGTCTAGAGAGAGAGTTTAAGACTGAGAGTCAAATTTATACTAGAAAGACGAAGACAAAACATAATCATAGAAATTTTCAGTCAAATTCCAACACTGGATTTTGTGGCTAAGCATTAGCAATCTGATAAAGCACAACCTAGTGTGGCATGAACAAACATACAATTGGAGTAAGGCTGTGGGATCAATATGCTGCAATTACCTGTAACCACTCAAGACATTATTTCTGAATTCACACAATGAAAGACTGGAACAGTAAAGTAAAAACCAAGTTAATTATTTATAGATTATTTATAAAGTATGTTACGTGCCTACTACTACATTAACAAATTAAATCTAATTGCTACATCTTTTGGGTCAATTTTTATGTCTGTTTCATGTTCTTATATATGTGCACCATTAAATCTCCAAGGTTTGAGCTACTGTTCTGGGTTAAAGAGAAACTAGAGCAACTACTTTCTTCTTTTCAGACAACCACATCAATTTTTAAAGACAGAGAATAAAAGGTATGCTATGAAATGCTTGAACTTCTGGGACAAGTTTTGGTATTTAATGAATAGTTATGAAGAAAAAAAAGGATAGGAAATTGCTATTATCAGCAATTCCTCCACAAGACAAGTGTCATTAAACACTACAACCAAAAGTAGTACAAATCAACTAAGATCTAGTTCTCCAAAGAAATCAGTAATGTTTCAACATGTGACAGCCACTTCAACTGAGTTCTTACCCGACAATCAAAATTCCATAAAATTTCAGGTGTCTACATAAAAAAGAATTCAAATGAATCCTGAAAATTTCATAATAAACAATTCTAACATGGATGGCAAGCAATTAATTTCTTAGACAAACATCATGGTCAAGCACTAGTCATGTGACCAAATCTGAAATTAGTTTCAGTATGATAGTAACCTACAGTCAATACTCAAGTGAGATTCTTTGCAAAGAAATACTCTGTAGAGAAACAATTTAGAGCACTACATAAAATACATGGCAAAAAAAGAAAATCATGAAACCAGCTGAGAGCTGTGCTTGACTCTTCATAAATGAGGCGTTCAAATCATTTTGCATAACTAATAGAAAACAAGAGTATTCCATAAACATAAGGAGTATGTTTTGTATAACCAAGGATAAGAGCACCTGGCTTCATATGGGGACACCGTGACCAACAGTTCAACAGCCTGGCACTCTAACTCTTACTTACCTCTAGTGAAAGAATACCTGCAGTATTGGCAAAAAAACACAGTAAAATAGTAATACTCCTAATATACATCTGTACTAGCACTTAACTGCTAGATTTCTAATAACATATTTATGCGTAGTCTACTATTTCATGCTTCCTCAATGGAGTAAGTTAATTTTGTAATGATAGTTTGAAAAACTCATATACAATATGATCTTATTTTATTACAACAGAGAAAAATTGCAGTCACCCTGTCCAAAGTATTAAAACTGGAGTCTAATGCTCGAGTTGCTACTTCAATCTATTTAGCAGAATAGAGATGCGAAACTCCTATTATTCTGAGCGTGTACATTCCCTTCAAGCCAAATTTGCTTGTTTCATTAGTTTTTTAAATATCTTTTTCAAATTTTCAATTCAGTGAGTGTTTGTCAATTGTTCAAGTCTGTGAAAAGCACAAACTGGGTCAATCTTTGAAGATCAGTTTAATTACAATATGATGGTAACACAGACAAAACGAAATGTTTCTGTCATATAATCTAAACACTTTTTTCAAACGCTCATTGGTTCTATGAAATACTTAACTTTGCACCTGTCTAATCTGATCTGTTATTCAATTAAAAAAAAAATGAACAGATTTTAATGAGATCATATGAATCCATCTGAACTTTTTTGGTTTTTTATTTTTGCAGGGACATTTCTGCAAGCATGACTGATGACTAGCAAGCATAAATAAATAAGGAAGGGAAATGGAATAATAAAAGAATATACTTGCAGAACTAAAGAAAGCTAACTATTCCACTTCTCACCAGGTGTCACTTTCATATCCCATCATAACGTAGTAACACCAATTACTGTTATCATCCATTCATTTCCACACTTAAAAACACACTTGGTTGCACATTCTAGTAGAGTAACTGCAAATTCAAATAAAAAAACCAAACCTCCCTGACTTCTGCAAGAACTGAATATTCCTTATATACATATGTGTGTGTGCACACATACAAATATATATAATATTACACACACACACATATATAAAGGAATATATGATGTTAAAGTACTTATATTCATTTATGTTCATATAGGTACATTATGACCTAAGCTACAATAAGGAAATCATAGCTTTGAATTCTGTTTTTCACATTTCTGGTTTTAAGCACATCATTCTTGCATTAAATTGATTAAAAATCTGAATTCTCCCATGAGTTTTCTGTATAAGGACAAAATGTACATATCAGAGAGATATGTGTGTGAGATGTGTGAGAGATATGTCTAACCACATTTGGCCATGTTATACGTCTTTGCAAAAATCATAGCCTTACTAGGAATACTGAAGCTAAATTATCTGCAGATTCCATTTGTACTGGCCACTAGATATCCCTATCATTTTAGGATTTTCTTACAATTATACCTCTGTGTTTGCTGTGACCTCTGCCAAGGTTGGGAACTGAAAGTTGGGGACACTTTTTTTTCTTTTTTTTTTTTTGCTTTTGTTATCTTAATACCTGTTGATCTAAACAGAATTGAAGGGACTCTGATTTACACAGTTTTATTTATTTAGTGTAAGCTATTTGAAGTGATCACTACCTGGGTATTGCATGATATGAGAATAATCAGTTACTAGAATGCAGAACTGACTACCTTTATCATGGTTCACTTGAAGTGCAGTGCTATTAGCAATAACAGAGAAATTGCTATACTAACCTCAGGCACTAGCAACAATAGAAATTACTTTTTGATGAATACATATGACTTAAATTAGAAAATACCTAACATGAAGTAATGTCTAAATAAACTAAAAATTAAAGCAAGAACATGGTCTTTCACATTGCCAAAACCACTCCTCTCTCAATCACCTATGCATTGATCTGAAATTTTACCTCAATATCAATAGAAAGCTAGTACAAAACCAAATACACTTCTGACTCGAGAAACAGACTGTTAGAGACTAAGAGTTCTACACAAAGTACATCTGTAAGTCCCACTAATGCAACTAGCAGTTCCTACTCTGGGATCTAGCTATCGTAAATCAGCCATGACTATCATCTTCCATTAGAAAAAAAAAACATGCTGGTAACATGAGTGCTCTGTCTGTCAGTCTCTCATAAGAAGAAATTAAAATTAGCCATTCAGCTAGCGAATGGAAGCTCTAGGTAGAGTGATATAGAAAAGCCATCAGCTCACTTTCCCACATACACCTAGCTGGATACAAATCTTTGATATTTTAGACGCACTCCCTTAAAACCAACCTTGCTATTTCTTCGCGATGAGCAGTCCAGTCGCGAATGTAGTCTTCCTGTTCCTTTATTCTGTGCTTGAATGTATTGCTACTTTGAGCTGCTGTCCCAGTGCTCTGCAGTCGTGTGGTTTTCAGGGCTGGAGAAGTACGTAGACGGGTATGTTTAGGGGAATTACGGTTTGATCCAAATTCATCTTCTGAGGTGGAAGCATAATCTGTAGGAAAGCGCCTCCATCTTGCACTTACTAAATTAGTTTAATTATTAAAAAAAAATTATTATTGCATCTTTTATAAGAAATAACAAAGTTATTATTTCAGTAACACCACAGAAATACACAACTATTCATTATCAATCCCCAGATACCTTACAGATGTTTTGACTACATCTTAAAAAGAAAGCTACAAAACTTGTGTTAAATAATAAATATTGATTAATAAAACATAAAACGGATGCTCTTTGTATAATGATGAGTGAAAAATGATGTAAAAGTCAGTAATTGTATATAAGCTCAGGCAAACTGTATTTACAAAACAAGGGCCCAATTCATTAACATTTAAATATATAGTCAGGTTGCACTTTTTCTGCAGATTTTTTCCCAAGTTAAATTCCAGGTTTGAGTGATACACACAAAACTGAAAAGACATGAAGGAAGGATTAAGCTGGCACCAATCCCTGGACACATGATTACATAAAGAAAGCATAAAACTCCTAGAGGGTACATTAAGTATTTAGTACAGGAAAAAGTAATTACTATTGTGTTGCAAAAATGAGAAGCACACCTACAGAAACAACATCTTCAGTGCAAAAAGCATATGTTCTCATATACAGCGAATAAAAATCATAAAGCATATACAGCCATGCTGCTGAAGACGGACTGAAGTATAAGAGAACTGGAACAAAGTAGGAGGCTCTCTTCTCCATACGAATTACTAAAGACTAGGAAATGTGTTTTAGAAATGCTGTCTTCAAACATTCCCAGTGGGATTAGACATCATTAGGTGTAAAGGAGTGCTCATCACTACAATCTGCTAAATATTTGCCAAACTCAGTTATTCATCAGGCTCTAGACTTACTGCAGACATTTTAAAAATTGTGTGTTCACCTCTTGGTAGTTGTTGTTTTTACTACATGAGTAAGAAAAACACAAGCAGTAATAATGATTCCTCCTGAACCATTTTTAAAAACATTACAAATGAAATTTATATCAATGCAAATTTAGGTAACAAAAACTGAAAGTAATTTTTAGTTGAGAAAAGATTTATATAATGCACTGAAATATTACAATATGTAGAACATAACATTGGTGTATAAGCTTACATCCCTTCCCTCATATAAATAATGCTTTTTTAATTGCTGAAAACAAAAATATGCTTATGCAATTTTTTGGGGTTTAAATGTGAGCCTAATTTGAAGTATGTGGGCTTCAAATCATGTCCAATTCTACTAACAATTTTTCAATAATCTAACTTTAGTGAAGAAAATCAAAATGTCTCTCCAGTCACTTACTGTTCTCTTTTAGAGGTTTCAAACTTGTTTTGATCATAGGGAAGTAGAACATAAGCAGAAAAAGCACATTTCCCCACCAATAGCATGCAAGCAATGTGTGACCGAAGTCTAAAGTACTTTATGAGTTGGGCCCACAGTTTATCACCACTTTTTGTTAAAATTCTTTGTTCCAATTCCAATTAACAATCAAAGCAATTATAAAGTTCATCTTAAAATCTCTCATGTGAGCTAGTCCAGCAACTCAACACTGTACAATGAGCATATGTAGTCATATATTTAAAAACTAAAGATTGAATGAGAAGTGAAATATCAGAAACAGATTTGATTTCTAGTACTCTACCACTGTAAGTTTCAACAGCAGGATCTGGGTCTGGGAGAAGCTTGGATTTCTCTGTGTACAAAATAGTGTTTTATCATGTTAATTCTTATTAAAACATTCAGATTTGAAATATTTGCTTAATTAAAATCTATTGCTGAGATTAGTGTTAAACCCTCTCTTCCATACAGTATTCCCACTTCTTGGGAAAAGATTCTTAAATTACACATTCATTCAAAACCAATGAATTTTGCAAAAGCTTAAACATTTCAGAGAGAATCTATCTACATGAAATGACATCAATAACAACTAACCACACAGCGCCATAAAACCTCTCTCCATTTTTAAGACCGTTAAAATTTTACAGCACCTTAGAATGGTGTTTGCTTACATGTTAAAAACAGGTTTCTAATTAACATGGGGGGAAAAAAATATTATAGACTGAACAGTAAAAATCTTGAAGTTGTATGATTCATGACAAGCAATAACCAAGCATGCTTTGCATTCAGCTAGCTATATATTTGCACATTTAAGCTTTTAAGACAAGTTCTGAATTATGCAGCCCACAAATGTGATTGTAGCTTATGCAGATTTCTGAAAGCTATCTACCAATCAGCTACCTGGGACACCAAAGCCTTGGAATATTGGAACCTATGGCCAGAAAATCCTCCCAAATCCTGGCACCTAAACTGGCAACTAGTCTGCTTGAAGTACAATGTGTTGACAACTTAAGGTAGCAAGTGTAGTGATTCGCTCATGATATCTCACTTTTAAGATTTCAGGACAGACTTTACTAAGCATATCCTTTATAAAATACTCTACTTTCATTGATGCATTGCTTTCTCAAGCTTCATACATTTCAAGGATCCTGAAATTTTGTGCTCCATATTGCAATAATACTAAAGATCAACTAGTAAGGATGGTTTTCTCTCCATGCTCAAACCCTTGTGATCTTTCAGAGATACCTTGATAGCTTCTATCAACCTATCTGCTACGTATTTGCAATGACAACCAGGTCAGCAAGCCAGCAGAGCTGCTGAACGCATGTCAACTAGTTGCTTAACAGGTTCTCTCTGCTCTGAATTAATGCTTACTATTACAGTTGCAGCTTAGCACTCTTTGCCATTGTTTGGCTCACAAATTCCTAAAAACCAAGGAAAGTCTACCTCTAAAATTATCTTGCTCTAGGCCTGATCCAAAACCCGTTGTTCCTTTTCCCAATACATAGCTCTTCCCGTAACACCATCTTCAATTTTCCTCCACAGCTGTGAGAAAAGGTCTTCTGCCTTCTGTTTTTATTGATCAAACTCTACTGTTTAAAATGATTAAATCTTGATTAAATCTTTCATTGCTTGGATTAAATCTTGTGCTGTAAAACTATTAACCCTGCTTCTCATGTTTTTACAGTGTTGTCAGTTATCAAGCCTCCTACCACAGAAATACCCGGATAATTACTTTAATGCTGGTAATTCTCATCTAAGATGTTCCATTTATCTGCTTGCCCTTTCATTTAAAAGCAAGCAATACTTAACTGTATCAAGGCTTAAAAAAGATCCTTGAAATTATGGTCTTGCTGACAGCTCTGACAAATTTAATGCTATTACTTTAAAATTCATCCACATGAAGTACAAGGCAATAAAAAATCCAAAGATTACAGCTTTTTTTCTTTTACAGGCACATATGTCTAAACATTCAAAAAGATTTGGGAAATGCAGAAATAATTTTCTCTTTGGTAGTCTGAGTTTAAAAGGTATGACTGTGCTGCTAACATTAAGTAGTGATCTAAAATGTTGTAATGTTAAGTGAACTCTGATGAGAAGGCCCATGGAAAAATCTTAACACTTAGATCTCAACTGTTTTTCTGGTAAAAGAAAAAAACTAAATCATTGGCAATGACCATTCATTTTCCAGTCTAAGTCAAGGGAAACAAGAAAATAAATCACATTTATATTTTGATTAAGTCTGCCCCAACCAAAACTAAAACACATACAAACATTGAGGCATTTTTCTCAGTCACTTCATTAGCAACTTCCAAAAGCACTGCTATTTAAGTGGCATTTCTACAAAGAAAAGTTGACATTTCTAAAACAAAATTAAGTTCAGGAATTATATGCTTTGGGCCGAAAATTTGTGTTGTATTACATTTTAATATATTTCATGACAATAACACACTATTCAAAGATATTTTAAATATGCTTATATAGGAATAAACTAATAAATGGTATTTTTAGTAACTTGATGCATTGGGTAGTTATTAGACTATTTTCTTTGGTGCTAATGGGAAACTGGAGGTGCACCCAGTTGTGGCCTATATACGTTAGGAAATCTTACACCAACCTTCACCAAATTCAAATTTCCCTAAAGTACACCCTAAATGTCCACATTAAAAAATTATACAATAAGCTTACTGACACAGACAAAATTAGGAACTCTAAATCCTAAACAGTAGTACTCTACTAATATAGTAACAAGACTTGAGTGGTTTATTAAGCCACTTTGCTTTGAAAGTATCTGACTGCTTTATTTATTGCTTTCATTTTTTTTTTTTTGCCTTTACAGTGAAATACACTTCTCCCTGATTTTGGCATATAAACTGATACAGCTTTTTATAACAGAAGCTATTTCTACTGTAGATTTTTCAAACAATGGTATTTTGAGGATACCTAGCTATGTTGGGATAGCTCATGAAAAGACAGCATCTTTTCTCTCTTGGAAACAGAGTATTTTATACATGCCACCTTAAATTTTGATTGTGTAATGCAGGTACATCAAAAGAATAACAGACAAAGATGACCATGGCAGACTAGGAAGAGAAAACCAAAAACATTCCACTGAGCAGACCTGGCACAACACTTCAATGCAGCAACCGTGGGGAACTTCAAGAGGCACAGTTCATAAGAGCACAAAACTCAAAATCCATGTAGAGTTTTGTGAAAAACGGAAACAGAAGCCAAGTGACATAAAATATCTGGGTTTTATCTTTTTAAAAATCAATAGCATCAGGATGTGAACTAGTGTTCATTATTAAATTAAACATACAAAAGCAATCTTAACTGACACTCTTCCCTGACCTAATGTTGCCACCTTTCAAACTGCACATATCAATTTAAAGCTCTAATTAAAAATGAAAATGTGCTACTTTTCCTGTAAGATATCTTAGGAAAAGATTGAGTTTTTCTCTGAAGTCTCACTTTTTTTGTATTTTTGCAGACACCTGTTATAATACTACAATAGATACAACTTCACAGTTCAGTAAACATCTCCTTGCATCTCTTCAGAAATTTCTGTTCAGCTAATCAATTATACAACCAATAGTTACTTGCCTGGGAAAGACTGCTAACAATCCTATAAAAGGACATATATGATACACAAGCAACAAATGAGCAACAGGACTCCTGCAAAGGTACACAGGAGAGATGCTTATATCAACTGAGAATGGGAAGCTGTAAAGCAGAATATATAGTTTTGGTGGCAATACATAACACTGGAAGTAAGGAAGCTATTCTATTTTTTTTTCCCCCACTCAGATTGTGGTTTAAAATTAAAATTGGCTCCAAATAAGGTCAGTCTGGTAGTATGACAATCCGAAAAGCAAGATGACACCAATTACAGATATTTGTTTCAACAGCAAGATGACTTACTCAAAACTACATTTTAATTTTGATTGATTTAGTATTGCTGTTGGAAAAAAGCTAGTAGCCTTTCTGCCTGCCTGCACTTAAAGTGTTACGTCACCTTCTAACAGAATGGGTAGGTTAAAATTCATCACTTGTATGGGTTTTCTCTTCTGTACATCTTATAGTAAAGGAGCTACTACTTAAAAGTAACATCAACAAATTTAAACAGAAGCAAAAATGAGGAAGAAGGGTGTTGGGCTCTGTACATACAGATACTTCTCTTTTACAAAACATGATTTGCAACAGAGAACAGAAACTGCTCCAAGGCAAGGCAAATGTTTTGTTAATATAAGCAACTTAAATTCATGATATTTAGTTAAGTAATGTGTGTGTTCAATTTTTTTGTTACTTTACTAGTCTTTTTATGACACCAACCTCACTTTTGTGGTTCAGGAAGTGAATCTTAAATTGTTAATATAATAATGATCATCTTCCTCATGGAAGATTTGCTGTTCAGCATATTTACAAGCCTAACTTAGAAATAAATACTATATTTTCTATCCAGTAAAAAGTGCTGCTGACCTGAATTTTTACCATTGTGACTCAAGCAAATGGATTTCTGCTCTGTTTTTTTACTGTGCAAATCAGTGCTGTTACATCTGAATGCCTCAATGCAATTCTTTGTTACCAATTTCCAAAAAGAAAAAAGCCACACAGTTAAAGGATTAAAATTTCTCATCTTTGCAATCTTAAATGTGAAAGTTCCACAAGCCTAGCTGATGAAGCCTCCTCCTTTTTCTCCAAAGAAATACTGCTTTAACATAACTCAATGAATGCTTCATAAGCACTGTTCCTTAAAAACACTTAAAAAAAAATCCACAAGAGTAGGAAAATATCTATTATTTTATGAGACTGGTTCAAATAATCTCACGTACCTGAAGGAGAATTATGAGCGGAAGCCAGAGATTTGGATTTTGAATCTGAAAGTCGAGAAATACTATTAGCTCGAGTTCTAGCAGAAACTTTACTACCATCTCCTGCTGATGTTAATCTTGCACCGCTTCTGATGATAGCTTCTGGGGTACGAGATGAGGCTGTGCTTCTAGTTATTGTTGCTTCAGAATCACTCCGTGCGGATAAAGAGCCAAGTCGAGTTCTGCGAGGTTGAGCAAGCAAGTCTATTCTGGAAATACTTCTCCTCCCCGACGGAGGTTTTGATGTAGAACTTGTAGTGGACACTTCGGAAGCCACGGAAGCTTTATCTGCATCAGCGAGTTCACTATCTGAGGCTTCGCCAAGTCGTGCTCTGCGCAAGAGAGAAGTCCTTGTAGGACGAGGTCTTGGAAGAGTGGTAGATTTACTGGATTGCCCAAGTGTAACAGGAAAGGCTTTTGATTTAGCTGACTTTCCTTCCATTTTGGAATGTAAAAGTTCATCTGCCGAGGCAAAAGGAACTCTTCCGTGTGATTTGCCAGAGTAGGTTTCCTGGTCAGATGATAAGATATCAGAAATAGCAGAATGAGGTACACTAGATGTTTGGTCATCATCTGTCAAATCTACTGATGGTTGTCTCATTCTTCCACTGGACTGCACAGGTTTACGAGCATCAGCTCTAGACCCGCCATCTGAAGATCGACTTTTAGTTTTCTTTTCTATCTTCTCTCTGACATTTGTTGCAGATTTTAAAACTTCCTTTGAAGGGGAACCAGAGGAACATCTATCTTTATATAAAGTTGTAAAGCTCTTCCGCTTCTGTGTGGATTTTCTTTCAGTGTCACCAGTAACAAGGCTGATTGTGCTGGCTGTGTCTACATCTGATTCTGGTGATATGGAATTATCTCTGTTATAGCTAGGAGTCTCAGGACCTTCATCAGTTTTATTTTCTTCACGCAATTTAGCTTCAAGGAAAGCCATTACAGCCTCTGTGTCTTTCAAAATGAGTGTTGTATCCAGACTGGAATCAGTGTCCATGGAGTCACTTCTCTCACGTATTCTGTTTGCAGGTGTTAAAGGGACAGCAGATCCACTTTGCTTATTAATGTGAGGAATAAGTTCTATAGGTATATTCGTGCTAGGCTTATCTATAGTAAAGCTACCTTGCCTCACTAACGTTTTTGAAGATTCCTTTTTTTCTCCTCCAGATGCTTTAGGACTTTGTCCCTTAATAATTTCTTCATTTTTTCTTCTTTTCCCCTCACTCTGTACCAACTTCATTTCTGCTTTATCGGTAGCATGTCCAGGAGCTTTGCCTTGATTATCCAATGTTTTGTGTGACATGGCAATTTCCTCCCTAGCTTTCTCAGCCTGGTTTGCAACAGGTTTTGTAGAAGATTGTTTTGTGGGCATCCAGTGTCCTTGCTCCTTTCTTTCTTGTTGCTGAATTTTTGCTAAGGCTTGTTTTACCACAGAAGTTTCTCTGCCAGTTTCAACTTTCTCTTTACTGGAAGAGCAGCTGCTGGGGAAAGAAAAAACTTTGTCTCCAGCAGCTTTGGGTGAAAGACCATTCACTGTTCTGCTTGCCTTCGCCATACTTCTACTATCAGTATCCAAGGCACGAGTTGGAGTTTCTTTCTCCTGAAGTTCAGTGTCTTGCTTTTCACCTATCTCTGATCTTTGATGAGATGCAGTTTTTACTTTTGAGCTTTCATTCACTTTCTCCTCTTTAGGAAGCTGTGGAAGTGTCCTCCTCTTTCGCTCACCTTGGCCGGTCATAGAAGCGGCTGAACCAGTGCTTCTAACTGAAATACCAGATTCACTGATGTCTGTGTCTAAAAACATAAAAGAAAAAATATCTAAGAAGTCATTAAATACAAACATTAAATTCCTAAGATTACCTGAGACTAATAAAACAATGTAAAATAGAACTGAAAAAGACATTAAAAAAGTCTTTAGTCCCCCTCTCTGTTCCATGGCAGGAACAATTAAACTTAGACAACTATGTGTTAAGAAGGGTTTAATAAGTTCTCAAAATCTCTGATGCTGGAGATTTGATTATCCCTATAAATGATTTCAGTGCATAACTCTCCAGATTTTTTCCCTAATCTTTAATCTGAGCTTGATTTTCTCCAATTTAGCTCATAACTACCTGTCCTATCCCCATTGAGTATCATTTCCTCTTCACAGGACATTACTATAGAGCTGAAACTCTGTTTGTGAATTAGATTAAGTACCTCCAAACTATGATAAATAAGTTGAAGATAACTAGCTGTATTATTTCATTTTACTGTTGAAATAAAAATATAATAAAAGCCCAACAAAAACATAGGCACTAATGTAATAGTTTTAGAACAGGTATTAGAGAGAATACCTGATATTAGACAGATTACGTAGATTAAAAAATATTTCTATATTATTAGAGTTAGAATATTAAAAGTGTCATAGAAAGGAAGCTTATTCTATATAAAGTCATTACAACACAATCCAAAGTGCTGATACAGAGCTTGTGCCTACCAAAACAATGTTTAAAAGTTAGCAATGGAATTACTGCAATGCACCATTTGTGTTTTACCACAGAGATGTGACCAGGCTTGAAAAAGCCACCCTTAAAAACATGCTTCCTAGAAATAAAAAGTTGCAGGAAAAGGAAAGAAGTCATTTCAAAAGTAGGGTAGGAGCGCAAAGACAGAACAACAGACCCTCCTCTTGCTCTGCTACAAACAGGCATAGTTTCTTCCCAGATGTGGACAATTTGGGTTGTGATTAAACATGTGATGGAACAGAATTCTTTTCGCAAGTTCATTTGCCGGTTTTTGCAATATAATGTAGATACACATACTAACATCTGTCAATTCACTTTTCCATGGGAGAGATTAAAAACAACTTCTCTGCATGCTCTGTCGAAATCTTTCTATCAGGCTTGTCACTAACACCTATTGTTTCAGGAATAGAAACTGAAATAACAGGGCTTCCCCCTTTGAGAGAATTCTCAAACCACTTAATCACATACTAACAATTACACTGTATGTATACAACTGTGTATATACACATATGCACACACATATATATACACACATATATAGATATACACCTAACTGAATACTGCATACCTAACTGAATACTCTGCTGTTTTCTATCTGATCTCATTAATCTTCTTTCTTCTTTGCAGTGTCAAACCTTTGATGAAGAATGTAAAATGACTCTCACTTTTTTTTTTTAATTTTTTTTTTTTTTTTGGTATAGCCTGAGTTAGGACACTCATTTGGGAATCAGGAAATATATCTGAAATCTAAAGAAAGGTTTTCTAACTCCTGGTTTATTATTCTTGGGTATCATCAGGCAAGAAAAAGAAATTAGAAGTTTAAAGAAAATCATTATGATTGCTATCTGTGAAGATTAACTTCTCTCAGACACACATACCAAATCAAACCTTTTAGGATATTTAGGCAAGAGGACGACTTCTTGACAAGTTTCAAACAATCCTTATTAGAAGACAGGCATAGAGTTGTTCTACTCTGACCAGATGGCATTACCTTTGGCTGTATACATTTTATGTGATGTTTAACTACTAAGTTTTCTGAAGGAAATACAGGCATCTAAGCCAGCAAGACAGATTTTTTTGAACTGTTCTTTAGATCTATGTATCAAATTCTATTTTCACTACATCTTAGGTGCTTGAATGCTTTCTGGATTTCTCCCTAGGTATTTTGGAATTTTTGCAGTATAGGATTGTGCAGTAGTTGTTTCACTTAAGTCACAAAGTTCATATAATGGGGAAAGAACCATTCATCCCTCCAAAGAAGATCCTAGTCAGCGCCCTATCTGAAATTGACTGTTTAAAACAATACAAAAGCAACCCTCCCGAAATGCAAAGAATCAGTCTTATTACCCTAGGAGCTATGATTTTAAATGCCTTGTATGCATATCTCATCCTGCCGAGTACTACAGAGTTTAGTCATGACTTCCAATATTCTATGTACGTGATACACTACATTATTGAATTTTTCCCCTTTCCACCTCCTTAGATGTTTGGTATCCTAAGGAACAGGATATACAAATTTCACTTGCTAGGGGGAGTGAAAAGCTACTACTGAAGCAGCAGTTACTGTTAAGCATTTTCCCACACGTCGATACGTAAGTTTGCACTGTGCAACAGAAAGCAAAATTTCTTTGGAAGCTACTACAAAAAGCAAAATAAGACTCAAGTTGAAGTTATTTTATTGTTTACTTTATTAAATGGCCTCACCTTCTAGTCACCTTCTAGGATCCTAAAACCATGTGAAATTACTGCAAAGAGTAAATGATCAGAACAATAACTGTATTTGATGAACCATTTAATTACGCATTCCCACAAACACTTTCATCTGCTGAATACAATCCTGAATAGACATTCAGTCATTAATCAATACCTAACAGCTTCCTTTTGGAAGAAATTCCCAATAACGTTTCAGATTCATGTTTTTTGTTGCTGTTTATGTAGAAGTAAAGGAATAAAGTAGTAAAAAAATTCAACTCTAGAATTAAGATTCATGCTCTGTCTTCCTTTTCTTGTGCCAGAATAATACACAGAATTAAAAGCTAAGTTTTTCCTGAAGAAGTGATGGCCAGTAAAGAATAAATAAGATTTCTATAAAGAGCATAGAAAGCATCTGTATTAATTTAGTAGCATTATCTAAAATCTGAGGGCAGAAAAATAAGTCTATCACAACTCCACTTATGGAAATGCATGCATTAGCTACAACTAAATTAAGATATCCCAATACAAACAGAGGGAATTTGAAAGAAAAAAAATACCACCTATGAGATTCCAGACTGAGCAGTTCAGGCAAGGGCTCAGTTTATCCAGCCCAGACCAGGAACAAACAGAGTTATCTAAATGTCCCAGGAAATCTAACATTTAGGCAGAAAAATACGGACAGGATATTGGCTTTTTGCTTTTTTATATGTCATGTTGAATGAATAAACAGTTTGGAGAAAGCGCTGTCCCTACACTTTTACACTGGTCTGAGGATCTAGAGAAAAAAACTCTATTGAGTAATAGGCAACTTCAGTTTGTTCTGCAGGCCTGACTGCTAGGCAGAGCACTGGGGCCTGGCTTCCAGCCTAAACAGGGAGAGAATCCCAGGATCCCACTCTGGCAGCTGTAAAGACTTGGTCAGTTGAAACTGCAGTCTTCCGAGAGACTAAGTTAAAGGGCAAAGATGTTGCTTGCTCTGAAATTGTATCAGACATGGATTCTTGACAATCTGAAGAAAATCAGCAGCTATAACAAAAAAAACAAAACAAAACAAAGAGAGAACATTACACACCCATGAAAAAATATTAACTAAAAAGTTGCTATAGACTAGAAGAAAAATATAATTTATTATACTCACCAATGTCTACCAACAGGTTATTGGACATGTTCAGTAGATGGTAGTATATCTTCAAAAGCGGTGTACACAGAAAAGCATTTCTACTTCTAAAACACTTTTTTTTCTTATTACAGATCATTTAAACTTTGTTGTGATGCTGAGAATTTCAAAGTCAACTGGAATAAGATGAAATGCTGGAATTGCAGGACAGAAACATATCTGAAGTAGAATGATAATTAACTACTTGTTGGTCTCTAAGCAGCATATTACTTTTGGAATCTGGAGCAGTCATTGAGATGACATCCATTTGTAATTACCAGTCAATTTTGCAACAAATAGCTACATTAATTTGTATAATTTACAGTAGAAAATTAAGGAACTATCTTGCAGGATTTAAACATTTCTACCTTAATGTGCAAATATCAGCATTAAAATTACACTAGAGTGCTGTGTTAAATCACCATCGCTAAGCTGAGATTAACAAGGAGAAAAGAGGAAAAGTAAAGTAAGGTAAGCAAACCCTTCATTGTCAAGAACGTACACCTTAAAACAAGTATTTAAAATCACAAATGTGAGCAGCAGTTTAAGGACAGAGACAGCCTGAATGTCTGACACTTGCAAGAAAAAAGAAGATAAAGAAGCTTGATCACGGAAGAGAAGGTATGTTTCCTATGTTTCAAAGCTTAGGAAGTTTGCTTTAGCTGAATGATGGCTACAGTGAAGTCTCAGGTTGGACTGTTTAATAGTCAATCTATTAAAATCCAATTTGGGAAATTGTGCTGAGGCAGTCCTGAGAAAGATGTAAGCACAAAAAACATACTATTAAAAAAATCTGATACACCAGCCCGACTGCATTAAAATGAAAGTTTCTTTTATATTACACAGCTTTATGTACTTTTTGTAATGTTCAGTTTAATATTACCACTTTTCTGCTATGTCAAACACCATTATCGTTGAGCTAGATTTTACATTGTTTCTTCTAAAAGACATGAAAGAATTTTAGGTGAAGAACTAACAGTAGAAAAGCTGTCTGTCTATGTTTATAAAACCAACTCCTTTCCCCCTTTCATAGGTTTCTTCTGCAGAAATTGTGACAAGAACTGCTTTTAGTACCATTTTCCAGTGGAGCAGGCACAGATGACTCCAATCTGATGTCATCTTGGTCATGCTGTGTGTGATTAGCAGCCAAACTGGCCCACTGTGATACCCAGCGTTTACTTCCAGGGGCAGTAGAGCCTTCCTAAAGGAAGAAAAAAAAAAAGGCAGAAGAAAAATTACAACTGATAATTGCTGATAATTACAACTGATAACTGATGCTTTTGATAAAAAGCACCTCCTCATTCCAGGTATTCATGGACTAAAAATTTCAGACACTATTTTCCTGGATGGAGTATATGTTGAACAAGGAATTTACTCCATTATATAGTTGCAGAATAACTACAGAATAAGCAGCATTTCCCATTGCAATGAGCTTTTAAAAACCAAAACTAAGTAAAAATATGTTAGAACATGTGCCTGGTTAGACCCAAGTTATTTCAGTCCTCACATCAGAAAAGCTGTTGAAAAAAAGGGGGGGGGGGAAGAAATGGGGAAGAAAAAGGAGAAAGAAGAGAAAAGGACTTTCAGAAATGAAAACTGTACTTCAGGAAGAAAAGAAAGTGACATTTTGCTAGTTTAAAAGACACTTTTGCCAAGATAAATTATATATACTTCCTTACAGAAAGACTAGTTTAAAGACTGCAATAGCTTGTAATGACTTTCAAAAAACCCTAGTCAAATATTTGCAGTTTACATAAACATAACTGCCTGAAGATCAGGGTACTTGAATGAACACCTCAGTGAAAGTAAAAAGGACATCCAACTATTAAGTTACAAAACTATTCTCTTCAGACTAGCAATAATACATACATATTAATGTATTATAATAATTAAAAGTCAGTCCTTCTGAAGTAAAGGATTGAACTGCTTTCTTATTGTAGACAAGACAGGAAGATCGGACCAGTTCTTTGGCCTAAATTAAAAGCAGAAACAAGACTGGCTTTAAACAAAAAGCAGGACCATCCTAGTGAGTATCAATGAAGTCAATTTAATCAGTACCTGATCATTTTTCACAGCTGATCTGAAAAGAAAATAAATCAACTCTCCTGCAGGGAAAGCTTTTTAAAACCTTGGAAATTTTAAAAATTTAAAACAGTAAATATGAAATCAAATCATCTTCTTATATTTATGTTTTTACAATAGATAAAGCATTTTTTTCAAAAACAGATTTCTGAACATAATGCAATATCACTATTTCATCCAGCATTTTATAGTCCCTCTTGCTCACACCTCCAAGACAGACAGCAAGCAAGTGTGGATGCATATACATGTGGATATGCATACATACATGGGGTGGCACACTCTCAAAGGCTTTATGCAGTCTGATTGACTGGATTCAAAAGACAAAACACTGCAGATGAAAAATTTGTTGCCTACAGTTTCAAAGGAGTTGGATAATTTTAGGTAAGTCATATTAGAAATCACAAATCAAGACCAACAAAAGAGATGGGAAGGACACTGAGGTACCAGTAATTTGCTTCATGAAAAAATCTGTAGGAGCTATTTAGAAGGTTAGCTGAATCAGAGCTGCCTGTTCAAATCCTCTCACTTCCATTCAAAATCGGTGATTATGCCTAGCGTGCTGGCCATTTGGGATTCTGTTCTTTGACCAGGAACCAGTCTATATATCTCTTTTGATCAGGAAGGAATCCTGTAAATTTTGACAACAGAAAGTGTTTCTATTGCGGAAGCCTCATTTTTTATTTCATTTCTCTAAACTATTTACTCCGTTTCTCCTTGTCCCTACTAGCAAACTGTCATCCTTCTCAAACCAATTAATTACAGCGCAAGCCAAATATGGTAGAGCTCCCAATTATCTTTGCTAGAGGGAGCTCTGAATAGTTCCTTGTATATTCTCTAATTCCAGAGAGACAGTGATAATACGTATCCGAAATCTGAATGGCACTTCAGTGGAAAAGTACGTTAAGATTTTTGCAAATTAATTGTAGTGAAGGAACATGATAAATTACTTTTTTCTTAAAGTAATTACACTGCCAAAAAACCCTGTTTTCTACACAGCAGTGGATGTGAATGTTTTGCCAATTCTCTGTATACACAAGCACAACTAACAAAGCTATGAAAAGCAGTTTCTTTTGACAGCAATTTAAGAATGAAAGCTTTAATAGCTTACTAGATAAAGTTACCCAATAATTTTTCTTAAGTCTAGTATACACACATCCAACAGTGAGATTTTTAAGACACACATACTAAAAAAAGTTGAATTCAGTTATTCTAGCTTTCTCCTAAAATCCATACCAACTTTCCTCTTACAGGCTTTCAAGTAACCAACCAGTGTCTGAGACATCCTCCAAATATTCTCTTGAATGCCAAGAGGAATTTTGCAGTCTTTCAGAAAGGCCAGGTTTACTCAAGAGGTATCAGCCTTTCAACTTCATGTTTAATCTGCTTTCCCTTATTCTTATCACATATTCAAACTAAATTGGAGCAATACATCTTCACAAAAACTACCTATGGATTTCTGTGGATGTATTATTTAGCCTGAAGATTTAAAGCTTCAGGCTCTACTTCTACAAAAAGACAACAGCACATGCACAAGACACCTGGAAGCTACTCCAATATATGGCACTTCAGGGCACAAGAACAATCTTTTTTTTTTTTTTTTAAATAAATTTCAACAAGCACAGGACCATAGGAGAAAAGTCTTTTCAGACATATACTCCAGGCAGCTTTTGTTGTAAGAATTGTGTCATGCCCATCCTCTTATAAATATTTCAAGGGCCATCTTGAAAGCAATTCCTTTAGATTGTCCTCCTCTCATTGCTTCAGAAATCTATTCCTCCAGGGGTGATGATCTCTTTCCTAATTTCCATACTCACTTTTTTTTAAGTAGCCAGTGTCTTCACATTTGTTCATGGAACAACACTGACATCTGTCTTAAGTAGTTCTTTTCCTTTTGTTGCGTTTACTCCACTAAGACAGCAAAAGCCAGCAGCCATACCCATCTCAGCTACTATTTAGCTAGACGAAATGAATTAAATTATATCAATTTGTTCTTGTAAGGTAAAGCTTCATTCCCTTAATTATCTGAGTAGACATCTTTGTACCTTTTCTAGTTTTGAGTTCACCCACCTTGAACAAGAATGGTCAGAATTCCACTGCCAATATTTCAGAGGAAATTTCACCCACAGCTTCTATCACGGCAAGACCACTTCCTGTTTCTACTGAAAAGACTTCTCCTAATGCATCCAAGGGTCACATTTGCCTTTTCACAGCCATATGACATTTATCTTAAGTACAACATCTAAGCCCCCAAAAAAGCAACTATCAAACTTCAGACTGAATGGTTTGCTCTAAAGAAGGACAGGAAATTAGCGTAATGAGGGTGGACACACAAAAAGAAAATAAAGCCTCTAATACACACGGCAGATCTCCAGTTCTAAAAGCAATACAGCAAGTCTGTACATAGAAAAAATTATTCGGTACACAATGTCAGCAATAATATTTCTTTTATTTTCAATGGGAAAGATGTGAAATGGGCATTCAAAACACAGAAAGAATCATTGTGGTCAATAACACTGATGACTTTGCAAGCACAAAATCAAGATTCTAAGTTTGCTTCAATCTTCGTAAAATAAAAGATGGATATGTCCTTAAAAAGCACACCAAGTAGAGACAGAACTGAATGGTGGTAAACCATGTTCATGATTAGAGAACTGTGGTTGGCACATGATGACTGGTCACTGAAAATTTAATGGAAGGTGGGTGCATAAATCTTAGCCCAAATGTCTGCAATATTTACATTAATTAAATTTGCATAATAATAATGTTCTCCACCTTTGTTCTCTAACGTATTTAATTTTTGTTCTGAATTCACACTTACCTTGGTTGGCAAGTGGCAGCTTATAATACAGAAAATAAACACATTTAAATATTTTAAGTAGATGGATTCAGTAGTTTTACTCAGTACTTACTGCCTGATCTGTAACCATTTAAAAGGCAAAAACCAGTGCATGCAGGCTCAACCCAACTTTGTCAGACACTCATTCTGCATTTTTATTTAGTCTCATTACATGAACTATACCAAAGTACCCAAGCATGTCATAACCAAGGAAAAAAAAAAAAAAAAATCGAGAATTTCTTTATGAGAGGGGCAAATTTTACTCCCTCTCAAAAGAAGTTATTCATGATACTTCACAAGCCCTGTAAACTTAACATATTTAAGTTCAAAATAATCTTTCAAACCAAAGTCCTCTATAAAATCTTCATCGCTTTCCAAGCTATCTTTTCTTTTTAATCTTCCAGAATTGAAATCTCTGAAATTTTTATTCCCCCAATGCCTTTTTTTCTTAACGTCCATCATGGTCTGACTTCACCTCATTCTGCCAACTCATCTATAGGCACACCTGTGATGGGGCAGACAGAACAAGGCCCACCAACAGTCTGAGCTGACGCAAATCTGCAACACTGAGCTACCCAGAGCCTACCTGGCCGTACGTCTTCAATAACGTTTATTAGCTCACGAACTGCAGCTCAGTGATGAAGTAAGTCTTTAAAAAAAGCACAAGCAGAAAAGCTTGAATATGACTAGAATATGATGTTCAGATGTGCCTTATAAATCAAGCACATTTTTCTCTCCCTTTCCTAATGATAAAAGAAACTGAGTCTAAGTTTTGGTAACAACACTTTAAATATTACAAACTTCTCTCCAGTTGAATCAATAGTTATCATCATGTTTCCCTACTACAATACTACAAAATACATTTCTACTATCTGGAACCTGAATTGGCATGTCTTTTATTTCTACGTACATATTAACTAACTTCTATTTTTAAGTTTCTCTAGTAAGTTTTCTTCTACCTTCAATCATCCTCATCTTTTCCTATGTCAATTCTCACTATATCCACATTGCTTGTAATAGCTTGGTCTCCTCTACCTACAGAAGAATTTTCATCTTTTTTGTATCATGCCTTGTAATAAACTTGCAAATTAAGATTATGCCAAATTACTCATTCCCTTCCCAATATCTGAAGACCTATTTATTCAGCAAAACATCCACAGTAATAAAAAGGCACCATTCTCATAATTTCTCCCAAATTCACAGCCAGTTTTAGTATGTCATTGCCATTCTTAAACCTGTCTTATGATCATAAAAGAAGCCAAACCCTGTAATCTGCAAAGCATGACACCTGGAAAGCTCAAAATTCATAAAATAAACCATGTTCATAAAAAAAAAGTTCATAAAATAAACCATATATGAATCTTCTGCTATTTATTCAACTAGAGAAATGCAAAATGTAAGTATTTTTGATAATCTTGAAAACTGGTATGGCACAAAGGAGCTGAATGTTACAAAAGGCATGAAAAAGAAGAGTTAGAGTAGGATTGTGGTTACAGATTCAAGTAAAGTAGTAAGGTGCAAGGTGGTTCATCAAATTCTACCATACAATATGACCATGTTACATGGCATAATTTATCCAAAATAACAGCCTTAGAGAAGCTATTCAAAGATGGTAATCTAGGTGTGACATATATAGTGACTTATTTAGTGTAACAGGACTGCATAGTAGCTAAAATACAATCATGACAAAACAGATCTTTTCTATGAAGAACAGATTCCTAGAACCTAAAGACAACATTTTTGCATGACAGGCACACAAAGTCACACTTTAAGCTCTTGATATATTTCAGAAATTATCAAATGTGTACTAGCTTATTTGCAGGATCATATTTAAGCAACAGCTTACCATGGCAACTAAAAGTACGTGCAGCATGCTTCGTTACTGTTATCGGATTAATTCTGCTCCAGTCTGAGCCTGTTCTGTTCCTATCACATTTCAAGTTTACTTTATCCATCACAATGATACCAGAACATCTTCCAAGATTTCAGTATGAAGTATGATTAACATCTAGCTCATGCACACATCCTGTGAGTAATGTACCAAGAATATGTGTTTTCCTTTGTCTAATCTTTCACTAACTTATTAAATGCCTCCCGCTTGCCTCCAAGGCCACTAACATAGCAGCTCCACGTGAGCAGCATCTCACTTGTGAACTCACACCCTGAACATGAACACCTGAAGTCCTCTGGTTTTGTAAAAAAAATTCTGAAATGTATTATTCATCATGTTTTTCCTGGCTGGCTTTGTATCACGCATTAAATGTATATAACTTATTTCTGAATTTTAATATAGTTACCTCCTTTGGGCTATAAAGTAAAACCAGCTTTTTCTCAGTTGTACTGTATAACTTACGAGAAGTGTATATTGTGCAAATGTGTGTTGCAAATGTAACGTTACAAGGAAATTCCTGCTACATTTCCAACACACTGGTGTTAGTGGATATAGAAAGGTAGCAAAGTTTAAAATGCCTTCACAATTTAACTTGTCTGACAGAGAAATTTTGATAATGCAATAAGGGATTAAGAAAAATCAAATAGTTATAGATCTGAACTGGTATTTTCTAGTGAAGGTTTTTTTTGCTGTTTAACACTTACTGGTCAATTATTAGTGCTCTCTCTTATTGGAAGAAAAAAGAAGACCATCAAAAATTAAATTCTACCTCTGTGTCAAGAAATCCAGTTGTATTCAGTGGTCTTTTTTCTTCCAGCACTACTGTAGCAGAATTTATAGCCCAATCTTTTACTAAATCTTTCTGCTTCTCGTTGATAACAGGCCTATTATAATCCTGGCTGTCATCCACTCCAAATACCTGAAAACGAAACAAACCATTATACACATTAACCCAGTAACCATCCTAATATTCAATGTTCAATGTTAATGGATGGATGGTGGCATGCTGGCATAGTGAGTTTAAGTAATTTTTGTTGTATTATGCTTATCTGTCATCTTGGTCAATCTACAAGTTAAATACAAGAAATAGCTACACCAATTATAAAGAAAGAGCAGAAGTTTATGTCAACGTCATCAAGATTTATGGAATTGCTAGTTGCAATGGTCAGATATGAAAAAAATGACACACTGATGAAGGAACAAAAAACACAACCAAAATCATTATCAAAACAATTTTAAAGTCCATTTCCCAACTAAGAAAAAAACCCAACAGAACTGAAAGCATATTTTCAGATTTTTGCCATTATGTAGTGAAAACAAGAAATATGTATGCTTACATTTGCTACTAATATACTCACTCAATTATTTCTTTAATTAAAACAAAATTTCCATTTTTTCTTTGACAGGGAGTTAGCAGATTTTAGAACTCCACCGGGTCTCAAAACCCATGTAGACTAATCTCATTCAAGATATGGCTTCCGTTGGTTCTTAAACTACACTGTTTCCTACTGATGCTTATATTGATCCCTTCCATTTGTGACAGAATACTTTTTCCATTACATTTACAACCATTGCTCACATAGAAAAATACTAGAAAAATGTGTTTCAACTACTACAAGGCAATTTAGTAATATGCAGTTTAGTAGGAGAGCCAGTATATCATCTATCAAATTTATGAAAGTCATAAATATTAAGGAATATAAATTCTTTCAGAATAGACATATACTTCAGAGATGTTTTAGGGAGTCATTTGTTATCTTGGAAACATGCCATTTGTAAAATTCTGCCTGAAAATGATAAATGCACTATTTTTACTATTAAGGACTTTAACATTAAAGAATTACAGAATTGCAGAATTACAGTGGAAAAGACATACAGACATTAAAATTGGCTGCTGAAAAGATTAGCTATAATGCCAAAAATTGCTTTGCCTTAGGGGAAGCCAAAAAACCCCCCAAATAAACAAACAAAAAAATGACCTGCAGAGATGTTACGCTCTTGCAAAAGTATGGCTAGTGCTAAAGAGAAAAGATAGGTGGTTTTTTTTTTTAAGCTAGACTTCTCACTTACTAAAATCTTGAACGAAGTTAGTGTATTTAAAAGGATTCACCACTAGATGGCCACAACCCATAGTGTTTTTAATGTATGAAAAGTAGGTGAAAGGAAAAAAAAAAAAAAAAAAAAGCACTCAGTCATTCAACTCCTGCCGTTTGTGGAGTTACTCTTCTAAAGGTCCAGAAAGACGTTACTATAGTATCCATACACTTATAACTGAGGAGGCTTTTCAGTGTGATTGCATTCTGCTCTAGTGCAAAAAGCCTGCTTTCTGCGATTCTAAAGTCATGAAATGCTCCCCAAATCTTGAATAAATATATATTAATCACTTCTAAATATTCTCATGCACAAGTTGCTTAAGAGTATTTTTAAAAAAATATTTCCTAAAAAAAGAGTATGGTACAACATATGACTTTTCTTTACTGATATATTCCTGATTTGTATCTTCAAAGATTGCTACCACTGTACAAACCGGTTATCATGCGCTGCCTCCTTTCTTGAATATACTGTTCTTCTGCAGCCACTTTTTTCTTGGTTTAATATAGTTCCACAATTTTAAATATTCTTTTAAATTAAAAGAAATCGTGCTTGTATTGCATAAACATCTGAAGAAAAATATTAATCAAAACCTCAATATTTAAGCAAGACTACAGGAGTAAATTGCTGCCTGTAAATTGCTTAACAACATTTGGCAGCACATTTATTTACTGTGTCAATAAATTTCTTTACTTGTAATCACAAACACCACCATGTAACACTTTTTTCAGTGTTACCTCTTCTAAGCTTGAAGCTCTTTGCAAATCTTGTTATTCTTATTCCATTACCAAAGTTACTGTGCAGCCACATTTGAGTGTTTAATCCGTTTTTTTTAATGTAAAAGATAATATGGGTAGCTGTAAGATCCACAGAACAGATTTATCTTCTAACGCAACTCCTAATGCTTCTTCTGCATAAATAGTGCGGATATAACAGGCCATAATAGATAAGCAGAATATTCGGGGACACTATTATTTGGAAAGAAAGGCAAAGCATCTTCTCAAATAAATTATTATTTTTGCACATTCATTCTACATCCATGAGTACTTTTATGTACATGCACCTCCCCCCATCATAGTTGCACTGCTACACCACTAGCTCAAAGCTCCTCTTCAGAAAAGATGTTATATATATAAAATCCTTCTGAAAACAGGGGCATTACTAGATAACTAAGACTTTAAACATGAACAGAAAACTCTGCAAAAGGTAAAAAAACCTCATGTTTAAATTTGAGAAAATTTAGAATCTCTCTTATACGCCTGTCAAATATCTGCAGGAAATGTATACTACCAGAATTCAAGATTAATCAATCTACTTACACAGTTCACCAAATAATGAGAACATACCCTAGGCAGAAACAGCCATGGAACAACCTGAAACTGTGCTTGAAACTGTGTCTCTACCATTCAGAAAAACAGCTATTTGTATTTTGTGGGTTGTTGTGATAAAGTATGTTTGCAAACAGTGGGGTGTTGTGATTGAAGTTTAAATAGACAAAGACCTCTACCTTCCTTCAATATTTCCATTCTTCAAATATTTCCAGGATTTCAAAATCATTTGAGGGAAGTCTACGAGAAAACTTAACCAAACAACAAAAAAAAATCTTGATGAAATGGTAATGACAGCTATTGTTGCATCTCTTATCCATTAATACAAAAAGACTTATTTATACAAAAAGACAAAAAGTTCTTTTCTGTAAAGCTTGTATTTGTCAGAAGAAACACCTGCAACTTTAAACAGAACCAGCTACTATCTAGATTTTGATTAGCTCTGTCTTTGAGAAGAGAAAGATGCAGCCAGGTTAACAGATACAGGTTTGGACAAGGACTGAGTTGTTTGAAAAATGAGAAAAATGCCTTATTTTGTTTTAGTTTTGATAAAGGAGGTAAAGAGAGTCTAAGTATTCATTTATGACTTACAGAACTTTACTAACCATCTCAAATCACAGGTATCCAGCACACAGCTGGGTCAATGTTTAAAAAAAAAAAAAAGGTGAGGTTTGATTTGCTTTTTATTTTTAAACTGAGACAGTTGTACCTACTGTGGAGAAAAAAATTCCTAAAAATAATCTTGTTATTAAATGTTCACAGCTTTTTTAAACAGATGTCAATTCAAAACAAAAGTTCATAGAAATTCACTCAGAAAGATATCAGAGAAAGCTATATACAAGCAGTCAGCCTTTCCTAAGCAATCATTCTCCTGAAAAGTTGTTCACATATTTTCTGTACTGTTCTGTCCTATTAGTTTTATGAAATGATATTTTAGCAGAAAAACTAGATGCTTTCATCCTGAATGCTTGAAGTTCGATCAAGTTACAAAACACATAAAACAGGATAATAATTTTCACATAATCCCCTCACTCTGATTGCAGGGGAAAGTCTAGACACCTAAAGGGCAAGTCAACCACCTTCACCATCAGAGTTGCATGGAGTCCCTGCAGTCTTTACAGCACAGCTGTAATTAGGGTGGAACTGTCAGAAACATTGCACAAACTGTAGTGGTGGTGGTAGTGGGGGTTATAAATAACTACTAAGCACGAAGCAGAGAGTCAGGATGCTTAGAAGGATAGGGCAACAACAACAACAAACCCTGCTGCACAAATTCAAACCCCATTTATGAAAGGTGGTAAACAAAATGTTTAACCTCCAGTAAAACTGACCTCCTGAGAGAATGGGTTAACAGGTGACAGACAGACTGTGCCCAGTTTTGGGCCCCCAGTACAAGAAAGACATGGATGAACAGGAGGGAACTCAGCAGAGAGCTGCCAAGGTGGTCGGGGCCAGAGCACTTGCCCTGTGAGGAGAGGCTGGGGGAGCTGGGCTCCATCAGCCCGGAGAAGGGAGGAGTCCTAACAGCAGCCTGCCCATCCCTAGGAGGAGGTCATCAAGACAGAGCCAGGCTCCTCAGAGCACTGCATGGCAGGAGGACAAGAGACAACGGGCATAAGTTGAAGCAAGAGAGATTTGGATGAGGTATAAGGAAAAGCTTTTTCAGCCAGAGGACAGCCAGACAGTGCGAACAGGCTGCCCCGGGAGGTTGTGCAGTCACCTCCTTGGAGGGTTTCAAGACTCGATGTGATAAAACCCTGAGCACCCTGGTCTGACCCCAGGGCTGACCCTACTTTGAGCAGGGGGTTGGACTAGAGATGTCCTGAGGTCCCTGTCAGCCTGCATGATCCTGTGATCCTATGATAATTTAGCAGCTTAGCTCAAAGAGTAAGTCAGTCTTAAGAAAGCCTGGAGTGAACTCCAGTACTCTCCCAAACTCTCAACACTATGGCTGGCACGTAATGAAGTCTCCCAAATCAGCAGGGAAAAAGCGAGTTCCCAAAACATGCTTTTAAACTTCAAAGCAATGAATGGCCCCCCATGGTCCCCCTGCAATACTCCACTCACGTTCTGTGGTTGCACCAGTAAAACACGGGGACAAACAGCAGGCTAAAAATACAGCAAGTCCCAAACAAGTCTGTTGAGCAGTATGTTTGCTGGAATACCACCTCAGCCTCACAAGCAGAGAGGCAAAGTACAAACTGACTGCTGGCCAAAGAATTGTAGTATCTTGATGTAGATTTATTAAAAAATTGTATCACTTTATCTCAGCAACACTGCTTCAATTATCCTGAGAATATAACTTTATATAAAGCCAGTCATTCAATTTTATTTTTTAAATTCTTTATCCCATAACGAACACAAGGTAACAAAATCTATGTGACACAACCCAAGCAAGACACAATCCTTGCAAGAAGTATTGGCATATTTTAGGGGACAACCCGAGTTACAGCACTGACTCTGAGCACATGCCTTGCCCTCTTCTGCACAGCCAAATTTTGTTAAAAGGAGAGTAATCTCTTCTGACCGGCAGTACACATTTTCCCCATGAAAACAGCCCATGACTCAGAGTGCACCTGCTTGTCACAATAGTCTAAATATATAGCTTTAACACAAGCTATCTTTAGCGACTGAGAATGGGTCGCTCTTCCCCCCCACCCCCACTTCTATACAAGAATTAATATTTTTTATACCACAGATGAACTATGCTAGAGGTCAGTATAACTATTTAGGATGATTGAACAGAAGCAATGATTCTTTAAAACCACAGAAGCCATTTTCCTTTGTTGATATATATGTGAGACCATCTACGAATTAAAATAAAAACTGGCCAGAAAAATTAATGGCAACAAGAACCTTTTTCCCCCCCGAGTCTAAAGGAAGGAAAAAGGATAGCTAAGCATCTGTTTTCCTAACGTGCTTTTATCTACTTTTACTTTTAAATAAGTTCAAGTAAAGCAGAAAAAAAAAATCTTCTCAGTCTGTATTTTCCATTTACATGCATTTCAGTGTTCCCAAAGTCACTACTTCATACTTGCTTTTATTTAATTTCAGGATATTAATTTTGCATTATTTCAAAATTCATGATGCTCACACTGCAGTTCTACAGTAAGTCCTCAGTACTCCATGTCCACAGATTACACAAAATTAGTTTTAGCTCATCATCCAAACTATTAATGAAGATACTGATATTGACAAAAAAAAATCTGATATGAGACTCTGCTAAATATGTTCACTCAATTTTATAGCAAATTATGTATATTAGAATGGGGATCCTACTTTTCTTCATTCCTAAGTGCACTTACACAAAGTAGGAGCAGAAATTTTATTGAGAATACAAATCTGTAGAGCATTCTACCTAGTTTCAAAATCTTTGAGTTTCTGAAATTTCCCCCATAGGTTCACCACTGTACTCCTAACAAAAAGGATATGCAGTAATTAATAAGAATATCAATCAGATTAATGGAAAAAGAACAGATAAATAATAAGAATAATAGTTACAATTCAGAGAGCTATAACTAGGATTCTATCCATTAATGAAGGTATTTGTAAACTAAAAGTGCTTGAATAATTCTCCATATACTCCTCCTGCTCCTATCAACAGTTACAGCCAGGTTTTGAAGAGGCATTTGAAAAAGACAATTTAAATACTGTGAGTTTCAGTGTGGGCAATTTGTATACAAAGAGCAAAACGAAACCCAAAACTAAAAAGTGTACAGAAGGAAGTTCAAATATGAACAGTTAAATGGGTAAACTAAATCAAAGCAGATCACAGATAAGGGACAACAAGCTGTAGTGCACATTGCATTAAAGATAAGACCACTGCAAAAGAAAACACAGAGCGAGTGGCCCAATTTGAAATATGGTATTTACAATTGTAAAGTGATGGGAATGTAAATTAAATAGCAATTACATTTCATAACTTTTTAGGGGAAAGGAGAAAGATGAGTATATTTGATTGCCAGGGAAGTAAAATAAAAGCAGATTTCAGAAACTGAGCTGTGAATTGATGCAGTCGAACCAGTAGGAAAAAAAGTGAATTTTGGAAAGATATACACTGGATTTGAACACAGCTTGGATGTGCTAAGCAAGGAGAAGAAAGAGTAAACATGCCAAACTCAGAGGATGCTTGACTGACAGGAAGAGAGAATTCCAAAGAGCTGGGAAACGGAATAGGTTTCAGACCCATAACATAGATCATCTTGGCAATGCTAAGTTTAATGTTCAGACTGAACTTCTGGTACTTAGCTAAAGAGGGTAGTCAAGAAATCCATAATATACAACAGATTGGTTGTTAGAAGTCAAAATTACTGATCAAACAGAAAAAAAGGACAAAAGAAAAATATTTGCTTTCTCCTTTAAAAGTATGATGAGCCAACTCCTATGTTGTCCTAGGAGTACAACTCCTATGTTCTCTTCGTGTTTAGCTACTGCATGAACTGTGTTTAACCCAGTTGCTTCTGAGAACTCTGATTTTAATGGTTTGTGTTTGTTCTTGGCAGTTATCCTAGCCTGCCCATGTGAACAGACTGTGTTCTGTGCAGGACATATCTCATGAATAGCCATGGATTTTCACAGAAGTTGTTTAAGGCATTTTAACTGTATATTCAAGATGCAGACTCAGATGCAAGACACTCTAGTAGAATATAAAGGATGACACATAAGCGAATGAAGATGATCAATATGCCAAGCCTAATAACTTCCTCTTACCATAAGCCAGTTTCATATTTATGTGCATGCATAATATGTACCAGTTTGCTACAATGAAGTACTCATTTTCTTTAGAAATTCAAAATTCAAAAGAAAACAATATGTTTAGAGTCTGTAAGACTTCTTTACAAAAAAAAAAAAAAAAAAAAAAAAAAAAAATCAAAAATCAAGCTTGATAAACACCCCCTGCATTCTTGCCAGAATTTATTTCCTCAGATTATTTG
Organism: Apteryx mantelli; assembly: GCF_036417845.1. Taxonomy (NCBI): domain Eukaryota; kingdom Metazoa; phylum Chordata; class Aves; order Apterygiformes; family Apterygidae; genus Apteryx; species Apteryx mantelli. The sequence goes on along the minus strand of NC_089980.1, from coordinate 50,289,213 downwards.
CTGGGCTTCAATGGTTCTACTGACTTTTCAACATCATATTCATAAAATATGGTCAGTTTACAACCATGACACTGTGGAGTTAAAATGCATTCTTTCTGGAAGAAATCACTGGAGCAATGGCAAAACCCACAGGGTGTGGAAAAGACAGGAGAGCTGAAAGCCATTTGCTGAAGACAGATATATCTATTTCAGTTCCTTAAACAGTCATTTAGACATTTAGAGATTGTCTATCCTCACTAACTCCCAGTCCTTTGATTTTTTTCAGGCAGTTTGTCATTTATAATACTGCAAAAATTTGCCAAAAGGAGTTCCACTTACAAGATACTATCATGCGCAAGTTAAGTACTGCAATGCAAAACATTTTCCCCCCACTTGTGCTGTAAAAATACGTGCTTCGATGATCACAGTTTTAACCAAAGACTTTATAAGATGCGTTCTATAATGAATCTTACAGATCTTTTAAAAATGCTTTGATTGGGTATATACCTCAATGTTTTAAAATAAAATCCCTGACACAAATTGTGTAACATATTTACAAACAAATGACAGAAAACATCTTAGTCTATGCTACCACAAAACAAGATTGATATATTACAAATATAAAAGTATAACAAAATATCTACTTATGATTTTGTCACTCCTACTTTCAAAATATTTAACTTAACATTCATTTTAAATTTCTCAGTCCACAGTTGTTCTTAGTGGTTATTTTATGCTTAAAACTATGTTTGCCTGTATCTGCAAGATTACTGATACAGCTTTAAGGTTTGCAACCAGATATGTTAATTAAGTCTATGAACACTTCTAAAAAACTTTCATAAGAATGCAGCCAAAAATCAAGCTATTTAAAATAAACTTTTATACTGAGAAGTGACTATAGAAGATGACACATAGGGCTATTTGTCTACCACTGACCTCCAAAGTCATCTAGCACATAAAAACGATTTGGTATTAAACAGTTTGTTTCTTTCTTGCAACACAAAAACAATAAAGTCCCTCAGTAAGAAGTTCCAGCTCGGCAAGGAGAAACACATAGCAGTTCTTGAAGAATACAACATTAGCCAGCAACATAAAATGGTATGAACAGACATACCCAGGGAACAAAAATGAGTAAGAAGATTCCATTTTATTATAATCACTTTTCAGAGTAGGCTCCCAATTATACACTCATTCAAAACAAACAAACAAACAAAAAAACCCCACCATCCCCCTCAAAAAAACGAAAAACAAACAAATAACAACCCCCCACCCAACCTACCACCCAAACAAACTGAAATACAAGTATCACGGCAAACAAAGATGTAGAAAATGAAAGTGGAAAACCTGGCATCGACACAAACAACAGCACAGCTCCTCACCCCCCATTGTTACAGTTATTCCAAATTTTTAAAGAGGGGGAAAAAAAAAAATCTCTCTCAAGACTGTGGAAATATACAATGTTTAATGTACCCTATATGCATGGTAAAAAATAAAGTATTTTTAAGAATGATGATAGCATGTACATTAAAATAAGGTCATTACTATTATTGCCTGTCTGCCTTCATAAACTAGGCCTTTAAAACAGCATCTTTTTCTATTTGAAAATAAATAAGTTGGAACATGATCTAAAATATGAATCTTGCATTGAAAACACAATCCTATTAAACAGTCACAACAGAATGCCTTTTCTAGATGGCAGGGGGTGGATTGAGATTTGTTTGATTTTGGTACTCTTCACAAAACGTTTTACTTCGACTGGCTGGGAAGTGGTATGGTTGAATTTTATTAGATCTACTTTGCTGATGAAAAAAATAAATTACTTATCAGGAATCTTGAATATAATGTAACAGTTGAAAGAAATAATTTGGGGGGACAAATAAAATTTTATCTAAAGCCCAATGTTTTCATACATACATAAGTTGCTATAATACTCCACATTAGCTACTTTAGCTAGGTGGATGAGAACTGAATCACATGTATAGCCTGTGCTCTGTTCCTTCCCTTCCCACACATACATGGACAGAGTTTAACTCTGCTATAGTAAGTCCTACAAAGTATTTCCATTCAGAAATATCCTGAAACAGAATTGGCTTAAGCTAAAAGCAGAGAAGAATAACCCAAAACAACCAAAACCAAACCAAACTAAAAACAAAACAAGAAAACCCACAGGGGGAATTAAGAAAGTAAGTGCTTGCAAAAAATCCATGAGTCGCTCTTTACTTATTGCAATGGCCTCATGAACATATTTAATATTCAGAACACATTCAGATTTATTTTTGCATTCATTTATTAAAATTCATCACTGGCAGTATTTTGCCTTATTACGAGCATGAAATTCATTGCTCTGATAATTTGCAGTCATCTTATATCAACAAAAAAGGGAGATGAACTGTAGAAATATTATTTTGAATTCTTCCACCACTGACGGACTTACCTTTTCTGAGACGGAGGAAGATTTTTTAACCTGATATGTTTGATGAGAACAACTCCCTTCCACTGGAACAAATTTGATTATTTAAAAAATGTAAAACAGATAGAAAATTTATCATGCAGTGCAAAAAAGAGAGCAATTGCTAAGTGTTAACAGAAGAAAGCTTTGAACCTACCCAAAAGGCAGAACTGCTGGATGTAAAGGAAAAACAAATCCTACCATTATGCCCCACTTACTGATACATTTTGTGTTAGAGTAACATTGAAAACATGTTCTAAACCAAATCAAGATCCCGCATTTGTTTTATTTAGCACTCAGCTGTTAACCGCATCACTGAGAGCATTGTTCTGTTAGAAAGAGACCTGACTTTTTGAAGCTATTTAAGTAGAGAATATTATTTCCTTGTATGTTCAAGGTGGTCCTTGCAGCACATAGGTGCAGCGCCTCTCCTTTACACTGATGAGGTTGCCTTCACATCTCTCTACAGAAAAAAAACTCTGCTGTGCAACTGGTGCTTCTGTATGCCATTGAGTGGCACGCGTTCTTTAGGCTCTAGCTGGATATAGAAAGCAATTTTAAAAACAGCTCTACAAGTATAGAAAGAAAGCCAGCATCTGACACTCAGTCATAACTTTCTTCCACATATTTAATACATTTATTTTCTAAACCTGCTTGCCTAGTTATCAATTCATATTTCTCTATGAATTTAAGTGACATTTGAACACCTGGATGTAGAAATATCATTGGCTAATGAAGGGACTTTTAGGAAGCAAGTTTAACTGCTATTTTCCAAGTGTTCTCTGTTTACAAAGAGCATTAAGACACAACCATACAGTATTTATACTGGCGAGAGCAAGTGAAAAGAATGCAAGAGTTTGCGAGGGGTATTACTGATCTTGCTTAGAATTTATATTTTGTAAAATAAAGGTGACAGAGGACTATCTGGTAAACCTGTGAATGAATAATAATGCAAATAATCTAATTACAGAAGAGGTTAACTTACAACTCACTTCCATACCAGTAATACTGGCAGCATTCACTCAGTGTCAAGACATCAAAAAGACCACAGAATTTCATAGAAATAGTAATAATGTCAAGTTATTCAAAAATAAAATGAGTCAGAAGTCATAGTCAGATGCTATTCAGAGAAAATTTCAATAATACAAGATAGATTTTGTGTGCATGGGTGCGTGCTATTTGTGAAAAGCGTAGCTGAATTCTGTGCAAGCACAAGAACATTTTTAAGATAGAACTGACAAGTTGAGCAACTAAAGAGAGAAGACAGTTACAACGTGTAACAGCTGAAGACTGCGACTATTTGCAAATTGTAACCATCCTTCCACTACCTATACAATTCAAATATTGACAAATTTCATGGAGGACAGGGCATGAAACAGAAGTGTGGGGAATAAAAGCACATAGGCTGACCCCAGCTTCCTCCCCCAGCCCCTTTCACTGCCTCAGGGTGGAGAGCTAGGGCATAATTCTTACCTGTTTTGCAAAAGCGTTTCTCTTGTCAGTTGTGCTATTCCCCTTCCTCATTCTTCATCCTCCCTGTAGCTAAGGAGTTATATTTAAGCTGCTGTGCATTGTCTATTTTAGTGATGAGACAGGAATGTCCTCTCTGGTTCAATCAGGCACGAGATACGTACATGGTCTTTTGCCTTCTTTCACTGTCACAGTGAAATCAGCACAGTCCAATTGAAGGCAATAAAATTCCCAAGTTAAAAACTAAAGACAGTAAACTGTTCTTCCTAACCTGCAACGGGGATCCACTGTAGACAAAGGCTAATAGATCTACTTTTGGAGATGCACAACAGCCCCTTAGTGCAATTATACCTTTGTGCCAATAGGCAGAAGGAAACCTCAAGCCTTCACTAACCAAATAACTTTCCCCTTTGTCATATCTCAATCACATATATATGCATACCAATTCATAAGTGTAGCACAAGATAGACTTAATCACACTCTGCAGAAATAATTTATTCTCACTGGTTTGGTTACATGTTGCAAGTCAAGTACCTCCTTCTTGGGGGGAAGCTTCATGACTATTTTTTTTTCCAATAAAAAGAAATTTTAGCTTGGTCCTAAAAATTAGGTAAGTATTTCCTGGACACTGGAATAATGGAAAACTGTATTTGAATTTCAAAACTTCATATATGACTGAAGTATTTGTGACAGTAAGTAACTTTACAGGTCCCTCAAGCAATCTGCCCCTTAAATTCCTTAAGCCACCTAAGCATAGTTAGGAGAGATTAAAGATTCACCTTCAAAATTTGTCCAACTATGGAAGCACTTTTGACATGCAAGAAGCACAACCAACCTGCACGTTCTTTCAAAAACTTTTTGTAACTAAAGTATTTGGCATCAGTCAGCATCTTACAGAAGTTCTCTGCAAAGAACACATATAGCCATAACAGCTCTTTTCAAAATCCAGGCCCATGGAATGATTTTTCTGAACTTCATTTTATCACTTAAAATCTTTACTCACATGTGCACATTTTCCCATAAAAAGCTAGAAATAAAGCATAAATAGATATAGGTCTAAGAATTTATGCATTCTTCTCTTAGAAAAAGATCTGCATTGACACCTCATTATGAGAATGAAGAACATAAAGCCCTCAACATTTTGAGGGAAGTAGAAACACAGAAGTGTAACAGAGTTTTCTCCAGTGTTTTAGTTGAACCTAAAGCATATTAATTCCTTTAGTTAGATGAGGTTGACTTGTAAAGAAATGTTGAAGTTTGACTCCATAAAGAGAAATCAGTAATTTCTAATTACAGTAAGATAAAACAAGACAAAATAGAACATTATATCATCTTATGCTGTCTCTGATGTTAAATGCAAATTGAAATAAAGGTAGATTTTTCATGCCTTAGTGAGATTCTGAGGGGAGGGAATCAAGACATTCAACTCAATTTCACACATACATATAGCAGGCTGCTCACATAAATAGATGCAGTGAACACTAGCTACTGTTCTCAATATCATCCATTTTCTTTCTACAGTAGTTTTTCATACATGACTTTAGTTTTTGATATTTGGCCTGGAAATAGTTCTCTCTCTCTCTCCCTTTCTCTCTCTCCCTCTCTCTTTCTGTGTGTGTGTGTGTGTGTGTGTGTATGCGCATCTTTTTATAGACAAAACTCTGAAGTCTTTATGGAAGATTTTAAATTACAGTCAATCCAAGTGAATAACTCACATGAGTGAAACACGCACTGTCTTTTGAGGACTCCGGGCATATACAATTCTTGCATCTTTATTTTTTTATGTTTAAAAATGAAAACTTTCTGCTTACCATTTCTATGTCCTAAAATCAAATTCTGAATTTTAAATTTTGCAAATTTCTAAATAATTTAACAAATCTCTCTTTTCCTACTCATTTCAGTCTCTGTGATCATTTACATAGGTTGCTTTTATTCCAATGACCTTGCCTGACAGATCTTGATATATGCCTGAATTTCACTTTCATTGGCTCAGCAAGTTTTCTAGGTGCCAAAATTTGTGCAAAGCACAAGCCTGAATTTTTCTGAACCTTCCATTTTGGCTAAGTGACAGTCCATTCACTCTGAGACAGTCATCATTGCAGATAAATGATTACACCTATCTCTTATAGAAAAGTATTTCCTGGAAGTACTCTCTTTTCTCTGTTACTTAGAAGGTGTCTTCCTCCTGATTACTTTTTTTTTAATCTTTCTCATATTTTCTTTTCAAAAGCCAGGCTTTAAGATGTTCCAGGAATAAATAAATAAATAAATAAATGCCTTTTCTTATCTTACTCTACTACTGTAGAGGCAATACCTTCTTAGACACTGAAATAGTAGTGGAGCAGGAGATGGATCCTTAGCAATCTATATGAAATCAAGATGTTGGATTAACAATAACAGCATCCTTCTCTGATTTTTAAAGTGTTTCTTAAGAGAATCTATTTTTCTTGCATCCATTTCCTTGAATCTTTAGAAAAAGGCTACATGAAGCAAAAACAGTACTTTGAAAGGCAACAACATAGCTCAACATGAGGATTTTTCCCCTTTAATTATATATAAATATAGATTGTTTTTTGATTCTTCTGAGAATTTGAACCTCGATTTCCTGAACACCTCTCTTGGATCCTTAACTCAAAGAAGCATCATTAATCCCTACTTGATCTTTGACAAGTTAATGCCACACCTGCATTTGTGGTTTGCTCTTTTCCAGCAGAGACAAGAGTAGACTCTTAGCCTATGGGAGGGGTCCCAAGTGAATGAATCACACTGAAAGCAATCTTTGGGTATTTTGTTCGTTCTTTTTTCCAGTAAAAGAAGAAAGCCCTAGAACACAGAAACGTTTTATTCTGTAGGAAATTCTTCAGGTAAGCTAGGCATGGATTTTAGCATCATTCTAATGTAAATCGTTACAGATATATTGTTTGTGTTATCTGTGCAAATGTTGAAGGAATCTTTTGACTCAACAGCCACTCTTGAATGAAAATCAATTCAGTAGGCATCACAACTGCCCAGAAAAAAAGGCTGACTTGCCAAAGAGAGGTTATGCTAGAATTATTCATTAAATGTATACCAATACTCAAGAGAGTAGCACAGCACTTGAGACCTTAGTGGTTCAGTCCAAGAGGCATCCAGAGAGGGAAACTTGTAGATAAATTGCCAATAAAACAGCACAGACTCCTTAAAAGGTCTTATTTTCTGCAGATACTGAGATAGTCTTTATTTGACAACTACCATAAAGACAATCCCAGATGATTGCCATTTATCAGAAGTCTTAAATCTGGATTTTATCACAACTGCTCAGTATCTAAGTCCCTTTAATTTGCCCTTTCTAAGGAGTCAATAGGCTGACAACACTCCTTGTCTTATTCTTCATTTATCCACCTTTGGCAAACTGAAAAAACCCAGAGCATTAGAAAATTAAAGTGGGAGAGGTGCAAAGCTGAGCTGAGCTGGAGCAAGAAATTTTGGCTTCCATTTGATTTTGATTTTCTTCACTGTTTTTCTGCACTTCAAAAATAGTATTATACTTCTTTCATATTAACAAATCAAATAAGAATTATGCAGCAAGACTTACAAAAATTAAGTATCTTTGTACTGTGTTCAAATATACTGTTCATAATACTTCAGTACAGATGCTACATGAAAAAATATAGGAGAGCTCAAAGAATAAACATTCCTCCTTTACTTCCTAGTAAATCTTTAATTTCTAGTAGTAACACCTCTTAATGTTGCAGTAAGGGATATTTTATGATTTGCAAAAGCTTTTTATACAACATTAAGTTTATGAAGACATACTTTACTACCATGCTTAACGCAAATCTTCTCTTCATGTTCCTAAATCTCTCCCATACCAGCAGAGATGTTTCAAGAAAAAACTGATTACAGATATCTTGAACAGATATTAAAGAACACAAATAATTTGAAAGCTTATTAAACATTAGACAATATTACGGTTCTTATAAAAGTACACAAACTGTCAATTTCCAAGTCTTTTTTTTCCCATAGTTTCCAAATAAATCAACCCTGTTGCACAACTATACTTAGCAAAACCAGGACCTATATATTTTCTGATACAATGTAATAAGGATCTTTAATTTTCACTTGCTACATTTTAGAATGTTTTTAGTTCTCAGAAGTTGTCTTAATACTGAATGAAAGTAGCCAAAAGTCTCCTTTTTAGGGTCCATAAAAAGAGAAACTGTCACATTCATGATTTTATGAAAGCCAATCCCTTTTACTTTTATCCCACCAATTGTTCCTTAAACAACTTTTATAAAATGGAACTATCTAATAAAATTTCCCATTTCCCCACTTACTGTATCAGCATTCCCCCACCCCCCCCCAAAAAAAGAAAAATCAAAAAATGAAGCTAGTTTGTCTTTCCAAAAAAAAAAAAAAAACAAAAAAACCCCCTTCTTCTACATTTAGCCAAAACCAATAGCTAAATATATTTGTTCATCTCTGAAAAAGCTAGAGACGCATAGAAACAATTCTTAGATAACTCTATAACAAGTAAATAATAAATTTTTTCTTAGGTAGGCCAGAAACATACCTAGAATTGGATGCCAGCATTCTACAACAATGGATTATTTAGGAAAACACAACAATAAATAAAATATAGATGCATGCATATATATACACACATACAACACTCTCCCTCTCTCTCTCTCTCTCTCTCTCTCTAAATATACACACATATACATACATATATAAAGATCCTCCTCAAAAGTCAGTTAGGCAAAATGATTAAATGTAGCTTTTCCTTTAACTTCATGTTGAATCTCAAAAAAAGTTATCTGCAGTCTAGGTCATCGTAAGGCTCCTAAAGCTAATAAAGCGTATACCTATATTCAAACTATGAAAATGACATTTGCTATCAAGCATATTTGGAAAATGAAAATATTCTTAATTATACTCTTACTTTATAATGGATGCTGAAATTTAAGTTATTGCAGCTAAGAACTTTATGGAATATACTGGTATTGCAAGTACAGAAAACATTTGCAATCTATTTCTACATGTTAATTGTGAAAGAACTAATTTGCATTCTGAAAACTATGCAGACAATAGGATGTTAAGAACAGGTAAGTATTTTCACAGGAATGTAATAAATTTAAATTTAATAACTTTTATAAAAATACTAGTTAATTTAATTTTGTTGCCTAATATTCTTATAGTACTTAACCATTTGAAAATGCATTAAAACTACCAAGCTAAAAGAATAGCAGTATCAGCAGGAATAATTTTTAGTCAAATGCATGCTGCTGTTTTTAGGATGTTCCATATATCATAATTAAAGACTGATTGGAAAACTTGTATTATTGCAGCAGCTTTAATAAATAGAATTGACACGGTGCACTGTTGCCCACACACCACATACCAATTTTAGTAACACTGTATGTTCTAGGTTTCTCACCTTGTCAATCATTTTACGGGCTTCCATTTCTTCAGAATTGGGGTTTTCCAACTCAATAGTGTAAGTACCTTTGTCACTCTGGTCATCCTCATTGTCCTTTTCAGTAGCAGCAGAAATACGTTGACTTTTCAACTTTTTGTCCATCTCCTGGTTCTGATTAGGCCTATGGCCAAGGCTTCCCGAACTCCTTAACAATGCCGCTTGTAGGACAGGCAATGCAGCAGATTGCTCTTCTGATTTTTGTTTCAACAGTTTTGAATGAACACCATGTACTGCTCTGTGATGTGCTGAGCTAGCCTGCACAGATGAAGGAACTGCTTTCTCTGCTGATGTTGGCTTCACTCGTTCAGACCGTGCATGAGGTGTGGGAGAAGGAGTTTCTGGGCAGAGAGCTCCTACATTCTGAGAAAAAGAGTGCGAACGTCTCTTTCGAGGATGGTCTTCATCAAAAAACTCAATCATAAAAGCAGTCTGATTCACACCAGTTTGCTCTTGTTGCTTTTCTGTGGAATGAACTTTCTGGTGTGACTTTTTCAGCTCTGCATGATGGTGCCTTAAGTGCTCTTCAAGTGCTGCCCGCTTACTATAATGCCGGTGTGCACCAGCATTTTCTGAATCACTTTGTGTACCATCATCGTGTTTATTCCCTACAAAAAAGCAAAAGGATTTAAACAACTATGAAATCAAAGCAAAACAAAAACCCCAAACACTGAACACATACAAAAGAAACTGGCAAAGTAAAAAAGAAATTTCTAATTCATTTTCTGTTTAGAATCCAACAGCATTTGGTAACTGGTTCTGCAAACATTGTACAGCTACAGCTAAAGCTACCAGTCAAACAATGAAACCTTTTATAAGCTGATTAGTAACATTAGTGCATTTGAATTGCCTTCTCATCAAAATTCTAATCTACGAATACTTTATCAATGACGTACAGCTGGTAAGATACTGCCTTTTGTATTAAAGTTTGGAAATAACATTTTTCCCAATTATATTAATTTTGTTACACAGCCAGTTGATTACAAATGACTAATGAAACATTCTAGGCAAGGTTCAAACGAAATCCCCCGCCACTCTAATATATAACCCGTATATAACCTTTCCAGTTGCTAAAAATACCTTTTGAGGGCCACAGTTTATATTGTTGGATGGTCCCCACCAATTACAACAGCTTATCATAAGAAATGTCCACTTAAAATTGGAATTAATTGTTTATTACTCTTTCCAGGAAGTACAGTGAATTTTTCTACCATTCAGTCCTCTCAGCATCTGATGTACTACCATCAGGATCTAAAATGGTTATTACTTATTCATTACTACTACTACTTCGAGATCTATGGATATTGGTTATATATTTAATCAATCATATATACATACGTAAACATAGTCAGTAATGATGCCTTAAAATGTATGGATGGTTGAATACTCATACACAGTAAGTCACATTTACCATTGAGCAATCTCATGTACAATGAAATAGTTCACATGTTTTAAGTTTTAGGTCACTTCCTCCAGGGAAGGAACACTTTTGCCTTCTTTAAACTCTTTTGGATCAGGATTTATGTTTATATAGAACATACAAGTGATTTTTTTTCTTCTACAGAGAATAGCTTTTTAATGGCTTTTGCACTTACATAGAATAGGCAGCCACTCTTCATTCACAATAGGAATCATATGTTGGAAAGCCTTACTTAAGCAGGCTAGCAACACTGCATACGCAGCCAAAATTCTTACTACATTCCTGTCTGGGACAAAGATCTCCCTTTATTATCTATTTGTACAATGCCTAAGAAAATGATGCAATGGTTCATATACTTCCAAATAATAACAGTAAATGGCAACACCATTGTGAAAGCCATATAACATTATTTTAGCAGTGCGACTTCACTACAGGATATAGTAGGAAAAAGTGGAGGACAAAAACCCAAAATATTATCCACATTTTTTTTAAATCTAACTTTCAAAGCAGCTAGATACATACTGCACCTTTATGACTTGAAATAGTACAACATAAGAGAGAGAATACAAACAGATAACAGAAGATTACAAAATGCAGATAATTTGTCATGGCCAAATGCAACATATAACTTACACCTCTCTCAGCTGAATATTTATCATACTTTCATGAGTTTCTACTACAAGTAGAAGGCTAAAGCCTTGTAAACAGAGTCCTTCCTATTTATCAAAGTGGCATGGATAGTATTTAAAAAAATTTCATGAATATGATACAATATCATGAAGACCAAAGAAAGCTCTGTGATATTCTCTAGAAGAAGTATTACACTACTGTCTGAATGTTAGCACATTGGTGCTAGCATGTGTTTTCAAAATATTATTTTTTACATTAATTTGAAAGAGCTAGCCTTAAAAAGCAGACTTTTGATCAGTACAACAAAACATATTTCTTCCAATCCCAGTTAGCTTAAGAGATAGATATGGTACTCTTGGGGGGGGGGGGGAAATCAAGAAACTGAGAATTGCAGAGTTAACCTGCCAAAATTAAAAACAGAAAATAACAGGCACTTAAATTTCTTCAGAAGTTTTCATTTTTAAAGTTTGAATGTCACTAGGATTTTCATCTGCAAACCAAAACATTTTTCTTTATTCTGCTAAGTGGAATCCAAAAGAAAGTACACATTTCACAGTTAACATTTGATTTCATTTTATTTGAAATGTCATTGTCTGCAGTAAATGAACATGTATAATCAACTGGAACTTCAGCAGTATTCTTACAAATAAAATATTCTGCCAATTTAGTATAAAAATTGAGCTTCTTGGTCTATTTCAGATTCATGACTCAAGCTTGACTCCATCGTACATGATCAATTTAAGAAGAATAACTATACGATGCATACCTTGGCATTAATGATTTCCTCAGACCTCATCAATATTCACAGAACGTATGCTATCAGAAGAGTTGCTAAAGGCATAATTTGAACTTCAGAGCTTTGATTCTCAAAAGCAATTCAGCTTTTTAAAGTAACACACAGAAAAAAGTGAAATATATAAAATGTAGGTCAGGTTTGGGTTTTTTCTTTCTCCCTGATTTCAACTGCCTCATGATTTAGGACATCTCCAATTAGTATACTTACTGTAAGATGATTTAGGATTTGGCTTTTTACCCTCTTTTTAAAGACTTAATTGTGCAATAAGACTTCCCAGTGCAGATCCCTGTGCAAATGTGGAGTATCCATAATTTCAGCTGAACTCCGCAAGGGCTCAGGGATCCACTGGATGGTGGTGAAGGGCTGTTGCCTTCAGAAATAAGCATAGCTGGAATTATTCACTTTACCTTTCAGTCTCTTCAAGTACACTGGAACATCACTCTTAATACTTTTGGAATCCTCCTCTGTTGGTTCCCATATCATTCTGGGAGGATTGTTCTGTGCTAGCCAATCTGCTACTTTGCTCTCTGCAGCCATCATCACAGTTTGAAGCCCAGGCAGGTCCTGGCCACCAGAGGAAGAAGGCTTCTTCGACTTGTGGCGCTGTTCAGATGTGAATTTTGTCACATGATCTTTGATTGTTACTTTTCCTGGAGTGTTGTCATCAAATTCAATGGTAAAAGAAGCATGCCCTGCACCTGCTGCATGGGAGCTTTGTGTGTCTTTTGTTGGAATTTCATGAATAGCGCTCTCTGCTATTTGTGAAGGTTGCTGGAATTCTTTTGTAGGGATTTCAAAATAACTTGGCTCCCTACAGAAAGGATAAAGTTCTTCACTTGCAGCTGCAGATTGCTCCTCAGCTTGCTTGGCATCTGTGCTGCATCCTATTAAGAAAAATAAAAAATAGATTTCACAATACTTGGGAACTTCAGGTTCCTCAAGAAATTTCTGAACTCCTGTAAAAGCCACTTGAATAATTTCTGGAATAAACAGCAAGATTGCAGAGATGACTGAGCAACATAGTTCTGGAACTACAATTCCAGAATTACATTTAAAAAAGCATTACTGAAAAGAGCACGAGCTTTGGCTGTAAGGACTGTGAAGTGGCAAAAAGCTCGCTTTGATTTTGTCAAAGAAAATTTGCATTCCAACAGATTTTTTGATGATGTAAAGAGCAGATGAGTTATTAAGCAACATAGAAAACAGGCAAAAAACACCAGAGAAAATAGTTGAAAGGATCATTATAGCAATTCCAATCTATCTGAAAAATGTCAAATCAAGGTGCCCCCAAATTAAGTGCTAGTGATCTGGCTCCACCTCCTACAGTGGATGGCTAGTATAATTTTGTTTGGTGAAATTCTTTGGAAAAACAATTCATACATTAATGCAAGAGAAACACCAATTCTGCCTGGAATATTGTAACACTGATAAGCATTGGAAAGTGTTTTGGAACACAAATACATTTTATGTTTCTACAAAAGGTAAAAGAATTAAGCTAAATCCTAATGTCTGCTCGTATTCCACTTGTTATCTTAATTTGTAAAAGCACTGAAAAAGCAGATTAGAGCAACAATAGCTGGAAACGTGCAGCATGTTACAAAATCATGCTCTGAACTGGGTAAAGACAGCAGGATGTGGAAAAAGCATGGGGTAGGAATTGCGAGTCCCACTGTTCAGCTTGAATGAATGTTAAAGCTTCTTGTGGTTGCTAGAAAAGCTATTGATATACCTTTAAGAAAACAAGCCTTCTGATTGCATTTCACAGAGTAGTAAACCAGCCATAATATCTGGTGTAAAGATGTGCTATAAGCAACAGATGCTCGAGATGTTAGCAGCAATAGCAAGTTACATTCCAAAAGAAGAATTCTGAATAGTTCCTACATACTTTATCATGAACTACATTAAGATGTTTAAGAACTCATTTTAGTTTGCCAAGTAAAGGAATAAAAATGCAATTAAGTTTGTGTGGCTAAAAATAGCCAAACTGTATCAGCTGAGATAGTCAACACTTGTGTATGAACTGATTATGCAATAAGGTAGCAATGGAAACAGATTTATACTACAGTCAGGAGTTTAATGGGTACAGGAGGAAGAATGCCGTAATATGCCTCTGCTATTCTTCACAAACATATGCTTTTTGTGAATATTTAGGAAAAGATTAAAAAGTTATGAAAATTTTGAAAAGGATAGTAATTTGATATGGATAAATATGAACTAGCTTGGGACTAATGTAATAGTCGAAAAAGTTAAAAAAATAGAAAAAAAGGAAAAAAATGTAATGGAGGGATGACAATTAGTACGCGTTCCTGATTGATCACCATAATTGGATACCAATGAGATAAAAATAACTCTTTGATAGGGATTGTTTTAATTTATTTTATCTAAATGTAGCTGTTGCAAACACAAAAGATGCTCAGAATTTCATCACTCTATATTTTTCTGCTGCATGCCAAGAATATCCAAGCTAACACTTTTAACTGAGACAAGTTCCTTCCACACCAGCCCTTGCATTGTCAGCTTCTAAACCAGCCTGTACTGAGGAACCTTCTGTATTTTGAGTATCTCATCTCCGCTGGGTGGTTTTTAGGCACTGCAATAGCAACTCACTACTCCATTCTCTGGGAAATTGAATGCCATTTTAGTTCCCGTCCTGAAAACACTTTTGACAGCAGGTAAGCATTAAAGAATGAATCCATTTTACTGCTGCAAAGTTCATTAAAATAGCTTCTATGTTTAGACACAAAATATACAGAAATAAATGAAAGTCACATGTTGCAGCTACTGTATTTCAGGTGAACTACCACATCATTCCCCCACTGTTTCACCCAGCTAACAAGCTAGCATGGACCAAGCTCTGCTAAGGTCAAATCTTTAGCCAAGATCCTTACAGTATGCAATGCTATTATTAAACAGGACACTAATTCACCAGGGACCAAGCTCATATGTACTTTATTTTTTTCCTATGGTTCTATTCAGATTCAAAGCTTCAAACCTATGATTTTATGTAACTCATAAAACTGGTAACTGGACATTGGGTTGAAGGCTCCCTCAAAAGATGATGGGTTAATACAGTACATGATGAGATTCCTGCAACAAATTTAGCATTTGAAATCAACTTTTTATACTATAATAATATGCACAGTATTTGATTCTCATATTTTTGTTTAAATTGGTGCTATAACATTGTTTGAACCTAAATTATGACAGAGTGAATTTATCTAAATAAATTAGAAATAGAATTACAAATATAATTTTCTCCCAAATAGATAAATTCTTAGAAATCAGTTAAAAATATCTGATGTACAAATCGATTTTAAATACCTAAAAATACTGTTTTTAAACCAAAGCACTTGCATTTTTAGATAAACCATAATTAATCAGCATAACAAATTGGAAATTAATTTAGATCCTGATCTAAATTACCTTTAGAAATTTTTCCACTTAAATTCTAAATGTAATTCCTTACAGGTTTCTAAATGTTATGAATAGTGACCTATAAAACAGCCTTACCTTTGAAATCCTATTATAAAAAGTCATCTGTCATGCTGAAGGAAATTACGCATCAGGATAAATACAAACAGTATTGAGAGAAAGCCCTCAAGCAAATACTTAAACTTGGTGGTCATCACAGCTCTCTACAATTTTTTAAGAGGATGAACACAGCATCTGTATAGCAAAAAAGGCAATTTTGTGGAATAACAATTGAAGAAAGAGTTATGAATTGTGACATGAGAGGGGAGCAGAAACTGAAGTGATTTCTGAACGGAGGAGAATGAAAGGAAAAAGGCAGAAAAAGAACAGGTGAATTTGGGAACGAGGAGCTTGCTTTCTGCAGAGGACTAGAGCTACAAAAGAAAACTGAACCACAGTTTTTGTGGGGCAAATAAAGAAGCAAAAACTGTAGCTGCCACACAGATGCAATGGGATTATTAGTCATACAATAAGCTCTGGAAGGGAAGATGATCTAGGAGAGGTTCTTTGCTAAGCGGGAAACCATGTAACATTCAGGAAATCATAGGCTTAGGCAAATGGAGATTCAGGAAGATTCTTTGCTGGGATAATTTCAGAGACAGTATCAACAGAAAAGCAAGATTCACTTGGTGACGTTAACAGCATTATACTTCTTAGGGTTTTTTTTTTCATTTTTCTTAGTATTTTTCTTAATGTGTTACACACACAAGTGGTCAGAATCCTAAAATTCCACTTGCCAAGCAGAACAAGAAATGTCATAGACGTTCAGTGCTATTCAACACAATTTATCTGATATGCAAGAAATTGCTTGTATATATGAATATACTGTTCATAAGATTGTGGAAAATGTTTTCTAAGATTTCATCCTATGTTCAGGTAGTTTCGAAAAGTTATTTGTTTTTCTGCCTTAAAAATACAATTTTAAGATTAAAAGCTCTAAAAGAAAATCATCTGGAAATGGCAAAGCACTTCTTGAAAAAAATTCTGTAAGCCTGGAGCAGAATAAAAGA
The DNA here is from genome assembly GCF_036417845.1 of Apteryx mantelli. NCBI lineage: Eukaryota > Metazoa > Chordata > Aves > Apterygiformes > Apterygidae > Apteryx > Apteryx mantelli. The sequence continues at coordinate 50,272,533 of NC_089980.1, read as the reverse complement.
TCCGTACTTACAGTTTTTTCTTCTATTTTAAAACTAACTAGTTTGTTACTAGCTATTAATAAACAAACTTCCACTATATTGTCAAAAGGTACAAATAGAGACTGAAACGTCATATTTACACAATACCCAAAATATTTTTATATTTTTGGTTTTATATTTGGTAGTGTGCAATGATAGGCTTAACGAAAAGAAGGTGCAGTCAGCTATTTCAAATGCTTAATAGAATTCCGTTTTTCTCCTTTCTAATGAAAATTTCCCTTCTCTTCATATTGCTGCCTTTTATTTCCCACTCACCTTTCAGTTTCTTTTTTGTCAATTCTTTTATTTTGCACACTGAAGCAACAGCAGTTTGCTAATGGCATTATTTTTCATTTAACAGTTAAAGAGGGATTGCAAAAATGTATGTAATGGTTTACCTAGTATTAAATACAATTATTTTTGTCTTTTAATGTTATTTTAACTTGTCTTATCAAATGGTATCAAAATTGTATTATATAAAAATCTCACCTCTCACAACAAATAATTTAACTGAGTGCTTTAAAGAGGTTAAAAAAAAAAAAAGAGTAAAAACTGGTCTTACTTAAATTTATTTTCAGGTTATGGTTCTGTAAGCATCCTGTGACATACTGTGCACATTCACTTCTATAGCTTTGCATAGCAAGCGTTACATATGCAGCACTTGCATGTATTGCAGGCCGCAACTCAGTGAAGCTCTAAAACATATTAAGAACTTGAATGTTAATTTCAATGATTATATACATCCTTTTATAATATCAGTCAGCCTGCTTTACTTTAGAATGACACTTTTTCTAAAATCTGAGGAAAGTTTCATGTGATAAATTGTTTGGCAATGTTGTAATTCAAAAATGCTTTGTGCTAAAGACAGAAAGGACTGCAGATTCTTAAATTCTGTTTAAAAATCATAATTTCTCTCTTTTCTTAGGTTTCTGGTAAAGAAATTAATGATGTAAAGTTCTACAACTACTACTGAGATCAGCAGAAAATACAGTTTTTGTTTTTCCAGAAAGTAAGAATGTAGCACAGGGCAACAAAAATAATTACACACCCAGCAAGCTTGCCACTAGCATGTAAAGCTAGAGGAAATAAACACTCTACTATGATTTAATAGCTGCAGCATAGACAGTAAAAAGTTATAGCATAGGTGTATATGCAAAAATCCATTTTAATACTAGCTAATATACCATGAATAATAAAATTAGAGCAATACCAGTCTCTGGAAAAGTAGAGACTGCCTTTTTTTTCTTTTTTTTTTTAAGATCTTTGAGTTCCTTCTGCTCTTTGCAGAGAATTTCGATTAGTGAGTTTCTGTTGAGATAGAAAGACAGTAATACTGAAATAATCTTATTAATTTGAGACTGTAAAGACTAATTGTCTACAGTTGGTTTAGCAGAAACAAATCTCCCATTTGAATCTCCCCATTAAACCTTGCCCCATCTCTTATAATTCATGTCATCTTTTCTATTCAATGAATAATCATGTACCAGATCATTAAAGCATGAAGCAGACTATTCATAGGATTAATTTGTTAAAATGGTATCAAGACTTATGAATTTGAGTTACTAAACAAAAAGTTTAAAGAACTTACATAAGTAAATTCATCTATAAGTTGCTTATTTTTTAGGCAGTTAAAAAGGATGTTTCAATTTGGTGCATTAAAAACTTGCAATAATACAATTTGAGCACAGAAAAGAGCAAATAACCACATCTACCTTGAATATTTTTGGTAAATTACAAAGTTCAATTTTTATTCAAAAATACCCAAACATGAAAGTCTTGTAAAGTTTTCCATCTGAACATGAGGAAAAACTTTTTCACTGTCAGGGTGACAGAGCACTGGAAGAGGTTGCCCAGAGAGGTGGTGGAGTCTCCTTCTCTGGAGATATTCAAAATGCGCCTGGACGCAATCCTGTGCAATGTGCTCTAGGTGACCCTGCTTGAGCAGGGGGGTTGGACTAGATGATCTCCAGAGGTCCCTTCCAACCTCAGTGATTCTGTGATTCTGTGATATGTGCAGTTGAAGGGCATCATTTATACTTCACAAGAATTTGAACATTTTCACTGTGATTCAGATTTCCTTTCATTATAAAGTGGTTCTTTATATTGATTTCCAATTATTATATTCACCTATGCTACAGGACCTAAGTACATGAAGAAAACACATAGTGACTTGTTGAAAATTAACTTAAAGCTTTCACGGGAAGTAATTGTAGGCCAAAGGGGCCTGAAAAGCTTATGTATATATTTTATAATGGTAGGAAAACATTTAGGATATTTTCTTTTTTTTACACACTTCTACCCAGATATTATATTTAGTGTTCTGGCACTGAAGAAAAGAATTCACAAAGGCTAGCATCGCCTCTATCTGGTCTCTCAGGCTTTCCGCCAGAACTGCTAAAAATCATCTCCAAGAGTCAGATTAGTAGAAACACATGACTAACGTCTATTTAGAGATCAAGGAATTGAAACAAATAAATCACTTTTCTATGCATGAGATTTTTAAATCCAATACTCCAAAATTATTTTTCAGAACGTGTCTTTTTTTTTTTTTTTTTTTTTTTTTTAAGAGCAATACCTTTGTCTAACATTTCACATAAGCCTTTGTTCACAATGTGCTTATTCAAACTGAACTCTGTTCTTGTAGATTTATTAGTCCTTCAGTTTAGGAAAACAGAAGCTATTCCTGCATTTTATTTAGATTAATTCTACTTGTAGGAGATACATTCATGATTAAATAACAGTGACATAAACAAAAGAGATTCCTAACATATGTTGCACAGTTTAAAAAAAAAAAAAAAGAAAGAAAGAAAATGGTGTATTTGCTAGGTAGGCTCCAGGCCCTAATGTCATATATACATGGAAAACAAACAAACAAAACCAACTAAATTCCATAGAAAATATTAGTGCCTTCACCATTTATCATTCACCTTATGACGAACCTCACTAAGATGAGGCATGTCAAACATATCCCTGTTACTGAAGTTCTGTCTTATTTCCATGTACTACTAAAACAGATTGCACTTCATTGATTACTTAGTTTAAGAGGAGATTGGCATCTTGTTTTTCTCTGAACTCACAAAACAAGGCAGAAGTACTGATAACTTTCTGAAAATTCTCTTGGTGAAATAAATGCACTAGCACGTAAACTGTATGATGTAATATTGCTTCTGAAAAAGCAATTTAAAATTATGATTAAAAAACAAGAATAGGCATGTTAGTAAACAGAAACTGAAAAAGAACCTTGTGTCATACTTTGTTAATGCCATTACATCAAAATCACAGACATCACGATATTACTTTTTAATAATCCTGTATTTAATGAGTGCAAAAATGTTCATGCTTTAAAATTAAACCAGTGTATATAGACACAAGCAAATATAAAAACCTTTATCGCAGAATTGTTTTTGTTATACTGGTTTGCATCTAAGCAATAGACATTAGCATCTAAGCAATAAAAACACAGATACCAGAGGCTTTACCATCCCTGTCTTGAAATATACAGCAAGATATAAAGCCACAGGTTTCATAGTCAATACTTAGTGCTTCCTCTAATCCAGAAAGTAAGGAGATACATTTGGCTAACAAGTCTGTCAGTGGCATTACTTGAAGGCAAGGACTTACTGCTTTTTCTTTGTAACTGACAACATAGGCACTTTTCCTTCGTGTTGAGAAAAACAGAAGTGAAACAATATATGGCAGTCATTGCCTCTTACTATTATGGTCATTAAGGACAAAATCGGTCTTCCTTAAAAATGCTACAATTCAAAGAACAGATTTCTAGAGAAGATTTGAGTTGCACAACTGTAGAGCCAGAGGTGCCTAATGTAGAATATTAAACATGTATTTACAGAGCCTTCATAAGAGCACACAATAACGTACTCTGCTCACAGCGCGTGTATTATTTTTTAGCAGAAAATCAAGAAAGTGTCCTATAATTTTACTGCTTTGTGATATAGCTGTTTTGTATGTGACAAAGTTGTTTTAGCTCCATAAAAACTGTCACCACTTTGGACGTCTTCACCTGGTTTCTCTCTACTAGCCCAAATCTTAAGAGACTTCCTTTACTGGGTAAGTTATGAGGACTTTAGACTAACATCAAAAAGTCATTAAAGGCTAGGACAAAATGTTAACTTAACTCCAAGGATGTTGACTTCATCGCACTGCAGAGTTATTTTAATTTATTTTCATGTTTTGAGAATTTACTCCAATTCCTCCAAAACAGGAGTCATGACAACCAAGTCAACTACTATTACAAGAAGAGAGAACCTCCACCTCAATTTAAGCATTTTAAAGAATTCCAAACTTAAAACTGTTGGGCCTCAAATTCATATTTAAACAGCTAAACAAAGATGGGTTGAATTTTATCCTAACTTCAGTAAGTTTTGAAGCTATTCTCTGTATTGGAAAAATAGTCATTTTATTTATAGGCCAGATGATAGATTTAGGACCCTAACTATAGACATTCAGATTTAAATTTTGGCTACACATATTGCAAATGAACAAGCTAACCAAAAAACCTGTATGGTGTGGAAATAAACATTAGCAGTTTAACATCTCACTACGCAAATGTTTATTGCATGAAATATGAAATACTAATGCAGCAATAACTAATTACAAGAGAGAATGTTAGCACAGATATCTCATATAGCTGAGAGTCAAATAAAAAAATAAAATACTATCATTTATTTTTTTTTATTTGTTTATTTATTTAAATGTCCCACTGCAATCTCTAACTTTGAATATACGAAATGCCAGATATGAATTAAACTGATATATGAGAGACACTGGTTCTGGTAACTTTACTCTCTATATTAATTCATAATTAATTATATTATATACTAAAAACTGATATAACATGTCTGAAATTGGTCTCTGGAAGTGTATACAATTTCTCATAAGATAGTTTTTTTAAACAAATTCAATTTTAATATGCTTTTATTTAAGCAAGCTGTCTATTGAACTTCCAAAATAGGTATTTTAGTAAAGAGCAATAAACTCACAAAAATGAGATGACAAGACTTACCAGAAGCCCCCGTTTCATGCATTTTTTCTTCACATTTGCTATCTGGCTTACAACCACTTTTTTCATCAGCTTCATCATCTCCCCACCAGGCTGGCTGTCCATACAAAGGTGTACCACGCGGCATGGCAGAAAGATCTATAAAAAACAGCCCAAAGCAGACAAAGTTGCTTTTTTGTTCAGTTGCGACACTTAGATTCAAATGACAATAATAGAGAGTGGTTTGCTCAGATCTTTTCTCCTGAAAGCTGAAGTAGATTGCTTGTATGCATTTGCTCAAATACAAAACCAAGTTAGAGGCTGGATAAGTGATCTGTGTTCTAAATATAAAAGCTTACTAATGACCTGATCAAAACTTCTGGCATAAACATTTATGCAAAGGCAGCTGACATTTCTTATTGTTACCCTGAAATATCTGTAAACATTTTTGTCTGATTTCAGCCTGAAGTCATCAGAATAGCAGCACATTCCTAAAAGCTGTCTGCTGCTATTTCTGTGAAAAGATTCTCACTTTTACCCACATTGACCTTTCACTGAAATCTGAACTCACCACAAGAAAAACTGATCAAATTTTGCAGTGTTGCCAAGATTCCAAATAGCTGACAGCTACTTTGAAGTCCCGGAAGTTACCTACTGTAAAACGTTAGTTAGCACAACCACCCTTTTTAACAGGCAATAGGTGAATTATAGCACAATGAAAAAAATGCGTATTTGTTACATACAAAGCCTATATATGATTAAACACATTTAAATGTGAAGGTTAAATGGGGGGAGGGAAGAGCTTTCTACCTAGATGATAAATTGACTGGATTAGTTCTGACCTGCTCTCCTAAGAGAATACTTTCATCCTACTGAGATTTAGCTATTTTAACATCACACAGACGTTCTGAAGAGACTCTACACAGTTGTTAACTATAAAGTGATAATGTGCTCTGTTCAAATCCAGGTAGCAGCTCATCTGCCTATTATTAATGTCAACATTTTTATTCACAATGCTTTATTCCTCGCAATTCAAAAGATTACATATAATTTGATAGCCACTTCAAAAGTTTCAGTATGATTTGAAGATATCAATTACCTTTATTTATTTTTTTTTAAACAGTGTTTTACTTTAGTCAATACTAAATTGTTTTTAAAAACTGATGGCTGATGCTTGTGCACTGACTTAGCAATAGCTGTCGCGGTCCGCGGGAGTAGCGGGAAAGAATCATACGCAGTCACAGAATGCAGATTCAATTCCAACTTTATTCGACAATTTACCCATATTATAGGTGCAGGCACGCGGCGCCTTGGTCTCTTTGATTGGTGGTTCATACAGATTATGTCACAGGGAGCCAATCACGGCACCGATCACGCACGCAGCGGTCATGCCTTGTACCTTGCTACTTATTTAGCAAAACTGTCTTGCCCATAACCTTGGTTCCCACTGGCTTCTGCTAGTTTATCTATACTTTCTCAGGATGTATCATTTCCAGCTGCACCAGTGTCCTTGGGTACGTTTGTCTGAGGTTCCTGTTGCTTGCTGCTTGCAACTTTCCACCAGTTTAACCCTGTCATGACCCTCCACAAATAGTAAACAACTGTATATAGCAACAGTGATAATCAATCCCCAAAAAGCTTCCGAGTTGCAAATAAAACCCCCTATCATTAACTTTGATATTTTTTGGAGGAGTAAAGACAAAAGACAAGAAAGAGAGGGAAAAAAATGTGCTACATTATGAAAATTTAAGAGGAGCTGAATGCTGAAGAGGCATATCGAGTAGAAATACTGAAGTACTGGATAAGCTTTATATACCCTTAATAGGATGCTAGATTAGCCAAAAAAACAAATAGGTTAATTACTTATAACACGCTGTCCTATATGTTCCTAAAGGGGGGGAGGGAGAAATCTTTGAAGCAAGCATTCCAGAAGAATGGATTAAATCCAAGCAATCATATACCCTTAGACTACAGAGTCGGACTCAGGCAGCTTCATATAAGAAAGAAACGATACTTGATTCCTGTCTCATTCTTGTGGTTATTTCCTGTAGCAGATAATGCAACAAGCTTTTATGATCAGATAATTCAGAAATGAAAAATAAATTTCAGCAAGCCTCACACTGGAATTAAGACACCCGTGGCAAAGTCAACATAATGTATCACATAAATACAGAAGATGATTTAGAAACAAGACTGAAGCAATATATATATTTATTTATATATGTATAAATATACATAAAAAATATAAAATAGGCATGGAGGTATCTGGGATACATCACTTGTTCTATACGTCTAACTTTTTCCTAACATATTAGAACACCTAGGTTTTACTGTTATGCATCCAACAATGAATGCTAATAGCTACACAACAAACAAAAAAACTCCTCAGAAACAAAATCATAAGAATGAGAAGAGCATTTAAGAGTGCTGGTGGAAAAATTTGAAAATTGTTTACAAACAAGTATTTTCAGTTGAACTTCAATTAACATCACTGTACTGCCATAAGGCTGAAATTTGCAATTTTAGGAAGAGAATAGAAATAAAAAATTCTGAGAGGCTGCTAAAAGATCCTTTTACAAGTTTTCTTATATCTGGATGCTAACCAAACTTAGAAATTCAATTCAGAAAATTATTTATTAATTACACTTAAACATTTTAAAAATCTCATTTACGTGAAGTTTTTGCATCTATATAATTTCACAAACACCCTAGGAAAGCAAATGAATATCCTTTACAAGTTTGTGTGCTTCTGCAGCAAATATGCACCTTACCCATTGATTTCTCTTCAGATTTTAGCGCTTCTGTAGTTTTCTGGTGCACTTCAGGTGTGGAGTCGGTTACCCTGGACTCAGAATTTTTGGAGCTGGCTGGCTTCGAGCCTTCTGCCTCTGAGGATTTTTGGGATAACTGGAGTTGGCTTGTAAATTTTTCATGCTACATGAATAAAGAAAAAAACCTCGAAGAATGAAAAAACCCTGAGGAAACATGAACAATAACTATACAGATGAGGAGAGAAGAGCATCGTGGAACTGCATGTTGTTACCTTAAGTGCTTCTTCAGGGACCCTCATTTCTCCTCTGACGACAGTAAAAAGATTAGTATGTAGGAAATGCTAAGGAAAATACTTGAAAGATTTCTCAATTTACAAGAAAATTGAAACAGAAATGGAACAGTTTGCAGTGAATTCTGCCACTGGAACAATGACACTTGTTTTACAAATATATCACTGTTACAACTAGCATGTACCATGACATTTATTTGTCAAAGCAAATGCATGATACAGTTATTTATTATTTGTAAAAAGAACACCGAGTAGCTACCTTAATGTTGTTATAATACAGGTTCTCTTGCATTTGTTAGTTTTCTTATTAATTACTTGTAATCTTCACTACATGTAGCAAACTAAAAAGTTGGTTTCAAACAAACATATTTAGTATGAGAATTTGCATATTTGCCTCAAAGGAAAGTAATGATTCCTTGCAACACAGAAGTTATAATAAGTTAGGTATGGTACAGCAAGAGATAAATGAAGGTTTGAAACAGCAACTGGAAGTCGAGGGTTTTTTTGTGGTGAAAAACAGTGAAATATATTAAAGTGACTACTAAGCAAAGTATACAACAGGTATGCAGAAATCTCATTAATTCTTTTTCATTTAATATACTTAAACAACAGAAACATACCTCATCTTATGAGCTTAATATTCTGTGTATCACAGAATCACAGAATAGTAGAAGATGGAAAGGACCTCTGGAGATCATCTAGACCAATCCTCCCGCTCAGAGCAGGGTCAGCTTGAGTAGGTTGCTCGTTCAGTCGAGTTTTAAATACCTCTGAGGACGGAGACTCCACAACCTTTCTGTGCAATCCATTCCAGTGATCAACCACTCTCATCGTAAAAAAACCCTTTTTCTTACATTTAAATGGAATTTCTTTTTTTCAATTTGTGTCCATCACCTCTTGTCCTTTCACTGGATTCCACAAAGAAGAGTCTAGACTGGCAATATTCATTTGAGCTTCAGGCATAGCTGACTTATCTCCTCACAATTCAGTATTCAAGAATACACACAGCCTACGATATTCATACTATTCCTCTACCAAACACAAGAATAGAAAACACAGCTGTGTTCATCACTATCTGCCAGTCTCCTCCTTGGGAATTTTTTTGGGGCAATTCCAGGTACATATTTTAAATAATCAGCGTTACTTTTAAAAAACATTTAGCATTTCTTTTAGAATGAACACTTAGAGATTATGAAATATTGTTCCAATTGTAACATTTTCTGGAGTTCTACTGGTCTTGTCCTAATCTCCTTCAACATGCCAGTCAGAAGACTCATTATTGCCTATTGTATGCTAGTGAAGAGTAGTTGCATAGCATTTCATATAAGTGCACAGAATATGAAGGTGTGTAAAGAATAGAGAGCTAATACCTTACTCCAAATATTGTACTTGCAATATCCAAAGCGTTTAGAACTCTTCTTGTACTGTCCTCTTTTCCTGATCATTCCTTTTCTTGGAAGCTTCTTTTGCCCATTTCTTTTAGTCCCTGGCTACAGTATTCTAAAAACTGCAATTTTCTCTAGCATAGGTATTTTTGTGGTAAAGTGAAAAATAAATATTTCAGAATTCCTTCTCATAAATAGTATGAAAACTTTCTACTTAATGTAACTATACTTTTAACAAGAAAAGCATGTACAAGGACATTATGCATTTTTATGACAAGGATATCATATCCAAATCTCAATTTATCTTCTAACTTCAGAGTGATGTATGTTTGTTCTGGAATCCTCACATCATTCACAAATGTCTACAAAAATAAATGAGGATAGAAAGAGAGACCGTTAAACTCCAAAATAATAAAGTGACAATCACTAAACTAATTTTATAAGAAAGTTTTCAGCACTGCATATTTGCCACTGGTGGTTCACTGGGGAATTCAACTATAATCTCAAAATATTACCTGTTTCACAAAATATTTCAAAAGGAAGATAAAATACCAGTCTGTTAGACGAGTTGCTGGGATCACACCGGCCTTGAAAAGCTTCTTACCAATCTAAACTTGTCAAGCGTAAAGCATATTTACTGGAATTGTTGCTTACTGTTACCTCAAATTAGTCCCTCCCCCCATTATTTTTCTTGTAGTTTGCTTTTTCAATCCCAATTGGTATCATGATTGATTTATCGTCACACTTGCACAGTATTTAACATTGGACATCTGAGTAGCGAGGCAGTTCAATATTAGTAAACATTCTCCAAAGACATAAAGCAAAGTAAATACAGACCATGTCATTGCATGCAAAAAACTGCAAATAGCACTGATTAAGAGTTCAGTGTGGTGTGACTCTGGAAAGGTGGGCAAGAACTGTTCTTGGAGAAGTCATTAAATACATTAAAAATGTGTATGTATTTTGCTGTTACTGTTACGGTCTGAGAACACAAGCATAACATCTGTAAGCAGAAATAATATATTTTATTAAACCAGGTAGCAGCAGAGCAGAGCAAATTCCATAGTCCTGACAATACCTCTTGAAAATTCAGTTACTATACAGATAAGCAATCCTCTCTCTATATCATATTGGAAATATAGTTGAAAATAATCAGTCAAGCTCTCAGCAATCTGAAGAAGATTTATAAACCTAAGAGTTTGCTCTATTTCACCAGCCATATCAGTTGGTTATTAAAGGCAATACGGATTACCAACCACTCAGATAGATTTGAAGGTCCAAATTAATCCTAACAGATAAAACTGACAGGGAACTTACAAAAAGATGCTAATAGAAACTTTGAGAGTACACTTGAGATACAGACAATGACTAATCACAGAAGGATGAGGAATAGCACATATTCAAATCAAAATGGATCTCTGAAAGATAATTTGGAAGACTTAGAAAACAATTATAACTGTGGGGAAAAAAATAAATGAAGATAATGAATTTAAAATGGGCTTGAAGTTAGATTATTGAAGCACTAAGGAAAATTGTAGAAAATTATCCATGTAAAATGCTAAAACTGACATAAGCCTCTGCAACAACTGGGGGAAAAAAAGTATATTCCTGCATTGGAACTGATCTGCATCTTTAAAGTCCGATTTATAGTTTTAGGAAGGAAGGCTCTTAGTGCCCAGTAAACCATTCAGTTTACTAACATCAGCTTCATAAATTGAAGGCTCATCTGGTGACTTCAGACATCAGAAATCAAAGATGATTATAGCGTGGTAAGGTAGGAATTGCAGTAGCTGTCAGAAGCTGCAAGTGCTCCTTTCACAGCTTGCCCTTTGCCATTGGAAGGGCAGCTGAAACCTTCAAGGAGAGACTTCTCCCAGAACCTGCCACCTCCCGATAACAGCCGTCAAATCAACCCTTACACTCATTCCAAGTCATATCACTGCTCTTAGGACTCTCCAGATTAGGTTAAATCTCTAAGTTAGAAATGAATCGTTTCTTAAACTGACTTTGTTACCTTCAGAAAAAATGATATATTGTTTAAATTGGCCTCACCTGAATTCACTCATAGGGAATTCATTCATAGGGAAATTTAAAAGGTCATCACATGGTAAGTTTTCTCTAGCAGAAAAAGAGATTAAGCTCTCAATATAAAACTCGAGATCAGGCTACAAAGAAAAATAAACAGTAAATGTAACTCTGCGTAACATTTGATCTTCCTTCAGAGCTGTGGATCCTTGAGAATCTCTGCACAGTATGAGCTGACAGAAGAACTCAGCACATCAGCATCTTGCCTCAAATTGTTCCTTACTGGCTGAATTCAGATCTGCCTTGAAGAGCTAAAATTTACACTCTAAGCTCCTCTCTCCTACATTTGCTCCTGGATTTCTTGAAACCTTCCCTCTCTGCTTACCACTAAGGAATGCAATATTTGGACTTATATGAATGTAGCATCTTCCTTTTTAAGAAATATGAATAATCAATTATATGTGATCAGTCTCTTGTTGTTCAGTGTTACTTTCTCCATTCCCTTTTAAAGTCTAAAATGAAGTCTGAGTTTAGGGCAAATTCAATGCAAATAAAATATTTATGGCTTAGCTGGTATGAGATTGTTACATTATTTTATGAATTATTTATCAGAGGTAGTATTCCCTGTACATTAAAAAAAATTTACAGCTGCTTGCTCATTTTTACTTTTTCCAAAGACTACACATTAATGCTACAGATAGGAACTAAATATTTAGAGCACCTTTCTGAAAGACATCTGCTACGGTTTGTGTCAGTTTTAGGGACTCAAAGTATCACAATCCTACAGGATTATACTACTTCAAACTTCAGAATTGTACAACAGCGTGTAAATTTTTCTAAGGCACAGCACAGCTGAAATGTGCTACTTTTGAAACGCTTTGAAGTTAAGAGCACACCAAAAAAAAAAAACTTTAATAATTAAACAAGCCAAGAATCTGAATCTTTGAATGCTTGTTTTCTTCATCTAAATCTAATACTGGATGAAGTCTGGAAAGACAGAAATGTGATCCTTCCCCAAAATAGTAAAGGGATCTTCTGTTTTAAATTTTCCCCCTAAATAAAGTGTTTCTTTATCTCATTATTTATAAAATTGCTTATCTGCATCAGAGAAAATACCTTCCACAAGAAATAAGAATTACAGAAATAGCTATTTACTGGCATGGCACTTTCAGTGGTACTTTAGACACATTTATGCAACTTTAAGTTTGTGAGAACCCAGAGCAAAATTCATGCAAAGCATATCCTCCAGAGATTCACTGAGACAGCCACAGAATACATACATATATATATTTTTATTCCAGGTCACTGAGTTCTGAAATTCATGTGCACGCAGTATACTCAAGCTAGAAAACTCTGGAAGTGGTGCATGCAGTGCTACAAACATCCTTGTGACTGAATTGACAGCATAAAACAACCAAGCCTCAGTTGCTTTGCCACTGGAGTTTTAAAATCCCAACATAGGCATTGGAACATATTACAATGCCTCTTGAAAATTCAGTTACTAGGAAAATGAACAATCCTTTTTCTCTTTAAATCACTGTATACACATTTATACATATTCAGGTGATTCCCAAGCTCTGCTCTTCAAATAGCAAGAGTTGCCTCTCTCTAGATTTTTTTAAGCCTTCACAAAGTTGGCTGAGGATTTTGCTATCCCATCCTAAAACAAATATGTGAAAGGACAATGTCAGGAAATTAACTATTCTGTAAATATCCCTGAAAAGAATACAGGGCCACTGATGCTTACGCCTGAGTTTTGGTGACACTTTTGTTAGTATGTTTTTGAAGTGACAGAGCAAAATATGGGAAAATACAGTCTGAATTTTGTTGAAGTTGATTAAATGGATTATATCTTAGCAACTATAAGATTTTTTCTTCAGAAAAGATGAATTCCTTAATCTTTTTAGTATAAATTAAAAGATAAGTAGGAATGACCACAACAAGTAATTACCTTCTAGAAATAGAACTTATACATTATGTGAATCCGATGAAAACCTACTTTTGGTTTATTTTCAAATCTAGATGTACAAAGTCCAGATTGAAAACTGCTGTCACTTTTTCACTTAATTGACTGTGAATCAACCATACAGATACAAGAACATTCAGGCAAGAAGGCATCAACCACAATCACTGCTCACCTGGTAAAATTATTTGGGGCTCATGGAACTCAAAAGAAAGCTATGTAGTGGTAGTGACCATCTCCCCTTAAACCCCAAAGCATGTTCAGTGGCTAAAGGTGCCTTATCCCAGGAATGGGGTTATCCTGCATACCGAGAAAAGTATACATCTGTTCTCAAAGGAAATGGCACTAACCATGAAGACCCAAAACAAATGTTTGCTCTTGACAAAGCAAGCAAATTGAGAATGGGTAGAAGCTGATGTAGAAATCCTCATGCCTACACTCAAGGCAGAGCTTGTCTATGATATTACTGATGTCCATATTCCCTCTTTATGGTTCACTCAATTTAAATGTTGTTCAAGCATCTTTCAAAGAAGGGAGAAATTCTGAGGGTTGTTTTTGTTTTGTTACTTTTTTTTTTTTTTAAACCAAAGAGCATAAAAGGCTGTCTTTAGTGAAATTCTGGACTTATATACCCTGGTCTTGTAGAATTATGAATACTTCTACCACACCACTATGAAACACAAATCTGCGTTCACCACATTAAGAATTAAAATATCTTTACAAGAAACTATAAGCTGGCCCTCAATTCCCACAGACAAATACATTCTACATTCTGCTTTGACCTTTTGTGTTTTTCAGCCTCCAACAATGAACTTGGAAAAAAAGCTTAAAAAAAAAAAAAAAAAGCTTAAAAAAATGACTTGAATCCTTGACAGAAAAATTGGTATAGCTATCTATCTTCTTTGAGACCACATATAAGGTTATTTACCAAGGGAGGTTGGCTGGATTAAAAACAAGCAAACAAACAAGCCCCCCTCCCCCCTCCCCAAAAAAACATGACAAAGTTGCTTGCAACATGTCCAGAAACCCAGAAGTGATTTTCTGTTCCACTTCTGTAAAGATGCTGAGGAATAAAGCCATCTTCCTCCTACGTTTGTGGTAGTCACTGTACTCCTCCGAGACTGACAGGATGATTTGTGCGCAGCAGTCATCTGCAGAAAAACATGCTAGGACCTGCTCCTCCTGTAAATTCTCATTAGAAGAGATAGTTTGCCAATAGGTTAAGTGATGCTGTTGCAATGCTAACAAAATCTGTTGCAATGCTAACAAAAAATACCTGTCAAGATTAGGAGCAACAAAGCACTGTAGAACTGGTGACCAAGGAGAGAAATGAACTCTCAATGTTGATTTTAAAATTCTTCAAAAATTAAAGAATGTGCCAGGAGGAAAAGATAAGGGAAGACAGGTAAATAAAGGAATGAGCAAACTAGAACACATATATACTCTGGAAAGATTAAAAAGGGGGGGGGGGAAACTTGAATGTCTTCAAAAGCAGAATGTCACTTTACCACAGATCTTTCAGAAAAAGCAATTGGTTAGTAAACACAGAAAAGGGGGAGTCCGACAGATTTTGGAACATCTTATTTGGGTTGCAAAATAACCTCATATAGTAAAAAAAAAGTTGTGGGTCCAAGAAACCATTTGTAGAATTCATCTATCATTTTTTTTGGGAAGACCGCAACTAATTCTCCCACAAACAACTAGGGCTTTAGAGCCACAGCAGAAAGCAAGTTTTCTCATTAACTTATCTATTTGTTTTGGTTTACACAGATACTACCAGATTCTGTAGCTCTCTCCTTGATGCCAACACCAGATACCACTTTCCAAAAGTAGCTTCCAGTCTTTGCACACAGAAGCTGGCTAAATTATGCTATGAGGTAGTCAAGGAAAGCTAACCATTCAAAAAGTTAAATTTAAAATAAAAAAAATAAAGAATACTGGTCTAAAAACCTCAGAGCGGGTTTCTGGGGTTTTGTTTGCTTGTTTGCTTCCCCCCTGTTTCTCCTCCTCCCTGCCCACCACCATTTCATGTTTCTGTCATTTTGAATGAATCTTTTTCCTGCTTTGAAAAAAGCTAGTTCTTTAAAGCATTGTATTTCCATACGACAATATACATGATACATGTGGTTAACACTGAAACTTATAACTGGATTGAAAAAAATCACCACCTAGTTACCAGTTCATTGCAGAGTACAAGGATATTGCATATACTGTTCTCCTGCACAAGCTGACTGAAGCATGGTGTTACAAAATTATGTGTTTCCCCTTTAGACCTGAAACCAGATGGGCTGAGGTATGTAAGAAAAGCATGGAAGGAAGCAGATAGGAACGGAAGCACTGAAAAGACGAAGAGCAAGGGCTGCACCCCTAAGACTTAATATTCCCTATCCCAAAACTGTGGGAAGAAACGGTTCCTTTGATGTCTCTGGGTAAACAGCTACAGAGCAACTGACACATCAAACATGGGGAGGAATCCAATCAAGTGAAGCAAATAACTGAAAGCTCCTTAACAGAGAGAAATACAGGAGTCAAATGAAGTCCTCGTAATATATATTTTTATTAAATTCAAACTTTGTAGCAAGGCAATGAATATAAGAAGGAATGCCTATTGAGGCAGGAGTAACATAGAATCTGAGAATAAAATAAAGTGGCTCAGCAAGAAATTACTCTGGGCTGAATTTATTTTTGATCATTGCCTTGACACAGTGCATTGACCTACAAAACATGAGGTATATTAAATATTTAAGCACCAAAGTTCTCATATTTGCACAACTATTCAAAGGATATAACCCTTCTGGTTTCAGATGCACTTGGGACTCTGACTCTTTTGGAAGGCTGAGTTGCATACATCTTAAGGTTTAGATCTTAAAACACTGAAAAACTAATAAAGACAGACTAACTGCCTTTTTTTTTTTTTTTTTTTAAATGCACCTCAAGTTCAAACACCAAAACTGAAGTCAATGCTAGCAGACTTGAGATTCTTATTTTATATTTTTTAAACATTTGGCACTACTGATTTATATTAATATTTAGAAAGTCACATGTAGTGAATAAGTGTTAGATGAACTGAATTTTATCCTGTACACATTTATAACATAGCCAAATATTTAAAATTTATATAAAACACAGATCATAACTACTATCTATAAACAGCTCATAAAGCAGCATCTAAAGGGCTACAAAAATATGGCAAAGTTGCTAAGTTTTTAATAGTCTACTATATTTACAACATTTATAAAAGGTGAGGCTTACCCAGAATGTTGCATATGCAATCCCTAGAAAAGCCTTAAAACGTAAAATATCATATGAAACTCCACTTTGCTCATGAGACTTTCACATTTTTCTATAGTAGATTGTTTGTAGTAACCCAACATTTATACTTTATTCATAGACATTTTGACAAAAAAAAGATACTGAAAAAGTAAAAGCAAAATAAGTTACATAAGTTGACACACAACATGGTTACTGCATGCTTAAATTGGTTTTCACACAGAAAGTACCATTTAACATTCTTGCTGTATGAAACAAAGAGAAAAATGAATAGCATATGAAATGTAAATTCATTTCCTGCTCAGGATATGCTCCTCCCACTACCAAATTTTAGACATTGAAATACCATCTGTTAGCATATAATCAATTACTCAAGTCAAGATTTTCTGTTCCTACATTTCTGAAACACAGAAGAATAACTTTTTATTCTTCTGAGATCTTTCTGTTGCCAAGGCCCTCTTATTAATGGAACCTTTTATTCCAGCCCTTTAACTAATGCTCAGTGGAAAAACTTCAAGAAACCAAGTTTTCCCTTTAAGTGTTCTCCCCATTTTAACACCTGGGTTGAAAAGATATTCATGAACACTAATTAAATCACTCTGCTCTTGCTCAAAAAAAGGAAGAAAGACTATAGGGAGCTACCTTGTACTGTTGTTAACTTACCCCATTTAAGCTGCCCAAATCCTTCACCAAGTGTTCATCCATAGAGGCATCATAGTTAAGTACAGCATGTTGCTTGTCCACACTTCGTGACTAAAATATTTAAAAGATTAAAATCAATGCAAAATAAGGTATTTCAAAAGCAGATCAAGATATCATCATTGATGCTATTTCTTACAGTAACATGATTATATGCTTTTCTCATAACAAGTTTCTCAAACTATAGCCAAAAAATTAGTCCATATATGAAAAAAATAGATCTCTAACCATATCCTATTCTGGCCCTGGATGCCCATAGCAGAATCCTCAGATTCATTAAGTATTTTCTTAACTTATAATTAGATTTGGGGAAGCATTAAGTCCAGTGATATTTTATCCAAAGATTATTATTATTTTTTTTTTTTTTGCAGCTGGCTATAATACCACTGACATTTTATTCAACATCCTCAATTTCACCTTTATTTCTAGCTCTCCTTAACTACATGCATCTTTCAAAACATGAATAGTATTCCATTGTACTGCTGTTGTCTCTGAAATATTTGGTTTCCTGTCATGCATCAGTAAAACTTCCAGGTTGGTTAGCGGGATTCTTAGAATATATACAAGGAAATCAATTGTTTCTCTTTATCTCAACTTCCTAAACAAATTAGCTATAACATCATCACTAAATGTCTGACTGTTCCCTGAATTACTATTCCCATCAGTTCTGACTTTTTCTTTTATCAGTCCTTCCTTAAGCCCTTCAGCAATTTTTTTTATTCTTTACTCCATGACCAAATGCCAGCCCGCAGATCAGGAGCAGTTCCTGTTACTATTTCCTCTGAGAACACAGGAGAGCAATTAGGGCACCACTGCCCTAACAGCCAAATGCCTCTTTTTGTGCTTGCCCATAGCTAAATGCTTGCAGCATGAGGCGCAGACTTGGAGACAGGAAGAGGCGGATTGGAAGCATGCTTCCTTCGTGCATGCACATCGTCAGCGCTTGGACAGCTAGAAAAGTTCCCAGCTAGATGTGGCTCACAGCTCCTCTTTCCCAGCTGCACACGCTTGCTCTCGCAACTGCTTCAGTGGTAACTCTGCTACTGCAGTGTCCTGACACGACTGTACAGCACCAAATTTCTTCTTTGGTTTTGGCTTTGCTTCTGCCATCCTTGCCATGCAACTTGTTGTTCGTGACTTGGGATGGTCCTGAAGCAGGTCCCAGGCCTGTACAGCACTGAGGGGGTGGATTTCTGCCTGAGACTCTGTGCTTCTCCTTTCCACACCAGCACCTGCTGACTGTCAGTTTGAAGGGCCCCAGGTTATAAGTGCACTAGCCAGTTCAAGGCATCAGACCACGCAACTCCAACTCTCAAGGAGGCCAATATACCATTTTTCCTGTTCCTCTTCTGCTCCCCCCCCCCCCACTGAGTTCTGAAAAGCTCTTTGCCATGTATTTTCAGAGTGATAGAGTGCACAGAACCTGCTTTTCAGTATTAGCAAAAATTTCATGTTTGCATCCTTCTGTTTGTGGGTTATCCTGTCTTCTCAGGATCCCACATTTATCAGCTCATTCCTTCTTGATCTCTTGAGACTTGCCCATACTATTTTCCTTCCGTTTAATTTACTTCCTCATTCTTCCTTGCCATGCCATCTTCTGATTGCTTCTCTTTTTCTCAAAGAAGTAAAATCAGTCCTCTTCTGCTTACACTTACTATGTTATTTCTATACTTCTCATTTTAGCCAATTTGCTGTACAGTCTTGAAATGCATAGGGGGAGGGGGAGGATATGGGGGAGGGCAGGGAAAAATCAAGGAAAAGACAGACAAATGAACAACACGCTTTATGTCACTAAAAGCTATACTAGTATACTACATTATTAAAGCTTCTTAACTGTGGATGTCGATATATCAGCAAAGCTCATTTGGTTCTGATTTAGCAAACTTTCCTCAAGTGAAAACAAGCTATCTTAGTAAAATCAAAGTTGCTGATTTGGGTGTTCTTCTGAGCCTCCAATGTCAAAGAGAGATTACACTTTTTCACACTCGAGTAATGCAACTGTGCAAGCACAAGAGTTAGCCTACCTTTACTTAGGTTATGAGAAGAATTTCTGAACATTTTTCAAGTATGTTACATTATTCAAATATGTATTAGTTTAGTAGTCAATTATTTTATGTTCACATGCCATTTCCTATTAAAAATAAATTAAAATGGAAATGACATGAAAAAAAAAATCCTTAAAGCCTCAGAGTATTTTATCACATCTTCTGAAATGTAAAAAATGATTACTCAAGGCTGTGGATTTTAGTATGTCATCTGAAATTCTGCAGCACATTATGGGTCTCCTGTCTGAAGATGTATCAGGCCTAGACTACTCACATACAATTGGGCAAATTTTTTATTCATTGCATATGGTCTTTACAAGTCTAAATATTGTGCACATCTTTGAAATGGCATTTCTCCTTCAGATTTGTTATTGCAGCCTTCAATTCAAATGTGAGTACTACCAAAATTACTCTTTATAAGATGCATAATTGACTACATGAATAATTAAAATCACAGAATAGCTGTGCTAAGACCTGTACAACTATCAAGAGGAAAATTCAATCCTCAGTTAAAATAAATTTGTAGCTGGCATTACATCAGACTAAGACTCTCAATCCAATCACAGACTACTACTAAAAAATGCTCAAAATAAAGAAAATATGAGTATTTTTTTTCTCCCAAAATTTGGATATTATTAATACGTGGAATATTTCACCTCGGAGGTGGTTCCACCACCAAGATTCAAAAAATTTTCTAAATGGAACAGTGGAAGAAGGCAAAAGAATAGTATTTATCCACAAGCAAAGTTATGAATTGGAGCAGCTAGCTAAACATGAAGAGCGCATGCTATGTTTGAGGATATTTATAAAATAACCCAGTTAAAAGCAAATCTGTATCCCTGGACTTGAACAAAAACTCTATTAAAATAATAATGGTTAGGTGCACAACTGAAGTATAATCCTATGAAACACAGAGAGTTGAAATGCTTTTTATATGAGGCTTTTATAAAATCCATAATGTCTTGACAGAAAGCATAAAAGTTTTCCACTTTCTTTATCATGTGCTGTCCACATGCTTTGCACTAAGAGAACAACTGAATTGTCAAGAGTGGAATGGAAGGTCCTACACAAAGAACTATACATACAGAACAAGAACGCATTATCAGCTTTTACTTCGGTGGGTTCCTCCCCCTTCAGCTGTACGTGCTGTTATAACCATGCTGGAATGCAGGCCTAACACAGGCAAAATAGAAGATGCTTGAAAAATCACGACGACCTTTGATTCTTTTTACTAACTCAAAAGCCAATTTACAACAAATTACACTTATAAACAACTGGAATGTATTCAAAATACTAATTAAAGAGGCAGCTACTTTTGGAGGTGATGATGACTGAAGTATTGTAACACTAAGCAGTAAATGCTCAAGTATTAAGCTTCACTAAAGACTGATCAACCACAGACCCCGACCATTAAAACCTAACTAATTCACTAATGAGACAACTGCAAAACACAAAAAAATCATATATGCATATATAGCGTAAGGAAAAAACCTAACGCAAATCCATCAGCTATGGCAAAATCTAAGGTAAATGACATTCAGCAAGAACTTGATCCAGTCGCAAACATATAAAACTAAAAACAAAACAAAAAAAAACCTAAAAAAAAAAAAAAAGCTTCATCTGACTTTTTAAAACTTCCATTATGACTGTTTCAAATCTTCCACTTAGGTAAGACAAGGTAGACAACCATGTTGGACAAAACCCAGGTCATTAAATCAAGGTATTTAACCGTTCAGGAGGCCACATACATATTGGACAGAAAATTCTTAATATTTTCTTCTCAGCTAAGTAAGACTTTACTGCAGTGTATATCAGGTACAAAGTACTGTCTACAAATGATTTCGTTGAAAGGAAACTTGAGTGGATGCAAGGCTGGCCTGCCACCAGCATGACTTGTAGGCAGCCAATCTGAGTGACAGTTAAATGGCTAAAAAGTATGACAGAAGTATTGTGTTGCAGGAATACTTGTAAACAGTAGATAAACAAAGAAAATCAATTAATAAATATGCTATAGAGGCTGAGAAATCAGTGTCTTTAAGAAATAAGTTCCACTTCTACCTTCTAGAAAAGAAATCTATAGCTCTAATTTCATACAGAACAGGATTCTTAAATTTAGAGCAATAAAAAGTAGCTTTTGCAATTAACTTAAAATTATTATAATTTTTATTTTGTACAAAAATCATCAGGTGAAAATATACATGCATGGATTTTAATACAAAGTTTGAAGATAACCAGCCACATTCTAGCAAGTTGCAACTCTATTATTCTCCCTGGCATGAAAAACTACAGAGATTAAACAAGGAATGATATACTTATTGTTGTGGAGGGGAGGTGGGAACCAATTTTCCCTGCATACCTAATTAGCAAAAATTATGTGAGGAGTATGAGTACCTTAAATGATTAAAATACCTACAGTTTTCCAACTTTTGAACAAAGTGTGTGCACATGAGTTGTAAAGGATCAACCCTTCCACCCCCCCCACCCCAAAAGGGAAGTTCACTATCAGTCTAGCATCCTAAGCCAGCAGATCACAGAATAAGATGCATGCCAGTGATGTCACATGGGAGAGAGCAGGAGGAAAAAACTTCCTCTTTCATGGACAACACCACATTATATCAAGCCAGTGGTAAAATAAAACTACACTCAGATTACACTCCTCTGGGTAGGAATCAGGTTTGTTTTGCTTTGTTTCTACTTCCCTCATAAATCACCAAGACCTCATACTGCCTGTTATAAAAAGGGAATTAAGAGTATTTACACCCACTTTCTAACAGGACAAAGCATTTCCATCACAAGTAAACCTTTTGGACGCCTTCTGAGGTTGAGAGCCAATTGCAGTTTAGTGGAGATTACATTATGAGTTATATACATCCAAATAGGTTTCTAGGCATTTTATTTGCAAGGAAGATTCTAATGGGGCCATTAATGGCTGACTATAACTCTTGGGAACAAAGAATCCAGAAGAATATTTTATTGAGTGGTAGAAAGAGTCTACAACATTTGTTTTGAATTTCAAACCTGTTAAGAGTTCTACAGTAAGCAAAGGCAAGAATTTAAGAAGAAACTCCCAAAATATTACCATTAACCATTCAAAAATAAATATATTAGACAGAAGAAACACAGAGGGCTAAGATTTGATAAGGCCAAGTGCATACCCACTTAAGCTTTGCTAAAACTGAATGAAGCTAATATGGCTACATAACAGTATAATTACACACTTGGGGAAGTTTCACACAGCGATCTTGAAAGTTGAGTAAGCTACCAAATATCAAACTATTTCAAGTAGGACTTGCTTTATTTTTACAATTCCCTTACACCATTACTGAGATTGAGTCATTCAACTTCCTTAGTAAAGAAGAGTATTTCTGCATCTCTAATCTCATTTGTCTTTGTGCAAGGAGATCAGGACTGGGGATACAGAGTTATGTCAAATCACATGATTAAATTAAATTACAAATTACAGAAAAAGAAAGCTCTTTTCAAAAGCATCTAGTACATTTATCATTATCACATATTATGCAACACACAGTCTACTTTGCTGACCATACCGCAAAAATTATTTCATATTCTATTCTTGCATTATTTTTAGCGTGTATTTTATATGAAGGAAATGTGATCTTTTACATTTTGACAGTAATTGTATGGTTAATGGCAGTATATTCAAACTAACTTTTTCCTACAAACACAAAAGATTAATCAAAACTATTGGCCCATAGCATCTGGTAAATTTAATTTTCAAAAGAAATATAAAACTGGTGCATTAAATCCAAAATATGAACAGTTGCCATGGAAGACTGATGCAATTACCTGTAACATCAGCTCACAGTCATCTCTTCCAACAAAAATCATCTCTCGTGGCAGCCTATGGCGGGTGCCTCCACTGCTCACTAAAAACCAGGATGTTAAGCTCATTTCTGCTTAGCTGATAAATCCTTGGCAAAGCTACGTCATCCTGCAGCGAGAAAGAGAGAAAGAGGGACAGAGAAATTCATTTTAGTTATTTTTAGCTACAGCTCCTACTCAGCAAAAGCTGTGAGCAGAATATATAACGCTTTTGAAAATAAGGCGTTCTCAATAGCACGTCTATTTCCCAGCCTGCCGAATTCAGCAATCGCAGGAAGTGACAGACTACAGATTTACATAAAGTCTGAGGCTCTGCTTCACGCAAGCAGGCACATTTAATTGGAGGTAAGCTTCTTCAAAATCAGCCAGACGCTAGTTAATGCCAAAGTCATACATCAAACTGTCAGAAAGCTTTTAACACGTAACTGCTTATTACCGAGATAATTGCTACATTAATGCTGCACTATCACAATCAATAAACAACCTGGCAAACATCACTCTGTTCACAGAAAACAGCAAGTAGCTTGCTTGTGTCTCGATACATTTTTCTGCAAAAAAGAACCATTTCAAATGTATTTGTTTTTAACTTCATGTCCTCTGTACAGCTCCAGGTTAAAGCCCAAATTAAGTTTTGCTTCTTATTTAGATTTTTTCAATAAAGCGCATCTTGGAAATGTAACAGCATACAATTAGAACAGTAAACAAAGCAGAGCAAAATGAGCAATTCTGAAGTTACTTCTGACTAACAACTCAAAGTAGTGTTCCTATAATACTTTAGCTTAATTCACCAACAGACAACATATTACATACTAAAACAGAAAGAAAAATGTTCAAAAATGCTATTTTAAATGCCATAAAATACCAACAAAATTTTAGAACTGGACAAGTTCACTTGTTTGTATAATATGGCCTATTTGACACTGGACAAAAATGTAATCAAAAGCACTCTCTAGAGTAATTCAATGGCTGATCCTTGGAGATACCTTTATAAAAGGATTTCAAATCTCTCATTAAGAAAAAGCAAGTCAAAACAGTCATTTCATTCATTCTCTAGAAATTACCACTCTGTACTCATTAAGGGACAAGCTAAAGAAAATAAAGAGCAACCACTCTGCATTCCTTCTCAATATCAAATACTTGGCATTTCTGTTCTATTTTACTTGTATGCCATTTAGTGCAATTAGGAAAGGGTAGCAAACATACTGTAAGCA
Organism: Apteryx mantelli; assembly: GCF_036417845.1. NCBI lineage: Eukaryota > Metazoa > Chordata > Aves > Apterygiformes > Apterygidae > Apteryx > Apteryx mantelli. The sequence goes on along the minus strand of NC_089980.1, from coordinate 50,248,014 downwards.
GACATAAGCCGGCAGCAAATCTGGGCAAAGGCTGTGCAATAGCAAGAATGCAGTGAAGTTTTCAAAAAACAACAACACGTATGCACTGAATAAGAATACAAAGCACCAACACTGACCTTTTAGGCAAACTATAATCAAGAAGAGATACTGCAAACTATGAAGACATATAAAGAGGAATAAACCAAGTCAAAACTGCATCTGACGATGACACACCAGAGCACAATAAGTCAAAAACATACCATTACAGGGGCTAAAGTGAGTTGCATTAAAAATTAATTTCTTGACTGGACTTACAGCTTTGCTGGTTCAAATTGAACAAATTATAAACAGGATAGAATGTGCTAAAGATCTACTTAATAAAAAGGTAAATATGTATTTGTAATAGGGTGTTCTCATATACAGCAATATCTATAATAGGATTATCTTTCCACAGCTGCATCACAACAGATATTCTTAAAATGAAATCTATTTCCAGTGAAACGTTCTCCAGTTCAGTGCAAGAAATGATACAGCTAAAATGCCTTACTTCATAGAAAGTATGAACATGACTTCAAGGTAACAAATTACATCTACAATAATAACTTGCAGAAATCAAATTTAAATGTATCTAATTATCAAAGAAGTGTTTAATTAAAACAGTTTATTCAGCAGCTTTGAAGGAAATTAACCTTCCCATTTTTAATTTAACCTAATTTAAAGCCTGAAAATAAACTAGGTCAATCAAATCACAACTTTCCATTCCTTTTTAAGAAAGGAAAAGTAAATCAAAAATTGCCAGCCTGAATTCCCACTTTTAACAAGTAAATTAAATGGCACTTTTGACAACACACTGTTTAATATCAAAGCTCCCCATTCAGTTTGTATTTTACTGCCTTTGAAAACACCCATCTGCTTATCATAATAACATTTACATTGTTTGGTCTTCCTACTCTAATTGGAAACTCATATGAAAACTCAAACAGGATATAAGTTACTTGGAAAAAGTTCTTATTCAAAGACAATGTTTTAGTTTGCATAGCTAGATAATGTCTACAATGGAGAAAAACTATTTTGATTTTTATAACAAACAAGTAGGTCAAGAATTATTGAGCTAGGAAAAATAAAATAACCCAAACTTCCCACAAATGATAAAACTTGACAACAAAAGGACTAAATTAAGCTATCCAAAAATTATTTTTAAAATGTATTATGCAGAGCAATCATTGCCACACAGTTTGGCAGCGTATTTGTAGTTAAAAGCCCATCACCATTCCTATCAAACTTAATTTGTTGTTCTTTTCAAACAGTGCTGTCTCAGCTGTGACAAATCATCAACCCAGATACATATTTTATTTAAAAATATTCTTTAGAATAAACCAATGTCTTTGATCAGCAATGCCACGCTGAAATTCTGCATAGCAAAACTGGCAGAAAATATAACAAACAGCAGCAACAGTTACTTACTATCAGAGCAAAAACATGCATTTAAAAGTTTGATATTATACTGCACACTTTTCATTAATTATATAGATAGTATATGGACAGTTATATTATGTCCTGAAAACTTCAGGGAAGCAATCAACATTTTTAATATGTTGCTGTATTAAGTACTCTGGCTATAGTCGAGAGTTCCTGAAAAATGAAAGGATGAACGATTGCTCACTGTCTAGGGCATATCAAATTAAATTACTATAAGGCAGATGCAAAATTAGCAGAAGTGGCTCTTTACACAGAGTAAATTCAGGCTGTGACAATTCTTGCAATGAAACGTTATGGATACTGAAAGTTTACACTGAGTTGAAAAAACCAATAAGCATTCACAGAAGAAAAAAAAATCATTAGGCCTATTAAATGCACCGATGCTGCTTCTGGTGCAGGACTTGCAGGAGCTGCGCAATTTGAGAGTCTCCGAGAGCATCCTGGTGAGATGTCACTTTGTGTCATCCTCCTTACTAAACTGTTTTCCCCATGCATCCTCTGTTCATGGAGGACAGGACACTGGCCTAGACAGACCTTTGTGCTCGAATCCTATTACAATACAACCTGCACTTTTTATATGAAGTCTTTACCACAAATATTACATTTTTCTCCCTAGCAGAATAAATTTTAAGCAGTATATTGAAACATTTTATTTTATTAGTCTTCATAATAATCTGGTATTTTACTGTCATCTTTAAACAAACTAGTAAATATTTCATCATTAAGACATGATCTTTGGAGGAAATACTTCATTCTAGATGCCATGCAAGTCAGTATTTCACACTTTCATTGCAACTGTGAAAAGTCTCCTTGTCTGCAAAGAAAGAACATTTTATGGTGCAGGACTAGGAATTTCAAAAGGCAATAATCAGCATGTAAGAATGAACATACTGGTAACAGTCATTTTAAACAGATGATGTAGCAGCTGGGTAATTGGCTACATCATCCCTGTAAATGTAATTCAGTCCTAAGAACTGTGTTATGTAGCCAAAAGATGGGTGTAACCTATTTCAAATATGTCTAGTGAAACATGGCCAAGATTATAATTCTGATACAGTAATATGTTATTGTAAGCAAAAATCCTTAGTAAGTAATAATCTCACATTTGAGCAATCTGCAGTCTACATTTTTGTATTTGCCTGTACCTGAAAAGTCAACTGTTTTCTCCAACTAGACTAATAGTCAGTACTGAGATGCCAATCCTCCTGAAACAAAAAAAATGTTTAAAGTTTAAACTAAGCCCAATATATGCCCAAAATCCAGACTTTTAAGCCCCTCATCCTCCATATTAACCCTGAACATAGTATAGTCTTTATTGTACAATAGGATAATTAGGTACTAATTCATATTTTACTTAAAAATATTTTAAAGTATTAAAAAAAAAACCTCTGCACCAAGCTGAGACAGTACTGACAAAGCTGGAAGCTCTATGTAGCCCATTATTTGCCCTTGTTAAGATCCTGTTTCAAGCTGCTAATAATTTTGCTAAAGTTAAGTTTTCCTTATCATACAGTTGTCCAATGCTAATATATTGGGGGAAGCTTCAGAAGAAATGCGCATTTTTGAAATGAGATTGAGGAAAATAGAATATTTTACTTGCATTAAAAAAATTTGTAAATAGTGCCCCATATATGAAAATTGGTACTTGAAATTTGATTAGTATCAAGACTGTATCTCTTAGTATAGCTCTCGTGCAGATCCACCCAAATACAGGCAAGCAATAAGCTTTTGAAAAATGTCCAAGTGTATATATGTTCAGCAAATAGACAGATAAATTCTCCCAACGCGTGTGTATATACAGAGCAAGCTCCACAACTCAAACTTTTGCTTCAACTACTGCTTTTCAATGGTATAGTGCCAGTTAGAACCAAAAATAGGTAGTCTTTACCCAGTACTCTCAATTCATCCACTGTTGATGGCAGAGAAAGAATGTGAGGGAACAAGATCCCAAAGGAGAGAATGCCATACTGGGGCAAGACCCTTGAGCAGGAGCTCAGCAGACTCTGTGTTGAGGAATCAAGGAAGGAAAACATCAGGTTTAAGTCATAACAAGGGAAAAATCAGAACTAAGACAGCACTAATAGAGTCAGTAATGTTTAGAAAAATCCTTCTGAAGCTGAAGCTCATTCCCAAGTCACAAAAAAAAGCTGTCAGCAAACAATGCCCACTGGAAAAATGCCTACCTTGACTACTTTATTGACTATTCAACGTAATGAAGATTACTATTGCTAGCAGTTCTCTTTTTGACTGAAATGGAGAAATCTGTGGTATATATAAAATAAAAAAGCAAAGTGAAGGTAATTCCAGTCATAATGATTTTTCTATATAAAGTAATCTTCAAAAATTATTGATTTAAAGCTAGAAAGTTATAAGTAGGAAGTTAAATCTGCTCTGTCAAACACTCAAAAGTAAGGCAGTATTACAAGCAGTATTCCATGTGCAATCATAATTAAGTTATTTATACACATGTATTAGTAAATAACCTTTAACTACATCACCATATAATATTTTAACCAGGACCTCTACCTTATTCAGAACACAAGGTTAGAAAGAAAGCTTAATAGTTAGTTAACCAGTATGTTTTTTTCCCCTCCTCCTCATCCATTCATTGATTTGTGCCTTATTTATTGCACATCACTAGAATCCTTCTGTGAATTATTAAATTTCCTACTGAATTTATCTGCCATGCTCACCACCACAGTGTATGAGAAATTCATTAACATTTATGGCACAAACTCCACAAAAATCTATTTATTATAATAAGTACAGTTTATTACTATTTTATTATAGTAAAAAGGGTTTATTATAAATGGGGAAGTGTAGTGAGCAATTTTTCATACTAAATACTAATGCTCTTAATCTTGACTACATAAATTCTAAAACCAACAGTGTTTCGTCTTGAAATACTTAGTTTTATGTAACATTAGAGGTGATCAAATGGTCTCATTTATTTCTTTTAGAAGTCTGAACGCCTAATTCTTTTTGCAGCCACAATGCAATGTCTAGCCACGTGTAGCACAGCTAGAAACTAAAGATCACCTCTGGAAAGTCCAGGTAGGTGACTTGTCTGCCATCACAGTGACTCTAATGTCAAGAAAAGAATTCATACTCCGGGGTAGCTTCCAAATGTTTTAGTCATGAAACTCTCTTTGGTGTTTTTATAACCCTCTGCTACCTCCTCTACTCACCTTGCTGCCTTCCCCAATAGGGAAATAGAGGGCTCCTCAGGCAACAGCCTCCTTGATGCAACAGTTCTCACCGATTCCTAGAGCTAATTCCACGCACAAGTTTGCCAGTAAAGTAGGTATCTTGCACAGGGAAAACAAAGACAAGACGTGTGGCTGAAGAACCTTTCATAAAGCAAGGAACTGGAACTGAGGATGCACATGTGGTTTTTCATGCCATAGCTTCTGGTGTTGAGTATGCAATGTTCCACCTCAATACTTGTAAATAAATAAATACTCATATAAATTAAAGTGTTTTAAACTAATGACAGATGAAAATATTTCTTGAAAAAACTTACTGGCCTTCTGAATTCATAGATAGTGGACTTCAAAAGGGAAAGAAAGAAAACTTTCAGCCTGGCCCTCACTTGCCAAGCAACATGGTATATATCTATAAAATGCAGTGTAGCACAATGAAAAGACACACCGAAGTAATGGTTGCACATGTGTGTCAGGTGAAAACACTAATCTGAGCCTCAAAGTGAAACCTAAAATGCCCTAACAAGCATCCATAATGGTTAATAAAAAATACACCCATAAAAGGCAGTAAAAACCAGTGGAAGTAACAAGGTAAGCTATGCAGAGGACAAGGTAAGATACGCTTAAAAACACTGGAACTCTTCTGCAACATTACACAGAGGAGACATGCTCACCTACATAGGAAAACTGACCAGAACAATCCAAAATTTCTGCAGTTGTCCAACAAGCAACAACTGCTAACTACATCAGAGTTCAAATTTTACCATAGAAATTATTGAATATTATTCTGACTGAAAAATTCATTTAAACAGATCTCTATAGTAACAGTCAAGCACCATGCACATTGCTGAACAAGAAGCTGTTCCTGTTCACGCTATAACTAATACCAGTATTTCTTTATATCAAAGTTCCTATCTTTCATGAAAATTTACACAGTTACTCTAGAGTTATGCTGGCATAATGGAGTGCAATTGCATGGCAAGCATGAAAATGGGTACATAAAGGGGAAGAAAATTGGAAATCCAAGAGAAGAAAAGCTAAGCATCCATCCAATGTAACTATTTTGATCAAATGTCATTTTGATCATTTGATCAACATTTGATCAAATGATCAAACCTATTTGATCAAATAGGTGTAGGATGCCTGTCCATACAACTAAACCACAAAATTTGTAAAAATCACTTTCCTTCTCGCTTTATTGGCTTGTCAGGTAAACCTCAGTAAGTTTAAGCTGTAAGGGAACTGAACAATAGCATCAGGATTTCATTTTGCTTCTGAGGTATATGTGTCTCAGCTCAAATTTCTGAATTTAGCTAAAATTCCTTGAAGGAAGATTAGAAATACATGCTAAGTCCTTGTATTTCTGCTAAAATATATAATTGTCAACAGTGTCCATCCAAAGATTTAGCCATGACTAAACTCTACAGAACAAGGGAACTACTGAGAGTAAAGAACCCCTCTAAACCACTACTTAAAAAAAACTTGTCTTTGCTTCTTTTTGTCCTTTCTTTTGCCCTCCCACTTTTTTTGCACAGGGAGGGGGAGCAGGAAGGAATGTAAAACAGGACTCTGTGAACTTTTTTTTAATCTAAGTCTAGAGAATCACCTGGTTCTTTTTTTTTAAGGACAGAGAAAATAGTTCACTTTAAACATATGTCAGATCCAACATTTAAAAAAAAAAAGCACACACGTTTTTTCTTATTACTTTAAAATCAAGGAGAAAAAAAAATATAATGAAAACCATAAGCTTTCTTTTTCTTCTTTTTTTTTTTTAGGATAGAAATGAGAATCAGAGTAAGCAAATGGCTTTACAAAGCATCAGGAGATCAAGGTGAATCATGATCCCCCCCCCCCTTTTTTTTTTATTAGTATACATCCAACCCAGGTAGATATGTGCATTACATATGGTATGAGACTAAATAAAACAGCAAAGTTTCAAGATTCTACAAAATCGATACAGCAACAGCAATATACTTCTCAGGGGCTCTCTGGCCAGGAGAGAATGGAAGAGGAAGAAAAAGAGAGACATACAGAGAGGCACATCTTCTGCTTTATGGTGATGAAGCCTTGCATCCCAGGAGGGTGCAGCAGACTCCTCAGTAGCATTTGTGAGAAGATGCATTGCTTGCCCGTTTTTTGATTTAAAAAGGGCATATAAGCCCTCCACGTGGGAGTGCTACTGATGATAGAATGAAAGTTTTCTCCTGCGTTCACAGAGTTGGAGATCTATGCGGAAGGGGCCCAGATACTCCCTGGGATGCACAGGGAGAAGGACCAGAGGGCAGGGCAGGAGCTGTTGCCCCCTGACAGCCACCCGCGGGGAGGGGCACACTTGCTGTCCTCGATGGGGCAACCCAAATACCCTCTCCCTCCAGTCCAGCCCACACCTGTATCTGTATCTATTTTATTGCTGTGACATACAGAAATAGCTGTCAGAACTGTGACTGAAATAAAACCCTTTTTCTGCCAAGAGTGCAGCTGCACCAAAAGTTGCTTGGGTTTCTGATTTTGAGGGATAGGGGACAATGATTCGGAAGGCTGTAGTCTGCTCCATTTTTCCTCTGATAATTACTTAACAAGAACAAAACAAAAAACCCCACAGTTGAGACCCTAGGAATAAGCAGGCTTGCTTTAGCACATTGATAGCTATACAGATACCAAACCATAACTGCAAATTCAGGGGGAAAAAAAAAAAAAAAAACTTTGTTATTTTATCAACTTACAAATATTGCAGGAAAAAAACCACACACACACAAATCAGGCTTAATTGATGGCTATGGTTCATTTGATTGTCACAGTATGCAAAAGGATATCATTTGCATGAATAAACAGGATGTCTACAACAAATATGAAGTCTAACATTAAGACCTTCTACCAAGTTTAAGCAAAATCACAGAACTAAATTATATCCCGTTTAAAGCATCTGAGAAAGAGGAGTCAAATGTTACAAAAATTATTAAGATAGCCATGCCTTTCCATAATCCAGAAGTCCCCATTCCAAGAAAAAGGGGATTCATAAAACACCAAGCTAAAAATAGCAACTGCTAGAAGAAGGCAGGGTATCAAATAGTATTTAAAACAATTTATCAGAACGAAGGTGATATCAGCAGATTGAAACAAAGACCTCAATAGCTTGCCAAAAAAATAGAATACTGGTTATTTTTACTGGGTATACCGGTAAACATGCAAATTTTTAAGAGACTGATGACAAGTTTTGTGCAAAATTTTCTATTGTACATGGTTACAGTCTTACCCAACAGTGACAAGCCTTTTATGCAGACTGCCATAATAATCGAGATACCCAAAGGTAAAAAAATATAATATACAGTTTTATGGTATTCTCAGTCTAAGCATTAGGTTTTAAACCGTTAAAAGCCTACTCAATTGCTAGTCACTAAGACAAAGTTATTCAGACTTTAAAAATGCTGCTCTATTTTATACTCTGATCATGGAGAATAGGACCATTTTGCAATTATTAAAGAAAACTGATAGCTAATTTTCTGTTCCCAATCTTTACAATGTTCATAAGCAAGAAATCAGTTCTCATGAATGTTCTTCTCTGCAGCCTTCCTAAAGGCAACACCTTTCAAAAGTTGCTGTTCAATAAACAGGTAAAATAAAGGGTAAAGACTGCTTGTAAAAGTAGTCTAGACTTAGGATAAAACAATCAAGTGTTCATATTTTGTCCACCATCCTCCTTCACATTAAGGAACTGCAGAGAGAAAAGTATTTTGAAATTGTCATATTTCACCCTAACCAAACAGGGCTGTCTATGCAGAGATTAACATAGCCAGTAGGTTCATAAACCATCCTATAAGTAGCCTTTAGTGCTGATTTTGGCCAACAGGCCAAAGAAATCACAATCAAGTTCTCCTTGAAAAAAATGACTCCTTTAATGAAAGCCACCCCCCAAAAAACCTCCCAAAACAAAAAACAAACAAAAACCAAAAAAACCCACCCAATAACCCACCAATGAAACCCACACAACCTAGGATCAAACCATACCATTGCCAAGATAAGCAAACAAGGAAAAAAAAATTCATGCACTGCATTCAGGGAGAATGTAATCTTAATCATATGGCCAAATCCTCTCCTCCATTTTCTCTTCTCACTGCCTCCATTCTGGCATATTCAAAGTTATTTTGTAGGTTGTGTATGAAGAGAGATAAAGTCGTATTTGCATTGATAAGGCCCAATCACAGTCCTGAGCCCTATGGACAAAACAAATACTACTTTGCAAATAAAACTGGACCTTTTAACTTCCCAAGGGTGATGATTTCACTTTCCTCAAAATTGCGAAATACATGTTTTTTTTCTTCCTTGTCCCCAAAATACTCAGTAAGATTAAATTACATGCAAAACAATGGAATCTTTTTCTTCTTTAGTACAGGGAATTATTTACCTTGTGGGCATGAAGAGAAGCATAGTCTCCAAAGAAAAACATGTATTTAAATAATTTTAACATCTCTCTTTCAGTTTTCTTGAAACAATATGTAAGTACACAGAACATGGAAGCAAAAGGAATAGTTAAAGGACAATTGTTGAAATCAACCTTAATGATCTCCACATCTGCTCACAGTACGACAGACATATCACTTGAAACAGGTATTCAATTATTATTCTTTACTATATGTCCACTGTTATATGAAAAAAAAATATTTATCATTCCAAGGTAGGCTTCATACAAAATATTTGATATGTTCTACCCTCTCCCTTATGGAATGATTTGGAGCTTTTTACAATTACTCTCAACAGCCAAGTCCACAGATGTATTTTTCTTGGAAATACACTAAGTTAAAAAAAAAAAAAAAAAAAGATTTTGGATGTACTTATTTTACAAAACAACCAGAGGCTCAAAATTTTGCTTCATTAAAATTATAAGCAATGTTTGCTCTAGGCAATCTTCACTGTCTGAAGACAGCTGAGTATGGGGGGGGTTAGAAAATAAAAGCTCATTTATTCTGTCTCATAATTATGTTGAAGTACTACATCGGTATTCCACAAAGCATCTCCCTACCACAGTCATTTTACTTTAGAGCTCTTACAATTATTTTTGAAACATCCCCAAATAATTCTTTATTTGTTGAGGGTTTTTTTTCTATTTAATGTAATAAAAGCTTAAAGACAGACTTTAAGTTGCAGCTACCATGTTAATTTTTAAAGAGTGCAGAGTTTCCATTAATCATTTTGCAATCTCTGACATTAAGATAGGGCCACATTATACACAACTTCAGGAACTTTCCTTGATGGGGAGTCCTCTTCCTAAAGATCTGCAAAAAAATAGAGTAGAAAAAGGCGTAAAATGCCTTATATTTTTATTATTTGTTCATTCCTTTAGCCGTATCCAAAATCAGTCAACAGGAATCCAGTCTTGCATTTTGGACTATAACAATTTGTCTTTAATGTCTGTGCCTTTCCCATCTCTCTTCCTTCCCATGAAATGAAACTTTAAGGTAAAATTCAACACAAAGACTTTCTCATTGTTTGATCATGTTGTGAAAACAACTGCCAAAAAGACAGTATCAATAATTAAGCAAAATCTGAAAGAGGAAAAGACATTTACACAGACAATAAGAATACCCACAGCTTTAACGATAAACACTACCTATTGCAAATATTTTAGAGCAGTGTAGATTACAGTCCAGATTTGAAATAATCTGTAATTACTATATAGGAAATGGCTTCCCTGGAGAAAAGCTATTCCACGGCTGCTGGGACTGCCTATGCACTCCTTTCTTGTATGCAACCCACAAACAGAAACACAGCGACTACAGGATGGTAGAACTTCGTTCTAGTTCTTACACTCTCTTATTCACTAAAGGAGATCAGTCACGTGTAAAATTGTCACTGTAAACTTTCAGAATTAACAAACTTTTTATTTAAACACAGTGACTACACAGCTCAGCTCTTATGTTTTTATGCAAGGACCTCTTTGCACAAATATAGTACAACCCCTCAACTAAATCACCATCATAAACCCTCACTGCTATATAGGTAGAATACTTTTAGCCGGACTTTTATAAGCTGTTTTAAGAATGATTGGTGATAATTTGGTTTAACGGTGACTTAGTATAGCATTAGCACACGTTTTCCAGAATAAGACAATGAAGAACCAGTCAGCTTTGGGATATTTGGAGACTACTGGAAAATGTTTTTATTAGCATACTAAAATAAATATTTTTGAAGGCTACCAAATGCATGCAAACGTATTTCAATGGACAGAAATCTGGAATTCTAGTAACATTGCTGGGAGGAAGCCTAGATACATTTTTTCTTTGCAAGTTCAATGACTGGCAGCATCAGTTTTGTCCCCTCCCCCCCCCCCCCCAAAAAAAAAGGGGGAGAGAAATGTGAAAGGCAAGGTTAACTAGGAAGAGAGCTCTGCCCTCCACACACACTACTCCAGGCACAGAACCAACACAAGAGGAAGTGGCACTATAACCCCATCCACAACAGGGACTGAGTCATCCCTTACATCAGTACTTCAGTGAACATGTTTGCAGGTTTTGTTTGTTTATTCACAGTCACTGCGCAAGTCTCATTTTATGCCTCTCCTCCTCCTCCTCCAAAAAAAGGTTATTGGGAACTTAGTAGTGTTAAGCCACATACAAAATAGAAGAGCTATGTTACGCAGCATTGACCACACTACTGCAGTATATTCTTCTGGTTGACCAAAAATATTTTAACTCATTTTAACACAAAACTGAATATAGACAAAAGCATACGAAATTCATTAACACAGATCATCCTCAGTTCCCTTTTTTAAGGCTGAAACAATCCACATCCTCTGTTCTTTAAATTACTCTAGCTTTCCATGATCTAACAGTTATTTTTACTAACGGTGCTCACAGATCAACACTCCTTACAGTTTAACAAATTACAACACCTAACATCTTACAGTAAATTAGTGCTGCATTTCTGTAGTTGTTTATTTTGCCCTGGCTCTTCCTGGACTTTACTTCTTGCACATTTCCTATTAAAAAGATGGTAAATATTCATTTAGTAAATCTGTTATATTAAAAAAACCCTAACATTTTCTCATACTTATCCCCAAAAGTCCCAGTTACAGCCTTTTTTTTCCTTTGTCCCCAGACATATTTTTAATGACATATTTCTTCCATCAAGCAAAAGCATGTATTTTTTAAAGAAATTATTTACAGTTTTTTAAACTGTATTCTCCTCCTGCCACACAGTTATTAATTAAAACTCCTACTGAAACCATCTTTTAGTTGCCTAAGGAAGCAAGGCTTAAGCAGTCACTTTTTCTGCCAATCACTCCTCCTAACAGCAAGCTTCAGAGAGCTAGAGCTTTCAGAGACTTAAAGCTCCCACAAGTTTGGAGAGACCTGAGGGGTGAGCTGAGAACAAAAGTGGCAGTCCCTCGCGCTGCTGGCAGAAACCCTGCGGTGTGAATTCAGTAGTTACCCGCTCCTTGAGGCCTGCTGGCTAAGCTGCACTCGCATGGTCAGCACGACTGCAACATAGGCTGCCTCCTGCCCGTTTGGTTGAGAACCAGCAGTAGTCTGTGAGGAAATAACCTGAATGGCACAAATCCTGGGAGGGCAGAGAACAGGTTCAGCAAGAGTTTGAGATACAGGACACATCCCTAGGAAACCAGGCATTACTGGTTCTCCTGCATGTGATTTTTCTCTCCATTTTATCTTAAGAGGATTGCTTTACTGTGAATCACAAGCAAACTGTTTTCACAGCTGTCAGAATTTCAGAAGTGCTTTCTTTTTTTTCCTTTAACCTTTGATGTATATGCCACGTACTATAACTAATTACAGAAGGGAGGGAGAAGTGGAAGAAATAAAAACACGTTTCCTGTACTTGGTCCACAAGATGAACAGGTTGAGCATGATCGACATTCTGGACATACAAACATTTTTAACAGAATGAGCACATTTCTAGGGTATTTAAGTATATATACACAAACATCATTATGGACTAAACAGAAGATGTTTCACATAAAAGTCAAACTACAGTTAAGAACAGGTGCTCTAGAATAGACAAGTAACTATCCATCTGCCAAGTTTTGTAAACAGAAATGCAGCTAAAATTAAACAAATAACTGAAAAATCATGATCAAAAAATTTACTCTAGTATTTGTATGTTAACTATAAGCAGTAAGAGGAACACTATGAACAATACTGCTTCAAAGACTCTGAATTTTATTCTTTCTTTTTCTAAAGTTCAAAATGCTTTCCAGATGGTCTCACAAATTCAGTTTAGAAGGGAAAAAATGCATTTTATTTTGAAATCCTTCCACAGATTCTAATATCTGAAAAGATTATAAATTCCAATATATATTTAGTATTCAGAACTTACAGTGAAATTGCAACAGTTTATGCCCAAATTTATACCAGCTCAAATAGAGGAGTTTTTAGTAACCTAATTAAACTTAACCAGTTAAGGATATAAACATAGGAACCATTTACTGGAAAGCAATATGGGAAGTGAACTTACGATATGGCATCTCTTCCACAATAACTGCTCAAGCATCCATACGTCCACTGCAGCAAATCTCAAATAACCTACTTCCAGTGTAAACTACCTTGAGTTCCTTGGATGGGCCACACAATAGGAGAAAAGAAAGTTGATACATCTGAAGTCAATATTTAGTTGACCCTGTAATAAGCTGCTTGCATGCCCAGAACTTCACTCTTTTGACTTATTCTCAACCTTACTGATGCAGACTCAACCGACAGGCAAATGAGTGGCTTTAGCCCAATATAGCGGCCCTCATAACATAAATGCTGAACTGCAGCTGTGGTTCCACACCAGCCTAACTCCAGTCTCACTGCTGTCCGGATCCAGCACTCTCACCTGGCCCCAGCCACAACGTCCTGACTGCTCCGTCTGCCCTGGCTCCAGTACTCATGTGGCTGCACAACTGAGCTATTTCAGCATGTTAAACCACGGAGAAAGTAACGATTCCCAGCTTCTCCACTCCCCAAACAAATGAGTTGTCCCCAGAAGCTAGCGTGCAGAAACCTAGCGCCAAAAGAAGTGGAGCAGGGCTGCACAGCTAGGGCTCAGCGAAAAGGGAAAAGAGCAGGAGCAGGGCAGCTGGCAGTTCTGCTTAGGCTGCTATGGGATCTCACAGAACTTCTTACATTTAGACAGGTTTATAGTACTAACAAATTTTAAGATAATAATTAACATTCACATATAAACTAGTTTTATTACTTTTACCCCATTACAGTTTAAAAACTATGTACTTTTAAAAAGATTTAACCCATATTTTTATTCTCTCACCTGCCTGGACTGTTTTTTTTTGGTTTGGTTTTTGGGTTTTTTTTGTAGCACAGCACAGGCCAATGATCAAACCTTTACAGTCTTTCACATCATGATACACTAATGCAGTCTTTCTTCTAATTCTGCCCTAGATTTGTGCCCCCAAAATGTGAACAAATATCTTGAAAAGAAAGAAAGGAAGAATTACTATGGAAATAACTACACAAATAAAGCGATACACAGATACCTTTGAATTAAGTCTTTTTTGAAGGCATTATCATTGTCTCCCAAGAAGCAAAAATAGTAAGGTACAGTGCTTTTCTTGTTTATGGAATGAAACCGCACTGAAGGAAGAAAGGAAAAAAAAAAAACAACAAAACACAAAATATGGGAAGCTAAGGATCTAAATGCACTAAATCTGGCCTTCTCCCAAAACACTGTTTAAAATAATTTTATGGATTCCACTAAAAAATTAGCAGTATGTTTATTTGTTTTTATTAAATCAAAGACTTCTATATGCCTAAACTGGACAAGTCAGAACTTCCTGGTTCACTCTCATGTCTTGATATTGGTGTTTCAGCTTATTTTCCTGCCACCTTAGAAAGCACTATACTATATGCTGTAGGCTGTTCAAACAATATAAATATTTGACAAAGTGAATTCATTTTTATTTTTAAGTTAAAAACCAGTAATATTAACTGCAGTAATTGAAAATTGTTATTGTGTAGGGTGCATTAACCCCGGTAACATAATTAAAGAGCCTGAAAGCAATGTCAGAAGCTCTAAAAGAAAAAAAAAACCTCTTGCTTTTTAACAAGAGAGAGCTCAAAGCACCATGAATAAATACTTTAAAACATTTCTACTGTATACATATATTAAAAAGTGCATCAGACATCCAGAATGGAAGTCCCTAGATAATTTAGTTCTTAGTTCTGTTACAACTTTTGACCTCCTCAAAGCAAGTAACTAGGCCACATAAAGAAATGATACAGTCGCAACCATAATCCTGCAAGAGAACAATTTCAATGAGATTCTGGACTATCACGGCCCCATGAAGCAGGAAGCTGACTTGCTCTTTGCAGTTTAAGCAAAGCAACACACATGTAGTATGCAAGACAATTATACACGGTGATTTTGAAGATACAAATACTGAAGAAGGAAATATTTATATCAGGAAAAAAGAAATATTGGATAATGCCAATCAATGAAGTTTCTCTGGTGAGTTAAAGAATATAATGCTATTCTGGGCCTTGCACTTTCAGGTCCAGAAGGATCCTGCCTCATATAGAAGTCAGCTGCAGTACCTGAAAATTCACTGACTTCACCAAGACCTTGGGCGGACGAACAGCTCAGCCATGCCCAATTACATACAAGGCTTTACATCAGAACTGAAAAGAGAAATTTTTCTTATAACGTTCAGTAGCAAATGGCAGCAATATCATGCATTCTGACTTCACTACTGAGCATGGAGAAAAGGTGCTCAGGATTTATAAAGCAAGGGAAAATAAAGTGATAGAAAAACAAGTTTTGAGTTTGGGGTAAACACGAACACGTGTGGACTAAATGTTCTCTTTTTTTCCCCCCCTTTTTTCTTTCCTTTTTCTTTCCTTTTTTTTTTCTTTTCTTTTCTTTTTTTTTTTTTTTGAGTTTTTGACTACTAGGGATGAATGCAGAAATTCATACCAAAGATCAGACCGACTCATACTGTTGTACTGCAATAACAGAGGTAGCATATGAGCAACTACAGTGTAATTACAGTTATTACACCACACCACACCTGTAAGAGAGGGTTTTTTTTTCCCCACCACTAAAGAGTCAATTAAAGCTAGCTTTCTTCCTGAAACAAAATTGATAAAGATTTAAATTTTCATCTCAGATAGTATAAATGATTTTTATTCATAAATGCTATCTTTCGCTGAATGCCTAGTAAAATGTTTTTCACAGCAATGAGACAGATGAACCCAAACTACGACCTCTTTATCAGTCTTACAACAAGCAATTTTGCCCAACTGTTTAAAAGTTTAATATTGTAATCTCAGGTTCAGTCTCCAGATCTGCTGCATCCACTACCCAGCTTTCTATAGCCCTCTCTACCAAAGTTGGTTTCCCAGCTATAAAAGTCAGACTTTCATTCCCTTACAGGAATTTGATAATTTATCTGCAAGATAAATTGTTACTATAATTGACAATGGAATAAACAAAAGGACATTATCAACTTAAAGAGAAAAAAAAAGAAAAAAAAGACCAAGTTTCTTCCGTAACTATTGTTACAGACTAGAGAATTAGTAAGGCTAAAATCCTGGCAAAAAAAGATATTTTTCTCCTACGTCTTTTCTGAGTTTGACATTTTACACAGTCATTTGGGAGTGCAGTAGTATGTAAGAAAGCCTGTTAGATCTGACATTGCTTTAGTGAATTTTTACAGGTCAGCTATACCGTGCCCCCCTCCATCCCAAATGGGGAACACTTCATAGGTTTTTTTGCTTGTTTGAAAAACAAATAAAAACATCAAGTCAAGTCAGCTACAATATCCAAATATACTTGGAACTGGCTTACAAGCAACTACATATCAAATTCTCTTTTTGAAAAGATGGCACATATGAAGAAAATTTCTAACATACTTATCACTGATAGATTATACTAATGCTTGTTGTATATTTGAACAGTGTGGACTAAGTTGTTACTCTTATCTATACTGGTACAGAGAGGACTCTGCTAGTATTTACCTCTCTTTCCTCTGTGACTCATTCATTTCATGGATTACAACAAACATGGGAAAGAAACGCATTTGTGTTTCAGGCAGATTCTCAAAGCTCCTGATGCCTTCAAGGGGATTGGAGATTCATAAGTACTTCTGAGAAGTCAGATCTTTTAGTTTTTAAACAGCAGCCCATTTTCTTAAAATAGAGAACGTAAATGAAGTTAACACTGGTTTGGTTTTGATTATTCAGTGGTCAAGGAAGTTATAATCAGATTTGATAGGATGAAAAGAGACAGAAAAACAAACAGGGTATGAAGATTCAACATAAAATAGTGTGGCAAACTAAAATTAACAGAAACACCAATACATTTTACATGATGACTACCACATTTCAACTACTGTAATTCGCGGGGGGGTGGGGGAAGGGTTCTGTTTGTTTGTTTGAAGTTTGTGACACCTCTGGACTGTCCAGCCATCCTCTCTCAAGTCATGCCAAAGCTTAAGTTCAACCTTGCATTTTTTACAGTAATATTTTATATGAAATTCTTTTCCATTTTTAGTGTGTGAATATATTTTTTCACTGCTCACTCAAGTTCCTTATGTTTATTCTTTTTCAGAATATATCTACTGAATACATCCAACTACTCCTTTTCAACAATATCAGTTCTGTGCCAGTAACGTTATCTTTCTTACTGTTCTCCAACTTGGAAAGAAAGCTGAAGAGAACAAAGCCGTGTAGCACCATCTACAGAATAAAAGAGATTTCTAATCAGAAAAAATTAAAAGCAGCCCGCATTAAGACATACACATCCATTCTTCAACTGGTATTTTAGACCTGTAAGAATTTACATCTCTTTCTGATACGCTGCCGAAGGTCTATTTGTAGGATGGATATTAGGCATGTTACTCCACCTCTCAAAAGAACACTCAGCAGGAAAAACAGTTATGTATAAGATTCCTTGCAATATATTAGGACTGCAAAGGATCTAAAAGAGATTGCAATGCATATTTAAAAGATGATGAAATAAAACTTGATGGATTAAAAATATGCTACAGAATTTGTAATCATCAATAACCAAACAGTAATAGTTAAAACTGAACACAGTTTTTAATTCTGACTTAAAGCTAATTAGTTTCACTGATGTTGCCAAAAGTTCAAGTTAGTGTAGACATTAGCCAAAATAAACGCATTACCCAATTATTTCCAATAGCGTCACAACAAAATAAAAAGCGTTCTAATTTAAGGACTATTAAGAATATGATGACTGAACAGCATTAGAAGAAAAATATTATCTGAACAAGACATTTTTATGTGTTTATCAGCAAGAACTATAACAGTAAAACAAACATGAAATGACCACAAAGGGCAATATAATCTGTGTCATGAAAATATAACGGTTCCCTAATTCTTGCATCAATTAGTTCTCATCATTTTTCAAAACTCTCTGCCAATCCAAAAGCTAAATAAAAAGTAGTTGTGGGTTCTCAGTGGTTCCTTGATGGTTTCCTGAATAGTATCTGCTCACTGTTCAAAAAAGATTTATAATAGCCAATTTTATATTCAACCTAACAGCTAAAGTGCAGGCTGTGTTTTTTGACTCATGAATCATCCCAAAGAATAATTTTTACAGGAAATGTTTGACTCTCTTGGGTATATGAGTATCCCCTTTGGAAAGCAGGTACAGTTAAAAGAAAACATTATCATTTAAAAAAAGGCAGAGATGGATGAGCAGAAGTCTAATCTTCACTAACCTCACAAAATTGGGTTGACTCTTCCGTGATAACAGAAATATGTAGGAAATCAAGATTTTAATTATTAAATTAAGCCTGTATACACCTGAATGCATATGAGAAATTAACATCTGAAAAAGGCAGTTTTTATTGAATTGCCTTTTCAATACACCTGTGAAGAAATGTGGGTAAAGTAGAAGAAATAATCTGTAACAGAAACCACACCTGATTCAGGAAGTCCTGAGCAGAAAATAGATGGAGACTAGCAATGCCTTAGGTGAAAATATCATATACGCCTG
The DNA here is from genome assembly GCF_036417845.1 of Apteryx mantelli. Taxonomy (NCBI): domain Eukaryota; kingdom Metazoa; phylum Chordata; class Aves; order Apterygiformes; family Apterygidae; genus Apteryx; species Apteryx mantelli. Next base: position 50,229,385 of record NC_089980.1, on the reverse strand, counting down.
CTCCTTTCTTATCCCTCTCTATGCATGAGGTTATAGTTATTCTTGGAGACAAGATACTGGGTTAGATGGACCTTTGGTCTGACCCACTGTGGCCATTCTTACATTCTTATGTAAGAAAATTCTAGAAGAAAAAATTTAAATTAAGTGAAACAACAATATTACCTGTTAAATGTCTTTCATTTAGTCAAGTAAATAAAATTGTGTATAATAATTGACTGCTTTAAGGTTCCTGAAATGACACAGTTTCACTGGACCAAACAATCAGATCATTTGAAAACAAAGGATTAGTGAAAGCAAGGAAATATATGTTCATGAGGAAAAAGAACAGGAGAGATATCATCACATTCCAACTTCCTGGGCTTTTCCTTCCCAATCTTGAAATGGAATCCAACAGAAGAAGACAAATAAAAGATAATTAAAAATGCTTTGAACACAGAAGAGAATGCATATTTAGAAGGCTAAGTATTTGAAATTTAATAGAAAATTATTTAAGCACGTTATTTTGAGTGAAAAGTCATAAGTACATCTGATTTAATGCATTCAGTGTATTGCTACTTCCAGACCATAATGATTAGTTTAATAGGTACATTCTTCATGGGAAGAGTAGCACAGTGCCCTGCATACAAAGAAATGTCTTGGAAACACTAGGGAGTGGCATTACTTCTGTTTTTATAGCATTGAAAAGCTCAATATTGCTGCACTTCCTGGAAAGAAACAAAATGAGCAGAACCAGAACCTCATTTGGAATGAAGTACAAAGTGCTATAAGCTCTGGCAAACCCATCACACAAACTTTAGAAGACTCAGCTGTTTATCTAGGAAAATACCATTTTAGTCTATTGGAAAAGATCAGAATGTAAAGCAAGTTTTAATTTTACAAGGTCAGAAACAGTAAACAGGACTATGGCAATTTGCCCCAGTAAGAGCACATCGACTCCTGTGAGGAACCCAGGGGGACAAATTGATGAAGCTGGACTGGAAGAGGGCTGCAGCTCTTGCCAGTGCATCAGCTTACACAGACCACCAGTGGATGATGCTGGAGCTCTAAAAATGGGTTGCGCTTAGCTAAGGAAAAGACAATTTTTTTTTAAATAACAATTTCTAAAGGGAGAAATAAAGGAGAAAAAAACTTGATAAATATGTCAATTATATTCATACAGGAAAGAACTACTACATTCTATCAAGTATGTTGCTCAGGGGATGAAATGAGAGGATATGTTTCATATTCATATTTGAATGAATAAATACAATTTATCTAAATTGATACCAAGTAGCACTTCTCTACAAGTCACAGAAGCCACACAGTTCAATACTACTAAGACTTACAATACTTATTTTCATTTCAGTTTTCATTAAATATTACAAGATATTAAACCATACCTTATGCACCTCTGACACATAGCTTTTTACTTTCAATGCGTTGTAAATAGCAGCTATCCTACCATACTCAAAAAAAGTCAAGTTTTGTATAAATGATATCATCAAAACAGTAATTAAAATCTTAAGTATAAAATACTATTTCCAGAAGTTTACCTTCCTCTGTATTTTTTTTTTATCTCCTTCTCAGACAGTAGATTGCTTACTTCTAATTCACCTAAGTATATTGTAAAAGCTTCTAATTAATCTGAAAGACATTTCTACAAAACTCTGGTAAGCATCTAATTCTCTAATGTAATCTAAGCAACATGATTAGTGACGGAGGAGACATTTCTCAAAAAAAAAACCTCACATGAAAAAACAAACAAACAAAAAACTAAAAACAAAATAAATTTATTCTGACAGTGTTTCCCCTACATTAACCAGGTAGGGGTGTGTGTGTGTATATATATGCACTGTAAACCAGTTTACCTTAAAACAAAAAATAGTCTGGGTTTATGACAGGCATCTGTTAAAGCAGAAGCGACAACACTTAAAAAACCTCAGTCTGACCTCACTGCAGTAGCAAAAGACAGGATGTAAAAGTTTTTTAAATTTTAGAAGCAAAACTGAAACACAGACAGTGAACATCACAACTGTCATTCTTCTCAGCTGGAAATCTATGAATTTGAAGGCTAAAGACCTTCTTTAAAACACAACTAAAATGCAGTTACTGATTTCTTCAAAAAGCAGAAGCCAAATCTATTTATAAAACAGGAGAAATACCATAGGTCCTAAAGTCCTTTGAGAAATATGAGGTGAAAAAATTAATGAAAATATTCAAAAATTCACAGCCTTTGTGAAATAGAAGATACCAATATTTGTCTGGCACAAAAATCCTCCTTTTCCCTAAACCAAGGCCAGACAAGTTAGAAGGACAGGACTACCTTTCCTCCCTCTCCTCTTTTCATACCTACTTTTCAGAGAAACTTTTTTTTTTCACCCAGTGATATGTTCTCAACACATATTCTGTGGTGCTCATTTTACATATCAAGAATACTCATTAAACGCTGATCACAAGAACAAAGTCAGTATTTTAAACATTTTGTTTTCTTAGATTTATACATAACCCTCTTTCTGACCACAATATTCTGCAGTGACACAGAAGACAGTCAGGCAGTAGAGCTGAGCAGACCAAAAGGTTCTTTGCTACTGAAAAAGGGAATATTCCCTTCTTACAGGCTGGACACTCCTGTCCCCATTCTGTGTGCTTGCCCTGGCACTCCTCTGACCACACAATAAGATAATTCTGTTTGCGCACCCGGGGGGGGGGGGGGGGGAAATCAAGCAAAACAAAAAGAAAAGTAATTTTCTGCTGTGTTAGCTGACTGAATCAACTATTCATGTAGTTAGACAAGTACCAGAGCCACTGTGACAGACAGGATAGGGCCATGCTGCACCAGAAACAGAGGAGAGTGGAGAAGAAGGATTTCTCCATTCAGAGGCATTAAGATATTAGATCTGCTAACCTATATAATCTTTAACATCCACCTACTCCCATCTAGGAGCCTGAATGTTACACTTCAACTTCAGTGATGCAGCCCTGACTATTTTCCCAAACAAGTCCACAAGTCTCCCTCTCTCAAAGCTAATGCTGTCAGCAATCTGCTGTAACATCTGTGTGGCTTTTATTTGAAGTCTCTAGAAGCTGCTTTTGACATAACACATGACAAAAAAATACATATATTAAAATACATGCTTTTTGAAGATCACCTAAAATCTGAATTACAAAGGTCATATGATTTCTAACTACAAACACAGCTCTAAAATGAAAACACCTTTCCAGGTTTTACAGAATAGAGTGGAAGAAACTAAATTATATGCAAAAAACAAGTCTTTGCAGTTTATTTTAATATTTTTCTGTATGTGTATAACTGTACAACAGACAGAGATACATAAAGTTTTTTAAACCAACAGTTTGCACTCTCCACCCACTCTAATTTACATGCACTATGCTACAGTTTAAGTTAAATGATCACATACTATTTTTCCCCAGGACATCTGCCTCATTCAAGGGACAGGATGGTCTGTGATCCAGGGAAGTGTTAGCACTGTGCAGTGAAGGAAGCTACTATCTGTAGACCACTCTACTGAAGATGTGTAGTAAACAAGGCAAATAACTCCAGAAGAGGCACAATGGTCAGTACTAAAACGCAACAAATGTGGACATTGAGTAAAAGCATTAGTAGGCAAAGAAAGGACCCTTAAAGGCTTGTCTAGCACTGTCACTGCAAACCTCTAGTTGTTAGAAAAGGAAGATGTACACATCTAATACTAGCTCCCAGTCAGCAAATTAGAAGCTCCATCCCCCACTAACAAAGAACTTTCTTTTCTCAAATTTCAAACAGTCTCCTGGTCACTACCATGCCAATTTTTACTACATGATATACTAAGTTCTTCAAAGAGGGGGAAGTGCATGTCTTTAAAAAACCAACCAACCAACCAACCAAAAAAACCCCCTCATAAATGTTAGAGGTAGATATGAAAATTTCTACAAGTTCTGGTATCTGAACATATTCAATACCTGCCTCCCCTGTTACATTTTTTCTAAAGCAAAAGCAGAATTTCACAGATATTCTTGGCTTTCTGAATAACAAAGTAAAAATAATCTGTTTCACCTCCATTTAATTCTGCTTGCCGAAGCTAAGAAAGGCAGCTGTGACAAGGCAATTGTCTTTTTAGACATTCAAGGAGATACTATAGTATCAGTTTAAATTAAATACATTTTACCTGCATTTGCAAGAACTGGAAATGGTACCTCAAAATCAATTTCTGCAGCTATTCATGGTTTAGGCTTTGTTCCAGTTGCTCAGGGAAGCTTCCTAGTTCCCATCTGCAAGTGAATATAGACCTCTCTAGTTCACTTTCAGGAATCCAACTCTTCTCTGGACTGTATGTTATCAAGAGAATTGTTAAAAAAAAATTTCCTGGCAGGTCTATTACAGCTAATGAAGCACAAGCTAGTGAGAACCTATTCTGATTTGCAAAACCCAGCCGGATTTGATATGGGAGGGAGTCACCTGCAGGATAGTTGCTACAAATGTCAAAGAAAATGCAGCACCACAGTAAGGTAAGTTCGGTAACAACTTTCATGTTAAAACGCTTCTCTTTAAACGTATAAAAGAAAATATTTTTATCTGATTCATTACAAATAACTTTTAGAGAGTTGATAAGTTAAAGAAAAAAAAAAGTCTTATGGCTTGCTTTTGACAAAGTTCTCTGTATACTCAGCTACTCCCTCTTCTCTCCATTCAGCCAGTCCTCCTGCTCTCTTTCAGAGGAAAAACAAAACAAAACAAAAACAAACATTTATATAAAAGTGAGAAAGTATTTGGAAGATCAAAAAGGGAGGGGAGATTCTTAAAGGTATTTATATTTAACCTTCCCTTCCCCCACCCCTCCTTGTTAAATGAAGTTTAGGATCTTTCATACTAACAGAGCTCAGTTCCAGTAAGACATACTCCTCAGCATCTGGACAGAAAACAATTCCCAGAGGAAATTAATCATAGGAAATCACAGCATATTTAATTACATACTAGTTCAGTTTACAAAAATCATCCTGTCCCACATACCATTTTACGCAGACAAATCCAGGACCAAAATCACTGTCACAAAGCCTCGAACAGCACTCCATAGGGAGAGGAAAAAATAAAAATGTCCATCACAGTGCTAGGAACAGGCTTTATTCTTTCAAAGCAGTTAAGTATTTTATGAATACCTTTGCTTTCACTGAGAAGAGAATAATTTCTTCAACGTGCTGGTCAACATATGCTATCTGTAACCTCTTATCTAGGTTGTCATAAGAGCGCAACTCTTCATCGGCACAGCAACTACAGCTCCGTTTTTTCATAGAACCGTAAGAACAGATGGACTAATTGTCAGCTCATCCTAGAAGACGTTTAAAATAACGTCTAAAAGGCTGGTAACTAGCACAACACCATCAACACTCTTGTCACCAGCGAGCTCCTCTCGGCTCGTATACATAATTACTATACCGAACGGCCATCATCCGCGCTTCATCCAGCTGGCGTTTCTCCAGCGGGGCTTGCGAGCGATGCACGAGCACCTCTGCCCGCCGCCGCTGAACGCCCTGGATTCAGTGGATGCGAAACGCGCCCGAGGGCGGTTTGGCGGAGGCTGCCCCCTTCCCCTTCCCCCGCCCGCAGCGCCCGCCGCATCCGGCCGCGGCGGCGCGCGCGCGGGCGGCCAGGGCGGAGGGCTCCCCCGCGTCGCTCCGCAGCCCGCTTCCTCCGCCACCAAACGCTCCGCATTTGAAAACCGCCATCGGGTTTCTGTTACATCCGTAACCCGTTCGTTTCCAGGCCACAGAGACAAAGTGAGCCCAGCACTTTTCTTCCACCGCCGGGGGGGAAAAAAAAAAATATTTTACGCTTTCTCCATGAAGAGTCTCAGGAAAGAAAAGATCGAGCATTCTGGAGAGCGCTTTTGAACGTAAGAGACCCTCTTTGTTGGCTGGAAACACACAGTAAGAGAGGTGGCAAAACCAACAGATCTTCTCCATCATCCCGCTCAAACACCGTTATTTTATGGGGACGGAGGGCGGAAACACCGCACGTCAGATGAACGGCATCGGTCATTTTTAAACCTGGAGAAACACACCGTTTCCAGCCACGGGGGAGTGTCTGAAATAGGGGCGACCGACGGGGGAAAAAAAAAAAAAAAAAAAGACACAGCTGAAAGGTCTCCTCGAGACGCGGAAATCCGCCGGCGGAGGAGAACGGCAGCCCGAAAAGCCGCGGAGCCTGCGGCGCGGCGCGGCGGGTGTGTGCGTGCCGACGGCGGCGGCGCCCGGGGCACGCAGCCGCGGCCACCGGCGGCACCATCCGCCCCCGATCTGCGCCGCGCCGCCTCGGGCCCGGGGCGGCGGCCAAGCCCCCGCCAGCCCCGCCGCGGGGAGGGGAGGCGAGAGGAAGGGAGAGGAAGGCACGGCGAGGCGGCAGCGCGGAGCCGCCGCCGGACCCCGGCGGGCACGGCGGGGAGAGGGCCGTGCCCGGAGCCCGCCGCTGCCGCCCCTCTGCAAGCCCCGGCGCGGCGGGCGCCGGGCACAATAGGCAGCGGGCGGGCAAACGGCGCGACCCCGGCCCCCTCCGGCACGGCTTGCACCCCCCCACTCACCCCTTCTCGGAGGCTCGCCGCGCCGGGGAGAGGCCGTCCCCGGTGGTGATGGTGCCGCCGCCGGCGCTCACTGACCCGGCATCCCCACGGGGCGGGGGCGGGGGCGGGGCGCTCCGCTCGGTGTCCCTGTAGCAACCGCCTTAACGTTATTCCCTGCACATAGCGGCTAACGGGCAGAGCGGGGCACCGCACTGCGCAGGCGCCGCCCGAACGCGCACAATGCGGGGGGAGGCCAGCGCGCAGGCGTCACGGAGAGAGCGGCGCCTGCGTCGGCTTCAGACAATAGGAGGGTGATTGCACTGTACGCGCCGCCTGGCGGGCGTCCCCTGCGCAAGCGCCGGAGTACGCGGTGGTGGGAGGTAAACACAGTTTTCCACCCCCATCGCCTATCCCTTCTGCCATGACTGGACCTGCGCTATACCCAGCCACTGCGGGCCCGAGAACATAGGCGGAAGAGTGCCCTGTGCGCAGGCGCGAGTGGGGCTGCAAGCCACAACAAAGAGGAAAGCGGGGGCTGGGACCGTCCTCCGCCCGCTGCCCGGGGCGGGAAGTGGGAGGCCAGCAGGGACTACATCTCCCAGGGAGCGCTGCGCGCCGGGGCGCGCCGCCTGCTGGGGCTTGTAGTTTCTCTAACCGTCCTCCCTCACGCCGCGTAGCGTGGGGGTGTGGCGGGTCCCGAGCGTTGCCACGCTCAGCTGTGGCTGGGGGAGGCCGTTGGCGGGTAGCAATGGGCAACGCGGAGGAGCCGGAGCGTGTCCGCGTCGCGCATTGTGGGAGTTGTAGTTCTTCGGGGCGCCTCCGGCGGTTGCGGAGCGCGGGAAAGCAAAGCGGCTCGAACTACCGTTACCGGTCGCCGTTGCGGGGCGCCGGTGTGTGGGACAGCGCCTGGGGGTGTCCACGCGCTTCCCCCGGACGGGAGCCCCGCGGGCGGCAGCGGCGCCCGGCGCGGACGGCCGCCTCATGCGGGCGCCCCGTGGGGAGCCCGCGCTGCAGGAGACCCTGGAGCGGTACCAGAGGCGCCTCCGAGGTGAGCGGGGGCCGCCGCGGTGGGGCGGGGGCGCCTCCAGCTCCCGCCGGCGGCTCCCGCCCCGCTGCCCCGCGTCCCCCCAGGCGGTGCCGGGGCGGCGGCGGGAGGCGCCGAGAGGCCCGGCTCCGCGGCGGGCGCCTCTCCCTGCTGCGGTCCCGCCGCGCAGCCGTAGCGCCCCCGGAGGCTCGGGCCGGGCCGGGGCGGCGCCGTCCCTGCTCTGGGCGTGCTTGTGGCAAGAGCAGAGCTAGTTCTGCTGCTGCTCCTTAAATCGCTGTCTAGAGAAACGTTGTGTCAGAGGCAGAGTTATTTTCCCCGTGAAAGTGCATCTGCACAGAGGCCTGACTGGAGCTTGTGAAAAACATGTCAGCCGTGCTCATATCCGCCCTCTCCCCCTTTTTATTTAATCGGTGCTCTTTAAACGCGAAGTTAGACCTACAGCCCATGTGCTTCGAGCGTCTGCAGTTTGAAGAAAACTAAAGTATGACTGGCCAGCTTTTTTTTTATTATTTTTTTTTTCCTTCCAAAAAGTGCTTTCGGGAGTTGCAACTTCTATGAAAATCAGAATGAACCTAAAAATCCAGTGTCTGGCAAACTGTAAGATAGAGTCATATGATTATGTGTGATTGCATTAGTTCTTCTTAACTAGTTGTAGTGCCCCTGGTGGTGCTTGACCGTGAGCACTCTGCTGGTCTACTGCAACGAAAATCATCTTGGTTTATTTTGCATTGCAGCAGGCTACTAAAGTGGACAGTCAGATATCACATCTTAAATACATTTAATCCCATCCCAAGTAGTTGATCATAACCTTGGCTTTGATAGGGCTGCTGCCTGTTTTGTGTGCTCTTTGATTTGTGCACAAATCTTAGCTTTCATTAACATGTAAAATTCTAGTCATAAAGAAGAGGCAGAAAAATGATTCTGATGAGCGTGATTATTTCCCACATCATTAACTGTGTTCATACCTGCCTTCTTATCCAACAAGCACTATATATGCAGAGAACATTTTTCCCCTCTTTGTTATGACAGCTGAGCATTACCAGCTTTCAGACCGTCTCTGATTGGTGAAAGTATGTGACCAAATCTTGAAGAAAGCCAGAATAATCTGTGGATATGCCACCCTGCTTAGCATTAAAAAAAAAAAAAAAAAGCACATCTTGAGTTAATGTTTTATTAAACAGCATTTAAAGATAATGGAAGTAAATCTAATTTGTTTTGTGATGCTAGTGAATTACATGTACAATTGCAATATAGGAAACATTATTACAAGAAGATAAAACAATGGACATATTTTTAATAGCTACTTGATACTTTATTTTTAGCAAATACTTCACATTTCTTTCTCAAAATAGCATCAGTTGTTTGTTCTGAGGATGGATCTTGCTTTGTTCCAGAAGAGAGTGCTTTGAAGAATCATGTCTAGTTACTTTTCCAGTAGTATAAATGGACATATAGATGTTGCTTGGAAGCTACAGGTAGAACAGTTAAAAGTGCAGAAATCAGAACATATCTTGAAATGTGTAGAGTCCCTTTGTGCTATATAAAAGTGATGAATAAAAGTTATGAAATGCCATACATAGGTGCTGTTAATCTTAGAACTTTATCACGTTTCCTTTTTTCTGTGGGCCATTATGGAAAACCACTGGATAATTTTCATGTACTCAATTTGGACTAAGGCAAAGGGTTTTTGCTCTGAGTTTTATTGTCCCTATGATGTGAATGATTTTCTGTCCTCTTCTTCAAGAATTAAACTCTGCATGTAATTTAGAGTCCATTCCTTTAGACTGTGATGCAGCCAGATGGACTGAATAATCAGGTTTTTAAAAAAACTACAGTTGAACAACTACGGTATTGCTGCTTGAAAAATCATCTGATGGCGTAATGTTTCTGCTTTATTAAAGAGCATTGTCATGCACAGAGGGATAGCTTTGTTTAGAAAGGCCACACTTTGGATTTTCATTTTGTTCATTTCTGCTGTGTTTCTAGAGGCATAAGTATAAGCTGAAGTAAGTAATGTGCTGAAAATGTGTGGTTTTAACAAAATCTTGCATGTTTTCAGAGCACTTCTGATTATCTTCTATCTAGAATACTTCTCTGACTTGTTTACTTGTTTTTATACAGCTCCGAGAAGAAGATACACTATTACTGAAACATCATCTGAACTATTGTTCTCATTCTATGATAGCCCAGGGGGTGACCTGCCTTTTCATTTTAGTTGCAGACCAGTCAATGCTGGTCTTTTACATTACTGGGAAGTCCAAAGGGTGGCATGCAGGCAGTGAGAAAGGCAGATTCCCTTCGTTCATATTCATCGAAGGAGATTTGTTGGTGTCCTTTAATTCCAGCGTGCGCAGGCAGCATGCTGTGCTCAGTGTCCATCCTGGTGGGGCGTCGGGAATGCACGGGGTACGGTGGTTGTGCTGAGTTGCCTGGAGTCCCTACAGCATGTGACGTTTTTGACTTAGAAACTGACAGCAGGGGAAGCCAAAGGCCTTTGGACTCCAAGCCTACTGCCTCCTCCCCCTATTCCCTTAATTTCAGCATGCTCAGTATTTCTTTATGTAAATGGTCTTTGTGTGTGTGTGTGTGTGTGTGTAGTTTGGTAAGGACTTCTTAGTTCATTCCTTTATTCAGACCAGTCTTGTTTTGAAAATATTCTTTGCGACGTTTTGCAACAGAGCTTGGATTTTCTGTCTTTTGTCTTAGGTCCTTTGTGCATTTCAAGTGATCCAAGGGAATTTCTTTTTTTCTCGAGTAGAAAACCTGTTGGGGTGGTAGGGGATTCTTAATATCTTCATAGTTAGGTAGCCTTTTGATATATGGAGTTGAAGTATGTCTTGGTTACCTGGATGTTGTAAGTGACCTCTTTAAGTTTCCCATAACTTCAAAGGGCCTTTCTCAAGAATGATGCATCTTGGGCTGTTTAACTGTGTGAAAGAGTAATATTAAAGCTCCCCATTTCAAATGAAGGCATGCACATATTTTGTTCATACCACTTTTCCTTTTTCCTATTTTTGACGGGGTTCCCTTACATTGGATCTGTTATGGTTTTTAAAACACTTCAGAACATTTGACTTTCTGGTGGCTGTTTCCCTTCAGTTTCTGTGCCGTTTTGGGAAACATGGACTTCTGCCTTTCTCCATGCTGTGTAAAGGTAGGACTAATTCCATAGATCCAGGAGTGCCTCTCGGTAAGTAGAGATCAGTAGGGTAATATTGCAAACAAAACCCCAGAGCAGGGGAATGTAACATTGGTTCCATTATGTTTCTCAGCCAACCTGTTTGTTTCTGAGTGATGTACAATTTTTAAATCCTTTGACCTGTAAAACATTCCTCACATTGTTAACGCTAGCAGTAATTGAATTACTGAAGATCGTCATGGGTCATTATTACTTCATGAGTTGCTGAACCTAATTCTTTACCCATTTTTCTTATGTAATTATACAGTTTGAGACTTTTCTACAAATTCATATAATTCCAGTCCAGATTCTGGAATTTTAGACAGCATGACTTCAGCATTATTTGATGTTTTTGACATGCAGCATTCTTAAACTGCTTTTGTAATGCTTGACCTTATCTGGATCCAGGCTGATACATAGCAACAGCTTCTCGCCATCCTTTCTGGAGATCAGAAGAATAATTTTGTGGCCTCGTTCATTGTGGTGGAAGGCTGTATAAGTTCTCAAGAGAATATCATTTACTCTTCAATGCAGTGTCTGCTGCTGTAAAGAGAAATCCCTCAGAGGACTAATACACAGGACACCCAAGTGTGCACTAGAATCCGGTAAACTTCATCAGGTGGCCAGTGGACAGAAAGTGAGACCAAAAAACCTGACCAAGTAATAACTGGACTTAGAGGTCAACAGAGGTTTCTGATGAAATAACAAGGATCCTATAACAGTGCTTTTCTTGAATAGTCTAGACTTTAATTTAAAGTCTTTATTGTTTGTAATACAGAGTTAAGAGAGTGGTATTTGTACAGTTCACATTACTGTGTGTAAACTTTCACACAACAGAGAATAGCCTCCTTTTACAGCTGCTAAGTTGGTAAAAGGAGTGTTGAAAATGGTCTATTTCTCGCAAAGGAAATATGAAGGCAGAAGAGTCAAATAAGTGGATCAGTAACTCATTATTTTGTAACATCTGTATGTTAAACACCTCTCATGACCTTTTGAGGCCTGGCTAATGAATAGGCTGTAATCATGCATTGTTCTTGTTGAATGTTTACATGTAAAATCCTGGCAACATAGGTAGTAATTGATAGGAAGCTTTCAGTCTCAAGACTGCCATGTACCATGTAAGTCATAGGCACGCCTGGGACTGGCAGCTAATACTGGTGGCTGTTGGTTCATATCAGAATGGTAAATAAGGTAAATTCCAAGACTAAGCAAAACACAGTAAAAACTTAGGAGATTTTCAGCTTGCTTGCAGGTTTCTGAGTTGGTACTTCATAATGAAATCCCATCTTGAGCAACAACCTTTCACTTGCTGTCTGATACGTCTAAAATGGGAAGAGCGAATCAGTTATAGCTAGCACACATTAATAAATATTTTAAAATAGTCTAGTGAGTGAAAATATTTATTATTATGGAAGGCCAGCTTTTGTTATCTTGTGAAAATCTCTCCAGTAGTAGAGTAGCAAATATTTCAAATAAAGTTAATTAAGTTTCTGTCTTAGTCCAAACAAAAAGTTACTCTTGCATACATCACATTTCCAGTGATAACTAGGTATTCAGGAAGTAGAACTCTTCTGTGTGGGCTGCATGTTTTTCTTTGGTATTTTTAAGTAATAAGGCTAAAATGCTACCCAGAAAGAGGTACATTATGCACTATTTTAGGTTTGCAAATGTCAATAGAAACAAAGTCAGAGCTAATGTACTTTTGGACAGTAAAAATTTCTTTAAATGTCTTTTTTATGTTTGTTTGTTTTTGTTTTCACTAACTGGTCTAATTTTATCTTCTCTTTGGCCTGTTATTGTTTCATGTAATTTCTTTTTTTTTTTAATCCCAGCAGAATTGATGTAATTCCTGCTTCTCTATCTTTCTAGGACCATTTTCTGATTGGGAACCATGGTATATCAGAAAGTGAACTGTTCATTGTATTTATAGCCAGTAATTTCCCATAGTCTTCCTGTGAACTTTATTAGAACTAGATCTGTAGCCTTAGCTGATGAGTTATGGTAACTTTTTCATACAGCTGTAGTTTGTTTTCCTTCAATTTCTGTTGCTTAACACTTCTACCAGCTGGAATTATTTTCCATGTCTTTCAGGCAATTCTCTTGTTTTGGCTGGTTGGTTCCTTTGCTAAGCTCTCCATTAGCTCTCGGAGTATTTTCTGTGGCATTTCTGAGTTCATAAATGAGGTAGCTTTGGTGCTTTCTTTTGAAGAAGTGCTCTTTATAGACAGTCTTGGGCAGTGTCTGAAAAAACATCTTTTGTTTAGGCAATGCAAACATGGTTCAATGCTTTCTCTGTTTTTTTTCTGTTTTCACTTCAGTGGCAAATTGTTCTCACAATTCCACCCCCCCTCTGCTTCAAAGCTGATTATCACCTCTTTGGAAATACAGCAGCCTCTTCCATGTTGTATTTTACTTCCGATTATTCCGACTTCAGCCTTTAGTTTGATCTTTTTTTATTGATTAGTTGAATGTGTCTCTAATGTAAAAGAAATTATGTTGTTCAGCAGTAGCAGTGACATTCCCATACAAAAAACTTTACCTATTATATTTATACCAAGATACTTTCTAGAAAAAGGATACCTATACTATACTCAAAATATATATTTTCAGGGTGTAATACTTAGATTTTGTAGTTACAATGGGTAGAAAAAATAACAAGAATTATCAATGCTTATTTCAGGACACAGAAGTATCTTTATTTGGTGTGTGGAATATATGTTACTATGTGCTTTTTGAACATTAAGCAGTGTTTTAGTCAAGGCCCTATCAGTTTTGTCTAAAGCATTATGCATAAATGAACCTAATGTAGCCAAAAGTTGCGTTCATGTTTAGGTGAATGGAGGGATAGCGATGTGTTTGTAGCTAGAGCAGTATGGACCTGATTCTGCTTAGGGTAGCTGGTTGCTTTTGTCACTGAAATAATAGGCAGTATATCGCTTTCTCTCATGCTTTTAGTCACTTATGTCATTCCTGAGGCACTAGATAATATTTTTTGTCCCGTATGGCAAGTAGAGTGCTCCTATGATTCTTACCAATAGTTGAAAAATGACAACATTTTGATGGAGCAGTTAAATCTTTTCTTTTGATTTATATCCATCAGGTTTTGTTACTGGTTTGTCATTTTCCATCAGCAGCTGAGATCCTTTAAACACTGGCAACCAAAGAGCTATATCAATACATTGGATTTTTTTTTTTTTGAAGTTTTAATCCAGATAAGTCCAGCTTCATCCATATCCTCAGCCGTACCCATATAACACATCAATGGAGTTTTATCGTACAACAGAAACATATGTTCAGATTTTATTTGTGTAGGCTTGTTAAGACGCAGAAAAGAAGAACAAAGGCAGACTGAATTTTAGATACGCAAATTACAGTACTACATGCAAGTAGTTTTCTGCAGTATGTTTTTAATGAGGCCTAGTTTCTATAAAATGTGCAATTATAGGAATAGTCTAACCGGAATAATTGGTTTAAATGTAGGAGCACTTGAAAATTAGTGACTTCTGAATTCATTATAAAACCATCATTCTGCCTTTAAATAAAGGCTCTTTGATGCCCATTAGTTTGCATTCATAGAGGTTCTTTATGCTTCTTTCAGGTTTAAAAGGGATGTTTTTACATTGGCAGAAGCAACACAAGTGTATAATCCCACTATGTACTGTTTCGTCTTTTATCCTAATGTCCCAAATTATCTCGTTATTTAGAAAATTTTGTAATCTACTTATTCCTTTCTACGGATCCAGTTCAGCTCTTACTGAGGTACATGTTAGCTCTTCAGTGACTAGGGAATCCTAAACCCAGACATCGGACGCTCCAAACTCCCGCATTCCCAGGTTGGTGAGCTTTTTACTTACAGTAGCAGCCACTGTAATTTGGAAATTATCAAGCTTTCAAGAAACTTTGGCAAATGTTTGAGGCAGCTTTCAAAAATATGGTGGCATTATTGTGGAGGCAGGAAAGTTTAGTCAAGAAAAGTGAATATCAGTGTGCCATTGATAATATTTCTCATGTGTTTCACTCCTGCTGCTGCCCAAAATATTTCAGGAAGAAGAGGTTGTAGCATCTTAAGATCTGTGTTATCTTTAAGGATAAAGTAGTAGCATGGAGTTCAGAAGCTGTAATGCTATATTCTCTCTGCAAAGAGAGAAGTTCTGGAAAAAACTGTACATGGGACTTCTTTTTTCTTCACTGGGTATAGAACATAAAAGTAAATATTTAGACTCTCAGGATCTCTGACAGAGGCCTACAGTGAATGAGAAATGAAGAAATTTTCCTGCTATTGGATGACACACCACTTAAATACCTTAACTGATATTGAACAACTTTCGGCTACAACTAGTTGCAACATAGTTTGGTAAATATGTAAGACATTGCATCAGAGAGCTACTTCCACCATTTCTTGGTTAACTCTCCCGCTCCTATAGCATGCTAGAACACTCAAGAATGGATGAACAACTTGAGTATGCTCATTAGTCAGCAGGGATATTTGACCTAAAAGCTTCTTTATTGAGTCACTGCCTTTTGAAATATATTCATGACTTTGCTATAATAAGTATTTAAAATGTGCTTTTTATGTCTTCTTCTACATAAACTTGGTTAAAGGATAGAGCACCTGAAAATCAAAAGAGGTAATGCTACTGTTAAGAAGACTGGCCTTTAAAAATGGGTATTGAGATTAATACAACATGAGAAGCAGGTCAGGTTTTTATTAAAAGCTATCGTTGCTAAAAAGTAAGGGAAAGCTGACATACTGGACTGAAAGCCATATTCTTAAATTCTATGTCTTTTGGGGGGACGTTATTTTTTCTAAACTGTTGGCGAGTTATAACCAAGCAGAGAAAAAGAATGAAAAAGACTGTTAAATCCCATAGGAGTGGGGGGAAGAAAAAGATTTCTCAACTGTAGTAAAGATTAGCTGAACTTGAAAAGGGCAGATGAAGTGAGGGCACAAATACATACCTAACTTTTATTCCCTGAATTGAGCTGGTATTCATTTTTCCAGGTTCCAAAAAAGGAACTATTGCCATTTTTAACCAGCAGCAGATATACTCTGAGGCATGTCTTCTGAGTTCTACCAAGCAAATGCTTAACTGCGATTTTTGGCTTTCTTTTTTCTCTAGGAGAAAAAATATTTTCAGTTGATAGCTATTTATACATCATTATAAATTTACAGATTACAAACATAAAAGAATAAATGAAGGACTTGTATGCTGGAAAGCTTGCCATTTTTTCCAGTTGTGGCAGTTGCTCCAGTAAAAGATATTTCCTCTCCCTACAAACCTTGCCTCACAAGTGCAATTTCTGTTCTGTGGGGATTTACACCTGAATGTTTCATATACAGTAGTCTTGAGGTAGAATAAATCTTTAAAGAATTTGATGTTAAATGAAGGAAACAGCTGTGATTTTACGTTTCTGAAATTGAAGCATGGGTGTTTTGTTTTAAATATTGATAGCTGTTAACTTTTCAGGAAACTTTCTGATTCAGGGTGGTTTTAACTTATAGCCACAAATGACTAGCATTACATAAAAGAAATGTTGTCTTACATTCCTGATGAAGTGGCTGTGAATGGTGATGGGGGACTGTAACTGAGAATGCATGCTCCGTGACTGATGTGTGGATCATTTTCTTAGTTCACTTGGCATTACAGTAGGACCTCAAAATCCTGCTTTGCTAAACATTGCATAAAGCCATACATATTCTGTAGTAACATAGTCTTTGCTCTAAGTCTGTCCTTGTCTGTTTAGTATAGAAATTGCTTAAAGGGGAGAGAAATTAAATACTCATCTCTATTTATAAATAAGAAGTTGAAAGAAAAGTAATAAGTGAATTGCCTGAGATCCTGTAGTGTGAACCGGGTTCATTGTTTTCTAAAATTGAGCCCTTATCTTCTGATTCCCAATTCACTTGTTATCTCTCAGCTGCAAATCTCTCAAGTGTCTTTTTGACATCAGCTGCATCAGAATGATGCAGCATTTATATCTCTGCCTTTATGGTTAAAAAGTTTCTTTTTTTTTTTTTTTTAATGAAGTCAGCTGAATGAAATTTAAAAAAGGGATTTATGAAAAGAATACAGTAACATTTTTTCCTCACTTTCAATGTGTCGCCTCTGAGTAACTCAGTGAATTCTTGAAAGACTTCACAAAGTATTTCAATTTATCAGGGAGGGATTTTTTTGATTTTGTTTTTCTAGAGGTGATGAGTGTATACTAAATGTTCTTATTTAATTTTTATACCTGTTCAGAACTTATATGTTTTTTTGTATTACTGTTTTATGTTGACAAACCATTTGCTGAGGTTTTTATTTCAATTACTCAAATATTTTTCAATTGTGCTATGTATTGCTTTGTGATATGTGGCATCATCATTAGAATTCAAAGATGTTGTCCGTAGAGCCTGATCCTGCACACTATATAAAATATAACAAGAGCTATTATGTTGGTTGAAAAGTAATAAAGCTGTATATGCTAGAAAATAATTTGGGATCAAGTGTATGATTAGTATTTGAAGCCTCTACTGGGAATTTCTGTAGTGGCTACCTGCACTGCTGTAGAACCCTGAGGTATAGCCAGGCTAAGATGCTACTCGTAATTTGTTCTTTAAAATTGTAGGAAACAGTTCTACTGCAAATTATGGCATATAGTAGTTTTGGCTGTTTGTGTTAGGTAATTGCTTCCAGTGGCTGAGTTTGGATTAAACAGTCAAGCTAGACAGATGCTGAATATACTCAGTTGTCCTTTTTTTTTTTTTTTTCCCCACACATTTAAAATCTCAGTCAGTAAATACTTTCTTTTATGTTGTTTCCTGTGGCTAATGATGTGATTGTTTGCAGAGCGTGCTAGTGAAAGTATCCATCAACTGAAATACGCCTTGGAGGAAGGACAGTTTGCAATGGGTGAGGGTGAAGCTGGATTTGACCAGTCCTCTGTGGACAGGGGAGATGATGAGAGAGGGAATTCAGCCTGGCAGGAACTGCAGCACAGTCATGCAGGTAAGATTATTCTGAAAGCAAATAGTTTTAGACATGCTAGAAATAATATTAATTCCATCCAAACAAGGAAGACTTTTTGGTTATTAATCTTTTTTTTTTTTAATCTCTTCTTAGTTAATCAACTTAAAACTTTGTTGCAAAATCAGGAAAGAATGGAAAGTGAAGCCTCCCCATCGAGGAGGATGTCATTGTCTGTATGTATTTCTGCCTTGTTTCTTTGTGTTATTTGAATGAATAGCATACATGCTGAGATCAGATATCTAGTCTCTGAGAATAAGAAACCCCAAATTATTTTAGTCTTCTGAAATGTAGGAGATCCACAAGGATGTGGCCAGAACTGAGTATGCTTATGACCACAGCAGAAGAACAAGGAATTCCTTAATTCAGGATTTAGACTTGTCTCCTTTTTTGTTTACCATCCAGTGTGGATGGCAGATCACATTACTTTCAGCTTTCTCATCTTCTCTCCACCAGAAGTCCATCCTTCTTGTTTTGGAAACATTTGGGATTGACTGCAAAGACAGATTTCTGTAAGAGCAGCCTCTCTTTTCTTTTACCACTCTATCCTGAGGATTCAGGAAGGCTTTCTTATGCTATAGCCATGCCTTTTCTTCAGAGGATTAGAGAGGTCCATGTAACAACAGATTCTGTAGCTCTTTACCAAAATGCAGTGGTTCTCTGGCAAAGTTAATTACATGGGAGGGACACCCTTACACGGGCTTCTCAAATTTATCATTCTCACAGCAGAACTGCACCAAAATAGGCAAAGGTGGACAGTTCAGTTACTACTATCTAGCAGTTGTTCTGTATCCCCATAGGAAAAAAAGAACTTAAAGGCATTGTTCCAGCTGCATCTTACGATGGCCTCCACTGACTACTTTGGTTTATAGTAAGCAATGCCAGTGACTCTTCCCTGTCAAAAATGAGGTAGTAGTGTAGAACAATTTGAAGCCTGTATTCCCAGATGGGTCTTAGCTAACCTAACTGCACCCAGCTCAGGGTCCTGACACCATCAGTACAAGCGGAGTCCTTGTGACTGCTTCCCATTGTTTCTTGCCAGTTTATAGGGCAGCAGGTTTAAGACTGCCTGATTTAAAATGTCTTTAATTCCTGGGGTTTAGAGGCTTGAATCTTGAGGCACTCTGGAAAAGCACGACTGGGTCAACTTATTTGTGGTGGCAAAAACATTTGTTACTGTGTAGAAAACTAGCTTCTAAAGCTGCATTTGTATTTCATAAATGCCTGTGTTTATATGGTAAACTTTTGAATATTAAGAATGCAAATATGAACAGCATTTCTGAGACTCATGCATAGATGTTTGCTATTTCATACTGATTTGGTGTGTCTTTCAGTTTTGATTTTAATATTTGGTCTAGTTTAAATATTTGCCCCCCGGCCTCTATTATTTCATCCTTTAATGCATGTTATTTTGAGCTGTGATCAGAATATTAAGTAGAAGTTCCCTAATTAAGAGATAACAATTGTGTAATAAAAGTAAAAAGAAAACAACCAATTATCTGACAGACATTTGTCCCATCAAAGGGCAGATAGAGACATTTTAAATAAAGAAATATCACAGTGACAGTGCTATCAGTTGTGTTAATAAGTCCTCCTTTCTTCTGTCAGGAAAATATATTACTTACTCTTTTCCCTTTAGTGGAACCATTTTTTATCACTCTTGCATATGTTACACCAGTGCTAAGTTTCTCATGTTAAATGTTAGTGCTGTTCTTCAGCGAAAAATAATTTGAATATAAATGGAGTTTTCCCCATTTTCCCTGCTGTGGTTTGATCTTTTTTTCAGTGATTAGTTGGAGTTGCTAGCTGCAAGGTATCCATTACACTTTCAAAAAGCAGTGAGGGATGAGAGGGAGCTGGAGGAACAGAGAGATGAATTACAAATATTCTTGGAAGTATAATACATTTACTCTAACAAGTATGTTTTGCTTTTTAAAACTGTGTATAAACTAGTTAAGATTAATAGACTCTAAAGCAAGGTGAATTCTGATTCAGTGGGACTTGGAATTTGCATGCTGTGGGCCAGGGCAGAATTCATAGCTGACTCAGAGCCAATTCTGTGAAAGGTTTTCGGGATGGTCCTGGAAAACCGTCCATTTGTCTCCTCAGTTGTTGTTCCACATGCCTCAAAGATTCTCCCTGAGGGAGCATGAAGAGTTATGTCAAATATAGAGCTGAGATTCAGAAGAATGTCTTTTTGTTTCTTTGCTGCTTTGAACAAGTATATTTGTTGAACGGGCTTCCTTGTCTGTCAGAATGGAAAATAATTCTTATCTCAGTGATAGTTTTAGACTAAATTCAAAGCTTTAATTAGGAGTAATTAAATAATTACTTCCAACTGCCTTTTTTGTTCACTGTGTTTGTCTTGAATTTTTTTTGTTATTATAATGAGAATTTACTTAGGGTTTTTGTTTTAAATATGGAACAATATCCAGAGACTTCCAGCATAGAGTAAATCTCTTACTTATTTATAAATACACTGCATGTTCACCTTATGTTCATAAATGTCTGTTTCAGATAAAACTGCCAAATATACTTTTCGTATCTGATTTTAAATCCATCTCCAATGAGGAAAGGCTGGCATGTTAACCTTGTATCAGTCTTGTTTCTTCTAAAGTATGAAACAAAGTTTAAAATATTTTGGACTGTTTATAAAATTTTATGCCTCTATATAGTCAAAATTTATATGGGGTAAATATGATACGAAGGCTTTGACTGCTAGAAATTTTAGCTGTCTTTACTGGTTTGGTTATTCATCATCCATGTACAATACACTTAAACCTCATAGTAGGTTTGTTCGGTGGGGTTTGTTTGTTTGTTTTCTTTATTCTTCAGTTAGTGGATTTTAGCTTTATCCTTTAAGGTAAGACAGGCATATTAACACCTTATTGTGGGAAAAAACATTGATTGTTGTCAGATGCAGAACCTATAGATATAATTACTAGAAGATGTTACAGCTAGCCATTAGTAGCTTGATTTTGAATGCTGAATGTTTCAAAAATAATTTTTAAAAATAGAGGTGTTGGTTTCTAAATCTTGTAAGAGGTCGCAGAGACTTAAGAGTCATAACTGTTCAGCTACCTTTTGAAAATAGAATTTACGGTCTTAAAGGCGTTAGGCATATTTGAAAAGCATATCCTTTGAATCATTTCGTGCAAAATAGGTGTGATTCTGACTTATGATCACAGAAATTAGTAGAATTATATCAGTTTCAAACTAGCTGCGGCTCAGTATAAGAGGCCTGTCTTTTCATCCAGAATAGTAAACTAATATTAGAAATGTAACTGTTTTCTGAGAGGCATTCATTAGCAAACTGTCTATGAATTTTGTACCCTTATCAGTGAACAATATGAAGAAGGGCACTTTAGACTATTACAAATGTCTGTCAGTCCAATAAATGGGTGAAAAATGCAGAGATCTTTTATAGAAGAGGATATATATTCAACTTGGAAACGTGTCCCAATTTCACTATCCCAATTTCAATCTTTAAAAAAAAGAGAAAGAGAGACACTTGAGGGTTTGCATGGATCAGCTTTCTTTTAGCTTCAGGAATTAAAATAATTCATATATGTCAACTAGAATTAGAATGCATTTACACAGTTCTTTCAGTGGATGAAATCTGCCATAGTGAAATATCAAACTAAGGTAGTAAAACAATACTGGAGTACATAAAGCTGGTGAGGTTTTGATAGTAACTGTTTTCTTGACTATAAAGGTAGAATATCCATTAAATATCTTTGTTATTCTAAGATGGTTTCATTGTAGACTGGCATATTTATGGTTAATATTGTTACTGTATTAAAATTATTTTAAGGTATGTCACTGTTGTATCTAAACTAATTGTTATAATATATACAAATAATATTTGTAGTATCTACTCTAAGTTCTTTCTATTAGACTAACAAGGACTGTTATTAGTATGATCAAAGAGAGGCTGTAGTTTTCAGGAAAATATTTGAACTGTGATTTTTAAGGATAGATTTATTTACATTCTTATTTAATCTGTACTGTATTCTTAGGAGTAAATGCTGTAAAGTTATCGAGATTGTGTTTTGCCCAAATTGGGTAAAAAGTTTAATCCCTGTTTAAATCCTATTAAAAAAAAGCAGAGATGTAATTGTTTATCTTGAATAGACAATATCTATTGGGGATTTCCTTCAGTATCTGCCTTCAGTAGTTATTTGTGAGGGTAACAAAACTTTTATCTACTAGTAGAGTCTTCTGAAAAACTCCCACTTTCTTTCCAACTCTGTTTCTGAGGTGCCTTTTAAAATACCAGGTTCTTTAATAAACATAGTCTCTAGTAAAATGTGTACATTTTACTGCATTTCTGTAGAGATATTAAAACTGCAGGCACAGTTGTGTTTCTGCAGCAATTATGAATTAGCATTTAGAGGTATATTCTTTGATGCATACCCACAACTCTAAAGTAAAATTCAAGAGATTTTTTTTTAAGAGATTTTTTTTTTCAAGAAGAAAATACCTCTTTATGTTTGTCTAAAATAGGTCATGCACTTAAATAGGTATGAATATCATTTACAAATCAGGTAGTGGATATGATTTAATCCTGTTTTATAGATTTGCTTAATCAAGCAATTGTACATTTTTGACAAGAATGACATTTTTACTTTTTGTATTGAAGATTTAAAAATCTTAGTATTTCTCTCTTCCCCACAATCAAGTACTTGATGACTTTTTTTGTTGAGTGTAAATAGTATTCTGTGTGCAACCAATATCTTACCGCAGAAAAAAGGAAAACCAGAAAATAACACATACTATTCTTTGCTTCCTGCAGAAACCCCCAGAAGCTGCAACCGAAGATTTACCTGCCCTTTCTGATCTCATTCCTATAATTAACGATCAGTCCCAGTACATTAACCACTTAGAAGCAGAAGTGAAGTTCTGCAAGGTATTATACAACATATTTTACCTACTAAAACCCTGATCCCCTGAATAGGAAGAATTATTTCGAAAATGGCTAACACTTAGCCTTGAGATTATGATTGTTGTAGTGACCAAAACTGAGCTCAGTGCAGTTCAGGAGATACTGAGCCATACCGTGCATCTTGGTGCCCTCTGTACTGTTTAAGGGCATCCAAGGACATGTTTACTTTTACAAATAAGCACAGACTTTTTTTTTTTAAGAAGCACTTTCATGACTTAAATTTCCATCTAATATTTTTCCATCTAAAAGTTATCTTTTGAGTATCCTTATTCTGTTTAAAAGGGTTAAGATAATTGGGCACGCTAATACCTTGAGATCTAGACTTCTGGTCTCAACATACTTTTAAATGCTGATAGTTGTCTCAAGGAGCCTTTTACATGCAGTTCCTTTATCTTATAGGAGGAATTGTCTGGGATGAAAGATCGAATACGAGTAGTAGTTCTTGAAAATGAGGAACTCCATCAGAAACTGAAATTTTTAACTGCAGAACACACATTGAGAGAACAAACTCTTCTAGATGGCTCAGTAAGTTCTTATTTTTCTGTCGTTTTAATCAAGGCTCAGGGACCTGATTCCTTTAACTAAAGGCTATGAAAATGGTTGTCCTGTAACTGAATTTTAGTCAGAATTTTATGACAGTTTCAAAACGTGGATTACTGTGGATAACATTGTTGTCACAAGTTGCCAACAAAATTAACTTCTTTATTTGTTCTTATATGTTACTATAATGAAAACTAGAATATTCAATACTTACAATTATTGTTAATAAACAGCCTATATATTAAACTGAATCATTAATATTTTTATTTTAGGCAAATACTCAGAACTCCTGGCCTGTAGATGGTAATGACTGTAGTGTACATCAGCCCGTCACCTCATCACCAGCATGTAACAGAAAGCAGGCTTTGGCCTCAGCAGCTGTTGGAGATGCAGAAAAATGGCACTTAGAGCTGGTTGGTATTAATTTTCTTTGCAGGGTCATACCTTTAAGTAAGCTTTCAGTGTATCTTTGTTGCTGCTGTTCTGATGATTAATTTTCTGACAGACTTATGGGAGGAGTTTTGGTTGACTGAACCTTAATCTGAGGTCAGATCTTTTTCCCTTGAAGCTCATCTTCTCATTATCCTATCATTATTATTATTATCCAGTTAGACACAGATGGTAGGCTGTCTCTGCAAATGTTAACTTCTCAGAGATAAGACTTGGTTTAAGGAGCTCATGTCAGTGATGGCTCCACAATGTATAGTACTCTTGAGATTCTTGGCAGTGACACTAGCCACAGACAGGTGGGAACTGGTAATTTAGCCCTGCAGACAAGCTCTTTAGCAATGAGTCCATCCGCTCCTGGAGCAGTGCAGGATCAGCAAGATGCAAAAGTGACTTTGTCCAATTTATCTTCCCTGAGCTGAATCACACATGTTGTGCTTTTAGAGAGACAGAAGATCTCTAGTGATTTGGAGATAGTGTTTTCTCTCTCTCTCTTTTTTTTTTTTAAGTTTGGGAAGATAGTCTTAATTGTTTGGCTCTAAGCTGATGGTTAGCATTGCCATCTGTTGGGAAAAACGTGGCTAACCCAAAGTTTTGGTCTATCTTATCCATGTGCATGTGTGTGCTGTGGATTTTAAAGGACATTTTGATTCTTCAAGATAATTATTTCTATTTATTAATTTCTCCCAGTAAAATATATTTTTGTTATTTTGTGTTTGGTCTGGAGTTGAAAACATCTTCTGTGATCCCTAACATCTTCAGTTATTTGAAAACTAGTTTTTACAATAAGTGCTCCTTTGTCTGTCATATTTGGAGTAAGAGAATCATATTGTTTGGCTCACTCAAACACAGAAAGAGCCATAATTTTCTGGCATTTTCTCTGGTTCATCACCACTGTTTTATTTAACATTGTTATAGTTGATTTATATATATAGTTCTTTCCAGGTAATAGGTTTATAAATAAGTAGGTGGTTTACTTGAAGTTCTTCAGAATGGTGCAAACAGTTTCTTCTTCTATTTCTACTGACTTCAGGGAAAGCAAGAGCAAACCCAACAAACAAGATCATCAATTTTTGTAAATCATTGTAGACAGTTGAAATCAGTGGAGCTGGTGCAATTTACACCATATGAGGATCTGGCAAGATGTGTAGAAATAAGAAAAAGGGAGGCTCATTCATTTTGTAGACTTTCGGAAAAGTGTGAAATACTTGAATTTCTCTGAATCTAATGTTTCAACAAGTTTATATTTTCACGGGAAATCAGTGAATATGGCTAATGTCTAGGTTTATTTATAAAGACAAGACTATGAAGAAAGCAAAAGATACCATTTTCTCCCATCTTTTCTGTAGGAGAAACTGAAACTTCTTTATCAAGAAAAAGTCAATATCCTTGATGCTCAAATACAGTCCCTAAGGTAAAGTGATTTTTTTTCTTTAAATTATTGTTAAAAATATTATCAACTTGTAACAACATGAACAACTCTTAATTTGAATTTAAGTAAGAGAATGGGTAATGACTGAATATTGCGTTTACTAGTACAGTGTCCCTGAAAGGTAGTTTGACATGAAGTTCTCTCAAATCTAAAGGTAAAATTAAATGTATTGCTATTATAAGGCAATATCAGCAATATATATTATACATCCTATAAATTCGATTGAATTATTGTTTTTATAGAAATTACTGAGCCTCAGAACTTGATGTAAAATGTCTTTATCCTTTTTACCTTTACTTTCTTTATAGAAACATCCTGTCTATTAAGATAGACCAATCGAAACAAAAAAAAAGCTAAAACTCTAACTCATATGAGCTTTTTTTTTTTTTTTAAACTAATATTTTGTATCACAAGCTTTAGAACTCTTAAGCATCCAACTAGTTTTGGCCAAATAATGATTTTGGAGCAGGAGAATGTAGTTTTGAAGAATGCAGTCTGTATTTCCATTCATGTAACATGCATCTCTTTAAACACAGAAATACCTAAAAATAAGTCCCTATATACTCCTCAGAATATCAGCAGTTTGAATAGAGAGAGCAGACTATGGAGAACCAGAGCTAGAGCAAATCACTTTAGGATTTTGGTATTCTGGAGTAAACTTCCCTCTGTGTACCTGCATTCACTGCACTGCTGCTGAATCTGTTTAATTATGTTTTTCCCTAAATATATCATGGTTTTGTATGTCTGAAAATTCTGTATGTTTTGTGTGTGCAGAATTACTGGTAGAGAGACCAGTTTAAATATGTTCTTGGCAGTGGTGAAATCTTACACATGCAAAACTATTTAAACCAGTGCTAGTAAAGGAGGATCTTAATTTCAGCTGATGTGATCTGATTTTTTCTTCACTTTGTTTGAAGTGTAAGATATACTCAGGCAGAAAGATTGCAGGTTTAAATAGTCTGACAATTTCTACCAATATATAATTCAGCTTCTTGCTTTCTCCGAAGGGACTTGATCTTTCAAAGTCTAAGCTCAGCAAAACACTTGCACATTTGCCAAATTTTATTCAAGTCAGAAATTCTGTTGCTTTCAGTGGGAATATCCTTGTTTTTAAGTTTAAGCATAAGTTTACATAGGACTTGTTGATTTCTGCCCAGGATTTCCCAACAATAGGTCTGTTGTACCATGACCATCTAAGAATATATACAGAGCAAATTCTGTTCAGCTTATAGTATGTATTATATTTAATAGACCAACTACTAAAATGGGAAAAAGTGCACAGAAGATTTCCCAGATGGAAATATGCATGCATGCAGTGTATATATCATGTGCACAGTAAATCCAATGCAACCAGAATGTGTCAGACTTACTATATGTATGCTGCCCAGATGGCCTGCATAACAAACCAAAAGCTTTGGATTCATTGCACGATTTGTCAAATTGATCTATATGTGCACAGTGTGCGTTTGTCTGGAACTTCCTGATGTCAGCATTCCTTCTGCTTGTGCTCTGCCTGGACTGTCAGCTGCTTGGAAATTCTGGAGAAAATTCTTCAGAGCACCTGGTAAAAAAAATTTCAGGAGAAATAAAATAAAATAAAATAAACGTTTTCCTGGAGATGCCATTGACCTGGAGTTTATATGTATTGCTGGGTCGGAATGAGTGTGCTAAATACATTTGGATT
The DNA here is from genome assembly GCF_036417845.1 of Apteryx mantelli. Lineage (NCBI taxonomy): Eukaryota > Metazoa > Chordata > Aves > Apterygiformes > Apterygidae > Apteryx > Apteryx mantelli. The sequence continues at coordinate 50,202,577 of NC_089980.1, read as the reverse complement.
TTGTCTAGGGAGCATACAGGACTTTTATATTGGCAATTTACAGTTACTTTGAGAGTAGGCAAGAAATGTAGAGGTAATGATAGTAGTGGTAAGAACAGCAAAAATTTGTTAGGTTTTCTTAGGATGTTGATATATTTACACCACTGATAGTGTTTCTTGTTAACAGACTAATTACTCAGTTCAAACAGTATGGAAAGTTATATGTTTCATCTAGTAATTTTCTGTATAACCTCACTATTTTCTGAGTTTCCAGAGGGAAGAAATCATTTTAGTATCATTTTGTTTTCTCTATTACTTTTGATTGGGCAGTTCAGCTATTATTTCTCTGTGAAGATCTTCCTTGCACTGTTGACGTCTGTAACAAAAACAGTAAGAATACCTCTAATGCACATTGTTTTATGTCATATCTCTAGTTGTATATTTCCTATAAATAGAACTTGTAGAAATGTTTGATTGTAACTCAAATAGCATTTTTGTTTCTTCTTTCTAGAAAAGACCTTTCAGAATCTCAGAAGACATGCCAAGATTTGGAAGGAAGACTGAAACACCAGAAGTCACTCATTTCAACCACAAATTCCAGTCGGATTGGTGGTCTGTGTCTGAAATGTGCACAACAGGAGGCTGTTCTTGCACAGACTCATTCTAATGTTCACATGCAGACCATCGAGAGGGTAACCAAGTAGGTTTGGGGGGAGTATTTACTTACTAATTTGAACCACGGTTGCTTACATGAAACCATGCTAGGTTTCAGTAGTGTTTGATTGCATTAGTAGAGATGTGCTTTTACGGAACAGTTGAGTCCTGAGTTCAAATTATAATGCTGAAGTCAATGGCAGAATATGGGTTTAGGTCCTAGCCATTTTGAAATCCATGGTAGTTTGCTGCTTCTTTCAACAAGGGAGGAAAGTCATGTTTTGTAATTATGATACCTAAGGCAGTACAGATTATTAGTCTGTTGATAGCCTGTGTTTCCTGCACTTTTTCTGCAAGAAAACTCTTCACTCTGTCAGGAGAAATACAACAGAAGTCCATATATTTCAATTGATAATTTTCTATGTAAATTCCCTATCTTTCTGTAGTTGAGAGTTTTTCTAATTCTGCTTTATTTTCCTTCTATTCGGGGGACTTTTAGGAAAAAATAAAATGAAAAAACATTAACAGCGTGCTCCCCTTTTTTCCTTGGATTTACTTAATAGGCCAGGAGTTTGGGATTAGGATATGCTGCTCCTCTGAACTAGAATATTTCCAGGGAGAAATTTCATTTGGATAAAAGTAAATAAAATTATTTGCAGATTGAGACAATTATACCCTCTTAATACCCGTAAGCTTTCAACATATCAAACAATGAAAAGATTAAGTTAAATATAACATTTTACTGATTGTTAGTCCATTTGCTAAAGATCTCAGTAGCTTAATTAACAAAAAGTTGCGGAGGAGTGTAGATTGCAGAAGTATTATCGTTTAGTTTAGTTCCAGTTTACAGCAGTCAAAGGGCTGCTGATTTTTCATTCGATATGTTTAGTTATCTGAACAGTTTTGTTGTACCTAAACACTTAACCATTAAGAATTTTTTTTCCCTCCCTATTTTACATTTAATGTCAGAGTAATTCTGTATTGCTTGGATCTGTTTTTTCAAAACTTTTCCCCCTTCCCCCCTCTCCCCTTCCCCCCGTCCCATCAATCCCCATTTGCAATGCCAACAGGATGCTGCTCAGCTTAGATACGTTCGTGACCTGAGCCCTTTACTGGCAGTTTCACTAACAGTCCATTCTTCTTAAGGACAGGTCAGCAAGCAAGTGGCATTTTCTGTATCTGCCAAGCTAGCAGTGTTTTGTCTTTCAAACTTAACTCCTGCTGATTTCAGTCTTACTTTACTTACCACATTTGTCCTTTGTCTGTTAACAATTTATATTTTATATACCTGGGTTTTTTTCCCCTGTAGGAAGATACAAAATAAATATTTTTCTTTCTTTATATGCAGAGAAAGAGATGACTTAATGGATGCACTTGTTTCAGTGAAACGAAACCTGAGACACATGCAGCAAAGAGAGTCTAATGCTTATGAGCAAGTGAAACAAGCTGTGCAAATGGCAGAAGAGGCAAATTTAGAAAAAACAAAGGTAAAATCATCATGTGAGAGCTTTTCAATATTCAGAACTACTACAAATGTTAATTAATTTTCATGCTAATGAGAGAATACATTCGTAAGACCTTTATCACATGTTGCTACGCTGTAGTAGATTTAAAAGAAAAGAGTGTTCAAACTGCATTGTGTGTAATTCTTCTAAGCAGTAACATGAGAAAACATTAAATGAACACCACGTTTGCATTTTTAAATTATAATCTGAGGCTGTAGGGTGTGTGCTGCATCCTCAGGCCGTCATTTAAATTCTGATATAGTTTCACAGACAGATGACAAAAAAATTAAAGGTAGAATTTTCAAAGATATTCATGACATATATGAAAATAACTTTTAGATCATGCAACTGAGCTGCTCCTGAAAGAATACTTAAAACGGTTGCAAATGGGTTTTTTGCTTCAAGAGAGTGCAGTGCAAGGATTAATTAGCTAACATAATTCTTTGAAGATGAGAAGTGCTGTATGAATGTTATCTGTATGAAACTTTTGGGTACTATGTAAATAATAATGATAAAAATCAGTTTTGATCTAATGCTTGTATTAGCCCTAATTACTGTATATAATCAACTGATAGTGAGCTAAATTATTTCCTTGATATTTAGTGACATCTACTGTATAATTTGTGAATTACTGTGGAATCAGAGAATTTCTTTTCAATGAAATGACACTGTTTTTAACAACGGACAAAGTTGATATAATTATCCTGTTGACCAATTAAGCAGCAGTGATTGGTATTATTTATGCAATGCTATAAATATGTGTGCGTTTGACGGGGGTCTGTCTTTATGAGGAAGATGTAACAAGACTTGAAAATCCTATATACTTGTTAACTTTAACTTGTGTTAGAACCCTTCATTTTTTCTGAACAGAGATGAAGAATCCTTCTGAGCCCACAATTTGCTAGTAATCACCTGTGTCATCCTGTCCTTGAGGGGTTACCTTTTTAGATGGCTTATTAGTTTACTTTTCTGGATCTACAGTTATCTGATAGAGATGTTATTAGCTTGCTGCCACTTAGAACTGCACAAAACACTTCTTCTCATCCATGCAATAAAATAACAGTATCGATCTTCCTCTTTTTTTCCCTCTTGCTGTTGGAAGCTGGTATTGTAATATTAAAAAAAAAAACCTACAAAGCCATATTCAGTACAGATCATGTCAGAAATATGGCCTAGTAATAAAACTTAGTAAGAGAAATTAATAGAACCGTTAATGAGATGGGACTTCTTTGTTGTACTGTTTAATTTCTGCCATAAAAAGAAAGCAACTCAGTAGGGACTCTACTGGCCAACCTCTTCAGTACAGCAAGGAGATGTGAAGTGCTGTTTGTATACAAGACCAGACTGTGACCAGTAGTTTGTTCTTTCCGTACTCAAAAGCTGTTTTTATATGAAGGAACAGGGGAAAAATCTTTTACTCCTCCTGCATGAATTTAGCTTTCTTACAAGTACTGGTATTTCTTTTGAAAATTACAAACAGTCCTTGATTTCCCCCCCTGCCCCCACCTTATTCCACCTCTTAAGGCCAAATGCTGTTTTTCTTCTGTAAGTCTCATGGAATCCAGTAGAACAATCCAGCACACAAGTAGAACAAGTAGAAAAGTGAGGGATTAGCATTTGGAAGCCCACTGTGTTAAAATAATTGCAGCTTCATCATTGAGTTGACAGCAAGTCTGACCTCGGGGGCTTACTGTTTAAAACCACTGTTTTCTTCTGTTTTTCGGTTGTCTCTGTAGCTTTTGGCCTCTTTCTTCCGTATTAAACTTAGAGCCAGGAGGTGATCTGATAAGGTTAAACTTCCATAGTTCAAGCAAATCCAGGAATGTATTTTCAACATAGGCTTCATAGAAGAATAGTTGTTTGAACTACTCGTTATGTAGTCAAAACAGTGGGCCTAACAAAATATAAATTTCTTCTTGCAACTTATTTCTTGTAGAGTCGCATTCTGTTTTGTGGGTCTACCAAACTACAGCAGTTTTATGCAGATGATTGTTTGCTGGTGCTTATGTTATTTTTCTACAGAAAAGGGCTCATGGCCACAACGCAGGGATTTCCCCCACCAAGGTAGACTCTGCTGATATGAAAGAGACCCTGAGAAGTGTCCCATAGAGCTGACATAAACGAATGGCGACTATTAAAGCATTCTGTAAAAAGGATGGTTTAACTTGCTTCCCTCTGGAACAGCCCAGCACAAAGGAAATAATACCAGAGATGGGCTTTGTCTGAGTAAAACAAAAATAAACTGCTTCAAAAAACTAATTCAAAAGTAAAGAGAAATAATGTAGTATTCCTAAACAGAGGTTACTTTAGCTCCCTTAAAATGGGATATGCTGAATATGAGGAAATGAAATCTAGTTTACTCACGGCCAGCAAGCTCCCTTTGGGGTACTTTGAATACTCTGATTCTCTTTCAAGAAAGCAATGTATTTCTCATTTAAGTTGACATAACACTCAGTTCTTATCCCTGTGACAGGGAGACGTCAGTATAAATTGATAGATTTTTCTAGTTTGTTTAGAAGATAGTGTCTTCTGTGCTTCTTGGGCATAAACTTACTTTCCTCAATTCTGATAATTCAGTTCAGGCAAAAATTATAATTACTCACTTCCCACTAGATGCATCTATAACCCGTGTTTTAGCACTTTGGATTAACTCTACTGAAAATTCATAAATGCTTACTTAATCTTCTTCATTTGAGAAACCTGAAAATCAAAAGAATTATTTCTTTGTACCTTTACACAATTCTTCCAGCTGTTTTCTTAGTCTTCTGCACTCAGTAATTCATTACAGGGGGGAACAAATAGAAATACATACTCCCTCTTCCACTTGTCCCCCTGCAATGTGCAGTTGGGCAGTAACCACAGTCTCCACTGTTTGCACGGAGTCAAATACAGAGACTGGCTCTAGTCTTGAATGATGTGCAAATGGGTATTTTAAATGCAAGTCAGATAATCATGTTAGTTTTAGAAGAACTGCTATTCATTTGGGAAATGTACTCTGAATATCATTTTGTCTTTATCATGACTTCTAAATGGAATTAGATTTATAAATGATGAGAGGACAGGTATGCACGTACAAACCTATACAAGTGCTGTCATTTTGTTAGTCCTATTCTAGATGTTAACACACTAGTGCATGTATAAATGTCATAGTAACTATTTAAAATACAAAAACCCCTCCATTCTAATAGCAAATCAGTTTCTCTGAAAGTATTAGATAAATGTCATGTTTGTTTAAAAACTTAGATTTCTTCCACTTAAAAAACAGAGTTTTTTCTAGGCTTTAGTCCAGTGTGAGCAACTGAAAAGTGAGATGGAACGGCAGAAAAATCGTCTTGAAAGGGAATTAGTTGCCCAGCTAGATAAGAGGACTGATGAAAAAGAAGCACTGCGGGAAGAAATGAAGAAAGGAAGGGAGGACTTGGCAGCAATGGTAAGAGTTGTTTTCAATTTGTGTATTATAAAGAATGTTCAGTCCTCTTTAAAGTTGCTGTTTGCTGTTCTTTCTAATATAAGTTTCATTTTGGATTTGAGAGCTCAGTAAATAACTTCTGTCTCAGCTTTAAAGCACTGGTAAGTAAGTGATCCTCTGAGTCTGAATAACTGAGTTTTATGCTATGTCATTAGATATATACTATGCACTTTCTAACTAAAAAGTTAGCATAGTATTTTCTAATGCACTTTGTAAAAATAGTAAAGAGCTAAGCAATATATGATACAATGTTCTTACCTAGCTTCTTCAAAAGAATATTATTTAGGTTGCAAAGTAAAGCATTCAGAAATCAGCACATGCCAAAATTACAATTCTTTACAACTTTGACCTTAAGTATATATTTATGTTATAGTATCACTTTAATTGCATTCTAATACGGTATTTTTCAGTGTGATCTTGTCATATGCTTAATTTGATGACCTGTAGAAATGTACTGGAATCGTTTCTCACTTAGGTTTTTAAACTCTGTGAGACAGAATCTGCCTCATCATTTATATTGTGGCCATTACAACAGAGCCCTGATAACCTTGTTTTTTAGGCTTCTAAATCCTAGTGTAATATGAGTATAAAACATGAAGTTTTTCTGTCCAGTGGGAGGGTACAAAGGAAACCTTATGCTAACAGCAGTAAACCTGTGAGATGTGTCAGAGGAGGTACTGATCAGATGATTGGAGAAAGAAGTAGGAAAAAGAATAGAGATAGAAATGCTCCATGAATTAGTGTTTTTCATGCTTGAATTGCAACTTATTTAACCATTTTTTGGTGGCAATTTGGAAACAATATAGTGAATTTCTCTGTTGACTATAGGCTTTTTCCTTAGTTATTTGTATTGGCTCCTTTTAGAAATAGACCGCATAGTTTCCAAAATCTTGAGAACACAAGCTGAAAAATCGCTGGACAAAACAAATGATTTAAGTGTTTAAAGAAGAGGAGGTACTTTGGTAGTGTTTGGTTGTGAAATGACTGGAAAGCTACTAGAGGAGCTGGCAGGGAGCAAGGTGATATGGTTGCATTTCTGGTATTATAAGACGATGGACAATAACGTTTGAAAGCTTCTGTGGCGCGTGGGAAGTCAAAGCCTTTGACTCCAATTCCAGATAATAAAACAGGAATTAAGTACAGTGAGAGAGATTAAGTAAGTGATATTACAGTCATTTAAGGAAGTGAACTGTTTTAAGTGATCATCAAAAATCTGTTGCCAGGACAAAGTGAAGTAGAAGATTAACCTTACTCTGGAAACACCAAGATATATTAAGCAATTCCTTGTTCAAGTAATTGTTATCTGTTGGAAGTTATACTTCTTACAGATTTAATTACAGATTTACTTTAAAGCAGAGTGTGCACTCCAAAATATGGTCTATTTAGACAAGCATCTCATACCTTTCATTATTACAACATGAAGTTCACCTCTTTGTCACCACATTGCTTCATATTTCATCACCCACTGGTTTGTAGTGTATTGGAACTGATTCCAACTTGGAAGACTTGTAGTCTTTTCTCTTTTTCAAATCCTACATAAACGGTAAACAATCTTTAGTGATAATAGTATGATAATGTCATACCTGGTAAATAAGAATGAATATGAGATGATTTTGTAAAAAATTATATGTGCATATGATCTACATCTAGTTATGATTAACTCTGGCTTTTCTGCTTGGGGAAAATCAAACTGCAGAAATGGTGCACTGTGCATTAAGTTAATCTCCATGTGAATATTTTATCTGTACCTTTAAGAAGTGATTTGTTTGAAGGGAAGAATTGGCATGATACATAAATCAGGTAGTATGTATAATGAGTGAAAAATAGTTATGAATACATAATCCTCTACGTTTGGCTTTGAATTCCTATAAGTTAACCTAGAACTGTCAGACACCATTATTTCCACTTACATTAGTCAGCTTCAGGGCTAAATAGCTGTAGGATAAGTGTCTCTGTTTTATTGTTATATTTTGTCACCATTGAGCAAAATTTGATCTGAGTTGCATCAGAATTTTTAGCATACTCTACTGGTATGTTTGTTGCACAGCCTCATGTTTTGATTTGTGGTGCTGAAATACTGTCTCAGCTTAAGAATTAATTTAAGATCTGCAGTTGCAATGTGGTTGCAAGTTTTCTTTTTGCTGGTGCAAAAGATAGCTCTGGAAACAAGATTTTATCAAAATCAGTCTACAGAAAGTATAAGATGGTGTTAATTAGTACTCTTGCAGCTGCAAGAGTAATGGAACCTGCTACTTCTGACATTGTGTCTATACTAACAAGTCCTGGAGACTAGTCTGGGTTTCAAATAAATTACTGTATGATAAATTAATACAAAATAATGAACCCACTTCTACAATCATTTAGCCACATTCTGCCATATCCTTGCTTATGATGTATTCTCTGCAACTTAAAGTAAATTTTTTACTACATAACTGCAGTTGCTTTCAAGGAGAAAGCCCCACAAGATTTAGCTCTGTGGTTGATTGAACTTCCTCGTTGCGATGTTTTTGGTTTTTTTGCAGGTGACAGCCATGTCTGAGAATGTGGCCACATTGGAGGCTCAGGTAGAGAGAATTACAAGGGAGAAGAACTCGCTAGCTAACCAGTTAGAAGAAACGCAGCATCAACTTTCATCTCGTGAAATGGAGACGAATAAGGTAGAGATGTTTATATATGAGTATTGAGCCTGGTTTTGCTTATCATGATGAGTTGAAAGGTGAGGTGTTTTTTGCTTCTGTGTTTTCCTGTATATTGGAAAAGAATGTATGCTAAATGTAAACATCATCTGAAAATCCCAGAGACACAATTTTACAAGTAAAAAGATAACTTTTAAATCTGTTAAGCCACCTTGTGATACAGAAGTTCACAAAATGAAGGAGCATTTTAAGAATGTCTAAAAGATTTGTTTAACCATTAAAGTTTTAGCTTTTCAGGCTAGGTTCATAGATGGCTGCAGCACGACTATGAAAAAAGAGAAGGCAGTGGTATAAATATCCACTGGGCTGGAAAGAACAATCTCATAGCCTACTGATTTGAAGAAATCTCCTGGGAGAGATGATACTGGAGTTCCAGTCCCTGTTTCAATTAATATTAATTGATACAAAGTTGAATAGCTTTTAATAGGAAAGATTGAGAGTGGCCACCTCATAGTAGTTTATGCTGTAGTTTTACTGCACTGTCCCAAGAAGTTGGAAACCTGTCTGTGTCTCTGTTCTGAATTGAGATGTCTCAAATATCCTGGAGGAATGCCCTAACTGTTGAGCTATAGGGTTTAAGTGCATTGCCATAGCCTATTTTTATTGACTGTGTAAGTGGCATCCAAGTCGCCTTGTGACTCTAAATACTTGTTTCCAAACGCTGCCATTATTAAAAACAGTAAATATCAACATTTTTCCAGTTTGGGTTTTGTCTGAAATAATTTTTCTTCTGCATGCACCAGAAGTCAGGGAAAAATGTTTGAGGTTATAATTTTTTTTTCCTTCACTCTGAAATACTAGGAACCTGAAAAATCAGTTATTAGGACAGCACCATCTGCTGATTCTTCTGTGTTATTCAATTTGTACTATGTATGGTGGAGCTGAAGGCGAGGATGGAAGATGGCTGTGTGTTTTTATTTTGCTTGGAGGAAGGGACATATCACACTTTGTTACATTCTTCATATGAAGAAAGGAGGAAGTGGAAAGACAGAGTTGGCAATCCATGCAATTGCATCCTAGGATTTTTCAGTTGCACATGATATTTCGGTATTAAAAAAAAACAAACTTAAGAACTTTGTCTTTGTTTGGAGCATTTGCTCCCTTTCGTTATTTGAAACAGGGCTGAATTCACAAGCTATCCTCTTTCCTCCCATGCTTTGAATTTATAAGTAATGCTGCTCCTTAAAATTATAGCAATTGTTTTTGTTTTTTCCTAAGTTGATCTGATGTCAGTATGTGTATTTACTCCACCTTTTTTAAGAAAAAAAAATGTGAAAAGGAGCAGAGGTATGAGACTGAAAAAGAGAAATGAATTTGGATTGTTGAAGGTGTGAGAGAAGAGATTGTTGAGAAATACAGGGGGAATACAGAAGCAAATTAAAAGTGCACATTTGGGAAGCAAGTCTGGTAAAAGAACATAAGTGGGGCAAGCAGGAGAGTGAGTAGGAAAGAAAGTTCTCTAAGAGAAGCTGAGAGTAAACACTTTTCTGTTCTCTTCAAGGGGCCTGGGGGATAGTAGTTTTGTGTATAATTATGTTTGATTAATTAGTAAGATGAAATGAAGAGTCACAAATTGGAGGTGATTGCACAGGATAAGGACAAAAAGCTGGCAGCTTATCCACTCTCTTTCCTGTTCCCAACAGATAGATCAAATAATCTGTTAAAAGCCTTAGATTAGGAAATGAAAGACTATTTTCCTGTGCAGCATTAGTGAAAGTTGTGTGGGAGGGGTTATTTCATTTTTACGTCTCTCTGCGTCTCTCTACATCTCTCTACGTCTCAAATTGAGCTGCCATCAAGTGGAAATGAAGGAGGAGGTAACATAATGTATATACCAACAGCACAGAATAATTGTTCATCTTGTGGAAGTGATCTTTAATTTCTTTAAATGTTGCTTTGATCACTTTTTCTGACCCATGCATATACTGGATTTAGCTGTTGTTTTTAAGAAACTTTTCTTTAGTTTGTATTAAGAATCTAGTGCTCTGATCTAACTTTGAAAATAATTATATTAACATGTAAACATTTTCTGTGTTACCAGGGAAAATTGGCAAGACAAGAAACTATGCCCTTATATAGGAGTGCGATAGATCCTTTACTTCTAGGTTTTGAAAGTGTTGACATAGACTTTCTTGGGATCTTAAAGAAAATGGGAAAAGAATGTAAAACCAGCAACTGTAATTTAACTGTATTTAGTAGCACATATATTTACAACATAAATATTTTACTTAGCAAAATCTTGATCCAAATATAATTGAATCTAGAAGGCACTGCATATTTCAAAGTTAATGACTATATAGGGAACTCAGATCCACCTTTTTGTATAAAAATATTTACCATATGTAGTCTTAAAATATCTGTAAATTAAAATATGTTGGATTTAAATGACCTCTAGAGGGCACCAAAAGATCTGATTGCAAACCATGAGCTATGGGTTCTTCAAGCTACAGATCATGTTGTCTGTATAATCTAACAGGTGTGTGGAGAAATGCGCTATCAGTTGAATCAAACCAAAATGAAGAAGGATGAGGCAGAAAAGGAGCTCAGAGAGTACAGAACAAAAACTATAAGGGAGCTTGAAATTAAGGACCAGGTAAGAGATAATACTGCTATAACTTTGCAGTTATTAGAAGCCTAAGTAGGGTTATTTCGGAAGTTGGAATGATTGGTTTTTCTAATAGTGGTCATTTATTTCTGTTAAATGGTTTCTAAATTAATGGCAAGAAGCCAGCTATTACCTCTTCGCTATCTTATTCTTGTTTTCAGCCCTCGTATGTTCAGTTTTACATAATACTCATCCCATGCTTTCATATAGAATTACTCTATCATATGTATTCATACAATGTACTTAAATTGTATGTACTGTATACATATGTTTATACACTTTTTTCTCACAAATAAACCCACACGTAAAAAGGTATACCTACAATCTGACAAAACATTAAGGAGTCTAAGTATAACCTAACTATGTCAAAAAAGAATATAATTTCCAGTTTCTTTAAAGATTCAAGGTTAATGAATGCAGGGATTTATAGAAAAGTTAAAAAAAGAAAAACTACTAGAAAAAATAACTATGAAAAAATTCCACTAGGCATTAACTGTTGATTATCTAAGCTGTGTTTTATACTAATAGAAGAAACAGGTAGAATGTGAGAAAACATCCCTCTCAATAAAAAAGACTATTAGGGTAACCTGCAACATACTTGGCAAACAGCTTGAACAGATGTAATAACCTGCATCTTTTGAAGTGCCCTTTTTGTTGAGGTTCTATCAGTTTTTCTCTAGGTATTCAAACTTTCAATTATTCCTTCATAGGTTGTGATTTGCACATGAAACTGATAATGTCTTCTGAATACACATAAAAATGTATAAGATGCATATGAGCATAATTTTTGTTATATGCAGTTTGTAATTAGAGCAGCCTATCCAACAGGTTTTTAACATTTTTTTCTTGTAATTAAGTGTACAAATCAGTCCTTCTGTAAGAATATATGTAGGGAAAAATGCAGAATTTCTAGAATTATATTTTATTCACTAGCTCCCCAAAATCTTCATGTAGGATGGTAAGTTTATTAACTTAATAAATTAAGAGCTTAGACTGGAAATGATATTAATTCAAATTATGATCAAAAGACACATGAAATGAAAAAGAGAAGTTTATTAGGTAAAATGATTCTTTAATATATTTAGGAAATCATATAGCCCAGACTAACAGGGGCCTTTCAAAGTGTTTTGTTTTTGGAGTTGGCTTTTTTTTTCCTCCTGCATCCTTCAGGCCTAGGGACACTTTAAAAAACAAAAAGCAGGCTTGTCGTCTGTGTCTTGACAGATATCACAAATAAAAGAGTTGGCATAATCTTGGCATACAAATAAAACAGGATGTGAAGAAGTATCTTGGATTTTAAATCCTGTTCTCCAACTTTCTTCAGGATTGCCTCTTGAACAAATTGCAAAATTTAACTAAATATTTTAACCTTGTGTATAGACATACTGGTATTTTATTCAGTGTGGGAATGAATACACCAAAATATGGTAATTTATAATTTGACATAGTTAGAGGTGATGAGGATGTTGTTCTTATCAGCAAAGATTATTAGAGTAATTAAATAATTTCTTAAAGTAATTAGATTGTTTGAAGGTGGCTGTTGGTTTCTTAAAAAAAAAAATTCAGGTCAAGTATTTAGCAGCTGTTTAATAACTGTGGCTGTCAGAATTCATTCTAATAAGAAAGTTCTGTATAGTTCCTAATATTATTTAACATGTTAAAAGACAAATGAAAAGAGTTTAAAAAAAGAGCTAAGTTTAACAAATTTTAACAAGTCATGGCAAATTTTTCATATAAATAAAATGACAACAGCTTAATCACATTTAGCTTTGTATTTAAAGAAAAAAATGTTTCATCTTATATGGCACTGAATAGCAAACAGTAATTGTTCTTTGGTCTCTCAGCCATGACCTGACCTTCTGGCTAAGAAATAGAGTTGATACCTTCCTTGGCCACCATCTGTTCATAATAAATACATATTTATTTTTTTAAAAGTAGAGGAACAATAGTGTATGAACAGTGTTATTATACTGTTCTATATTAAATGGTGCATTTTTCTGTATTAAAAGCAAAGAATGGTATTTCAAATTGTCTTTTAGTGTATTGAAAATGTTTTGTTTCTTGAGATTTGATTGTATTTTTAATTGTGCTGTGGATAAATTCTAGTTTTGAAGAAGTATTTTAGTTTAATCCATTTTTAAAATCACTATATATAAAGTTATTCAGGTGTGTCAGAATAGAAATAAATCCCCATAGGTATGGTTTGTGATCATCTGGTATATATCCTTGTAGGAAAAGCCAATATTTATAATATTCGTCAAAGATAAATGTGTATAACTTAGGAAAATTAAAGGGAATATATATCTTTGGTCTTTTTCTCTTTTTCCATTATCTCTTTTCCTGTCTTTATTACTCAGTTGGGATTAATTACAAATATTGGCTCTGCTGTGTTACTAACTGTTATTAACATTTGACATGACTATATCTTAAAATAAAAGTCAAGAAGCAATGAGCAATGATACCATTTAAATTGAATAAGTGTTTTGTAATATCATCCATCACGATCCTGCTCAGCATTAGGATTATGGAGGAGGGAGGAAAAAAGATGTATACCACACAGCTTCTCCACACAAAATCTGCATCTGTTCATCTGGCCCAGTATGCTACAAGGTGGCATAACCTCCTGGCCCCCCCCCCCCTTTTTTTTTCCTCTCTCCCCGCTGTCCAATTGTGGATATAGCTGTGCTGAAATAACAGTGCCTTACTTAATGCTTTTCCTTCTTAGGGACAAGCTTTATAAGATATACTGGGATAATGCCTTCATAGCAGTAAACTGTGTCCACACTAGGGGTTGTACTAGCACAGCTATATCAGAGAAAAGTCACGCCCTATCCTAAATAGCTGTTATCAGAAGAAAAAATTGTGTGGCATATTTGACACAGTAGGACTTCACTTTTATAATACTACTTCTGTGAGTTTGGAAGCACTGCAAGGTATAATTTGTACATTTTTAATAGAAATCATACTTTTGACACACTGTGAAATTATTGTTTCCTCAGATTAGCATCACTTGCTCTTTGCTGCTCTGCATTATAAAAATAAAAATGAAGTATACTGTTAATCATTTGCTTTCTGTTTTTTTTCCTGTAAATGGTTTTTATTTGGCCTATAAATTCTTGCAAGCTTCAGCATGTAGAATTGAAAATAGTTTGTAGTATTGGTTCATGTAGCCCATCCAATCTGGGCATCTCCCTTATTAGACAGTTCGCACTGTTAGCATTATACCACTGGGAACTGCAGCCTCATTGTAATAAAGCCATAGGACATGTTGAATCCAACTTCAGAAACTAACTGAAGCTTTTCAGTTTTTTTTTTTAACTGTGTTTTGAGAAATCAGATAAATACTTTGCTAGAAATAAATCCAAGACCTTAATCTGAACCTGTAAAAAGCCATTCTGTTAATACAGTCTTTAAAAGTAGACATTGTTTGAAGTGGGGAATTACAGAATTCTGTTGCGTATCTTGTAGGTGAAACAATGAAAGGCTCCAGAACTATTATACCAATACAGTCTGCTGAGAGTTGCCTGTATTTAAGTTTCTGAGCCCAAATTAAAGAAGTTGTAGGGTCACTGATATGCATGACCTATACAAATGGAAATAGCTACATGTCAGAGCATTTTTGTATAATATGAAAGAACCTAAATGATGTCTCAGTACACTATAGACTGAATGACAATTTTGCAGACAAATAGAAATCTGGCAAAATTGTAGTCCAAAAGCATTTTGCCAAAAGGTATTTTGGGAATGTTTATCTCATTTGTCATAAATCCATGATTTATAGTAATCAAATTCAGAAATTATAAATTGAGAGATTACTGATTCTGTCTTCATCAGAAATAATGCAGGCCAAAAATTTGGATCTATATCCTGAAAATGCTGAAAGAGTATCCAGTGCAGTGCAAGACCAGTAAACCTTCTAAAGACAGACTGGTTCATTGAAATATCTTTTCATGAGTAGGTACCAGGCTCCTATGAGTCAGGCTTTAAAAGATTAGACTTTTCTCATTTATTTTCTTCTTTTAATTGCTAGAAGTCAAGGTCTCCAGATCTTTTTTGGAGCCATGAGAATTCTGGTATTTTCTTTAAATGGAAGCTGAGCTTTTTCACAAGCTGAGACATTCAGAATATCACTAGATGTTTTGAAACTCAATAAAATTACAAGATTTGATGACCCTGATGAAGATGGGTTAGGATTATATTTTGTATTTGAAGTCAGTATTCTTGTGACAGTTTTATGCTTAAGATTTTGTGACCCCATTAGTTAAGAAGATCCTCTGCCAGTTCTATTTTTTAAATAAATTCTGTTAAATTGGACTTGGATGCTATTTAGTGGGGGGAAAAAAATGCAAAACATTGCAGGCAACTTGAAACTCTTAGCGCCTAATTTTCTTATCTGGCCTGACCTTGAGTAATATGGCTTTAGAAGTAGCAAGACCAAATTGCTTTTGGACAAGAAAGCGTTAGGAAAGAATATGTGATAATCTTCCACTGTAACTGAACTCTTTTTAGCGTATCCTTTTTTGTTTTCAGCATTAAATGCACTAACTTGAAAATGGGTAAATGAGGAAGGAGTAATATGTGAGTACTTTATGGCTTGCTTTGATGTGAGTTTTCTGACCTGTTCAGGAGGAACATCACCCGTTTTATAACTGAGCTTACTAGCTCATCTGAAAATTTGTGAGGAAAAACATTGATCTGGGACCCCACAATACCTAATGAAAGGAATGTTTGGTTATAATTATGGTATGGCTGCTGCTGCTGCTCTACTACAGTATTGCTTTCCTCTGTCACCCATCCATTCGTCGAAGATCGGTGGTACAAACAGCCTTCATTAAGTTCTCTTTGTCATCTTTTTATAAAGAAAATCTCTGAGACTGGGATTCCTAGTAGTAGAATTTTATGTGCGGATCTGCATTCAGAGATACTTCCTTGAAGCAGCTGGCCTGCTAAGAGGAGTGAGCTCTGTCAGTCCCACTTGGTAGTCAGCATTTCATCTCTCACAGGTACAGTTGGCCCATGTAACCTTCTTCCATGATGTATCATCCAGTGTGATCTTGCCCCATCAGTTTATGGGAAGATAAAATCACATATGGGCATTAGATATTATTCAAAATAGGAATAGGAGTGCACAATTTGTGTATAATGTGTATGTATGCATTATACTTGCAGAAATACTTGTTTTCTGTATTTTTTTTCTTCTTGAACTAGAAGAATGGTCGCCTCATCAATAGTCATTGTGCCAACAGTCTACTCGGAAGAAAAAAGTAAAAGTCCCTGACTATAACTTGTCTATTGTCACTGTATGGCTGTTCGTCCTAGCTAGCCCTTGATGCTGGCCAGGAAAAGAGAAAATCCCACATCAGTCACCTCAAATATGTGTTCGAAAGGATAAAAGAAATAAGTCTTGTCCTTTCTCCTCTCGATAATGAAGTGGAAGTAACTTTCCGCTTCCTTTTTTCTGTATGCATCCCTACTTTTCTCAAATTCTTGTATTAGCAAGCAAACCATCTACTCTCCACCCCCACAAATGCAAGCCATTAAAAAAGTCTTGTTCTACTGTAGTACAAAATCACTATCTTGCCTCTGCTGGTGGCTGCTGAGCTAATCTCTAGTGCAGCTATGTTGACTGTTAAAATGTTCTTGTGGTAATCTCCATGGGTTTGGAAATTTTGTTCCTGAAACAGTGCTGCAGTTCAAATATTTTGGCAAACTGAAAGCAAATATTTTCAGGAAAGTAATGAGATGAAATCCCAGTGAATCGTATAACACGTTTCATGTATTCATTCCTGTCCGTTTTGCTAGATATTTAACCACAATATCCAGAAGCCTTATTGCTCTTGGAGGGTTTGAATAAGGACAGACATGGAAGACAATTGCCTAATTTAAATGTGTTTATTTATAAATATTTACTGGCATAAATCCATCTTTCTTTTTTTTTTTTTTGGCCCCAACTGCACATAACTGAAGATTACTGGTAGAAAGTTTGCTTCAACTGGATTTTAAAATGTGTGCATTTAAGAGCAGCCCCCCTCCATGCTGCTCCCAGGAAGTTCTCTCAGTACTTTCCGAGTGACCTGCGCATCCTGTTTCTATTAATTCTCAATCTTTTTGGAAGCAGAGTGTTGTTTGCTGCTGACTTTGCATAGGTAATGGGCGCTGGTCTTGAGGCTCTGCCTTTTAGAGCACATGGGGTGCCAAAATATTGCAAGGAGCTGTTATATTTCTTTGCGGTAGAAGTGACAAAGTGGTCACTAAACTACTTGCATTTGTGGGATGCAAGAGTACCTCTGCATCAGGCTAGAATAATGGTGGTCCAAAAAAATTAGTGTGCACTGTTTCTAGAGGCTGAATCTCTGGTTGTCTCTCTGGTCAATCAGTTTGTGAGCTGGCCATAACAAAACCCTTCAAAGGAACCGTGTGTGCTTATTGGGATACTACTGTTCCTGTGTTTCTGCTCTTGTTAGCTGCCTTTCATGTCAATATATGAACTGGTTTTCTATTTCACACTTAATTTAGGATTTTTGTATTGGGCTAAATGATTTGTTTAATTTGCAGTTGTTGCATGTACTTTGTGAATTGACTCTGTTTGAAAGAGGTGTTTTTTTGTAGGCTCTTCTAAGCCAGGTGTACATTCAAATTCTTACTATTTATTTGTACATTCGCACAGCTTTATAATCTTAAATATAATCCCTAAAGGATATTTCCCCTTGAAAATCAAACTTAGCTTTCTTAATTGCTTTGTTTGCCCATTCAGATTTGAATAGGAAGCAGAAGTAATTTATACAGAATTCAAAAGTGTGTGTGTGGGGGGGGGAATATTGTTGGGACCTGGCAGGAGTTAACCTCGTGATGGCCCTAACTCTCTTTTCAAAGTTGGATGGTTCTTCAGGTGCAATATGCTATGTCAGATGGCCATGCTTGGGAGGTCTGAGGTTTAGAGACCACTCAGAAACTAGAGCTGCCTGATTGATACCAGGATTAGGGTAGAAATGACTGCAAGTGACCCCTGCTGCACATGGACTGCTAGATCTCTTTCCTTTAAGTAAAACACCTGTGATCTTACTACAAAAGCTGTTTAAAAAAAAAGTGTTTCACTGTAATAGTAAGGTATGATTATTCTCTCCCTGATTAACTAGGGATAATAACTAATTAATAGCTCATTATTATTAATAATAAAGAAGACAACATTGTTTGAAATCAGCGTTAAGCCATGCAAAAATTCCCTATTGCTTTTACGTACCATATTTAAGAGTACTTGAACGACTATATTGATGGCACATCTTATAAGAAGCTTAATTATATCCTCAGTCCTGTGTACTATCACTAATTTCTTTGCTTTGAAGGGCTATTTTAGTAAATGAAAATAAGCATGTGAGCATCAGGGCCTGTAAAATTTTACTATGTATTAATTTGAAGTGTATGTGATTTTGTAGATGTTGATTGCCTTTTAGGGATGTACCTGTAAATACCAACAAAAATAGGAAATATATTTCACTTTTCATTACTTTATCTTTGTTTTTCTTTTTTTGATTCCCTTTTATGCCCCTGCATTCTGTATCATAACCAAAAGATTAAAGCATGAAACAAACAAACAAAAAAAGTAAATTCATGAAAATATCTTCCCCTCCAGAATTATTTCTTGAACTTATGTGATGGTATAGTCAGTGCAAGATTATTTTTTAGGTTGTACTGTGTGTTTTCTTACCTGATGTGAAAGAAGACTGGTACAACAGTGGATGTCATAAATCACTTTTTAATTCATTTGTTTTTTAGTATATTTTTGATTTGTTAAAAGGCTTCTAAAATTGTTTTTTCTGCATTTATTTCAGGGTATGAGTTCTTTTGTCACCACTTTTTCATTCTCATTTGTAAAAGATGCGTTTGTCTTTTCTGTCAGCTTTGCTGCTATTTAAAATGCTATGAAAAACATCTGCTAGTTTGGAATTTAAGTTGCATTTTTCTGCATACAATAGAATCAGCATCAGTATGAAAAGAATTAAATAATTATTTTAATCCTTTAATTTGGCTCATTTTAAACAGAATTACTTTATTATTTCATTTTATCAGATTTTGTAGGGATAAAGAGATGTCTAGTTAATTAAACAGCAAATTTTTACCACATACATAAGCATTGTTAGGTAAAGATAGTTTCAGATAATTCATGAGTGAGTGTTTAAAGACTGAGCCAGTATTTGAAAAATCATCTTTTACATTTTCCAGTAAATTACATTTATTTCACTGAATGAGCAGCTCCACAGTGTACTCACCTGAAAATGCCATGTGAAAATCAAATTATGATTAGATTAGAAATTACCTTCTAATGAATAAGAAATGCTTATTTCAAGTGTTACAGGAACAGAATCGCAAAAGGTACTGTATACTTCAAAAAGGGGAACTTAAAATATAAATGGTTGTCGGTTGTAACGCTGAAAAAAGAATAATTTATACAGACTAAAATTGTATTGCAGTCGTATTTCACCAATGCTTTAATTTTTGTTTAGTAAAGTTTCTTACTTTGTTTTCCAAACTGAATTGGATATGCATGGGGAATGGCGTTAACATGTTTCAGTTCACTAATAATGATGTGTCTCTTACTGAGGCTTAGCCTGCCCTCTTTCAACAGCAAAGTGCCTGTTGATATTCCTGGGAGTTTAGGCAGCTGCAATGCAAGACACAGATTAAATAATACTTTTAAATTTATATTCAGGAGTAATAAGAATATTAAAATTGCAGAGTTAAGCACCAGAAGTTGCCTGTTCCAACCTTAATGTAGTCTTGTTGTACATATACATTATGATAATTCTGTTCCTTGTTATACTGAAAATCTGTTTCAGATTTTCTTAAATGCAAGATTGTCATCTGTCTTTTTGCAGTTCTGCACTCTATTCCTTGTCTCTCACATACATTGAAAAGTTAAGTATCTTGAAGAAATACTATCTGATCATGTTGTAAAAAGCTGTATCACAAGTGATAGGCACTGAGGGATCGAATTAACGCTGCATGAGAAGTGGAGTTGTCATCAAAATACTTCAGTTAGTGGTTTGTTTCTGTTTCTCCCTACAATTAAGCTGAGGCCCAGATAGCAACTATAATGTAGAACTGCTTGCAGCTTCCCAGTAGAAGAAATGGGAACTAAAAGTAACATAGAAAGTAGTTTGAGTCTGAATAGCTTTGGAAGGATGTTGCCTGATATGGTTCCCTGCAGGAACAGTGAATAAGACTTATTGATTCTAGAAGTTTCTCTGTATCTTGAATTCCACTTATATTGTGATGCCCTAGTGATGGGGTTGATTTGACATATTTTAGGATGTCCCCACATGTGTGGGACTAACGTCTTTTTTCAGGGGAAGGATGGGGTTTGTTTTTTGTTGTTGCATGAGCAGGTCTCAAGTTCTGAGACTTCATATGTTTTAAACTATTATTTGAGTTATTAAATGGAAGTAAGATGTAGCATTTAGAATTTGGGCTCTGTGTTTTCACCATGATGATGCATGGCTCCTACCAAGTTATTTTTAGTTAACTGTTTCTGGTGTTTGGAAAAGAAGAATTTAGTTGGTATTCCTAAACGTACCTGGATTGGACATTTCTGGTTCTTGAGTTGTTGTTAGCGTGTTCTCTTGGGCAACATTTTTCCTCCATCTTTTTCTCATGAAGTTGATTACTGTTTCTGCCATGGTCGTTGCCAGACTTCTTCATTAGAATTCTTGCTTTTCATATAGCTCTCATCTTGGTGACCTCTAAAAGACTGCTATTTTGTAAGACACACGCGCGCGCACACACACACACACACACACACACACACACACACACCCCACACACCCCTATATGTATACATATGCATGTGTGTGTGTGTGTGTGTGTGTATATATATATATATATATATATGTAAAAGATGATACTGAATTTTGGGGTTACCGATGAAAGTAACAGGAATAAAATTGTTTGTTCTTCAAGAGCTATGCTTGCTTGCTTGATATTTTTTAATGGCAGTCATAAGACTCCTGTTGATCTTTGAGGATTATGTTATGGCATTGTTGTTTGAGAGTTAGTTTTTGTACTTTCACAACAGCTGAAATCAACGGATGCATTCTTGGGTTCAAATCTGCAGGTTGAACATCTGATGAAGGCTGAGGAAGGCAGAACACTCACCAGAGGTTCTTGTACTTAGAATTTGCTTCCTCCTATAGGTCTGTGTCAGAACCCAAGCCTGTGTAACTCTAGGGGATAATGTAAAGCCCATCTGTTTATTGAAACTTTTCCCAAAGGAGTGATTGTAGGGTGTACTTATGTTCTCAGTTGTAGTTGTGCTTTTTCAAATATTTAGTTGATACTTTTCAACTAAATTGCGGTTTTTGTTTTTCAAAGGTCTGCTGAATGGATGTATTCCTGAAACACATTGTAAGAGTGTTGCAGAACTTCCCTATCTTTAACTTGTAAAGACAGGGAAGAACTCAAGTCCCACTTTACTAAGAATGTGGAAATAATATTAATGAACTGCTGCTCCCAAGAAGAATATAGAGAATCCTCTGAGACTTCTGTTGTTCTGCAAGAAAGTATGCAACCCTTTGGGATTATTCAGTTAAATTATTTATCTGGATACCTTTGCATATCTGGTTTTAAAATACTCTGACAGTGTAATAAGTTGTTACATTCTTTTGAGGGGAGAGTACTAATGATTTTGCAAATAGTTTCTCTGTCTTTGTATTAGAACTTAAAATTACTGATTAAATTTGGTAGGTAGTTTATGTAATAAAGCAAGGCAGCATTCAAATTTTAACCAAGATTTCCTTCATGGACCTTCTCTGAACGGTCTGAAAAGGAAAAAGCATATAGATAATGTTAAGCAATTAACAACAAAAAAAAAAGAAGGAGAACATTATGAAACCTTTTCTCTGGATGAGGAGATTGTATTTGTCTGAGACATAATAACTTACTGTAAATGATTTAGGCTAACATTTTCATGGGAAGAACAGAGACAACATAATTATGAAGGTGCTTCAGGTGCAAATATTGGCACCGAATTGCATTCATTTGTTCTTGTAGGATGTTTGAATGAATAATTACGTTAACTGAAGAAGATACTAAGGCCTGTCTACATGAGGAAGCTAACACAAAATAAGTTATGGTATGAATTTAAAGTATAATAGCTATTCAGCCCTAACTCCTTATGTGAACAATTTTATTCTGTACTACAAATGACCTTTCACAGTTTAGTTGACTTGAAAAACATGCAACCCTCCTGCCCCAATGAAGAATAAATATTTATATAAGGAGTTAGTGTAGAATAGTTATTACATGAAAAAATTGCATTGTTAGCTTATTCAGTATTTCGTTGGTCTCCTTAAAGGCATCCTTAGGACAAAGCTCAGTATTATGGTGCAAATGTATTCTTACAAATACTTCTATGTTATACATGGTCTTACAGCAAAATGTATTCCTTTTAAGAATATTTATGAAAGAAATGTTTAAATTTTTGAAATGATGATACAATTAGAAATAGTAAGTTTGCTGTGTTTTCACTAAAAACAAAGGTGCTAGTCATGCAAATGCACTGACGGCTACATGTAATAAATTAGTAGACTCATTAACCATGTTAGATTTACTTGACTTAGTTTAGTTGACTTATAAGGCCTAATGAGGTGAAGAAAATGACAGGATTAACAGTGGCTGGTTTGTTGTAGGGTTCAGTTGTAAGTTATTTTCAATAATGGTAAAATTACAAAACAGCCTTCATTCTCTTGCATAATATCGAGTGAATATAACAAAAGCTGGATTCCTATGTATTGTTGCTTATGTAATAGGTGGTACAAGGAAACTAAATGAACACAAGAGCTACTCTGTCCGGTGGCTTCTGAAGCTGGCTACTGCGCTTCTGCTTACTGGCTTTCGAGCACAGTGAATTCTGGACACAAATATGGAAGCCTTCAGATGGGAAAATCAGAAAATAATTGAATGCGTGCATCTCTTAAGCCCTTGAAGACAATAATATTGATTCTGTATTAATGTATTTAAATATGATAGGCATTTTGGCATTTCATAAGAATGTAATGTGAAATACTTTAATTTGCTTGTTTTCAGTTTGTATAAACTACTTCTGTTCTAAAAGAAAATGCTTTATTTTTCAGGAGCTTTGATCATATTAAGATTTATCATCTTAAAACGTATCTCTCTACATTTCTTAAATATACTTTCTTTGGTTATATGTCTTTCTAAGCAAATAGAAAAACTGGGATTAGAGCTGCATGGAAACAAACAGCGTTTGGAACAAGCCCAGCAGGATGTGACAGGAGCCAGAGAGGAGTGCCTAAAACTGACAGAACTGCTGAATAAATCTGAGCACCAACTGCACCTCACCAGGTACCCCTTATCCTATTACATGCTATAGTACCAATTTCATTCTGCTAATTTTTGCCACAGGCTTCCCAACAGTTGTTATAGATACTTGCAGTTATTGGCTACATGTGCAGCCCTCAGTCATATTAAAAGTGGAGATTTAAGTAAAAAATGAGTTATGAACTATAATTTCTGAAAGTGAATTACTGGGGTGAAGAAAAGGCAATGTTCAGCTACAGTGATGAGGTACCATACTTTGGGACAGAAAGAAGAGCGGGGAAGAGCACAGCTATGTTCTTTTTGTTGTTGCTGTGTCTGATGTGACAAAGATATTTTAAAATAATGTTTTAGATCATATTGTATGGCACCTTTAAGCATAGGAATTCACCTATTAATAACATGAAGCTACTGCAGCAGAATGACCAGTAAGATATCAATGTACATGATTATGTTAAGCTTCATGGAAGATTAAACAGTCAAAAAGTAATATTACAGTCTGTGAATGAGATGAAAGCTCAAGTATGTGAAGAGGGTGTTTAAATGACTTTCCAAAGTGGAGATGTGGTACAATGCAAACATTGTGTGACTGCAGACTTTCCCTGAGCTTATTCCATCCAAGGATGGAATGGAAATGCCCCAAGGCATTTACTATACTATTGGGTACACCTTTCTAGAAAACTCCAGAAGTTTAACTCACTCACTCAATATCTTTTAGCTTGCATTTTGGCAGCTGTAGGAATACTTCTTTTGCCACAGACTCAATATTTTCATTTTATTGTTCGCGAGGCTTTGTTTTGCTTTTTTCAAGAGTGGACATCCAGAAACAAATCTGGAGGTTTTTACTCAGTCCTTAGGCAAAAAGTTGAGTTAGTTTAAATTTTACATGGGGAAAAAAACCTCAGATTTTTATCACTTAACACACTGTCTGCATGTTTATCCAAGTCTTGTACTCTTCAGGCTTTGTGAGAATTCTGCCATTGAGTAAATGGAAATAAAATAGTCTCATATAAACTATTAAATTCAATGAATCTCTTTTTTATTCAGCTACATTTCTGTGTAATTCAGAGCACGGTAGTTTAACAGATGGAAGAAAGTACCACTCTAACAGCCTGTATTTAGAGAAAAAATATGCTAGAGGTTAATGAACTTGAAAAAAGTTTTGGGTGAGTTGTTAAGATAACTAAAGTTTGGATTTAGCAGAACTTTATTAATAATGATTTGTTGTGATAGTTAACCAAATGGCTTACCACACTCCTTTTAGCAAAAGGCTGCTTATATGCAATAAGGCTCTGGATATCTTGGAGGAAATCTGACCAGCCAATATATTTTTGCAAAAATACTTAACTTGTAAAAATGAGGACTATCGACTACTTTTACATAGCATGGTACTTAAAGCTGGGTACCTAATGTACAGATGACTCAGGTAGCTTTTTCGTCTACTGTCTCTGGCTCAAAAAGTTCCTGAGCTGCAAATCACTGGAGGCTGAAACAGTATTTTGAGGAAGTAATGCTCTGTGCTTGCCCAGTCCTGATACTGTTTCATAGACACCTGCTTTTACCTGCTGTTGGAGACAGATGCTGGAGTACACTGACCTAGCATGGCCACTCTTAAGGTCTTTTTTTTTTTTTTTCCTTTCTTGTTTTAATAATTTGTGTTCATAGTATGGTCTCTGCTTATAAGTGTTAAAATCAGTTTTCTATGCTGACATATAATTGTCAGAACAATTTTACTTATTAAAGCATGAGAAATGGGATCAGATCTTCCTTGATATTCCTCAAATTCTAGAGTACTGTGTTTTGTGTAGCTTCTTCCATCATCCTTCTCTTTGGAGCGTCTGACTGCTTTCCGGGAATACATTAGGTGATGTTGCTGTCACAGGTGAAGAGGGAAAAAAAGAATGAGATGTATTGCTCCTGAAGTGTTACCTGTTGTCCTCACCTACTTATACTGGTAGGGTAGGGTTAGAGCTGTTCTCACAGTCTTTTTTTTTTCCTCCCCCCTGAGTCACAGAGGAAAAGATCCGCTACTGAAATTAAACTTGTCCTCAGCATGTACTCTTTTTTTCTTCCTCTCAGATCACTTCCTGCCAGAACAGATTTTCTGGATTAGTGAAAGTTTAAAAGTTACATATCTGTAATGGCATCAGAGCTTTGCATTTTGAACCCAATATATTTTTAATGATTTGGTACATCCATAGTTGTAACATATGAACTTTATTCACTTACAGTCTGCCTTCCTTCACTCTCTATTCCCTTCACCTAAAATGGCAGCTGTGCTAGTGAAAATACTTCAAGGGTAGTGGTAATGGCAATCCTACGGGAGTAACAGACTCATTCACTGTGGCACTTGCCAAGGAAAACAGATTTTAAGCTCTAGAGTCCTGCCTATGGGAGGTTGCTGCAGAAATTGCGCTGATTTAGTGTGTCTCTTGGGTATTCTGGCCTTGGCATCATCTTGCTGATTTCCCTATTTTCAAGACAGAACCAGCTGGTCAAATCCAAGTCTCTTCACAAAGCTGGACTTGCAGGAGGCCTGTACCACTGTTACACTGTGGATAGTCTTTCTGTTGCCTTGCATGAACTAAGTTGTTCCGGCAAAAATTAGAGGTAGCTGAGGAGTTAAAGAATCCTTTGTTTTGTATG
The DNA here is from genome assembly GCF_036417845.1 of Apteryx mantelli. NCBI lineage: Eukaryota > Metazoa > Chordata > Aves > Apterygiformes > Apterygidae > Apteryx > Apteryx mantelli. The sequence continues at coordinate 50,176,693 of NC_089980.1, read as the reverse complement.
AATAGGTATATTAGTAAAGAGAAAAGCTCGGAGGATTAGTAAAAAACTTAATTTTGGATATTGTGAATAAACAGAGTAATAAAATGTGTATGAAAACACTGGATTTAAATACATGAAAAGCAGACAATAAATATTATAGGTGAATGGATTAAATGAGAAAGAATATGCAATCTATGTCTGAAAGAGAAAATGTTCTGCAAAACTACTCTTTCTTCAGAACTTCCACTTCTTATGTCGTATTCTTGTTTTCAAACACTGATATATTACCAACTAAACGACTTCTAAATTAAATGTGCTTCTTAAAAAACAAGAAGAAAGGTTACAGTTAGCTAGTCTAAAATATTTCTGCAGATTTTAGGTTTGCCTTTTCCTGTAACCTCTGTGATGGAGCAATATGTGACAGAGCATTGTGCGGAGCAATATGTTGCTTATAAATCCTTGCTATTTAGTTAACGTGCATTTTCTGCTATTGAATCTAGTTAGTAATTCTAATTTGTATGTTTTCAAATGACTGGGAAAATATAGAACTTTTGCAGCGTAGTCTTGATTGCTTGTCAGTCATGTAACTTTGCAGATGTTATCTTGCTATGAGACTGACCATGTTTGTTTAAAGCTCTATTTTAGGGTTTTAGACTCCCCTCCCCTTTTTTTTTCTTTCCCTCCTGGTTGTTTCAGCTTTGTGAGTACTCGTGTGAAAGCTTCTGTAATAGAAGAATCTTCTGAAATTACCCTGAAATCAATGTGAAATTGCAATTAATTCAGCAAGGTTGGGTCTTGCTAAACAAAGCTTATCTAAGTCCATTTTCAGAGAGTGTAAAACAGATTTGTTGTTCTTGGTTCACAAGAAAATAATTGTTAAAAATCATTTTAGTGTGCTAGTGGAAAAGACTGCATAGAAGATGCAAGATATTAACAGTTTGCACAGATTTTAGCATGTCATCTAATTTAATAAATTTTTTCACTCTTTTTATGTAATGGAATAGTCATTAACAGTCTTTCCTCTTTTTGTTACAAAACAAACCAGTAGTCAGTATTCATTTCGGTTGCAGTCAGATGTAGTTTCTGTTTGCATATGGCAAAGTTAAATAAATCTGAAGTAGTGTGGAAGTCACTGAACTTCAAAATATGACTTCTTCAGGTGACATCATGCCTTTTCTCAGGCATGGAGACAGGGAGGGGGTTCATGATACGTTTGACTAGAGTGTCATCTAAAATTTGCTGGGAGATGTAACTGAAGCAGATTTATTTTATTTGCTTCTATGCGACATTCTGAGCAGTACTGAATGTCAGCCTGTAAGTGGGGAAAAATTACTTAAACAATAGAACCACCCATGCTTCTAGGTCCAAATACGTGACCTGCCAAGATAATCTGAATACTTGTGTGACTCTCTTGAAAGATTAAAGAAAAAAGAAAAAAATAGAGAGATAAAAGTTTATATTACGGTGAGGACAGTGGCTGTTGTGGTTCTTGATGTTGCAATTAGGTGTTTTTTTTCCCCCTCTTTCCTTCATTTTTAAAAATTAGATGATGAAACATCTCTAGGAAGTAGTATAACTAAGAAAGAGGCATTTTGGGTGTGCAGTTGTTTTTAGCAGTGCTGTAGCCTTTGTGGTTTCAGCTACCTGCTGTGGATCAGCGCTTCTAGCAGCCTCTTGCTAGTTTCAGCAACTCCATTAACATTAATTGTAATACATGTATAATAAATACGGCACATCAATCTCATTCCACCTCCAGGTTCTTGTGGCATCAGTTAATCACTGAAGCTCTGCCGTCGTGCTTTCGGATGTCATCAGACTTCCTCGTTAGAGTTGCAGCATGCCTCATGCATCAATTTCCGTATTTAAGCTGTATTATTATATTCTAAAATATAAGCTAACTTCCCTGTTTACAGAAGGTGGCTATACATAGCCGTCTCTGTAATTGAACAGTACCTAGTATTATCTTTTGGATTTTTCTAGTAGCATCTGTTAGCTAGCAGCGTACTTACTGTGGTGCTTTTTCCACAATTTTAGTATGTCAGAAAGAGCCCATCATCTATGCTGGAAAGGAGATAACATTCTAAGAAAAATGCTGTTACTAATATTAAATCGCTGCGATATGTTTCACGTTGCTAGACTGACTGATTATTGAAAGGACCGATAACACTTGTGTGTGGGGGAGCAGAACTGAGGTGTAAGCTGTGATTGATTTCTAATATTTTTTTTATATCCTGTTAATTTTGTACAAAAACATTATTTTAAAATGCAGGGAGGAGTGATAACATGAAACAACTCTGATACCTAATAAACTTTTTAGATTCTGCTTCATATGTTTACTTTTCATTAAATTTAGGGATGGTTGTGACTATGTTGTTGTGATTCAGTCAACATTTATTTCTATCTGTTTTTCATATACAAAGGCATTGGGATGCCAGAAAATAAACTGTTAACGGAGAATTAACTTCTTTGGCATGCTTTCATACTTATCTTCCAAATTAAAGAAAATGAAATGGGCAGAAGCAGAGTGTAGATTACCTCCTTTTTGTCAAAAATGGTGGGAATTTGAAAATTAATAATAAAAAAGGGAACAGATGCAGTAACATGCCAGAGGGAGATTAATGTGGAGAGTAAAATCTGTGAGCAACAAAACTGAAGCAAACTGAATCAGTGGGAGGTGGTTGTACAATCAAAATCAGGATAAAAGAGAAATTACAAACAACCCTGCACTTGTCAAAGTAGTAGTAATGAAATCCTGACTCTGCCAGCAGTGCGAACCTGTGTTAGCACTTTGGGGTAAGGCCGGGAGCCGGGTGCCAGGTAGGAGGGCAGCGCGAGGTTGCTGGGCAGCAGCCATCGCGTGCCGAACAGATGGCCGCGAAAGCTGGCCGGGGAGGGGCTCCTTAGCAGAACTAATCAGACAGTAACAGATAGGGCAGCTGGGAGGACTGACCACCGCGCGGCGAGCGGTGGGGTAGCCGCAGCCTGCCCCGATGTGTGCAGTGGTGCGCCCACGCCTCCGCGAGAAGACCTTGCCGCGTCTTTCGGCAGCCCAAACTTTGGCCAAGCGCAGGGCCCACCGCCGCCCCTTGCACCCGTGCGGGATGCGCGACCCTCCGAGCTCCTGGCCCGTCCCGACTAGGTGGCTTGTGCTGCCTGCGACCTGCCGAAATGCAGCTACGCTCAGCCCTGGTGTATGATAACGTTGCCTGTTTTCCTCTTTTATTGCAGCAGCGTGTTGACGGCAGGATTTGGAAATCTGTGTATGTACGAAAGCACACGGATCTGGGGACGGATGCAGCAAAGTGCCAAGGCAACTTTGCCACTGCGGAGGTTGAGGCGAGGTGCGGGGCAGCACCTTGCCCCAGGCCCAGGCCCTTCCCAGCACTGACTCCGGCTCTCTCCTGCTTTATTTCTGCTCCCTCCTCGCAAATGAGGGCTCAGGCAAAACGAACTGAGGCCCGAGCCTCCTGATCTTGAGTCGCATGAATGATTTTACTCACGCAAGGAGGGGAGATCAATAGGGTTTCCTGTGCGAGTAAGAGGTAGTCATGTGAGAAAGGATTATGGGGTCGCGCCCTGTGTTGATGACTGTCAGCTTGAAAGAGAAATGAAAACAAAATTTTATTAAGGAAGGGGGGAGAACCCCCCCTCCCAAGTGTCAGAACAGAAACCTGACTTGTTACTGCCCTGTTTTGTTTGATCATAATATGTGATACTTTTTAGACAATTTTAACAAAGAAATCTACATCTCCTGCATCTGCTTTTGAACTTGTATATCTCTCTTTTGCAGAAGGGTTTATAGCTTGGCTCAATTATTCATTTTGAGCAGGGAGGGGAGGAAACATTACAGGGATTTGAAATAGGTGGTATAACATAGCCATATGCTATTTATGCAGCAGTTTCTGCAATAAATCTAATTTGGTGCTGTCAAAAAAAATTAGACTTATTTGATATAGCAGCACATTAGTAAATGATTGTGGTAGCTTTGTAAGTTGTCATTCACTCTGCTTTACTTGTAACAGAATCTTGCAAAGCTTTTTTTTTCCTTTCTCCCCGAGCAACTCTGTGAAAAATCTCTCAGTTCTTTGTCCTACAGCTGTAGAAACTGCAAATATTTCCACAGCTGAAAAGAAGGTCTTGCTTTAAGGTAACTGAAGAAGGGGATAGAAGAAAGAATAACCTCTATTGTTAGCAATTATATGAATGTATAGGCAGAAAAATCAATAGAATGGAGGGGGGGAGATGGATTTCTCCCTTGCCTACAGGTTTTCATAGTGCAGCTGAAATTGTTTATCTCATTATACAGCATGTAGATAAATTAGCTGCTCTGCGTTATTATAGAAGGTAAAATATTTTACCTGCCATGATAAGACCATATGCTGCTTTACGAAGACTGATACTGAATGATTTGAAATAAATCAGTGCTCTCATCTTCTGGCAGTGGCTTTTAGAAATTTCTGAGTTTTGTATCATGATAATGCAGTTATTTAAATATCTTTCTGTTTAATTATTTAAACATATTTAAGATTACAACACAAACATTTAAAGGCCATTAATGAAGTTTGAAAAGAGGAATAAAGAAAACTTAAATACTGGAGTAAAGGAGAAATCTAAAATCATCAGTTAATTTTGGATATGAAAGTCTTTATAAATCACCTTTTTTCATTTTAAAAGAGTTTAAACATGGTTGACAATTTAATTTCTTGTACTACAATACAGATTTCTCAAGGAAGAGGCAATAATACATTTTCAGAGTTCAGTCTTAGATTTATCTAAATTTTTCTCCGTAGCATTTAAACTGCAACTGGTTGCATTGAATTTCTCTAATGATTTCATCCTTTATACATCGCATCAGGTTGTTGAGGCAGCCAAATTGCTACTGCATGTAGAGTGCGGTTCAGGAGCAGTAACAATACTTAAAGCGCTTTGGAGCGAGCAGTGAATTCAGATGAAATACAGAAGAGACTAACTGCTATAGAAAACAAGCATCTTTTAAAAGGTCTTTGTTTTGAGCATTTATTATTCAGCACTAACAGTAATAAGTTTATGCATGTATATCAAATGTTTACTTTGATCTCATTCAAATTAGGATTTCTGTTTGTGTGGCTAATGACAACAGGATAATGATTCTTTTTTTAAATCATAAAAATCATTCAGACACATGTATTCAAGCCTGCTGGATTTTTTTGCTGAATATGCTACTGGAGAAATGTTTCTGATTTGTTTGACTAGTTCTAGGACTTTTCTCTCAAGTACATTCGAAAGCTTGTTTTTACAGTAAGCTAAAATGTACTTTTTCTGTCAGCACTTGGTATTTGTTGTATGAACTTAAGCAATTTTAAAAGATGCCTTGTGCTTTCAAAAATATAATGAAAGTTGTTTGTTTCATTCACTTGCAGTGATTTTTTTTTTTTTTTTTGTCTCCTATGCAGGATTCTGCTCCCGAAATTATTACCTAGAAAAAATTTCAACAGAGAACCCAAAGGGTCCTCAGTTGGGGACTTTATCAAACTTGACATTTTAAGAACATTAGCTATAGCTTGTCATCTCCGTAGAAGGTAGTTGGTGGATTGGGGGGGGGGGGGGGGGGACGAAAAATTACCTGAGCGTGCCAGCTTTGGCTGCCTTGCTCTTCTCGTCACACCCTTGCTCAGTCCCCTAGCACCGGTGATTGGTCGGGGGGGAAGAGGGAGCTGGGAGAAGCCTGTCCCGAGTGAGCGGGAGCAGCTCTGCCCCTGCTGCCGGCTGCTCGGCAGAGCTGACCTGCTTTCCCTCTCTGTGCTGGCAGCGTGGCCAGCTTCATAATCCTGCTACCATTGGTTGCCCCGCTATTCCAGGTGATCTGCATATTGAACTACATTTTTGCAGGAATAGGAGCAACTGTTCGTGATTATCTTCTCCTTGTTGTTCATGTACCTTCTACAGGGCTTAAATCAAAATAGGGAATAAGGGTTTCTCTGTAGTTAGGTGGGACACTGCTGCATGTTCCTCTTGTTCCTAAATTCCTCTTTTGTGCATTTCCAATGCTTTTTGTGCACTTTCGTGCAGTTCCTAAGAAAGAAGATGAGAGCCACAGAAAACGTTCCCTTGTAAATGCAGGCACTAAGCCCTGTGGAAAGGATGTATCAGTAACAAGTTATATCAGTATTAAGTTATTATTCAGCTAAACTTATGTAATATTTGTCAGTGCAATTTTTATTAGAGTGAAATTCAGACCTAACATAAGTATAACTGCGTTTCTGCTAATGAGATTGGATTACCTCCTGGATTTGCTCCCAGAAAGCTTTACTTTAAATTCCTTTTTGGTAGAAGGGTAATAAAATGGGTGGTTCCTTATAATTGCATACAAAACTTAAAATATATATTTTATTTTTTGGTACCATATTTCATCTTGGTGAAAGAATTCTTTTTTTCTTTTTCTTTTTTCTTTTTCAAAGGATCCCCAGATCTATGCAGTGAAATTGAAAGGTATTTATTATTTTAAAAGAATGAGACTGTTGAAGAGGCCAGTTAATAATTCAGGAGTTAGTGGTTATCAGAATCTATTTGTGAAAAGAAATATGGGCACAGGAATTGCTAAAAATAATGTATCGTGTTGACAATATGAATTTAGTCTCAGCTCTGACAAAAGAATCTTTACAATTCCTCTCAACATGGAAGGCAGTGTTTTAATAGGGTTGCATGGGTGTGTTTTACAAGGTTTAAAAACAAAAAAATCAGGACAATTCCGTTTTTAAAGTGTGGCATTGTAAACATCTATAGGTAAGTAAAAAACTGTGTTGCAGGTAAAAATAATTGACAATGATCAGCCACTTTTAGCTCTCTAAATTATTTTACTGTAATCTTATTCATTTTGCAGTTCCCATTTTACCTTTGTGTTTGCAGTAAATATCTTTGTTATGCAGCATTAAAATGCCAGTCAAAAGATTTTCATTTGTTATTTTGCTTTATTTACAATATTTTTATTAAGCCTTGTCCACTTCTTTGCATAGCTTTAAAAGTCTTTCTCAGAGATTCTGTCAGTCTTTACAAAAAGATACAGATATGAAGAAAAACATATTAGCTGTTGGTGTTAGCAAGCTATCATTAAAATGTATTATTTTACTTCAGTGTGATTTCTTCTTGTACCCCAAACCAATCCTCACAAATACAGAACTGCAAAGAAAGAACTTTGTCTTCTCCTGGTTAGCAGAAGTGGATTTAAATCCACGCCGACAGTTCATTTGACAATGACCTTGAGGGGCTTTGCTTCTTGAAGAAGAAAGCAGAAGCTTGCGGTAAACAAAGTTCACTTCTGACAGATGGATTGAATGACAGAAAGGTTGCGAGTGCCAGAATAGCCCTGGCAGAGGAGGAAATGTTCAGTGGAATCCAACAGGAGAGGAGGTGTGAACAGGTGCAGGGTTGCTGACGGAAGGGGAACCAGATGGAAGGAGCCAGAGCCAGTTTATTTAAAGGAAAAGGCAGAAAACACTGAAAGGCTGTGCGATCAGCGGCTAAAAGTGTGCATGGAAGAAGGTAAAAATTCACAAAGCAAAACTGCACAGTGGGATATCTAGCACTTAACATAATGGTAGTAATTTGTGAGTTTCGTTTCAAAGTTGCTATTCAAATATGTTTTTTTCCTTACCCTTGACAGCATAAAGATGAGAGATTTAAAACCTGACACCCGATAAAGAAAAAGTTTGACTGTCCATTATTTCTAATATTAACGTGCAGACAAAGTTCCAGTCAGGATAATGTTAATATTGTGCTATAGTTAACCAAAGCAATAAAAGGGATATAAGGCTGGATTTTTATTTTTAAATCACCTGCTCAAATCTAGCTCCTGTGATATGTGGGTGGATAAGTATGTCTTTTATTGGGATGTTTCTGTAATATCTAAGCAAATCAAGAACAGTCAGGTACAATGTAGTGTTAACCTAGTCTTTCTGGTCTTTCTTGCTTTTGGTCACAACTTTGTCGGTTTCCTCTAATATGTGGTATCTTGCTGTACCTTGGGGGAAAAGTCTAGCTTACCCTAGTTCAAATACTGCCCCCCCCCCAATCAAGTGTTAGCTTTGAGGTGGTCATCCTTCCGGAGAATGCCTTGTTCTGTCAAGTCATTCTGCTTCTTCCCAGTCTGTTCGTGCAAGGCTTTGTCCTTTGGAGGTAGAGAATCTGTTCAGGTCTCATGAACTTCCCCAGTAGCTGGTTCTAGTGGACAACTTGAAAGGATCAGGCCTACGGCTAGTTAGCTTAAACTACGAGTTACGTTGTCTGTCCCAACAGTGTGTGTGAGAAATCGGAGGTGACTGCTCAGCGGTCGTTTGTAGTACATCTGTGATCTACTGGATCATTCAGCTGTGCTGGTTTGGTCCGGATCAGGTGTGGGCTCACAGTCACTTTCCTTTCGAATTAGGCAGAGTGTGCGATGCAGTGTTTATGCTGACTTCATGCCAGCTGCAGTAGGACAGATGATACCTGATTTAGTATAAAGCTTGCTGGTACAAAGTTAACGTACCAAAAACATTGGGTTTTTGAACAAATTTGAATTGGCAGAGTGAGTTCATAGCAGATCAGGTCTCTACATCAGTTAGCTGCATCATTTTTTGATTCAATATTAGGAGCCTGAAGGCTGGCTTTGCTGTATTAGCAAGCTGAGCCTTAGAGTGCAGTTTTGCAAGTGCTCTAAGCTGATCTAAGTCTATGTTGCTACTGAAAAGGTTAATCCCCTCTTCCGCTATGCCTGTATTTCCAGCCCCTTGCTTATGCTGGCAGTGGAAGGCAGGCACCCATATGATCAGATGGTTTGGGGAGCTGATCAGATCGAAAAAGAATCGTTTGCTCTTGCTGGACAAGTTGCATGAGTGCTAATTATCAGAGGATATAAAAAAGGACTACACCTTATACTGGCACTGTTGCCTTACACTGACTTAAATCTATCATGAAACTGCATGTTAAGAGACGGCTGGTACTGAATTCAGGAATCACCATATGTCAAGAAAATTACTCCTTTATTTTAAATATAGTGAAAATAATTTACACTAATTTACATAACTTTGTATACACAGAGTGAATGCCTGCAAAAATCTATGATAAGCAAACATTTCAACATTCAGCCATTTGTAAAAGTGGCTTGTGAAGCAAGGAGAGCAAAGAGGAAAAGAATATTCTGGAGAACAAGGCACAATACTGTGAAATACTTAGGACTATGTGCTCAAACTTCACAGAAACCACTGTGGTGAATCTTCTCATGCATTTCATATACTGTACTTAATTGTTTCTTTCTGTATGGTCTCATCAGTCTAATAGTTCACAATCTTAATACCATTGCAAGATGGGTATTTACATGCAGAAGAATCAAATTTTGGTTTCAGTCAGTATATTTGACCTAATATAATATGTTACTTAATGTCAGAGACCTTTTTTTTTTCCTTCTCTAGCAATGAAATAGAGGGCAGTTAATGATAATATTTAGGTGTGGCTTGGTATACAGAGAACTATCTAGATTGAAAAGTGGTTATTGCCTGCTTTGAGGAGCTGGTGGCTTTCAGTTTATATCTCTTGAAGGCAAAATGCCGAAGGAATTAAATCATCTTATAGATCAGTTGTTGACAATTTTTTTCTGTTATTCTGACTTTAAAGGCAGTAAGAAAATCCTCTCCTTTCATTTTGTTACTTAATCTAGTTCGTAGCAGTAGAGATAGAAAATGGTAACATCAATTATAAATATACTCAAGGTAACTATATTCAAAATTCTTTATACTGTGTAAGCTTTCATAGGAATGTGGACCCTGTCTCTCTCAACTCCTGTGCCCTTTTCACCTTTCTCATGTCCACCAGTATCTCCAGTAAATGGTAATTTTGAAGTTGTTTTCAGGTACAGCAAGTACTCGAAAGTAGGATAAGAATCTTTTTCATGCATAGTCTTTAATGAGTAATATCTTTCTGATGCCTCAGGCAGGCTTTAAAGGGCAATGTGAAAGTCTTAGACTTCGCATTTTATTGTTTCTTTGACCTACTAATATTATATTAAGTGCAAATGTATAAAAAAGTTATAATATGGTTCCAATTGTATAACTACATTCCAAATAGAGAAATCTAGAAATAAATTTCAGCAGGAGTAATAAAGTCATATGCACCAACTATCCATCTCAGCAAAAATTGAAATTCTTAGGAAAAAGTAGAATTTAGTGGAAAAAAAATAGGATTTAGTGGAAAAATCCATTATTTGGATTCTGGGGATTGGGACACAGTTGTTTACCCTATTTTATTATTTGTGTTGTGGGGAAAATAATTGTAAGCTAATTTGTCAAACAGTTGTAAATAGTCTCTTGACAAAAGTTGGAAATATGGACAGAGCTTAATCTTTTTTTGTGTTCTCTCCCCAAAGTGTTCCTTGGATTTGAGGTGTTTTTGTGAAGTAATAGTACCCTGGGACAGCTGTCTCTTCTGATCTTTTATCTCATGTAGTAAAAGGTTTTCTTTATATTTGGTTCATTAACCTACTCTAAAAGGTATTTTTATAGCATCTTCTAGCCTTTCAGATCTATATTTAAAGAGCAGCAGCAATCTGAATGTTTAATTTCTTAACAGATTCAAACTTCTGACCTTTACTTAACTTCTCTCATTGCTTGCAGTAGTTTCTGCTTGGCATGGTTTTGAGAAAAAAGCTCTGGCATTTCATTACATGAGGATACACTCTGTATCTATAAACTAATGTAACTAGGCAGCTTACATCATAAAAATAAATCTAAAAATCTTTTTTAAACCTCAGTTCTCAGGAATAGAACCATATGCACTCTTAACAATGACACAGTCCTCTAATTCTACCAGTAAAATTAATACATAAGTCACTGCAAAATTTGACCATACAATTGTAGACTGTACTGAAGCTCACCAAACACAGTGTGCTGGCTGGGGCAGGTTCCAGCAACTTGAGCTTTCCACTGAGAAGACCTGGCAGCGGGCTCCCGAATCAGCATCCAGTCAGTTCCCACAAACACACGTAAAGAGCAACTCAGTGGGTAACTCCCCCAATGGGATACAGGAAGAGCAATTTTTAAGCTCCTTGAAGAGGTTTAAAGAAGTGGCCTGATCATGATGCTTTTACAAGTTATTTCCATGCAATTCTTGCACACGCATGCATGTGTACATCTTTCTAATTTATTTTTGGACATAGGAACATTTGTTTCATGCCTCTTCTTCTGCCCTGTAAATGCACAGAGAGCCACAATATCCAGCCAGTCTAAACATGAACTGAAAAAATTAAGACCTTTGTTAAAAAAGATCAAGGAGCAAAAAATGTACAGTGTTGTGTAGGAAGAAACCAGGAAATATCATCTTTCCAGCTATGTCCTTGGTCATAGCAATCCTAGGTATTAACAAGGAAGTATTAGGTGAAAATACGTAGGCCTAGGAAGTAGGCTGTGCTTCCTTTTGCGAAGGAAGATGACCAAGACCACCAGCACCAGACACAGGGTTCCTAAAAGCCTAACTTAAGGGAAAGGGAGAAATCTTCTGACCCTGAATCTTGTTATTGACTTGACTTTAAACATATGAGCAAGGTATATGCTCTAGAGCTCTGTTAACTTATAAGGTGTGGAAATTACTAATTTTGAATCATAACTGTACTTAAAACTAGCATTTACTAATTTACCCACAGAATTTTGGGTCTTACTGTATTGCATTTCCTAATCTAAAAATTTGAAAATATTGAAAGATTTCAGATAGTATATGATATAACCCTGGAAATATGTTCTCCAGTATAAATATGAATAGGATACTACACTGCTGTTAAATTGAATGGCAGATCTGAAAGGAATTTTAGGAGTTTTACCTTAATAGAATGATTTAAGACCATTTCTGGAGAGAAGGACTTCTGGTTGTGTGATAATTTCCTTTTTATATTTGAAAAACCAACCATCAGGCTTGTCCACTCACCAGGAGAAACCGAGCCCTTATCCTTCTGTGTATGAATTAGCTACAATATGAAAACATATATGGAGGATAGAAGAGAGAAATTGTGAAGCCTTCTGACCCAAAGTATGATCTTATTCTATGTGCCTTTTTTATCACCTTTATTATTGCAGTATCTGAGTATTTTCTAGTAATGCAGTAAGAGACTTTGCAAACATTCTTCTGATGTGATGTTGATAACATGCATAGGGTAGGTATTATAACTTCCTTTTTCAGGTTCTGTTTATTTTTATTGTGAATGTTGCTATGTGGTTTTTGCCTGTTGCTTGAGAGAAGAGCAAGGATATGCTCTGATTTTCCGTTATTTCCTTGTCACTTGTAGCTGAAATAATAATATGAGCAACCTATGAGAAGATGATTCGGAAAGCTAGCTTAGTAGAAAGCTTGCAAGGTATACAGCATAAGACATTGCTGAACCATTGTACCCAAAGGTATTGGCCAAAATCTTGAAAAGTTCCTAACAAACATAAGCTTTCAAGTCCTGTTTCCAAAAGTGGCATAGTGCTGTAAATGATGCAGGTGTTTGTGAGCCAGATTTATGTAAAGATGCTGGGAATTAAATGCTTAGGTACTTTCTCAGAACTAGCCCAAACTCTTTTTCAGTTTGCTATATAGAAGCTTATGCTACATGTTCATTTTCAAATAAAAGATAAGAGAGGAAGCTCTCCTCCTCTGGAAGTGCTGAGGCAGCCCACACTGAGTGTGTTGCCTCTTCTGGCAGGGTTTGCTGTGCAGCTGTTCACAGTAGTGGCCTACCTGGCTAACAGTTACCTGGGGAAAGGTCCGGACTCTCCTGCTGAGGCAGGTAGTGCAGGTGTCGGTGTTAGACTCAACTGGTCCTCTAGCTTCCCAAGTGTTAATATTGGTACTGAGTTCCAGGACTGGTGATTGACCAGCAATATTGTCAGTTTGGATACCTCAAATGTTTGGAATATTAAATGCCAGCTACTCCTACTACTTTATGGACTCCAGTTTAAAGTATATATGTATGAAAGCCTAAAATATGTCCTAATTATGTTTTAATCATAATTAACAAGAAATAAAAATGTCAAAATAAGATTCCGATAACCTCTGATGTGCTTCTAAACTAAAAAAATGGCTACAGTTTTTTAATTTGTCTGATTAAGTCCATAGTCCTTACTAATGCATCTGTTAGCTTTTTACAAAACACCACATGCTGATCTCATGGAAAAATCAAATAGGGAGCATGGTTGCTTCACATCATAGTTGCTCTGTCAGAAGACTTACTGACAACCTCCAGCCAGAGACCTAATTCTCCACTGAGATTCATCCTATATTTTTCATTTTACATTTTTATTGTTACTGTTACTACTTTTACTGTGAGCAAAAAGTCTTGCAGAAATACCTACTAGTGAAGTGCATTATAAAATTTGAAGTTTTATCATTCAAAATTCTGTTCTCTTTTTGCAGTCAAAATCACTGAGCTCCATATTCCCATCACTAGGTTCTAACTCCTTCCTTTTTCTTTATTGAGAAGCCGTTTGGCAGATATTAGTCTTCTATTGAAAATGGAGAAATCATCCAGTTTTTATTTATTAGCAATGGGAAAGTTTTTATTAAATCTGGTGGCTCAAATTCAGGTAGTATACTTTGAGCTTAGCTTCAAGGTCAAAATGAATTTTTACTTTGTTTACAGTGAGGACTTTTTCAAGGTTTGCAAATGATGGCAATTTCTCTTTTCTCCTTCTTGTGCCTTAAACTACAGTTTATTGTGGCCTTTGTTTTATCATGAACATTTAGGAGTCATGGCTTTCAGTTGCTGCAAACTGGTATTCAGTTCATTGAGATATGTGAACAAATTAACTATGTAAGCTGCTCTCGACAGCCATAACTCAGCCTCAAAACAGTCCAAGTGTTCAAAAACTGAAATCACGATGGAAAACTTGTATTTCAGAATAGAGCTCAAGGAGATGAGGCATCTGGTCTGTATATGACACGTCTTTGATGGTAGCTTCTCACTTCGTTGCATAAAGATGAAAATAACCATGAGTTCAATGCTTGTGCCTGAGTAAAACTGACCACAGTTATGGCCAAATCCTGAATTATTTTCAGACTGACATTTATTTATTTATTTTGTGTTTCACAATGGATGCTATGTGAGAAAAGTTTAATGTTTGCTACTGTCGCCAATTTTGATTCAATCTATGGATTCTGTTAGAGCACAAGCTGCTGCAGTTTAACCACTCCATACCATTTTCAGTGATAAAAATAGTTGATGCTTTAAAAAGTTCTGGTACAATAAGCCTTTAGCTTTCATTTATGATTCAGATCTTACCTATGCCACCAAAAGTAGGTTATTGTTGCTTTGTTTTATATTGTCTACGTGCTTTCCATTAGTCACAATATTTAAATATGAGAAATTCTCAATATGAGAAATTCTCAAGTTCTTGCAATATGAAATTTCTGGTGTCTTCGTACTAGTTCTGGAGGGTTATAACTGTTTCCTGTCTATTCATAGCCTCTCTTTTTCTTAAGTCAAGAAGTTTCCATTAAAATCATTTTATTCAAATAGTTCTGAGGTAGAGTACAAGTCAAGCAACAATAGAAATTCATAGTAAGTGATATAGGCAGACACTGGCTCACTTTTTTTTTCACAATAAATAGTGTCAAACCTTCTAAAATTCTTGCAGCAATTGTTGTTTGTAGCAGAAAAGTTACCAGTAGTTCCCAAAATCTCTTGGGCCCTAGTTCACTCTTCTGCATGTTTTATTCATTGGGTTTTTTCTCTGTATGTGTAAAATGTATTGAGGAAGTTTTCTGTAGGATGGCAGAGAGATTGAAGTTGGGTACAGGGGAAATGTCCACTACTGGTGTGGGCGAAAGGCTCACCACTCATTTAAGCTTTGGCTTCAGAAGATCTTTTTGTTCCTCAGCAGCTCTAGGCCCCTCAGGTGTTGCTCTTACATATTTAAATGGGGGTTTGTGGCACTAGAAACATCTCAATCCTAAAATTTTCTAGGTGCTAAAATTGAGACTGGTCAGCTACCCTTCTACTTAAGACTCATCTGTGTCTTCCTAGCCTTACAATCAAGCTAGGCTTACAAGTCTTCCTAGGCTTACAGTCACGCTTTTATCCACTACACAAAATTAGCTGTTTTCACCCACCGCATATACACTTCACTTCAGATATAGGAAGCTGCCCATGCATCCATTGTTTCTGAACTCCTGTTAGTTTACTCTACATAGTAGGTAGCACAGGTGAGTGGCTTTTTTGGATGGGTCCCTTTAGCAGAGGGTTCCTGGTGGCTGCAGATTCTCCATTTGCTTTGAATTTGCCCATTGGCACGTGTCCTTTTTGGACGGGAGGGACCCGAGCAGTGAGAAATGGACGTTTACAGGTTTGCCTTGGTAGCTTCAGCTGTGCAGCCTGATGCGTGCTGAAGGCTACCCCTAGCTGAAAGCCAGCCAGCCGGCTGTGTACCAGATGACAACGCAGCACCCAACTGCACACAGCCATCTCGCACAAGACACTACTAAATAAAATACTGTGCTACTGTCACTTTCTTTAGCTGAAGGTGTCTGGGGGCTATGTTAGGTGGTGGTGCAATTTGTTGAGCAGTCCAGTGCTCATGACAACTGTCTGAATGTCAAAGATATTTGGAAGGGGGGAGAGGGGTTTGAATAGAGCGATTTCCAGCAAATATGGAAAGATTTTTCATCATAATGCTTTCCATATTTGGAACTTACACTTAGGAGGTGATATATGCATCACTCCCTAGGATAGCCCCAGTATAGTTTCAAAGTAGTTCTGAGAATAATGTGATAAAGGTGCAGTTTGTTGTATGAAATTTCCTTGAAAAAAATACTTTGTTTCCTTATGGCTACAACAGTCTCTATATTTAAATGTATTCTCTGTGTCAAATCAGTCTCAATCCTATCTCAAAAATAAAAGAAAAAAAAAAGCCTGTGATTTCAATGGGAGTTTTGCCTAAGGTAGGGCTTGCAACATCAGGACCAGGAATTAGTGTAATGTGACCCACCATTTGTGTTGCTTTGGGGTAAATTTAAGAGAGAAGATTTAACATTGTGTATGTCATGCTGAGATATTGCAATATCTCGGATGAGTTATTAGGCACCAAGCCGAAGGTTAAGTGCAGCAACCACACGAGATATGACTTTATCCTTACATGGTCTATCCTCATGTTTTATTTTGTTGCCCACTGTTATGGGTACTATTGCTAAACTAAACAAAACATCCGTAAGACTTTATTGAAACCTAAGCTATTAAATGTAGTTTCAATAGAAAAGTGTGTGCGTATGTATGTCATTTGAAATCTAGAAATCAATCCCCATATGTGTGAACTCCCTGAAATTTTGAATCTAGATACAAATGTATGCCCGATATGAATATTCACAACCTTTGGGAAAGTTCAGATCTGAATTTGCAGTTTGGGACCTTTTCTAATCTATATGCATATCTCTTTGCTTTCTTATTTTCCATGCTGTTTTTGCTTGGCTTGCATTAAATAAAATGCTTCAATGGAGTGTGGTCGTCTGGCATTTGTTTTGCCTCAGGAATAGATTGCCCCATCTTGCATATTTGGTCAAGTAAACTGCTCTCTTGCCTGCATACTTCAATAATAATACTGGGCTTTAGACCTTCCTCTACAACCCCCCAGTGAGCAGAACCACAAGTGACTGTGCCTGTGTGGTGCTAACAGTCTTCTGTATTGTAACGGATGCATTCATCTCTATTTACATAAATTAATAGTTAAAACTTGTTTGGTTGCTTAAGAAAACTCATTAGGCTTTTAGAATAGCTGTATTATGAGCACTGTGGAGTTTGCTCCCATTGACTTATCTTCTACTGATTCACTGGGAACTGGTCCATCTTGGGATCAGGTCCCTAAGTTTCATTGCAAAATTAAATATATGGCATATAAAAGAAAAATCAAATAATCTGTTTAATGCGAAGTGGATGTAGGGAAACTTCCTTATGAAAAAGAAGTTGTGTTTAAAATTTTTTAAAATAAAATATTTTTGTCTAGAAGGGTAATTTTTACTCAGGAAATAGATCACATTTTTAATCCATTTTTTACTAGTCACTGGAGAATGTTTGACATTGCAAGAGAAAGGTCAGTTTGTACAACATGAGGTGGAAGGGGAATGTTTCACATGAAAGGCTTGGTCAGATTTTCTTTGTCATTATTATTAATCAAATGATTTTCCTGCTTTACTCCTCATCTCCAATGTAGAATTTTTATTTTTCTTTATTTCCTATTTGGCTTTTATAGGTTGGAGAAAGAGAGCATTCAGCACAGCATTAGCAGTGAAGCAAAGGCCCAAGCCCTTCAGGCCCAGCAAAGAGAGCAGGAGCTGACACAGAAGATGCAGCAAATGGAGGCCCAGCATGAGAAAACTGGTAGGTGGTAGGGAAAGATTAGAGCCTGGGCACTCACTCACAAGCCAGGCCCACGCCTTACTGTGAAATGACATCAGGAACACCTGTAACCTTTGGCTGGCCGAAGGGAGCAGATGCTAACTACACCGGAGATTCCGAATTACATATTAGTTAGCGTTTAAAAGAGAAAATGGAAAGTATTGCCCACTGTCTGTTGATTTCAGAGTGCTGCTCTCACATCTGTTGCACCATCTGGATTATGAGTTTATTTACCTGTGTTCAAGAAACGTAAAGCTGAGAGAGACCACAACAAAGTAGAAAAACAAAGGGCTTGTTTTTGGCTGGATTTTCAGGCACACATGTTATATAAAGAAAATAGCATCAGAAGCTCTGCGGGAAATGCTCTGAGCTTACAGTTAAAGTCTCCTGAATAGCATTGAACAGTTCCCACAGTACACACATTATAGCTACTCTAAAAGCTTAATGAGTTTGCTTCGGCATCCAAACTGGAGAAAAGCTTTAGCCATTAATTGGTTCTTAATTCACTGTCGCAGCTGGATGTAATTCACTGGCTCCAAATTGATATGTTCCTTTATTTAATCTTTGCAGCCTCAAACATTTTTAGCATTAGTATGTCCCCCTTCACTCTCAATCTAGAAGAAAGATGTTTAATCCCTTGCATACTTCAGGTTCTCATAACAAGAGACTTCATTGCATTGCCTTAGCTGATCGATAACTTTTCACCTTTAATCTGGAAGTAAAATGGACTTTCAAAAAAACCCCTCTTTGTTATTGCTAAGTATTATGCCAATAACATTAATGAAGGTCCAAGTTATAAACAAAAGAGACATTTTTACAGAGAAAATCTCTAACCCCTGAGCATGGAAAGAAGGAAGAGCTTCAGCTTTTATGGAACATGGTATATTCATATGTTTAATGAAATACCATTTTCATCCACCTGTCTTGCAACATCTTTAGAAAAATGTACCTTGTGTTACTCCTAAGCAGTGCCAACTAATACCTGAGGTAGCAGACACATTTACATCTTCCATCTGATTTATTTTTGCCTTTTTCTGCGGCATTTTCACATTACGAGAGACCTTAGCTTGTGTTCAGAGAATGCAAACAAGTATGTTATGACTGCTGTCTACACAGCAGGAGAAGAAAAGAAGTTCTCAGAATCATTTTTCCCTATTCTACCCAACACATCTGTATATGACCCAGTGTAATTTTGCATGATAGATGTGTAATTTATCCCTCCTGGTGCATAAATTGTTGCAGTATACAAAAATGAAACAACATTAAGACTGACTATGGCTTTTTATATCTCTAATAGAATTAGAAGAATTTGAAAATGATGGTAGACATTTAATTTGTGCATAAAGAAACCCTTGTTTATTATGATCTTACATGTAAGAAATCTGGGTAACGATGGCCTGTCTTTCTGTGAATGATTTTAAAAGCAGAAATCGGGAAACTTCATTCTGCAATATCTTCATTTTGAAACAGTAAAGATCTTTGATTTCTAGGTTATGAGGTTTTGGTGCGGCCAAGGTGATAGTAACTGAAAATGGTTTTGTAAAATGATTTCACTGTGCCTGTCACTTGACAATAAGTCTAGAGCTCATCATTAAAAAAAAAAAAAAAAAAAAAAAGGAAAAAGAAAAACCATAGAGAGTGCAGGACACAGTAATTAAGAGCTGCGTTCTTAAGGACCAAAGGAAATGAGTCTACAGTGTGTTTGGATTTCCAGTGCGTCGCCTACACCAGTTGAGCAAGGAAAGATCTGCTAGGCCATTGTTTGCCCATCTTATTCCTCTCAGAAATATCAGTGAACTTCCACCTAAAAAGCAAAAACACCAGATTAGATATCTAGTCTTAATGGTGATTCCTGTCGCACAAGATCTGAGTCCATGGTCACATCAAATTGCCTGTTTTAACACCCCTGTGCATTTCTAAAGGAAGCTGCCTCATCCACCTTTTACCAGAGAGTGATAATAAGGACAGTGGGCTGATAGGATCAGATTATCTCTACAGAAACAGAGAACCTGCCACCCTTTACAAGATAATGTCCTAATGATAAGTAGCAAAAAAGAAGGCAGGGGTGGGGATGGGGACATGTGGATATTAGCAGAAAAAAACATTTTAGGTTAGCTTATCCTGGCATATAGCCTTTCTTTGGTAAATGCTGATTAATATCATAATCTCTTGCCCTGGTAGCTAAAGTTTAAAAAATATACCAAAAATGGTAGGATTAGAAGAAAGACATTAGGAATATATTAAATTGTTTCTCTATGAATTTTTACAATTTTCAAATAAATTTCTAGTTTTATAATTTTATAATTTCTAGTAAATGAACTGGATTCATTGCTGACCTCCCACAACACGTTCATAGCAAAATTAAAGGAAGAATGTTGTATGTTGGCAAGGAAGTTGGAGCAAATATCAGAGAAATACAGGTTAGTACTTTTTTTTATTCTATCCTATCCCTTTTATTATTAGGCCATGCTTCTTTATTTTTCGTTTGTACTTACTATTCATCTTGTCCTAGCTATTATACAGCTTCTCAATGTGAATGTAGCATATACCATTTAAGAAACAGGTATGGATTTTTATCCAGGGAAATTCTAATTTTCCTCTTTTTAGATGGTGTTTCTGGCCATTAATTCAAATTACTTTTACTATTCCAGTATAAAAATGACATACTATTATATTCTTCCTGATGTTCATATTCTTAATATGAAAAGTAGAAAATAGTTAACAAAAGAGCTACAATTTCAGTTCATCTGAAATTATATGAAAAATGCTAAATATTTCACATTCTCCAAACTGTAGTCTGTTGGTTAAATTATTTACTTAAAGTCACAATGCTACATACTGAATAATTATCTCTGGAAAAAATTCTTGTCAAAATTGCTTGTCATTAAAGCTCTGATTCTGCCACCACTTGTTTTGTGGTGCTCTCATTAAAATCAATAGCAGTTCTAAATGCAAAGCAATTAAAAAAATTCTGGAGTAGAACAAAAACTGGAAGCAATAAATGGTTAAAATAAATACAAGAGTATTAAGGTATCTATTTCAAAGTTACCTCCTATAGGACAGGACTATCATGTTTTAAATAACTGAGAATTTTGTAGTTGCAGCCCTCACACTGTATTAATAAATAGTTCGATTTTACATTTTTTCATTTTTTCGTTCAATTTTCTATTTTTTTTTATATTTCATCTCTGTTGAAACTTTCTTCAAGGTTCATATTTAGGGTAGGAAACAGGAGTTATGTGGTGAGCTGGCATTCTGCAACTTATGCAAATTTCATGCAAAGTGAATTTGGTAGTTAGGGGTAGGATTCATCTTACTTCACAGAAGCTGTCTAAAACACTCGGCAAAGACAGAATTGGTCTTCAAGTTATGATTCTTCTTCTGGTGGGTGGATTTAGTCACTCTGTTGAGGTAACATAAGGGGGGCCATCCTCGGTCAGGGAGAGGGTTCTTTTACCCCAGTATCCGGTTTCCAAGAATGATCATAAGGGAATAAGTAGATGGCAGGCATATATGATGCTTCCCACATGTACTCCTTCCACTGCCCAGCCTACTTTCCACTGAATATAAAGTGTTGACTAGCTGTTACATGGTTGAAGTTGTGAGCTGAATCCCATGCAGAGTGTTTGGGGAAGGAATTAGAAACTTGAGGAAATGTAAGCACTCTTTCCTTGCAAATGTTGTGGTGGATACTCCAGAGATAAGCAAATGGGATTTTCTCCTGAAAAAGCAGAGCTTCTCTGCTAAAGTCATATAAAATTAAATAGATTTACAGTAATATTCAAATCATATTATTCCAGCAATAAAAACGCATGCAGACTTTGTTGCTAGAGCTCACCATCACAGACTAGTAACTGTAAAAGGATGGAGGAAAGACAGGAAACATACTGTGAAAACACATTATTCTCTGAAAATAAATACCAGAGATTGCCAAGTGTTTCTCCACCTACCAGCATTAGCTCCCTGTGTCAAGAACCTGAAAAGGGGAAAAGGAGCCCTCTTCGATCCCTGCAAAATGGTATCTTTTGCAGAGGGAACAGTATGGAAAAACATTTGGTAACAGCTTTAAGTGGTGGCCCTAATATAGCTTGAGATTGCCTTCACTGGAGTGGGAGCTGCTGCAGGCAGATACAAGAGTGGACAAACAGGTAGGGGCAGAACTGAGAGAACGTATGAAAATGAGAACAGAAAGGAACTGGCGGTGGTGGAAAATGGCAAGCCAATAGATGGCTTCAAAAGGTGATGTGGCCAGAAGATCAGATGCAAAAAATAACTTCAGCTAAGTTTTAAATGAATAGCTGTGGTATATCCTTCAGTAACATGTTTCCTAAAGGCAGTCTTCCTGGCTCACTGTCACTGGATGGTGGTGGAGAACTACAGTTCTGGGGTAGAATCCTAGAGCTCTCTGCTTTGAGAAATGTCATCTTTGGAAGATCTTATAACTTTACTTCATGTGTATGTCAGTAAAAGCAGATCATGAAGCAGCATAGATTATTCAATATGCACTATTCGCACGGAAAAGATTTTTGCCCTATTTTTGGTATAGTGGCCTTGCCATGAACTGCAGCTACTGTAGAGATCCTGACCTCCGCACTAACAGACTTTTATCCCAGGGCACAAGAGAGGATTAGGACAAAAATGTTGCTTCTGGATATGAATTTTGAATCTAGTTGTGTATTTTCTTGCTGTACTTCTGGGATTTTTGTGCCTTAGTTCCATGGGGTTAAGAAATAATTGCATAATATCAGCCCCATTGTTTAATAGGTAAAACACTCAAGTGTTTTTAATAAGAGATGCAATAGTAAGTTTATTTAAAATTTTTGTTTCTTCATAGGAATTCAAAGGACCATTTTTAATAAGATACATTTCAAATTTATCTGTGATAAGTAGTTATTTGCACAATGTAAGTGGGACATTTCCAAACTGCATGTATGTTTTTATATTTCACACAGGCTTTCGGAGAAATCTAAACTGAAGTTTTCTTGTTTATATATAAACTGGCACCATTATTGTGAGTTAGCCCCTGTTCAGGATTAGAAAAGCTTCAGAAAGACAATGTCAACAAATTATAAACCCCTCAAGCTGTACAGAAAGCAGATAGTGTCTGTGCAGGTTTTTGTATGCATAGGCATGTTTAAAAATATAGTCCTTTGTTGATTTCTTCTCTGTTATTTTGTTCATTTTTTTTCTCTGATTGTCACTATCTGAGTTTCTGGGTTGTGGATTAATGCTTAACACTGCCCACTGTGTATTTGTGATTTGCGTTTTGTAATTAAGGGGAACAATGGGAGTCCATTGGGTCTCATTATATATAATGGTTGGTTTAATTTGTTTCACTTCTATCTTGTTAATTGTAAATTGATCATTAAGATTTGAATTCTAATCTGTCACCAGGGTTGTGAGTATTGAAGCTAGAGCAATGATCCTGGTTTTAATCACTGATGATGAGAAACAAATTTTATAATTTTGGTACATATTGCAGTTCATATATTTTAACACTGTATTTTATGGTGTTATAAATATTGTTAAATGACTTTTAGTGTAGTTTTACTGTTTGGACTATAATGTATAAATTATATTACTGTTTTGGCAATGGTAGGCATCCAACTGTGTGAGTTTAATTGAAGTAAGGAACACACACCCGGCTGAACTATTTTTCTGCATGTTTGGTTGACTGCAGTCATTGCACTCAATACCAGGAGTAAAATGTTTGTTGAAGGTAGCAATACAAAGATGTGAAACACAATCTGTATCCAGGATCAGTCATAAAGATTATATACAGTTTTTCTGAAAAATTATTATCCTGATACTCACTGTGTCAGCAAAAATATTTTGGAGCGTATATGTAATTGCTATACAAGTAAATGGTTTTAAGAGTAGGAAAAGACACTGCTTAAAAAAGCCAGCCTCTGTGCTGAGACTCCAAGTGCTGCAGTGCAAAAGATTGTTCAGAGTAAAGGCAGCATTGCCATCTTAGTGTTCAAAAATCAGCTCATCCTAAAAATATCCTGAGATTGGTTTAAATTATGAGTATTTAATCTTTGCTGGTTCTTTGCCTCCAAGTTTTGAATTTTTTGGATGAACTTGAATTTTTTCCAAGACTTTTTTAGCCAGGATGGGGGATAAAAACTTAACTTTGTTTTTAAACAGAAGTTGAGACTTTTTGGTAGTTAAATGAATCCAGAAGTATAGAGGATTATTTTGTTGTTGCCTTCCCCTCTTCCCTCCCCCCCCCGCCTCCATATCATCAATTACTTTGAACAATTAAGTGAGATTTGGCAAAGCTGCAGCACTATTACACATCTACTTACAAGCAAGCTTCCATTTTGTATTTTCAAATTAATGTGAAGTTGTAGCTATGCTCCATGCAGTTTTAAAATAATATTGATTTCATAGGGGTCTTATTAGCTCACACACTGATAGGGTACCATGACTGTGTGACCTCTGGGGCCAGCCTAAGTCTGCAGAAGTGCAGCTCCATGCAGAGTTCAGCTCAGATGGTGATGCTCCAAATGTCTGCACGCTTCAGTGTCTTCTCACTGAAACAGTTTAAACCCATCACTAACTTGGTCTGTTGGACCCAGAGTAGCTGCGGTGGAGCGCCATCAGCATGTCTGTGCTGTGTCCTTTATGCTCTGCATCCATCAGACATAGCACCCAACTTACAGGCTTTCCTAGCTTATATCACGCCCTGGAGTTGTGGGTGGGCTATCTCAGAATTTTGGCACTGCCCCTTTCTCCCCTATCCATGGTGTATGATGGCTTGTGAGCAGAGTGATTCAGAAGCAGTTACGCTGAACCTGGCTGGGTGGAATTGCTACTCATAGTCTATACGTGTTGTCATGTTCAGTACGGTTGTTCAGGCTTATTGCAATTCTATATATTTCTGTATTTTTATTACTAACAATTTTGAAGTCATGTAAAAATCACATAGAATTAATTGTCTTATGTCAGTCTTAGGAAACTGAGCCAGATAAGTGGGCTATTCAAAGCTACCTAAGAAGTTTATGTCAGATGATAATGAAAACTCTTGGTCTGCAGCCTTGTACTGAGACCAGTATTCTCTTTTTAATGCCAACACATGTACCTTTGTCATTGGCTGTTTCCTTGCCTGAACTTTTTAACGTTGATTTTGGTACGCATTCTGCCCTTCATATGTATTGTCCTTCAGAATTTCGGTGGAATGAAATACTTGAATCTGGGTGATCAAACTCTGAGATACTAGACTTGTAAGGGCTGTTGTGTAGATACTCTTTTAACTGTTGTTTTTTTTTTTTTTGGTGCCGAGTGCTTCAACTGTTACTACAGAAAAGGTGTTTTAGGAGAAGAGAACAGCCCAAGTAAAATGATTCAAAGTATTAGGCATTTAGGTCTGTATTTTGGGTATTAGAAATCATGCTACTGATGTTTTCAATTAATTGAGCATTTTCTTTTTCTTTAAGGATAATTTTCAGTAGTATATTATTTTGGGGTACGTTAGATTTGAATGCCTTGATCCTTCCAGAAAGAATTCCAGCACCTTAGAGATGCTGGAGATGAGTGAACAAGTCCCTTAAAACTTTCAGATTTTTACTGTCTTGAAAATTGCTTCTGCTGCTTCTATGAATCAGTCGGTCACATATAAATGAAGAAAAAGAAGCAGGCTCCCACAGTTGGGAAACCCTACAAGCACGGTAATTTGCAGTATTCCCACAGGGCACATACTGTTGTTGCCTTTTACTGGCAAGAAAGGAACACAAGATGGCAGATGAGTTTAATCCCTGTTATCCCTTGGTTGGGATCTGTTGCATGAGATCTCTGTTGAGCTGCTTTGTGAGGAAGCCTTGCTTCACTTGTCTTTCTGACAATATCGGTATCAAGTAAAGACCACGTTCATACTGTGTGATAATGGTTGGTCCAAATGACGACACTTTTCTAGTGCTGACATTTCACACTTGCTAGAATTTCTGCTAAATGATTGCTGTAACAATTTGACTTCTGTTGCCTTCCTGTAACTTCCTTCTCACTTTTATGTAACTGTCCAGGATGCTCTTTTGCGTATGAGTTTGATGGACATGATTCTGATGTATTTTTCAGTGATGCTCCTTGGTAGACCTGTAACCACAAGGTTAAATTCAATACATACAGTTTTTCAAAATTGCTCTTGTTCTTTTAGATTCACAGATGATATCATGTATTGTTCCTTATTTAAATATGAAAAGATTATGTTGTCATTTCCAGACTTGACTTGTCAGTGTAACAGCATATTTTTGAAGGAAGAGTATTCCAGCCCCCCTGTACTTTGTTTTATTTTTTTAAATGTCAGTTGTTGTTGCATTCTGTAACAGTCTAGAAGGTAAAGTATCTTTCTTCTGTAGCTGCAGCATATTTAAGTGTATGATTTAAAGATATCTCTGGAGCTTTTTAACCTCAAGATCTGGAGTGGCAGATGCCATAAAACAAATTTGCTTGCTTCTGATCCTTACTTTCTGATGGTATAGCAGATTCTGACATGTTCTCATTAACCTTTTCTGAAGAGTTAAACTGTACAAGTGCATAATGTATATTTTATCACAATTTTATCTGAGATCTTTTCCTGATATTAAGAAACAGCTCATGTCTATTTTTTCATGGGCTGACGGTTAGAGATGTAGCAAGTAGCAGTCCTAGGTCATTCATGGATCTGCTCACCCGTGAAGAGTAAGAATTGCTAAAGTGACTAATTTTCTTAAAGGCTGTGCAGAGATTAGTATGCCTGCATGGTTCGTCCCTTGTTTCTTAAGCTTTTATTCATTTTCCTCCTAAAGTGTTGTATCTCTTATGGTATTTTGGGCCTATTATATTATCAAAGTTTCTAAAACTATAGCACCATTGATAGTTCAGGCTGTACAGTACGGTAAGGTTTGAACAAGATTTTAGTAGCCATTTTTTAAGTTATATGTTAGCTTTTACAAATAAAGAGCTTGAAATATGTTTTCACAATGCTGGCCAAATTGTTGCTTAACAAGTATGAATTTACATTTAGTGATCTTACTTAACATCAGCACATGATATCAAATGGCATGCTTCTTAAATTAGTCTGAAGTTAGCTGACCTATGACTGAGTAATTGCCATTGGTGTATTTACCAGATACCCTTCAGCATTGTGTTCTTTCTTCTTAGAATTATTTGAAACAGTGTTTTGTTTCTGTGAGTTCTAGTAATAGCCTGTTTATGCATTATATATACATGTTTGAAATTTTATAAATGCTGAAGCCACATATTGATGGCACACTGCAGGATGAAATCTGACAACATCCATCATCACTGTTTTACTTCTGTAGATCTGAAGTCAACCAGCTTAGTCAGGAAAAAGAGTATCTTCATGGCAGATTGGAGAAGATGCAGAAAAGGAATGATGAATTGGAGCAACAATGTATCCAGCATGGGAGAATGCATGAGAGGATGAAGTCGAGGTAGGAGGTCCTGTTAATCTGTCAGTATATGGTATGATCTACTGTACCTGTTGTGGTGTGTAAACAGAAAAATGACACTGGGTTGTTTGAAAGTAATATTCTTTCTTTCATGAAAATGACTGCCTCCCTACCCTGCAGCCATTCTTTGGAGTTTTTTTTATAACATCTTTTGCTTGTGCCATTTTTGATAAATAAAAGGAAAGCTTGTACAATATAGTTTTCCAAAAAATTTAAACCTAGTACATATGTGTGTGGGCTGCTTATGCTGTTCTCTGCTTTAACTTGGATGAATTGTCTTACCATACTCAAAAAAAAAAAGGGGGGGGGAGGAGAGAGGAGGATATTCAATAATGTGAATGTAGGCTACAGATGTGGATTCTGTGTTGTCACATAATAGATATATTTTTCAGTATTTCCATCTTAACTTTCTCAGTAATGTATAACTTGAATAAACAGAAAAATCTTATTAAATCTTAGTATTCAGAGTACTATTAACAGCTTCTGGGCACAACTAGCCTTTGACAGAAGCAATGGCTTCCTTAGGACCAACTGGGAGCAGCTGCAGTGAAACTAGTATGGAGCATTTCCACTGATACCACTTGACTCTTCTGGTCAAAGTGTCCAGACAGCTAATGCCTTGTGCTGTGTAATTTGTATTAGATGGCCTTAGAGATCACTGTGGAAACTTTTCTTTATCTGGAGGAATCTTGGTACCAAGAAGTTATTTGTGCTCTCTCACTCTGTTTTCCAGTCTGTATTTCTGTGCAGCTGAGAATCACAGGCGCTGAAGAGAGTTTAGTCATGGCTGGAAAAGCAGGAGAGGAGAAAGCAGGGGGATATCAGAGGCAGCTCTGCAAACCCAATCCTCCAGGCTACCTCTCATCAGTAATGAAAGGCACAAAGGCAGTTTAACTTTATTTGGGCTGGCCAGTCCTGACTGGGCAAAATTCTGCTTGCTGTTTTCTTCCACAGACCACCTTATATGAACAGAGCTTGCATGTACTGAAGCATCCAGTCTTGTATGTTCATTCTCTTTTATTAACTTTTTTCCTCTAACCCTTTATTCTCTGTCTGTCCATATCAGCTTGTTTCTTGGAAGCTCTCCATGCCTCTCCTCAGTCTTCCAGTCGTCCTCCTTTCCTCTTCCTTGTCCTGTTTCTGTCTGTACCTCATCCTGTTCTTCTGCAACCTAAGATTGCCATCGTCTTTTATAGCTCAGAGAACAAAGAAATTCCAAATGCTACGTTTGTGGCCCTGGTCTGTGTAACCACGTACTCTTGTCATTGGCCTCACCTCCCTTTTGGTTTCTTTATTTATGTAGATTGTTAACGTTTTGGGGGACAAGCACTGATTCATCCACTGTGTTCAGCAGTTTTCACAAAGAAGCTCACATAACATACACGTTCTCTAACCTAAAGGTGGAAATTCTAATAAGATTCTGTGTTTTAATTGTCAAAGTGGATTGCAGCCTGTAGAATGTTTATGTAGATGTCTGGTATAAGAAAAGGAGGGATAGATATATTATAGACTATTAGTGTATACTCATTAAATATTTCAATTATATACAAGTTTTGGCATTAAAAGGCATTTGTATCTACTTCAAAGTTTTAAAGCCTTGTTTTAGTTTTGAACAGAGAAATAGAAAGTTCAAATCATCTAGATCCTGAAGTACCCATAGAAGTACACAGTATTTTAGTGTATATTCTCTCCATTTCAGGAAAAATAGATCTGAGTTTGCGATTAACGGGTGAGCAGTGTGACTCATTAATTCTTCGGCTTCAGACTCAAGACCGTTACTTTTCACGGGTAGGCTTGGTTAGCTGGACTGCTGGCCTCCAACATACGCAGGCTATTAAAACTTCTACAAACAGATGCAGAGGCACCTTTCTGCTTACAAAGTAGGTGTTCCCACTGCAATCTGCACTGGCACAGCAAGACCAGTCGCAGTGTTGCTTTTGGGGGAAAATATTTTTTTTTCCTTGTTGTTCCTATAGAATTATTAGCATCTAGTTGAATTTAAGAATGATTTGTTAGTTTTTAGGACAACCTTTCCTCTGTGTCAAAATGGAATAGACCTATTGAACCTATGCTCTGCTGCACCAGCAGTGACTATACACTAGAAAAGATTGAAAGCATTAATCCAGAACAGAAAAGTGGTTTGAAAGCAGCGTGGTTGTGCTGCAGGCAGTGCCTTACCTTCTGCTGATGTTTTGATGACAGCAAGGAGAGAAAACAGGACAGTGATAGTGCTTCTCATGTTAAATATTGTAGAATATGTAAATATGGCAGAGATTACTAGGTGTTTGAACCATGGCCAATATACTTTACCAGCATTTTAAGGGGGGGACTCTTTTAACATCTTTTTTGTGATGAATCTGCACTGTATTTATTTAAAATCCAGGTAATTAGTGGCAAAGCTGCTATAAAAAGCTGCTGTAAAAATTCAATGTAATTTGATTTTTTTTCCATATGAAAACCTAAATAGATTTTTCAGCATCAGTCCCCAAATGCTATAAATTGGCTATGAACTATTCAGTTCTAAGTGAAGAAAAACAGCAAGTATAACAACTACAACAAATAGCCCTCATCTTTTTTGCTCCCTGATCATGTGCAGTAGTTTCCTGTCTAATTTTCTATCTGCTGTTCTTCTAGCTCCTGTTAGAAAAATTCTTTTATCAAAATTATTTTGAATTAATTTGGGGCCTAACGTTTGCATTTATATAATAAAAAATGTGGTATTTGTATTTAAGAAGAAATCTCTGTCACTGCTTGTGTTCTGCTATGAGAATATAACAGGCCCTGATGTAACTATTTTGTAGAAGGAGCAAGATCTAACTAACTGATCAATCACGATTTCTTTAGAATAGCAATGTTTTGGCAGTTGTGATACCTGCATTCCTAAAAATGCACAAGATAACTTTGCCATTCCTATCTTTCTCTCTGAATATGTACTGCATATGAATATTGTCTGAAATGATATACCAAGTTTTTAAAAAAAGATTACTTTAAATTACAATAATCAAAGATGGTTTTTAATCAGTGTTTTCAATGTAATACGCATATCCATCCCTTTCACTGTGTTTTGCTCAGTGAAATATGGCATTGAAAGAAGTAGATGTCCATGAACATGAGTTTAAAAATTTGCAGTTCCTGTGACTATGGAGACGTGTTAATACTGCAGTGGAGCTTAAAAGGGGTGTTCATTTATTGTTATTGATCTAGCAAGCCTGTAGCTCTTTGCTTTCAAATGTATATCACATTTGTTCTTGTTTTGATTTTATTTTTTTAATTTTTTTAGCTATGTGCTTTTAATTTTAGACAGCAATTTGTGTGGCTAAGTTATTATCTCAAAGGTATTAGGTAACATGTGGCAGAGAGTCACTGCTGTGCCACTGGAAATGAGCTGGTCAGCACAGTGACTTCACAGATCTGAGTCTTGGAGGAATGAAATGTTGTCTGTTATGTGGCAGAGAGCGCAGAGGTATCAATTTTAACTCTAAAGCAAATTTTATGGCTAAATTCTGCAAATTCCCAGTCTGTAGATTTGTGTTCATAGTAGAAATTAGAAGGTAGCAGAAAGTACACTTTTTTTTTTTTTATAACTACTGAGATAGAAAAATAGCAAAGAGTAAATAAAATATGTAGCAAAAAAAAAGGTTAAGCCACCCTTCTATTCCCTTGCTGTGTCCCACTCCACAAAAATAGATTCCAGGAGAAGTAAAATTCAAATCAAATTAAATAATGCTACTTAAAATGTTGGTTCATTCTCTCCAATTTTTATGTTTCCAAACCAAATTCTAAGGCATAGTGTACACATTATCCCCTCTCTAGTTAGGCCAGTTCTATAAATGCAGATCCACTTTCTCGCAAGCTCTATTCTCTTCCAATTTTGGGAGTAAGAAGCAAAAGACAGGGATATTCCTAGATGCGTTATTGATGGAACACATTCATTAGTAACTAATATTTGGTCAAGCTGCCGTGGGTCAGGATTTTATCAGGCTATTTAAGCTTTCAGTGAAGTTGATTAACAACTCTTGGGATGTACAAAGCTCAATTACAGCTTTACTTTTCTGCATCTATTCTTCCCCTAGAGCAAGCATTTGATTGTACTTCATCTATTTAGATATTTTCTTCTGTGGAAAAGCCAGCATCTAAAATGTGAAGCATTTCATTTTATATGCTAGCTCTTCTCTGTATATATTTTTCCTTTTAAAGACCTAGATGATGTGTGGAAATACAGCAAATATGGAGTGATGTCTCTATGTAGCAGAAGAAAATCCCAGTAACTTTCCTTTTCTTTTTTTTCTTTTTTTTTTTTTTTAATAAGATGAGCCATCCATGCCTTTCCTTTATACCAGGCAGCAAGAAAGAAAGAGTGTATGGACAATAGTTTTTATGAAGTGTGTGGTGTGTTTAAAATGCTTTTAGTAAAACATGAATTTAGAAGCTTCTAGTTACTGTTTTCCAAAGACTGTTCGGTACGTGGAATCTGGGGCTATGAGTGCTCTCTGAAACTTCTGTTTTGGTGATCAGCGTTGATATTTTTCACTCTAATGTGTGTATGATCACTGTTCAATCTGTATAACATTAACAATAACAATACATTTTAGGCAAATTTGTATGGGGCTTTTTGTTGTGGTAGTCTTTGGGGGGGGGGTTTGACATGTATTTCAACTATATTTTTGGTAGCTAAAGTTAAAAAGAAGAGCCTACAGGACTGGCAGTTTGGGGCAGATGTGTGTCTATTCCTCAGGCATCAGTGGTTGTAAGTTAACTACAAAAATGTTATAACCATCTGTGTAACAAGACGGCAGAGATCTGCTCTTGCCTGTTACTATAAATAAGAAGGAAATTTGTTTGACTTCATCGACATTGGATTTATAAAGACTATATGTGTCAAATTGTGCTATGTGCCATGTTGCTGAGATGTGTCTGCAGCCAACTACCTGGGGTGTCTTCCCCTTCAGACATTCTAGTGAAGTGCAGCAACTGTGCAGAAATGTCTGTGTAGCACAACATGTGACAAATTATATTTGTTTTCTACCTATGGGGAAATGTATGATTCTCATGGATAATCTTATCTGGAAGAGTAGCTAAAATGGATTCTTAAATGGACCACTCAAGGAGTTGGGCAAAATACATGACATTCAGTTTGACACTGACTTTAAAGGGTTTTTTTTCCACCATTAAAAAATTTTTGTTGTTACTAAAAGATAGTGTATGAGTGAACACGTATGTGTGAAAGAATTGTATTAATTTCAGATAGCTGATCTGCTGTCACTATTACACTCCTCATTACAAGTTTTGGATTTCTTTGGCAAATCAATTGATTAAAAATTCCAAATTAGTTCTTGATAATTGAAGCAATTATGTTGCATTAAAAATTTTACATTTTCTGCCTAAAGCTCTTGTGCATTTTTTGTGTCTCTTCCAGAAATAATGATGGGTAGAAAAACTCAATTTTGACCATTGCTGAAAAAGCCCTTCTCCCTGTCCCATCCATTTCTCTGTCATATGTTGAATATATTGTCTTCCTTATTTTTATTGCATTGATGGATTAGTATTATTTTTAGGTAACAATGAAGTAATTGTTACCATCTCCTGACTAGACCAATCATTTGTTTTGAAAGGTAATTATAGAATAAAGAAGCCATTAAATTATGGCTTTTTAGTTTAGGGTGCATTCATTTTTATATTGAAACTAGAGATAAGCATGCATATTGTCTGTAATATCTTTCCTGAGCGTCATTATTCATGCCCCCATATCTTTGGTGTGGTTTCACTGTAACAGGACTGCTCTAAGAACTGGCGACTGAGCTGTTTGTGTGGCCTTTTGTTCACGGAGTTTGTGTGTAAAAAGCTCTCTGGTCACTGTGTCCTGCATTGCAGTGCAGCCAGATAAAACTCTCAGTTCTGCCCAGAATTTGGGGTTATCACTATTACTTAATTTTTATTGCCTTTTGATAGATTCACATTGTAGGCTGAGGAACATATACTCCAGAGACATACTATTAGGAAATAATCAAAGAATTTTGTGTGTGTGTGTGTGTGTGTGTGTATACATACATACATACATACATACATATATATATATATACACACACACACACACACACACACACAATGTAACAAATCCTGTCAGAATCTAAAAATGTATTTGGCTTTTGTTTAATGTGTTTGGCTGTTTGCACACAGTACACATGGTCTGGAATAGAAACTGGATGCTTAAAATCTCTCCCTCCCTCTTCCTCTCTAGCTCAGTATTTGTTTATTTCCTATATATATGTCTATTTAATCCTTCTTTCCTCTCTCTCTTCAAATGTGTGTGTATATAGTGTGTGTGTGTGTGTGTGTGTGTGTGTGTATATATGCATATATTATTTATGCTTTTATATGCATGTAATCTATATTAGCATTTTCATTTAAGCAGTTTCATTTGTATAAGATTATATAAGCCCCTCAAATACTGTTTTTAAAGATTTGTTCCCCAACTACTTGAACAGCAGATATAGAAAGCAGAACATTATCTTAGTTGTTACAAAACCTGAAAATATATACAGAGAGTGAAATACAGGGTCTCCAGAAAACGCTGCGAAATAATGTGCAAGTCAGTTGTTACCCTTCTTGAGAGGCAGATGACATACAGAGAGAAATACTGCTCACAATTTTCAGGTACACGTTTAGAGAACTTAATAATGCTTGGTAAGATGTGTTCCAGGTCACTGTGTACTGTATTCTACTGCAGCTATCACTATATATAAATATTTTTTTCCTTTGGGAATATATTGATCTCCATTGTGAAGGTCATTAGGCCTCACTACTCCAATTTGGAAAGCTGTTTCCAGCACTGCTGGTCTACTAGTTTAGGTCTTTCTTATTTTCAGCCTCAATTTATTTCTGGTAACTTGCACCTATTTGTCCTTGAGCTAAAATTGGTGTAAGTAGTTCTTTGTTGCTTATATGTTTTTTGTTTGTTTATTTTTTAATCTACACTATATTTATAGACAATGGTTATATCCCTCCAGTCTTTCTTCTGATCCGTAAGTGAAGCCTTCCTTTTTTGTTCTTCTTACTGCAACAAGCTCTCCAGGTTCCCCAGTTTTGCAGAACTGTCTGCAGTGTTTTGGATGAGGATATTTCGGTGTCTTATATGGTGGAATTAATATATTTGCTGGAAATTCCTGACTGAGGGATCCTATGATCACATTTGCCTTTTTTGACAGCTGCATAATACTGGCTGTTGATAATCCTTCTGCATCAGAGAAGTGCATCCCGGACCTCTTCCTCCCAAGTAATTTTAAATTGCTAGCAGAGGCTTTCGCTATGAATTCAGAATGCACTAAGTCCCTAGTTTAAGACTTTGTACTATCGAATTTCATCCCATTTCTGCTATTCCACTCTTCTGAGTCATCTAGTTCTTTTTGTGCAATAGCCCAGTCCTTCTCTAAACTGATGACATCTCTTTAATTTATCAGCACGCTCCCACTTTTTGTGCTGAGTCATTATTCAAAATACTCAAAAATCTGGTTAAATTCAACTAGAAGAAATCCATTTATAATTCTTCCTCACCTTCAGTTGTTCCTACCAGTTGTACTCTTTATTTTAGTTACTTATCAAACTGACAGTTCCTTTATTAATCACCATCTTCTTTTTCTTAACTTAGTTAACATTTGCTGCTGTGGCATGATATTAAATATTTTGTTGAAGCCAACATTGGTAAGATTTATTGCATTTTCTTTATCAAAAAATCAGCTATCAAAGAATTTAGAACTGATGTGACAGAATCTGTTCGGCTTAATTTATGTTTCAGTTTCTCACGTTTTTCATTTACCTTCATTTCCTTATATATTCTTTTCCTTCAGAACTGTTGTAGGCCTTTATTGCATTTGAAGTTAGATTAATGGGCCAATAGTTGTCTGAATTACCTTCTTCTAAGGATTAGTTAACAATGCATCTGTTTAGATTGCCGTGTAGTCAATGTGAGGAAGGAGGTATAAAGGAGAAAAGGACAGTGTCTGTGTTCACTTTGCACATCAAGACAGCTGGTCAGCACAATTTCTGTGTTTTAGAAACTGGAGAATAATATCTGGGAAAGGGATAGCATAAACCGAAAGATAGTCCATGTCTCAAGGAAGAGCGAGGTAGAAAAATAGCCGGGCTTGCTGCTTCTCTGTTGAACAGCTGTCAACACTCTGAGTAGCACCTCTTCTGCTCAGAGTCTGGTAATTTTCCACTCCTGACAGTATCTTCTACTCTGCTGCTTTGATGTACTTTGCCTTTTCCAAAGCAGACACTAGGATAGTTCTTATTCATTACCATCAACTTCTGGGAGTAAAGCCTTCAGCTCACTAATAGTAAGCTCATGCTCTTGTCTACAGGGAACGTAAAAAGCCCTGAAATGTGTTTGGGACATAGAACAGCATAACGTAAGGTTCTAGACTGTTGTTACTCTTTTTTTGACAGTACAGTTATTGGTTTACAAGGTTAAGCATTCATTTAGCATTAATGAAGACTTCTTAATTCTTTTCTCTAAAATGGAGGTGGATAAAGGTGATGGCTTTGGCAGCCCAGTCCAGACTCTTCTTTGATATAGCAAGATCTAGAAATGTTTGCTCCCATGTATATCATCACATTGGTGCTGGAAAAGACTTGCATCATAGGACAGAAGTTCACTTGTGACTTTCC
Source organism: Apteryx mantelli (assembly GCF_036417845.1). Taxonomy (NCBI): domain Eukaryota; kingdom Metazoa; phylum Chordata; class Aves; order Apterygiformes; family Apterygidae; genus Apteryx; species Apteryx mantelli. Next base: position 50,141,233 of record NC_089980.1, on the reverse strand, counting down.
AGTCAAACCCCATTTAATTCTCCTTCATTTGCACAAACTTGCAACTGTTTTAATTTTGGTTGGAAGTCGCTTCAGGTGGTGATGCATGATCCTTCAGTGTTAATCGACCAATTACCCCTTAACCACTGTATCGCCTTGAACCACTTTGCTTTCACTTTGCCCTAAAACAACCAGGTGGTAGTCATGGACTGCTCTTCCCCACCCCTGTGACCCCCTTCCCCAAAGAGGTGAAATAAGAGGTGAGCAAGCTGGATCAAAGTACTCCTTTACTGGCAGGTTCACGGAAACAAAATTGTTTGATGGTAAGGAATAGCATTAAAAACATGTCATAATTCATTTCAGGAATCCACTAAAATGTGTCCAGAGCTACAGAATAAAGGTTTTTACCCAGAGCTCTGGAGGACTGTCCTACCCATGTTCCTCCTAGAAGTACATACTGTTTAACAATCTTTAGCAAGTCATGATGCTTTAGACCGTCTAAAAATTAAGTTGTTGAAATCTTTGACTAATATAGTCACCTTATTTTCTTTCTTCCATATTGTTTTGCATCTGCATTGTTTAAGCTTAATTTTCTGCACTGTATTTCTGTGATATCCCTGTGATATTTGAGAACATAAAATAATGTTTACAAATACCCATTCTGAGACTAACACTATGCAGTAGTTCAGCAGCAAATATCTAATTGGGGTATTTAACAATAATCGGGATCTTTCTATTGGGTCTTAAGTGAACTCACAATACTAGTAAAATCTGACTATTAACCTATTTGGCAAACTGCTTTAAGCAGGAGCAGGTTTGCTTCTGATTCTGATCTGTGTATAGCGCTCTGAGACTGTTAAACTAAGGCTATTTAAAATCCTCCTTTTTCATATAATGGAGAACTTAAAATGAAGACAGATGAATAACATTTAAACAGCCTTGCAAGTGTGTCATGAAAATTTACCAGCTCCATAACAAAATCTGTGCACCTGCCTACTTCCAAGATTATTGTCTAAGAGAAGGAGACCAAAAATAATGACGATTTATGTTCTTAGTATAATAAGTGAGTAGATTTTTGCAAGGCTATTGGAAGGTAGCTTTCTCCTGATAACTTCAGTATTTTGATTGCATCTCCAGGGTTCAGCCCTGCTCCTATGGAAGTTAATATAACTGTGGATGCTCTCATTTTCCATATTAAAGTCTAACCTGCTTTTGAGTCTTTGAGTATTTAGCCTTGATGTGTCTTGCGCCAATAAATTCCATAACTAATGCTATATTTAAAAACAAACAAAAAAATCCCTAACCTTAATGTTGATTTTTGTTTTCTATTCAATTTAATTTCCTTCAATTTAATTGGAAATGCTGTTGGTTTTGGATTATAAGACTGAACACTTATTTTTGCACTGTGTTCACTAAAACACTGATAGAATCTTCTTTTGCTTATTTTTTGTCTTCCCTGTTTAAGTCATATTCTTTTCTACAGTTCTAGTCATATTCATTATCCATTTTTGAGGGCACTCTAAAAAAAAAAAGTGCCATCCTAAAAATTTAAATATAAATGTTGTAAGAGTTGATTGTGCCTTGCAATAGTGCAAACCAGTGGTAGCCTAATAGTAACAGACATTGTGGTAGTCTTTAGAGATGCTAGCATAAATGTGTTATCCTTCAACTGCTAATCACAGAAGTTGTACTGAAAGAGAGATTATAAAAATGGCTATAAGGACGGTATGGTAAGAGCTACTTAGCATCTACATTTCCAGTGTCCTCAAGGCAGTGCTACATGTGCTTAGAGCTTCTCAGTTTGGTTCTGAAATGAAGCAGTGATAATGGGAAGTATGAAAGGGATGGAAAAGGGTAATAAGATTATTCTGTGTTTAACTTGTTCTTTCTGAATAGTAAATTCATATGTGAAGGGAAAGAAAGGGGAAATGAGCTTTTTTTTTTTTTTCTTTTTTTCCAAACATGTCTTGATTAACCTTGGAGAGTCAGATTTCACCCTTAGTTACACATATGTAAATACACTCTTGCCCCAAATGTGACATCTCATTATTTAGGACTTGATCCTGAAGGATCTTCAGAATTCTGATTTGCTTCAAGTTAAGGTTGCCAAGCAGTTCCAGGCCTCCAGTTTCAAAAGGCTGTCCTGGTGGCATGGCTGAAATTACAGTAGTCTTCCCTCTCCTTTTGTAAAGTGGTGTAAGTCTTCTGAGTGCTACAGGTCCCCACACTAGCAGGGATTTAGCCTTAGTTTTAGCTATGAGAATTACACATAGTCAAAACCAGCTTTCTTTTTTTGGTTCTTTGTTTTTATCTCCTGGTTGGATCAGTCAAATGGCTGCTTTCCCCCCCCTCCCCCTCCAGTAGTTTCAGAACTAAAAAAGCTCACCTGTAAATTAACACCAAGCACGAACAGTTGTACACAATAAATGTTTGGAAATGTGTGACCCTAAAAGCAGTGTGACTTTTACCGTCATGACAGCTCTTGTAATCTGCTGCGCCATATCGCACATGTATTAGATGATGCAAATACTTGTGCTTCCCGAATCAGTTTTATGAATAAAATGCACAGACAAGCTGAACTGAGGCATATATCCAGGGGAAGTGGCTTTCAAAGGCTGGGCACAAATGGAACCTCTTCATTGGCTCTCCGTAATGTTAACCCATGTCAATAAAATCCACAGGAAATGTGTCTAACGTTCTGTCCTTTTTAAATTTCCATTTTTAGTAGCAATAAGACACTGCAGGCAGTGCATTTCTGGGGGATTATTGCATTTCTTGGGTGGCTGAAGTCACTCACCCTTCAGCCTTGTGCCTCGCAACACACCCGAGGCGAGCAATAATCCCCAGCAAGGCACTGCCTGTCTTATCTTATTGCTTAATTATTGTACCTATTTAATGCTGCTTAGAACATTGTCAGCTGTTGAGAAAAGGTAATTATCACTAGTCAAATGAAAAACACTTTTTTGGCTGCCTTACGGATACACATTTTACTGGTACCTTGATACATAATGAAGCCTGATAGCAAAACTTTTGCTTGTCTCTTCTTCAAGCCACAGCTGTTTCCCTGCTAAATTCATCCCATCTGTCTCCCCTTCCGTAAGGCTGTAGGCAGTATAGCATAAGTACAGAAGCAGTTCAGTGCTATTTTGGATAAACATAGCTGAAATTTGAATCTTTGCCATTTGCAATGCACACATTTTGTTTTACTGCTGTAAAGAGAGCTGTCAAAATAAAAACTACATGGATAATTTACTGAAATACAGTCAAATAAAAGGATGATCAAAGGGGAAAAATGAAGATATATTATAGGGTCACTCTTACTTTCAGTGTATATTCTGAGCAATGTAATTGTTGACCTCTTGACATTGCTGGGTTCAGAGCAATTGGTTTCAGAGCTAATAAGAAAAGTAGAATCCACTGAATTAGAGCATAGCATAAAGAAGTGCAAACTGCATGCCAAAAAGGTTAATTGTAGCAGGTAGTTATTATTTGTGATAGTGCCCTGTGAGATATCTGCCAAGCTGTAGTTCTTTGCTCCTTTTATAAGCAGTATATAATTGTATAGGATAATACAGCGTGGTAGTTAAAACCAAGATTTCTGTATGTGTCTTTTTGTCTCTGAAAATGGAAGGACACCATAATGATCACTGTGAGGAAGGTGGACCAGGCTCATCTTCAGGGTTCATCTTCAGTGTTTGCAGTTTTAGTTGGCATGGAAAAATATATATTAAAGATTGATACAGTCTTTTTCATTGAGTCTGTTATTCTTAATTGGAGTGGGTAGTTAGTGATCAAAGGCTTGTGTTTGAAATACCCAGACTTTCTGGAACACAATATCCAGATCCTAGTAGGGTCCACTCTGTAATTCACCTTTGTGATTTGAATAATTTGAGTACTCTCCAATATATAACATTTGAGAATCTTTCAGACAAAACCATTAAAGACAGTTGTCTATTTTGCCTAAGTGTTAAAAATCGTGTGGCACCTCAGGAAGAGGTAGAAAGAGAAGAGTTTGGACAGCTATATGTTGGGTATATTTTCCTTTCACTATGTTGTTGTGTACTACCTGCCCATCTCAGAGAACACTAGATTTCATCAGCACTGTATCTATATGGTTGGTGCAGGCTTATGAATCTTTTGTAGGAGAATCTTAGAAGTTTTTCCTTTGTTAACCCTGATGTGTTTTTGAGAGATTTCCCCATATTTCCCAAAGCTGATACTTAAACTGTAGGCTTGTGCATCCAAATTCTATATTATGTTAGGGAAGATAAAGATGAACAAAGCCATATTTGACCTAATCTAGAAGATGTTCTCCTTGAAATTAAAAGAAAAAGGTAAGTAAGGTAATGTTGGTGAACAATGAAATGATGCCAGTATAAAATTTATCTAAATGTTACAAGCAAAAAGTTCCTTTTGAAAAGAACACTTTGTGTAATTGACTAATAGTGAAATACTGTTTTCAGTGTTTTCTACTGGGTAGAGAAGGGGAAGAAAAAGGATGTTAGATCATTAGCTTCTTCAGTACTTCAGGTTTTCAAGCTGTATCAAAAGAAACAAAGCCTTTCATAATATTATTGAAAAAGGTACTGCTACGTGAAAAGCTTACACAATGGATTTCTTGCAAATATATATAAAATCAGTACTCTGTGGTAAGATCTAAGACTGCATTACTCCTTTATGTTTACAGGAATATTAGACACTGCATTGAAATATATTCAAAGATTGTGAAATATTATTTATAGTTTTGTTCAGTAATATGAATACAGATAAGGATGACTTAAACTGGGAGACTGAATGTCAGTATTTAGTCCTCCTGTAACTAATCCAGGAGCTGGTTACACAGCTCCTGCACCAGAACTAGTGTTCTCATATTTCAACTTAAATGAAAACAGGCTCCACCATTCTTTAAAGGAAGCCTGATTCTTCCAGGACTCTACCATAACAGTACACCTGGTAGCCTCTTTGTGGATCACATTCAGATGAACAACATCCCCTAGATTTAAGATTGTAAAAGCCCTACCACAGTCTGAAGACTTTCAGTGCATGAAAGCTTATGCTGAAAGCTTATGCTGAAACCTGCTAGCTGAACAGGAACATAGCCAATTTTACCTTGTCAGCCCCTTGGAGAAAGTTGCTGCAGGAAGATCAAGATTAAGAAACTGAAAGGAGTTTGAATATTATGCAGGGTCATGTGTAAGAGCATCTCTCCCTCTGCCTCCCATCAGGTCTGATTGAAAGAGCAGTTGTATAGTCTTGTGTGAACAATTATTAGGTCACCCAAACATTGTAGTGTAGATCCAGGTACTAGGACCATCTTGGAACAATCGCTTTTATAGTAAATATATTGTGATATTCTTGAAAGTCCTACAAAGCTCTGAGGTCACCTTTTGAAAAATAGCATATATTAGCTTGGTCATCTGGTTTTGCATGCAACTGTGCAAATCATTTGCAGTAAAAGAAGAATGTTGAACATCTGAGGGAATGTGTGCATGCACAAACTTAGTGTTTCAGCAAGCTTAATAAGCCTTTTCCTCTCCAAAAGGAGTGATTTACTATTGTACTGTTATCTGTTGGAAATTGTTAACCTCTGCTAGAACCATTCAGGTAGCCTCTGTAAGTTCATATGAGAGGACTGTATCCTCATGCATAACTAATTCAAAAGATCTACTGAGCTTTTTCCAAACATAATTCCAAAGCTGCACAAATCTGAAAAAAACGAAAATTTTTACAGAGGGCTTCACCCTCTTACAGGGTTTACACAAAAGAGAATCAGGGATGGAGGAGACAAGATCATAAGCAAAGCAAGCTACAGTGGCTATAGGTTTCTTTCCCACGTGCAATGTATTAAGAAATCTGTCAATCTCATGCTTTTCAGGTATTTATTACCTTATTTTTGCCATTAAGAGTGCCTTGCCAGAAGTATGTCCATTTGTTGATAATGTGATCAAAGTTTATGTGTGATTACAAGTTTATGTAAATTCCAGGTGATTCCTTCACCCACATTGTCAAGTGTGCTTCCACTGTTGGGGCTGTTCGTGGTGATCTGGAGCTAATAAGGAGATTTCCTTCTGTTATGCAGTAAGGTCAAATCTAGCACTTCAGATACTCATTCATTTTTGTCTGTCATCTTTTCCTCATGTCCAGGATTTTTTTTTTTCTGCCTGTGTGTTCTTAGTTCAGACAGAAGGCCCTATATTCCACCCTTTCCTTCTGCAGATGGACTGAAGGAAAGCGCTGTTTTCTGTTCTTTCCTTTTGACCTTTTCCAAATTTTCTTGTTTCAAGGTAATTTTAGATAGTCCATCTCTACACATGGAAGGATGTGTTTTCTGATAATGTTTTTAATATTTCCAGATCTTCTGAAAAAATATTTTTGGAAGTTACACAGTAAACAAATACCTCCATGTGCTCAGAGTTCTTCATGCCACTTACTTGTGTGCTCGGTTCCTTGTGAGTTGTGTGGTCAAAAACAAAAGCCAATAAAATCTTTACAGATTTTTATTACTTTTAATTCTATCTTAGCTGTCTTCTCTCCCACTTTCAATTGTGCTTTTTCTTGCAATAATTAGATTGATAAATTAGTGGTTAGGAGTTCTAATTAGCATTTATAACCTGTAAGTTCCATTGTTTGAAAGTACTTTTTTTAATAGCAACATGACGTAAACTGAACAATACATTCCACCTATATGGCACATAAATGTTTTTTTCTTATTTTTGCCTAGGTTCCCCCAAAGACCTAATCACTGTAGCACACAATTTTAAGTGCTTGCAGGTCATCTGTAGAACAACAACAAAAAATGCCTTTCATTCAGCAATAGTGCAGATTTTGCACGTGGTGTTAATACAAAGAAAAGTTTACCCTATACTGCTGTGTTAAAATGCTTCCCTCTGAATTTTTCTTCTCTGAACTGGAGCTGGAGTCAGCACCACTCTGTTTCATTTGTTAAGCCCCACCTAAAGTACAGAAGCTCTTAAATGATTGGCACTATTCATGCAAAATCAAAGTTAAAATTAATTTTGGTAAAAATGTGGAATTGATTAGAGTCCTGATAGTTAAATTACTTAACAGAAGAAGTTTAACTACTGTTAAAGTAGCAAGGTAAACAAATGATCTTTCCCACGTTACCCAAGATGTTAGTGTTGTTTGTGTGAAAATACCTTATTAAAAATTTTGTCCCACTAAACATTATTCTCTCCTATAAACTGAATTTCTATTTGTGTCTTCAAATTATACATGTAGGGGTTCTTTCCTTTACAATCCTACTGAGGAGGAATTTTTTCCTAATACTTCAGTGACTTTCTGCATCAGATTGGAGAGTAACATTACAGTCAGTAATGTTTACATAAACAAATGTAAATTCAAATTAAATGTATTATTTAAATAGCATAATGGAAACACATGGTGCTTTGTAGTCATGTAATTAAAGAAGATCTGTGCCTCCAGGAGTTTATGATCTAAAGATCAAAACCAGTTCCACATGCAACAAATCTCTCCTAAATATCAGTGTACAATTTTGGGATTTTTGTCTTGCATCTATTTCGGCATAAATTTTACTCTTGAGCAGAGATTTCGCCCAGGTCAGTACACAGGATATACCCATGTAAGTACTGTTTGACATGTAAAGCATAAGTAGGGTACTTGATGCTTTTTGCAGGGCAGTTCAGTCTTAGCACAGAAAAGCCTGGTATCTTATTGTAAAGATTTATACCTAACATATATAGCAAAAACACGGTCGGCTTAACTTTGTGGATGATATTATATTTGTTAGGAAAAAAATTCAAACCGTTTTCTTCTATAACAAGGAGTCTGACTAGCTGGGCCTTTTTTTCAGTGGTGCAAGTAATTTTGTTCAAAACTGCATTTGAGCTAAATTATTCACTCATCCTGGGACAATAACCTGTGTTCACTTTTCCAGCTAAGCCAGCTAAGAATATGGGAAGCAGACAAGCCTCGTACTCCATCATTGCCTTATATAATGTGGTGTTTTGGAAATGATGATGAAGGCCACCAGGATATTTCAAGCTGAAATAGTAGACACATAAACTGAAAGCTTTGCTTGCTATTTGTAATGTTTTCCCCCTTCTTTCCAAAACGCTATGCTCACAAATGAGAGCTGTTGCTGTTGTTTTTTTAAAAAAAAATCAGGCCTTTTTATCCTTTGAGGAAGTCTTTGCCTGAATTGCTGGTTGAGTACCCTCAAAAGCCCTGGACTCCCAACTCAGAAAAGTTCAGATCCCACCTAGGTACAGCAAGCCCTTTGTTAGTCTATTTTAAGTCTTAGTTTTCTTCCTACAATATACTACAAAAGGGGCTGGGTTGTACACAGGTTGTAACTGTCAAGTGCGATGTCTCCAGATTTCTTCCAGTTATTGTGATCAGGACGCTGAATTAAGAGAATTTTTCATTTCTTTCGGGTGTGGGGAGCTAAATGAAGCCCTGTCTGTGAACTCTCTGTGACTCACAAGTAGCTGCCAAAGATGAAGCCCCATTGACTCTCTAGTGACTTAGCTGCAAAATAGTTGGGCAGCTCAGAGAAGAGGCAACTTTTGCTTTCAGCCTCCTTGCCTGAGCATTTTCGCTAAGTTAAGGTAGGGTTGGGCAGCACCTTGCGTATTAGCATCCTTTGGTTCCATGCTTTCTTCTCAGTTGATGCTGTTGCCTAGGATTGCACGCTTCAGAGGTGCTACTACGTTTGGGTTTTGTCAATCATTTAAATCCATAAAAGGTGGGGTCTAATCATATCCTGAGCCTCTACATGTTTTGTGTTATGGCAGCTATCAGAGACTTTCAAGCATTTTGTTGCAGTGTTATTGCTTTAGATATAGCAGTTCTTCAAGTTTTGTGTTTCCTCATTTCCAATACTGTGGTACAGTTCCTGGCATTGTTATGTTAAGGCTGTCTGTGTTCTGTGTAGAAATAATGCTGTACTGATCTTTTCTGAAGTCTTCTAAGACAAAGTTGTGAAATGGTTATGTGGTATAAGTGATAAACATTAATGAATGTTGGCGCTTTCGTTCCAGATCACTCTGAGTAAAATTTTTATGCTTCAGGTATGGTTGTATATGAATCAGGGAAAAGCAATAGATTTTTCCCACAACATGTGATAGTAAAACTCCTATCTTCTGCCTGTTGATAACTGAATTTCCTGTCTATTGCATGCTTTTTTCTTTTCTCTCTCTTTCTTTTTCTTTTCCTTAACTAAACTGCAGCTTTATGAGCAGAATGAGCCTTTAGATCATATGGTATGTGGCTTCACACAAACTTTTACCACATGGCAGGGCTAACTTAGCAACCAAGATTTGTTTTCCACTTCTTCCTACTCATTCCTTTTATCTTATGCTGACATATAGGATTCTGTGCTGTACAGAAGGACGCCCTAAATGACAGCCAGTGTAGCATTGTGCTTGGGACCGGCGTATTTGGATCTGGGCTCAGATGAAGGACTCATGCTCAAAAACATTCAGTGCTCAGCAATCCCAAATATCAATTTTCTTTCGTAACTGTTGAATCGGTGATAATCTTACAGTTCTAGTGCAACATACTGCAAAAAAAACCTTTTGCAGTTGGGGTACCTTAAAAATTTCAGGGTACTGTGTGTAGAAGAATAAGCAGATAAATTTCCCAAGAGGGTGCAGACTCGGTCATCTTAAAAGGAGAAAAAAGACCCGAAGCAAAATACAGAGGTCCTGTGAAAAGAGACAATAACTCTGACATCAGGCAGTTAAATAACAGACTCTGATGCGGAAAACTGTCCCAGATTCCAACATTCCTTTCAGATGACATTAGAAGACAAGGTAGACTTAGCATGAGAAGTAGTGTCTTTGTATGAAGAGATTGCTCTTGTTAGGCCCATATGTGAACCATATATCCAGATTCTCTCTACATCCGCTCACATGTCTCCCTGTCAGCATCTGAAGAGAGATCCCCAAATGTTCAAATGTACCTTTCAGATCAGAGTTTAATTTTAGAAGACTGTTTTGGCCTATTAATTTTGATTATAACAGTGCTCTGATGGAGGAGACATCAGACTGCAAGTAGAATTTCAGAAGTCAGAACACTACCAAGTTGTTGAAATAAGAATACGTGCAACATACGGTCAGTTATAAGTCACAATATATGTATATACTAAAATATACATATATAAAATATATGTTCTTATTGAATAAGTAATAATACATCTGGGAGATTTGTTCTTCACATGCACTTTGTATGTTACAAACTGCTTTGTGGAGGCTGAATACCTTCATGATCTCCATGTGTAGGATGAAGAAAGGCAAAGTTTAAAAGCCCACATAAGGGTAGTTCCAGGGCTGTGACACTGGTGTAAATTTGGAACTTCAGTACTGCAAAACTAAAAATGTTAAATATTCTTAGATATTTTTGCAGTTGGTCTATTTTCTGTTATTTAACCCATAAAGGTTCTTTTCAATTCAATGACAAGCTTTTGAATATGCAAACAAACAAAATGCAAACTTGTGGGGCTCCTATTTAAAACAAAAAAATAGAAAAACAAAAATCCTGGTTGTTTCTTATTGTTTAATACATATAAGTGTAATAAGCACCTAGGCAATTCAGAAGAACCACCCTAATTATTAAATATGATCAGATAATACCTAAGAGCTATAGTGGTAAACCCAATTTCATTGGAATAGTTTGAATACTAAATTTGCAGAAAATTTGCTAACTTAAATCTTTCAGATGCCTTATTGATTACTTAATTTCTCTGAAAGATGTATTTTTTTATTGTGTCCTTAAAATTAAATACATGAAGTCACCACTAACTAGAAATGATACTAAAATGGTAATTCCAAAAGAAAATATTAAATCTGATCGTTTTTCAATGTAATGGTTCTATGGTTTCTGTTATGATAATGGTAGCTGTAAGTGCCTTCATGTAGTTATGGAGGAAGAAATTCTCCTGCTAATGCCCTTCCTTCTCCACATAGTTCTTTCCAGATCAAAGGGGTGTTTTGCTTTCAAATCCCAATTTTTCTTTCTTTATCCCCCAAAAAGGAAAAAAAAAGTATTGTTTCTACAAATTAGTAAAGTGCCCCATAAACCTGGGTGGATGATTTACAATTATTTATTAATATCAGATATTTCAGGTATACCTAAAATATGAATACCACAAACACTGAATAAGCATAAGAATTGTTTCTGCTTTGAAAATTAAAACATTTGTTTTGCATTTATAGCTATGGCTGTTTGTTCAGAAACATTAATGAATTCTTCATCAGGGCTAATCCTTTTCTTAAATGGTTCAAACTGCAATCCAGTGAACTCATTGGAGCTTTTGCCTGGAAACCCTGAAGGGTGAGTGTCTGTAAGAAGCAGTGTAAGGACTCTGCATTAATGGGAGAAGCTCTTGACGGACACAGAACCTTCTTAATTTTCCCTTGTTTGTTAAGAGAACAAAGTATATTATTTTTTGTTAGTCTATAAGCAATAAAGAAGCACACAGCATTTCATATTACTTCTACAATTGTCAGTTTGCACTAGGTCTTGGCCAAGACTTCACCTGTGGTTTCTACTCATTGACCTGTTCTGGGACAAGAAGGTAAAGATACGCGAGCATACAAAGTCCACTTTCTCTGTTGTGCCCAAATCTAGCGCCGTATGTTTTGCTTCCCACCACAGTGCTTATGAGCAATGCTCACAGTAAATTTAAATTCTGAAAACCTTAATGCAATGCATATTTCACAGACTCCAAAGGACTTCTGTAGGCCAGCTCCTCCATTTCTGTGCCTCAGTTTCTGATGTTATGGAGGATGCCTGTATGGGCTTTTACTGAGGGGAGCGCTCTCTAAAAATTGCTGACGGTGGACTGAAATGGGGTATGGGAGCCTGTGTGACAGCTCTTCAAGCACATCTTCTTTTGGACCTTCTGTCACAGCTGATGTTCTGAGAAATACTGAATGTGAATATAGATTTTTTTTTTTTTTTTTTTTTTGCCTGATGAATTCATAAATCACAAATCCTGCTGGATTATTGCTTTGGTATCCAAAGCAACCTAATGAATAAATATTACTTAATGGGTCTAAAAATGCCTGTTCAGTTTATTGAGGATGCTTCAGAAAAATGCAAAGAGGAAAATCTCTCTCCAGTTCTCCACCCGTCTGTGAAGGGAAATGAAGAAAATTAACACACGTAAAATCAGATGGTTGGGAAAAATTCTCTCTGTTTTCCCAGACTTCTCAAAGAAGATTGGGGAAGGTGGCTAAGCCTGGGCATTAACACCTGAAATGAAAGTTGACTAATGAGCAGAACTGTATGTGAACCAAACCAGGTTTGAGAGAGACTCATCCAAGAGGGTTTGGGTTGTTTCCGGGCTTTTTTTTTGTTCCTTGTTTTTTGTTTTTTTACATTTACGTAGCTTCAGAATTTGTAAATTTCAAACAGTATGTGTATAACTAACTAAAATCTTAACCTGTACCTATTTATGAACATTTTTTGTTACTGTAGACATCCTCTATAGAGTTCTTTATCTATTATAGCTGGTAAATCCAGCCCTCTATCAAATTTAAACTGAGCTAAATTGCTACATCATTGAATACATTGCCACATTTTACATTTTGAAATTCAAGTGTGTTTTGAACTTCTGTCATCTTTTTTTTAAAGAAAAAAAAAAGAAAAAGTGGATTTATGGATGACTATGGGAGGAGAGAGTGGCACTTTTTGTTTTGTTTTTGATATAAAAATATCCGAAGTAATTTTGGTGAAATTTAAAATAACCTTGAGACAGAGATGAAAAGATGGAAAATACTAACCATAAAATAATCTGCTTAGAAACTGAGTTTTGCATCCTCAGAAATGCTGGTTTGAACCAAAGCCTCAGCATCGGTCTGCTCTCTTTCTGATGGTAGGACATGGTCTCCCCAACATTTGTTTAGGAACTCTAGCTCTTAAATAGGTGAAGGAAAAAATGTATGTGTTATTTAGTCTAGAAGCAGCATTCCTATATTGTATCAAAAGCTGTTTTTATTAAGGTAGTGGAATGTTCTGTGCTCATTATAATGGAAAGTTGGTGTGGGAAAGCTGTTTGGAGGCAAATATATGTAGAGTTTCTATTCTTCCTGAAAAATACTAGAACATACACGTGCTTCATGTTTCCTTTTGCTACCTTCTGCTTTTCTCTGCACAGATAATCACATGAACAATACATGTGAGCAACATTTGAGATAGAGCTGTTATCTTTTCTCTCTTTGATGTCTTATTTTACTGATGTATGAAAAGTTGAATGAGGAATTAGTGTTTCTGAACAAAAGGTGCTGCAAATCCTCAGCAGACAGAATTGCAGTGCCGTCTGTCCTTACACATTTCCATATCTGCTTGTCCTTCGTTAACTGAGATCGTTATTCATCACAGAGTGGTCGATGAGAGTTTTATAGGAGCATTTATTTACAGTTCCTATGTTCTACGGATTTTTTTTTTTTTAATTTCAGGCTCCAAAGTGTATATTTGCTTTACTGTGACAGTCAATTTTGTCATAAATGGTCAAATGATAACTTATCACAAACGAAACTATTTTTGCAGCCTGTCTTACTAACGTCTAGATTCTGAAAAGACAACCTGGATGCCTGCATGCTAGTGCAACCGGGATTTCAACAGTGTCAATAATCTTTGCTCATCATACAAAAAAATCAGTGTGTCAGTGTATTCATGCAGAGTCATTAGCATACAGACTCACTCCGCTTGCTAACAAAGCATGGTTTGGTGTATTATAGTTTCTTAGTGTGCTTGTCTGATTCACCTCTGACAAAAGCAGAGAGCAAATTCTGCCCCTTCTTCAGTGGCATGGTAATGCAGGAAATAAATCTTAGGGCATAAGGTCTGAAATGGCAGTCATTTAAATAATTCAAATGTAGCAATCATTTCGCCCATGTGCCTTTCATTTCTTTGTTTTGTTTCTCTGTATTTGAAATCGCTGATAGACAAATGATCTGCAACAACATATATTTTTTAAATATCTAGAGCTAAATAATTCCTGTCCTCTTTAAATGCAGTTTAACCAGTTACATGTTAAATAATTATTTGCTCTCTCTTTTGTGGTGTGGAGGGGGGAGTTGGAGGGGAGAAGTAACATACAAGCAGATGTGCTGCTAGATCTACAGGCTTCTGCCAACCATATGGCATCTTAAAGAAAGATGGTTGGAGCGTCTGGATTAGCAAAGAGTCGGGATGGAAAGCCATGTGTCGTGTTGGTACAGGCAGTTGTTTTAGCTCTCTGTAAAAGGCTTCAGGAGATTGTGTAATGGAACAAATGGTACTGCAAGCCTAGTAACAGCCTTACCGCTGCTGGAGAGGCAATTGGCCCCCAGGCGGGTACTGCTTCATCCTTGCTTGTTGTTTTTTTGTGAAGGATTTTTATATCATTATTCTGTGTTCTTCTTTTAATGTACTGGAAACTTGGAGATCAAACTCTGAACTTCAGACGTTAAAGAGAGGTATTGTGTGTTTAGCTTTTTTTTCACACCCTCATTTTTTATAAGGAAAACATACAGTTTCCCTCTGTTTAAAATGAGAAGCTTGTGCCCTTCTGCAAATTTGCTGCATCCTTTGTGAACGCTCTGAGAACTGATTCATTCAATTTGTAGCGGATGCCCAGATTTGGGGGGGAAACTGCTCTCTCTGGGATGTACTTTGTTAAAAACAAGATTGGGGCTATTATGCTCGGGGCTATAATGTACCAGCTTGGCATTCGTATTCTGTTTGACAAGTTGCTCTTTATGCAACAAGGGGTCTGCTCCTATCAAAGGCAAAATTCCTTTTGTTTTTAGTAATACAGGATTGGGCCCTTTTGTGTGTGTGCATGCGCGCGTGGACTGGTATTACGGGAGTCTCCCTAGTTCACATCACAGCTCATGGGAGTTATTCTGGATCAGGAAGAAAGCTTTTGTATCTAGATCTGTAACAGAAGTAGGTTTGAGCTGTTCCCCCGCTGTCACACAATAGAAGTCTAAACTCCTCTGCGTGTATCGATGACGTTATGCTGCTAGGTATACCTGCAAGTGCAGGTTTATCTCACCGATACTGTTTGTTTCAATAAAACTGGATTATTTTATTTGAAGAGACTTTAAGTGCATTATGATAGCACATCATGATTTTTATTCAAGGACATAACACGAAGAAAACTGAAATACTCATTCATAGATAAATACTTACATTGTGGTTTCAGAGACGTTAGAAACAAACCATTAACTACAGAAGTATCTTCCCTACTGAGGATCTTTGCTGGAAAATATATTATCTTAAACTGAGATGAATGCTGTTCTAATTTAGCCTAAAATCTCAATAATTTAGAAGTAAAACTGCAATTAGTGCTCTTTTTTTCCTCTTGATTTTTTTTTTCCTTACTGTCCAGAAGGCTCCTTATCTGGAGCTTAGGAAACAGCAGTCTTCAGCTTAACCTGCAGTTTAGTTACAGCAGTACATGCTTTTTCCTGAGCTGCCTTCATGCCCCCCTGCTCAAGCCTGCATATGTTTTTCAACACTCACCAAAAGTAGCCTCCCTCAGGAGGGAGACTTGGGTGCATTCTGTCGACCTGTTCATTACTTAGCCTCAGCCTCTGAGCCACATGCGAGGTGGATAGTTGTCCACTAGGAGCTGTGCTGAGACCACCAGCACCTCTTCGACAGGCACCAGACAGCCTTTGCAGTCGATGCTTAGGAGGGCTGGAGTCGAACTGGTGACCTCCCCGTGGGGGCCTATGGCGCTCCTGGATCATCTGCTGAACCTCCCGATTCGCTCAGAAATTCAGTCTTTGCTCTACACTATTAGCATGCGAGTTCACTAACGTAGTGGTACACATTATGAAAAGTGCATGTTTCATTCAGAGAAGTGAATTCCTCTGTGAAGGTTTCCTAACAGTGAGTTATGAATAATGGTTTGTTTATGCTGAAGCAGCAGTATCACAAGTTACCGAGTCTAAAGGACGAGTAATTGATTAATAATAGGAGGATTTCTTGCTCCTCATTTTGCTCATGTGTTCATCTTCTTTATCTCTACTTAGGAAAACAAAACCCATGTCTGTCTTTTTAAATACAGAGATGCAGCTTTATTCTCTTAATTTACCACTAATAATTTTAGGCATTTAATTTTAATTGCCCAACTACTTATGTGAGTGAGAACATTCAGCACCCAGAAATGTATCAAGACTTTTGAACTTCCTATTCCAGTGCTTGTTTCGTAGAACTTTTGCTGTTATTTAGCACAAAAGAATACAATATGGGGAAGTAATATGAGGAAAAGGATAACTGACCTAACAAAATTAAGCAAGAACTTTTCATGTAATCTAAGGAGAACGGTTCCTTTCTTACATGCACTGAAGATGTGTCAAGAAAATGAGTAACTTCTACTGCCACTTGTAGCAAAGAAAAGCCTAATAGTTTTGCTGAACTTTCTGGCAATAATTAAAATACTGTGGAGCAAGAAGAGAGTGTGTGTGCACACAGTTCTGGGCATAATGCGTTCTTCTGCTGGAGAGCACCAGTAGTCTTACTGGGGGGGATGCCTGTGCAGGGTCTGGTGACCACTGGCTGATGTGCGGCGCTGGGGCATGGGAAAGCCAGGCTGGAGGTGGCTATGGGCTCCTTTTGTCTGGTGCTTCTGACAGCCCTGCGCCGCTGTTGCGGGGACACTAGAAGCTGTTCTCACCCACGAGCTAAGCCGCCATCACCAGGAGGGCAGAACTGACCCTTCCCACTGGCTGTGATCTGGGTGTGATGATGCTCATCTCCAAACCGCCTGGTTACAGTCGTATTCCTCACTGTGGAGGGTTTAATGGTTATTCAAAAGATAACTATAATTATATTTGCCTTTAAAGCAGGAATAAAATTCCTCTATTTTGTAGTAATGATTGAGCTCAGCCTTTAAGCTTGGTACAGTAAATTCAGAGTGCAACTGAACTAATATATTTACATCCCAAAATATTCTTACAGAGAATCATTTTTAAGATGTATTTTTTCTGAAATGCTTTGCTGTTTTCCTTCAGTGCTCCTAAACAATTGTGGTTTTCAGAAACTTCACATGCAAATTCACTGTGTTTTTAACGGTTTAAAACAAAACATGGAGTGGTTGTCTGTATTCACAAGAGCTGACCTTCATAAAGGTCAGCTGCCAATGCAGCTCAGATCCTCCTGCTTTTTCTGTTTCCTGACCTCTGGTTTCTCAGCATGCAATTCCTTTCCTCTCAGCCCTTCCCAGTGCAACATCTGTCTCTGTATCCCTTGCTCTCTCCCCCACCTTTGGTCTTCCATGTTGCCCTCCCCCCACCCCAGTCGACATTTCAGTGACACTGTGCCTCTCCCTCCAGTCTCCGCAGAGCTGCGTTATGGCACACGGAGTGAGCCAAGGACCTTGGGGCTGGGCCGAAGTGCTGCACTGCCTGACAGCGGCAGCTCCCCATGAGGTCAGAGCGCACACGTTCGGCCAGCCAGCACTAACGGTGAAGCAGAGACTGAGACCTCCTCAGGTCCCTTGAGTAAATCCATGCGTGTCAGAGCGCAGCTCTGATTTCCCTGCATCTCTTCAGGCACATCCTGGGTTCCTCTGCTCACCTTATCTACTGGCGTGACCTGCTTCCCAGCCTGTTCTCCGTATCCCCACGCAGTGTGTTCCTGCCAGTCCTGTTTTTGTTTCCTAGAGGGAATAAGCTTGGAAAATGGACATGTGCAATAGAACTTTATTTGAAGGGAAATAATCTGGCTTGGGATACATTGACAAATGGAGGCAATCTGGTCTGTGTGGAGAGGAGCGGGCCCTTGTATGGAAAACATCTATTTGAATAGGCGTCACAGAAGAATCATCTCTGTCACCAACCTAACGTCATATTTCTCCTCTTTTATGACACAAGCCTAAAAGTGCACTCCAGACAAATCTGCATCTACCATTACTTTCACTGTAACTTATGAAAATCACAGTAACCCCGTGTGAACCCTGAAAATAAGCGAGTGTGTGTAGCCAGCCAGAGCCCATGGGTCAAATGACTTTTTTAAGATGATGCTGAAAAGAGGGGCATGTTTGCACCTCTGATGTGGAAAATAAGGGTGATGGGGTTTAAGCAAAGAAACTAATGAGTGAAACCTACGTGGATATTTAACACTTTGTTATTTTTATAGTTTATTTTTATAGCAGTCAAACTATACAGTAGAGCAGCCTTGTTTTTATGTTGAAGAACACTTTTGAGGGACTATGGTACGTAAGTATTAAACTGGGAAGACTCCCTTGCAGGTAACTGAATCAGACATGATTTATTATGAAAACTATATGTGGCATTATTGAGCTCTCATTTACAGGGTTGTTAATGGGAAATATTTTACCTTTCAAATGAAGATACTAATAGCTATAGACATAAACAAGCGGAGGCTTTATGTTCTCAGTAATGTCGTGCCTGTGGTCCTTGCTAATTGCTCCTAGAGTCTGGGCTCAGTGAGGACTGCAGGACTGAACCCAAAGCTGTTCTGTTAGTCTGTAATTGCAACTGTCAGAAACAACCGAAGCAGTTGTAGCTCAGCTGCACTATCCTTTCTAGCAGTAGCGTTTTTTAAATTAAGACAATGACTGAAAAAGTAAGTTAACAGAAGCTGATGCTTTTATCAGGTTTTTTTGCTTTAAGTGCCTGATGTCAGCTTGGGCCACATGTACATTCTGCACATGCCATGGAATAGAAGAAGTAAAGACTTCTTTTTCAATTCTCTTGTCGCCTGCCCAAACACCACATGTACTGTCTGTTACATGTCGCTTCTGATGAGGTTCATGCTGGGAATTTCTTTTTAAAGGCAAAGTGTTTCTGAAGGAAAGAGTTCAGATTGGGCGGATTGCACTAAAAAATTCTCAGTGTCTCAGAGTCAAATAAATATGGTGATTGTTTTGTGTGGACACCAACTAGCAGTCTATAAAAGTTCATGTTTGTCTGGTAACAAGAGAAACGAGGAATTGTGATCAGTAATAGGGAAAATGGAATGAAATAATTTTGCCTGCATTTATCTTACTAGGTACAACAGTTCCTAGTAAGATAAATGCAGGCAAAAATATTTCAGTAATGCATATATGTACCTTGTGGAATGATCCCTATATATACTAGAGGTCACTTTTAAAACCTTGATAAGATATGCATTCTCTTAACATCATCAAGATTCTGTTCCCTAACTGGGAAGTTGTGCAGTCTCTGTTCTGCTAGGCACATAACAAAATCAAGGAGAGGTGAACATACTAAAAAAAAAAAAAAAAAAAAAAAAAAAAATAGCAGCTGACTAAAAGATTCATTATAATTCTATACCATTATCTGCTGCAAGCCCTGTCTCCTTTTTTTCCCCAAGGTATTTTACAGCATTTTAAGTGAATAGTCAGTCTAAATGGTTTGGATAATCATTTTATTAAACATCTTCCAGCAATGGGCAGAACATAGTAACCAGAACTATTTTTCTCTAGAGCAAACCTTATCCAGAGTTCTTATTACAGATTGTATTATTTTGAATTCCCTTAAAAGAGGAAAAAACTCTTCTTCCACCTAGAGATTCAAACACAAGTAGACATTAATGAAGCTTTCACCCATATCTTTTATGGCCTGCCATCCTTTCTCTTTTAATTGTTTCCTTCCTGTCAAAACCCAGGAGGTAAAGTGACTATCGTATCAGCTAAGCCCAGCTGCTACACCCCCCTACTAAAGAGCAGGCTGATAATGTTCCCTCTATAGCATTCTTCTCTTGGAAGCCCAAGAATAGATCCAGACTCAGGTTTCCTACATGATCTATTTGCTTAACCTGTTGGACCAGCTGTGGAAGTGAAAATACGTTTTAATAGTCAGTGATGAAATCTAAAACAAAGGAGAAGCTACTGTTCCTATGTCAGCTTCCAATTAAACCCTATTTATTTGTAATTGTTATTATGGATGATCAGATTGCTATTTTCTTGGAGAAAATGTAATGCTGGCACTTCTTAAAATGTGTGTGGAAAAATTAAGAGTGCCCTTAGTAAGAGGAAATGTTGAGGTCACCTAACAAACATTAAAAATTCCTCTTAAGGGATAGAGAACCACCTGAGTCAAAGGTTTCATGGTGAAACGTGGATGTTTTTGTTGTAGGCATCTGGTTCCAAACCATGCATGGGATATTAACCTCAGGTTACCATCTGTTCACTTAAGTTGGATGTGTCTGTTCTGCCTGGTGTGTAGGCAAGTGCTTACCTCACTAAACCATAAGTGGTTTTGATTGCATTCCACATCTTTCAAAACTTGAGTGTCTTGGCCTTTTCGATGGCAACAGAATTTTGGTACCAGTTTCATATGGGTGGGAAACTGCACAGAAACCTTGTCTAATGTGCCATGAACTGTCTCCCCATGTCTTATTAGAAGTCAGGACTTAAATGGGACAGAACTCAGGAGACTTGTTCGCTCTAGCTAGTTCCTCCTCACTGTTATGTCTTTATTTTGATTTTTTTTATATTATTATTATTATTATTTTTTAACACGAGAAAGGGTGGGTCATGGTGTTTTGCTTTTGAAGCTAGAAGGGAGAGTGGAGTTTATTTGAAGGATAGACAATATAGATATTCCCCTTTAAATTTTGGAAACATATGAGGACTTGCCTTCTCTGAGATGTTGATGGCTCAAGGTTGTCTCAAGGTCCTGATCTATGGCTCAAGATCCTAAGTAAATAGGAATTTAGGGCAACAGTGAAACTTTGGGTTATAATTCTTCCTGTGTCCACATTTCTAAATTTATAGACTCTTACCTATTTGCTTCAGAATTTACTGTGTGAATTTGTGAATATTGCAAACCACAGTGAGAGTGTAGGTGCTTATATGAGAACCAGTTTTTACTACTGGCTTTAAGTTTCCTAGTTGTTCACAGAGCTGGCTCAAGATCTGAAGAGGTGGTAAATTTGAATTTTGCTGCCTTAAGGAAAAAAACAGCGTTGCTTCCACCACAGAAAGGGGCGAGAGAAACATGGCGGAGCTGAGCAGGGAAGTGGAGGGGACCCAAACTGCTGTCACAGCAGAGGGGTGGGGAGTGAGATTCGCTGGGGCGGCAGTTGCAGCTGCTGAAACAGATCAGTCCTCTCTCCCCGTGAGCGTGCACCAGCGGGCCGCACACCTCGGTCCGTCCCGCGGCGGTCAGGCTGGCCTTCCAGGACCCTCACACAGACAAAGCAGGCCTCATCACTGATTTACTGCAGGAGGCTACCTGCGGCAGTGCCTGCTTTATCTGTGCCAAGAGCTAGTTGCGATCACCAGAGTTGATAGCTAAGGTTGTGTGATGCTTCTTGTTTGAAGACACTGCTGAATTTCCTTCTTAATTTTATTAGGCCTGCCAAAAATTATAGTTTAGGCTGAAACCGTCCAGTCATTTCAAGAACATATGTATGTAATTCTATGAAATAGAAAAGTTTTGTTGAAAATGCCCAAATTGCTTGAGGCAGAGTGTTGACCCTGAGCGGGTAGATGGGCTGGGTGCAGGACTGTGCTGCGGGCAGAGAATCGCCCTTGGTTCCTGTGTGCGGCCACCCTGTTGACGCAGGATGGGCCAAAGCAGAGAGGGGGATTGAAATGATTTCAGGAAGAGGATATGGAGACTAGAGGGTACATTTTGTTCACAGCCGGCTGTGGAAATGAGAGCCTGGCTATTAAAGAAGCGAAAATGTGAGCAGGCTCGTGGTGGATGACTGCGGAGGAGCAGCCGAAGAGGTAGGAGAAGTTATGTAGAAAAACTTCACTCCAGCATTTCCTAGCTCTTGGGTATTTGAATATGCAAGCTTAATTGTGTCACAGTACGTTAAAGGATATTATCTGTGAAAAGCCACAACTTAAACACTTTCTATCATTTTAGTACATGATAGAAAATTTGCAGGATGGCCTGAAAAAAAATGATAATCGTGGGCAGAAGTGTGCTGATGGAGTCTACTGCATTTTGTTTCCTTTTCTAATGGGCTTGTTCCCTTTTTATTTAAAGTCAACTTATTTTTAATCCTGCATTTGCTGTTAAAATTCATAGTATGTTAGAAATACTTAAGATTACCAAATGGCTGTTTGCTGTATCTGAAGCTGCCCTCATTTTGGGGCAGGGTCCCCTTCAGCTGTGTCGCTGGGGCCTCCTGGACGCCTGTCGCGTTGCTGCCCATTCTCCCTGCGGGAAAGCAGTGCTGGGGCGCCGTGTCGCCTGCTGGCCACCACATGCCTTGTGGAAGCGCCATCAGAAACCGAGAGGCTGGCGCTATTGTGTTGCCAAAAAAAGGGAAATGCTGTTTTTTAATGCAGCTTTCTGCGTGATAGCATGCCCTCTCCTTCGAGCGAGCATGGCGGTGTCCTCCTGAGGGGACTCCCTGCAGCCGGCGAGCGGCAGGAGCTGTGCCCCAGTGCCGCCGCTCGCCAGCAGCGTGGGGGCCTGCGCGTGGCACCGCACAGCACCGCGCCGCCGCCGGCTGCATCTCCCGCCGGCACTGCCGAGTGCAGTCGGCGGCCCTCGGTTACTGTGGCAACCGGCAGATGGGGGCTCTGGCAGGGCTGGTGGGGGGCCGCGGCGGCCGCGCCGTGCCGGGACAGCCCTTCCAGCCCTGACAGCCCTGCTCCGGCTGGCCAGAAGCGGTTATCAGATCGCTTGTATTAAAACCTAATTAAGATGTGTGCCAGTAAATGCAGCACGGTTATTGGATTTGGCGGCTCAGCTGCTGCAGGTTGCTGCAGTCCGGTTGCACCATTTCAGTAGACTCAGCTCTGCAGAGCACAGTGAAAACCTTCTGCGTTAGTAACCTCACTGCACTGAAAGAATAAATAACCTTTCAATGCCTCTACTTTTTCCAGGACTGATCCCCACTTCTGGATGGATGGACGCTGCCCACAGATCCTTGCGTATTCAGTTATTTCAAATAAACTTGAAAGCCCAGAGGAGTACAGGCAGGTTGTATCAGCTTTTCCTTCCACTGGTCATAGTTGCCTGTGGATTCATGGGCTTGTGAGTTGCCTGGGGCAGGGACCCCTCAGTGTGCCTGTTTCTAGAGCCTTGTGGATGCCCCTGGATTTGCAGCACATCTTTATAGGAAAAAAAGAAGCTTTTCTATTGTCCGTAGGCCACACAGTTCAAGTCCAGCTTTCTGTTGTCAAATGTAGGGGAAGTTTACTCTGTTCGGTGGGATTCACCTTGGTGCCAAAGCTCTGTTGCGTGCCTTATGTTTCACATAGTTTGTGTAGGGCCTGGCAATGGTTGTCTGCTTATACTTGTCTAAATGTTACAAAACATATCCCTTTCCATGTAATTTCTGGACAGGTTAGGGTCTAGCCTAACCTTAGATGCAAATGTTACTGCTGTGCAAACTGAGAGATGTGCTCTTCTGCAGGCTGTGGCACAAGCAGCACTAAGTAGCACAGGAGCTTGGAGCCGTTCTAGGCAAAAGCTGCATATGAGCTTCAAGGATTGAGGATTAGGGTGAAACATTTACCTTAAAGCATTCATTACAGATTATGATGCCTCAGTTTTGTTTTCCTTCCGTGGAACCGCTTGTACTTGTCTCACAAAGCAGCCTCTTGCCTACCTCCATATAGAAATAGGAATTTTGGTTTGGAATGGTTAATGGAAAAAAAAATTTAAGTGTATTAATTATTATTGCTAAATGGAAGCTACTCCCTTAGTGTCAGGTTTTCCGGTAAGTAGTCCAAATGCAACTCTTTAAACACGGTACATTTCTTAAACCTGTGCCTTGAAGTAGCATGACAGAGTTTGGAGTCGGTTCCTACCCTGCAGCACTCCCAGGCCAAGGAGCAGCAGTCACTTGACATGCCAGTTGGGAGATTCTTGCCACTTTGGTGGAAAAATTAACTAATGTGGAAGTGAGGGTGAGTATAGGGAAGGAGGTATGGTCGCTCAGACGCTCAGGATGTTTGCCTGGTCAGGAGCGTTGTCGAAGCGAACCTGGTGACTGCACAGCCTCACTCAGTTGTATTAGCAAAACGTGCAGAAGGTTCTGTCACCCAGTTGTAAAAATGATGGCAGGCATCGATGTGCAGTTGTAACATATGGGAAGTACAGTGAGTGTGGGTGGAGCTGTTCATTTCTCATCTTGAATCATTTACGAGATCAGCAGGCAGGCCAGATACAATGCATATGGGAATGTGTGGTTGTGCTGCACGTGTCACACGTAATAGCAGATATTGTGAAAGGGCCCAGAGCCTGTCCTCAAGAGCTAAATGCACTGGAACAGGCTGGTAGTCCCAGAGTTCAGACCAAGGGCCAGCTTGGCAGCGGTTATGGGAGAGCAGACTGGCAGACAGCATTTGGGAAGTCATGGACTGAGATCTGCGCTGACTAGATCTACTCCCTCTTTATCCATCATGACCCAAAACTGGGGTCGTTATTAACCCTGTTCTCAAGCACTAGAGATAAATACAGATGACAGAAGTCAAGTTGTGGCTTGCTAGGAAAACCCAGTTCAGTGTCTGTGTCATCCTTTTACCTTTGTTCAAATGACAGTCTAAATGTAACACGGTGGGTGGTAAATTTACAAAACAAAAAAGTATAATTGAGTAATATTTCAATAATTAAGGACTTTTTGACTTACAATAGCTTATCTGAATTACATTTTACATGATCAAATAGCATATAGAGCTTTACAATAAAGAGCACTAAGGCATAGTTCTAGTAGAATGTGTTGTTTTGATGTAAAATTTATATGAGCTGGAAATGATTTCTGTCTGTGTGCCAGAACTGGAGTATGTTCCTGCACTGAAGTGGTGGCTCTTCCACTGGAACCTTCCCCTCGCAAGAGAAGAGACACATCTGGGAAAGGCCTTCTTGTGGACTTCATCACTGCTATTTGCTCTTGCTTCCAAAATGGGCTTTGCCTTACTAATGGACAAAGCTTGTTGTGTTACTGCAAAGATGGTGGTTGAGGGTCTTCAGTACTTAGCTATTATGTCTTTAGCTGTCAGTAATATTAATTTTGTGCAAAAGGGTCTCTCAAAGAGCATATAACTGCTTTTAAAACAGACTAGCATAATGGAAATTTATTGATTTTATGTCAAATTCAGCAGAAATTAAATTCTAAGGACCTGAATTCAGACTGTTGTTGAGCCAGGCTGTTGTACTATCACAGATGATTAACCCCAAGCAAAGAAGTTTTCAAAGCCTCAAACCTCTAAATTGCGTAGTATAGCACTGAGTTCTTTCCTTGGTCTGTCTGAAGACAGCACTTTACATTTACACATCCCTGCCAGTACTGTTATAAAGTAGCAAGTGCTCTATAAAAAGGACTGGAAAATATCTTTATTACAAATAAATAGGTTTAATAAGATTACATATCTTCTTCAAGTTAAATCCATGGCAAAGTAGTAAGCAGAACTCTGATCTCCAGTCTGAAGCCCTCTTGCATTGCCTCCAGCAAACAATACCGTTCTTCTTGCACTGGAAGCAATCTAATGCTCTTGGATGAACAACTATCTTTAAAACAAAACAAAACGAGTACAAGGGTAGGGGTATTTTTTGGAGGGGGAGGTTGTTTTGTTTTTTTGAAGTTCCACAGTCCTGAAATCACACTTGGTAAGGAAATGAAGAATAAACAAGCTCATGTATTAACACGTTATAGTTTGGAACATATAGGGAGTGTGAAATCGTGATTAGAAGAACATTCTATACTGCCAAAATGGTCTTTGTTTACTTCATTGGAAGTTTACAACCAGCTGTTATTGTTTGCACTTAGCTGCGTTTAGTTTTGTTCTGGTCCCCAGTACGTGGTCCTGAAGCTCCTCAAATCCCTTTTTGCAGAGATGTATTAACATAGTAGCAGGACACTATGAAACATGTCCATGCAAAACGTTTACTACAGGATCATTGCATTTGATTTCAAAGAAAGTGACTGACAGATACAGGTCAGTAAATACTGGTTTTGACTTAGATTTTGCCAATTTAGTTTCAGCTAGATTTTACTAGCTTTTTATCAAGAAAGTTGGGGGTATTTGCTATTATTTGAACAATCCTGCTAAAGAACATGAATATTCAGAATGAGTAGCTTAGCTGAGTTTTGACAGCTGTACAAGTCAGAACTACTCCATGGAGTTGAAAGTAGTAAGATTCAGAAAGTCACATGCCTTATTGTAAACATGTAACTAATTCCATTAAAACCACAGATTGTAAGAGAGACAAGCATAAACACTTTGTTCAGCTGAAGCTGTATTTCTATATGTTGAACAAGAAATAGTTCTAAAAAAGGCAAGGGCAAAGTTTAGATCCAGAATTAATATTGACAAAAACTTGGTAATAGCCATCTCCAAAGTTGGTTCATGCTCTCCAAGTGCATAGTGGTATTTAGATGTATGGGTTTCTATCTATGGTATGTATATCTGAAGAAAAGAAGCTCCAAATATATCTGCAGTCTTCTAACTAAAGACATTTCCATTTAAGAGTAAATGAAATGTCTTTATTTTTCAAATTTTCCAGCTTATTTTTGGTCCCAAGCAGACTTTTTACCTTTTTCATGACAGGATCACAGCCACTGGGGACATAACAAGCATTACTGGTTGTATAAAGGCAGCCTTGCCTTGTCTCCAGCACTGTTTTGATTGTCGTAAATTGGGCTTTTGTTTTTCAAGTGTAAACAACATTCTTTTTCATACCCACCAGCTTGGTCCCTCTCTTTTCCAGCCCTGGATGAGGACCTTTTGGAGTGATGGGCTCTTTATGTCCTTCCCCAGGAATCCCTGTCACACTATTAAAAGTTTAGTACCGGAGATCTCTGCTGACATGCTCAATTAACACTAAGCTTGTTTTAACGGGTTAAATAAATGTTGCTTTCTGTAATGAGTTTTGGAACATTGACCAGGTTATGAAGAGCAGTAGACAGAAAACAAAAGTTTTTGTCACTCCGGGTCCAGTTTGTCAGGGGTTTGGGGCAATTGGGTAATCTATGGGAGTGCATATGATCTGGGAAGCTGGTTATTTAAGTAGATATGGAGTGTGCAGATGTGCTGACTGACGTTCCCTGCAATGCCCTGAGAACAGCGCTGAGCTCATGGCAGCCTTTTTATAGGAGAGGAGTGCAAGGCACAGCTTGCTTAGCTACACATGTCAGGATATGGTCCTGGGATCTTTAACTGATGTCACTTAATGGCAAAACAGTTTGCTATCACGTCATGACAAGGCTTCTAAATTAGAAGTGCAAACATTTAAAAGTGCTCATGTAAAGCGTCAAAATAAAATGTGCTGAATGCCCACCCTGGAACTAATGCCTTAGTCTCAGCACAACACCAGCCCGAGTGCAGTCATCAGGAAGCTGCACCCGCCAGTACAAACATCAAAGCTTCGGCAGCAAATTCCAACTGCAGATCCACTGCAATCCTTTCATCTATTTTTTTCCAGGCTGTACCAGCTTGACAAGCACTGCCAGACCACTGCCCAGCAGCTAGTGGAGTTACTCAACAAACAGAATCAGCTCTTCAAAGAGAAGCAGATGCTTACAGAAGAGGTGCAGTTTCTGCGAACACAGGTACCATGCCAAAAGAAAAGAAAGTTTTAGGCAAATATTCTGCAGCTTTAAGAGTCAAATCTCTTCTCAGCTGGTTTTATTTTTGCTTGTTTTTTTTGTTTATTTTTAATAAGACATTACCTTATAAAACTGGAAATAATTCCATGCAATTGGAGAGAGATGGCAGGGAAAATAGTAGGTGGACCTGAGTCCTGCTTAAACCTAAACTAAAGTAGGAAAGGTTTTGAAGTGACAGTTAACAGAAGTAATTCTTGTTGGCAATTCCTAGCTTTCTTATCAGATTTTGTGCTCCTTTTTCAGAGAAGATGAAAATCTGTTCTTTAAAAGCATTAACATTTAAATAGTAGCTTGATGTTGGTATTTTCTAAGAACTCTTTCTGACATCTGTCAGGCTTAAGTCCCCCTACCACTTGGTGACTTTGTTTCTTTATTTTTAAATAGCATTTATCATTCATGCTGCTTCATGAACCCTTCACCCAAGTGTGAGATGGAGAATTTCAATTAATTGAAATTAATCTACCTGAGCACTAATCACCGCACTGCATCTTTTGCAGGACTGACTGTTGCTTCCGGTGGTCTCTAGGAAGCTACAGATCCTCATGGGCTGCATTTTCTATTTTTTCTTCTTTGGCCACTGTTCTTCAATCAGTCAGTGCTTTGCAAATGAGGGAGAGAACCGATTCCTTGTTTTTTTCTTTCATTCTCATTCTCTCTTTTTTCCTTCCTTTCCTTTTCTGAAAACTAACAAGTGCAGAATGAGATTTTTCAGTAAACTGTCAAACAATCAAACCCCTTGTTTCTGTGACTAAAGTGAATTAACTAATTCAACCATATCATGATGTTATCTAACTTATGAGTACAGCAGACTAATGAGTTTGCACAGAGTAACTGGAGTTCTGTTAAGGTAACCAAAGAAATTCAGTGGAGAAAAATTTTGTCCAGCAGCATACTTAACAGTGAAAAGAAAATGAATGTTTTGGAACTTCAAAATACTTAAATCATGCTGTTTTTCATAAGCATTTTAGCTTTAGGATTTAATAAATGCCAAGATGCTTAACCTAGGAGAACAAAATCCGTACTTTGTTATGCTTTTAATCATGTCAGTATGTATGTTTGGTATTACAGGATTTCTGGTTGTAGTAGACAAACCTGGTAACTCAAGATACTGTAAGATTATCAGCATGTAGTAACTACTGGCAAATTTTAGGGCAACCATAGTATTCTTTCTATAAGCTATTTTAAGAGCATTTGCTGTTCTGAAAAGAAAACGAAAATTCCTCTGTTTTAAAGGCAGCACATTCTGTAAGGTGACAAGACTTTACATAGTCCGCAGGGATTTTGTTATTGGTTATCTATTTTATCTGGAAGCAACTTGACTTTTATAAGGTTGGGCAGAAATACAGAAATCATACAAAAGGAGAAGAAAATCATTTAGGTAATATAATGCTATCAAGATTTGACTGTTGAAAACTTTGTTTTTTTTCTTCATTTATATGTTCATTTTAAGCTAATTGTGCTCCAGAGGATTTTTTTTTAATTGGAGGATGCTCAGAAAAAAAGAATGATTTTTAAAAATTATAACAAAATGAGTCCTAAGAATCTATTTGCAGCTATTTAAAGGAACTAACTCTGATTCTCTGAGAATTGGAATTCAGCCCAAAAGAGCTGCCTGGAAAGTCAGACAATTGTGTTAAGAAAACCAAAGATGGGAGATTTTAACTACAGATTGATATATATTGTTATTGTAGAAATAAAAAAAAAAAAAACACAATCAGAACTGCAGAATCAGTATTGATACTATCTTCAAAGATGAAGGTTACATCATATTCCGCATTTTACTGTATTATTCAATAGTTCTCCTTTATAGTCAATTTTATATGGATACCAATCATACCTTTAAAAATTATTAAAAATATTTAAAAATTATATAGATACCAATCATACCTTTAAAAATTATGTAAAATACACTAACCTAAATTTGCTGTTGTAGCTTGGAACATAAGCCACCAGTAACTCAGCAGTTGCATATTTCAGGAAAAAAATGGGATGCAGATCTCAAACAAGACACAGATGGAATCAAGTAAAAACCTGGATGGATAGAGAAATGAGCAGAAGAAGGTATTTTTTCTATATACTATATATAGAGAGAGGGGAGGGAGAGGAAAGAAGGACTAAAACTATTTGCAGATGTGGGTTGAATCTGGCAAACACTTCAGGATAAAAAAAGGGGAGAAGAAAGTGTTTGAAACATTTCTGGTTTGAAATTGACTTTTTTTTGTACTTTTTAAAATTTAGAAAAAGCACTCCAAAACAAAGTAAGACAGACTTACCTGGCAGATTTTCTAAAAATATCTTCCAGATTTAATTTGCAGGAGAAGGGGGCACCTAGTAAGGTGGGAAGTTTTAGCACTCGAATTTTACCATAGGTACTTTTGGGGCTAGGCTAGACAAATGCTGGGTGTTTGTCTTTTGATTTGGAATTGGTTAAATTCTGTCACTTCCAGTAGTATTTTTGTGTTCAGAAAGCAGAAGCTTCTCTATTTTCCTCAGAAAGGCTACAATTCTAAAATGAATCATAAAAACTTAGTGTCATGTTGAAAGAAACATTATATAAATAATTGTAGTTGAGGAGGTGGTGTTGGAATGACGGTACTGCTGCATAGTATATACCTGGTCCTATTGCCTTGTCAAAACTCTTTTTTTGTTTTTTAATTGTAATTTAAGTCCAAGACTTTAAAGTTGCCACATATATTTTAATGAATTTAGTCTAGAGAAAAAACACTGACCAAATGTATCTTGCATGGCTTTTTTTCCTCAAAACCCAGGTTATTTCCATCGCATTTTGTTTCCAATGTTAATATTGTCTGTATTTGGGGGGACAGAGGAGGAGGGCAGGAAAAAAGAGAAAAAGAAGTCCTAGTATGTTCTGGGGTGTTACGAGAATCTGTTTTTCATGGAAAACTCATGGGACAATGTAAGGAAAAAATCCTTTTTTTTTTTTTTTTTTTTTTTTAAGTGAATGAAAAAAAGCCATTATAAAAAATACTTCATCCAGCCACATGTTGAATTCCCTTACAGGCAGCATGAGTTAAAGGCTTTTAGCATCCTTGTTGAAGGAGTAACCAAGACAAGTACCACAATATTTAAAAACATCTTTCTCATTCCCAGGAATGAATTACATGCTTTTAAAATAACAAGTTAACTCTCCTATTACTGAAAGTAGCTCAATATTATTTCAGAATAACCATCTGCCTACAAGTTTGGGCTTCAACATCTTCAGTTAAGCATCTTTACTTGGAAAATATTTGTCACACAGCCAGAGCGTAGCAGAAAGCTCCAATTATCCACACCCTTCCCCAGCACTAGCACAGCTTTTGTTTAATTATTAATATTTCTCCAATTCAGGTCCTTCACAAGCTTTTCTTATATATCTTTCATTCTAAAATGCAAAGTAGGCTGTAGACATAGCCCCAGAGAAGCAAACAAACAAGTGAAATTCTGTTTTCCAACTTAATGCAGTAATGGGTACAACATAATGAAGATGCTCGCACTAATTTTCATTTTCATTGGGCTAAAAAGGACCATTACAATAATCTGGCCTGACACACAGCATATGCCAATGTCAAGTCATTGCACTAATATTTAATAGATGGCACTATTATTTAATAGATGGCATACTTCATAACATATTCTGATCCATTAAAAATGAGCATCTAAAGGTAGTGAAAAGATCAATTATGGAATTTACACTTCTGATTTTCAAAGTCTTTGAAAGAGTCAAGTTTTGCGTTTCAACCTTTGAAAGTCTCTCATACATTTCAAATTGCTCCGAGTCAGGAGAATGAGAGAGATTTATCTCCTACCCTATATAGCTATTAAATAAGAATACCATGATATAGCAAACAAACATCTAAAGAGAGATTACTAGCAGCCTCAGCACTGCCCATCTAGTGTGATTAGGTTCCTGAAAGCTGGGAAGCTCCTCATTTGCAGGATTGCTCTTGGTGCCCATCAGTTTTACGGAAATAAGTATTTGTCCCGATTTATATAATCTCCTTGCAGGCTCTGCTTGCCGGAAGGGGTTGCTGGCCAGCTGAGGCAGTGAAAGTGCAGACTAGCTGACAGACTATGGACCTTGGGGATTAGCTCCAACTAGGTCTGTCGGCGTATGCCGCTACTCTGCCTCCTCCCATGAAGACCTCCTCGTGCAAGCTAGCCTGTGTCCTTGGCAGGCATCTGCGCTCTCCCCAGGCTCTCTGTATTGCTGTGCCATTGAAACCGTCTGCTCCCTCCTTACAGATGTCCTATTTTTCAGTAAACGTATCTGTGAGCACACCACTCTTTTTCTAAACAGAACTTATAATGTACTTGCCCTTTACTATATTCCCATCCTCACCCCTCTAGCTGCTTAGTGTGAGGGACTGCCAAAGTGACAGTCGTTCCTGAGCTGTGATACAATTTGTTCTCTTACCTGAGCATGAATTTTCAGTGGGTTCCCAGCCACAAATGCAATGCTTGAAGTTCTCTCAAGTGCCCCATTCATGCTTTTTTTCATTAAATGTTACAGAAAGGTAGCTCACTGTCCAGAAAATGAGCAGTCGCTCCATCTCTAGGGTTAGAAGTGATTGAGGCTGATCCTTAGCAGGCTCTCAGCTGTTCTTCAGCAGAACTGAGGGCTGCTTAGGTTATTTATTGGTGAGATGCAGTATAGTTCTAATGCACAAAAACAGTGCTTCTGCTGGCTGTTTGTAACAGCCAGTGACGTTCCACAGACAGTTATCAAAACAGGTGAAAAGCAGGACTTTGTTACTCATTAGGTGGAGTTTAGTCAGGGGTGATATGAATTAAAAGTCAACTATGAATGGAAGCGATGCAGTTAGAGCTGCGTTTGATATTGGGCTGCACATGAACACTTCAGTGCTGCAGCACCCACCATTGAGCTCTTCAGCCGTTGTGGAGCCTGCTGCTGTCGCTGGGTACAACTGAGGACTTGAGTGACTAAGCCACCTGAATGCTTTCTTACCAAACAGAGCAGGAGTCTAGTGGTTCCCCTTTCCTCCATTATAAATATGATCGACAGTGATTAAAACATTCAGATTTCAATGGTTTTACTACTTACAGAAGCACATTATAAGAATATCCGACCACCAAGTTAAAACATATGCCACTGAGGGGAGGAGGTGTAGGGTGAACTCCAGCAATTTGTGCTGCAGAGGTATGCTCACGAAAGAAAAACGTTAAGACTGAAAAGGCCCTTGTCCCTGAATATCCAATGGCCAGATCATTCAGCAGTTACCTGGATGTTAAGAGTAACGGATTCAAGTTGCTTTAGTTAGAGAACTGATCCCACTTCTCAAATGACTGCTTTAGCATCGCTATTGTATAGTTGGGCACACTGAGACTTTGCCAGTATTTGTGCTTTATTTTTTTTAAGCAAATGGTGCCCTGCTGTAGTGAGGTGGAGAAATGACTACTGCATCAATCAGGCTGAGGTTCAGCATCTTGCAAATCATTAACATGGAGTGACTGTGGTGATAAAAAGAAATATAGGCACCCTGGAGGCTTTTCGGATAGAAATATTGGTACCAACTGGTTTAACACACATACAAGTAGAGCTAATGAAAAGCTTTTTGCTGCTTTAGGTAGACTGACAAGAAGGAAAGATGGCAGCTTTTCAGTTAGAGGCATATTGACAATAAAATCTCAGGGGTCGAAGTGTTCTGAAGTGAGTGATACAAAGTGCTACTGTCTGAAAAGGGGCACCTAAAAGGAATATATATCCATACCTCAGGTTATAGCTGGGCATGTTAGTTTTAGTATTTGGTGGAGACAGAATTGTGCTGAAGTGCTGGGCTATCATCAGTGGGACTGCCACAAGCTACTTCTTGAAGGAACCACAACAGCAACAATTGCCAGGATACTTCTTCAAGAGCTGGTATTTCTTTTGCCTTTTAAATCTTCTGTCTGTACTCTAATGCTGGCCATGTGTAGAGGGTTAATGCAGCGTGGAGGAGGTTTCCTCTGACTCCCACTAACCAGTCACAGGTACTGAATTTAACCCCTAGTCCTTCTGCGGACATTTTTTCCTGCACTATGCTGAGGGACTCCAACTGTAGCAGCTGATGGGAGATGTTGGTGCATGTATTTTGGGGAAAGAAGCACAATGTTACCGTCTTTAATTCATTAGTAAACTGCAGCTTCATAAATTCTCCTTGTTTAACTCAGCCCTAATTACCTTATATAAACTAAAGCAAACAAACCCTTTAGTCCTCTAATGCAAAACCAGCCAAATTAGAAAGTTTATTTTTAGTGCTGAGGCTGTTTACCTCTCTCAATTCAAATTTTAGAACTCCAGTTGCTTAATTCTAGGTAGCTACCCCAGCTCCAATAGAGTTTAATGCTTCACTCTTAATTAAGTCCTGAAGTGCTACTGAGGAAGCACAAACAATAGCTATGCAAGACCTTAAAAATGACAAATTAGCTTTCCCACCAGAGGTTTCTTAACAGCACACAGACAGCTTCCTGTTTTGATACAGCTGCCCGCCCTGGCTGCACTCTGCACAGTTCACAGTAAACAGCCTCTGGCACAAACCTGCCTCCTCTTTCCTGGAAAGGAGAAGGGGCAGGATCTTAGACGTGCCCCAAAACAAGAGCTCAGTTATTTACTGCTAAACATGAGCAATGTCTGGAGCTCATGGAGATGTTGTTTTTTCAGAACTCAAATACCTCTTGTTCTTGCTACCTGTAAGATTTCTGATCTTAGAAAGCAGCAAGGACAGCAGGGCTACAGGAAGTGCCGGCTTTTGCAAGAGCGCTTGTTTACCCAGCAGGATCCCGTTCTTAACCATTTATGTCCTCCTTTTCTAAGAACTCACCCCCAGGCCAAAGTGACACAAATCAAAAACGCAGGCGACTCTATAGACCACAGCCTACTTCAAAACTCATCTCTTTCTTTATCTTTCAGTTTTCCTCTGTACCGGTCTGCAACTTGGCCTTGTTTGAAGCTCACCCAAAGCAACATTTGCAGCAGACACACACTTGCTAATTAATTTCAACTGATTTGTAGTTGTTTTTTTTAACTACAGAATGCTAATACTTTGGAAACATTACTAGCCTACCAAATTTCAAGGAAGGCACCTAATGTAAGACTTTTCTGAAAAGGCTGGACTTGCAATCCAGTTTTAACAGCTCTGACACTCATAATTTGCACAATTTTTATAAATACTTTTATCTATTTTTGTAATAACATTTGTGTCTTATTTACATATGGAAATTCTAATTAATAAATTTAATTTGATTCTTTTTTCCTGGCTGTGTCCTTCTGCATTCAAGGGAAAGTGTGTCTATGGGCTAGGGAGGAGGGGACTGTAAGCACAAGTCACACTGGCCCTGTGTTTATAATTTCATTACCAGAATCTACCTGGGACTTTATTTTTACATAACATTCATCACTTTCACACAAAAGTGAGAGTTCTAACAACTATGTAACCATCAGAAAAAACATAAGAATGATAGAAATATTCCAGATCATGTGGAATAATTTTCATAGGAAAGGTTTCCCTTGAAAATGCTCACTCTATAAAGCTTTGGAGACAAAGGAACCTTTAGTGAGGGCTAATACATGAATGAGGTGCCTGGCTGTCATGACCCAAGTAATTCTACGACTTTGCCGTTTGCAAATATTTATCTGTCTCAGGGATGGACATCAGCTGAACTCAGCTTCAAACTACTGAATTCAAAATATTTCGAGGATTTTTTTGCTGCTTAACTTCATAGTTCTGTTTTTAAAAGTTATTTTCCAAGTACTAGACTGTTTCAGAAAGAACATATCTGAATCTTTTCTTGAATTAGTGTACAGTAAGTATATTAAAAAAAAAGTTCTTCATCTAGTACCTTCAGTATATCAATCCAGTTCCAGAACTGCACTGATAAAGCAAAAAAAAAAGTGCAAAAACCAATTCCCCTACAATAAGGCTACCTTAGGCAGCATGAACACATAAAATGAGAAGGCATATATGGAACAAAAATAGGAATAACAACACATGAAATAAGTTACCATTTACTGTAGGACAAAATCTTTCATTCCCTTATATTTTAAGAATTATTAGTGGTTCAGCCTTAACATCAAAGTGGGTTTTTTTTCCTCTCCATTTCAATTTCCTGCCATATTAAACTGCCAAACACATCTGAACTCCTCCCCAGACTGCTTCACCAATATGACAATAAAAACATGCTTAAAATTGGCTCAAGTCTTTAGGGAAGAGAAAGCCTGGAGATAAAAAAAAAAAAAAATCCTTCTTTCTAGCAGAACTATTGGTATTCCACACTGGCCAGGATGAGAATTGCTAGACTGTCAATACTTGATATATGGTTACACAGCTAACACTATACACTTATAAATGCATGCATAAAGCCAAGGTAACAATTTTACATGATGTGCCAAGTGGAATAACCATGTGACGTGATGCCACAAGAGAGACTTGTGTAGGAATCAAGAAATGGCATTGTTTTCTATTCTGCAGTGTAAAATTGTGTTTAAATAGAAGAAAGGGACCATATGCTGAATGCCTAAAGGAACTTTGTCCCAACGTTTAGGCTTCAGTGAGATCCTGGAGCTGCTGTGCCATGGCCCCAGTGACAGTAGGCTCTTCAACCTGCCCTGAGCAGCTTCACCTACCAGGTGGCTTTCACTGGACCTGTGGGGAGTGGGGTTCAGGGTGCCTGTGTGTTTGTGTGTTCATGTCTACGTGATTTCAATGAAATGTGCTGGGCTCCAGGTATGTATGATTAGAAGCTGGTTTTCACGCTCAGCTCTCCCACATCCCAGGCGTAGGCTTAATTTGTTACATTGCAGGGAATCTAGAAGGAATCATTTTTTCTGCAGAAGCTATTTTACTTCGTACCAATTAATTATTCATTAAGCACAGAGAGCACCACATCTCCCCTAAATCGCGTAGTCTCCCCTGCTACTTTGCCACAGAATGCCTAATTATACAAAGTCCACAAATATCAGATTAGGAGATCAAATCCATAAAATTCACTGTCCACAACTAGGGTATTATTCTGTGAAGTGTTACATTCCCCCCTACCCCTACCAACTGAGCAGACCATCCTTCCAGTGTTGCAGCTGAGGCCTGGTCACTGAGCTGTTACTATACTGTGACAAGGGTCTGGCTTACCTTTTCATGCACCTTCCTGGAGGTGGGGGGGAGACCTGGCTCAAGCACCCATATGCCAGGAAAGAGCTCATGTCTGAGAACCCAGCTAAAACCCAGCCAGCCGACTGCATTAGGGATGCTTCGCCCTCCGGCCTGGCTAGTTTAAATGGGCCTGGCCCAGCTTGCGGGCTGCAGAGTCCCGCTCCTTGGTGCCCCACCAACCCCACCTTCCCATCTTTTCCCTCTCCTTCCTCTAGCACATTAGCTAGCCGTGGGATTTGAGGCAATGAATTTCACTAGATGACAAACGCTAGGTGTTATGAAAGGAATGTGGCCCTGGGTAATCATTACTTGAAAAGAATAACCCAAATTTACTTTAAAAGTTACATATACCTCTTAGAGCTTTTATGTTAACGGCAACCACCTGCATGGAAATATGCTTGGGCCAAACCATAGATAGTCTTGCTTAGTCATAAGACCTCTTTTGGTACAATACTGTAACTTAGTAACTTACAAACGGAAAGTGATCACCTACTACTTCAAATATGTCACAGCAAGTTACAGTTATCACTAGGCCTTCACAGCAAATTAAAATTCTAACTACACGTGCACAGATCATTAAACATACAGTGATAAAAAAAAAAGATGTACATTTCCTTATATGAAGAAATTAAGGTATTTTTCGCATTTCAGGATTGAAGCATCTAACCTATATAAAATTATTTAGAGATATGAAGTAAATATCTAATCCAAAACTTAAGAAATCTTTTGTAATCTGCAAAATAGCCCTTTCATTTTAGTCTTTTTTAGTTTAGTTGTTTTTAGACCTTTCTCTCACATAGAAGAAACTGGGAATTTTATCCTCTAGATATTTAATAGTAATGTTCATATATAAAAAAATACGTCCTTTGTGGCAAGCTTGAACATACATATATATATATATATATATTTACAAACCTTCAGAACAAAATTAGCATTAAAAAACACAGAAGTAGCAGATTGACATAGTGCTTTATTTAAGCTGTCTGTACGAAGGAAAATAATGTGCATCCCTATCATATACGTGTAAAAATACTAAGGATGTACAGTGTACAAAAACAGTTTTCTTGTAGTTATTTCACATCCTTGTGGGTCATATACTTAAGGAAATAAACAGTTTAAGTATGACCAACAGTAATATGGTTTCTTGGGTTCATAGTCGTGTCTGCTTAATATCCTTAACCATATGACTAGATCTTGCATGGATCTAATGAAAGAACTAGCAAGGTCAAGAAATGTCACAAACGCTAAAGCTACAGGGAGGTAATTCAATTACCAATTTAGAGGTTTTTATTTAAATAAATACTTTACATTTCATGCTTGCCTGTAATGCACTACCAGGAGCAAGATAAGGAAATTCTACTGTAGACAGTACAAACAGTAGCAGCAAAGTGTGTACATTGAGGTGTAATATATAGACCCTGCAGTTAGTAAGGAAAGACCTTACTTTTGTACTCTAGGAGAAGCACATGGCCCCTGCAAGAACAGTCAGCTTTAAGAAGCCGCAAATGAAGATGGAAAAAATGTAAAACAATACTGGAATAAATGTTCTTTAAGCAACAGGAATGTACTGGAAGATGGATTAGTGTGGAAAGCAAAGCTGTGTGCAAAACTGCCAAAATCCAAACAGAAATGACCTATTTTCCTCAGAGATGGCTGCAGTACAAGAGGGCGTACTGTATGTCATGGAAGTCAGTACAAGCTGGAGTCAAAGCCTGAAATGTACTGTGCTTCAAAGGCCCAAGGGAACCAGCCACCAGGTACTGTCCAAATCCAGCTACAACTGGGAACAGTAAAGAAGAGCTGCAGAAGTTTCTCTCAGCACAGCTTGACAATTTCTCTCTCATCCATTTCTAACACTGGTGACAGAGACAAGAATTTCCCAACTCCAGGCAGCATTAAGTGAACGTTAACTCTCGCCATAATAACAACTTGATCAACGATATTTTGGAAGGCAGATAATACAATGCAAAGTGAAGTCTTGAAAGGTTTTCAAATAATTCACCAACAGATATTTACTGCAAACTGCATTCTAACTAGCTATGCAATAGTGATCTAACCACAGGGTTTCTTCTGCACATGAGGAACTGCTGGCCAGAGGCACAACTCCAGTTGGTCACTAGCTATAGGTGCCCTGTGTCCAAAAATTTATTGCTATTACAAGCAGAAAACATAGGAAAAAACCACAGGCATATAACATAGATTTTGAATCACTGCAGTTTTAGTCTGTACGTATGAGGCCTTTTCGGAGAACTAAATAATGCCTGTCTATTAAGTAATCAGTTATTTCAGTCACTCACTGCATCAGTGTAGACACTTCCACACGAACAGTGCAGAACAGACCTCCAATGCATTTGCTGTGCTCTTTTTCCCTCTCCATAGAGGAGTAATTTCTACAAGTGAGCATTTAGTGTTACAAGGTGACAGAATGAGATCCTACGTAGTTAGAATATACATCATGATATATTTCTGATTATCCATCCATTATTAAAGATAAAACACAACACACGAAAAATTGTCTAAATCAGTCTGTGTCTTTAGCTGCCTTGCTATAATGCCCATCTACCCCTTGATTGTCCCAGCACATGCACTGCCAGCAGTGGCTTTCATGCTAGGGTACTCAACTTTCAACTTCAAGAGGCTAAGGCATCTGCGTATGAACATTTCTCCTTTCAGACTCATCTACTCATTCATACAACGCAATCAATAATACTCTGTGATATCACAGTCTTTGTTGGAGCTAACAAGATATGAACACGGAGATACTTCAAATGATAATCCCATGGAGTGAGGGTTTTCCGATGTCATTAGCAGGGGCACGTGCACACCATGACTGCACTGACTGGCAGCTGCTTTAATAGCCCAACTCCTAGCACCAAAGGGTTTATTATTAAGATTATCATTGCTGAAGATCAAAGCTAAAGTTTATGCACACATTCTGTTAGATACAGATCTTCGGAAATGGAAAGACAACGTTTTCCTATCAGTGGAGTGTTGCTCATGATGTTTTAAATTCAGTCAATCAGGTACCACGGTTACACATAACATGCTGGATTTCATGACTTATTTGGTTGAGGGCAATCCTTCCTTGAGAATGGCTGATCCCAGACATTTACTGTTTTAATTATTACAATAAAGTGCTTTTCTTGTAATCACTGTGGTCTCATTGTTCAAATGCATTTCTTATAGAACTGAAAATTTCTATTGTGGTGTCAGGCTTTTATATTATGTTAATCCTCAATGGAGTACAAGATGTAGCTTTTTTTCTTTTTCTTTCTTTTTTCTTTTTTTTAACCCTTTGGCACATGAAGTTGGAATTCCTCATCTCCATTGCCAAAGAATTAAAAGACAGTATTTCATTCACAAAAATCTGATTCTAAGCAATATGTACAATTTCAGAGCCTTGTTAAAATTTCCACATGGGAGAAAAGTGCATTATTCCCTTCAGCTTGTACAGTCCTTCCATATATTACAAAATTAACTGCTATAAGCCTGTTCTATCTAAGATGTAGCAGCATTTGCAAACATGACATATACAATCCTTATCACTAAAAATAAATACTACTGCAATATAACAAAAAAAAAAAAAAGAATATTCAGAGTTAAACACCTGGAGAAAAGTTAATTCACAAACTCAAAATAAAAACAAATAAGGCAAACACCTGTTTACCTTGGTGCACACATTTTGGTGAAAGCAATACCATTATGCCTGTCTACATTCTTCAGCCATCAGAAGTGATGTATATCATGAAAGAAAAAGAAAAGCATGAAAAAGATGTTATCTGGTGCAAATTATAAGACCCCCCTTAAACAACTTCAAATGCTGCTTTTATGCCTTCATTTCTTGCATGTATAATGTTCGATTCTCCATGATTGCACATGAACCTGGAAGTTCTAAGTGGCAGGCTGGGTGAGCCCAGCCCTTCTGCTTCTTCTGTAGTATCCAACAGTAATTAAAAAATAATATATATATATATATTTATATATATCAACAGTTTAAGTCCTTCTCTCAAATGTTTCCCAAACAAATTCCAGCCAGATGTTAATGACAGAGACCTGCTTCAAGTAATGATATGCCTAACAAAAACCTTGCATATGTACATCACCACCCCTACATTTCCTTGTTCTAACCA
Organism: Apteryx mantelli; assembly: GCF_036417845.1. NCBI lineage: Eukaryota > Metazoa > Chordata > Aves > Apterygiformes > Apterygidae > Apteryx > Apteryx mantelli. Next base: position 50,100,459 of record NC_089980.1, on the reverse strand, counting down.
GCACAGACAGATGCAAGAAAATATTATAAACTAGTCTTTTTAGACTAATTACAATTTTGATTCATCTTCTAGAAGAAGATAATCTGGACCAACATGATTTCTGTTTAGCCTCCACTGTGAGGAAAAATAGATGACTATTTGCGCACAGAGTATACAATGCTGAAGTCAAGTCATCTACCTTCAAAGAAATTGTTAATTACTTCTTGACGTTACTATTATACTGAGACTGTGGGCAGCAGCAACAGCAGGAGAGCATGTTTCATGCAAAAAACAAAATGGATTTTAGGTAAGTTTGGGGAGGAAACTTGTTCAATTTGGAATGATCTCTGAAAGTGCCCTTGCTATCTGAAATAGTATCTAGCACTGGTGGTGATGTTCAGGAATCATTTTCAGTGATAAACCTAAGATGACAGTGAAGCAGCAGAACAAAAAGTTATTCTCGTCCACTTGCAGAGTAGGAAAACTGGGGGAAATGCGGCCGCCTCTCATTGTCCATGCAGTCCATACCATCTTCATCATCTGCAGGAAGGGAGAAGTTCAGTGTCATTATATTTACAACAAAATTTTATTATCCACCTGATATGCAGTACATCACTCAGAGTTCAATGCTGAAGTGAAGATTGAAATTCAAGTAAATCTTTATTCACTTAAGCTTATGCACATACAGTAAAATGATGCTGATTTTTCAACATCTTTTCAATAAGTTATTATTTATTCCAGGGTTTTCTTAATTTTAATTTTGATGATCACCTGAGAATTCCAATTATTACTACTCTTTGTAGGCTAATCAAAACTTGCCAGAATATCTATCTTCTGGCAGCACAGAGACAGAAAGTCTTTGCTGATTAAAGCAACAAAACAATTTTCATTGCTTCTTAAGCTGAGTTCAGGAAATTATGTTCTTACTGCAGCCTTATTTAAATATTCTTTCATTTTGAAGGGAGTTAAAAGGAGGAATACCTACAAAATGAACAATTCATGCAAGTTCTATGTATTTCAATTCTTACATATTATTAAAGTAATTTGTAAACTATTTTTACAGTATTTATTGGGATCAGAGGAAACACGGACTAAGCCAAATTCATAAATATTTTTATTTACATAACTCCTGTAGTGCCAATGGAAACTAGGCACCAGATGTTGCCTAACTCTGAGGATCTGAATCTACATTCTCACATGGATTTTTAAACAGTGCTTATCCTTAAAGACACCAATTGAAACTGTTATTCTAACCATGTATTTATGTGCAACCTTTCAGAATTATGTATGTTTGTTTGTATCTTCACATATTCTACACCTAAAATCAAGAGTTAATACAGCTTTGAGCAATTGCTATGATTAGGCTGCTTGACCTTAATGGTGCTTCCCTGTTCCTGTAATTTCAACTGTACACAACTTTTACACCATAAATTTAAATCAACTTAATGTACAGAGCATGTTTGTTTCTTTTTTCCTATCAGTTTTCACTTAGTGTGAATTTCTAAAACTTTGTGATCTAAAAAAGAGAATCAATTTCATGGAAAATGTAACTATAGAAGATCAGTGACAAGATTGTTAAGCTCCGTAGTAACTTTCTGATAGTTATCCACACCTCCATCCTTAAACCCTTGTCTGCATAATCACATCAGGCAGAGATGATCTCATATCCTACGTAATACAATTACTTGTAGATTTTAAAACAAAACTCATTACACAACAAACCTCTTTTCCTGCCGCAACAGAAAATTCACCTTTGTGTTGCTGGTTATGTGACTTGCCGCAGCCTGAGACCAGGCAGGCGCGACAGCTGCCTGGGACGGCTGCTCGTACCAGCAAAGCAGCAGCTGATACCTGCACGGCTGCTGGGAACCACCCAGTATTTTGCTTTTGATTGCAGCGGGGTTGCAGCCTGCGCTAAGTTTCATTCTGCAGCAGCCACGCTGAGGCCAAGGTAGGTAGTTTAAGATCATGTCGCTAGGTTGGTACTAATCACCTGCTCTGAACGCAACAAATTTGAAGCAGACACCTTGGGAGTGGCCACATATTTTCTGCTGCTTCAGCCTCAGAAGGATAAATAGCCATTCTCATTGCATATGTGAAGTTTTAAGAGATTGTTATTTTATAATATTGTATCAATACTCTCTAAGTTAATCCAATTTAAACAAAATCTGTTCAAGTTACAAATCTGAACAAATCCTCAATAAGATAGATGGGAAAAGAAAAGGTTATTTTTTCATAGCAGGAGGACTTAAAATCACTTAAAATTACTGTGTTCATACTCTAAAAATACAAAACCTAGAAAACACTGCTGATTTATACACCAATAGAAAACCGTGACTAAATCTCAGAATCCTAAAACACCAAAAAATGGGCTAGCTCTATGAGGGTGTAATCAACTTCACCTATACCATTTATTGTCTACCTTTATGATCCTCTTCCCACCTCCAATTAAAAATTATTCTCATTTGGAAAGGGAATTCATTCAAGAATTCAGCAGCAGGATTTCAACTACTCTTTAACACTGGCTTGGTAGTAACTCTGTTAAGCCCTAGCTTGGCTGATCAGATCATTATTCCTGTATATGTAGCCAAAGATGTATAAAAATAAAAACTGCAGTAAAGTTAAATTCACTCCAACAAAGAAGGTCTGCAGAAGACTCAGTGCACCATTTAAATCTTTATTAATAATCTTCTTTAAGAGCTCTGCTGAAGCATGGGATTGATAGTAAATTTCATTTTCAAGTAATGGATATCTACACAAGGGACATCCACTTTTCTCTCTGGCAGCTGATGCTCTTTTTTTCGTCTGCAAAATATTTAAAAATGTTTAATGCTCAAAATTTAAATAACCCACAGAAGTCAGAAGCAGTCTCCACATGCTAAAAGTAGGGTTCATGTTCTAAGTACTTTGCTGAACTGGGACCCTTATTGCCAACCAGGAAATGTTTGAAGCTGGTGTTTTCCCTAAAATAAAGAATTATGGAACCACATGTGAGCTAAGCAAAAAACGGACTGATTATATATTTAAAGCTTTTTAATTATTCTTACTTTAAAGGTGCACTGTCATTGAGAGTTACTCTTACACACTTCTATATGAAGATTTTTACTGGTAATGGCAAGAGGAGTTTGTTTAATTAAAAAAAAAAAAAACCTTACACAGTACTTTATTATAAACTGATCATTTTAAAGTTGTGCTTATGCATAATTTCTAACTTACATTTTTCAGGCGGCGTTATTGTAATAGTCTGAGCTGTAAATTCTTCATCAAAATATCTGGTGTCTGTCTCAGATGTCACTTGAGGTTTAAAAGGAGGTACAAGCTGGAAAAGATCAAGAAACAAAACCAAATTACTATAACTGAAGCCAGCCAAATTACTACCAGGAAGAGAAATAAGGAATCTTTTTGCCCACACCCTAGACCAAGGGGTTGGTTGTAAGAGTGTCCATGCAGAGGCAGCTGAGTCTCTGACTTCTGGTAACAGACACAAGTCATCAGAGCTGTCTCTCTCCCAAAAATACTATCTCAGAATCTAGCTAATAACAAGATACTGCTAAATTCCCAGTACAGATGATTTCACATCATTTTCGGATAAATTGAGTTACATAAAAGTAATTACCTAGAAATTCTTCATACCATTCTAACTATCAGCATACCTGTGATGCAAAGGCACCCTTAGTTACTTCATCAGAACTGTTTGGTATATAAAGGTAAGGCAAAAGGGACTACACAGACAGTATAGTATGCATGATACACTTTTTGCAGCATCAAGGCCTACATCTGAACTTACATTTGAAATTATGTAAATATGAAAATAAATTTAAATTTGAAAAAGGTCAGTTCAGGCTTAAGTGAGTTTTGTGAATACATTTCTGGATCTAATCCTACCTACTTCTTTCACAGTACAGTGCAGTATTTCCCAACAGCAAATTACTAGGATCAGCTTGCAGCTTAGGGGCAGGAGTTCCTTACCCCACTTTAGCATCAGTCTTGCTATCCACTTTCTCCTTCAAAAGTATAGTCTATAGGCCAGTTAAAAACTGTAAGGCATGTTCACTATGAAAATTAAAATTGAAAACTGAAATTGTATTGTGTCAGTCCAAAACTATGAAGCAGTTTAGTATGTATGATATTATAAAGCAATTCATAGGGGGGATGATGTTTTGTTCTAATGTATCAATTTCCCTTTTTATATGAGGATAAATTATGGTGCTGCCAATACTATCAGAGTTATTGCATGGTTTTCACTAATTTTATGTTATTTCTCTCCTCAGCTGAAGAACGCTAACACCAAACAATCACTTTGTTAATTTACTCCACAGCATAGGGAGCAAAACTACAGTTAAAACCCCAGCACCGCCAAGTTCAATGCACTAGACACATTTTTATGATTGACATGATATATACTGCATTAGCTCTTCTTTTTGGTGATAATTTTTTTACAATAATAAGAATCTTCGTTATTTTCCTATGTTCAATGCACATTTTAAAGACTTTTTTTGTACTGCCTGGAGAGAGCTGCATGAGGTGGTAAATGCTAGAAGAACCTTCGGACCGCAGTCTTAACCAAAGGAGATGACACAATCCACAAATGGAACCATCCAAAAAATGCAAGCCTGTCTGATCAGGACTACACTGTTTGTGACTATGTAATTCTGCAAAACCAGTCAAAGGAAGAACTCTTTCAGTGAGATGCTCTTTACTGTAGACCTCTAATCAGACAATTATTTATTTTAATTTCTAATAGTTTACAGTTTCGGGTTTTCTGAGGAGGGAGCAGGCATAGAAGAAAAACATTAAAATCTGGTAAAGTGTTTATAAATGGGGCACTTAAAACATAACCAACTCCCCTCAGAACAACAACAACAAAACTTAAATAAAAGCATGTCTTAAGTGCAAACACACAAGTAAAACCCTTTTCCATTTTTATCATCATTACTAATACCCACACAAACTCTCATTGTTTTCAAATACAGGTTTAAAACTGCCACCCAATTCTTCTTATGTTTTCCTTTTCATACAAGACATATTAAATGGACAGCTGGTAAGGTGAAAGTTGTGTTAGCTGGAAAAAATATCTTCACTATACTTTGCAATATAAAGAACGCATCAGAGTGCTGTGTCGTTCTTTGGACACAGGATCAGATTCTGCTGTCACTCATTCCAGGATACATCTTGTCAGTCCTTCAGCATTATCTTCTCAGTTTGACTTCAACAGTTTGACTCTTTTCTCCCTGTAACAGTTTATTTGCCCTTTTAGAGTATACAGTAATAGCTATATTTTATTTCATCAAAAATCTAAAAATCAACAATCTATCACTTATATATACTTAAATAGTGCAAAAAACCTGATAATACTTTTACAAAATTAAATTTAGTTTTCATTTACATTTTCTTGAATGGAAAATAATAAAACAGCAGAGGGGTATTAAAGTAATGTTTTTGACCATTTTATGATAAATGGTTAAAGAGATTTATATAAAGATATATAAACACATCATCAGAAGAATCTTCCAGTTATAAATCCAGCTATATGCAGTGTTTAAAAACAAAGCATTCCTTTGTACTGCACAAATCCCTGCACTTTTAGAAAATTATTTTTTGCATGTGTCATGGCCATCCCAAACAGTTCTGCACACTATTAAAAGAAATGGCAGCCCAAAGTTGCATGTCTCCCCACAAAGCAGCCACAGAATTCCAACGCACAAAACTACTGCAGTAAAACATCCCAGCCTGCCATTTTTCTCATATTCTCATTTTCCCAGTACTTCAGAGAAGACCTGCCATAATTAAAAAGGAAAAAAAAACCCCAAAGATGATATAAAGCCAAGCTGCATACTCTACTCAAGGTCAAGTGACCAACATTGCACATTCTTTTACAAGATAGTCTTACAGTTCTCAAAAACGGATGTAAACAATTTAGGTAAGTTCATTATGAAAAAAATCCATTAGAAAATAGATTACAGGTAATTTGAACAATCTTACTACTTCCCTGATTAGAATTTTTTTTCCAGATCACTTTTTTTCCCCACAAAATCACAGCATAGTTGGGGTTGGCAGGCACCTCTGGAGAAGGTCTGGTCCAACCCCGCTGCTCAAGCAGAGTCACTCAGAGCAGGTTGCCCATGACCATGTCCAGATGACTTCTGAATATCTCCATGGATGAAGATGCCACAACCTCTCTGGGCAACCTGTGCTCAGTCACCCTCAAAAAAGTGTTTTCTTAGGTTCCAGAGCAATTTCATGTGTTTCAGTTTGTGCCCATTGCCTCTCGCCCTGTTGCTAGGCTCCTGAGTGCGAGGAGAGCCTGGCTCGGTCTCCCTTACGGCCTCCCTTCAGGTATTTATATGTATTGATCAGATCCTCCTGAGCCTTCTCTCCTCCAGGCTGAACAGTCCCAGGTCTCCCAGCCTCTCCTCATATGGCCGACGCTCCAGTCCCTTAATCATCTTAATCAAAATGCCAATTCATAAAAACTAAAACTTTTCCTATAAAAATGAAAGAGAAAAAAATCCCAACGCACTAGCTGACAGGCTCTTCCTTAAAAACTTACTGGCTGACTACCAGCTTACTCTTGTTTTTCCCTCTCTCCCTCTTTTCTGACCACTAAAATCAGTAGGCTCCACCAGGACTTTAGATCATCCCCGTGTCTCCTCCATTTATCTGAAATAGTAACAGTTATAAAAACACTTTGAAAAACTTTATTTTAGTAAAAGGAGCATGATACTAAATGATTCTTAAGGAACAAACAGCAACAACAACAACAACAATCAGTTATTACAAGCACCGTTAAAATAAATGTCATCAGTCACAGGTATGGTCCATAACGAAAGGAAGTTTTGTCCTCCAGTGCCACGTTCAGTAGCTAGACTTCTAAGTGTTTAACAGAAAACTGTCAATCAGCAACATCCAGCAAGTCAGCCGATGAAACTATTAGTTATGCCAACAGTCTAGATAGCTGGGGGAGCAAAACAAGAAAAATGCACAAAACCCCAGGCTATAACTGGAAGGGAGGAACTCGATACAAAGTGCTTCACTGGTGCTTTGGGATTCATTCTTCTTCTAGACATTAAAAGCAGTAGGAGACTTCAGTGACTGTGATAACAAATAGGGCAGCCATGGGGCTCTCACCAGCAGCTTATGTTGATATTTATACAAGCTATACCTTCACATACATCAACAAACAGCCTATGGAAAAGAGAAGACAGCAGCTGAGATAAAGATGTACAAATACAACTCAACAGAGAGCAACAGGAAGGTTTTTTAATTCTTTCCATACACTTTGCTTCATTCCCTCACAGTATCATTTCCACCATCACAACTGTGAGGATAGCTAGAGCCAAGCATCATTCCTGCTGACCTGTCCTACCCCACCTACAAAAAACCAACTGTGTCTAAAAGCTTTTTAACACACCTCATGAAACTCCTGATCTGCCACCACAGGCACACCGCTCCCTTCCCAAATAAAAATCCTCCTCTGACCTCCATATAATTGGTATACTTTCAAGACATACTCCCAGCTTTAAAGGGAGAACCTCTAAAAATAATTTACCAGTTCCTGTAGAACTCTTGTCAAGAAATGAGGAACCAGCACATGGAGCTTGGGCACCACCTCCAGAAGAAAATGAGAGAAATGCAGTAAGAAATGCTTTCCTAACAACCTTTCACATAAAATGGAAGCACAGAAAATGGTGTAAATGATGTGCATAAGTGTACACAGAGGGTACTGTACTTCAACAAAACACTCAGGAGATTAGAGACAGAACCATTCATTTGAGACAGATTTTGTAAGCCATGTCACCAACATGCCAGGCCATGCTACGGAAACTTGGCAATTATTTTTTTTTGGAGGGGTGCCACCTTTGTTCATTAGTTGTCAGATTTTGTTTAAAAATAGAAAGTAAAATCTCCAGAAATTTTAGCTATGATGAGACTATCAGAAATATAAGTAAGGTGCAACCGCTGCAGGGATAACCACTTATGCTGACACAGAGCCTGAATAATAACTGAAAAACTTCTTCATACATCTCAAAGGAGTTTTAAGCTCAGAGGCTCAAAGACAAAGAACAAAATATTATACAACACAGTATTAACTACAGCTTTGATGATCACAACATGAAGACATCTATCTATACCCAGTGGCATTTCATGATGCCACAAGGAAATGGCAACTGGCTGCTATCTTCACAGCTTTCCCCCACTTCTGATCCAAGAAATCAAAAGTCCAAAAGGAATAATATGAGCACAGCAAGGCACACATAATAGTAGGTGTCCAAAAGCAGTAATGTGAGCTTTTGTTAAGCAGCGGCTCTGCCGGTTTGTGTGAGAATTACCTTGCTCGGTGCCTGCTGCCTAGCAGGGCAGGAGACTACATCTTCAGGATTCAACAATTTACTCTAAGGATCAGAAATACAAATTTTTTATGTACATGTGCTACACACACACACACACGTACATAAACACACACATATATATACATATATTTTTATACATACATGTATATATATGTTTGTGGGTGTGTGCACACGCATGTGTGTGTAAAAATAAAGAAATGAAAGTCTAAACTCTAGTGTTAACTTACAACTCTAAGATTTGAGGTTTAATACACACATCCAATTTCATACCTATCTGTCAGTGTGAATCTGCCCCAGCCATTTCCAAGGCCTGATGTTAGAAATAACAGAAGAAGCAATATTAAATTCTTAATATTCTGTATTATCTTCAGTGAATGGCATTTCCATTTGGCACCCATTGAGAATGGAGTCTGAGAAACACCACAGTTCAAGACCTGGGAAACTTGCCATGCATCCTGGGGGAGGAAAAGGGAGGGACAGGGGGAGGATTAGGGGCAAGTACAGTATCTCACTATTACAATTACATAGAGATAAACAAACTGCATAACACACCTTGAGCTTTCTTGAGCTTACTAAATCAACTACACAAATACTTCAATATTGCAGAAAATATTTAATGTTATTAACTCAAAGATAACCCATTAGATGACAGCAATCATTTGTCTTGGTGTTGTATAAGAAGGGGCTGAGTCTACTTCCAAGTAACTGTGATGAACTCAAACTGCCAAATGAAAAATATGACCCTTAAGAATGTCAATCTGATCTTCCTTCTCCTTTTAATTTAAAAGGAATTTTCCTTCCATACCACTCAAAATTAACTCTATGAACAGACTGCAGCCAAAATATACTCCGAGATGAAGTGTTACAGCAGTAAGTGGTGCAGCTATCCACCTCACCCAGTGAATTATTCAAGTTATTTAATTAAACTAGATTAGAAACTCAAAACTCACAAAAACACACTAATTCTTAATGGATCATATAAATATCACAAGAGCAGGCATTGTTGTTCAGTTTCAGTATTTATTCACAAGGAATAACCATTTAAATCTTACTTTTGGTTCAACTTCAATATGACATTCTGGGTTGTCCAATTAAAAAAAAAAATCACTGTTCCATCTCAATGTTCCATCTCTTCTTTAAAGATAAATTACAATGTATGAGATATGATTTCTGCTTTTCTCACAGCTTATGAATTTCAAAAATGTGGTATAAAAATAACTACAAAATAGACATTTCAATAATGCCTTCGTCATCATCATATGTTCATCATGTCATCATACGTTGTATTCCAAAAGTTTCCAACTAGTTTATTACTCAAATCTGACATATATCAAAAACCGTATCAAATGTTCTTTCTAACTATAAAAGATAATTCAGTATTGTTAATTAAGTTAATAAACTCATACCCAGAAATCAGACTTTCATCCACCTTAAACTTTCCTGGAGAACTGTGTTGACAATATTGCAAAGTCGTTATCTTCCAGAATCAAACAGAAGAGACTAATTAGCCAAATCAGAAAGGAGGAAGAAATAAATTATACTGTGAGAAGAGAAGGGGGTCACATCACTGAAATACAGCTATGCATTCTCATCCTGTCCCAAGCATGCTCAGCTGTAACTGCTGAGAACATGTCACAATTCACAAAGATTTCACAACTCAGAAAAAATATTTGTACTAACAAAACAACTAACTTATTAAATGATATTCCAAGCAGAAAAAGTGTGTTTTCACATAAACTGAAATTCACTGACTTTAAAAGAACATCAGCAATGCTCACTGTCTTGAAATTTGCTGGTTTTCTTCATTCGTATCTGTTAATATGTGCTTACTCTTATGCTTCACTTATCCTCTCTCCAAAGCAAATGTTTGGTAACCCTAAAAATACTAACAATACAAAACCTTAGCTCAGTCTTTTAACATTAACAGTATAGGAGCGTATGAGAAGGAAAGTATTCTAGTAAGCAGAGAGAGTTCAAGGCAAAGCTTCCAACATTTCATCAACGATGCTACTTTAATTAAAAATATATAAATCCTTAGAATACTGATTTTTCTTTATCAGCAATAATGCTTTTTTGTTCTGTCTCTGATTTGAGGTCAGTTACCAAAGAAAACAGGAGCTGATGAGATTATGTAGCCTGTCAATCTGTATGTTCTCACCTAAGAAATCCTGACCGGTTAGACACTTGCACCACAGTGGGGAAAAGATTAGATGCCCAGACACTTCTCACAATATTACCAAAACTAGTTATTGAAGAGGGACTCTCCCTCCCTGCCCCCAATTTAGAGTTTCCCCTGAGGGAAAGACAGTAATTTGGGCTGAGCTGACCAGCCAGTCTCTCGCCCAGGCAGCAGTCCCAGTGCAGCAGGGAGACGGCAATGCCCCATGCACCAGGACAGGGAGCTGTGGGTGCTGTGGGGCAGCAAGTGGTCTGAAACAGCACAGGGAACAGAGAGCTGGCATTGCTGTGGAGGAGGGACATACAACACAAATCCACAGGAAACCAGGCTTCATTAGTTTTCGTTGCCCATGGACAACCTGTTTGTTTGCCAAGCGGCTGACACAACGGACAGAGAGCAGAGGAACCGCCAGGACCACAGTCACAATAATTTGTTTAAGAATCTGAAATCCTTCTGCAAACTCTCCTCTCTGCAACCACAAGCAGCTGGGGGTGGGAACTGATCACTACGTTTGCGCATATATTTTAAAGTATCACTGGAAACACAAATGAAAAGATCGGACTGGTTAGCAGTTTTCTGATCTTTTTACTACTTTGCATGGCAACAACGCAAAGGCAAGTAACAAGGGTCAGTTCTCCAGGCTCTATTACAGTGCAGATAATTGCACAAAAATAGCATGACGCAAATAAGAATTGCCTAAAAGCAGATGCTGGCATTTCCTATTTCCCTTCTCTCCCCTCCCTTAAATTCTAATAGGAAAGCACTTAAACACAGATTTAAGAGTACAGTTATACTGCAGATTTTGCCAGGCCTGAACACGGGGCTTTAACCACGGGATCTCATGATCTGCTGTTTTTGTGCTTTAAGTAAAGCAAAGGTAGTCACAGCTGGGGAAAGGGGAACAGCTTCTTACAGCTGCTTGACTTCACACTGTTAGCTGCTGCCTCCACACCGAGATACGTGCCATCGTGCGTGCTCCTCCTCCAGTCTTCAGCAAGGTCAGACACGTTAGCTGTAACCTTTACTGCCACTTGCCGCTACTCCCTCCCCAGTTATTGCTTCCCCTCCTGTGTCCGGGGGATAAATTTGTTAGTGCTCTCTAATTTACTTCAGGAGTAATCAGGTATTATTGGAAATCAGAAGACAACACATGTGTCCCAGCCCAAATTCCTGTACAGCTTCCTTCTCATTTCATCCGTATTATACGTAGGAGAAAACCCACATCTGGATTTCCATTGACATCAGGCTACCTGAGTGTTTCAAGATGTGTGCCTGAAGACATACCTGAATTCCTACCCCTAAATTAATTTTCATGTGTTTTTTGTTCAGCGAAAGACCCTAGACAGAACATATGACAATTTAGGAATATTTTTGCAACCTAAATAAAAATATCCTGAAACAGTTCTTAAATGAGTAACAGAAATGTCAAAAAGCTTCATGATTCTAGCTAAAAATAAAACAAATATTTTATTTAGAAATATATGGGCTTTTGAAGTTTTCAGAGTTTGCCAAGCTATTCAATTTCTCATACTCATGCATGGAGATAAAAACTCATCAGGGTTGAGATGATCACAGGAAGAACCTGGCACAGACTGCTCTCTTTCATATGCCCTCACGTATTTTTCTGCCAAAAATAAATACATATGATCACAAATGCTAACTACTACACATTTATCATTTAAAGGCAACGACCTTCTCTGCTCTAATGTACCATACAACATTTTATTATCACTGTGTAGTACCAAATAAGTTTAATTAATTAGCAGTATCAGAGAGCTAGTAATTCCATTTGACCATTTGGATCCATTTGACCTGACAGAGCTACTGTTTGTTGCATCTAATCCTCTTAAGTTTGTGGACATACAATTTTGTCTCTAATCACACTAGTAAAGTAATAACCTAATAAGTACAGATATGTACTTTATCTCTAGTAAAATTGATAAAATTAGCAGCACAATAGCATAGTGCGCGCATGTACAACACTATCCCCCAGAAACTATTTAGAATACACATGATTTTTTGGTTTCCATTAATCCAAATATGAACTTCAGTTCTTTCATTACTAACAGAAACACACTCCTGAAATGTAGCCAGAAAATTACAGTTTCATGGTGCATAAACCTCAGGCAAAAATACTGTGAAATGTTTTTACTATGCAAATAATTATATCAACTATAAATTTCATCAAGTGACCCTACTACTGAAGGCTACACTACTGATAATAAACAGCAACAACAATAGAAGCAAGCATAGGATAAATCTCTTTGAAAATCCAATTTCCGTTTGATGCACATTCCTTCTGAGTTATCTTAGAAATTATATCACATTATAAAACCTCAAAAACATTGATATAAACATTACAATAAAAAAACTCAGTGAAATTTCATTAATCATATGATTACACTTAAAGTTTACATTTCAGAGCATGGTCTTACACTCTTTGCATAATTCAAAACTGATAAAATTGTGTGTGCAGAAGGAATGACTGTACATTTTAAACAACCAAATGAATGGTTTTATAATAAGAATAAAAGTAATTTTGAATTAAACAGAAAAACGTACTGTTGGTAATAATTTCAACAAGTTGTTTTCCATAAAAAACACGTTGTGTGCCAATACTGCACAAAATAATTCCTATGAATCCTCAAAGTTAATTGTTCAACTGAGGAAATACAATTCACTTTTACTAGCAAATTTAGTTTCTCAAAGCAGCAGTGGACAAAGTAAACAGTGTAGGACTACAATTTCTCCAGTTATAAGTCACCACTAAGCCTCATCCACCTCCATGCACATGAAAGCAGAATACCTGCATTTATATGAAAGTAAAATACCTCCATTTATTTTAATAGCTCAGGATCAGATCTTGAGTGAAAGACACTGGTCTTTGATTTGGAAAGATTCGAAGCATGTGCTTAAAAGTTAAGAAAATCTATATTTTCTTAACTAAAAGTAATGTTGAACAGAGTGTAGAATTGAGAACTCTGTCTCTAATGTAAAATAATTAAGAAATTTTTTTCAATAGAGCAAGAATGATCTGACAGCTTTTTCTTTTTCACCCACTCCCAGCACCTTGTATTAATAAGTTTTGCAATTTAAATGATTTTAGTATAATTTTAAACTTTGGACAGGTCCTGAACTTATATTTTTAGATTTTATCATCAAGGTACTTCTATACAATGTTCTTACACAAACAGCCAGTGGTTGAGCTCACAAAGAAATCTGATTAATGTACTTGTTCTGATTATTTATTTATTCTGAAGTTTCTCAAGATATCATGATACATCCATGGAAAAAATCACACTTAAGCTAGTATCAGGTAATTTCAGATAGTATCATATTTTTATCATAATATACAAGTTCTTATTCCAGTTCTGGTATTTGTCAGAGAAATATCACACCTACATCAACCACGTAGTTTGAAAATGCCAGTTCAACAACAACTGAAGAACAGCCTTACATTGTAGCATGAACATATTCTGCTCATTCATACATCTTCCATTTTCTTTTTATTTAAACAAAGCAAAAAAGAAGAAAAATCTATCTTTTAAAATCACATGGTTCAACTGGAAGACTAACAATATAAAAAAGTTGGAAAAAACAGAAAAAGACCTTAATACAAAACAGAACAGAGAAACAACAAAAGACCAAAATAGCAGGGGTTTACAGCAATAAGTAAATAGTTACAAAAGTACGGAGATATCTATGTCTGTATCTAAAACAAGTTAAGTCAAATTGAGTTTCACTACTGAGAAAGATAACTTCATTTTCTAAAACCATCCAAAAAGTGTTGAACATCACAGGAACAAGACTGAGTTTAGACAATACTGCTCAAATGAAATCCCCAGTACCCTCTTTCTCCACAAGCTGTTTTGGCTCAGTATTTTAATGCTATTTAAATTTTCTTAGATATTTCTTTAAAAATTAGTTTGAGAGAAGATTTCTGCTTAAATACAAATAATCAGAAAGTATACTTTTGCTATGAATCCCTTTCAGTCATTCCAATTTCATATTTCTATAAAGACAAACAAAAGGCATAAGTAAAAAGACAGTTCTGAAAAACTTCCTTTACACTTTCTCACATATCTTGATTCATACACCTACTTTCTCTTGAAGACCCAGGAAGAAGAAAGGGAAGGAAAACCTCAGACATTTAAATAACAAACGGAAAATCTTTGCTGAGTTTAGTTTGGTTTGCAAAACTTATTTTTGGTCCACTGGCAAATTATTAATGAAAAACAAAAATTTAAATAACTTCACCTTTGTTTAGAATAATTATTCATTTGTATTAATCTGAAAAGTGGCAAAGAAAAACATGAATAACTTCAGAGAGTAATAGTCCTATGACTATCAATTGACACCATCTTGTAGAAGCCAGATTATTCAATATCATACAAAGACATACCTTTTTATCATATACATCTTGCCAGTTTACTCCAGCAAAGAAACTATGACGCATAATTTCTTTTGCATCATCTGGGCCTCCACCAAGTCTGAAGAGAAAAGAAAAAACTTCACGTTATACAAGCTTTATTTTTGAAGTGTGACTATGTTATTGTGATTGTTAGAGAAGTGACCATTTATTTTTGAACAGCCAGGAACAATTCTCACCTGTTTAATATGAAATTTAGTGATATCAAGAGAAAAAGTGATAACAAAAGTATCCGAACAACATTCTATTCTATTGGATTGTTCCAACTACAGTGTTCATTACCGTCCATGACAAGCTTTTTCATAATTCATCTGTCTTAAAAACATACTTCAGTTTTCTTGAAAGACCAACTAACATTCTGGCACTATTAAAAACCAAAACCAAAACCAACCCAACAACCCTGACACAAAATTTTGCCAAGGAGATGCCAGGCAAGGAATCAATAATGATTCACACATCATTTTTATACAGTGTTCACTGCTGTTGCATCTGGGTGCTGTTACAATTAACCAATTATCATAAAATAGTCTCAGTCTGAGTCAATTAGTATAAATTAATAAATTGTAGGCCTGCTGAGAAGGTTATTTAAAGGCCATTGTAAATAACCACACTATTCACTGTGGCCTGTAGTTTGCCAAAGCCAGACTCTGGCACATCATCTCAGGAACTGAACGCCATGGATAGCAGCCTTCTGCATTGGGTGAACTTGCCCAAGGTGGTTTGAGCTCGTGTAAATGGTCACTGATGCTGAAAGAGGAGGGTCCTAGCCCTGCCCGCAGCTCTCCCCGCTCCCTTCCAGCTACAGCATCCCTGCCACTGACTGTGGTACCCACTGGACTCTGCAGGGAGATTCAACTCACCAGCCTGGAAGAAACCCAACTCAGCAATGAAAACGCAAGAACAAACAGGCCGTTTTCTGGTGCACTAGCAAGTCAAATTTGACTCAGCAATGAGGTCAGTGAGCTCCCTTGAGTTGGTCAGCTAGAGCCACACATCCAGGAGAGGGGACGAAGGGAGGGACCCCTGCCCTTTTCAACGGCAGTGAACTGTTCGGATTGCTCAGTGCTCACGTAACTTCTCCCTGAGTTGGGCTGTTCCATCATCTAACATCAAGAAGCTGCAGCTAAATCTTAACAAAGAGCTCATACATGTCAAATTTTAGCAGGGAGAACGACACAGGCAGTTTGTGCTCCATTAAAAGAAACTGTCAAAGATTTAAAGAAAATTTTAAAAAGCAACCTTTAAGCAAGATGAATTCTTCTCTGAAGTATTTATTGCAAGCAACAATAATTCCCACAACCAAGAAAAAAAAAACCCTAGTATTGGTATTATTCTGCTGGCAAATTAAAAAAAGTATTCTGGACCTCTGCCTCAGTCTTGTAGTAACTGGGTATGAAGTTATTCTCATTTCAAAGCTGTGTTCTCCTTCTGTTTCCCAACTACTCATTGCAAAATTTTCTACCTCCCTGCAGTCTCCAGACTTCTCTCAGTATCCAGCTGTTCAGAGAAAAGCTGAGCTCCACTTAACCTCTGTACTCCTCCCTATTTATCAGTAGCTAACACCAGAACTTGAATATGAATAAGCTTATAAACATAAGCCTGTCATAAACACTATTGTCTGCAGAGATTAATTACAGGCAAGCATCTTTTCCATTCTAAAGGTTAATATATTTGATGGGTCAGATTGTGTAGAGACTAAAATGCATTAGAAGTTGCTACAGTAACAAATTTTTATTTTAGCCTCCATGTATTTTGTTGGTTGTTCACAGTTTGCTTTTACTACTGTATGTCTAGTGAAAAGGGACTTTGCTGGGCAGCAAAAGAAAGGCTGACTACTTGTGCTATCCTGGCTGCTGCGCTTGGGTGCAGCTGGATCCTCAGAGTGACAGGGTAACTGGTTATGCCCTGAACGCCATCAAGAATATGCTGCTAGGGAAAACTTCCTGAGTACACACTTAGGTTGGAGGATAGCTAGAGAGGAGAGGATAGACAGACAGAAGGAAGCCTGCACCCCTAAAACAGGCTGAGTGATTCCCAAGAGGAGCAGGGAGCTTGGGGCAAAGAGGGAACCTAAAGACACATCTCACTGACTAACAAAGAGATTTATTTTAGAACCAGAGGGAACTGGACATTGCTTGTCCAGTGCAGGGAGCCACTGGAAGATGGTTGGCCTAGAAAACAGATGTGGAGGAAAAAGCCCACCACAAAAGGGCACAGGCAGCAGTTGGTGGTATTTGCTTTCAAACCTTTGTTTAGATCTGACTCAGAAGATCTGCATATTACTTAATAGGTTTCTAGTTTATGTGATCTAATATGTAATCTAGCTATGTGCTCTTAATAAAACATAGCTGTGGACGGGAAGCCTTCTACTGTCTTCAGGCATGATCACTTTCAAGAAAATGTGGGGTAGTCCCTACTCAACACTATAGCCAACTCAGGGTCAAGTCATACTCTCCAAAACTAATTTACAGCTTACAGTTAAAAGGGAACAAAGAAACAAGGTGATTTCACTTAGCAGCCATATAGTCTCAGATTTCCACTTTTTTAATGTAGCAACAATATATGGCAAGTTTTACAAACAAAGGAGAATAAAACATGTGGAACAGAACACTTTTTTTAAATCATTCATAGCAAACACAGGCATCTTTCCAGGTTTAGGCTGTGTACCTGAACAACGGGAAATACGTAGTGTGCGTTGTTCAAAGTAATCTTCCAAATACAATGTCAGGCATAGTTTTCAAGTTGTCATAACATAGGTCTAAAAATACTTACTTTGGAAATAGTATATGCACTGTACTTGTTTCCTTTTTTTCCCCCCAGGACAAGACCTTACCAATTCCTGTCCAAAGCAGCAATAAACTAAAATAATCCTGGGCCATGTGTTACAACTGAATAGGGCTTTGCCAAGGCTTCAGTTTAAAAATTTCTATTACTCACTACTGTACTTCCTTTATAACGCATAAATACTTACAATTCATTACTATAATAATATAAGCATTCCCAAAGTGCCATCCATGTGCCAGGCAAGACTCACGAGATTTGTTATGCACCCTACCTGCTAAATAAACTGTATCATCTACAGAACATAAAGCCATGACACTATTATGCATTTGTCACTGTCCCCCCAGTCTGATGCGTCACCTAGTAAGTAGCCCTCAATGACCAAAATTTCATGAATACTTACACAAAACTATTTAGTGGAAGGTTTTGTTTCCAGGTTGATACAAATTGCTATTGCTGTAGAAAGCATAAGCTAGCATCAGGAGTTAAACTACAGTCTATGGGACATGGGTGGCTCCCAGTACAATCACGTCTTGCCAGTAGCCTGCTTTCAGTGGCTTCTGACTTTGGGCAACTCGGAGGCAGGCTGCCAGCCGCATGGATCATCCCGGCCCTGGTGCAGCCTGTTCCTGTCTGTTGCTGCATATGGCCATTTCCTGTATAACCAAGTAAATCACTTTAAATTCTTAAAGTTAAAATTTAAGATACTAGGTCCTTAAGAGTTCTTCTACACTTACCGCTTATTTGGATCTTTTATCAGTAGGCCTGAAAGTAATGATTTTGCATCTGCAGAGAGAGTTCGAGGAAATTTTATGTCCTCCATCAGTATCAGTTCAAATAGTTTCTCATGATCTTGGTTGTAGAATGGCAATCTCCCACACATCATTTCATACATGACAACTCCTAATCCCCACCAGTCCACTGCACGACCATAGTCATTATCTTCCAACACCTAGAACAGAAACCAAAAACAGGTGCAAGATATATGCTATTTCAGACATGATCATTTCAGTCTATTTGGATCATCTCTTTATGAACGTGTTTTTAAGACTTTATTTCTGCAGCATGCAACAAGGACTCCAAGAAGTCAGATCCAATATACACAATTGCAGTACTGACCCATACACTTCAGCTAGCTGGAATTTCAGACATACTGGGAACTGTATTGTTACTCCAAGCGTAATTCATCAGAAACAAGTATAACATAAAGCTGAGAAAGTTCCCCCCTCAAAAGGTCATTACTGCATTTTCCCCTTTCCTATGTCCTACTTTATGACCCCTTTTATAATGTACATAGTTTTAGGAAGAGACATTTAACCTACTGGCACTGCTACCTCAGTCAGATTCCTCAGGGACAGAAAGTGAAACATTCGCCCTGCTCAATCACTTCCTCTCTCTTTACCCCAGCAGTAAGAATAAAGACTGAAATTTAGAAACACCTTAATCTTATTAAGGTAAGTTATTTCTTTATAACCTTTGTTTATATTAAGAGCCCTGAGAACATATCTCCTGACAATTCCATTATGTTCCATGAAGAAATCTAAAACAGCTAGATTGTGCTAATGCATAGAAATATGATTGCCTCCAATATTTATGTGCCTAAAAGATGACTTACTCCACCATTCCTCTCCCAGCAGCCCCATTCAGAATTAGAATAAGGAATCTAAACAATATTCCTTGACTTTAATACATCTACATATTAAATTAAAGAAATGGAGACAACATAACAGCAGAATATACCTATAATGAAACCATAAGCAGTAAGGAAACTGAAGGGTACTGTGTGCATGTGTGTGTGTGCATATATATATATATATATATGTATATATATGATTCAGATGTTCTGTAAATTACTACTAGCATGTCATATCCTTTCATTCAAAAAAGATGCAACAATTAGAAGTTAATAAGTGGTAATAGAGAAGGCACGTGCCTAAATTGCTAATATTTGCTGCAGAAAGATATATTAAAGAGGCAAAAACCTCAAAATGATAGATTTCAAACTTTAATAGTGGACAGTAACAGAGACTAGAGAAATGCAGCTAATCCAGTTGGAGTATATTTGTAGGGAATTCTACAGGATTTCTGTATTATGAAAAGCTAGATTCTGAAAGGCAGCATGAGTGATTAAAAAAAGAAAAAGAATTCACAGAAAACATAACACTTTTTGCAACGCAGTCACATCAGCCAGCAAAGCCAAGAGCTTAGCTGCGCTCAAACAGGAAGTGGACACACAGGAACAATCATCTCTCTATACGTTCTAGTGAAAATCTGGTGATTTGTAGTAAAGCCTTCAGGCTTTAAGGAGTAAGGCAACCCTAACCAACACAGATCAGAAATAATTTTTTCTATGAGCACATTATCTTATGACTCTCCAAACTCTCTAAGACAACTTCCAATGATTTCCTCTGAAGCAAGGGCAGACCCAGCCCTCGCCCACACAGGGACACTAAGCGGCCACGATGGCCTCACGCAATACAAAGACACATGCACTACCCTGGCCAGTCCTAGTGAGGGGTGCACAGCCCTGTTATCCGCCTCTCCTTTTGCTCCCCCAGTAAACCCAAGCCTGTTCTGTAGCATCTGGTACATGCTACTAGCAGAAACAAATTACAGTCTGATCCAGTATGGCAATTTTGACAATACAGTAGTAATTAATGCAGTCAAATTCAGTTTTCACTATCCTTAAGGAATAGTAGAAGAAACATGATGAAAAGAAGTATATTACGAATCCCTCTTGTGTATATAAGATTAAAAAGCATAAATATTAACACATTAACACATACTATTTACAACTGTGCCAAAACACACAGACTCGTTACATCATTGATATTTCCAAATAAAGGGTGAAATTTTGGAAAGTGTAAAATACAACAAATTATCTGAATAAGTACATATGACAAAACTAACTAAAATAACTCCAACATTGTAAAATTAATTAAATGTTTTATGAGTTTGAGCATATTGCAAGCTATTTGCTGAAAAATTGTATATGAAATCTGTGACACTTAACATCTTTAAATCACTGTGTCTTCAGCCACAGAATAAAAGCATTATATATTTTTCTACTTTATGTATTAGCACTGTTACCATTTCCCCTATTTGTACTGTTGGCTGTTCTTTTCTTTTGAAGCTAGTAAAATAAATAAAATTGTGAGGCAGGGGTAGATTCCTTTTACAAGGGGAGATGTGGTTTGAATGTGTGATTTATAAAAACAGGCAATGGGAAGATAAAACCTTTCATTCTCGAACAAGGCAAATCACATGGCCAATAGCTGAAGCAAACTGTATCTGGGGCTTTACCTAATTTATGCAGGACTTTACCTAATAATAATAAAAAGTATGAGCAACCTTTTGCTGCATTCCCTCAACAGCAACAAAACAGTGGTACAAAGAAAGAGCCAAATGTGATTTTTAACCTCTTTTTACATAAAATCATAAAAAAGCATAAAAGCTGGATTAACTGCCTCCCGAACCCACATATCACCAGCCGGGTTCTCATCCCCAGCTGGCAAAACTGGCAACTCTTTATTTTTGTTTAAATACCAGGTTTATAGCCAGCCGGAGAAGCAAGAGCATCAAAAGGGTTTAGTTTAAGCAAAAGGAAAACAGTCCTGAAAAGTGTAGAAATAAAGAATAATGCATCTCAGCTTATTTTAATATAACTGTAATAAATTTATGGATAATGCACCGAACGTAAATACACACAAATTTTTTTTTTAAGTCATTCCTATTCCTCCTGGTGTTAAGAACCTCTCCAGCATTTGCAGACTGTGAGAAGTCAATGGAAGTGCTGGAGCCCAGCAACTCCTACGATCAAATCCATATAATGAGGGTAAGCATGAGAACATGTTTATACACATCACCCTAGCACTACAGAATCCTTTTCAAACAATTCTTGGATTTGAGGGATTTGGGTTTAATTATAATGAACGTAGGTCAAGAAAGCTTCCGCTCAGTGCTAGAAGAAACATGACACAGTTGCATACTTGGTACCTATGAGTAATCCAATCTTTTCTGTACCATGAGACAGATACCTGTTTTCAGGAAATCCTTCTTAGGCCATGAGGACAGGAGGTGAGCAACAGATCACCAATGCCTGCCCACACACAGACTCAGTGGGAAGTTTGTATGGACTTTGCATGCTGCCCTTAAGAACTGCCTCCATCATCTCCAGTCAATTCCTGTCCTCCTGTATGGACACAACAACCTTTACTTAAGCGAACACACTGTCCTAACAACCCAGTCCCTTCAAGGTCACAGCAAAAAATACAGCAGGCCCACCAAAATCAACCCGTAGGGCACAAGTTGAACTACTCTTTTATCTGTTACAAAGCAATATATTAGTATTTTCTAGGGGTACCAAACAGAAGAATTGCATAGAACACATCAGTTATAGAAACAGCAACTCTACTGAGTACATACTCCAGTCAGTTGTCTCTTCATGAAGTAAAGAAGAAGTTGCATGTTTCCTTCCCCAAAATTTGTTTCAATAGTCAAATCATTCAGGTATACGACTTCCCTTGCTTCATCTGCTTCATATGTTGTTTTCCAAAAATCCAAATGACCTAGTCAAGATCTAAATGACATTTTAGGAGATGAGAGGTCTAGTGTGATTTGACTTCAGTGTGTGAGTAACATTTATATTCACTCATCCCTGTTTGACACCATCACATCATCACTGTACTCAAACGACTTCCCAGTGTCCAGTGAAGTAGGAGGTAGGCTGACTGAGGTTCAGTTTGGATGATACCATAGACTATACAAGAAAAAAAATCAAAAAATAGCCAGCAGTTTTATTAATTGAGGGCAATTTCATTCCATTTGCTATTAAGGCTGTAGTTCAACAACTGCTTCTTTCAGATATGGTGCCACCCTAATTCATGCTCTCATTCCTGTTCCCTCATCACACTTCACTTACATTGCTAAAACTGTGCAACACACTGGATCAGAGACTAGACTGGTATTAAAAAAAAGTTAAAATCTTGTTTTGCCCAGAGTTATTTCTAACCTAGATTAAGTTTTCTGACCTAAGTCACCGCATAGTCACAAAAGTGGAACACCCAGGGCAGGGGGGCCTTAACCTGGCATTGCCACAGAAAGATGCTTGTCAGGCTCTGCCCTGTGGCTTTCAGCACAGAAGGGATGCTGACTCTCCCAGCTATTCCTGCATACACACAGCTGCAATAGTCACTCTCCCTTAATGGGAAGATTAAGGGACTGATTCTCTTCCCAACCTGTATCTCTTTAAAGCATTCTGGCAGTACAAAAGGGCTCCGAAGTGGGCATAAATTAATTTCTGCATTTAAACTATTGCATTTTTTATGGGTGTTGATGTTGCTCTAAAACATACACCTACATCTGTAATAATTAAAAGACGACACTGTCTGGGTTTATATGGATGCTTTAAAAGAAATCTGCACAGGTGTTGTGAAGGTTTGTATTTTTCCAGTTTTAGATAAACATGCAAGAGGTTAAATAACATACACACTCTCTAACAACCAAGAAACATTAGTCAGGCATCTGCTTCCAGGCATATGCAGGTACTTTAGTGCTTTTATGGATGTTTTACAGGCACTGGACAATATTATCGTTTCAGCTAAGGAAATGCTATTTATTTACATTAAAACTTTCATTTATACTGTGCTCAAAAGGCAACCAAGCACAACTCATATTTATTTTATACGGAAAGCTCAACACTAGCTATAACAGCATTTGTTTCATCAGTTAGGAGTTGTATTTCAGAGGTATCAAATCTCAAAAAATTTGACACTAAAAATACAGAAAACAATTGGATATTTTAAAGCAAAACAGACAATACATGTATCATTAAATATAGTCCATGCCACAGCTCCTCATGCCTTAGGAAGCCATTCCCAATTCTTTTTAAGATTTACTGGGATAGCAAGGATAACCAACTGCAACAGCTAGAAAAAAGTACGCTATAGTGACTCCACTGTCTGCTTGCCCTTGGGGGGTTCTGGCAAGTATTAGCAGCCAGCAGCAGCAGCAATAACCAAGTGCGTGATGGCGTGGTGCTTCACAAACATAGCAAAGCCCGTCAATCCACACATGCACAATTCACAATCCAGTTCACATACTGAATCTTGCTTTCGTGATGACTAAGGCTGCACCAACACACTGCCATGCAGCTAAGATCGCAGTAGTACAAATGTGTCTTGCCCCTCATACATAACAATTCATGTTGCTGACAGATAACTACAGTTCAGAAAAAAATCTTCTTGCACTGGCATTTGTTAGCAAAAAGCAATCCTCTAATACTGCTCTCCACTGCTGAGAAGTCCAGTGCTATGAATTAGAAAATATTAATAAAATTTTTAGTGCCACTGGAAGTATTCTCTTTTCCAGAAAACAAAATTAATTAAAAAGAGTTCTTCCTCTACTTCATTAGTGGTTGTAGATTTTCATGATCAGGCTTACCAATCTACACATTTCCAAGTGTCTTTTGTTTTAGGGAACATCACCCCTTTAAGAACCAAACATACAATCAACACAATTTGATGTTCATTCAATTTTTATGGTAAAACCTAGTGAAAATACATCTCTTATCAGATTGGCTCTTTATTTCTTCCATAGCTAGAGCCAAAACCATTTTAGATACATTTACCACAGGAACATTGTTCATGAACATCTATTGGGTTGTTATGTACTACTTTCCTCTTCTGGGCTGCAGCAACTTGAGACACATTTGCAAAGGTTTATTTATAAGGGCTTGGGTAGAGACTTGGGAAGCAGGTGATTAAATGAGTCAGCCAAAGAAAAGTCAATATACATATGTGCAATGCTTTTATAGGATTTTGTGAGAAGAAACATTTTTTTTTGAAAGTTAGCAGCCAGTACAACAGGTGAAATCTGGGACCATCTGAAATCAATTATATATTTACCCTTGACTTCAGTGAAGCTACGGTTCTCTCATATTTTGAATAATACAGAAATAGTATACTGGGCAAGGTGTGACTGCCTCAGAAACAAATTGAGCCAAAATTTAGAAAATCCACTAATCCTACTTTTACCACATCTTCTTGAAAATAAACCTCTCTGATAAGCAGCCTCTCAAAGATTTTTCTGATTATCCATTAAAAATTCACACAACTAGCGAAGTACTTCCAACAGGTCACCAAAAGATAATTAGCTGCTACAACTTCCGGACTCTACAAACCTAGACAAATATAGCTACAACCTTGAAAATGAAAGGCTTCATACAACTCATTGTCAGTCTTCTACAAATGCTTGTTACTATTGGGTTTTATCTTTAAAAGAACACTATCAAAACATCATTTCTGTACTTTGTGCTAGATAACCAAGATAACTTATTGGAAAGGCAATTATATTTTTGACTTAGTTATGGTTTCTCTTAACACATTAGATATAGACATTCTTGACAGGACATTACAAATAGTTTGTTGCTCAATCGATAATTTTGACGGAACAGATGGGAAAAGATTTAAACATCTAAACAAACTGTCTGTACACCTATGTTGTGAAAGAAAACTGAGAACTTGGATACACCAATGTACTGTTAATTTAAGGGGAAAAAACTGTTTTCAATTAACCTTATAGTTCAGGTGAAGTGTATGTTCCTTAAGCATTCCTAGTAACCCTTCACACATTTTTATTGCTACAGTTGTTGGTCTGCTAACAAATATTCACCCACATATTATTCAACAAAAGTTAAAAAGTATATTTGTTAGAACTTTATCTCAAATGTGGTAACCGCTGCAACAATGAGAAGGTATATAATCTAATACTAACGAACAAAGGTAATACACATTTCTTTATACAAACAGACATTTGAAGAAAGCTATGATTGCCAATTATTATATTAATTTAGTTACTATAACTGTATCTTAGTATGAACAGGGAAAGCATTACTGCTTTTACAGTTAAAACCACTTGAACGGATACTGATTGCTTTTATTCTACAGAGCTGAAAAGAAAAAATGTCAAGGTTAGAAACATTCTGGGAAATAGATACTCCAATAATTCAGTAAAGGAAGAAACTTTTCCATTACTGCTCTGTTTTTTCCAGGTAGTTTTTCTCCATTTTGGAATAGTCAGAGTGTTCAACCTCTTACAAGAAACTGCGACTTCAACACAATTTAAAAGATAAAAGAAGAGTTAAGCTATTGCACATGAATAAAATATCCTAACAAAGGACTCTAAGATGTCAATGGCAACACTGACCTACCCCCAATTAAAAAAAAAAATCTTCAAAAGTAAAACGTATTCAATGGACAAAAAACTAACTGGGTAATATATCTCTGTTGTAGAATTAACAGACACCTTTCATAGAAGAAGGTAAGTAAAAACAAAAGATTCAGCCTGCAGAAACAAGCCATTTCTCTCTGATGTCTCCACCAGTTTGGTACCACTGTGAGAAAAAACTGAGAATCTATTCGTAACACAATTATCACTGCACTAGTAGTAGTCTCCATAACACGTACTACCATATGATGCAAGACTTGTATGAGAAGTAATAACGATAATATTGTGTCATTTCTTTCTGGTTGCTCACCTTTCTAGCTGAAAAGATTTTGAATTTTACCAACGTTAAACAGCATTTGTTCAGCTTTTGTTTATCTTTCATTGCTCTCAGAAAAACTAAAGACTTTTACTGAAATGGAAATAGTATTTGCATTGATTAAATGAAAATTAATGAAAAAATGCTTTAAACTTACAATGTTATCGAGACAATCTTCATAAGAAACTGTTGTACTTTTTTTTTTTAACACAAAAATGTGTTTTTTATTAGAAAATCGCTCTCTGCTTTAAAGTTCTGGTTTGAATACAGCAGTTCATTTACAGGCAATGTGGAGCTAATCTGTTTTCTAGTCTTTTGTTTGTTTTTTTATTTTTGCATATTTGTTACATCTTTCCCCTTGAGAAGTCCAATACTGCATGTGGACAATTAGTTTTTGTGTCTGGTGAGATTAGCCAGATTGCATGGAAATTCAAATTCATGTTACATCATTGGTTATCTGGCTTCAGGAGAAAGTCTAACTCTTGTGCTAATATATCTGTTGTTGCCGCAGCTCTTCCGTATGTGTAACTGAGCATTAGTTTCATACTCTCATCTAAATGCTCCCTATCTTTTGATCTTGATGGTGGTGATTGCAAACAAATGATGTTCTTTCTGGTCTGGATACCCTGCCTTGTCCACATTTCATCGCATTCACCTCAGGGCCCTGTTGGTAATGCCAAGTTGCCAAAAATGCTGGAATTGAAATTACTAACATTTTTGATGACTTAGGCACATAAGATGACACAATGTGGAGCACTAAAGGATAGTAAGTGATAAAAAAAACAGAAAAAAGACCACATTTGAATTTTCATGAGGTACTAGCATTTCAAGATAAAACAACTTTTTGCATTTCCATTTCTATTTCCTTTCAACATAAAAAATAATTTGGTATTTGGAATTCTGGTGTAAAAAGAAAATTGTGAAATCCCCATAAGTCAGAAGGGAAAATATTTTCAGGCATAGATGCTCTTCCTCCCCCCTCCCCTACCGCCCTGCTCTTCACCCAGAAATAAAATATAGCCAGATCTACAATAGACAGCTGTTCAAGAGCACATGCCAACACTAAGCCATATTTTCACAGGTAAGATAAATTCTGTTGTGCCTCTACTAGGAATCAGATTATACATGAAACAGATAGGTAAACAGAGAGTAAACGCACTAAAACTATCCCTTTGAAATCAAAAGAAAATTAATGAAGCAGAATGTATCAACACAACTACACTGTTTTGATACCGAGCAAACTAAACTTACTTTAAGGGAAACGAGTACAAGCTGTCAGAAGTTGGGTTTTTTTGGTTTTACAGAAAAAATAATTAACAAAAGCAAAGTGTTCTGTGTCACCATGAAAGAATTATGTCTCATACTATATGTTAAGACAAACATGATAGGTGATACCTACTTAATTATCAGAAGAAAAAATAATTATGGCATCAGATTTCCTAGGAGACCTCCCAATTAAATATTCAGCAGATTAGTTTATAATTTATGAAGTAAAATATCCACTGAAAATTTTATAAAAGGAATCTTTGTTTTGTTTATAACTCAACAGATATTTATATTAAGACCCCGTTAAACAAATGCAAGGAAATAAGCAAATCCTCATTCCTTGTACTAGGCTAGGTCCTTATATATAATGATTTACACACAAAAATTGATCCCTGTTTCGTGGGTTATACCTCATCTACTTACTCAGCTTTACATTTGCCTGTATGACAAAGAGGTAATGGTGCCTGTTACAGATTAGCTCTATGTCATGCATGTTTCCCAGGAAAAACATTAACATACGTATATTTATTTAACATTGTAAAAGGAGGGGTAAAATCTTGTTGTGCCATTGGAAGTAAAATACTCTCACAGTCTACAACAATACCAATATGTGAAACTAAAGAAAGACCCTCTGGTAGCATTCTTCAGGCATGGAAAATAATTGATTTGAATGCATCTTTCTGAAAGGAATTAAAAAAACAGAACTTCCACCTTTTAAAGTCCCTGCCTGATAAAAATTAATATTCTATACTTGGACAAAAGAATGCTATTGAATATACTTTCATAAATATACATTGAACGCTAGTAGGTTCCATTTCTTTCTAATAGTAAGTTTTCGGGGGGTTTTGCCACTCTATTTTGTTCACTCTAACTTGGCGATCAAAGATTTTTATTTTTACACTATTACAGAAGTGCATTTTTCTAGGTTTCCAAAACCACCTTATTCAACCTTCCCCATCTGTCACCATCTGCTTCTTTTTAGCATGTACTTTTTGTGTGATCACATAAGCATGTGAAAAATAACTAACATTCAGATGATTGTCTGCTGGTACATTTGAGGACTGGGCATAATAAAATTGAACTGCCAAAACGTACTTAACACTTCTAATTTTGTTGGGTCTTGCATGTGAGCTACATTTGATTTTCAAACTGTTTTACAGTTGGAAAGTTGATCAGGTACTCTAACTCAACAGTAAAACTGAGACTACATAAATAGCTCAGCACTAAAAAGATTATATTCAATGAGAGGAACAAAAACCAGAAATCCATCCACAAGAGTTCACACACTGATCTTGATGGAGTCAATCCGCACCAGGTTGCCAGAGGCAGGATAAGATGCTACAAGGAGCCTACACCTGGACAGTCACAACCTGAGTCTTCGCTAAGCTGCCAGAGGGCAAGGAACAAAGGACTCCCATAATTACAAGGATGTAAGAAATCTCATGGAAAAGCAGGAAGAGCAAAGAAACTAAGACAAGGGTAGAAACGCATAGAAATGAAATGCAATCCCTTAACAATACAGCAAATACTGCTTCCAAATGCAAAATAATTCGAAATTGCCATCAAGGCACAAACGTTGGATGGTGGAAGCGTCAGCTTACAGAACTCTGTCATGTTTCAGCATACCATCTCTGCATACTATGCACTTCTTAATAAAGCTAATAAAGTCTGTAAAAAGAACAAAAGAGGTATGAAGCTAGAGAAACAAATTACCTCCCACCCTCCAAAAATATATTAACCTCACTCTAAGAGAAATTCATATATGAAATTCTTTTCATCTTGTTAGAGCACCACTACAGGCCTCTCAGATCTTTAGCAAAACTGTTACGAGTCAGAATACAAATATATGTATACTACCACAGACAATTTTGGGGAGTGTCTCATTAGTCCTTCAAAAAGAAAAAAAAATTAACGGAAGTGAATACCTCACCAAAAATAAAAAGAAGGCCAATAACAACAGCAATTACCCTTCCCCCCAAATAAACCCCCAAAAGCCACCAACGATCAGGCTTTATGAATGATTGCCAGTGGTAACTAAATAGGATTGAGTATTTGCTCTCTAGAGCATGGTAGAAGACAGAGCTAAAAATTAAAGTTTCCTTTGCACTGTTTCTGCTAACAGTATTTCAGAGTTCCAACTCTGAAAGTTCATACTGCTCTTAAAGCCCTATGAATGCAAATGCCATCTAACAACATCTCAACAGCTACTTTCCCTTAATTTGTCCCATTTTCCGCAAATTCCTCTTTTCCCATTCACCTTTGTTATCCAGTAGTTCTAGAGCTGGAAAATAAAGGCACTTGCCCATTATTTATAAAGCACTGAAAAGCTGCACAGAATTTCAAAAAGCACATTGCTTAAGTGCCTCAAATATCTTATAATCCAAAACAAATTTAAAAGAAAACGAAAACTGGATGAGCCACTACAGAATTTATTGTGTCCTTCAGTTCTGCTATATTCCTAAGCAAACAATTCTCCGGTTCCTCTTCATTTTCTTTAAGCTGGTCATCTATTTCTACTGCCTTTCTTCCTTCACATCTCTCTCTGCAAAGCACTCTAATTGATTCTATTAAGCGAAAATTTGCAAAATAAAATAACTGTCTCCTTTAGTCCAGCTCAAATCTCTTTCTTGCTCTCAACCACATTTTTCCACCATAAGAAAAAGCTTTGCATCTCTAATCTGTGTTTTCTGGCCTGTCAATCTGCCTATAAGTCCATTTGATTCATTTCCTGAATTCCTTTTACCTCCTTTTAACTTCTCATTATTTGTCTTCTTATTTTACTCAAATTCTTCTCCCTCTTCCATTAAAAAAAAATGCTCTTGGATATATTATCCATACAATAGAGAACACCATGTTCTCTACTGCATAACAGGCTGGTCTTCTTTAAATCCTCTCTTTAGCTAATCTCTTTCAATAGGTATCAGAGGATCCATGATTGCCTCAGTTTGTCCATGATGTTGGCTATTTTCATCCACTTTTTTGCAAACAAGCACTTTCATCCTTTTCCCCACACCTGAAGGAGCTCTTCATATTGCTACTTCTCTCTGCATTAAAATCCCTCTTTAAAACTCTCCTTTGCTATGATGACTGCAAAAACTTAAAACACCAACTATAACACTAGCCAGTACTGTCTCACTGCATTCCTGTGGTTCCCTTTCTGCCTATATCCATTAGTTCTGACTCCTATCTGGTAAACTGTGCAGTAGATCATCTTATTCTCAGCTAGACAAGTTACCAGACTGCCTTTGGCAAATATCCTGATCCAATACAAGCGTTACAAAGAATTAAATAAATATATAGTTGCACCAGTGACAAAATGCTTTTCTGCCTCTGTGACAACATCTTATAATCTGCATACAACACAACATTCCTGGAAAATTCAACCTCAATTCCTCTAAAAACATAGCAAAATTTTTTTCTTGCTATGAAAAAAATCTTAAGACTAGTTACTCTGATTTGGACAGGGCCTTCCAACACAGGGCACCATGTTTCCCCTTGCTGAACTTCAGCCACTTTCAATGGCCAAGTTCTAGATTTTGGGTCGCCCATACATCATTTTACTCCCCCAAAAGTAAAAGCTGAAAGTGAGAAAGGAGGTGAAATGTGGGGGAAGACAGCTGCTGCTTCTCGATAAAAGAGGTTTTTTTTATTTCTCTGATGTAAAACTCAGGGAAATAATTGGTTCCATATGATCTCCCTCCCATTTCTAAAAGGATAACGGAGAAAACATTTGCCAAACAAGCATAGTGTACCACATTTAAGATCTCCATCATCTCCACTGGTCTCATTCTGAAGCAAATTATAAGACATGCTGATCTTCTCATGCCTATGGACAAAGGGTACGAACCTACTTTGGTCTTATTTATTGCCATATATCTTTAAGTGATAACAAGTTGGACAAACTACATTGAAATGGTCTTGCTTTTTTTTTTAAAGAGAAGACTATGGTTGTTCTTTAAGGAAAGTATTCATCCATCTACTCTGTACTTTTATGCTGATAAAAATTAACCGGGTCCTACCACTTTCCCTGTTATTAAAATACACCTAAACATCTTTGATCAGCTGCATCTATGAAGAGTCATTTGACTGATCATCCATGAAGTCCCTTACACTCTAGTTCATAGCCAAAACATCTTTTGTCCTGTTATTAAAAAGATTAATATCTACAAAATGAATATCTGCTATTCCATCTTGTATCTTCCATGTGACACCAAAAATCAGTATCACAGTGACTGCCTTATTATAGCCAATACTGTGCACTTAGTACTAAGGAAATGCTTTGCTAGTCCATACTTAAAGTGAAATGCAGACAGCATCTTGCTGAAAAGTGTAATCTCATATAAGAAATTACCCTTGTAAATGATTAGAGCTACAAAAACTTTGATTTCTCTACACAAGAAGCTTCATTTCATTAATATTTTTTGATCGTTAATGATCAAATGAAAACTATCAAAATCCAAAATGCTTTTAAGTGCCACAGGATATATACTACAATCACAAGTAACTTCTCAGTTTTATTCTTCATTTTCTTTATTAAGCAAGTGATACCCTATGGAAAAGTCACAAGGTCCCATCCTGCCTTTGCCACTGCAAAAATTGCAAAAGAAACATTTTATTTCTTTTGTAAAAATTCAAGAAGAGTATATCTCCATTTCCTAAGTGGGATCATAATTCATCTTCTTCACATTAGATCTATCTTTATTCTCTGGCATCACAATGATCTCTAGTGTGATAGCATACTTTGAAGGACAACAGTGGAAACAGACACCTAAGAAACCAAAGTCTTTTCTTCCTGAAAAATTACTAAGGAATGAAAAATTGTAAAATATTTTATATCTTTCAAATGGGGAATACCGCTAAATCTCAGAACAGGAGGAAATGTTAAGCATTACCACTACACCTACATAAAAAATGAGGTTTGCATTAATTCTACTGCAGAGGATAAAGGTATTCTATTATTATCAGATAATCAAATTATTGTCAAAAGGCTACAGAATTTCACAAATAAAAAAAGCTATGTACAGCTGGAATTCTTCAATAATTGTGGCTGAAATGTACATTCATATTGTAAACATATATAAGCCCTACTATTTGACAATGGCAAATATCTTCTTAGAGAATGCATTCATTCCCGTTACCACCTCTTACACTTGGAATGGGACTATGTAAGACAGAGCATATCCAATGCCACCTTAGTTTTCTTTGAACTGTACAATACTGGGGTTGGATTATTGTGAAGGATTTGGAGAGGACGGTGGGAAAGGGATGTACATATGGACCAGCTATCTTAAAGCCCTGGACACCTCTGTATCAGCACAGTGCTTGGTGAAGGTATGCGTAAACTTCCAGATAGGTGTCAGGAACAATAAATCAGTGGCTGTGCAGAAAAGTAATTTGAGTTCCAGTGACTAAAGTTGGCTCCAACCTGACAATCCCAAAAAAGTTTTTTTTACGTAGTCCACTGTTCATTTGATCTTTACAGGGACAATGACATTCTTCTGGATCTACCAGATATTAAAACAGTCAGTCTCAGGTCCTATATGAAAGGTCAGGCCCTATCAAAGAAAGAGCCTTTTCAAAACAGGGTGGGAAGGACCACTTCAGTCTCAGAAACCTAAGGTTTGTGGGGAAAACACAGCAAGAGGTAAGCTTATTTTCAGATTAAGAGCTGTTCCGATAACACCTTGGGAAAGAATTCAGTGTGGATCCACAGGGACACCTTCACAGAATCACAGAATCACTGAGGTTGGAAGGGACCTCTGGAGATCATCTAGTCCAACCCCCCTGCTCAAGCAGGGTCACCTAGAGCACGTTGCACAGGATCGCATCCAGGCGGGTTTTGAATATCTCCAGAGAAGGAGACTCCACAACCTCTCTGGGCAACCTCTTCCAGTGCTCTGTCACCCTCACTGTGAAAAAGTTTTTCCTCATGTTCAAATGGAAGCGTCTGTGTTTCAGTTTGTGCCCGTTGCCTCGTGTCCTGTCGCTGGGCACCACTGAAAAGAGTCTGCCTCCATCCTCTCAACACCCTCCCTTCAGATACTTGTACACATTGATAAGATCTCCTCTCAGCCTTCTCTTCTCCAAGCTAAACAGGCCCAGCTCTCTCAGCCTTTCCTCATAAGAGAGATGCTCCAGTCTCCTAATCATCTTTGTAGCCCTTCGCTGGACTTGCTCCAGCAGTGCCACATCCCTCTTGTACTGGGGAGCCCAGAACTGGACGCAGTACTCCAGATGTGGCCTCACCAGGGCTGAGTAGAGGGGGAGAATCACCTCCCTCGACCTGCTGGCAACACTCTTCCTGATGAACCCCAGCATACCATTGGCCTTCTTGGCCACAAGGGCACATTGCTGCCTCATGCTTAACTTGGTGTCCACCAGCACTCCCAGGTCCTTCTCCGCAGAGCTGCTTTCCAGCAGGTCAACCCCCAACCTGTACTGGTGCATGGGGTTATTCCTCCCCAGGTGCAGGACCCTGCACTTGCCTTTGTTGAACTTCATGAGGTTCCTCTCCGCCCACCTCTCCAGCCTGTCCAGGTCTCTCTGAATGGCAGCACAGCCCTCTGGTGTATCAGCCACTCCTCCCAGTTTTGTATCGTCAGCAAACTTGCTGAGGGTGCACTCTGTCCCTTCATCCAGGTCATTGATGAAGAAGTTGAACAAGACTGGACCCAGTACTGACCCCTGGGGGACACCACTAGCTACAGGCCTCCAACTAGACTCTGCACCGCTGATCACAACCATCGGAGCTCTGCCATTCAGCCAGTTCTCAATCCACCTCACTGTCCACTCATCCAGCCCACACTTCCTAAACTTGTCTAAGAGGATGTTATGGGAGACAGTGTCAAAAGCCTTGCTGAAGTCTAGGTAGACAACATCCACTACTCTCCCCTCATCTACCCAGCCAGTCATTCCATCACAGAAGGCTATCAGGTTGGTTAGGCATGATTTGCCCTTGGTGAAGCCATGCTGACTACTCCTGATCACCTTCTTTTCCTCCACATGCTTGGAGATGGCCTCCAGGATGAGCTGCTCCATCACCTTTCCAGGATGCAGGTGAGGCAGGTGAGGCTCTTTCACCTGAAAGAATGTCAGGCCAGGAGGGAGTCCACCTCACACAGGCTTAGCTACTTCCCATTTTACTGTTGGAAGCAACTGTAATCTGGCTTTCACAAAAAGATGCAATAGCAAGCAGGACTGTATGCCTAAAGCACTGGTCCAACAAGCATTCAGAGAACCCAGTTCAAATTCTTGTTTGGAACTGAATCCCTAACTCCTTCCCAATTCCCTTAAGAAACCATGAAGTGCAAAACCATAGAGGTTTCACCTAAAAAGAAAACACCAAGTCAGCTCTCAAGCTAGGTGTAGATCTTTGACAGTGCAACAGTTCCTGGGTCAACTGCTTCCTGGCTGACAGACAGGAACCTTGGACTATCCTGAGTGTTACGCAGTACACTATCACAGCGTACTGTGTAACTACAACCAACTTGTACATGGGATGCTACACCAAATGGCCTGCAGAAGGGAAGCAACCATCACAACTGACCTAAACCAAAGAGCAGGATGTAAAAGTATTATTAAAGGACAGCTGTTGAATGGATCTCTCCACCGAAGTGCAGATTATCTGGCTTCTGAAGAGAGGCTGAATAGTATCTGCAAATACAGTACACTTATCATGGCTGGGCAAAACGTAAATATATGCTGCCGTTTGTCTTGGGACAAGCAAGAATTCACCATGGCAACAGGATAAAGTCCAGCCATAGCATTAGTTCAAGATCTGCAATTTGTCAAAAGTAGGAAGACTTTGGCCTGAATGACCAAAAGGTAATGATTTCTATGGCCTGAACTACAATGAGAAGTGATTCATCCTCAGACACATGCATATGACAAGAATGGAGGACCTAGTCTTTTAATGGTCCTTTTATCAATCAGCTGTCCCATGCATGAAAATAGATATAATTGTCTCTCAGGTTAGCAACTATCCAGCAATGCATTGGTAAACACTATTACTGCAGCAGAGAGAACCAACGGAAAGCTTTGTTTTTTGTAGCTGTGTTCATATATTGCTAACTTCACCCTTTTAAATATGAACATGTGGATAAAGACATCGAGTCTTCTTAAGCCATACTGATATCTGTCATACCTTCTAGTTTTGGCTAAAAAAGAGTGTGTCCTAAAACCTTTACCTCTGAGGTACAGGGGGATGAGTTCTATGGCTCCCAGAGTCAATGAGGCGTCAATCTCCTACAAGACAGATTTGTACAGGATGGATCTCCAAAAATACTCATAATGGGAGGTGGAGGAGAGAATGGGTCTGTCATAGAACAGAAAGACAAACTGGATCACATAACTTGTGGAAAGTGTCTAAAAGCCAGAATGATCAATTGCCAAGTTTGATGGACGACAGCAAACACGTTTCCAAAAGTGAGACATGGAGAAGCAGATGAA
Source organism: Apteryx mantelli (assembly GCF_036417845.1). Lineage (NCBI taxonomy): Eukaryota > Metazoa > Chordata > Aves > Apterygiformes > Apterygidae > Apteryx > Apteryx mantelli. The sequence goes on along the minus strand of NC_089980.1, from coordinate 50,064,484 downwards.
AGAAACTGAAGAGGATATTTGTGCTCTTTGAGAGTGTTTTCAGGACTGCTGACAGGAAGACAACGAGGGGGTCAGAGCTGGCAATGACCACTGTAGTCTATGCCAATGATAACTACCATCCCTTGTGCTGTTCTAAGCGCTGGAACAAGTTGCTGGGGCTAGAACACACAAGAAGTGGCCACTGTACCAAGCAAAACAGTTGGAATGACAACGTCTTCTAAGCAGTCGTGAGAAAGGCTCAAAGCAGGTTAAGAATGGCTCTGGAATCCTTAAAGGTGATGGATGTTGAGTGTCTGTGCACTAAACAGGAAGGAGACATGTCAGAATTTTTTAAACAGGATAGCAAAACTCCGTATCCAAGTCTTCTTGAAATCTATGGGATGGAGTTTTGCAAAGGACAGCAGATATCAGCGAGTTTATCTTCATAACTAGAGCAGCTGATGACTTACCAAACAGCTGTAATGAACAAACACACTTTACCAAAAAAAATTATTTTGGTACTTCAAACCTGTAGCCCAAGAGCATGAGTGCTCAGATTTTTCTTTGCTGCTGAAAGAATTAAGGAAGATGGAACCAGACAGATGAAGAGAAATGTTGTGTCTCCTGAGACTACTGGTTCTTTATAATGGGAGAAAAAGAATGTATCAAAAGATCTCATTAAGATCCAAAATGGTTTCATTACCTGTAAGTGCCATATTAAACTCATAACAAACTATGAACAGTTTCAATTTCCTCTTAGAGCGCAAATTAAGGAGACTTCAAATTTGCTTTAAGAAATTTGGAAACAGAATCCTCAAACCTGATCATCCTAACTTCTTGAGCACCAGCCAACAGTATCCAGAAGGTGATGTGTCCCAGTCAGTTTCCTTGACACCCCTTAATTGTAAGGTTCTGAATAAGGTATCAAAGGCAATCTAAAACAGCTTGTTGAAATAGCGTCCAGGGCTTGATGCTGCTACTCAGGATTCAATATTCCCAGAATTAAGAGGGCAAAGAGCCAGACTGAATCAGTGCCTCTCTGTCTCCTCACTTTAATCTAAGGCACATTTTTCTTCAAACAGATGTAGAATGGAGACTTTCTGGTGGTGCTGAGCTGCTGCACAAGAATGCTTCTTAAAAAAACGGTGGGATTGAAGGACCTTGTCAACCCCTTTAAGTTGCCTAGAAAGTCTATCAGCATCAGGTGTGTACTACGTCAGTGTTCCTTGAATGAAGACAACAATGGAAATAATGGCTTATTCAGGATACACAGAATCCTTGGCATTAAGTAAAGAAATACTGCTGTCTCTCATGTCAATGCTAGAGCTGCATTTGGCAACCCAAGAGGAGAGGCAGAATGACATCTGCTAGCACCAGTCAGTACAGTTGACTGAAGTCAGACAGGACAAGAACCAAATGTTGACACCTTTTTTTCAGTAGGCATCAATGTGAGAGCTGACAGCACTGATACTGGAGCATTTGGGTAACTTGAGTCTCCTCAGCAGACCTTAGAGTGGCCAGATGAGAACTGTGAAGGGAATCAAAACAAGATCCTTCTGTCCATCTTTTTGGCAATCCCTGAAAAGAATGATGTTTAGCACTCTGAGTGTTGGCTAGTGATAAAGGTAGGGTGGCATATTCTAGGATGCAACCTGGGCATACATACTGGGAAACGGCTAGTTCTTGATGCATGCCTCAACCAGGGCTGAGGTTGATACACTCACTGTTTTTAGCAGAAATATCTAAAATTTCAACTTCCTGCAACTGGGGAGTTTGGATAAAACTCAGCTCAGTACCTTCCTGTTCACCCTTCCCTCCATTGCGGGTGCATAAACACTACTTATACAGCTCAGTTAAATAGATTCATATGTTCCAAGTGACAAGAGAGCTGGAAGATTATTTCTGAAGAAATTATTGGAAGATAAAAGCTTCAAGGAAAGAAGGCAAACATCAGAAGGAAAATGCATGTTAAAGGCCATTTTAAAGGCTAAGAAGCACAACATCAATATACATACAGACTATCACTAAAAAGAAAGACTAGTAGTGTATACAATTCTGAATAAAAATAGCAGAGTATTAGTGACAAAATTAATCAGACAGTCAGTTCTTTGATGAACTATGATGAACAGTTTTCATCACAAACACTATAGTCTACAATTACATGAAAAAAAAAAATTATGCTGTATTGCAAGAATATATTCTAAATCATACCTCAGGTGCCAGGTATTCTGGAGTACCACAGAACGTTTTCATAGTTGCTGCATCTGTGATCCCTTCTTTGCAAAGTCCAAAATCTGTAATTTTTATGTGTCCATCTTTATCCAACATTAGATTTTCTAACTGTGTATTGGGGAAAAAAATGCTCCCTTAGTATTTCTTAAAAGGAAAGGCTGATGCATTACATCAATTTTTTTAAAAAAGCTATGGAATTATTGCTCGCAATGCAATATAATTAGTCCATAATTTACAACAGCATTTAACAGAATTTATTGTTATACCATTTAAATAATTATTTAATACTATTTTACAATTTACAATAGTAAATCATAGCTCAATGAAAGCATGGCCTTTCAGTCTGAAGTTTAACACGTTTTGTGCATCTTCTACAGAAAGCAAGCAAAATCACTTTCTAAATATTCTCAAGACACAATTATACAATTCAATGTTACAATCATGACTATCATTCAGTAAGACTTCATAGGTTTCCTCTGCTGATACATGATCTTCATTTATGAAGATACATTTTACTTACTGTACCGTCATGAAACAGTTAATATGCATCCTTTAAAAATACCATTTTTTGAAAATAAATCCTTAAAATATTTGCATCTTCCACAACCTTTTCAAGAACAGAGACGAAAGTGGGAGAAGAGAGGCTACTGATGAAGAAAAAACACTAGGTAAATTCCTCCTTATGTACTTGCAAAAGACTAATTCATATTTCTCTTGAATAGTGCCAGTGGATGTGTACTTCTGGATGCTTTGCATTGCTTTTTAAATAAATAATCCTTGCTTTGAAAAGTGAAAATAGAATATAGCTTGTTAGGAAGTATTTAAGGAACAGGAATGAAAACTACTGCAATATTTACTGAGGACTATCTCAAAAACATAGCTAACATCACTTTCCCCAAAGCTTTTCGGATACGATATTAGCAATAATTTTAATATAGATACAACTAAAAACAAGTAAAACATACTTCTGAACAACTTTTCTCAACAAAGAAGTGTTGTTTTCTTATTATAAGGTATACACTGAAAATGCCAACCAAGAACAATGATAGTGTCGTTCTCCTAAGTCTGCATAAAGTCGGAAACAGTTCAATGGTGTTTATTTTCTTTTGAGTGAAACAGCTTCATAAAAGAAGATGCAGGTAGATGACATGTGTAATGGAAGATTTATAAGGTGAAATACCTCTTTCCTTATTATTTAGAATTTAAACCTAATATCATGACCTATCATTCCTTGACCAGACAATTTCATGTTTTTCCAAGATGTCACAGTATTCCATGTTATTACAACAGATTCTGCCATAGCCAGGTAAACCAGTATTTTGGTTTTTGTCTGCCTCCCTGAGCAAAACTTGCCTGCAACTGCCTCTTTCCCTTCAATTGCTCTAATGGAAATACATCAATGAACTGGACTAGTGCATATGTATAATGGAAAAACACAATTTCTCATACAAAGAATTAAAGGCTTTTTATAGTAATAAAAAAGAATTTTATTTCCCTGTTGCTTCATGGAATGTAGAGGTTCTTCCCACATAAGTTAGAAAATGTTCCTATTGAAAACAGGGGCATTTTCCATGGAATCTGGTCATACAGGGAGTACCTGCAGCATAGTACCTAAGGAGCTTCAGGTAACAGAGGAAATAATTATCTAAAAAAACAAAGCAAAAAAAAAAAAATCAAACAAAAATGTTCTTTCTTCTTTTCTTCCCACTCTATGCCCAGGCAAATCTATGATGAACTATATTTTACCATTATGCATCTTTCCTAAGATACATAAGACAAAATAATTTTAAAATTAAGGCTGAAATTCTACTTGTAGTGTTTTGAACTATTTTAAATGTTCTGAAATCATACAGGAAAATACTACTTTGGTGACATAAACAGAATACAGTCACATTTCCCCACTTCCCAATTTCCCTGATCTGGGGAAATAAAGAAATATATTTGAGATTCTTCCTGAACTCTAAGTTAAGTTATAACTAATGAAGAAAAGGATCAGAAGTTTGTAAATCTCCCTCAGCTGGTATCATTAGGGTATGTCATTTCTTTCTTTAACCAAGTTAAAGTCAAGGAACATATCTATCTATAGATTACTGTATCAAACTGGCTCCTCCAGTATCACATGGAACTTTAAACCGAACACAGAGTTTTTTCCCCATTAACTCTGAATAGTGTAACTTTATAATTACTTTGTGTTTGTCCCAATAGTCTCTGCAAAAACAAAAATTTGATTACTTTTTTTCTTTTTTTTCTTTTCTTTTTTTTTTTTTTACCTTGAGATCACGGTACACAATCTTCCCAGAATGCAGATAGTCCAAAGCAGAGACAATTTCTGCACCATAGAAGCGTGTGCGGTCCTCTGAGAACACCCGCTCTCTCGACAAATGGAAAAACAGCTGCAGGGTAAACAGCAGGGACAGGATTGTAATAATTACTGATTTAGTGGGGGAAATTAACACAAACATAAAACACCTCTCATCACCATATTGTGATGATAGATAGTACACTCTCAGTGGACACTCAGCACTCTTAGACAGCAGCTGGCTTATCTTTTCCAGGTTTCCAAAGGGAGAAAGTGAGCTGTTAAATCAGCATTTTAATCAATATACCAATCTTGTTTAAGGCATTCTGCTTGCTACTCATTTAACCTTCAGTTACCAGAGGAAAAAAACAAGTATGCAGCAGCATCATTCTGTACTTCTCCCTCTACCACTTCCTCATGTTTTTATTTTAAGCCATTGAGAAATATTAAAATATCAAGGCACTGGTTCTGCCTCAAGTTTTTCAGTAATTTAGTAACTTATCTTTGAATTGAAAAAATGTCTAGTTCTTAGGTAGACTTCAACTGAACAGGTGAATTTGCCTTTTACAAAAACACCTAAATCATAATGCTAACCTATCACAGTCATTAGAAAAAGAAAACAGACAACTATTTAGGGCTTTTAAAAAGAAATCTATATATATTCTATTGTTATTATTATATTACTTTGCTACACTGTATACATTTCTTTGGTTTGTTTTTTTTTGGTCTCCTCAAAACTTCCTAATTAACACAGTACTTTGCAGATCCTTCTTAAACTGAAAAGTATTAGTCATTAAGTACTGCCAATAACTTCAGCTGCAATGAAAATGCGTAAGGTGAAGCTGAAGTTCTGTAATGTTATCAGATTCTTATCTGATAAAGCATCATTCTCAGGACCTGGAACAACACAGAAAACTAGAATTTGGCTATTTAATGCAAATTTACTCTGAAACGGACAGTTTCATTTTCTGCATTAAGAAAGCTTGGGAAGTCTTTAAACAAAGATTAGTAAGTATATTTCTGTATTCTACATAAGACCAAATGGACCTCCTTCCTTACTTCTTCAAATTAGGATGTTTTTGTTTTTAGAACAAGAGCTAATGATCAACAAAACAGAAATACAGAAAATAAGTTCATTTATAAATTACATACAGCCAAGGAAAACCATAGCAACAATGTATATTTTTCAATTTCACTGCTAAAAATATCAAGTAATTGAGAAATCCAAAATCGCAGGCTATGTACAGAAGAAAGAGACAATAATGTGTTCAGTCCGTCATTACCACCTTACATTTGTTGGTAATTTGCACTGCTAACATGGCACAGGACAGCTTAAGATTACTGCAGTTATTTTAAGTGTATGAATTTTTCAAAATGTAATTACACAGTCCTATGAACATTTAAAGTCAACTTCTTCCCTGACAGTCATACCTCAACAAAATGTTTATTACTTTCTTTTGAACCTAAATAAACCAAGCCTTCTGACTGCCTATATTCGTATAAGCAGAGACTTCATGGCAAACTGAGCAACTGTAGTTTGACATACATTCGATTTAAAGAGAATGCTTCATTTTTATTCACTGCACCTGCACTGCTTGTTCAGCCTCTTCTTGAATGCTCAGAGCCCCTGCGTAACGCTGGAGTTCCTGCAGGACAGAGTCTCAGTGTCTTGTAGGTATTTCAATTGCTTCTGCTGCTCGTTTCCCTCCTTAAGGACCATTCCCTGATTATGTCATCACACCTACCTGTAGTAAACTGTAGTCTGTACCAACTGTCCCACAGCTTAATTGCAAGCAGAAATTAAAGACAAATACCATCTAAGCAACTAAGAGTCTGTTTCTGTCTCGTATATTACAAAATCAGGAAAAGAGTAAATATATTTCCAAATTTTTTTTTAGTTTTTCCACACCTCTCCTGCAAGATATTTATTTAAATAGACGATAAATGCTGTTAAATAATTAGACCTTCATCCAAAAAAAGCCAAATGCTCTTGTGTAATTTATGCACTTATGTCTGTTTTGTGATCTCTTTTACAAAAAAAAGAGCTAGCGTCACTCTTTTTCGGAGATTTTTGATAGACTCAAAAGTAATTCAAAATAAAGGGCAGCTTTCGATCACCTTTTTATGTGTATGCATAACAAATGTATTCCATAAAGTTATGTCATAACATCTAGTTAGCCCTATGTTCATATCTGTGCAAACGACTAGTACAATTTTCTATATGAAAAGGAGACTAATCCAGCAGCTGAGCAGCAAAACCTTGGAAAATTCTGAAACCTCAGGATACTTGGCAGCACAGACATATTACTTTGTGTAAGAAGAATCCCGATTTGAATCTGATAGGAGATAACCACAGTAGACAAAGACTTTTTTTGTTAATATTTTCAACAAAATATTACCAGCATTCATTCAAAATACTAACTTCAAAGTATAATGGCCAGTTAGAAACAACTAGTGATAGTTCTTTGTTTGTCAAAGAGACTCTGAGTTCCCAAGTCAATTTATTTTAATGTCATATCTGACAAGGATTCATAAGCCCAAGGAAGATTTCTAGAAATTAGTGTGCCTGCTCGGTACCAACAGATCCAAATCCCCTTCACCAGTGACTCGCAAAGCGGAGACACACACAGCTGAATCAATCCTTAAGCATTTCCCTCACATATGACTAGATGCAAAAATAATAAGCACCTTTTTGACATTATCGTGGCTCAGAAAGAACGAATTATCGAACAAGAGAGAGTTTAAGAGAACACAGGTCAATGAGGGCTCTCCTGAGCGAAGGGGTGAGTTACTCTCCTGGAGCTTTTTACCCACTCAAGCTGCTGGGATTGCTCTGCTCTTCCCATGGCAGCTACTCAGACCCCACAGACTGCAGCCTGGTGCAGCATGCAGAAAGCAAAACCAGCTGTAGACTGTCATGGTCAAGCCTCTGCTCCGTATGCACCTGACAGGCTGGCATCAGCATGGGTATGGACCACTAAAGATGTCCAAGGCAGACATCTCTACTTGTGAAGCAGAGCCCCTGCAGAAGTTTTACATGTACACAGGCTGTGGCATCCTCCTTCCCAAACAATAAGTGTGACTAATCACGTGTGAAACAGTAGGGACCTGAGGCCTTACTCACCTAGGAGTAGGCAACAGGTCAGATAGCAAATATGAACTATTTTGTGAATAAGTAAAACATTGCAAGTTTAACATTACAATCATTTGTTATAAACATTGTTCATATTACTACAGCACCTAGCAGAGTTATTATCAAACCATATATGCTAGTTTTGAACGAAAGATATATTTAAATGTATGTTAAAATTCATACACTCAGATACATGCCAAAGATTCTAAAGCAAACTTAAAAATCGTAATAGAAAAATTTAATTCCATGAAACTACAGCAACTTTTTCTCTTAAAAATGTACAGAATGACATTTATTAGATATCTTGGATTTCTTTCCAATTCCAAAGAGAAATCTTCATCAGCTAATTATTTAGTTGGTTCGCTATTTTGGAATGATTATGCCACCAGGCTGCTTTTACAACTGTAGCAACAAGAAGATTTGATTTATTAAATCAGGGAATGAAAAGAAGAAATCTGATGGAAAGTTAGGAGAAAAGCTTCATATATTTGCATTATTCATCGATTTACAGTTATTAAATATGAGATAAATTCATTGGAATTGCAGTAGAAATAGATTTGGCACATTGTGTGCATAACTTTTTAAATGGTATACATTAACTGTAACATCCAAATACATATAAGTAAGCATATGACAGTGCTATAGCTATAGTTGGGACTGTAGCTATAAATTTGCTGGTACAGCTTCATTTAAAAACTATACAACAATGTTGCCATGATATCTTTCTAATAAAAAGTTTTAATGGAAAAATATTAACAAATAAAAACAGAAGTCAAATATGAGAGTACATTCAACTGCAGAGCCAAGCATACACACTGCCAAATATGTAAAAGATCCAACCTTATATGTATCAAAATGTTAAGCTTCTACAGATGCTAGTGAGACAGTTAGTGTGTTGATACTTGTATGGCTGGCTCCCACTATTGCATGATGGGTTTGCTCAGCTCTGCAGTAAAACACACTTCATATTTGACTGTTGGTTTGACTCTTTTGCAGTAACAAAGTGACTGCAGTGTCACTTGCAGTAGCAGCTGTGAAAATTTTAATTATTTGATTACTTTACAGACTTTATACCACTTCTGGGCAAATTCTTACCCAAAGAAATATAGGGACCTTATTTGGGGCTGTAAGAATTGTAGGACAAGGAATATACTCTCTCTTATGTAGAGTTCAGGAAAAGAAAACAGGACACAATCCAAATAAAATGATGAAGTTTACAACAATATTCAGTTATTTTTCATTAGATATGTTGTAAATCCTCTGTATTTTTTTCTAGACACTAATAGCACTTGTTCAATTACAACAAACCATTTGGTTCTTTCTTGCCTAATGAATTGAAGTAAGAGCTGTGGAAAAAAAAAAAAGCCAAGTAGAAGGGAAATTCAGAGTTCTGGTGTGGAGAAACCATCTGAACAAATTTTAGAGTCTAATTTTATTATGCAGATAATTACCAATTAAGTCTTGCAACAGAGTATAGAATTTGGAATTATCCTGAAAGTGCAAAATGCAGAAATTAATCAACTTATTAATCAACTTAATCAATGTATTCTGCAGAGTAATGTATGTAATAAATTTCATTCTTGAAGCTTTTAAACCTTTATTGCAAAATACTGGAAATTAAAAATGGGAAACACATACTCCCAAAGTATTCTCTAAAAAAGAGCCATTCTTAGAACACTGTTTTTATACGACAGTTTACACCATTTTGTGCAGCCTAGGATTTTGGGGAACATTGTAATAAACTATTAGCTTCCTGTATTCACATAGTAATCAAAATTATATGGATTATAAAAGGAAAAATAGACAAATCAATACTTGCAGGAAAAGCATCAATACAGCCTTATACTTTTTCTCAAATTGTTAGTAGGACGGGGACAGCAAAAGATGAAGGTAAATGAAGTTTTTTTTTTTTTTTTAAGTAGCCTGTGCTTGACTGTAAGTACTGATAGCTTTGTTATTTGAAAATATTTACATGAACATTCTATATTTTGAAGCAAAAGAAAGAACACAGAATTTATCATGTAAAATTGCAGATATTTGTTTACCACACATTGATAAAATGTGCCATTTCAAAGTCCTGAAAACAGAATTAGGTCATCTCAACTAAGCCAGATGAATTTTTTTTTATTAAAATCAAAATTCACTGTCTGGATGCTACTTTAATGTAGCTTCTTCAGGATCACAAAGCTATGGAGAAGTAAACAGAATGCTAGAAGTACCCTCCTAGCTCTATCTTGCAACATAGTTTATAGTATCTGATTTATTTAATATTTTTAAATATTAGAGATCAATAGACATTGCTAAACATTTCATCCAGAGTCCAACAGCACCACTAAAAAAAGAAAAAGTAAGCTTTCAGCCCACAACAAAGATTTCAAGATTGGGTCTTGTAACTGTAAAAGTTGTCAGTATAAAAAAAATACATTCCATATTTCTGTGCCTGAATAATTTGCTTGGGGAAAAAAAAACAACCTCTCTAATGCTTTGCTTTTATATATTTAGCTACAGAAAATACTTTTTTAAAAGGAAGTCAAAATAAAACTAGGTAAGTAAATATTTTGTACACAGTAAAAAAGCACACACATAGATCAGTAAAACAGAAGCAGTTACATTTCAGTATAACATGCCCACTTACTAACTGAGTCTAAGTAATATGAAGTTACATAGGCAAGGGAAGGGTAAGGTAAAGTGCTACTATTCTGGTGGGATATTAATTTAAACAGGGATCTAGATATTTTACTGTTACAGAGGATTCTCGTTCAGTACCATTTTAACACAATTTCTTCTCCTTCAGAATGCAATTCAGCGACCTTCTCTTTTATTGTTCTTTTTTTTTGCCTAACCACAGGAAAGAGGAACTGAAGACTCCTAGTACTGATTACAGTTTTTATTACCGCAGTAGGGCGGAAGCCTAAACTGTGGAGTTCCTTTGCTTTCATCTGGGTCAGAGTCAAGAATACTAACAGAAATTTCAAACAGAACGCCTTCATTTGGAAGACTGGGTACTGCAGTCCCGGAAGATACAAAATCCATGAAAGTTTCCAAGCAATTGACTCAGGCACAATTGCTTAACTAAAAAGAAATCTTCAATCTAAAGGAATTTTAAACAGAAGCACAACTGAAGATATTACTTCTGACATTGGTTCTTCAAAGCTGTACTATGATACTACTACAGTCAATTTCTTATTATAAGGATAGAATTAAATGAGTTTTCAACACCTTTGACAAGAAACTATTGCAAGGAAACAAAACCTCCTTGCAACTTAGAGAGAGCAGTAGAGGGAAACAGAAAAAGGGAATAGTCTGTGCGCAGTATCAGGAGGTATGCTTACACACGGCTGAAGTGCTAGCTAAATGTAGTGCATCTTATTTTGAATAGTTTTATGAATTAACAAGTCTGTTTTAACAAATATGAAGTCCTTCGAATTTCTTCGCAACCCACTCTCAATGAAGTGCACTGAAATCATTCCAAGGCCAATGGACAAAAGCAGGCTGCCAACGATAAACCCATGATGCAAGATGTTTGCAGCAGTTGCCACAAAGCACCACCACCCAAAGCAGAGAAATACAAGATCCAGGCCTGATCAAAACCCAACATCAGAATATCCTCAATAGTAAGAAAGGAGTTGAAAACACTCCTGGTGGGCTCTGTTCTGCATTCTGGTAGGGCAGAAAGATATCTTTCAAAGAGGCAGGCATCAAAATGACAGGCTGATGTTAAAAACATGCTTTGAAAATGCAACCCCTCATTTTACTGAAATGCAACAATCTCTTATACAGAGAAAACTAAGCAGAATATACTAGTCTACAAGGAATTGCCTTTAAAACTCACTGTAAGTAGCATTGGCTTAATAGCGGTGAGATAAATTTAACCCCATATAACCGAGCTGAGTGTTCAATGGAAGGCCATTATCCCACTGCCATTGAGGGAGATTTCGTATCTAGTTCATCTAGCCAAAACGATTCGCTGCCTGTCATGTCCAGAACATGGTTTATACAGATTGAGTTAAACAAGACACCCTCCCGTATGAAAACCCTATACCACCACGTTTGGTAGCCAGGGACAAGTTAGAATGCAAATGGGTGTCAAAGCAGGCCCAGAAAGGTGCCAGTCATGAATGGAAGGCAGGCACTCTCGGGGCTCTCAGGCATTCGGATTACAGTTGAAGAAAGCTTTGTTGCAGGAAAAGGCAGCAAAAAGGATAATGCAAAACACGACACCATGCTGCAACAATTCCTGAAAGAAGAATTATAAAAAAGCTAGGGCAAACACTTAGTCCTGTCCTGTCCTAATGCAGCATATAGTACACAAAATAAGGAATTCCCCCAGTTCATGCTGTAATGAGATACAGTCTGCATGGCAAACACCACTTAAAAGGCAGATAAAGGCCTTCTGCTTAGACTGTAATTTTTTTACTTCCACTTGACTAGCATACTTTTCCATATTCCATTTTTCAGTAAACAGTTAAGGACAGCAAATGCTTAAATCAAAGTAAGACACCATAAAAAGTTTTGCGCTTCAATTTAAATTTCCAGAGTGCAGAGCAAGTGAAGAGGACAGAAGTATTGAGAAGTACGAACCCTCTACTCTTTTCTCCTAGACATTTACAATGGCTATAGCAAAGAACAGAACTGATATTTCACACTGGGACAAAAGCAAGATTAGTAAATATTATTTTTGTTTGTTTGCACTAGATCACAACCACTTTGTAGAAGAGTATGCTACAATATGCTTGAAGAAAAAACAATCAGAAAATTTCTTTTAACTCTGAAAATATTTCTCTATCATGAAATTATCTTTCAAAATACAATGGTTTCATTTTTCAGAAATGGAAAGTACTTTTGACGGCATGATTATAAAAAATGTCTACATATTTTTCTTTTTGTAATAATCAATCCAGCAAAAATTTGTAAATGAAAAACCTTCGAAGATACTAGAGAGCAAAAAAACACAAGAAAAAGAATATCCTTTAAAGCGTTACCCAGTAACAACACTACCACTACAAGTGCAGAATGTTTTTTTTAAACTTACCTCTCCTCCATTAACATACTCCATCACAAAACACAAACGATCCTTTGTCTGGAAGGAATATTTCAAGGACTTGCAAAGAAAACAGCAAAACCAAATCAATTATCATCATGTATCAACCTGATTTCTTGCAGTTAAACTGTAACAAACTTAATTTTATCCTGTTAAACAAACAATTCCGACTTCCTAAAAGTTCTCATCATCCTTAATTATTCTAACTGAAGTTTGAGGAGAAATTACACAAAAATCTCCACATCTTGCTCATTTCTACAAAGTGTTCATTAATATCAAAATAGCATGTTTATTATAACAAAACACTAAATTGCTATTAAAATACACAATTCTGTACTCCATTTCTGCCTTACTCCCACACGTACCAGATATCCTCACTGATTATTTTAATATTTTACGATGTCAACATCCACAACGCCCATGTAGAGAGAGATTACCACACCACCTTCTTTCTTTCTCTCCAGTAAAATCTTACAAGTGATCTTCACCTCTGGCCTGCTTTCACTTCCAAAGCGAGGACTCTCTATTTTAAAGTACTATGCAACATTGAAAGCAGTAAGTGGCAAATGAATATATTTATTGATGTATAATTTTAAAATTATAACAGACGCTATTATCTTAACTAAATTTTTTAATGTATCAAGGTTTGTCTGACTGCACTTGGAAAAAATGATACCAGTGAAAACCTGCTGATGCAGATTCGGCCTCAACAGATGAAATGCAGTAGAACTACACTTAAAATCATAAGGATACACATGACTTAAATACTGTATGTCTTTAAAATATTTTTAAAATAAAATTAGAAAGATATAAAGATGTAGCTGCAGTGGCATTGTTACATGACCAGATTAGAATTATGCATATTCTTGCTTATCTTTATACTCTAATACTTCAGAAACTTCTAGAAATCTCATTTTTCTTGACTGAATTTCCAAGAATATCTTGGTCAAACAACAATGTCAATACATTATACGTGCCCTACTTTCTGAAGAGTTCATTTATAACTTTATATATCAAGACCAGTTTTCACATTATACCTTGTTTAATACAGAAAAATATCTTTTTTCCCTATCTTAAAATGACAAGGTGTTAATTATCTTTTGAAATCAATGCAAATATTTTCTGATGCATTCTTGAAGGAGAGGAATGAGAATTCCTTCTACAGAAGGAAGTCAGTTTTAAAATTAAAATTATCAAACATAATTTGCCATGAATCTCAAAATTCTCATCTTCTTTTCAATATTTTGCTTCCTATAAAATAATATTATCTCTATAAAGACACAAATATTGAAGCAGTAGTGTATGAGTTTTGTGTCTCCATGCATTCCTTATGCTGAACGAATAGTTATTTTATGTTATTCAATTCTTACTAGTTTTAAATTTTATTTGTAAAAAAAACTTCCTTGACAACTATGTGAAATCCATAACTTAGTAAAAAAACAGTGCTCATATACAAAGAAAGTCACAAAAATTGCACAACCGTTACATTCCACAATTAAACAGATTTGTTTTCAGTACAGTTAAGCTTTACAAAATAAAGGATACTTTATTTCTGAAATGTACTCTTAAATACATATTCTAATAAAAGGTATCATAAACACAGGATATCTATTGCTTGTTTACAGATCATGACAAGAAAGACTTCAACATCTGTTTGTAAAATAGGGTCATAATGGAATATCCATCATGTTGAAAATTACCTGTTACAATGTACTTCAAATTAATTCCTAATACTTACTGTTAAAAAAGGGTGTCTGGTGTTTTTCAATACTCTGCTTTCTGTAAGAGTATGAGCCACTTCATCCTAAGAAATAAAGAGTACAAGGAACAAGTCTGAATTAAGACAAAAAATTGTATTTAATTAGTTATGATGATGATTACATTATGACTATTATTTGTTATATGATTCAATACTTCAAAAAAGAGCAAGGGACACTATAGATTTGTAAAATGAATGAACCTGTTCACTTTAGCAAAATATGAAAAGAAACAAAAAGCTCAAGTATTCATGTGTTTTGAAAAAGAGCTTTTAAAGTAATTAAAGTTATTTGGCAAAATACAATTTAACATATTGCATTTAATTTTCTTAAAAAACAAACAAACAAAAAAACTTTAATTATTATACCCAACACAGGGCAGGAAGAAATAATTACGAATCTGATGGTTTAAAAATATAATCATCAGAACCTTGCAGTTCTGATATGAAGCATCTAAATAATATATATAGAGAGAGAAAATAAATTTGCAAGAAATGTACAAAGATAGTAACTGAAGGCAACTACATAACAGAGTCTAACATAGCCTAATATTAAGTAATGCTAGAGGCTTGTTTTGTTTCCAAAACAATTTAGTCAAAGTAAGAGTGGCAATACAAAAATCACCCCTCAACTTTCTGCACTCTCCTAAAAAAAAAAAAAAAAAGCCCACCAGAGTGGTGCTTCTCAGACAGGATCTGTACTCCTCCTTGGGGATGCAGACCTTATCCAGGGAGCGAGGCTGCAGGATCCCCTTTCCCTTTTTCAACTAAGTATTAGAAGTGGGGCAATTTGGCGAGGGGTAGCCATCCTCTCCTGTGGTTGAATCGACATGATGGGGACCACAGCGGGTCCCAGGCCAAAGGGAAAGAAACTCCTTCAGTCCTTCTCAGAGCCGGTGGCTGTCGATGCAGGTGTTGGACCCACGCGGGTTTCCTGGCAGCTTCCCTCTCCCTCAGGAGCTCCCCTGGGGCACAGGACACCCTGTCACTGTCCCTTCGGGCGCTGCTAACCATTACACTAAATTGAAGACTAGCCTAGTGTGACTCAAATGGCAACATTAATCCTATATAAGGAAATATATTTAGTCAGAATGTACTTTAATATTGGTATAAATAATACCAATATGACATTACTGAACTGCACATGCCTATCAGACCATGCTATGAAGATAAGGTATTATTAAACTACAAAGTAAACACAGATGTCATGAGTTTTAAATTACACTTTAAAAATTGTCAAAATAGGAAGATAAAAAATAACAACAGAATTAGTAGTAATAAATTATGATGCCATTTAGCTGAATAGCAGTGCAACACCGAGTGTATACTACAACCACATACTGGAAGAAAAACAAAAAACAGTTCAGTGAGAAATGTCTAGATTTTCCAGCATATTTTTTAGAAGTTTTTCATATAAAGAATGGTGATATGAAGCAACTTTCTAAGCTGTATCCTAGGCTTTGTGAATATGCTTCTCATCTTGCGGGGGGGGGGAACCAACCAAAAACATGAATGTAAATTTACTGTATTTATTGCCATGTATGAACAAATGCAAAAGGGTTTTCCCTCTCTGTTGCCTCAGCACACAGCTATTTTCCTGAAGGTTTTTTAACAGACAGATGAACAACCGTCAATGGGGCAGAAGGAACTGGAGGAAGGGCTGGCTGAGGAGACGCGGCAATCGGAAACGGGGTCCTGCGGTGTGCTGAGGGCAGCAGTGGGAGCTTTAACCGGAGGGAGCAGGCAGCGTAGAGAGCACAGCCAGGGCTGCAGGGAGCCACCTCCTCTCCACTACTGCTATCTCTCATCTCGGGCCCCTGCCTAAGAGGAAGCTGCTCATCTCCGCGGCAGCTGGCAGCCTCCGCACCCTTAGTCTGCCCTTTGCAGCTACCTTGCTAGGCATCCTTCCCCAGGGCATATTCTGGATGGGATCCTCAGACTAGGAAGGAAAAGGAAAAAGGCAGGGGACGGCATCAGAAAAAAGCCTCAGCTCCATGGGACCAGAAAAGAATGTTTCTAGCCTGACAAAAATAAATCTTAACACAATGTGAACTTTAATTTACTTTTTTATTCTTAGATTTTTTTCTATTCCATTAACTTCATAAAACTTCTCAACACTTCCCCAAAGCTTAAATATCTGTTTTTGTTCACATCCCTAGAAACCTCAGGTACCACTGGCATTTTCTGCCAGCCAAACAATAATCCATTTCCATATTGCTACTGAAAAGAGACAGAATCCAAAATCCCAAATTATTAGGAACAGGAAGGCAAGAGGGAGCCCTGTGTTAAAGCTCTTTTTTACTCTGAAAACTGGACCTGCTAAGTCTTCACCCAACAAAATGACTCTAAGGCCATCAGGCTTCAACAAAAAGAGCCACAATAAATTACAAAATGTATCTGTTAATTAAGGAGTTACTGAAAATGTACAAACTTTAACATTCATATAGCAAAACTAAATAAAGTACTTCATCTAGGATTGGAGTAAGTTTGTTACAGTCTGTAACAAACAGTGGCTTTGTGAAAACAAATTCAACAGACTTGCCACCTATTTTTATTCTGCTCTTCAGTGATCTAATTTAGTCTACAAAACGTCTTCAACTGGTGATATAGAAAAAAGAGTTTATGCTCAGATTCAGGCTGCAGGCCAAAAAAGTAGGGAGATCAGTGCAATATTTGTAAACTCCCAACAATTTATAATGTCCAAAATTTAAAAAAAAAAATTTAAACAGGAAATGTAATTTAGTTAGATGTTGGCTCAATTTCTGGAAATGTCAACTCCAAAAGCTTCCATTATATGTTAATGACCTGAATACAGAATTACGAACTTACCTATGAGGAAACTTAATACACACATGCATAGCATTGTACTGTATCCTTTTAGAGATTTTTTACACTATGATAATTGTTGTTTTAATTCTTATTTCACTTTACTTCTACTTTTAAAATATGGTACAACTTTCAAAACTATTAAAGCACAAGCTAAGGATTTACACTTTTTCACTAGTTTTACTGTAGGGCACTTTTTGTTTGTTTTCAAAAACAAAACATTGATCTGCTACTGACTTTATTGCTCTTAATGAAGACACAATGAGACAATATTGACTGTTTTTGGAAATCTCACTCTTTAGAAGTTATCATTTGAGTAAATCTTCAGCCTAGGTAAACTGCTATTATCCTTATCGTAAAACAGGGATCCTATCATTTCTCCATATGAATCATGAAGTTTAGATCAAAATCAAGTAGAAAAAGCAACACTTCAATTCACATGCAGAATTTAGATCCATTACTTTTTACCAGGAGAGCAGTTAAAATCTAATCATTTTCACAGATACAAGGCTTTTGTTTATAACCTCAGTGGCTGGCAATGGCCAGTTTTTCTGGCATTGTCCCAAAGTTTGTAATACTGGTAGTAGTTTCCTGACAAGTCAAATTTTAGTCTGTCATGAAAACTTAGGATTAATAGATTTAGTCTGAACTGGGCAGATGCTATACAATCTTCTATATACAGTTGCCAATGCACCACATTCCTGTCTCATATTGTACTTACTATTACAGACGGGACTTTCTTTAGTGAGTATTATATCGCACTATAAGCTGAGCAGGTACTGCAGATCTATTCTATCTGTGACATGATTGCTAACACTGTTCTTCAGAGTTAAATGTTATTTATAAATCCCCATGGCACACAGTTGCACACAAACTGGGCGAGCCAGCTAAGCCAACTGTTCAGGCTAAAGTTAACTTTTGTTTTCGGTTTTGGGAGGAGTGGAAAACTGGTACTTGGTGGCTACAAGGGAAAAATATGATCGCTTCATTTGTGAAGACCCACGTAGAGTCTATTTTTTATTCCTTCATCAATTTCTCATCAACATACAACTCTACTATGGAAAACTTAAAAGAACTCCTTTCAAAAACGAATTACAGTTCTAAGGAAGCCAAATTCAGAAGAATGAGATGCTCCATTTTTCATCATAGGATGAAAGGTTTGTTTCCTCAGACACTGAATCTTCTTGTTAGTCGAAGGAAACACAAACAGGCACAAAAACAGACCCTGGTCTGCTTCAGTGAGTGCTAGGTTATGTCCAATATATAACTGAACTATTTGCGGTTTTCAGGTAGACAGATCAACAAAGAGTTGCATCCCTCTCATCAGAATTTCTCTGGCTTTCTAAATAGTTTAATCAACAGCAATTTTTGCTAAACAGAGAAAGACAAAGTTAGTCAGTTAAGAAACAGTTTTAACTTTTTAACTACTGATACTGTAGTAGCCATCAATGTAAAAAAAAAAAAAAAAAGAGAGAGAGAATTAAAATATGACTTTTTTTGTTTTACTGATATAAAGAAATGGGCTGAAATACTCATGACAATGTTCAAAAGGGCTTGAAAGGTACAAAAGAGCAGAGGCAGAACAGGAACTCACAGAAGTTAGATGTAAGGATCCCCTAAGTAACCTCCAAATGCTGTGGGTGAGCAGAGCACTGGGGAAAGGTGTTCATGTTGGAGACAGAAATGCATCATGCTGCACCATACAGACTCTGAGGCCCATATGGTAACCTCAAGAGCTTGCTGTAATTTAGAAAGGCTTTCAAGACAGGCCACTGAGATGCTCGCTTTTGTTCAGACTCAGGAGAACACAGAAGAGGCGATACCCTAGCTTCTTCCCATTTCTCCTGATTACCAAGAAGAAAAGGGCCCTCTCTGCTGTGGTTAGTCCAAACCATACACATCGACTGGCCTGCCAGCACATGTGGGCTGGCTGCTAAGGGCAAGCAGAACTCACAGGCCCACCTCTTCTCCACTGAAGACACGCATTTAGGTCTCTCCACTCCACACAAGCTGATTTTCATGAAGTTCAAAAGGAATGCAATTATCTTTGAGGTCACTATTCCTCTATCAAATTTAATTGAAATTGGTCAACAGATTCAAAAGTTATTAGAAGGTCAGTGACAGACAGATAAATATATAGACTGCACAACTCCTTGGTTGGAAAAACATGAAGGATATTTTAAAATAAAATATATATAATCCAAGACAGTTGCTATTCACATTCAGTTTTTAGGAATACTGGTATTGTTAGTCCCAATTCAAAAAATCTTGAGTCAGACCCATAACCCTCAAAAATCTCCTTACTTAATAATTGAGATTACTTTTAATTGCATCATGCTGGTAGAAAATGTAGGGGGTTTGCTTTCAATTTCTTCTGTGCAAATGGGATTTGGAACTTGAGAATTCCAGGAACAAAACTCAGAGTAAATGATCTTCAAGTTTAAATTGCATAAAATTGTGATTATGCATAAGAGTTAATAATGCTGACCTAACCAACTTTACGTGACTGGACAGTGTCAGTTTAATATCATCTCTTCAGATATCAACTTCAGACTTTTCTTGTTCCTCACAAACTGAAAAAATGAAAATGCTATTCCTATGAATAGCTACTTAATCTAATATAACAGGAACAGAGCATAAGCCTATGAAACTAATTGTATTTATCTGAACAGACTTGCAGTTCACTTAGAAAAAAAAATTTAAGTAATATACCCTACAATGCACTTTTACTTGTTTTAAACTTGGATTGTACTATCTTCGCTCACAGCAAACTCTCTCAACACTTTAGCACACTCCAGATTTTAAGCCAGTGGAAGGCATGCAAAATGTGTACACATAAAGAATGCTTCATACTCTTGTTTTCTGAAGATACACACACATTTCTATAGAAATTCAGTTACCACCAAAAACCAGACACATCTCATGTATTAGGTATTGATTATGCCATTGAAAATTTTGACACAATATTATAACTATACCCTTCCTTACCTTCGCAATAATGACTTCTTTTTTCAAAATCTTCATAGCGTAGTATTTCCCACTAGCCTTCTCTCGGACCAGAATAACTTTGCCAAACGTGCCTTTGCCGAGTAGCTTTAAATAGTCAAAATCACTCATTGTCTATATGGAGAAAAGAACAAGGATTAGCAAGACTTATGGTATGCAGTTCCAGTATGCACACAAATTTGTCTGCATACGACCAAATGGTATTATCAATATAAAGGCAAGAACAATTTAGACAAATAGGTAAACTTGCCTAAGTTGCCCTTGCCTACAGTATTTAATAACTTAAATAGGTATTAAGTTCATAATAGTGAACTGTATCCTTGAACCACAAGTATTGTTCAATACTATTATTATAGTTCTCTGAATTACTGTACAGTATACTACACAGACAGGCTTATTTTTAGAAAGCACATACAGAAGAAATTTTTAGCCTATACCAGTATTTCATGACCTCTCCATTTCTAAGAGAGCCTCTCAACTCCTGCACTGAAAATCTATTAATCCACCACATTTTTAACACCAACCACTGTACTGATGGCTTTTTTGAATCATACATGATCCTCACCAGAATACTATACCAGTAAAACATCACAATAGTCTGTTATTTTGCATTAGAAGATAACTTTTAAAAATTTTTGAGTACAGATTACTGTTACATGGTTTTTACATTGATCCATCTGGCTCCAAAAAGGAGAAGGGGGCACATTTTAGTCTTTCATGTAACTCAATTACAGAGACCTTTCAAGTATCCACTGTTGCTCTAGCTTTGCAGGGTAAACACACCACCAACATGCATCCAAGAGCTGGTTTCACACATGAGCCACTTTGAGTCAAGTAGGCTGATCAGCTCAAGTGGAGCGCTGCACACAGAAAGGATATGACCAGGCCATTTCAGATCCAAAGGCAGTTTAGCCACTTTCATGAGCACAAAGCTTGAGTCAATAATCAGCTTAGTTCTGCAAGTTTATTTCACAGCTAGCTCAGGAGTATCTAACCCTACAGTCTATGCATTAGATGCAGAGATCAGGGTAGAAAATCTGCTTGACACACTGTGAAGCATAAAACAGTGGCAACAGAGTAGCTCTTCACAGGTCACCTTGGATTGACAGCAGGGTTTATTTTGCCAGCTCAGGGCCACTAGCTTGCTTCCACCATGTGTTTCCACAGCACATCTTTCAGCATGCTGTTATTAGCTGGGGTGCAGCACCACATCAACACATCCAGCCAGCTCAGGCACCCAGATACCTCGACCTTTAAGGAGTGCCATGCAAAGAGATCGGAGCTGCTGAATCCTTCAGGCCTTGAACTGATTATCATTCTATACTATCTCAACTTATCTTTAGATAAAAGGTACAAATAAATTGACAGAAATGTGAGTAACAACTGAACAGGTACCAACTTAAAACCCATACAGAATATTCCACTTCAGAAGCTGTCTCTCTTTCGATATTGAAAAATTTGTGTAAAAAGGGCTTTAAAAACCATATATTTCAGGAAATCCAGGGAGATTTTACTCAGAGAAGAGCATTTATAAGCTCTAAAAGACAACACCATCCCCTAAATGCAGTGTTCCTCTTGGAGAAGCAGGTATTTCTCATTCTTACTTTGCTTGAGCAGAAAAGTAGTCTCAATGGAGTTTTCTAGTTCCAACACGTTTTCTTATCAAGTTTTGTTTGTTCATGTTTCATGTACATTAGATGCATCTGTATTGCCCTCTAGGTAAAAAAGTGAAAAGTTTACCTTTATGGATATTAAAAATATAATGTATTCAATACAAATACAGTTGGTCGATTTTTAACAGCTCAACATATCTCAAATAGTAACTTACATGGATAGGAGGCAGCAAAATAAAAGGAAAAGAAGATCTGCTTCCCAATCCCCCTAAAATAACTTCACTGGAGATAAGGTATATTTGGTTGAGAGCCAGATAAACACAGGCCCTAGACTTGCGTCTTTTAATGCTTATGTTAGTATCTCTGTGCATTCCATAAGCCTTACTGTTGATCAAATAATCATCTCCTTCTCTAAGCAAAGCAAATTCTTATTCTGCTCGGCATCCCAGGAGCTGCACAAGAGCATTTCAGGTGATTTTCTGAAGAAAGCCTTGTCTTTTAGAAAGGAGTAATTAAAAGCACAACTGCACGGACATATAACTTTGGAAGTTAATGTACAAAATATATACCTTGAATACTCAGTCTCTAACCTCTAGGGCTTCCAGTGATGGAAACGGAAGCTGGGATTCCAACTTGAAAAAAGATCTAATGATCACTCAGTCACAGTCGTTGCCACCATAGATGATTATACCACAAGCCCTTTCACAAGTTTAGTAAGCATCCTTTAAGTGCAGCGTGATCCTGATTCTTCTTGATTTTTTTCTCTGTTATTCTGTGAAGTGGGAGCCTATTCTGGAAACTCTCACTCTCAGACTCTGGGCCTTTCTCCAGCAGTCTCTCTGTATGCTCATTGATTCCTAGTACAGTACTGACCTGTAGTATAAACTACCCTCCTCTTCTTTCTCAGGGAATAATGCACCTCAAAACATTCATAAACAGTAATTATACACCCTCTGAGTCTCAGTTTGCTATGTTAGACATCTTTAATACTGTTGTGTGAAGGCAAGAGAATTTGCCTTTTCTTTCATCTTCCTAGCCTGCACTAGCTGCAGGCTGAGGCAGTGCTTTTGAACACTACCCTTCCAGATAAACTTTTATTTGTCTTCCACAATGGAATTAATATTTTCTTCATCCCTAGTAGAAACGCCTCTAATAGTACCTATGTATCTCACACATTCCAGTAGTACAGAGCTACTGGACACGTCTTCAGGGAGGCAATCACAAATTGCACAACCAAATATATTCACTCTTGGGAGAGAGAATAAATGGCAAAATTTATTTTTGAAATTATTCATTCCCCTAAGTTCAAGTGCATGAGACTGTTGCTGTGAATCTAAGGTTCCTGTGTTCAGGTCCTTTGTCAAACCGTAAAAATAATTTATGTGATTGCTCACTCTTGAGTCAATTTGAAATCTGCTCACATAAAGGTTAGAATTAAAGTTTCACCAACCACAATAATGCTGTAATACCTTAGATTTTAAGTGCTCAATCTGCAACTTAAAACCTCTTCGGCTGTAAAAAGTTTTCAACAGACTACTTAAGGTAGCATCTGCATACCTGCATGTTTCAAAGCTTTATTAATGAGAAAACACTTAGCACATGCCAGTTTTCTAGCTAAATCAACAGGAAATGATTTCTTTCCCCTCCATCTGATGGATGATTGGTAGCCTCTGAGCAAACTGACCTTGGAGAATTTCATTCTTTGCTCACACTTAAACATACCATGACAATTTGCACTGTTTGACAGATCTGGTTTTGCTGACAAATACACCTCACATCAGGAAGAACAAAACTGCACTTATCCCAGTAAGAAATATGGGCAAGAGGGCTGTCAGAGGCTCAATATACTTATTACCTTAAGCAAATCCACACAAGTGAGTGTAAAGTTGAAATTAAATGATTGATTTTTCCAAAACTAGTATAATACAATAGAGCTGCACAAAACTACAATACCAGGTGAGTACAAATGTAGTTCTATTATTAACACATGTATAGTCTTATTATTAATACAAGAAGCTCATAGCTTATTCAGCATAAATTATTAGTGATTACCAAACAAAGAGTTATGAAGGTTTTTTCTGCCAAAATGAAACTGCTCATAATAGTGAATTCTAGGGGTGTAGATTATGGACAAATTTTAGAACTAGAGATAAGCACTGCTCAAGCTCAGGAGAAGTATGCCACCTGTATTGTAACCATCTTTTTAATATTTAGTCAAAGCCTACAATCATTACTTTTCTAGAAATATTTCAGTTTTGTTTATTCCAAATACGAATTCAGCTATTCCTTGCAAATGTTCACTATCACACTGGTATCCTTTCAACACATTAACTCTTTACTTATCAGGGTTTTAAGTATTTCTTCTTTTTTATCTTTCTCCAATCACATTCCTGCAGACTGTCACTTAAAATAATTTTGAGCCATCTTTCTTCTCTGGGCAGGAGGAAAGAGGAAAACACACATGACTTATCGTGATCTCTATAAGCAATGCAAAGAGTAATTAATGTAAAAATGGCAAGAATTAGTAGAAGACAGACAATAATACTGTTACATAGATTTTGTTTGTGAACCAGAGTATGTGAACATTTTTAAGTCAAAAGTTTCCAGTCTTTTAACAGAACCTTTTAAATTAGTATATACTGACTTGTTACCAAAACCTATTTTATCTTTGATCCTGCCTGTAAAATTATTTTTCTTACTTCTATAAGTAACCTGTTAAATAAATATATGACATTTTCCCAAGTTAGTAATACATTCTGTAAGTGATGGAGAGGTGGTAGAATGTGAGCTTCTTGTGCAGGTGGGGAACGTTGGCTGTATTAGAAAACACTGCTGTCAGTCTATAAAACTGCTTCCCATCACTGAGAGGAATGGGGTGCAAGTGAAATGGCAATAATAATTAGCTGTAGCTTCTTCATAAATTCACAGAAAATGGCACTTGCAATTAATCCAAAGCTGAGCATTTTCAAAACAGAAGTACATGATAGAACATTCACTGCAAGACTAGAAATAACCATCTAATCAGAATATTTATTGCTTAAGATTGAATTTACAAGAGTTTATCAGAAAATATAGTGATAAGTAAAGGGTGTCACACATGTTTTTAAAAAAAAAGTCTGCATAGAAAGGAATTTGAATAATAAGTTCATCTAAACCTCCTCAAGGAGGAGTCCTTTCAAGGACTTTTTTTCCACCCATATTCATCACTTCCAAAACTAAAATTCCAAAGCTAAAATATATAAACAAGTTACTGCAATTAATATCAGAAAGTTACTGTATAAGGAGAAACAAGTCTACTGCACATGCACACATATACACAAACACTGATTCAAGAAATTTCTATTTTCTTTGTTATGCCCCTGTCCATGCAACCACAACCTTTCTTACATTGGAAATCTACTGTTGATTGGTCATAACCCCCGAAAGTTGCACAAAAAAATTCACTTCTGTCAAGTTTGAAACACACTCAAGGTCACACATGCTAGTTTGAGAAATCCTAAAATTTACTCTTTTAAAGAACATCCTCAGATTATTATTCTTTTTACTGTGGTTAACTGGCATGACACAGTATGCAAAGTTGTAATCAAAACACATGATGACTACCACTATGCAACTTGTGATACATCCTCAACTGAAGGTAAGACTTCTCAAATGTCACAGTGCGTATTGGTAAGTGAGGTCATCAATTTTAACAGTTCTGTGATAACAAAGCAAAAACACACAAAGAAACTTTCTTGCTATTCTTCATGCTAAAGCACAGAAAATTGACAAAAGCACATGAAAAATCCAAAACACATCTGAAACACAATTCAGGAAGAAGATGAGTAACTGGGCAGAATCTTCTATATCTTCATTCATAAAGCTATCTCGCTACCCTGCAGGGACTAGCTAACAGCTTTATTGCTAAAGAATACTGAGTTTGTGATCCTAACATTTTATCACTTCTAATAGTTGGAAATTTGTGCGACCATAAGCAGCCTAAGAGGGGTAGATTTTTCCCACACAGTCTTCCTTGACTTTTCCTTGAGAGACTGGATTTAGAGAGACCATCAGAGCCTGAACAAAGCCAGCCCAGAAAAAGCAGTCCACTGCCTGTACACAGATGGAGGATCTTGACTCAGCTGACCACAGTCATGGCTATGATGTTAAGGGCAGCAAGCCAGTTCCAATGAAAGACTCATTCATCCAAGATTTGCTTACATAATATTCACCAAAACAGTCATGAATCTAGCTGCAAGCTAGGTGAATACATATTAAAATAAGAGAGACATAAAAAAGGAAGGTAACAGTTTTGCAAGATTTTGAGCAGTGGCTTAACAGCAGGTTATGGCAATAGTGCTAGTTCTAAGAATAAAGTGTCCTGATGCTCTTGTTCTTTAGAAGCTTAGCAGAAGGCTTAGAGATGATATGCAGTGCAGGGTTATTCAATATGCCTGCCAAAGAACATAAGACCTTGGAAGATAAAAACACACACGCCACAGCTAAAGTTGTACAGAAAACTGGTGGAAAAATTCAAATATTTCCTAAACCTGTGGGATGTAGGTGAGCAAGTTTGGAGGCTTCCCTAAGTTTGCATTCTTTTCCCTTGATCATTCTTCCATCTGTTTTATTCCTACAGAACTCTGAGGAATCTGAATTTTTCCTCATTACATCGTTTTTTGTTTTCCTCTGAACATCTATTCTTTATTCATTTCTACACCCCGAAAAATAAATCTGTAAACAAAGAAAAAGCAGTGAGGCTACAAGAAACTGCATTAATCGAATAACCATATTATGTTCAGTCTTCTGTAAAACCTATTTACTCCAGCTACGGGTGTTTTGTTCAAAAGAATACACCCTACAACAGGTACCAAGGAATTCATGTAAAAAATTTCTCCATATGCACAATGATTATACCACTGGAAGTTTGCAACTGATTTCAACAGGAAGAAACTCTACTCATAATGAACAATACAACAAAGAATAAAAGCAGTTCACTAGCAATCTCCATTCCTCAAAATTTTAGTGAAGCTATTACTGTAAAACTGGAGTTGCACATTGATACCATTTTTCAAAAAAATCTGCGCAAAAAAAAGTGTCTTTTGGTTTTCCAAACTAATCTGACAAGGGATGCTGCTGTCATGTCTGTTCAAATTAAGTTCCATATTCTAAGACTGTTTTCTTTACAAACCTTTTACCACTTTTTAGAGAAGAACAGTCCCACTCCTCTGTCTTGTTTGTTAATCTGATTATGCTCTTCTACTCATACACATACCATCTGGTGCATGCACAAGCAAAATTCACTGGGCTTAGATGTAAGATCAGGTGACAAAACAAACATGTAGGACACAATGTGCAAAAAATCCCTGAAATTAAAATAAACCCAATATAAAAAAAAGGAGAGAAAAATGCATTAAATAGTTATAACTGAAATGTTTCTGATTATCTGCTATAAAAGCTTTCATAAAAATCAGGCTTCTGAGAATGGTTCTTTAACCAGAAAATACAATTTACAAAAATATTTTCCCCATTTTCTGTTAATGCAGAGGAAATGATAACTTTGCTATAATACGGTTCTCTTCTCAGAATCTTTCTCTGAAGTCTTCCAAAGCTGCAGAAATTTGCAGTGGGATTTTGAGTTTTGGCAAAATAATAGCCTAGTGTCATCAGTGTGCTTTTACGGGCTACAGAAACTTCATTCTGATGTATTATTAGGTGCTGAATATCACCATTTCTCACTTCAGGTTTGTTTTGTAGCTTGTTTTGGCTTCTTGCCAAAGTCATTCAACATTCCGTAGCACTGCACATGCACTGTCCCAGCATCTTACTTCAGCATTTCTTAAAGTGTAAGCTGCAAGACAGAAGCAAAATTGATCTTCCTTCTCCTCCTCCTGTTCCCACAACTCCTTTTGTTGTAGGGGGAAATGCACTGCAGGGTGAACAAGGAGAGCCTACATTCCAGATAAACTACTTATATTAGATAGCATTAATTATGAAACCTTGAAAATGTTTGTTGTTACGCAGTGGTTTTGTACTCCATTAAGAAGATACACACACTTGGAATAGTGCTCAGATCTTTAATAAAGCACACCCAAATCCCTTCCATGTCATCACACCACCTCTCAGAAAGACTGACACATCTTGAACACAGCCTCTGTCTTGCTGTCACTTATCATATTTTACCCTGAAGCACAATCACTAAACATCTATGCTACAAGGCTAAAAGTTCAATGTCAACTGCTCCAACCTGGCAATGTATGATGAGGGCATTGTCACAGCTGTATATAATTAGTTTTTACTTTTTCTATAGGAAGAAACCTAGACAATTACATGCAATGAAACTACATGAAAAAATTATGTTAGAACTGCAAACAAGTTCTCAAAAGTTAGGACATGATAGAATTAAGATTTCCTATGAAATCTTTGTTATGTTCATAAGGACATAGTTTTCAGCCACTAATTTTTCTATGATTCTTGCTTCATATAGTACAAAAAAGCAAAACATGCACTATGAATAAAGGCAGATGTTCAGTGTTTCTTTTCATTGTTCATCATTCAAGGGCATTCAATTACATTAGCTGTAAGACTATTTTGCTCTGTCTGAAAACTTCTACAGGTTTCAGTTTCTAGCTAGCTAAAATGATACCAGTCCTATAAAAACAGGTTAATTTTTCTTATGCATTTCAGTGCATTTCTTAAGTCTTGTCAATCTCATATAGTAAATGAGGGATATCCATTTGAATCCCTCATTATTCTTCAAGAGCAGTCTGTACTTACATAAACACAAGACAAAATGGAAACACAAAATAACAAGCAAATTTTTGTGTGGCACTGAATCTTTAAAGAGTAGTCTATGTTGTGTGTTTATCCTGTTGACTTTGGGGATACGACTGTAAGTATGTTATAGCCAACAATGTACATATTCCTACTTATAGCAAATCTGTGAAGGATTGGAAAAAAATAAAACATGTTTTCTCTTACTTCACTGAAAACTAAAGCAGTTATTTTCCCAGACAGCAAAAAACAAGGTCATTAAAAGCCATATCCTGGTAGCCTTTCTCATGCAAATAATCTAATTTGTACTGGGGATTATTTACATGGGAAAGGGGGCAAACCTTGCCTAAATAAAATATTTTATTACCATAGTTTGCAAAGAGTAAACAAACAAAAAGGAAAAGACGAAAATAATATCATGACTTCCAAACAATAAGCAGAATGTTAACATGTGCCTGAAGGGTTGAACTTTGTGTTTGAAAAGTGCTGTATCAGATAGCATAATAAATAAATAAAAATAGAGTGGTTCAGCTTTACTGAAATAAAAAGATGTACTTTTATGCTTGTAATACACTGAAGTTTATGTAGAAACATTTTCCTTACATACTGTTCTAGCCAACTAGACCATTCTATGCAAGTTATTTACATAATAATCTTGTCAGTCATCTTGGAATGTAATTACCTTTCTTTTATGATGGGTTGTTGAAGCATCCATCTCCTCTTCTCCTATGTTGTCTATCTGTGAAGTTGGACTACAGTTCATCCTCTCCTCTTCTTGCCTCTGAAGTCTGTCTGCTACAGCCTGGATTGCTTCTGTCCATTCTTCCCTACCATGAACAAGCCAACATTCCTATTAGAAACTCACAAAATACATCCAAATAAATTGTTTCTAATGTTTCTCACATAATACATTGTTTCAACATGAAATTCTCATGCTACACAGCAGAAGACTCATAATTAATTAATTGCTTTGATTTCCTTCTAAGTTCTGCATTGTGTAAAAGATGAATTTGATTTAAATCAGCATCAAAGAGAATCCCTGCACAGTTTATTACAAGAATTAACAGAGTTCGATTTTGTAAATACTATAATAGTGAAAACTTGAAAAGTCTTGCTAGGGGTGTAATACAGCTCAGAGCATACTATGTAATCTCCTATCTCGTAATAATCTGCTATTTTAAGAGAGTTTTTGTGTGTCTCGCCTCACCCTGAGACATTTCACAGAAAATAAATGAGATTTATACAACCACACTATATTCAGCTCTTTCTCTGCCTCCTCTTAAAACTGAATTTGTTGGCTGATTCCAAATTTTCCAGCAAAACTGAGGCCTCAAAGATGGAAGGGACAGGCCCAAATGAGGGCTTCCACTGAGGGAAAAGCAGGGGCAGCTCAGCTCATGGCTATTCTGTCTGCTGGCGAAGCAGCACACGTATACTAGCTGGCGACTCGGCACACCGTAGCTCCAGATGCAGTGCAATATGTGCTGCTATTTGCCTAGCCAGCAGGGGATGCGGGAGGAACCCGGTGGCCCTACAGAATGCACTAAGACATATTACACTGCATGCACAGAAGAAAGATATTGTGGAGAAGCAATATCCAGGCAGAATTAAAAAAAAGAAGTAAGTAAGTAAATATACTAATAAAACGGAGAGGATACAAAAAGGAAAGTCATAGTTATTTACTGATATAAATAATATATCAATAAAGCCAACCATAGTATTAAACTCAACAGGTCAGATGCCCAAGGTAGCAAGACTCAATACCTCTAACCAGAGATACAGTATAGAATATTTTAACAAGGCAAACCATCTCGTCTCCTATACACTCCTGGTGCATTAAAAAAGTTAATTCATAAAGACTCTGTGAATATTTACTGAAACAAGAAAAGCTAGTAAGTAAACATAAAATAAATTATAACAAACATAATGCTTTCTGCGCCAAAAAGGAGCACATTAGGAGGAGTAAAAGGAAAATCTAAGACAGCAAGACTTGAAAATACTTCAATAAGCAGGCTTCTATTGTTCAAAATTTAACACTTCAGAGACATACTATGACATAGTTTTGGCTTATTTAAACACACTCATCCCACCTACTCGTAGGCAGTTCGTACACTAGAAATGAAGTGGGATAATATTTTACAGAAGCAGACATAAATTCTTTAAATAAATTACTGTTCAGAAGTGCTCAGAATGTGACATTTCCAAATGCTGATGACTGCACAATACCAGCAGAGGTGCCGAGGCTTCTCCAGGAAGAACATGGAAAGCAAAACAAAAATAAAGCTCTTACCGTTCCTCCGGTGTGTCTACATGGAACGTCCTCTCTATGACAGTGGTCCACTGAAGACATCTGATTATGAACGTGTTTGGCTTTGGTCGCTCTGTTTTCATTAGTTGACATTCTAGGAAAAAACATGGTATTTCCTCTTTTATATATTGCAAGTTAATGGGTGAAGAGCAAATAAAACTACTTAGATAAAATATATAAAGCTTATTGTATATGGATCAAGCAATCACATAGAAATACAGTATGCCAATATAACCTTGGGCATGGACAAAAGGTAACAGGTAATAATCATAAGCTGAGGAAAGCAGTCTGAGGAATAGATTGTTCCCCCTATAAAAAAAGTGCAACCTCCATTTGCAAACTAGGTCTGTATTATGAGGGTTAAGATGAATATTAGATCCTGGATTGCTCTAGTGTGCCAAGGTAACACCAGTAGCCAAAGGCACATTTTTCCATCTGTACCTGGCAAGAGGAATATGACATTTTCCCTCCAATGGTAATCATGCTGCAATTATCCATGCTACTTCATCTCAAGATTAGATTTATTGTAAAATATCCTGTCTGTGAAAATTCAGCTGTTTAAGCTAGTTAATGTAATGATGTAATCTGATTATGAAACATTGAATTACCCCCACCAAAATGGGGCTGCCCCAAAAAGTCATTTAGTTCTTCTTCATGCCCCATAGCAGAATCAGCTCTACCTATGCTATTTCTCACAGATATTTTCCTCAACTCTTTCTAAACTTCCCCAGAAGTATCAATTTCAAAATCTCCCCAAGCAAACTGTTCAAACAACTGTAAGTATATTAATTATTTCTACAGTTAGGAGGTTTTTCCTAGCATTTAGTACAACCATTCGTACAATTTAAGCATACTGCTTTTTGTCCTGTTGACCAATTTATTTCCTCCTTTTTAGCAGCTATCCCATCCCTTTCAGACATCAAAAGACTTTTCTCTCTCTTCAGTCTTCTCTAGCCTAAATCAGTTCACCCAAACTGTCCTCACAGGTCATGATTTTAGTCCTAGGATTCTTCCTGTTACAGAGTTCCAGACATAGTATACCTCCTATT
Source organism: Apteryx mantelli (assembly GCF_036417845.1). NCBI lineage: Eukaryota > Metazoa > Chordata > Aves > Apterygiformes > Apterygidae > Apteryx > Apteryx mantelli. Next base: position 50,032,489 of record NC_089980.1, on the reverse strand, counting down.
ATGTTGCTCATCACTTTTTCACAAGAGCACGATTTTGTTAATTCAGGCAATGGTTCAATGAGACCATACCTTTGATTTTAACATGTAGCATACAGTACTAAAAAAATTACATCTACATGATGCAAAACTCTGACCTGCTAAAACTCTTTACTCATGCAAATATATTTAAACATTTTTTGTGAAGTTAAGGTTGTACTGGCAAAACTATAATTTGTTCTCCTGCAACTAGCATAAAACTGACATAGTCATCACATCTCATGTTCTGGTAATTCAACAGGAATGCTACCACTTGTTCAAACCTGATCCTGATCAAATGTGTGCTCTAAAATGATTTATCACTTACACAAATCAATCAATGCTGAACACTGCAACAGACTTCTGCTCACTTATAACCCACTGTAACTTCTTTGTAAACTGCCATCTACCAGCTGGCCCAAACCTTTTGCTGATGTACTTGACCATCCTTTAGCATAAAACCTTGCAATTGTTCTTACTGAATTACATTTTGTTTATTCAAATTAACATCAAAGCCTTACAAAAATCACGTTATGCGACCTGTGCCAGTTCACAGGGCACATTATTCTTCAATAGAAATAGATTAGATTGGTTCGACATGATTTTTTTTCTGCACAAACTTCACATATGTTACTCATCTCATTATTGTCTATGATTTATCAATTATTTTTCCACACATTGAGACTAAGCTGATTGGTCTATAGTTCCCCAACTCTTAATGCCCACCTTCCCTCCCCTCCTCCCTGCCAAAACCAGAAACCATTAACGACCCCTTTCTAGAGTCCTGAAACTTCAACTATCATCCACAATTTCACAGGAATGCTTTTTAAATATTCTCCAAGGAATTGTGTCAGATTCAGTGAATTCCTAACCATCCAACATACTTAGGTATTCTCTAACTTGCTTTTCCCTTTTCTCTCATGCCTTTGTTGATGGTGCTAATTTTACAAGCTGCATACCAGAGCTGACCTTCTGCAATGCAGTTGCACACTGAAAATACATTAAAGCAATCCTTTTTTGATATTACTAGCTTATAATGAGTTTAGCAGTGCAGTTCAAGAGATTGATTTGTACACTTTAAGACCAAAATAATTTGGGACCTGATTAACTCAGAAACGGCCTCTGTCTCCATGTTGTAATGCCACAGTTGATACCAGCAAAGCTACTTGTACTGGAACACTCTCAATAATACAGACATGAAAAAATGGATATTAGGTGGCTCTCTGTGAAGAGGCCTTGATTTTGGAACTATCATGCTCACTGCAAAAGGTTTTTTATTTGAAGAAGTGGAGAAGAATGGAGGTAGATATATCTGTCGATAGGATTTTTTTCTGCAACTTCTACTAGTAGAACACCCCAAAACTTGATAGACATATATATAAGAAATAAAAGAATGAAGTAAATATAGCACTACCCAGAAGTGCATTCCTTAATGCAAAAACCTATATATTCACCATGCATATATAAATTATTATGCAAGGCAGACTGCTCACTGGTCAAGGAGATGACATCACATTTAGCAATCCTGCATACATCATGGGGACTTGAAAGAGAAACTAATCCAGTTTCACTGCTTTTATAAATTTAACAACTCTGCTAGGTCTTGGATGGGATAACAGCTATCCTCAGCATTCAGAGGAAGGAGATACAGCAGGATGGAAACAGAATGAAGGAATCTAAAACAAAGGCTGGAAGAGAGAAACAGAGGACAGAAGCAGATGAAGGGAACTCAATGAGCACGATGAAGCGGAGCTTGCTTAGAGAGGATATTTTACTAGGCTTGTAACAGGGCATAAGTACTACTCAGAAGATCAAAGAAACCCTCTTCTTCAGGGGTATGGTTGAAGCCCAAGTTGGGACCCTGATGAAGGTGCACTAGGGATAACAGGCTATTTTTTCCTTAATTTCCTCAGCCACAGCTCTAAAGAATGTATAGGGCTAACTTTTATAACAGAAGAGACTAGAAGCATTGTCTGGTCCAAGAGTACCTGATATTTTTCCTAACAAAACCATCTTCTGATCTTTAATCCTACCACACTTCAATCACGTGAGCTGAAATTTCCTTTGCTGGCTGCCTGCCTAAAGCTGCACTCTCCTGGAAAATACTACTTTTTGGAGACAAGACTTAGAACTTGGAAACTGAGACCTTTGTTACCCATTTAGTATTCCTGTGAAAATGTAACACGTATCTGACCACCATATGGGGAGGAGAGGGTTAGGGTTGCAGTGGGGTGAGGGTTAAAACTTACAATAACACTTCCTAAGCCATACGACTCTTGAAAATCCATGTGCAGTGAGTATAATCCAGAGGCTACAGCTATCTCCTACTTCTGCATTCATCTGCTAAATGGAACACTCTTTCTCTTATATTCATAATGCCTCACGCTACTCCTCAGACAGTTTGAAAAAGAAGTTGCCTGATTGAGATATACAGGTGAGACAAAATCCTATATGGAAAAATGGCATACAACCAGGAGTTTACAGAAGAGATGTCTGGAACCAAAGACTAGGGAAAGACAGGAAAAGGACAGGAATCTGTACTCAAGAGAGGAAATAAGAGGGATAAATGAAGACTAGGGTGGAAAGACAATGAGAAACGGTAACTAAAATGGAGAGTCTGCAAGAGGGAACTACAACTGGAAGTTAGTCAAGAGACCATACAGTAATAATTCAGAGTAGCTAGGCAAGGAAAATGAAGGTGAAAGACGACACCAGTGATGGAAGAGAGAGATGACTGTGTTAGGACAACCTGAAGGGAAAGAGGCACAAAGAGTCAAACCTTCAGAAAATTCTGTACCCGTCACAGCACATCCCTGTCCAGTGCTGTACAAGAACTAAAGATTTTGAATTTCACCATTCATTTGCTGACTGAAAATACATCCAAAAATGCCTGCATTAAAGTAAGTCATTAAGTTTGCCAACTTAAACACTCAAAATTAAAACTGACAGAATTAAGGTTGCCTATGTCAAATGCTATATATAACATGGTCTTTAGCTATATATAAAGTATACTAATATTCTAATGTATAACAAATATATTATCTCTCTATATTAGCATGTATACCTCTGTAAATCTTTTTCCATGTGCATACAGATGTGTTAGTACACATCTATACTGATTTTTTCCAGACAGGTCCCAGCATGATGATGTGCTTTGTTAACAACAACAAAACATTTATTTTGCCTATGGATGCATACTAATCTTTGTTACAGAAAAGTACTTACTCTCTACATTTTCATTTCAGATGGTCAGCTAAATCAATTAAACATAGTAAAAAATTCATTACCAACTGAAAATGCACTGAAAAAATAGAAAAATGAAAATACTATTTCAACGTCACTGAAAGATGCTACTGAAAAACAAAATTCAGCATAAGTTAATGAGCTCTTTTTAATATTCTGTTAAAAAGGTGGCTAAATATTTAATTTCCTTGTATAAAGTTGAGTAGAGTCTCATCTTTTCTTTCCAGAAGAAAAACAGATTCAGAAAGAAGTGGAGGAGCAATGTATTTCTAAAAGTGGTGTGCTACCCATCCTTCTCAAGTAGATAAAAGTGACCAAAGTCTGCTGATATTTAGTGCACCCACACACTTCATGTGCTGCTGTATACAAATGTATGGGATAAACAACATTCCTATCGTGTTTGCAATGTGAATAAAAACTTGTTTGTGGATGTCTTACCTACAGTTAGAAAAAAAAAAACCAATGGTACTAAGATGAATAAGTACTCTAATACACAGTTGTTGCTAATTACCAAAATATTTTTCTACTAACCACTGGAAAAACTACAGCAGTTTTAGAGAGAGAGAATAGTTTGGAAACTACAAAAGCACAGAGGAATGAGTGAAACAGGCTACTGAAAGCTGGCTCAGAACACTCAAGCGATAGTTGGGTCATTACCAAGAGTAGAGAACACTCTACCATAATGTCTTCAAGTTTGCTACTATACATAAACATATGTAATTAAAGGGCTGAATCTCAACTCAAAACAGTTGGAACTCTAAATTATCATTCAAAAAGATGAGTAAGCCAGTAAACAGACAGACTCAACTTTGTGTTCTTGTATGCTAGCCATCTACATGTTGGAATTACACATTTTAATCCTAAAGCTTTCTGTCTTGCTGGGATTAAACATCAGTCATGAGAAGTTTCCCCTTTAATAATAGAGAAGATAAAACATTTTGAGGAAAAACTCTTGTTGAAAGCAACAAAATACAAAACCAGTAACAGAAACTGACAATACAGTTCCAAAAAATCTGTAATACTTGTCGGACCGTTTTTGGATCTATATCAAAAATGGAAAAATGAAATAAAACCAGTAAAAAGAAATGCAATGGATGTTTCTCAATTATCAAACTTCTCTTTTTTAAAACAACAACAACAAAAAGTAAACTACATACCAGAGGTTAACTTTTGTCGCCATATCCACAAACACCCTAACAGTTTAAAATATTTGTCAGACTATCTTTTTCAAATAAATGACACTATCTAAATTAAATAGTTATGCTAGTTAAACTCTCCTGAGCAACTCTAACTACAAACTGTATTTCAAAACATTCTGTTTACTTTACACCATTCTGAACCACAGATGACAAAGTTTGCTTGAAGCTGTAATTACTCTGCAAAGCTGGGAAGCCAATTAGAGGGCCTGAAACCTGCCAGTTCCAAAAAAAAAAAGCACAGATCATCTGTTCAGATTTTATTAAAAAGTTTAAAGTTTGAATTCTATAACTTTAACCATATAATCACCAGTTTTCTTCTTCCTAAATACATTCGTTCAGCATAAAAAATAGAAAGAACGTTAACACTATTATTATTTCAGATATGGAAGGTTTCAACTTCAGCAGAGTTTGTATATACGGCTAGACAGGAATACTGAGCATGCAAGCTGACAAAAAAAATGCACTCGAATATGAACAGCAGGTTGCATATGTGAGAAATTATTTCTAACATAGACTGAGTTTTAGCACAAAAGATAACTTCCTGTGATTATCGCATGATATAAAAGAAACAGTAGTGAATCACTGCTTGTATTGTTTAGAATATATGCACTTTTACATATACAATACACACGCATTACAGTTTAATCCTTAATTTCTTATTCTTCTCTGGCTCTTCCTTCACAAAGCAAACTACACTTCACTGTCCCAACCTTTGCCTATCCCACTACTACTTCAACCTTTTCCTTCTCATCTCCAAACTTAATGAGCATGCTGTTTACAACTGCCTTCTTCCATTTCTGCTACTGCTCTTTGTACTCTGAATCCACGCTTTTCTCTAATGATCAGTTTTTAGACAAGTAACAAAACTAGTATGCCATTTTCATAACTTTGACACAGATTATCATGTTTTTATTATCATCATCATGCTCATAAATATATATGAGAGAGAGAGAGAGAGAGAGAGAGAGAGATATCCCTTTAGCTTTTATTACTTACTCTACTACTGATTCTCCTACCTCTTTATCTATTACCTAAGGGAAATTTCTACTTTTCTGAGGCCTTCCAAAAGGCTCTGTCCTTTGTCTCCTCTTTTCCCTCTATCTATGGGTAATATTACCCATAAAAATAAGTTTGGTCATATGGAGATCTATGTGAACAACTTAATATCCTTTCTTTGGTCTCAACGAATGCAGTTTTCTCCTAACAATGTCATCCCCAAAACTGCTGCACAGATAATTTTTCTCCATCATCTCTTTGATGACAGCACTCTTCTCTTTGCATTCCTCATTTCCTGTGCTGCTCTGTCACATTAAATATACGCTGCTTTTCAACATGGCCTGTTCCCACAGTCTACCCTCATCCTCTGAATCATTCTTTATTCAATATCAAAATGCCCATTCCTGCCACCTATCCTCCTACTGTTCCAATTTCAGGACCGATTTCTGAAAAGCATTTCTAATATCCCTCTCACTGTTTGCCATACTGGTTCTCTTTTAAACCCTCCCTAAAACTCTCCTTTGCCATGATGCCTTAAAAAGGGGAGGGAGAGAGAAGGGAGAAGAGAGTAAAAAAAAAAAAAAAATCTAACCTTGACAATGGATTAGTTGTTGATGTGCTGAGACCACTGCCTGTACTACAGGCTAATATTGTCTCATTGTTTTCTCATACTCCCCCCATCTGTTTGCATCCATCTGCTGTCCCTTGTTTTATATTTGGGATTTAAGTTTTTTGGAGCAGGGACTGAATTTTTGTTCAGTACGGGTAGAACTCCTACTTCTGCGGGGCCTGGCTCATAACTTGAACTTGCATGTCCTGTGATGATGTAACAACAACATATATGCCTGCATAATAACCATAAAAAACTTAATTACACTCCCTGACACTGAAAAAGAGCTTTCTTCATGCAGTTTATCATGCTGGAAAGTCTTTTACTTCCAGCACTCCAAAAAGTACTAAAGTAGCATCCATGGCTTTCTATCATTACAACTGATTTGCTCTTTGGTCTTTCATGCAAAAAGGGAGAATAGGAATAGGAGATTTCTCCGTGCTATTGTTGGGTTTTGTTTGAGGTTTTGTTTGTTTTCTCAGAAGACAGTAACATTATACTTCTCTCTCTGCCTTTCATACAATCACTCCAATTTTATTTACGCAACTGTCTGCATCACGCCAATATAAAAACTCAGATCTGCCAATAAAACTCAATTTTTATCTGTCATGCTCAAACCAGGCCATATTTGCAGCTAACTGGAAATTACAATATGCCAAACTGGTGTCTGAGAAAGCACTGTCCAGTAAAATGCAAGGATGAGACCAAGCAACTCATTTTCATTCACGACCCAAGCCAACAAGTGAATCTAAACTACTAAGTTAAATGACAGCATACCAATTATACCACCTATAAACCACTCAAAGAAATATGAGAGTCTCCCAAAGAAAATTACTGGCCCAATTGTCCAGAAGCTATTATTTTGGAATGAATTCTATACCGTACTTATGCACATGACTCTAGTTACGTACACCTGTGTGTTCATGTCACCCAGTGTGGTGACAACTAAAAATCTTGGGACTTTAAAAATCTTGCTGAAAAGTAACTGGAGTTGCTGACAGGGAAGGTCATGTTTAATGACAAAGTATTTTGATCCATCAACTAATCTCCCTTAAAACATACATACATGTTTTCCTACTCATTTCTTTAGAGAATATCTTCAGAATTTTTATAGCCCTAACATCATTCTCCTGCAACCTTTCAGTATTCATGTTTTGAAGATTTTTAACTCCCCAAAACAGTGAAATCCTGTCTCTGGCTTATTGAAAGATTAAGACTAGGAGAAAGCTGAATGGCTTCTCCACTTAGAGTAACCAGCAATCCAAGGGTTCATTGATAATCCATTCTGCAGAGAAAAAAATAAAGAAAACCATGTTATAAAAGAATGACTCCTTACAATAGCTGCAATTTATTTCACCTTCACTATTTATTTTCAAAGACAGGAAAAAGGGTAGCTGTACCACAGAGTGCTTAGAAAGTACAATCTTTCAAGATATCACAGAAATTCCAGGTGACATCATTTTTGGCCAAAGCTCAAAGGCTACTGTGAAGGGATACATCTCTTCCCAATTACTCTCCACATAAAGATCAAAATGAAGGCAAAGGGCCAATTCTTAGAGATACCTCATTCCAAATGTGCTGTGTGATTATTCACATACTCATTGCATATGTGAAAAGTAAATTTTATCAGTGAGGCCACAAAAGCTCCTTAAGTAGAACTGGAAGCAACTGTCTATTCCTCCTCACCCTGCTTTCTACAATGATGATGGCCATTGGAGACCAAGGTGGTTTGCACAAAGCAGTCTTGATTTTATTTACACAACACTGGACCAGTTAGAAACAATGACACTTTTTCTTCTTTTTTGGGACCTGTGAAGCTATAAATCCTATCACACTGGACAACCAGAGTACCTAGTTTTGTCCAAAAGAAACAGAATGGAGTTTTAAAAGCCAGGATATTTTTCAGGCCTCTGCCTATACAGAGAAGTTGTACCAACTGAATCAAAATTATTTTTAAACTGGTTCTGACTGCATTAATGCCTAAGCAAAAGCAATTTAAATTAACATATTTTATTTTGCAGTTGAGGTGGGCTAGGAACGCACACCCACTCAGTTACCATGACTCAGTCAATCACCAGTAACTCTTCACGCTACAGTAACTTGACTGCTTGCAACTGCTTGTCTATACACCTGACAACAGCTAAACTGATTTTGAACTAGTCAAGTCAAGCAAGCTTATGCTTCTGCATTAGCTCTGAAAACCAATATAAACCTGTTTTAAGAGCTTCCACAAGGAATTTTCCACAAATCTAATTACATTGTCTTTATTTTTCTTTAAGTACGTGGTTAGATAGTACAACTTTGTGAGAGTCTACGTTTCAGGGGATGAGTATTAAGGAACTAAAAGCGTATTTCAAACATCGCTCTCAACTTGCATGTTAAAAAAAAAAAAAAGAAGGCTCTGTTTGGTGTAAGATCAACTGACTCCACAGGAGAGAAACCAGAGTGTTTCCCATGCACTAGCCAGCGTCACTGCTTTGGCCGACTTGTCCACCCTGCTCACCACATCTACTCTAATCACCTCTCATGCACCCGGAGGCCCGAGAGCAGAGGCCGAGGGCAGGCGAAGCCCCTGTCCTGGTAGCCGGAGGCAGGGGCACCAAGGGGCCAGTCCTGTGACCCCTGAGGGCAGGCGTCCACCTCACCCGCTGCTGGTTCCTGGGGCATGCCTCCGACAGCCTGAAAACATGATCTCCCCATCCCAGCCACTGAACACAACTCTGCTGCTTTACAGCTGGGTGCCCAGAGCCCCAGACAAGCCCAAAAAGATGCACAGGGTTTCTGAGTTGTTGTTCGCTTTCTTCTAACATGCAAAATGAGGATCATTTAGAAAACAAGAGCTATTCTCAGTCACACCCTTCACTCAAATCTGTCCTGCCTTTAGGGCCATATTTACGCTCCAGAGAGACCCTCTACTCCCATACCTGGCCCACGCGCCATTTCCCTGCATTTTGAGCAGACAGCAGTGGCTGAAGAGCGTGTGCGCTGCCTCGAGCTCTGTCTGTCCACACAGAGCTTCAAGCTGTTCACATGCCTGCTGCCTAACGCCTTCCTCTGTTTCCTCCCAAACCATGCCAAGGAAAAGGGATACTACCTGAATGCTCCATCCAATGACAAATTAACACCTGACAAGCAAACCTTTACTAATAAAGACATATTTAATATTGTAAGCAATGCTAGCATTATGTAAAATAATTTCATTCTTTCAGGCCTTCCTCTTGTTCACAGGAGTCCTGATAAAATATACTGACTATATGGCACCAGGGAGAGAGTAACGCTTAGATGTTTTTTTTCAAGTTATCTTGGAAGAAATCAGGAAGCAACTACATGGAAAGTGGACACTGCATCTAGGAAAAGGTCTTCTGAAAAAGGAACCTAGTGTGGCAGGAGTGGAAAGGGGACACTGGAGGAAAAATATCTATACTTTGGAAGTAACTAGTTTGACAGAGCTGAATACAGAAATCTTCAAGCTACTGAACAAGTACCATACGAAACAGAGCTGTACAAACTTTGCAGTGTTCAACTCCAACAGTACTATGAAAATAATACCACAGTCTTGGCCTTTTCTGCTTAAATAACAAGCTGTAAGTAAGAGCCAAAGATGTCTATCATTTGGAGAGCAAAGTAGACTGAGACCACACTCTCACTTTACAGATAACTACAAAGATTACATGAAGATAGGACTATAAAGACATATCTTTAAGTCCCTGCCAACCTAATCAAGATGGTATTAACAGTGATCTCACACTCCATCTGCCTGGCTAGCAATTTATGAAAAACGTACTTCACTATTACAGGAAAAATATGTTGCACTGCTTGTGGCCACAAACCTACCACAACTGCTCAGGAACTGTTGGATGAGAGGCCGTGAGACCAGTTCTTGACATTTACCAGGTACTGCAGATGCGATCAGATGCATTTATATAGTGATTTTTTTTGGTTTGTTGGTTTTGATCTATTTGTCCTATTGATGATCTTCAGACAGATAAAACAGTGGACAAAAAATTACAGTCCTTTACAATTCAGAGTATAATAGCATATTGGCTTACATTTTCAACTCTTCAATGTGTCATGTAATTTTATACTTCATATCGAAGATCAAACAGTAACCTATTTATTTAAATCCATGTTAAAAACTGGAATCTTATCCAAATTTTCTGAATCTAGAAGAAGTTTTATATTTCATCCCGTAATTCCACACAGGTACTTTACCTGAATTTTATGGGTTTCTTTTCATGAGTGAAAACACCTCCCTATTCTTGCACTGATCAATAATCATCACTGATTAAATCACTCATTTTCCTTCCAGAAAACAGAAAAACTCATTCTGCTTACCAAAACTATATTTCTTCAAGTAATCTAGCATGCCTGCTCCTTTAGCTTATGCTGCATAGGCATCAGACCTATGGGGCTTGCTAGCTGCAGATCAGATTTTTTTTCCCCCTTTTGGCAAACAATATCAAATCTTCCAATCTCTGCCAGATCAAAGGTCGGGATTACACAGGATGACCTCTGGGTATCAAGATACTAAAAAATCACCAGTACCAACACAGTCGAACTAATTGCTAATTATGCATTTCTTCACCTAGCAGAACTACTATTTGGATCATCCTTCTAGTTACAGCAGCAAAGGAAGACTAGATATACTATGAAGAACATGGTAAAGCTGGATGAAAGAAACTGCTGTAATTTTACACATGTTCTTCCTGCTGAGCACAGGGGAAAGGTATCTAGAAAACCGCTGTTTTAAGTAAGTAGGTTAGGAAATTCAATGGAGTAACTAAGGAGTAACTTAGCCTATGAGCTAATGAATTCCTCTCGACATGAACAACTTAAAGGCATCACTTCTTGCATACTCAAAATCATCTGTAAGGCTTATGTCACAGTCAAAATATACAAGATTTTCCTCCTTTAGTTGTGGGACAAGACATTGGCTTGTGGCAGAAGATCATTTCCTTACAAAACAAAATACACAATTTACTTTGCATACAAAGGCTGAGTTACTCACAAGGAAAATTTTAATCAAAGAAATAGGCAAATACAGTCTCAGTAGAATTTGTTCCATCTTCAGCAACGCAGATGAAGGAAGTCCTTCCCCTAAGTACACATGCCTGTATGGCCCCAATACTCCCTTATAAAACTAAATACTACACTGCAATATGCTAACAGAATTTTGAAATAAGTTGGCTTAATTTTCTGGTATTGCTTTGAAGGTTTCTAGCCATGATACCTAACTCTTATATTCAGGGAGATTTTTTGCCCCATTAGTTTAGTTCCTCTAATACTTGCATTTTTTTAATCAGAAACACTCTTCTACCAATCTCACTTTGTCAGAGCAAACTAAGTATAGACTTGCCTTTTAAAAACATTCTTGGAAAACAAGATATCAAAATGGCTTCACTTCATCCAACAGATACACACTTTGTAGCTTTGCTAATATATGCAAATTGTCTGGTTGCTTGAAATTACTGATTAACCATGCTGGAGAGCTGATTACCTGATTATCCAAGAGACAAATCATTTAGTAGGATTTTGTGTCATTTGACAGTCTAGATAATTTTCTAATTAATTTGAGTTTTCAAGTGAAATTATAGATACTACTAAAAAAGAAAAAAGAAGCCAATGATTTGAATACAGGTAGCTTTCCAAGAATTTTCTCCTTACAACAATAATTTGTCAAATGTTATTGTTAGTTCCAGATGCTCCAGATACAAAATATCAACAACTTGGATTAAAATTTTTTTCAGACTCCAATACACGATAAAATTTTCAATTCTATATGTTTTGTAGTGCTGGACATGGGATTCATAATGCACTATCCTGAGACATGGCATCAAACTCGCAGTTATCAAGAAATTCTGAAGTGCACATGACACAATACTTAGCAGATATTTGTCAATATGCTGAGAGAATAATAAATACTGGAAATACTTACTTGCCACTGAAAAGTTGTTGAGTGGATATGGCAGATCCACATCCTGGGGCTTCTCCTTATAGCCTATGAAAGAGCCATCTGTCTTTAGCAGGAAGTATCTTGGCCGCCAGTTTTTTATATATTCTCCTAGAGGAGAAAAAATGTTCTTTAGTACTGCAAAAAAAAGGAAACTTTGATATTAGAAAACATAATATGTTATTAGTATTAAACAGCAATTATACCAAAACCTTTTCAGACATGTTTTCAATTTACAAAGGAAATTTTAACTTCCTCTCAAAGAAGAGAAAATAAAATTGCAATGGTAAGCCTGAACCATAAAACAATGCCTTTGGAATAAGGATCTACAAGCATCACACAGGAATATTCTGCAAGTCTAAACTTTATTACACTATACTCTTCTAAATCCTACATCTTTATACCTATAAACAGTCTGAAATTTGGTACAGGTGGAAAAAAAGTACTCCAGCTTGAATTTAAATAATGAAATGAAACTTAACTACTACAAGGTAGAACGTTTGTCTTGCTGAGCCAAAGCAAAAATCATTAATTTCTCAAAAAAATAAACTATAAGCAAATACAAGAAGATGGAAAATGGGAGAATCTACAGAAAGTATATTTAACCAATCTACCTGAAAGCAAAAGGAATAAATACCAAAGAACAAAAAGCAGAAGCCAGTTAACTTTTAAAAAGATTAGTCCAGCAATAAACCCACCACCTCCTCCTTCTCCCTTTCCCAGTCTCAGCAGAAGATTCTGCAAGCCACAAGGTGTTCAGGAACAGAGAAACACAGAACAGGAGGCAAAGACATGGTACCTTAATTAATGTAATTTATTCACTATTTAAAAGATGAGAAATCTCATGAACAGTCCTATACTTTACAGTGCCACACCAAAATATCAGCAACAATTCCATTTTTAATGTGTAATTACCCGGGTAAGTACAGGTAAGTTTAGATAAGCTTAACTATTCCTTTGATTTCTATCAACTCTGCAGATTGAATAACATATGTACAAGCATCTATCAAGACTCTGAAAATAAACAAATCACGGTTTCATCATTATACAAGTAAACATTTTAAGAAAAAAGTGTATGTAACAATGCAGAATATCCAGCAGTGCTTATGACTGAAAGTTGCCATTTGTACACTTTATGCACTGTTCTAATCTGAGATCTCTAGACTGCATCAAAGTGTCACTGTGAAATAGGAAGTATGCTCTATTTGTTTTAACTTAAAAAACAAATTTCAAGTTCAGTAAGGTTGAAACTGGAAAATTATTTCATTCCTTGTATCCAGTTTTTCCATTTTACAAAATGCTCAGAACTGACTACTATCCAAGGGCTGCACTGGTTCTGGGCTAAACCCAACCTTTCAGTTGAGCTTACCACCTCAGCACCGTACTAACTGTGACTGTATAGCTTTTAGACATCTCAGAGCTCAGAAAGATGTTCACATCCACCTGCCAAACTTTGTAGGCAAAGGTGGTGGGGGATGGAGAAGAGATCTCTGGTGCTAGTTTGGCTAGGAACATCCACACTGATACTGCCAGTCTGAATTGATTTCATAAGAGAAAATCCCAGCTCAAATTAAAGCAGACAATTTAAAAAAAAGAAAACCCACAGATACGAGATATTCAAAATTTGGATAAGAAATACCAGTGTAGTACCGGAAAACACACTTCACTTTAATACCTGTAACAGTGAAAAACTGTATTGTCTTTACATAGAAAGGTAGCATTTTTTCAAGTCAAGTTTGTTAATACTTGAAAACAAAATAAACATAGGCCTAAGTAAAAGTATGACTCTTCTTTCTAAGAACACTTAAAATATGCCCCAAGACAAATTTGCTGAAACCTGCGGGGACTCTCAAGAGTTGAGGTGAAACCAAAACTTTACATACCAGATCACCCAAGTTTTAAAAATATTAATTAATTAATAATATAATAATTAATAAAATAATTAATGATATATGCTTTCTTAAACATAGCATAAAGAGCATCTTCTGTAAGCTTTTCATAACTATATTTTGCTTACTTGTAACCATAAGTGATTATTACGAGAGCAAGGGCCTGCTACTAGGTCAAAAAATCTGTCAAGAGCTTAGTCTTATGTGGCAGGTGCATTCACTGGAGGACAGGTGACTAAAACTACTGAAGAAGAGTTCAAGGACAGCATCCAACCTGTACAGCATACCAATACACCTGAAACAGGTCAGTCATTGAAAAATTCAAGTCTCAGAGAAAGTCCTCCTTGCTGTAAAGAATAAACCCGACGAGGAGATTGGCAGACTCTGCTCTAGAAATCACAGATGACAGGGTAAGTACACTCCTTAGTCACTTTAGGAAAGAAATAGAAGCCTTCACTCCCTTACAGATACACCCTCCAGCAGTAACCCTTTAAGAAAGGAGAACATTTTAGCGGGTGCCCTGAGACAGCCAGAGTACACTTATCTGATTGTTTACTCCCTCCTCCTCTTAGGGCAACATTATAGCTTGCATATGGCTTCTACTGGGAACTCAGAGTTTCTTAATGAGAAAATCGAACAGATTTTTCATCATCTAGTGGGTTATGGAGCTGATGTTTCATCTATAGAAAAACCATTAGAAGAGCATGACCAGCGCTTCCAAGCTTCTCTGAAGAGAGCTAGCGATGACGGACAACAGCTAGTCACAAGAAGATGTAAATACTGAATGGCATACAAGCACCAGGTTATCAATGAACACAGCTGTTGCTTTGTCTTTGGCCTGCAAACTATAGCCAGACAGACACAAGACGTATAATTCAAAAGCAATTCTTAAAACACTATTGCTTCTTAAAAACCTTGCATATTTCTTTCCTAAACATACTACTTTGAAAATGTTTTTCCTAAATGGTTCCCCTAGAGGAATTGAAGTCAGGCTACTTTTTCAAGGTGTCCCTACAAACACACACAAAAAGATAACCTAGTTTCCCCTTGAAACGACCAACATTCCAATCCTTCTTCAAGGCCTGTACACAAATATTTATGATCTGTCCTTTATTTATTTTGTCATGTAATGAACAAACGGGTGAATACCTTTGACGAATAAAGTAAACAGTGATATCAGTGAACAATTCACTTAACTACTGAAGTGGTGTAATGGCTCTCAAGATGCACTCCAGGTGCTCTCTTACAACTGTGTTCCTTATATATAATCTGTTCAAAGATAAAAAAACATTTTAGTCCATACCTCGTAAGAGACATGTTTACTGAACCACTTTGTAAGAGAAATCCTCCATATAAAAAAAAAAAAAACCTAAAGTACAGGAGAGTATTTGAAAAGGAAAATCACTTTCTTATGCCTTTTAAATGATCACCCAAGCATAACAAAATGCATCTTTTACAGTGTAGGCAATATTAATTACTTAAAAATACCTGGAGTGTTTGTTTACCAAATACCTGAACATAAACAAACAACAGGAAGTTTACATTTGGAAATTCATTAGTTTAAGTGAAAGATTTCCTGAGAAAGGAGAAGTCCGTGCAGGTTAACCAAAAGACAAGACATCCTAACAATTTAATGAAATATAGCTGAGGTAGTTAAAAAAAACAGTGGATCTGCCATAGAGGATTAATCTGTTTGTACCCAGCTTTCTCCTGAGTTAATGCAAGCTAAATTATTATTTTGCTTAAATTTACAACCTTTTAAGTTGAAAACACATTCTCTTAGGATCTGTTCATTAGACTGTAAGAAGACATCTCTAATTTCAAACACTAGAGCAAAAAAAGCCTAGTTCATACATCATTTCAATTCTGGTCAAAGTTTTTAAAGCTACCAGAGAAAAGGGGCAATAGAATTTATACCTCACAGATATACGAGACATAAATATATATCACAGAGAATACATACATACACACACAGTACAAATTTAGAGTCAGTTTCAGGAATTTTTTTTTTTTTTTTTTTAACGGCTACTTAAAAGTATACAGCCAAAACAGGCAACAAGACAGCAGGACATTCCTGAGGCACATGAAAATACAATCTGATCTTCAGGTGAAAAGCACCCTCATAAAAAGCAACTCTTTCATTAGTGTTGTATTTAATAACACACTGGCTAACAACAATAACAGAGAATGCTTAATGAAAGGTCTTTTAGAACATGACCCTGGTGGCTGGCTTTGTATTCCCTTACTGCAACCTGGATTTCCACACACACACACCCCCCGACGGCTATAACAGGAGCCCTGCCGTTGGGATATTTCAGAAAATATGTTTATTCTAGTGATGTAATGTTTGTAGCTTTGATACTGCTGAAGAGCATCACAAAGCAGAGTTTTCTAAGAATCTACGCAAGTCTTCAACAAACCCATGTTAGATAAATCAATCACTCCAAGTCAGCAAGCTTTTCACTTCACCTCAGGACTCAAACCATCCCTTTGAACATATACTTCACCTCAGATCTGATGGTTGCTATTTTTATTTTCATCCACTTGTAATCCTTAGGATATGGAAATTCAGCAACTCTGAGAAAAATTACAATTTATTAATTTCGAACTAATCTCATTATTAAAAAAACACTGCAATTTTAACAAACTGGTCACTTGTGCAAAAGGTCTACATTTTTCAGTATGTAAATGGCTTTAGAGGTGTGAAGGAAACGTCTTTAATATACAGTGCTGATATGCAATGGAAACCTGAGTTCAAAAACTTGCTTCCTTAAAAGAAGCAACAGCTGCCACACAGACATAAGTGAGATTTAAGGGGGGAGCTGGAGGGGGGGACATCAAGCAGAGCGTACCAAAAGTCTGCCTCTTGTGTGTGTGTGTCATTAATTTACTAAAATGGCTTTAACAGAAATAATACACGAATACTGCTCCCCTCCCCTCCCCTTTTTTTTTTAGACGACACTTATTTTAAATCAGATTCCAGTTCTCCTACACTAAAGGTTAATAAACAGGGGGGAAAAAAAAAACTTGAATGTATCTAACAACAGCATTAAAGAAAATTAGACAAAAGAAACTAAAAAACTTAACCATATACAACACAATTTGTCTTTAAAAGAATCTAAACGGCAAGTAACATCGAGTCCAGTAAAACATTAGAAGTATTGCCACTGGTTTTAAGATTGAATTTACTTACCTTGGCCCTCTGAGGGCAGTGTTACCTAACACACGATTAGAAGCATCAGCAGACTATTTAACTAAGTCAGTAGACACTAGTGAATGTAAGGCACTTCTGCTATTTACTTACTTGTGATTTCATGAAAATAAATGTGCAATACAGTTCAAAGGTACTGTAAAAAATAAATGTTCTAAAAATCTGAAAGTATACCTGTCCACACAATTTAATATATGCCCTTCAGTATAATGTAAATTTATAACAGTACCAGTACACAAAGGTTTGACAAAATCTTATTGCACACCAAAAAAATTAAATAAAACTGATTTTTTCTAACATGCATGAGCATTTTAAAAGCTATTTGTATTATATAACCTTCCATAAGAATTTTCAGGCAGTTCAATGAAAGTCTCAATTTGGAACAAATGCTTTTTGATTCTTTTACACTGTGAGACAGTGATTATTGCAACTGGGAAATGCTATGTGTGGGCAGAATATAAGCCATCACTTTTTACAACAGTTATGCTTCCATTAAGTTTCCTTCGAATTGGGGAATTAATGTACATGAGAATTGGATACAAGCGTCAGCAGATTGCCTTTCTAAGATACAAGGCTATTCAAGAGCCCTTCACTGCCCATGACACAGCAACAGCGCAATGCAGTTAGCAAGACTGGTCAACTCCTGCACAGCTTCTCCGAGCAGTGTGGTCAGAAACCAGCACAACCTGCACCAACGGTATGGTCCTGCTGAATGCAGCAAGCAGAGGCACGAATGACCTTGAGCAGTGACGCAGCTGATAGAGGCACCAAGCAAGCAGAGATGACCTTCTCCTTCACATCAGCCAAGTCGCACTGAAGAGAAGGCAAAAATTACCATCTTTTTCTCTAAAGAAGTAGTAGGCAGGGCTCAAAAACCAGGGCTGCCACTAGTAAAGCAAACTAATCCCAAGTGGAGAAGTGGAGTCACCAGGGAGAAGCCACTGATGCAACTTTCCATGGTCCCAGCTCACTTCTTGGAAACTAAAGCAACTGAAACTGAGCTTCTCCACAGCGAGTTTTTCCCTGCTCACTGTTTTGCCCTGTTTCTTCCTTGCAATTTCTGAAGGCAACCGTGCATTAGTGCTCAAGCTAGAGGAACAGATGGGTTCAAATCATCACCCACCCTGACCTTGTCATTAGGACCCTGGAATGAGGCAGCATCCAGCTTGTATAAATGTAACAGTACTTCAGCTTCTACTGTTTTTTCAACTCTTTCCTGTTGCATCAATAATAATCATTTCTCTAAAATATATGAAAGCCAAGAGGAAAATAGTCAGTAACAGAGAGACGTACCACTATTCAAATGTCAATGCTGTTTTAAAAACAGTATTTTCTAAAACAGGCATCTAAACCAGCCATGCAAAACTACTGATGTGTATTGGCATCTCATGGAAAATAAATGTTCACAGCACATGCTCAATTTCAGTATGCATAAAATTTTGTATTTTTAAAAACTCGTATTGGAAGTACTGAACTAGCTGACACCGTGGCAAATTGAGAATTGACCTTTACCATGTCCATTTTGAGCCAACAGGAAGAAAAACTTGCCAGTTTCAACATCACTCTCACTTCCCCTTCATTCTTGAAGGATAAGAACAATAAATATATTAAATAGAAGCTGATATTAGTACATGCTGTCTAGAATAACACAGTCCTGTATTGCATCAACAACCCAGAGCTACACAGGAGATCAATATTTTCTAACTATGTCTGCTATTCAGGAATGGAAACCCAAGGTCTATACCCTGGAAACACTTAGAGACACTGCTCACATTTTTTAAATTTCTTTCCTTCATAAGATTATGTAGGAACAAAAACCAGTTTGCCACAGTATGTAGCTGTTTCTCAAAGCATTTTTATACTTTTTAATAATACTGAGATGTACTTATGGAAAAGGCAAAAACACAGCATTTTTAAATAGTCTCACATCAATTTGTCTTCTACCTCTTAAAACTTCAAGTTCTCAGTACTTTTAAATATTTAGATTTTTTTTTATAAAGCATTCTATCAGAACCAAGTGGTACTTTGTATAACAGATAAAATGTGGTTTTCCTTTCCTTTGTGTTTATCAAGTACTAGTAAACCAATGCACCCTTTTCAGATTTCGAAAATATTTTAAGAGTAGGACATGCATACAAATATTAGTCTATAAATTACACTGAATAAGGCAGTCACCTACAGGAGTACTGAGTTAAATTCAGGTACTTGCTAAAATGTATATATGAAACCAGATGATAAAAATGCAAATGCTTTTTACATGTAACTAACCTGAATTGTGTCCTATTAATATTCTCTAAATACTCACAACTTTTTGCAGAAAAGATAGCTCTAGTCTACATGAGAAGAAATCTCAAACTTTCAATTGTTTGCAAAAGAGGACAGTAAGTTCGACAATAGCATTACCCTTCAGTTGAGTTTCTTCGACAGATTAATGTGTTGTCAAAAATGATGCGACTTTGCCCTCTTAAAACTGGTACTCTCGCTAGCATGTTTTTGCAAAGCAAACTGTCTTGCTTTTAAAACTGGCACATTGCAGTAATTTCAATATAGCTCCTCTAATTTTTCTCCTTTGCATGAGATATGTTCCCAGCCCCAGGCCTTGCTAGGTGCCAAAAAACTAGCACTAACACTGTTCATCTGAATTTTTACCTCACATGCACCATTAAAGTCAACCTTTTAACTTCATCATTTAGCCAAAGTCACTTGCAAATAATCAATCTTGAGACTATATAAGAAACATTCCTCAAATTGCTTGGGTTGAAAGAACAGTTCCATTACTGCTGTACATAGAACTATTTACTTTAAAAGTCCTTGACTGCATGAAATTCTTTGGGATAAACAGCCACACGGTATTATCCAGTCTAACTTGGACTTCACACCTCTAATGACAGAACATGGAAAATGGAACAATTCCATAGAGAATAACCGACAACCTAACTCACAGGCAAAAAGCAATTCACTGTTTGCAGTGCTGTTGACCCATGTCTGGACTCAGATGCAAAAATCAGTACTTGGTAGGAGGCAGTCACACCTGAATTTTCAATTACAATTAAGTTGAAGACATAATCCAAAATTACCTCATTCCACTCAGCCAAGAAGATGATAAAAGGAGACATCAGATGCTCCCATCAGTTGTTATTGTTAAGTCAATGAATCTAAAGACCTCACGCTTATTAGACCTAAGATGGAAGGCACAAGAAAATGGGGTCTTTTGTTTTTATGGGTTTGGTGGTGGTGGTGGAGTGGTTAGGCTCATTTAGATAATATTTAAGTCATGGTGCGACTAACCAAAAATCCTTGTTTTATACTAATGACTGGAAGACAAATCTGCAACCCACAACCACGGTGCACCTCAAACCATTATTTTAATTTCCACTTTGCAGCTCAATACAGGTACCAGGATGCTGAATTTGCATATAATATTTAAGAAGAAAGGTTCATGATTTTAAATTTTCCATTTGTATCTTTAAAATAAGAGATCACCTGGATAAGATAAGGCTTTCATTTAGCCTTTTTGGGCTGGCTTAATTTCTCTCCATATTTGTATCCATTTTTCACATTTCTTTCAAGTTATCCTCGAAACTCATAATGAGCAGAAATTGCCAAATAAGAAATAAGGAAGTATTTTAGAGGAGGGAAGAAAAAAATATATTCCTGTACAGTGATCCAAATTTATTGTACTTGCAACTGTCAGATGAAAGTTATGCCTGACCACCTCCTTGCCTTTGGAGAAAGAACAGAAAATAGGATCAAGCGAAAGAGAAAATATGTTGCTAATCTCATTCTAACCCCCAGCATTTACTTGTCTACTGTATAATACGAGACAATCACCAATTGGCATTTTCTGCACAAGCAAAGCTCAGGATGCAACAGCAGGGGTATGCAACGTATCAGTCCTGAGGTAGACAGACAAAGCTATATAAGAACCTATATAACACCTGTCCACCAAATGTCTGCGGCTGATATAACTGCATTACTTTTTCTACTTCCACAAGCACCAAATTTATTGAGACTTTTTTTTTTTTTAACCCACCACATGCAGAAATCAAAAGTTTTCTTTCCTACAAGGAAGGCTTTTTTCAGGAATAAACAACGGAGGGAGGGAAGATATTAAACTCCTGAACTAATTAACAGAAGTAAAGGAGGCGGTGGGGGACAATGATAATTAATATGTACCCTTCTCCTAACCAAATCTCCACATACATTCATTCTGTATATGCACACATAACAGCAGCATCATAAACCGTCTCAAGTTCTTGCCATTATTCAGTTCGACATCTGCACATGTTTATGCGTCTCTCCAAACAACCTCTTGAACACCCTGCTGGAGCTGTCATTTTTTTCTTCTCCCTATCTGGCAGATGGCAAGTCAACAATCGGCATCAACAGCAGCCGAATATCTCCCCCCTCCATCCAACCCCCCTAAACAGACACAATAATAACTTCTTTGTGCTTCCCCACAATGCAGCTGCTTAAACCATTTCGCTACAAGGCTGCTTTGCCTTAATAAAAAAAAAAAAAAAATCCCTTCTGTCAAGTCTAAAAAGCAGCATAATGTTAAGCAAGCTAAAGCCACAGCACAGCTGCAAACGGGCAGACACATTGACAGCTCCTCCCTTAACAAAGCCCTGTGAATTGAAGGGGGTTCATCTGAGGCTCACACAGTAATTAGTATAAAAAAGTCCGACAGCCTCTATTATGCTAGGGAAAAAAAACTGGACAGAACTGGGCTGCTGTTTTGCGTCAAGAGTTCTGCTTCAGAGTAGATAAATCATGTTGGGTTTTTTTCCTCTCTTTTTAAAGACAGTAATAAGGAGGATGAGAGAAGCTAATTTGAAAACTTGGACACAGTAATTGTACCATATGGTGAGCATTTATCCCTTCTGAAATACACGCTAACAGTCACTTACATGCACAGTGCTTTGTTTTACAGTTGTTATTCTCTCTACCATATTCATAAAATGGATCTGAATATCCGATACTCCAGAGAAGTTGTGTGTAATTAGCAACAAAACTGCCTGAGCCTAATATATTGGCCTACCATAGCAGTCTATTTAATTGCAGAAAATCCCTTGCCCCCAAATTTAAAAAGTGTTCACTTCAAGGATTTTTTATTCATCTCAAACAAGTTAAAGATCATATATAATAAAGTTCAAAGAAGTAGTTTATTGACACTAATACTTCTTGGAACTGTTGGCTCTAAAATACATCAGCAGGAGATATTTTCCTTGTCTTCAATGCAATATACAGGAATTAATTCAAGAAGCCTTTAACGGTAACCACAAAATATTGAAGTTTCATCACTCTTGGGAAAGGAATTGTTCCATAAACTTGCAAGGTGAAACCAAACTTCAGGATGGGGCATGGGAGGGAGACAAAGACTTCGACCCCTCCCTCTATTTTCTACCTGCACCATATTTTCCAGTATTTTTGTCAGCAAATCAACCACTTCATTTATAAGGACCTTCAAAATCTTGAAAACAAACCATCCAACCCTCACAGACCGCTTGCTCTTTACCACATACTTCCAGCTTTTCACCCTGCTTATACACCAAATTATCATGGAATCACAGAAGGTAAGAAAACAATTGAGCAAAGCTGGGAAAAGGAAGTATCTATTTTTTTAAATAAAGAAAACACCGTGGTTAAATGGCAAGATTCATAAATCTTGAAAGTACTGTTTACAGAAAATAAGATGTAGTGAAAGTAAGGGGGGGAAAAAAAAATCAAGAAAAACAGAAGATGAAAATTTGGTGAAAAATTAATGACACAAAGTCTCTAACTGAGGATAATGGTATTTGCAAAGAAGCAGAATCATTTCTTTCCATCAGTCTTTACCTCAGAAGAAAAAAAACAGAAATCTGCTTTGTGCCTTTTCAGGCAACGGACACTTTCAGTGACTTTGGGTCAAAACTGAGGTATCAGCAGAGAGTGCTAGGTACTAAGGAGTCTCAGGACTAGGCAGCATACCTCCACAATTACTAAAGAATTTTAAGAGTGAAGTGAAAATTACAGGCAGAAAAGGTTATCTTTCAATGCTATAATTAAACTGAAGGATTAGAAAGTGGCAAATTTTACACCCAAAAAAGGGAACTACAAAAGCTTAGAAAAAATCTTGAGAATTTCAAGTCAATTGCCTGTATGGTAATCTAAGAAAACTGTTTATAATTCTGTTTTTAATCACACTCTTAAAGAATGCAAACTGACATAAGATAGACAAAGCAGCACTGCCTCTCAGTAGAAAAATCATGCCCATCGTACATATGGGAATTTTTAAAGACTGTCAAGAAAATAAAATGGGTAAAGGCTAACCGACACAATTTACTTCACTTTTAAAAAGCTTGTAGTAACTTTAAGGAAACAGTAGTTCTGTAGGGAAAAAAAGCTGCGCGGTGGAACAGATTAGAAACTGTATAAAAGAACGACAGCAAAACAGGATTAGATAGTCAAATTTAAATCAGTGATGCTCTACGGTTCTATATTAGGAATATTTTTACTCAATAAATACATCAATGATCTGGGATCATCGCTGCATGTACTGAAAGGCAGTAAAACTATCTGTGTCTTTCAAGAATGTGAAGAATTTCAGAGTGACAAAGCTACTGCAGTGAGAAAATGCAATACAGTGAAGAATTGCTCAAGGTAAAAAACATCTAAAGGAATAATCTGAAATACTTATACACTCTGTTTAGTTTTAAATGAAACACTGAAGAGATACTAACATAACCTTCGTTTAAGTACGCAGTATTGAGAAGAAAGAAAATAAATTACTATCAGTTGTAAAGATACAAAATTTAAGGAACACTGAAAATATTATTTTTCCATGTTATTCAAATAAATTACAGTTGTGGTCTCTACTTTCAAAAAAATAGCAAGAGAACAAAAGGGCTTCAGAGAGAAAAGACAAAAAAATCCCTGGAGTTGCAGAGAAGCAGGATGAGGAGCGAATGACTGGATTAGGCTTCAGTTTCAAAGGAAGGACTAGGACAAAAGGACGTAATGGCACAAATGACCAATAGCAGGATAAGAGTCAAGTGAAAGGCACACATTTGCAGAAGACTTCAGGAGCAGATTTTCAAACATTCAGCATCTACAGCTAGAACTAGATTCCATAATAGTGCTCAGTAGCTAGCAGTTCACACCATGCCAATGCCAGCCAAACTCTCCCACCAGCTCAGCACCCAATATATATTAGCACCTTTATAAAAAACAGCCTCTCCTTGAATGCTGTGAGGCATCTCTGAACTTGTGTGAGCCTTTTTTCTTTTTAAATGAAAGTCTCACATGCAGGAGACTGGAATAAACAGTCAACGTAGGCAGGTTGTTCCATTAATCGCTATGAAGTTTTGTCCTACCATGAATCTGGTACTAGCCCCAAAGCATCCACAGTAAATTAAAGTCACAGTCCTTGGCCACTTTGGTTCACCTTAATACAAGTTACTTCTAGCACCATGTCTGGGAAGGGGAGGAACATTTGAGAAGGAAATATGCTGTGCATCCTATTTCCGCCTCCCTTGTGTCAGCACTGGCATCCATGCAGCTGAGCCAGGTCAACAAAATAGTCTAGCTGAAAACACAGTTCAAAAAAAAAAAGAAAAAAAAGATTCTGATCAGATCAAAAGACTTCTAGCTCACATTCAGCTAGTATCAGCATAAACACAAGAGACAAAAAATAATTGGCTGAGGGCAAGAAAGAGACAAGGTAGAAGAGACGTCAGCAGGAACTTATGTAACTACTGATGCGACTGATCACTGGTCTATCATCAGGTAATTCCATTCCTGTTAAGCTGCATAGTCAGGTTTGAGTGACTCAAATTTCTAAGATCATCTTAAAGCAATGATGCTAAGATAGTTCTGAAGCAATATTAAACCAAGAGATTCCCTAATATAACTTTACATTTTATACAAGCAAAATTAAAATATATTCTGACAAAATTAACTCTTTACATATATACACATAAAAGTTATGAACAGAATATATGTAAATGATATGGGTTCTCTACAAACCTCTATACTTCGGCAAATATATTGAAAACAGACTTAAAATTCTCATTTTAAAAGTAACTTGAAATAAAATAGTTTGACATTTATTTGTGAATCAGTAACTATAATTTAATCATATCAACAAAATCTTAGCAACACAGAGATACCAATATATATAAACTAATATTTTAAGTTGAGTAAGCCATGCAATACTTCCTACCATACTAGAAACAGTGCCAAGAAGATGAGAGCAATGGGGTCAATAATGTATTTTCTTCAATTTACAGACTATACCCAAGCTAAACTAATACAAGCTAAAAAACAACTCTAGTTTTTAAACCTCTATATTCTACATATTTATAAAATGTTTTACTGCCTTATAATGTATGAAACTGCTCATAATACCCACATAAGAATCATAATACCATTCAATTCTAAAATGTATGTTTTACAGTATTTTATCTTGCATAATTTTATTAAATTGCAATTGCCATAAATACTCAGGCAACTGAGATTTTTAAAAAGTCTTTTTCTGTATGTTTTTTCCATCCTTCCCTGAATTAAAAAAAGCGGGACCAATTAGCAGAAACACAAAATTCTCCAGCCTGTTATTTTATTAGCACATACATTTTGTCTCATTTTCAAAGACTCTTTACGAATTTTTTAAACAGTTATAAATCATGAACCCCAAAATTCCAGCCCCAAGCTGGGACTGGAAGATGGTTGACCTGGATAAGAGACACAAATTTATCTAGCCAAGTGTAGCAATCTCAGGGTAAGGTTTGTCATTGGTTTTCACGAACACACACATATTTCATGGCTTCTCAGCTATGAGCACACATTTTTTCCTAATCTGAATTACTGAAAAGTTTTTAACGACTTAGTCTCCAAAATAGTTTTGACATGAAAGGCAATGTAATAACATATCTGATGACCTTAAAAAGACCCTAGCAAACTCTACAGTTATTGTATTCAATGCAGAAGCCAAATTTCATACAAGAGAAAATAGTAATAATCTCTTCCTAAAACTGCCATTTCTGAAATTCTGACTGATGTTATATATATAATCACCAATTATTTAACATTTGTGACACCAAAATAATAGGGACCAATATGAAACTATATTTTTTAATATATTTACATTAACAATGAATTAACAAAACAAATTTGATGTGGTTTTAGTGGATTTTTTTGTCTCTAGAGAGCAAAGAGCAGTTTTCTAATTAATAAAAACAAAATGGAAATGGACTTACAACACTGACTTCAAAATCCTTGTGAAAGTCTGTACTGGTGATGTCACAAATGCTGTCACAGCTGAGCGGCTGCTGTCTGCAGAAGGTTCAGAAATGTCCATTTTAATCAAAATGTTTATTAGAGGTAGCTGTTTCTTTTGTTTCTATTTTACGGAATTACAGAATTCTCTAAGAATCATGGCTGCAACTTCCTTAAATTAAATGAAGTCTGAATAGCTGAAATGTACTATAAGTATCTGATCTATAATGGATATAGAAACTCGTGTAACAGGGTGAGGGGAACACAGTACTGTACTTCATGCTTCCATCAGGCTTTAATAATGATGTTGTCCTGACGCTAATGTAACATTCACATTTTCTGATTTGCTTAAAACACACTACAACTTGTAATTTCCTCAGATTACTAAACTGCCAGTGATAAAGCACTATAAGATGGAAAACACAATTTCTGCGTACTTGGAGTATTTTTAAATTAAACCTAACCTTCATGGCACTTCAAAGCAACATGTTATCTTCCATTTTTCCTGACTGCAAAATACTAAATAATCATTTTTCTTATGTCTGGAGGTTAACACAACATCTGAGTCAAGAAATCTTCCCACCACTGGTCCCAATACCCAGAAAGAATTTTGGAGACAGAGATGTGGACACTTGTGCACTCAGTTTATGGGAAAACCGTCAGATCCCTTCTGTTGCTAAGTATCCCAAAGAAAATGCCTCCCTTCTCTCCTTTCTACCTGTGCAGCTTGAATACATGGCACCTCCAAAACTACAAGGATGTACTGGGGAAGGAATTGGAACGGTGCAGGTGAATAAAGCGCTCTTAAGCATTCATCTTAACATTCAGAGCACACTAAATCGTAAGTACAGTAAGCAATAGAAATAGTAAGCTTTGTTTGATTTAAGTGATCTATATTGTATAATCTTTTCTATAAACCCCCAGCAAAGATAGCAAAATGAAGAAAGAAACCTTTCCAGGAATGACTTAAATTGAGAAAAATAAATTCTGGTACAGAACTTCTTAAAAGATCTTTTAGAATTCATATCTATGACATAAAAGCTGGAACAAATGACAACAGAATAAAGCTATGCTTTTTCTTCAAATTTCAAACAGAAACAAACCTAATACCAGAATTAGGTAGGAGGACATATGGGCAGTCTATCACCTGACTACCAAACTACAGTACTAAAGCTAACACGTTTGTTAGTCCCAAGTGGTAAAATGTTGCTTTGTCTTCTGGAGGTCTTGCTGCAGATGAGTGTCCATTATGAAACCAATGCATTTTTTCATGCTGATGTTCCCATGAGAATTCCAGCTCCTCAGTAGTAGAAGAAACAGATTTTTCATCTCCTCTGCCCTAAGAGTCTTCCATATTTTGGTTTATCAAGTGTGCATGCAAGAAAAGCAAGCATCAGCAGCACAGCTTAAACAGCTTTAACAAAAGTTTTTCTTCTGCTAGTCTACAGTTTAATTCAGTCAAATTTTATGGCAAGGCTTTTTAGATTTCAGTGACAACTTGATCTTTTTATCAACAGACCACATTTTGATAGGGAATGAACGACTGAAATTTAGTGACACAATTATCAGTTACAGACATCAAGCCCTCTTCAGACAACCTGAGATGTTTAAGGGGAGGCACATTTCCCAGAGATCTTGATGTTCTCTAATGTACTATTTATCTCAGTATGAGACAGAACAAGGTGCAATCAAGTGATCAATGATACGTAAGCTGTAGAAACCTTCTAGTCCTCTAGAAGAGTCTCATTCTCTTGAAATAACAGTCTGTTTTCCCCACGGAGTTGATTATAAAGTTGATTATACTGTTTTCAGAATCCTGCAGTTCTGACAAATTAACGCAGAGAATACCAGGCACTGTTTTTCACTACACCTCAGCTGATCCAGCTGAGGAGAAACCCTGCTTCCTCTTCCCTCCCATCATGTGTTCCAGGTGTTCTCCTTGTCAGATCTACCAGTTGTGCAGCTCAGTAGTCCGGTTGGGAAAAAAATTTGGAGGGTAGGGAGTAGGATAGTTTTCTGTCAGATCAGATCACTGACACCATCAGCCTTCAAGTCACAGTCTCGCCAAATTCACACAAAGTGGCAAGAGGGATGTGATCCAGACGGAGTTTAGCAGAACCTCCTCTGTCATCAGCAGCACGTTGTTAGATCTGATTATCTGTAAAAGAAAATATCCTCCGGATATAGTTTTCAAAATTTCCCTCTCTCTCTGGCACACTGGGTATGTTTGAATGATCTGGTTATGTGAATAACGGGTAGGATGGCTGTATGTTTATCTCTTGTTAATGGTACAAGCACCAAAGCACGAGGCATACAGCTCCTTGCTGCAGCCTCTGTTTGCAAAAGGATGGTCATGCTGCCCAGCTGCATCCTTTGTGGGCATTTGCTCCTTACGGTTTAAGGGCAGAAATAGTAATATTGTTGCCTTCAATTAATGAGGAAGATTAACAGCGACTTATGTGATACTTTTAGCTACTCTCTCTCCCACAATAAGTCTGTATCTGTGCTACCACAAACACAATGCTTTTAATCTTAGAGTGCACACAAAAACACTGCACATGTTAGAGAAAGTAACCTTACGGTTTCTTTAAACAACTCCATTTCCTGAACATATCAAAAGAATATTAAGAAATTACTTGATTACAATGAATAAGAATCTTCGTGAAGAGAAGTATAAAGGACTAATGAGATTAACTTAGGAGAATAAGAAAATAAAAATGCACAGCAAGGCAAGTATGTTAAACACTCTACATTCATTTCAGAGTGCTCTAGCTGTCCACAGTACTGAGTACAGAAGTGCTAAAGCGGTGGCAACAGCAGTACAGAATCAACAAGGAGTACCAAACACACTGGTAACTACAATAATTTTAAAATTTAGTATTGATACAGTGTTTTTCAGGTGTCATATCAACAGGCAGCTCAGCAAAGAAAAACTGGATTTTTAATGTTTCTTTTAAATAATAATATTCTGAGCAAGTCTTGGATAAATCTTTTGCAAGTTCATGTTCAATTACTAGTCTGAATATCCTGTATGCAAATCTGTGTAGGGCATTTTGTGACTTTTATTCATGGTGTCATATATTTTCAGACAAAAAGGAACTTCTGATCACTTAGTCTGACCTTATCACGGAAACGGGC
The DNA here is from genome assembly GCF_036417845.1 of Apteryx mantelli. Lineage (NCBI taxonomy): Eukaryota > Metazoa > Chordata > Aves > Apterygiformes > Apterygidae > Apteryx > Apteryx mantelli. The sequence goes on along the minus strand of NC_089980.1, from coordinate 50,002,983 downwards.
CATAGAATTTCCCCCACTTACACATATACCGGTTAAAAAAAAAAAAAAAAAAAAAAAAAAAAAAAAAAGGTTTTCTAGTGCTTATCTTCCAAAATGCATTCTGTCTTGGTTTGAAGGTATCAAGATACTCTTAGTATTTTTCAAATCTTCCTCTTACTCACCCTCATTGCTATAGAAAATTTTAATCTTTGTTCTAAATATATTTGGATTTAACACTCAGTCATGGAATTCCATTATTCCTTATCCTGCTAAATTAAAGAGCCCTTTACTTTGCCCCATTAAGGTTCTTTCACATGGCAAGGCAATCAGATACCTTCAATATTCATACAAGTTCTTCGAATCTCATGCTCTACAGTCATTCTCTCCAACACTGAAAACATTATCATTATTCTTCTCTACTGTTTTTCCAGGATTTAAATATTCATTTTAACATTAAATATTAAAAGAGGAACTAGAATGGAGCTCACAATTCCCATCTCCCTGTGCCAATGATTTACTCCTCTGTACTCTTACTATGCTCTTACTATATATCTTCAAAGATGGCGAGGAAACTGTTTGCTGCTGGATTTTACTAGGAACTCTCAGAGTTACAAGCATGAAAGAATCTCAAGATATTATCTAACTCAGTGGGTTTCAACCTTTTTCAGTTTGTGGACCCTTAACATTTTCCAGCAGAAGCATGGAGTCCTGTATACCAAAAGAAATGCAAAGTCTTTACCCTGACAAGTTGGCTTGTTTTTTTCAGTTATGTTTTGCATACTCTTCAGTGCACATATCCCCCTAGGTCTGCAAACAACACAATGAAGACTACTATTATTACTATTAACTTATTATTAGAAAGTCTCCTATAATGGAAAATTTCTCCATCTCCCTAGGAATCTATTCTAATCCTTCATGCGTAGGTTTAGTGTTAGAGTGGAAAAAAGGTGGCTAAATAAATCCGGTATGCAAATATTCAACATCAAGAGAAAAAAAATCATACAAAAATGTGGAAAATAGTCAAAAAAAAAAAAAAAAGGATAAGGATAAGCTCAAATGCCAGTAGCCTGCAAACAGACTGAGGCTATTAAAAATACTATAATAGAAGGCCAGGAAAAAGAGCTGCCAGAATTAAAAAGAAAACAAAGTGGTCCCCCCTTCCCCTCCCCACCCGGCTATCTTAATGGCAAAGTTAAAGAGGCTATTATAAGGAAAAAGTCAGCATTAAGAATCAAAAGCTTGCCCAGATAAGGAGGAAAAGGAAAGACCGTAACACATGGCAGGTCACAAGTAAACAGAAAATTAAGAGGGCTAGAAAAGAATTTGAAGAGCATCTTGCTCAAATGATGCTCAAACCGCTCTCTAAATTCATCAAAACCAGGACTCCAGACAAGACATCAGTTGCACTGTTGGATAACAAAAGCACAGAAATGTAACTCAAGGACAGTAAGGCCACAGCAGAGAAGCACTACTACATTCTTTTCACTGGTCTTTACAGCTGAAGACACTGCAAAGATTTTCAAACCCAAACCAATCCCCACAGTAGACAGGCCAAGGCTAGATGATTTTGATGTAAACATGTAGAAATTACTAGGTATCAGTAAGTCACCAGGACTGGATGACAGTCAGACAGGAGAACTGAAGAAACTGAAATGTGAAAGCGCAGAACTGCTGGCCAAGGTATGCAACCCATCCCTACAAATGGCCACAGTCCCAGAAGACTGATGGATTGCTAACACAACTCCCAGTGAAAGGAGACTCTAGAGGGGATCCCAGGAACTACCTGTGAGTCTGACTTCTGCTCTTCATTAGGTCAGTAGAGTCTCTGATAACAAGTGAGATCACAGTGCACATAGGTAAGTATGATCCCCTGTGACAGGGCCAGCATGGCTACTGTGAAGGGAAAGCCTGCCTTCTTGAACCTGCTGGAGTTGTACAAGCATGTCAATAAGCATGCAGATGAAGGGGACCCGGTAGGCATAAGATATTTCTATTTCCAAGCATGGTTGACAAGGTTCCTCACCAAACGCAGCTGAAGAAACTAAGCTGCCACAGGATCGAGGGAGAGGATCTTGCACAGTCTGAAAGCTGGCTAAGGAACAGGAAAAAAATGCTAATGCTTAATGGTCACTTTTTAGGATGAGGAAGAATCAGTATCACAGTCCCCCAGAGATCAGTGCTGGGCTTATTTTTATTCAACATCTTCATCAGTGACCTGGACAATGGTATGATCCATGAACTCTTAAAACTTACAGATGACATTATATTTTTCCAGAAAGTCAAATGCTGTGCCAATGGCTTGGAAATCCAGAAGAACCTCACAAAATTGACCAGGAAAAAAGGTGACAAGTGAACATCAGGTAGATAAATGTGAGGTAACATGTCAAGGAGAAAAAAAGCTAAACCATGCCTCACAGCGTTTATCTTGGAACCAGGAATTATAGCTCAGGAGAGTGTCCTGGAGTCACGGTTGACAGCTCTATGAAATCATCAGTTCATGTACAGCAGCAGCCAAAAAAAACCTGACAAAATGCTGGGCATTTCAAAAAGGGTACTGAGAACAAGAGAAAGGATGTCATTTTGCTGATAAAGAAAACACTGCTGTGCCTGCATCTTCATTACTATGCACAGTCTGGTCTCCACATCTCAAGGAGGATGTAGTGGAATTATGAGAAAGCACAGAGAAGGGCAACCAAAACGATCCAGGGATGGAGCAGCTGCCTTTACAAAGAGAGGATAAAAAGGCAGGGACTCCTCAGACTCTTGTTCACCAAATCTCACAGTCCAAGAATTAGGGCACCTGGTAAAAATACCAGGAAATCCATTTAAAACATAAAAAAAAAAAAAAAAAAAAAAACACCACCACCACCAACAAACCGCTTCCTTAAGAAGTTTTCTTTTAAAAGGTAATGAGACTTGCTGCCACAGGAGTGAGACTTGCTGCCACAAGAGGTCTTGGAGGCAGACAGCTAGCAGGTTCAAAAAGAATTTAAATTCATGGACAACAGATCCATAAATGGAAACTAGAAGGGCTATGCAGGGATGTACCATCTAACATTACTGATTCAACAATTCTGGACACTGGGAAAGTGCAAGGGGAACAAACTGTGAGAAAGTGGCCAAGCTTGCATGATCTCCCTAAATACCACTTTCTTTGCCACTGCTGGTAACAGAATACTGGACTAGATGGACCACTGGTATGACTCAGTAGGCTATTTCTTATATTATGATTACTTTAAAAAAGTTTTCCCAGTATGCAAAACCAACCTTCCTTGCCACAATTTAAATCCCCTATTTTTTCTCCTCTCTGCTGTAAACATGGAGAACAGATTATATTCTACTTTTTCTTCTTTAGCCTAAATAACTGCAGTTCTTTCAACCTACACCCACAGGTCACATTTCCTGTATTGCTGAACACTCTCATTGCTTTCTGCTGCTCTTTTTTCATAGTCCACACCTTTCTTCAACTGCAGCACCCAGAAATGGATGCAGTTGTCCAACTGAGACCAGACCTCCTCAGTGGAGCAGAAAGATGCATCCTGCAGGCTCTGTTACTGCATGCTTGTGTTTGCCTTCTTTACAATAGCAAGAGATAATTAATATTCAGCTTGTGATCCATGGTAACTACTGGATTCTTTTCTGAAGAGCTACTACCTAACCACTTGTTCTATGTCCTTTTCTTTGTATAGTTGATCATTCCAGGGTGAACAGCACACTCACGCCTCCCAAATAGCTTCCAGTTCCTTACAGATCACATCTCCAAGTTACTGGTATCATTCTGAATTTGAATCCCATCCTCTAATACACCTGCAGCCCCTTTCACCCTGGAGACACCTGAAAATGCAATAAGCATTCTCTTTCCCATTATTCAGCTCATCAGTGAAAGTACTGCATAGGCAGAATGCACGTCAGAGCTTAGCAAAATTCTGTACCATGTATACTTTCACTTTGATAGAGAACCTTTAATAATTACTCGGCACCTTTTTCTAACAGTTTTGCTGTTAGAAACTAACCTCACAGTTGTTTCATGTAATGTATGCTTGTTTCCCTATAAAAAATTTTACTCACAGAATATCAGAAGCTTGACTTAAATTCAAGATATGACATCCAAAGCTTCTCTCCTATATACAGACTGCAACCTTGTCAATGAAACGAACTTTGATTAGTTTGATACAATTTAACCTTGCCAAATCCACAATGACTCATCTCTTTATTTTCTATGTACTGTTTCCTTGTTCCAGTGTTTTCCCTTAAATTAATGTTAAGCATTTTGCCGTATTAAAACACATTTTGTTTGAACATCAAAAAGCATGAAAAGCAATCCAGATTATTTTCTCAGTATTGTTTATTATTACATTTCAGTCTATGTTATCTATAAATTTTATCAGCAACGATTTAGTATTTGCTTCCTGAAGTACTGAACCTGTCAAATAGAGCCAGACATAAAACTGATCTCTGCAAAACAGAGTCAAATAGAACTTGACTTCATGCACCTTAGCCCCCAAATTTTTAGACATACCTTCCAGTGTGACTTTGGCCAGAAAGAGAGTCATATAAAATTATGATGGAAAAAAAAGGGAATCCAGCTTAGTCTCAAAAGCAGCCAAGTATTTACTAAAGCTCTATTTCTTTTGTTTACAACGTGACCAATATTTAACTCTGGCATTAACATAACAGAGTAAAAGAGTGTTCCAGAATAATGGCATAATTAACTCAAAATGCCCACTGCAAATATAAAAGAAAAACACCTTCAAATATTCAACAAATAGCACCTTGCCACAACTATTGTTATCTGCTGCTGCCAATCAGTATTGTTATGGTTGTACAAAGACTCCAGTGCACCAGACTGTCGCTAATTATGTATATTCAAGTGATTAGCAAGCACTTGTTGCCTCGTTCACACCACCCTCCAAACAGCAGCCTTTGAGAGGAGAATAGACTGCAAATTTATTGAGAGAACACTGTTAATCCTTTGGGGAGAATGTAAACGTAAACAGGACTACTCTACATCAAGGTGCTTTGACAACAAAAATCATCTGCATAAACACATGCTCAACAACAAACAGGTGTTCTGTTTCACAACTAGCGCCCATTTGATGCTTTCAAGTAAGCATTATGCACAAACTGTTAGAAGTACTTTGAAACCAGCTGCAATTACTATAATTAGCTGTTTTCCTACACTTTGTTTTTTTTCCTCTGTACCTGTTCAGTATTGTGTTGGTTGCAATCTATAAACTCAAAGTGAAACTAAGGTTCTAGCCTCTTGTTTAAAGATTACTATCCTTTCAGTTCAGGCTGAACTATGACAAGTTCATAGTTATCATTAAAGTGCCACCAGTAATATGATGTTTGCAAAAAAATAACTTAACAGTCCTACAAATGTCAGGTCACTCATGTAACACTCATAATGAATAGGAAAACAAGGACAACTGCCAAAATAGCACCATAAAAATAGTAAGCCTTCAATGTTCAGGATTTCCCTTTTTAACAGAAATGTTCCCAGGAACTAAACAAGATTTACTTTTAATAACAAGAACTTCGCTTCTAGTTTTATCAGACAATAGGTGGGTGAAAGTCTTGCCTGTAGACAGCTACTGCTCCTAGTTAATGTTTAAGAAAAAATTATTTGGTCAGAATGCGTATGCTTCCCTCTGTTTAATGAATACAAAATACACTCAAAGTATCCCTATATAGTTTTTTAATTGTTTAAATAACGTATTCAAGTGTCATTCCATTCCTGCTTCTCAGCCTTTTGCTGCATCTACACAGCTGTTTATTTTCAGGCCTCTTACTGAACAACAGTTCCAACTGCTCTACCACAGCGATGCATTTCTATAGGTGAGTTCAATATGCACAATGAACGGTCTAGTGGCCTTGTCTCCAAAATCAAACCCTAAGGTGCTAATTCTCATAAACCAGGCTGGCAGTGCCACCTACAGCTAAACTCTCTGGTTCTACTAGCTTATGATTTGCCAGATTTTAACTACTGAACTGAATAATTCCACATTCAGCATCTGCTGAAGGATGAAAATTTTCACAAATGAAAAGCTTAGCAAGCTTAACCGGGACTGCACAGGGATTAAGAACACAGCTGGGAGAAAGGGCTACAGATGATAAATACATAGTGCTAGGATAAGGACAGGCTATAGTAGATTGAAAGAAAGAGCTCAACCCTGAGTGAACAGGCAGGAAAATCTATGACCAGAGTACAGCACCTTTCCAGGACTGGTAGATAGTCTACTATTGATGGGTTACTTTGACATCCTCCATCAATATCAAAATCCACCTGAGGTCCTGCTACTGCTTTTCCATCTGTAATAGAAGAGCTCTGTTTTTATGGATGTCCCCGCTGGGTGACTTACAGAGCTCTGTAAAGTTTTAACAAGGTCTACTACATATTTTCACCAGCTTCTTCTCAGCTGGAAATGATACAATAGCTTCAGTTTTGCTGGGTCAGCCAAGCAACACACACTGTATTCGTAGCAGTTATTTCCTAAGAGACCTAAAGAATGAGTACAGAGATTAATAAAAGGTTATAATATTACAAGACCTCCCACAAGGATGCAGGGAACATCATATGTCTGGCAAATTCCAGGCAAAGTTGATTTTCAGGCTTCTTCCAGAGAGATACTATCCTTTGAGTAACCCAGACAGAGGATGACAAATCAGCTGATGCTCTCAGTTTGTCCGTTAGCTAATGAATAAGACAAGGTCTATGCAGTGGACCCAGCAGTTTTGATTGTACAAGAAAGCCTCACAGTGAAACTGAGTTTCTTTTTCACCACTGCTTCTTTCTTGACAAACAGAAAAATCTAGGAGATTTTCTAAAAAAATAAAGACCGCCACATGGACACAAGCATACTTTAGCTTCTATATTCAAATATGAAGAAACACCAAAATTAGTGTTACATGTGGGATCTCAAGCTCTTAATATAAATTACCAACTGTATGTGATAGAATGTGGTCTTGCATTAGGGTAATCTTTGTGATTTGTATTCCTAGCTCTTACACTATAATCCTAACAGTCAAATTTCACAATACAGCCAGCCACTGAAAAATGCAACCCTTCCCTAGCATCAACACTGCCAGTCATTTGATCTGCAGTGAGGTAATTCAAGGAGCTAAATCAGCAGAAAACAACTAACTTTTCTTTTTGGTAAGGGTTAATTTTTTTTTTCTGACAGTTTAATTAAAAAGTAGTGCTCACTTAGATGAATACTACTGCTAGATCAAAGGATGTAGTAGAAATGCATATGCAAAGGTCACAGTGAGCAGGTCCCTCTCCCTCCTCCTAGAGACCACTAGATATTAGTTTATCTAACCCATCTCTCTGTCTCAGAACACGAGCAAATATGCAGTGGTTTAAACTAACCCTTCTGATTTTGCAGTAAAATAGATTACATATTAATAATTTGTTACAGAATTTCTGATGGGAACGGTAACTTCTACTGTCATCACATAACAGGGTTGGAAGAGGAGAAATGAACAGCTGTGAAATGCTTGTACAGTTCCAAATAGATATATGAATAAGGTTTAGCTATTTTGTTGTCAAATAAGTCTGCTATATGTTAAACAGCAACTACAACTATAAGGGTGTTTACTACTCATTCAGATCACCCTCACAAATAGCAAAATGCAGACACATATTCTTTTGGTTTGTTTGCTTAAGACTATTTGGGAGACTCAAAGGGAGCTAATTAACAGAAATACTGTATTGAATTCAAGCATAAGGAGGAGTTTATGGCCTAATATTCCATTTACACACACAAGCACATATTGTTTCTTGTTTCAAATAAAAGTTGTGAGAGGAAGGAAAAGTATAGCACATAACCAAAAGTTTCTTTGGAGATCACTATCAGCATTTGCAAAGAAATACATGTTATTTGATAAAAAGTGTTAAAGCTTTACAAACTAGCAACACCCTGCAAAATCCATTCACACATTTACACTCACTATAATACACGGCATATATTTAAACATGCATTTGAAATCGATATGAAAACATTCTAAAGAAATCCTTTGAAAACACAAGTTTTAAATGAATCAGAGAGTCAAAGAACCACCAAAAGATACTAATTAGCCACGGATTCCTGAGAAGAGAGAAATAAACATAATTTTAACATAAGACCATTTGGAGCTTTATGGCTTTACAGTTACCTTTGATTTACTGCTTTTCATAACACTTGTTACTTAAAGCCCCTTTTTCTATGAATGCTCCATTCAGATTTCTCATTTTTTGCTTGTGTTCCATGGAAGGTGAAATCTTTCTAAAAACAGAGCTGGGCAGGTGTAAAGGACAGAAATTTCTGTACCAAGCTTATGTCCTTTGCTAAGGTTCTAAGCACATCTCAGTACCAAACTATTGTTCTAATTCTAATTCTTCCTGCAAAATGCTATGTAGCAATTAAAAAAACATTACATGGGAGTCAGTCAGATCTGACTGCTGGGTTTCCTCAGGAAGACTGAGAATCTTTAAGATGAACCTGTCACTCCTTACAAAACTCAAGTAAGCAAGGTGGGGTGAAGTCTGATGGGAAAGAACAGTCCTTCCTTCAGGACTCCAAAGAGTACTTCCTTGGCTAGCAGCCAGCAGGCATGTAAGGGTAGTGGACTACACACGCTAAAGCATCACATCTACACAGGCCTTACCTGTATTTTTCATATTATTTTGAAGTCTTCCTGTTAAGGATGACTAATGTGCAATGCCAGAGAAAATGCAGTATTTATTACCATGTTGAAGAAAGCATGGACAATCCAACTGCACTCAATATTCTCCAGATGAAGTAACGTAGCCCAGTGCTCTAGCCAGCCACCCAGCTTGGGTGAGCAAACTTTGGCCGAAAAAGGTTTTAATTAGGTAAGAGTTCATATGATTGTTGGTAAGGAAAGGAAAAACTCCTTTCAGAAAGTCTCTCTTTTGTAGCAATGACTCCATACAAGTTGTGCACATCACTGCATCTACTGCAAAAGCGAAACACTGCCGGGCTGCTATGAGAGGTGGTCCAATGCTGCAAGAGTTGCAGCTAACAGACTGGCTGACAGAGCAAACTAACAGACATAACTAACGGGAGCAGCTGGAGACAAATCCAGGTACTGGAAAAGACTAGCAGTGAACAAAGTTAGCAGGGGCAGTCTGCAAAGCAAACAGAAACAACTGGACATGGATGATGCAGTCTTCAAATCATCACTCTAGAGTACTAACGTCTACAGAAGAGTGACTACTTAAAGTTATTACTGCTCATACAGCCCTGGCAACCTGGGACTAATGAATTACCCTGACCACTGACTGTTTTAAGGTATGACAACAAACTGAACAGAATACATCTAGAAGAACAGGATTAGTGGCTGGCTACTTCAGCAAGCCCTCACTGCTGTAGGAGATTTAGGTCATGACTATTGCCAACATGTTTTGGGCATGATTACTGGGCATGACTATTATGATTCTTTTATGGATGGTTCAGCTTCCCAAACTGATCTTTCATTGTCTTTTCCTCCTGTTCAATGAATTGCTTGTGATTAAGAAAGTACTCCTCATACAGCTCACAGATCACCTAGAAAGCATAAGTCAGTATCCCAGTTTTCTTGGTAGGAACTGAAATTAGTGTTGGTTAAGTGTTTCAACAAGGACCCCTCAAAACTGTTACAACAGGGGTTTGGCAGAAGAACTGCCTCCTTCTACTCTTCCCAAAGACTGAGCTTCTGGAAAGAGTGCACTCCCACTCCCCCTCAAAAACTTGTGTTGTAAGAGGTGTTCTCTGGTTTCCTCCATTCCTCAGTCCTCCTAATTTCCTGCAAAAAAAACCAAAACAAAGTCATATGCCTACAGAAAACATACATGGTCTTTGAAATCCTTCTTCAGCAAACTGGTTGAGAGTACTGTACCGGTTTGTTGTTTAACAAATAAGCATTGTCTAGCGGCTGGAACAGTATTTGAAAGGGGTGAGACAGCAGTAGTTGTACAAATAAGTACACTTTCAAAAGCATTTCGTTAAACAGGGACATATTATAACTAAAACAATATAATGCATTTACAACTACGGCTGACTAAATGAAATTGCTTATGCCAAAATATCCATAGCCAAGCCAGTGCATTGTAATGGAGATTAGAGTCCCCTGCTCCACTCTAACTGCAGCACAACAAATCTTTTTAAGTGGCCTTTGTGGTACTCATTTTCACCACTCTAATACAGTGGCCAGCAGTTGCTTCTCTTATATCCTGTTCCCATAGAGGGAAAGGGCTGTCTGTGGCTTTCAGCGCAGTGCCCAAGCATGATGTCATTCTGGTACTGTGGGCAAAGAACAGTAAGTACCAGGAAGTGTCAAATCCTCGCATTCTGCATGGCAATCAGCACATGGACACAGGTTGTAAATCTGGAAAGGGACCAGTGAGATTTTAGATCACATTTTCAGTTTTGGAGGCAGTTGTGTGTAATAAAGAGAATGTTTACTTCTGTTCCATGGGATGGTTCAAATGTAAACATTAATACCATAGCTGGATTCCCAGTTTACAGTGAAGCCTTAAACAAAAAAAAAGAAGAAATACAAATAGCTGATCTCTAATAAAGGTAGTAAATCTGTAAATGTTGATTCCCAAATACTTTTAGATGATTCCCTTCCCCTCTTCCACAAAATACCTTTGGAGTAACATCACTACAGTTTTAAACAGCAACCTACATTTATGACCTTGAGAAGTTAAACAGAAGGAGGAAACAATGAATGAGATCATCATGAGGGGGAAAGAATGTTTCTTTTCACAAGTTACCGCCACTTTTTTTTTTTAATTTTTACTTTAAAAAAAAATTTGCATCCTAAAGCTTTTCTCAGTCTCTCCATTATGTGTAACAGTTCTTTAGGAAACCGCCAGCTACCCTGACAACTGGGATGTTTTGCCAGAGTGGCTTTGTCTAAATCCTAAAGCAGTACTTGGCTATGCATTGAGCCCAGTGGCTGCCTGTGATCTGAATGCCAATTAAGAGCACTGCCCCTCTTGTCTGACAAGTCAGAGACTTAAAGGTCTATTTGAGGTCAGCAAACTGTCTGGGCTACTTTCATAAGCTTAAGAGACTGAAACACACAGCCAACACATCCCTCTCCTTGAAGTGTGACAGTGGGCAATTAGAGTTTAATGTACAACTGTTATTACATTTTATTTTAAGCAGGAAAAAAATATATTCTTCATGTTTGATTTCTGTTTTGGAAACCTAATTTAATTCCCTGGATTATCAATGACATTCAACCCCCTAGTGGACAGGTAGAGATGAAGACCTTCTAAATTACTTGTACTTTAAATAATCAGTCAAATCAACAAATGTATTCAAACCTTCAAGTAATATGATGTTAAAGACTACCAATAATTAATACACAGAATGTGTCCAGTTTAACACATACAAACAACAACAAAATAAGGCCAGTAAAGTAGCCCTTGTTGAATGAGTGTGTACACTCAGGTATTTAACACGTTAACTTCAGTGTACTGGCTTTACACTTTTTGATTCTCAGACTTTCCTGAGAGCCTCCATTCCAAGAGGCTCTGTATTGCATACCTAAAACTACTCTTTGTTGTTGTAAATGATGAGAAATACTGCAACAGGTCAAAAAGTGCTCAGAATTTAGAAAAAAATCCGTTTGCTTAGATGTGTTAAAAACATCCTGAGATTCGCTTTTTTGCATACTCACAGCAGATCTTTTAAAATGGCAATAGACACATAATCCATCAACATCAGTGATTATGAGGAAGCAGTAACTTCCATTCCAATCTTTTACATCACTTCTTTTGGACACAGAGACATAACTGTCTGCTAGTTACACAGAAAGTTAACTTATTTTCTTTCTTACTATTGTTTATGACATAATCAGTGAAATATCTTGTTTTATGAGACATACAATGCATAGCAACCTTTTTTCTAAAATATTTAGCTAAAACTATGAGCTGAGACAACCTTCTAATCTAAGAAACTGTATGGTTCACATTTTTAGTTTCACTACTTTCCTGTTGTAATTGGTAATTTGAGTTTCAATTCTTTTCACAGGAAATTTCAATTCAAACAGTCTGAATTCTTACACATGAGCATCTTTCACTAAAACTGAAAGGAAAGGATGCCTTGATTTCTAGAATGATGAAGACTAAAGACAACTAAATTTCCAATTTCCAATGATATTCAAATCTTTTCATGCATGTTTACTGAAAATCTGCATTACTGGATATTTAGCATATAAAATTCCAAGAGATGAGATGAAGGAAAATTGTAATGTATCTATCAATTTTTAGAAGGGATTTTTATTTTAGACATTACAGTTCAAAAGTTAATGAAAAAATGCAAAATTACTCATTAACTTTTCTTTAGTTTGCAGTTTTGTATGACAAGACAGTTAAGAGAACAGCCTTGCTAAAAGTAAGGCTAAATCTACCACTAAGAAAGGCTGTTAATATGTCTATGAACTTGCAAATTACTCCTTGTGCAGATACACTAACAACAGAACCTTCACTGATTTTTTTTGGCACAATATCTTGAGGGGGAGGTTGCTTTTTTGCTGTATGTTACCTATAACAATTCATTCATTCTGGACACCACTGTGAGGCAGCAGGAGAACCAGCATAGGGTAACAGTTATGTAAGTGATTAAAAAAAACTATGTATTTTTTATACAGATATAGATATATAATGATTGTATTTAAAACTGCATTAAAAATATTTAAACAAGAGCTAGGTTATAGAGCAGTATCTTTCCTAAAAGGAATTTAATAAAGCATGTATATTATATTCTTTTTAATCTATAACCTTCATTACAATACATTCATTTTCTCTAAATCTTGAAAGTGTTGACCCTTATTCCCTGGCCAATAAAGGCATTTCACAGATACATCCTTAGGCAAAGCTTACGCATAACTTTCTGAAGATATTCCTAAATGTTTCTCCCAACCTCCGAAGTCAGGTTCTCTGTATTTCTGTCATAGATGTCTACAAAATATAGTGAGCACCCTTCATAGCAATAGGTTTCTCTCAGAAGCCTCTGGCTTTGATAAGACACATCTCCAACTTTCGTTCAGTCTTCCACATGCACAGGCTGTTGAGGTGTTGCGGAAATCTTTCTTCCTTCCTAAGAAAGTGCTGAGAAAAAAGCTACTTAAGCCAGCATTGCAAAAGGAAAATTAGATCTCACAGAACAGCAGTTGAAATTACATCATCGTTAATGTCAATAGTGGCTTGGGGCCAGAACATCAAATTTTCATTACATAAAGCTAAAGCAGTTTCTACCCCGAAAAAGTATTTTATGACCCTCCAAAGGGATCAGCTAGGCCTTGAATGACCATGGAAAAAATAGCCTTGTATGACCATGGACAAATTATCCTTTTTCTGGTGATCTTTAGAAACTGGTAAAGGGCGGGGGGGGAATAAGTTAATGAAAAAAATAAAATAATAATAATAAAAAAAAAAACCTGCAGCAATTTGTAACCTCAAGTATTCAAAGCCTTCAACCACACTTTCAGTACTGCTCAAAGGCTCATGCATGAGACCCTTTCGTAGTAACACCCACCTCCAGGATAACAGTGAGCTGATTAATCACTTGCTGGTGGGCATTGGAAGACAAGTTTCCAGAAGAATTTCAAAGTCTACTCCACAGTTTGAGGCAACTGATTTGGTTCCCTGGTGCTCTTGCCTGGGGGTGAACTCCCCATGATTTTCAAAGAAGTGAATTCTCAAAGTTTTGTAATTCCTGTTTGTTAGACCAGGTCTACACTATTAATTTATCTCATCAGCTGCTTTGTTTGTTGGGTTAACCTCAGAAACAGCTATATATTAAGTGAAAGCCTATTAAGAAAAATACCATGATAAAAGTAACTGCCCAATTTGATTTTCCCCCTTTTTCTTCTCTCCCAGTATCCATGCAGCACCATAGTGGTTATGGAGGAAGCAATTTTACATATTGAGTTCATTTACAAGACTCTCAGTACACGGCAACGACCTTCAAACTCTTAACAGCCAAAATCTTTGTGTTCAGCACTACTCAAGAGCAGTTGGAAAATACAACCGTTTCAGAAGGATGCCAACTAGAAAAGTATCAGCTGATGTGTGAAATACATAAAGGCCACACAGGTTTGACAAAGCCCCAAAATTACAGTAGATTTTTACATATTGTAGGATACCTATCATAATAAATATTTATATGTTGAGTGTAACAATGAAGTGCTGATTATTTCAGAGTAGCAGTTTGCTACATGGACATATAAATTATATAAGTAATTTAAGTCACTTTACTTAGGCAACATCATTTGGATTCACTCTTTCAGTTAAGTTTTACACAGCAGGGAAGAAACAAAGTAACTTTCCTAGAATGCTTTTCTCCCCTCCTCAGTTCTCCAGTCTGTATCATCCTACACATTTTATTTATAGTCCTGTTCTAATACTTCAGCTTCCTTTTACTCACTTTGTGCAAGTGTAGAGCTACTATACTTTTCACAATTTTAAGAATTCTATCTTAAATCAACCCCAATCCCATTCAAGCCTGCAAATTTAGACTCTGTAGAACAAATACTCTAGTATATAAAAAGCCAATGTGCCACACTCTCTTTCAAATTGAAAAAAGTCCACTTCATAAATTTTTTAAAAATTGTAAAGAAAGAGCAATGTTGGACACAGTGTATGAAGTGAGTATGAGCACAATGATCCCCTCTGCCTTTGGCTTCATAACTGAATCACCTTCCCTATCTTTTGCTAAAAGCTCTAGATATGACAAGGGAAAAAAAAAATATTGCAAAATAGATTGTCCAAAGACAATCTTAGGTAACCTGGACTGTTGCAAAGTTTTGACATCAGGTGAGAAATCTAACATTTCTTGATGAGCAAATTCCGTAAGTGTCCATTACTGATCATCACTACTCTTTTCTGGTAACTTCTGATCTTTTTACAGCAGCTCATATATGTACAATTACATCTGTTGCCATTCTCACCGGCAGAGGACTCTAACTTAAAAAAGATTTTAATTACTACAGATTTACAAGTCTGATCACATTTTTGAGGATTTTCACCCAAGTTGCTATGCCAGAAAAGCATGGCAATAAACTTCTTTAGGTTCATATGTTAATATAAATCAGACTGAGTGCTTTCTCAGATCTCTTCCTATGGAAAAGATGAATGAGGTAAGTAATACAAAAAGTAACAAAACAGCCCTCTTTCAAAACAAACATTCTGTAGTGTCTTTACTATCCTTTTAAAGAACCTTTGGCCTTTATGAAATGATGGTTTACCTTTGTGTTTGTTTACATTTGCTGATTATTCAAAAAGTGTTATCAAGGCAGATTCTCCTGAGCAATTCTACCTTCCCCTGCACTCTTCCAGTTGTAACACGGCTTAAAGTGATTGCAATCTCTTTAAGAGTTCCAAAGAAGATCCAGAGTAGTTGAAAACCAAAAATCTTGACATCAGTATTGAACAAATTAGTATAAACTATTCTCAAGAATGGAATTAGTGGGCAGACAGATAACTATGACAAAACTGTCAAAACAGCTTTTGTAAAAAGCAATCACATAAATTACTGGAGTGAGTGAGTGAGTGTGTGTGTGTGTGAGAGAGAGTTCTGTGTTGTTGTTGTTGTTGTTTTAAAGAGACAGAACTAATCTTTAGCTCAGGAAAAAAAATCCAGCTGATACAGACTACTTGGATTTCCAAACAACATTCAACAATAGCCTTAACCAAAGGCTAGTTAAGAAACTAAGCTTCCACAAGTTAAAAGGGATGATCCTCTCAAGAAAAAAAAAGAAAAAAGAAAACAGGCAACAAAAAGGCAGAGTAAATAGTTCTCACAACGAAAGGAGGGTCATCAGTGGAGATTTGCAGTGGTCTACCCTTGGGTTCAGCACAGTCACGAATGATGGAGAAAAGAAGGCAAGCGGTCTGGTGACAAAAGCTGGTGATTATACAAAGTTGTTCAGACCAGTGAAGAGGAAAGCCAACTGTGAAGAACTGCAGAAAGAGTTAAGAAAACCTCTTTCTCTGTTCTCTATACACTTCTCTAGCATCGACCATCAGGGACAGGCCACTGTCAGAGACAGGATATACATCTGACTGGTGTTATTCTTACTTCCTTGTTAATTTACAGAAGAACAGGTTACTTCTATAGGTATAACCAAACTAACTGAATCATAAGGTCTTGAATTATTTCATTCATACATGCTTCCCAGGACTTCCACTGCCACAAGATTTGATTTGGAGACAGATTTTTTTTAAAACCTCAAAAAGATAATGGTTTGTGTTTGCTTCTAAGTGGCTTCTCCTGAATGATATTTTTAGGCAGGACTCTTCTATTCAATATTACGGCATTTTACGGAGATTCTTTCCCAAATTCTGATCCCTATCTCTATGAAGATCTCTAACTCTCAGATACAGAGGCAAACCTTTCAGAAATTCTAATTTGAGTGTTTTAACTTTTGGATACATATGCTGTAATCGCAAATGCTATTTATTTTAAGACAGATGGACAGATGTAAGAGCTGTTTCCTGTGTGACTCCTAGCCCTCACATACTGTTTCAGTGAAAGCTGGCCATACTGTATTTTCTAGGACATCCAATTTCCAAATTAAACCAGATGCCTGAATCTCCACATTTATTGCATCAAATGGGCAGGTATACAGAGACCAAAAATATTCTGGTGCACTGGAGAAAGTACAATCTAAAAATGAGATGAATTTTAGTGTCTGAACAAGACAAGAATACCCTTCCAAAAAAGAAAAAGGAGCTAGAGAGAAAACCATTGATACTTTTAACACTGATAAAGAACCTCTGCAGTTTCATTTTATTGATAAACAGTTCTCTGTCCACAAAGTCCCAATATAAATATCAGTACCTTTATAAACAACTAGAAGCACAGTTATCATTAGTAAAGATAGCCCCCCTTCAAGATTTCTAGGTCATGTTCCATTTTATCAGTTCTTGGTTACAGCTTCCTACAAGAAGCATCCTTACTTGAGAAACTCTTTGATAACCAGGACTGATCCCAAGAAACATTGATAATCTTGACTTTGAAGAAGGAGGCTTGAGAGAAACAGGATCATTAAAATAACAGAAAGGGAACATAACTAATCATTTAAACAGATGTTAGAAAATTCATTGCATGTCAGAAATGTATTTAGTCATGTTTTACATCTAAACAAGTATTTGCAGTGGGAGACTGATAACAGTGGAACAAGAAAAACTGAATTAAAAAACAAAAAACAAAAAACAATCAATCATCAGAAGCAGGTTTGGGAACTCAGGCAACCAAAACACTTTTTAACAGAAATGTGGTTCCACAGGGAGTAAAGAAGTGCCTAAATAATCTAACTAAATTGTATTCATCCACGGAGCACACTCAGCAAGTATATACAAACCTTTCAAGCTGTCTCCTTCTAAATGCATTAGCAGGAAGGAACAACTCGGCCATTCCACACCTTAAGAGTCTTGCCAGACATCAAAGAGCAAGAGTTCAAGCTCTCTTAGATTTCTGTAGAGAAAAATCCCAAATGACCTCTCTTGTAAATACCATTCTCTGGTCTTCTGGACTGAAGACTTCAACGGTTCTAAACAAGAAGCTGGACATATTCCCCTCTTGTGTGCTGATTATCTACACCAACTGTCAGACCCTCATCATGTGATTCTGAGAGACCAACAAGCTTAGTCTGGACTCCTTGGGCAACCAAGAAGTAACCACTACCCAATTTCTTTGCACAAACAACATTAGAAATTATTTTCCAAAACTATCCTGCTAAACAATTTCAAGACTCTGCTTTATCGAAATTCAGATAATTTTATTCCAAAAGGGAAAAGAAATATACAATTATGGATGAATATATTTTTCTCTTATTCAAACACTTTTGTATTTTGGAAAGCTTTTTGCGAGCTGTAATGGATTATTTATTGTATTTTTGTCAAATAACTTTCAATATTCCATTTAATTTACAAACACTTGAATTGTAAGTTTTGTATCTGCATTTTGAATCATTTTTTCCTCATAATGCAAATCAATTCACTTAAAATACCTTGAGTTTTTTCAGAGAAATACATGTCAAGTTTGTTCAACCTCGTTACCTTCCTCCTTAGCAGTGTAACAACCATCAATCTCCACAAGAAAATCTGAGAGTGCTAAAGAGCAATGTTGCCATATTCAAAGCACGAAGAAGCAAGGACAGAAGCACAGCTGTCACCACCTCTTTGAACAGAATAACCTGCGTAGCCTGATTCAATTCCCATTTTACCTACAGGTAGTCTTTCCACCAATTTAACTGAAGTTGAATATGAGCTGAAACAAGTTGAATTGAGTCAGCTATTTCTCAGGGAATTAGGGGAGGCTACATTGTCTTGCTGTTGTACAAAAACATCATAGCAATCCTTCTGTTGAAAATCTCTAGTAACTAGGCTCTGAAATTTTATTTGGAAGTTGAAATTTGGCAGGGGATCCACCTGATGTCAGAGATGTCTGTAGGAAAAGCCACCCAAATTTGATGAATATTAAAAAAAAAAAAAAAAAATCAATTCACACCTGCTACGATAAGACTTGTATGAGTCTGGCAGCCAAATTCTCCAAAGGCTTGTTACATGGAACATTTTCTCTCCCCTGATGCAGGGGCTGACCAGGTCATATCACGCAATTGCTCCTTCTGACAATCAATTTTCTGCAACAGTGCCAGGCAACTAAATGAGAGCACAGAGGCTCTTCCTTGCACTCCAAATACCACCTTTAATGATGTTCAGGTAGCATAAAGAATAAGGAAGCAGTCCAAATGGGATAGTTCAAGTTGGGACAAACATATTGCAGAATTCAGAGGGTAATGCGGCAGCAGGAGATAGAAAGCAGAAAATGGCCATAGTGGGAAGGTAGATGGATGGAAAGGAGTTAAGTGCAAGTTCAAAAGAAGGATAGAAATAGAGGAGCAAGAGCTGGGACTCAGGTAGGGCTGACAAGTCAAAGAGAAATCAGAGGGCTAGGCTTGAAAGGTGCAAGAGGAAATGAATAGCAGCAGGGTAACCTCTGAGATGGTAACCAAAAGAGGAGACCATGAATATAGAAGGAAAGGGAATGTGGGAGTAGAAGGAGAAAGACAGGTGAGTGACAAGGTCAGAAAGAGCATTTCCCCAAAAGATCAGAACTTAGGGGTCCTGAGTTGTTACATTCTTCTGCCAGCAAATAGCTGTGAAAACACACTGGAAGAGGTGCTTCATTCCCCTCTAGTTCTTATTAAAGATAAGAGCGTATTACAGCTACCAATTACATACTTCAAGTGCAAATGTCTGTGCTAACCCAAACTGAGAGATGGTATAACTCCATGTGATATAATTACTTTTCAGCTTGCTTTTAAATAGGAAATCACATCCAAAGCAAGCTACTTTAAAAGGCTGACTAGTTGTAAAGTGAAGTACTCAAAAGTTTAAAAAAAGTGAGAACTAAAGCTGACTATTCATGCTTAAGTTTATTTACATACACTTTAGCATGGAAATGCTGCCCCAGCCACTAAGCAAGCTACTCTATTTCCCTTTATATTCTCTATTTAGGTGTCAACCCCAACTCCATTTCATATATTCTGTTCAAACACTCCAGTGGATACTCTGAATTTAAGAATCATTACACACAGTTACATACTTAAAAGAACACCTTGTATGCATATTAAAGTCTTAGTTTTATATGTTTATATTTGTCAGTGAATTTTCCATGTTCTTACTTACACATATTTTAATTTAAAAGAATATTTTTCATTTCATTTCATTCTATTTCAAAGACTAACTGCCGGAGAGGTGGCATAGCATTTTTTTTCTTCCGTTTCTGTGTCTAGAGATCTCTCAGGAAAAAAAAAATTCAACAGCAACTACAATAACAGAATTCACTCATAGTATCAAGTAACTGAGAATTGTAAGAACAATAGAGATTGATCCAGCTCACACAGCATCTAAAAATACATGAGAGTATCTTTCACAGTGTTGAACTGCTGAGGTAAACCAATAAAGAAAATAAGTAAGGGGAATTGCCCGTTTCCTGCAATTGTGTATTTTTTCAACAGGTAGCAAAGTACTGGAATACAAAAACTCATATAAATTTTACATAAGTGCAGTACAGAACTTGCAAACATTTATCACATTCCACCTCCAACCCCTAAGAAAAACCCCAAGCCATAGATGGATGGTAAACACAGATCTGTTTTTCAATGAAAAATGTCATATGCCAAATGTGATATTTGAACATTTGAATGTTTGGAATTATTTCAATACTGAAAGCTGAAGACTGTTTTAAAGAGAAAACAAACAAATGAATACAAAAAATGATGCCTTTTTGCTTTCTGATAATCTGAATCCCTTAAAAGAAATCATTTTGGTGCTCAATTCAGGCAAGCAAAGTTTGTTCTGTGAGCTAACATCTCTAACAAAGTGATCAGCAACAGAACAGAAATTTATTCTAAATTATCTCAATCTCACCTATAAAATTATAGCAAATTATGAAACTATGGCAATCTTCCTTTCTCTTCTCTTTTTGTAAGATACTGCTCTCTACAGATATTTATTACAGAACCTAACTGGTCTTATATGCATTCTTAATACACTATACTTTATCTTCTGAAAGATATCTGCATGGTAAATTTGCTTCTAATACTGTATGACAACAGATTTTTTCATTAGCTTCATAATATATGAAGACTAAATAATGCAAAACTGAACATTCAAACTTTTAACTAGAAGCCAATGTTTTGTCAAAATTATTTTTATAATATTACAACTTAAAAGAGAAGCTGCAGCAAAACCACATTTAGAGTGGTCTTTTTTTTGGTGGTGACTAATTTTAAGTATGATTCATCAAGGCTTTCCTTTCTCCTGTGATTTACACAGCTATCAGGAATCATTAACAGAAACTCAACCTTTCATTGTAGCATATACTCTATGTTGTTTATACAGGATGCTTTTATTACCACCTCTTAAAAACTGTTTTTATCATTGATCAAGTTGCCACAGGATTTTGCAGTAGAAAGATATTTGGTGAAGAAAGAAATGTATCAGAATGATCTTTTATCTAACTGATGCATAATCAATGATCCACCCTCTACAGATGGCTATGAAAGCATCCAAAAATGCTTAGATGTGAGAGTTCATCATGTGCCACAAGATGCTTTTCTTCTTATTTTTTTTAATTAGATTTTTAACATACACTCTCCTCCCTGATCACTAGTCCCTTCAGGGCTTAAGGGATTTTTAAGAATAACTAACTAGAGATGTGAATAGCTGGAATGCTGACCTCATCACATCTGCCACTGTAATTTATGCATAGTAACTATATATTGCTTTTAGATGTAAATGTTCCAGAAATTAAACACACCTACTCAGAGGCAAAAGGCCAAAACAAAAACATACAAACATTTCATGTGCACAGCATATCAAGTTTATGGGATTGAACACACCTGCCTTAAATCTTCTTCCCCACATCCCTCTACACGTATTGTCAACAAGTACTCAAGCATTTCCTGCTACTGAAAGAATAACTTATTACAGAATTCATTTCATTTAGATAAAATGATCAATTCCACATTACAGAAGCCTTTCTATTTGCTAATGTTCTGCATTAACAAAATGCAGACTCATGTAGTGTTAAACCCAGCAAAAGAGATTCTAGGGTTTAAACTGCCTACACTTATTTCTGTGATCATGCTCTTTACACTTCAGTGATATACAGAAATAAATATTTAAATAAATAATAAATAAATATTTAAGTAAATAAATATTTAAGTAAATATTTTGATCAGCCGGAGTGTTTTGGGGGAAGGCAGGCTCTGAGAAACTTAATTCTATATGAAATCTACTATATCCATTAAAAATATTTTCATGAATAATTCTTAATACGTTTCATAAGCCCTGGGTATAACCTAAGGAAAAGAAGCAGCAAAACACAATAATTTCATTGGTAGAAATCATGGTTTGAGTCTCTTCTCTAGCTAAAGAACTTGCCAAGGATTCTAGAAAAAAAAGAAAATATCCTCCAAATACGCAAAATACCAAGAAACATATTAAAGCTCCCCTTCGGCAAAAATTACCTAAAAGGGGAAAAGAAATGTAGTCACGCAAGAAAGAAAATCTGAATGATATTGTACATAGTGCTACAGGTCTTGGCAGGGTGAAAATGGAACTTCCAGCCTTATCTTTCTCATAATATTTTTCTCCTCACTTAATTCCATAGCTACCAATACACAATTTTCCATTTAGCTCTTCTAAGCAACAGGAGATATTTTTTCCCCCTCCCTCTCTATCAGCACAAATTTTCTTCCTCCAGTAAGAAAGGGATGGCCACAGTCAAGTAATAATTGTTACACAGTTTCTTGTAACAGCTAAAACCCCTTCATTCAGTAGCCACAGCTATAAGCTTTATTACAAGGCTTAAAATGTGAAGTGTCAGCTACTATCAATTCCAAAGTCTGTGATAACCCAGCATAATCTCCAGCAATGCAAAATTGATGGGGAAATAATGTTAATAGAGTTTCTTTGGAATGAAATGAATTTATTTCCTTTTTTTAAATATAGTAATAAAAACCAAACCCTTAATTTCTTTTTATTTGATACTGAAATATAGACAAAATTGTGAGTTGCAGAAAAATTCTTACTCATTTCAGAATACAAATCCTACACATATTGAGCCCCTGTTGATGTGTATCCTGTCGTTTTTTTGCAAAGGGGTGTGGGGAGGGGAGGAGCAGCTTTCTCCTTTCATTTTTTCCTCACTTTCACATAAAACATCTTTGTTAGATTCCTTATTTGTGTGTCGCTATCACTACATTACCTATTTGGCCGCTCATTCCACTTGTTGACACTGAAATAATAAAGTTTTGATATTTGCTCTAAATTATAATAATAGATTAATAATAGATAAATAAAATCAATTAAAATTAGGTAAAACTTCTGATTACTTTTATTACTAAAGAAAAGATTCATTTATTCTAACACGTTCTTTATAGACAGCTTCCTGGAAATGGCAAAATCACCCCATTCTTGGCCTCAACCTTTCATAAAACCTGATATAAAACAATTTTCTATGGCTTTGTAGACTGAATGAGAAATTGTTCCAATAATACTTCTGTCCTCTTTTTTATGACATAATAAATTGCAATAGCTTATTAAAGTAAGTTTCAATTTATTACACATAGGGGGAGCAACATGCACTTTCTACCCATCTGTCAAAAATATTTTCACTCCTACTTTTGAGGACACACACCTGAACATTCAGCAGCAAGTTCCATGTTTTATTAAATAAGGGTCAAAATGCACATAATTTCAATTAATGCCCTATTCTGCTATCAAAATTAGAAGGCTATGGAAAAAAAAGAGATGAATTATCTTCTTCAGAAGGCTCAGTAAATTTTACCAAAGCACAGCACTGTGGTAGTATTTTTTTTTTAATTTCTTATAAATATATAACGAATCCTATTTCATGTGCAATGGAAAATACGATAGTTTAAATTGTAGTAACAAAGAACCACTAATAGAAGAAGTGAAAAACTGGGAAGTCTATATTTAACTTGGTGCTCAGTCATTAGAAAGGTGCCCCATAACGACCATATGTTACTCAAATATGTTATCACACCTACAGTTTCATCATATGTCTCCCAAGAAATTAATTAGCTCTAACTTTTTCAACTTTGACAAAAATGTCTGCAGTAAGTCAGATTACTAGCTGTTGCAAATGCTTCAAAATTCAAAGCCTGCCTCAGTTTTTATTTAACCTTTTAATTACTATCATTGAACAACATTTGGAAGGCAGATGTTCCTTTTTTTGCATATGTATTTAATAATAAAAATGACCATTTATTTTAAATTAGTATTACTTTTTCAACTACAAAAATGCTACAAAGAGACGGGCATCATTTTATTTAGCAAAGAAAGAACACATCAGCAATGTTAAAATAGCAGCTACCTTAACTGAGCATGGAGTAATGTGAAGCGAATGGATTCTAATCAACTTGCACAATGTGATCAACTTAAGCACCCGACTGCAAAACTCACTAGGACTCTCAGCTAATTCAAATACACTCAAGCAGTATGGAAAAGTTCAGCTTTCAGCTGCCGCTTCAGTTCGCAAAAAACTGGCAGAATTACGTTCAAGATTAACACAGGGATGACGAGGATTGAATGATTCTGTATTCTAGAACCAAATAAAATATAAAAGTCACAAAGACTTAGCACCAAAAAACAGTTATATACAACTTAATTTAACAGTACACATTTAAAACACCTTCCTGGCAGTGGGGGGCAATCCTATCTTACCGACAACAAACTGTCTTGGTAGATATCATTCACAAACAAATCTGTTTTTTTTATAGTTATGAAAGATCTGCAAAAGTTATTCCAACTGCTTCTCAAGTCTAAAGAATGACCTAAAATTCATCCAGTAAATCATTACCTATGGAACAAATATTAATACGAAATTACTTTAACTTCAGGCATACTGAAAAATTCTAACTGTTTTTACTGCAAAATTTTCTAAAGCTTCTTTCTTGCCATCAATAAAAATTAACAAAAACCCTAATATTATAATCTATACTCTCCACTGTTTCAAAGTATTAGATACATTAGTATAGTGCTCTTCAAAAAAAATTAGTACTTCATTGTAAAATAGTCAAACATATGGAAATAAACAAGTACATCTGTGTGGTAAGCTTATATTTAGAGTTTCTTTAGGCACTTCTACAGAAAGTCATTCAATCTTGCCCAGAATTATCAACTAAAAGTTAATGAACAATCAAGACTTCTGATAAAAAGGGTAGAAAGTTTCAACCAACAGATATAAAAAACCCTTTTTTAGCATGATGCAATATGACACCATAAAAAGTACAAGTAATTCAACACTTGATTTTTTCTCCTCCCAGCTCGGAGGAAGATTCTTATCACATTATCCTTAACTAACTACCCTTTACGACAAGAATGTAAATTTAACCATGCACATTCATCCACGAGCACACATATGAAAACAATAAAATGGAAAGGGTTTCTGAACATGTCTGAAGATAGCTATGCTATTCCTGTGATCGTCTACAAGCGTTATAAACCTAGGCTAACAAAGTTCAGCCAGAATTTAAGATAAACCCATTTGTTTAAAGTAGGGAAATATCACATCTAACAAACCCCAGCTCTGTGTACAATGATACCATAACTCCATTAAAAATGAGAAAGAATGAATGAAAGAACAAAAGAAGTCTCTAAAAAAAAGACAAAGTAATTAAGAGCCCATTTGGGACGAAATATTTTCAAATATTTTAATCCAACAGATACAGGTATTTGAAAACATTTGTTTAATTGCATTTTTGTATTTTACTCTAACCTTCACTTAAAAATTTCTGGATTTTTAATATTTTGGTTTGGAATCATTACATCATGCTGGAATTGCTGGAAACAAAATACTGCTGTGAATGCAGAACTTTAATTCTATCTCTCTATATTTTTCCTCTAGAAATGTCTGTATTTTTATTTAAAGATGTTATTCATTTATTATACACATGCAAGGTGTTACTATGCAATATTTCTAATTGAACCTGCTGCTGTGTAGTTGGGTACATAAAATACAATGGGCCAATTACAGTAAAACACAATCACATCAAAATGAGATATCTATACTATCAAACATAAAGGGAAAATACAAGACTAAGAAATGAACTTCAGAATAAATATTCAAAATATTTACAACATAAAAAGAAAAAATCACAAGTGAAAAAGTACAGCTGTATTATAAATAAAATATGAAAAAATACCTTATAAATGAAAAGAAAAAAAATACTGTCTAGACGAGCTCTCTAAAACCAGCAAACCATTATATAGCCCACCCATAACTCTCACACTCACACATAAGCAATTCCACACACCTTTTCTATATATCATCTGCACGAAAGCTTAACTTTTTGATTTAGTTTCATCTTTTTCTAAAAAAACAAGAGTATTACATTTAGAAACGGTGCTGTTGTGTCTCAGAAAAAAACTACGGTTTAGCCAACACATGTCCCTATTTTCCTCTTTCAGAATGTGACAGAATTGCATTTTTTATAAAGCAGTGCAACAGATGAGCAAAAGAGGAGAATAAGATGAAGGACAGGAAAGACAGACTTGCCAGAAAGTCCAGCCAGTAGCAGAGAACAAGAAAAGCAGGTGGACAAGTAACAACTCTATTCCCCTTCCCTACACCATTTAACAGTACCTGATGTCACCTAAGCCTGACAAAGCAGCAGACACCTCAGATACATTCCCATAAATTTTGTGAAAGCAGAGACCTATGTCAGAGCGAGAGAGAGCACGAGAGAGCGCGATGTGTAACTGATTGGACAGGAGGAAAATCCACAGGAAAAGTTCATGTATAATTAGACAACAGAAGACTGACACACAAGAATTCCATCATGAATGCCTCAAATGCAGGACAAGCTCTGAAATGGCCACAAGTTAGCAGGAAGCCAAGCTCCATCCGTTCCAGCACTCATGGAATTACTTGTCCAACACCTTCTACAGGGCCATATTGCATCAACTCCACTCAATAGTTTAAGAAGTTTAGAGCCAATAGTGCTTGGAGGAAAGTATCTTCAATACTACCTGGCCCCTCTTCAGCCCACACTTCAGCATAAACAGACTTCTAATTTTTAAAAGTGCGCATCATATTTGTTGTGATTAGGGGAAAAAAAAAAAAGTCTTTCCACTCTAAAAAAAGACTGGATGAAAATCATGCACCTGTGCATGCTTTTACGTGAAATATAAAATTGAGTTTGTAGTATTTTTCTAATAACCAGCCTCCAAACACTTCAGTACTGACACAAAGGCTGGAAGGTTGCTTTCCTGTCCTGAATGGATAGATATTGATTCACATATCCTTAGGAATGCTCTGAAAAAGCAAATGACACCTTACTCTGATAGAAATCATACTTACCTTCAAAAGAACATCCTTACACAGGCATCTTTTACCTTTTTACAGAGTTTCGAAGTTTCACATCAATACCCGTGTTATATTAAAAAAAAAAAAAATCTTTTGGGCATTTTTTTTCTAAATTAAAAATGTGCATTTTAGGAATATACACAGGAGTATGCACACACACACACACACACACACACACTTTAATTTTTACTGTCATTACCTCCTGTTTCCCATTTCTGAGGTCACATATCCAAAGAGGTACAATGACCCCCGAAGAAAATCAGTTCCTGTTCAGACTGCTCTAAGTGCATGAGCATGCAAACCAAAAATCACTATTTTCATAGGTTTAAGTTGGTAGGCAAACCATGAGTTTTTAATGTTAGCACAAAATGTTGTTCAGTATTCTCCAGTAACATTCCTTATACTACTGTATTATCCTCAGTGATCACATGAACAACCATTAGTAAATATTGTCCAGCTTTTTAGTGGCTTAAGACCTTTTTCACAGTAATAATTTTAATTAACCATTAAAACTAAAACCATTTTCATATTTCTAATGAATGTATTTTAAAAATATCTTTTCTATTAATATATAGAATGTATTTTTATATTACGTGCAACCACTCCACAGCCTTCATTTGTCATTTGATATTTTCTTTACCAGTTGCTTCACTACAGGGGCCAACCAATTCACCTTTCTTGCCCTCCCACAAGACCCATGTGCCAGTATGAATGTATTTGAAAGGAAAGTGCCAATCCATCATAAGAAACATTTTTCACCTCACTGAGGAAACCAAGATCCTTGATCACAAGATCAGTGGAAATCATCTTTGTCTGTTTTAACCCTAATCTGCGTAATCCTGAAGCCCAAGAAAACCTCCACAAGATCTCACGCAGTTGTCAGCAAACCAAACCACCTACGAAGGAATTCCTCTCATTGGAACAGGAGGAAACAGGCACACAAACGCTCATCCTGTCCAACAAATACTGAGCATCTTATGCATCTATTTGTGCAGCTATTCCCGTTTCCATAGAGGAACGGCAAGTCCAGCATTCTTCAAGTGTCTTTGAATACAGTGTAACAATTCCTAAGAAATACAGAACACTGAGAAGAGATCACGCCGCTCTCCTCAAAGGCCAGGTAAATACGAATATTAGCGAGAACACAGAAGGAGGTTTTGCAAAAGACAATCCTGAGTTTGCCCAAATACTGGGGCAAAATCAAACACTTCAAAAAAGTTCCTGATACTGCCCCAGTTAAACTCTCCAGATGTAATTTCTTTTGTAGCAATCAGACTTTACTTGTTATTTCATATCCTAATCAAAACAAAACAGACAAAAATAATTTGCTTACTGAAGACACTTTTTTCTTAAAAACTGTCTTTTTAATTCTCTTCCTCTCCCACTTTGTGCTCCATTTAAATAGCTAATGACATCACAAAGCAGCTGTGCTGCATTCAAGCCGAGACAGAAAAACAACTGTATTGGAGCCTTCCAGCGCTAATAGGAAAAGTTGAAACCTAATTAACATGCTTAAGATAGCATTATGGATATTTCAAATGATAAACGCTAACCCAAACATATAAGCTATCACAAACGCAATGGATAATTTTTTAATCTTTTTAATCTAAAAATATTCTGGTGTTCCTACATACTGGCGAGAAAACAATCAATACCATTTGCAAAAATGCTTGCTTTTCTGTTTGGCACCTGCTTTCTTCTGCTGTAAAAGTATGCTTCACATCAAGAGTTTTACCACTAACTCTTGAGGTGGGTTGAATCAGAGCAACAGTATTTCTGGAGATCAGATCATCAATATATTGTATGATTCCTGTGTGGCTATAGGTAAGCAATATAATGCCATCTTCGCATTTTTAAGAATATTTCAATATTTTGTCAGCATTCCATATATTTGCAATTATGCAAATAGCAGACTAAGAAAATACTTTTCTACTTTTAACATTAAAAAAGATAACTTTATGTACAGAAATATATACGTTCATTTTTGTAACAGCTATAGTTCATGTGATTATTTGTGAATAACCTATATAAGCATAATGCTATACTGTTTGAAAGCAGACCCTAAATCCTTATTCAGGCACCTCAATAGTTAGAGACAGTTCAAGGTTCCAACAACAGAGGCTCCACCAAAGTTGATAAACTCAGCAGGGGAGCAATAGCTTTAGAAAAACGGGGATCCCTATGCTTTGCAACATAAAATTCAGATATTTGTATTTTAACACCCTGGCCACCAGAAGGAGAGGGAACATAAAATGTAGTACTGAACAATGATTTTACTAAGTCAGGTAGAATAACAACAGGAACATGGTAAAAATAACAGACAGCCCTCATCCCTCACACTTCTCTCAGGTAAAGTTCTCTGATCGGCCAACAGCCACCAGCATTGATCACCTAAAGGCAGAGTTCAAGTAAAGCTCTACTCAGGTGCAGGGATCCCCGTGGCTATTCTACCCACTGGGTGCATGAGCTACCAGTGAGATGCACCTGTAAGAAGCTCCCATGTAGCCAGCACAACTCTAAGGGCAGATTCTATGTTTATTTGCCAAGATACTAGGGCATAATTATGAAAAAAAAAATAAAATTCTCTGCACAAGGACTATATTCATAGTCCAGACATTTGTACCAAACCACCAAGGATCTTTCGCATATGATAAAACATGTGAAGACTGTATTTGCAAATTTAATTTGCTTTCCGATCTGTAATTTGTGCAGGGGTACTAATTCACAAATACTTACATGCCTTATATTCCATAAAGCAAACATTACCCAACATATGGAAAAGACTGACAAAATGCAACACTTCCCATAGGTATGTCTTCTGAAGAAATCATATCTATCAAAAATGTGTTTTAGAAGTAGAAAATGCAAATTTTGCTGCTTAAAGTTTAAAATGAGTTAAATCAGGACTAACAACTGCTTGGATTGCTCCAGTACCACCACCTTACACTGTATCAGTGGTACTTTACGCATTGATGCACTTACCTACCGCAGGGAAATTCTATAATGTAAAACTGCAAGAAAAGACTATCTGAGTGATACTGAGGTCAGGTTTTTCTACCCAGAAAAAATATTTACATAATATATATTCAAAACACACATTAAAAAGAAAAAAAAATCCATATTATCATGTAGATTTCAGAAGAGAAAACAATACCAGCTGTGTCACTGGACACTCCTATCCAATAAAAACAATACAATTCTGAAATAAGTATAGGAAAAATTAAAAATACAGTTTTACCAAAGTTTGTAGCCCTGTTTCTTCAGCTCCCATGTTTCATACTTCTTGGAGGAGCCACTTAAATTCAGAAGTGGGATTCAGAAAGCTGATTCACATTCCCAAAACATTTGACCCATTTGGAAAAGTAGTATTTGGAAGATTATGGAGTCCTTACTGTGTCTGGCACCACAAATAAAGCACCCACCTGTGTCCACAGGGTAAGAATAAAACAGACAAACTTTTTTAGGCTACTTGGAGCAACTGAAAATAAATTTCTAAGTATTTAAGAGTTGTAAGAACAAAAAACAAAAAAGGAATTGACCATTTTACATGGAAATGGAAAAGGACTGACATATGAAAAAAAAATCTCTGCTGGCTAGCTTTCTCAATTTAAAAAGGAAATAAAAAATCAAAAAAGGGAGAAATAATGATCAGCTGTTGGAAAAATGGCTTTAATGAGCACTTGTAGCATCACATTAAAACACCCAATTTGCTTAATAAGTAGGGAATGCGAGTTAAAACTACAAAAGGAGTGTGAAACGCCATGCTACAACAAAAACTCTAGCTTCAGAAGAGGATAGAGTGCACTGAATTTAAGTAAAATTCTATAGAGAAATCTACAGTAGCTTCCCAGGAAAAGAATACCAAATAATGTATCCTCAGCTAGCGCTGAACTGCACTTCCAGCCTCCTGATACTCCAAGCCCTCAAAAGTAAGTGCTTACCAACATTTCAGGTCAAATTTCATCATTTCTAGATGATGGAGATCTGGGAAAGGGAGAGAGGGGAAAAGCAGGGGGAGAATGAGAGAGGAGAAATCAAAACAAACATCTATCAGAAACCGTGTTTACTGTTAGCTATGTATTCCTAGCTACCCGTATATTAGGACAGCTGTGATCAGCAAAGCTAAACACACTGGCCTGTCTGGGGATTTTGGAGCTTCTTTTGTTATTGGACGGAAGGTTAAAAAGGAAAAGCAGTATTAGTGCGACAGGCCCTCCTGGCCAGATGTGAGAATCAAAATATATGCGTAGATACCCAAGAGCTGAAGCTGTGAACTGAAAGGCAAAAATGGTTGCTTTACGGCAAAAGCCATTTCTTTTACAAAGTCTCCACATTAAGCTTTCATTTGCTCTGCAAATTCCTGCCAAGGTAAGTGCCTGTTAGAGAAATGCATACATTGTGCAAGGAAACACCCTTCTTTTAATAGGGCAGAATCTAGAGGAATTCCCCTTCACTGAGGGATTCGTTCTAGGCTGCAAGATGACTACCTCTTCTTCAGTGGCCTCAGATACTATAGTCGGTCTGTCACCGACTGCTAAATAGAGCAAGGTGAACTCCTATGCTAAAGCAAACAATCACGTGCAACTCTGCACTCTGAGGAATTAATCTTCCTTGAACTCTAAAACACGAGCTGTCTGACAGAGATATGGCACTGAGAAGACTGTCTAGACATTTCCAAAAAAAAGGGAAGGTGTATCTGGTAAACATTTGGGACACATGTATCACACTAACATTTAGGGACCTGGATGTAGTGGGTGCTCCCTCTTATATTTTGTTAGAAATGAGAATAGGAAGGAGGAAACACTTTAGAAACATATTTCCTGTACAAGCACATTTAAAAGCCACTTTTATGAAAGGTACAGCCAAGGAGATCGCAGCACCAGAAAAGCTCTCCTGGGTCATCAGTTCCAAACCCATCACAGCATTGCATCATATAACCCTTTTTGTAAACACACAGAGAAAACAGAAGAGAAACTGTTACTTTTTCTTTAAAATTAGCACTTGTACAAACTTGAATGGAAACCTCTCAGACTGGAGTAAATGCACTGAAATGATATCTCACCTAGGCAACAGCCCCACTCCCCAAAATATTTTGTAAGCCTCACACAATGCATGAATTCATTTAAAACGATGGTAAAGGTTACAAGCAAAGAATGTCTTATTAAAATGTCTTATCAAAACCAAGAGCTCTAGGGTGATCCCTGGTCAAAGATTTCACACAGCATTCCTCAGGGTATCTTCATCACCTCTGCTAATCCAGAATATCCAGAATGTTTATTTTCCCCAGGTGAAATCACTGAACTTTACATAAGCAAACAGAAGCTAATTTTTTATCCGAAAAGCAAAACAACACAAAAAAATAGTATTTTTAGCAAACATGGTCATCTCCTTCTTTAGAAAAAACTAAAGATTACTGGAACATGCCAAACAAACAAAGGATAAACAATAATAATAATAACAATTTTTTCCAACTCTCTTTATAATCCATTAAAACAAACAAACAAAAAGTCCTCAGCAAAAAGCTAGCAGCAAATTTAAACATTATAGGATATGTTAATAAAACATAAGATTACAATAAAACTAACACAGCTGATAGAAAGTAATGGCTAAAAGAAAGATATATCCAAGTATCATCCATCTAACATCCCAGAACAATTTTTAAATTATAGAAGGAAGAAGAATACTTCTGCTTTGCTTCTTATTTCTTTGAATCACCGTTTTTAGTGATCAGTCAGTTGAATACCACATACACGTTGGGGAGACCATGTATTTCAGTATAATGAAACAATGTAGTTATCTTTAGCATCTACAAAAATAAAACCAGCACAGAACAGATAAGTACATTTCAAAAACCAAAACACAAAAACAAGACTTTGGAGTAAGGATGTTCTCAGCAAATCACCTACAGAACAATAAAGAACAAGAGAAATATTGCAAAATTTTAAAAATATATATATATGGTTATAAAATAATCAATCAAGTGTGGAGATGGCCAGAGCGCCCAATAGTTTTTTAGAAAAGAAGTTCATATTTAGAACCTGCTTGTCTTTGGAAAAGTCTGGGAAGAATGAACAGTGCTGCGATGTTACAAAAGATACAAATATTATCATGCGATATATTAACAGAGATGTTATTTGTAAATTACAGGAAATAACTAAAACAAAGGAGAAATTCTTCCTCTCTACCAGGCAAAGATAAAGCTCCATATACAATTTTGAGCACTAACAAATTAAAAAAACAAAAAAGACTAAATTGAAAAAATCCAGAGGGAACAACAAAACTAAAAAGTTTTCTGTTGCCTTGTTTGTAACAAAATATGAAATTTGAAGTACAGTTAAAATAACTGGAAAGATTTAGTCTAGAACAGAGAACATGTTATGGAATAGGAAGGAGGTAAAACATAATAATCTTAAAATATGCAAGAGTCTCATAAGGAGGACAGTGATTAACTGTGCTTCACATCTACAGATGGCAGTACAAAAACTGATCAGCAGGGAAATTTAGATTATATATTGTTAGAAAGTTGATCCAAATAAAGTTTATTAGGTTCCAGAACAACTTGGTGTAGGAAGGTCACTGGGACTTTCGAGAAGACTACAGACCAACATCCTGAAAGGACTTTTTACTTATTTTTGACTCTGCACAAAAATGGCAGACAGATAACTAACGCTCAAAATCTCTTCCAAAACTACTGTTTAAGTCAAATAAAAATGTATCAACACATAACCTAAGTTGGCAGCCTTGTTGGAAACAGAGGTCAAGATTTTCGAAGTTAACTAGTTATTTTTGGTAGATAATTTGCAACGTAAAGACAGCTATACTTGCTCACCTAGCCTAGAGAAGTTAATGAGGAAGTGATACACTTTTCCATTCTAAGACCCACGGATCCCCACTGCATAGCCATATACTGACCTGCAACTGTCCATTTGTTCACTAACATTTTTATAGAAGTAAAACACTTTTTCATCATCATAACTACAACCCCAATGAGAGTCAAGGGTCATCTTCAAACAACATTATAAATCTTAAAATTACCTAGATTAAAAGAAAAGTGGGTTGGAGAGGGATTTCTGTTTTGTTTTCAATTGGACATGAGTTACACTTCTTACTCCACTCAATTTTACTAGGGAAAACATGGAGCATCTTTCATTCCAGCCACATCTTCAACTGGACTTGTTCACAAAGGAACAGCCTGAGTCACATCTTCTCCAGCCTGGCAACAGAAACAGCTATGGGAAGTGGTGAAGTCTGTCTGAACTCCAAATCCATCCGAACTAAATAAAAATAGGAAGGTCACTTTACCCACATATCTCCTCTTATATTCCAACCCACTGCTCTAGCTCTCCAGCATTGCAAGAAGCCAGCTCTCTCCTATTTGATTGTTGCTGCCCATCGTTCATAGTCATTCATCTTAACAGTTCCTGGAAGCAGGGAGCAACTATATATATCCAAAAGAAAAGCTGAAGAAAATGCCAATCTCCCTTCAGAGTCAACTCTCAAACAACATCTCAAACCAGCTACTAAAGGAATAAAGTTGAGTCAGGGACAAGGGCAAAATAAGGCAGGCATGCTGATACTACACAGCAGGAAAAAAAAAAAGACTGAAACATTCCGATTTTATTACAGAACTAATTTAATCAAAAATCTGGCATGAACTCAGCAAAGCTGTACCCTAGAAACCCACACACATTCATGCAAACCAAATTTCTATACCAAAGAATCATTCATTCACACCACCAACCTAGCAACCCCCCTTAGCCCCTAACAACTACTTTACCTGTGTAATAATTTACCTTCAACCTTTGCTAAAAATCCATTGAGGGTTTCCTTTCATCCAGGTGGGTGAAGGGAGAGAGAGGCTACCACATAAAGAGATGATACTGGCTAAGATTCTGTAGTATATTGTTTTCAAAATACTGCAAGAAAAATGCACACAAAAAATACACAATTTGCAAAAACAACCACTTCCTCAACAACCAGAATTCAGTGTTTTTCAAATACAGATGTATACAATGTTTCCTTTTTACTCCTATTTTGTTTGACATAATCCATCAGAATTCTTAAAAACCTGTTTCTTTAAGGTGTGTTTTTATTCTTCCACTCTTGAAAAAGAACACACCAATGCTTTTAATTATCATCCTATAATTGTTCTCTTCAAACAAACCTTGAACAAACAATACAAGGCTACTCCTGCCAACTCACTGACCACAGTTCAAAGCATGTGGTAATCCTGTATTTTTAGCATTTGAGTATTTTTCATTGTTATGTACTGTTTAGCAGAAATCTCCAGCATTCCACATGGGACAACTGTATTTCAAAATGCTACTAGTGTAAAAATACTTCTAGTGTACCATACAATGTCTTTTTACTTCTTTTATTTCCAAAGATGTATCTTTTAAGCATGCTTTCTGTAGTACTTAGTATTTTATTTCAAACTGAATACACAGGAATTCCAGTTACCAAGCACACAAAAGAACAAACAGTCATAAAACTGAAGGAGAAAAACTTACGGGTGTTTCAGGTTTATTTTTCCATAAAACATAACCAAAGGCTGCTTTGAATTTGGCAGAATGGACCATCTCTAATAAAGTTTTACCTACAGTCCTGACTGGATTTAATTACACAATAGATCAGCAGCAGAATCTGTAATCTTGACAAAGCAGAAAATCTCGATCAAGTAGGTTCTAAAGCACAACCAGCAGCTAGATGCCTTATGAACAGGACACCAATGAACAGGAGGAAGGCATCTAAATTGAGCTCTATCAACCTTGAATGTTTAAAGAGCACAAAAACATCTGTAAATATTTTTAAAAGAATTTACCGAATGCCTCCTTTAGGCAAAGTTAGTTCAGGTTGATATATTTCAATAAAATGTTTTGCGTAACACAAGATTAGGAGGTAGATTAAGATAATAGTTTTGAGACCTTTCATTTCCACAAAAGATTTTTACTTAAACTTAAATTCTCTTAAAGTGTTTTCAACACAAACTTTTATAACATTAGGCTAGTCCTAGGGCAGGTTAAAAGACAGTATAGTGGAGAGAGCTTACAGTTCAGAAACACCAAAACTTCTGCAAACAGACAAAGCATAGCTTTATTATACAGCAACAGGAAAGAGTAAGTGCTCTCAGAGAAAATTAATTCCCTAATAATTAAGTGTAGGTTACTTAGATAAAATGCTTTTGGATTTCTATCTAAGTAATCCAGAACACACTATTACAGATTAAGCCAATCAGTTGGAATGAATTCAAAGCTTTATTTAGTTACACAGTTGTCTTTCCCTTTTCATGTCTAAAGAAAATATATAAAAATCCTAAAATAAATGAAAATATGTGACTGTTAAATACTGTACTTAATCTGTACATTTAAAACTCTGACTTTCAGTTTTTAATCATCCTTTACTATCTGCCTTCTTAACAAAAAGCAACCCCAAATCTTCCCAGCGCATCAGCTGTCACTTACACTGAAACAAACAAACAAACAAAAAAACCCACAAAAACAAACCAAAACCCTTCTGCCATTCTTGTCTACTCTGAGCCACTCTTTAAAGCACACCCTGTCCAATGTCCCACAACTTTTTTTTTTTTTTTTTTTACCTTAGGTGTTGTTCAATGGAGAAACTCTTTCAGCTGGTGCTTTTTGCTTGCTCCTCCAGCTGCCCAGTGGCATGCTTTCCATGACAGATGCTCTGGCTTCATTCTTAACATATGTTCCAGATGATAATTCCATCTTCTTTTCTGGATAACTTTAGAGCCAAGGGGTTTCTGAGCTGTCTAATGAATCTTGGCATCCGTTATAAATTCATTCAATTTAATACATAGTATTTTTCTAAGGCATTTGCTTTCAAAGGCACTTAGATGTCTGTACCTTTGTTGGATTTCCAGCTTTCACATCCGTATGTTGAGATGGAAAGAAATATCTGACACGAAGTTTTTCACCTTGGTCTTTAAAACGTGGATTTTCATGACCAAACATCATTTAGATGGTTAATGTTAGCTGTTGCCTTGTCAATTTGCAATGCTAGTTCCTTACTGATATCCCGAAATGACAGGCACCTTACTATCAAGTTGCATAACTCGATTCCCCCCTTCTTATATTCCTTTACTTTCCAGCGTGGTGTCTGACTTGAGAGTTTCCAGGGATTAATTACATTTATTTAGATTTTTTCTTATAATTACATGATAGCAGTGTAAACAATAAGGAAAGAGAATGCTTTTTGTTTAACTTCATCGTCCAAGCACTGAAGGACGTGTGGTGTCTCATATGTTTCTGCAATTACCACATAATTTTTCTTCAGTAATTTGACTGTAATTTTTATTTGTTATGGAAACTTCTCACAATCTCACAATTGACTTAAAACTACCGGTCTCTCCAATGTAAACTTTCAGTACTTTTTCTTGCATAAAACTTTCTATTTTTCTTTTTTGGTGATATTACTGAATTTAGTGATAGGTACTTTGTTTCTATAACAAAGTTGCTCATATTCCTGGCTTATCCAACACATCTTTTAAATATGTCTCCATTTTTGGCACTTTTCTCATTTAAATCCACCTTTTGCTATCCTTGACAGGTCCACTAGCTGCTTAGAAACCTCAAAAACAGTAGCATTTACCACCAACTCTTTCAACAAAGACCACAGAACAATTGTGGCCAAAGGAAAGATGTAGCAAAACTAACAACAGACTTTTACACTGAGAATAACTAGTAGCCAGCGGTATTAGCCAAAAGGAAAATACCTGTAAAACATTCTAGTATCTCTCATCTCAAGATGAATGAGGACTTAGGGAAAATTCTGTCTTTAGCTGCTTTGTTGAATTGCATCTTCCTGATTTTAACTCTGTAGGGCTTTGTGTACCCTAAGAGCATCTATATTTAAGGAGTTAATGCATTTTTAAACACCATTCTGTTCTTGTACAGTACATTCTAAGCTGTATTTAATAATGTGTTCCCCAAGCATTGGTTAAATTATGATGTACCAAACTACCTTGGTAGAGAGTAATTGTTGACATTTATCTGTTTTGAGGAAAGATTAAAATGTTAATGAATGGATTCATTTCTGGCTTTGTGCATTTAAAAAAAAGCACACCCTAAGCAAAGAAATATGAACAGATTTTCACAGAA
Source organism: Apteryx mantelli (assembly GCF_036417845.1). Taxonomy (NCBI): domain Eukaryota; kingdom Metazoa; phylum Chordata; class Aves; order Apterygiformes; family Apterygidae; genus Apteryx; species Apteryx mantelli. The sequence goes on along the minus strand of NC_089980.1, from coordinate 49,964,978 downwards.
CTCCAAAGAAAACAAGATATTTGAAGCATTTTAAATATGTCACACTTTTCATAAACCGTGATTCTAATCAGTAAAGAAAAATAAAACTTCTGCATTACAGCTCAAAATACCTTGATATCAACAGTCTATCAATTATGGCTGGTTTTTAGGAAACAAAAAAGGTTATTAATATGCTAAAGTTCTAATGCAGGTTCATAATTTACTACAAAAATACAAATTCTTATTGTGAGGCAATTTACAAGTGACAATGTTTGAACTGAATATGCAGACCTGGGACTTTTTATCCAATACTCCCTTTATTATATTTTGCTTTTGTAAGGGCATATCAGACACACTACGGAAGATCAGTCTGTGATGCTTTGGACTTATCAATCCTTGTGTTCTCTCTCAATAAAAAGAGGTCCAATATTTTACCAGCTCTTAAGTAGCAACTTGTTAACTCTTTTACAGAAAAATTCATTACAAGAAATCAACACAATAAATTCAAGTTAAAACAACTCCTCCATAGAAACATAAAATTATTAAAGTATGTTCATAAAAAAAAAAACAAAATATACTTTAATATTAGCGTTTTTAGAATATAATCTTGTTGAAGGGGGTCAAGCTTTTACTACCAGATTTTTGCTTGTCTACAGCAGAATATATAATCCCTTCTACCATTACACTCAACATTGGTGGCATTCCCTATTAATGACTATACTAAACACTTGGAAAGCTGGCACGAATAAAAATACTGCGCTTAGACTATGACTGCAACTGTTTCCCTAATTCATTCTTTGTAGACCAAATAGCAACAGCTATTTACAATGAAAAGGGTGCAGGTGAACTCATGGTGTCAGAAAGGATCCTTACAAAAGCTGGCTTTTTTTTTTTTTTTTTTAAAGGAAGGAGAGCTAGTGTTATGGCTGTGCTAAACAGGACACTACAAGATTTTTGTGTGTCTGCAGAATATGGTATGTACTGACCATGAGATTCATTTATTTGGTTTAGTATCTGCATAGTTGCCCAAGCTGCTGCACATAACAGCAATTCCCTGTCTCCTTTGGAGAAAGGATTTTGGATCAAGTGAGGGAAAAGTTCATCAGCTCTGCATAAGCCTCTTTGTGCCAACAGCAGTTCCACATAAAACCCTATGTAGATGGTGTAAAACTAAATGTGTAATATCCTGGCTGTAATGGAGAAACATCTAGAGGGATCCGAAATACAAATGTTTAAAACAAAACTAAAGTATTTATTGTGCAAGATCTATTCATAAAGATCTTCAGCCTCCTCCACATTTTGGTAGGTAACCAAACAAAACTAAAAGTAGGCCTGCAAAGAACGAATTTCAACCAAAATTATTGTCACAGAAATTCTATCAAATGTAGTAGAAATATAGCAGAAACTCTTTGGAAAATACAAGACGCATAAAAATTAACATTATCAGAATTTTCACAGACTGTCCACCAACTCAGGATGTATATTCAGAGACCAGCTCGAGATACATATTCTGAAGTCTGAGAGCCGGAAGTATTGTATAAATCTTATGTGTGAGTAATACCCAGAAGCAAGCAACCACAGAGTCACTAGCCTCAGAAGGATACCTGTCTAACATAAGCTTTGGGTATCATTTTGCTTAAAATACTGTTTTTATAAAGCTTTCAAACACTAAACCCAAGAGGATTACAAAGCTGCAATCCAATGCAAGACCACTTACGTCATTTAAATTAAGGAAGCATTTGATGTTTCAGACATTAGTCAAGTCCTACTCTGTTAAAATTACTGTTTGTTTACAAATTATAAACCTGTGTGAATAGGAACTAGCTAACCTCTTGGTGACATTTTTTAATTAAATCAAGTTTAGGGCCAGCACATACCATAAATGAATGGCCCTGTTCTAAACACGAATTACAAACAAAACCATCTCGAAATACAAATTAGTTCTGTGGCAATCTGGCTGTTGTTACAAACTGTTAGGTGCAGTTCTGTAACCAATTTACTTTTGCAGAGGCGCAGGCTGCCACTAAAAGGGAGCTGTCCTGCCCCTCCTCACCTCCCGTCGCTCACTCCCACTACCTCAATTGCGCCAGCACTACTGTTCATGCAACTACACGGCACATCAGGTCAGGGAAAGGATCCTTCAGAAAGCTAGCCAGGAAAATAAAAACAAATTAATTTTCAGCCAGATCAATGTCCTGGATTGATTAACCATGTGACCATTAGGAGCCAACACAGCAGAGCAAGAAGAGGACATGACACTTCCCTGTTACAGTAGCAGCTTCCACTTAATACAGGTTTCAAGTAACCATGGAACTGCATCCCTCAGGGGCAAGCTCACAAGCTCCCGATTAAAACACACTAGTTGCTGCTGTTTCTCAAGATAAGAATAACCTTGCTCAGAAAAATTTCCGATGTATTAGTCAGCATACGCAAACTGGCACGATATTATAAAAGCAAACATAGTTCAAAACAAAGTGACTGAACACTAGCTTTAAAGTATTCAATAGTGTATGAAAACACACTGGTTTATAAATATTTTCACATGTGTAAAAGTTATACCACTAATATATCTGCACAGTTTCATCAGGTCAAAAGAGTGTAAAAATAAGTAGAGATGTCATTATGCTCCTGTGGAATACTCTTCCAGTGATTTACTGCTCACGTATTTCTTCAATTCTCTCAGGAAAACATATGGCAAAAAAACTAACCTTAAGAACTGATAAAGAACCATCCTTTCCTTGTACTTTATTACAAGCTCTTTGTATGACCCTAACAGTTTTCACCTCTCCTGCAACATATTGGGAGGATAAACAAAAGCCACTGCTTCTCCATCAGGCTGAACTGAAATTACTATTAGGCTCATTCTGTTTAAACAGTTACATTTACAACAGTGAAGACTGCATGATTAAGCACTCAAAGTTTCACAAATTCACTTTCAGGAAGCCTATGAGGTGAAGCAGCAATACTATTTCCATTTACCTGAGGGGAACTGCAATGTGGACAAATTAAGGTAAAAATCTGTAATACCTAGTGCCAAATTTAAGATACTCTTGGCCCTATTCTTTATATGTTTTACCATATTACAGCACTTTCTTCATTACAACCATAGTTGTCTCTGAGTTTATTGCAGTCAAGAACATGCAGCACTTGTATAAAGTAGACAGTGTATCTCCCTCTAGTTGGTGCCTCGTTAGCAGCTATCTGTGAAAACTCCGGTTTCAGTAACTTTCTTAACATGACAATGTCTGTAAGAAAAAACTAGCAAGAGTCTATTTCCAATAAAAGCTTTACACTTTAGCCAATCAAATGTGAATAACTGAGGATTATGTAATTCAGAATTTCAATGTAAAAAATGTTAACAACAATTAGTAAAACTGCGGACTTCCTAATTTTACACTGTTAATATGCTACCATATTGTTATTACATGTTTTTGTGGCGACTACTCCCAAAAGTCCTTAAAAGACAGCCAACGTTTTGCCAGCGAACCTTTGAATCTGTGTTGAGAAAGGGCAAGTGTTTTCTTATCAGCGTGCCAGCATCTGCTCCTTTATACATTTTCCTATAAGTTTTAAGAAAGCACTCTGTAAGAAAGCAAAGTAATAAATTCAGATTTTAAGGATAACAAGACAGTTCCAACCAATCGGTTACAAAGAAATGTACTTGGAAAGATTTATAAAAAGCAAGCTAACACTGCCCTGATTTGCAGTGGGAGTAATCAACAACAACAGAGACTAGCTGGGGTATAGTTAGAGATGGTACTGAAGAGGACTGGAAAAAATGAGACTGAAGGTACATCTACATTATCATTCATTTAGATAAGGAACATACTTTTAAAGCAAATCGCCCAATTATCAACTAGGACAAGGTTTGGTTTACACCGCAACCACACCTAATACATTCCAGCTGCTCAGAGGCACTGCGTCCACACCAAGAGACTGCAGTGCGCCCAAAGCAAAGCTCCAGAAACATGGATAGTATGGACACCAAAACCTAAGCACCAGCTCCTCCACTCTGTAGATTTGCTCCTATTTGCTGCATTACATGCTAACGGAGATGTACCCTGAAACCCAAGAAATTCTCCCAGCACAGGTCAAATAATGTCTGTGCTGCTGAAATTGAGCAATACTGTTTTGCCTGCAATTTAGGAAAGATCAGCCTGCTATCAGTAAGTTAGAGGTTGAATAAATCACAGACGCTACCACCATCTTTCCATATTTGGTGGGGAAAAACTCTCCCTTTGTCAATAAATTGTACAGGCATTCATGAAGTAACATAGGGTCAAAAATTCCTCTGAGAAAATAGAAGGTAACCAAGAGAGTACTTGAGTCGTTACAAAACCTTTTTCCATTGTCCTCCACCTTCTCTTCATTCTCTGAATCATCACTAGCCTGATCTCTTCTCACTTTTTTTTTTTTTTTTTTTTGCCATTTCAATTTGCAGCCTCAGTTGTCCCTTTGACATTCGTTCTCTAAACCTTTGGCTTCTCACTCCAGTCCTAAAACTCTTTCAGGATCTAGTATCAAGTCACAGCTATTGACCTTATTAATATTTTTGACAATTACAGGAGGGGTAGTAAATAAGAATGGGGTCCCACCGAGGCACAAGCTGACTGGCCTAGCTGAGATGAGAAGAAAGGATGCACAGATTGCCTTTGAAATAAAAGAAGGCAAAAAGACACAAGAGATACTAATTTGTTGGACTGGCAGTAGGTGCACTGAGGGAAGAGGACTTTTTAAATGAGAAATCAAAATCCCTGGTGTTGCAAGGAAGTTATTGTTACAGTAATGAGATCTTCAGTGTGAAAGTGGTAAAAACATAAAAGGCTCAAAGTTTAGCCTACAGATTAAGGTACACCACATGTATTAAATAGTGTAACTATGTAAGCTTTAAATAAAACTATACATTTACGTTTTAAGAGAAAGCATGTATTGGAGAACAGTTCCTCAAAGTCTTCCCAAACAGCATACTTTCGACATCTGCCAGTCACATAGTACTGCCAGCCCAAAAAGGTTGCGAGCACGAAAAGGACAATGAATTGTTAACATCTTGCTTCTCCGATCCTTGTAATAGAAAACATCTCTGCTTCTTTTAAAAGTATTATCCCCATGGGTAACACACTGGTATGAAGAAGAGCACTAGAGAAAACATTCAGACCATGAACAATAAGGCAGCATTCATTACACACCAACTAGAACAGATATACAACAAAACGTAACGCCAATATATCCAGAACACTCCAAAAAACATTGCCTAGATGTTTTTCTGTGTAAAAAGCAATCTGTTATAGTCAGGAATAACAAAAAGCACTCTTCTACCATAAATCTCAGGACATGGGAAAAGCCAAATGACTTCTCCCTTTTCCTCTTCCCCCATCCCAAACACTAACGTGATAAGCACCAGAAACAAGCCTTTATATGGCTATTATAAGCCACTGAAAGAATGATAACAACAGGGATTCTATTGACATACTGAATTTGTTCAACCTGCTTTTCAAAAAACCTACATATCTGAAAATCAATAGCACTGAGGTCAAATATGTTGATATTCCCATGAATGTTCCATGCTAATAACACCCTGTTAATACAAACATAGGATTAACACTTTTCTCCCTTCAAATCACTGTCTTCTAATGTATTATTAGTAGGAACTAATGTACTTAATCAAAGAACATGCAAAGAATTTTATCCACTACCGTCTACCATACAGTTCCTTCTAGAAAAGAGCATCATTTTTACCAAGCAGAATCACAAATGTACAATCTTTTAGAACTGGAAAGAGGCTATATTACAGCTAAATTGAAACCAAAACAAAATTTTGAAAGAACAGGAATTAACCATGAAGAAATTTCCTAAACTGGTATTCAGCAAACATATTGCACAGAAAAATCTCAAAATTGAATCTCTTGTGTCTCAGGCTTCAACTACGATAGCAAATTGCCTTTACCTGCAGAAACTAATAGTTCAACATTGACAGCTGCAAAAACAACACTCTCAACTTTACTGCCTAACAAGTCTCCAGAATAAAAGGTTGTTTAGCAAAGAGAACATCCCACGCTCATCCTAGGTACATCAAGTTAAGATTTTTATGGGGTTCTGACCTTCCTTCAGGAGCCAGCAAGTTGAAAAAAGGACGGCTTGGCGCTCAAGCACAAAGCAAATGGGACAGGGAATGGGACACGGACAGCCTCTCTCCTGTCCCAGTGGGGTAGATGCAGGGAACCAGCCTCCTTACACACAGCTCTCTGTTCAGAGCAGATGGGGACACCACGTAACTGTGGCTTTGCCTATCACAAGCAGCTTTACAGATTTACCTAAATCCAATTCTAAACTGAGTGTATGGTGTAGAAATCTCTAACTATTTGATAACATAAAATTTTTTATACATACAGATGTAAAAACATTTGTGTAAAAGACCTGCGTGCTGTCATTTTTTTCTCTTTTTGGTCGGCTCCTCATGGCTGCCTCTCTTATATTCATACACTAAATTTATGAAACTTTACAGTGATTTGTATCTTCTATTAACTAAATAGAATTAGAGTAGAAAGATTAGAGTAAGAAAGGCTCTTTTTTTTCTCCCCCAAGTGGTTCATCAATGAAGACTTTCTTAAACTACTATTTGCTAAAGACAATTAGAAAAAACAGTTTAAATTTCCTCTACTTCATGTAGCAGATGTTCAAGATAGTCTATTCGAATTTGTCTTTGTTAGAGGTGTGCTAAACTACTCAAATAATTCAGACAATCTGCAAACAAGATTTCTGACAGGTTGTGAATAACAGTCAGTTAGTACCATAACTTCTGAAATTAATTTTTCAATCAAGGCATTCCCTTCTCCCCCCCCCCAAAAAAAAAACAAAACAAAAAACCATACTGCATAAACTCAACATCCAGTCTATATTTCCAAAATTTACATCTCTTTGGTGCTGGTTCATCGGTTCAACTGCAAAACCTGATGTCCATTAAATTGAACTGTCGAACTCTTTTTCAGTGTTTTTCTTTTTTTGTAAGACATGTTACCCTGAGACTGTAAACTATTTGTCCTATAAATAACAGTTCTATTCCTATCTGGAACAATGTATTTATTCCATATACAGTCCAACTACTTATTCTTCTCGGTAGGAGATAAAACAGCACAAAATACTTTCCACGCAGAGCTTTTTCTTAACATTCTCATGATATCTGCATCATTGTTTCAAATGCAAAAAATGAGAACAGACCAGCAGCTGTATTAATCTCATCACAATAAATGAAACACATCTTATCCCATAAAGTCTGTGAGTTTAGAAACGTTAACACTACTTAGGATTATTAAGATAATTCAATTATGAGTACTAAGAAGGTATGAAAGGCTGTATTAAAAAAAAAAAGAAAAGAAAGAAAAAATTTAAAGGGAGACAGAAAGATATTCCAGTATTCTAATGACACACTGATTACAGAACAACCTCATAGAAAAGCTTCAAGAAATCTGTTTTTATCTGCCATCTCATTACATCTTAAGTTATCGTGGTTAAGTCATATCTACTTTAAACTTCAGTTATCTCTCTATAAGATGGGTATAATAGTACTTCCATACTTCATTTAAGTGTTACGAGATAAAAATGAGGACATCAGAAACTGGGAAATTATAAAAATGTTGCCCACCTGAGCAAGTCAGATATATTATCTATTCAATATAAGTAAAAATATATAATAAAAGCATGTAAAGATTGTCATGCCAAACAGTATGTCTAATATCTCGTAACAGCTGAAAGAAATTAATTTAGTGTGCTCCTTGACAGATAATGCTGAAAGTTATGAAACCAAAACCATTTTGATCTAGTGTTACTGGACAAAGAATAACTTAGTGCATATTGCTTCAAACTAAAGGCACACTCTTTCAAATCTCATTTGCAAAACCATCAGTGGCACAGATAGGATTGGAGAAATAATGAAAATCTGAGATATATCATTCTGGAGTATGAATCTAGAGAGCAAAAGAGAAAATTTAACACACTTGAATGCAGCAGCCCTACAGAAGTCTGGTAACTGAAGTATAATAACAGAAGCAATGACTTAAACCGAAAACATTTTGTTCTGTCTTTAAAATAATGATTTAACCATCTTGTTACGTAATATGCATTAGGCATATTCTCCCCAAATGAAACACCCTTACTCTTTTGATAAAAAATGTTAGTTGACATGTTAAATTTAAAACTGGGTCCCTTAAAAAAGTTTGCATCTGTGTCAATTTTTCCTTTGTCCCAAATGATCTTTTGGTAACATGATAACAAAGACTCTTAAAACTTTTCATATGTTTAAACTAATTGAAATCTTGTGCACAGGTTACATATAAAGAAATTAGGTTGCAATTAAGCATGGTTATTAATGATTGTTAAATCTAATTGTTGTGACTATTATAGACCACAGACGAGGTCAACTCTACAACTCAGGAAACTTTAACTTTAAAGAAAAAAAAAATCACCTGAATTGGATAGATCAAAAACATCTTTAGTAATGATACAGCTCTATGCATACTAAGCATATCCATCCATTTAAAAAATAGCTGTTTCCAAACTGATATATTAAAAACATATCCCCCATCTGTAACACATTCAATTTTTATTCATTTCAAAATACTAAATTTTGTAATCGTTTAGGATGACACTTTGTAAAACACTGTGCTTTAAGCAAACCCAAAATGTAAAGGTAATTTCAGCAATTACTCCAGAGTCCTTACACTAATTGTATACATATTAAATATACGTTTTATCTCCTGTGTGTCAGCAGCAAGGTTTGGATCAGTACATTTCAGATTTTTAGTCAAGATCACTTCTCTTTCATCTATATGCATTAGAATGAGAGAAAGCAGGTTATTGCCTAAAAAGGAAACTCCTACAGGAAGACAACACATCTCTCTTCTAATCTGGCTACTGGAATAACTGGAGAACAGAAAGAATAAAGGAAAATGATTATTCTCTCTGAAACATAACACTGGGCCACTAAATTACAAGAGTATCTTTCAAGCAGCGCTGGACACAAGGCCCCAAGATACTTGGTTCTTTTCACTAGATCTGAGACAGTATGTCACAGAAAACCACACGACCATCTGTACAAAATACATTCCCACTACTCTCTTGACTGAGCAAAGTCCATTTTAGGAGGCTGTTCAGCTGTATATCAAAAAATCATTTCTGTCCTACAGTACTTGGCCCCCTGACTTGGACAAGTTATGATGTCTCATAGGGTACATCTACATCAGTACTTTAGTTCAGATAAAGAGAGCACTTCTGCAACAAGTCTTCCTATCACCCTACTTACTGCACTTCGGTTTGCTTCATGAAACAGTCTCAGAGTGCACAAACTTGGTTTCTTTGAGATGAAACTAAACCACAGGATGCACTCCAGGAGCTCTACAACTGCTAATGGGCTACATGAACAGATGGGAGCAAGTCCTAAATAACACCCACTTCACCTTGCAAATGCAAACAGTGTAGATATCAGGTCCTCAGCATCAATTGTTTTGTTCCTTGGATCTGCTCCCGCTGGACCACACCACTTCCTCAGGTGGACCCAGCCACTGTGTTTCAGGGTCTCCTTTCTTCTATGAGATGGGACCTGACCGTTCCTGAGCTTCTCAGCCTTCACTTCCTCTTGGGTTTCACTTCTTCTGTCATCCAAAGTTCGCACCTGTAGCCTGTCATCTCTACCAGTCTGACCATTCAAATACAATAACTTACTTTTCCTGGATACCACCTACTCTTGTCAAATTGAAACAACTTCTCATAAGACTACTCAAAGCCTCATGGTATGATCATCCTTAATTAAACAAACTTAATTCCGGCACTTCTTATCTTTGAATGCTGGATGTTTTCAGAAGTGTAACACTTTAATGTAAATACATATATGGAATTTCTTAAGGTTAGTCTATTAAACATGCACAGAAAAATAGAACATTGAAGCCAATCATGTAGAATCACATTAACTCTTCCAGTGCTCAATAGCAGGATTAAAAACTTAGACATGTCATGCCCCTCTACTATTGTACTAGATACAGTACTAGAAGATAATAGAGAATAGAGCAACTGTTTTCTCAGAGCATTTCACAGCCATTAGGAATTCCAATACTCTGCTCTACAAGTCCCTCTCCTCCCCAGCCTTCCTCTGTTTGAGTCTCAACTCAGAGAGGGACATTAGCTCAGCTTTTAGCCCTCCCCTCTCATTCCTATATTCCATTCATTTAACTCCCCTTTAAAATCTACATTGTTAGCTAAATACTGCAACACAGTTCTTCATCTCAGCATTTTCAAATCTTCCTCACACTCCTTGAGTGGGCACTAAATCACAGAAAGAGATTTTATCTCTTCTCTGTTCCTTATATCACAAACCTCCCTGACTGCTGAAGGGAACAATTTAAAAAGGCCCTAGACTATGTCCACATGACCAAGTAATTTCGCATAACAGAAGCAGCTAGTCAACTGAAGCAGCTGGTGCTGAGGCCCCTACTTTTACACCACATGCAGTTTAGGAATTTTATTTCAGATTAAATTCAGTCTGGTCCCTCAGATTGAATGTTACAACATGCATGTGGTTCACGGCTGTCCAAAAGGCCAATCATTGGTTTGTACTTTTATGTCTCAGATGGGGGCTGGAATTCAATTTGGTGTACACCTGGAGAGGAGCTACCAGTTCAGTTTCCTACAAAAGGAACCTAGTCTGTACATGCCAAAACTACTCCGTGAACTGAACTAATGAGTCTCAAGTGGAGCTGATCAGAGAATCCACTTTAAAACTATATTAGCATTACAGTTTACCCAAACCCCTGATGCTTCTTGGTATAGAGAGAATATTTAGCTGCCAAAATCAGAAGCATCTACCGAACATATACAAATTCCAACTTTCAGAATTTAGATTACATTTAGATACTTTTACTGGCAACAATAATATGTGCGTATATGTGTGTGTGTATGCATACAAATAAAATAATAATAATATTTATATATATATAAATATATAAATATAAATGTATATATACATGTATATATGCATAACAACTCTGACTCTCTTGCTCCAAAGCATGGTCAAAGTAAAAACTGTAATTAAATGAAATGTGTAACTGTTGAATTAAATGATTACAAATTTTTGATATCTGAAAACACTACTGCTTTGTTTTCACTCCTTTGTTTTCAGAAACAAATAAACAAAATGAACACTTTAATTCACCAATAACCAAAATAAGCTAGATACAGAAAATTCTAAGCAAAAGATTAGATCTAATAAAAAACCCCTCACCTAAACATACGCAGTTACCTATAGCTAGAAGGGGGGGGGGGAACAGAACATGTGCTCGAAGTTAATTAAAATGAGGAAAAATGCAAGTCATGAAATGTCTTTACTTAGGAAATAATTACTAACATAATTGACATCAAAATGTCAACTTAGCAGGCTTTTCTTTAATTAATAGATTGAAAAACAACATGACGAGGAAAACCTTTATTTTACATTTTAGACTTTCAAACATTCAGTAAGACATTTTGTTTCACTGTACAGAACTACAGACCTTTCCTGGACCCCAGTGATTAATACAAGCATATCAAGTGCTCACAGAGTTGATACCAGGGTTTAGGTGAGAATGAACAAAATTATGTGAAGGAATTGCTGTTATGTAATAGAGAACTGTTTTGATCATTGTAATCACTTTCTCATCCATTTGAAAGAAATTATGTGAAATAATCAAAAGAGGAAATCAGATAACCAAACTGAGCAGATAAATTATTTTTCCTTTCTATCTTGTTAAAATTTTAAATAGTTCATGTCAAGCAAAATTTGACTTTTTATATATACGAATTCCAAAACAGGAAGCAGGCCTTAAGCTTCACGTAGTCTAGCATATTTTCATCTACATTATGTATAATGCATCCTGAAATACAATTATGGAGGAATAACAACAGAATAATAAACTTTATTTCTAATTTTCCTGGCTTCTTTGACATTTAATGTCAGTCTACAATAACAAAGCTGATAAGGATCTTTGTCTTTGCACACTACTATTGAAACAAGTATTTCTCAGTAAATTAAAGGGTAATTTTGTTCACAATATTCCAGACCAAAACTTTCCAGGCTAGAATCACATAAGCTCATGGCATAAATCACCTTTTAATCCAGATCACGTTCTCTCTGCGAGAAGAGATGATTTTTTTTGGAAACATGTGCATAACCACAACCCAAAGCAGGACAGCATGAAGCACAGAAGACTTCATCCGAAGTTTATTACATGATACAAATGCCAGAAACTTCTAGAGGTTTCCCATTCATCAAAGCCTAATATACAGCAACTTTCCCAAATTTACAAATCACATGGTGACAGATTATAAAATGACATTTCAAGAATTTACAGGAATTTAAATGTAACAGAAAATTGTGCTTTAGACTGGGCTATAATTAGGAACATATTTTTTTTACTCATATGGCTTCCAGGTCTACAAAGTAATTAAGTACATGCCGAGCCTTACACAAGTAGTATGCTGACTTCATGGGGGCTACTTGCATATGTAATATAAGCTTAGCCAGGGTGAATGATTTTGGCATCTAGGAAGTTTCACACAAGGTATTGCATCTACAACAGCTTCAGGCAACCTTTTTCTCAGCACCTTTGTTACTGCTTCTTACAGCTGCCACCATAGCCTACTCAGTCTGATACACAGGTGACAGCAGCTGCAGCAGCAAGGTTAGCTGGGAATTACCAAGTCCAGCTTCCTATTTACTGTCAGTTACCCCTATAAACAAGGGCAGTGCAGAAGGTTAAGTATTAACAAGGTCAGATTAATTTGCTGTGGATGAGAAAAGATATCAAAAATGCTCATATGTGTGACTGTATAATGCTACGGTGCACAGAGTGCTATACATCAGAAGAACTTTCCATTAACGTCTAGAACTTACCCCTCTTCTGAACCCAGCCTTCCTTCACAATGGTAACATCGCTCATGATGGCTCCACTCTGAACCCCCTCCTCAAAAGAGTATTTCTTTGAGTTATCAGCTTGTCTGTTTGGCTTCTCTTCTGCAGCTCTTTCCAGTTTCTACTGATGAGTCAGCCTGGAAGCAAATATTAGAGAAAGAATTTAAGGTTTCTCTATTTTTCTCATTTGACAGCCAACAATGTCTTTGTTGATGTCTTCCACTGACTGAGCTCATATTAAAAATCTGCCCCCCTCTTTTTTTTTGTAATTAACCACATAACAGAATCATGTCTCTAGTCTTACAGTGTGTTTTCCATGAACACCCTACTACTTAATAGAAGCAGAATCTGTTAAATAAGACATCTGGCACTTACACAAACTGTACACAGTAGAATTCTCTTGCATTAATGCACAGGATGCCTTTAAATGAAAGGATGCCAATACTGGTTGACAGGTCTAACTTGCAACTTACAATACTTTTAACCATCTCCACATTTGTCAGAATCCATGTAATGGGTAAATGGTTCTATTTTTAAGACTTCATTGATCATATCAAGAGTGCAAAAAAAATGGAAGGAAAGGTTCTTTAAGGAACTTAAAACCAAAGCCTTAAGTGTTATGGATATAGTTATCTTCATAACCATAGAATTTGTATTAACCAATTTACCAGCCACACAATTAAAAAAAAAAGCTTGAATTAAAAAAGAAAATAGTAAAGGCTGTGGAAACAAAATATTCTTCCTGTTTCCACTGTAGCTTCATTATATGCAATATAAACCCTTAACTTAAATAAGCTAAAAGAATAGCAAATCTGCAAGTACATTAGCAGAAAAACAGCTTCTTAGGAGTACAGATTAACCAAAAAAGCCAATGTTTAGTTTATGAAAAGAAGAAATGCATATTCTCTCAAGGCTTTAAGCCAGGCAGCAACAAGAGTGCTCTTTTTCCCTACCAAGTTCAGTTTGCAGGGGACGGAAGGGAGGTTAGCCCTAGAACCAGACATGCCACTCTCAGAAGCCACAACTCTGTCTTCTAACCACCTTACTCCCAGATGAGGTAACAGCTGGGAAGAAGAGATAATAGTGCTGTAATCAAGCAGGGAGTGAAGCCAGAGGGCAGGAAAGGTTTCTTTTTGCCAGCAGACCGCCTTTCCCCTCCATCCTTCAGAATAAAGAGAAGAAACATTCAAATAATTCAGATCTGGAAAAGGGTGGGCGAACTGAGAAAAAGGATTTCTCTGATGGTGGAGAAACGCCCTTCTATGGCTACGCACACATGAACACGCGTGTACACAGCCCTCGCATGGAACTGGAACACACAGACCAGTTTAGTTCTATCAAATGCAGCAAATACATATCCATTTAGTTTATCAATCAACAAGTGTAAATATGATAATATGCAACACTAAAATAAATACTATTGTGCTAGAAGCAATTTGTGCAATGAATGAATGGAGGAAGGAACAAAAAGTCAGCTGTTATAAGCCAAACAATCATAGACTAAAAATTGAACTGTTATACATATGTAGGTTATTTCTTATTTATCATTTGAAAAATGTGTATATTCACCACCCAGCAGCTAGATGGATGGCTGCTTCTGTAGGGATGTTGTGCAAAATAAACTTAATACAAAGATTTTCTCCAAGTGGTATGCAACAAAATATGCTAAATAGCACAATTATACAAAAAAACAGTGTGTCCATTTTACAGTTTTGCTTTCATTGAACTTACTTTTCCAAAACCATTCATTATTTCAAGTACAGAAAATTAAAACCCACAATGTTGAATTAATTCCTACTTCAAGGCCTAAATATTATTTAAGACAGTGCCTCCGAGATATCTCCACAGCACTGGCAGGTACAACAGTAAGACTATGCAGGCCATGCACAACCTTTTGGGTGTCTAAAGGACCCTTAGACTTTGTGTTATGTAAGAGCCAGTATGATGGAAATGAACAGAACATGCATTTCCACATCCTTAACCTCACCGGTTTGCGAGTTATTTTCTGGCTCATATTTTATCAGAACTTTTATTTGTGCACTTCAGACTAGCAATAAGCAAATCTAACAGCTGTATGTGGAAAAAGATCCCAAGAGATTATGACACATGACTGAAAGCAGGTTTTGCCATTCTGGATCACTGCAGCACTGCATTAACTCTGATTATAAACACACAAATCATTACAAAACCAGAGGTGAACATAAAACAACTATGATATATTAAAAAAAAAAAAGCTGTACTGTGATGTACATATGATGTACATATAAGCATACTAGTCTTCAAATATCTGACTTAAATTTGATTTTCCTACAAGATTTTCATTCCATTCTTTAAGAATTGATCACAGGTGACATTTTTGTCAACCATAAAAACAAAATAAGCAATGTAACACACAGTACTTACCTTGGGCTGGCATATGCTGCAATTTGTTTCACCCTTTTGTCAAATTTAATGTACCTTCTGACTCTGGTGTGTGCTTATGAAAAGTGCAAGCATTTATTTTTATATATTTTTTTTTCATACAGTCTAACTATAAGAAACCAACTTCTGTAATAAGTAGCAATAATCTTCTCTGCCCACATACTGATCATTAAGTCTGTGCTTTCTGTAGCCATCTAATTTTAATGAATGAATTTATGCTCAAAGATTCCTATTTATCCACTGATTATGATTAAGTTAATATCATTTAATCAAAATTTGATCTATGACTGATTTTTATGTCAGCCAGTGTCCCAATAATCTCAAATGCATGTATATAGGATTGCCTCCTACCCATACCCATGTACTACTTTACTGAACGTCAAACAAACCTCCCAAAATACACAAATCAAACAAATATGGTGACAAAGCTAACTGAATTATCTCCAGCTTAGTTTCACAATATCACCAGGAACAGGTAGAATTATCAACAGTTGTATCCAAATGTAATGGTTACAGTCATGGTTCCCTGAATGGGTAATTAAATGCCAATCTGAATTATCCAGGAAACTGAAGGAAACAAATTGAAGCACTAAAACAGACTTGATGAAAATAAAGGTTATACCTTCAAACTACACTTTCAAGAAGCCATTTGTAAGCATCTGTAGTATTATGCTTTATTAAATTCCTTTGAGGCTTCCTAAAAGCCATATTCCTTCACTCTGAAATTCATCCAACAAAGCACTAAAAGAACAAACTTTCAAGAATTACTTATTATCATAACAAAAACTGACCTTAATGACAAATACCCACAGAGAAACCTTCTCCCCTGAAGATGTAATAAAGGACTTTTATAGACCTAAAGGAGTTCCTTGAAACATGTGGAATGACACCTCTCATATGTATATAATATTTCATCTGTAGTTCAACTATTTCAAGAAAGCTACAGAAATGTTCATTCTGCAGCTTACATTGGACTTAAATACTGCACTGATCATCAACTCCACTCTTCCAGTGCACTTCAAGTTTCAGTTGCTGATATATAGTAATTTTAACTTTCCCTTGTTGCTATAGGAATGGGGGAAAATGTGTAAGAACTAAAGTTGAAGACATTTTGCATTCCAGCTTCTTCCTAGAGGGAAAAGAATTAACTTGGGTTTTAATATGTTCCAGCAATTTGAAAAACAGGTTGGATTTTTCCACTTTTCCACTTTATCAAACAGAACTTTTTAGAAGATATTTTTTCAATAGTGCATCATGTATATTTTACAGACTACATCAAACAGTCACATATACGCATAACTACACACAAGATCCCTTTCTGAACAAAGATCAAGTATAAACTATTATATGCAACAGAGTTCCAGGTCCTTCTACTGAGGCTCACAGTTTTGCCAAGTTGTGGTGAAAACTAACCAACGCCTTCTTCACCTTTCATCCAGAACTCTGAGCCTAATGGTAACGTAGACAAAACCCAGCTCATTTCATGATGGTATTACATGGTAACTATAAGAGCAATCACCAAAATGGGCAATGGACTACTCAGTAAGAAGACATTTTTTCCTCAACTTATATTTTTAAGTTAAAGGAGGCTATCACGCCATATCACTGCTATCACAGCAGTCAGGTGCTTCCAGAGACTGAGTGGATGGAGAGAAGGAAAATACTCCCTTCCAGCCAGAAGGGCTAAAAACAGTGTTTTGGGTCTACACTTCACAACTACATACAAGTGAATCATCAGCAAGATTCACCAGAACAGACAGCATTCTCTTGGAATCTGGGCATCCTCCCATTTCCCCAGTGACAAGAGACAGCTGAAGAAAGAAGACAGTGCCCATAAATTCGCTGTAAATTGTATGATTCAGGTCTCTGTTGTAAGAACTTTCGCAAACACAAGCTCCTACTTTCAACAATTTTGGAGTTGAGAAAAAAAAGACACTCTCACATACTGCACCTAGGGGAAAAGAACTTCCAACTGTATCACTCTTACCTCTTCCAATGACTACCCCTATAGTATCTTGTAGCATTCACAACTTCTGATTCATCCAGCCTTATTCTCTTAATATCTAAAGGAATTACCACTTTCCCTTTTTACAAATAACCATTTCTTTAATAAAATGCTTGGGAGAGGGGGAACAAAAACCCCAGAAAGTGTATCTTTCTGATTCACTTTGCCTGACTCACAGAGGTTCTTTAGTCTTTAACATAACCAGAGCCAAATCTCATCACCTTCATTTCCTTGTTTCTCAGAAAGATAACTGAAAATTATGTGCTTGCACACACAAAACACACACTAACAAGAAGAGCAGCTCTCAGTCATCCTCTAGTGGCTGTCATCATCTACACGTTTGCTTCTTTGCTTTTGTTTGTTATGGCAGACCAAGTTCTTAAAGAGTTTTTTTCAAATCTGGGGTTGAATACTCCAACACAACCAAACTGAGGTTGTAACTTTCTCCAGTTCTGTTAGTAATCACAGAGTGAGAAATTAAGAAGATGAGGCTCTAAATGAAAACCAGAGTTCTCATTTGGATTTCAAGCAGAGATCCACGTTTTGTTTATAAGAAAAACACGTGCATATCCTCTTCCCCTACCAAAGTTGTTATCTAGGAGTCTGGTCAAACAATTAGAGGATATATTGCACATCATCAAAAATCAGACACAAAGAAGAGACTATGCTGCAGAACAGAGAATGTCACAAAACCGACTAAATTAAATTACTAAAGGAAGAATCACATCCAGTGCAGTGCATTATCTAAGTACAGAGTAGTCATACAGGCTTTTACAAACTAAATATTCTGGAATTTTGGTTATACTTCAAATGCAGTAGAATGGATTATACCCCTTTTTATGGTCTCAGGAGAGTTGACTGGCACTGCTTAGATTGAGAAAAAGAAAACTGCAAGCAGATAGCATATGTTTAACTTATTAGAGCCATTAAAAAATTAAATGGTTTTACAAGACAAAGAAATAAAAAACACGATAATAAAAGACAATACATTACAAAGTTATAAAATGGTAATCTTTAAGTATGTTCAATTAAGACACTTAAATATATCCCTAAATTCTTTCTAAGTAGAAGTGTTCATCAAATTTTGAAACAAGTATGAAAAAATCCCAAGATTTATCTGAGATAGGTGTTGAAAATATTTTTTTAATTATGATTTGTACTAAAAGTTTAAGTGTCTTTAAGAATATTGCTATCAAAAATCTGTTTCTAACAGATTTAATTTCATCAACCCTTGACTTGGAATTGTGAGGGGAATAACTGAAAAATGGCAATGCCTATACTGTGCAGTAAGGAAAAACAGCACACATCAGAAAAGATAAATAGATCTTTTTAAAGCACACTTATGTGCATGTTTTTTGCCTTAATATTTTTAATATTCCATTTTCACTTTCAGTATTTTCAGTACAGCAAAAAACTGCACACAACTAAAACATACTTAGATAAGCCTTAGTAAAGAAAATATAGGCACACTTAAATCTTAATACACAAGTCGTGTTTTATTTAGATTTTGTAACTGAATATTTTTATCAGTAAGGAAACCGTAATTCTGTATCTCTTTTCATATTATAAAATCAAAATAAGTTATCTTAACAGACATAATCCAAAAAAAGTGAACAAAATCACCTTTGTTTTTGTTTACCACAGTAAAAAGGAAGTTTCTAAAAGTAACTAAATTGATTCTTTAGAATCCCATGTGAAACACTAACAACCCATTATTTTGCATTGTTTTTTTAATTGACCACAATGCTTTAAATCCCTTTTCCCCTCCAATCACAGAAAACAACAACAGAAAATCAGACAGAGGCAGAGTGATAAAGTTTATTAGAACCGCAGGCCTGAAATTTAACAGAAGAACACATCTGAAATAGAAAAGGTAGAGGGAGGGAAATATAAAGTTATGCATCAAAGAGAAAGGTACGGGGACAATGAACTTTGTAGAGTTTTTAGACTTAAAGGTGGTCAAACTAAGGATTAGCTGAGATGAGTATCATAACTGTTATGATCATGTTCTATTCAACACTTTAAAATACATGTAATAAATTTAGCTTGCTGAGGATTAATGTAGGAATACTAACAACTGCCTTTTTAAGAAAAAGTTCCCTTGCCTTAAAAAAGGCTTAGTAATGACTAACAACCAAGCAAAATTATATTTAACTTTCACATTTTGAAAACAAACTAAAATTGGGTTTCTATGTCTCTAATACCCCTAAATAGGTTGTTTGATTTTCAAAAGTGCAAAGAACCTAGAAATTCCTATTCATTCTGAGATAACATAGTTTTAAGAAATATCTTTTAGAGATGAGACACAAAGTTTCATTAAGCTCACATATTTAACTGTTTGCATGATAGTAACTTTTCCTGAGCACAGCATCACATTGTATACAAAGCACCAAGCACACTGTTGAAGCCATAGAACTTTAAGATAAAAAAGGCCAGAAATACATGAAGTGCCATGAGTAACAAAAAAGGAGAGTACTGAGATAAAGATGTGTTCTCAAAAATATTAACATATTAGACAGAGAAAGTTCAATGACATGTCAACCCAGAAACTTTCTTTTAAAGTCACAAAGTAGGATTTATTTATTATTTGGATATTGTACAAATTAAATTCTGAATTCACTTGCAAAAACAGGAATGCATTTTATGATCCTTTCCTTCAAATCAATCCAATATTGCTAAACTTATTAACTGTCAAGTTTTGACATTTCAACATGAGTAGAACTTAATCAGAATCCAACTTCTCCCCCAAATCCTTTGGATCTTCTTGTTCACCTTCAAGAAGCATTATTCTTAAGATGTGTATCTCCTAAGCACACAAGGAATTCTCTGCAACCTCAGATGAAGACTGTACATTCTTCAAAGGCATACTATTGTTTAAATTGTTTAAAATTGTAAAGAAAAAAAAACAAATAAATTGTTAAATATTGTTTAAAAAAAATGCTAAAAATTGTTTAAATACATTTAGGGCTAGATGCAGAGCTTACTAGATGATGTTCTTTGCCAAAAGTTCAACATCAATTTACATGAAATTACATGAAACTCACATATGTAACCTCTACTTTCTCCCTCAAAATATATTAATACATTTAGAAAAAGGTACAATAATTATAACAAAAGTACATAAAGAAAGCATCATCCAACACATGTATCAAGAAGCACATTATATGCTTAGAAAAAAATATGTTTGTTAGAAGAAATGCTCTGAAAAATTGCTTAGATCCAATTTGAGGAATACTGCATTAATTTTGTGGTGTTAAACCAACTGTAACAGAAATTTTCAACTGCTAGGGACTGCCATCCCACACCTACAAGAAGCCAGTGGTAAGACCGTCACTGATCTCAGTGAAGTTGAATCAGGCTCTTCATCTCTACTCCTACTATAGGAATGCATACAAATAACTTTGCCATCTAATCAGTGCAGTAAAGCCTAAGATACAACGCTGTCAAGTCATTCAGACACGCGTATGAAATACTGAGGTCCCAGTTGCTTTCTTAAGGGAATGTGAAAATTACTTCTGTTCTTTAATCAGGATATTATGGCCAAAAAATCTGCAACATACCATAGGGCAACAACTTATTCTTAATACTATTTTTGATCATTATAATTGGCAGGCACTCACATAGAGTTATGGACAGACTCAAAACATATTTAATCTAAACATAATAAATGTTGATACAAATAATATAAAAATCTAAGCAACATTTAAAGTTACCAAAAGTAAACATCTTCATACACACATGACAAAAAATAGCAACATTTAATTATATTCAATCCCTTTTTTAGTAAATATTTAATTTTGCTACAGCTTCCTTAACTTGAACACCACCTGTAAGTAACAATGACACCTGCAATCTTTTTCTAATCCATTACATACATCAATATTACTTGAATGACCATACTTAATGTTGATCTAGAGCCATGGAACAAGGACAAAATGCTAAATAGTATGTTACAAACTCTTGTGTTTTCTGCAGTCTTTTTATACATTAGTGATTGGTCAAAATTAAGTTTCTTTTATAATTTTTCTCTTCATATAGGTGGCCTTGAATCTTCTTCTTAAAGATAGTCCATAAGAAAATATAAACTAAAACTTTAAAGAAGATCTTTTACACTATGCAAAACATTAAAAACTTAACTTTCACTTTCAGTGTTGTATTATTTTCCAGTAGGTTTTTTATTTCTCTGGCTTTAATAGATTATTTTTTAAACCCTTTAAATCAGCTTTTCCATTTACCATGTAGCTTTTCTTTAGAAGATAATCTTGTATATATCATGCCAATGTGTCGCAAAAAGAGCAACTGATGTAACACATTTATCAAGGAGAATTTGTGATACTGGGAAAGTCTCTTCTGTATAATTGAGAGGAAACAGATTAGTCCACAAGAGAAATTCTTAGTTAAAACATACCTTTCTTTATAAGCAATGCAAAACTCCCTGAAGTAGTGTCTTTACTAGAGAGGAAGAACACCACCCCCCCATGATATTCATATTATGCATTTCCTAGAAGAATGAAAATCAGCAGTAACACAACATTATTTCAGAATAATTTTAAAAGGCATTTAAATTAGCAATCTTTTGGATAAGAGATAGTACTTATGGCAATAAATACTTTGTAAAATTCAATATTTGTATGTGACATTTTAATGTTAAATAAAACTCATGAATGTACACATTCTACTACTCCACATTTTTTGAATCAATTATTAATCTTTTCAAAAGGGAGTAGTGTTCACTTTGAAAGAGTATTTATTTATTAGTTGGGAGAAAAGCAAATTGAGAGTTTTGGTATATACCACTAAGGCATATATCACTAACTTCGGACAACTAACATATCTACAAAAGACAAATTACAGTGTGGCACAATTACAGACATAATTACAGTATGGTACATAACTTTTAAAGCAAGTAGATTCATTTACACATTATTCATCTCAAAAATGGACGTATGGTACAACAGAGTTTTTATTCAGTGTACTCCAATGTGTTTCCACTCCCCAGTGTGGATTAAACTTAGTAGCATGTCAAAGCCATAAAAGATGCCAAAGGATACTAGTTCTCTGTTGCAAAACAGAAGTATACTTGGACTACCATGTCACCAAGTCCACTTCTCCTGTGGCACTAGCAGCGCAAAACGAAATTATAACTAAATACAATTACAAAAAAATGTATTTTTTTATACTAAGAATTGCCCCAAGATTTCAAATGTATTTTAACAGGAACCGTTATAATAATGGTGTCATACAAAACAACTAAGTGTTTCAAAGTTTCAAAGCAAAAAAAAGTTTCCTGGGTGTAGGAATAATTATTTGATACATCTCTTTAAATTTGGAAAATTTGCACCCAGAAAGTGAAAGAACACTCAATAAAGCAGTGGCAGACAAGTTCTAAGTATTCTGAGGGATCTCTCTGTCAGTTCGCATACAAACTTCAGACACGCAGTTTGAAACCGTAGTCGGAAGTCAAGGTATGGTTTCTGGTAACAACTTGTAAACAGAAGCTTGGGTTACAAACAACAGCAAAGCTCTAGTAAGTGTTTTGGGGTTAAGCTAAAAAAACGTTTTCCCTGCCACAAAACATTTGTTCCAGTGTCAAAAAGTCAACATGTTTAAATCGCATGTATTTCAACTGTGGCAAAATAAAAACTGTTATCCTTCAGAATTATCAAAGACTTCATATAGAATAGCAGCATTTTGTTTAACAACATATAATCCTCCTCCAAAACACAAGACAAATGAGGGAATAAGACACTGAAATACTACTTAAGAAGCTATTTAAGAAGCTAAAGAGACTACAGAATTAACTCAAACCTAGTCATAATCATAGAATAAATGGTCTAAAATGAAAAAGTCTAATGTTTCCTGTGTATACATACATGTGCATGCACTTACATTAGAGAAAAACTGAGCTATTCAAATATTATACATAGTTTTCTAGGAAAGAGAGGAATATTGTTATCTCTACAGTTTTCCTTTGGCTCTTATTTGAACTTGACTTACTGGTCCCATCCAAGCAAAATACATACAAATGTACTATAATTAGCAATCCAATCCAATTAAAGATATTGGGGTCAACTTAAAGGCTCCTGTCAGAAAAAACACAGCGCTACAAATGGAATCTTCTAAAGTAGTACACTACTTTTACAAGTCAAAATAAACTTTCTTCCCTATTTCATGAGCAGTCTTTTCATATTACAGTGCAGAACAGCCAGAACTGGCCTATACAGAAGTTTATAAAAACAACACATCATGCTTAAGATGTTATTTGTCAGAAGTTTAGCTTATTTTGCATGCTTCTTGCCCCGAGAAGTATAGGGTTCTATATGTGATATATGGGTAACTATGTTTGCCTACAGGCAAAGTTTCAGTAAATACTAAGTAAACATTAGCAAAAGAGACTGCTGTAAGTTTCTTCAGTGCTAAGAAAACCTGATTATGTAGATGTTTAATAAATCATAATTTTGACAATACGACTTCTTGGACAGAGGCTAAGTGAATCAAGTCTTAGTCACATTTTCATAAAAACAAAAATGAATTCTTGTGGATATATCCAAGTAGCCAGTCAACTAATAATTACATGAATGAAAAAAAATTAGAAATATAAAACCAAAAGAGATGCAACCATATATTCCCTTTCAGTTCTAAAAAAATAATAACTGTGTCTTTTACACACACCTTTTAAATAACGTATCGGGGGAATGTGAAAGGAAGTGGACTGGATATTTCACCCCTCTTAAATTCTATCAAAAAGTAAACTAAGAACTGCAGCTCACATGAAGCAACTACAGTACAGCCTATAAGCCTGCCTGTTACCACTCACTGGATCATGATAATTTGATTTTAGACTACAATGGAGTGAACCATAGTGACTACAATAGAATATAATGGAGTGATCCAATAAGTTTTATTCAGAAGTTCTGTACCGAGCTGACACACAGACCTGCAACACATATTCACAGTGTTTCTACGCGTATGCATGTGCACACAGCGCAGCCCAGGCGAAGGGAGGCACCTTCCAGGTGTGCCCCAGCGCCTGTGCTGCCCTGGCTCGCAGCAGCACTGCAGCGGCGCGCTGCCCCGCACCGCGCTGCAGCGACACCTGCGCGGAGCCGTTGCGCTCGGGCCCTCTGGGCAGGCTCCGCCGCCCTAACACCGCGAGCGAGGGGGCAGCGGGGCGCTAGCAGCGGCCGCGCCTGCACCAACTTTTGCCTGCGCGCCGCAACCTCCATGATGGCTGATGCGGGAGGAGGCCGGTTTGTTTACTTGCAGCCGGGGCCGCCAGCAGCAGCAGCAGCAGCAGCAGCAGCAACAGCAGCAGCATTTGAGCAGCGCGCTGCCACGGGCGGCCACACCACCGCCCCCCCGCTCCTGGCGCGCGGGGACACGGCCCCCCCGCCGCTTCGCCGCGGCCGCAGCCTTGCCCCCGCGCACACCGACATCTTACGCCGCAGCCGTCCCGGTGCACCGCCCGGGGGTGGGGCGGGCGCGCGCGCGGGCAGCGGGGGGCGCCCGCGGGGGGGCGGGGACGCGCGCCCGGCGGGCGCGGGGGGCGGGGGGTGGCCGCCGCGTGGGAACCGCCGCCCCCCCCGGGCGCGCGCCGCGCCGCGCCCTGCCTGGCCCTGCCCCCCCCGCCCCGTTACATAACCGCTCCCGGCCGCTCCTGCGGGGCCCCCGCCGCGGCGCCGCCTCCCCCCGGCCCGCCCCACCCTCCCCCGCCGCGCACCCCACCCCGCCCAGGGGGCGACCCCCCCCTCCGCCCGCCCCGCCGGCAGCAGCGCTAGGCCACGGACGCTCCCCCCACCCCCCCGGCCCCGCCGCCGCCGCCCGGTGCCGCCGCCACCGCCCAACCGCCGCCCGGCCCCTCCCGCCCCTTACCTGCAGAGGCGGCGGCGCCGCGGGCGCTGCTGTGGAGCCGGAGGACGGCGGCGGCGGCTCCGGGGGGAGAAGGGGAGGGCGCCGCTGCCTCCTCCCCCGTCCCCCCGCCGGGCTCGGCGGTCCCTGGCGGCCGGTGTCTCCGCGGGGGCGGCAGGAGGCTCCGGCCCCAGGGCGCTGGTGGCGGCGGCGGCTACATGGGGTTGCGCGCCCCGCTACGCAGGGAGGCGCCGGGCGGGCAGCGCGGCCGCAGCATCAATGCGCGGGGTCAGGAGGGCGGCGGCGGCGGCGGCTCCCCCCGGCGCGCTCACCCCGGAGCCGCCCGGGCCCCGCTCTCGGCTCCTCCCGCCGCCTCCGCCGGGCTCGTTATTGACTTTCAGGAAAACTCCCGACGTCACTGGCTCCCCCCGAGTGTCTCCCCCTCCGCGGCGGCGGCGGCGGCGGCATCCCCAGCTCTCGCGAGAAGCGCGGAGGGGGCGGGGGGGCCGCCAGACAGCGCGGGGGGAGCCAGACGGCGGGGGGCGGCTGAGGTGAGGGGGAGGCGGCCGCGCTGCGCTGCGCCGCGCCGCGCCGCGCCGCGCCGCCCGAGGGAAGGGGCCGCCGCCGGCCGTGGCTGCGGCCGCGGCTGTGGCAGCGGGGGGCGCCTCGTCCCGGCGGCGGCCGGAGGATGGCGGGGACGGCGAGCGCGGCCGCGCTGGCCCCTCCTCGGGGAGAGCCGCGGGCCGGGACGCGCCGAGCTGCGGCGGGCAGGACCGGGCAGGGCAGGGCCGCCCGCTGCCCCGCGCCGGGACCGGCGGGGCGCCGGTGCGTGCGGCGCCCGGGTCCGGGCCCCTCTTCCCCCTCGGTGGGCATTTGGGGAAAAAAATAAAATAAAAGAGCTCTTCTTTTAAACCCGTGCTCGCCAGACCCGGGTGCCCCCTGAGTTTTGCTTCCTGTGTTCTCGCACTTGCTCATCTACACCCTTATCTTGCCCTCAAGCACTGAGGGGTCCACTCAGCTCTGCAAACTCCTCCAGGGAAAAGCGCTGTAAGTTGCAAAGCAGGACGTTGTAACTCATGCCTTGTTGAAGTATTTGGTGGAGGTAGTGGCCCCCGTGATGTTAAATTATCTGCAGTTTTCCCCAAGTTTGCATTATCCTTATGGGTAAACAAAGATCCAGAAAAACCTTATACCACTGTTCACCAGCTTGTGACTCTGACATTTCCTGTTGCTACAAGCAATGGGAAAAGGAAACTGATGCCAACAGGGATAACACTGTGTGGTGCTGACCCCAGCGTCTCGCCTGCCTCTGGGTCTGCGAGGATCGGGCATCACAGGCCTGTGAGCTGCTGCCGCAGCTAAACCAGCACATGACCCCGCGGCTCCAACGAGAGCGTGCAGCTCATAGGTGTGCTGCCCTGGACGCTGCATTTCATGGCCAAGCGAGTATGTGTATGCCTGTGTGTGTTGAAGGCACGTAAGCATGCTTTGTGTCATGGTTTCGCCATGCTTTGAAGAGTATGTGCAGAGTAACTTCCTGCATAAATGCGTCTGTTATACTTGCAGCTGACACTGACTTTTGTCAGAAATTGTTATTGCGAATTGTATTCTGATTGCTCAAAATGCAACTATTTGCAGTGTTTCATCCATGTACAGCTTATTCTAAAAATGAAGTGTGAAAACATTCGTCAGAATCACATTTTTCCAAAAAATGCTGTTTCTTTACGATGTACCATGTATTTGTTTTTTGTTTCCTTTCCTCCCACATCCCACCATCCTCCACAAAAATTTGAAACATCAGTGTTTCTCTTCCCTCTTTTGCTGCAGGACTTCACTGAGACTTTTTAGAGGATCTAAATAATCATATGAGTTGGCATAGGACTGGAAAATTGCCTCCAGGGGCAGTGAATCTATTCCCTGCTGTGGCAGGCAACCACATCATGTAGTCCCGTTCGTAAATCTCCTGAGTTTCCTATTTAGAGCTATGAAGTTTGTTTGCCCTACTGTTCTTACTAGCAGGCTATAACCTAAGCTCTCTATCCCCTTAGTTTTGAAGAAAACCATTTTGTTGCATATTTGATTAACATATCTTAAAAAAAAAAGAGAGCGAATACATAGCCAAGTATTACTTCCTTTCCCAGAATTTACAGTTTGGTCTTCCTCTTTCTTAGAAACACTTTATGAAAGTGAGTATCTTATCCACTATCAATATTTACATAAAACCATGGTATCCATTATTATTAAAATACATTAATACATTAATGTTTCCTTTAACTGTTGTTGCTGTGCTGCTCCTGAAAAACTAAGGGTGCGGTTCTTGGAATGTGCCTTCTGTTTGTTGCAATTACTGCAGAGGACCCAGAACCTGAGACAGCATGAAGTCTGCATGGGCAGTATCTGATAGACTGGCAATAAACTGTTCAGATGCCAAATGTTTAGTGTGAAATCTGGGCCCACAGAAAGTAGTGGTATTTGATATGAGCCAGATCAGGAATTTATGTTGCGTTTCTGCTATTTGTTAATCCCTGCTGCTAAACAATAGCAAATTTCTTATTGTTAAAGTATTTTTGTGCAGTCAATCATCTTAGTTTATTTCTCCTGTTTTTTAAAAAGTCATCTAAGAGATACCTCCTTTTTGATGACTATGTCATATATAGCTATATAGTGACATATCTCTCAGAAATAACATGGCTGTGATGTACGTAGTGTGAACATAATGAGGTTGTAGGCTCTGCAGAAATGACATCATATTCAGATTAATTACTATGTGACATGAATTTAATGAACATATTAACAACATATGCTAATGAAGAAAGTACTACAGTTCACGTGATAAGGACAACGGGACTACAGGTAAATACAGGAGAAAATGGGAACCTCTGATGTTACATGTGCCAAATACAGATTCATGAAACAATCTGAATAGAGCCTATTCATTGTCATCCATACTGGAGCCACCAAGAAGGCTGATAAACTTTTTGTATGATCACTTATAATCATGATTTCAACAGAAACCAAAGGGAAACCTGGCTCTCTGTAAACTCTACCCATTCTGAGGCAAAGAAAAGGGATGTACTTCTTTCTTCACTTAACAGGTTTATGTTTAGTGTTATCACTACCAGAGTGAGAGGATCTGAGACTACAGAGATATAAATCTTGCAAATAAGTAGCTAGATAGGAGAGGAGTAGATTTGGTCTGTAGAACACTGGTTCTCTTTGTCTGTATGGATTACATTGCCTTCATTTTAGTTTTATCCCTTTCTCCTCATGCCAGCTAATAAGCTTGGTTCCGTGTAAGAATGCATTTTAAAAACAGGTTGAATGTAAAGTGTAGCAATTTTTCAATAAAAGAAAAGAAAGGACAGTAGGTTAGATGACTATCTGGCTTTAAACTCTCAATTACTACCTTCCTTATTACTCTTTGAAAAGCATGCAATCATTGGGAACTGACTGACAGGAGAGCAACAAAATTGTGTGTACAGAAAGTGATGCTTAAAAATATCTGCTGCATTTGGTTATAGTGGTGTTAAGGAGTTGGCTGAAAAAGTCATGGTTTAAGTTTTCAACAAAAGCTGAAACATTTCTATTAGTGAGTATAAGTTCAGCTCCTGTGAGGAGTGAGCACACTGAACTTGTGTTGAGCTGTGCTTCTGGATTCCCCGGCTTGTCAGAGGCACACAGATACTTCAGGACTCTAATCATCGCTTTCCCAGGTCTAGTTGTCTCTTGTGACAATTAGAGTCCTCAAAGCAAGAACACGCTTGTTGTAAAGTTACAGAATTTAGATAACACATTTATGAAAAGACATGGGCAGGGCTGTTGCAATCCACTTGACGCTGGGAGGAAACAAAACTTACTCATGTTCAGTTGGATTTTGCTGTGCATTTTTTTCCCTTTATTTCACATTCACTTCTAAATAGCTGCATTGCTTTAATGTCCTTCTCCTTCATCTTTACCCTCCTTGAGTCCCAGTTAATTTCTTCGCAGTGTTTGTCCCCTGCTGTCTCTGAGGGAAATACATTCCTGCTGCATTCACTAAACTTTCTTTGGTGTCTTCCTCATGTCCCTCCATAGTTGTAGTAAATTGCAGTTCAGGTAAAAAACGTTAAAGGATCGTTCAGTTATTTCAAATATGCAAAGACTTTAGAAGAAAAAAAAGGAATCTAGATTTTGCCTTTGCACACAGTGTTTTACTATACATTCCACCAATTCCATGAAACTAAGCCTACGCTTCAATATTAACTGTTATGTGACTGATTGAGCTGACCCACGTAGCTAGGTGGCTGCTAGATATGTTGTAAAAATTGGATGCAGAAATTTCTGCTTTCTGTGCATGGTCACAGTTCATCAGTGCTTACGGAAGGTATTAATAAGTAGATTTATATTATTATTATTTTAGACCTGCAGGGTGTAGGCACTTTGCGAATATGCCATAAAGCAGAATAGCAATAAAGGAATTATTATTCTGTCCTCCTATATTTTGCTGAGCAGCACTATAATTACACTGAACACAGTAGAGACTTCAGATAAAAGACTATGTGTACATATCAGTTGATAGCATTTATTTTACAGCACTTTATTACTGCTTTATTATTTATCCTCCAAAGACCTAAAAATGTGTTTCCCTTCCCCGTCTTTCCTGTACTCCCACACGCCGGAGCTTTACAAACACAAAGGAAGGCACGTGCCCTACCCCGACGACCTTACCCTGCTCTGAAACAAGATATGACAGTAAGCGTGACAAACAAGGGGAGCGAAGGATGGGAAGAGGGCAGCAAGATTACACAGTTACACAGTTTAGCTACATACTTAACTTGATGTATAGGCCTGCAGCTGAACTTGGAAATTTTTCCTCAGTGAGAAAATAGTTTCCATGGTGCACAGATTTATCTGAGGGAGGTCAGTCTGCTAAAGAAACAACTCTAAGAAAAAGAAAATGCCAGCCTTCCTGCTTGAGCTTTTTTCTCCCTCTTCCCTCTCCCTCTCCTATTTTAATTTCATCAACACAGATAAATATGTCTCTGAATAAAATTCTGTGATTAGCAGCATACAGTGATTTCTAACACAGAGCCCTATCTACTGGCCTGATCTCAATTAATTGGAGTCAATGAGAAAATGCCAACTGGTGCTAGTTAGAAGGATCAAGTCCGTAACGCATGAGCAAAATCGAGGATAGTAATGCTTAATGGAGAAGGGGACAGAATTTAAAACAATTGTCTTCTCTTTAAAGGTTTTGTAACTATGTAAGTTTTCCCCAGCTGATTCTTGGAGGGTCACAGCTGTCCAAAGACTTAGAAAGAAACAGATGAGGAGAAAGCTGGCTGCTGGTGTAGGGAAGGGAGGCCATCTATTGTCAGATCTACTCTAGATCTTTGCTTTTATTTAGAACTTTCCTCTTTAACTTTGGCAAATAATTAGGTTGTCAGTGGTAAAAGGCAACTTATCCTTTGAGACGTTACTTTGAGCACCTTTGTTTGCCTCTCAATACCATGCAGACTTCATGGTGTGATTTGCTGGACTACTTCCCTACTGTATCAGCCACTTGGTTTCTGCTTGAGCTAGCCCTCCTTGTTTTCAACCCATGAAAAACGGTTGCTGAAGTAGGTGGAAACTGTTTTAGCATTAACAATATAAGTGTTCCATTGGTTATGACTAGACTATTGACAACACTCATTGCCAAACGCTGACCTTGACTCACTGTATGTTAAAAAGTACTTACATTTTCTGGAACCTAAGCTGTGACATGAAATCAAAGAATTA
This sequence comes from Apteryx mantelli, assembly GCF_036417845.1. Lineage (NCBI taxonomy): Eukaryota > Metazoa > Chordata > Aves > Apterygiformes > Apterygidae > Apteryx > Apteryx mantelli. The sequence goes on along the minus strand of NC_089980.1, from coordinate 49,934,034 downwards.
GCATGAAAGTTTAGAAAACAATGACAAATTGGGGTTGCGATAACAAGGACCTTCTCAGATCTGATGAGTATATTTTAGTTAATAAAACATCATATTAAAATAGTAAGGGTGCATTCATTAATAGACTTCAAAACTGAAGGACAGGTTGCCTTGAAGACTTTAGATACCTTGCTTGGCTGGTTTAACTGGTTATATATCTTCTTTGTACAATACAAAGCAAACAAAAGTTGATGATGAATCTGGCCCTTTATACATACTTATTGTATACAGGAATCTGGTATGAAATAGGAGAAATGTCTGAAGCAAGATTTTCTACCAAATTTGTTATCAATCTCTTTAATAAAAATTTATGATAACAGAAATCTAATCAATTATTAACCTCTTTATAGCTTTATTTACCATGAGCTGAAAAAAAAAAAAAAAGAGTAGTAACAAAGAATGGCAACTTGCAACCAAGTGCAAGAGACAAAAGTATTCACCCATCCTCTTATAATGCCAAGATTTGAACAGGGTGCTCCTGAGCAGATGGTTTAACAGACTAAAGCATTAGTTTGCTGATCCTCCATGCTTGCTAATTAATTCTTCAGTTTACAAGGATTTAAGATGATTGTTAAAAACAAGGCTTCTCTTAAAATAAACTTTAGGTAAATGTTATAAAATGGTGGTTAATATTATAATGGCTGTAGCAAGAATTTTGTGTGTGTTCTAAAAAATACATAAATTATTTTAATGTTTTAAGTACTATCCTTAACTCTTCTGTCTCTGAATTTTTCTTCTTGTAAGAATTTGCTTTTGTTTTCCCAGCTAATTAATCCTCTAACTTCCTGTTGACACTGTTGGGTCAAGATTATGTCCTTGACTTTGGTGAGAATGGCATATACATAACCATCGGAAGAATTTAATCTTTTGTAACAAAATTGTCCCCTTCGCCTGAATTGTTCTAAGCTTGTTATCTGGCAAAACGTACAAACTGAAATATTGCCTTTATTGTTTACAGAGTCATTGTAATTCATTGTAAAAACAGTTATGATTTTATATAGTAATTTATTTCAGTTTACCATTAAAATAATGAATTCTCATTCAATATATTAAAATGCAATACTGTAGATTAGCTTACTGTTTATTAGATTTATACAGTGGGCAGATCATTCATTCATTTCAAATTCCATTTTAATAGTAGTTCTATAAACTGAATTCCAATCTGAAGACAGCACAACTCTATCCAACAGAAATTATGGAGCTTACACCACGGAAATGAAAAAAAAATCAAACAAAAATATTATGAACAAAATATAATATTAAAGACAAAATACTAGAAAAACAAGATTTTCACTTCCTAAAACCAAGGTATAAGTTTTGAAGTCCAATCAGTTGTTGCCTGCAAAGGGATGAGCTGTGGTGATGTTAGTGGGCTTTGAGCTAGGCTCTGAGGATTTCTCTCCAGTCTTCTAGGGATGGCCTACAGGAAACTCCTCTTCCTTGGTCTTGTTTTGCCACAGGAGGTGCTATGAAATTCTGTGGTTGCTTTTCTGGTCCTATTTTGTTATATTTGTGTTTGTATGTTTTTAGTGATATCTTCTTTCATTTACAGGTTTGGATTTACTGGTTAGAACTCAGAGTTTTATGTTATCTCTGTAACTCTTCATTCTGTCAAAAACATTGTTGGTTGTTTGTTATGTTAAAAACTCTTGGCAATTCCCCTTTCAGAACAACAGATAAGAATTCTTATTAGTACTGAAGGGAATTCATAACTTACCTCATTCTCTAATCTATCCATCTTGTAAACCAAGCAAAAGCTATTATTACAGATGATTCAAGGCTGAATTTTTTAGTAAGCTGTCAGTATGTCTTCCTCATGGTACCAGTCTTCAGCTCCTTTCAGAAAGTAATCTTTTTATTCAAAGTAATTGTAAGGAATTTTGAAATAATTTTAATGTAGCCTTAATAGACGATCTGCTCTCAGGCCACCAGGGATGCAAGATATTTATTTATGTGGCATCTAGAATGAAATGAATGTAACACTCTGCTGCTCGGGGTGAATTAATGCCAGTAAACTTGAAGTAATAATTTTATTAATAAAAATTAATATATATTAATTAAACCATAGAATACTATGTCCAGGCAGTGCTCACACTTTTAAAACTGCTGAGAAAATTAAAAAGAACTTAAAAATGAACAATCTGATGTGGAGATCTTACTTTACAGTGAAAGATTACAGTTTGATCTCTTTAACAAAGGAAGAGTTCAGATGGCACCTTGATTTTGTCATATGTAAAATATTTTTTCCATGTAAGAAATTATGGTAGGATACGTAGAATATTCTATAATTCAACACATAAAGGCAAAGATCTTTTTTATGGATCTTTAGGAAGATCTAGTGAAGGAAAACTGAGAGCAGAAAAACTCAAAACAGAAGTGTAGATTTAGCAGTGAGGATTATTAAATTTTTGATCAATACGAAAGTGGAACTATTTAAGCAATATATGCTAGAATCTCTGTTACTTTATATCACGATTAAATATCCTTGAGTAGCTCACCTGAAATTACAGTCCTGGTGCAGAAATTAGGACAATGCTCAGGTCTGTGTTAACTCAGCAGTTCAGATTTGATGATCACAGTAATCTTTTCTGGACCTAAAATCTGAACTTGTGAACACTTTTTTTTGCTTGTTTGCTTCAACTCCAGGTAGTGATCTGGAGACAAATATTGGCTGTCAAACTTAGATAAACTTAAGTAAAAAAATAAGTTGTCTAATGAGCAGTGGCACCAGTGAAGCGAGGATTCCTCACACATTAATTCTGTCCGTTTTCCCACATCGTTACGCTTCTTGACTACAGCTGCCTTGCAGATCCCTAAAATGCCACATCTTCAGCAATACACTAAGTCCTTCCTGTGTGCCCAAGACCGCTGTAACCCCTCCGGGTCCCCACCACACTGTCTGAAATTCCCTGGCAGCACCCTCAGTGCCTCCGAAATAGTTGCTGGGTGAGAGTCAGTAAGCTGCATCTGATTTACGTGCTGAGCGGCCAGTTTGCACAGACCGATTGCCCAGCTGATGGCCAACAGTGGATAGCCACTGAGTTCATATTTCAGCAGATAGCCATTGAGTTCATATTTCAGACTTCGCTCTAAAGAAAAATCTAATAGGAAAGAGCTCCTCCATGCAGCAGCCAATTTACATGAAATTTTTAGGAACTGATTATCTCTGAGACTTCCATCTCTCTCTTAAATTTGTTTGAAAAAGGGAACGTAGCTTCAAAAGCTATTGGAAGAGGAGGGTCAGACAGATAGACAGATGGGCAGAGAGTGCAGGAATTTCCTTGAAAACCTGGCTGAAAACCATCAGAAAAGTTGTCAAGAGGCTGAGACTGCTTAGATAAATATCCACCATATTAAAGATCCTGTGCTTCTACAGTATGCTTTACCCTTTGTACCCTGCAGTACTTGAGTATAAAATGTCATTTTACTCACAACCTAATCCAGTCTTTTCTGAGTTGAACAAGACAGCTCGTTTTACTGCACATAGCAATGCTACACAACAGTTTCAGGGGAAAGATGCATAGAATAACATTATATTTGGAGCTGTGAGAATACTTAGAGAGTCAAAACCTAATTACCAACCTTGTAACTTGATCTATGAATCTAAAATGCACATATGGTTGATTTTTTTTTCTGTTACATAGCATGTATTTCTGGAAGCCTTTTCAATTTTGTCCTTTTCTGATTTGAAAAACATTTTTGGCTCAGGCTTAAAATGCAATTTGAAATAAACATAAAACATTTAACTCCTTTCACTAGCCAACAGGGCCAGCTATCAGTAGGCACTCCAAGTATAATATCTCCTTATGAATCATTAGTATGGGATTGTAATTATAGTAAAATCTTTTTACTTAAAAAAAATAGATATTGTGTGTTGAGGAAGTGCTTTGTACCTTATTTTTCATTGAGGTTATCTATTTGACAGTGACTTTTTAATCATAGCTAATTATAAATGATTCATCAGAATGTTTAAAACCCTACAGAAATGTTTAAATAACTCATAGCTCTTACTGCATAGTAGTATTTAAAATATTATACTCATCTTGAAACAGGAGAGTAAATGCACTTCAGCACTGTTGTTGTTCTTATCTTCTAGAAGCAAGTTATAAGCTGATTCCTTTGAATCATCTGTGAAACATAGCACTGCTAATAGACATCACCTGGGCTGTAGTTTCATTTAGTTTTTATCATGGATCTCGTTTTCAAGTTATTTATTTTTCACTATCTTTCATTTGTGCAAATCAACTCTATGCACACAAACCTGCCACTATAAAGTTTCTTGTCATGCATTCGAGTTGTGAAAAAAGCTAGCAAAATCTTTTTGAAATTATCTTAAGGGCCTGGGCTTAGTTCTTAGTGCAGAGGTGAAAATCCTAGTGGTTTCTTCAACTGTCCAAGTCAGTGCAACCACCGGTAGTTTTATTTGCTTCACAAGGATTGTAATTAAGAATTACTATAATAACTCTTGAGCCTGGATATAGTGTTACAGACAATCATGGGAATAAGAGGAAAATGGTTTTCAGATCCCCACTCTTGATTAAACTTCCCAACATTTAGATGTCTAAGTTATGATACTAGTTGGAAGGCTGATTGCTGGAGACGTTTTTTTGTTAATGGAGTCCTGCTCTGCTTCACCCTTGAGATGAACCTGTCTCCACTGACTTTGTGGGTGGTCTCAGAAGACTAGCTTTCTAATTCAAAGATGTAATTTGGGTGTCTAAGGTTATGCAGGATGAATATCGCCTTGCTTCTTCTACTTGTCAATTCCACAGCAATTCCATCAATTTTTGAGGAATAATTTGATAATAGAGATAATTTGATAACAGAGAATGCTGATACAGAAGGAAAAAATCTTTTAGAGCTGTGCTAATTACCATATTGATTTGGTTCTTGAATTGTATTGCACCAAAATAAGTGTCTTTTGTTTCTTGTAGTGAGAAAGAAAACAGTTAATTATTGGAGAAGAGCTCTATCCTGACAAGAAACTGTTGTCACTCTGGGTTAGAAGAAGTGATAAACTCTTTATTCTTATTTCCTTTCAGTAATACCCACTGTGTGCGAGATCCACCCTGTAAGGATTGCATGCTCCAAGGAAATTTGAGCGTCACAGCAATTAAATGGAAAGAAGTCAGAAAACGGAGAATGGCAGTGAACAATGTTTATACAGTTCCAGAAGACATAAGGCAATCTTTCATAAGACTTAAATTTGAACTAAGTGGGCCTTGCTAGGTGAGTTTGTGCAAAGTGTAAAACTGATAAAAAAAAATGAATATTTTCAGTTAAGAAACAGAACCTGACAGGTAATTATTGAATTCAATACTGTAGTTTTTCCCCTGGAGGAGACAAAAAGGCATTTCTTTGGGTTTCTCTTCTCTGGCTAGCTACAAATTTTCACAAGGCTTGTAGAAATGTAATTCTTCTGAGACTTCTATATCCCTACCAAATCTGACTGGAATTGGCTAGCAGATTCAAAAGTTTTTAGGAAGAACTGAAAGGTGAACGGACAACAGACAACATAAGACACCAGGCTAAAATCTGAGATGCCTATGAAATTTCAATGTCCTCCGGTTTAAAGGATGGTGGAGCAGCAGAGGTTTTCAGGAGTGCCTCTTTATGCATGTAAGCACCATTGTCTTTTTTGTGTTTGGCTTCTCAGACAGCAAATGCAGTGTGCACATAAGGTTCCCCGGCTTCAGCACATGGGACCATGAACATCTGGTAACAATATTTTTAATTTCCTAGGAGTGGAGCAGCATAGGTTTTATGAGTAGCATTCAGTGTATTTTTATCTGCTAATGGAAATCTGTTCTATTTTATAAACAAGGAGGTATATTATTACCTTAAGAGATTTCTCCAGGAAACAACAAAAAAGTAGATGTAGCTGTTGCTGCTGGCACTAAAAAGATCCAGATCCAAACACCTGGCTTTTTCTTAACAATCTTAAATAATACTGACTTAAATCTTTACCCTGCAATCCAGGAAACTGAATTACATCATCGTCTATGTATAACCTATGAGCAGTATTTCTCAACCTTCAAACACTAACTCCAAGTCTTAAATTAAGTCCATTATCTGGGATGGGAGATTACTTGATTAAGTCTTTGGGAAGCCAAATGAATAAATCTTCAGTAGGAATTAAACACCTCTCTATAGTGATTCTGCAATGATTTTAGTCCATATCTTCTTTTCACAGTTAAGTGTCTAATGAAGTTACTAACTACCTGCCTTCCTCCTTTTTTTTTAAATAGCCCTACAAATAGTTTGTTGTCCCTGGCTGAAAGGGACCAGTTCTTTGGAGGACTCATCTCTTGTCCCTGAGGTGTGTGCCTGAAGCTACAGATATCCTGAGAGAGGGATAATATTGCTTTTATTTCCGTCACTCTTTTAGAGGTCCAGGTATTTTATAAACCTCCATAAATGTGTAAAACTACATTTCATTTATGGCACCAAATTCAGTAGTCTGTCACAAAGCCTAAAAGGACTATCCACAATTGCAGTGGAGAGAGTGATCTAAGAAATACTCAAAGGGGATTAAAATGTTTTGGAACTGCTAAAATCAACAGGAAGAACATTCTTAAGTTCAGTTTCAAGCTTACTTGTTCAGTTTATGCATGCTTGCAAGAAGTCTTTGGTACAGTCTTTATAAGTATTTTAGTTTTAATTCTGTTTTTAAGGAGACATTCTTCAAACAGATCATATATGTTCGCCTCCCTGCTTTCTGAAAATCTTGTAATTCTTGTTTTCTGTGTTTCCAGTTATAATGAATGTTCTTTTAATTGCACTTTGGCCTGATTATGCTTATTCTCATAATGAACTCTGCGTCTTCCAGTCCAGAAATGTCTTTCCACTTTGTTAACTGCTCTCCTTGATGAAGCACCTAGAGAATTGCTTGTTGATTAAATTCATTCTTCCTTTACAGTCTCTCAAATCAGGTGTCCAACACAGTAATTAAATGGGAAAGAACTTCTGAAGAAATTTTTTTTAGGTTGGTTTTTTTTTTTTTTTTTGCTCTTAGTTTCTTAGCCATAGAATCATTTCTTTTGGTGATAACTCTATCACTGATCTGTGATTATAATTTATATTTTTTTTTCTTAGTCAGACTCCCAATGTTTTGGAATATTTTACTGACACAGTACCATAATGTAGGCCATAATTCTGGTAAAAGTATCTTCATGCTACTTTATAATTTAAAGTATTTCTGACATTTTAGTGTTGGTATACTGCATTGTCTTCAGTAGAGTTAGTCCTGATTTTCACAAGTTTGAGAACTATGCCTTGTCTGTTTATTTATGACCTTAATATAATTTAGAAAAAATAATAAGAAATGGAAAGGGCGTTCCAAATAAATTGCCTGTCAGAAGTTATGGTAGAGAGACTGAACTAATAAATTCTTCCTGAAATTTTAGAGTTAAAGGGGTAGTATATGTTTAATTTTTATGATGTTACTCATTTTAATTAGATCAGTGGATTTGAAAGATCAGTTTAAAAAGAATTTTTAAAAAGCCTTCTAGTTATCCACAAAAAAAGACACCAATAGCCCAGCAGAGTGAGCTTTTCTGGGCAACTTGACCATTCTTCCTAAGCCCCGATACAGAGAATAGCATGTAAGTGCAGACAGTCCAGTCAACATTCACGTCCAGTCCATAGCCTCTTTGTTAAGACTGCAAGACTGGCAGCCAGGTATATGTTTGATGCATATTTCTGTAACAAGACCACCATAACTTAAAGGAAATATGCATTATATGGTGAGTAACTTGGACTATTACCAGGCTGTTCCGTTCTTGAACAGGTGCTTCCCTGTATCAACTCCTGCAGCTCAGAACTATTATGTGGAAATATCCACGTAATCTCTGCTATCCTGAACTTTTGTGTCTCTATAATAACTTTGGACAATAAATCCAAAAGGAAAAAATATTCACCACGCCATCCTTTCATATGTAAAGTTAGTACTTAAGAAGAATGGAAAACAAGTGCAATGCCTCAGTTTTCAGGACAACTGCCAATAACATTTCTTCTAGAGTACAAAAGCCACTACCAAATAAAAAAATATTAGGGGGCATACATAAAGTAGGAAAGGAGAAAGAACAGCAATGTATATTAATAATGAGCCTACTGTTTGCTGAGAGCTCAGCAAGAACTTCATACTATTCAGCTTGTTGACAGCCTCAGAAACCTTGTTATCCAGCAAATCAGCATCACAAAAAATCCTTCCCAAATGTTTTCATTCACAAGGATGATATTTTACATTTCTGGGGTTGTTTAACTTCAATTCTCTTCCTCTGTCATTTGTACTCCACAGAAACTACCTTCTGTGATCTGATTATATACAATTTTTTTTTAAATCGAAGTTTTTTCTTTTCCAAGATTAATCTTGTTCATTTGGAGTTAAAATCCTTAGGATTTCAAGAAATAATTTTATTCATCCACAGTTAACTTAAAATGTTAATATAAAACATTAATACTTTTAATTAGTAATACTACATTCAAAAGTCCAGTTCCCTATTTCAGGACCTTGGAGAGCATCCATGGTTTTACCACGAACTCAGGGTAGTGCACACCAAAAACAAAAAAAAGACCCACAGCAAAGTAATTATGTTTTAATGAGATTGTTAATAATCTCTGGAGTCTTGAAAAGCATTTTGAGATCTATATCTTGAAAGAAAAAGTGTTAAATTACTTTGGGAATATCATACACAAAATCAGATTTTGTGCTTTGAGGATAATCTGCTGACTTCTACTGTTTGGTCAGTTGAAAGAAATCTAAAATAATTTTCTCATAATGAGAGTTTATTGTTACTTCCCAGTCTGGTGCGAAGGTCCCTGACTGTGACCTGGTCTTATTGTGAGAGAAATATGGGACAAACCTTATTTTGATTAAATAATGGCATTGACTTCACAGGATGATTTTACTTCAAAAAAGGAAAAAAGATTCAGTAGAAATAAAACAATAGCCCTGCCTATTGAGGCATATCTGGACCAATTTGGCCTTTATTTCAGAAATGGCCAAGAAGACATCTGTATTTATATATGCACACTATTTTACATCCATAGCAGTCTGTCTTTTCATTCTCATGCAACAACTTTTTCTAAATGAACAACAGGAGTATTTTCAGAAAACATTAGCTGCAGTCTAGACTTTTCTGTTTGTGTCTACTATTGTAAAACTTGTTACAAACTGAAAATGGGCTGGCAGAGGGGGAAAGCAGCAGTGTTCACTACAGTGAGGGAAAGCAGCCTGCTGTGCTATTATTGAAGCTGAATGAAGGATGTCTCTGGGTGTCTAGCACCATTTAAGATGCTCTAAGGTTTTTGAGGTAGATGCAGAACTTGCAGGACATCTGTAGTCTTCTGGAGTGGCAGCATACCAGGGGCATCTAAAATGACATAGGTACCTACGGTATCTGAATATCATCCGTGAATGTCTGCGTGTTGTGGGCAAAACAGACTTCACTTTATTTAATTTATTGCCAATTAACATAAACTTTTAATTACTGGTTTGGGTATTGAGAAACAAAGAAGACAAACAACTCAACAAGGGAAAGACCTTTCTTCCTCTTTCCCCAGGCTCAACTTCAGTCCAACACCTCTCCACCCCCTTCCTAATCTCAGCCACCCTTGTTGTCACTACACATTACACTCAGGCCCTCCCAATCTTTTTGGTGAGGTGATGGGCAGCACAGGACATTGTGTAATGGTTTCTTTCTGCTCCTCTGTTTCTTACTCTTTTCCTCCGCTATTCCTAGCTTCTTACTGCTCCTCTGCCCCAGTCTTGGTCCTCTGTGTGCTGCAGTCCCTCAGGGGTGTCCCTGCCCTGGCATGGGTCACCTGTGGCCACAGTCCTTCAAAGGTGTCCCTTCTCCAGCATGGAACACCTCATCCCAAGAGCACATCTCCAGCCATGTCCCCAACAGTGTCCCCTTCCATGTTTCAACTCCACTTCCTCCTCCGTTTTCCCCCAAAACATACCTCTTCACATTTCTCCTCACTTGTCCCCTTTTGTGTTTCCTCCTGTGTCTCCTCCGACTTGTCTCCTTTTTGTGCTTCCTCCTGTGTCTTTTGTGTGTCCTCACATGCATCCTCCCATGTTTCCTCATGTGTCCTTTATGTCTCCTTTTGTGTCTCCTCACATAGCTCGTGTGTGTCCTAACATGTTTCCCCCAGTGTCTCCTGTCCCTTCTGGCTACCGCCCTTTTTAAATTTGTCTGAGCACTGGTGCCATGTGCTCCCTGACTGGTTGCAGTTTTGGTGCACAGGTGACTGTTCCCATTGGTGTTGCAGCTGGCTGGGGCCAGCGCAATGTGGTTCATGGCCTCCTCCCACACAGGGCACCGTGCAGCCCCCTGCTACCCAAACCCTGCCATTTATGCCCAATACACCATGGCAAATAATAGAGATTATTTTTCAGAAATTAGAGGCAAAAAATGCATTTGTGCACAGTCAGGGATCCATGCTAGTTTGAAGAAGTGCCATTTACGAGTCATTTAGGGCTTGTAAACATTGTACACTGTTATAAGCCAGAGTGTTTATTTAAATCACTACAGCTGTAGCAGATGTAACATACCTAACCCATATCTCAGAATGAGTGGCTTTTTTTCTTCCTGATTTCTGTTGCATTAGAAGGATGTTACACTTACCCCCAAACACCATTTCTCCTTTTTTTGAGCTGTACTGAGATAAGAATTAGTTCAACCATATTACCTTAACTGATGAAACTCACCCTTGTACACAAATCCTTAGACTTTTGTTTTGACTGGGACGATGGGAAACAATGTGCTGTAGTTTGATCCAGGGCCTGGACAGCAAACTCATGGTCACGGACAGAGCAGAATCAGAGATCAAACCAGGTTCAGACAGCTAAATTAGAAAGCCTCAGATCACACCAAGTTCCTGAAGCAAAGATCAGTCAGCCAAGGCAGGGAAACTATGGGTCATGCCATAGTATAGTCAGAGGAGAGAAATCCACGTCAGAGACCAAAGCAGGACTGAGCAGGAAAGCCAATGATCTGAAACAGGGCTCTGGAAAATCTATAACTCAGGGGGTCTTGTGTAGTCTAGAGACCATGAGCAATATTTGCACCTCTCACACTGACCACATTTTCATGCATTTTTCTTGCTTGAAAAGTATCCTTCAAGGACACCAGAAAGCATCCGAAGGATGAAGAAAGTGGGCTGCAAACTGCAAAGTGATTTTTTTTAGCCATTTCATTTCTGTTCAATTAATGGTTGAAATAACAAGCCAAGCGAAATCCTAATGTAGACAACTGCTATCTATGAGACTGTGTTTGTGTCTGTAAAGACAGCAGCTAGTGGCTGGCTGCCTGAAGGATGATTCAGTCCCAGGTGCTGAGGGGATGATTCATCCCCCGTTAGGCAATGACTCACTACAACTCTCTGCACCAGTTTGATTCTAGCCCTTAAATGTGTATACGTAGATATTTGACATCACATGTTGATACTAAGTGTAGGAAAGTTCTCTGAAAGATAAGAATTGTGTATCAAATGTAAAGATATCCAGGCAATTTCCCTTAACCTGAGTGAGAAGGGTGCTACGTAAAGAACTGGAACGGCACAATTATGGTGAAAGAATTATTGCAAATTAGAGAAAAAAGGGGAATAAAGTTCTACCTCCTTTCAACCAAACTTAAACAAAGGATTTCTGCAACAATTTCCAATGGAAATTAGAATTGCATTAAACTGTTACTATTCTTCACAAAGCATAAAACTCTAGCCAGTTACATCCCGTGAAAAATAAATATATATATATCTGTTGGAGCTTGAAGTTTATCATAACTAAAAGCTTTAAGTGGCTTTTGATCCTTTGAAGCTACACTTAAAGCTTGTTCTCCTATGGTAATTTTGTCAATTAAAAGTGTACTAGAAATAACAAGCAAAGACATCTTACAAAAAATATGCAGTATCTATATGTTAATTATTATTTTTCTGTCTCATTATCCAGCAATCCAAAGCAATAATACAGGTCTCTTATTCAGTAGCCACTGTTTTTAAATGTCATGCTTCCCATTTCCCTGTAGCTCAAGGTAATGTAGTCACAAGTAAGTAGAGAGATTTTGTTTAGTGTTTTTGTTAGTGGTTAGATGTCAATCTTTCCTCTGTAAACAGTGTAACATCTCTTGATTTCCCTTTTGGTCTCTTTCCTATGTATTTTCTTCACCTTTTTGCATTACGTTGAATGTTTCTATATAGCATATTTTAAATGTGTCCTACTTATTTTTACAAATTGCCTTTTACTGAAAGTATATTTCTTTCTGTTTGGAACCATGAAGAACATTTTTTAGTATCACAGAATCACAGAACAGCTGGGGTTGGCAGGGACCCCTGGAGACCATCTGGTCCAACCCTGCTGCTCAAGCAGGGTCACCCAGAGCAGGTTGCCCAGGACCCTGTCCAGATGGCTTTTGAACATCTCCAAGGATGGAGATGCCACAACCTCTCTGGGCAACCTGTGGCAGTGCTCAGTCACCCTCACAATAACAAAGTTTTTCCTTATGTTCAGCTCACACTTCCTGTGTTTCAGTTTGTGCCTGTTGCCTCTCATCCTGTCATGGCGCACCACTGAGAAGAGTCTGGCCCCATCCCCTTTACGCCCTCCCTTCAGATTTTTATATACATTGAGCAGATCCCCCTCAGCCTTCTCTCCTCCGGGCTGAACAGTCCCAGCTCTCTCTGAACAGCTTCACATCTGGTATGTAGTTTTACATTTGTAAGTAAAAAAATCTTAAAATCTTATGCAAAAATTTATCAGTGTGTAAAGTGATGTGCATATGTATACAGTGTGTATGCATACATTGGGGTAGGAGGGAGTAGAACAGGGCAACCAAAATCTTCATAGAGTCCAGCACCTATAGTTATTGAGAAAAAAGAAGAAACATTTTATGATAGTTCTGTCCTGGAGGTACAGCAGAAAACTGAGGAAGAACTGGTACATTCTGAGTTATCTAATATGAAATCAGAGTAAGAGAGAAATTAGCCTGCCTTTACAGTTAGATTTGAAAAACAACCTTTTAATTTTATTAACTGCACCTAGCCTTTCGGTTGAGCTTGGAATCCTTCATATAACTGAATTTCAGTATAAACTCCTCCGTGAACATTTGTGAATTTTAGATAAATCTCATAATGCATACATCTGTTTAAAGTTTTTTAAAATTTACCTACATGCATATAAAGTCGGTGCAAAACCACTGCTTTTAACTTTTTGTATGTCTGAAAAGACTCACAATTTTTAGTGTTATTCAAATAAAAAAAAATACCCTTTTCAAATATCTGCTTACAGATGCAGTGGTATTAAGAGCATGCTCATTTATTTACAAATGTATCTATAAAATGTTTTTCTAACAGTAGAGGCAAAGACAAAATCATAAGAAGGATTACTACTTACGGTAACTTCACTGGTTGTAGCCCCACTGAATGGTGGAAGGATTAGGAGGAGAAGCTTAACAGAGCAGTGATTGTGCTGTTCGGTCTGGAAAAGGTCTGTCCCCCTGTGTGATGAATGGAAAGAGAGGCATATAGGTCTTTGGAGGCTGATGTTGGTAGAGTGTAGCAGTTTCCAGCATGTTTGTTTTTATTTAGGGGACTGCCCCTTCTTCCATTTACCCTCCATTTGGATCACTACCTCAAATGGCATATTTCCATGAGACGCCCTGCGTTTCAAGGCCATCCACCTAACCATATATGCTTTACATCGATTAAAAGTTTCTCTGCTTTCTCTATAGCAGTTCTATAGCACCGGGCAAAGTAGGAACTTTGACATCATCCTGTTGTTACTAGAAAAAAAATAGAAATATTTCTTCAAAATAACAATACCAATGATGTAAATACAACTGTTGTGAAAGGTAAGCAAAAAGCAAGCTTTTCATAGATTAACAAAGCATACGAATATTGATGTATAGAATTCCTTTTAATCCATTACTTGTTCGCTGTGATATTAAAAAAAAACAAACCTAAACTGAACATCTTGAGAAAGAAGCAAAGACTTATCAGAAGTGCAATATTGTAAAAGTTAAGCAATGTGAACAAAAATGCCTTCTGGTGGGTAAAAATGGCATGATAGTTACAGGCTACACACTGTCTGAAGTGAATTCCTTTGATACTTGTGCTCGCGTTTCATGGGTTAACTATGCTTTCCCATGAACTACAAAAGAAAGCCTCACATCTGGGACATTTGTCATCCAGGATGGGGTCTGCTGAGGACACGTTATCCAGAACCTATTCTGGGACTGCTTCGGTCTTTTGAGACTTGTGGCTGTTCTCAGCCTTCATGTTTACACCACAAAGGCACATGCAGGGAAACTTAAGCTGCAGCAGCAAACACACATTACTGTGCAGGCATTCACACTTTTTGGAAAAGTGAATGAGTGCTTTTGTGGACTGACTCTGGTCAGGTCTAGTGGCTATCGGGGGCTAAATGGCAGCAGCATAAAATGCACAAATGCTCAAATACACTTAAATGTTTTCAGCAATTTAGGCCCCACTATCCCATTTCTGATACAAGTTGTCCCACTTGTAAGGAAGGTAATTGCACACCGTAAATGTTTAAATAAGAATGGCTTTGATGATGTGTATTTTAGACATCGTGAATTTTTTGGCTTCTTTCAAGTCATTCAGTGACTTGGTTTGCATGGGAAACTATTTCTATTTTTTTCACTATCTGACTATTCAATATCATTCTACTCTTGCTTCCCGCTATAGCTAAAGCAGACAATTATAGACAGAAAATCAGCGAATAAATTTTACAGTTGCATACAGGAAAAAGTAGTAATGAAGAAATAAAATTCATGAAAGAAAGCTTGCTATGAGAAATCAGCTATAAATATCTGAAGATTAATCCTATAAAAATGATTTAGTAGGGCACTGCATTTCTTGCCTTTCATACTGGATCGGCTTCCTTTGGAAGTTAAAAAAATATACTGTCTATAAGGTAACTAGAAAATTAACATGTCATCTTAGGGCTGGGTATGAGCTCTTTCTCCGCTAAGCACAGGGGTTCGGAAGGTGAAATTCAGGCCCTAAATAATATCTGTGCAACTCCAATTTTCATGAGTTTGATCTAAATGGCACTAAGTGAATGAGAAGAACTGACTGACTTCAGCAGGATTGAGATCAGGCCACAGAGGAAGAGTTCTGAAAATCTGGCATAGATATAGTTGATCAAAACTGAGTAGGCCAATCTATTGATGAGGCACCATGTCGCTGTAGTTTGAACACGAGCAAGCAGCGTTAAAGCCGTTGCCTTTAAAGCAAACAGACGTGACTGATTCAATGAGCAAAAAGGTACCATTTTACATAATTGATTTCCACTGTAGTATCATATTTAGAAAGAAATTTTCCCCATACTGTCTGCATTGGCTTCAAATTTCATGAGGATTACAAGGTTTTTTTAACTGATTTTAAAACATGTGTTTTTTCCTTATAAGAAACTTCTGAGTTCACAAATTTAAAAAAGGGGGGGGGGGAGGGGGGAATTGTCTAACAGCACTAACTAGCAAGCTTTCCAGTGGGAAGCCACACTCCTTAGTCATTCAGCTGATTGCACCCTTGTCAGCAAAAAGGCCGGTCTCACCATGCAGGATAACACTTTGCAAGGTGATGCCAGTGGGGGAGATGCTGGGGCCAGTCCCAGCACTGCTGGTCCCGCGTCAGGCCTGCGGCAGCCGCTGCAAGGAGAGCTCGGGGCACTCGGTTTCTGCCTGCGGGGAGCGAGCCTGCTGCCAAGGCACCCCATTAAAAATTCACAATTCCTTATAAGTCTGTGTGGGTATATACCTGCAGTGAATGTATGCTTATTTATACGTGTATACAAACCCTCTCCTTTTATTCTCTTCTTATTTTCCTTCCTTTTTACGCTGCCATTCACTCCTTGTTCTTATTTCTTTCCCATTCTTGTTCTTTTCTTTCCCATTTCCTCTTTCTGAGATTTTTTTTTTTTTCCTTTATAAGTTCAGTATCTACTACCTTTATAGAATACAGCCCTTCAGATCTTTTTTCCCCGTGCTGGTAGTTATGGAAGCACCACAAGACAAATGTTACCAAGGTCACTGCTGCTCCTCTACGCCCTGCTTACTCTAGCTACAAACTCAAGAGGAATGATTTTTATCCATTCTTGGAAAATGCTTTGAGATCTATGAATGAAAAGCGCTGTATAAAGCCTAAATAGTAATATCCTGTGATTATTTTTGTAATTTCACTTGCCCATTTAATATGTGAAATCAGTCTGCTTTCTGTGAATATCATTATTAATTTACAACTCACGTCAATTTGTGTTAATTTTTTCCTCTCAGTGATACTGGTGTCTGTCCTCTTACCTCTGGAAATTCAATAATTTTTTCTGCCTTGTTCGGATTGTTTATATACCATCCAATTTACATTAATTCTAACAATTTACAGCTTTTCTCCAGGAAATGGATTCACATGGAAGGACCCATTTTTCTGGGTAGGGCTTTTTGATTTCATTTGTACTGTGTGGATACAAATATCCACATATGTGTTTCTAACCACAGACACATGACTTAATCTGGCTGCAATTATTTGCTGATATTGATCTTGACTCACGCTGATATTGTAATTTTATGGTCAATATCTGTAATTCTGCAGAGACTATATATAAATTTCATGTTGTGCTGATACACTGAGGAGATGGGTTTTATATACCACTACAATAAAAGGCTGATTTTCTAGCTAACACTGACGGATATTTTTTAGTCCTGGGATTGTAGGTTTGTTTCCCATTATGTCAGTCAAGAGATTCTTGACACCAGGCATTGGCACAGCACTGTGAGCACACACTGAAGTAGTGGATTAGCTCTGATATAGCTTGTATTATCAATTTCAAATTCAGAATGGGAACTTGTTCTAGCTTTTGGTTTATTTTTCTTTTTCTATTATATTGCGGTAAACATAATCTAACTTAATTACTAATAGAGCAACTCCCAATTTCAGCGAGTTCTGCTGAGAGAAGAACCTGGACAAGACTCTCTAAAGTATTTGCATAAAAATTCCCATGTAGAAATCTAATTTCCACAGACCTTTTTTATTCTGTGTCTTCCTAACAGAAGATATATATTATTTCATGTAGTGTATCAGACACTGTTTTGGAGAGTGGATTTTCATGGAAGAGAGAGCCTATATGAGAGTTAAACACCTAAATAGGCCTTTGAGGGTCTGGGCCTAGGTTCTGTATCTCCTTCATTAAACCCTTTATTGCTATGTGGAAAAGTTCAAGAGTTTACTGGGACTGAGGTAATCATTTTTGGCTGGGAATCCTTTGTGAAGACAGATGGCCATTGCTCATCATGTTAGTAAGAAGGCTAATACTTCTGGTCTTTGGCTGTTAATGTTAGTGTATTTGGAGTAACTCTAACTTCAGGTATCGACTATGTTTCTCCTCTCTTTTTATACCTGACATTCTATAGTAATACACTGAACTGAGGAATGTAAGGTATACAAAACATAACTGTAAATGCTCTTACTTCAGCACATAAATGGAATAAGGAAGGTACTATAGAGCATCAGAATTTTTTAGAAGAAAAATCAAGAATATTATCTTTTCAACAAAATGTGACACCTCAAAAGTCTTTTTTTTCTGAGACTGGGATATTAATTGTAGTTTTTTAATTACTTTTCTCAAGATTTTCTCAAGATTTTTGAAAGAATTTCTTGTTTATCCCAAGTTTTTTGTTAACACATTCATATTTCCACCTTTTCATAAAAGAAAGGTAAATTGCTTCTTTCTTAATTCATGGCACAACCTTTAAAATTTGTGCATAACTGTTCATAATTTGTATAAGCTCTATGCACACTTCTGCACAAGTAGCTTGAGACAATAAGCCTTTCTCTGTTCAATCTCTTCTTCAGAATCAGCAAGAGCGGCTCAACAAAGTGTATTAGCTCGCATTTAGCCTCCAAAACAGCAACATGCTTTTTCTTGGTTCTGATGACAGCTAGTGGAAACGCTTTTAATATACTAGAATGAAGTTTTAGGAAGAAAAAAACCAAAGGATCTGTTAACAAGTGGAAACCTATGGGATGCAAGGGCTGCATGAAAGCCATGAGCCCACGGAGCGAAGTTCAGGATTTACGGCATTCTTTTCCATGCAGCCACGCTCATTTGGGCTCATCATACACATAAGAAAATGGCCTGGCAAGTTAGTTTGGGCATCCTCTGTGTTTTTCTGTTGCAGGTTGCACAGAAGTGAAAGAAAATTACCAATGACTTTGTGCGTGCCGGCTGCAGATTACTGGTGCTCACAAGGAGCGGATTATTACTTTAAGTGGAGAATGGGGGTTATTCTGCTGATAATGCACTACAGTAACCTCTGCGCATTCCTTTCATGCCTTCGAAGAGGCTCAAAATATGACCGTGCACCATCCCAGCCCCTGCCAAGAGACACCGACTGGAGCAGCCGCAAGCATCCCACACCTGCTGCCTGCTAAGCCCCGCGCGGCTCGGCACCTCACGGTGCCCAGAGCAGCAAGGGCGCCCACGAGCCCTCGCCCGGCTCCACCACGCTCTGGCAGAGCACCAAACCTCTCTCCAGTTCAGCCCTTTGAGACAGCTCTGCCACTTGAGGAAGTGTCTTCAGCATGCTGATGTGCTGAGGGGGTTTGCTGTGATTTCTCTGCCTTTAAAATTCAGGCCAAAAAGATAACTGTTCAAGTATTTTCCTGGATTAAGTGAGAGAAAACATATCTCTTAAGCTAAAAGAGATGTTTTTAAATATATAGAACGCATACAGCAACAGATATTTCTCTTACAGTGGCTGTTGATTACTTCAGTGACTTGTGTGCCAAGTCATGGCGTTCATATATTTCTTTGATAAATTATTATTTGACCTTACAAATAATAGACATCTCAGTAATACAACTTGACATCACCCTGAGTTCTATTTCCAGTTCTTTTCACTTGCACAAAATTCCCAGTGACTTATACTGGATGTTTGTTTTCTCTTTAGAATTTCTTCTTAAGTTCCTAAAAGAATTAGACACTGAATTTTAAAGCTCTTGGTATTCAAGCCCCTGTGATTAGACATCATGCCTGTCCAATAGAAAAATAATGGGGCAAATCTTCAGAAGATATAGGTCAGAGAAACTCCACTGACGTTAAAAGTATCTTATAGCTGCAAAGTCAAATAATCACAATTAGGAAATAGGAACTATAATATTGCCCAGGAAACTTTAATTTGCCCCCCTCCTGGGTGTGAATCAAATTCTACACTGAATACAAAATTGTTTATCTCCTCACTGGTTTTCTACAGCGCTCTAACCATAGCTTCTGATCATTTTTCTTTACAATGCACCTATGACAATAAGCAATTTGATTATATTCATGTGACAGAGGGAGCTGAGACAGGAAATTCAGGCCAAAACCTTTTAGTTTACAGCTCCCAGCTTAAAGCATGGAGCTCTGGTTTTGGATACAGCATGTTTGGTGTGTCGTATCTTTGCCAGCCCTCCTATACGTTCAATGCGGGGGCCGTGCTGGCTGCAAGTGGGCTCATGGACAGCAGACTGCTCTGCAGCACCTCGAGAACCTGTGCGCGGCGGGAAGCCTTGTGCACAGGCGCAGCGCGGCTGCTCATTAGAGGCTGCGCCAGTGCTTAAACAGCGGCGGCTGCAGGACACGCTCCCCTCCCGTGGCAAGGGCCAGCACAGAGAGTGCCCAAGGCGCCCGGGGCTGGCCCTGCACACTGCTGCGCACTGCGCCAGTGGCCACCTCCAGCCTCCTGCAAATCCCATCTGCCTTCTCCGCCTCCCCCGGCAAGGCCATCGTGTGCATGACACGTGTGATGAGCGTGTGCATCCTCAGGGGCCAGCCTGCTGCTCTCGTCAGTCTCCATGGAGGCTTCTTTTGGCGGTGGTGCTGCAGAGCTGCGCCGGGCGCAGGAGGATTTTCTCGGTGTACGATCTGTGCAGCCTCAGAGGTGCTGGGCATTTCAGCTTCGAGTGTGGCCCAGCTTGCCTTCAGGGAGCTGCACAGCAAGCAGCCAGGAGATGGGCCCGTCGTGGGCCTCTAAAGTTTCTTCAAAACAGCCCAGCATTGATAATAAAGGAAATATTTGATACCAAGATGAAGAAATCACTGCACTTCCCCAAAACCTATCGTTTTTCAAGGATGTGACTGTGATATTAGTTTTCTTCTAGTGGAACTATGCAAGTGCAGGTTATATTTGTTCAGCATGTGCTAAACTTCTAGCAAATTGATTCTGAACTTGGAGCTACTTAAAAAACTGTTTGCATCATTACCCTTTCCTCTGCACCTGCACTGCAATAACATTTCCTGTTAGAGCCAACGTGTCCTTTCAACAGACAGGCCTACCGAACCGCATGCAGAAAATACATGTAGTCTCCACTGTAACAACAGGTGTTGGAGCAGTATTTCGGCAAAGGAAAGTCAAGCGATCTGGTTTGCAAATACTCAAAATGCTACCTGAGAGCAAGTCTTTCACTGTAAGAGCCTTGCAATTTCCCCGTGGAAAAATGAGCATCTCTCCCCAGTCCCTTGGTACACTCAGTGCTCTGAAATCTCGTTTCTTATGTCGCCTCCTTAAGCTCATCAGTGCTCCCTTTACCTGCTTGTCGGAGGACAAGCTCCGAGTTTCTTGGTCAAAATCTGGGCCTTTAAAGATCCAGGCTTTCTGGTAGCCTTTCTCTGTACATCTGTGTCACATTGTTGACTTCTTTCTTGCCATTCCAGTCTGCCTGGGCTCTCTTTTTCTTAAAGACAATTCAGATTAGATATCACTCCCCACTTAAGTTATTTGAACAACACAAAGTACCACCCCAGGGTCCCTGCTGAAGAATTGTGAATACTGAAGTATTCACTGTCAGTCACAACCCAGCACCTGTAATAGCAAGGCTATGTGCTATGCTTGGGAACAGGACCATTTATGTACAACGCCTAAGAGGACATTGATTATTGGTAAATGACCCTATTGCTGGTTTTATAGAAAACCACATAGTGTATATCAAGCATTTCCTTTTTCAAGGAAACTCCTATTTATAAAAAGAAGGTAACAAAAATCTGACTTCAGAGCATGGTCACTGCACAGTCAGTGCATAGTCACTTTAATTGCTGTTCATATTACAAGTTTAATTGAACCTGAGGCTTGCATATTAAATTATTTTTAATAGTAGAAAATTGCAGAAGAACAAAATATAATAGCTATTTTAGATACATATGAAAAAATAGAACACAATTAATGTGTTTCTAAAAATTTGTCATATTAAGTATAGTGATAAGTGTGCACTTCTGGCCCATTTTTTCTTTCATTTAGGAAAAAATTCATCCCTATATAACATGAACAGCATGAGTCCTATGTACCATGACAACCCCACTGCTGAACAGATCATGGACACTAAATTCCATTTGACTTGTGCTGGTCTTCTTCAAGGGGATATATTTCTTTTAGAATGCAAAATTATATATAGTTTCAGTGTTTCAGCCTTCAGAAATTTCTTTGTTTTTGATGCCAGAATCTTTCTTGATCTTTCATGGGCTTTATTATCACAGAGCCAACATTTCATTCAGAAGATAAAGTCTCTTCCCTAGACCTGCCCGAAAACATGTATTTTAACGGATTAAGCAATTCAGTAAACTTCCTTGGTTTTGCCCTTATTAGGAAATCACTTCACATCTTTGATTCTCTGCTTAAATGGACAAGACTCAATACTAGCATTGAATGTGTGTTGCCATATGCCTTGTCTTAGTTACAGGTAAATGAAGAGCTTAAATGCATTTCAGATTTGCACCTTTGGAGATGCCCATACCTACAGTTAAAATACAGTGTTAGAAGGAATGGTTTAGATGTGATTATAAATTTGTATTTAAAATGCTGACATGTCTCTATTCTCACTGCTGTGCCTGTTCTTTTATTGAGTATCACCTGCTCTCATGATTCAACTTAAATGCATGTGTAAATAATATCACTGCACCAGTGACAGCACAGGTCTAGAAATACAATGAGTTTTAAATTGGACAGCACATCCACATTGCAAATAAATAGTGTCTTTCTTCTCTATTGACCAAACTCTGCAATTCTGGATCGTAGTAGGAGCGGCATTATCCTTCTATTTAAATCCAATCAAGCCAGTAAATTATTACTCACTGTGAGTACAGGCTGAGGCATTTGGCCTTGAATAACTGGAAGCAGAGTAAACAAATGTGTGGTATCAATATGGTAGCGCTCTCATTGAAGATGTATTTCCTCCCAAAGAAAAAGCACTTTCACTGTTGATCCAGGCAGCTGACCTGCAGCCGGTTTCGAATGAGGCCGGGAGCCTGGTGACACTGAGCGAGGCAGGGTGAAACACAGCCGGCTTGGACAAACGCCGTGGTGCCTTGCACATCCCCACACTGTAGCAGACAACACGCCTAGTTATTAAGGGCAAAACGCAACTATCCACATAATTCAAGTTGCACAGTAGCTTCTAATGACCCACTTATCATTGACAGACACTATAGTGAACCAAATGTGAGTAAAAAGCAACAGAGTGAAAATAAGTGTAGGCATTTTTATGTTTACTCTGGTTTACCTACACTATATCTTTTTAAATCATAGCCTTTTAGAGGAGCATTCTTCACACCACTTTCTTTTTCTATTTTATCCTGCAGTGAAAGATGTACTTCTGTTTTTACATGACTTGCTGAGATGATAAAATTGAAGAGTCACCAGTTCATCATTATGACTTTATTGTAAAGTCAATCAGAGAGAAAAGGCAGCCAGTGAGGATGCTACTCCTTAATTTCACATGAAAAAACTGTAGTACTTTGCAAGGAAGAGGAATAATCTGGCAAGGCTGAAGGCAGTAAAAGCTTTCCCACCAATTTATAAAGGAAGAGAATCAAAGCCATATAAGAAAATATCTGACTGTGAGTTCAGTGCACCTGTGATCATGCTCCGTAGAGCTCCAAATGATAACAAAGTGCAGCTATTACTTTTTAAAGGAGACATGTTGCTTTTACACTTACTGTTGTTCTTTCATTTCATTGTATAGCAGCTTTAAAGAAAGCAAATGAAAGTACAGAGAAATAAATAAATGCATATGAATTTACACAGACATTTCAGGGCCATAAAAAGACTTATGCTGGTATTTAAAAGAAGCTTATTATTTAAGAGAAATAGGGTGCCCAAAGGGAGCTAGTGTGTTTTGGGGAGAGACCGTCTTGCACAGCTTAGAAAACCAAGCTTTAATAAGCAGATATTAAACACAAATGAGCTATTAACAGCTTTTATGTAATGCACCTAATTTAACTATTAGTAAATTTAATGCAACAATAATATTGCATTGTACCAGTCATAAATATTTCTAAGTATTGGCAAAAGCAGTGGAATTAAATGAATATGGTTAGAGGGAGTTTCTTGTTCCACATAACATGGCATAAAACAACAGGAGGAGAAAGGCAAACTTTTCATTAGAAGTGTTGAAAACACTCTTACACAGAGTGTGAGCCTTCTCACACTGCCCTCTTTTTGTTTCTTTACAGATGGGCTACCAAAAAAGTAAGAATAAGATAAATTTACTGGTTTTTAATCAGGTATTATCTTTGCTTATTACCCTCTGTCATGATGTCCAACGTTTGTAGCTTTGTGAAAAGTTTACCAGTGTGAAAAACCTTTCTGGAATAAAATATACATTTTAAAAAATATAAACAGCTAGTGAAAGCTACAAGTTTGCTGTAGGAGGAATGAGAGCTTCAACCAGCTTTTGTTAGTTTACCGCCTCAAAGAAACTGGAGATTCAGTAAGAATTAATGATACTCAAGTGGCTCTATCCAAACGATGGCCGAATCCTTTGAACCTTGGCCTGAGAGAGGGAGGACTCATAGCTTAAGGCACAAGTTCTTGCCAATGACCTTCCGACAACAGTTCTGTCCTGAAATCATTTCTCCCTCTTGCAGTTTTGCACTTTAGCTGTATTTGACATAAAATGCCAAGTACCATGACTGAGATTTACTCATGCTTGCAAACGTTGCTTTTATTTGCATTGACTGAATCCCCTTGGGCATCTCTTATTTTGTCTGTAACAGGACCAAGTATAGTCATAAATATTCACATTTCTAAAAGCTATACCAAGAGGGACACAGTAGTACATGAGACCCCAAACAGCCCTGTCCACGTGTTTCAATTGCTTTTGGTTGTACTGTCTCTCGTGGTGAAAAGATAATTCAATCTTTTGCTCCTTTGTCACTGCATAACGAGACTGCCAACAGGAGCGTGCCAGTGATGGTGATTTGCTTTAGCACGTGGACGCTTGTCCAATAGAAACGCTACGAAATCACCAGCACATTTTACATAAGCCACTGAACAGTCATCTGCAAGTAGGAAAAGGATGCTGCTACATGATCAGTAAATAAGTAGGTGAAATTCTGTCTTGTCTATGGAGATGTTGGAAGTGAAATCTGCTGCACAGCTTGCGGGTTTATATGAACAGTTTGCTAATTACAGTTGTATAAAATGACAATTTTTCAAGAAAATTTCCACCCTTCTTAGCAGCCCTGTGTGAAATCTGATATTTTTTGAAAACCCAACAAATGATCTATTCTCATATTTTAAAAAAGTTTCCATAGGCAATCCATACCACCACTCGATGCTGTAAATTTTTTAATACCTCCTAAATGCTTTTTGCTGCAAAAATGTTATACAGTGTTTGGCTTGCATATCTACATTACACACCTCCCTTCAGTTACTTTTCTCCTCTCTCCCCTTCCTGTTCCAGTTGCCCACCAGATTGATGAGAAAAGGGTCAGAAGAGTTCACACAAACTCACTATCATTTTTTAAGCTAGAAGTACTCATTAAATGACAAGCAATAAAAACTAAAAATACTGAAGTGGGTTCATTCTTTTCAAAAGTCTGGGTGTTTTCTGCTGCAAGAAAGATCTTTTCCAGTCACGCCCAGTGGGCTGTTCATGTGCAGATTTCGCTAGGGAAATACCTTTTGGAGGGAATTCTTCTAGAGGCTTTTAAAGAGGATTCTTGAGTCTTTGTTGCTCTTGCCCAGATGAGAACAGAAAGGTGCAAAACAGCTAAGAAAGAACAGAAGCGCTGTAAAATGCTTAAACACAATCTCAGTTCCTATTAAATCCCTTTTCCATTGCTCTGTTGAACTCTGTTAACTGAGACAGTGGGGGCAACCAGCGTAGGGAGAGTCTTGCTAAAGTAAAGCACCCCCTGCACAGGGAGAGCTGCCAAGGGCGGATATGGGATGGGGACCATTTTTGACCTTTGACCAGTCCCAAGATTCGGCCAGCCAGAGTAGCTAACTGGGATGGAGCACAGGAGATGACCAGTGTTATTTTTGCCCAATGGGCAACACTTCTCCCCAAATTGTGTTGAAAGAATGGAAAGCAAAAGATTTTTAATTCTCCATACTTTTAATTCTTACTTTTATTTATAAAATACTATAAAAAATAGATATCCCGAATGTGATTTATGCCCAGTGAAATCAAGCGAGTTGGACTTTCATGGGAACTGGGCTGTGTTGCCTACAAGCATGGTAGTAAAGAGACAGTCAGTGGCAGGTGTGTGCACATTCCTGTTACTGTTATGGGTGGTGCTGGTGGCAAGGAGCAAAGTGAGTCCTCCCCAGCGCGAGGTTATAATACGTAGCCTTTTCAGCCACTTTCTGTTTCCTTTTAAAGCATACGAGCTAAACTGGGAACTGCTCAGTATTCCCAGTTTTGTTTTCATAAATGAAAGTAACCTACAGTTTGCCACCTAGGTGGCAAACAGAGTACTAGAGGGTCAGCTGTGCTGCCTCGCACAAGGAGGGGGAGATCCACATAATTCAAGAAGACTTGAAAGGAGAGGAAGCAATGATCGGAAGACACAGAGAGAGTTAAAGAAAGCAGCAAGAAATACCCCAAAGGTCCTAGCCAATCTGACATGGAGGAAAAAGTCGTTTTTGCTCCTGGGATAGAACCTTTTCAGCTCAGCTGTTGAGGAAGACAGCCTCAAAAATGCTCTGTAAGGTGTCCTTCATTAGCCCTGGTAAAGCAGGCAGGGGTGGCATGAAGCACGGCATTGCTTCGTAGCTGCGCAGCTGATGGCGTAACCTAAGAAGATGACTAGGAAGCAGAGAACCAAAGAATTACTTAGTTGTTCCTACCAGTATTCCTAATTTAGCTGGTGCTTCACAGCAGCCAGAATGAAGATCAGGAACTCATTGTTGTGAACACTTTATGAAGAAAAAGTTAGTTCCCGTCTCAAAGGCAAAGCATAGCCAGTGGCTACAGAGCATGCTGGAAGAGCTCGCAGGCCAGGGTAGCTGGGGTACTGTTGAGTTGCATAATCTGGAATTTTAAGGAATATTTAAAGTAATGAAATACAGACTTCAACAGGAGTTTTGTCTGAGAAAACTGCAGGAGTCATTTCTTAATTAGAAATCTGTCTGTCTCATTGGCTGCCAGTTCACTTACCTAAACTAACTACATAAAATGTTTCTCTCCTTTTCCCTTTCTCAGTTTTCCCCCTGCTTTTTAGTCCCATCCAAAAAAGGGAGAAAGAGATCAGTCAAGACTGCACTTTGGAGCTCTTGTGCACAGCAACATCCTAGAGCTCAAGGAGCTTTTAAGAGGAAATTTATCATGACAGCTGAAGGGCAAGACTGAAGTGGTCTGCAAAATTATTCCCTCACGTAACCGCAGGTCCTGCTCCCGGGGCAGAGTTTTCCCATCACAGGGATCTCCAGGGCAGCGCTGGGCCCGCAGACTCTCCTTTTGTGCGCACTGCTTTCCTCTCTGTTAAATGCCGCTTTTCTCTCTGTCTCAGTCCCCTTTCCTAAATTAACTGACTCGATATTTTTTAATCTGTACCTTCCTTCGACGAGGAGCTGTCAGCTCTCTTCATTTCAATAGTGCGGAGTGGCAGACTGAGTTTATGCAAACCGCTTTCTGGCTCCCCACATGGCACGATGTCTCCGCTGTGACACGCGGCTGTCTGTTGTCGGGATGAGTAATTCTGGTATGGCAGGGGATAGCTCGCCGAACGGCACAAGCTGCACCTCCAGTGCTGCGGGTCCAGCTCTCCAAGATCCGCCGACTGCCTCCAAGCTGTTGAGCAGACTCCACTCCCACGCAGGGCTGTGAGCGCTGACGACAGCCCGATCCGCATGTGCACAGGCTCACGGACCATACGGTGGTGACGAGAGTGGAGGCTGGAGTTGGAGGGTCATGCCTTGGTGTCCCAAGGGCCGGAGGACACCTGCAAACCTCGGGTCATCATGTTGTGCCGTGCACATCCTGCTTGGGTTTTGTCCTTAAAGTTATTCAGAGTGCTGTTCACCCGGGATGTAAAACCTGGGCTTGTCCTCTTATGCAGGAATGAACTTTGAGACGCATGAGAGCGGCAAAGCCTGACTGTCACTACCAACCCAGGAGAAGCTCTTACTTAGGCCAGAGAGATATGATGCACCCAAAACTCCCTCTGCATTCAGTGGACACCGCAAGGGCTCAGCACCTTTCAGGTTGTGGCCAAGGACAGTAACTGGGAGACTTCTTTGAGCAGTCAGTGATTCAAAATAAATAATGACGCATGGATTTGGCTTTCAGATATTGTGTCATTAGTGAAACACAGAGAATGAGGACGGCACATCACCCTTATCAATATAGGTTAAATGTGCTAATAACAAAAGCTGCATATGGATAAGCTGTCAAAACTGGGTGCCATCACAGTATGGTTGCGGAGGACCACGTGGCAATGCAACTGTTCCCGCTCACACGACCAGGATGGTGCTAATAAGCAGGGAACAGACCCTTTAGCACAGCTCTGGTAAATATGCCCCTGGTTAATACATGTTCGGAGCCTCGTTTTCCTCCTATCAGCTACAGCTTAATATACTCGGTGTAACTAAACTGACATCAGATGGGCTTCTCCTGATCCACAGTGGTGGACTAAGGGATTGGGACCAGGGTTCTCTAAGTCAGTATATCAATGTGTGGGCAATTTTTATTGTAACCATGGGGACTATTTACAGCCTGCATACCATGACCCTTTTTTTTTCTATTCATTTCTCTGCAGCTACATGCTCCAAAGGAAAAAAAAAATCTTTTCATTCAGACAGAACATGTATCATCATGCATGATTTAATAAGATCAAAATAATTTTGACCGAATGCATGATGACAAACAAAGTTCTGTTTATGGCTAGATAGATGTAAAGCAGTTGTAGTGGTGATTTAGAACTGATTCGATCTAAGTACATCTCAAAAAATTGTGAAATAGAATCTACCAGCTAAAACTAATGAGCACAAAACTACATTGATTTGGCCCAGGGTGGACAAATAGAACATCTGGCATATTTGGCACCGATGACACAGCTGGCATTGTTGGACCCGTTTCTGCAGAAGGTACAGATGCAGAAATGGGAGAATTGGTACAAACAGTGCAGATGGAACAGTTGGAACAGATGACAGTGGGCAGAGCTGGCGATGCTGGCACAGGTGTCATAACCTCAACAGCTGGCACAAGTTGTGACAATCCTGGGATTTCTTAGTGCAAGGCACATGTTCATTTTGGCTTTGGCTGCAGAGAGATAAGAGCATTTTATAATTAGTAAATGTGCCATTTAAAAAAGAACTTTTTTTCCCATCCTTAAGGACATCCACCTCCAACTGTTACAGCCTGGAATGTGGAACATTTCTGCAAATTACAATTTCCAGAGAAAGCCACAATTGATAAATACAGATTTAATATAAGGTAATTAGACATTTTTATTCTCATATAGATAATAATTATGAATAGGATTTCTTCATAACAGGTTTGTTAAAAACCATGGTCAGATCTGTAGCCTGATCATGGAGATTAAAACAAGCTTTGTCTTAAAGCCAAAGCTTGTTTACCACCGAATTGGTGGGTTATATTTTCCTAAAGTGCAATGCTTCACAATAGAATGGAGTTTGATATACACTACCAGGAAGAGAAGAGCACTGGTTGAGCACTGCAGAAATGGTTAACTCTTTGGCTGAAAAATGAATTGTACTCAGGGCAAGACTGAAAAAAATGGAGAAACCACGATATTGCCTTTCTTTAGCAACGTGGCTTTGTTAAACATTATTGAAAATATCACAATTCGGAATCTGATTTTCATCAGAGAGAGCAAATACCTTGCTCTCCCTCGAGCCCCTACTCTGCGAGGAGCTGTAACGAGGCAGGATCCTTTGATTCCAATGAAAAGATAAGCGATAAATGAAGTTGCCTGCCAAGGATTTAAAATAGAAATTAATTCCTTCTTTTATTTAAGCTGTTAAATGCTGTGGATACAGCCAGGAAGTAAATTTTGCTGAACTCTAGGGCCTGATCCTGCAAAACCTTATTCATAGTTGTCTTCAATAGAAGCCCTAGCCTGCAATGGAAGGGCTTGCAGGATTCGGCTTCCCTTTTCAGAAGACTTACACCCTGCAGAGAGCTTACTTGTTGAATATATTTCTGAATGCACCTTTTATCATGCTGCTTGCACAAAACCAGTTTGCACCAACCTGATTTCACTGCACAAAGAGACCGTTGGCTGGTATTTTTAGTAAAGTGAATTCACAGGAAAGAGGATTAAAAGGAAAGCACAAGACAAGACCCAGGACGAACTAATAAAAATACTGACTTGAAAAATATTTAACAGCTTGAAAACCCACAAATGAGTATGTCCTGTTGCTGCCGGAGAGGTTTTTAGTACTCAGCCATTTCAAGCAATTCTTTGTCCTCTGTTTAGTCATGTGTTCCCCTACCTTGTGCTGTATAGTGTGAAACCACTAGTTGGTCAGCCATACTCCATATCAAGTCATGACTACAATGACGCTCAAAAAACAAAAAGGAAACAGTGTGGAACAGAGGAAGTAAAAGTTGTATCGCTTGGCTGTAGTCACAGCTATGCCACAAGTCACTGTGATACTAAAAGAAAAACTCAAAGTTTCTGTGCCTCAGTTTCCCGCCTGCTACACAAGGATACATATGGGTCTTAGTGGACTGCTACAAAACTGAGTCTATAAATGTCCATAATACAAAGAGTAGGTTCTTTGTATTGATGTAGCTGCAATAACTCCCATCTTCCAGCTTATCCAGCCGATAAGCCGACCCTAGCAATTTAAAACAGGTATGTTTCTTTCAACTGAGGGTTAGCTAATATATATATCTCTTCTGGTTTTCTGGAAGCTGACATGCAACCTGCAGTACAGTGTGCATCTGGTGCGGGCTGAGGGCATGAAGGGCCTCAGTAGCAGCATCCCCGCCAGTGTGGGAGCAGCTGCATGTGCAGGCAGGGAGGTGCAGAGCAGCATGGCTGTGGCACGCTATGGGCAACATGCCTCTGCCCCTGCTCAACCCATGCCTATAGCTGAGTCCTGACCGCTCCTGCAATGACAACCTTTGCCAGCCCTGTGTCTTACTTGATCTAACTTATTAATACTGAAATGCTTCTTTTCCCAGGAACGCCTCACAAGTGGGTCTGCCTGCACTATCAGCTACTGAGCGTCAGAGGCAGAAGCGGGGGGACGTCCAGCCCCTCCAGGCTCCAGGGCCAAAGACAGCTGCTTTTTGCTTGGATGCAAGTGGGTTAAACATTTCTAACCTCCCTCGTGGCCAACAGTCACCCTGTGCAGCTGGTCACACAACTATCAGTCCAAAGCTGTGTGCCACCGCCACCAGTCACTACCTACCCTACACAAATGACAGATCTGCAACAAAACCTAACTGGAGCACCTGAAAACTCAGCCCGAGGGGAGAGAGACAAGGAGTTTGCCTGCACTGCTGACTTACTGCTCTCTTTGTTTCTCAAATAAAATTAAACATGTGGTTTCCTGTGTTTTGTGAATGCTTTGTTATCTGCCTTTTATTTAATAGCTCTCTGTGCACACAGGGCTTTATAACTTACTGATGTCTCATGAAAACATTCCTCTCTTGCTTCTGGCCGCAAGATTTTACGACGTGCTTTAATCCCTCCCTTCAAACAGTTGCTGCACATGCTGCCTCGCTGCCGTCCCCAGAGAACTACTGCATGGGGAGTGATATTCCAGCTGGGGTGGCAACTGGGGCAGCGGCAGCTAATTCCCCCATTGTATGCCAGGCGACACACCCCCCAAAAAATTTCTCTCGGCCTCAGGATGAGCTTCCTATTCCTTGTGTGTTCCACAATAAAATAGTCATTTGTTCTCCAAGTGGGAAAAAAAGGTAATGGTGGAAATCGTAGTGGGTCTCCCTTAGGAAGGACTATAACGATCATTTTACTTTTATACTGGGTGTTGCACTTTTATTGTCTTCCCAAATTTCTGGTTTGAGCTCAGTGTATTCCAAAGAGACTGAAGCATATTCATGAGTAAAATTAACTCCTAGGCACTACTTTTATTCTACTTAAACCTTCAAAATAAAGGTCACGTGGGATTTAATTACCATCTATGACTGGGGCTGCCTCTTTGCACATAGAGCATCCATCCTCCTGGACAGGAAGCCTGTTAATAATTTTCAAGATGCTGCTCAGTCATCACAGCCCAACATTTTTTCTTATCTCAACAGTCTGTTATTGAGGATCAGCTCCCCAGCAGATATGAATCATTATATCTTCTCCAAAGTCAACAAAGTTCTGCTGATTGCCTTATTGAGGATCTGGCCCTGTGTATTATGGAGGCAACATCTCCATGAAATTGATTTTGGAAGCAGAAGGGTAATTTTTCTAATATGATTAAGGACACACTGTTGTGACAGCAGGTACAGGTTGGCCATTGAATTAGTAAATAATGAGTAATGGCCGTTTGTATGCACAGGCTCTAGCCTCGATGATCCTTTCCTTTACCCAGTCCACATGATGACATGCTTTCCCAGTACCATCCAGATCTGGTTGCTTGGGTACTTCCACGAGTATTGGTTTAGGATGGAGGACTGTACTCCACCATAGACTTCTTGTATAACTGGAGCAAGACTTTAGGTCTCGGGCTACGTCTAGGGTGGTGAACCAAGAAAAGCTTCCAAACTCCTGGGTCAGGCTGTGTGCACCCCAGCCCACCAGGGACAGGACATCATCACTCACTTCTCCCCTTGCCTTTGCAATATGACTTTTGCAAAACAGAGGCCTGAGTATAGGGGCCATAAGTGATCTGTGGTGTGCTCCAGCCAGGTTTTCCATTCCGATCTGCCCGATCTGAACAGCCAAGGAGACCAGGTTTTCCATTTCAAAAAACCCTGCATAGCTTTAAAGAAACATCAAAATCACCCTGTGCTCTCATTGGGTAACAGTGTTATCTTACTGCTTTTGTCTCTTTCTCATACCTTTGCTACACTAGGTCTAAAACCAAAAAGAAAAGAAGTCTTCATTTACAGCCTTTGAAGTACCCAGAGCCTTGGTGTCACTGTATTCACAGTAAACATAATTATCACCAATTAATCATATACAAACACAGTAGCAGTAGTTCTTAATATAATTCCATACCTTACTTTGAGCTGATCCCTATATTGATGGAGTTAATCCAACTTTCTAAATGAATTTTTAAACTGATTTCTCTTCATTCAAATTATGAGCACACTACTCTTTGACCTAGCAGCCTAACTGCTTTGCTTTATCAGAGAACTATCTAGTTTTTTCCTCACTATTTTATGTAGATATTAAATTCAAATCTGGCCAAGACTAGTGCAGGCTTTGATCCAAAACTCAGTTAGGTCAATGGAAGTCTCTCCTTGGGCTCCAAATCAGGTCATTTTTAGAATTACCTACTCCCCACATCATTTATGCACGGCTGGCCTAGCTGTTTAGACTGTACATTGGGTATCTTCTTGGGGCACTGGAAAGGAGTAGGGGAAGGTAACTCATTTTTCTTAGTCCACAATTAATCCAGAATATTTGCTCTTTTATCCAGTGGTACCTCTGGCTTCCTCTCTGAGTGCTGTATGGAGTTCAGTAATTAGGAATGAACAACTTTTGCCCTGAAACACAGTCTCCTGGCTGCACAGGACAAGATCACTTTTGCAGGCGGTTCCCAAATTCTGCAGGTCCCTTGCTGACCCCCACCATTTTCACTGCAGGCTTTAACTGCGAGTCAGAGGCAGGTTTGCTTCTATTTCCATGTCTTGGGTAATCAGGTCTACTAGCGAAGCACGTGCACATGTGAGTAACTTCGAGCATGTGAGTTGCATCACTGGAGTTAGTGTTGCACCAATGCTTAGGAAACAAATTCTGATGTCTTTGCTAACACTGTATAAATTTAACACCATAAATCATCCCAAAGACTCTGGTGATGCTATTTACTGAGTAAAGTACTCTTCTGCATGGTAGCAGAATATGGCCCTAAGTGCTTTCCTGGACTAGGGCCTAATACCTGTACATTCGCGTTGGAAGATAAAATAAGAAATGATGTATAGGGCTGGGTGAGAGTCATCTCATTATATCGTCTGCTTTTTCTTGGCCACTGCAGGTTTTCTGATGTGGCTGTGGTTGAGAGAGGACAAATGTCTTTGCAGATTCTGTCTTTGGGATTTGCAGGCCTTTATACACTAAAACTGTATAATATCCTCTTCAGTCTAGACTGGACCTTCCTTTCTGATCCAAATGTAAACTTTCATTACTGAGTCTATCCATGTACCCAGAACCGCATGTCCTGGCTCTTGAAAGGTCTAATGCTGTTTCACAGTAGCTGTAATCACCTTGTGAAAGACATTCTGATTTTTGTTTCAGCACTGGGTCTTCTATGTCATCTTAAGTCTGTGCTACTAGCCTCCAGTTTTATAACACATTCATTCTACTTTGTCCTTTTTACCTGTAACCCAGGAATACAAACTTGCAAAGTGCAAAGCCAGCTGCAGCACTCACTCCCTTTTCAGATATTAGAAACAGCTCTGTATCATATTTCAATTTATGAGCTTTGATAAGACTCTTGCACAGCCCCTCCTCACTGGACTCAGTAGAGGAACCTTCTCCCATGAGGAAATGGGACTTGGACTTACTGTTATAACTGGCAGTGCAGAGCATGATAAAAAGCCTATAATGCTTGTTTTGACTCACTGGAATATTCTTTTCTTTGCTTTCTGGTACCCAGCACACCAGGATCTTGGATGAAGCAAAGTTTATTGAGATTTCTGGCATTGATATTGCTGAATTATGTTTAATTCAGCTCCACAGCCACAACCCCTCAATGCTGAAGGTCTACTACACACCAGGCTTCACTGCCTTCCAGTAGGCTTGTATGTTCTTTGGCCTCTTCATCTGCAACACTGCCCTAAAAGCAGCTGATGTTCAGAGGTTGTGTAAATGATTAGAATAATCTCTCTAGGGCTACTCATCTTTGGCATTTCAATTGCCCTCTCTGAAATAGAGTTGCTTTTACTTGTAGGCATTTTCACATATTTTTATGCAATTCTAGCCTGAAGTGGGGTCTTGGTTCTGGGCCAGGTAATTCTGCAATGCAAGTTGCACAATTATTATTAATAATACTAATAGCAATACTGATAGCATGCTGCTGAAGTTGCACTGAATTCTGTATACCCTTAGCATTAGGAAACAGAATCATTGTCTTGTAGCTGCAATGATTTTTTACTTAAAACCAGCATAAAAGAGTAGGTTTGCTGGAATGCAAAGGCGAAACAAATCAGTGGGGTATGGGATCTGGCAGGATTTAATAGGAAAGTCTGGGGGAAATCTTTTCTGCTCTGACAGAGAATAGCTGGAAATCACTCTCATTTTGATAGAAAGGGAGAGGGAGAAGGGAAAGGGGAAAGGGGAAGGAATAAAAAGAAAAAACAGCTTGCTAACAAAAACTGTTACACGGAACAAAATCAAAGGCACAGGACAGCTAGTGTTTTCCACCAATGTTTATGGGATTGGTCTTTAAAGTCAGTGAGGTCCAAGAGAGGCCTGCATTTCACAGGACCAGGACCCAGAAGCTGGCAGTTTAAGAAACCAAAAGTTAAAGAAAATTCCAACAAGCATTTGGATAAGAAGGAGAAAGAACAGCTGTCTCGTATGTAGGAGGTTATCACTATATAAAAAAAGTTTCATGGAGGGGCAGAACACCAGCAACTGACAGAGGAAGATCCCCCTAATCCTGTCCAGCAGCCGGTCAACACTCTCTCAGGTAAGGTCTTTCATGCTGGTGAGAGTCTTGTTTAAGCTTCCTGGCATTGCAACCCAGTGAAATTTAAAAGGAGCTTGTGAACCGTCCAATGGGCCCCTAAAAGTGATTGATCGTGTAGCCCTAAGCCCTGCAACCTGTCCTTATTCATGCAAGTTACTCCTACAGGCTTTCACTATGAGTAGAGACTGCAGCATTTGGCTTTATCCTACCTTTTGGTAATTATGTAAATAGACCATCTAATTTACTTCTTTCATAACCACCCACTAATCAGTTTCTGTGCCAGTCTCAGAGAGACAGTTTGTGAGACTGGAGGACAAACAAAAGGACAAGGCAGCACTTACTATGCAAGTGTCTTATTCTTTCACTTATGCCTGTTTTGCATCATTTGCTTGTGATTCAGGACATCCATCTACATCCATTGGTTTGGCAATATTCTTGATTTGCACCACCATAAGGCAGGTCCACTGAATTTCCATGAGAAAATACATAATTAAGTAATTTTATCTCTTCAGATATAAACTGAATATATCTTATATCTTTATATCTTCAGATACAAACTGAAGTTTCTAAGTTGCTATATACTTAAACACTTTGAGCCAAAGATTGCACTACAGAGACACTTGGTGTCAATTAACACTTGCTCTCTTCCGTTGTCCCTGTCTGTTCTCACCAAACAGGAGTTTTCTTCCCAGCTTCCATGTGGGACCAAATCCAATGCTGCATCACTGACTCTGTTTTCAGGAAACCCGACAAAATAGATTTCAAAAAATTGTGCATTGATCCCCAAGTTTCATTACAATTTGTGCATATTCCACATACACATACCAGTTCCTCTGAGAGCCCTCCACACCAGTGGGTGACAGCCAGGAGAGAGCCCTGCTATGGCAAGGGGACAGTATTTCTGTAGGAGGTGCTGGTCTGCTGGACATCCACTGAGACTCACCAAGTTTATGTAATGCTTTTCCTCAGCTCATGCTGAAACCATGAAGAAGCATCTAAACAAGGAAGTTATTCTATTGAGACATCTCCTCTCGTGAGGGATAATGGAGATGTGATTTTGTAGGATAAAGAAAGTGTCTTCTTTGAATTCAATTGAAGTATTTGGGCCAGTCACCAAGTAGGCATCATCAAAAGAATTAACAACAAAACAGTGACTGTACAGTTTCTGTTACTTTTGATATATATGAAGCAAAATAATCAAAGCTTTTTTTTTAGACCTAACTGAGTTTAGAGTGTTATGAGCAGCTAAAGAAAAACTCAGCAAGTTTGATATGGCTGTTACTGAAGAAAAGCCAGTACAAAACCCGGCAAATCATAGAGCCAATTCTGTATCCATAACCAATGCCATCATGCTGGCAGGCATGTTTTTGTTAGGCTGTCACATCTACGTCAGTTCAGAAGTGGTGTCAGATATTGCCACAACAAATTCTCTTGTTATAAAAAATCGGGGTGCATATTTTTATAACATTAATATATAAAACATAAAATGGTTGGAATTCATACCAGTTGGCACATGGTATAAGAGTCTTGTTTTGGCTGATATATACAGCATATTGGGAGAAGAGGAATTTGCTTTCTTTGCAAACACGATGACTTTCCACAAATCAGAATTCTTCCCCTCCTGTTGAATATTGTGGGGGCTTTTCACAATCGAGCGGAACAAATTTAGGGCTGTAAGTAATTGAGAGTTGGCTGCTTGCACACAGGAAAAAAGGAAGACAAACAAAATGTCACAGTGATTATTTTTATCTCTGTAAAGTGTGTGAAATTAATTTATGAAAGCAACATTTTTGCCCTTTTGAAAGTATATGTATACAAGTTAGAAGTCTGGGTGGTTCTCTCCAGGCTACCAGGAAAGCAAAACATGTACTGTATATCTGCCCTTTAATCTAGCAGATCTTTATTTGCAGATCTGGCTGTGCATAATGTTTCTGTATCCGTGCTTCTGCCAAACACAGGACCAGATTTGATTCTTAGATATACTGATTCAAAACTGGAGAAATCTCACTGGCTTCAACATGCACTGCTACAAATAAGAGGAGAAGTGGGCCTCCTGTCAGTTTAACCTTGGTCTTTTTGGTCGATATGGACGTCTCTGTCCATGTGGACTTACGCTGCATAGGGATTATTCTACCCTCCATTAGACAGACAGGAGGTAACTAAGTAATGGTCATTGGTGCTTAAGCCTGTTGTCTTGAACACGAGCGTGTCTCTGGTGGAAGGCTGTTCACCTTACCTAGTCACTCCAACTTTATAAGGACGTGAAAGCAGAATTGTTGCCCAACCCCTTGTCAGCCCTGTATTTTACCAGCCATGGTATTAAACCATCCTTGTAAAGGTCATTAGGAGAACTTTAAATTCAGAGAGTTTAGTTTTGTTTTTTAAATGGCAGATTCTCTGACATGGGAAGTTGGAGTAGGGGTTGCACTGTTATCTGAAGCTTTAGCATGAACAAAGAAGTATTTCTGCAGCCAAGAACAGGAGCCCTTCTTTTCTTGCTCTTTGGCATGGGGGACCGGATGCCACCAGAGCCCAGGAGGTGTAATCTACCTTCAGCTGACTGGAAGTTTTGATCAGCTGGAGTTCAGCTCACAGAAAGAATACTAGATGTGTTACTCTGGGGAAGAAAAACTAAATCACCATGCAGAAAAATATTTACTCCTCTTCTTCATCTTTCCTCACTCTGTTTCTCAGCTTTGCTTATTTCTTTTCCCCTGTCCTTAAAACTAGCTGTAGTTTCTTGTCTTTCTCTGGACTCAGAGGAGATGGGTCTTTAGCCTTCTCCTGGTCCTTCAAAAGACCTTTTTTTTATTATTTCTACCCTGCCCCTCATACTATCAGCTACTTAGTCCCATCAAGTGTAAAAGAATGCTCCAAACTCTGTAGAAACACCAGTGCACATTTTGGTGTATGTCATACCTTTTTATCTATTGGTACAATCAGTGGTGGCTCTAATGTTTTTCAGCTGATGGGGAATCTCAACAGAAAAATTTGTAGTAGGCTTGGGTATGTGTGTGTGAGTGTTTAAGAGAGTAATACCATATGAAACAGAAACAGTATAAGCTATTATCAATATAACACTATGAAGATAAGAACATTTAGTTGTCATACGATGGAAAACAGAAAAAAATGGCTACTGTCTTGTAAAGGACCTTGTGGCTTTCTACTGCATGCCCCTTTTCAGGCTCAACCTCTCTGTAAGCTCAGAGATAGACAGGGAAACCCCCACTGTGGACTACTGTGCAGGCACATTAATTCCTGCAAGACCCATGAGCACTATCACCAGCACAGTGAGGAATGCGGAGGGATGGGATGGGAATGGGAACGGATTAAGAAAAACTGCCAAGCCTGTGTATTGTAGGTGGCAAAGGTATGTCTGAAGAGAGGGAGACCAAGTTACAAGTGATTCAGAGTATCAGAATCCAGCCCATCAGGAGGTGACTATTACCATTTATTCATACTTGTGTCAGAAAGCTATCTTGCCCTCAGCGTTTTCAGGAAGAGTGAGAGCAGCTTAACAATACCACTGTTCATCTTCCAGGCCTGCTGGTTGGAGAACTGGTTTCCACACCAGTGTGGTCACTGATTTGCACCATGAGTTTGATTGCATCTCCTAACCCTTTTGCATGTCCACTCCACCACCTGTAAAGTGAAACCAACAATACCTATCCATCTGCTGTGTCAATAGGCACAAGAAACAGTGAAAACATGAAAACTGCGACATAAATCCAAGTCCTCATGTGAAAGTTCTGTAAACATTAGCTATTACTGTCTAAAAAGATTAACCAAATAAATGTAATCCAAGTGCTAACAGGGATAAATCTATCTAGGTGTGGAGATTATGCAAGTTTCCCAGGATTTTCTAAATATGGCTAAAATGTGGAGTTTTATTACCAGTTTACTCTCTTAATTAACCAGTCTATTGAGCAATAAAAGGCAGGAAGGTCTTGCCAGGAATGACCACCAGCTACATGAAGAGCATGTTACTTCAGGGAGTCAGATGAGGAAGTCGGGTGCCCTGGAAGCACTCCTGTGCAGCATGGCATTTGTTCAAAGCAGGTTGTAAATGTTCTGCTGCCTCAGACGACAACTTGAACAGAAAGCAATCAGTGTAGCAGGAGGAGCAACCAGTATAGATTTCTGTATTTATTGTTTTTTTTTCTTTACATACTTACATGTTTATTTTTTGAGAGCAAGGGGTTGAGATAGATAGCCTTTAAAATAAAATAGACTTGGTGGTACAGCTTCTGAATCATAATTTAGATTTTGGCTACTTGTTTTCCAAGTAGGTAAGTGAACTCTCTTCATTCTCTCTTTTTCTCTCATGTTTTCTTTCAGCTAGAGCTACCTCCAAAAATTACCAGGGATGCTCCTTAAATAAGGTAACCTATTGTTAGCCAAATGTTTCCACAGGTAATATCCCTATTGTCTTAATTATGTTACTCTCGGGGCCAATTGGGAAGAGAAGGGAAAAGCTTTTGGAGGTTTTCCGTGCCAGATTCCATGCCTCAAGCACGGAGCAAGCTTGGGCTGCTAATTATAACTGAGGGCTTTTCTGGACTCACTGCACCTTCCGGACACAATGTCGGCATCTCAGTGGGTCTGACCTTGCCTAGCCTGATGCCATATACTTCTTCCCAGGGGAAACAATCTTAACATTCCTGGACCTTAGCAGTGTATAAACTAGATTATGCCAATGCCATGAATGTTTTAACAATGGAAATGTATCAGATTTAATAATTATGGGTAATTTTATTCCTAATAATGAGTTCAAATACTGAAAGTATTCACCTAGATGAGGTGATTCTGCATATGATTTTGTTGTTTTTTTTCACATTAAAAATCTGACTGAATTTACCCCTCGTGAATGTGCATATTCCACTTTGATTTGAATCTTCCGTATTCCACAGCCCAAATACTCCTATCCTTACCTGCAAAACCTCTATCTAGTTCCAGGTCTCTATTACATTAAATCGCATAGTTATTTTGTGCTCTGCACAAACAAGGGTTATAATACAGGGTAACACATAAACTGATACTTTCTTCTGGATCTGAGTAGCATGGTAAAGAGTTAGATCACAAGTAAATGTGAGCCCACAGACCCTGATTTTGCAAATGCCATGCACCTGAAGCCATTACTGCCCCTCAGAAGCTGGTCCCCACTCACTGCCTCATGATCACCCTCAGCTGCTGGAGAGAAGGAGGAGCACTCATCTTTTCTGCCATCTCTCAGAAGATAGGTGCAAGCAATCAGCTGGGAACTGGCAATGCTTTTGCCCACAGAGCCATTTGCAAGGTAAATGCATGGCTGTGGTCTCCTTTCTGTTTGTAACCCATGTTTTTGCAGGGACACAGCTTTCCAGAAGTGGAAGGTTAGCTACCTGTCTCAAACCCCAAATCAATGCTATTTCTTACACGATAACCATAGCAAGATTAGGGCTTAGTTTGATATATGTAATTTATTGCTGATGTTAAGACATCTGCCAAAAGAATCTGAAGAGTTTTGCCTAGGGAAGTACTCCTATCTGATATAGGGGCTTAAAAGATTTCCATTCTCAGTGAATGTACTTTTCACTGAAACACTGGATTTTTATTGCAGAAAATACAGATGATGTTATCAAGCTACTACAGAATATACACAGTGTATGAAGTTTTTTTTTTTAATTACTGTTTGTCTACCTACAGTTTCCAGTCTGTCCTTTGGCATACATAATGTAATGTGTTGCCACAGGAGCCCAGATACTTCAGTTATTTTAGGGCAGCTATGTCAGATGCAAGAAAAATAAAAATTCTCAGTGCTCTACATTTAAAAACTACTGGCATGACATGTGCTAATTCATTAAAAAAACTCATTCATCAAAACAATTCATTTTTTGTTTGAACAGGCTGAATAAACAATTTCTTACTGATTTAATCCTGGCAGCCTTTCTAGCAACAAGTGGCTCTAGTTCATGTACAAGCTCCACAGTGTCCTTAAGCATCAAGAATGAATTGGGTACATAAAGGACACTTGGTGATCACCTCTGCCTGCCTGCCTGGCATTTCCACTCTCCTTTTTCTCTCCCTTTTTTCATTATTTTTCTATTGTAGCTCATGCCATTAAAATCTTGAGATTATCAGAAAGTTCTGAGGAACATCTGTATTGGATTCTTTCTTTTCTTTCTCCTGCCAATGATGCGCTGACATGGTATGAAACATTGTACTGAATCAGCACTAGATTGTGTAGTTTCAGAAAGGGTCACAGAATAGCGTTGGAGCAGCGAACAGTCACCTGGAAATGTGTTTACTGTGGAGCTCACTCTTGTGAAAATGGAGGAAAACTTGCAATATTTTTAATACTTTAAAATGAATACACTTACCTTGATTATTATTTCCTTTTTCAATCAACCACTAAGGATAAGTGCAAAGTCTGTCTGCCCTGTTGCCAGGAATACATACTAATACCCAACAGCTACACAGGTTGTGGCAAAAAGAAAAAAAAAAAAGGCATTAAAAATACATGAACTTTTTATTACAAGGTTCTTAGTTCTTCTCTGATTCAAGTGTTTTTCCTTGTCAGGTCCACTGGTTGTCAGCAGTCAGTCTAGGACAAACCATTCTTCACACTGAATTGTTGTCTATCTAAGTACTCTAAACTTTTGAAGGGATTCCTCAGTTTTGTACTCCTTGGTTAGTTAGCTCATTGAAGCATCTTCAGTGCAGTTCTGCTTTGAAACTGCTATGAAGAAAAGGCAGCCTCTCATACTTGAGATCTGTTTCTTATGCTGATTCTGTTATCTTAGTGATGAATGTAAGTTTTTTGCTGTTTTTCATATGGACAAGTTCTGAAGAGCTACAGCTTTTATGGAACAGGCATCTGGCCTGTACCCCTTTCTGTGCACCAGCCATGTTCAATTGCATTTGCAAAGCCTAATTCTGTTTATGAAATAAATACACACAACTGACTCCATGGGTGACTGTGAGCAAGCACTAGGAGAAGGGAGACTTGTTCTATTTGATCAATATTACCCATGATAAGCCAGCAGAAGCTGAAAAGGAAACTCAGCTTATTTCAGCTACTAAGAATCGGGAAAAGCTTAACTCCTCTTTTGTATACTAGGCTGATTTTTCAGGCTTGACCTTTTAAAAAACCCCACCTTTTTTCAATCTTTTCAAATATATTTTATCTGTAGGAATAAACACAAGAGTTTTTCATACCCATTTTACTAGTCAGTTTTCATCAGAAGTGTCCATACAGCACCTTATGAGGACACTGACTGGCAGAAACATAACCCTTTAAGCGGCACTCAGCACTTATCTTGCCATCTCAGCTCAGGATTCAGGATTTTCCTGACTATAAACATACCAGCTTAAACATGGATTAACCAAGAACAACACAAATCAGGTTACAGATTCTTGAATTAAAAATTGTTTTCCTAAGAAAATCATTTGTATAAGTAAGATTCTTCTCTAAACTTTTACCATGTGTCCTTGCTGCATGTCCTTGTCTCTAGAAACTATGTAACCTTGAGATAAGCAGTTGACATTTGTGTTAGTCAGTAGTTCTAACTACAATTCTCATTTTAAAGAAGAAATCCCATCCTGCTTTATTGGGAATTAGACTGAAAAAACAAGTTAAAAAAAAAAAACTTGAAAAACCTCAGCTCTGCCTCTCCTGGGTATGCTCCAAACTTTGATATTTCAATATTTCAATACCCCTTTCCTCCTTTTCCAAGTACCCATAAAAAAAGAGCCGAACCTGACAGTTACAAGGTGAGTTACAGAAAGGCAAATCAACAAGTGAGAGCTTTTAGAGACTTTTTTTTTTTCAAACACTTAGTTACATATATGTAAGTGAAAGCCCTTGCAGGGTTTTTTGGTTTGGCGGGTTGGTTTTTCCATGAGAGAGTCATTTAAAACTGATGGCTGGAGCAATTTTTACTTTTTAATTAAAGCTTAATGATGGCACAATGTGGTGGTGGTGGTGGTGGTGGGGGGACGGCAGCCCTGACAGCCTGATAAAAGTCATATGGATCAGTCTATCCAGAAAATACCGGTGACAATACAAAAGCAGCATGCACCAGACGGTTTTAAGTACTCATTGGGTAGTTTTCACCATTTTGTGGCCATTAATCTCAGATGGTGGAAAACCCCTACGGCTGATTTTGGTCTCACGGCCCCGATGGTCTGAAAGCAGGAAGGTAAACAGGGAAGAAGAGAATGGTGAACTGGCAAA
Source organism: Apteryx mantelli (assembly GCF_036417845.1). Lineage (NCBI taxonomy): Eukaryota > Metazoa > Chordata > Aves > Apterygiformes > Apterygidae > Apteryx > Apteryx mantelli. The sequence goes on along the minus strand of NC_089980.1, from coordinate 49,890,723 downwards.
ATAAAGCCTGTTAGTTCAAGGTTTTCGTAGAGGCAGGAAGGCAGGACATGAGCTTTACCTCTCATGCCTCATGGCATCGTGGCACAAAGCTGCGTTTCCGGGAACGCTGGTGGGAGGCTGGCAGCAGCACTTGAAACTCTTTTGAAAAGCAAACATCAGGAGGGAGATTTTACCAGCTTGTCTGCAGACAGAGGCTGCAGTCTCTCTCCACCACTCCAGCGTTAAGCAGCGAGTCCCGCGGCGGGAAGGGATGGAGGGATGGGGGTCGCGCTGCTGTGCTTCCCCCTCCTCTCTGCCGTGCACACCAGGGCAGGCCCCGCTCCCCCTCACCTCGCCCTCCGTTTTCTCGGTGACAAAGGGGTGTGGGGGACTAATTCCTTCGGAAACATCTGCTGTCGTGTAATATCGGAATGGGGCGGCAAAAAAAGGGAAGCCGCTCACCTCAGACAGCAAGGCTCCCGAAGCGGCCGCTCCCCGTTTTCCCCGGCAGACAAAGGAGGTCTTGTCGGGGCAGCAGGCACCGCTTCCCCTGCAGCTGGCGCTGGAGGTGGAATAGCTTCCCTTGCCAGTTGTGGGCTACTTCACAGATGTCCTTTTGTTCCCCTTTCACACTAGCCACAATTTCCTCTCAAACTTTAATCCTCTCCCCGTTTCTAATGTATGCAAATGTATGCCAAAAATCAAGCTGGAGATACGAGACGGAGCAAGTTATTGGGGTGGGGGCGGGCAGGAGACGGGGAGGCAGGGGAACTGCTTTGTGCCTCTGACGTTTCCAGGACCAGGACGGCTCAGAGAAAACATCTGTGAGCAAAGAGTGACGTGTCCTTGCTATCTGCGCTGACCTGGGGGAATGCAGAGCAGCTGAATTTTTCTATGCTGCAACATTTATATTAAAAGGGCTCCCAGAGCACGGGAGAAATTGTCCCTCCGTGTTCCCTGCATCCAAGGTTTCAGCCAACCTGCCAATGGAGGCGATGCTTTCCCCCTCGTGGAATTCCTTAGCATTCCCACTTCGCCTCTCTTTCAACTTGCGCCGGCCACGCACCCGCTACCCCCAGCTATGCAGGCTGCACGAGCAGCTGTTTTGAGGAACTGGGTCTCAAAAAGCATCAGATTCATGGTCATGTTCAACGGCAGGTGAAGAACACAGTGAAATGCACAAAACATAAGCGAAATAACCCTAAACCAAACCCCCCAAAAGGTAGACGCATCACTTGTTCCTTAGGCAGGAAAATCTGATGCTGCTTCCTGGGGCCAGCCAGCGACCTGGCAGCAGGTCAGGACATGAGGGCTTGATTCAGTCACTGGCCACCTTTACGCTGGGTAACTTGCATAGCTCCTCTACTTCCCAGCCTATAAAATGAGGCCTAGGATGCTGGAAATTATGCAGTACTTGAAGATCTATTTAGAAAAATTAGAGAGACTTCTTTTTTTTAACCTTCTCTAAGGAAACAATAGGGAAGGCAGTTATACCAAATGTTCACAACCTCTGGCTTTCCACCTTCTGAGTGAAAATAGGTTCCTAATTCTCCCAGCATAGCAGCTGAATTCCACTGCCAGCACAAGTGGGTGCAAAGCAGTTGCATTAAATGGACTTCTGTTCCCTTATCTTTGTGCAGTGCTTCGTTTTCTTCTCAAAACAGAAAATTAAGATAACTGTTAAGATTTGCAGCTCTTGGAAAGGAAGCTTCTTGTGCAGATCACATACATCTACATGGCTCTTTCTCTTCTTACTTCCTGATGGCCACTTCTCTCTGTCCTCCTTTCTTTCCTCTCACTTCTTCTATGCCTTTGGCTGACCCTCCCATCTCTGCTTCTCCTTCCATCATGTTCAATTGTTCTGTCCACTAGAGTTTCTTTCTTTCTTTCCCTCAGTTGCTATAATTTCTCATTTTCAAAAATAGGGAATGAAGGTAGGGAAAGATTAAATTGTTCCCCTGATTCAGTCATCCCTAGGAAGTCTATGATAGAGCCTGAAGTAAGACACAGCTCTCTGAATCGCACCACCATTCCCACTTCTTCCATGCATCCATTTTGATTTTTTAGACAAAAGGCATAGGCCGACTTTGTGGACAGAACAACAAAATGATGCTTTTAAAAAACTATAAATGTGAAAAATGCTTCAGATAATGATAACCAAGGGAAAGTGCCCAAGCCTAATTGCATATGCCAGACTTGGGGGAGCTAGAACTGTCAGAAAATCTAAAAATAAGTCCAAGACTGATTGTCTATTTCAATTATATGGCTCTTGCACCTATGGGAATCAATATGCTGCTCTGTAATACCTTTCCAACACCATACATGATGTTACTCTGATTCTGGGGCCTTGCACCAAGTCACTTAAGTTTGTCAGAAGGCATTTTTGAGGTATATCAGGGATTGGAGAACAGGCATGAGTATTTTTTTGGGCCTTCCTGACTCCCACTTCTACATTCTTCTAAACCTGCTACAGGCTAATAATGCCAGTCAGAACTATCATAATATTAACCAGTCTTGTTAAAATCCTGTCCACTCTATCCAGGGAAGAAACCTGTGGATCCAACACTGCCATAAAGAAGCCCACAAAATAGTTAACTGAAGCCTTGGTAGCTGCAAGGTCCACCTGAGTTACATTTGCATATGAAGGTCATAAATAAAGCCAAGATCCAGCAAATAGATATCCTCATCTTGAAACTAAGTCATGGCAAATTTCAAAATCTTGAGTGAGATTTCTGATGTCTCTGAGTCCAGCTCTTTGTTTGAAGACCATCTCCAGAGCCCTGTCTAAAATCCAGAAGACACCTCTGAAGCAACAGAGCTGTAGGGAGTAGATCTTGATGCCATTTCTGAAGGGCAGCTGAGCAATCTCTAAGCTAGTGGTTTCATGATGTTTAAGATCAGCTAAAATACCTCTATTAGTGGTGCTCCTTGTCAGCCATGGATAGGTTCTGCAGATCAGAGAAAGCTGACTGAAGATGGACATATCCACATGCATGGAGGGAGGTATAGAGTTCAAGCTATAGGTGCAGTATACATGCATTCCTGCTGTTCCAAAAGTTCTACCACTTGACCCATGCAGAATATTTTTAAACTTTATTTTTTGGCTGATAAGTATTTCAATTTTGTTTTTTTGCTGAGAGAACCTCTTTTTTTATTTTATTTTTCAGCAGGAAGGCAAATCATCTTTGAATACTGCCAAATATAACAAACATCTACAGATGGGTTGGTCTGCAGCTGGAGGCTTTAACTTTGTAGTATTTATTTGAAATATCAAAGCCAGCAGAGCAAGGCTAAAACATAGTGGGCACAATTCACAGTGTTTTGGCTCTTGAGCAAATAGCAGTTGAACTTAGAGGTTGGGGTTTTTTTTTCCTGCTGAAATGGAATTTATGCAGATGTGCTTTGCACTAAATTCATTAACAATTACATCCTGGTGCGGTTTTCACATTTTTGTAAGGGATCTGCATAAGCACTAATTAGATCTAAAACAATGTTACTGTGCAAATTACAGTGCTGATTGTTCAAGTCGCCTTACATTCTGCATCTGCTTTGCGACGATGATAACATAGGTGCATGCAGTACAAATGCCAGCTTTTTACATTTAGTAGAACGATTTATTTAAAAGATAGCACTCAACAGCTAATGCTGCAGTTTAAATTTCTCTGGGCTGCTTTTAGGTAATATCATAAAGTTAAATAAATAGTAATGCTAATAAGTTGCATAAACTAATTGCCATTTCATTAGTTAAGACTTATCCTCTCTGAGGCATATACACATTCCATTTGGCAACAAATACAAACTGGGTATAGCTAAATGAAAGCAGTGCTTTACAAAGATTGCATTCTCACTTGAATGGGGGAGGAAGGGGAGTGAACATCTCAAATCTATTGCTTCAGACCATGAAAATGAAATCATGGACTCACTTACTCAACTTCAGTTCCAGATTGTACATGGCAGTGGAAAGTCACTAGGAACGTAATCTATTTTTAAAGAAACATTGTAGTGATTTAGTATCTTTGTCCTCATTCCATCTGTAGTGTCCCCAAACGTAATAAGACAGTATTAAGCTTTAAAGACACTTTAAAGACAAAGAGCTAAACTCAGTTATTTTGCTGCCTTCCTTATGAATTTTAGTGCAAGCTGAAAAGCATGAAGAAAGACTAGAATTGGGTCCAAGATGCCATAACGACATTCATTTATGTCATGAATGATATTGTTAACCCAAATTCACTTTCAGAAGGTGTTATCCATAAAGATTTCCTTGCCTCCCAACCAGCTATGCCTTCTCTCCAATACTAATGAAGCATGTAGCTGTGCCTGGCAGTGTCTGAGTATGCATGATGTCCCAAGCCTTCCTCACTGGTGGGAGCAGTGCCACAAGGCTAATGCACGTGCACGAATTCAGGGGCACCATACTTGCTCTCGCTCTGGTAATCATTGCTTTCAGGGAGGACAACCATTCTTCCCTGATCAAATGAAGCCTTTGGGAAAGGGCTGGGTAAACTGCAAGAATTTTTCAAGTTCAGCTCCCTTACTGAACAAAGTCAGGAAGAAGAACGTGGTCCGGGGGGACACAGGTTCCCACTGCACAGCTACGAGAGCATGAAGGACCGCCTCTTTTCACCTGGCTTCCTACAGCTGTGATGGAAAAGTGGGGTAAAATGAAAACATGAGATTTTTTTTCCAGGTAAATATTGGACAAATGTTATCAGTCCTAGAGAACCACCTGTAGTGACTGAGACAGGAGGTCCAGCCTCCTTTCCCCAGAAGAGCCATGGGCTAGAAGTACCATGTTTATTAGATCCTCATTTTTTTCCTTGTTCTCTGTTTACTTGTGCTTGAGGACTCCTGTTCATATATCCACTTTAGCTCTTCTTGAACAAAACAATGTTCATCTTACTTTTGTATTCATACACATCATATGAGGAATAACAAAGTAGACTAGGACTCTTCAGCCTGGAAAAGAAGGGGAAATGATAACTGTATGAAATAATGAGTGGTGTGAAGAGGGTGTATAGGGGTGGATTGTTTATTGCCTCTTCTGTTACAAGAACTACACTGTCAGAGGCAGGCTCAAAATAAAGACAGAAGATTCACCACCTTTACATGTGGTTTAGCTGGAGAATGGCTAGCTACAGGAGGTTAAAGTTTATACAGGTTTAAGAAGCAACTGGACAAATTTATAGAAAAAAAAAAATCCACGGAGGACAATTAAACACCAGGGCACCACCTCTGGCTCAGAAGGTTACTGAACTGCAAATAGCTGGAGGCAAGCAGGAGTACTTTGTGGGGCATTTCACTATGTGCTTCTCTTGCTCTTATACTCTTCCCTAGCATATATTTTTGGTCACTGCTTGAGACAAAATATTTGACTAGATGGACATTCAATCTGACACAGTGTGGCCATTCTCATGTTCTTCATACACTACTATGTCAACCACTGAACTTCAAATACTGACTGCACATAGTGACTTCTGTCTCATCTGTAAAGACAAATATTTTAGGCTTAAAAAGCAGGTGTTGTTTTGATTACACTGTGGAGAGCATTCACACCAGCCTATTCTGGAATACTTCTTTTAAACACCTTGTTAGCAGGCTATTCTCTGCTAAGTTCTCCCTATGGTGGAGAGAGGGAGTTCCTGACCAGGAGCCCAGCAACGGGCAGATTCTTCCGGCAGAGCCAGATGACATAGCGGGAGGCAATGACCACAGATTATGGCTTGAGAGGTCCAAGCTGAACATTAGGAAAAAAATTTCCCTAAGAGGGTAGTGTGGCCCTGGAACAGGTTACTCAGAGCTGTTGTGGTACCTCCAGCCTTGGACTCAGCTAGACAAAGCCACAGCCAACCCAATCTAGCACTGGTGACTGTACAATGTTGAGCAGGAGGCTGGACAAGAGACCTCCGGAGGTCCCTTCCAACCAACATTTCTGTGATTCCTTCTGGAGGAGTCCCTCTCTCTTCCCTGGTTAGAAAGAGAGCCTTGGAAGCCTGTCTTTATTAGGTTAACATTCATATTCCTGAATATGCCTCGGTCACATTTTCAGTAGTCTTCAATGCCTAAATCTTGCTGACTTTCGTGAGCAGGGCTATCAACATGCTTAATCTCTTTGGATTTAGGCTCTGTAGTCACTCAGACATAAATCTTATATGTATGTTTCAAATATAATAGGAAGTAGGAGTAATATTAAAATAAAATGAAATAGTAGTATATTTTAATGGCAGGCACTTTTTTGCTTATTTTATAAAAGTGCAGTAATCTCCTAAATTTAATTAAGCCAGGCTGAGAGCATGAAGAAAGGGTTCTTTAGCATAAATGTCTTTGAAGTTTCCAGAGGAGAGTGAGGTATATAACTCTGAATAAGGGGATCCCACAAGATTTCACTCTGCTGAAATTAAAGTGCATGCTCTTACCTCAGGGATTCTATTTCTATCATCTCCAGGGTATTAGGTTTGCAGCACGTGCTGCTGTGAGTTATGCTGCATTGCCCAGACAGGTCAAAAGGACAGAGAAAGAGAGAAGATCCAAATAATCTGTAGGAATATGTTGAACTGCAGGACAGGAGTATTTGCATTTTGGTCTCTCTCTACCTATGCACTGTAGGACATTTTCACTGTGAAGGCTCACATCCTACTCTGAACAGAACTCAGTTATTATTTTCCTCATTTCACAGTTTGTACCAGGTCAGTTCTTGCAGAGGTGGGAACAGAATCCCAGTTTCTCACATGGCAAATTTAGTCACTTTTTCTAGCTATGAGATTCTAGCAGCTGCTTTCCTTTAATCAAGAAGAGACTCGGGATCCTGGTTCTCCAGTACATTATTGATGCCTTGCCAAATGCTTGCGGAATCTATCACTTAAATCTTTATCAAACCTCCTTTAGTAGATGGTCTACATAAAATACATCAGTTGCTTCTCTAAGTAGTATTTATCTGATAAGGTAACTGAAAGTTTGCAGTTCAAACCTGGATGACATGCTCTTGTCTCTTCAGTTTTCCTTTTTTTAAGCCTTCTGCTTACATAATGAAATAACATCCTTAACATAATTTTGCCTCGAAACCTGTGCAAATCTATCCGTTTGTCTAGTTGGTGAAGAGAAGCGAAGCTGTTTGTGTTTTGGTCACTTGTCGCATATTTTGATTGCTGGTGTCACACCTTGACAAACCTGAAAGGTGAGAAGCACGATTCCTTTCTGCTACATGGGCCACATTTATGTTCACGGGCTTCTGTTGTTGTTACCAATTTGTTTTATGTAAAACGTACCCATTTCTGGAGGATTATCCTAGCTCAAAAAAATCTTCTTGAGAACTAATTATTGCAACAGCGTTGGGGTGTTTTCATCAGCTCCCTGGAAAAATCCAGTTATTACCATCAAGCAGTGACAATGCGCCCATATTGTAAGGTGGCAGAACTCTTGTGTCATGAATGTAATACAAAAACATTTGTCTCCAGCTCAGACACATTCTGTCAGAGCATCCTCAGCGCATCTCTCCTGAGGAGTCAGATTTGACACTTGGAATGGCTGGCTGTCTACTCATCCACCCACTTGTTCTCAGGGTTTTTCTTTGCCTAGCAGGAGTGGGTACAGGGTTCACCGAGAACCCGGAAAGTAGGCTATTAAGTGACCTAGATTATTGCAGGGGGGTTTCTATTTCTGTTTTTCTTGACCTATGTGCTTATGTTAGTTGTTTTGTCTCCAGGGCAGGATAGATCCAGCAGGAAATCTGGTAGGGGGAGTAGAAGATGTATTAAGGAGAGTGGGCTGTCTAGAGAGAGAAGATGATGGTGAATAAAAATAATGGACCCGAGGAATAACTGGAATATAAAAATGCAGTTGAAATCCAATCCTTTCTTATGTTTGTGGCTTAACATGTGTCAGTTGGCACATTAACAGTAGCATATGGGTTGCTCTGATGTGAGTTACTGCATACAGTATGTTATGTTCAGGCCTAAAATGTGTAATTCTTTTGGATTAGTGTTGGCAGATTTCAGTGTGCAGCGTACAGTAAATGTTCATAAATTTAATATATTTATAAGCTTTTCTGTGGAGCTCATTGCTGTCTGATCTGAAAACCTCCCAAGCAGCTCTGCAGTGCCCAGTATTGATAACTCTGACTTCCTTTTTGAGGTAGGGACTGCTACAGAGCGTCTGCCACAGAGTAGACCCTAGACGCCTCCCGAGTCCCAGCCCCAGCTCTTCTTGATGTTGCTACAGGGAACCCCTTATATCACTGAAGAAAGTATGGGTTCGTTGGTGAGCTAGTGGCAGGTAATCTAGCTTTAGTGCTTTCTACCATATGCTTCCTCTGGGTACCACAGCTGAAGTCAAGTACATTCCAAACTACTTCCTTGCATCTCATCACACCGCCCTTACAAAACCAAGTCTGACTACAGAGGATGCAGCTTGCAAGTGTCGGGTTTTTTTAGAGCACATGAACAAATAAGGACATTCCACACTAGCCCTATCCAGGCCCCAAACAGGAATCAACGCTTGTCCGGAAACCAGGTAGTCAGGTTCAGTCTTGCTCCCTGGCTCCCACCCCACTGAGGGATGGCAGGCAGGTGCAACCAGAATGGCCTTACCTGCCCCTGACCAGGGGGTAAGGAAGGTCTCAGAGAAAGAGACAGCAATGTTGGAGTAGCTAATGTTTTTGAAATAGAAGAACAGAGGCAAATCATTAATTTCTTTAAAGCTGATTCCAGTGCAGCCTGTCTGTTCCATTCGCTGAAATTATTGCTCATCCCATGCTCTCAGTGAAGTGGGAAAGCTCTGGCTGGGGCCAGCTCCCTGAGGTTTTTGTCCCATCAGCAGAAGGCTTAAGTATCATCAGGAGAACAAAATCATTGGCAGAGTATATCTTGAAAGCACGACACTATTGCTCAGCCTTGCAAAATGTTTGTTCATTTGGCTGGGGCAAGGAATATTTTCTGGAGATATGCATAACATTTTTTCAGCCTCTTGCTAAAACTGGTCAAATTGACTTTTGTGCTTGGGAAATGCACGTGACTCCATGTTGGGCTGGCCACTAGTGGTGACTGAAGTAGAAGGAAATCTTTTACAAAATGGAGAATCGTAAAGGTGTTGCTTTGCTTCTGCTTAGGGCTTTGCTCTTTAGCCTGCTTAGAAGATTTGGTATTTTTTTTATAGTGATGAAATGCATACATTATTTTTTTCTGTTCTGAAGACCACCTGTACCTGTTCACCTTCAAATCCTTATTGTGACTGTCTAAACTGATCTGAAGACAGATTTCTCAGGATTATTTAAAGAAAAAGAAGCAACCAAAAAGTGGTACTTTCAATGAGTTTTCAACTACAAAAACTTGGGTTCTCTTGGGATTATTTAAGAAGGAAAAAGAAAGTCATTTTTATTGTTATTTCTACGAGGAAACTAAAAACTCCTTGTCCATATTAAGACAGACAAATATGCAGTCGTTGGCTGACTTGAACAGCATTGACATGGGCCAGTTTTTACATCAGTGGCCTATCAGCTAGCTCTCACCCCGCTGTAAACAGGAGTAAGATTTTACCCCCAGCATGGGTCGAAGCCTCCAGGCACGGAGGAAATGGCTCTGGCCTTCTCCTGGGACCCCAGGTGCATGCGGCTACCTGCAAATGGGCAGTCATTGCTTTGTGAGAGTTAATCTTGCTCTTGTTCATTGTTATATAGACTTAAATAACCCCAACTCTCGGTAGCCAACCAAAGCAGCATGATGTCTTTTTAGTGCAAGTCTAGCAAGTTGGCACCTGTTCTCCATATTTAGTTTTCTCTCTACCTCCAGCATGAGGCTTCATACATTCCTCTCTGATGGCATTCACTACTCTCGCTTCTCCCATCATTTATTGAATTAAAAAATGAAACTTACCCTGGCACTCACTGGGCACATTAGTCACAGAACTGGCACATGCAACCCTAAAAACCACACTGGAGCAAACCTTGTGTGCCTGGGAGGGGACCCAACAACCTCGGCTCTGGTGGAAAGGGCATCCACGATGCTCTTGCAGTGCACCCCTGAGCCAAGGTAGGAGCTGGGAAGACGGGGTATGAAAGCCTCCGCTCCCCTGCAGATGAACTTGCCCATCAGCAGGCTGTCTGCACTCGGCGATGGGCACACGAGCCCTGCTGGGGAAACGGTGCCAATCGCCAGCCCCCGGGCTGCTGAGCCGTGGGGAAAGGCATTGATCAAGACAGAGCAGAGCTGCACACGGGCCAGGAATGTGTGCACAAACGCTGGCATGCGCAGAAGAGCAGAAACGCTGACAACAGCAGCCCCCTCGGGTGCTCACCAGGAACGCACGGAAAGGTCCCTCCCATCAAAACCAAGGCAGAGGGCAGCCCGTTTTCCTGTTTCTCGCAGTTGCATCACTTGCACAGTCATTAAGTTCACAAGGTGACGTACAGGCAAAAACACCATGGGCGAAATCGAGCCCAAGAGAACAGACAAACTCTCTCTGTGGCTCTGGAGTTTATTTAATTCTGGGTATTTAACTGCAGTTTAATATTGAAGTGTTGATAAAGAAAACAGAATTCAGAGAAGAACCTACAAACGCACAGGGGTTTGGAAGTACTAATTCTGAGGGAAATGCTAAAGAGCAAAGTAGAAATCAGATATGTCAATTAAATTTAGGGCATAAAACTGCTAATATTTGAAAAACAGAGGATAAAACAGAAAAGGAATTCTTGACTCAGCAAGCTGAGCAGCAACCCAGACTAATGACATGAAACTAGCAGAAAACAGTGTTTTCCCAGAGAAACTGGTAAAAACATTGTTATTTTTACTTAAGACATGACCAAACATAAAAACCCCAACAACCTAGACTGGGCAAATCATTAGAAATGGAATAATCCTGCACTTGTAGTAGGACAGATGGACAGGGATGGGATGATTTAATACACCTTGTCTAGCTCTAATTTATTATTCTAACAGTAGAAAATCAAATTAAGTTATTGCTAAAGTAGTTATTTTGCTACTTTAGCTTTTGGGTTTTCAAAAGTTTTCTTTCTCTCCGTTGAAACTTCCTGTGCTGAGTGTTTAACCACTCAGTGCTTTAAACCAGTTTGTTTACTTGAAAGCTTGAGCAAAACCTCTTTTTTCAGTCAAAAGAATGGAGTTAGTCTTACTAGTACACATACTGAAAGTGGTTGAAATGGCAAGTAAAAATGTCTCCTGACATGCAAACTATTAATAGTTTTAGTGTGTATGTGTCTATGGACACATCAAAGTCCTGGTGCGCCTGCTTGAAGTTCCCAGCTGTTCCAGTACATCTACCTGGCTACTGCAGGGCATTAAACATAGCCAGTAGATGTGTGTGTGTATTGTGGAAAAAGTGTAAACATTTTTATGTGATGATTTCACATATAGCTGAGTGGGTAGCACTTACGTAGAAGACTCGAAAAACAGATGATTAAAGTCCATTTTTTCTTCATACAGAATGTGCGTGTATACAGGCACATGTGCACATTCACAAAGCAACATAAGCACTGGTGTATGAGGATGCACAATGTATAGCAGCTGTTTATGGTATTACGGTTTCAGGATTTTAGCCTCTCAGTAAGAACTTATGTACATTTTTTTTCTTCCCTTAAAAGAAGGGAAGAAGGTTGGGTCAATCTGTGATGAGGTAAGGACAGAGATTAAGTTTGCGGTGGGTTTTCTCTCCCCTCCTTTTCTTGTGAGAATGGCATAAAAAGAAGCCTCCATATTCCTCTCCCACATGCTGTCCTGAATTTCTCTCCTTTCCTCAACACTTAACTTTTTCTTGGAATGCCTTTACGTGCCAGATGACAGTGAGTTACTGTGCTAATTGCTTTATTCTTCAATAAGGACATTTACTATACCAAACTCCTACAATACTTATGTGTAAATTAGAATTTGGCCTTGGAACAGCCCTCTTTCAACAATTAACAAGCTTTCTTGAATGGATAGCTTTACAGATAAAAAGGCTTTGTCTTGGAGAGTTTTTTCATTTAGCTTTCTTTTTTCAGCTTTAATAGCTGTTTTTACCCTTATGTACTCATCACACAGGGTATGAAGACTAATAAATCACCAAACAGCTCTCATTTATTACTAAATATGCATTCAGATCTATTCTACGATACAGAATTATGGAGCCCCACATATAAATTCCCTTCTTTACTTAACAGTGTTCTTCAAATATATGAGCTGAAGTTTTAGACAAATGTTTATCAACCTGTCAGCTATGTTGAACAGTGTTGCAGCTGCATGACAATCACGTAGAGCCATGGGGAGTAAAAGAGGAACTTACCACTTATTTCTTTTTGCCCAGAGAAGAAATGATAATTTTAGTTATACTTTGCTCGCTTGCAACAATAAAAACAAAACGAAGCCACAGAAGAAAACTGTCATGTTACACCCCTTCCATCTGGCCTGTGCTACACACCCACATATCCCGTCATTCTACAAATTAATCTTTCACACATTTTTTAACAAAAAAAAGTGTTAATGTTATAGAAGAGAAAATAAGGTAAACAGAGAGCTGTGTAAAAATACATTAACATTAAAATATGGTGGCAGTTATGGATTTTCTTAATTGAATAGGAGAGTAAATATTCACATCAAATCAATGCCAATGGCATGCAAATTAAAGCTACATTAGGGCAGCCTTGATATAGGCATTACCATTTTTGACACTTCTGTGATTTAAAATAAAGTGCAGAGTTTGTTCGTTAATTTTTTCCTCCCTTCTTTATGTTATTTTTGAGTGGGTAATTTGCCATTACAGAGCAAAATCCTCTCTCCTGTGCCCTCTTATGTTATGCTACCTTATTTTTTTCTTTGTATAGGGAAGGCCCTGTATACACTGGCTCAGTTTAATTTAGGGTTAATACTGCACCCCTCCCTGTTGCAGGAGAGGGCTCTTTGGGCAGCTGCCTCCAGGTCATATCTGGCCATTTGGCACAACCAAATAACCTGCTGAAAGAGTCTGAGGAAACGTACCTCTGATTCACCACGCTAGGACCTACAGACGCTCCCATCTCCTAGTTCTGCTTCTAGACCTCCCGCTAGATATTTCTTTCACCCAGTTCCTACAAAAATTGCTTAAAAAAAAAAAACAAAAAAACTCCACAGGCCCTGTCACCACAAGGAGGGAAAACCTGTCAGGTGCTCTTAGAAGCTGCCTGGCTCCGTAGGCAAGAATATGAGGTGCAAAGCTCACTGCCTGGCATGAAAATCAACTCCACTGGGAGGGAGGGAGGGAGGGAGGGAAGTGGGACCAATGGATCTATACGGGATAGAGATGAAGGAGTGCATGAATGATATGATGCCAGCAGTTGCTGCGTAGAAGTTTTACCATTGTGGGGATAACGCAGATATTTCCTCACAAATAACTGGAGGGAAGTTCAGCCCTTGCTCTGTGAGGCAGCAGTAGTGTCATACATGTGCAGCCTGAGTTCCTACAGCATTTAATTTAGTCTGGAAACTTATCTCTTCTCTGGCAATTTTTCAGTCCTCATCAGTCACTGATGTTTTTGCATGCTGTCTCCAGCTTTTATGAAGACAGGTCCACAATTACACCACAGTGCCACCCAGAACAAGCTGAATGTACACACTAGCTCATGCAGTGCTCAAAGCAGTCAGGGTATGACTCAAAGCTCTCGTGCAGGAAGGAAGAGTGGCCCTATTGATTAGAGAAAGCAGGTTAGCCAGAAAGCAATACCAGACCCCCAACTCGACTGTTCATCCGCCATTCATAGGGACTCTGGAGGTGCTCCCTAAAATCAACCACAGCAACTACAAGGGCCAACTGCATGCCTTGGAAGTGGCTCATCAGAGTCCACACAAATGGTGAAAAGAGTTGTTTGCTGCTGCCAGGACAGCAAAACTGCCACAGCTTAGCAGGCTTTAGTGCAAAAGAGAGTCTGTGAACCTTTGCTTTAGAGGGCACAATGCTAAATTGGGTGACGAGGAAGATGAGGATGGAGGGGTCTGTGACACCTTTCCTGCTTTGTCCTGATGAGCCCCACCTCTCTCACTAAGACTGATTTGATGGGGGAGATGGGGGCTAGGGACTGCAAAAGCTTATGTTTTTGGTTTAAGTGACCACCTTGTACTAAAGGAAGGAGCTCAAAAGCTGCACTCAAAGCTTCCCATAGGCAGTGAAGACTATGTTTATATACATAAAGGTATCTAAATAGATGTCTTTCAGTTTCCTTCTCTTTACTCTGTAATTTCTTCTAACCTTAGTTTTATCTCTGACTCCTTTCATTTTTTTCCTCATCCTCCTTTTCTTTCTACTTAACTCTTCTTTCCACCTCCGTCCCTCATCTTTTCCTATTTCTGGTGCTCTCCTTTACATTTTTTCTTCCCTATGCATTCCCAGGTTGGTGGGGGTTTGGGGGATTTTTCTCTTTGCTCCAGGGAAATAAGAAGGGGACTTCAGAGTTAGTAAGCCATGGTGCTGAATCCTAATAGCAGCCTGACACTTATTTACTGCTTAACTTTGGGGAAATTCACCTCATGCTCTGTATCTGCTTTTTAATCTGAAGAGCAGGGATGATAAATATCAAATGCAAGGACAGTTGGCTATAATAGTTAATGGCTGCACAACACTTTGCATATCTAACCATTATATCTGATCTTCACCACTAGAAACACTTAGAGCTCCTGCCACTGTCACCAAGACTGTACCTGAATGTGATGATTAATGAGCTTATAGTAGTATTTTGCTGTTGAAGTTAATGTTGCTTCCTGAGGACAGTGTGCCTGATGAGAGAATTTGCAGCAGTCCATACACTGTATCGATTCGAAATGCCACTGTATGTTTTAATTAGCTTCTAAGCATTAAAAATTTGTGCTGGAAATTAAAATGGCACATATGCTTATGCAGCAAATGTACATACCAAAAAGGTGATCATTAGGCAAAGTTATCAACTTCAATGCTGAATCGCCACTGGCAGTTAAAACACATCTTTGTGGCAGTTAATATATTTCCATGGCTTTTCTTTTTTGTTAGTTTTATGCCAAATATCCACTTAGATCTGTTTTCAGGCCTTGAGGAATGTATTTCTTCACCCACACTATCTTTTGAGATAGTGATGAGATATAACACGTTATAAAAGATTAATTTTGAGGAATCGTGGTTTAGAAGTAAATCCTAGGGAGCAGACTCCATTGAGGCTGGTGAGAAAGCATTGTGCTGGAATGAAACTCTGTATTGTGAGCAGTCCTTTATACTGCCAGACGGTCTCTACTAAGTCATTTTTAAGGTGCTCATTACCACAGTATGTAATTATTTCATAATCTGTATTGTATTTACTCTCCAGCGTTAGGCTATTAATGGACTGGCTGAAGAAACCTCATAATCAGTAGCAGTTATTTTTAAGAACTCACAAAGGACAAGGAGGGTGCTCTATCCTTAAAAGAGGATGAAAAGGGGGAGCCAGAGAATTACAAGCCAGTTATCAAACTTCATTCCTCAAAAAAAAATAGAACAAATAATAAAACTTTTATAAACACCCAGAAAACACCTAGAAGACACCAGAGATGAACGACAGTCCACACTGATTTATCACAAATAAACCATGTTAAGAAAATCTAACTGCTTTCTGAGACAGGTCAAGAGGCTGTGTGTGGAGGGGAAAGGTAATAGATATCATATCTTGCACTCAGCCAGGCTGTTCACATTGTCTTACCTGATGCACTTGTGAATAAACTAGGGAACCTGGTTAAGATGAAACTAATTTGCAGTTGCAGGACTGGGTGGAAAGCCGTACACACAGAATCAGTATCAAAGATTCACTGCCAAACCAAAGGGATATATTTGGTCCAGTTCTGCAGGTATCTGTCCTAGATTTGACTCATTTTTTTCATTAACAATATGGATAAATGGATCAAAAGTACAACTCAAATTTGCAGATGACACCAGCTTGGAATGAGCTGCAAGCACATTGGATGAAAAGATTATAATTCAAAACGGTTCTGACAGATTGGAAAATGATCTGAAAAGGTTGGGTGCATAGCAAATAGGATGAAAGCAAAATTCTCTGCTTAGGTAGGAATAATCAGCTGTGTAAATATAGGATTCACAGTAAGGGAAGGATGTGGACCAGACAGACAGAATTTAGAAGATGAAAACAACGAAGCAAAATCTGAAAAACATGACCTACAAGGATCATGTAGGGTTGTTTAATCTAAAGAATACCAAACTGAATGAGATATGGTGGCTGACCTCACATGCATAAGGTATGGTGTAAAGAAGAAATAAACTCTTCTGCATAGCCACTCTGAGCACAGCAAGAAGTAATGAACAGGTTAGATTTGCTGCAGACACCAGGAAAAACTTATTCTTAAAAAGGATAGTTAAGCACTAGCATAGACTGCCGAGAAGGACTGTGGAATATCCTTCAGTGGAGATTTTCAAGAACAAACTGGATAAGCGTTTGTCAGGACCAATACAGATACAGATGATCCTGTTTCAGACAGGGAGGTGAACTACGTTATCTCTCGAAATTCATTCTATCCTATTTTTTTGTGATTTCTACATTATCCATGGGAGGTATAGAACTATTTTGTGCCTCAACTTCATATGAGCAAGATAGAAGTATCAGAGGCCAAATTAGACAAATTGATGAAAATGACAGGCACTGAACTTGGCTGTCTCAAACCGATAATCACTAGAGGTTTGCAACTCATACAATTTATCATCTGTGCCTGCTTTATCACCAAAAGCAGATATTTGCCAATCATAATGTGAAAAAAATCAGATATTGTTGTCATGACTAAATGCTCTTAAATGCATTTAAAGCATTACAGACTAGGTAAATGTAAATATTTAAAATATTTAAAAACAGTAGAAGAAGAGATTGAGGAAGGAGAGAAAGAGAGACGGTAGAACAGTGACATTGTGCAAGTTAGTTTAAATAAAGAATCTTATCAAATCTACTGACTACTTGTTCACATCTGTCCAAATATAACTTATGCCATATGTCCTACTATGTAAGTCAGCTTGGAGGCAGGACACTTCCCTAAGCAGCAATTCACTTCCTGAGTCTGCTGTATCTTGCAGAGAATAGAGAGATGAAGAAAATGATATGTCGCTGAAATAATCTCAGAAATAAACAAAATAACCTTCTAAAAGCCTGTGGGAAATAAAAATCCTTTCTCTTCTCTAACAGCACGGCTAGCTGAATCTTTTGTCATGTAATGTCTTAGGAACCGTATTCACAGTGATACTGTTCTCACAATAAGCTGCCTTCAAAGATATCAGATGCTTCAGTTTTACTTCAGCTTTTCATTGTTTGTCAGAGTGGTAAATACCCTCTTGTAGGTCTCCTAAGTGACCATACTCTTATTACGGAAACATAGCTTACAGCTGCAAACTCTCTGTTCCTGAACCGGGTTAGACTCCCAGGTATGGCCAGACGGTCCCTTTATCAGCTCTTTATCGTTCTCCGCGGGCTTTTGTGCTCACCTTGGGAAGCAGGGGAGGGAGGGCAGACACAGCTGGAGTGAGGCAGAGTACTTCGTAACTGAATGTTTCCCATATTCTCTCTAAGTGCTACGGACTGGAGCATTCAGGAGTAGTCTAAGATAAAAATATTAAAATCAAAATCCTGTTTCAGATACCAGAAGCCTCCTTATGGCTCTAAGAGTTTAATTTTCATTTAAACAACAATAAATACAGGCATAAGGGTTTAAGATGAATTATGTAAGCCCTTTAGCCATAGCCATTACATTCTGCCACAAAAATGAGCTGCTGTTCTCACTTTGTTTTATGGGCTCAGTGTAGCCTGTTGTTATTGTAGCTGCCAAATAAAAACCAGCAAACCATGCAAATGAAAAAAAAAATCTTTTATGCTTTCATAGTCTTAGGATAAACTGGCATGTGCAGTTTTAGAGGAGCATTTTTCTCCAGTCTGTATTGTTATGCCTCTGTCTTTGGAGTCTACCTGAGTGGAGGGAGAAGCCAAGAGCTTTTCAGTCTGGCCCTTCAGTCAGCTTGGACAGGGAGAGCTGCTGTCTGTAGGGATGAGATCTGCTCTCCACTCTCTAACTTCAACTCACCAGCAAGAAAACACAAAATAGCTTCTTGATGTAATGCAGAAAGGATGGATTATGGATCCTTTCATAAACCTGGAAACTCCTCTTGCTTTTAAAAATAATAGGTTTTCCACTTCTAACTTCTCTCAAGCCTCCTTGTTTCCTAATAGGAGAAAACACCCCATGATTTTCTCGGAGCCATGTGTTTCCCTATGGTCTGTGGCACCCTGTGAACATGCCAAGAGAGAAACACATGCAAAGTAATCAGGACAGAGAACAGCGGCTAAAGCAGAGTAATAGAAGCCTACAATTCCACATACAAATACATGTGACAAAATGTGCACCAGCAGGCTTTAAGGTGTGCAACTCACAGCACTACGTGAAGAGGAAAAAAAAAGGAGAGCCAAGAAGAAATCAAGAAAGGGACAGGATCTTATTCATGAAAGGTAAAAAATGGGAATGTACAGTAAGCACAAGCAAATGTACTTTCAAGCTAACTACAGCAGAGCACAACGACTGTGTTAAAGGCAGGATCTCTTGTTGAGAGTATTAGCATATGGACTAATATATTACATTTACCTCATAACTTTACTGCACTGAATTGAGGTTCCAAGATTTTCTCCTTCACCTTTGCTACGTCTTGTCTCTTTCTTTTGTCTGTCTAGCTCTATTTTAGTAGTCACATTCACTGGTGATAACATTTTATATTTTGTACTTCCTAGTGGGAGCTATGCTGGATTCTGACACCCACTCTTGTGCAGAGATTTTTACATATTTTTTTTTTTCTCTTCCACCCGTTTTACACAAGATGGTAACATATGGCCTTGGGTGATTAAATGATTTAGTGAATGAACTGAGCTGAAAGAGCAGGCTGATTGGAAGAAGACAGCTTCTGTTTAGGCATAAATGTCTTTGTAATCTGTAATGATAGGAAAGAAATTACAGAAAAAAGCATGAGACAATTTAATTGGATTTTGGTTAAATATTGTATTTTTCAGGTCTGCTTTAAATATAGTGAAATAACAGTATAGCAGCCATTACTCATTTTTTTGTTTCTACAGCACACCCTTCTAGAAAGGACATAACCCCCCCCCCCCCAACGAGCACAGCTGTGTACACCCACATACAATGTATAAAGAGGGAAAAACTAAGCAAGAAGAAGTTCCTTCCTTTTGTAAAACTAAGTTGGACTTTTATTTATTCATTAATTTTTGAACAATGCAATCCTACAGAACTTTGTGTTCAGTCATGATACTAATTGAAAAGACCTCCACTTTTAAACTTTCTAATAATTAATCCCATTACAGTACATAGCAGGCAGTATGCAATCTCAATAGGAACTGCAAATGGTTTTGTGGAAGAAGACATCCTCTGAGCATTTTCACCCAGTAAATTCTCTGCCTCTCCAGGGTGCCAGGGCATTAATTGATAACCACTCCTTGCTCTTTTCCTTTGGTGCATTACAATTTGTTTCTCTGGTCTTTTTGAACTTTAGGTCTCACATTTGTTATACGTTTGGGGAAATACTTTTGTGTTCTTGTGAACTGGAGCATGGGGTGGCACACAGAGTGGGTCTGTCCTGGACTAAACATCTGTTCTGTTGTTGACCGGAGTTCTGGGACAATGGACTTGAGCAGCCAGGTGTTCCTACGCTAAAAATTCAAAACCAATTCATGTGTATCCAAAACAAGCCATCTTTTGAGAGAAAACATTTATATTCCAGTTCCAGTGATGAGGTACATATCATTAATACTCAACAAACAAATTCAACTGAACTCCAGTTTAAGTCTTCACTCACAGGGCCAGTTCCATTGTTTATGATCAAATTTTTATGAAGAGCCTTGAAATTGTTTCAGGACATAAGAAAGAGGTCAGTGATCTCAGTAGTTTTCCCCCCGTGAAGCAGCAGCCGTAGCTTAAAGCTATACAAATCTACGCTCCAGAAAAGGACAGCTGGACCCACAGACAGTGTATCAGTGGTGCTTGTCCTCAACTTGCAGGATGAATGCTAGTAGCCATCAGATAGAAAACTTCAGCACATGGTGCTCCTTTTCCTCTACATAATAGAATTTGAAAGGGCAGAGACATTTTTGGCCCACGCGCTAAGAAAAGCTCTTAGCTGAGCATATACTGATGGCTTATCCAGCATAACTAGGGCTGATAAGAATTACTGATCCAGTCAGACTCTGGCACAATAAGATGTACATTTAGCCAATTCATGCAAAGGCTGTATTATATTATCTTGGCACTCCCCCAGAACTGGTTCCCCAGAGAGAAAAGTCAGTTCCATAGTGACATCACTTGAACCTCAAGTGTGATGACAGCTCCAGAAACTATTTAACTTATAATTTTTCTGAAAACCAGACTGCCATTAATTAAGTTTCACTTCAACTTAAAAAAAAAAAATCAAGAGTGCCATGATCACAAGTCTTGATTTTCACTTCTCTGGGATACATAACCCTGAAGATATTTGCTGCTGTACCTCCAATCCTATCAGTCAAAGCATTCTGGGAGACTTCTTAATTTACAAAGGGGGTACCCACTTTCTGTTGTCTTATCAATCAAAACAGCAGTAGTGCATATAGGTGATGGTATCTGGTCCAAAATAAACTATATAGGGCATAAACCCAAAACATATGGCTACGAATGAATGGTTTCCACTGTTGCTTTGTTTTTTGCACAAAAACCAAAGTGGATGGAATTAATAGTATTTAGTACAGCACTGCTTGACAATTTGAAGGAAACATAGAAAATTGTGTTATAGGAGGGACAAGAAGGAGGTATTAAGGGCCAAATTTGCGGCAGGTTCCACAATATAACTGCAAGGTGTTAACATTTAAATGTGTGGCTTTGGACTTTAACTTCACGCAGTCAGCTTTGACTTTTGTCACGTCACACTCTTCTCCTCGACTCTCCTTAATAAAGGTTTCCAAGAACATATAGTGCAATTCAAGCTACCGAAATGAATGCAATGTACATACTTCAAGGCTCAGAGGCAAAGTTGGCATCTGCAGTGCAACTTGGTACATATTAATCAATCTCTTGAAGATGACTTTATCTCCATCTTTTATTATTGTGAACAGTAACAAACAGTATCGGGAGACTCACCACACAAGTCTTTTTAAAAAAGGCTATGAAACCTTGAAGTTCTATCAGGAGCGCAGAGGCAAGCGGAAAAGATCTGGAGCAGAACCTCTACTGAGCTGCAGGCGCTCCCATAGCACCACATTGCAATGTCAGCGTTGGTTGTGAGCCAAAGGCCTTCAGGCTTGCTTGTTGCCTGGAGGATATAAATGAGAGTCAGCAGGTGCAAAGGTGCAAGAAGTGCAAAATTGCACGATGTCTTCCCGAACTGTGTTTATGCAGTAAATGAGATTCATTTTTTTCCACACTAAACTGAGACCATTTTTATTTTCCTTGGCTTATGAATGTTCTTAGCTCAATTTTTGTGTGTGTTCTCTACAGTACCTTGGGATGCCTGAGGTGATTTATAAATATGTGTAGAGACCAGGTGTATTGCCAGATGTTTATGTCCCTTTACAACTAGGCTTCACAATCTCTTCTGATGGAACACCCATTTTATATATTTTTTTTAATAGAGGATCAACTTGACTACAGGGTATTTGTGAGTTTTCCAGTGTAGGAGTTTTTCTTTATTCACTTTTCTATCATCTTATTTCCATGTTTAAAACAATGCTAAGTCTTTAAACCGTTCTAAGTACTCTTTTAAAATTAGAGTTCCTTTCACATAAAAAAATTGCAGAGAAATGTCAACAGTTCCAGGTTTAAATGAATCAAGTTTGATTCACTGCCAAAAAGATTTTTAATGTTGAGGTGTTACCTACACTCACTTTTTTCTGTTTCATTCCATCTTTTATTTGGAAATTGTAAAACTGTTTTCTTATAATAATATAAGAAATAACTCATAGCCTAGGCTTAGGCTTAGCAGTCTGAAAAAGCAAAAAGGACAAAGAGTGACTAAGTGATTTGCCCAGGGTCATATAGGGAAGTGATAGAATGGGGAAGAGAATACAACCTGATTTAATTAGTAACCAACACAGTAAATACCAGGTGAGGGACAATAAGGTTTTCCTCGATACATCTTAGAAGGTAAAGAGGTAAGCGTTCATACATATGAGGAGGTGAAAATAAGTGAACTGAATGCATACACAGTAATGTCCCATGAAATCTTATTTTAAAATTATTTGAAAGTTCTGGATGCTGTAAAAGTCTGTAAGGACCTGGAAAACTCCAAGTAAGTATTCATAAAACAAGGTCTTAATAACATACCCCTAGCATTTGGTGACACAGATTATACTAGGAAGCATGAAGCAGGATGCAGCTCACAAATCTAGGACAGTATAGTTAATGTAATCATCTCCAGCATATTTACTGACAGTTCAAATACACATAACTGCAGAAGTTATTTGTATGTTTTAGTGTACATATGTATGTACGTGTAAAACCTGTAACACTATTTTCAACTGTATTTCCTATTAAAATACTTTTACCATTTATTTTTATAATTTAAAGAGGCTTAGTAGTTATAGGAAAGATGTTCAAGAAATGACAGACAGCATGGAGTGGAGTACTGATTTTTCTCAGATAAAGTGATTATTGGCACTGAGGAGACAATCAGGAAAACATGAAGTCAGCATCTTAGCTGCTGTGTCTTAAAGACAAGGACAAAAAAAAATCAGGTTCCAGGTGTAATAGAATATGGAACATGATACCAATGGTAAAAAACTTAAATACAGAATTGTATCAGTATCAGAACTGAAACACTATGACGTTAATAAAAAAGCTCCAAACTGGGTCTGCATGAGCAATCAGTTCACCAAAGGACAGAGAAAAAAGTGCGTTATTTTATACATATATTATATATGTGTCTGTAAGGCTTGCAGCATATGGACACCTAGGTGCTAGCTGCTGTGTGATATACACAGCAGTGCTATCAAATAAATCAGGCACAGCTAGGATTCAGTATGTTTCTTTACGATGGTTTCCTATTACTGAAGGAGACTAAATAAAAGCCTTCAACTTTTATATATAGTCAGTCAATTTTGGATATGAGTTATTCTTCTTAAACCCTGGACCTCTGTTGGTGACCCTTCTTTTCATCAAAATACTTGCCTATGTTAAATGTTTGCCTGAAACTGAAGGAGAGAGAGGGAAATATCCATCTCCTCAGATTAGACTTTTCCTAGGAACAAACTGAAAGATGCAAATACTGTATATGTGCCATGTACTTGCAGGATAATGAAGGTCCATGCTGAATGCACGCAGCAACCTGTTGCCATCCTTACAGGGGGTTCCAGTGGTTTCCACTCTGCTTGGGCAAACGTACTGATCTTGCCAAAGACCTGAACTGTGCAAATCTGGCCTCTGCTGCCTTTGAGTCCATATTCCAGCCCACCATTAAGCCGTGGTATTCTCCAAAGCTGCTGACCTATTGCAAGGTCTGGAGAAGCCCTTTTCGTCACAGGCACCACCCTTACTACTCCTGCGCAGGAGCAGGCCTGGGTAGTCATAAACCTTGCGCAATGCCAAATTTCTAGCACTGCTTCCCTTAACCTGCTTGCCACAAGGGAAAGCACAAAGATTTCACGCGGAAATGCAACATTAGAGGTGGAAACTAGTCCAGCGCAGGGTAAGCTTTAAAAAAAAAAAAAGGATGTGAGCTGAAACATACACACTTAGCACGCTCCGTGTTGACAGACTCTGAGCTAACACTGCAACACCCAACAGATGGCCCCACCTGGCCCCTCAGAGACCTGCGGTCAGCCCTAACCGGGCCATCGGCGACTCTAGCCAAGCTTCTCATGAATGTGTCTAGAAAACAAGATGGGGTAAGACTTTATTATTTCAAAGGGAAAGCGTTATGCTGTGACCGGCATGAACGGCCCTGAAGGACACGCGAAACCGGCCAGGAGCACGATCAAGGCATCATTTATAACCAGCCGGCTCCCGTATCAGCGTGCATGCCTTAGCCCCGACAGGGCTTGCACAGGCAGGCGAGGGCGCAGGGAGGGGCAGGACCAGCCTCCCCGCCTCGCCCGCCACCCGACAGCACCGGGGGGCCCCGGGCCCCACCGCCACCCGGGCGAGACGCCGGGCCGCGCCGGGAGCGCGACGAGCCCGCACCACGGCCGCCCCCCCCATCACCTCGCCACCCTCCCGCCATGCACCACGCCCCGCGGCAGCCGGCGCGAGGCCACAGCCCGCGCGCCCCAACGGCCAGGCCCCGCCCCCGCCCGCCCGGCCCCCGCCCGGCCCCGCCCCCTCCCCGGGCTCGGCGGGGCCCCGCCTCCTTCCGCCTTGGCTCCCCTCCGGGTCACGCCCCCCGCTCGCCTCTCGCCCTGATTGGCGGCGGCTGACAGCTTTCCCGGAACGCCCTCCTCCACTCAGCGAGCTGCTGGGGCTGTCAGTCAGCGGCGGGGCGCCGCTCTGGTTGGCGGCGGAGGCGAAGTGGGCGGGCCGGGCTGTCAGTCAGGGAGCGGAGTCCGAAGCGGGGAGAGGGGAGGGGGAGGGGGCGAACATCTGGCTGCCGCAGCCCGGGCCCGTCTGTGCCGCCGCCGCCGCGCGCGCCTGTGCTGCGTGCGCCGGGCGCCCCCGCCCCGCCCCGCCCCCGCCCCTCCCCCCGCGCCCGGCCGCCCGGCCCCGGGCTCCGCGCCGCCGCCGGCCGTTGGGTGCCATGGGGAGCCGCTGAGCGCGGGGCCCGATTCGCGCCGCCCGCTGCCCCGCTCGCTCCTCAGCTGCCGGCCGAGAGGGAGGACGGGGGGGGGGGCGGCGGCCAGCGGGCCCGGGGGGGCGGGGAGGGGGGAGGGAGGGGGGCGAGGCACGATCCCGAAGCGGCAAGTGAGTGAAGAGGAGCCGGCGGGCGGCGGCGCGGGGATTTCGGGCCGCTGCGGAGTGTGAGTGCCGCTGCCCCCATCCCCATCCGCACCGCCGCGGGGCCGGGGCCGGGGCGGCTCCGCGGGGCGGGCGGAGTTGGTGCGGGTCCGGCGGGGGTGGGCGCCGCCGCCGGCGAGCGGGGCGGGGGGCGGGAGCAGCGCTTCCCCGGCGGGCGGCCCCGGCGGGTCCCGGGTTACTTTTCCTTTTGTCGCCGCGGTGACCCGGGGCGGCTTTTCCTGCGCGCCGGGCAGCCGCTTCCTGCCCGCGGGGCTGCCGCCGGCCCGGCCCGGCCCGGCCTCGCCGCGCGGCCGCGGCGGGAGGCGGCGGGCCCCGGCGCGAAGTTGGAGCCGGCGGCGGGGATGCGGGGCGGCGCGGCGCCGGGCCGGGCCCGCCGGGAACTTGCGCGGCGCTGACGCCCCCCGGGAGCGGCGCCGCGTCCCTGCCGGGGCGGCGGGGGCGGCGCGGCGCCCGGCGGCGGGGCGCGGGCGGCAGGCGGCTGACGGGGGCGGATGCCGGCCCGGCCGGTGCGGGCGGTGCGGGCGCGGGGCCGCTCCCGAAACGTGAACTTCAGAAGTTCACGGCGAGCCCCGGGGCGGGCGGCGCGGAGCCGGGAGGGGAGGGGAGGGAAGGCCGCTGCTCCGGGCCCGGGCAGGCCGGTCCCGCCTGCTGCTGCAAGCGGCGCCGAGGCCGGCCGTGCCGGGCTCCCGCTCCCTCCTGTTCCGCTTGGCTGCCGTGAGGGAAACGGCGCTGGAAGAATTTGTGAAGCGCAGGTCCAGCCTTAGTATGTGCGTGTCGGCATAGTAAAATGAACGGCAGTCCCAGCAACTGCGTAGAAAGAGTGATTTGTGAGTAGAGACTAAGCATTTAAAATAACACCCCAGCAACATTAACAGCTTTTTTTTGTGAAATATACTTTGAAGGCTCAGTAGCATTTATGTCGTATAAACGCTGAAATCGAGAGGACTGACGTTGAGGTGGTTGCCTGTAAATTGAGTAAATAGGTTTGGTTAATTTTTTTTTTTAACTGAACCTCTGGGCTCAATAAAAATGAATTGGTATGGATTTCTTGGATAACCCCGTGGCTTGAGTATGCTGTCAATATATAAAGCAGTCCTCCAACTTGAGGCAGAAGTGTTGCTATGCTGCAAATACAGTAGAGCCCCATATGTTTAGGATTTTCTTTTTTTTTTCCTGTTAGAAAGTTTGAAAAAAAGAGACTTTGAAGTATTTTGTTTATACTAACAGAAGAGAAAAGTTCTCCTAAGAAAAAGCTGGTGGCAGGAGTGTAGAGGAGTAGCATATGGCATTAAAAGGAGCACAGCTGGAGGTAGCATTTCCATCTGAACATGATGTCAGAGCAGCTGACAGCCTGCCATCCCTCAGCCTTTTATTCTAACACACAGACAGGGAGTTAGTGTGTGCAGATCTGTGTGTGGAGAAGGTATCTCATTCCTCTCTAACATCATCTCCACTTTGCATCTGTCTCTCCTAGTCTGCTTTTTTTCCACCGATCTAACAGACCTGGAGCCAGCAAGACTCAGAGGAAAGGACTTAATCAGGTTTATGTGTACTAAAGGTAGGAGTAGCAATAGATTAGATACAGCATATTTCTGTTTTGGTGTATTGTTTATTGAATTTCAGAAAAAATCACATTACTTTTCTAACCAAGTTTAGAGGTAATATATGAAATTGAGTATTAAATAGATAAGTGGATTTAGTCAAAAGGCTTGGGCTATAGTTTGAGAGTATCAGTTCTTATGCACATTGTCAGAATTAACTTTAATGCATATTGTGAGAATTTCTTATTTTACAACATGGAGAGAGCAAGTTCATTCTTAATTTCTGAGACCAAAACTAAAAGGTATTTAGTGGCAAGCCTAACGATAGCTCTGGTTTATATTGTTGTATTGCATCTTTAAAATGACTTCAAGGGGGTTTTAATGAAATCTACAAAAGTATATTTTTAAAAAAAGAATCATTCTAGCTCAAATGTGTTTGTTGTGAAGTCTTTCATTAAACTTCATGGTTAAATATCCAGCAGCCCAGAATGATAGCAGCCTACAGCTGTAGTGCTTCTGAAAGATAGAAATCAGTTATGTGTTTAAAAACTTTTGTACCCAGGAGAATAGCTTGACTGGTTTCCTCTTTTCTTTCTCACATGTAGTATTTGAAATCTTTTATTTCAGCATAACAATAATTATTTGAAGGAGTTTTTGTATTTGCGACTAATTTAGAACTTGTAGATTTGAGCTGCCTGAATTGGCCAGACAGCTGTAATCGCACTCCTCTATTCTTAATCTCTTTATCTGGGCAGCAGCTGCCATATGGCCACAGTCAGCTGGATCAGATGTTTATAAGCTTCCTTCTTCGTCCCTCTCTGTCCTTTCAGCCTCCTAATTTGATCACAGCTACCTTGTGAGCTGCCCTCCAATCTTTATTTTTAGCCCTCCTAAGGATTAGGATTGATGTTGGCTGTGAGGCACTTAAAGTGATTGTATTGTAAATCTTCGTGCTTTACTCTAGCAATGGTATTTTAGAGAATATAGTAGGGGTTGTCTTGTAAGTTTTAGTTCATCTTGGCTTGTGAGGGATGAGTATTTTTCAGTAATATCTGCCAACCTAGAGATCACAATCTGTTTGATGGTTTGGGAGAACATTGCTATCAATCACAGAAGAATAGATCAGAGAGGTTTTTAAGAGATTTTACTTTCTGTTTGAGTTTTGACTTCTCTTATTCTTTGAAGTTTTTTATCATCAAGGAAGGAGAGTAGGAAAATTCTTGGGTAAGAACAGTAGTCAGGATACTCTTTACATATGCACACATGCACACACAGTCATGTTGAATCACTTTTTTTTTTTTTTTTAAGTTTGGTACTGCAAACTCTCGATGGTGTGGGAGGGGAGGGAAATCTCTGCCCTTCTGCACAGGGGAAAGCGGTGTTTGTTGACATTTTAGTCAATAATTTTCTTTTGTAAATTCTATGTGTTAGTAAAAATGTTTCTATTCCATTGTACAGTATGGAGAAGATTTCAAACCTAAAATTGTACTTAATAGAAGCAGAAAACAACATGAACTAAATTTCTGAAAACCTTCATTTTGCTATTGATCAAAATTATTTCTCCAAGTCTATTTGTGTTCTTTATGAATGTTAGACGTTCAGATTTTGGTATATTAGTATGTTTTCATGCACTAAACTCTCCTATTAATACAATTTCACTTTACAAAGAATGTGGATGATCTGATTTTTTTTTCCTCTGCGATGAGTATCTTGCAAACTTGTGGCGTTTAACAAATTTTTTTTTTTTTAATTTTTGTTCTGCCTTCCTAAGGACACAATCTGGAGGAAGTTGCCTGAAAAAATAACTGTTCAACAGATTTAATGAACGGCAGTGATACTTTAAAAGAATTACAAATGTTGCTGAGCGATTATTAGAGCAGCCTATTTACCACTAAAAGGAAGGCATAACTTCAGGGGTTGGTCAGGGAAAGAGTTGCCATTGTATATGCATGTTAAATAATCCTTGCATAGTGGCTGTATTAGAATTCTGTCAATATAAATACTAGGTTTTTACAGTGGAGTAATTTGGGTTCATCCGTTCTCTTATTTTGACCTACATTTAATTTTTAAAAATCTTGTTGTTTATAGGTT
The DNA here is from genome assembly GCF_036417845.1 of Apteryx mantelli. Classification (NCBI taxonomy): domain Eukaryota; kingdom Metazoa; phylum Chordata; class Aves; order Apterygiformes; family Apterygidae; genus Apteryx; species Apteryx mantelli. The sequence goes on along the minus strand of NC_089980.1, from coordinate 49,862,201 downwards.
ATGAAGACAGTATGGAGTTTCCTGACCACAGTAGACATTTGCTACAGTGTCTGAGTGAGCAGAGACATCAGGGTTTTCTTTGTGATTGCACTGTTCTGGTAGGAGATGCCCAGTTCCGAGCCCACAGAGCTGTACTGGCTTCATGCAGCATGTATTTCCACCTCTTTTACAAGGACCAGCTGGACAAAAGGGACATTGTTCATCTGAACAGTGACATTGTTACAGCCCCAGCTTTCGCTCTCCTGCTTGAATTCATGTATGAAGGAAAACTCCAGTTCAAAGACTTGCCCATTGAAGACGTGCTAGCAGCTGCCAGTTATCTCCACATGTATGACATTGTCAAAGTCTGCAAAAAAAAGCTGAAAGAGAAAGCAACCACGGAGGCAGACAGTACAAAAAAGGAGGAAGACGCCTCAAGTTGTTCAGACAAAGTGGAGAGCCTCTCTGATGGCAGCAGCCACATGCCAGGAGACTTACCCAGTGATGAAGATGAAGGAGAAGATGAAAAATTGAACATCCTGCCTAGCAAAAGAGACTTGGCGGCTGAGCCTGGGAACATGTGGATGAGATTGCCCTCAGACTCAGCAGGCATTCCCCAGACTGGCGGAGAGGCAGAGACGCACGCAACAGCAGCTGGAAAAACAGTAGCCAGCCCCTGCAGCTCAACAGAGTCTTTGTCCCAGAGGTCTGTCACCTCCGTGAGGGATTCAGCAGATGTTGACTGCGTGCTGGACCTGTCTGTCAAGTCCAGCCTTTCAGGAGTTGAAAATCTGAACAGTTCTTATTTCTCTTCGCAGGACATGCTTAGAAGCAGCCTGGTTCAGGTGAAGGTGGAGAAAGAGGCTTCCTGTGATGAGAGTGATGTTGGCACTAATGACTATGATATGGAACATAGCACTGTGAAAGAAAGTGTGAGCACTAATAACAGGGTACAGTATGAGCCGGCCCATCTGGCTCCTATGAGGGAAGATTCGGTCTTGAGGGAGCTAGATAGAGAGGACAAGGCAAGTGATGATGAAATGATAACTCCAGAGAATGAGAGAGTCCAGGTGGAAGGAAACATGGACAGCAGTTTGCTCCCTTACGTGTCCAACATACTTAGCCCTGCTGGCCAAATTTTTATGTGTCCTCTCTGCAACAAAGTCTTTCCCAGTCCCCACATTCTGCAGATCCATTTAAGCACGCACTTTCGAGAGCAGGACGGGATCCGCAGCAAGCCTGCTACTGATGTCAATGTCCCAACCTGCTCGTTGTGTGGTAAGACTTTTTCTTGCATGTACACCTTGAAACGTCATGAGAGGACTCATTCAGGTGAAAAGCCCTACACTTGCACCCAGTGTGGGAAGAGCTTCCAGTACTCCCACAACCTGAGCCGCCATGCAGTGGTTCACACACGGGAGAAGCCACATGCTTGTAAGTGGTGTGAACGTAGGTTCACGCAGTCCGGAGACCTTTACAGACACATTCGGAAGTTTCACTGTGAGTTGGTGAACTCATTGTCTGTCAAAAGCGAAGCACTGAGCTTACCTACTGTCAGAGACTGGACCTTAGAAGATAGCTCACAAGAACTTTGGAAATAAAATTTTTATATATATAAATAATATATATATAAATCTATATAGTTGTGGTACAGTCTAAAAGCAATCTTGTTTCCTTGAACTGAAAGTTTGGCTATTAGCTTGTTTTTGCACTTTAAGGCAGCATGAATATTTCACTAATTTAGCACTCTGATAAAAATGAAGTTTAGAGGTAATATGACAAAGTAATAAACTACCAAGCATATTTCCCCCTTTTTGGAATATAAGCCAGTGAATACTTTACTTTCAAAAAATCTCAAATTTGAAAATTTTGACATGGCTTTATTCTCCCCAAAACACTGCATTATTTAAAGCTCTAGATTTTTTTTCGCTTTAAAGTCTGAATGTAGAAATCCTCTCCCAATTTTATCCATTCCTTTATATTTCTAAAATTGCATGAGTCCTTTCTAGCTGTTGGAAACCTGAATGCTTTTAGACCCAAATGGAAAATTTCTGAAATGCTGGATTATCTATTTTTAAACAAGCGGTTGACTTAAAACTTATTACGGCAACTTCTGGATTTCTGACAGTTCCCACTGGAAAAAAAACAAAAACATAAAACAAAAACCCTGAAAGTACACTGGGATCACTGGGACTCTGTCTTATGTGAAGGTTTGCTTGGGATGAAAAAGGATATTGCAGCTTCAGCAGTGATGAACTGTGTGTTTAAAAATGTGAATTACTGTTATTGTATACTGTAATTGATTACATGGGCCGGGGGGAGGTATCAAAGAACTTGGCAGGTTGTGTTGATGCTCTTAGTTGAGTCTTGAAAAGTAAATATTAACGCTACAGAAATGCATGAGTTTCAGTATATTTTTGTCTTTGTTTGCATTGTATAACTTTAATGAGTGAGTTTAAAATTATTTAATTTCCTTAGGAAAAACACCATTGAAAATACTGGTGTTACGAAGAACATAAATGCACTGTTTTTATTTTATATAATTTAAATTTACTTTCCCACTGTCTTTTAAGTTGAGAAGAACTTAAGCTACGAGTTGATAATTTAGCTACATAACAAGGAAAATATGAATGTTTACAAACAGGCTTAAAGATTTGCATGTGCAGTGTGCATTTATTAAAAGAGAACCTTCTAATTGCACAAACCCCATGCCAGCTCAAACTTTAGGTGCATCCATTTACCCAGATGAGCATTTTTAGGATTCCTGCTGCACAAATCAACAATAGGTCATTCTTTTTTCCCCCCTTGAAAAGAGTCTATGGACTGAAAAAGCCCCAGGCTGAAAGGACTGGAAAGCCTTGATTGACACGGGGGACGGGGGGAGGGTAGAGGACTCTGTGTATCCAAGCAGCAGAGACTGCAGCCTGACGTGTGGTTTTAATGACCAACACACAGGTCAAAAGCATTTTGCACAGTGTTTGTTTTCCTGTCTTGCACTTACAAATAAGGTCTATGGGAGTAGCATGGAAAACGTTTGCTGTTTTTCCTTTTTTTTTCTGCTTTTGTTTAAAATTTGATCGCCTTAACTACTGTAAACATAGCCTATTTTTGTGCTTAAGATACTGAATGGAAAACTCCATTGTGTATTGCTGGACTGTTTTGGAAATATTTGGTCAAATGTGTGTTAATTTGGCTGTAACGGCATTTAAAACAAAAAAAAAGCTGTGAAAATGGCCTTGGAGCGTTATCTTTAGTTACTTGAATAGTTTCTAGGTTTTAAAAATACATTCTTTTATTAATTTAGAGAAGACAATCAGTGTCTGAGAAAAATGGACTTTCTCTTGGTTTTTTTTGTGGTCCTTGTGAGTGATTGCTTTTTTTCTTTTATTAGTTTCACATTCTTCTTTTGTTCTAAAACTTAGACTGACATCTAGCTTTGACAATCATAGTATGTTTTATTTTCCTGAGGGGGGAATAACTTATAATGCTGTTTAGTTTTGTACTATTGGTGTGTTGGTGAATTTTTAAACTGTGTGCTAACTGCAATAAATTATATGAACTGAGAAATCAATTCCCTTGTCTTTTTTCCCTCTTTTAAATTATAGTTACGGAGTATTTTTTATAATGTGTAACTTTATTACTTTTGTACAGACTTCTATTGCTAACTGTGTATGGAATATGTTTTCAGTATGCTTTTGAGCACTTTGTTGCTAACGTACATATTTACATCTCACTTAACACTTAAAAAAATTAAATGCTTGTGTTTTGAAAGCATTTCTGTGTGTGTAGCTCTCTATCATTCTGTAGAGGGAATTTTTTTTCAAAGGCTTTTGCAGAAGCAATCTATCAAATTCCAGAAATTTTAATACTAAGCAAATACCTATATATAAAGACACAATGTTCTTTTTCTGCATTTAATTTCATCCCAAGTAGATCTGTCAGGTTCACTCTTTTGTGTTCAGTTTCTGTTAGAAAATTAGAGCAGAAGGGAACAACTTAATCTGAAGTACTGATCGGGTAAACACTGGCATTCTAGGTTACAGAACAAGTAGGCAGTCCGAATGTCCAAAATATCGGCAACGCATCAAAACTGTCTGGGTTGCAAAAGAAAATAAGAATAATTTTGCATCTATTTGTGGATTTCTCTCACTCTTATGAACTAAACGTCTCTTTAAAAAAAAACCTTGGTGAAACCTTTGAGAAAGACTTGTTTTAGATGTTTGTTGCAGAATATACCCAGAAACTGTGCTATCCTAGGAACAAAACTAGTACTGCAAAGCCCAATGGGAATATAAAAGTAGAGCTAAATTAGAAGTCTGGAACAGAGACAGCAGTAGGAATTTGAACGCAAAAAATCTTAATTTAAACATTTCAATAGCTTTGTCATCTGACTAGGTACATCTTCAGTTGTACCTTGACCAAGCAAGTGAATCTCATCACCTAATGGTATACTGCTTATCTTTCTACATCTAAAGTAATTTGTACTTAGCTAAAATGATCTTTTTCACTATATATGCAGAAAGAGAGGGGTTTTTTTTCTTTAAAATTCTCAAAGTACATTTTCTTTTTTTTTCTTTTCTCTTTTTTTCTTTCCATGAAGTGAGTTATTTCGGGTGTTCTGCAAACGTTTCCTTTTGTGAACGGTAGTGTCCTTACCCGTGCAGATGTCTCTTTTTCTAGCAGCAAATCTTTTCTATAATCCAGTCTTTCATATGCTAGAATGTTACGTATCATTAGGCAATTTAAAGTATCATTAAAATTGAGGAAAGGTTAATATTGTAGTTCTGAAATCCATATAGCTGATGAGCTTTAGATGTGGCTCTAGACAATTTTACCATTTGTTCTCGAATGACAGGATTTTTAAGAACTGTAGATTCATGAGTAAACCTAGACTTGAAGACCTTCTTCAGAGGGGTAATAGAAAACATAACTTAGCCCTTAATGACAAAATAATTTAATCTATGCTTCATATTTTGTGGTTTTAGCTGGCTGACGTATACATGTGCAGCACGTGCTTGCTTGTGGCTATTAAAGTGTTTCTTCAATAAAAAGATGAAACATACTTCTGTTTGTTGCTTCTCTCCATAAGGTTTAATGTACTGACATACCTGAAGAGCTGTAATTTTTTTTTTTTTTTAATATATAGTCCCTAGATAATGAAGCATGAGGGAATGTTTTATTTGGCTTGGAGAACTGTGGTAACAAAATCCTTACTGTTCATATTGCCATTATGGTCTAATGCAAATTGTGAGAATGGAAACTGTAAACTTTATATGTCCGGAAGACTTTCTCTAGCCACTGATAGTCCATCCTTTTTAACTGTGAACACTTTTCATCTAAGACTCGCAGGGCATATGCTAAATATATCATTTGGATATTTTTTAACCAATCCTAGTTGATAGTTTAATATTTATTTTTAATTATGAATGATTTCTCTAAACCGAAAGCTTAGGGGGTTGGTCTAATAGAGATAATTTTGAATCCGGTGTAGTATTCTATAGACTGTCTACTTAACCTTAAGTAAGACCTTTGTGTGTTTAGGTGAAATTTGAAGAAGAATTTGCGAGAAGTTTGAAACAAAACTTTCTGGTCAACAAACAGAAGAGGTCTTCATTACCTTTCCAAGAAAACAAATGCCAAACAATTTCATATATTTCTGCTGAGCCCTAAGCTAAAACAGCACATCCCTTCAAAACGTAAATCACCTTGTTTCAAATCCTAAATAATAAAAAATAATTTGCACAGCAGCATATTCCCTTTGCCCCATGCTACCTCATCCCAGCAGCTGTGCTTGTTCACCTGTTCGGGAAGCACATCGAGGTTTTTCTTTTCCTGCCGAATTGTACTTTCTGCTTTACTGGCACAGATAATTGATAATGGGACCTGTCGGAAGTGGGTCGAGTCCTGTTTGTTTGTTTGCTTGCAAATAAAACTGACTTCTGCAATAATCAAATGTTCTAACTTTTTAGCGGACACTTCAGACATAACTTTTAAAATATATTTCTCCCGAACACTTTCTAAAATGTAACCCTGAAACCCATTTTATGATTGACGATGCTGCAGCCTTTTGTAGTCAAGGAGAACTTGGGAGGGGAGAAAATTCCTATATGCTACGTCCTCTCCTTCTGAGGCAATGTAAATTCCCTCAAAATTACACAACATGAAATATATTTCAAGTCTGCAAAAATACACTAAAATTAGAAAACTGATTTTAAAATATTATAATATAGTCCTACGTGGCAATGTTCTCAAACCTGTAAATTATTAACACTATTTGTACATGTGATTTTGAAACTGAAATATTTCCAGAGAGTATGGACTTTTATTACAGAAATCTAACAATAACATTAAGACTTTTTTACTTAGATTTGTGACATTTAACAGAACTGCCCCATATTTTTAAAAGGAGGAGAAGGCAAAAAATGAATGTTCTGAGCTCTTTCAGAATATTCCGGTTTGGAATTCTTTTGTTTAATTTTTGCTGCACTTCAGTTGTAATTTAATCATGTCATCAAATATAGTGAATTTGATAATAAAAATTATTTTCCACATGGTAATAGGGGAGTTCTTTTATAATTCTATTTGTAAGAATGCCTGCGGGCAGAAAGTGGAAATGTTATCTTTTGTCGGCAAATTAAAATAGTCATAGGAAAAAGAACACTGCATATTAAAACCTAGAGCCAGGAGCTCATTCTAGTGTGATAAAATTCAGCCAAACATGGTAATTGGTCTTCCTGATGAGACATTATGTCTTGTTCAGAAAGATTATCCATTTTATTATTGTAGGCTAAAAAAGAAGCGTTACTTTTAACCGATTGTGAAACCTGAATGTTGCCCATGCAAATAACACAAAGCAGCCCCATGGCTGCCGAAGGCAGAGAGGAGTTAGCCTTCCTGTAAAGTGAAGCGGCGATAAAACAAGAGGTGGTATCGGCTCAACTAGGACAATGACGGCAAATGCTAGAGAGAGATTTCAAGTGATGCAAGTGTTTCCAAAAAAAGTTCTCTCACCGGTAATCTGTGTTTCACCAGAAGTCTTTGACTAATGTTGGAATTTCCTGGATTACCTAATTTTTTAGACGAGTAGAAATTGAATAGGTTGCATGCTTATAATTTTAAGGTTGTTTTGGCTTCATTTAGTTTCTTACTTTCAGTTGTTTTTTACTTATAAGACAGTCACTCCACAAATGCGCCATATTCTTCACGCAGAATTTACAGCAGTTTCATTCTTGATGGCTCCTTAACATTGACCATTTGTCCGAGGAGTCCAAAAGTGCTTGTTTCTGAGTGAAAATATTTTCCGTGGTTGGACAGACTTCGTGCCTCTCTTCTACTGCAGCTATAATTGTTGGGCCACATTTTCTTTTATATGCTCTTATTTCCAAGATTTTACAAGCCTTTGCTTGGGGCCCAGAAGAGAGCGAGTGCACAGTCTGACCTTGGAGCTGAAATTTCATTCTGATTTGGAATTGCAGGAAATAAATGATTCACTGCAAAATACAGTTAGTGATAATTTCTTAGGAAGTTTTAATGTACATTGTTCTGGTATTTCTTAAACTGAAGCGTTGCACTTTAAAATGTATATTGTGTATGAACGTGTGTGTGTGTGTGTGTGTGTGTGTGTGTGTGTGCCTGAGGAAGTACTTTAAAATAACTTGCAAATTTTTATTTAGGAATAAGTGTGCATCACTGAAGTCAAATTCTCTGTTATTCCTTAAAGATTTTTGGAATATGTCTTCAGTGTTTATATGTAGCAGCCAGAATGACGTTGTATTGTGTAACTATTGCTTGTGATTCTTCCAGTTATCAGAGTTAATCTGAGTACTAAGAGGGATTTTTTTATGAAATGTACAGAACATGCCAGATCTGGATTTGCACAGTACAGCTTTAATCGTTACAATCCAGTGCATGAAACGCATCTTTAAATTAGTAAAATATTTAGAGAGCAAGTTACATGTATATCATGACTTCTGAAAGGATTTAACTGGTAATGCAATATGTTACTGCCTCAATATTTTAGTAGGTATATTAAAAGGCTTAACTGTCTGAAAACAGCTATATGGCATGTTACATACTGTATCTGGATTTAAATCTAGATATGGATCTAAATATCTCTTTCACAACCTTCCCAAAATATATATTTTTTAAAGTTTTATTTACATCTATTAAGAAAATAAAAACTAGTCTCAATGCTACATTTTAGGCTTTTGTCAAATTGTCTTCAATTTTAGCATTAAATGTACTTTTTATAAACTTTTGGATGTGATCCCAATATATATCTTACAATTTTAAAAATATACCTTATCTATAAATAAAACCTCTTGAAACTGATAGAGGTTTATCATATAAGATATGATTTATGTTCAACTGCATTTGCCACGTACTCACACTTAGTGAGGATTCGTGTTGAGATAATTTTGGAAATTCATAGCGAGATAAAATATAGTTAAAATCTTAATGAAACATTTCCTATTTTCATAGGCCGTAGCTTTCAGGTCTTTATCTTTATAGCTAGTCTCTCTTTTAAAAATAGTCTGACTGGCACCATGTATCCGGAATCTGATTTCTGTTCGTAGATAATTTTATATCAATAAATATCAATATTTCAATATTTTCAAATAACTAAGTTGTAAGAAACAACCATGTCTTAGCCAGGTGAGAATAACTAGACAAATCTTAATTTTCTGAGAAGCAGAAAGTCACGCTTCTCTGTTAATTATGCAGAAACAACTTAGTGCAACATTAATACTCAGCTTCCTGTTGATAGACAGACAAACAGGCCTCTGCAAGAGCTGGGTGACACATTTCAGCTCACTTCCGAGGATTTCTCAAGACTTGTGCTCTATGCATAAAAGAAAAGGCTCCAGAGACGCAAGTTCAGTGCAAAATTTGGTTTTACCCAGTTCCATGTGGTATAACATAAACCCTGCAAAACGTATTTTTTGGTAAAGATTGAAAAAAACTTATGGAGGAAAAAAATTTAAAAAATGAAGACAAAAGTGGCCTAAAACACTATTTTCAGTATAAAAATTGGTATTCTTAGCCTAAATTTGCATGAAAAAAAAGTGACTTTTAAAATGTCTGCAAGGAGACCTCTTAAAGCCCATAAGCAGTCGTTAAAAATGAGTGTAAATGGAGGGAACTTTTCTTTTAACAGAATGCTCATTTTAACATGCTCTTTTATTTCTTATTAAAATACCACATGGAGTTTGTAGTTTGGAGGAAAAGGTGGAATTCCTGCATAGTGGAGAATATACTGCAGAGCCATATTCACGTTCCACCGTATTCGTGTTTGCTCTGGGTGATGATAGGAGGTGAGCACTGTAGCAGTTAATACGTATTACCTGAAAGATTCATTACTCTTTTACCAATACACGTTCTAGAGGTGAGTATCTTGCAGCAAAAAATACTTTAATCACAAAATGACAGCAGGTTTGTAGGCATGCTTCTTCTGGAGTGATTTAAAATGACTGAAGCGCTTCTTCCAGGAAGACATTCGATAATACAGAGTGATTGAAGCACAGAATTAAAATAACTATACTCACACTTCCTCAGCAAACTATGGAGATGTAAGTATTCCCTATCCTCCCCAGATCTGAGGGTTTTGTAAGCCGTACAAATACATGATGTTATAAGCTGATTTTAAAATGTTATGCTCTGAACAACTTGTGCCACTGAGCAGTCTGGAGTTGGATAGCTAGGTGCCATATTGCAAACATCAGGAATTTTTAAAAATACAAAAAATTGAAGGGTCTAATCCCACAACTGGCCTTCATGGACTAGGAACCTGAGCACGAGAGGAAAGGGTGAGATTTGGGACCTACCTGATTTGAACTGCATGTGAGTCACTAACAAGACACAGAGTAGATGACTAGCACTCTTCCTAATGTTAATCTTCTATTTTAGACTGGTGCTCTTCAGATTCAGGGCTCCCCCACATGAAAGCACTACCATTTAATGCATTTCTTTTTTTTTTTTTTTAACAACAGTCTTTGATAGCTCCTACAAACACTCATGGGTAAGCCAGCTTCCTTAGTTCCAACCCGCCTGAATTAACAGCAGGCTTTTTCTTTAGGAAATACTCAGCTCCTTCGGGTAGCTCTTGGTACTTTCAGATCAGGGTATAACTATGTCATGCCAAAGTCTGGAGCAGAAAAAATGATTTGCAAAGACATCAGCTTAGCATGGATTGCTAAAATTTAATATTGGTGCTCCCCTTTTGAAACTATCTCATCTCCTTTTATTTAGACCAAGGAGGAGGAATCTGTGCTTTGGACCCAAATGTGGGGAGAAGAGAGGGAACATCTGTAAATAATGGCTTTTTTTTAGGAGAAGGATAAGCACATTGTTAAAAGAATGAAGGAAATTACAGAAAAATGAGGTTTAAGGAAAAGCACATGTTGAATGAGCACATAATCAGGATATGGGAATGGGAGGTGTAAAGCCTCTTTTCTACACCACTTTGATTCTTATTAAGGACAAAAAGCATTATGAGGGGCTTGGGGTTTTTTTTGCTTGCTCTTTAGAAGAAAGCAATATACCACTGTACCTTTCTGATCCTCACTTCTGGTTCAGCCATGAGAGATTAAGCATTTTTAATTCATCTCAAAGACTTTTCTTTTCTTTTTTTTGGAACAAAGAAAGGAAAGTATCATTCTCATCATCTTACAGACGACAGAAGCCAGGTTTTTGGGGTCCGCACTTGCGGTCTCCTTCCCAGGCTTGTGTGAGACCCTGGCGCCCCGCATTAGCCTGCTGCTGCCGAAGGACAGCCTTGGGCACGGGGTCCCTGGCCAGCGGCGCTGGGCAAAAACACGCAGGACACTCCAAGCCACTGGACTTACCAAGGAAGGATGAAAAAAACTGAAGGGAAAGCTGGGGTTATCCTGGGGCTGGATGCAGGATTTGATATTTCCGCGTGTTTTCACCACTTCCTTGTGCTACGTCCCTAGACCCTTTGTGTAGTGTGCTTGATGCCTGATACAACGCTCGGCTCTAAAACTCTCTCCCATCAGCTGAGTTGAGCTGAATGTATTCTTTAAGAGTTACTTGTAGGTAACAGAAAATGATTTTAAAGTCCTCTAGGTAACATCAGAAGCATGTGCTTATATAAAAGTTCCTACTTGGACTCTAGGCAGAAATTAAGCTGATTATAAAAGCCTTCCTCTCACTGTAAATTCTCCCTAGATACTTGTCTGTGTCTTCAGCGATTACCCATAAAAAACGTGTGTGTGTGTGTGTCCACATTACTTTTTTAGCAAACGAAGAGGGGGCTAACCACCTGGGCGTTCCCGTATCTCCACATCACGGGCAGTAACCGGCTCTGTATATTTTGTTAATTGGTGACCACAGGGGAAGGGCAGCGCGTGTGCGGAGCAGAGGAAGGCGCCGCGGGCAGCGTGGTGCCAGGGCCGCAGGACCACGCCGTTGCAAATCGCCACCAAGGCCACGGGCGCTTTGGAGCCTAATTCCCCCACGCAGCTGCTGGCGGGGCGAGGAGAGGAGCAGCCGGGGGTGGAAAGGGGGACGGAGCTTCCTCAAAAGTTTCTTTCCGTTCTTTATGTCAAGCCTGGCTGCAGGAAGTCTGTCCGAGCCGGGGGCTTGGGGGCTCCTCTGCCTGCCCAGCGCCGCGTGGCCGCGGGAAGGAGGCGCCAGGACTTCCCCTCCTTCGGGGCCACGCGCACCTTGCGGAGGGCACCGGGGCCCCACAGCCCGGGAAGTTTTGCGTTGCCCGAAGGGGGGCCAGAGGAACGGCCGGACCTATTTCTCTCTGGGGCTTTTCCCGCTGTCGCTCAGTGTGCCCGGCCTGCGTCTTGGTGTCCGCGGGCCGGTGCTGCGAGCCTCTCTGCCCCCTCAGCAGCAAAATCAACCCGGCGCGTCTCGTTCCAAAAGCGAGGGCTTAACATGCAAATCGGTCAGGGAGGAATAAATCCCCCTTTTTTTTTTTTCTTTCCCCAATGCTCTAATATTTCTGGAAGCTCTTCGGTGATGGTCTCTGAGCATTTTCAGGCTCCGACCGTCCATGTTCTTTGGGTCTTGGATTATGCACATTTGTGAGGCAATGAACTTCACAGGCGCGTCAGAACTGCGATCTATTTTTTCCTTTTCCTTTGTTGCTTTAATGGATGACTCAACTTTCTTTTGTGACTGGATGGCTTTAATTTATAGTTTTTAGAAGAATGCTCATTCCTCTCATTATTTTTGGTTAAATATTCTTATTTGTTGATTATTTAATAGTTTGTTTGGATAAAGATGTAAAAAAAAAAAAAAAAAGAAAAAAAACAGCTTGGTGCCATAGACTGAGTCCAAAAGAAATTAACTGCTCTGCTGCACATATTGGAGCAGGGAGTTACTGAGAATGCAGTCTTGCTAATGGACTGGCAATCTGATAAAGGCTTTAAATATTCCATATAACCGCACTCTGCATAATTTTATTAATTAACTCTCATTCTTTGGTAGGAAGGTTGTCCTGGCTTTGCAATAAATGAGTGGAAGGGCTGGTCAATATACATTAAACATAATTTTACACTTAGCATTGCGGAAGATTACAGTGTTTTTTTGTTTTTGTTTTTTTTTCCATGCATCCTTCCTCTACCAGTGTTTCTGTCCTTGTTGTTTGCAGGGAAAATAAGGTGGAAAAACACATCCTTGGCCCTTTGGTATTGCGCCACAAATCACGACCAAGGTGTGGCCCCAGCATCTGGATGCCAGATCTGTGCATGCATCCAGATAGTCAAAAGGAAAAAACGGCGCGAAGATATCGGAGCGATTATTACAATTGCTATAATGAGGGGAGGGGAAGGAACTGCAAAAAAATTTACCACTCTCAGTAGCAGCAAATGATCATTCTCTAACAACAATTGACTTTACAATTCTGCGTCCTAGTGAACAGGCGCTATTTTGATGGACTGTTTTATTTAATCACTATTTAGCTGAGGAATGGCTCAGCTAAGGCATTAAATATTTCCGTGAAATAAAGGTCATTGTGATTTAAGTTTTTAAATGACTCACTGAAAATTAAAGCTGATTTTTGTTTCATTGCATTAGTTTTCTAATCTTCACTCTGTATGTTTTCTTTTATAATTGCAGTTATAAAAATACAGATTATTGTAAAGCCTGTCAACCAAAAGAGGGGCAACAGCTGAGACGAAAATTAAAATTTTCTTAAAAATCTGTATGATTCATGGGACAAAGTTCTGTGATGCATCACACCATCCCGTCTCTGCCTGGACCGATGCAGGTTTTTTGTGTTTTTTTTGATGGTGTTTTTTTTTTTCCCTAAAACATTACTTCTTGGCAAACTAGATATGCAAATGCCAGAATACACTAAAACCACATTTAATTGGACCCACTTGCCAACTTCTTGAACACAGCTTGGATTATTTCACTGGAGGCTGCTTCTGTTAAAAGATGGGGGAGGAGGAAGTGGCATATTGACAAGGCTTCAGATAATTTTTTTTTCTGCTAGAAGTACAATTATGCTATGAGCCAAGTTTGGAAGTATTTTACTATGTTTAATAATAATTATTATTAAAGGATATTGTAAACATATGCATTTAAGTGGAATGCAATGTGAATACAATCATATCATTAATTTAGCTTTGGATTAATTGTTGACTTTTTTTTTTTGGAGGGTAACTGACTTCCACAGTAACTGGAACCTGCACAGCACTATGAGATCCTGGTTTAGAGAGAGGACATGTATTGTATTTGCTAGCTAAGTCAGCTTACTAAAAATATTCATTCTTTTAAGAGGTCCGTGAAGTTTTCACCTCTGACTAGCAATCAATTATAATATAAACGGTATAATAGGATTAAAATTACAAGGTTTAAGGAGTTCCCAGAATTTTCAAGCATACGTAGTGGATGCATATATTATGCTTTAGCATTTCAAAGTGAAACAGAAACCACCAATAAATTATTGCCCTAATTATGTCCAAGCCAAGAAAAGCTAATAGAATGGGTTAAAATCCTTTTCCAAAGTCCCTTTCTTATGGATCATATCTGCTGATGGCCATCTACCCATTTATTTAAGCTCTGGGCCCCCAAAGTTGTGGTTTTGATTCTGGAGGAAGCTGGATGGGCAAGATAGGTAAGCACGGGGGCTCGGCGTAAATGTGGCGAGGTGAGCGGCCTTGGGGTGCTGTGGCAATCCTGCTTGTAGCAACTTCCCTGGTGCCCTTCTGGCCTTGGGGATTGATTATCCCTAACGGAGGGTGACCGGGAAGACGGGCCGTTCCCGTGCTTCCCCCATGCAGGGATGTGCCGGCGCCGGGTTGCTGCACACCAGCCCGCAGGGAGGCAGCCGGCAGCGGTGCCCAGGAGCGGAGAGGTGCTTGTGCAGCGCCAGCCAGCCTCCCCTTCCCTCGCCCCCAGCCCGGCCATGCGGCTCCCTTGGTGGCCGGCTCGCCGCAGCCCTCCTCCTCCTCCTCCTGCCCTGCACCCCGGCTGGGCTTCCCAGAAGCCTAAAACACTGTTTTACTTCCTGTGAGGGTTTGCAAAAAAAATTAATCTCACATCATGGTGGCACTGCGATGAGGGACGAGGCGTCACTTCTGATAATGAGCATCTTTTTAGGGTACTTATGTGCTCTGAAAAATCATTGCTGGGCTTCCTGTTCTTTAGTCTTGCCACGCACTCAAAGCAAATTGCAAAAGGAGGGTTTCTTTATTATTATTACAGGAATTCTTTGAGCTATCAAAGGGGATAAAAATTCCTTTGTCATTAGAGAAATCACTGGGTTTCCTTTAGCGCATAAACAGCTTACACAATGTGGTTTTAAAATGTGCCTGTCTGTAAGCCTTCGCAGGAATCTGAATTGCGAACATTTCAGCGTTTGGATGTAAAATCTGGGATCTTGATTTAGCCTTCTGTAAATGTAAGGATGAAGGGCAAAGCACAGATCTGGGCATGAATTTTTAAATTAAGGGTATTCAGTTTCACAGTTTGAGGATGGCACCTATATGCAGTCGACAACCAAGATGTCTGAGCAGCTCACAGTCTGGAGTTTATTCTTAAATAGTCTGTGAGGCCTGGATTGCCTATTGTCCCTTGTACATAAGTTTCTGGGATGCATTGGCCCGGTCTACACTAGCAAAACTTGTCAATGCAAATAAGTCAGTCAATCGGGAGTGTAAAAACAAAATTCAAATAATTCGCATCCCTCATCCCTACACCTGTACTAATCAGAGCCTAAAAGACGATGCATTTATAGTGAGAAAAACATTCTTTTTTTTCTGGTTTAGATCATTACACTCAGGGAAGAGTCTTTTAAGGTGCTCTGGGAAAAGCTCTCTTCTGCTGTATTTCCATGTGGGCAGCTTGATGGTGGAGCTATATTGGCAAGCCCTCTCTCGGACACCCAAGGCCAAAGAGACCAAATGACCATTCCAAGTCTTGCAGGAAGCTGATGCCAGAAAAGAAATTGTAGCGTCTCCCTTGTGTTGCAGTTCAGTGTCCTGAGCACTGAATCATCCCTTCTCTAGTCTTAGTATTGTTTAAAAACAGCAAAAAGGTTGCTTTCAACCAGAGTTTTGTGTTAGAGCTCAATGATCAGCACCTCCAAAAAGAGATCAAAACCTTTCAGTAGCAACAGAAATGAGTTTCTGGAGCATAAAGATTAATCTCAGCCAGTGACTGTGGCAAGCTGTGGCCAGTAAAACTGAATGCTACTTATTGTAATTAAAAAAATAAGTTATTTTTCTAAAGAGCTAAGGGGTTTCCAGGATGGTGCTGGAGCACTGGTGTCTGAGGAAGCTGGAGATCCTCAGTATGAATAAGGCGCGGACCTGAAGCAAGAGGGAGACAAATCCACTCGTGTGTGAAATGTAAAAATGACCAACAGATAGCGGCTCTTTAGCAGATGAGATTATACTAAGGACATTTTACACCGCAGTGTCGGGAAAGGCAGGGACTATCACAGCACAGAACAGCTGGGCTGGTGGCAGGTAGGAAACCTCTCTGCCGGAGCAGAGCCCGCTCTCGCGGCAGCACCGCGGCCCTATGTCTCCTGCCGGCGAGTGGACCTGAGCAGGATGGAGATGGCGCCCCCGGACCCGCGCTGGCTCCGCAGCGCTAACAGTTGGCAGCTCCTGTCATTAACTAAGCTGCTGTGACTCAGTGCGGAGCAGAAGCAGCGGCATGGTGCAAGAGAGGTGCCATTTTACCCAGTCAGTTTGCTAAGCAGAGTCAGTTTTTACGTGGGATCTGAAATGACTCCTGCCTGCGCTTACCACCGCATTGCTGCTGCGGTCAGCGGCAGTCCCGCAGTGGCTGGTGACTGGGTTGCCCAGCCCTCATGAGCCACGGCCAGTAGAGCTTCGAAGGTCAGGAGGCAACTGCCCAGCGCTTCACGAGGATGACATCTGAGGGGCAAAAGTGACTTTTAAAACATCTTGAAGCATAGCAGTTCTTGGATGGAAAGCCGATATTTCAGGATGGGCAGCAGCCGTTTCGTCTGCCTTCACGTGAGCTGTGATACTAAGTAACGGCAAGATGTTGCAGGTTGCAAACACGGCAGGGGAGCGTTTAGCTGCCTCTTGGAGAAGTGACTAAAGTTGCTCTTTCTAATGAACTTAATTTTTAAAAAAACCAAACAGGAACACTTGAGGTCAGATCTGACTTGAAAGCACTACTTGCAACCCCCTGATTGAAAGAGGTGGTCAGATGACATTTGATAAGTCAAAATCTGAGCCAGAATTTTAAAAATGCAGGCAGATTTCAAAGGCTGGGTCATTACAGAACGTGAGATTTCTGTGAATCAGCATGTTACATGGTCTGATATATTGAGACTCAAGCAAATGTTAGACATATGGAAGGACCTCTATATAATGAGAGATGTGAAAAACAGGATGACTGTTTAATTTAGAAATAGGATAAGGAAGAAGGACACATTAGAGGTATAAAAGGCAGTGAGTAGTACAAGCAGAGATAAGTGAGTGGTCCTGTTCATTCTGTACCAGACTCTAATTTTTATTTTCATACACATGATCAGTGATAGAAAACTTCCTCAAAGCGTGGGTAACATACCACTGGAACTCTCTGCCACAAGATGCCACTCCCTTGAGGAGCATAAGAAAGGTTGCAGAAAGAAAAAGTAGGTATTTGTACAGAGAATGAGCAATAAGCCATGCTTTAGGAAGCAAGGCTATCTTAGGAGGAAATATTCCCTGTGGGCAGCGTTTCCCAAAGGGCTGAATGCAGAGCGCTGGTGCCTCACTCCCCAGTATCTCTTGCTGTTGGAGAGAGCAGCAGGTTGGGTGAGTTATTGATCCGCTCTGTGGTCCTACAGAATTATTACATTTTTGTAGTAGTAACTGCATCCCGGATGGGGATGAAAGGGTCTGCAGAGAGACTGTGCCAAGCAGACACTGGACAAAGCTGGTGCTTCAGTGGCTGGCCTGCACTGCTCACATCAAGTCTGGCTGGTGACATTAGTTCAACTGCAGGGCTGCTGAGGTGCTGAGCAGGCAGGAGGACTGTCATACACAAACTGCAAGTTTCTGTGGATTTTAATCAATGCTGCCCTAACTCTTAGCATCCTCAACAAGGCTGCTGAAGAGCTGGGCTCGCACTAACTACAAGTGGGAAAGCACTCTGGCCTCTTCCTCGCTGCATGAGAACCATGTTGGGAATTGGGCTCCACGAGAATGTTTTTCCGGGAGAAAACACGATGTGGCAAGAAATGGGCATGCCCGTACCAAATGGCAGCAAACTTATGGTAAAGCTCCTGCATATAATCTATATTCTAATTAATACTCTGCATCATCTAATCAACAGAAATTTTCTGGCAAGCATGGTCCAGTTTGCAAACTATTCAGCAGAGAGGTCTTTCTAGCCTCTCCACAGATTGGGGTAATTAAGCAAAGCTGCTGGAGGGACTTCCCTCTGCAGCTTCTTTAATACTGGGAAGGGGGAATGGTGCTTGAAAAAACAGGCAACCTCCCTTAGTCCTGGAAAGCTCTCTGGAACAGAAAGGGAAAAATTTCATTCCTTTTCTGCTGCTGTTGAGCTGGTCTCTCTCCCATTGTCTCCGTGCCAGCGCTGAAAGCCCATCCTGCTTCCCTTGCATCTAGTGTACTGTCCGTCCTACAGCAGATGCAAAGGCGGCAGTGGGACCGCTCAACTTCAGAGTCTCTCCAGCAGCCTCAAAAGTAGAAGAGCACAGCTCTCTTCACAATATGCTGTGGGGGAGGAGGAAGGAAGGACTTTGGCCCTGTTTGCTTGTGCTAATTGATGGCTTCTGTTGCAGCTATTCACACTTTTAAAAAACGGTAACAAGTGTACTGATTTAGAAGCAAAGAATAAAAACCCAACAGCCTCACCAGAGTGTCAGGCAAAAATGAAACTGCATTTAGAGCGCTCCACCAAGGCGCAGAGAGCTGTTGTGCAGAAGAAACAACTCACCTGTAAACTCTGAGCTACGTGCAGATGTGCAAAATAATAAAATATGCCAGCTTGCTGGGATACGGTGGGATAGTCTCAGGCATACAGCAGGGGGCTTAAGAGTAGGGGGATCAGCTTGAAAGCAGGAGCCCAGCTCTGTAGCTCCAGCTCTGCACCTCACCTTGCCTGGCTGTAAGGCAGCATGGTTTCTGCCTCCTTATAAAACAACCTTAGCACCCAGAAGCTCTTCGGGTGAGCAATATTTTTCTTGATGTGGCAACAGCTACGCAGCCCTCACTCCATGTGTTGGGTCTCCTCTGCCAGTGCAGACCAGGATCTGAGAACAACTGGGAGAAGGGAGGTGTATCCCTGTGGTCCTTCCCCAAACCACTGCTTGCCTCCTCCTTGCAGCCAGACATTGTCCTCTTCTGCTGCGAGAGCACTGTACCTTGCTTAGCAGTTTACATGGTAAGTCTATATTGCAAGTTGGAGGTGTGATCACAACATGCCGGGGTGAAACCTTGCTTGCTTTAATTTAGCTAGCTGAGAGATTAATAGCAGGGGAAGGAGGCAGCAATATGCACTTTGGAGCCTCGGGCCGGGTGGGCTTGCAGAGCTCGCGGTGGCTTGGCTTCCCAGGCACGGGCATCCCAGCAGCTCGGCAGGGCGAGCTGCCGTGTGCAGAGATGCCTGTGCTGCACAGAGCAAGCTTGGCTCCCGCTACCTGCCGGGGAGACCACGACTTGAGCAGGGCAAAACCATGGACATTTCTCAAAATATTGCTGTGCTCACCTCCTCTCTCTCTTGGTGACTCAGTGAGGGGTGAATGTATCTTCAAGCCCAGAAAGGCGCTGGCTGCCAGTGTAACTAATTCTGCCTTAAGGAGGGCAGGCCTGGTTTTCATGAAGGATTTATTTCTGCCAGAGCAGCCTGTGGCAGTACAATGCTGCTGCCACCATTGAGGTGTCAGCTACGGCAGGCGGCTCTCGGGGTGCTGCTGTAATGGCCAGTGAGGGGCAAGAGCAACACCCGCCGCACTGCTGCCTTTTCTGCAGTCTTCAGTAGCATTTTCACTACAGCTTTCACCTCTTCTACTAGTCTTCCACATACCTCTTATAACTCACATCTGGGTGTACTCAGCCCGGTAATTTCTTTTTCTGAGAAGGTCACCCAAAATATATGTTTAACACAAACATTCTCTATTTTTAACATAGAGAGAGCTCATAAAAAGTCAGAAGACTAATGCAAAATAATAAATGAGATATTTAGTCATAGGTCTCAATCACATTCACATTATAAAGAGCTCAGAAATGATTTCCACTTGTGAGATAAGATTTAATTGTAAATCATGGAAAATGGTGAGATATATATTGCCTGGAGCAGGGTGGTAAACATATTTCTGGGTCCTGAGGGAGCAAATAAAGCAAAGTGTGTGTCATAACCAGAGTGGGCCCTGAACACATTTAAACCAAACAGCATTTCAGCCCAGACTGCTGCTGCTCTCTAGAGAAGGACCACCATCTTTCTGCTGAAGCCTCTTTGCTCTTGGAAATATTGAGGTGCATTTTTCTGCTGTGATTTCATGGTATCCAAGGCTTTGTCACAAGTTTCTTCTGATAAAACTGCTTTTATTCCCACTTAAGCTGTTCCTTAAGCAGGAGGAGACCAGATCACAACTTAAATGGCAAATGTACGGCAGTAACTTTCCTAGCTGCAGAAGGTGATATAGACAAATCTGTTGCTGATACCAGCAAGTACTGAACTGAGCCCCTGTTTCTCATTTGGAGTGCATTGCTGTGTCTCCTCTGACATGTTTCTTCATATCACTGAAAAAGAGGCACTTTGAGAAACAGCTTTTCTACTCAGAGAAAGCTTTGATTCCAAGGCTGTAAATCGAGCGCTGTAGTAGGTAATCAGCAGAAATCAAAGCACTTACTTGTTTTTCCAATGGAGAAAGAGTAAAGATTAATTTATTTAAAATAGTGGAAACAGTGATTTTTCCGTTGGCTAACCTGCTAACCTTCTCCCATAGGATGAAACCTAGATAAGGCAAATGCTTGCATTTATTGTGCATTTATTTTGCTTATTTCAGTCACCTAGTCAAGGCAGGGCTGTCGACGGAGTTGCTTGTGGTCCTCCTGCTTGTGCTTCCCCTGCTGGCTATCTATGCTGAGCTTAAGCCACTGTCCTTCAGTAAGTGATGCCCTCTGTGGATCTTCTCATGTTTGATTGCCTGAGCAAGGAGCCATTCTGCTACACCTCCTAACTGCCTACCAAGTGATTAAAACGATGAGCAAACAGCAACTTATTTTAAGGGGGGCAGTCTGAACCTGGAAACAAGCATCGTAGCTCCTCAGGTGCCGAAGAAAAAGCATGGAAAATGAGGCAAAGAGAATGAGGATGCTGTGTTGTGCCTAGCCACAGAAAGGCTTGATATTTTGCCTGATTGAAACTTAAAAGATGTAAAGAAATATACAGTTCTCAGACCTTTTACCCTACATTTTCAGTGTAATTTGCTGTTGTTTACTTGCCACTTCATGCTGCTACTTTCTGTGGGTTCACATATATGATGCATACTGAAATATTATTTCACAACTTAGTGTAACATTAAAGCTCAGTGTTTATGGTATAATACGTCTGCCTTCCAACATTTGTGCAATTTGAACACTCAGCTGGGGTGCCTCTCACCTAACCGCATTCACCTAATTATCTACATGGTGCTGCAGTACTGCAGCTCCCCTTGCCTTCTTCCTGCCTCCCCTCTCCCGGGTTTGCCCAGTTCCAGACAATGTTGCTTTGTGATGAACACAACTTTTTCACTAACTGGAAATAGGAATCTTGCTCTATCCATTAGTTACTGTATATGCAGTTTGTATATATAATATTTATATTTTTCCCCCAAAGTTGTGAAATATATAAAATATAATTCCACTAGCTGAGAGCTCATCATTCCCATGACAAGGTGCAATCAATAAATTATGCACCACTTGTGGTTATTCTGCATGTCAACTCATATTTCCATGTCGCTGTCCTGACTGTTACTGAGTGTTTGTGTTGTTGTACCTTTCCACCTCCTCAGTGTTGATTTAGGAGTTATTATTCCGGGCTCATAGTAACTGCAAGAAAATCAAGTTCCAAGTGTTTCTGCCAAAAGAAGGAAATGAAATGAGCAAGTCAACAGAAAATTCCACTTGTCAAACACCATTTGCTTACGACTACGGCTTTGTTAAGGAAACTTGTGTTCGGACAAGTTGCATGAAGTAAACAGTTTGCCTTTGCAGTAGGATAACCCCAGTGCCCAGAAAGGACTCTTGGTCACGACAGCTGTGGTCCTCAAACGAGCGAACAGGAAAAAAAAACCCAAGCCACTTCTGACACTTACAAATTATATCTTCTGAATAATTCATGACGCATCCAGATTGGCTCTGGGAGGGGGAAGGGGGGAACGCTTTTTCAATGGACAAGCAGACGGATAAGGATTGTATTATAAGAAGAGTTTGACATACCAAGAAAAAAAAAAGCCCAAGAACTCGCACACACTTTGAGATTGACTGTCAAATCATTTCACATCTGTACCTAAAGCAAACAGACATAATGCTAACAGCTTGCTCGAGCTCAGAAATGCCACCCACTAATCAGTCCACCTGTGGAATTCTCAGTCCATCTTGCAAGTCGTGTACCCGATTGCCAAGACGCCTGACAAGAAAATGTATATTAAAATGTTGAGTAAGACTGGAAATACAATGTGGTGTAGTATAAACAGAATGCACTCGCTATGCGGGAAGCGGAGATGCCTTTTCATTCCTCTCAGGAGCAGAGGCGATGACCCAGCGCTGCTTGCTCCTGCTCGCGCCAACGCCGGACGGCGAGGACGACTCGCTGACAGCGGGCACATTTGCCACCCAGGCGCGATCATGTCTCGGGCTGGTTTAGCACAAAAATAAATAAATGGCCGCCCCCCCCCCCAACTTCTCTCCCTCTTAATTACCTTTTTTTTTTTTTTGCACATGGGTATAATTAACAATTGCTTAAATATAGGCGTTCACAAGATAAGTCTCAGCAAAAATTTACCGAGAAATAATCTCTCCTGTGTAATGAATGCACCCGTCAGGGTAAGACAAAGAGGTAATTCAAAGGAATGGTTTATTGAGGTGGTGCGTTGCATGAGCACAATTCTTCGAGACCAAATTACATTTAGGATTACAGCACTGGATTGCCAGTCACTATTTAGCGTGCTGGCAAAATGATCATTTTGCTCTTTTCATCTCCAAAAGGAATATAAAGGAATGCAAGGAGAAAGTTTACTGGGATTGAAGGAGGAGAAAAGAAGGGCTGGGGAATGCCCTGGGGAGGATAATTATTCCGTACAACACACGATCCAAAGGTTACGCAGTTTGTGGTGGAGAGGGAGACAGTGCGACACAATTAGATTCTTTAGATATTATTTTCTATACGTCCTGAGCTCTTACATTTGCACAGTAGCTGCCTTCTCTATCTGCGTGTACAAAATGCTGTTTTAACATCTGTTCTTCTAAGGCTGTTTGCTCGGGGAAGGCAGTGTGTTTCGCCATAAATTTAGGTCATTAATTTGTATCTGTTCTTTGTTTATTTAAGAAACAGGACAAAAGGGCAGCTGCTGAGACATTTGGCTGTGCCGAGGGGTAGTGGGCTCGACATGCTGGAGTTCTGCACACGACCAGCTTGAGTTTGTATCCACAGCTACAGGACAGAAGTTTATGGCAAGACTTTGCCAAGCCATGTGGTGCTGCCAGCTCCGTGGCAGCGTTACCCTTTTAATTACCTGATTTTGAAGGGGGGCCGTGTGTACAGACTGGGGGGGGCAGGGTGGCAGCCGGCTATGTATGGATGTCAGAAAAGTATCGATGGCAAAGAAGAAAACTAGAGATCTGTATGGGAACGTGGGCGTCTCTGGCGTTGCCATTGCTTTTTGTCGCCATCGTTTTTTCAGAGGGGTTTATAAAGCAATTATTTTTTACTGCATTCAGTCTAAGTGCTGCAGTTGGCTACCAAAGGTAGTGTGCTACAAGCAAATATGACCTATATAATTAGACATTTATAAACAGAAGCACAATAATACCTAGTAAATTGATTGTTAACAGTGCTTAATGCTCTTAAATTGGCCATTAAGTGCCGAATAATTTCTGGGGTATTATTGATATTATGAAGCATTACAGAGGTTTTATTTATTATCGTAAGCCTAATGGACTCAAACAAATTGAATGTGTCTGAAAGGTCATTTTTTGCTTGTTGATTCTGTGACATCTTCTGATCAGTTTAATCAAATCAAATAGAAAAATCACATAAGTATCTTGAAATGTGCTCTGTTTCCAACTTCCCATTAGAAACAAATGTATGCATCTTACAGAGCCCCGCACTACCATGCAGGCATGAAAAACCCAGGCTTACAGTTAAAGTCAAATAACAAAAAAGAAGAGCTCCTGTGAACACTTACTTGCCACACAGTCCCGATAGGTGAGCTAGAACCTGGCACTCTACAGTGGGCACGGTATCTCACTTCATCTTTGAGCCCACTGAAACCATAGAAGATGTCTGTCAAATAAGGTACAATTCAACAGGAGAAATATTGCTGAAATGTACCACTAAGTAAGTAATTTAGAGCTGGTCTGGCTTCTGCTGGAGACAACAGTTGGTCTCATTGCAGTAGCATTAGACCCAATTTGCAGAACTGGTCCCCAAACCCAGACTCAGTATATTCTTCATTGACGCTGATATTTAGAAAAGAAAATTAAAGGCAGTACTTCTGACGGTTCAAAATATGTCTCATTGCCATTTGTGTTTGGCAAAGAATTTCTCTGATCTTCACTGGGTCTTTAGATGCAGTAAATCTTCAAGTGTTTCGGGCGCCCAGACACACATGGCAGCTCCTGAGGGCAGATTTTTAAACCAATTTAGGCATTTACTTCTTTAATCAGTGGGAAGGAGCACCTAAATGTCTTTATAAATCTGGCTCTGAATCATGCACAACTGAGGAGCACACTATTTAGCAAAATCCCAGGGTAACTATTATAAGAGGGATGAAACCAAAAGTGTCTTACTGAAGTGTTTGGAATTAATCCAGCAGTTTGCATCAGATCCACCATTTCAAATAACGAGACTGAGGAATGATTTTTGGTTCACTCGTGTTAAACCCTTAATCTTACTGCTGTCTGACTGACAAACCCTTGTACCAGGGCGCTTCTGATTGTCAAGAGAACTGAGGTTAGGGTCATTCCTCTCATCTGCTCTGCTCTGTTCACAGTACCGCCAGCCTTTGGGAGATCTTTCTTCCCATACACCTGACAGGGTCCCACTGGCCCATTTAGCAGCTACCTCTTTCTGAGGCTCGAGCCATGCTGATCCCAGACCTGTGGAGGGCTGCAGGGACTCAGCAGGATTTTCCCTGCAGCTACGGCTTCTGGCTGGTGCGGTGGTCCTGACCCCAGGCATGAAACTCTGGGTCTCCTTTATTTTCAAATTCCTCCTGATGGACTTGGCACGAAGAAAGAGTTGATTCAAAAGGAAAGATGTGGATCCAGTGGGTGACACTGTGTCTCCCTGCCCCAACCATAATAACCAGTACAGAGGCAAAGTGAAAGTCGATGTTGGAGCACAAGACAACATTTGGTAGCTCAACTACTCAGCTCCAGTAGCTGGGCCACCACCTGCGACTGATTGTGAACAGTAGTTCTTGCAGCACATAAATCTGTGACAATGCAGGCTTTACAATTCAGTGAAGAAATAGTTAAAATTAAATTTCTTCAAGAGCATTTGTGGTGTGAAAGAGAGGGGAAGGAAGAGGGAGATTGAAGAAAGCACTGTCTGCCACAGTTTGAAATTCTACAGCAAGGGTGACCTGTCCAGTAGTGGAGAGATTTTTCCTTTACCACTATTCATAGCCCATTGTCACCAGAGAATGTGTAAGCTCATGTCTTAAAATCAGACTCCTCAGCAGACCACCAGGCAGATCAATCACATAAAAATGTATGGATTTAGATGTTTAAATGCTTTTGAAAGAGATGCCAGCCTCTGTAGTCCTGGGATTTTGGAGGACTTTTTGCTACGTGCATGCTCCAGGACAGACCATCTATGTGGGACGGCTCATTTCCACATGTCTGGGTCATTTGAAGAAACAGAGTAAGAGGCAAAATAGAGCAGAGGGAGAAGAGTAAAGAATAGTCCAGGAGTCAAATTAAAATTCTCAGACATCCCTCTGTGAAACGAGGGCCCTCAGGAATATACCAATGTTTCGTGAGAGATGTGCACAATCGTAGTCATATGTTTTAAATTTAATTTTCACAATGAAAAATTATTTTCCTGTTTCAAATAATACAACATATTGTGAGTGCAAACTAGTCTGCCTTTGTAGCTCAAAGGCTAAAGCCTACAGCTCTTGCTCATTCCTTATCAGTTAACACGTCTACCTACTTGAGGATAGAGAAGAGTTTTAGAAAGTGAATTAAACATTGTATGAATGAGAAGCAGGACTTGGGCCCAGATCTGGGGAATTGAATGGCATGTACTACAGGAGGTTGTGATTATTTTTTTAAAGAATAGGCTGGTCTGTTTAAACATGCCAAAACTTCTTTGTGGTTTTCCTTGTTTTCTTCAGGTAGAGTGAAAACTTGCAGCTGGAATGGGAAGACCAAATGCATGGATTAAAATGGCTAATTCTTCATCTGAAAGCAACAGGTGGTGTGCGGAAGGTGGGAGAGGCAGTACTTGGGCTACCTGAGAACTCATTTACTGTTCATTACATTCAAGAAAGCAATGTGCTTTGCACATGTAACCTCTTTGCACCTTAACTTCTCCATCTGCAAAATAAGAACAGCAATACTCAGCTTTGTGAAGCATTTTGGGGTCTCAGAAGCATATATGTATATATATGTGTACAAATGCACACATGAGATTTTTTTATGAATGAGAACATGCATCACATAATTATCTTTATACTTCTAGAAAAAATACAATTGTATTTATATTCTAGTTCCAGTTTTACTCATGTCATCTCCATACAATTATTCCTTTCTTCATATAACTCGTCACCTTTTCTAGATCATTTTAATAGACTGAAATGTCTGAGTGGATTGTTTGTTACATTCCTAAGTCATTGTCTCTTTGATTAGAAAACTTAAAGCTGCTCAGCTGGATAATGTTTAAGGGAAGAAAAACTATAGAATAGTAATAAGAACAGATTTGACTAAATTCTGTGGCAATCTTATTATAAAACCACTGTTATGGAAGAAATACACTTGCAAAAAGTATTCTGCCCCTTTTCTTTTCTACAAATGCTCTGAACGTTCTCGCAGGAGCATCAGGAGATTATTCTGGAGTAGCTATTTCATATTTTGTTACTGTTTTAAATTGAATTGATTGCATTTGTTTGCAGGTGAAGAGTGGTCGTCTGTACTTGATACATACCCAGCTCTCTCTGAAATGTGAGTGAATTTGGCTAGCTGTTCTGGGAATAGGTCATGCTCCTAGATAATTTTTTTTTTCTTCAGACTAGTATATTTTTCATCAACGACACTTCACAACAGGGAAGAACGGGTGTCAGGTTTCAGTCTCATATGTTCTGTAATTTTACATTCTGTGGCAATGCCCACGGTGCTGGAATAATTTGAAACAGAACTACAATCTTTCCAAGTTTTGTAGAATAAATGTTTAGAATTGGTAAGAGTTTTGAAATGCAAATGTCAAAATTCTTTAGAACAGTATGTGATTAATTCTTAAAGTACTAACAATGCTTGCCTGCACATATAATTAGTGATGGGACAGAGATAAAATACCTACAGGTACCAAAAAAAACCAGGGGTACAATTTTGGACAGCAAACTTGCAACTCTATTTAACAGAAGAGAACCCGTCCTCTGAGAAAAAGATGTCTAGTCTTGCCATTTAAGAAAGGTCTCCATATCCCTGAGGGCCCCAGAAAATCACTCCCCAGGACTTTAAACCATGCTCTGTGCTCACCTTGGAGCAGGAGGACCCGTGCCACCGGTGAGCCCACAGTAATCAGCCTGGGACGGGTCTGCCCATATGGGACTGGTCTCATGCCCAGGGTCCAACTTACTGCTAAATTGGGGATGCTGTCACAAGAACTGCTGTTCCCAGCTTCAGCCAAGGCTGTGTAGGGCTGGGGGGCAGAGGTGGAGGGACAGAAGCTGAGTGCTTTGCTGTGGGTCCCTCCTTGGCAAGAGCTCAGAGAGGGCTTTGACTCACTCCATTGCAAACGATCCCAGTGAAGGGCAGATTGCCGCTTAGGGTCTTGGCTCACATAAGAGTAGAGAGATCTCCTGCCTTTATTCAATGGGTAACACCACTGATATCTGCAGAGAGCATCCAACTGCAACTGTTCTGCCATCACCTGTCATACTACAGCACTGTTGAACTAAAGCTGAAGTTCATATCAAATAGACTTGGTGAGAATTGTCACATCAGTAGTCAGCTTGATATCATTCAGATATAACTGGAATGGCTGGGCTTCATCCTCCTAATTGAGCTGGTTTTGCTTACTGAGTCTCTAGGAGAAAGAGGAGAGTCCTGCGGCCTGAACTGCCTTGTGGATGGCTAGAGAAGCAAACTTGGTGCTAAGAACCTGTAAAGGGCAGACTGCGCACAATAAAAAAGGGGACATGATGCATGGAGAGGAATAAGACTTCCTGGGTTTTAGCTTTGAAGGTGAGTCCTTGCTGCCTGGGCTTGGTGGCGATTTCAGCCACATGAGCGGGAAGGACATGTTCAGACAGGCGGAATGCCCAGAAGGTTCAGAGCTGGAAGTGTGAGGAGCAACCAAAAATGGAGTCAGGGTCACACGAGGCTTCAAACCCTTTTCTAGCTGGACTGCTGCCACCAGTCTCACAGGGCACAAGGAGTCATGGGCATGGCTTTCATGCCTGGGCTCCATTTAACTTTCCCTGCTTCTGCTCCTTCCTTCTACTGCAACACAAGAAAGCCCTCTCCTCCACTGTTTAAACATTCCCACTATGGTTTTGGTAGCAGCAGTCACTCCAAAGATTATCCTATTTTTTCTTCCTCTGAAGGGTGTTCAGCCTCCAAAAGCCATTTGCTAGCACCATCCAAGAGCCCAGGTAGCTGCAAAGCCGTCTGTGGTGCTCTCTGGAGATCCTGCTGGGGCAATGTGCTCTGCTGACGACAGTGTGAGTGTGGCAGGGGATTAGAAAGAAGGAGTGAGGCACTCTCCAGCTCTTCTGCCATGCCAAATCTCCTTCCCACTCCTGTCCCCTCCATCACCACTCACACTCGGAGATCGCATTTAAAATAGGAACAGGTCTGAAAATTTGCACCTGGCCCTCTCATTTGGCTTTGCTGGTTTGCAGAAACAGAGGACTGACTGCAAAAATCACATATGACTTTCCTCCAAGTGTAGCGGGATTTGGATTCTGGAATTTGTTTTAATCCTAATTCTATTTTAGCCTGACAGTTTCTCCCTTTAATACTTACTGAGGCTGTTAGAAAAGGTCTATGTGGCAGACAGAAATCTGGCCTTTTATGTTTACTTCCACAATCATTAAATAAAAATATTTGATCCTAGCAATATAGATTCTGCAAATCAGCCATGGATCTTGCTTTGGCTAATCCACCCAGTTGTAGTGGCTGATCAGGGTATTGACTCAAGAGGTCAGGGCTGGATTCCCTTCTTTGTAATCGATCTGCTGCATAATACTAAGCTTGGCTGTGTCTAAATGTCTCCCCTTTAAGGGGACACCAGTTAATGTAGCTTTCAAACACAGGCATCATCATCTGTAAAAATAACATTTGTCATCTAAAGACTTCAAAACACCTTTTTATTTTTTGTAAAGGGTGTTCAGTGTAAGAATTAAAAGAGCTACATTAAAGCTAAGTTGGTATTATTATCTACAAAAACTAGCTTAAACGAATAATCTTGTAAGCTGCCAGCAGTTTACTTTATTGAAATCCAGTGTGAATATGCCCCAGCCCATGATATCTATATGCAAAAGATTAAAATTTTTTTTCATGTTTAAGTTTGAAAATGTAAATTCCATATTTTTAAGTCCTTCAGTTTGTTTGTATGGGGATTTTTCCACTCTCTTGATATTTACAAGGGCTTTTCAGGAGTAAAGAATCTGTCTCTCCGATTATAAAGAGAAAACAGTTCATGTGGCATGAAGCTGTGTCAAACGCATAAAAAGCTTCCTGAACTAATTACTTTACTTTTGCTAAAATTGAAAGCAAAAATAGTGATTTCAACTATTACTTTAAAGTACAAAGAGAGAAAAAAAAAAGGTTCAAATACAGAATTGCTGTAATTCTACATCTGCATAACTCCAGTGTAATAGAACAGGATTTATCCCAAACAAGGAGATGTTCTAGCTATAACTACAGACATTACTTCAATGAAGACATTTTCTGGAGTACAGGTTATTTCCGGCCATAATATAAGTGCAGGATAATTTAAATTAATATAAAAGATCCTTTTGGGGGCTGTATTTTTTAATTGCAATTACACAATGAATATTTGATACCTATATTTGGCGTATAATGAGGATTAAAATTATACTCCCCAAACAGAGGTTTAATAACAACGTAAACTACTGAGAATGTCATTAAAGGGGCTAAGGGATTAGAAATGAGATTGAAAGGTGACCAAGGGGAAAATCTGAAGCTCCAAACACCTCTTCTAATATAAATTGCCATATTTAAAATAAAACATGAACAATTGATGCAGGCCTCAACCAAAGTGCTGAAAACCTGCCTTTGAAATTGAGACGTTGCTGAATGAAATCCCTGTAGCTAAAACCCGTACCCTCCCTCTGAGGATTAGCGTGTTAAATTCCAGATCCCTCTCAGACCCGTGCTGCTCGGCTCAGCCGCGCAGGACCATACCCATGGCTGCCCTGGCCAGGGATCTTGCAGGCAGCTGGGGAGCGTGCCGCACGGCTTGGGCTCGCACTTGCCTGCCAGGCGTCTTTGCCAAGCCCGCGGATTGTACCGGGGACCTTCACAGCATAAGCCTCTAAAGCTTTCGCTAAAGAGCATGTCTCTTGGGTTGAGCACTATAACAGACTCGTACTTTGCAGCACAGACATGGAGCGCGATGTGCAATGCTCACTGACCTGTGGGTATATTATATATTATGCAGTGCATTTGCTCCCTCTCCCCGAGCCAGCTGTGAGCCAAATGTCTGCTCTGACCCAACAGCAAGGCTACCGGTGTGGGGAGAAAGTCCAGCCACAACTGTTCCACCTCTGAGAGGGTCTTATGTATATCAGACCATGCAGAGGCATCAAACCCTCCCTACGGTAGAAAAGCCCAAAATATCTTCTGCCTCCCCCCATTTACAGAAGTGCTCATTATGCTGATGTCGATAGTGCTGGGGTTGGGACAGGGGTTGGAAGGTCCTACAGTCTTGTTCCAGCATACCAATCACTCAAAATGAAGAGCCAAGATTTTCAAAAATGGGTCTTGCATGAGGTTCCTAGGTCACCCTTTGGATATCTAAATGACTGTCTGAAGGCATGAAATAACTGGCAACTCCAGTGAGCTCAGTGACCTTCCAAAACTCGGGCTAAATCTTTTGGTAAATATGTCTGCATGCTAGAGCCCAGTGTCAGGCACCTACTGCTGAAGGTCTCAGGTAAAACAGAGAAGTTTGTTTACTTTCAAACCAAAAAGTGTTCCCTGACACAAACTGAGAACTCTGCCTTCCGACAGGAGGTACCCAGAGGGAGCAGAGTGAAGGAGCAGGGCACTGCAGAGGCCCACGTTTCCACCTGCATGATCCTCGTCCTGCAGCAGGAGGTGTCACTCTGGGTATTATATGTAAGGATCAGTCTTACAGTAAAAAGGTATTCCCAGATCCAAATTCAGCCACAGCAGCTCACAGGTTGTTCCCCTCTCCTCTAACAAAGACTTTGAGACAGCTCGCATCCCTTGAACATGTTCTCTACCACATAAACAAGCCTAAATACACGCCTGTTTTTTTCATGAATGTTATTTCCAGCTGCAGCAGTTTGTGAAGATGTGTCACTTGACTAAGAAGCTATATATACATATCTATACATCTCTGTGTGTATCTTTGCATGTATATATATTACATAGATGTATGCATGTAGATATATATGTATATATTTGTATATATTTATGTATACATGTATTTGCCTGTGTGCATTCACATATGTTTGAAAGGGGACACACCTCAGAACATGCACTCTACAGTATCTTTGCAAATGTCATCGTCTGGGCATTGATTGTAGTGTTTCATGTCTAGAAATCAATGATATACCTGCAAAGCGCAAAGTAGTGCCTCCTCTCAGCTCTGATCGCTTGTGTTTTTACTTCTTTATTAATCATCTCCCTCTGATATGTGGGAGGAGATTCTGATGATGAATATGTGTTAAACAATTTGCAAGCATTCATTTTTTTCCTCCTGGTTTTCCAATGCACTAAACTGGCATAAATATTGGCAGAATTTCCTTTAATCCTCCAAGGGATCCATGCCTAGCTCTCCATCCTGAGTACTAATCACTGTAATATGTTGTTGGGTCAGTTCTTTCTATCCAAGATGGAGTGCATAGATCCTTTCCTAATTTGTTTTCTTTCTCTTTGCCTTTTGCTATCATTGGCTTTGACAGGAGAATTAAATAAATGCATGTCCCACCCTAAACCGAGGGGAGAAAGTATGGAGTAGCTAGATTTTTTGGGCATGAAGTGATATCTTTGCAGGTCCCTAATTCACCCTTCCAAGTCTCATAATTGCCAGCAGAGGTCTTTTTTCCTTCTCATAATGTACAAAATGATCTGCCCTTTTATGATTGCCTTGAGAATATCCCACAAAGCTGACGGTGAGGGAGCAGATGCCTCATTCAATTCCAAATAGAAGGAAATCTGTTGTCTCAAATAATCCCTAAATTCAGACACTTTCAGCCAGCTATTATCAAGAGACCACATTTTAAGAGCATATGTGTTACTAAGGCTGAGAAATGTTATGAGGACTTCGTGATCTGACAAATGAATTCAGTCTATCCAGCATTCCAACATTTGATCTTTTAATAATTCAAAAAATAAAAAGAACTCCACTGGAGCAGGGTGGGAGGTGAAACTCTTCTAAAAGATACTGACCTGGAATTTTAGAACCCACTTAAATTTTCTGGAGAACAGGGCAACTGGAGATTTTGGGCACACACTCCCTACACTAATATTATCATTTCTTCCAATGTGATCATCAGACCTCTGCCTTACAAGTTAATCTGGCATTTTTGTCACTTGGAATTATACTTGCTGTATGCCTGTGTCTAATGAAAAGGTTCATTTGAATACAGCAGCATTTAGAGGCTGCTAAAAACTCGAGTCTGGTTCCAATCTCACTTACACTTGTGTAACCGTATTGCCTGCCATAAAGTACTTCTGTTGTGCACATGTGTGAGGGGAGGTTAGACTGAGGGCCAGGGTCATGCCCAAAGGGCGCAAACAGTCAATAAAAGTTTGTCTTGCCAGTGTAACACAGCTAACTTGTGTTTCACTGGGCAGCATGTAAAAATTGCTTTAGCTGTCTTGAAGCAGGGGTCTGTAGAAATGCTATTCATTTTCTCTCCTTCCATCAAGTTCCTACCTCTGGCTGATGTTTTATCAGTTTAGCTGGAGGCTGGTGGGGGCAAACTGTGCCGTGCTGCCTATACGTGCAGCGAGTGGAGAGACAGCAATGCTGCGGCCCCGCAAGACGGGGAAGTACACAAGCAAACGTGTGCAGGAAGGGCAGGAAGGCGCAGTGGTAGGAGATGCCAGGTCAGGGCAGTCTAGACGGCAACCATCGAGCAGCCTGGGTGTGCAGAGGGAGGACGCTTGGCCATTTACCTGGCTGCAGGAAATTAGCTCGCTCTCTCCTAGCAGAAACGGGAGAGGCTCTGGCAGTGCCCATAGGACAGCTCGGTGGGTGTTATCTGGGTCCAGGCTGGCACTAGCAGTGCCTGGCGCTGCTCACAACATAAAGGTGGGCAAGTTGCCCTCACTGCTCAGTTGTTGGGGTGTGGTATTAATTACTCCATAGGTCCCCCCCTTCCCCTCCTAGGTCATCTGAGCTTCTAATACGCCATACCTGCTATTTAGCATGCCCTGCCAGTCAAACAAGCAGTGACAGACATGCAGAGGTTGTTCAGCACCTGAAAACTATCTACTCCCCATTTGTGGAGGACCAAGACAAGACAAAGTCTGCTGCTTTGAAGTTTTCCCCGATTCTATTGAACACCCTTTATACAGGAGAGCAAATACCACCATTCTCAACATGCAGATGGAAAAATCAAGGCAC
This sequence comes from Apteryx mantelli, assembly GCF_036417845.1. Lineage (NCBI taxonomy): Eukaryota > Metazoa > Chordata > Aves > Apterygiformes > Apterygidae > Apteryx > Apteryx mantelli. The sequence goes on along the minus strand of NC_089980.1, from coordinate 49,828,535 downwards.
TGAGGGCCTTAGTAATTTCTCCGAGAAAGAAGTGGCAGAAGTACCAGAGTCAGAAATCACAGTCAGTGTTTTCTCCCCTGGACTGCACCATCTCTCCAAGAAAACACAAAGTACACAGAGATTAAGCCCTTTCTCTTCAAACAGCCTGAACTAGACACACCTATAGGTACTTGCAAAAGGAAATCTTTGGAGATGAAGGCAGACAAATCCCTGCAAAAAATTCCAGTCAGATACTGCATTTTCAGGGGCCAGAGCTAGAGTGGAAAATTGCAGGTAAAGCTTTCAGAGATGCTTAAGTGGTATAGGTGCTTAGACTAAAAGCTCCTGTATGCACTTCTGAAATTTCTGCTCAGGGTTTCCATAGAAAATCCTTCAGGTTTTCCTCAATGCTCTGCAGTATTTTCTGTTAACTATGACAAACAAATTTGGGGTGGGAAAGAGGCCTCATAACCCAAAGCAGGTCAAGGCAGCAATGATCTCAGGCAATGGGAACCTTTAGGAGTGTCTTGCAACACCCCCATCTCTAGTAGGCTGGATTTGCCACTACCAGCAGCAAGAAAATGCTGCATTGGTCCAGGAACCAAAGCCAAACACTGCTCAGACATGCCATCTGTAAAAAATAATGATACCCTCCTCCCCACCATTCTGGGATTTTTACTTGAATTTGGTCATTTGGAGCTTTTCTAATCATTAAAAAAAGCCTCCAGCCCTTAAGTGAAAAATGTAGATTCACTTAAAAGCATGTTTCAACTTCTTTTATTTCTGAGCTGAAAACGAAGCAGCCTGCATAGAAACCTAGTTTTCCTCACTCAGATGTACCAAATTTTAAATTCAGAAACAAAGAGATGCACATGGGTAAGTGAAAGCACATCTTGCAGGCAGCATCCGAGAGCTTCTACTGTTTCAGACTCCTGCCTAAAGTGCAACCTGCCGACCACTCTATCTGAGGAAAGAAATGAGAAATTATGAGGGTCATTGAACACTCCATGAATCTCCAAGTGCTGCAGTTATTTAACGAGCCAGCTATTGAGACGGTGATACCAGGAGAAGGGCCGTGCTCCGCAGTGGGCGCCACACGCTCCACTTCCTGTGCCCTGAGGTGGCTCGGCTGCCACTGAGAGGGCGAGTGAGCCAAATCCCCCCAAATGGAGACTGTCTACTGGCAGCCGGGACTGGGGTGTTATCCTCCTATTTGTGATTCTTTTTCACAGGAAGATTGCAGTCGTGGTTTTTTTTTTTTTTTTTTTTTTTTTAATGCACATTTAATCTGAGCAGTAGTGCAGGAGATCTGAGGTGCTAATATATGATGTGAGGAAGGACTGAAGTCTCGGGGAGGGGGGTCTTTTTGGCAATGACTTGCCTCAGTGAGAGGTTTGAATGAGGAATGCTACGTGCTCCTTAAATTACACACAGGGCACGCACACACCGACGTTAAAGCTTGCTCAGTGCGGGGGGAGCTTCCCCCTCCTTGCAGTGCTCCCTGCATGCCCCTTTTCTGCCACCAAAGGACACTCAGCCCCTCCAGGTCCCCCCTTCCTCCCCCAGACTAGCGATGCCTCCTCAGCAAATCCTTCTGCAGGTCAGACCTGCTGGTACACACGGTGCTGCAGGGACAGGACTGGCACTTTTCCAGGTCATATCTAAAACAGCTGGGATTTAATTTGTGCACAAGGCTGGATTTGTGGGTAGGGGTTAGAAAAGCTACGCTTTTTCAAATTGAATTCCTTATTCCTTAGGACAAGCAGTGATGCCAGGTTTTCTTCTGCAGACGTAACCATCATGCCGTTGGCACAAGCAGCCCCACCAGGTTGCACCGGATATACAGAGTTCTAAATCGGTTACTAAAATAAATAGCAGTACTGGTGGAATTAGTTATTTCTGGTCAGAAAATGAAGATGAAGTAGTAAAAATGGATCAAATACTGCAAAAAAACTGAGAACATTTTAAATTAAGACTTTTTTTCAAGTCAGGATTTTGAAATGGAAAGTAAAGATTTTAAAAAAGCCAGGAGTCAACGTTTTAAAATATGAGTGAACCCACACACACTAACTTTTCCCCTATATTCTACCACAATAAAAGACATCTCTGTGATCAAAGCCAATTCAATCAAAAGTGTTATGATAGATGTGCTAATAGCACGCATATGCTCTCTTTACAATAAGCAAGATCAAAATCTTCATAATTGCTTTGAGGTTTATAAATGTTAGACTGCTTGGTCACTATTTGGCCGAAAAGTAGAATCAGGACAGTGGTATAGTTGCAAGTTAATGTCTTTGACATAGAGAAGCTGTTTTCAGTGTGATATGCAGAACCAGAGATGTTTGGATAGGCCTGAGAAAGGGACCTGTGGAAAGGAAACCCCTAAACAGCACGATTAAAATTGCTGCACAGGATGTTTAATAGTATGATACATATGGCATGTTGTAGAGTGCAAATCTAGGAGAGTTTGCTGTAGATTGTAAGGCTTTCTCAGTTTTAATGTACTTTAATACCTTGAACAGGCAGTATACTGTCCTCAGCAGTGGGTATACAGGGTATGCTGCTCTCAGTAGAAGGCAGAGTTAAGGTTCACAGAAGTCTAACTCTGAATCTTTCAAATATATTTTGAAATATTTAGAAACTTTTGTCTTGGCTTGAAATTTCCAAACTGTTTATAAAACAGACTCGACACAGGAGACTCTGTTTCCTTAAAATAAATATCTACATTTACAGCTTAAGTGTGTTAATTAAGCATTTGATATCCAATTTTTTAGGGATTCTCTCCTGTACATTTTCTTTATAAATGTCCTTGGTAAATCCTTGTGAAGGGAGACCATTATCATTTTAAGCAAAAAATAAGGAAAAAAATCTGTTCTTTGCAAAGCTTATATGCTCTGCAGGAGTTTATTTGTAGCAGTTATGATCACAGAAAGTCTTCTGGGTGATAAACATGTCCAAACCTTCAATGGCAGATCTTTATCACTGTTTTAATGCTATACCATTCTAATACTCTCCTGTCAAAGGATCTGGGTTTTCCAAGGACATTGTTTGTTTGTCTGCGAAGCTCAAGTTATACAGACCCTGTGGTTTCCTGTTTTCAAATGTAGTAATATTTGGATACTTTAAGGCGTACAGTTTTCTCAAATTTAAGTGTCACAGTGTCACTACAGCACTTTCCAAAAGCAGTCAGAATGCTAGTGGGCAAGGCAGCCAGCTGAAATAAGAAAATTTCTAGCTCCTATAGCAATAAAAATTTTAGATAAGATATCAGAAAAAATTAATTATCCTTACTCTTTAAACTTTTGTGTTGTCAGGAAGACCAGTCTTCTTGACCAGTCTTATTGACTTTTAAAAGCAAATAAGCAAAACAAAAATCACCTTCTCTCCCAGCAAAAGAATAAACCTATGATCTTTCAGGTCAGTCATTTTAGGTTAGATGATGCTGGGAGATAGAAATTGCTTTTTTACCAGGATTCCAAGTACATCATTCACTACAAAGGAATTACCATCTCCCCCACATAACATCCCATCTCTAGAAATACACTTATCCCTTAAAAAAAAATCAGTTACAGATTTGAATATAACCAAATTCTCTAGGCTAAGCATATTTTTCAATATTGCCCCCCTCTCTTTTTCTTGCCATTTCTGTTGATGATGTGAGAATTGGTATAAAATAATCCTGTTGGCCAATAGGACCTTACCACACATTACCACAGTCTCCTCATTGCACTAGGTCTAAGTAACAGGTTTGTACCTTTTTGTGTGATGAGAACTTGCCATCACAGCCTTCCATGCAGAAAGGCCTGTCTACTTCAAATCAAGTTACAATTTTAAGCCACATTCTACTTTCCATGTTTGCATAAAACTCCCACTGACATGAATAAGACTTCTGTGTATATCGTGCTGTGTAATAAATAGCATTCAAAACAGAACCTATGCAAAGCTTTCTCACTGTTTTGGGCTACCAATTTATCCTTGTATTTACAGAATATCGATGTAAGCAGATGCCCAAACTGCCTGTCATTTTTAAAATATACAGAGATGACTGGTACAGTGGCTACTGTGTAGAAAAACACTGCAAACTTTCCAGGGCTGCACTCTTCCCAGTCCCTCCACTCCCCTCCCCCAGAGCACAACAAAAGACGCCCTAGCCTTGACTCAGCTCCCGGCAGATAGACAGACTTGCCCGTTTTGCAAATTATATGCAACTGAGCTCACCCTTGGTTTCCTCATGCATCAACATCCCAGTCGCTACCTTGCCTCTAAGTCAGTGAGGGGGAAGGAAAGAGACAAATAACTCCGGATCCTCCAAGTTTTATCTGGAGGGATTTTATATAGCTGTATCTCTCTATTAACGTGAACGGATTCTTTCTGAGCCCTTGGGCTCTGGACCAAAAGCAGAACAGCAGCTTCCACGGTGACAGCAGGCACCACAATGCGGTTCTCCGTTCCCACAACATGGGGGCCTCTGACTCTCCCTCATTCCCAGCGTCAGAGGAGAGGCTTTCGGCTCTTTTCTCCCATCTCAGAAGTTCTCCCAGACTTTCTGGTTTCTAATCAGGCAATTGACAAATAACATCAACACGCCATAAATCAAATGCTAAATATTTATGTGCCGCATAAATCTCAGGAAGTGCTGTCATCTTTTGTCTACTTGTTTTGGAGCCTCAGCATGTTCATTATTCGTGCTAAGGGGGCCAGGGGAGAAAATGAGAAACTCAGCTAGTTAAGAGTGCGACTTTTCTCCATGAAATTCTAATACAAAGGTAATGAGAGAAGAGCAGGGCACATCAGATTTGTATATGGAGACTGTCATCAGCAAACACTGCACTCAGAAACGTCAGGGTGACTCTGCTAGGCATAATCTGGTTTCCAGAATTTTTGTAAATACTGCCCATGGATTAAAGCTCTCCTGGTCCATTTTGGCCTGATCCAGCTGCAGTTCACCCCTCCCAAAGGCCGGCACAACCACAGTGCACTGCTGGCACCTTCCTGGGCAGTTTCGTAGCCCCTGAGTTACCAGTCCTGAGCATTCACGCCTCCCGTGCCTGGCGGGGGGTCACTGGGGAAGGGATGCCTGCCCTACGCTAGCTGGGACCAAGCTCCTGCATCGACAGCCTGAGAAACGCCATTCAGAACAGCAGCAGCTCGTTGACTAATGTCCTCCAACCCTCAACTTCCTCCAAGCCAGCAAAATAGCTCTGTGTGTGTATGTGCGCACGTGTGTATGCCTGGGTGCATGCAAATAAGCTTTCCAAAAGCACCCTGTCCTTATTGAGTGTGCTTTGGAGGTGTGCCACTCCACAAATATTGGAAAAGCCCCATGGAGCTATTTTATTTTATTTTTGAGCATTACTAATACATGACGACAATGTTTCCACCCTTTTCAATTTTCCACAGATGATTTTTACGTTGTTTAATGTTGATTCTAAAGCAATTTAATAGGGTTTCCAGAGAGTTCAGCCATCTCATGAAGGAAAATAAGTGATTCTGCTGCTCTGGGGAAGCCAAAGGAGACACCCCTCAAAGAGATATCTGAATGCACACTTTGTATTTGGGAAGAAAAGTCACTGAGACAGGAAGCAAAAATTGTAGTTAGTTAACCAGAAATTAAAATTCAATTCTACGTACAGGAAAAGCCACTTCCAAGTCAAAGAAATTCCTGCCATACAACACTTGCAACAAGACACTAGACGATAACACTCTGTATCATGGAACAAAAGCTAAAGTGACACAGTCATAATGCTGTCACTGGTGACACTTATCTTAAGAGCTGGACTCTTTCAGTTAGCAACTGCTGAGAAACAACCAGCACTCAGGTGTCTGCATAGAACCATGTGTCATAAAACTTTTTCAGTTTCAAAATTTTTCATTTTTAGCTGTCTTGGATGTGGCAATTAATTTCGGAGCCAAGGAGACTCTCCTGTGTATTTCCATGAAAATAAGTCACTGTTTGTATGTTTACTGAGAACTGGATGAAAAATATTTAGTAATTTTCTATACCTCATTTACTTGTTGTACAGCTAAGAAATTTGACCTTTGTGAGGTGTGCTTGTGGAATGAAAAATAGCAAATTCCCAATTTTTTTTTTTTGCAATTCTGATTTTAATTTTTGAAACGCATAGCCTAATAATTTCCATTGCATAATTCAATGCAAAGTGTTGACCTTATAAGATCTTTTAGGATGTATGAAAATCCCCTTTAACTTGTAAGTAAGAGGGAAAGAGAAAATCAAAATACCAAAAATTAAAGGAAGAATAATAATGATTACAGGGGATTTGGTGTTGCTGTTTATTATAAAAACTGCCCACAGCTTTGTATTACAAGACCATGGTTTTGGTAGTTTACAGCTGTGTGCCAAACATTAATCATTTGAAGTGAAATTTTCTGTACTGTTCAGGTTGATTGATTTTTTTTTTGGAAAATTTCTGATCCATCAGCTTGGGCACTTCCAAGAATGAGGTTTGGAAAGAATATGTTTTTTTTGCCCAAATTTAAATATTCTGGCAACTTTTTCTTGGAACCATTCTAGCATTCCCATGCTTCAAAGCAGGACTTGAATTCTGGCAGGGGATTGACCTCAACTTCAGGGATACTCCTTATACCACCTTTCTGAAAATCCACCTAATTTGACCACTACATGCTTTGGGGGGAACAAACAACTCTAAAGAGCTGCTCAGTAGAAGCTCTATAGATCTTGACAGATAAACCCCCCCAAGGATACCACTTTCACAGAGCATGCTCCATCTCATCATTAGCTCCAACAGACAACAGAGACAACTGGACCAAACATGTATTTCTCTGTGAAATAACAAAGCACATCTGGGGCCAGAGTTATGGGAGAGATGCCAGCCTTTCCCTGTAATAGCAGCTCTAGGCTGAGGTAGAGCCAGAACTGAGAAGAGGGGCCATATCTGTATTGTACAGGACTGTATCCATGTGGTATCCTCAGATTATGTTTAAGCTGGTGAACCTGCAAACATGACCAAATTCTTGAAGGTGAGTATGCCTCAGGTTGCCACTCAACCTCCTTTCAGATGCGTATGTAGGGTCTGTCCAGGTCTCTGATCTAGATGATCGGGGATCCAGGAGTCCAGATCACAAAACCTTAAGTGCCTTCTGCTCAGTCAAGCTACTGCCTCAGTGACCCTCCTATTAGTGGTTTCTTAATTTGGAGGTTGAATCTGTCTGTTTCAAATGCAGTGGAGATGGCAGTTGTATTCAAGGTGGCAAAAGAGAAGGAAAGACTAAAACAAGGGGTCTGTTGAAATTGGAGCTAGGAGAGCAAGACTGTGTGCAGTTGGGATTAGCTGGACAAGTCAGCTGGGAATGGGAACCATGAGTGGGAGGCAATGGAGCATCGACATGAGCAAGCCCAGGAGATCAGCTGTGGGCTGGGTTACAGGGGATGACCGGACGATGGAGGTGGAGAACAGAACCTGGGAAGGAAGACAAATGTGGCAAGGAAGTAGATATACAGGGTGGCATGGGACAAGGTGTAACAGTGCAGAGAGCCAAGAGGAGACGGAGAGGAGCACCAGAATAGGACAGAAAGCTCAGGAAAACATAACTAGGCCTGTTGGCCAGCATGAGGTAAAAGGGAGAACAGGAGGTATAGACTGTAAATCAGAGGGCAAGCTGTCAAGGAGAGACTGGATCTAGCTACGTGAGGAGCCTGGGCTAAATAAGTAGTTTGAGGTCCAGTAAGGCAAGGAGAAATGTAAGAGAAACAAGAAGCCCAGAACAGGGACCAGAGAGGCTGGGTCTATAAATCATTTAGAGGGCAGGACACAGAACTGGTCACAGTGTGAGGAGGAATGGGCAGACAAACCATGACCAGAAGAGCACATTTCTTAGTGACTTTTCTACAGCATATGGAAAGAACTGCACTGTTATGGGGGATTTCAATGGCTTTCAATTTCAGAGAAATGTATTCACATGAGAGCACTGTAAATGAGACTTTTCTGACACAAAAGACATGGCAGCCAACATGAGGGAGCTCTAGATTGGATCTCATTATGGTGTGTGAAGATCAGCTAATCAATGGACTGGAAGCTGATGGCTGCTTAGGGACAGTTAACGTGACCAAATCACATTCAATGTAAACTTCCAAAATACAGTACTTCCCATAAAATGTATACCTGCCAATTGAGAAGGGCTAATTCCTAAGGGTGATGAAAGGTGTGAGGAAAACTGTTTGGGAGTAAAAATTGAAAAAGAAGCCAAGCAGAGAATATAACAATGCTTAGGAAGAATTCATTATATGGTCAAAAGACAAGCTTTCACAGTCAAGAAAAAGGGCAAATTTGTCTAACTGCTCATTCTGCTTTAGGGGCAAAAAGGAGGTATCTTTTAGAAAAAGAGCCACAAGACATAGCACCACAGAGGCACATGGAAGGGCATACCAAGAGATACCAAACAACAGGCACTAAAACTTACAAAGTGCAGAAAACTGACAAAGTAGATTCAAAGAGCAGGGGAAAGAGCAGACTGAGAAGGTCAAGAATGATTTATTTAAGATAGTAGAAGCAAAAAGAATTGGCATCAACTTATTATTGGTGGGGGGATGCCAACATTGTCAATGATGCGGAAATACTCAGGGTATATTTTTGTTCTACTTGGAAAGAAATGGGGCAATGTATCAGTATCACAGAAAAATGTGAAAGTCCTTTCCAATCTATGAATAATGGAGGGGTGTTTTAGATGACACCTAGAGAGATAAATATTTTTAAATTAGTTTTTCTGGATAACTAGCATGCAAGAGCTGTAAAAGATTTGGCTGAGCAAATCTCTTTTCCACTGTTAATTCTAGCAAATCAAGGAAATCCCAGAAGGCTCCAGAAGATCCTAAATGATATAAGGTAAATCACTGAAAGCAGATTTTCCATAATGGATACAAAGATTCCCTACTTCATTTTCTGGGAGGCCATTTTGAGACACTGAGATATGACGTGCAGAAGTTATGAGCTCCCACAGGTGCAGTGGAGAGTCCATGCAGGGAACACAGAAAGCCCAGGAGTCCCACACAGGCCACCCCACAGTACTTACTGGACCCTGCTGATCTCTCGGTGCAATTCACTACCTGTAAACAGGAATAATTCCACCTCCTTGTCTCTGAAAGGTGTAAAAATGAGTGTGCCAGTACTCTAGGGTTAAGTATCTTTGAACAGCCTGCAGGAAAGTTAATTGTGCTGTCTTCACACTGGGGTCTGAACCGTGTTCAGTGAATAACGCATGGGGTCTTGCACTGAACAGAGACCCCAGATAAATAGCTGCTCATTATGTGAGTACCACCTGCTTCATGAGCTGGATGACGTTCTTTGGGACAAACAGCATAGGCTTATGTTCATGTAATTAAACACTGCAGCGACATGCATACGCACAAAGAGGCCAAACTGAAGCTCCACAAGCCAGCTTAGCAATGGTCTTTTCTAGCTTCTCAGTGCTTGATTTTGCAGCCCATAATATCAGTCTTTTATGGTGGTTTGTGTGTGTATAATATCATTATGCAGTCTTTGGTAACAGACTGAAGCAGACTTGGTATTGCGGAAACTTATTTAATTGCCTCAGAGAGAGTATTGATACGATGCACAGAAAACATTGTACAGGAAGGAGAGAAAAGAAACTACAAGATTCCTAATATTCCAGAACACATCCAATGAGGAAATGGGAAAGAAAAGAAGAAAGAAGAAATACTGAATATGATGCTTGAGTGAAAATCCAAACAAAAACCTCTTTGTCTTCTTAAGACCCCAAACTTCAAGAAAGTTTGCCTTCTGATCCCAGTTGCAGTTCTGTGACTCAAGCTTCAGTCTCCAGATCTGCAATCTATCTTCCTATTTATCTCTAACTAGGACAATTTCTGAGTCCTATATGAGTCATCAGTAGGTTTTATATAGAAACCAAAGAAGGTTCTTCCAGTCTCTCAGTAAGATATTCCGTGCTGCCAGGGAAGCACTTTTGGTTGTTCTGACAAGCAATTGTAACTGCTCTGAATTGTCAGAAATACTGTCTGAAGAGCAAAAGGATCGGTTTCCATCTAAATCCAAAAGGGTTTATAATGCCTTCTTCCCATTGCCTGAATACGTTGATCCCACCTTGCAGTAGCTGATACTAGGCTTTGCAAACTGGCCAGATCCCAGTGGGTATAATTTTCAGGCTGGCTAATTCACAGGGTTTGAGTGATGCCACTCGGGGGCTCTGAGCCAGCTGAGGGGAGGGGGCGGTGTGCGACACATGGGAAGGGGTCTGAGTCAGGACTCCTGAGAGCAAGGAGGCCTGCCTCGTATCTCCTTCCTGCTTCTGGAAGCCACTCCTTGCAAGGCTGATCCTATCAGTGAAAGCCACCTACCCTGCAGTTAGGTCCTGTCCTTTCTCAGCTGAGACAGGAGGGACAGGTGGCCCATGCCGGAAGCAGTGGCTGCGGCACAGAAGCAGGGGGGAATTCCTGGTAGAGAGCCCAGAGCTGCAATGTGCCAAACAGGAGGCCAGGTATTAACAGGTGGGTGAGAAGACAGGGGCTGGCTGACTGCTCAGGGAAAAGGCCGTTTTAAAACCAACGCAGCAAGGATCACAGGGAGAGCATGCACGGTGGGGAGGGCATATTTTGAAGAGGAGGAGGAAGGAACTGTTTTGGAATTGGGTGTAAAGCCATTTGTTTGGAAGGATGCCAGGGTAACAGTAGGTGCCCAGAACAAACGCATACAGCCATCCTAGCACTCGGAGCCCGCATGCTCGTCCTTCGCAGTACCTAAGTAGGTCAGCCCGTTTCTTCAACCTTTCCTCTTCCCTTTCTCACTTGCTCTCTTTGTGGGAGGTGGTGGTGGCGGTAGCAGAGGGGCTACACCCGTTTTCACTGATTTCCAACACTGTCTACGTGTGAACAAGAGAAGCGGAGAGAAGCTAAAGCTGCTTTCTTATTAACAGCTGGTGACAGTCCCTTTACACAGTGCATGTCGCATTTCTTAGCTGAGGTAGAAAAGGAGTGAAAGAGGAAGGCAGTTATTTAAAGTTTAACATTACAGAAGAATTACAAGGATATTCTGAGGCTCACAGTCCCCCTCAGCAATTCTGTGAGCCCTGAGGCTGGCCTTGCCACACCTTTGCAAGGGACTATTTTAGGCAAGTGTGCTCATCGGGCTTGGGAGGATGACTGCTCCAAGTAATTCTGGGATGCAGGTTTCGCACCACAGGATGCCAGCGGGATCCAGTGAAGGTTATGGACTGTCTAGCCTGAACTCCATCTGTGCCCTGAAGTTTCCTCTTGGCTGGGCACCACTGAAGGACCAGAAGCAGCCAGTAGGAAGCAGTAGGCACAGGGACTCATGGGGAATTTAAGCCATCTGAACGTGGCACTCAGTTTTTAAGACAACGTTTTTTAAATGCTGTGAACATATTGCACCCAATTATAATTGCGTTATGTACTCAATGCTGTGCTGAGTGCATGCCTCCTCATAGCTATGTAGGGGCAAATTTGACATACATACAACAAATGTGCTGTTTTCTCCTATGTATTTTCTCCCGTCGTGCTCACCATGATAGTATTTGCGTGCCTCCCAGTAGGGCACTGAACTGTGTGGCTAACATCTGTCACGTGTTGTCTGTTCTGTCCTCCTCTCCTGAGGAAGGACGTGAGTGTAGCGGAGCATCTTGTTTCTGTAGCACATTTGTTTGGCTTTTGCTTTTCCTTTATGTGGACCTATGTATTTGTATTAGCAAAGGTAAGGTCACAGAAATGTGTCCTGCAGTTAGAAATGCCTTTATTTCAATAGGGGGAATTATGGCTGATTAAGTCAAATTAAAAAGGGAGGGGATAGTTATTTTCTTTATTCTCAGCATACTCTATTTGACAAATGGGTCTTAACCACAGATGATAGAATTAGCTTCAGCCTCTCAGACAAGGAAATCTTGACTGCTATTCCCTCTTACCATCTATCTATAACAAATTTAAAGACACATGTTCCCCTTTCCTGGACAAACACTTTTCATCTCTTTTTATCCAACAGTAAAATCTGTTTGGACTCTCTTTAGATGTGTCCTTTTTCCCTGTCTTGGAACAGCTGGCCTTCTAGAAAAGTTGCTGCGACACCCCACAACTCTCTTCCTGGACCTTGTCAAACAAAAGAACTGGCTCTAGACATAGCTCTGCTTTGAGGCATTTTGGATTTGCATCTGATTGAGTGGCATGGGCACTTCTGAAGCCTAGAAGCACAGCCTATATGCACGTCTCTCTCTAGGGCATTATTTTAAGTATTTTCATCTTCGCATTATGCTGGAGTTTATTAACATTCCTTAATGAAGCAAGCAATCAGTATTATTAAACCAATAATTCTGGTCTTCTATAGGGCACTGAAACATAGATCAGACTGACTTTCCAAGACCAAAGAGGAAATCTGTATTTTAGGTAGAAACTGAAATGTGATTTCTTGTGTCCAGAGTCAATGTCCTATGCACTGATGTGTGTTTTTTCAACTTTTGCAGTTTGACGTTCTTTTGTTCAAGTCAAATTTTCAGAGAAATTTTTACTGTCTGTATGGAGACAGAAACATACTGATATATTGTTGATAACCAGGATAAGTCTATTTACCGTTTTTCCATGTGTGTTTTGAGCTCACCTTATTTTGAAGGGTAAGAGTGAGAATTTCTTTGCTTTAAGCTGTAGTAATATGCTCTATTTCTTACATCTCTGCAATTGCCTTCCACAAACTCTGTCTTAGAGGTTGTAACCTATCAGTTACATCCTCTCATCCTGTATTTGTTGGTTTGGTATTATGACAAAAAGCAAACACATATTCCCAAAACATTACAGGAAGCAAATAGTACTTCTAATCCTGGAGATATGCCAGCCCAATAACATCGAATCTGAGACTTTTCTGACTTACAGCAAGGAGCTCAGAAGTTGGGCAGGATCCAGCCTGTGGAGTTTGGGCCTGCAGCAGCAGCTCCTGAATTCAGAGTGTATTTGCCAAACCTTTTCATTTTTTGGAGACATTTGCTGGCCTGAGCTGTATTATGTCACTGAAGCCTAACACGAAGCATAGCATCTCTGTGTGTTCAACAAATATTAAAAGATTCAGTCCTCAGACTTTGTAAGAACTTAAGACTGTGGTTTACTCTTTGTGTCTGTTCTTTTAATGTTGAAGTGTTTTTAGTGGGGGAAAAATAACAACACTAACAATGAATACGCCAAAACATCAGGACAGGGACAATGTCCCCGGGTGCACCAACGCCACCCTTCTCACCTTTCCCAGGAGGTTTTCGGGCTGTTGCAGGGAGGTCCAGGCTGTCACAGCTGCCGGAGGCAACCACGACCCTGCTGCCAAGGCAGTGGGGACAGACAGTGGGGTCACGGGGAGCACAAAGCGCGGGGGCCTGTTCCCCCCCTCTCAAACACACTCTGACATGCAGGGAGCACCCAATTTTTCCCCCAGGGCCTTCTTGCCCTGTCACGCCAAGGCTGACCCGGCAGATGGGCTTCGCGCCTCGCCTCAGGGTGGTTCTTGCGCTACAAATGCAGCCCTTTCCTCTGCGCCACGAGGCCGCTCTGACACCTGGGGCCACTGGGCACCCTGCGCAGCTCCTTCCTGCATGGCCCTTGCCAGGGCTGCTGGGGCACCTGCAGGCAGCGCCGAGGAGCTCACCACTGAGCCCCGCTGTGGGGCAGCAAGATGGCTGCCATGGGGTGGCGAGATGGCTGCCGTGGGGTGGTGAGATGGCTGCCACAGGGCAGCGGGATGGCCGCCGCACACCACCCCGCCACATGCCACCCCGCCGCCCGGGGCCCTCCCACGCCCATACCGGCCCGCTGCCGCTTTGGGGGCGAGTGTTGGCGCTGGACACCGCCTCTCCCACAGCCGTGGGGACGGCTCAGCCTCAGCCCGTGACAGGCCACCAGTCCCTCCCTGGCCACCCTGCCACGGGGCGCCCTTGCCTTGCAGCTGGCCCCTCGCCTGAAATGGCCACTCTCTCGCCTGCTGTGTGGTAGGGATGTGCCCTCATCTTACACAGCACGTACGTGGCGCCACGTCTGCCCTTGGAAAAAGCGGGGGAAGCCGATGGCAGCCTTGTGCCATCAGCAGGTCTGCCCGGCTGCCCCAACACGAAGGGCCCAGGCCCGGGGCCAGCCCGGCATGGTGGCCACAGAGGGGAGCGGAGGAGTAGGCCTCCCCATGGCGCCCCGGCTGCCTCCCCTCCCTGCGGCCGTCACGAGCGGGCACGGCAGCCCGCGAGCCACAGCGCGTGCCTGCTGTGCCCTGCCCCATGCACCCCACCACGGCCATGGCCTGCCATGCGTGCCAGCCGCCACGCGGGTGAGGGCGGGCAGAAATCAACACTGCACTTTTGAAGAGTTGGCTGGTACTAACTGTCCCCCCCACCACTTGTTTGTCTTAAATACAGTTTTTTCCTCGGACTGCCACAGATTTTCCACCTCACCAGCCAACCAACTGCTGAGGAGGGATATTCATTAGCGCCTATGACGGCCTATGAGAAACGGCGTCTTTTAATGCTGGCCTTTCCTCATGAGGAAGGCAGGCGGCAGTTGCACACAAGATGCCAAACAACCCAATTGTTTTCCTTAGTTACCAGGGTAGGAATTAACATTGTCCTCGGCTGAGCACAAGGACTTTCTGTGATAAACTCGGACAATAGGAAGGTGTGTTTTCTTGACCCATTGCAGGAAATCCTGTGCGTCTTGCATGGGAATGCAACATTTTCCTGCACTGTCTACAGCCGAATTCCAGCGCTCGGGAGGCCTCGAGGAGCACGTCACGAAGTGGCATATTTTGCATGAGCATAAAATTCTAACAAAATCCAATTTATTCACTGAGTATATTGACCTGGACGTTGTGAACGCCAGGCCCTGTGCGCTGTGCAGTGCTGTGTGCTGGTCAGACGGTCAATCCTTAGTCGGGAGCTGAGCGGTCACAGCAAAAACCTAAAGCAAAGCTGAGCTGCACAGCTAATATTTGTTATCATTCACAGGGGCGATTCTGAGCTGACACACTCAGAAATCCCTTTGATATGGCTGGGATGGGCTAGGGGAAACAGCCTGTTTTGAGTTTGGTGTTTTCAAGTATTGTAGTTAATATAGTAACTCAGAAAAGACTGCATTGCACGATTGCTTCTGAATAAAAAATATGGGCTGCATATCCCTTCCTCGTGCCCCAGTGGAAATCACACTGATAATTTAAACACAGCTGTCCTGCTGTGCATTTGTATCTGTGGCCCTCAAGGATGGTGACATGTTGTAATAGCTGTGTCTGTCTCCGAACAGAAATAATAAGAGAAACATCTGTCTCCCTGTTACTTTTTCCCCCCCCCTAGACAAATGGCACTTCTGATTCTTATTTTAGATTTGGAATGTGCTCCCAGAAAAACAGAGATACCTGTCTCCATTGTCTCTCCTTGTTAAAACTAAATGGATCATTTCCATTTAACGGTACTGCTGCTGTTGATTAACCAATTTAAAAAAAAAAGAAACAATTCAGAAAGTGACGCATTACTTCTGCCTGTGGACAGAGGGAACAGCTGAAACGTGGGAGTCCAGACTACAGCTGTGTGACTACAGCTTTTAAAAAAAAAATGCATATTTTAGTGAATAAAAACTACTGATTCCCTCTGCTGGTATTGTAGACCTTCTTTACTTACCAAGGTGATAGTGGTGGTGAAACGTGAGGTTTGAGTCACAAGAATACTTGTGAAAGGCAAAGTGAGACAACCAAAAGAAGCCACTACCTCTTCAAAGCTAGAGGGTTGAAACTGCAGTAGTCATCCTGGCTGACCTTTACCGCAGGCCTCCTGCCTATACTCCATTTCTATACCTGTATCTTCTTTGTCTTTGTCATGACTTAGGGTCCTATCACACAATGCGGCCTCCTGCCACAGACACTTGCATCCATCAGGGATACAGTATCATTGCTAAGGAAATAAATATTCACACAGATATATGAGAGACAGAAGGGCTTCTGCAGCCGTTTGGAAAAGCCTCATACTCTAAGAACTATCGAACATTTGTGAATGTGTGTGGATAATTTGTGAGCAGGAAAAAACAGAACAAAACGAAGCAAGACATACTTCTTCCTCTGGAGGCCAGGCACAGAGACAATGCCATTATGGTTAGGTGATGCATCCTTCAGTGAAAGGGATTAGCCAAGACTCCAAATAACCTATTTACAGGCGAGTCATAGGCAGCATTTTTAAGTGTTGTTTTTTTTGTGGGGGCCATAATTCCTTGCCAGGCAACTATGAACTGGGGCATGCCCCTGAACTTCATGCACCCTGCGTGCAAAATTTCATGCTGAGGAGAAAAGGCTGCATTTGTTAGAGAATTCAATTGCAAAAGCTAATCAGACTAGCTGAAAGCCTCCCTGCACCTTTCCATTTTCTTTTCCCCTTCAAAATGGATACAGGAAGAACAGCATGCTCCTGGAAACTTTTGTGCCAGAGTTGCGTGATACCTTCAACTTCCAAAATAACCTCCTTTACACAAATCTGTACGTGCCATTAAAGCATGAGGGACACCTCCTTGCCTACATGCTGTCTCCAGGCAGCAGTGCAACAAGACAGCTACCACAAGCATAATCTTATCGTTAATCTCAGGATCAGGGACACACCACAGACACAGGCTGCTAGAGAAGGAGAAGGCATGTTATTGGGACCTCATGTAAACAGCACCACAAAACAGAAGTGATATGCAATGTGCCAGTGTACCTAAACATGGGAAACTTTCACCCTGCACTGGCTAGTGCACGGTTCTGCTCGCATGGTCAGTGCACAAGGAACTGTATGCCTCCTTCTTGGAAATTAGGCTTTAAACCCAGTTCACAGCAGCTAGAGAGTGAGGGCACACAGGAAGCAGGACTTTGCACAAGGTTTTCCAGTGGCGTTGCATACAGGGGGAGCGGCTTTTGCTATATCGACATCTGTCTGCCTCTCCAGTTCTCCTTCCTACTGCCACCACACTCATCCCTATATCCAGGAGATGAAGCCCCTCAAGGAAGAAATGTTTGCATAATGAACATAAACTCGGGGGTACATTGTGTAATGGAATTCCAAATATACAGAGATTTGTCATCTGACATTTTGGCCCCTGTCAGGTGGTTCCTCCCCTCCCCGCATCTCCTGACTTACTCTCCTCCTCATCCGTGCTATGCTTTCCTCCTTACCCTGTGCCTTTGCTTGCCCCCCTCCATTGCTCTCCACATCCCCTCTTTGTTCTTCTGCCTTCTTCTGAGATACCACAGCTCTTCCCAGAGTGCTCATCTGTTGCTTGGAAAATGAATATAAAAACTGGGATTTCAATGGGAAAAGAAAGCAAATGGTTCCAATGTGCAACTCTTCTTCTTGGGAGCAGTCGGACCAATGACTCATTCCCAGGGCTCTTGAAACAACAACAGGCATCTTCTCTCTTTGCCGTTGCTTGTAGTTGTGTTCATTACAGCAACGCTTACCAGCCAACAGAGAATGGGGCCCCCTTATGCTTGGTGCTGCATAAATCATTTTCTCCAGCATGGGGAAAAAAAAAAAAACTTAAGGAAGATGAATACATGATTCAAGGATTTACTGCTCAGATTGCTTTGGGGCTCTTTTATTCCTCACCCTTTTCTTTGTTTCTCTCCCAGACTGCCTATCCTGCTGGCCTAGCCTTCACCCCACACCATCAGTCTCACTCCTGTCTGGCTGCCCCTGTCCGATTTACCTTCCATTTGCCTATTTCCTCCTTTGTCCATCCAAATGCCTCCCTTTCTGTCACTTTCTGCTTTTCTTGTGTGGCCAGATCTCCTGATTGCCTTATACATTCTGTGATACTGGGTAGTTTTTCATCACCTTGCTGGTGGAATCAAGAGATGCAAAATATTCAGTGTGAGGTAGACACTGAATGGTTAAAACTTGGCAAAGTTATAGAAAACCGAAAACAGGCTCTCATAGCAGAAAGTGTCAGGTACCACCAGCTCCAGCTAAATTAAATTCTGTCCCTGTAGTGTGTATGCACAGAGACATTTATATTCATATTTTTAACAGCCTTCTAAACTCTGCAGTTCACTGACAAACCCTTCATGAAGCTATCATTCCTTTTTTAACACCTGAACTTTAAAATGTCACATATAGCATTTAAAAGGACAGGCAAATAACCAAGGAAACATCCTAGCATGCATTTTGCTTCCTCTCCTTATGGCTGATCTAAAGTCCATGGAAATCAGTGGCAGTCTTTCTATCTACTTCAGCTGAGTTTGCATCCAGTAGGTTGGTGCCTTCTAAAATTTCAGAGGAAAAAGACCCCACACAAATGATTTTTTTTGAGTTTCCTTTTACACATATATCTGGCAATACTGATGTGCTGTCAAATGATCTTTTCAGTGCTAAATATATACCATTAACTACTAATAAAAAACTAGACTTTAGAAATTCAGCTCTTTTTGGCATCTGTACAGAGCATTCTACTTGATCACACAAGATGTATGGTTTGCACTAGTATTGCAGTCACAGTTTTCTTGTTAAAGCTGTCAACCATTCCAATGTCTATCTTTACAATGCAATTCAAGCCTTGGTTAGAAAAATAGGCATTTTTGCTTAAACTATGTCATTAAGATCCTCTACTAGCCCTCTTCAGTACCCTGCTACAGGCTACAGCTCCTGTCAAAACTGGGGTGCAACATGAAAATAAGGGAGGGAAGAAGTTGATCACTTCTGTTTGAGGTGCTTCCTCCCAGTGACAGAGATATTGTGGACAAGAAATGCTCTCTTAAACTTGCCATTTTTTGAATTATATTTTGTTAGAACCATTTTGAAAGCAAAACTTCACTGTCTCATCTTGTTAGAGTCACAAAGGTAACTCCAGGACAGAACATTGCCTTTTGACTCTCTTAAAATCAATAGAGAAATTCTCCTGAACATCAGCTTTTCATAGCATTGCATTGGTATCTGACTGGACTGATTAGAAGCTATTTGTTAATGGCATGGGAGAAATGGAATCAGGTTTATCACTGTGAAAACTGATCATTTTCTAAAGACAACCCCCGAGAGCACTTTTGACGAGCCAGTGTAAATCTTCAGCCAATATTATATGAATCAACTTTAATGTAATGACATAAAGCAAAGGGAAAAATACAAGTAAGGGATAAACATATGTCTTCTAATGCTTAGGCACAATGGGGAGCCCCCTTATCTGCTTCCATAATGCGCCTTATTACGCTTAAGTAATGGGTATTAGGAGCCAAGCAGTATGTTACATCTCCTCCTACATGGTACATTCCCATACTGCCTAGATACATATGAATCCTGCATGTCACATGTCATTACATTTTCTGAAACTATATATCCATCCGTGCTAAAAATACACAGAGAGAAAGAGAGAGAGAACTTGAGTGTAAGCAACAGATACTTCTGCACAGACCCTTGGCAATACTAAAGACTGAGAGATTTATAGATGTGTTTATTATTCATCACTGTTTGAAGAACAGCATTTGTGGAGATAATTGGCCCTAGAGGTTTTCATAGCAAGCACCCATTAGGTGCTTGCACCCATTCATTTCCAAGCTGGCTGCACTGAGGCTAGGCCCTCTCTACCTGCCTTCTCACCTACACGGCAGCCTGACTTTTTTCTGAAGTGCTTAGTTACAGAGCCATTCCCATAAAAATGCCCCCAGAACTATCCATAAATACTCAGGATCAAAAATTCCAGACGATGAACAAACCCATGTAACTCGTGACCTGCTTGTGTCCTGCTCCCCTGCTGCTGTGATGCAGGGACTGCAACAGCCCCGAGCGTCTTCAGTGGACAAGCTGCCCGTGAGCAGTCTCCATCCTGCCACCTCTGTCCTCTGGCAGCAAAGTCCCACTGCTGGCCACCCTGTCAGCCTCCCTCAGCGCAGGGAGAGGGCTGCCCCTCACCACTCCTGACAACTTTCAGATAGCGAGGCAGAGCCAACTTTCTGGACCAGACCCCCCTACAAAAAGGAGGGTCAGAGCTGATTTTTGAAAACAGATGCCTCAAACTCCACTTTGCCAGCTTCACCATAGCTGCTGCGGAGTTGCATTGGGCCTCATGCACAAGAGACACTAACGTGATGAGGAGGGCAGCGGTGTCCTGGCAACGCAAGTCAGGCAGGAACCTGGCCCATGCTAGGAGCGCACCCAGTGTCCCAGGCTTTTCTGTGTCTGCATGAACAGCCGAGTGCCCAGACCCCTCCTGCTCGGATGCAGCAGATGGAGCCGTGAGGCAGGCTGTGTTTCTGCAGGGCTCGGCAGCAGAGCTCTGCTCTCTAGCTCCAGCTAATGAAGCTGATTTGATGAGCTGATTATTCTGGCGTATTAGTGCATCACTGACACGGTGCTCCTCCACACTGCACCAAACACTGGAGTAAGGATGTAACATCGGTCCTCTATCGAGCTTTCTGCCTAAGTGAGTGGACCACGCAATCCAGAAGGAAGCAAGTCTGGATTACCAGAAGTAGACGGAGCCCCTCTTTATAATAGAGCACTGCAGCTTTTTGAGCTGGAATGTAGCAGCATTCCTAATTTAGATACTCTGGTTGAATTTTAAGTGGAAGTGAACAAAACATTTGAAAAGCTGTCCCTGTTCTCTCAGCAGGGAGACTTCGAGAAAATTCTGGGTTTGGGGGAAGAATACTGGTACAAAATCAGCCCGACTTTTCCCAGGTAGGGGTGTGATTCCAGGAAGTAAACACTGGTTTTCTAGATGTGATGGCTGTAAACAAAGAGGGGTTGGTGATCAGGAGGTGATTCATGATGTGAGGGATAATGATGAATAGGTGTTATGACAACAACTGCTCTGCAGCTGTAGCTCTCTCATCTGCGACAAACTGCCAAAAACTCACCAGCTTTCTCCTGGGACCTTGTAATGACAGTAAACAAGGCTTAACACTGTCCAACACAGGAGGTGCATGACTGTTGACCTCTTTGTGGCATGAGAAAATTGGCTAAATAATGTCAAGAAGTGGAATTGCAGGTACCTGCTAGGACTCTGGTTTTTTTGCAGACAGCAGAACATCCTCTAGACAATATTATTCCTGGTTTACAGAAGCCATTAATTGTGTTAATAATGCTTTTACCTATGCAAAGTTTCTCCAATTTTAGCTCAATATTCCTCCCTCAAAATGCAAAAACTATGTGGCTGTCCCTCTGGGAGCACAAGGACAGCCTTTTATATATTTACATTCATTTCCACTTCAAATCGAACCAGAGCAAGCCCTTGCAGGATTTTTCAGGCAGAGTGGTGGTTCTACTCTTGCTGAATCATCTGTGACAACGATTAGGCAAGAACACAAGAATAAACATTCCTTGGCACCCAGATTTCAATCTCCCGTACAAAGTATCAAAATCACCATTTAGAGATCAGCCTCAGAGTTTGAAAAATACTGCACCAGGGCAATTGATCAGTGCTTGGACCAGGAACAAGGTGTATCAAGCATGAAGAAGCTCAGCACAATGGGGAGAAGGGACTAGCTATACACTGACTTGTGATTGGGTGCTCCTACAGAGCTGCTGTGTAGTCCACTGCTGTATCTGGACACACACAGAATAAACAGGAGAGATTTGCTAGAGGGTGCAGTGCAAAGCTGATTGCATACAGAGGTCTGTTAAAAAGCGGGGCTGACATATGAAACTGTTGCTTATAATATATATTCATATATATTTGAATGTCTTTCCAGATTCCCTTGCTTCAAGTGCCTTATTCATGCAAGTCCCGCGCTTCACCCCATCTAAGAGAATTCTGATGTTCTGTTCCTCAGCTCTGTCACTCCTCATTACAGCAGTCACCTATGAGAATAGGTAGGAAAACAAAAGGCCAGATGCACAGATGCACAGATGAGTGGAGTACACTGCAACAAAAGAAAGCAACTCTCTTTGGACATAACTAACGCGTGAACTTGCTTGACTGTTTGTAATCCTGTTTCTCGTTGCCTCTTCTCACAGCTTTGCTGAATTTAAACATACAGTGTTCTCCAGCCACAAGTGCCTATTTTTTCATGATAAGGTTTATTGAATCTGTACATTGAGGCATCAAGAAGAACAGTGTATAAGGGAAAAGGAAGGATGAAGCAGAAGTAAAGATGGTTCAGGGATGAGAGCTAAGGCAGAGAAATCTGAGTCAAAGTCCTTGAGTTCATTTCCCAGTTCTACCAGAAAGTTTCCTGCATGCCTTTGGGCATGCCACTGAGGGTGGCAAAAATTTCCTGCATGGCACTTCACCAACATGTGCCTCAATTGTGAAATCTGTGAAATGGGAACACCAGATACCCCACACCATGTGGCCTTGCTGGGCTTCCTTAATGCATGTTTGGGAGTTTCACAGATTCCACCATGGCAAGAACCCTACAGAAGCTTATAACTAAGCAGGCAGAAAAGGAAGCTGAGGCTCTGAGATCTGGAGACATCAATCTGAGGATTCCTGCCTGGCAAAGAGTGTCAATATTACTGCCAAGCATATTCTGCTGATCTTTCCCTGAAGTGACTCCTCTTGTTTCTATACAACAGCAAATATCCCATCAGGTATGAAAGACCACTGCCATATATCTGCACCATATTTCCACTGCAACCAAAAGAACCCATGGATTAAAATCCCAGAGAAGTCATGGGATTTGTAGACTGGTAAAACGATCGGTGAGTTCAAGGACCAAGACTGAGGGAAAATTCCAGTTTCCCACACCATTCTCAATCACTTCTATAGCCATTGTAAATACTTTATAGGTGGAAAGCCATATTGCAGAGAAAGGCTGAGTTTCCTGCCCAGAATCTACAAATCAGAATCTCATTTATGGCAGAGAGTCACTGGACACACATCCCCTACCTTGGATAGCTGAAGTGCAGAGACGCTGCTCAGACAGGGGATGACATCTGCTCTCCAGGGGCCCTTCGGCTCCATAGTGAGATGGAATTGGGTTGGGCATGTGGCTGGCGTATACTGCTTGGCAATGTCGGCGTCAGCAGGTCTTTCTGGCTCACTTACCTTGACAAGCAGAGATCTGGATTACACAGTATCTCTTCTGCCACAAGAGGAGCTGCTGTCTGTCATGAGCTCTAGGCCCAGCATACGTACTGTATGGGGGCGTCTCAAAGGTTGAGCGCCTTCCTGCAGAGCCACTGTCACCACCTGCCTGTGAGCTGCCCCAAAATCTCCTGCTTCCCTCAGCTTTCCACTGTGTCTTGTGACTCTCAGCCTCACAAAGATTTTGATAGGAAGCTCCACAAGCCAGGGAAATTGGCCACCTGCTCCATATCTATGCCGTCCTGACAGTGTAGGGCCCCACATTTCCAGGCTGGTTACACTAGGCTCCTGTCATAGTCTTCACAAAGTGATAAATAGCTCCAGAAGGACATTCTTCCCTGAGGTTTATTGAACTATCTTATAATACTGCCTCTCTCCAATCTCTGTCTCCATGACTCTATAGGATACCTAAGGCACATCTCAGGGAGATATCTCAGGTAGGCATGCAAAATTTGGTAGGATAAAACCAGGTCTGAATGTGCAACAATCTTAGCAGTGGTTAATCAGCTGTGTGCTGTCCTTGCCTCCTTGTGCCTTGAGCTCTATATTTCTGTTTGCCATGCATGCCTGTTCCCCTCCTTCTCCCTCACTAGCTCCTTTTTTTTTCTTTTTCAAGGATGAACACATAACTCCCCATCTCTTTATAAAGGGTTTATACAACACCTAGAGCAGCACCAGACATGCAGTGTTCTGGTCGTAGCTGGAGTCTCCTCAGTGCTCCTGCAGAGTCCTTTGAATCTGATCATCCAGAAGCACCTCTTACTAACAGCTCACTTTGAGTCATCTTCTTCTACCATGATGTGCATGCAAATTAAATACATTCTTCTGCCCAGGCCGTTAAGAATAACATGACTGCTTATTTTCTGAGCCATGCTATTGCTGCCTTCCTGGTAAAATATAGAAAGTTAAAGACAAAATAAAATAAAATTCATGATCACTTTAAGCAACTACTGAAGGAAATGCCTAATGGATAAATTAGGCATTTCTTGGCTGTGAAGGTGGCATCTTTCAATGACATCTCCTGATGAAAGCTTTGGGAGTGATGACCTGGAATAGTGGTACATTAGTGTGAACAGCCTCACTCAATTATGCATCTTATGACTGAGTCCTGACAGGATCTGAAAGGAGAGTGGAGGATTAAGAATATATTAGTGATCAACTTCTTTTCAGTTGTGTTTCCTAACACAATAAGATGCAAAGGAAAGCTAGTAAGGTGCTGTTAATTCTATGACTATTTATGAAACAGTGAGAAAACCCCAAAACTGCATTTTTTGAAAGTGACTTGGCAATTTCTAGTGGGGTTATGAAACAGAAAAGATTTCCATTTGGATAAATGTTTTGAAGACTTTTTGTTTACCTAAATCTTTATTCAAACTATTCCTAAAGCAGAAGTTGGGTGGGAGAAAATCCTCCTACACCTTGTTTGCATCCCCCCTGCCCTTTGCTAGAGGTGAGGTGTTGGTGTGAGCAGCCTAGAAAATGAATGGCAATGTTTGGGGAAGGAAGAGCAGGGCCATAAGCCAGGACACCTGGGAGATGCTCTGATTCAGCACATGCACCTCCCTGGCAGTGCAAGCCAATATATCAGAAACATACCTGCTTCTCATCTTTCCCTCCCCTTCTTCACTCCTCCAAAACTCAAATGGTTTGTCTTAAAGGCACAACCAAGTCTTTAAAACATTTTTACTTTGACACCCAATTCTGAATGTTGGAGGTTTTTCTAGGAAAGGAGGGTAAATGCAGTGGAGCATGAAGGAGCCTGCAGCTTAAGTGGGGCAGAAGCTTCTATAAGAAAACATCAACAGTGGAGAGGTGGCTGGTAAGCGGCTGGAGTAAATCACTTGGACAATTAAGCATATGCAAGGAGTAACAGACAGTGACTATGGGAAAACCTGCTAGAACAAAGTAGCAGTTTTCTCTTCTCTCCTACCTACAGACTCAGCCAAATGCACAAGAATAGGGTTGGGGGCTGTTCATAAATAGTCTGGCTGCTGTTTGTCAGCGGCAACAGTTGAAATGTCCTTACACAATTGCTACTTTAGCATGTGCTAAAAATGACAATGGCATCCGGTCGAAATGGTCCCGCTGAGAACTGTCGTTCCAAGTCGCAGTCATAAAACTACTGGTGGGTGGTCTTCATCTCCGCTTGTCCTCATTATCATTTCATTGTGTTTATATGGCCCGCTGCACCATGGAACTCCCCGCATTTTAAAGCATTTCATTGACGGGGCAGTTAGACATTCATATTTATATGTCCTTGTTGTATTGCAGTGGTTTTTCCTATTCTTGGGATCCAAGCCTTTTGTGAAATGGTGCGAGGAAGATGTGTATTCAGATCTTGGCCCAGTGAATTGGATATTGTTTGGAAATAACAGAAAGTATTGAGAATTTAAACATCCTGGACCCTATCCTGCTCCTGCTGAACATAACGGAAGGGTGGTCTCTTGCCAGGGACTGAAAGCAAGGCTGCAAGTCAGCTGGGCAGCATCTACCTGACTTCTGGTCAAAGAACAAGCAGCAAAGTTGCTTGGCTCCAGTGCTAACGGCAGGCATGCTGCTCTCAGTCCTCCTTCCATAGGAGTGGACAGCAATGCTCTTGTTGACTACAAAAATTGAAAGTCCAAATCCTAATAATCTCTTCTTCTTCTTCTTCTTCATTCTTGTTTAACATGCAAATCAAAAGCTGTGAAGCCTACATGCAGCTCAGTGATTGGGCAAAGCTTGAGCTGTAAAAGCAAAATGTTTGCCGAACCTGCAGAAAATAAAAGCAAGAGACATTTTACACAGTAGAAAAGTAAAGAATATTGAAACCTGAAGTTTTTCTTCACTTTCTCTGTTTTGCACTGTGCACTGTTGTTACCTCTGTGCCTCTTCCTGAAGGTGCTGCACAGCTCCTCTGCTGCAGGACCTGAGGTCAGAGCGGGGAATTTGTCCCTTCCTCCATTACACAGGCAGGACAGCCCATGGGGCACGGTGGAAACTCTACACACATTGCACTGCCTTGTCCTAGCTGAAAAGCAGAATAAAGTAGGCAGGCAGAGGAGGCACGCAGGGCTTCTGCCATTTTGTGGGGCCAACATGTACATAGCTGGCTTGCTGTGCGGCAAATACCCCTGTTCTGCATACATCAGGCTGCACTACATGGCTCTTCTGATTTTCCAAGTTTTGCTTGTTCCAGACACATAAAGGAGCAGCTGCTGCTCATGTGTGCATGCATTGTTGCCCAGTGAGGAGTTGAGGATCTGTCTTGGCAAATGGTGAGAACCTTAAGTTCGCAGGTAAAATGCCACAGAAAGGAAATGAAAAGATAGACCCAACTGAACATGTAAGAAGGTGCTTGTTTAAATGTTCTACGGATGACTGTTAGAAGCAAGGAAAAGCACTATTTGCAAATCAAAATAAAGAATGAATAATAAATCTGACATGGGCTTTTTCCAAATTTTCCTTAAAAAAATTACCCATGGGCAAGGAGTCAGCAGGCTGCTTTCAGCCCAAAGGCCAATAGGCTCCAGAAGTGCCCCTTCCTGGAATATAGCTTTTAAAACTGATTACCTTTGTAAACCATTAGTGAGAGTGCCAAGATTATTAGACAAGCCCTTAGACCCCGGGATCATAATTCCCTCCTTTACCCAGAGAACAGGTCCATGCAAGAAGTAGGTGTGCAAGCATCTCGCACTGCTCTTCCAACATACCTCCATCCTGATCTGCAGGCTTTCAGAGCAGGATTCATCCCCTGTGCTCATTCAGTCCTTGGCCTCAGCTGATGGTGCCAAAAATGAGAGCAATTAGAGCCAAGTGGGATGACAGCTTTTGTGCTATGCTCCTTGGCCCACTAGAAACTGGACAGTGAGACAGCAATAGAAATGCTTTTTTCAACCATTGCACCTAGATCCATAGCAAACCACCAGTAACAATAAGTGAATTCTATACTTTTATGCTTAAATAACAAAGAACTGCAATGGAAGAAGTGGCTCTGGACAGGCAGAGTAGACCAGTACACGTATCTGGATGGTTCAGTGGGACATCTCTGACATGCTTTAAACTAGGGCAGGTGGTCCCTGCCTGACCCTGCTCTGTGAGACTGGAGCTACACACAACAGAGCTAGCAATAATCATATTATTTGTTCAAATATTATTTGCCATAGTTGTAGTACTTCTTTTCTGTTGGTGAATCAACTGATGGATCAGCCAGAACTGTACTGAGCATATTTGTAAGTTTTTGGTCCATTTTTCCTTTTGGCTATCAATAGTTTAGACTCTTGATTTTCATCTTGTGCCTTATTTATGAGCTGTTTGAGTTGGCAGTTTCCTATTTGCCATTCATCCTTCATGCTATTGAGTTGGTCACCTAAACCACACAGTTTCCCTTCTGTTTCCCTCTGGGTAAGTGAGACTTTTCAAAGAGAACAGTAAACAAGGAAATACCGCCATGAACCCATAAACATTCCTGGTTTTATGTGAGTATGGACATTACAAAGAGCAATGAACCACTCCAACAATAGTCAACCCCTGTTTCTCTAAGCAAATATTCAGAAGACAGCACACATTGCAAATTCAGATGGGATTCAAACAAATATTCACCAAACCTGGTTTTCAGCATGTAACCTGCTCTGTTATTGAGACCCTCAGCCTTTGGTCATAATGGAATCTCTTTTGCAGACTATATTAGCTTGTACTCTTAATGCTAGTCTGTGATTTCCTGATTAATTCCCTCATTCATGCAGGAGAGGGGAAAGAATCACATTAAACAGCTTAACCAGTTATTTGTTTATTATTTTGATCTGCAGTGTGTGCTTTTACTAGCCTATAAAAACAAACGAACTTTAGACAAGATTCTGACCTACATGCAAAAATGAGATCTCATGTTTGAAACTTATTAAGTACTTTAATATAAAAGGTGAATAGTTCCATAAAATGCATGTGACTTCCTCACATACTCAGATGTGCTCAAGTACTTGACCAAAAGGGGAGCATAGCTAGTTTTAAAAGCAAATCCCTTCCCCTCTCCAAATAACCCGCAAAAGAAAATATCTAACAATTTTGTTGTGATTTTACTTTTTTTTTCCTGGAGCTAACAAGAAGCAGTGGGAGGGAAGGTGCCAAGCATTAGACCTGCATATTTGACATCCTGCCCTGATTCATATAAAAAGACTGCAAGAACGTAAGACTGCATGAAAGATAGTTACAAAGAATTGCAGAGAGATGAATCTCAGAAGAAACTGCAGAAGAAAAATTGTTGTAAATCATGTGCAGAGACTGTCTGTAGACCCCAAGGAAATATGGAATGAAGAGACGATACCTTTGCCTAAATACAGAAAAGGCAGGTTTTGAAAAGGAAGCAAAGGACACCAGAATGCTGCTGCTTTGAATTGTTTCAATATGTTTGATTGGATTTTGTGTGGCAGCGTATCACTGCAACGTACTCTACATGGGGATAAAATTCCACGCAGTGGTCACTTATATTGGGTATGGCAAAGATAAAAATAGAAATACCCATTTGAAAATGTATTTATTTTAATTTTCTTTTGTTGTTATTGGTAGGGGATCGCCTGCGTGTGGATCCCCTTGTAATTTGGAGATGATGTGCGGTGCCAGGTTGGTTGCTCGGGACGGCTCTGCCTAGCAGAGGAGCGCTCAGCAGGGAACCGGATCATGCCGGGAGTCAGCGCAGGCAGCTGTGGCCTCACGCAGCCCGGCTGCCGGCATTTCCACCAGGCACCGTTGCCTGGATGGCCGTGCACACGCTTCGAGAGGGTGCCGATGGGCTCTCTCCGGCCCTGTGCATGCCCAGCTCCTCGGGGACGGCACCTTGTGGGGCCCCTTGCTCGGGGGATGCTGCTCCCTGGCAAATAAAACTGCCCCCAAAAGCGCACATCCTAACACAACCAAAAGCAGCCATCCCTTGTCCATCAGAGGACACAAGATGCATGCCCCATATCCCTGCAAAGGATCGCTCCAAACTGTTAAAAGCCGCACTACATTCTGAAAGCTTAATTTTGCAGCTGAAAAGGCCGCCGGTGCTGAGGCGTGCATGCATGCACCCCTGCAGCTCCCCAGCCCTGGCAATGGCCTGACACTGCCGAGTGGGAGCGCGGCCTCCCCTCGGCCTCTCCCCGTGCCTCCTGGGGAGCAGCACCCCCGGCTGCTGTCTCACCCGCCACCCTGTCCTGGAGGGCAGCACTCACCTCTGACATGCTGCCAGGAGCTGCAGGGAGCCGTGTGCACACTGCGATTGCCTGCCTGGGAGCTGTGCAACTCCCCGATTTTGGGGAGTTCCTGTAGGGGGGAGGCACTATGCTTGGAAGTGACTCCAGAACTGCATTAAACCTCAGCTCCCAGAAGCAGTACTCAGAAACATTTGGGGGCCCGTGGATGTTTTTGGAAGCCTACTCAAAAAATTTTAGAAAATTGTTTTTCCACAACAATCCCCTTTGGAAGATGGGAAAGCGCGTGCCACAAGGCTTAGGTGGTCTGGAAACATCTTCGGCACTTTTTTGTACTAACCGCAGCATTGCATTTCATTCTGGGAGGAATATTCATGGCTAAGCTGTAAGCCTCTGATTTATAATGGAAATACTGATAGATCCAGATCCATTTGCAGATGCTATTATAATGTTTCATCCTGGGGAGGGGAGGGGGGAGGGAAGCAGCCTCCTTTCTTTTTCATTTTAAATATCAGTACACTTTGATATTGGTTTCATGAAGCATTTGGATGGGTCCTCATTCACAAATGAATAAAAATGAGTAAAGTCCTCAGAATCAAAGGTAAGCCAAAACTGGCACCCATCAGCACAAGGCAACCCAGAGAGCCCATCTGCAGCCAAACCATGCAGCAGACCCAGACACAGCTTAAAGGCTGGCAACAAGACCGCCTGCAGAACCTGCCAAGGAGCCAGATGCTGTTGCTTCCCAAGCTTGGCATGAGGGTTCCTGATTGCCATCCAACAAAGAGGAAAAAGAGGAATGATATAATGTGGTGGGATAAAACACATCCCACCTCAACCTCCTTTATTGCTCATTGAAAAAAATCGTGGAAGATACTATTGGAAATGCATCATTGTTTTCAGAAATACATACATTAGCCACAACAATGGCCTTGCCAAATGGGAAAAGTAGTAGCTATTTAAATGTATGTGCCATTTAAAAAAAAATTAAATCTTCATATGCTGTGTTTTGGGTATGGGTGTCTTTGTGTCTTTTGTTAACTGTTAAAGTGATAACCACTAAAATGAATGCAAGTGTGGCAAAAGGCTTCCAGTTTTCTACAGTAATATTTCAAAATCCCCTGCCTCGGCACAGCTGTCTAGATCAGATAGATCACAGTGATGGCTACTGAATGTAAAGGAACCAGGTTTGCAACATGGGGTACATGGAAATAAAAAGCAAACTGTAAATAAAGATATGTGCAGAGAAAGACATTATGAAACAAAAAATGTAAATGTCATTATACAGATAAGGGCTCTGCTTTTCCACGGTGTTACACGACTCTGTGTTCATATAACTTAGTTTCAATGGCATTATCTGAGGCAAACTGGAGTAACACCAGAATTTGGCCCAGGCAATATAAAATGAAGTCATTGTGCTGTACACCCAAGGAGCTACAAGACAATGAGGGTACCGTAATGTATGGCAAAAGACATAGCAAAATGCATGCAAAATAATATGCTGTTGCAAGTAGGTAAAGAAATAGGAATACAGTAAAAAAGTAGCATAAAAGAAGAACAAGAAACTGCTGGTAGAATTACCTGAATAATAGCAGCTGTCATTATTATTCTTGTCTTCATGGTCATATAATATTTTGGGAAATACTAAGTGTTTCCATGAGTGGTATTTCAGGGCAGCTCAAACTTATTTGCAAATTCAGGTCAAATTTGCCAGAGAATTGCAGCTGAAACAAATACATAAGAATGTGGTGAACAAAACCATGACATTATTTCCACCACTAGCTATTTTAGCATCCTCAGAAGGTTTGGGCACCTCTTAAAAAAAGGAATACTTTTTATAAATCAAGGACAAGGAATCACCTTTTATTTAATAGCAGGGTCGTTAGAGTACTCATTGAGGACAAAGGAGATCCAGCTTTAATTAAGTCTGTCGTCCAGTGTCCAGGGTATTGTCTGAACAGGAGTGCGGTACGGCTTCACATCTCTTCCAGATAGAGGAGATTATTGAATATTGAACCTGAGCCCTCTATACTCACAAAACTGTTCCAGCTGCTGAGATACTGGCTAACCAGAGAACTTCTCTCCCATTCTCTGATTCTAGCTTTTTAATTCCTTGGCTTTTATTACAATTTTCTATTATAATTATTTTGGCTTAAGGAAAATATTTTATTTTCTTTACCTAGATTAAATCCCTTTCACATTTTCTTTTTTAATTCTAGCCTGGTTTTAGTTAGTCTAGCCCATTTTTAATTTTGATCAGATCCAATTACTTATACTTTCAATACACATGTTTAATAAACCAGTTAGTCATACAGTCCTTCTTTCAACATTTTTAGTGTATTAAGGTTGAAAATACCTGGTGAAATATGAGGTATGTAAATACGTTTGTTGTAAAGCAAGAATATAAAATAGTGAGAAGTATATTGGAAAGTGTTACATACAAAAAGAAGTAAGCTTGTTCTTGGTGCATATCTCTAACTTTCAAATACATACTTATAAAGTGCTGTAAGTGATTAAAGTATTGTATGTGTAAAATCCCCACCGTTAAGAATTTCAGTGACAACCACATTTATGCACTGGACACTGGAGAAGTGTGATACAATGCAAAGCTGTGTCTTAAATCGTTCCTCTCACCTTTGCAAGCCACCTAGAAATGTTTCCCTTTCTGGAGCTGGATGTTTAAGACTAATAATAAGGACTGTTTCCATCTGAATCAATGCTATTTATTTTTGCAGCTGAGCACTCCAGAGTAAGTAGTCTAAAAAGCAGGTGTTATAATACATTTGTTCCTTGTTCACTATAACTCTGTTCTTAGGAGACAAGATTGCCTGTCATAGCAATATAGTATCATATCGTATCATACAATGAATTAATTGTAGTATTACAGAAAACACAGGCGCAGAAGACTATAAGAAGGATTGCCCAAGGTTTTCTATTCCAAAATATTGGGTTTTTTTATATCTGAACTGGCTGAACATTCACAACCCGAGGTAAAATTTTCCGTGGTGCTTGGCTATCTCAAGCTAATAATTATGCTTCTTATTTTGTGAAGTTTTAGAAAAAACTCCTTCCTTCAATAAGGCTGTTTTCTCATGTGAAATGAATTCTTATAGTTAATGGACTGGCTTAGGACCTCTGTTCTTTAAGGAAAGGACTAGGAAAGAAAGGCAGTTCTTTGAAATGTGGCAGCTTGTGGCGTATCAGTAAAACACGGCCAAATCTGACCCCATCACAGCTTTGAGGAGACCAGTTTGTCCATGTCCCGCAGAGCTGTGCTAGAGGTAAGCCCTGAGTAGCCATCCCTTGGGGGTGCTGTGTCGAAGCCCAAATCCCTTATGATGGCTGTCTTTGTTGCACCCGCAGGAGCCTCCACTTTTGGGGGGGGGGGGCAAGCAGCCTTTCCTGGGCCTGCCTGCGGGTGCTCAGCCTGAGGGGGGTGGACAGGGGAGCTCGGCGAGAGGCAGCCAAGGGAGACCGGGTCCGGGGCAGCGTGAGGGGCCCAGACCTATCCAAATGCTAAGCTGCAATAATAGGAAATCTTTCGCAGAACGTTAAGGTTGCATGGTCAAACAATGGCTTTCCTGACATGCCTGCCCGTCCTCCTCTGCCTCACACTTGGCCATAGCAAGGCGAGGGATGTCCCACACACGACAGGCTCCTCCACACCACAGCCACAGCCCATCCTGGTCCAGGAGCCGCGCACGGCGCAATGGCTGTGCTGCCATTGCACTGACACTTTCAGGTCAGGAATCCTCTAAGTTTTGAATGTGCAACTTTCCTCTAACACAGAGGGTTTTAGCTGCAACCCTGCACTACTGTGATGTTGCCTCTACCTTGTAACATGGTGTGAGCTGCTGAGGAAAGCTGAAGATTGACAGCACTGAACCACATGCACTTACACAGCATCACAGAAAGCACATAGGACAGGCTGCAAACACCCAGCGAAGCTCTGAGCTGAGCATTATTTCCAGGTGTCTGTTTAAAGAGCAAGAGGAGACGGTCCAAGTGACAGCTGAAGAGTGCCACATCCTCATCACAGGAGCAAAACAAAGCCCCCAGCCAAAGTTGGGACCCGGCTGTGCACCGGCTGGTTGGTGCCCGGGTGCCGAGTGCCCCACAGTGGCCTTGAGCAGAGCCCTGCCTGCCGGGGGCAACCTGCAGCCCCTGCAGCAAGGAGGAGACGGGTGTAAAGGAGATCCTGGGCCAGGTCCTCCAGCCCTCCCCCAGCGCATCAGTGTTGTTTCGGCCAAGCAAATGTGCCGGGTACTGGTGCAGGCCCTTCCAGCCAAGCACTTGCTGGCTGTCTGGGAGCCCTTAGCCGATGGAGCACCTGCGGAGCTGGCTCCCGTGCCGGCCCCTGGCCGCGGCGTAGCAGCTGTGGCTGAGGGTGGCCACAGGACAACCAGGGTTTGGCACTCAGCAGCAGGTGGGCACCCTAGAGCGGACCTGGTCCCTGCTAGCAGAGGATAAAACAGACTCCAGGTTATTAACAGCTTCACTAGAAGCTGAGCTGGGGACGGGGCCAGAGCAGGCAGCCAGCCAGCCCGAGGTCCTGGGAGACCTTGGCAGCTCTTTTCACCCACCTCTTTTGCTCCATCCAGTGGTGATGAACCACATCAGAGCCTCTCCACTTTGATTATGAGGCTGAGGGACACAGGGCATCTCAGCGAACCTGGCTGGGTTTCCTGTGGCCCACTTGAAGAAGCCACCCTGACTCAGCAAGGCAGCCACCCACTTAGTAGTGCCTGGTTGTGTGAGTGCCAGGAGTGCACACAGCCACACAGCACAGCCGTGATTCCCGCCTGCAGCCCACAGAGAACGGCTAACTCATGACTTCAGCATTGTGTCCAGCTGCAAGGTGCTGCTTTACAGCCCAGATTGTCAAGGAAAGCAACAGTGGCCAGGGACCTTTGCCTTCAGGGGTCGATGGTGCTTTCACGATAGCTTCTGGGAATGGGCAGAGCAATTGGGGCCAATGGAGGGTTCCTTTCAATTTAGTCTGAGACCAAGGGGATTGGTGATGCAATGAGCCCTTCTGGGTTTATCCCAGGGAGAGAACAGAGCATTCACTCAGTTTTAGGTTTCAAACCATACCAAAGGCCTAAGGTGGCCTGAAGTGTGTCCTCACTTCAGCCAGTGTAACTCCTTGGATGCTTTTCACTGAGGACAGGATTTGGCCCCGTATGATTTATTTGGGGATTTTTTTTTTTCTTGCCTTTGACATTAACATCTATTTCTTCAATGCTGCAACCAGAAAACCTGCATTCTCACAATAATTTACATAGTTCCTAAAAGACACATTGTCTTTGCAGCAAGGACCCAGCAGTGAAGACGAAGAATCTTTCAACCCCCCACCCCGCCTCAGTCTGCCCTCTCACACCTGAGGCTTTTTGGTGCCACAGGACAAAAATAAATAAAAGCAAGTACTTCCACTTCCTCAGAGCAGAGCTGATATGGCACGAGCTCACTGGATGAGAGCAGCTCAGACCTGAAAAGCTTTCTTCTCTGTTGGGATCACAGCTTGAGCGTAGGCTTGTTGTGTCGGAATGGGCCTACTATACCCAAACATCTGAGCTTACTCCAGCTCCTAGAGGAACATTTTATACTCATTATACATGCAGCAGAATTTCAAAATATGTCCCTGGGACCAGAATGCAGGAGGAGGACATTAAAGGTTAGAAGGTAGTAGGGGAAAAGCACAAGGAATGAGTAATCTGGAGTTGCCTGATAACCATTTGAGGCTTAGCCAAAATTAACTGTATCGAGTCATCATGAAAGAGAGAGATGTGTTACTTGATGCATTGTTAACAAAGAGAGGATTTTATTACTTTAGGTACCTTTTAAAAATAAAAAGCAGAGGAGCAGCTCCACATCCCAGGTTTCAAAATGTTATGATCTAAGCGCAAAATTCATCACTGCCACCACTAAGAGATCATACATCCTGGAGTGTCATGAGCCATCCGTGATTTGTGTCATTGCAGAGGATGATAAATCACTGCTAAAACATAACAAGCAGCATCATCACTGCAACACAATAGATCAAGATGCATCAAGATCTTTGCTAAAATATTATTTACAGTTAGCAGGGGCTTGGAATGGCAAAGCAGAAGCTGATATTAATCTTTCTTGTATTGTGCCTTTGTGTACACGAAGGGCCCTGCCCTGGGGAAAATGGTACCTGTAACTTTCCCTGATGCAATAACCACTGGTTGTATATACTATGCCTGAAAGGGATTAAGTAGACACATCCCTATGGAAAAAGAAAAAGGACAGTGAGAATAAGTAAAGTCCCATTAATAAGACCTTTGAGAACTCAGTGATTATGCTGTTTAGAACCCATTTGTAAATGTAAATACCTAAGGTTTCTGTTCCTTATAGCAACAGAATCACAGAATCACAGAATCGCTGAGGTTGGAAGGGACCTCTGGAGATCATCTAGTCCAACCCCCCTGCTCAAGCAGGGTCACCTAGAGCGCATTGCACAGGATTGCATCCAGGCGCGTTTTGAATATCTCCAGAGAAGGAGACTCCACAACCTCTCTGGGCAACCTCTTCCAGTGCTCTGTCACCCTCACAGTGAAAAAGTTTTTCTTCATGTTCAGATGGAAGCGTCTGTGTTTCAGTTTGTGCCCGTTGCCTCGCGTCCTGTCACTGGGCACCACTGAAAAGAGTCTGGCCCCATCCTCTCGACACCCTCCCTTCAGATACTTGTACACATTGATAAGATCTCCTCTCAGCCTTCTCTTCTCCAAGCTAAACAGGCCAAGCTCTCTCAGCCTTTCCTCATAAGAGAGATGCTCCAGTCCCCTAATCATCTTTGTAGCCCTTCGCTGGACTTGCTCCAGCAGTGCCACATCCCTCTTGTACTGGGGAGCCCAGAACTGGACGCAGTACTCCAGATGTGGCCTCAGCAGGGCTGAGTAGAGGGGGAGAATCACCTCCCTCGACCTGCTGGCAACACTCTTCCTGATGCACCCCAGCATACCATTGGCCTTCTTGGCCACAAGGGCACATTGCTGCTCATGCTTAACTTGGTGTCCACCAGCACTCCCAGGTCCTTCTCAGCAGAGCTGCTTTCCAGCGGGTCAACCCCCAATCTGTACTGCTGCATGGTGTTATTCCTCCCCAGGTGCAGGACCCTGCACTTCCCTTTGTTGAACTTCATGAGGTTCCTCTCTGCCCACCTCTCCAGCCTGTCCAGGTCTCTCTGAATGGCAGCACAGCCCTCTGGTGTATCCGCCACTCCTCCCAGTTTTGTATCATCGGCAAACTTGCTGAGGGTGCACTCTGTCCCTTCATCCAGGTCATTGATGAAGAAGCTGAACAAGACTGGACCCAGTACTGACCGCTGGGGGACACCGCTAGCTACAGGCCTCCAACTAGACTCTGTGCCACTGATCACAACCCTCTGAGCTCTGCCATTCAGCCAGTTCTCAATCCACCTCACTGTCCACTCATCCAGCGTGCACTTCCTGAGCTTGTCTCTGAGGATGTTATGGGAGACAGTGTCAAAAGCCTTGCTGAAGTCTAGGTAGACAACATCCACTGCTCTCCCCTCATCTACCCAGCCAGTCATTCCATCATAGAAGGCTATCAGGTTGGTTAGGCATGATTTCCCCTTGGTGAAGCCATGCTGACTACTCCTGATCACCTTCTTTTCCTCCACATGCTTGGAGATGGCCTCCAGGATGAGCTGCTCCATCACCTTTCCAGGGATGCAGGTGAGGCTGACTGGCCTGTAGCTCCCTGGGTCCTCCTTCTTGCCCTTTTTGAAGACTGGGGTGACACTGGCTTTCTTCCAGTCCTCAGGCACCTCTCCTGTCCTCCATGACCTTTCAAAGATGATGGAGAGTGGCTTAGCAATAATGTCCGCCAGCTCCCTCAGCACTCGCGGGTGCATCCCATCAGGTCCCATGGATTTGTGGGTGTCAAGTTTGCTTAAATGATCTCTAACCCACTCCTCCTCCACCAAGGGAAAGTCTTCCTTCCTCCAGTGGAGAGAGAATTTAATCACAAAGCTTGAGGGGGAAAAGGGGCTTACTAGTTTTTCAAAGAAGTTCTAAAAGTCTGAAAAATTTAGAATTTCTTCCAGCTCTCCTGCTATATAGCATGTGCTAAGATTTAGACAAATTAATTTAGCTTTACTCCAAAAACTTCTTTGGGAATCATTTTAAGAGAGGTGCTAAAGAACAACCACACCGCTGACAACATTAATGTTTTGTTTTCCTGTCTTAAAAATAAAATTATCAGGAAAGGAAAAACAGACAATTCAAAATTCTGAAAATTTCTACCAGCTATTTTTACAGGAAACTCACTGGAAACAGACTCTTCCTCTGTCAATCCAGACGAGTGTTTCTGAGACACTGGCGACTGTGAGTTATTTCTCTTTCTTATGCAGGACATTGCTGATTTAGGTCACATCAACAGGACTAACAGTTCCATTTAAAGAAATGCTGAGATGGGTAGAAAGTTAAAAAAAAGACTTCCTGTTGGAAGAAATCTGCATTTCCAAGCTGCTGATGACCTTTTTGACAACCAAAAAAAGCCCTAATGCTTTATGACAGTCTCCAAAGCTCCAGCCTTACCATGTCTGTGCAGGAATATTATCCACCTTCTGCCATCCTAAAGACAAAAGACATAAGTTAAGCGCCTTTCAGTTTTATATCAGTTACTCATCCTGTGTTTGCCTCATGATGTGAAGCTGAGCCCTCCCATAGCCTTTAATTGAGTTAAATCCTTGCCAGACCATTTTAAGCTCCCTCTTACGCACCCTCAATGCATGCATTTCTGATCAGGCATGTGACCAGGGACGCACTCCCAGAACATCTGGGAAGCAAGCCACCTACCTGTAGGGTCCAAATACTTCCCTCAACTATATTTCACTTGAATATTTTTTGCCATTTAAATGATCATCAGAGTTGGAGGAGGGGAATAGGGAGGAGCCATACACAATTTACTGGCTGCAGATTGGAATATATACAAGCATTCCCCAGATTTTCCATCCTCCTCCTTAATTGGATATTATCCCTCATTAATGGCTCTGTCAGAGCCTGGAGAGTACTAATTGCCAGTGGTTCCTCTCTGTTTCCCTCCCCTCGCCCTTCCCAGCGATTCGTCTTTTGTTCAAGTTCATGAAGTTTAATTTCCTTTCCTCTCGACTAAGTGGGGAGCGCATCCAACTTCTGTTCCACCAAAACACTCAGAGCCTGGCATCACCTCCCTGCGCAGTTTTTTTAGGACGAGATGGGAACCCAAAGCCTTCTTAAGTCTGCTTAATTATCGGTCACCAAGGCACAGCTATGCTGCCTCTCTCACCATGGTCCAGCACAGCAGCAAGCCTCTTGACACCTCACACACCCACAAAACACTTTTTTCACTTCTCAGGCAGGTAAAAATCCAGAAGGAGAGTCAAAAGTCATTTAAACCTTTCGACAAAAGCCTGAGTTAGGGTGGACGTTTGCCACATGTCACCTCCATTTATTCTTTGGGGAGCTGGTGTTCTTGCAAAGTAAAACCATCTCATCTCAGAAGAACAACAAACACAACTTAATTCCAGTGCCTATTAATCAAGAACTGCCATGAAATACAAACGGTTTTGAATGGCTGGATTATTTTGCATTATTTGCCACCTCAGTAAGCTTCACACCAGTTTTTTACATTTTTCCAACTGGATAGGATATTTTAGGTCAGTTTATTTAAAGCATTAAAACCAGTAAGGTTTCACTGGTACTAGCAAATGTAGTGACATGATTTGGGGTGTGATAGGCTCTTTCGACTTCTGGCCTACTTGGTCCCAGCCTGGGTGCATTCCTGTTATTGTGTTCCTTGTTGCTGCGGAGATGTTTCTCCCCAAAGTGCCGCTCACGTACAAGCTGGCCAGGAGCGATCAGACGATGACCCCAGCACCGGCAGGAGCCCAGTGATCCAGCGCTGCGGAGGCATTGCCGCAGCCTCTTGCACTGTTTGTTTTTGTCCCTTGGATTCAGGAGCAGAAATTCTGGCTCCGTGGAGAGGTGGGGGGACTTTTGCTGATGTCTTCACCAGGGTCAAAACTTCACTCCTTCTTCTTGCTGTCCTGGAGGCCTGCTAGCAGGGAATACAGACATGCTGCCTGTGCCTACTTTTTCTCTTTCTTATAACTCAAATGCTGCAACAGTCACAGAGTGACTTGTTAATGCCTACAGTCAGTACAGAATGACACATATCTGGGCACTATGCAGAGAAAGTGAGTGTGTCTTTTAAGCATTGCAACTTAGGGAAATGTCATTTTCCAACAAGTGTCAGATGAGTTGAAGGCAATTCTTCAGAAGACCATCCATAACTGGAAATTATTACTTCAGACAAGAATAAACTTCATAAAAAGCCTGAGTTGTAATTTTCTGCTAGCCAAACTGAACATGTTAAGGTGAAGGTAAAGTATTTGTCAGAGGAGCCGCACACTGTTCTCCAGCTGTTGAATCAGCTTGAAGCTGTTCAGTTTGCAGGTCATTACGGGGCAGTGACAAACAGGGTTGTCCTGCATGGAGGCACCATGTTTCGGTCTGGACTACCTGTCAGGGAGCCCTATGGATGTCTTATGAGGATCCATCCATTTTGCCACAGCCAAGGTTGGTGCTTGCTGTGCTCCAGGGACAACCTGCTGCTTGATCTGAGCGACGCGCCTGGTGTTGTGCGGGTCCACGGATCTGCCTTCTCTCTAGGCTGCTACCTTGTGGTAAAACCATGTCCAGGGCATTCACAGCTGCTTGGACTTTATGCCTGTTTTGTAAGATCTGTTTTCTCCCCAAATTCTCCTTCCTAGAATGGTAACACCTGGGCTGGTTTTTTTTACTTTTGTCTGATTTAGAATTGGAGATAACTTATCTTCTGAAAATGAAAGTATCAAAGATAGAAAACCAGATCTTCCTCTCATGCACATCAGTGCTGCTTCAATAACGTTTTAGAAGAGAAACTATCCCAGGAGCTCTAGACAACTGGACCAGGAGAGTAGATGTTTTCCTGTCTCGTCCTGAGAAATATAGAACAACAGAGTGTATGGGGCAGTTAGAAACTCTGCTGTAAGGTTTGACCCATTTTTGTCCTCCAAAAGCAATATAACATCTGTTCTCAGTGTTTTTGTGTGCCATTTAAGAAATATCTCTAAAAGAGCACTGCTAATTCATGTTCTGTCCACCTCCAAATTGTATTGCAGCTTCT
Organism: Apteryx mantelli; assembly: GCF_036417845.1. Classification (NCBI taxonomy): domain Eukaryota; kingdom Metazoa; phylum Chordata; class Aves; order Apterygiformes; family Apterygidae; genus Apteryx; species Apteryx mantelli. The sequence goes on along the minus strand of NC_089980.1, from coordinate 49,788,188 downwards.
AGTTTATAGGCTTGGGGACAGATCTTTATATAAACTAAACCTTCCGCAGAAGATTGTCTTGGGGATAAATTCAGATAGTGAACTGGACCTGTACCTGGCAGTTATATGGCAGATCTGACTGGCAGTCTTGCAAAGCGTGCTGTGAATAAATGGGAAGAAATATTAGTTCCTCAGCGCTGAGGCATCCCTACAGAGCAGCAGCTTTTTGAAGGCTCTTGAGACTTCAGCTCTGGAAGTGACAGTGAGGGAGAGCTGGGAAAGGCATCTCCCATGTAGGTAACCAGGAGGCTGAGACAGCAGGGGATCTGGGCCAGCTGGAGCCAATGGCATGCTGGAAGGAGCCACTATGGACAGCCCTGCTGTTGCAGCCGCCGGGTTCCCCGCACTTTGTTTCAGAGCTGGGAAACACTGAACACAAATCTCTGCAGTGAGTGGGCAAAGGAGTCATTTCAGCTACGTGCAATTGAATGGCACAGGGGCTTGGGTCTCTTTATTAGGATACCTTTCGTGCCCTGGAAGAAGAAAGCTAAATCCTGTTCACCCCATAGAGGCGCTGTGGGCACTGCATTTAAACCCGAGGTTCAGAGAGACCTCAGGGGCTCTCCCTGCCACTGCTAAAACTTTTCTCCAGTTCTTGACCTAGAAGTTCTTGTTCTGCTGATATTATCTGCCACTAAATATTCCTCTAATCTGAAAGCCATCAAAAATGCTGGCTCCACTTATTTTAGAGTCCATGTTTGACCTTTACCGTTGTGAAATACATCTACTGATATTCCACCAGAGGCTATAAAACATCTGGCCTGACTGTGCACCAAATAGCTGGAATTTTCTATCCGTTTCCATCTGTGGCATTGACCCCAAACAGCAATTTATCTGCATCATTTCTGAATCACTTGGAGCCCATGGAACCCGAGACGTCGGGGGTAGAGTGGATTTGCCAAGCAAACCCAGCCTGCACCTGGATGAGTGGACAAATTCAGATTCTGAAGGAAGGCTCTCTGATCTTAAATAACATGATACAGGAGCTTTCAGCCAAGACTGATCAATGCCAGCCTGGACCAAAAGCTCCAAGGTTACTTGTGGATGACCAGGTTATTCATTGGCTGCTGTTGAGTGTTCCCTGCCCCAGCCCAGCTTTGCTGCCGGGTTGCAAAGTGGTAGGAAAAGGCAAGAAAAATGCACATAGTAAGGCAGAGTGACTCCACTTCCCCTTTTAAAGGTTTTAAAGGCTGTGAAAGAGCCACTTTGCCAGCACCTGGGCTCAGGGTGGCCACTGGGAGCACGAGAGCACAGCGCCAAAATCCACTCTCTGGGCAAGAGGCAAGAAATGCTGTCGTAGTCCTCTAGTCTCTGACTCCTTCCCTCCCTCTTTCTCTCCTCCTTAGACGGTGGGGTTGCCTGCTGACCAGACTGTACATAGCTCGGCCATCATTTTCAGGCAGTGTTTCCTTCAATAATAAACAATGCTGGACCTTGCCTTTTTTTTGGTGGGCCAAAGGAAGGTCAGCTGCCCAGAAGCATTTGTGGCAACAGTATCCATACTGGTGAGGCATCGCAATACCTTCAATTGCTCATCAAATTCATTGTGTTTTCTTTTTGAGATAAATAGACAAAAGACCTTCCAGACAAGGCGAGGGGGGCCCTGCTCCACCAGAATTTGGATTTTTCACTGTCAGCCAAGCAGAGGATCCAAACTCCAACAATGAGCTCCCTGCTCCAGCCGAAAAACATTTATAACCTCTCCAAGCAGAGCTCTGGCAGAGTGATACAAACTGTGAGCTCGACAAGCTAATGACCTTGAAAGTATCCATTTATCTCAGCCTTTCCCCCCAGCTTGAGATGCCACAGAAAATGTGAGGCTTGCTTTCTTCTTCTTTTTTCTTTTCTTTTCTTTTTTTCTTTTTTTTTTGAGCAGGAGGAATGAATATTCAGAGAATGCAGATGACCTGGAAGCTGCTTGTTTTCACCTCAGACTGGAGTCCAGTGCTGAAACCCAAGTGCAAAGCAAGAGCTGGGGGCAGTCGTTCCTCCTGTATCCAGTCCAAGTATGCCAGGACGACTGTCCCGCGGAGAAGGGACGACAGTGCTCTGCCTCTCTTACCTTACTGTGCTTCACGCTGGCTGCTCCTTCATTAATCCTCATAAATAAACAATATTTATAACCAACAAAACCCAATCCTTTGAGCCAGTGGTTCTTACCCACTGAAGGCAGCTCATTGCTTCGTGTGATGTGACAACCTGAACTGAATTAAAATCCAGGAGATATGTTAGAAATGTCCCTTGAGCAAATGGAGCTGGTGCACAGTAAATGATATTTCCTCAGGGAGAGCAGTGATCCCCTGGAGAGTTTTGCTTTTCAAAGTCAATGTCTGTTTTCTATGCATTGCCACTGTATGGAAACCACTACCTGGCACAGCAGGATGCCCCCTTTCTTCTGGGGTATATGACTTGGGTGTAAAATAATCCCTTTTCATTTCCTTTGGCACTCAGTACAGTCAGCTTAAAGTGAAAAGGAAAGTCATATAAAGCAGCTGACGGACATGGGCAGCAGGTGCTATTAAGAAACATCCTTCTACTTGTAGAAAACATCTAATTTGCCAAGATGTTTCCTGACTGCCACATTTTTTAGTCTTCATACTGTGACCCAGTCACTCTCTTTGCAGATTTTCTCCAATCTGAACCCAGACTGGCTGCTGTTTTGCAGCTGCTGTCTGTGGGTTAGGCCCTGTCTCCTACCTTTGCTCCCAGCTGGGTATCACTGGGTCACAAGGGGACTAGCATTTGGGCTACAGAAAGGATTTGCTGGCTGCTGCCTTTGGAGCAGTGGAAGTAAGCACCAGCTTGTGCTTCCATCTGAGGCATACGTATAACGTACATCTTTGCTTACTGGACACTCCAGGACACGATCCAGCCGAAGGGACTCTTGGCTTCCCCCGGCTTTGGATGGCTTTATAAGAGGTGGTTTTGCACTGAAGAGGTCCGCAGTAGTCACCTCCTGTGAGGTGACCTGAAGAACAGGCATTTTATTGAAAAAATTACGCTTCCCAAGCAGGCGCTGTGCTCCTCACATAGCCAGGACGGCCACGGCAGCCAGGGCTGGTGTTGCCGAATTGCAGCTGCAAGAGCAGACATATCAAGGACACAAGACTCAGCGTGACTGTGTGCTACTGGTGACAGCTGCCCCCGTGCCTCCAAGGGTCCAAACGGTGTTTTTGGCAGGAGGAGAGTGAGCAAATTCCTGGTACATCATCACCCCCCTCCCACCCGTAAGTGCCCTGCTCGCAGGGAAACGCACAGTTAAATCATCCAAAACGCTTGCCTTGCTAGTCTGGCTCATGCCTGTGCGCAGACTTTGGAATAAAATAGAGCATTCATCTCATCTGAAGAATATGGCTCTTTAGAAAGTTATCATTTTAAACACTGTCAGTAGAGCTCCATTGAGTAAAGGACTGGGATAAAAAGAGAAGGCTTAATTCTCACCTGGCATTGACTGCTAAAACCCTGGTGGCTTGACTGACTCCCTGGGATGTCAGCCCAACACTGCAGATTACTGGGTCTCAGTTCAGCAAGGCACTTAAGCATTTGCTTAATTTTAAGCGAGTAGTTAAAAGTTTGTTGGTATTCAGTGAAGTGCTTTGGTGGACTGCTTGCACAGTAAGATCGTATTTAGTATGAATGCAGGTATCAGAGTCTGTCTGGCTGCATAAAAATACCTTTATGATACGCATGTATAATTGTTTCTTTAAAAAACAAAATCCCTTCACAAAAAAGGAAATGTCAAAGCCTTTTCAAAGCTTGTTAACAGAGTGAATAAGAAACCAGAGTTGATTTACACAACATAGATATACAAATGTATGTATACGTGTGTATATATTTGCATGAAAAGCATTTGCAGATAATTCTAAAAATAGAAGACATTTCAGAGTTTTCTGGACAAATAAATCTTCACATGCCTTTTGTTTTAATTCTTCCCTCAATTAATAGATTAAATTAAAATCCAGTCCTCCTCCCTTGTACACTCTGCTAACCAGTGAACCACAGATTCTCCTATAAATACCTGTACTCTAACTCCTCCATTGCAGGCACAACCAAGCACAACCAATGTTACAGGGATGAGAGTAAGTAGAGACATCTTTGTCTCTACTCCTGCAGTTCTCCTAAAATGAAGTTCACCCCTTAATTTGGATGCTGGTTTTCCTCTGAGGAAGGCAAGAAAAAGGTAATATTTCCCTTTGAAACACTCACTACATTGACGTGAAAACGTTTTGGGGGTTGATGGATATAAGCAGAAATGGAAGGGGGTCAGACACCAGCTATTCTGAACTATATGCTCCAAATACTTGAAAAAGACGCTTAACTTTAAGCTTGGGAGTAGCCTCCCTGACCTCAGTGGAACGGCTCTCGTACTTCATGCTAAGCATATGCTTAACTGCTCTTCTGGGTCGGGGCCCCAATTAGCAGACCAAGATCTAATTTTATTTTCAGTTACAGCTGCATAAGACTATATTAAGCAAATCGATTTGTACCAGTAAAAATTAGATTAAAAACTGGCCCTGGATAGAAAGGGAGAGCATGACACAGAAAAAGGTATTTTGTTATTGGATGCTGGTGCCTGTGTGACATATTTTCTTACCCTGACAGCTCTTTGTCCCCTTCAAATTTCTCTGCTCCAACCTCTTCTTGTTCAGATCAGTCTTTCTAATTGCTTCAGCAAAACAGCCTCTGAACAGAAAGTGTTTGTATGCCAGAAAGATAACACCACGCCCAGGAGTTCCCAACATCTAAAACAAAGCCTGTGAGGTAAAATCTAAATAAACCCATATGTAAAACCTATGTCTCCAAGTTAAACCTATGTCTCATGAGCAACCACATGCTGGTATTTCTATACTCTGTTTCATCGCCCTTCCCCTCTATCAAGTCATTTAGACCTTGATCCTGTTGGTACTAGCCAATAGTTAAAGTTACTCAGAAATAAAACTCATTCACATTGATGTAGCTTAGGTGTATTCTTGAAGTTCCAGTTCAGGGAAGCATTGCTTTTCATGAATTACACTAAATTATACACTTACTGCTAACTATGTGCTTCAGTATTTTCATGAACAACATAGACTTAAACACAAACTCAAGGTTATGTTCAAGCACTTTCCCTACTCAAGGTCCAACATGCTTCAAAGATCAGGTCCTGAAACTGTGTGTTCCTCCCTGGAGGCAGCTGCCTCGTGTACGCTGGCTTCAAAAGGCCCCATGTGCTGGTGGGGCCGCTAGAATAGGCTGATACTTGATGCTTGGTTCACCTGTCATTTACACTTGTAAAAATCAGAGGTAAATCCGGGAAATCCCAGTATGGGTGACTGGTGCAAAGCCAGGGTAACTGGGATTGCAGCCAGCTGCAGTGCCCTGAGCTTCCTCCTTTGCTGGGCGCTGGGTGGCCAAGCTGCGCCAAGCCAGGGCAGCCTCCTTCACGCCTCGGGGGGGTGCCAGAGCCCCCGAGGCCTCGAGCTGGCTTTGGACAAGCAAGCTGGTACATGTAAAGCAATGTCTAATAGATCTTGGCTCTTGCCAAGGTTCGAAGTGAATTCACGATTCAGAGTGAACATGCGGTTTACTGCAATCCTCTAGCAGCAGCCACTGTTTTTTTAAAAATGTATTTTAATCTGCATACAAGGAAAATAGAAATAAAGTATCATGGACAGAGGCACATTTGGAGATGAACAAAGCTGAAGTCTTGTTTGAAGCACTGGAAGAGCTGAGCATCTCTCAGGGCCAAGCCCTGTGGTCGGTCCAGTCTGGCTGGCCCCTGTCAAAGAGGACAATGAACAAGGAGCTTTAAATTATATTAAGTTCGCTTATTTTTCTATTAGTGACTTGCCTTTTTTTCTGCAACTGGCTGCAGTGGTTCTGATATGCAATGTAAAATACAGGGTTTGTAGAAGTACTTGTAGGACAGCGTCTATGTGGCAAGCCAAAAGTTTTAAGAAAAATCCATGCATGCAGGCTCCTAAATATGGATCTACATGGTTATTTTCAGCCAGAGTCTTGCACATCCATGGTTCTGGGTTAGAAAACATAAGCCCCAGGTGAAATGCACTTGAAGGCTTTCTACCATCAGGTGCAAAGGAAGACCACTGTTACAAAATCATCTGTATGACCTACTTGCTTCTCTCTGCTGAGGAATTGTCCAGGACTCATATAACAACTTCAAACTCAGGCACATTCCTCGAGCTGTGTGAGGAAGCTTGCACATTGCCTGACCACATTATATCTGCCTCTAGGCAGTGTTATCACTCCTTCCCTTCCATATGCTTAAGCAGAATTTTTACAAAAATAAATGAAATACATATGTACATTATGCAAAGAGTGTTCTTGAGCCGTGCTATATTTGGTTTTGCATGATACGTATCCAGCGTGTAGACCATTGGCACTCAGTTTTTAACTGTTAGAGATAAGCAGAGTCACAGCAAGCTACAAAAGAGTGTAAAATATGCAGGGCCTGATTCTCCGACTCACGGAGGCCCCTTTACATCATGCTGGCACCACGCTGGAGTCTAAAAGCAAGTGCACATGTGACTGGAATCCACTTTGAGGCCCTTTTATACTGCCAAAAGAGCTTAAAGTTGCCTGAATTCAAATGAGAATCAGATGCTTGTAGTACAAGCCTGTAGCCATAATTAAGAGGTTCGTTAATATGGCAGCACTGCTGGTCCCCGGCGAGGGCCATCACCGGCCGTGGTGGGGAGGGCAGCGGGGTCCCAGGCCAGGTGCAATGGGTGCCCTGGGTGCAGGAGCCACACAGGAGCCGGCCGGGGGGAAGAAATGCAAGGGGCTTGCTTGTGAGCATGAGTTTCTCACTTATCTGAGCTGGTTCCTGGTGCAAACGCAGATTTACATCTCCTGCGTCTTTCTTTCATTGCTATTTTTTGCTCCTTACAAAGAGCTGACATGGAATAATCTGCATGTACACACACAGGTACATCCCCTCTTCATGCTAATCTTTCAGCACAAGCCAAAGAGGGAGGAACCGAAATGTTCCTCTGTCTTCTCACTTTCCATACACTGACTGCTTTCACCTCAGCCTAGGTTAGCTCCAGCCATGCACATGGTCTTCTTCCTCCGTTCACACTCTGGCTCTGCATACGTTGCCCAAGGGCCCAGACAGAGCCATTACTGCAGCTGGGAGGAAACCCACAACTCCCGGCTTGTGACTCGTACGTAGTTCATGACTCTCTTCCCACAAAAAAGTTCACTTACATTTTTTTTCTAATGCACTGGGGGAAGGGATTTTTTTTTTTTTTAATCTCCAAAATCACATGGCCAGACTATTTTAAACATTCCTGGCTATTCCCCCATGCACCAGTTCCCTTGGCTGGCACTGGGGTATTCTCGAAGCTCGGGTAGGAGAGTAAACTCTGCATGTATAATTTATCCATTGTAAAGGATGCAAAATCTACTGGGAACAGGAGGGGATAAGAAAGAGTGAAGACACTTGTGGGTGCCAAGAATCCCAAGTGCCAGACCTTGCTAGCTCTCTTCCAAAATGGAGGGTCCTACATAGTTTTCGTTTCGCTCGAGCTGAACCTAGCCTCGCCTGCTGTGTTGAGATTTGGCAGCCGGCGGCTCTCCATTGTTGCGAATTCGCATCCAGGCGGCGGTGCCAAGGCTGGGGCTGCAGCCCTCGGAGCCGCGCGCGCTAATCCCCTCCTTGCTGGCACGGCCGCACCTCGTGGGGGCCCGCTTGCAGCCGGGGAGGAGAGGGGGCAGAGCCGGCTCGGAGGGGACGGCTCTCCCAGCGAGCCTCACCAGGCTCACTTTATTCACCTTCACAAATCGCCGCTGTGAAAAGAGCCGGCACGTTGTGGACAAGTGGAGGGAAATGTGAAATTTTATTCTTAATCCGCCCTGCTGGACTAACCAAAGGGGCCTTTCCAAAGCAGGCAGTAATTTTAAATACCCTGGGCCCAGTCCTAGTGCTACCGAGGTCCTTGGGAAAATTCCCGCTGGCTCCAGGAAGAGCTTGGTTCATCTCCATACACGCCGCAACACTGGCAAAATTGGGTGGCTCAGCACAGACTTTCTTACCACAGCTCTGCAGGCTCAGGGAAAGTGAGAGGTTGCATCTTAAAGCCAAACTTCTCGCGTTATTTTTAAAGCTGTGCTTTTTAAAGTTTGCGGTTTCTCTCCTATTAGTCTGATTCCACGCTGAAGGTTTGCTGCTGCTGCAGGAAATGCCGGCCGCTCGCTCTCCCGAGCCGCCTGCCGTCCCGGACACGCATGGCGAGGGGTGCTTGCCCCAGTGCCGGCAGCAAGACCTAAAAGACAAGGTCAGAAACGCCCACGCTACCTGGCGGCCCCGGCTGCGGGCGGCTTCCCCCTTCAGCGCCTGCCTGCGGGGCCGGCCCAGGGGCCGCTGCTCCCTTGCCGGAGGGGCCCCCGGCCCCCAAGGCTGCCGCTGCGGCTGGCGCTGCCCGGCGCCACCAATCATGAGCGCCAGGGCCCAGCACCGCGGCTGGGCAGTGGCCGCAATTAGTTACGGGGTGGTTTGCCTTGCTCCGTCTTTTTCTCCCCCCCCCCCCTTTTTTTTTCCTTTAACCACATCCAGCAGTGGTTTCAAACTGGATTTTTGCAAAATGTGAATTTTGCAAAACCAAGAATCAAGCTCCGGAAACCCTGTCCATCGCTCCTTCCTGGCTGCCCCGCACATGCACCTCAGCTGAAATCGCCTGGGAGGCGATGCAGAGCTGGAGTGCTGTGCCCTGGCGGAAACACCTTCCTCCCCCTGCATGCACCCAGCCCCGTGCCGTCCCTGGGGAAGGGGCGCGCGACCCCGCGGAACTGAGAGAGGAGGGAGGGTCAGGGCAGGGAGGCTATCTCCCTTGCTCTGCGGTGGCTTGGTGAGGCAAGGAGAAGGTGAATAAAGCTAACAAAACAAGTAAGCCCTGCTGCGGCTTTATCACCCCCCCAGGCTTTGCTTCTCCATTTTGCCCTCTTTGCTTGCAAGTGCAGGCACTGCCATTGCAGCTATGTACCAAAGGGGCTCAGTGCATTGTGGGCACGAAAGCAGTGAAAGCAGCAATGCATGAATACACCAGTTTCCCATTTCTCCTTTTAACTTTATCTCAGGTTCCTTTGGTTTTTATATATATATATATATATATATATATATATATATATATATGTATACTTCTATTTTTTCCCCATTTTTTGTGTCCTGACAGTCCATTTTTCTCTGTTCCTCCTATTTCTCCTGTCTCTGTCGCTGACCTGTTCTGTTGTCCCTTTCCCTCTCTTCCCCTGTCAATGAATTACTCGCTTTTTTTCAGGTTCAGCAATTCCCGTTTTCTCCTTCTCTCTGGCTCCGTTTCGCTGTCTCCCTCATGCTTTTCCCTCCCTCGGCGTATCCCCTCCCCTCTCCTCTTCACAGATTCAGAACGCGCCGTGCCAACCTGCATCTGTAGCGGCTCGAAACGATAACACCGAACTGCTGCTCGTGGGAACGCGGGTGCTGGTGTCGGCTCCAAGCTGCTGGGAGCCGGCACTGGCTTCCTTCGCGGCAGCGCCAGCAGCGGCAGGGGAGCAGCCAGCCCGGCACGTCCGCCCCCTCCCAGCTCACCCCCCCTGTCCTGGCGGGTGTCAGAAATGCCTTTTCGACCTGGTGTAACCACCGCCTCCCTTTAACGAAGCATCCATTTTGTCAGACAGCACCAGCAACATTTCCCCATCCCCAGGACCATGCTCTTGGCTAATTTTTGCCCCCCTCCCCGCAGCTGGGACGGCTTCTGCCTTTGCCCTCGCTTGCGGCTTTCTGCACTGCCAAGTAGCTTGTGTCTCGGTTTAGCACTGGGAAAACAGTGCTAGCACCGTTTCCCGGGAAGTTGCGAGGCCTCGTTAACGTGGCCAAGCAGCGGGAGGAAGCCGTGCGTGGGACGCGGGCCGGCGGGCGTCCCACGTGCTGGAGGCGCCGGCCCAGAGGCTGCGGTGGCGCCTCCCTCGCGTGCCCAGGCCGCGGCCAGGCTCCAACCTTTCCTCCCTGCTTTCTTCCCAGGCTGCCCCCGGTATTCGGGAAAGCGTGCCGGTGAAGGCTGGAGCTGGCCTCGTCGTCCTGACTTTTCGGGTCAGGCCGTAACGGGCTGGCTTTGGCCGTCGCGAGGCTTTGCACAGCCCCGGGCGGGCGCAGGGCCGGAGCACCCGTCCGCGAGCGCGTGCCCGGGCGCTTTGAACAACCTGCGGGCACTGCGAACGCAATTGAGCAGAGCCGTGCTGCAAAGCCCGGCCCCGCGCTCGGCCCTGGTCCCCCGCCTCCGAACGCCTCCGTCTCCACAGCGGCGCCGACGCCGTGTCCGCTGGCCGTGCCTCCAGCCCCCCAGGTTGACACGCAGGCATGAAACAAGGCGCATTACTCAGGTTTGTCTGCCCAACAGGGACTTCCTGAGCCAAGGACAGTGCGAAGCTGTTTACAGCACCGAGAAAGGCCGGTCGATGCCGTGGGAATTCCTTGCTGCCCCTCACTAAGTCAGTTTTGCCTTTGGAAAGTCTGACAGGGCGCTTTCTGCCCTCTGGATACCTCTGAAACCCTGTACACAAGTCACTAGAAGCAATTTCACCTCTAAGCCTTTCTGGGGACAACTGCAAGCAGCTGATGGCTTTACAGGTTTCCCACTATAGTTCCCTGCTGCACTGGCTAAGCCAGTGCAAACTCTTCCCCCTGCGTGGCCTGCCTTGGTGATCTTAGCAAAATTTTCAGGACCTTTGGCCTCAGATTTCTGCTAAGCTGCTTCAAAGAATTTCCCTTCGTGTCTTCAGGTTGCGCTTGGCTGCATCTTCCTCGGAGGAACCATGGGGCAAGCCAGGCTGCACAGGACTGCCCTGTCCTAACTGGATTTTGGGAAGGGAAGGGGGAGGGAAGGAACATGTTTCTTTATTGTCTTATGCCTCCTTGATGATCAGAAGTAAATCTCTGAAACAAGCAGAGCAGCGCCTCTGATGCTAAGCGCTGTAGTAACCTGCTTTATTCCAGCTTCCAGAGGGTAAGAAAAGGGTGTACCCATTAAAAAATAAAACCACCCTTCTCCAAAAAGAAAAATGTACCAAAGCACTCTGAGTGTATCAGCAGCCCTCTTGAAGGAAGATAGGCTGCATCCCTCAGGGAGGGAAAGACGCTCTCCTTGCACAGCCTGGCTGAACTGCTAACTGTTGCCTCTTGGCTATCAGGCATCCCCAATTTTTTTGCAACGCAGGGTGTTGGTATGATGGGAGTAAATGGCACGTGAACATGGCAGGCTGGGCAGAGCGACGGAGAGATTGAGTTTGACTCACCTGCAGAGTATTTCTCCCTGTATTGACTCACGTGTTTTCAGGCTGCGAGGCAGTGGTGCACTCGATGTTAGTACAGTGTGACAGTCCTGAAGGAAATACAGCGGGTTCACAGCTAAGGCGAGCTCATTTCGCCTAACAGTTAGGAACCGACTAACCAAAATTAGGTTTCTTTGTAATCTCCATTAATAGCTTATGAGAAATCAAAATCTCCAATCATCTCTTAAAAAAGAGAAGGAGTAACCAATAAAATTACAAATGAAACCAGTCTAGAAAAATACACATTTGATTGCTGACTTGTTGGAAGCCAACTGAGCATATTCTTGTGCAGAAAAAGGATAATAAACGTCATCTTGAGAGATTCTCCCAGATGCTGGATAAAGTTGAGGCTGCAATGGGAGCTATTCAGATCTCTGTCGTAACTGTTTATTATACAAGCTGCACTTCAGAAAAAACTGCACTGAGAGTCCCATTAATATAATGAGTAATGGTAAACACAGTTCCTGCACACAGGGAAGGGAGTCACTTTTAAAGGGCAGCCTTCAAATGCCACGCGCGCGGTCCGTGATACCGCCTCGCTGCAGGCAGCTTTGCCTTCGGCGCAGTCGGCTGCCCTGGGGAAATTTCTGCTCCGATTTCAGGGGGCGGCGGGTGTTTTCCAGGCAGCGAGAGGAGGGAGGGGTCTCGGTGTGAAGGGCCGGGCGAGGGGGAGCACAGGACAGTCCTCCGAAGAGGGGGACAGCAGGGCCCGCTCAGACCTGGCTTGCCAAAATAAGCCATGTGCAGGCAGGCATGGGCGGCCTGGGTAGGAGGGTGAGTTCTTGCTGCATCCCAGCGCGAGGGATAGTCCACAGCACTTTGCAAACCCAAGGTGAGCCACCAGGGAAGGGCTTAGCCAAATCCCGCAGAGCGCCTGGGGGCAGGCTGCCTGGGCCGTCGCATTGCACAGCGCTCTGCGAAGCGGCGGCTCGTCTTTGACCACATCGTGGACGGACGTTGGACAGGAAAGCAGAGCATCTTCATCACTGTCATCCTCACGGGACACAAATGCGTCATATGCTTATTCCCAAATGCACAAGAGGAATATTTACTGTATTTTGTATAATGTTCGACTGACAGTTTATGATTTCCTTTTCGTGACATTGTTATTCAGATTCCTTGTGCTACTAATATGCTTTAAAAACTCACATTTATTGCCTTTAGCTGTAACTTTATATAATAATAAGCCATTATTTTAGTTTTTAGCAATTTCTACAGTTCTTATTCATTGCAACTGATTCCTTTCTTCCACTGGTGTACGTGTGCCGTGTGACACAAGTACTGACACATACACATTTACAGACACGTCATGATCAAAATGGAAATGTAGAAAATTGTAAATAAAAATATGAAACCCAGTTCTCCTGTTGGCCATTTCTGAAAGCCACCGCTGCGCATGTCTGATGTTCAGGGAATTCTCCATACAACATGTTGCCACCCTTCGCTAGTGATTTCCAGCCCAGCACTATTTTACATATGTGCAGGTATATGTTTGTATGCACACCTCCACACCTAATTCTCAAACACACATATGTCTTATATACATAGAACTTTAGATGGTTTTACAGGTTGGGTATAACCTCTTCAGCCTTTGAGTTTGGGTATTGGGGCATATGAAGAAATATTTTACAAAACCCAATTAACGTTTTTCTTGTTATGTTCTTTCTCCCAGGTTATTCAGCCCATAATCTCTAGCAATGTAAGCACAGAATGTTGCTAATTATTACCAGCCTGTAATTTACTTTTTCGCACAAACCAAACAAGGTCATGATTACTTCGTACCTAAGCAACCACAAATTTTTATTTCCATGATTAATTTCTGTGCCTGTCAAGACGGCATCTCCTGCAGACCCCCTCTGTGAGGGCCTCAGCGCCATCTGAATTACGAGAGTGTCTTTCCTAATGCTGAGACAGCCCACGTCCGCCCGCGGGATGGCCATAGAGGACCTCAGGCAGGGCTGTCCCCGCACAGTGACGGCAGGGACCGCGCTTCCCGCGCTGGGACCCGGAGCTGGCAGCAGGGCACCGAGCACGTTTGCAAGGCAGCACCCGCCTCGTGCTGCCTTTGGACCGGCTGGCTCTGGCTCCGCCGGCAGGGCAGCCCATCCCGGAGGGCTTTTGTGGGAAGGGCTTGGTGCCTTCATCCCTCTCCTCCTCTCCGCAGCGCCACGTCCGCTGGCCGCCCTCGCTCTGCCCCTCCGCCTCCCCACACGAGTCGGGAGACTTTGGTCCCCTTTCATCCCTCAGCCACAAATATCTGGCTGCTGCTGGGCAGCTGGCAGGCGCAAGACCAACACCTGTGTGCCAGAGATGTACAGCTGTACGGGTGACACACGATCCATCTGGCATGCGGGTCACGTGCCACTGCCAGTTGCTTCACTCGGGGTAGGCTGGAAACAGACCCAGGACCAAAGCGGGGTGGGGAGGGAGCCACAGCTAAATTTTAAAGCAACACTTTTCCTCCCAATTGATTTCCTCCTATCGCCTCCGTGCGCGAGGTGCCGTTTCCTCACCCAGCAGCAGCAGCAGGGGGAAAGCTAATTATATCCGAAAGTGCCCGGCAAGAGCGATGCCCGGTGGCGCTTGGCTGGTTCAGGGAGTCCCCGGGATCTCGCCTCGCGGGGCCGTGTGCTCAGGAGCTTGTCTGGGCCTGGCGAGGGTTTTCCGCAGAGACAGTACAGCCGAGGTCCTTGCTGCTGGCTATATGCTGCCCTGTATGTTGCGGGCACTCAAGGGGTGTGCTGGGGGGTGGTTTTTCCTCCCGTTCCCGCTGTGCTTGGAGCAGGGTGCTTCATGCCCAGGCCCTGTCAGTACAAACAGCAAAGCTCCCCGAGACTGTCCGGGGAGCAGCACTGGGCTCTGGGGAGGTCTGGTCTGCTAACAGTGGGGTGGCAGGGGGAGAAACAAAATAGAGCCCTTCTGAATTAATTTTATATCTCACTAGCTGGAAATTCAGACCTACATAATTTGTCAGCTCTTCAAAGCCTCCATCCCTGATGATGGTTTAGCAGGAAATGAAACAGTGTTTGAGCATGAGTGTGGTTTTGGGGAGTTAGTGGCAAAACATTTCTTGACTTCACTGAAGGCATAAGGAAACTCTCTTCTCTACTCTTTTCCCCTTACTAGCCATCATCCAAACGAGCTTTGCAACAGCTCTGCACCTGCCTTCCTACTCATCCGACTCCCGCTTCTGCATGTCCTGCAATACTAACTGAAAAGCAAGACAAGGTTTTGAAAGACATGCTTGAAAAAGAAACTTTTAAAAGACCTAAGGAAATATCAGCCAGGGAACCATTTGACCTTGGTTCGCTCGAGCAGTTGCAAGCCCGGGGTCAGGCCCCACTCCCAGCGAAGGTAGCCAAACCTTTGTCCACTTGGGGCAATGCAGATGACACAGGCTGGAAAAAACCAATGGTCTGAAGTTGGCAGCTGGCAGGGTTTGGCTGAGAGCAGCTGACCCTTACATAAGGGATGGCCGCTGTGGGCCGCCAAAGACCTGAGGTGTCCCAGCCCTGCACCCTGCACCCTGCACCCCGAGCGCACAGGGACAACTCTCAGTGCCCGGCTCCCACAGGCAACTCCACGCGCTCACCCCCTGCTCCTGCACCCGGCAGGGCAGCCATAAACATGCCAGCAAAGAAAGGAGGAGGCTCTGGGAAAAGCGCACGATGCAGACCCCGGAGCGGGAGCCTCGGCAATCGGTCACCGAGCACGCTGTCAGTGCCACCGCGGCCTCGCTTCACCCCACTCCCAGCAAGTCTGGGCGGCAATTAAACGAATGCCGAGTGCCAGCGAGGCTGGCGACGTTGCTGCTGCTGCATCTGTGTTAGTTCAATGACAGAAGATTTTATCAAGAGAGCGGCTGCATTTGCTGCAGCAGAGGGGTTTGCCCATCGCTGCTGTCCCCTGTTCACCCCATGCTCGGGCACAGCACGGGGTCTGCAGGACTGAGTTCCCCGGGAAGGACAGCTGCATTAGGCCTGGGAGAAGCCGGACCAGCAGCTATGAAGTTGTTTGGCCCCAAACGGGAACCCTCAAGTCCCTGATGGCTTTCATAAATATACCCATGGCGCAGAAACTTCGCACTCCGTTTCCGCATTTGATTTGGACTCAAATGGCAGGAAAATTGTTCCTCCTGCAATTCCTCCTCCAAGGGGGAAACTTCCTTCCCCAGCTTTCTCTGCTGCACTTTCCAAATTACTTTTGCTTTTCTTTTCGTTTTTTTAGCACTTGCCCCAATTGTCCCATGTGGTCCGAACGTCAGCTCGTTGGCGCCCATGTCATCGTGCTCCAAGCTCAATGCATCATGCTCCTCATTGTCATGCGGTGTGTAATTTTCACCTGCTATTGAAAATTCAATATTGGGAACTTGTAATTCCAAAGATTTTGATTTTTCAATAAATAAGTGAAAATGAATCTCTGCAGGATTGCAGCAGAAATGTTCCAAATGAGCTGGTCACGTAAGCGAGAGAGGGAAGGAAACAGAGGAAGGGAAAGACAGAGCAAAGGAGAGAAATACCCAAAGACAGCCCTTACAGGAAAGGACTTAAATAATTCAGGTGCAAACTATGACCAACGAGACAGACGTAGTTTTCTGAGCGGCCCTGTGCCATCCAACAGAAAATAGTACTGCTCACTCATTGCCTGGTCTGTTGGCTGGACCGTATCCCACTGCTGCGAAATCCATGATCACTCTGCTTACTTCAGTGCTGTTGTGCCGACAGCTCATTTTACACCATCCGTGGATCAGGACTTCCTGGATTTTGGAGCAACGCATATAGAATTCTATGACATATCTATAGTTCCTTGTTAACACCATCCTTATTAAATCCAATGGGACTTTTCTGTAAGGGTTAATTGGATTGGTTAAAAAAAAAAAAAAAGTGGTGTTTAAAAAAAAAGACTTCAATAACCAAAGTTAAATATGGGTCTGTTTTCCCCATTATTCTAATAAAATAGTCTAAATTAAATATTAATAGGCTGCTTTTTGGTCTTATGTGTAACTGAGAAATCTCACTGAAAGAAGGATGTTGTGCCAGTCCTTAGTCAGTCATAAAAGACAGGCTACGACATCTGTGCAGGGGCATTAGGGGGGAGAAACAACACCTCTGCATGTCCCAGGCTGGCTAGCAAGGAGTCAGGTGGATCCTCCTATCCCCAGAACCAGAAGGTGTTTCAGGTTTTCACTGATGCTGGTTTGGGGGCACGTTGCTTTGTCTCCCAAGTATAAGGCTTTACTGGAGACCTATTGCCTCTTTGTATTGAAATTTGAAGTCTCTCAGCTTCTTGTGGACAGCTAGCCGTCAGTTTGCACCCAGCAAAGCTAAAACACTGCTGTCCGTCTCGCCTCCACCTTCGGTGCTCCCTCCATTTCTGACTGCTCTGCACAGCCCCCTGCGTGCACCTGTGCCTCCCTCCCTCCCTGCACCCCTCCGTGCTGCCGCTCCGCAGTCACCTGGGCAGCGGCTCCATGGTGCCTCCCCCGGGCTCACATCCAAGCTCGCTCTCTGCCGCTTGCAGATTTCTTCTGCATAACATCTCTGAGATATGGCCTTCCTTATCCATCTGTACAGCTAAAACTCTTGTCAAGACTCTCAGCTTTTCACATCTCAATTACTGCAAAATCCTTCTCCCTGCTTGGCAAATGCAACCTCATCCAGCGCTTCCTCTCCCATCTCCCTGCCCAGCCACTACTTTACCCGTCAACCGCAGCTTAAAATCATTTATGCTCCGAAGCATCACCTGCAAACATTTCCTGTGAGTTATCTTTCTGCTGACCCTTGTTGATGATCACAAAACAACAGGGAAGGTGCAAGGTCCCGCCTGGATACAAGTTTATAGGTTTCCCCTCTTATCTCTGGAGTCTGCAACGTTGGGAACCGTGAGCAAGAATTAACTTACATGCTGGGGTAATCTCACCATAATGCTGAGAAAAAACAGCACAGCTGGGGCCAAAATTTGCCATGAAGTTGCATTGTCTTTAGTTCCCAGTGGCAATAACGCGACGGACCAGAAACCCCCCCATCCCTCGCCCACCCGTGGTGACCGTAGGCGTGAGGCGAGGGGCACCCACATGCCAGTGGCTCCTCGCCCTGACCCGTCCCCAGCACAAGAGCATACCGCGACGAGAGCTTACATCTGTCATGGAGCAGAAGTTGGCTGTTGCATTGCCCTGTCACCGTATAGGTGTATCCTTTCCTGTTGCTCTGTACATGCTCATCCTTTCCTCCCTCTTCCTCTCTTCCCTGTGCTGCTTTGCCTCGTCCTCCCCCTCCCGCTGCTTCCCTCGTCCCCCTTCGTCCTCTCATCACCCCTCCGCAGTGCAAGAAAGCCTGTAGTGGTCTCCCACACTTTCCTCCTATTTATTCTCATGTCTGCAGCAGCTTTTACTTTGTGTTTTCTATTATGACAATGACAGCAAACTGAGAGTTTAAACAAGTTTGGCTTTAGGCGTTTTAATGAAAAATTAACGGTTTTAATACTGGCTTAACTATCAAAAGAAGAACATTAATGTTTAATATTTAAACAACACGTCTTCACAATAATTCCACTACATTTCACAAAGAGAATCCACAGTAAAAGCCTGGGGTGAGGCATTAAAAAAAAAAAAAGTAACACTATTTAATATTTTAACCATTCTTTGACTGGCTTCCCCAGTTTATGTGATGCTATTTTTCAAAGAGAATCAGTACATTTTCAAAGACACTTCCTCCTTTCCTCTGCTGCAGTAAAATGTAAATGGTAAGCACATTAGACCTCAGATCATAGTCCTGACTCCTTAAGCCTTTTCAAGATCAGGGGTATGAAAAAGTTATGCAAACGAGTTGCCCTTTAGGTGTATCTTTAGAATAGAAATGCAACAACATACCACTGAAGAATGATTGAGTTGACATTTCATCTTCAGCGCATACTGCCCAGGTGCAGTCTCAAAGAAAAGCTTTAAAAGGAAAAAATAGTTCTAACATCGGCAAATTTTCAAAACCTCCCCAAATTACTACAGTAAAGAGATTTCTTGCCTTAAAATTCAACTATGCCTTTCAGAGCAGGCAGCAGAAATACTGTAGCAGTCGGCCCTGGTGCGCTTTCCCAGCACGCGGAGGGACGAGCACCACTTCTGCCCCCGAAGGACACTGGCTGGTGGCAAAGCATCGCCCAGCCAGCCTGGGGCCACGCACCAGCCCGGAGGAGCAACCCGGGTGCTGCCCCGCCGCTGGGAGCCCCCTCCCTGAGGAGGGAGGCCGCTGGCCTCTCTCACTGGTAAAGCACAAACAACTTGGAAAAAAAAAAACACCTCTCCAAGGAGGAAACATCGATTACCTCTTACTGCCTGGACTGGCTTCAACATCTTTTACACGTAAAATGAGGATGATTTCCTAAATTCTGAGGACATTCCATTCAGGAATGTATTCTCTCTGAAGTAAATCTCTGTCTATAAAAAAGCATAATCCAGCTGGATAGCAAGAAAGCAAATCACATGCACTGCAATATAGAGGAAAGAAACTGCAATGCTTCCAGATGCGTATTACAGGAAAACAATTAAATAGCAGCCCTGAAAGCTGAAGTAGTTAAATAAGAAATAAACCCAGAAATAAAGCAGAGGAGGAAAACATTTAAATATAAAAGGTCATCAAAGAAGTTATGTGTCTGCCTTGATCCCGCTTCCAGAAAGTTTCTAGGTAATCTGTCCATGAAGTTTTCGTGCTTTCAAACCTAAACTCTGCAACACAACAGCTGCCAGACAGGGAAAGATGGACAGCTGAAACAGGATGCAGACGAGGCTTCTCAGACCAGGACAAGAAACATCTACTGAAAATTCTGATAAAAATGTCTCTGTGCACTGTACATAGGACACATAAGCAGTAAAATATACCGTTAAATAGGTCCTGGAATGAGACTTTCTCAACCTCCAAACTGGGATTGCTGCATGGATAAATTATTCCGTTATCCTGTAGGCCATGAGGTCATGTGTTAGGATGTTTTAATTCGCTAGGTAAAATACCTTACTAAGATCAAGGATGTTCCTGTAAGAGCTACCATGTCCAGATAATCATGGAATAGGTATGCTGAAGATTAATGTTAGTTTACATTGGCCTTCTTCCTGAAGCAGCTCTGGCAACTGTTGATGTAAAGCCTAATAGCTTCCAGGTGTCGCTCCCCAAGTCCTGATGTCCCCACATAACTGGAGCCTTCTTGCTGACTTCTGCCACACAACATCAGCCCTGTGAAGCTGCTGAGCTGTCTGGTCAAATGACTCCATGAGCACGATGTTATACAGCAGATCTTCCCCAGTCCAATTCTTTGCAGCATTATACTTTACCCAACTGCTTTTTGGGTTTTGCAGCCTCCTGTGATACCCCTAAGTATTTCACAAATTAAGAGTGCTTCTTCCTACAAATTATTGTGTCCACAGTTCCCAGTGGAGCAGATTTTCCTCAATACAGCTAGGCTGATACGCCCTAGCTAGGGATCTCTTCTGATGGGAGTTAAGGAAGCACACTACTTTGATAGCAGTCAAGGGGAAAACACGCTGTCTTTTACTGTATAGTTGTGCATGGTGTAGCACAGAGAGTCCCGCGTCAATGCTGGGACTCCTGGGTCCTGCTGCAATTCAAATAACAAATAAGACAAACATATTTTGCAAGGCAAATCAATGATACACAAGAGCAGCCCTGCCTGCATTATGGCTAATTCCACTTTCCTGGCTATATCATTTTGTCCCCCGGCAACTGTCGCCCCATGTGAGAGGCCTTCAGTGGGACGAAGGACTGGTATGAGGGGCTCAGAAGGGCAGTGCGGGGTCACAGCGTGAGGCTTGAGGCACTGCTGCTTGGATGGCGAAGGGCAGCTTTATAACAGGTTCAGATTCTCAGCAGTCTGAATCGCATTCAGCAGAAGCGTTACATGTGCAAAATAAAGCATTTTATTTATTTATTTTTCACTGAAGGCCAGCCCTAGGACAGGACTATGCTGCTTCCCTACAGGAGTACAGGATACCTGCTAGTTTAAGATGGATTGCATTTGCATAAGGGGCCAGGAAAATGTCAAATTACAGAGGAGAGCAGGAATGGCCTTAGATGCACTTACTAAACTACTCCGGTAGGAAAAGCATTTACTTCATTCGGTTACTTGTCACCAGGTTTTTGTACTGGTGCCATACACAAATATGTACTTAAAGCCAATTTTGCACACTCTTACAGACGGTTCGTCTCAGCTAGCGGAACTTAGGCTGATGTCAGTTTGCAAGGTTAATAAACAATGTTTAATCCAAGAACTTTTTACTGACTTACAACTTTTCAAAGAGACTCACATGGAAACCTACATTGTTTATAAGTGCTAGACATTTTCCTCCTCTAAAGTTTCTAACATGGAACTTCTGCTGGGTTTTGGATTCAGGTCTTGTCGGCTTCCTGGCTGCCAAAATGACTTTTGTGAAGCAGATAAAACTTGGAAGAGATTTGGTTCAACCTTTACAGCCAGCTCCTACGCCTATGAAGTTTCTGAAACAAAACCCAGATTCTCTGGGAAAAAAAAAGCTCTTGCACTCCCGATTGTCATTCAGTTCTCGGAGTCAGGTTTTATCATTTGGACTCATCAAAGTCCTAAAATCTGCTAGCAAAGTGAAATCCCCTTTCAAACTGATCATTGCTTTAATTATTTTCCCTTTATAAGGTGCAACCAGTCTCAAAGTGCTAGTATAAAATTTGTGTTGCAGAGTCACCAGCAAAGAAACAAAAGAGAGAGCCAGGGAATTTGAGGAATGTTAAATCAGCCCCTATTGACCCGAGCTTTCAGCAGACCTCTTTATTCATTCACACACAGGAAAATTTGTGTGGCGTTTGGAAGCTGGCTGAAAATTTACCTTGCATAGTATGGTATAAAAAGAAAGGGGGAACAACAACAACAAAAAAGCACATTAATGCCTTCTGTGTTAACTTGCCATAATCATCACGGCTCATCCCGATTGCTTCCCACTGACCCTTTTCTGGTGACGATTGCTGTGACTGAGTGTAGCCGGATCCAAACCGCAGCGGCTGAGCCTGCCTTTTAGGTCTGGGAGCACCGAATGAAGCCGTGTCTGCGCCTGCCGACACGACACTGACGCCAGCATGGTTTCGGTCTGGAAACCTCCCAGGCAAAACACCCAACAGAAGTGCTCCCTGCCAGTCCTGCCCTGCCTTCCCAAGTATGCTTTTATGTTTGTTGGCAAATAGACCAAATGCCACCAACAATAACGGCACTGTTTTCTGTCTCCTGCGGCCGCTTCGCGTGCTCGTGTTTGCTCCAAGGGGGGTCGGGACAGACAGGTAAGACGATCAAGGACCCTGCCCCAAAACACAGCCCTGGTCTCCAAGGTGTACGCTATGGGGGTAAAAACGGTGGTCGGCCGTTTGAACTTCTTGCTCGCGCTACCCATCTCTCTCAAAATCGAGTGAGCATGTCTAACGACGAACGGTTGGAGACCTCTAGCGTTAGAAGAAGCAGGCCCGGGCTTTCCATGGCTGGGGCTGCTGCACCATCTGGTGCTTGCACGGCGCATACCCGTCCGCTCCCGCCGGGCGCGCAGCCAGCGCCGTGCGTCCGGGCCGCTAGCTCGCCCGAGGAGCAGCTTCTGCACCAGCTCACCTGCTCTCTGGTGCCCAGGGCCACAGCACCACTTGCCCTAAGCATGCGGTTTCCGCCTCCCTCGCGGAAAACAAGATAGTGGCGACTTTTTAAGAAATTAGGGGTGAAAGGGATTTTCCTGAAAGCGCTGCCCCGATCCCGGGAGGTGGGAAAAGGCCCTTATTTTCCTCTGAATTCAGGCAGTGAGCGGGTAAGCACAGGGATGAAGAAAACTTGGTTTTTCTTGGTACCACACTGAACACACTTTTGTCATCAACAGGCGACAGTAAACAAAAGCAAACAATAAATGCAATGCTATGTTTTGGTCTGAAACCCCGGAGGTGTGCTTCTCTGCTTTCCCACGGCATGGCTGAATGCAGGTCTCGACAGAGGCCGAACACAAGCGATCAGCAGGAGCCACCACGGGGCCCCCTGGGCCTTGCAAAATCAGGCCATTGGCACCTCAGGTAATTGCCCGGCGGTGCCAATTAGCACCCGCGGAGGATCTGAGCCTCCGGATCCAGCATCTTCCTTGAGGGGACGGGTCCTGCAGGCACCCAAGCCTATATGTGAATGAAACTCTTGAAGGCAGGCAGCGGAGTTTGTGCTCAGGTAGCCACTTTCACGTTGGAAGAATTTTAATACAATGACTAAGCTGGAGTCCAAAACTAAAAAAAAAAAAATTGTTTAACATTCACTCTGTGCAGCTCTTGGGTGGGATTTGGGAGGCCTCTTCTTTTTTTTTCCTATGGTTAGGTAGCGCCTCATGTGCTGACGGGCTCTCCTGTCCTCATCCCTGTCCCGGCTCCTGCCGCAGCCACCTGCCCGGCCCGGCCCTGTGCCGGCGGCAGCTCTGGGCATGGATACTGCAGGGTTATGTGCAAGTAGCAGGAAAGCAAAAGCTGTGGGGCGTACGGGCTGCGGAGGCAGTATTAGGGCACCTGCTGCACCCCTTTCCCTGGCGCTTCCCCTCGCCTCTCCGGCAGGCAGGCACACGTGGGCTGCGCTCCTGCAGGGCGCTAGCCGAAGCCCAGCCCAAAGCCGGCCGTACCCAGCTTCTGCTGGCAAGAGGCCGCGGCCAAGCCACGAGAAAGTTCAGCGTCACGGAAAACAACTTTTGAGGAGATTTTGTCTGTTTAATCCAGAAAAGAGATGACTGAGGGGAGATGCGGTCACAGGCTCTGCTGCTGCGCAAGGGAAGGGAATAGGCTGTTTGCATCCCTGTGGGAAGCAGAAGCAGCAGCAGGGTACTTAAGCAGCAGCAAGGGAGAGAGTTGCGCGGGATGCCTTGCAGGCGGCGAAAGCTCATCGCGAGCTGTGCCCGT
Organism: Apteryx mantelli; assembly: GCF_036417845.1. Taxonomy (NCBI): domain Eukaryota; kingdom Metazoa; phylum Chordata; class Aves; order Apterygiformes; family Apterygidae; genus Apteryx; species Apteryx mantelli. The sequence continues at coordinate 49,764,915 of NC_089980.1, read as the reverse complement.
GCGACACGCTTCCCACCCCAGCAGGGAGGGTTTGGCCACTACCCTGGAGGGCCTCAAGGCCCTGCTGAGCACCGTGGCCCTGGGGCACCCTGCGTTTGCCCCACAGCAGGGCTCCCGCGCCTCTCGCCAAAACTGGGGCCCCCCCGAGCTTGACCTGCAGAGAGTCACGGTTCGTCCTCCAGGAAAAGCTGTCCAGCACACCCTGCACACCCCACACCCTATTTCTAGGCATTTCTTATTTCTTTTAGCACTGTTTTTCCTTCCTCGTTCTCTACCCATGTGTTGAAACACCGAGCACTTAAATAAAACTGTTTCTCTTTCCTACTGCTTCTCTCCTTTTCTTTGAACTTAGAAATTCGGATGCTGATATGCAAATAGGTGGATAACGTTTGTGTTCTTTGTTTTGTGCGAAGGAGAACTGGAAACATTTACTCAAAATCAAAACGGGTTAATTTATTTTCCCATCTTAGAAAGCAGTGTTTGTCTTGCCCTGTTTTTTTCCTGGAAAATTGAATGGATGGCCGAGGAACTTGTCAGACTGAGAAACGGCAGGAACAGAGGAGGTGAAAATTGATTTGCAGGGAAGTTACTTAATCATATTTTTGTAGATTTGGTTCTGCTTCGAATTTTTGTTTATACCTGTGTAGCTCATACATTTGGGAGATGCTGGAGAGACAAGACGATCTTTTTGATTAATCAATTAGACCCTATGCTGGCACGACCAAGCTCTCCGAGGTGCTGCACAAGTTCTCCGAGACAAGAAGCAGCATTCCTGGAAGAGAGACCTCAGAGGGAAAACAAATGATGCGACTAGGATATATATATATATTTATTATTATTTTATTTTACCTAGAAAAATAAAAAATGCTTTGTCCTCCCAGCTATATATCATGAGTAATGAAGCAAAGGTGTCATTTTATTTTTTTCCATAGGAAGCCACTTTCACAACAGACAACGAAAAGCAGAAATGCAGTTCAGGTGAGGGCAGCACCATGCTGGGTAGAGGGGCCTGTCGCGGGGCAGGAAAGGAGCCGGCCCTGGGGAAGCGAGGCCCCGAGCACTGCCAGCATCCTGCAGTGCAGCCAGGGGGACTTCTGCGGGGAGGAGGGGACCCCTGATGGGGGTCGGCAGGCTGGTGGCACCCTGGTGACAAACCTGCCTGCGTGGAGGGAGGGGGGAGCAAGGGAAGGTGACCTGCTGAGCAACAGGAGAAGTGTCTCTCCATTTGGGGGGGGTTTCTTTCCTTTGTGACTCATTTTCTGAGACAGCATCTTTTTCCCCACGTCCCCTGGTAATTAATGGAGCTGGTGTGGGTGGCCAGAGCAGAAGGCACAGAGCCGAACAGAGAGTCCCCAAATCAACAGTGCCCAAAACTGGTGGCCCCTCAACTGAATCATGGAGGAGACGCAAGCAAGCAAAGACTGGGAAAGGAGAAGAGTTGCTGAGGGTGCTCCAAGAGGATGCAACCAATTGGCTTTATTTCTTATGTTACAGCAGCACACAGAGGATGGAGATAAAATCAGGGTAGCGCTGTGTCCCATATTGTTCCTGCCCCCAAGGGATTACGATCAGAGTAGGAGAGCGGGACACTCTTCATGTACGGCACCAGAAAGAAATAAGGCAGAAAGAGACCAAGCAATGCCTCTACTTAAGATGGCTGTGGCCATGCTGGGATTTCTATCCAGATCACTTCCGCTTCATCAGAGGCCATAGTCACAAGGCTAACAAGGGGTGCAAAAGGAGCAAAAGAAAACTCAGGCTAGAAAATGATCTCCATACCAATGACATGATCCAAAAAGTTTACGTGAGTTCAGAAAGTGACTGGATAAATAGAAGAAAATAACTCACTGAAGAACTGTTACACACAAAGTTACTGCCTCTGGCTTAGTCCCCGAGCTGCAAATCTCAAAAGGCTGGGAGTGTATTTAGGGGAAGCATTGCTAGGTGCTTGGCTCTTGTACTTGGCTCTTGAGGCATCTGCTTTGCCCCTGCTGGATACAAGGCTGGATGGATAGCTCTGCTCCGGTATCGCCCTTCTCCTGGTTTGTTGTTGCAAAACCAAGACTGTGGTAAAGGGACGTGGGGAAACACGGTCACTTAAAATATATAGAATCAGACTGGCAAGAAGATGGAAATGTGCAGTGAGGCTCAGCCTGCATCGTGCGGAGATGATGGGCTTGTTGTTAGCTACACGTTTTCCTTTTCTTCCCCTTCTGGTGTGAGAAAATGCATGTTGCATTTGTTCAGCTGCCAGGAGTATGGCAGCTCAAGAACCGTCTTGTTAGCTTTTCTGTGTTTCTTTTCCCACAGTATTGCTTTAAATAATGAACGGAGTCATGATCCACCAGCTGGATTAGAAGTTATGAACTTATCTGGCATAAATCCAGTGGTGATATATTTGGTCTCATTATTTTATGCACAAATGCCACAAAACAGCACATGATTTTTTTTCCAAAATACTCTTTTTCTTTTAGCACTGACATTTCTCTTATTTGCATTAAGATTTGCACTGAACAGTCTGTGCCAGACCAAATTTGTCAGACATTTATGCGTTTATAGATGATTTGTTCCAGGAAATCAGGGTTGGAAATTATAGACCCTGACCTCAGGTAAGGACCAGCCCATGCTTCCAAACATTCACCCTCTTAGCTGGGTGGCAGCTGTCTCCTCATATTCACGGACCTGCTATCTGAAGAAATAAAGGAACTGATGAGTGCAGCATGGTGCCATGTCCAAGACATCAATTTAGGAATCTGGACATCTAGGTCCTCATGTAGTATGACCTTTAGCAAATATCTGAGCTGTAGTATCCCCAGCTGTGTGGGGAAGATAATACTCAGCCTGCTTTATAAAGTACTCTGAGGCCTACAAGACTCTTATTAAGTGGAGATCCAGAAGGAAATGGTGGGAAGTGCTGTTATGTGAACTGTAGCCACGTTCTTGCTGTTTCCAACCCAGGTACTGAATAAAGAGCGTGCACGGTGATGGATATAACAGGGCAGGGGAGCAGCCTCATTTGCCATGGAGTGCATGACTTCACACCCCCTTCAGTGGGAATCAGCCTCTCTGTGGCCTGGGAGACAAGGAGAGCAGAGAGGATTTTACAAGGGAGGGCAGCAATCTGTCTACAAAAGCCAGAGGTGCCAAGGGGACCCAAGCTCAGTGACGGATAAGAAATGCTTTGAACATAGGAAGATTAGAGGGCAGAAGCCTTCACTGTGGTTACTTTGAGCTTACAGCACTACAGATCCAACAGTTTGACCCTACCTGAGAAGCATGAAATTGCTAAGGACTAAACTCACGTGTCCTGCTATTCCGGTAATGTATAATTAAGAATTTCATGGAAAAATGCAAGTCACCCGGGACGCTAATGCCCATCAGCTTCAAAATCATGATTTGTTTGTGATAAAAGTGCAAGAGAACAGGGTGTTGTGCGGGAAGCTTTACCCAGATATTCTGGCAAGATCACACACAGTGCTGCAATTTAATTCAGCCTTGAGGCAACATATTACTGCTCTGCTTCCAGAACTAATCAATGTCTGCACTTGGTATTTCATCTAACTGTCCAGAGGGAAAGAGAGATTAGAGAGGCAGAATCCTACAGTGTTTGAAAAAAGCCTTTTGTTTCTTCTGTTTTGTGTTTCATATAGTCTTAGGCCAGGACATGTGACTGCGCTGAGTCTGCTCAGGTTTAGGAGCATCTGGAACAAACGCGAACATAAAGAATCTGAAAAGCAAAATGAGGCTCTTCCCATTTTGCCTTTTATTAGGCAGAGAAAGTGAAGAGAGTGCTCCATTTATTCAGCCATTCAAGTGCAGCACACTCAGATACTGTCTGGGTGAGCCCAAGCATCTCTCTGCAAATATTGACAGTCTCTTAGTTTAAGCAAGAGCTCTCAGAGTCTAATTTTAAGTGCTCATTTTGTGTACTCCTCAATAAAAGTCATGTAATTAGGGGAAGAACAAGGCTGAGTGTGTTTGGTGTCTCTTTCAGCCTTTTCCACACACCACCACAAAGCACCTAATCATAATATTACTGCACTGCCAGTAATTCACCATTACTATTGTCAGAGTTGAGTCTTCTTCCTAACAGTCCAACTTCTAAGTGGCTGTTTTAATCTTTCATATGAATCCAATGATTTAAAGTGGAGTTTAAGAGTGCATTCAATTTTTATTTTGCTAGTATTTCAGTCTTTAGCAGACTCAGGGACGTTTTACAGACTCATAAAAATGCCTCCAGGAATGAAGAGCTCTTCTCAAGGTAGTAACTGCCTTTCCCAGGCACTTTACAAACTGAAACAAGATATTTGGATCTCTTGAATTCACAGCTGAAATGCTCCCAGCTCTGGGGCAACATGCAGTAACTATTTGATTGCCTACAGTTTAATAACATTATAGGAACTCAGGGCAGGAAGAAGATAATGCCTCTTTTGTACATTTTAATCAGGAAGAATTTAAGAAGCTGGAACGTATTTCCACACACACACACACACACACACACCGTTCCTTGAATTTGCTCAGGACATGGGTGTTAACAGTCCTGCAAAAAGCACCACTGAATCTTTAATGGCCACAGGTGGCCAGAATTTTGGGTTTATACATCATTTGAAGGCAGTTCAGTAAAAGAAAGGCTAGTGTGCTTTCTCTGTTGGGACGTTTCCTAACCCCATGGCTCCTGATGTAAATCACTGGCCATCTGTGCATTAGGATTGCCCTCTCTGTTTTCCCATATTACAGAAACGAGAAGCAATAATTGGATCTCCAACTAAAAGGGCACAGGGCCACTTCAGTGCTAACTCCTTAATGCAGTTATGCAAGACGACAAACAAAGGTTTCAGGGGCATTTTTAAACTGTCAGATAATCAATACGGAGGCAGAGTAGCAATGGTGGGGTTCACAGCTAAACAGATAAGGTGTCACATCATGTTTGACCTATTTCACAGCATGAGCATCATTTCTGCCCCAGTTATCTTTTAAAGATATCACTGGATGCCGTAACTGCTGGAGAACAAGAGATAAGTATCATAGTCTTCCACTAGGGAGTTAAATGGGCTCCATCAAAGGTTAGATTACCAAATCCTGGTGTAATTCTTCTGTAATATTTCTTTAACACTGAAAACAATGAATTGTCCAACAATGCTAGAGCAGCATCCTGGTTTTCACATACTCATGCGTGCACCCAGTTAGTAACAAGTGAATTTAGGTCCCTTTCAGGTGGCCTCTCCTTATGGGCAGGATGGGGCAGCAGCTCCAATGCTCACACTCCCACAGTCGCTACAAGCTATCTGATGATTGCCTAATTCAGGACCCCAGCTATCTGCCAGATTGCAACAGCTAGCCAAAGGAGGTAGACTGGATGGCATACAAGTGCAATAATCCTAGTTTACCTTGTAGAATGAATCTGTGCTACTAGAAAAAACAAGTCATGCTGATCAGCAGGTATTTGCACATCAGTGATCCTTCCCCAAAGAGATTTGTATGCTCACAACCCTCCTGTCCCTCCACCTGTGCAGGTCAGCCTGGTGTACTGCCACATACAGCAGGGAAGAAGTTGATAGATTAGCTGACTCCCTTCAGTATCCTACTCAAGCAGTGTATAGGAGGTATAAGGCCATTGGGTCAATGAATGGGGAACTGGTCTAGATGAATCTGGGGAGATGGCAGAAGAAGCCACGGAGGACACTTTTTCAGGCTGTCCAAGTTTCTGAGAATTTGGTCAGTATGCAACTCTCCCGAGTTTTGCATGTTTCAGTGTTTAGAAGGAGATGGCTGCTAAATGGTCCCTGTTCCAGCTTAGGACACAGATCAGCCCTTTTTCCTTGGGCAAAATCCAGATGCGTGCAAAAGCAAGACTATCCCTGACACTGCACAAAGTGTTTTTTGCCATTAGGTCTCCATGCATGGAGTTGTTTCCTCCTTAGGTGGTGTTCTTATGCTCTGTTTCAAGGATCCTTTGCTGTAGGGTAAAGATGAGACCTGAATCAGGATGTTTAGAAGTGCAGGGAGCAATTTGTGTCACTTGTTTAATGCGCAGATCCAGTCCCCTGCATGCCTGGTTGAAACGTGAATGATGCAGCTTAGACCCTTGTCTGGTGTTTAGTGGTCTCTGCTGTGTTGAGTCCTATGCTCAGGCATGTATCTCCTCATGGATTTCAAAATACGCAAGCATGCTGCAGTCCCTGGATGGAGAAGCTTGTAGAAAATTCAGATTCAATTTGAAATGGATTATGAATAGTTGCTGTTGGGAAGCTGAATGTATGAATTTTGGATCCCTACGACTGTGTGCCTTGCACCTTGATTGCACCCCACATCTCATGTGCTCTCTTTAGCAATTCTTTTTGCTTCTGCAATGCTTCATTTGCAGCTGGGATGCTCATAATACCTCTCTCCTGTATGGCATCCAGCTAATACTGTACTTGAACTACTGCAGGTTTGAATTTATCTTTTCTTCCCAGGCGTTTCTTTTCACAAAGGAACTGAATTGTAGGAACTGAATGTCTTTGAGACCATCACCTTCATTCAAGCTGGTCAGAAAGTTCAAAAGTCTTTTGAAGGGGGCTGACAGAGAGATCATCTAGGCCTTATTTCTATATGAAACTAGGCCAAAAAAAGAAAAAAGAAAAAAAAAGGTAAAATTTATGGAGGCTTCTTTCAGACTTAGAAGAATCCCTTTACTGGTTGTCCCTGATATGGCCAGTTCATGCTCTCACCCTCTCCCTCTGTACCTCACAGAATGGTTTAATACTGCAGAAACATGCCAGACACCAAGACTCCCTGAGCACTTCCTCTAAGCACTAAAATAGTCTCAGTATTTAGACTTTCTCCCTAGCCAGCATGTGTTCCTGAGAGGGACCATCATCTTATTAAACAATTGTAGCCCAATCTGATCTGTTTTCAGGTTGCTTCCAGGCTCCAGTTGCTCTCCCCTTGCTGCTACAACAGGAAAGCCAGCCAGGTTTCTCAGGGGTAGGAGATGACTTATTGTGCCCCTAATTTGCTCCTGCTTCTGCCCTCACTGCTCCCTTCCAACACAGTACTGTTATTCTAGCATTTTCTTTTTCAGATACAAGGACAGATATTTTATATATATATATATATATATATAAAAAATATATAATATATATATATATTATTGCAGATATATATCTGCAATTACAAGTTGCATCTTTGTGAATCGCCAAAAGGTGAATACTCCTTTACCAACCCATGTGCTGCTTCTCCCCTCTGGTGCCAGAATATATGATTTAAATAAGGCACCCAGCTTATCTCTGTAGAGGAGAGCTCTGCTGAGGGTGACACTCATGCGTGAGAGATTAGAGTAATGCAGCGTTGTTCCCCTTTCTCTCTTTAAATGTTGGTGCAAAAGAAATAGATCTAGACTGTCATTCTCCTTTGCATTTTCACCATTTCAGGGTAGCCTTTCTTACTAGAGTCCATGGCTTGTTTCTGGCGTTAAGAGATCATGTGGGTAGCAACATCTCCAGGTGCAACTGGGCAGCTGCTGGGGCCAGCTAATGCAGAGCTGCAGGACTGTTCTGCCTGGGTGAGTCTGTAAGAGCAATTTTCCCAGAGCTGCTGTTTACTTTAAACCACTTATTCGATTACCTTCCAGGGGAAATTTATTTTCCTTTTTCCCCAGCTGAAAAACATTAATGCCATTAGAATAATAAGAGATTTAGAGCATCTCTTTGTTTATACAGTGACATGCCACAGTGACAGGCACAATATAAATAGCTAAACACTGAGATAACTAAACGGTTAGACCGATGGGAAAAAAACCAACATTTTTCCCATTCCAAATTCTTTAGAGTAATCTGATTTGACCTCTAGCACAATGCATGCTTTAATGATGCCTCAATAATTACTAGGCAAGGAATTAACTCCCACAATGGGTTAACACACTCACTTTCGCTCAGAAGACCTAGGCTCAAATCCCGAATAAAGTCAAATGGATTTGGTGATCTCATTCCAGCTCCTCGCAGCCCTTTGTTCACAGCCCCCAGTTTGACACAGCCGCTGCCTAGCGTGGAGAGAGGCCCAGCATTTGGATAACAGAGATAGATGCTGCGGGTTGGATGTGAAGTGCATTAGCAAAAACTGGAAAGTTCCTCTAATCCAGGGATCTTGGCCCGTTCTCTTCACAGCCACTAAAACAACAAAAGTAGCAGTAGGGAGCATTTGTATAGATGGACAGCGTTGTCACATCACCTCCCGGACACCAAACATTAGCTGCTGTCAAACAGCTTGATGTCAAAAGAACATTTTTAACTGCGTAACAGATGTTTGAATATAAACTGCGCGTGACCAACTACAGATTTGCCTCTCAGGTTTATGAGTGGCAGAGTAAACATAATTCATTTACCTAAGGAAGGGTAGAAAGGGGTCTTCAACAGATTGCTTTGCTCACAGCATTTTCTGTATCCTATGAAGACTGTACTGTCAACTGGACGCAACAAAACCCTGCAGCTGTCAAATAAGAAACTTGAAGAAAAAACATTCCTCTGGTGTCTCTCATTTTCTGTATTTCTTTTTTGTTGTTTCTATGGGCACTTGGACAACAATGGACGTTTGGGTGGTGTTTCCAAATCTTGTTATCAAAAGTTAAATGCCCAGCATCCTTGCTGGAGCTCACAAACAACATCAGTGAAAGCTCAAGCACTCGGTGTCTATGAAAATTACATCACTTCTGCCTAGAAACTCTGCTTTGGTTAAACAAATGGGGGGGGGGGTGGCTTTGTTTTCTTCTTTCTTTTAATTTAATTTCTTCTGCTAAGACCATATCCAAAGCACAGTTGGTGACATCACAGACAGCTGCTGTGGAAATAGTCACGTCAAAATATTCTTTTATTTTATCTTTAAAAAATGAGGCAGCAAAACTCGAAGGTCAATGAAACAAAGAGCATGCATACATGCAAATATACCTGATATTAAAAACAACATATGCGTAGAGCTCCATCCCAAACAAGACAGGAGAAACATGCTTACAAAGTTTTCCATGAAGCACTATTCAGTATGTAAATCTACTTGGAATAAGTGCTTTTTAAAAGATTAATATGGACAAGTTTTAACTGTGTTTTCTTTTCCTTAAAGTGCCATTGACTGCAGTCTAGAGTCCTGCAGCATGATGTGAAGACAGCTTTTGACAGCTAAGTACTGTTTGTTGGTGAAATTTTGGTCACACAAGCATCCACAGGAACTTGTGCAGTCATTTAAATGAAAAGATGGGATGTCATCCCATCTTTCCAAATTCTTGATGTGTATATTAATAAGCCAATCTTTTTTGACAAAACAAGGTAGTGAAATATGCAGAAAATGGCTTAAGTTTCAGTTAACGAGTCAGCGGAATGTGCCTGGTATAGAACAGGATATCCTTCCTGTGCTGCCTTAATAGAGAGCAGCTTTATTTCACGTGTGAAACATACGGGGCAAAGTAATGCAGCTGAGTTATGGAGCCCAAAAGATATCTTCTAACTCCAGCAGGCACAGTCCTTAGCCTCTGGAGCACAAATCCCACTTATTAGCAGTGGGCATCAGGGAGAGGGCTTCCTGCTCCTTCCAAGCTGCAGTACATCAAGCAGCATTTTCTGGGTTTAGCTCCATATTTGTGAGCTATAACTAATGCTCAGATGCTGTTTGCAGAGGTCAAGCGACTTCTCGGAGCCAGCTTACCAAGGAGTAAACTAAGGCACAGCTGTATAAAACAGCTCCTGAGCCCCATCCCCTGAGCTAGTGGCTGCCAGCAAGCAGGGCTGGAAAGGGGGCTCGGCTGCCCGGGACCTGGGTCCCACACACTGCACCCCAATTGCTCTCGCCTTAGACAAACAGGGAATCTGATGCTGACTCTCCTGGGGTAGAAAAAACACGTCCATCCCATCACAGCTCGCTACCCGAAAACAGTGAAGTCGGTCACCAAAGCCTGATTACAAACAGGAAGTGGGAGCAAGCAGCCCACTGAGTCAGGCAGGAAAGGAGATGAAATCCAAGTGGTTTGTACCCACGTGGATCTGCAAAGAACAAAACCTTCTTGGTAATTCAATAGGAAAAACTCATCTGCCTTAGAAATCCGCAGCAACTCCCTGGAAATTAGTCACATCGGTCAGGAAAGGCTGCAGCCGGGAAGAACGCCCTGGTTTGGAAACGTAGCTCGGAAATGAAGTCGGCCTCCTCCAAAGCTGGATCTGGTTAACATATTCCCTCTTATTGTATATGAGGTCATAGAAAATACACTGCGAGAGTGTGTGTTATCAGGCCATTTGCATAATTTGCTTCTGCCAGCCGGGCACCTGCCATGAATGATAAAGCCATGAAAGCGCACAGTGAAAAATAAAATGAAATCAATCTCACTCAGTACGGCTCGTCACAAACAAGAGTTCATGCTTTTACAGCGGCTCCGAGTCAAGCATACGAAGCTCTTTTACAAATGCTTTTGTGTCACAACATCTCTGTGATGTTGGCCAATGTTCAACTCCACGGATGAGGAAGCCGAGCTGGAGCAAGGTGCCTGAAAACTCCTTGGGCAATAGGTTCATAACAGGGTTTTCCAAAGCTCTGCCCACTGGGTGGCTTCCCAAGCGCCCCCCAGGGCGGCAGCAGCCCCCAGGGAGGGCAGCTCACGCTGGGCAGGTCGCCCCGTCCCCCGGGAGTCCCGGGCTTCGCGCTGCTTGTGCTCTCGCTGTTTACACGCACCAATTTAAAGCAGCTCCCCCGGTTTCTCTGCAAATTGCCGCATTCAGAAAAAGTGGCAGCTGCTGTAATTAAGACACAGTTAATTACATATCCCCTTAATTGCAATGATAGGATTTTGTCAATTTGGTAAATAAGAATTGTTAGGTTTCTTCCGGCAAGTTCAGCCTCAGCACAGCTCAGATGCTTCTCTCTTTGTCTCCTCGTAAACGTAGAGTCATTCGCACCCGGTCTCAGGTGGAAAAGGCAGGAAAAAAGCGCTTTTCTGGCTCACGAGCAAGCTGAAGCGCTCCAGTGACAACCTGCGCTCCTCAGAGCTCAGACCATGACGCACGTACACACATCCGCTTCCCTCTTGGACACCCAGCCCCAGCAGAGCTTCCCCCACCGGTGGGGCAGAGCCGCCCATGACTCCCGGCCTCCCCTCCCAGCGCCTGCCCAGCAGCACCGCGTGAGCCCGAAGCTGGCTCCTCGGCCCCCACTCACCTGCCACCTTCCTCCCTCCAAAGGGGCCAATGTCTCCGTTGGGTCTTGCCAGCCTCCAAAAGGCCTTTGCGGGGATGGCGTACAAGGGAAATGTTTAGAGCGGGGCGGGGGGGTTTCAGGCTGCTTTAATATAAGGGCAGCCCTGAGAAATTTCTGTGAGGATAACGCGACAGGAAAGAGGCAAGTCTCCTCATTCCCTTTCCTTTATTAAAAAAAAGACAATGGATAACGGGAATGAGATTTGTTATAGTAAGGAATGAAATCTCTCACTTAGCTACTGCCAGACGCAGAACACGGCCACCAGCAGGACTGGTGCCACAGCCAAGGGGCTTTTGAAGTCCGGTTCTGTCCTCAAGGAGCCTAAAAATAACTTTGTAGGTTTCTGTATTTACTGTGCCTAATTTGTTTCCTTACCGACTGTGCTGAATTTGTAAATTACTCTTCCTCGTCTAAAAATTCAACGCAGCAAACTTCAGAGCCTTCCCATACAGACTAGAGCACGTGCGTTTTGATGCAATCGTACCTTGTCTCTCCTTTCCTATGCAGCCCTGCTGCGTCCTGGTTGCTCTTCCAGGGACAAGTCTCCACGTGTGCCAAGATTACTGGGTTTACAGTTATAATTTTGTCTTAGGGGAAAGAAATCTCAAGACAAAAGGGTTGCAAAATGCAAGGACTGAATCTAACATCCGTAGTCTGCTCCTGGATGAGAGCTAAACTGGTCTCTCTCAGGAAGGACTGAAACCTTGAATGAGCTGGATGGTAGAAGAGAAGAAAATCCATCTTTTTATCTTGTTGCAGAGCAAGTCTGATACTGGAGCAAGCAAGAGACAACATGTATGAGACAATGTCATTTTTGGAATTATTTCTCGGTGATTCAGTAGACAGAGCTGTCATCCATACTAATTAATGAATTACTGTTGACTGAACAAGTATGTTCAGGGTGTTCTCACATGAAAAAGTGGCACAAAAAACCATCTAATTAAAGAAGAACACCAAAGATCACCTTAGACTTAAGCATTAGTTCCAGAAATTAATGAAAATACTATTTGTATTTGCCCCCCAATTCCATATTCAACAAGTAAACTTGACCTTTCTTCTCATGAGATGTAGTAAACATTTCATTTAAGCCCCAGTAAGGCCCTGACACTGGCTCAGGGTGAAGTTACACATTGTAATTGAAGCAATTTACCTCTGCAAAGGGGCATGTTCCACTTCTGCCCCACTCGAGTGCTGCAGTGTCATCTCCTCCCTTGTGGCACCTCTGCTGCTTGCTGGACACTTCCCAGAGCCAAGTCAACCTGCTAAACCTGCAGAAACTTCTTCACTTATTTTTTGCTGGTTCATTTTCCACCTATTTAGCAAGGTGAACTGGTCTGGCACAAGGCTCAACAATCTCAAGGTGAAGCTCAGGACAGTTTCTTCAGAGCATAGCAAGCTGCTGGTATCAGCTCAAATGGTGACATGTTCAGCCTTGCAGGATGTTTTCATAAGCAAATAAAGAAATGTAATCTAGATAAAACTGCTGTGGGGTTGGTGCAGAACTGGTTAGCAAAACAAAACAAAACAAAACACCTCACACTTTGGAAAGTGGTTCACCATCAAAACAGCAAGATGTATTCAGTGAACAGATCCTGGTTTTGCACTATTCAAAATTTTCATTAATGAACTCAGTGATGAAATAGATAGTATACTTAATAAATCTGCAGGTGACAAAGCTGAGAGGAACTGCAAGTACTTTAGGGAACAGGATAAGAATTCTAAATGATTTTAACAAATTGGAGAAATGGTCTGAGAAAAATAAGCTGCAACACAGTCAGACTATGACCAAGATTCTACATGTAAGCAAAAAAAAAAAAAAAAAAAAAAAAAAAAGAATCAATAGAGCAAATACAAAATAGAATGAAACATAAATCAGCAAAGCTATGCCATTAGAAAGATGGAAACTATCATACTAGAATCCATAACTGGATTTTTTGATGCAAGATACATGATGTCATCTATCCCTTCTATTCAGCATTGCAAGAATCTGTGAACTAACAGTGATCATTTTCAGATCCCAAATCTCCAGTGACAACTAGAGAAAAATGAAAAGAGTAACAAACTGCCTCAGAGATCTCAAAAAACAAACAAACAAAAAAACCACCCTACAAGCAAAGCTTTAGTGAATTAGAATTGACCAGTCTGAGGAAAAGATGACTGGAACTGAACAAATGCACAAAAATTGCTGCAGAGACAAAGGGAATAAGCTGTACTCCATGCCCACAGCAAACAACACCAAACAGCAAGCCTAAATTGCAGCAGGAAGGATTTGAGTGGATGTTAGGAAAAACATTCTGACAGTGAAGCACCACAGCAGATTGCTTGGGAGGTTATAACAACTCGTACTAGGAGCCTCATATTAGGCATACGTCTGCCTGGATCGGCGAAGGCAGAGTCCATCCTCCCACCCAAGACCCACTGACTCTCAGGTCCTTCCCAGTTCCAGGGGTCTGTGTCTCAGAAAGCAAACAAAGCTCTTCCTTCTTCCTTGCTCCACCTGACTGCTCTGAAGTCTCCCTATTTCAGTGCTGAGAGGTAGGTTGTAGCTCATATGACAGAAAGTTATGTCAGAAAATCCAGGCTCAGATTACACCTACAGTTGTAATTCCAGAAAGGTTAAATAAAGCTTTACCTTCTGCCTCCAGCAAGTAAGATGTACCAGAGAGCACATCCAATAAAATGCAAGAAGGTTTACCCCATAAAGATCCAGCCCTGAAGTCCTCATTCCTTTGTCAGATCTTTTTGTTTTCTCCCACTTTGAATTTCTTCTTTAAATTTTACCATAGTCAGGAGATGTTCCTAAACTCACATCTAGGAGTAACATAACATATGCAACTCAAAGACTAGCAGAAGACACCACATTGCACTTTACCAAAGTCCAGCAGCATTCAGGATGGTGGTTCTGGAGTACAGAGGCATTAGTTTCCCAATGATTTGCTGATAAATCAGACTCTCCCCTCCCTTTCCTAGCTCCTAGCCTCCTCACATCCACATCTTCAGTATGACAGCCCCTTTTCTTTTTATTCGGTATGTAGCTGCCTACAATATTGCTAGCAAACTGGCTCAAATAGCATTCCAAAGTGCCTCTGGGAGGATAACACTTCTGGGACTGCCCCGAGGCTGAGGGGGAGCCGCTTTCACGTGCCCCCGAGGGAAGGAGGGAGCATCACAATGTCCCAGCTAGTGAGGTGAAGTCATTTGTTCCCGCGGGCCTCGTGAGGGAAAGGAAGTGCAGCCAGACAGGCCCTCGCTATTCGGCCTGCAAGCTTTGCCTTTTCTAATCTTCCTTTAGCGATTTATCTAAATCCACAGACTCACTGAGCATGAACTGGAAAAGGTAAGCTCACATTACAGCCTCCATCTTCACCCACTTTGTAAACAGAAACACTGCTTCATAAAATAAACTCTACTGGTATGGGCTTTCTCATTTTTGAAAAGCAGAATGAATTTTACCCCGGAAGAAGAATCCTCTTTTGCTGTTAACTAGTTAGATAATAGTTTCAAAAACAAGAACAGAGAATTTTTAATGGGTGATTATTATTTAACACGAGCAGCTAGATTGTCCTAGTAGAGCAGGTAGATTACAGAGAGGACTGTAATTTTAATTGTATGGCTCCAGCATTTGGATGTGCTAGTTTCCCTTGCGTCTCACAGACTTCCCGCAGCCCTTAAATGAATCATTTAACCTGTGTCTTAGGGTGTGTGCCTTGCCTATTTAGGCCAGAACTACTTTAGCTCATGGTCTGCTGAGTTTTTTAATACATCAGGTCTCAAAGGTTTCCGAGACTTGCAGCAGCAGTTTTATGTGCACAGTTACAAGAGAAAGCTGAAACCTAGTCATTGAAATGACTTAAAAAAAAAAAAAAAAAAAAAAAGTGTTCCTAGATGTATCCAGGATGGAGAAAATATTTTGAGAAGAGGGCCTTTAAAGCATACACCAAGAGATAGTGAAGCAACTTGAGGTTTGGAAGCAAGATTGTTAAATCTGTGGTACACATAGCCACTATTGGCACTAGCCAAGTTAACTGTTTGGCAACCTGACTAAATAATTCCTGTTGAAGGAAGATGCAACTTTTCCAATTTCCCAAGGACAAGTACCTGAGGAATGCTTCCTACTAAAGGCACTAAAGATAAAACTAGAGAACAATAATCCCCCATGGGGAGGAGCAGGAGAAAGGAGAGCAATCTTTGTTGGTGCTGCTGACGAGGATGAGGACAACAGTTGTACAGAACTGGCTGACAGGGATATGGAAATGTTGGTAAATATAACAGTGATTCTCAACAGCTCATATTGTGTGCGAGTGTTGGAGTTGTCACTTTTGTATGTTGTATAGCTACATTTTCCAAGATTGACTGAAATTATCTAAAGCTTGAAAATACATTCTTTTGTAGACTAAACTGGATAGAAAGTTTTTACATAGTGCTGCACAACTAAGTGGAAGATGTAATGTTCTTAGCTTTAGACCAAAAAAAAAAACAACCCACTATAGATGTATTCAAGGAGTTTTTAAGACAGCAGCATCATGATACTATTCAAAATATCAGTCTGTGACTAAGATCTCTGGTGAAAACTGATTTTAACATCTAACTCCTCAAGCTGCAGTATTAATTCACACTCCAGTGAAGTAGTTGCCATGGAGTGGCCAAAACATAATTCACTGACTCTGATGGGCAACAAAATACAGAAAACATCTACTCTGTTTTCCAAATACTGGTGAGTCACTGTTTTATACAAATCAGCCAAATTTCTTTCCTCAGGAGGTAGAATAAATGACTACTTAATTACGACAAATGAGTAGATCATCAGGCTCACTGGTATAATGAATCAGTCTGCAAAGAAATTCTGCTCGAGACACAGAACAGCACGCCGTTGTTCTGACTTAGGAAGTCCCATTTAAAAAGTTAACTGTTTTCTGCATTTGTTTCAGCTACTGATATTGTGCAACACATACTAAGGATCTCCATATCTCTGCCACATTTAACATTTTTGGAACCTTTATTTTTACATGCATATACTACTTCTTTTCTTCTTCTAGTCATTTCCGGAAAGAGTCCTAACAGATATGCTATTCTATAGATGTTTTTGGTGCCAAAATGGAGACTAATATATTCAACCACGTAAGCAAGTGATTTTAAATCTATCAGTAGCTTCTTGGCAACAACTTAACATTTTATATCATTGTTTGCAGGGATTTGTCATGTCATACACAGAGATCAGACTAAGGGAGTTTATAGATCCTGCACCAATCTTGCCACCAGGGTAAGCCTCTGGCAACACACAGAACACATTATGCACACCAGCCAGGTTATCAGTCAATCATACAAGAAACCTGCTTAAGAGTTTTTATAATTTCAGAAGGTTACCTTTCCTAAAGAAATGTCTGCCTGACTTTCAGCTCTTCTAAAAAACAGTGCATTCATCTGCACATATTTTTTCCGCAAAGGATGCAAGAACTTGCTGTTATTAAAGTCAGTACTCAGCTTACTAGCAAACAAGAAAATGAGACAAATTATTTCTTCCCTTCCTTTTTCACAACACCATGTAAAAAAATTGCTTTTCCACAATATGGGTGGCATTCCTGCTCTCTAGTGTCCTGCTTGTATCATCACAAACTTCTGTTTTGTGTGCTTGCCTTATCAGCTCAGTTATTCATTTTGGAAAGGATGTCTACGGATCCCACCCTGGGCAAGCAGGACGTGTACATAAGGCACGTGCATGTGAAGGAGCTCCAGGGTAAGCTTTTGTGTCAAATAAAAGCTGAAAGAACTTTGGAATAAGCCTTTCTCATTTATGCCTCGTTTATGGACAACACTGCAACAACTCCTAACGATTTTTTATGATTTTGGCCTAAAAGAGGAACAAGAGAACCCAGGCAGAGTAAACCAAAACTACATCCAAAAGCTTTTGGCCATAGCAGGAGTGCTGCATGACCCAAGTCCATTAGGCATCTGAGAATCCAGAATGGAAATTGCCTTAAGTAGTGTTAATTTTTTTCCCTAAGAAAATTTGTTGTACTGCACATCAACTTCGAAACATGTTTTATTTATTTATTTATTTAGCGTTGTAGGCTATTTCTGTTGGGAACCCAAGCCTTTAATAGTTCTAGTAAAATTAAACTAACACAGTTAGTTGATCAGCTGCAAGATATACAATCCTTTTCACGCTAGTTACAACGATCAGATGGAGCCAATGAACAATACTGAATTATTAGGGTCTTACTGTATACACTCAGGCTGTTAATATCTACTAGATTACAGCTGCATCATACTGAGTGCTCATTTCAGCAAGAGATTAGAAAGTACATTTATGATGTTGGCTACCCTTTAGGTGGATCGTGGTATTTACATACTCTATGTCAGCATGAGATTACAGAATGATATATGTTTTCTGCCTAGACCTTTCAGTCAACTGCAACCAGCTCCAGGAAACTACGAAGCTGAAACTCCTTTCCAACCCGACTTTGACAATTCAACTCTCAGGCAGTATGTTCATTTTCAAAAGACAAAGAAAAAGACCACCAGTGACTGGTACAAGCAAACTTCCTACAAAGCAGCATTTGATTTGCCATTTCTCAATATGCGTAAGTTAACTACACTGTTCTGCACACACTACTGTTTTTCTTGGAGAGAGGGGTGTGAGGACAAACTAGGGAGGTTCACCTGGGTGAAGTTATCCAAATAATCTTACACTGCCTTGAGAAAAAAGTGAATAAAGTCTTGTCTCACTTCTTCCAGAGAAAGAGCTGCAACCTGTCCCCCCAAACCATACTCTTCCCCCACTACAAACTGCCAGGGTATCCCAGTTCCCTCTGTAATATGCAGAAGGCTCCCAATGAACCAGAACACGACAAACTATTTATACTTGTGCAAATTGCTATCTCTAAAAATAGAGCAGTTTCTCAAATATACAGTAGATAATTCCAGTAGTGTGTATAGAAAAAGCTAAATGGTGGATACCAGGATGTATGAAGAATTGATTCATCATTGAAAAAATTTATATAGACTATATAAGAAAATACACTGATTTGATACATTTGATCTACAAGCTCTAAAGTGGCAGTGAAGAACATTAGGATTTAACATGACATAATCTATTTGAAGCTGTACAAAAAGCCTTTGAATGTGTATTCATTGCAAGATACTTTAAAGATGAGATGTCAAATGAGATTACAATTAAAACATTCAGAACAAAGAATGGATAAAATTTTGAGTTTCTGCATTATCTGTATATGTGTATGTTAGGTAGGTATAAACAGCAGTCTACCTTAAACAGGTAAAGCTGTTGTGCATGAAAAGAAGTGTGCTTAATTAGTATAGCATTAGGTTACAGTTTCACTATTTCAGAGGCTAGGAGCAGTACTGGGGGAAAAAATTCGCCAGACTCCTGAGTCCCTTATTCCCAGTAACTTTGCCTTCTGATTTTTCTAAACCAGCTCAACTTTTGATTATTTGTTTTGTTAAGGGGGCTGTCTGTGACAGAGAATGGAAACACTGATCTTCTATTAGAGAGTACATTTCCAAGATGATGACAGGCAAAAGCAGCTGTCATGCGTTACATCAGCATGTCTGTCTGCCACTTTATCTGAAGGCTTTGTCCATTAGCAGCATGCCAAAACTCAATTACATGTGGATTACAAATGGAAAGGCTAAGGCAGCAGAAGTATCCCTCACTTCCTCTCCTTTTAGGTTAATAAAGCAGACTCACTAAACCATAGGGACATAAGGGCTATTAAACGCTGCCATGCAGCACAAGCCTGGGAGTATCAACCTAGTAAATATTTAAGCAGCAGCAAGAACGGCATGAGATCAGACTACCTTGCCTGTCGTCAGCTTGGTCAGGTCTCACAGGTGCCTCTGCCTCCTCCGAACACCCCATTAGTGGGAGTGGACGCTTGGCAGAGAATCAATTTCAACTGCTATCCCATACTGCCATCCAATCCACTTACGAGCTAGGAACAGAAGAGACTGCAGGCCAGTAGGTAAGAAGTATACGGAAAGGGCCTGAGAAATATACGATCATCATTGAAAAAAGAAGTTTAAGTAGTACAGAGGTTTCCCTTTTATTGCAGCTTACTTGTTGTGTAGCCTGTGACAGACCACTGAAAGCCTTTTGCCAGTGAACATGGCAATTCTTCTGAGGCCAAAGGGCACTTGACTCATTAAGGGGGAAAAAAGCAGGACAGTAAATTTTGGGTAGAGAAAAAACTGTAAGAGCCTCCAAAGCCATTTAACTTTGCCACTGCTAAAGTGCATTAGGCTGTTCCGTGACAACTCTTCTTCCTCATTGCCTCTGCAGTTGAGCACAGCATGGTTTCAAGGGCAGACCACACAAAGCTTGCAACAGTCTCCACAGCTTTTAACATTTGTTTTCACAATGTTCAGGTTGGTGATAACACATCCCAGCTTCACCAAAAGACCCATTTCACCACACGTGCAAATAAAAAAGGGATGGGAAAAGCAGCATCAAAAAAATTGTAAAAAGATTAGGTAGGATAACACCATTCTTTCACCCCAGGAAAGTGGTAGTGCACTGATCCAAGAATTCACTCTAGCATGGCTCATGCAAAATTGGCATTCAGGGACAACATAACAAGCTTCAGAGATGCCAAGTTTAACCACCTGAAATTTAAAGAGAAAAAAAAATCTTAATTCCAGGTCACAAGAATAAATACACACCAGCAACAGATCCTGGACCACTTACCATCTGGACAAGTACTGTTAATAGGAAGTTGTTCAGCTTTCCAGATCTGCACTTGAATGGAAGAATCAAAGAAAAATCGCAGCTGAACTTAAAAGAAAGCAGAAGAATGTAAATCACTCGTACAACCAAGACAGAATTCTGGCTTGTTTCTTTAATTGTACAAATACTTTGCATCATTTTAGCCTATAGCTATATTGCTTAGAAATCTTCTCACATCTGGGAGCCTGAATTCACCAGCTGAAAAATAAGGTACAGTTCATGCAATAGTGGAAAAATTGAGGCAGGCCTTGAACTTAAAGATCTCTTCTTACCAGAAGTGAGACACATGCATGTAGTAAGCCCTCATTTATTTACTCATTTTAAAAGCAAAGCATGCCCTCATTTATTTACTCACTTCTTGAACCAGCTAGCCTCCCATTCATGGGCCGGTAATTTCACTGACAGCACAAAGCCCCTCAGTTCTTCCTACAGCTATATGGAAGACAATAATATTTAGCTATTATTACTTTTCGTTCACATTGCAGGGCTAATTCCATCTCCTAGAAAATATTAATATTGCTTTTATCTTCTAAAGGAACTTTATAAGTTATGTATCACGCAGTTATACTTGTCTCTCTCTCTTCATCAGGGAATTCAGGACAGCTTTGCAATTTAAGATTCCCCTTAGCTAAGGAGGGATGATTTGGTTCTCTCCCAAACTGCAAGACTGAGGGCAACACTGGATCCCCCACATCTATCCCCTCCCAGAAAAAAAAGTATATGGTTGTTTTTTGTTTTTTCATACTGGAGAGAATGGTCTTTAACATGTAACATTGATACAAAGGTCTCTCACTGTATTTGCCAATTTTCCACCATAATGTAGTATCCTCCTCTTTCCACACATCGCACAAGTAAAACATATGCATCCTGCTAACTGCTCTGTTACATAGAAACAATTCAACAGGAAATGCTCCCCAAATATCAGTAATCTTTATCCTTCAGCCCTCCCTTTCCTCCCCTTACGATGAGCAATTTTATGCCCAGTTGAGAATATAAACATTGTGTTGAACACCTCAACTGCAGTGTGAATCCAATAGCTCTATTCACTTTCACAAAACATGTGGTTAGCTAAGACATAGTTTGGAAGGTCTGGTATCTTTTATTTTACATTAGAAGTTTCTTATATTCACCTGCACAGCTGAAACCTACTAAGCTGTCCGCCCCCCGCCCCACCCTGATATAAACTTGTTTTTAGGAAACAAAGCAAGTTTTGTTTGGAGTGAAAAGGAAGCTCATGAACACCATAATATAACATGTAAAAACAAAGTCAGACTTAAAAAAATCTGGAATGAGAGCATGTAATTATTAAGTTATTGCCAAAGGAAATCAGATTATTTGGATTATATCATAATGGTTATAAACAAAAAACATTCCAGAAGGTTTTCCAACACTAATAAGCCAAAATATATGTCAGATGTCAAGGGGTGAATACTTATCATTTTCCCCACATCTAAAGCAAATATGTTGAATATTTTAAATATTTCCAAAGCATCTTAAATTTAGAATTATAAAAATGTCTGTGTTTCACTAGGTCTCCAGAGAAAGATCATCTACTGGGTATGTAGAAAGGAATTTCAAAGGGCATCAAAATGCTAGACTTCTCATCAAATACAAACACAACCTCTTTCAATTAGGGAAACAGCTGAGATATGCTCTCTGGAAATAGAGGAATCCAGGGTTTTTTAAATACTAAAAAATTGGAGTGAAATTATAAAACATTTAACTCAAAATCAGAACTGTTCTTTAATGATTGCAAATTAACTTTTTACAATATCAAGTTTCTAACTTTTTGCGCACACTTTCTGGTAAGCACTTGAGTGTCCTCTATAAGTGACAAAGAGTTAAGTTCTCTGGGCTGTACAGCTAAAAAACCCTTGGACATTTCTCAACACCTTGGCATCACACTTTTTTTTTTTTAAAAAAAACAGATCACACAATAATTTAGACAGCATTTATAGCATTATAAAATCAGAATCCCTCTCTTTAATCACTTACAAGAGCAGCCATAAAGAATACAACAGCTTTAGGAATACAAATAATGAGGATGTAAAACTATCTGTGCAAAACTGCATTATTTTTACTGTCTAAAATTTCAGGGAAGTAACACCGCCAAAAGCAGAGACACGGTAACAAAGACAAACAGTCGTGAAAGTAACGCTACCTTAGATTTTCAAACAAGAATTACATTATGAAGTAAATATTAGGTAAAGAAAAAAATCTGATGGCACCATGAACAACAATGACAACAAATGTCCTGGAAATCGCCAGTTGACCAAGAACTGATACAAGTTCATGTTAAAGTCTCTTTCAGGAGTAGTGATTGATTTGGGGATATCAACTCTAGCATTTCTTTCCATGCAAAAATCTATCTTTCCAACATCTTTGCTTTGCGGGCTACTAATGCATTTGAGAATGAGCAGTCTTTTGAGGAGTGTGCTTTCTTCCATGCATCTGAAATCTTTAAAACAGCTGGATCATTGATTCCCTGGATTTCCCTACTCCAATCCATTTAACTGCAGGAGAGAAAAGCAAACTATTATAAATAATCCAAAGCAAGATCTTATTGTATCTTAAGATAAGATACAAGTTTATCTTCTTAAGTGCTTAAAATCTTAAGCACTATGGTCTATGAAGAAAAACACACTGTAGACTGTTAGTGCGGTAAGAAGTGATAACTGTGTATTGATCTGAAAGAAAGAGTGCACTGCTAATTTCAAAAAGTAGGAATAGTCTTGAATGCCTGAGAAATACATCAATTTTCCAGATATAGGGAGGGGGGGAAAAAAAGAAAAAAAAAAGAGAGAGATACATAGCATCTGTCAGAAAAGTAAAAATTTGCATCACCTTCTAATTCCCATCTTTGGATACAAGCACAAGAGCATCTTTATTAGGGACCATAAGAGCAATTGATTGGTTTAGAATCCTTTCCTGTCACGTATATTAAATATCATATTAGTATATCAGTAGACCTGCTGACTTCAATGGCAGCAGGACTAAACCCCTACTATAACTGAGCTGAAAAAAAAAAAAAAAAAAAAAAAAAATCAGTAAGCAATTTATAAAAATCTCAGTTCAGCATGAACTATAGCACACGCCACCGAAAGGACGCATACTGAAACTTTTGAGAATGTCCAGTTCAACAGCTAAATAGATAGATAAAAAGGAGATATAAATGGTAGCTATAAGAATCACCAGATACTTAAGAATAAGCACAGCTAAAAAAAAATCTAATTTTCAAGATTTTGGATGTTCATTAAGGGAGAGTACAAGAAAGATAAGTTTCATGGAGCAGAGAAGAGGGAAAAAAAAAAAAAAAAAAGTAGTCTGCTTTACTTACCAGGAACACCTAGCTCCATTTCTATAAAGCGAACATAGTTCTGTGCATTTACAGGCAGCTCATCAAATGTCCTTGCATTGGATATGTCTGTATCCCATCCTGGGAGTGTCTCATACTGAACCTCTACTTTATTTAAGACTTCTTGGTTGGCTGAGAAGCAAACAGAAACAAAACTATTATGCCCACAACGTTGATATACTCTCTACCACTAACCATGCACCTCTAAGCTTTCTATTCTTGTCTTACATGAAGAAGTTTGTTCAGCAGATAATACTGTCAGTGAAAGGCACTAAAGTTTCCTTTTTTATTAATGTAAATGGAGAAAACAAAACCCAGCAACTATCAGGACTTGGACTTCAAGAATTCTGGTATTCAGCAGTCACATGCATACATTTTGCTTAAACCACAACCTGTATTTTTCAGGAAATTTAATTCCCAAGTATGTTGATTTTTTTTTCTGTACAAATACCAAGATCCAATTCTCCCTTCACAAGGGAATTTGGATAATGTGAAAGGAAAGCTATATACCAGTTTGCAACTGTCAGACAACCACATGCATTTTACAATGGCATAAGAATGTATTTTTTACTAAACAAAGGCAGTCACAAGATGTACTGTTTACACATAGTCTACTTCTGATGGCCATGGACCCATTGCCCCAAAACTCTCGAATAGACTCTTGTTTGTCTGCAGCTCACTAGCTCTCCAGGTCCTCAGCTATAGGATACTTGGATACTACATTATAAACCTTCTTCCCCGTACAGCAGAATCTGCAAGTGTTTATCTTGATCAGACATCAGATGGTCTATTCTTGGATATCATCACATATGGAAGATACACAAAATAAAGTCTTAAGCAACCATCATGATAGTCAACAGTACAGGGACAGAGTTGGTCCATTATGTGGGTTCTGTAGACCAGAAAATATGGAGTCGCACATGACATATGAACAATGCCTCCGTTCCAATTGCTTCTCAGAATCGAAGCAATGAGTATATTTCACCTTGTCCTTTATATAATAGCTTGTTATGATGTTGTCCACCAGCTCTGAATCCTGTGATGCTCTCAAGTACTGGAAAAGAAGCTAAGCATATTACTTTGGAATTAAATCATTCCACCAATTATCCGAATATTAGTCTTGGGCTGACCTCGAGCAGTGAAACAGAAGCCTCAAGCCTGCAGATGGATGAAAAACATTCATAAAAAAAATGGGAGGGCATTTGGCATTCTCGTCCTCCTGAGAAAGACAGTTCTACCAAAGGCACGATAATTAATGTTATTTAAGTTCTGTCTCAGATAGTCTGATCAAATCATTCCAGTCGGTCTGAAAAGGTGTCACAGGTGCAAGAGACAAAAATAAAAGTGTGAATACAGAATCACAACTAATCTCCCTGGCATGCATATAGCCAAACAACTCACACTTAGAATATTGAATAATTTGTGCTGGTGCAGATAACAGTTCCATAGTAGCGATGCTGTAAGGATGGCCTTTATGAATGGGATGCTTTGAGTAAGGCTACACTCTATTGACATCAAAGTTTGTAACAGTGAAAAAATACACAATTTTTGGATTGAGGTGTTCACAGATTAAAGGCAAATGTCAACAAACTCAGTATCTTGAAAGCACAAAACCACAAATTAATCTCCAAGCATTGCAGATGGCCCAGAATAAGATGCCAGTCTCCCTCTTTCTAAAGGGAAAGAGTGACTGAACACTCAATCTTGGAAGTCTATGAGCAATTCACTTTTACTTTGAGGCCTCTCTGATTAAGTTAGCTGAGAAAAAGCTGAAAGTCAAAAGGACTTAGACCTGAATAGACTAATCTTGTCTATAAACTTCCATTATTCTGTATTAGTTCAATTCCCTTTTTCCCAAAAGGAAGGTAGAAGAAGGGATATTTCTTGATGTTTCAAGTGATTCTCTCCTCTTGCTCCAACTGGTGTGGTAACAGAGGATGATAAAGACAAGCCATGAACTGAGCTCAGTGTAGGAAAAGATGTAGTTACTTTCTAGATGCCTCTGAGCTCCTGCCTCCTGGAACATTCTTCATTAACAGCTGTATTAGATAATGGAGAAAGCAGATGTAATGATATCTGGTAGTCTGGCATATAATTTGGAGAGGGAGCGAGGTGATATTATTTCCAGCTCCAAAAAAATATTTGAAATTTGGGATTTCAGCATGAAAAGATCTCAGCTTGCAAGATCCTCCAGCAATTTCCAGAAACTGAACATAAAAACAGTTACACAGATCAGACCAGAGATGCATCTAGAAGAATGTCTTCGTTCTGTGACCAACAGTAGATGGCCAAGGAAAAGCATAAGGAAAAGGTAAACATGAAGTGAAGCTTTTCCAAAATACTCTCCCAACTTCCTAAGAATTTGTGGTTTCAAAGTTTCCTGAGCTAGAGGTTGTGCCCTTCTGCGCTGAGATCACCTGCCAGCCAAACCTGTACAGAGACATTGGCAGGACTAGACTGTGGCTTTCACATTCTTCTTCATCCAGGTCAGCTCAGGGCTGGTAGGGACTTCTGTCTTTTTCATAATCTCATAGGACTGAACACAGTTGGCAAGAAGATCCTGGCCAGCTCCACTGCAAAAGAGTAGAGCCTCCACGATACCAACTAAGGCCAGCTGTAAAGTTACCAGATGTTTGGGTTCTTTCTTAACAGATAGGAAGCTCTCTCAGAACTCTCTAGGCTGAAAAACTGAGCGACACACCTATGATTCTGAGATCCAGCTGGAAAAAGGAACAATATATGAAATATGGCATGCTTTTTTTTTTGAGATAATGGGCACTCTGAGTGTTTCTAATATAGACAGCCATCTCACCAGAAGGATAAGTCAATGACTTCTCCAAGAGAATGGAAGTGAGGGAAAGAGGGAGGAACACCCTGCCAATGAAAGATTCCCAGATTAGAACTCTTCTAAACTGAATTTTGAATATTTTAACATGCAGATATATTTTTTTCTGGTAAATCAACTAAAATGACCACAGTCCTCTCTGTGAGGAACTACAGTTTCTATCATGCTAAGTGGACCTATGCTGCTCCTGCCACTGAAACATGCATTCTTACGTTCTCCTAAACTAGCTGCTCATTCTCTCTGCTCTTCCCCCCATTTCCACTGGTTTTTGGCTACTCTGTGAACCATTAAAGGGAACTGACCCATTCAAAAATTAATATAGAGATGGAAAAAACTGGCTTTTCAACAGGATCAGTTCCTTCATCTGGTCCACTCAACAGCTAAATAAAGACTTGTCCTGCTACAAGAAAGCATGAATATAGTAGTGGGAATAGGACACTGGGTTTAGAATGTGAAGCAAGAGCTTCAGACTTAGCCTGAAGGTAATTCAGGCTGTATTAAAGAAAAGGGTTAAAGCGGTAATAACATTTATGTTTAAAAACTCAAAGCTTTATAAAGCATTTTGCATTTTTCTGGTAGACAGATGACACTGTGCAGTGCAGATGTCTTTATACAGTACAGGTCTCTTCGGTGCATCTCAGAAGACATGAATGGCTTGATGCTAAAGTAACAAATTCCTGTGATTTAAGTATCAGATTACATTTTGCCAAAATCTAAAATAGTAATTATAAACATGCAGTCTTACCAGGAAAATGAGGTATGATTTCACCATCTAGTTTGTATGCAACACCAACTTTGATTTCTGGAAATACATCCAAGATATCCAACTTGGTAAGAGCCAAGCTATAAAGAAACATTACTCTGTTTAAACACATTTAACAAGTCTCAATTCTCACCACATTTTAAAAATACCAAAAACCAAACAAAAAAGATTTCTGCACATTACAATTCATCTTTTTCTCTCCTTAGAAAAACAGCTTGTAGGGCACTGTTCAATTTACCTAGTTTGACTTGGGGGGGGGGGTGGTTTTCTCTTTCTTTTCTTTTTTTTTTTTCTTTTCTTTTTTTTTTTTTTTTTTTTTTTAACTTAAACAGTCCTTATGTTGGCACTTAGATCTGGCATTATAGGAAAAGGGCAAAATTCAAAGAACAGGTATGCCCCAATTAAAGTGACTGATCTCTACTTTTAAATGGTAGAATTTTAATTGGTCAGGGTGCTGCCAAGACATTTACAACCATACCTATGAGATGGTTTTGTAGCATGATGCCTGTTGCTTTCTGCTCTTCTTCTCTGACAAGTGCTCCTGTCCAACTGTGAGGACAGCAAAATAACCAAGCACTGGCTCTATAAATACCCAGCTGCATTTCCAAGCATATTATTTTAAATGAAAAATACAAAGGACAAGGAAAATGAGAACATTTAAGTAAAGCATATACTTACACTGATGGATCTACTAGAAATTTTATACAATTTTTGTTTCAGATACCTACTTTTCATTTTAACTGAAATTTCGGAGGAAGCCACATTCAAGTCTTCTATATTTACATATACTGCTAAAGATACCAATAGCTTCCTGTCTGTCTTATAATTGGGAGGGGGGAGGAATTGAATTATGCCAGGTTTTAAGGCCCTTGTAATGTGCTTGATTTGGTTTGTTTGGGAGAAGAGGGGGCAATACCTTGAAGTTTAAAGTACTTTGAGCCATAAGCAGTTCTTGGATCTCTTTACACAAGTGATTTACTACAAGTAAAGGAAAGAATTTAGGAGTACAGAAATAAAAAATATAAAAATATTTACTGCTAGGAAAATGAGGGGCAATTAATTTATCAAAAAGAGAAGAATGAAAGATACATTCAGAATAATGAATATATCCTTATCAAGTACTTTATAAAAATCATAACCCTAACTTTAAATCATGAGATGTGTAATTTCTAGTCTCCTCTACGACATTATGATTGCTTTTGAATCATAGAAACAGAAATGTTGGTTGGAAACAACTAACCACCTGATAACAACCATCTGAGATTCACTTAGTCCAACTTCTTGACTGAGGCAGAGGTAATTGCCAGGAGATTCCACTACCTCTGGGAACCTGTTCTAGTGCTACACTCTCTCTCTTAGTGAGGAAAGTTTTATTCAAGACAAGTGTCTAGCTTTTAGACAAAATATCCAGAATTACAGACTAAACTTATATCTAATTGTTGTACCTTTTGAAAATATCTGCCTATTCAGGAAGGAAAAACCTTCATTTCTAGCTAGGGCTATGGAACTCTACAGGCAATCAAATCTTTATAAAGTCCATTTTCTATCAGTACTAACAGTCTGAATGTTACTGACTAGCACTTTCTAGCATACTGACTAGCATTTTCTATCAGTACTAACAGTCTGAATGTTACTGACTAGCACATGTACCATGTACAATAATCTGTCGCATATCATGATTTAAAGTCAAGTTGCCAGTAAAGCTGTCACAAATAACTCACGCAGTAAATCCATTAATCATGTAGGCATATCGGAGTAATACAAGATCCAGCCAGCCACATCTTCTCTTTCTACCAGTGGTCACACCAAACTCTTTACCTCGCGTTTGCAGCAATTCTCCAATTTCCTAACAAAGAGCAGTATTATTACATGAGCCTTTTCATATTTGCAGTATGTATCTGCATCATATATTTTAGCATCATTTTCAATATTGTAAATTACCTTAAAATTTCTTCCCCCTCCTAGATTTTACAAATCTGTCAATGAGATGAAAATAAAAACACAAAATGCTATTGCTAATTCAAGAGAATGCTATTTAAGCTACTTTCTGAAAAGTTATTCCTTCTCTAGGCTTCTATTCCATAGGAAGATTTGAGAAGCTGACATTCAGATCTGGCAGTCCTGTAAATTCAGTTTAGGATCAGAAGAATGACACATCCAACCCACTGTCATCTGCTTGCATTTAACCAGTAATACTGATTTAACATAAGAAAGACACATCAAGTAATTTTATCCAGTTACAGGTCACATTAGTGCAGATAATGCTTACATTATTTTGTTCTGTAGGAAAGGCACCAATGCCAACTCTAGTTGTATATGCTTTCACAACTCCATACACTTCCCCAACATTCTGCGGTGGCATGCCCAGACCTGTACAAACACCTCCAACTGTACAGTTCGATGAAGTCACAAAAGGATATGTGCCTATTTAAAAATAAATTTAATCACTTTTTAAAACATTATTCTTAAGCTATTAAAAAAAAAATCTAACTAGGTAAGGAGTACTTCTACATTGCACTTACCTAGATTTTACAAAGAAGAAAAAACAACAATAAATGCACTTTACAGTCAATCACATATTTAATGAGCTCTTAGTTTGTGTGTACGTTGTCTGATCCTTCTTTATTAAAACAGCAGAAACCTTACCACTTATTTCAACTGACACAGAAGCAGACTTTGACCACATAACAATTCTGGATGGCCACACAAGTCAAAAATTGGAATGAGGCACCATAAAAGCATGCCTCGCTCTATTATATAAAAAATATTTACACTTTGCTATAAGTGAATATACAAAAGGAGACTCTTAAGAAAATGATATTAACAGGTTAGAAAATAAACATTTATAATTTTTCATTTGGGGGGGAAAAAACAAAACATGGGCTGAAACAAACTGGTCAACAATGTATAAGGATAAGAAATAGCATAGAACAGTAGAATTCTGGAAAGAAAAGCTTTGCTTACATTATCAAATGAAAAGACTGATTTACACAACCAAAATAAAAGGAAAAAAAGAGTGCTGGAAT
The DNA here is from genome assembly GCF_036417845.1 of Apteryx mantelli. Classification (NCBI taxonomy): domain Eukaryota; kingdom Metazoa; phylum Chordata; class Aves; order Apterygiformes; family Apterygidae; genus Apteryx; species Apteryx mantelli. Next base: position 49,734,978 of record NC_089980.1, on the reverse strand, counting down.
ATAGTCTAGTTCATTAGTGATGAGAGTTTTTCCATGGATAAAATTAAAAAATAAATAATAATAATAATAATAATAAATAAAAATAATAAAAATAAAAATCAGTCCTCATTTAAAGAACAGCCTGGATACCAAAGGCAGCTAAAAGAGTTAAACAGCTAAAAATATTTAGTTTCACACTTCTTTGTTTAAATAATGGAAGATGAAATGTAGTAAGCCAGTCCTCACAATTCCAGCGTGAATTGTGAATGAACACTTCAGGCACACAGTAACTGCATATAAGCCAGACTTCTACCTGATGCTTCAGATTTCTTTTTTCTTTCTTAGCATGAAAGTCAGAGAGATGGGTAAGAGGAACAGCCAAGATAAAAGGAACTGAAAGCAGTACAGACAACTGAAAGTCAAAATCCTTCCGAGACTTCTACACTGAGGTTTTGAAGCCTAGCTTTAGGTACCATTGCTTAATTCAAATTGCTCAAGAGAAAGATACAGATTTATAGGTGGTACATACCAGTAGTTTGTAAGTACTAATTAAAGCTTTACATTTCTTATGAAACAGTAGTTAGGTTCATCTCTTCTGGCAGGTGGTATAGATAGGGGATGTCACAAAGGGAGTCAATGAAACAATTCTTACTCATTTTCAGCTTCCAGGATGGTACATTGACACTGGTTTACCCTCATCCAGTGTTTAAAAAGAAACCATAAGCAACCAAACACATTCACAAAAGAGAGCTTCATTACATGCCCCAGAAAGCAGCACCGAACATAAGACGCTGGGGATTTAGCATCTTCAGTGTCGACAGACACACATTCTTAAAACTCACTTCAGCATTAAGATTTCTATGCCTCATTCAGTATGCTCAACAATTAAATTTGGCATTGCCAAATCTTTTGGCTAGGACTTGTCTGTTGCTAGCCTAAGCATCCCACCAACTGACAGCATCTACCTAGGGAGAGTAGAGATTTCTGTATCAATGTTTCTCACAATACAGGCAGGAGAAAATGCAAGCAACCCGATGAACTCTGTACACATTAGACATAGATGATTTTTAGACATGATTTTCTATGCTTTTATGAAAACTAAAATCCTTAAAACTTAAAAAAAAGCTAGAGTTTACTGCAAATATCTCACAATTTTGCATCAAAACATTTTCCTGTGACAGACCTATTTTAAGACTTCTTTCCTCTTTTTCCTGACTTGTTAAAAAAGGAAGGTTCTTCCGATATTCATGCTATTGTGGGAAAACTTGGTGCCCACACTTTATAGGGATTATTCTTAGACATATCTCCCTCTTAAAGGAAGAGGTAGAAATAAGCTCTTAAAAGGAGGCACAAAACTTGCATGTTTAAAAACATTCAATATCAAAACACCTATTAGTTGAAAGTAGAGCGTGTGCCAATTTTGTATTCATTTGACAGTAGTCCTCACAGGCCTCAGTTTTAAGGCTTAAGCACCTTTCTACAAATAAAAATGATGCAGCTACAATACTGGGGAGACTGAAGAAAGACAAATGTGGCAGAACGTAGGAGCCTATCGTATAGGTTTCTTATGCTTACATAGAAGTACAGCAATTTGTCTGTCCCTCAGAATATAACAACAGTTATATTGGTTATAAGCAATTTCTACCAAGAAGCTTCTCATTAGCAAGTTTACAATACTTTAAGAATAACTGCACCATTTGTAATTACAAGTTGTTTGGGGTAATCTTTCCATTCTTGCCTCATTAACAACACAGTTTCTAGTCATCTTTCCTTGCACTGTAAAACAGTGATATTCTAAGTTACATAAAGGGCATAAAAAGCAAGTGTATTCTTCAGAAGTCAAATATTTTGCATATATACTTTCCCTCTCTGTTATGGAGTGTTAAAAAGCTATCATTTTTTATTCTGAAGTGTTTTCCACAGATCTATACAACCGTGAATTATTTCATATGAAGTTTATAGACACTGAAGTCTGTAGTAGTTACACTCTATTTAAGAAAAGTAGTTTAGTTGCCTAATCCTCACTGTCATTCAAAAGATTAATCTTGGAAGAGTCTAAACCTTTTTAGAAGAATGTAACTTAAACATTAATTTCTTTAAATTCTCAGATTATTTGTTAATCACAGAGAATACTGTTTTCCCCAAATACAAAACACTTCTTCCACAAAAACAAGTATGCACAGAAGAGATTTTATTAAGTTCTCCTTTCACAGCATAAATATATAGCAACACGTTTCTCAAAGAGGCTATACCTACCAAAATCAATGTCCAGTAGTGCTGCATTCGCACCTTCTACTAAGATCTTCTTTGGCGGTCCATGCAAAGCCTCATACATGAAATAGACACCATCCCTTACCATTGGTTTTACTTTTTCCATGTAGTCCTGAGTAATACGAAAGATTAGTGTCTAGTATAGTTTCACTATGATAGAGACAGCCAGAGAACTGTTCCATGCAAATGTCTAAGTGCTATTCCTCTCTCATAACAAGGGTCTTAATCCATTTGAAAAGGAAAAGCAAACATAAAGAAACGCTAAATAAATATGTGCCACTAAGCGAGCAAGGGAAGGAGAAACATTAGGTTCAGATTTACACAGTAGACATGTAGGCTCTTCCTAGCAAGAGGTTAAAACAACAACAACAAACCCCTCCCCACACACACACCACAAATCCAAACTGTTGAAGTAATTTAAATGTTTTAGAAAGATTCAAGCTTGAGTATAATCACAATATTTTACTGTATTCAGCATTTCATTTACAAGTGTTCAAAACTTCTCCTCCAAAACCAGCATCTGCAGAGTTCCACTACTGGCTGTCTGAAGCCAACAAACACAACTGTAAAGTAGCATTCATTTGTGGGGGGTTTTTTGTTTGTTTGTTTTTTTAAGTTGTTTACTGGAATTAAGAGCAAACTACCTAAAAACTTTTGAGGAACTGGGTGTAAGAACCCAATAATGTTCAGATTAGCATTTGGCACACAGCCTTTTTCTCCTGAGAACATATGGAAGTTCTCATACTAATGATTCACTTCACACGAAATATAGCAGCTTTACTCTTTCAGAATTTACTGAATTACATTACTATAAAACAAACATTAAGTGCAAGTAATTTTCCCAAGGCTACACTACATATTATGTTTTCAACCCAGCAATGAACTTCTGATATTCTATAGTCACAATGTGTATTGAAGTAAACTGAAAAGGATTATAAAACATTCAGCCATAAGTGATTTTTAGGTCTACATATTGATAAAAGTTTTACAATTCAACATGTGTAAGTGACATCATTTACAGTAAGCCAAGCAGAAATGCTAAGAACTCCCACATATTGCTTTCTAGAGCTGGCAAACTGAGCTTAGCAGCAACTAAAGATAAAAGAAGGATGATTTTCTTTGGCCCGATCTTCTAAAATAATTATGCATATGTAAGTGTGTGTTCCCTTCCCTGTTCCACACATATCTCAATGTTTTTAACCCATTTGTCAAATTTGGTTGAAGCTTTCTAAAGGGTAAAAATCTCAAAGAGACTTAAGTTTCTACAAAAGGCATGGGGGGGGAAGGGGGGAAGGGCTGGGTAAAGGTAAAGCACTTGACAGTTTTCCAGATAAGAACTTGGCTTGCACTGCAAACTTGTACTATTAAGCATAAGAAGTCAACACTAGGGAGAAATCTCACAAGTACTCCAGTTACAGGGAAAACTTCTCAAGGTTCTGACAAGAGGAATTCATATTCTGCATTACAATGAAGGCATCCCATCCCCAATTACAATCTTATTTTTTAAGCCACTATGCTTGAGCAAGTGGAAAGGCAAGAAGAATTCTCCCTACATAAGACTTTTTCTTAAAGTTTACAATAGCTCTCTTGAAACTATGTTTTCAAATGCTGCATAAAGCAGCACCAAAAGAGTCCTTGAGTCAGATTCTTTAAAAATCAATACATATCAATTTCCCATGAGATATGTGTTATGTTTTAACTCCTCATAGAAGCATTTGAGAGTCTCGAGGTTTATGCATCAGTAACTGCACAGGGTGATTACATCATTTAACAGACAGAAGCAGGCTTACCTTCAGCTTTTTCAGCTCCCCTTCAATGTCTATCTCTAAGGTAGGATATATAGCCTTGTACTGATTGGCTAACACTTTGAACCTGAAAGGCAAACATTTTTCACTAGGGTTTTTTGTTCGTTTGTTTCCCTCCCCCACCTTAGCTTCTATTGGTTACATGCCTACAATTATTTTGCGATTAATTTTTTTTTTTTTTAAGCAGAACAGCATACCACAAAATGTATCAGCAGCCAGATGTAATTGTTTACACAGGGACCTACCCAGAAACTGAAAACTAAGCTTGACACTGTGCATTAAAATATAGAAATTACCTCTCAGAAAATTCATCAAAATCAGAAACAAGATCACACATTCTGAGTCCGCTTCGAGCAGCTTTTGAAGAATATACTGGACCAATTCCTTTTTTGGTAGTTCCCAAACTTTCAAAAGATAATAATACAAGTTATTCTTGATATAAAACCAAGCTTTTTTTAAAAAAAAAGCTAATACACATTTAGCATAAAATCAAATGCTATTATTGCAAACATTTAAAATCTCAATGCACAAGATACTTTTAGTATGCAACTTAGTTTCAGAACATTACTGTTTAAGGACATACCTTCAACATACTTCTGTTTTTAAAGCAATAACCTTTCATATTTTAGTGAAATGCTTTTCTACAAAAAACCCAAATGATAATTTTCCCTGACTTTACACTTAAAGAACTGAATGCCAAGACAACATCATTTGATAGTATGAACTGAAACTAAATAAACACCTTCCTAAAAAGTTATTTCCTAAAGAGATAAAGAAAGTCCTTGATAAAGCAACAGAACAGATGGTATGGATTTCAAGTTTGTATGCGAAAAATCTTTTATTTAATACTGAAAGCCTCAGTTTGAGCTAGGAGAATGGAAACACTGGCCAATATCTAAAAGTGACTTTGATGCTCAAAATGTATGCAAGAAACAGTTCAGGAATGCATTTTTACTGTAGCCAATTCTGAAAACCTGAATTACTGTTCTTACCTTTACCTACCTATTTTTCCTGACAAGCAGACAGAACTGAGTTTTTTTTAGCTTGTCATTGATATCACAAAATACAATTTACTGTCAGAGAAGTACAGCTAGACTTAGACTTTTTAAGAATAATAATACAGTAAGCAATAAAACTGTGGTCTGCTTAATGTGAGCAACACTGGCAGATACCAGTGAAATGATATTTTGAAAGACAGCACATTAACTCTTCATTGCCAAATATCATTAACACAGACTAGAGCCAATACTCAATTCTCTCTCTCTCTCTCTTTTTTTTTTTTTTTTTTTAAACTATTGGACACTAAATGGAGCTTCTGAGCCGATACTGGTGCAGGAAGCATGTCAGATTTCATTCAGATTTTGCTAGAACTGGATCATTTCAATAGGGATTTTAAACACACTTCTACTTGGACTTTATCTGCTAGTCTAAATTTAAGAATTGACTTGTCTCACTCTTCCCACTAACAAAGTTGATTAAAAAATAGTCATTGCCTATGCCTAAACTAGACAGGCAAGGGTGATAATCCAGTCACAACATACAAGTCGTAGGACTGCAATGCTAAATCCCAGAACAGTGCTAATAAATTAACTTGATAGGGACATTAACAGCTAGGTTTCAGAGTTAATATACTGTTCTTTATATTTTAATTCCTAAAAAAAAAAAAAAAAAAAAAAAAAAAAAAAAGGTACCTCAAGCAAATACATGCTTAAATCATTAAAGGGTTGCAGTTTAAGATTGAGAGAAGGCAGAACACCTAAGATTAAAAGGTTAAGACTGATGGAGAGAGAATAGTGACCCCATGCACTAACCCCCCCCCCACACACACACACAAAAAACACACCACACACACACACACACTGCAGTGGTAGCAGGGCACAGGACAGAAAGAGAAAACGAGTGACTGGTCTTTAGATTTCAAAACTACATAAACATGTCAAGAGGCTGCAAAAACCCTGGGATTCCCACCCCAGGAACTATAATAAAGGACTCAAATTCCCTACATCATCATTCTAGTCAAAGAGAAGATAATGACCTATTAGTATCATAGAGAGACTTACATTTTATTTCTATCACTTTCAGCTTCTGGAGTCTAAGGTATGGGCTATTGACCTTTTATCAACTATTTTACAAATACATAAAGAGAGAGCCCATGAAACAAATTTATACACCAGCATGAAGAAGTGCAAAGAAAAGGGACCAAAGCAATCGTCCCAGTGATCACTGTGGTCTCAACAGATGGTTGTCTCAACAAAATAGCTATATAACAAAAGGTCATTTTTAAAAGGTTGGAGGGTTCTCTGTGGAAGAAAAACAGGGCTCTATTAATTTTTCCAAGTCCCTAACTCAAGGAAGGAGACCCTACAAGAGAAACTAGAGTAGCAGCTATTTGAAATCAAAAAGAAAGACACAATGGCACTGATCACAAGGCGGCAAAAATTGAGTTTACAAAACACAGAGACAAAGTTGAAGTGACTGCAGCATAAAGCCAGGCATTGGAAGGCATTAGAAACAAAGATAATTTCATGCCTTTTTTTTTTTTAATTAAAGACAGTGTTAGCTGTTAAAAGATGAGAAAGTGATTTCCGCCAGAGCTTTGCTGGACAGCTATCAAAATGGAACCAAACTGCACTCATCACAATCAGCTTGTCAAACATTGCCCCATCACTTTCAAAAATGAAGTAATTTTTTAAGGAGAAGCTAACAGATGTGCAGCATTTTCAGAAATTTGCTGTACATTGCTATACTTAGTTTTGCACTTAACTTTATAGATCTTTTTACCTTGAGAAGAAACACAAAGCCTTGACTTTTTCCATTACAAAATCTGGCAGATGCAAAGTAGCCCAGATTTCTTCCAACTGCCTTGAAGTTACTACAACTCAGTTCAAGAGGGACTTCATTTCAACGTGAAGGTACAGTTTAATCCTAAAGTCATATTTGAACTTTATACTAAAGATATCAATTGAGACATGAGTGAACTGAAATTCAGTTCAAGCACATCAGTACATAATTCATGTTATTTCTTGTTTGTTATTATAAGTTTAGAGTAGATTTAAAACAATTTAGAAAAAGAGAGATTTGAAATAATAATCTAGGGAAAAAAAACAGATTTGAAACAATAATCTAGAAAAAACAACAGATTGTTCCAATTAGACTCAACACTGAGTTATTTCTGGGAGAGGTAATGTTTACCTTCGGTCTGAAATCCAAGATGTCTTGACTTACTTTGTATAGTACAGTATCATTTAACTAAAGCAGAGAGAGGCTCCTCACTAACTAGGAGTTTGTGGCTTAAACTGATTCTAACCCACCCCAATTCATACCCTTCACAGAGAATTTTTTAAGAAGTTGGTTTCCACTTATTTTGTTTCATAATACATGCCAATTCATAAAGGAGTTAAGTTCTCAATCAGGAGACTCTATAGATGTTAAAACAGTTGTATAAGCATAACATCCTTCTACATCAGATCACCATTTTCTATACTGTTTCTACAAGGAAAGCTATATGATCCTTATCTGGAGTTTTTCTTGAGCTACATTTGAACAGATAAAAGCATTCAGTTAAATTAAAATTAAAGCTATTGCTTATTTATACTGATCAACTTTAAAGTATTAGACACACAAGAAGCTTGATACAAAATATGCTATACAGTCATATCCACACTTCGCATGCTACCAGGCTATTTTGGTTTCTTTCACAAACAGGCAATAGCCCCAGGCCCTTCAGCAAGGATAGCTTTTTATAGTCAAGTTCTGGTTTCCTGCGCTTAGCCAGCCTGTAGTAGTACTTCCAACGCTGTAGTCATTTAGCTCCCCTTAAAATTTTAGGAGGAAATATGTACAGCTTAATATTTTTAGTCCATTAGCAGTTTTACCAAGCTTAAGAACTCTATGGCTGCTGCAAAATTTCAACAGCATAATAAACCTCACAGAAAGAACCAATGCAGGACATAAGAGTGACTTAAACTTTTTATCTTCAAATTACAAGGAAAAAAATTCTGGATTTCTTTAAACCAAATTAATTGGAGGAAAGTGGTTATTTCTTTATTGGACATTCTCTTACAGTCTTTAATGTTGACTAATAAAGTAGTTCACTCTCACAAGTAGCCAAGTGACTCAGTGTTTTTAACCACAAATACTGCCACACATCAGTTTTAGTTTGTACTCCACAAACATTCTTCAAGAATAGCCGATATACAGATACTGGCTCCTACAAAAAAACCCAAAATCCAGCTTTCTATTTGCTTTTTAAAGCTTTTGAAAAGTTAGCATGCAATAACAACCTGTGTGAAACAAGTATGTTTTACTACATTTTGCCCAAATCAGACATTCTCTTAAAGGTTATAGTCATGGATGATACCTTTTATCTGAAGTCTCAGTAAGGAAGACTGAATTAATTTCCATCCACATACACAAACTCCCCCAGGAGAGGGATTAAGTTTAAGTTTTTATCTCAGATATCTATAGTGATGCATTGTTTTCCAATTGTAGATGTGTTATGCTGTTAATTCTGCCAGTTCCTTCCCCACCCTCAAGACCTGGCAAGCTACTTGGAAATCACCATTTAGAAACATAGCACCTAGTTTTTAGACCTTGTAAGAACTTCATAAAGTCAGCAGCAGCATGTGACAGCATGAACATTTACATGCACTTCTGAAAACAAAAGTCCTTAGATACCATATTAGTCCTATCAGACTTTAGTAATTTAGAGATGACGAAGTGGTCCTTCAATCTTTATCAACGGAAATTTTTTTTTTTTTTTTAAGAAACATATTTCTCTGGTAAACAACTTAAATAGTGGGAAACAGCAACCCTTTTCGTACACTAAATTAGGACCTAGGAACTTTTTCATGGGGGGGGGGGAAATCAAGATAAAACCTTTTCATTAGGAATATGATTTTTTGCTTTTTTGCTTGCCACTGAGGACAGAAGTGTAAGAAATGATCCCTGCATACTTCACATTAAAGACTTGCAAGGAACAATTAATACAGTTTTAAACACGATGACAAACAATAAAGGAAATCCAGTGTACTAGGTCACATATGTTTCCCATGTTTGACATAATAAAACTACATACTTCTTTCCTGCTTGTTCTTCTCTTTGTTGTTCTTGGATTCCATCAGCAGCTTGGTGGAAGTCAAATACTAAGAAAATGAAAAAAATTTCCCTTAAGTAGAAAATTTGCATGAAATGAATAGCCATATCAGTAACTATTTCTTCAAACCCATCCTAACCCTATTTATCACTGTGGAAAACAAAAACATATACACAAAGGAGAGGCAACTACAATGGCAAGAGCCTTTTTTATTCTTTTACAAGTTATTTTTCTTCACAGCAAAGTGTTCTGAGGTGGTTGAGAGACTTTTTTTTTTTTTTTTTTTTTTTAAGAAACATGTTTATTTTGTAGAATACTCACAGGCTATGTATACATCTCCCATACAATAACTAAGCCATTTCAGTGTAGTAATGGCCCAAAATAATGTATAGATCATAAACAGGAAGAAAAACACATAATTGAAAAAAAAATCGTGGAAAACAGTGACCTGAATGAGAACATTCTTATAATAAATAGTCATACTGAAGAAATTTAAGGCAGGGACTTTAAGAATGTTCTCATTCCTTCTAAAGACTTCTTAGATCATGTTAATTTTAGCAAGACAGCATCAGTGGAAATACACTTGAATGAAAATCTTCCAATGTTGATTACACAAACCAATACAGTACAAGACGAAGACAGAAGTCATCTTCACAAGTAGTGCCTTTTTTTTTCCTTAGTATTACATACTATCAGCAGCAAAGTTTATGCAAAACACTCCTTACAACAATTCTTTGTTTACCAAAAAATAAATACGACAAGACTCATGGCAAACAAACAGTGCTGCAGCAGTTGGCAGGTTAACAGAAAACAGCCATTTGCAGGTTACCAACTTATTTTTCTTAAGCACCATGTCCTGAAAGTTGAACAACTAATCTACTCATTCCACAAGAAAGATGGAAAATTTACAAGAAACTGACTCATTCAATAAGTGCTCTGGTCTCGCTAAAAACAAGAGCCATTTTCCTCATTTTCCTTACCAAGTTATTTTTGTGTTTATTTCCACATTTCCCCATAATTTCAAGGATTAGATCATCCCTAGCAGCTTGAACTTATTTTGGTTGATCTTTTGTTATAGACTAATAATAAGAGACCCCCAATGCCCATTTTAGATAAGGCATATCTGTAATGGCAACAGATCTCCAGACTATCTTCAAAACCTTTTAAATAGCATTAATGAACTCCCTGGTTGTTTCTAAGAGGTTGAATGATTATGGCTGACAGTCAATACATGGTCCTTTTTACTCAGGATCTCTTTACCCATGAAAAACTTCACAGTATTGCTGTTGTAATATAATCACTGTACAACAGCTTTTCTAATAATCTAGTCATTTCCAAATAATTTGCTTGCAGTGATTTTTTTTTTCCCCTCAAAAGGAGTTTTAGTAATTTAGGAACAGTTATTCAGCTGTTTCAAACTGAACAGAGTAATTACTCCAAACTAAAAGCAGATTTATTCTGAAATAGCATGTTCACTCGCAAAGCTATACCAGATCTCCAGATCAGCTAAAAAATAAAGTAGTGTCATAAGCTTTTATTTGATTAAAACACCGAAAGTTTGTATCTTCAGAAGATTACTACTACATCAACAAAAAGCCCATTTCCTAATACATGCAGTTACATGACAATTATGTCCCAATACCTAATTTAAAGGATGAATTTATGCAATAAAGATGGCCTAGAGGTGATACAGGAAAAGCCTCTAACAAAGAAGCTCTCTTTTGGTGGTTTGGACTCTAAACATGATTTTACTCCAAGCTCTAAACTGAAGAGTCATCTGGAATATAAGTTGGGATCAAAGCTTGACTGATGAGCTCCCTGACAGGAGCCTGCAAGAAAGAGGAAAGTCATTCTCTTGATCCCTATAAAGTCTTTCCCATAGGCACTCCCCTAAAATCTCATTTCTGAAGTGTACAGCAATTTAGTAGAGAGGGAACTCGCTAGTTTGGAAGTCATGGACAGTCACATGGTTTCCCACCAGAAAAGCTTCTAAATTTCAGGAAAGAAAAGCAACACCACTTTTACAATAAGGGGGAAGTGAATCCTCCAGTCAATTAACTTCCAAAGTGCTTTTTGACTGCTTTTCATGTCTAGTCTTTGGCTTGGAAAGTGAACCCATTTTAGTGACTAGGATATGCTTCTGATTAAAGAGTCACTAAAATTATGCTTCTGAGAAACCTGGGAGAGTCTCGAGTGATCAAAAAGTTTTTCCAGGATCTTCAACAAACCAAAGCAGCTACAACACCTAACATACAGAGGCTTAATCCAAATAATTTTAATGTACCAATGTAAAGAGATGGCTAAAAATTTTCACCTTTTTAATGCCATAGAAAATTCAGAGAAAGTAAAAAATAAAATAAAATTGGGAAACTTACCAATATGAGCCCTGTCGGAAATTATTAGTCTTTTTTCCCAGCCTTCTAGCCCTTAAATGAAAGTAAAATAGTTCAAGTTATGTTTTGTGTAGCATTTTTCTCTTTTGATGTTTAATGGAGAAATGCTTTTCATGTTTAGTCTTCAGTGAATACATTTAAAGGATGAGCAAACACCTTCCAGGGAAAACAAGTAGATTTCAGTAATTAAAACCTGACATCAGCCTATAAAGCTAAGAACGTCAGGCTTATTATCCAGATGAAAAAATTCTAGATATTTTACTTGTTTCTCAATTTCAGCAACCAATTAGTAGCTTTTTTCTTTTGAATAATTTAGACAGTTGATTTACCTAACTTCTAGCAGATTACTGCCAGATATGGCCATAACATCAACTATCAAAAAAAATGAGTTCTGAAGCAAGTGATTCCAATAGCATTTGTTTTCATTAACATGTATCAAATTGTACGCTAGTATTGCAAGAGGTATAACAATTATGAACAGGTAACACACCTTAACAAGTTATTTTATTTAATAATTCCACTGCTTTAAGCAACAACAACAACAATAAAAAATGTCTGCAGATAATTTACTTCTAGAAGATGTTCTGCTCTGAAACCGTGCAAAGACTCCTTTTGTGCTTCTACTGCCCATCAGAGCCCTGAGACTTTTAGCAAGACTCCTGTCAGAAGCTAGCAAGTAAATGGAGTTCTGGAAGAACATATTATGACCTCTGCAAAGGCATCCTCTACCTAAATCTTTTGAGGAAGGCCCCATGCACCTTTTTAAAAGTAGTATCTTAAAATATTCTCACCTTTTCCTTTCTTCAGATTTTTTTCAGCTTCTTCAAAGAGTCCTGGCAAATGAATTACTACACCATTTCCTGAAGAAATTACAAATTACCATTACAAAAAATTTAATGTATTATGCTGAACATGGAAAAAATGTTCCAATCAATTCAGAGACACATCATGCTTTGCATGAAGAGTATTTCATTTAAGTTTCTAAACCTTTAATACATTACAGTTTTCATTCTTTGGAATCTATCTGTAAAAGACTGACTTACAGTTCAAGTATGGGTTTCTAAGCACGTACATTACTATTACTAATCTAAGCTGAAAGTTTAAGTTTTTTAAAGAGATCATTATGGGACAGTCAGGAATACAAATTCCTCTTCCTCATTTCTAAAATTAACTTCTCTTTTTGTATTTCATTTTAATAACACAATTGTTTTTTAAAAGCTTAGCTCATTTCTAGCATCATTATAAACATTAGTATCCCTCAGGCACTCCTCTAAATAACTACAGAATACTGTGTAAATAGAGGTGGCATTGTTACCAGACTAGCAAAAAGAACAGAGGAAAAAAGCTCCACCAAAACAAGCTCACTTTCCTACAGGAAACTGAAATTTGCCATCCTGTCACATTGCTAGAAAAAAGCTAGGATCTCACACACTTAACCAACACCACTGAATGGTTTAAGAATGAGCATTTCCACACATCAAAACTGAACCATCTTAAGATCATGCCAAACTCAGCAGACCTGAAGCTGTCAGTATGATAATATCTACCCAACAACTATAGATCCTGACACCACATAGTGCTGCCACTGCCCTAAGCCTTCTACTGTACCATCTTGAGAAGACCATTTGAGAAGAACCTATATAGTGGAGAAATCTTCTTGGATTCAGCATTCATTCATTTCACTGTGCAATGGAAAAGGGAGGAAAGATCTATGCTGCAAAATGTAGTGGTAGTCACTCAGCAGAGCTGAAGACTGAAATAGGGAGGGACTGTGAGAATAAGAGATATGCAGTAAAGAAAGTAAGAGGAAAGAGGTGAGGGAAAAGAACAGAGAATTAAGATAAGCAAGCTGTTTGCAGTGACAGGGCAGATAAGAATAAAGATGGACTATGGAATACAATACAAGCAAATCCAAGCTTCATAATTTAGTTAAGACAATATTAACAAGGTAGTTGAGATGCTTCACAACTGGAGTCCAGGCCCATATGAGTTTGAAAAAGAAAAATCCTGATCCTGTATGTTCTCAGGTATATTTTTTGTTATTTTAAGATGTCAAGAACTGCATTAGTGTCTATTTCTGTTTTAGAGATGTCCCACTTACCAATGAATGCTGTAACTTTTGGATTGATGATCCCACTTGGCAGAAGATGAAAGTCATACTCCACAGAATCCACAACAACTGTATGCCCTGCATTATTGCCTCCCTGGAAAAAGAAGTTCCTAGTTTTTGCTATTGAAGACAAATGAACACAACAGCACAGAGATGGAGTAAACTGATTTCATTTCCAGTTCTGCGGCTTTCATTTCTGTTATAGACAGAAGATCTATAAAAGACCTACTTCTTCCCAGGAAATTAGCTGAACTTGTTTTGTCTAAATTGAAAATTTCAGCATCAGTATTTTCTGCCATATAGACCCTGGATGCTATTTTGGTTCAAAGGTACAAAATCTTTGGAACAAGATTTATAAAAATGTTTCTAAGAATTATTGGACAGAAGCATACATATTCTAGAACATGCAAACATTTCTTAAAAAAGAAAAAAAGTCCATTAACAGTTTTACTAAATTCCTATTACACTTAGGGATCGTAAGCATTAAAGTCAGACTGCAACCTCAGCAAAGATAAAAATCACCAGTTAAACTGAGTACATAAAACCATACTAATAGAGTTATTAGAGCAGATCAGCCCAGCTGTTCGGCAACATGCAGACTTGTTCTGCATGTGGGGTTCAGTCTTTTGGATATTTTTCTATGAATGGCAATCAGCACTGTTGACTAGTCCATTCTATACTTCTTCAGACAGAAGAGAGGCCTGTTAAATGGTACAGCACATTCACAGCTGAAGAGTGCTGTTAAGGAGTGAATCTAACTAAGGCAACAAATGCAACCATAGTTTCTCTAAATTACAGGAAACCCATTTACAAACTGGCACTTAACATTCCCAGGTTTTTTCATTACCATAAAGTACAAGACTATTAAGATTCATTAAATTGTGGAATATGGCTAAAATACAAAAGAAGCCTGTACCCAAGTCTTAAGAAGGGTCAAGATAAGCTTATGCAACTTAAAAGATTATGAAGTGGTTACCAAATATCTCCAGTTCTTGTTTGTTGTATTTCTGAAAATGAGCTTACACGCTCTCCTGATCGAGTCATTTGTGTAAGACAAGGTTACATACAAAATGGTTGTTTGTCATAATTACAGGAACAGCATTTAGAGGTACCTAGCACTAGAAATCCAGTAAACTGCTTCACAGAAGTAAAGACTTAACAATTGAAATCTTTTTTCAGTACAAGACAAAATGGAAATAACTTTCCCAAAAAAATTTTATGAAATATTAATCCATGGAATTATAAACCTAAAACTTTTCCAGTAGTTTATAACAGAAAGTATTTTCTAAGCAATGGACTCAGCAACTCACTACTTCTAAAACTTCACAAAGAATGAATATATTACATAATATAGTACATACAGTAGACATAGTATACTATACAAGTAGTATCTGTAGTCTGCATATAGTAATCTACATATAGTAGACTTTATAAAAAGAATATTCTTAGATATCAAACACATTTGTGCCAATATATAAACACATATACCACAGGTAAAAGCCTCATTTTAGTGAGGTTGGTAACAAACTTCTCATGACTTCAGCATCATTCATCTGAGGACTTACTCTTATACTAGTCCCACCTCCTTTGGAAGTGGAGAGAAGATCCATGAACCCAACAAAGAAAATGTCTGAATTTAAGAAAAGTTAGAATGAATTTGTAATATATAAAGAGGTTTTTCTTTGTTTGTTTTTTCCATGTAGCAAACAGTACCTTTAAAAAGCTGTAAAGGTTTCTAGAAACAGATACTTTTCGCTAGAAAAGAACTGACTTAACCAGAAAAGGCCAAACTTTCCATTCACGACATGTGAAATTAAAACACATTGAATGTATAAAAAATGCAAGCCTTTCAAGTTTATTCTTATCTTTTCAGAAAGATTAGTGGTCTACTGCCTCCACAGTTGTACCTTTGATTTAAAGGGATGCTAAATAGTTACATTAGTAGGTTACGCTATTACGATTTTGTAAATGGATTGTTGATACTCCTGGGCTATTGTAAGTTGTTCCAAAACTGGATAATATTCTAAGAACTGTTAAGTTAGATACAAATATAAAATATGCAAGCTTTTTTAGTATCTCTGAAAAGACACAAATTTTGTTCTTGATTTAAATGTTTGAGAATCTAGGAAAGAATCCTTTCTTGAGGGAGAAGGAGAGAAAACACAGCTATGTACAAAGTAGCATTTACAGTCAAGCATATCTGCTGAAAATGCTGGTTTCCTTCCTCATCAGGTTCCTTCAGTTTTTTCTCTCCATTAGATCCATTGGTAATATCAGCGTAAAGAAATTTAATGTGACTGCTAAAGTGTTTTAGATGACAGTTCAATAGGTCTAAGTACAATGCTAAAGTACTCGGGTAGGAGTATTTTGCAACTGGGAAGAAGGATGGAAGAGTCCAAGCTGTCCCACTGCAGTGTAAATAAGCAGGACTAACCCATGAACAACATTCAGATTAGTGAATAACTTGAAATCCCCTAGAGATTCAATGACTGATTTAATTTCATGTTTTACTTCACAAGTTATTTCAAACAAATAGTTTTCTAGCATCAAGGGTCTATTCAAAGAAAGAGGAATAAAAACTGGCCATTACAGAGATTAGATCACGATTAACAAATTCTTAGTCTTTTAAAGTTTGCCAAGCTACTGATGCCATTCAGAGAAGGTAACACAGTGTTCAGTGGTCACATCTGCTTGAGCAGGGTGTAAAAACATACAAGCGCAGATTGTACTAATCATGAGAACATATCTGCCATTTTTTGGTGGTGTCAAAATTTCTGTTGTTAAATCATTCTGAAATGATTTGAAAGGCTGAAAATAGCATTTTCAAAATTCTGCTGTTGATTTACAGGTGAGCTCTAACCTAACAGAAGTGCAAGTGTACAGTTGCACAAGCAGTAATTGTAATGTATTAAGATGAGATTGATTCATATTATACACTTACAGCAAACTACTTTTAAAGTTTACATGTGTGCTCAGACACTGCACAGCACAGGTTTGGTAAACAACTGTAATTACAAAAACTTGAATTCAGTTCTAGTGATTTTTGTTGTTGGGTTTTTCATTTGTTTTTTCAGAAATTGATGACAATGCCAACATCTTTGTACTGTAGGCAACTACTGCCTTCAGGTGTGATTCAAGGTAGAAACCGAGTAAGTCACTTTTGGCTTGAGTCCTTTCTGTCTGGGTTTCTCACTCCTCCCACACTGCACTAAACCAAATGGGATCACTTAGGTCCTTCAAGCTGACACTCCTTTGATTCAAATGCTTAAACATTATTAATGGAGAATTCTTAACTCTGGAATTTATTTCCACCATTAGTTAAACAAAGTTCATGCTCAAGTGATCTTCAATACACTGCATAAAGCTTTTGCCAGAGGGAAATGAAGATATAGAAGTCATTTCTTGGGGCTGGCAATGCTTCCTAGTTAAGTAACTAGATACAGTAGTCTGTCTATCACATCGAGGTAACCCATGAGGTTCTCAAACTGGGGGAACACAAGAAGCCCCAGCAAAGTTCTCTCCCTTCTGTCCACGTGAAAATTGAAACATCTACCTTGTGCCAACACAGGCAGAGGCCAAATGCAGAGCAAGAGCAAAGGCTGCTCTTGCTCAGGCTGGAAAACACTATGTGCATGTAACAGCGGCTACTTCCTTTTCCCTTTCTCCAAGCAGAATGGCAAGATCTCCCTCAGATGAGTCACGCAGATCTGCCATGGCCAACATACCAAAGGTCCACAGTTCCTGCTTTCTGGAGGAACCCAGACCCACTCATTAGGGCAAGGCAGCCCTGGATTCAGCTACAAATACATGGACTGCACAAATGGGTTGAGAAGAGGAGGGAAAAGACATTTCCCCAGTAAACTTCTTTTATAAGAGAGGTACAATAAAGTACCTGTGGTACTCTAAGTTCACTGTGGGAAGGAAGCACCCCAGTTAAGCAGAAAGGTAGTGCAGCAAACCCCTCTGGAAGTTGGAATGCAGGCTGTGGAGGAGGTCAGGTAGCTAAGGTAGAGCCGTCTGCCATAGTAGGGTGGTTTGTGTGTTTAAAAAAAAAAGGAATGGGGAAGAAGAACTAGCATGACATGCTCAATGTCTCAAACTCAAAAAGTCCACTTGCTTGGTATTTCAAAACAATACTTAGTTTCAAAATTATGCAAAAGAGGGATCCTGAAAGACAGCAAAGACAACTACCTAATGCAAAAAACACACAGAAGAAAGTGCATTTAAGAAAAAAGAAAGATCCTTTTAGCAATTTTTAGGTAAGCTAAACTTGCAAAAGACCAAAAAAGCAGCTGAAGATAGGCAGTATACACAAGACCAGGAGAGAAGTTCCAAGATCAAGTCCCCTGCTAAACAGAATCAAAATCACACTGAACCTTTTTCATAAGGCTTTGTGTTCTTCCTCTGCTTCCATAAATTTTCTACGTTCTGTTACTGCCGTTTTAAGAGTAGTTCAAAACCTAATACATCTAAAACATTACAAAAAACCCCCCAAATTTGTTTCTGTGTTTATGAAAAATTTTGTGAACACACTTTTCTTTATTCACTGCTGCATCTCACTGGATGTTACAATACCAGACATATTATATTAAACCCTTATGTCATCTGCCAAAACAGTACAGTCAAAATTTTGAACCTAAATAGTAAGTCTGGCTCCCTTAAAAGTCATTTAAGAACCTCCCTTCCCCTCTCACAAATACTTCAGAGGAGATAAACTACATTTTGCATACACCCCTACACATGTATTTCAAGTTTGGATACACACAGCAGAATCCTTACACACCTTGAGCTTCTCATTTCAATAGACAGAACCTAAAATATCCCAAGCCTTTTGATTTTAAGTCTTTTCATTCTGAAAAGATATTCGCTACTTCACTGAACAGTTTCTTAATAAGGCATCTTTTCTGAAACATGCCAAAGACACAAAGAGAGGCAAAAAAACAACAGAAAAACAGGTGTTTGCTGCCCAGAAGGCTGAGTCATCTAGCATTCAAATGCTGTGAACTGGAAGTATGTAGTTTGAACAGATCAGAACAAATCAGTTCCTGTTACTATTACACCACAAATTAAGCTGTTCAGAAGTGTAATATGCATAATGCTTCATTTTAACTTTTGTTTATTTAATACTGAAATAGCTGTCTCACTTAGGTTACTAAGCTATTCAGGTGAGAATATAAACTATCTTCTCCTTGAAGTTTAATATAGCTTACTTAGAAGAGAGAGAGTTATTAAAAAAAAAAATACAAAACCGTTTCTCATTTTATTTTTCCTTACATTAGGAAAACAGCACTGGATTTGTGCTCATTTCATCATCAAAAATTGTGTATATAGGATATATTTGTGCATGCCTTGCTCAAAACCAGAACATAAAATAGATTCCCCATCTAGCAACAAAGCAGCTACCCCATAAAACAGAGCAGTAAGCACCAGTAATGCAACGGCAGTAGCTACTCCTATTGAGAGGCTAACACAGGTTTACTGTTCCTGAAACCCCAAACATATTTTACATAGAAATATTATTTATTTGTCTATCTCTATCAAGGCACTGCATTGCACATTTCCAGCATACTCCGATGTTTCCAAAATTAAAATTTCATAAGCCAGGAATCTTCTGAGGGAGGGTAGAAAAATTAAAAGCATTCAGTTTGCTAATCCTTTCTCCTTTCCTTGCACTAATTTTTTCTCCCCATACCTTTCACCTCAGTATTTGGGAAACACTTCTCTCTCCTCCCCTTAAGAATTCTTCAGTGATGAAGGGACTGCCCTTTTCAGCAGCCTGAAGTTATATCCAGTTACAAATAATGTTAAATTATGCCTCTAATAGAATTTCTTCAACCTTTAGAGCTGCCACAAACATGGACTTCCCAATATGATGTCATTCCTTAGCTTTTGACGTCCCTGTACCGAGTCCCGCTGTTGCTCCTTTGACTCTTGAACATACCAAAGTTACACCAGCTAGCTTCATGGCTGGACCCCATCTCTGTTTTTCAGTTTAGTAGTAGCCACCTCTACTGCTGCAGGCAACTGTGAAACCATAACTGCCCCCGTACCTTCAGGTGGCACTGAGCATTTGTGCTGATACAAAGGAAAGCATGAGCTTGCTCACAGGGAAAGGAGAGCTGAACCCCTCTTCTTTCAACAATGTGCAGTTGGGAATTTTAGAAATGGCTCTTTAATCATACCTTAGATGCAGGGGGAAAGGAAAAAAAAAAAAAAAAAAAAGGACTCAGCCATGAAAGTTTCCTAAAGTTCTTGGAAAAGTCATTTTTCTAAGCTTCCAAACACATCCAGCTCACAACGGTGCCGGCTGGATAAGAATGAAAAAGTTTCTTTCTATTCATTTGGAGATGCAATGTGAAAGTCATCATGAAAGAGCATCAATCTATGCATTTCAAAATATGGATTTAGTTTAGGGTTTTTTTAGTTTGATGCTCTGACAGATGAACAGTTTCAAATCCTATTGAGACACAACAACATTTTTTTCCTCCTTTCATAATTCCAGTATTATTAAATTATACTATTAGAGTATTAAGTCATTAAGTATAAATGAAATTGCAAAAATATGATCAGGCATAAAATCACTATCCAATCCACAATATTTTAAGCAAAAACTGTTGTTGCAAGGTAACTAATGCAGAAGATTTAAAAAAGCGCTATCCCAGTTTCACTAATGCAATATGCTTAAATCACTTCCTTAAAACAGCATATGATCCCTGGCCACTAGCTGGTAATCCTGAAATATTCAGGCTATTCAACATGTAGAACAGCTAAGTATACAGAACTCTGATGGAAAAGTGCATACTAATAGACAAATTATCACACAAGTACTGTTAGAATGACAGCAATCATGGTAACAAAGACTTAAATTTACCCACTTTCTAGCAGCCTCATTCCAAAAATATTCTCCATGAAATACCACTTTTGAAATATTCCTGTTACAGTGGAAAACTGCTCAGAGAGGGTTTGTTTGTTTGTTTGTTTTGAACAGGGTAGGTCTGTTTATTTGTTTTTCCTCAGCTCTTGCTAAAGAAGATTAAATACACAGAGAAGGATTTTAGACTAAGCACCATACCCAAGAATTTGCATCCATACATTCAGTTGAGATACGTTGGCCATTACTACACACAAAACTAGACACTATTCTAAAATATACCTATCCTGGCAAATGTGCACAGAATCTGTCACATATGCACAGAGGGGGCATGAGATAGCAAAGCCAGCTGCAAGTGTTGCACATCTGGGGGCCATTTGATAAACGTTCTACGGAAACACCCTTTCTGCAATAGTTTTTAGTGACTGAAAATATTAATTTGGAAGGGTATAAGTCGTTATCTGCTAGCTGACATTTTACTGGAAACAAACTTTAAATTTCAACAAATCAAACAAGTGACTCTTGCTAGTCAAAAACCACTATCAAAGCACTTGAGGACAAAACTTACCACTAACAAAAGCACGATACTGTACCACGGTCAAGATAGGAACGCTGGAAAACATACTGAAGATTAATCCAAGTATCAAGGAGGACTACATTTTCAACATATTGACTGAATGGTATTCCTAATACCATGACATCTGCGGTAGATTTTAAGGCAAAGTTATTTCAGCATTTATCCAAAACAAGCAAAAAAGCTTATTTCCCCTCTTATATTCTGTAACTTTTAAATAATGTGCCTGTTAAAATATTTTGGGTAAAGAGTTGAACAGAATTATGAATGATATTAACATAATTACCTGACTATAGTTTTATGAATTTTTCCTTTTTAGCTCTGAAGACTGAGAAGTTAAAAATAACTTTTAGAATAGTTAGAAAAAATGTATTCTGGACAACGCTAGGAACTAAACTAGCACACTTAAAAGAATCTGTGAACAAGTTCTAAGCAAGACAGTCTTCTTACTTGGAGCCTTTCTGTAGCACAAGAGCGCTTTAGCACCTCACACTCAGTCTATGCATAACAGCTTCCAAATCATGTACAAAGCAAGGAGAAGGAGCATTCATAATACCCTTTGAGGCAATTTTTTTCTGGAATATATATTGAGCTGATTAACTGGCCAGATTACAGCCAATCATTTTTTGTAGTAATGCCAAGGTCTTGATAATTTAATCAAGTTATAGTTTGACCAAACCATAGTGACTTATGCCTGTCTTCAAAAGGCTAAATTGAAGACTACTAGACCAATCTTTTTGCATCATAACCTCTACTGCCAGGATTAAAGAGAGATGTGCAGGATTAAAGAGAGATGTGCTTATTCAATAAAAAGATAAATTTTAGTGCATTATTTTAATTCAGCAAGAAAATCACCAGTTATGACTTCAGTTCAGTTTTACAGTGCTGGACCAGACACTACATTTCCAAAATCCAGTTATCAAAACACTACACTTGAAATAACTACTGGTTGTTTTTGGTTTTGTGTTTGTTCACTAAATATGATGGTACAACCACAAAGTTTCCTAAGAAGTTTTTTATTCAAGAATATCTTATTTGGCTTTCCATTAATCTACTTCAAAGAAATTTGTATCAAGGACATAAAATTTAGAATGAAAAATCAAATTGGGAGTTATAAGCTCTGCTATGTTTTATATGCAAAACCTGATAATTTAAGAGCTCATCTGAAGCCAAGTGAAGCCAATTGTTGAGGAAGCATGGAATCTCACTTTCCAAAGAGACTCTGAAAATGATATAAAGCCATATATTCAAATGCTTTTAGGGAAATCCTGAGCTAGAACTATTTGCCTAATGAGCTTGTTCAGAAGAGCTCTATGCTCCCAGGTTTGCAACCAGTCTCACTGATTTACCTGAAAATATGCAAAGGCCTCTACTGTGTGCCCTTCCAGTTTAAGGGAGAAGGATTTGCAGTTACTGCATTTTCACGGCACATAAGATTCTCCCAGGAAAAACATGCACACTTAAAATACTTATCATTCACTAAAAAAAGCCCCATTTGTAGCCTTTAAAAGTTCATTCTAGCTTTGAAGTAATTTCTTTTTTTTTTGAAATTTAAGTACAAATGGTCTAATAGGAAGCCTTAACATGCCAACTTACATAATTAGCAAAACCAAAAATGAGAGCAGAGTTGCTTGTTAATAAATACAAAATACTAATTCTCTTAAAAAACAGGCAGTAAGACATCCTCTGTCTTTTATACCCTTGGTGTTAAGCACAAAAAGCAAGAGTAAACGTGTGCTACATATATGCTAGCCAAGGAAGTTTAAGCTTTAGCATGAGGCATATTTGTATATTCACAAGCAGAACTTGCAAGTAAGAAATCACTGTAGGAAAGCATAAGAAATATAATGCATTTAAAACTAAGATGGAGGAACAATAGCATATCTTTCTCCATTTTAGATCTACATAAGTTGAAAACATTCATTTTATTTCCAGAGCATAGCCTCATTAAGCAACAGCAGATTAGATGCTAGTGTAGTAACTACAACATCTAAAGCTGTTACGAACAAGTCAAGAAAGACAGTTCAAACCCTGATGCCTTACCTACAGCAGTGCTCTCAAAATTGCTAAGACTGGTCTACATTACTGCGACTTTACCTAAAAGTGGAGGTGCATAGGAAAAAAAAGTTAGTAGGAAAGGTGACTAAAATTCCTATTAGAAGTATATTGTGAACGGCTCTTTCTACAGATATTAAATACAAAAGTATTTGAAACTGCTCTGAAAGAATGAATATATATTTAACAGAGCTATCTGCCCAAAAAAGCTACAATGGAAAATCACTGCCTTTTCTTATGACATGATAATGCCAAGTGTCTATCTCAAAAATAGGATGCCTCAGGGTAAAGCAAAGAAGTCTTGAGTCATCTCTTCTAGAGCAGAAATTAGTCGTCTAGATTAAAGAGATGTTATCTTATGGCTATTTTAAGGAAGAGAAGTCGTATGCTCTCTTCAGTTCTCCCCATCAGATGTGTGCGTATGTGCATATTTTTTTTTATGGTTTGCTTTTGTTGCTACCACTTTCCAGCATTCATTTTTGCTCATGCCAACCACGGTTGTTTCTGAACTAGTTATACAAGTGACTGCCAAGTTGGGCAAGAAGCAAGTCAATGCTGCTTCAGCATCATGTGGTTGTAAACATCTCCATTTAACTCTTAGATTGAAAGTCAAAAATGCATCAAGAAAACTGGATATTACCATTACAAGAAATACATTTCTTCCTCTCTGAAGGCAGCTTCTAAGAACGCTGAATATATCTGTAACAAGCTGATCAGAGTCTACTGAAGAGGCACATATCTGAACTACTACTATATACTCTAACACCACATAGTTTTGCAGTTAGGCTGTTTGCTTCTCTCTTCAATCCATACTGCCAAAAAACTAGTTTGAACTTCAGTATGCAAAACTCTCATTTACCAAGGAGTTGGTAACAAATACTCTCTCACAATCCAAATCTTTATGATAGACTTCTTGCTTTTCTTTCTCTCCCAGAATGAATTATCAGTTAACAACCTACTTCTGGTTTTCAGTATTAAAAAAAGTTCAGCAGCTAGCAATTTTCTTCTTTGGTATTTATTCATTTCAATCCATTCATGTTTATAATAGTTGAACAAAGTTCAAGGAGCTGTCAGGTTACACACTTAAAGAGTGCCTAAAATTTTTGCTAGACTTCAGAGGTTTTTAAATGAGCAGTACAAGAACTACGTTGGATCAGAACAAGATCAACAGTGTGGTTTGAGGGGGAATACAAAAGAGTAAGCAGATGTTTTTAATGCTTTCTTTTATTTTTAGGAGAAAACAGGAGAAAGTGTAATCATCTCCAACAACTTGATAGGTTTCTCTATATTGACAGAGCTTGCTCTGAAGAACTGCTGTAGGATCACAATATTCAGAAAGACTCTTCAGAACTAGTTTCAGCTTAGTTTCACATGATCTGGAAAACCTTATAGGGCTGCAACATCTACCTATGTTAGGTAGGCAGCAGGATTCTTTATGCAAGTCTTCATCCAAGCCCGGAATAAAGACCAATTCTATCTCTAAGAGATTAAAAAAAAAAAAAAAAAAACAAGTGAGATAGGCAGATACAAAACTACAAAACGAGCAAAATGCTGAAAACACTGATTAGCCCAGTGCTATGTTGCTTCAGTACACAAAAACCCACCAATGTTCACTATGTTTCACAGCAATAGAGTTAAGAAGGGACATGAAGAACAAAAATGGCTTTGGGAATATTTACAGAGAGCCTCTTCCAAATGTGTGAGGGAGTACAGGAGAAAGTATAAGTTTATTTGAAATGTTAATAAGCTACTATAGTAAGTTTGCACCATGAAGAAACCAAGTAAGAAACAGTAAAATTGCTAGATCAAGGTGCAATTTGCTCTTTAGTACTATTAAATCTCTGCTGTTAACAGCACAACTTTATAAATTATTTCAACTACTCTTCTAGAAATAATTTAGACATTGTTCAACTGTTTACAATAACAAGAGATCACCTCTGCCAGTGATGCTGTAAAGCAGGTCTGTAAAGCATATGAAACACTGAATTTCTTTCACTAGAGCAAAGTAGCAGGCCAAAGAACTCATTTTACTGACCTCTCTTTCCTCACCAGAGCACATTATTGGCATGCTGCCAACCACTACAAGGTCCAAAAGTGCACCTAGCACTTAAATAAAATGAGAGCTCTAGCCAGACGTCACGTATCGAATACCTGAGCAGCTGAAAAAGCACCAATTGCTATAGCTACCAGTTCTGCTATTCCCAATTCTGCAGGGTCTGCACAGGCTCTAGTTTTAAAACACCTTTTTGAGTGAGAATATTTAGAAAAAAGAGAGTGTTTGGTGGATGAAGGATAGGGGAATTACAGTTAAAAAAAAAAAAGGCAGATATATGCAGTATGGGGATACAGATGTATTAGGCAGCACTGGTCTGGGGACTTCAGTCAGCAGTTAGCAGATGATCAATGGCAACTGCTTAACGCCAAGA
Organism: Apteryx mantelli; assembly: GCF_036417845.1. Taxonomy (NCBI): domain Eukaryota; kingdom Metazoa; phylum Chordata; class Aves; order Apterygiformes; family Apterygidae; genus Apteryx; species Apteryx mantelli. The sequence goes on along the minus strand of NC_089980.1, from coordinate 49,709,399 downwards.
ATCTGCTCACTGAAACTTTTCTACTAATTGTCACACTGTAGTTGCCATGCATCAACTGATCAGCAGTGGCTTCCCTATACAAAACGTTGTTTGAGGGGACGAAAGAGAGGATTAAGAATCTACATACTGCAATTGCTATGCATTAGCAGTTCAGAGGGAAGACCTGTGAGACCCTGCAGCACATGGAGCAATAACAATATGTAATAGAGCTTGCTGAAGTAGGTTGAGAAGATTTGGTAAGAAGCTGCAATTCTGTTTTGGAGTAGTGATAAGATGTACAATAGAACTGAAGAAGCAGGAAGATGAGATTTTTTAGCATAGGGAGCATGGCTTAATAATAATTTGAAGGCTTTGCAGTCTTATCTGCTTGTGCGAATTATATACCCTGCTCTGAATAAATCAGGTACCTCTAGCAGTAAGAGCAAAGAGTGACCAACAAATTTGCTGATGAAATGAGTAAATGAACATGGAATCATGCAGTGAAGATTAAAATAAGTTTTTTCGTTGCACTGTATACACTGGTCTATTGAGGTTTTTTATATAAGACATGCCCAGTGTATTTTTGTACTATATTTGTTTTGATAAAATGATCATCTAAAATCACCTGCTTGCATTAATTTGCCTTTCCGTATCCAATAAAAAAAATGAAATTCCAGTAATTAAATTCCCTAATTTGGTTCCATTTTGCAACGTAGGAAGTCCCTTAATCAGAGCAAGAAGCATTTTCCTTTAATTTTCCATTACCCACGGAAGTGACAAAAATACAATGTATACTTCTTAAAATTGCCAAGTTTGAGTGTAGCAAGGCTAAACACTTACTAAGAGGAAAATGTGTCAATCAAAAACCACAAGAACACAGTTTTTCTGGCACCTACTCCAGAATCTCAGCATAATTCTTGCACTGTTTTATTGTCTGGACTATGATTTATTTGATAGCAGGTAAACAGACTTTGCTCTGTAAGCCACTGAAGACCAGAGGTAGCTTCAAGTGCAAAAGTATCACAGATGTCCGTGCTTTATCATAAGTACCATTTTACCAGATACTTCCTAGAAATAAATTAATGCCAGTTCACATTTGACAGGGGAAGAACCAGCACATACTATGCCTGTCATATGAACATGTTTGTAGTAAGTATTTATGAAACCTCTACCAGCAGTGCCCTCGTAAAAGTCATAGTTGCCAATGCAGCTGCATTAGCAACTACGTACATGCAGTTCCTGCATGCTTCTTTATTTTAGCAAAAAACAAGATCACTTGTTTCTGAAACTGTAATACTGCTTTTGACAAATATGAAACTCTCTCCTGAAAATAAAATCTCATACTCTTGCTCTGAGCGCAATAACTTTCCAATAACTTCCAAACTTAAGATACAATGCTTTGGGGAAGGTATTTAGAAACCGTAGTACAGCTTATTCCTGATACACCGGTTTGTCCAATTGTACCTAAGTACCTCATTCCAGATGCCATAATCAGCTAGTTAAACAAATGACTAAAGTCATTAGGACATCAACTGCCTAGTAAACAAGAAGGTACGACCACAGATTTCAGAGTACAACCTCTTGCAATGTCTTTACAGGCATTGTACAAGTAAGTGATAATCGGTGGTCGGTTCTAGGAGAGGACCACTTCTGTTCTGTATCTGCACAGAACCAAATACAAGATGACAGCTCCCCAAGTTTCACTGCAAATATAGCACAATTTTCTAAGCCATCTTAGACCTGTTACAACAATTTCACAAGTCCTTCAAGAAAACAGTTGCATTAATATTTTTCACAAGAGCATAATTTTCCATCAGTCTATATAAAATCATAGTTTTGCAAAAGCCATGCTAGAAACACTTGGTCTCATCCACATGTATTTTAGCAGCTCTGTGGCATGAAGAACAGAAAGAACCATCCTAGAATGAATAAAGTCGGAATAAGAAACAGAAGCAGGGACTACTGAGCAATATTAGCGCAGGGCAGACTGAGTTATGATCTTTTCTTCAGGACTAGTACTGGTACGTAAAGTGCAAATGTCATTTTCATACTCTGGTTTACCAGCAATAACAAAAAACGTCAAGAGTATGTTTGCACAACACACAGCAAGATGATTTCATAGCACAGTACCACTGAAAGGGAATATTCCTGTTCATCCTCTCATTTTGAGAAACTGTGCTTACCTTGACCTGGGGTCTTCTTTTCATCATGTTCCTCTGAGCTAAGTAAATTCAGCTTAATTTACTAAAATGGTAGAAAATAAATTGAACAAAAATAGTTTCCTGCCATTTTGGTGAATTAAAATCAACTCCCAGGAGCGAGTTCAAGCGCCAGAGAGAAGAGGCCAGACAACACAGCCATCAACAGGAAAGGGAAGAAAGAAGGAAAAGAACCTCCTTCCTTCAGCAGGAGCAAAAAACTGTTAGAAACGGTAGAACTGGCCATGAAATTGCAGCCTGAGAAAACATCATAATTTTTCCCTTTTCTTGACCCTTCCCCCAGTCGATTGGAGAAGTAACAAATATATTTAAACACACAAACAAAAATTCACTGTCAGCCTCTCTTCCCCCACCAAAACTTCTTAGCATTAAAGATGCACACTCACCCAGATGCCCTCCAAGTTTCAAGAACAAAGTTGTAAAGGACCAACTGAGTCACTGTGTTCTTTAACCCACAAAACAAGGCAACCATGCCACCACGCTACGTCAGATTTTCCCCATGTACCTTGTTTAAAAAAAAGTCATTCATTTTCAAAAGCAGCTATTTAATAAGAATGTTTATTTATTTCAAAATTAAGATCTCCAAAGGTCAAGTTTTTTCGCAGTTGACTCAGCTTGGACAACACCGGTTTTATCTGTAGTTCTCATTAGACAATACAATGCTTCAATACTTGCACTCTTAGGGAAACAGTACTCTCTTTCAAAATATATTTATTTAAAAGTAAATTTAATTTATACATTCAACAGAAGTGTACTGATAACAAAACTTATGTGAAGTCTATAATACTGTGATACTTCCAGGCGTTTTAAGCTGTTGTATCTCTAACTTCAAGAAAAAAAGAACGTAACTTTAGTTTGTAACGTCGTACACCACAGGATTACTATACAAGAAACGTTAAGAGAAGAAGATCTCCCCTCAAATCCATGTAGTTTTAACCTAGACATTTAACAGTACTATGCTTGCAGGCTAGACTCACTTTTTTTGATCAAACAGCATTCTCTTTTGCTGGAATAGGGCCTCCACACAGCAACACGGAAGAAAAGGAAAAATGTAAAGAGAGGAAAATGGGACTTCACAGCCACACAACGATCTTAAATCAAGGGAAGGCGAGTTTTTCCTCAGAAGCTAATTTTATCGGGAGATGACTAAGTTGCGGGGACTACACCCGCGCGCTCATGTGCATCCCGCGATCCCGGCTTTCGGCACAGGGACTAAAATCCTGCCGCCGGGCGAGGGGAGGCCGCTCGGTGCAGATGCTGCGGGGCCGCGGCGCGCACTGCCCCTGCCCCGCGCCTCCCACACAAAGAGCGCGGCAGCGGCAGGCGAAACGGCCGCGGGCGCCGTCCTCCTCCCTCGGAGCGGGCAAGGCGACAGAGGGGGAGCGGGAGCAGCAGGGCTGCGGCGCCCCGGCGGGGGGAGCCCCGGCGGGGGGGGGGCCGCGGCGGCACGGCCGGGCGGCGGGCAGCGGCGGCCGTTGGGGGCCGCTAGCGGGGCCGCCCGCCTCAAGGTGACACGCCGGCCTCCCCGCCCCGGCTCGCCTCCTCACCTGGCACCTGCAGACGATGTCGGCGTCCTGCGCCAGCAGGTCCACCACTTTGCCTTTGCCCTCGTCGCCCCACTGGGCCCCCAGCACGACGGTCACCTTGTTGCCGGGGAGGCGCGCGGCGCACTCGCCGTTGGGGATGGCGGGCGCCGAGGCGCCATGCGCCGCCATGGCTCGCGCAGCCCGCTCCGGCTCCGCTCCAGGCACATGCGGCAGGAGGGGAGCGGCGCGCTCCGCGGCTCCTTTCCCCCCGCCTCCTCGCAGCGGGGCGATGATGCCGCTGCCGCATCCAGGTGCCGCCACCCCCGCCGCTCCCCTCGGAACAGCCCCTTGCCCTCAGGCGCGGCCCCGCCCCTCCCCTGCGCGGAACGCCACAGCCATCTTCGCCGCTCTCGGCGGATTTTTCCTTCTGCGCCCTTGCGCCGCTCCCCCGCGCCCCTCAGCCCGGACTACATTGCCCAGCGCGCTGCGCGGTCCTCGCTCGCAGGGCGCCGCGCCGTCCCGGGCGCGGGGCATGCTGGGGCGTGTAGTCCTGGGCGGCCGCACCTGTGGGAGAACGGTTGCTGTAGGGCTGCCCCATCCGCCCCCGCGGCGGCGCGAGGCCGTGTCGGTTGGGGGTCAGGGTGGCGGCGGGCGGCTGTGCGGGGAGAGGCGGGTCGGGCCGGGCCGCGCCGTGCTGCGGACGAGGGCCATGGGGCTGCCCTGGTGCCGGGCACTGCTGGTCCTGCTGTGGCTGGATGGAGGCTGCACCTTGTGGAGGTGGAAGGAGGGAGTGAGGGCGAAGGGAAGTGGGGGCGCCAACCGGACCCGGGGCGGCGGGGGGCTGTGTGCGTTGGGCCCTGCCTCGGCCGTCGGGTCTGGTGGCCGCAGATTCCCTTCCTTTCCCCCAGAGGCGCCTCTTTGGGCCGTCGCATCCCGAGGCCTGGGTGCCGCAGGTGTGCCTGCACGGCTCCGGGGCCGGAGGGGCGCTCCCTCCCTCCCTCCCGCCCGCGGCGCCGCTGGGCTCCGCCAGCCTGGGGGTACGTTTCCTCCTCCCCTGGTAGCTCCGTGGACAGGACATACCGCTGCCTCTTATTACACGTGTCAAACCCGCAAACGTGCACGGATGTCACAAATTCGTGCATATGGTTAGTGTTGCTGACTTCATGATAAGAATGTAAAGTGTCTGTAGAACCAGGGGCTAAATATGAGAGGCTGCTTTCTCCGGAAACACCAGGACGTTGTCCCAGCTTATTCATGAGGAAAAAAAAATGGAAAAAAACATAGCAGAGAAATGCATTCATGGTGCATGCTTGAGAGGTTTAGAAGTGGAACTGATGTTTCAGTGGCTGTTTTCATTCTTTCCTGCTTCACAGAATCAACACCCCTAGGGGAAAGAAATTTTTTGATAAATGACCTATTAAAAAGACATAAATCTGAATGATGTGATTATTGCTAAGACAGCTATTTGAAAACCTTGAGTCACAGAGCAGTCACTGACAATCTGCAGAGATCTGGCAAATTACGGAGTTTGTATTGGATTTTTAGTTGCTTTTTGGCACCTTCAGGTTTGCTCTTAGCAAGAATTTGAGGATCTATAACAGGCACTCGAGAAAAGTTTAATTATGTCTTATAAAGCTAGAGATATATAACAGAAAATGAAATACAAAGTCAATAGAGAAAGTGTTTTTTTAATGAATAACTGAAAATGTCTAAATACTTTCCTGAATTTCAGTGCAAAGAGATGCTGTGGCTAATAAAAACATGTTGAGCAATTGCAAACAATATGTGAGGCAATTGTGAATATGCATTCTGAAGAGGAAGTAGTCTATTAGATACTCATTGTAGTCCATAGTATTAATATTTTTGGGTGCTTGCGCTAAAGAAGATAGCCATGATTTCTTTATCACCTGGGTAGAGCTTGTGGGAAGTCTCTAAAATAGGCACAAGGAGCTGCTGAAGTGCGTTTCTCCAGATTTGCTGACACAATGGTCTAGTGAAGTAGCCAGGAAATGTGAAACTGAGGCCATACAAGATTCCGTGTTTCCTCAAAGAATAGCTTTGATTTATTTCTTGGGATATGATTTCCCTGTATGGCTGAGTCCTATTAACACCTCACCATTGCCAACAAAAGTTTCCTTTCTTCTTCCTGCCACTACTTCGAGCTGCACAATTTGCTTCCTTCCTTGCAAAAGGCAGTAGCAATTACCTGACTGCAAGATAAACGAAATAAATTTGCTGATCTTACAAAGAAAAGAAGCAAATACTATTTTTTGCTTAGTTATTTTTCACTATTTTAGTGAATTCAATTTGTTTACCTTGTGACCAGATGGTCATGCTAAGTAGCTAAAGATAAGTGGTACAAGTATGCAGCTCAGAGCAGTAGAAGGTAGAATTTGGAAGGGAAGAGTAGGATCTTTGTTTTCTGGTTGTGATTTTGCTCAACCTGTGCAAGGAAACTGTTCTTTAAGCTTGAAAATGATTATGCTAGCATCCTTTGTAACACAGTTTCATTTGACTCTTACTTTCTTTGCCTCCTGTCATAAGCTGTTGGGTATCTTACACTCTCTATGCTCTTAAACAGTGTACAACTCACTTAAGGTGTAACTGCATAGCCTAACTTATTCACTGTTAGTGAGATCAAAGAATGATTTCACTATTCTGTATACAGATACCATGTATATACCATTTTAAATTCAGAATAACTGAAGATTATTTGAAGTTAGCTTGTTTGTTTATGATCTTAAGTTTTCACACAGATAGTTCCTTGAATCTCAAAATAAATTTGAGATTACTATAGCCTGTCAGGGCAGTATTCTAGCAATGTGATATTAGTTTAATGCTACTTTCCAAACAGGTCTCAGACACACAGTTTCATTGTTCTGCTATTTTTATTTGAAATAGAAGAGTTTTGAAATTTATGTTTTGGTATGTTTTCTTGGTAGGTACACAACTACTGAAGAAAACTATAAACTCTTCACTTCCAGAACAACTGTAAGTATTTAATGGAGATCATGCTAATTAATACTGATTGGCAATGGGAGGTTTGGAATTTTTATTTCATATATGCTGTTCTGGGTCCTTCTTTCCCCCACCCCCTTTTCTTTGTAAACTAATAACAGGGAAGCTTTCATTTTAATACTTTAAAAGATACTAAGTGCTCTTTATTGACATGGTTCACTAACTATATATATGGTACAGTTATAAAAAATGCTAACTCTTGACCAAGGTACAAAAGCAATTGGTATCTAATGCTCCGTGTCAAAAACAAGCTCTTTTTTTTTTTTTTTTGTAGTATAAGACATTAGAATAAAACTGTGCAGAAATGCCCAATTGCACTTATTTTGATTCATTTTCTATCAGCAAAAGAACCAGCAAGTACATACAGTGTTACAATAGTGGTTTTTTTCCTCTGACATGTAGGGAAACTATTCACTTTTTTGCTGGTTTAGCATGTTGTGTCTGCTCCCTGAGCGATCAGGTGAGTGTTTAGAGGTGCAAACTGGCAAGAGTCTACGTTCAAGGAATGAAAGAATGAAAGGCTACCCTTTTTGGCGTAAGCAAGCTGCTAGATGGGATTGACTTTGTAAAGCTAAACTCATAGCAGCAGTGTAAAATGATGAAGTTTAGACTGTATTGTCTTCTGAATTGTTCAACGTTATTGATAGGAGGTGAATAACTGAAGCAATTATATTTATCACATATCTCACTTTAATTTGGGTACATTCAGGCTTTTCATATGACTGTTGTTTTCTGCCTCCCAATAAATTGCAAGAGACTCGGACAGGAACTTTTTAAATAGATAACAGAGAACAGCAGCCGTGTGACATAATTTCCGCATTTCAATTAAATGAGCCGAAGAGATATGTAAAATTGTTATATCTGTATGTTTCCAATTACTCTGCTGAAAGAGTTCACATGTTCTGATTATATATTTAAAAAATGAGACACGTAAGTTGATCTAAGTTGTTTAGAGCAGAGTTTTTGGTAAGAACTTCAGTAGTTCAGAAAATCAAGGGTGAGCACAAATGAAGCGAAAATGCTGTAACAAAGCCAAGAATGTCAGCTGACTACTAGCTAAGGCTCAGTGTGGCTCATGGGTCATACAGTGTTATTTCCTTCTCCTTACTATAATATTTCTTATTCAAGGTGAAGGACAACTGAAGGATTTTAATACTTTTCTGTTACTATTTTCCTATTGTGAGCAACTTCTGAATTTCCTTCAGGAAAAGTATCGATTGAAGAGAGAAAGAGCTCTTGACAATTAAAATGTCAGGGCAAATAGTCCAAGGGATGGGTTCTCTTTTAGCACTGATTCTATCTATGACAATGATATATATTTTACACTAAGGTCTTATCTACTCTAGAACAGTGGTTGCAGAAATGTAGTCTGTGAGACCATGGTTAGCTAACCTTAGGTATTCCACGGATCTACATCAAACAAGAAAATGTTGAAATTTGTCATTTTAATCTCATTAAAATATTCAATAAAAAGTAAGCTAATTTTACTTCCTGATTATTTACAGCATTTTATTAGCATTTTTCTGCTTTAAATTTGTTGTTAAGATGTACAGTGGTTTATAAGAAATTTTGGGTGTTGACAGTGGTCCATAGTCCAAAATAGTTTAAAAATCACTGTGCCAGACGAAGTTGGCATCTCTAGCAATTCATACTCTCCAGAATGCCTTCAGGTTACCCTAGGAGGAAGGGAACTGAATATGTTGTAAGGAAGCATATAGAAGCTTTCAGCCTCTCCACAGAGAGGTTATATTAGATCTATTCCATCTCTCAGACAACACAAAAGGCAAAGAAAGTGTTACTTCATTTATAAACAAAAATATAATATACAAGAAGAAACTTTAAAAAAATCTGTAATAAGTCATAGGAAAAGAAATGCATTACAGAATACAATACCTTTTATATTTTTAAGTGTGATGGTGCAAAAGAGATGGTTCTTTCCCTAAAAATGTATTTACAGTGCCATCAGTGCTCTCTAGAGTGCTATAGCAAGAGCAGCTGATTGTCTGTTATGATGTTGCAAACGTCGGAGAATCATGCTGGGCAGATGGCAAGGTTTTATTTGTATGTCAAGTAACTTAGGGAAGAGAGCATTTCTAGTAGGCTGTGTTTTGTTTAGTACATATTATGGCTTTCATCATTGTAGTACCTGGTCTTTTCATATGGTGAAAAAATGTAGATCCTGATGGGTTCCCAGAAACAGAAAAGTAAGATAGATATTAGTTTGCATTCTAAGGAGTTGTTTACCAAAGACCAATGATGTCTCTTTAAACAAAATATTCTTTGTTAAGCAGCATTATTTACATCAGCTGAAAAGCTTTTTTGCTAGTATTATAAGATACTCATCAATTTATTTGAACATTGTGCTTAATGTAGTTAATCTGCTTGTTGCTGGTTATTACTGTTTTTAAATTAGTTATTCCAGTTAAACTTTTCCTTAACTATTTTTGTTATATTTAAAAACATTAATTTTTTTTAATCATGATAAAAATTAGATTAAGAACCTTACAGTTTTAAAATAATGTTTGTACATGTTGTCATAGTTGATACATTTCTACATACTAACACGCGTTCTCAACTCTTTGGTTAGATATATTTAGAATATGAAGGATCTTCATTTACTGTATGGGAATTTCCTGATGTATGTACTGCTAAAAACAAAAGGTAAGAGTTTCACAAATGAAAAACATCATCGCAAAAGTAAGATTTTGAATTCAGTGAGTGTATAACTAAGGTAATATGGACTACTTTTGAAATTTCAATGATAGTTTACGAAAGTGGGGGGTTTTGTTTGTTTTTTTTTTTTTACTGATTTATATAAGTGCACATAAGACATCAACTGTCAGGACTGGAGATATACTGGATATCTCCGGTATACTATACAAAAAAACCCACTATCTTTTGTTCTTTGAAAAATTGTAAGGCCAGAACTGAAACGCTCGGAAATTAGATTTTTGAATTATGATTTGCAAAGACAACTCAGTTATGTAATACTACTAAAGAAGAAAAAGTAAGGAAATATGAAGTGAGTTCTTCAAATCTGCATGTTTCATTCTTCCCTAAAAGAATGGCAAATGAATTATTGTCTTTACAGAGCAGAATTAAAACTGAGTTTTCTGTATGTATTATATTGCAATTTAAATATTTACTTTTAAAATGTTAAATAGGAAAATAGACATATATGTCACAAATTCACTTTAATTACAGTGTTCCCCCTAAATTTCCTTGCTGCTTGTGATCCAGACAGCAGCTTGCTCTCAAAGGCATGTGTAAATAAATTCCGTGTTTCCGAGTGTTACAATGTGTTAAGTGTGTACAAAGCATGCCTTTGACATCGGACACTGAAAATTTAATAGTATGTGTGAGTGATAGGTAATTTGGATTACTTATGTTTTGCAGGTTTTTAATCTCTCTGGGGCAGGGGAAATGAAGAGATGTGTAGGGGAAGCCCCCCCAAAATAATGAATATATGAATCCTTTTTGTTGTTTTTGTTCATTAAAACAAGAAGCCAAATATTGTTCAATATTTTACTGAGAAAGGCTGAAAACTACTCTTTTTGTTTTCCTAGGGCTATTTTTTGTCAGAATAGTTCCCTGAAATGGTATAGGTTAGAATAAAGACTTATGTCTTTGCTATATCTGTTTAACTGTAACCTATAATACCTGAGTCCTGATCAGTCCTTCCTTTCTTTTATCTGATGCTTTGGGACAGGATGGATGAAGAATAAACTGGTGAACAGGGTGAAGTGTGACCTTAAAGAGAGGTGATCAGGATATGCAGGCAGTCTGGAGTGACCTGTACCATATTGCATACTTAAAAAGCTTGGGGACTGGGACACTTCCCTGCCAGTTGGCTGTCATTAGGGGGCTTGTTTATACAGCTGCTGAGAGACAGTAGTCTCCTAGTTCTCACTTTCCCTGAAGTGTCCCTCTGATACTCTACAGCAACTAGGTTGTCTCACATACGTGTAAGGAGAAACGAACCAAAAGCTTAATGAATATTTTATATGCTTCTTGTCTCAAGTTTCTCTCACATTCTTCTTTTTTTATTATTATTATCTTTTATTTGGTCCAGTGTGCTTATAAATAATGCCCTGAAATGTTAATCTTTCAGTCTTAGAGATGTAGATTGTCTGTCACCCTAGTACTGAACTGCTAGATTGTGTTCTCTGTTTATGCTTAATAGAAATGTGGTGTCTTTTCTTGCATAGAATCTTCGAGAGGGCCCTGAAATCTTAAGTTTTCAAAATTTAGTCCAAGTAGATCTCTCAGAAGCCTATATCTGATGTAAAATCATCTTAAAGTTTTGTGTCATGTATGATGTTTATTTTTTAAATAACTTTAGTTCACCAACAACAACACTGAATTGTCCGACTCCTGGGACTTACAGAATTAAACCAAGAGTAACAATTGAGGTAAGCTGTGAAAAGAAATTGTGAGAAAATTAATTGTGGTCTGATCACTGTGTGATCACTGATCATTGAGTCTTTGGACACAGGTATCGGTCACAGCATCCATAGCCTGTTGCATAAGGGAACTCCAGAATTAAATATGCTAATTACAAAATAACCTACATCTGTATCTGTAAAGGTTGTGATGAAAAACTTCCAAATAAGAATGGAGTTGGACTAGTGTAGTAATGATTTGTTCTCTTGCAGGTTGAATCAATGAACTCTGTGATTTCTGATAGCATCCTTTATTTTATTGAAATGTTAAATATTTTACACATATTCCCTTTAACATCTAGTCACTCTGCTTGCTCTGCAAATTACGCACTTCCTGAATCTTCTCTGGTAATAAAAAGCAGCTGCTTCCCATCTAGCTGCAAAAAACTCAGCTTTTTCATAATAGTTTTTCTAACCACCATTGAGTATTTTAGTAAGAAATTCTGTAGCCTGATAAAGCGAAAAAATTGTATGGGACAATGTTAAATGATTTTATTCTCAAATTAAATGAGAGATAAGAAAACATAGTGAGATGCGATTCATTTTCTTACTAAGTTCAGCAGTACTCTTGATTCTTAAATGTGTTTGTAATAAGAACAGTGTTTCCTGCCTCTTACATTGGAATGGCACAGTTTATATGGATATTGTCAGAGATTACCATCGTGTTTACCACAAAAATCTTAGGATATGACAAATTAGTATTTTTTCAGTGTTTTGTAGAGAGCGTAATCAGTATGTTTGGAGATTGGAACTGAAGATGCTCGTGTAGAATCCTGGAGAGATGAAAATATATTGACAAAACTTGACATAATCGCTTTGTTGATTAAATGCCCGGAAAGAATCACAGTATCTTTTTAAGGGATTAAGGAAGTTTGCAATATGCTATTGAATCTCCATTCATTAGATAAGGCTGTTAAAAAGAAGTGAATGATATTTGGACTATGTCCCCTTGTATATCTCCATTTAAGGTGGCACAGAAACATAGATACTGCATATATGCAGTGCATACTAGTCAGAATTGATCTAATATACAGACATTTTAAAAAAATCATGTGAGAAACCTCTCTTAATTTTATGTTTTCTGAGATGAAATTGCTGCAGATTATTTCATGAACATCATAGCTAATTTTTGCTTATTCATTTGTGTCCTCTAACTCTCTCTTTTCCTTATGACCCTTTCCTAATGCAAAACCTCAGTTCCCTCTCACATGTTTCACCTCACTCTTTTCATCTAAATGATCCTAAGTCTTATCTGTGTGTTCAAACTCTCTTCTCCTGTTCATATTTCCATTTCCCCCCAGTATCTCTTGAGCCATTCCAGAACAGGTTCTACTACTCATATTTTGAACTACTGGTTGAACAAGAGGTAGCAAATGTTGTAATGAATCCTAACCTACATATGCAAATGATTGGCCAAGACTTTTCAGACCTTCCATTTCCAAGCATGTTTGTATGTTTGTAAATCGTCTCACTGAATTCAATTAGACTAGTCATAAATCAAAGGTTTTTTTCTGCAAGTAATAAAGCATTATATAAATGCGTATATCGATATTAGTAAAATATAAACCAGTGGCGTTAGGAAGACACTATATGAAAGTAAAACATGTTTCTGTCTTCTAGACATTTGAGGATAAAGAACGGTATTTGCCTGCTTCTGACCATTCTAATTGTTTTTTGTGGTATGCGACAACAGCTTCACAGCCAACCAGGTAATGTTTTTCCTTTGTGAATATTTTTGGAAATATATAATTTAATCGTAATATTTTCTAACAGGGTAATATTGTTAATGATCTGTCTGAAGAAATGAAAAATCTGCCAGTGTAGAATTTATGAATTTTAGCAAGTGTTGGGTATTATATATAGATATGTATGGGCCAAATTGAGAACTCCATTTTGCATGTTGGTCTCATTTGAATTCTTTGCTGTCTTTTGCTTCTATGTTGATCTGAAATCCAAGGGAAGTGAAAAGAGAAGCTTTTGCACTTAGCCCAAGTCTAAAAATTAAGGTCATTGAAGTATTGATTCAGATGTAGGACTGAACAAAATGTAGCCATTGCCCAAGGTAGAGCAGCTTTTCAGGACAGAATTGCAGAAGAGAGCCGCATGAGCAACAGATTACAAAGGAAAGGGTGTATTACTCACCTAAAGAGTCAGACTTGGAATGACTTATGTCTAAGAGGCCTGAAGGTTATAGAAGAACCTCCTATCTAGTGTAGAAAGCAGGAGGATTTTGATTGCAGAGGCCAGAAGGAAGTACACATCCCTTCTAAGGAGTCAATAGTAGAAGTAAGAATATCTTGGATGCTGTTATAAGATTCCAAAGAATGCTCAAGGGAGGAAAATGAGGCAGGGACTTTATTCTTTTGTCTGTATCTATGTATTTATTATGCTCACTAAAGAAAGTAATGATTTTTAAATGGTATAAAATAAACATGTCTGTCTGCTCCCTTTCACATGTCCCTGCAGAAGTATACGTCAGAATGAAGTTGTATCTGGAAAGCATGTGCTCAGACAAATAGGAATAAAAAATAATTGAACAGAAGGTGCCACTTGTGTGAAGTTTTTACATACAGAGAGCCTATGATTTTAAAGTGTGCTAGGCAGATCAAGAAAAAAACAGTAGTGAAGTTTAAGAGCACATATTTTAACATAGTGAGACCAAACAGAAAACCTTGGTGGTTGTCAGTTTAGGAAGCCATACCAGAATTTGGTCACTTTACAGTCAAAAGTACTGGGAAATTATTATTTCAAAACTTATCTTCAAACTTTTCTGAAAAAGTTTTATAGATTTTTATGAATAAAAACAGTAGTTTTTAGGCTAAAACTTGTATTCCACCTGTTTGACCCATGGAATTTGCTAGTATTCAGCTTACTTTATTTATTTAGGAGGAAAAATCTATAGTGTTAGTCAGGAATATTTTTAATGGCATATTTTGCTTACAAAATGCAAATGTATATGTATACTAAGTGTGTGTGTGTGTATATACACACACACACACACACACACACTTATGTATACTAAGTCCTATTTCTCTAAACATAGTAGAAATAAATAGCAGTAGCTTGCTATTTTGCAGTTTTTGAACCGCTCCAGTAACTCCTGTATACTGCAAAGCTTTGTCTATGCTTGCTTTCAAAAGCCATAGAACTGTTTATCTCTTTTTATTTGTATAATAGGCTAGTCAGTCCCTTACCTTTCCTTACTTTTTTTTTTTCTGTCAATCCCAGGGTAAACTTTCTTGCATGTTTTCTGTTCTGATTAGTGTTAATGTTGCCTGAAGTATGCATTTTTTTTTATTTTGCTGGAAGCAAGACACTGAATACGATTATCAAATTGAAATAAAATGTGATTGACAAGAAGCAAAAGATAGCCTTAACAGCAGCAAACAGTATCTCCCATCCTAAAAGAATTATAGATCAGACAACTTTTTTTGCTCTTCAAATTCAGTCACATTAGCTAGGATTATTTGTGTCTTTGCCTGAAAATTGAAAACTTAATTTTGAAGCCACGGGGATTTCTTTCAGCAGATTTGAAGATAATTGGCAGATTTTTAACATTTTACTTGAGTTGTGATTAAAACATGTTTCCGCAGTATAAACTCTAATCCTTGTCTACAGTTTCTTTTTTCCACTTAAACTGGTGGGTGGATTCTTGACCTCTTTTGAAGGCAATGGATTTTTTTTTATCACTGATTTTGTTGGAACTAAGGTTTTGTCCAGGAGGTTTAATGCGGTTTGATTTCATGCAATCCTAATATGATTGTATTTCTGGCATCCAAGACACAGCAGTTCCCCTGCCTCTGCCTCTCAAGTCACAGCCGTTGGAACTCACCCGTTCCAGCTGCAGCAAGAGTGCAGAAGACTCAGGCCTGAATTCTAATGCAAGCAGCACTTTGCTCCCTGTCATGCAGTTACAAAGAGGGACCTGTCCCCCATCAGTATCGGTCAGAGGGAATGTTCCCCTGCTATTGGGTACAACAGAGTCTCCATAGTGCTGTTTGATACAGCAGGTATCCTTCCTTGCAGACTGGTTTTATTTTAATCTGATAACTTCAAATAAGGTGAAATTTAACAGAAGAACATATTTCTTTAAACAATACATATTTTTGTAAGGGAAAAGCTACATTATTTTAAAAAAAGCATATGAAAGATATGTAAAGTATGTTTTAAATGAGAACCGTCAGCAAATATGGATGTCTCACCTTAAATATTGAAATATTTATGCAGTGGACCAGCCAAAGACAATATGTTAAGCACATTATATTATAACATGTTCTAGACACTATATGTATGTCTCCTACAAGCAGATTAATTTTAGATAAAAACTTTTTAATGATAATTTAAAGTAATATGTAATTTATTTTGTTTCTATAGAACAGATCCACTCTCAGTAAATGAAAGCCAGGTAAATTTAAGTTTGACTGTGTCCTTTGGCTGTATATCTTAATCTAGGTATTCTCCAAATCTTTTCTCACTTTCATGAAATACAATTTTGACATGAATTCAGGCTGATTAAAGGGAGACTTTGGCCAACCTCTTATGGATGTCTTTGAATTTGCGTGCTTGTTTGAGATTTTTAAAATGTGTGTCATACAATGAATCTGATTAAAACAATCCATTGGTACAGTAAACTACTATGACCTATCATTTGTTTATAAAATTTGTTATTTTACAACATCTGCCAAATTTAATATAAACAGATTATAACATAAATTATTTCCTACCTCATCCCCTTTTTGCTGGACTGTGAGAGAGATTGTGATCATAGGGGAAAATAAGGAAACTTTAAAGAAAAGAAAGGGTCATTGCTTACAAATTGAAGTCAGGGACCTGCTGCCTAAGTAGTGTGTAGCCTAATGAAAATGTACAACCTGACTGAACTCCACAGCTGTGGAAGCAAGCTTATATTCTGCCTATGTAAGTTCTTCTCTGCAGCTACCTCTGAGAAAGCAGCTATATGATTACTTAGTTTGCCCTATTCCAAGGACAGATTGCAAGACTTGGCATTTTGCTTTGAGTAGATGAGTAAGAAACCGCAGGATGTGAACTGTCGGATGTGAACTTTTAGCATGTCAGCTGCTTTGTGATACACCCTTATACTGTAGTGCTTTGTGGTAAATGTGGTGAATGAGCCTCACTGAATGGTGATTCCCTTTGCATGTACCATGAGATGGAAATGCCATGTGTTTGTCTTCTTCCTGACTGAAAGAGCAATATAGTCAGCTGTTTGGCAGTCATGGCAGCATACGTGATACACGTTGTAATAAAAGCTTTGTAACATTTCGTGGACAAGAAACAAATTCTTATTGTTTTTAACGGGGAGTAACCCCTCCTTATCCTTCGTCCTGTGCTACGGGAACACAGGCTGTGTATAACTGCATAGCCCATGTGGATGGAGAGGGACTGAAGAAAGGCTTCTGAGGGAAGAGTGAAGGCATCAGAGGGGAAGAAAAATCTTTTGCATGAACTCTTACTCATTTCCCCTCTATTTCTGAGAAAGGAGGTGCTACTTCCCTCAAGTTTTTGTTGCATGTTGACATCAACAGGAAGCAAAGCTTAAAAGATTAGCTTACAGCATAGGCATTTCCTAAGATAACATAATTATTACATGATCTTATGTGTTGTCACAAGAAGAAATATTATCATGGTGATAGAATATTAATGTTTGTTAGTAAACTGTTAGCTTGCATCTCTCTCTTTTTTTTTTTTTTTAACTTGTTAGGAGTTAATTTTATGGGTATATGATCCTGAAACTGCAGATGCTTCTGAACTGAACCACACTGCAATTCGTCCTTCACAAGTATGTTGAAATGATGCCACTTAAGAAAAAAGTTAAAATGTATGTCTTATGAAAATTTACCAGTCAAAAGTGGAAATGTCTTATTGAAATACACTGCCTGTACACGCCTTATTTCACTTTACTGTATTGAGGAAAATAAATTTGCAGGATTTTCTCCCCTCTTAATACTGCAGCAGGAACACAGGTATAAAGAGTGAAGTGAAACCTATTGTCTGTTTCATAGAGACAGAATAATTAGCAAGCTGAAGTAATTCAGTCAAATTTTGGTCTTTGCAAAAATTATACTCAGAATTAGTAGCTGGTACTAATATGCGGCAATTGAACACACGTCCCCTTTTTTCCAGATTTCCTCAGGCATCTGCATAGCAAACTGTTAGAAAAAATGTTTAAGTAAAAGCGTTGTAGGAGTCCTGATATATGACTATATACTGTACAAACTCATCTGTGCAGCTAGTCTTGTGAGTGAAGGGGACCATTCATGGAATTATTCCACATGGATTAGTTGTAGGGATTAATGTGTACAATAAATAGGGTTTCTGATCTAAATGAATGACAGAAAGTATTTAGTCTTTGGTATTGTGCCTGACATGAGGTATGCATGCATGGCACCACCATTTATTTTAGAAATTACTTTTTTATTTTGTCATTATTATATTTTAATATTTTTTCCATTTTTTTAATAATTGACATGATTAACTTCAAGATTAAAAAGAAAAAAAGTAGCAATATTAATTGTATTACTAAGGCATTTTTATTAGATTACTAGATGTTAAGCAAGTGTTTGTTTTCTATTTGCTGCTATGGAAAGAATGCAAAGAAAATTGAATTTGGCTCTGAATGCAGTATTCTAAAATGAATAGATTGAGTAGAAATGATTCTAATGGTATGTCATTCTTTGAAAATGTATTTTATAATATGAAATTTCATTTTAACATCAGAATTTCAAAAGAGAGAAGTTCTCAGCAACAGCTGAATCTATTTTAGATCTACTATTCATTGACGTAATGCTGGGTTTGGAATTAGAAATGACCAGACAGCAACCAGTCGGGTGATAAATAATAACTTGTATTTTATTTAAACAGAGTTCTCAGAAACTCAGCAAGCTGTTCTGGAATTTGGGACAGGATCCCGTTGTACATACCTATTTGAAAAAAGACAAATACTATGCTCAGGAGCATCCAAACTTAGGGTACAGTATCTTATTTATTTATTTTAATGGAATTCTATTTAAAATTATTTTACAATCATGACTGTACAGACAGTTGTTGATAAGTAGATTTAGAAATAGCATTTAATAAAGTAGTTGGGTCATTTTTCATGTCTGTTTTTTAATTACACTGTAGTAAGTAATATTGGAAGGGTATTAGGATACCTATTAATTTAGCTATAAGTAAGGATTGTATACCACACACACACAGACAATCTAAAAAAGAAGGACATAGTGCCCAAAGAACTTCAAAGTTTCTTTCTAACAGTTTTGCTGCATGGAAGGGGTAGGATAATTGCAGAAAGACAGATGCTTCCAAGCCTTCGAATTGGTAGAATCAATCCTGTGCATTTCAGAATACCTTAGGGAAAAGCCTGACCTTTGCAAGAAGATGTAGTCTTTTCTGTTTTTATGGTTACACAGCACTTCTGTTGGCTGATAACAAATCAGAAACAGCTTCCAAATTTGGGACAACTTTTAAGTACCTGGCTTGGAAAACGCGAGGAGACCTATATGTCCTTTTAGAGCTTGTGCAGCATGAGATCACTTCAAACTCCTCAAAATTCTCTTTGCAAGTTCTCTTGGTGTCCTCATATGGCTGACTATGGCCATGTCTGGGCCTCCTTCTTCTATACTGAAATAACTTTTGTGCTTCAGTAACAATTTTTGCCTGTTTTTACCTTTTCCTTGAGGAAAGAGCTTGTCATCTGCTAGCCAGGTTTATCTGCCATTTGTTCCTTTCACCATAGTACTTAAAACTAAGTAACCGCTCTTAGACTTTATTATTTTACAAAGCTGTTGTTGTTTTTTAAATTCAAGCGCTTGTTCTTACATAGGCCTTTCAGTCTGTACAATTCACTGCATGTAATTGTTCTACTTCATATGTATAGAAGCCCATGGAATAAGGACTGAGACTGGACTCAGAAATCACCTAAAATTTTTACTGTAATGGTATTTGAGTCTTGCTTGTTAAGTTGTAAGTATCAGCTCAAAGCTTAACATACCCCCGTTCAGGCACGATACTCCTGGAAATTCAAAACCTGTGTAAGGTGTTGTGTTGAACACATCATCCTCATTTAGAAAAAATCTTGGCCAGATACTCTTCTTCACTGTTTTCTAGACTTCTAAGTGGGGTTGTATGTTTTTCCATTATGCGCTGATATTTCACGCCTAATTTCAAAAAGGAAGCAAGATCGCTCAGTTGGACTATCAGGCTCAGTTAAACTGCTTCCGGTATCTCTGCTTCCTGCTTGCTCAGGACTGAGTTCATTGTGTGAAACGCCACATATTAGACACTTTCTGTCACCTCTTTGGTGAAGAGTTTGTCCTTTTCTGTCAGCCTTCCAAGAACGATTAGCTAACTATAGCCCTGAGTGGTGATGAGCAATGGCAGTGGTAATATGGTTCTAAATCTATGTGATAAAAATTATATCCAAAGTATTAATTCTCCTTTTAATGCTTGTTTATTTGCAGTCATGCCCTCACTTGGGGGGGGGGGGGGGTTGTGTTCTTCATGAGAACAGCAAGGAAGTGGTGCTTGGAAGGTGAGGGGAAAGAGGAGGAAATCTCAGTGCCTCCTTGTACTACAGCATCCACCCTTGGGCGACATTCATAAGAACTTTTCTTAAGAACGTTGTACAGGATTTCAAAGCAGGAAAGCATTTTCCTTTCCAAGAGTATTTAATACACACAGTGCTTTGCAATGTAAAGTGAAAACACAACAGGCCAGCAGTGACATAAATTCACAGTTTTTATTTGATTGTGAGCTGATCAGAAAATAGATTAAATGGTTAAATAATAGTGATGTGCATACGAGGACGTATGTGTAGCAAACGGATTTGTCACCAGTTTTGTGATCTGTAAGAATAAAATTTTATTCTGCGTAAGCCTTTTGCGAAGCTAATTCAAATATATTAGAGCTAGATTTTGGCACAGAGGTACTGAAAATGACTCTGGTTTACGTTTTTTGAGTTCTTACTGCATATGTTTCTTGCAACATATTTGCCATCTGTCTCTTAGATACTTACCCTTGTTTTATACACTCTCTGAATACCCAATTAAAACAAGCTACACTGCTATTTTGTGACTTTTTCTTCTTTTCTAAGTTTACTCATAGCCTGTAATTAATGGTATTTATGATTCTGCAAGAAATGATTATGACTTTTAACAGGAGCAATAGCTGCTTATGTAGCTTCGGTTTGTGCTCCATCAGTTGTATATTTCTATCTGATCGCTAGATGGCAACATAGTAACATCTCTTATCAAAAGTTGCTGTAACTGGAGAAGGGCTTTTTCTATCACATTTTTCACACAGGAGCTAGAATAATCTCCCCCTCCCCCCTTCCCCCCAAGAAAGAGAATATATGCATTCTGGCAGTGTCAGTAAATAGTTTCTCAATGATGTGAATGCTGGTATAACTTTTTTTTAATCTCATTAGCTCCTTCTTTTTCAACAACCAAAGTACAGAGTAATCAAGTAAGAGAAAGTAAAATCTGCTTCATAAATTAACAGTCTTTTTTCTTCAGATAGGGAAGAGAATCTGATTAATCTGAATTTTCGCATACATACATCTGGCTGTTTTGTGGAAACACCTTTTACTGAAAAGTGTCATCATCTTCAGAGGGGCTTGCCTTTGGCACCCTATCAGATCCATTATAATCCTTTGTATTTCATCAACTAGTCATATTATGCCACCTGAAATTAGGGAATTAATTTTGGAAAGCTGTGCAGTTCCTATTAATTGAAAAAGAACAAAAATCTTTTCTCTGTCTTGATTATCTTGCATTATCCACTCTCTATGTGTTTCCTGGGAACGTCAGTCACTGTGGAGGATTTTAGGAGGAACCCGCTAAGTTTCAGACTCACTCTAGACTTCATATCCTGGAGCTACTAGAAATATGTTCATATCATTGTATGTCCTAATAAAGGGGCAGTAATACAGAGGCAAGTACACTACATACTCATCATTGGGAGAACCACACAGATTGTTGGTCTCTGTATGGAATCCATTAATTAACTGAACTCACTAATGATTCCATGGAATACACTGACCATAGAAAAGTGAAGCATGTAAGTGTAAGGATATAGATTAATATGATTTGATTTGGGTTTTTTTTAAATCTGATTCTGTAAGCTAGTTGTTTACCAAGCAGCCTGCTTAAATTTTCTGCTATCAGTGCTTGAACTTCTGCATCAGGGATGCTTGTGTAACTGTCAATGTGATGCATACATTCACACAGAGTCTGTAAGAAATTAAGGGTTTTTTTTTTTTCTGTTGAGATGATTTGTTCCATTTCCCATTAGAGAAACAAAAAGGTGATGAAATGCAATTAATGTTTGACACCAAAATAGGTCGTCTTCACAAAGACTTAGAAATTCTCAAAATTCATGACTGTTTCTGTTATCAGGTTTGCCAGTCTGCATGATTTATAAAGAGCCTAATCCTACAAGTAGGTTATCTCTTTTAAGCCCCGTTTTCTCATATTGCTTATCAACAAAACTCTTGCTGATTATCAGTGGCCCTGATCACCATCTGCAACATCTATGGGCCTGGTATTAGTTCTTGTTGATCAGCTTTCTTCTACACACTCTGACTAGCTCAAAGGAGGTTGTGGGGAAGGTGGGGGAGAAGGTGGCCTCAGTAATAGTGAATGCTGTATTATTCCATGGAGTTATAACATTATAACCATTCATTTTTAAGTCCAGATATTTTTGCTTTTGGCAGTCACATCTTGCAGAAATGTACAGTTCCCAGACAACACTGAGATATGGAATATACCTGCTTTTGTAAGTTTAGAAGTTAAAATCCAACCACAGGCAAATTCTGGTCTTTTTCTCCCTGTTTGTCTTCTATCTTGTGGAATTAGAAGAAAATTAGGAAATAATTTTGTACCACTGTAGCTGGAAGAGAGAGCTTTTGTGGATGTGCAGCCTCTCTATCCTGAAAACAACTCCACTACCCAAATAGCTAATTCAGGACCTTGACTGTAGGTGTAGTTCTTCTAAGAATGTGACATAAGTCTAATCACATAGCTGAATTTGTTTCAATGACCTCAACAGAAAGGTTTCATCTTGCAAGTTTATCTGTTGTTTCTTTCATTTTCAGATTATGGACAGTGAAAGTACCTGCAGTATCAGAAGACATCATAATAAATATACATGGAAAGGCAATAGCATTTCAGGAATGCTTTGTTCTAGATACTCCCTTTATAATTCCAAGGCCTAAACAATCATTTACTAGCAAGGAAAATGACACCTCACTCTGTTCCCCCAGTAATAGTGACATCTCCATTACATGGTCTGCATGTTTTCCAACAACAGCTGTTTTATTAGCAGATTTTGGAACTTTCTATACAAATGATGGATTCAAAACTTACGAAGAAATCAAAGTTCCTTCAGATGCTTTGACCCAAGACCTAAATAACAATGTAACTGATGTGACTCTAACAGATAACGGAATCTTATTTTTAATAAATGGAACTATTTATAAAAGAGAATCTAATGATTTTTTTAAACTTGGGGCAGAACACAAGCTTCCTGAAACAGAAATAACTGGAATACATTCAAGATACTGGTGTTCATCTGTCTATCCAGTGCAGGTAAGTTATCTTCAGTTCTCATTTAACATTTAAAATACAGATGCTCTTCACTAAATGTCTGAACGAATCTATTTTAGATCTACTCTTCATTGATGTAATGCTGGGTTTGGAATTAGAAACAACCAGAAAGCAACAAGTTTACTTTCAGGACATTTCAAAATAAGATCTGGATACTGTGAGTGGCTCTGCACGAGCTCATGTAGCCATATGGAACCATTTCTAGGATCACAGCTTAAATTTGTAAATTCATTCCGATGGAGCTCTGCTGATGACATTAGCTGAAGATATCCCACAACATTTTGATTTCCTAATATACATCTTTGATGTAAACTTTAAGGGAAGATATTGTTTACCTAATCACTGTTGTTTTTGTTTTTGTTTTTAACAGAATGGAAAACAACTAAGTACTTTGGCAGCATGGACATCTAATGAGCTGTATCTTGCATATAACGAAATATTTAATAAAATAGCAGATACAACAAACTTAGTGAAGTCCTTAAATTTTCCAGACTATGCTGCTTTATCTATAGAGACTGTTAGCTATGACTCAGTCCCATCTGAAATTATATTGTTGCTGATCTGCAATGGCTGCAGCCCCTCCAGACTGTTTTATCTGGCATTTTATAGAGAAGACAGACAATTTTGGGGCTTAAGAGAGTTTTATTTACCTGTTCCTCACAGTTCTGTTATGAGAATGATATATTTGAATTCAGCATTATCATGTGGTCTACTGTGGGACAGTGAGAACATTTACTACACCTACAAAAACAACACAACTAATGGATTTTTTCAAGTATCTGGATCAAATCTATCTCTACCAGAAATGTCTAATGGGAGCACTATTCACCAGATTATTCTTGGTTAAGTATATTATATTTAAGTAGTTATTAAGTAATTTTTAATTAATTAAGTGCTAAAGTAAAAGAGAAATTTTAAGAAGGGATTACTGAGTCTGTCTTTTTGTAAATGATAGTCATAGAATAATAGTTAATAATTTCATTGGCTTATTAAGACAAAAAAATTGTCACTTTTAGATGGACAGACGTATCAAGCAAATTTTTATTCTTCAGGTAATGTTAACTATCATCCAGTATGATTGTACTAAGAAAACTCAACAGCTTTTGGCCTTAGTGTTTGTTACAGCAACATAGCTGTATCTATTGTCTGTTTAGGAGGATGATTATTTTTGTCCTATTCTGCTTGATTCGAAGTTTAATGGCATGAAATCTCTGCTGTTTCTTAAGAGAAGGTGATTGAAATGGCATGGCAGCAAAAACTTTTTCACTACATCAAAGAGAGATTATTTTGCAGCTTTCTGACTTTTTAAGCACCCCTTTCACATTATAATCACAGCATCATGCTGACAATATCTGGAATTCCCAAGTAGGCCATGACTGTTATTAGGGCATAGTCCTTTCATTTGTTATTCCAGCCTCAAGAAACTTCATCAGGTCTCTTCCTGTGGTAGCTGCTCATCTTTGGTAGGCAATTAAAGAAGAATTCAACTAAGCAGGTGCCATTCACTCTACAGACAATGGTATGTCTGTTTAATTACTTGAGTCACCTGGTGAATGTACAAAAGTCCAATCTGAATCCATCTCTACAAAATTTAGAATTCAGTGGATCCATGCTGGACACTACCACAGCCGTATCCTACAAAATTTTTCCTGAAACTTGGAAGATCTGATCCTACAGCTGTGAGCTATTGTTCCAAACAAAACCCTTCTGCAAGTGCAGTATCATACAGGAAAGCCCTCTTGGGCAAAAACAGCTACCTCCAAAGACCATAGTAAATACTTATTGGGACTAGGCTTACAAGATGAAGCCAGCAGGCTCATGGGATACTCAAAATTCTACTTCCTTATGCATCTAATGTGATGTAGAAGATGGATCCTAACAAGGTCATGCAGTGATGGTTTGAGAGCCAAGCACCTCAATGCAAATATAGCAACAGCTGAGAGGATACTTACAAAGAGCAGGAAGAAGCTAGGCAGATTATGGCAGAACTACCAGCCAACTGCAGCACACTGCAGGTGGCAGGCCAAGGGTACTGGCAAGAAGACTTCTGAAGAGGACGTGCTAAATATTTCTGCTAAAATAACCTCAAGTTGTCTACAGAGGGGTTAAGTCTATTGACAATGCCATGAGAGGAGGCCAAGTGATAGTACTGAAGCAATATTTCTTAGTGGTCCTTTTTAAAGAAAGTGCCTGAATTTATAACCGCAAATCAGGCTTACGGAGACTTGCAAAAGATTACACCGAGTACCATTTCCCTCCTGGCTCAGAAAGGAGAAGCATGAGAGGGAACCCTATTAATCAAGCTTCTAGCACTCTGTTGAGAAAGAGTTTCTGCCTCATGGCCACTGCAGCTTTCCTTGCCTCTGACTAGAGCTGGTCCTGAAAAAGGTTGTGCTGCTCTCCCTGGCATAGGCTGCAGGCAACTCTGTCCAAATGGTAAGATGGGCTGAGCCTCTGGCCTTTTTCTTGGGTGACTGTGGGACATTTAAAACAGGAGCACACTTTAATAGACTATAGTTATAAACAGATCTACATGATCCAAAATCAGGCCCTGCAATATGCTCCACATGAAGTAATGATTGAGCTCAACTACAGAAACAAAGCATACAGGAGATGAAAGCAGGGACAGGCTACCAATACAGAAACATTGCCTGGGCGTGAAGGGACAGAACTGAGAAAGCTGAAGCTTGGCTGGAATTGAGACTGGCAAGGTATATGAAGGATGACAAGAAAGGCTTCTGTAGGTGCATCAGCATCAAAGGGAAGAAGAAGGAAAACATGGGTGTGCTGCTCAACTGGGCAGGAGACCTAGTGACTAGAGATACAAAAAAGGCTGAAGCAGTCAATGCTTCCCTCCCTCAGTCTTTATTGGCAAATGATTTTCAGGCCTACCAGGTCTCCATTCCAAATAGCAAATTTTGTGGGAGAGAGTTACTATCCACAGTATAGGAGGATTTAATTAGGAACTGTTTAGACTAGCTGGACATACACAGTCCATGGGATCAGACAGGATATGTCTAAGAGTGCTGAGAGAGCTGGCTGATGTCATTGCATGGCCACTCCCATTGTCTTTGTATAGTTGTGGTGATCAGGGGAAAAAGGCAGACATCTCACTCACCCTCCCAAAAAGAGAGAAGAAGGACTAGAAGAGCTACAGGCCAGTCAGCCTAACCTCAGTGCCTAGGAAGATTATTGATCAAATCTCCTGGAAGGCATTTTCAGTCACAGGAGGGATGAAAAGGTAATTGGAAACAGTCAGCATGGATTTACCAAGGAAAAATCATGCTTGACCAATCTGATCACTTTCAGTGATGAGACGACTGGCATGGTGAACAAAGGGAGAACAGTAGGTCTCATTTACCTTGACCTTAGCAATGCATTTGATATGCAGTGGGTGTACAGGGTGGGTGAAAAACTGGCTGACCTGTAGGGCCCAAAGGGTCAATAGTTCAAAGTCTAATTGGCAGAGGCTGATAACAGGCTGGTATTATTTAACATCATCATCAGTGGGATGAAATGCACCCTCAATAAGTTCATGAATTATATTAAATTGGGGGCAACAGCTGATAACCTGGAGAACAGGACGTAATCCCTTTGAAGTGAATCTTTGAAATGAGTTTATTTTCAGCATCCCTTTCAGATTATACTGTTTTAAGAGAGCCACCACTAATTTTCAGAAGGTAATAGACCAAAACATGAAAGGCAATGCCCAGTACACACCAGTATGTTCAAATAATAATAATGGTTCTCACTGAGGCCTGGAAAATGCATCTAGATTGACTCTCATCCATCCTACAGTCCGTATGGTGTGCTAGAGTCACTGTCAACCTAAATAAATGCACCATTAGCTGATTTGAGAAGCAGTGTTTAAGCCACGCTGTTAGGAATGACAAGATACAATAAAACGTCAACAAGTGGCTGTATACAGCCATGAATCAAAATAATAATAACAGATTGTCATTGTTATTTTATGCTGCATCTTATTATTTTCCTTGTTCAGTCAATGGACTTCATCAAAGGTGGCCTTCCAAGAAAAGATGATCTGTTAGATACCTGCAACAGAGTTTTGGAATATTCAACAAAAGACATAATAAACATCTGATTCTCTTAAAAAAAAAAAAAAATTAGAAACAGTTGCCTCCGAGGAAAAAAATCGGAGCAGTATTATCTCAAAAGGCAGACTGAGAGAAACACAGTGTTCAAGCCAGAGAAGGTTAACTCAACTTGCAGCTCTGAGGTTCACCCAGAGTCTGGTTAAGATTTTCCCTCTGTCAGAAGAGCCGGTTCTCCAGTAGGATCTACACTTGTTGCACTTACCTTTACTTAAACTTACTACACTTACAGGTTTGGGGACATTTGAGTTTATGGTGATTTGGCTTGCTTATTCACCTCTATATAAAGGTGCCATTCCTCTAGGTGGTCACCTCAGCCAAAAGTAAAAAAAAAAAAAAAAATCTAGGCATTAATTATTCATCTTCTTCCATGTGGAGTGGTCTTTGGAATTCATTCCAAATTTCTAACATCATATCTGAATTTCATTTGAGTTAGGAAATTATGTAATCTCTGCTCTTTTCTAACCTCTGTTGTTTCAGGGTTAAGCTGGACAGCAGGCATATATTCATTTGAATAGGACCAAATTATTTAGACAAGTTTCTTTTTCATTCTTTCTGTTGTCAGAGGACTCAAAAGCACAGCAATCTCCTTACAAAGCCTATTCAGCTGAATCAAGCCCTTTTACAGGGTTGTTTAAGTGAAAGCGCTTTCAAAGATTTAAGGTACACTAATCAGAACTGAAGAATGTCTCTTTCCCAGACATCTGCAAACAGCCGCCTGGAGTTCCTTTTACAATGCCCTTTTACAATGCCATTGTAAAAGCATCTGTGAATGATACAGTGTTTCTTAGAGAAGTCCTGGGATAGTTCTTTTTCTTAACATATACTAACTCTATATTATCTCTGGATGTGAAGGGGATACTTCTTGTAGTCATCATCAGTATGGTTGTTT
Organism: Apteryx mantelli; assembly: GCF_036417845.1. Taxonomy (NCBI): domain Eukaryota; kingdom Metazoa; phylum Chordata; class Aves; order Apterygiformes; family Apterygidae; genus Apteryx; species Apteryx mantelli. Next base: position 49,681,587 of record NC_089980.1, on the reverse strand, counting down.
ATAAGTACTATCACTCAAAGAAAAGTCAGAGGGCTACTTACCACTAATCAATCTCTTCAAGATGCATATGCCTTTTGCCTATTCATCTCCTACCTCTTGAAGAGGACTTCATTGAATTGTTTAGATCTAGAATTATGGGGTTAGGGGGACTACAGAACATATGGTGTGGTTTCTCCTTTATGTCCCTACATGCAAAGAGATGAGGCATAAGCATGCTTCATGAATACTGCTCAAATTATATGGTTTCAGGTACTAACAGCACATGCATCCATAGTGGCAATGTCCCTATGGGCAGTATATCTCAAAAAACTCCAGTTAGTGCTAAATAACTTTCTATTTTCTCAGAAACATCCCTGTATTTGAAATCTTTGTAATTACCACATGATATTCCATTATTACACAAAACATTGGGCAGTATGGGAAGTATTTAGAGTAGCTGGTCATTTGACAAACTAGTTTGTTCAATCACTGCTTTATTAAAGACACTGGTATCTCCCTTCCCCATGTGAGATCATACATGCTAACACTGCTAGAGTCACTAGACTGAAATTTGTACAATCGTTAAAAGCAAATTAAGGAGTCTACCTTCATTCTTCAAAATGTGCTGCTTATACCTATGCCAAGACCCATCTTCTGCCCCCACAACATCAAAATTCTAAAGCAAAAGGATTCCGGATGACAAAGGAAATGATCCTGCAAGATCCTGCGTGTTTTTTTTTTTTTTCTGTAGGAGTGAGATTGAGAGGACAAAAGATATGTCCATCAACCACTGGGCATTGCTTGTCAAAAGATTTCTCTCTAACTTGGGATGTGTATGAATGGAGTACATGTAGATACCATATGAGAAAGATGCCAGCTGTAAGCAAAAGGAACTCTGAATAAATATAGTCATAATCTTTTGTAAATTTAAATTACACAGATAAAAGTGTATTCTTTCTGTTTTTCTTTTTACAGACTACCTTGGGAATATATTGATAAAAATGAAAAACAACATCTTCTTTTATACAAAAAGTGAATTGAGAGAATTAATTCAGCTTCCTGTGTGGATAAATGGAATGAAAAAGATGGTCCTTTATTTGAATCCATCTGCTAGTGTATACATATTATTAATTGATGGTTCTAGTATATATCGCCAGACCTATCCTTTGGAAATTGAAATATTTAGTTCTACATTTAGAGCTGAAATTTCTTGCTCAATTATAGCTTTTCAACACAACATGGATTTCAATGTCTACTATCTGGACATGGGAGATGAACTGACATTTTGGTCTCAGATAGTTTTTGAGGAAAATGTGGATGTAAGTACATATCTGGAATTCTACAGGCCAGACTTATTACTACTAAAAGAAAGCAGCAAATATGAAATTGCTCGTGGAATCTGTACTAAAAATGAGGTAAGTTTTGTTAAAGTTTCTTTCTGTCCAATTTAAGTTTCTTTCCACAATATTTTGCCATACATTTTCATATTCTGTGATATTTGTGTGGTATTTGGGAGAATCCTTTCGTGTACATTGAAGGAGTGGGAAAAGGCTTTTTTCCACATGCATTCACTACTATTAAGACTTTGCAGCCCACACAGATCCATGCAGATTAATTTTCTGCCAATAGAACTATTATTTAAATATATTTCCTGGATTATAATTCAGTAAGAGAAACCAGTACTTCCAACTATGAATTAAAATAGCACATTAACTAAGTTTCATCATCCCAGGTCTGCACTGTAAATTTGGAAATTAGCTACACAATTCTGCAACGTCAAGAATGCAAATTTAATGAAAATGAACAATTACTCACATAAACTGGAAACCATATGCCCTAATTTAGGCCTAAGAATTGTTTTAGGCATTTTAAGTGTGTGTCAGCATTTCATCTCGTTTATCTCCCCCCTTCCATAATACTGCTGCTGTGTTTCATGCGTGTCAACATTTGCATGTTTAATGATCTATAGATACTGAAAGTGTCTCTTGTGCTATACCAACCTGCTAATTGAGATGTCTTTACCAAAATCATACCATGTTGTGAAACAGCTTCTATTTTGTAAAAGTTTAAGTGCTTCCATCACCCTCTACAGGCTCACTATTTTCCAGGCATCTCAGAAACAAGGCTCCCTTATTAAGGCTGAAATTGAGGCCCAGCCACTGGTACAAAAACACTGAGCTATGTAGGCTTGTTCTGGCAAGGCTAAGGACAGGTCCTGGTATTAAAGAGCTAGAAAGTACCAGAGGGGGATGGTGTAAATGAAGAGGATCGTATGAGAGGAGGCTGGAGGCAGAATCAGCTGTTGCTGCTTGCTGTTCAGATGGCATGCTCCTGAACTTCCTCCTAGATGCAGCATTGTGGTCCTCACTGATGAGGACCAATGGATAGAGTGTTTCCAGCTCTATCTCAATACCATGATGTACCTTTGCAACCTTCCTTAAGACAGATTTATTTCCAGTCATGTCACAGACATCACTGTCTTCCTCAAGATAAATGTGAGAATGCCTTAACCATTGTGAGCTTTCAGTTCATGACAGGACTGTCCGTTGTCATCGCTAGTTGATCTTGAAGAAGCTTGTTGATGCCTTTGGCGAGTTTATTGAGTTCCCTATGGACCTATCATCTCAAAATCAGTTCACGCAAATTCCAAGCCTGCAAAACAACTCCATGAAGGCAATGGGTGTCTGCAACAACCATCCTCAACATCTCCTCAGTAGACATCTTTGCAAGTGCCTGAGTCTGTTCATGATGCAAACATCCCATCAGGCCACAACATCTTCTTCAGTTTGGACAACATTGGCAAGACCTGACTGCTTTGGTAAGCACCGACAAACCCCACTTCCACCTGAACCAAGACAGCAGAGACAGACTCTGTACTAGATGCTGTACCCTATCTGGCTTGCTTCTGCAGCCACATGGAACATTGAATTCTAATGTGTTTTCCTCTCTGCTCTCTCCATAAAAAACACTTCTATCCTCTCCCCCTTTAGCTCCTCCCCCTTTTTGAGACCTTAAGACCCCATGCTGAGAAGTGTTACAACTATGGTGGATTTTCAGTATTCCAAAACTGTGGTAGTGCTGGCTCTGCCAGTTTGAGGATACCATGCAGTCTGGATTAACACTGTCTTCATGGCATGTGGCATCCTCCAGAATGTGTACCTCAAGCACGATCTGTCACTATCTGAAGGAATAAAACGAGCAGCCTCTCAAACAAGACAAAGAGACAACCTCCTGAAGTGAGAGCGCCAGACAGACCCAGGGACTAGATGAGAGCATTCACCACTGACAACCTTGGAACAATGGAGCATAGATACAGGTGACAACAAGAAGACACTCAGTAAAAAGTAAAATCCTGAACTCAACAAATATGTCAAATTGTTGTAAACTATATTTTCAGTCATTTAGATGAGGACTGAGCCCAAGGAGAATGGCTTTGGCAATCAAAATTCTACACATAGGTAGGCAGTATTCAATAAAAAAAGGATTTATTAGGATAGAAAATTTGAGAAAGTCACGGTGAGGCAAAAAATAATGAAAACAAGTCAGGACTTATTGCTGCTTTTGCTACCTGTAATGCTGTATGGGAGGGCTGTATATGATAAAGACACTTCCCTTTTCTTCACCCCCTCCAATCTCAGAAAAAGATGTTTTCTTTGTTAGGGACCTTGTCCAGTGTTTTGGAGTGAGTGATACATGTTTTCAAAAATTACACACTATCTGCTCAAGGAACAGGAACTCTTTTTAGAGCTGACTATACTTGCCAACTGTACTGGGCAGAAGTGTCCCCCGTCTGCCTGTGAGCTGAGCTGGAATCTCCCCATTTCAACATTTCTGTGACATGGGAAGAACTTGGTACATTTGGAGTGAAAAATTATTTTTCCTTATTTGAAAGTAAAAAGAGAGTTTGCGTGTTTCACCCAGTGAAGTTTATTTGGCCACAGAAAATTGTAAATGTTGACTCTGGTTCTCTTCCAGTATGCATCTGTAATGCTGGTGTTTTTCACATTTGTATTCTTCAGTGTGTTAACCAGTTCCGTGAGCAGTTCAATGAGCCTTTTGTTATGTTTCTTCCTGTCATAGGCGCAACTGGTTTGGATCAACAAAGCACATGTAGTTTGCCAGTGCAGAAGGCCAGAGCTGCTCTTCATCCCTGGTCATGTATTCTTACTGTGTTTGAGAATGTTATTGAAAGAAACTTCTTGTGATGTTTTTAGGTGCTGTTCCTTCCCTCGTGTTGTACGTTTTGTGCTAGGGCATTTGTCTCAACTAAATGTAGGCTCCTGGTTTGTTGGATGTATCCACCTATAGTTTAGATATCTAAATTATGGTAGATGAATCCTGGCTATGCTATTTGGGCAACTAAGAACCACACGAATAGAGAAAAGATTCAGCCTCTCACTTAACATAGATATTGTGGTGGACACATAAAAAATAGACTCCAGAAGTGGAATTAGACATTTTTTCAGGTGCTTCAGATATCATGAAGATACCCTTCATCTAAATAGAGGTATCTCTGTGGTTTAAAGATTTTTGTCAATTAGTTTTATTCTTTATTTTGTCTCTTTTAGACATTTACATTTTATCATGAAATTGACTATACTTTAGAATCCAATTATACAAAGGCATTGTAAGTATCATGAAATTTAAAGATAAAGATAAGATAAAGTTGATAATGTAGTTTTGATAAGTATGAATTATAAATGTCATCAGGACTATAACTGCCCTGAAAAATTAAATAATATAAATAATATATAAAATAATAATAATATATATAAATATAATAAAATAATATATAAAATAATATATATAGATAAATAATATAGTTGTTAATGGGAGAATACTGCTTCTTGCTGTAATACTTCAAGAAGGGCCATGCAGCTCTCTTACATACAAGTGGACATGAGTCAGATTAGAAAAAGCAAATAAAAGTATTTATAAAATGTAAAATAGATAACCCATCTGCAAGGGTTTATAAAGGTCCAACTGGCAGAAAACCATGTACACGTAATACTTAGGTTTTTGCCAACATTTCTTTTCACTTTTTATTTTCCGGCTGACAGGCTTTTCAGAATTCAGTTTCTTGGGTGAGCATCCAGCTGTTGAACAAATCTACATCCCCGAAGAAGATCTTGAGTTGGAGACCAATCCTAATCTTTTATTTTCACTTTTGTTCTGGATTTGCATACAGCTTTATTCATATCTTCTCACCTCTAAAAGTGTTATTGGTCCTCAGATTGCTCAGGAGACAGTTCTGATCTTCTTCCAGACTATTAACCACCTTCTTCAGAAATGCAGATGTCCCTTTGACAAGGAAGGGGCTGTTGTCTTTTGTACATGAGTGAATTAATAGCAAACTGATAGCCTACTGAAGGCTAAAAGATGTTTTTTTCTCATGTAATAAGCCTACTTGCAAGTATCAGTGCAGAGTCTTTCCAGACTCTCAACTTTATATTCCATAAAGATATATAAACCAAGAGCTACATATATATACCAAAAGCTCTTCATACAAAGATGTACAAAAGATTGTTGAGTGTGGCACATTACTAGCCTGTAATTACTAAGTCACTTCATTCTTTGTGGGGCATGACTTCAGCTGCTGTCATAATAATCACTTCAACATGTAGCCTTAATATAGTGTTCTGGCAAAGGAGCTAATGGGATTTTTGTGTGTATAAGAAAGAGAATATGAATGAGAACTAAGAAGATATATTTGCTTTGGTGCATAGTGTTGATAAAGCTGAGACTAACATACTGTGTCCAGTTCTGATGTTCCCTGATCAAGAAGAATGTAAAAAATACTGAGAAGGATTTGAAGATCACAAAAGGATCCAGTGAGTGGAACAAAAGTTTTACAATGAGAGGCCTAAGAAGATCAGTTTGTTTTCCTTATATTAATAACAGAAAGAGGTCATTGACCTCAACATTGACCTCAACATAGTGTGTACAACTCTGCATTAAGAAAATGAATATAATTTAGTGACAGGCTTAAGTGTTCCATCAAGGAAGAGGAACATTTCTAGGAATTAGAAAGGTATGGTTTTCCCCAATACACAATGGCCAAAATGTTGTCTGTGATGTAAAGGTGTGTTTGTTTTCAACTTTCCTTTGAAGTAACAGAGTTTGACCATAGATGAGTATGATACCAGAGAGGATAAACAAATGCACTGATGTAGGTGCGGTAATGCTGTTTCACAGATGTATGGGTGGTTGGATCTTGCTCATACGTTTAAAGCTAATCACAACTCCCTGTTATTTCAGAGGCTTCAAACCTTTGTATGCAACAAAATAGTCACCTAAGAACTGAAATGCTTTAGTTGACTAAATTCACTGGACTCCATTTAGAAGAGTCTGGTTGTACTTAAAATGTCCTGAGATACTCAGAGGGCAAGACTAGATGCCTAGTAGTCCTAACTATTGTGATTTGTGTGCTTCACTATCAGCTTTCCTGTATTTGTTTCCATAATTACACTCGTTATCTTTTCCAAGTTGTCTTGCCACTCTCATATGTCCCCTTGAATTGGTCTGACAACGGTGGTGTGTTTTGTTTTGAATAGCTTCTTTTGTTTCCCATCCAAGACAAGCTTTTTACATTTCAGTTAAGCAAAATGTCCACCTAAAGATCTTGGCAGATGATCCACGAGGAAGGTTAAACACCAAAAATGGACATTCTTGCCTGACTTCATCTTTGAATCAGTGATGCTGCAATTCGTTGTAAAATTCATTGCAACTCTTATGCCATGATTCATTCCTTTTTATTTTTTTCATCCAGATGCTCATTTGTCAGGAATAATGAAACATTGGGCATGCCTCCTTCATTTTCTTGAGGAAGTTCACCATTACCTTAGGATACCAGATGATTTTAAAATCTTCTTCAGCAATTAGCAGATTTTATACTTTGGAAAGCTGTCCTGTAGTCTTCTGGATTCTTTCACCAACCATCACCCATGAGGACCTTACTGTCAATGAATGAAGCAATCTTAAATTGCAGGCCTTTACATATTTCACCCCCATCTCCAGAAATATCAGGACTTGGCAGAGAATACCAAATTTCTCTTCAGCTACAATGGCAGTCACCTATGCCATTGGTAGTAACAGTGATGCATAGGAGAGCCAACAGTTGAAAAGGTTTTCAAGTTGCTCCCTGCACTTAGGGAGAAGGACTGTAAAGGACTGGATGCCTTGAGTTAGCACACATACTTCACTGTCTCCTAACTCAGGTTAGCAAATTTTTCAGGCCAACATTGCAAAGTATAAACAGAAATTAGTTGTGGCTTTTGAGATAATTCTGCTTGTGTCTTGCTCAAGAGCCCCTGTGCAGTCAAATCTGGTAGCTGTCAGGTGTGTGACTTCTGTAGTCACTTTTGTGATGTGAATCTGTCTTTGAGCCCTTCATAAAAGGATGTTTTATTCCTTCAGATTTCCTCTTCCCTGCTCCCACCTGCCAACATGTTGTTCAGCTTCTCTTTCAGTATCACCTCTTACCTGTAATGGTGGCAGGACTCTCAAGATGTGTGTGTGGATATGTCATCCCACCCTCTTTTCCTCCATCCAAATCAGTCATAATGGATTCCTTCTTGGCGAGTTAGAGAATTCATGTGGTTGATTTTGGTCCAAGATTCAAGCACAGAGGTCTTGACATTAATATGCTAAAGCATAGAGCCATAAAGACATCTATGTGCATCTAATGATATCATCACTATCCTCTGCATCAAAGCACAGGTAGCCTGATTTTTCCTTTGTCAGAAGTGGTTGATCTTTAAAAGTTTTGAATCAAGCTTTCAATTCAGCTCTAGTATTCTCCTTCCAGGAGTGCTAAATATGCTGGTGAGCAATCCTTGCCATTTCAGAATCTCAGATCACAGATGGGAAATACAATCAAGTGTCTTCAACACTATTTTCAAGGACTGAAGATATTTTGAAATTGATCTCTTTATGAAAAGCTACAATAGAAAAGGCCAGCTGAGTATTCTGTTCTGGGACTGCCTGAATCAACAGTCTCTGTCTGATAGAGTTCTGATTCAGTGCCACAGAAGGTTGTCTTAAGCTTTTCATCTTACCTCAGCACAAACCAGAGTTCTGCAAAAGGTGAAATCAGATAGGATCTGTGTAATTCTGCTCACTCCCCTCTGCCTTGTTCCAGGATATACTGAACAGGTATACTGTTAATGGGTTCAATAATAGATCCAAATCTCCCACAACAGAGATCACCTCCCACCCAAACCTGACCTTCCTGCGTTCCTCAACATGGTTTGTCTGGCAACTCAGAAAAAATTAATATTTCAGCTGCTCACATTTTCAAAGCTGTCTGCATTTTCTTGCTTTAATTTGATCTGTGTTTGTCTATGGATTAAAGACCTATTTCACAGCAATCATTAATCCATCCTTCCAAAGCAATATTTATTTCAGTATTTCACAGAATCACAGAATCGCTGAGGTTGGAAGGGACCTCTGGAGATCATCTAGTCCAACCCCCCTGCTCAAGCAGGGTCACCTAGAGCACATTGCACAGGATTGCATCCAGGCGGGTTTTGAATATCTCCAGAGAAGGAGACTCCACCACCTCTCTGGGCAACCTGTTCCAATGCTCTGTCACCCTCACAGTGAAAAAGTTTTTCCTCATGTTCAGATGGAAGTGTCTGTGTTATTCCTGCCGTGTACTCACATATAAAATAGACGTACAGGCAATCATGGAGACTAGATCCCTTCTACTGGGCCAAACAACTGAGTGTGTTACCTTACAAAGAAAACTAGAGATCTAATACACTGTGGTGTGATGGCACTCAGATTTCTGCAAGAGACCAGGTACATTATTACCATTTATTTGCTGTGCTTATAGCAGACTACTTTTACAAGATAAACAGCCTGAAAGGCCAACAATTTCAAAGACAAAAGCAGAGAAGACACCATGCTATGAGAACCAGTGATCACAGTCACAATTTCATTCTTTCAAAAGAAGTAGTTATGAAGCTGATATTGAAAAATGTAGCCTGTCCTTGGATAGCTGCTGTATTATTCACAAAGTAACCAAGAGGTCTAATAATGTCAAATTTGGCCCTCAGAAATCAATAAGCATTTAAAAAACCCAGGGTGCTAGGACTTATTCTCTCTTAGTCTCTCAAACATCCACCTGTGATGCCGCAACAATTACCTATATTTGTACCATGGGAATAAACACTGACCTGACTTTTAGATGATATGCTAATAAAATAAATAATAATATTAAATAATAATAACCAGTGCCTCTTGCCTCCAAATGAAATTACCTTGATATGATTGCAGTTCAATAGTTTGGTGCTACTGATTTATTTTGAAATAAATTCTAACACAAATTCATGTTTGTTTGGGGGGTTTCTTTTGCAGGGAATTAACCAGCGGTGTTACATCAGTTGAACTGCAGCCTAGTGTCTTTGAAGCTGCATGTGAATTACGCTGTCAGGTAGGCACTGTAGCTTGATATGGTAATTTGGATAAAATACAGTAACAATGTTTCTCAGATTCTTATGAGGAAATCCTGACCCACTGGGAGCCAAGGGTCAAGATGGCCAAGTTTTCACTCCAGTTCATGTCATTCCAATTAACTAATGCCATGTAAAATTATATAAACACTGCTTAAGTAGAAAGGCAAAGAAGAGAAAGTTCACAGTACCATATTGATGAAAAAGTGTCCAAGGTAAATAAGATGTGAAAGAGGTTGTGGACAAGAAGGGAGCCATAGTAATAAACCATGATGCAAAACTGCTGCTATAGTTACTGTAGCTTTTACACTCATGAGTAGTGACCAGACTCCTCAAAGCCATGGATGAGGTTCATTTCTGGAAGGTTTCCTGGAAAAACTAAAGTTTGTATTTACTTTCAGGTATCTCACTTTTTTGTTGGCTGCCCTCCAGGAAGGCATATTATTGTTGAGAGGCAAGTTTAAATCATTTATTTTCTTCTGGATTGTGCAATTTTACAATAGTAGTTGAAATAAATGCTAATGTAGTGATATTTAAGCCTCATATATCTGACTTATTACATTTATAAAATGTTTCTTTCTCTGCATAAATGTATAAACAATAATTAAAAGGTTTGTCTTTGAAAATGTATGTACAGATTGAAAGTATGCATAGATTTATGCTGCCTATAATTTCTGAGAAAATTAACTAGCAAAAAAACTAAAAAAGAAAATATCCCACTTTCCATGATATTATCAGTTCTCATTATCTTCCTGAGGAAAGCCGGAATTATGTAGATACAGTTGATCCTGTCTTGGGGCAGTGGGATGGACAAGATGATCTTTTGCGGTTCTTTCAGCCTTATTTTCCTATAACTCTGCAAATGTTTTACATCCATGATGTACAGCATTATCAGCTCAACTTCTTTCTCATACAGTGATTTCTGCCATATCAGAGAGTTTAGGAAAGTAAAAGCATATCCAAAAGCTCTCTCTTATCTTTAGAATCAAATAGATTAGTGTTCAAACCACAAAAAAGCCTAGTGTTCCCCCCAAAAAGCCAGTTATTTATATTTTGTTTAAAAATTCATATCCTTAAAAAATTCTTATCAAAAATAAGTGAAGAAAAAATGTGTTTTTACCAAACTAAGTAAAAATAAGGTAGTTTGTTAAATAGTCCAAGAATCGAACCCTCAGGAACTCTGTTCTGCTGGTTTAAGTAACAACAGCACACTGGAGCCATATTTACATGTAATTGAAGGACAGTTTCTGGAGGAGATCAATATTTAGGCATTTATATAATACATATAGCTGTATATTTAATGTCTTTCCAAAAATTTCTCCCTTTTTTTTTTTTTGTCTTTTAGACCTTCAGATGTAGTCTGTCAAAAACATAATTTTACTACTTACAGGATACCTGGGTAAGACACTGTATTAATAGTCCAAAGAAGACTAGGCATTTTGGACATGTTGTCATATAAAAGTCAAGTGCTCTATATTAATATACACCACTTAATATAAAATGAGGCTTTTCTGATATTGGTATTCCTATCATCTTTTTCTTTTCTGTTACAGCACAGACGCACAGTATTTGCAAACCTAAAGCAAACTAGTATTCTAAGAATTCTCTGCCAGTATAGTGTGATTGAATCAATGCAGAAACTATTGAAATATTTTTCTTCTATCAGATTACTGTCTAAAATATCCACAAAAAACAATATCTGCACCTGATTCCAACAGGTTAATGGAGATTTGTTATAGTTCAGGATTTTACCCAATGTGCTGTTAAATTAACAGTGAAAGGAACTCAGGGCTGTAATTGTTCTGGCCTCTAAATTCTTAGTTACTAGTTCTGGGTAATGCTTATAGCAGTAACTGGCTACAAATATTTAGAAACTAGTGTTACTTGTAAGTTGATTTTTTAAATAAATTAATAACATAACAAAGTTTAAAACTGTATACTAGAAAGAAAGGCTTTCTTATTTTTTTAAGTCAGGAAGAAGAGTGGCAGGTTGAAATCTTTCTATCTAAACAACTGAAACTGTGTTTTATCAAGACAGAGAAAAAAAATTAAGAAGGTTTTAAGAGGTTTAACAAAATGATTGTTGATTTTTCATTACATTAGGAAATTTCTGTGGCGTCCAACAGCTAAGGACAAGGTGAGCATTATAGTTTTCGTTCTAGTGGGGCTGCATGTGAAAAGAGAAGCAGAGTGCAGTATTCAATATACGAATAAAACTTCTCCTTTTTTAGATAGCCTATTATGACTGGGATAAATATGGTTGCCTAATGGAACTCCATTATGAACGGTATTTCCAACCTGTTATTTCCATGTAAGTAAATTGCTGATACATTGTGACTTCTTCCACCAACCTTGTGTAGAGATGTGAAGCTGCAGAAAGTATTGCAGCCCAATGGCAAGAGTAACATTATCAAATTTTTATGTTCCTTTTCACGCATGCTTTTGTTCCAGTGGGTATTGCTGCACCATGTCAATGCCACAATTCCAAGTTACCTTAAAGCAGCCTACCTTTTTTGCCCTCCCCCACAGCTGCAGCAGCGGCAGCTTTACATGCTTACTGATCCACTGCACAGCTCTGAATCCTAATGTTGTTTATGTGCTTGTGCTGTTTTATTGAGATGTTACATTCCATATGTTTTACAGGTATGATGGCAATAAATATGTTAGAAGGGTTGAAACAAATTTCATATTATGGGAGATGAAAGGCAGAACTGACTATGGGTACACTTCATCCATGAAAGAAGTAAGCCTGCTACTGAGAATGTAACTTAAATATGTTTTATGCACAATGGTCTACATGAAGTATGGCTGTTTTTATGCATGCTTGGTCCTCTTTAGTCTGAATGGATGCATTTAGTTGCATAACATTTTAACATTTCTTGTATTGATCTTAACATTGTACACTGTTCAAAATTAAGCATGTGAGAAGCATCAAAACAATACAGTAGACAAAGAGAAAAAAAGGAAATCTGCCCATGAGAATATGGTTTGGGAAATGAAACTTGAATCACTTTAAAATTCAGACTGCCTTCTGTCCAAAAAGAAAAAAAAAAGATATCCACTTATCTACATGGTCTCATCAAAACAAATTCTGCCCAATTTCTGTATAACTAAAATAAGAACATAACTTCCTTTTTCAGTAGAATGACAAAGGATATTTATGGAGAATCCTCATCTACATATAGTGTTATTGGAGCTTTGGCAGCATCCTCTGACAGCACTGTTTATGAAAGAACTCCTTCAACTCTTTCATATCCTTCTATGTATACACATACAGCTGTGCTGGAGGATGGGACACGACTCTTATTTATATGCAGCCCTGACAGAGACAATTATCTCTGTATTCTTGTGTATCATATTTTCAAATGATACGCATCTGAAGTACACATTTTTAATCTATATTTCAACCTGTTGTTTTAAATTTCTATTTTTAACAGGAAGGTTGCCTGTATAAAGCACAGTCTTGGCCCATGATGCTTAATGAAAGTAAAAACTCTACACTGGATGAAATATGGGGACCACAGGTATGAAAACATATGTTTAGAAATAGCTGGTAATAGCATGAGTAAAATCTATAATTACCTTACGTCATATTTTTACATTACAAATATCCCTGGAGGAGGGGGGCATAGCAAAGCATTGATATGGACATTTGAATAAAACTCATATGACAATACAGCATTGATCTAACCATACTCTGAAAGGATATTTTATGCTGAAAATACCTAATTAGTACTGTCAATTATTATATTGCAAGAAAGGCAAAGGTATCATTTTAAAACTCACTAAAGCATTCTTTGTGGTCAACAGTAGGAATAATTGAAAGTATTTTGTAATACAAAATAGCTGAACACAAAGAGTAGTAGACAGGAGGCCAGAAAGGGAGGTTAGAACCAAAAAAATTTCCTCAGATGCAGAGATCATTTTATTAGTGATGCCAATTTGGATAGGACTTCACTAGGATATCTTATTTAGGAACAGTTTCATTGGCAGTTAGATCAACTTTCCAGTGTTTATTTCCCATCTAAACAAAACTGTTGCACAGAACCCCAAATTTGGGCTTTTGCTCAAAGGGGCAATAAAGTAATTACAATTTGATAAGCATTTTTAGTAGCCCATCTGTGATCTTGATGGTAGAAACCCAACTATAGTTAAATTTAGGGTGAATCTTTTAACACCTGTTTCATCACTACAGTTACATTTGTCTGTTCAAAATACTTTTACTATTAGTATATATTCAAAACCAAAAAATGCTATTTTTACACATCAATTTATATTTAAGAAATCTGACCTATTTGTACCGTTCTCACTGCTAGAATCTAATTTCGATCACAAATAAAACTATGGATAAATTTAATTATCTTTGTAAAATACTTTTAAATCTTCACGCCATACTTTAAACACAGCTGTTTTAAGTAGAAAAGGACACTTTCAATGCTAGCTATTGTAATGTAGCTATATATAATGCTAGCTAGAATATATCACAGCCAAATGTTTGGTATTTAAACCCAGAGTCAGAAAAGATAGGCTGCAGCTTCCCTGGGGTGCTTTACTTGGGCAGACATTTGTATCAAGCTCCCAAGTCAGGAGACCTGCAGTTAGGACTAAGCACACTGTCCACTCTATTTTTCTCCATTTTGTCAAATCTTTTTTTCCAAAGAGACCATTGCATTTGACACAGCCCAACAACCAAATCCTTCATCTTTGGAAAAGCCAGAGTCTATGGCTTCTGGAAGGAGGAAAGAAAAAGAAACATCTGAGCCCTATGATTCAGGCTCCAATAATTTCTTTTCCAAATCCTTCTCATACCTATCAAGTCACCATGAAAGGAAAGCACAGAGAAGACAGCTTATCTGAATACTAAAAACTTATATCACCAGCAGAGTATGTAACTTGAAATTCCTCAATTGTTGATTTACTGGCTATCAGTCATCTACTTCTGACCATCCAGACAGCTGTTCCTATACATGAAGTGGGTCCTTTGCATTTTCCTGTACAACCAAAAGTTCAACATTACGACATCCAATGTGAACTCTGAGCAGAGGGAACCTTCTCTTCTAACTTCTCTAGCCTTATGATGTTCTGATCTCTCTTTTCAAGAGAACTTCCTTCAGTCTTGGCAGATCATGTATCTCCCAGTAGGCACAGGATGACTATAAATTCTTAATGAAGAAGTGGGCATCTTCATTGGATAGTTCTTTGGACCTCTTTTTGGAGACATCTTAATCTTTAATGGACAACTTTCATCAGACTTTGACTTCAAAGTTGTCATTGCCAGTTAATCCTGTTCTTCGGAATCCTGCCCATCTAATCTGGCAAAACCCAGTGTCATTTAGAGTTATGTCTGAAGACATAGAAAGGAAGTATTGTAATGCACCAGTGCAAGTGTTTGTTACAGATCTCAATAAGAAAGGCATTCAGACTCCTTAAGGTATTGTTTAAAATACCATTTATTGGAGATAACACAAGAAGGAAAAAGGGGATAACATAATCTTACGTCCCTTCAGATGCTGGGAACCCCAAGTTGTACAGCATTGGACAGACCCCTAGACAGGGCACAGCACACTGCACAGATCCCATCCATGGTGAGGTTTGCCAGCACTGTAGCCTTTAGAGCTATTACAGGATTTTCTTAGAAGTAAACAACTCTGTTCATCATTTCTACTGTCAAGTGAAAGGATGTGTTATATGTAAACATGCTGCTTCACTTCAAGATCAGATGAGACATGCAGGTGGTGTAATCACCCGGTGCCAAGTGGGAGTCATGTATGGGCTTCTCCATTACAACTGGAAAGTTCATCCAGTGGTCAAGTGATATGTACAGCACACCACAGGCCTGCACCTACTCAGGTCAACTGTTATGTGGATCACTAACTCATGGAGGTACAGCAGCCTTCCAGTTAAGACCACTACACATATCTGTTCCTATGGGACATAAATTTTTCTTCATGCAGCCTCATTAATTGCCTCATTAGTGGCAGAGGAACATTTGGGCCAGAGCCTTAATGCTAATGAGGACCTTAAGTAAATCAATTAATTGTCTACTACCCCCGTCCAGTTTCATATCATCAGTTACATAGCACTTCTGGATAAGAACATCCACAAGCTATTTATTTACCCATCTGAAGTCCTTTTCTGCCCTCCCTCTATCTGAATTGAAAAAGGACCTTGATACCACCCTCACAGAGAATCTGTCAATTATGCTCCAAGGTACTATTTTACCTCCAGTATCACAGCCACGTCTGCAGGTACTGCAGTTGTTTTGAGAAGTCACTCAGGTTCAAACTACAGATTTCTTTAAAGAGATCCTAGTGAATGACCTCTCCTTTAAGGGCAAAAACTTTTTTTTGCTAATTTGTAACTAAGTTAGTATCAATAAAGTAATTTAGCAAAGACTGCCAATTGTGGCTGGTTTTGTCCTGAAACCCCCTCTTCAGTCTTGTATAAGCAGGATTTTCAATCTTGGATCCAAGATTTTGAAGCTAATGTCTAGCTACAATAAATCTAGATTTGTGTGTGTGTCTGTCACCTCTAGGAGTGATGTTGGATGATGATTTACCTGTTGGGGACCTTCAGGAGGAAGACTGACATTCAGTATTGTACTGAGTTCCTTCTTTTTATCTGACAGTGCTTTATGAAATTTGGCTTTGTGCCACAGAGCATTTGGGAGATTTTTCTATTCATATTTCACAACTTCATGTTATCTTTTTGTTAGGGGATTTCATGTTATGATTCCAGCATAAAATTCTTATGCAAAACAACTGTCCATTCACCAACAAGTTTTCTTTATATTGATCAAAATGGGATACATGTGGAAATTGTTTATACAACAGCTGCTGGAAGGAAATGAGAAGGCAAATATGCTACTTCTGTGTGTTAGAGCATGAAGCATATCTACAATATGAAAATAAATTTTAGGGTAATATTAACAAATCACATCTAGTAATTACAGTTAGCACTAGGACTTCATAAGAGTAATATTGGCCAAATTGGCACCAAAGCATTCCTCTGTCTGGTTTCCATGCCCTGACAGAAAAACTGTTGAATACAGAATTTTACCATGGTATATTGCCAGAACTCTTCTAATCCTTCAGGGCAGAAGGGAACATGTACTTCTGTGAGCCCTTATTTCAAGCTCCAGACAAGATGCCAATGACCTGACTTCACAGCCAGCACCAAACTTTCACTCAATGCAAATGTCTGCAGATTGTGTCTGCAACTACCTTTATTGATGGAGAATATTAATATTTGCAAAGAAAAACCTTCCCATCTTCCCCTTGCATTCAGAATGGTAATCTCAGATGCAGCTCTTTTCAGCTGGGGAGGTAGGAGTGTGACGCAGCACCGTGTCTGTAGACTGTGAGTGACTGCAGGTTACATATTAATGTGCAGGAGCTCAGAGCTGTCAAGTATGCTTGTTATGCCTTCCTCCTGTCCATCTCTGGTTGTTGTGTGCAGACCCTCAGCTTTCACACTATCAGATCAGTAGTGCAAGGACCTTTCAGCTTTTCCATGCGAATCCTTCAGAAGTGCTGACCAAATCATCACATCTGGTTGTCTGCAGTCCATCTACCAGATGCTCTATCAGACAATCTCAATCACGCCAAACTGTTAGATCACAGCTGAAAGATTTGAGATGTTCCAGCATCACTTTTTTAGAACTAAGGCTTCCTCAATATTGATCTTTTTGCTTTATATATCAATAATATGTGTCCAGTCTGCCCTAGGGGAGGCTTGGTTTCCAGGTCAGCATCTGACACATTCCTGATCATACAGGTAGAAGGGCTGATGTACACATTTCCCCCACTTCCCTGCTTTTCACAGGAGATTCTCATGGTAAGGTAGGATGAAGATCAAGTGGTTTTGCTGGCCTCAGCAGGCTAACTTTGCCTCACCAACTTTGACTTCAGGATCTTCTGAGTCTTTCAGTCCAAAATACCAGGATACTTCCATTATTATTATACCAACTTGCAATACATTTGTCCTCTGAAATGCTTTTTCATCTAACTGCTTGGATGTGGATGCTACTGGGGTTAATACAACCTTGCTCTTCCCAGGGAGGAACATTCTTGCAAACAGGAGAAAGGAATCCAGAAGATCTGTCTACACAGACAAGCTGAAAAGGCTTTTAGCTTGCTATTCATGAAGATAATGTTCTCCACTCCCCCAAGCAGTTTTTCTTTACTGTCTATTCAAATTGAAGAATTTTAGTCTATTAGCTCTGTTAGAGCTCTAATAGCTGTAATAACTAATTTCATGCCAGATTTTAG
Organism: Apteryx mantelli; assembly: GCF_036417845.1. Classification (NCBI taxonomy): domain Eukaryota; kingdom Metazoa; phylum Chordata; class Aves; order Apterygiformes; family Apterygidae; genus Apteryx; species Apteryx mantelli. Next base: position 49,663,883 of record NC_089980.1, on the reverse strand, counting down.
CCTTGCACAATTAGGTTAAAGATTATTCTCTGAAGATTAATCTGCTTTTCCCATCCTTTTTCTGGTAGACTTTTGAAGGAGCAAAGCAGACTCGACTCTCCTGCCAGCAACCTGTTCTCTTAATGTAACCTTAATTTAATTCCTGCCCCTTTTAATAAGAAAATCCTTTGAATATGTGACTGCAAGTCTTTTCTCAGCTTGTCCACTAAGATAGCCTCTTCATTAACCATTAATTTTGGCCCTTTGTTGTAGGTGAGAGAGTCAGCTCCTCAGAGCTGACCTTTTTTACAGTCTTTTATGAAGATAATGTGACCTTTAGGATACATGCAGAATTCTTAATCAAGATGGTTTTTGACTTTTATTTAGCCCAGGAAATCCATGCATGCATCTTTTTTTTCCTGAAGTTCATTCTTCTTTTGCAGAAGCAACCCTTTACATCCTAGATACTAGTGTGCCTTACCTATCTATATTAACAGGACAATTTTCTGACTAACATATACATACCGATAGCATGAATGTAGACATATATATAGACAATACATCTTGAGATGACACTTACAGATAAGTAAGCTGTTTTTATTTTTTGCTGTTGGATTGATCAAATTCCCATTGGAAGCCATGCCAGAAACCCACAAGTGTTATGAATTTGAAAGAATGTAAAGAGAATGTATGAATCATGACATCTATTTTTTTTACCTTCAAGCAGCCAAGCTGAATGGGAAGAGACAGAATATGTTATATAATATCCACAGAGCTAATGCTTTGTCCTGTCTGTCAAGGACTTTTTTGTCTGGACTTCAAACATAATTATGAAGCATCTTCACGTCCCTTTCAGACTGATGAAAATATTTTCTGAGGCATCAGAAATAAATTCTGAGGCATATTCAAACTTCTCTATATATTTTATATTCTGTATCTTCTGTCTAGTAACAACCTTGTATTTAGAAACTGAAATACAGACTGACTTACAAATGTAAGATCAGCAGCTTTCCTAATAACATGATGTCTGTAGGAGAAATACAGTTATTTCAAGAACTGATAATTGTGTTTGGTAAATTGTAGGCAGTTTCTTAATAGCACTATCAAGGGACTGAATTATATAATTTATGTTCATATGAACATTTAATTTGTACTTAATTGAACCTGTACACAATAGAATCTATTTATCATTTTTAGCCACTATATACACATTAAAAAAAAACAAATCTGTGTGTGTTTGTGTCTGATTGCTTTTCAAAGCTAGTTCAAAAATAAATATCTCCTTTATTGTTTTTGTTCAGAATTACAGATCCTGTTTTGTGTTTCATCAGAACAGTACAGATGAAGGACTGTATGAGCAGTATCAGATTTTAAACATGACCTCTACAAATTCCATTGTTTGGGCTACTAGTCATAGTGGCATTTATGTGTTCAGAGTGAGGATATTAGACCCAAACTACAGGTTATTTTCTTTTTTAATGTGAAAAAAATGTAATGTGGGGTAAAAATGGATAAAATGCCTGCCACTGATATTTTAAAAATATTTTTGCTCAGGATTTCCTTTGACTTTGGTGTTACCGATATTTTCCCCTTCTGCCTAGCTCTAACTTAAAAATGATTCAGATGTGATTCTCAGAATCCTTGACTTTTCCATTTTTCAAACTAATCAACGGCATAAATACTGAGTACGTAATCTGAAGACAGTGAGGCATTTGCAAAAAAAGAACCGTACTATTTGTAAATGAATATAGGTTATCTGAAAATCTTTGGAAATGTCACATCTTGTTATGTTTTACAAGAACTTTTGAGAGTACAGCTCCTATTCAAGAATATTTGTTTTCCCCTTCCTTCAAATTAACAATTTCAGAATTTCAACATTTTTATGCACTCAAAAATTTAAAAAAGAAACTGACCCATATAATACTCAGTGTAGTACCACATATCCCATATATTTTGGGAATGTAGACAGACCAGTAAATACCAATAACAAATCAGTGAAAAGAACTGATATATCCTGGTAGCTTACTTGGGCTAGCTAACCTTACACTGAAAAAGGTCCAGCCATGGGAGAGAGTTCTGGCTTTTCTTCTCCCCTTCCTTCAAATCTGCTTCCTTGAAACACTAGCACAGAGGCCAGACTGAAAACAGTGAGGGCTGGTTAATGCATTGCAGTTTCTCCAATAGTCCCTGCTTACACAGAGCCTATAGTAAATAGAACACAGTTTTCACATTATTTCTAGCCTGTCTCAAAGCCATAATTTATCCCTTGTAGCCTGAACTTTGCAGAGACAGGTTGCCTCCTTTTTAGGCCTACATAAATCCTACTGACACTGCTGGCATGACTCTTGTAGAATGTGATTTTTCCAAAGCAGAGGACCTGTAAAAACCTATATGTACATGCCTGAATGCTCACAAAAGCCAACTGTACTGCACAATTATTAATTGTAATTGCCAATATTAAAAATTGACAATATAGTTCATTTGGAGTGTTATTTATGAATATAGAGAGGTTTTAATAATTCTAATCTGCTTATCAATAACTTAATTTTTTTAATAAATATGCAATGATGGGTGATTCTGGGCACTGGACAGTTTCATATGATTCTCTGTTTTTGCTCTCAAGTCTTTACAGATGTGAAGATACCTAACAAAGCTTTTTTTTATATTTCAGTTTTTGTGATTTAAAAGCATTCTTTGCGGTCCATACATATGGAATAATTGAAAGGTAAAAGCTAGTAGATGTTTCTAAGCTTTATCGTTATTTAATATATTAAATTCTTCTTATGTTCTTATGTTATTATTCAATATTTATATGAAAATATACTTAAAATTACAGAGGTAATTAGAAAAACAGTTACGAAGGTACAAGATATCATGTTCTTCTTCTATGCACATGATTTTCAGATAAAGACAGAATTCCTCCACACATTTTTAGTTGATGCAGTTTTTCCAAAATCTCTTATTTGAAAGCAAACAGGAAGTTTGCCAGCGTGCCAAACCTACCTTGGTTTTCCATGATGTAATGCAAGTGTTTCTACAAGATCCACAAAACTGGACGCTTCTCTTGCAACTGCTTGGATTCATTTCCACCCATGAATATTGTTCTTGCAGAAATAAAAGTTTCCATGGCCTTCTGGTAAAAATACAGGATTTGCCCTGACGGAAATGAAAATGAAACTTGGACGCTATCCCTTAGCACTTCTTAAGCTAGCCACTACCATAGTCTAGAATAAACATATTTTACATCTGACATATCTGGAAACTTCAGAGAATTGCTTTAGCTAGGCTTATGCACTTACTCAGCTAGGTGACAAGTGTTGAGGTATTACTCAGATCCCAACTTGCAGGCTGAGGGTAAACCTGCATAATACCTGCTTTTCATTCCAATTTTTGTGGCATTTTATTTTCTGTGTTGAGTACACAAGATACCTGGAACCAAGAAGCTTTTTAAAACCAAAATGAACTTTTAAGTAACCCCAGTAAAATCACATTTTATTCTTCATCCCCAATCAAAGGAATCTTGCCACTGACTGAAAAACCAAATAATTTAAATTTTCCTATTATGACCATAAGTTTTAAAAGAAATACCTAATGATTAGTCAGTTACATTGTCATGAATTACTGTACCATGTGAATGTACTCCTAGTATGAAATCCAAGATATTCTTGACTAAGGCAGGAATCTAAAAAGTAATTATATTTTAATCCAATTTCATTTGCATTTCAGGTCAGATCTATCTACAGTTATACTTTATTCATTCCTCATACTCTGCATTTTTTGGGCCTTCCTCATCTTAAGCTACTTCAGGTACACAAAAATTTTTCAAGAGCTCAGTTATACTGACTCACAAACATCGCTTGACCTGCAAGAGGACTAGTGCAAGACTTAAAGACCAGTATCTTACTGTTATATTGATGACATCCTATATAACACATTGTCAGAATATGGTGGCATTTTAGACAATTGAAATATTGTTTATTAAGGTATGTTTTCATAAGTAGTCTTTATATCTCTATAATACTGTTTCATGTGTTTAGTTTTGAATATAAAGGATACGCTATTCTGTACAACTTTGATTGCATTTGTGTGTACAGGTCAGTGGTGGCTTACAGTTTTTAATAGACACCTTTCAAGCCAAACTAAGCTAAGCTACAGCTGTGAGCCTCATGCTTGAGTTAGCTTCACCTTTTATGGCTTTCACTGACTCACTCACCTAAGGTATAGAAACATTTTTTTCATGTAAAATCTGACAGAACACTGCAAATTTTTGCTCTATCCAAGGGATGCAGCCAGCAAATTAATTTCCCATAATGAGTAGCGCAGTCCACAGAAGGACTATTAGACATTCTTGAAGACATTTTTTGATAGTCCATGTATTATTTCTGTTTAATAAATATTAATTCTATAAATGCTATACTAAAGATACGTATTTGGGTCATTATATATTCTCACAAGCTTATTCTCTACTTTAATATATAAATATAAGGGTTGTAGTATTTGCTATAATTGTTCAAAATTTTATTTGAATCTATCTTCTAACTCCAGCTGAAGACAGTTTTGCACTTGTAGCCAGAATTTTCTTATGGTCAAGATAAGATACCTTGCAAAATTTATGTTGTTAATGGCAATTGTTCTATTTGTCCTAAAACTAGAAGTTTAATTAAGCTCCATATTTAAATAAATGGTTGAACTTCTTATAATCATTTTATTTGACGTTCATAGTTTATGAAAATTGTGAAGACTATAAAAGCCGTGGAAATTTGGCATGAAGAATATATGAACATTTTAAACATTTGTTACTGATTCATTTTGCATGATTCCTATCCCATCTATTTCAGTACATTTTGTACCGAGGCAGAAATTGGAAAAAATCAGAAATCAATTTTGAAATTTCACCTGCAGTGAAAGCAGTCTACTGAACAGTACATCAGTATTCCCTTAAGATAGGATGGTCTCATGGGCTGAAGCACAGATGTGAGCCAAGAAGTCCCCAGTTCTTCCTGAAATCTGTCTTACCTGAGCTGTGCTTATGCCCAGTACACTGGCCACAGAGCGGGTTTTGTAGCAACACCTGTCTGCATCTCTGTGAATCTGGGCTGCCTTAGTCTTCTTTCAGTTCTCTCTTATGGCTGAAAATTGGTGCTCCCCTACTCTTTATTGTTTCTGTACCTTTGAAACCAAAAAAGGCAATGTCATTTTCTATAAAGACATGAAACTATGTTGCTCTTTAAGCAGCTTTCTCCCACACAAAGATAGGAAAACTTTATGGCATAAGGTATATGTAGTATAAATTAGTAATCAGATAGACAGTGATTTTGGTTTGTGTTCTTTCTCTGAAAAGATTTTCTGTGTTCTTATCCAGGGCCCAAGCAGCTTGGCTTTCAATTTTACAATCTAGAAGTCCCTGGGTCCACACATTAAACTCCTTTTGAGGTAACAGTGCCTTCTAGTGCCTAAACTTCATTATCTAAGATGCCAAAAAGGGGGTAAACCAAGGAAAAATGTAGTACTTGCAAATTTTTTTAAAAGACTCAGATGTCCTGGAAGGTAAGCCTTCCAGGAGAGTTATCTTGAGCACTCTCTGCTACCTTTTGACTGGCCACTCTGAAGTAGCAGCAGCCACAAGTTCCCCTTTAGCTTTGGCTTTAGACGTGACTATTGCCACACATGGATGAGCTGGCGTGCCTCCTCTCCGTGTCCTTCTCAAAAGACTTTTTAAACTGTAACCACATAGGATCAGAAGTCATCTTCAAGGAAAAAAGAAAATCCCTTGAGCTCAAGGACTTTGGGCATCACAGTTACTAAGACAAGATGTTGCTGATTCTGTGCATGTCAAGGTAAAAGCAAGAGCTTCAGCTCCTCTGTGCCATCAGCACAGAGACAGGACCTGGTTCAGTCAGGTCCTGTTCCAGGACCTTGCTTCAAACCTGGTACCTACTGCTGTATCAGTGAAATCTTTTGATTCCTCATCTGTGACTTCTGACTAGCTGCCAGCTGAAGGAGCAATCAGATGAAGAACACAACCCAAAGGAGTTATAGAAATCCTGTCCACATGTTTATTGGTTTAAAGGTGAAATGAGGCATTACTGCCAACAGTCATCATATAGCTCAGATGGACCTGAGGTTTACAAACCTGTCTCTTTGGCATTCAAATTTCATGTTCTGACAACTAGTAGCCAAACTTGTGAGAGGTTTTTGCAACAATACTAGTTTCCTCTAACCAAAAGTCACTCTGCGATGTAGGAAATAAACTGGTGCTTTCCCAACTGTCTGCATCATTTGTGCTGTGCTGTAGTACTGGAGAGATGGAGCTGTTCTGCAGGCAAGAGCCCAGGGTGCAGTGCTCAGCAGCCCTAGCGTCCCTGAGGAATTTCAGCCAAGAAAGATGTGCTAAGCATTGAGAAGAACATAAATGAAGGTATATAATTAGGAAGAAAGGAGATGCCCTTAATTTTTTCACTGGAAATAGGACATGTTTCTTAAGGACACCAAACATGCATGTGCTTGCAGTATTTCTGCTGCCAGAAATGGTAATAGAAGCGAGACTACTGCAGGGGTGAGAAACATCCTTCTTCCCACAGAACTTCCTTCTTCTCGGGAGAGCATCTGCAGACTCCTGGGAACTGTGTCTTTTATAAGAAGCTGCAACAGGGCAGTACTTGTCTTTACAAAATTGAATATGTACCTCAAGTCAGCTGTTGGAAGAGAGAAAGCATCTTGTCTCCTACAGACACACCTACTAGAATCTAATTTTTCTATTGCTTGACAAGGTTGTGTACTGTGCCTGTTGAAGATGTACTGTACATATAGAAGATGTCTGCAGTCTTAGAAATAATAATTTATTCACCAGTAACGACCTATAGGTTATCTGCAAACCCAAAAGACTAAAACTTACATTTTAAAAACTAGCTCCGATTCCCATTTTTCACTGAACCAGGACATAAAACAGTGGGTTTGGGGGATGTTCCACACATGACCTGGACACAGAACTTCTTGCCGCTGAAAATTAAGAGGCTCGATGTGTTCGAGACTGTGCCACTTAAAAACAGCCTTCCAGTCAAGCAAGCGTGAAAGCAGCAAGCAACCACGGTCGCTGCCGGGCACACGCAGGACTGTCCCAGCCCGGGTCTGAGCCCCGCGAGGCAGCGGTCTGACTGCGCAGTCCATGTTGCCGCCTGTCGGAAGAAACTTTAGCAGTTGTTTCCTCAGGCCCCAGGGCTAACTTAGCTGACCCAAATACCTCGGAAGTACAAAAATATACAAACACCAGTGTCTCGGATGATGAAGTTTCCAGAATACGGGCACACAACCCTCGGCCCACCCCAGCTGCCAGCGGCGTTACGCCAGCCGCCGCTCAACGGCGGTGGGGGCGGGCTGCGTGTAGGGGCCGGACGTGCGCCCCCGCCCCACAAGCGCGCACACACCAGGGCGCTGCCGCGGAGAGCAGCCGCTCATGGCTCCGCGCAGCGCAGCGCGCGCGGGCCGCCAAAGGCCGCTCCGCCGGCACGGCGCCACCGACACGCCGTGCCGCAACACGAGGCGCTACCAGTGCGGGGGAGGGGGGTGGCTCGCCGGGAGCAGTAGTCGCCGCCGCCGCGCTGCACGTCGGGAGCTGTAGTCCCCGCAGGCCCCGCGCCTCGCGGAAGATGGGGGCGGGCTCGAGCGGCTCCATTTTGCGCCCATTGGAGGGGCTCCGGCGGCGGCGCGAGCCGCCCCCCGCGCTTCCCCCGCGCCCGCGCCGTGGTCGCCTCGCCCCGCCGCCACCGGCGTGCGGCCCGCGCCCGCTCCCCCCGCGCCGTCCCGCGGCCCGGCCCGGCCCGGCCGCCGGCTGAGCGCGTCTCCCGGGGGCGAGGCCCCCTCCCTCCGCGGCGGCGGCTCCATGGTGCCCGCCGCCCCCCGCCGCCCCGCAGCAACAGGCAGGACGCGGAGGAAGCGGCCCCCGGGGGTCCCCAGCGACCCGCCGCCGGCCTGAGCAGCGCCGCCGCAGCGGGAGCGAGCGGGCGGGGGGCGCCCGCGGGCCGCCGGCGATGGCGAACCAGCTGGTGATCCTCAACGTCTACGACATGGTGAGCGCCCGGCCCGGCCCGCTCCGGCCCGCTCCGCTCCGCCCCGCCGCCGGGGCCCGGGCGCGGCGCCCCCCGGCTGCTGGGGCGCGGCGGGGCGGCTGCGGGCGCGGGCTGGGTGGCGGCAGGTGCGCGGGACCCCGCGGCGGTTGGAGGCCGTTGGTGGCCGCACCTGTGGCTGCGGGCCGGGGCTGCCCCCCTCCGCCCCCGCGCAGGGCTGCGGGGCTGCGGGCCGGGAAACTTTTCCATTCCTTTCCTCCAGTTGTCCCCTGCTTGAATTGAGGGTGGTCCGCGGGCTCCCTTCCTTCGAAGGAGGAAAAAAAGGAGAAATGGACAACCTGAGGTTGGCGGGAAGCGGAGGGGAAATGATTTCTGATAGCCTATCAGTTGCTATAAATCCATTATCATCCGTAACAAAAGTTTGCTGTGCCGTCTCTTTTGCAGTTACGCGTAGATCTGCTCCCTTTCGTTTAATTGCCTGCAATGATGGAAATAGCTCTATTGCTGTAGTTGCTATTAATGAGTAGCCGAATGCTAGGAAAACGTGGATTTCTCTCTGAGTTGCGCTTCCTCTTCTTTTATTGCTCCCAGGACTCAGCAGGGGGAAAGCCCTGCCTTTCGTGCTTCTAGAAACAAAATCAAAGTGTCTGAGGTAATTTTTCAACAGGATAATAGTCAGGGATAACTCCTGTCTTTGAAGGGATGAAAATTCTTGGTACAGGCATACCTCAGGGATATTGTGGGTCCGGTTCCGGACCACTGCCATAAAGCGAGTCATGCAAATTTTTTTGGTTTCCCAGTGCATGTAAAAGTTATGTTTACACTATACTGTAGTCTATTAAGTGTGCAAAAACGTCTAGAATAACTGTATAAAATGTGACACAGAGACTTGAAGTGAGCACACGCTGTTGGAAAAATGGCGCTGATAGACCTGCTTGATGCAGGGTTGCCACAAACCTTCAATTTGTTTAAAAAAAAATGCAATAAAACGAGGTATGCCTGTACTCTGTCAGTATTTTAACTGTTATTTATTTTCTAGACCAGAATTCTTGAACAACTTTGGTATGGCCACAACTTGGTAGAAATTAATGGAGTGCTTCAGCTTGCTTTGCAATCCTGTGAACTCACCTTCCCTCTCTTCTGTGTAATCTTCCTGACACCAACAGCAATTGTTGTATTGTCTCATGTTCAGCTGGAAGCTGCTCAAATACCATGGTAACAAATGAGGTGTAAGAACCTGCATAGAATAGGAGATATGGATAAGTAACATTAGGAAAATATTATCCATTAATGCGTTTCAATCACTGGAAATTAGAACAAGTACTGCTAGTTCTCCTCTGACTCTATTTTGAGTCTACTGATACAGGGACAGTAAGATTGACAACTAGTTTCAGGTAACATTGTTTGCATTACTTATCCTATTTTGGATAGGCTTTACTATTACCACTGCTTTAAAAGTGAACTTTTGGCATGTTAAAAGGGTGAACTTGAATAGTGTCGAGTCAGTGATTGCTGGCAGAGAAGAAATGCAGCTTGTTGCTTGGGAATACTCAGGCTTGAGTGCTAGAGTAGCAAGCTAGTATTCAATGGCAATTAGTAGGGAGCTATCTTATGTGAAATTAAAATTATGTATGAAATTAGGTAGCTAGTCTGATTCTTGACATTTATTTCTTTCTTATTAATACTTGTAGAAACAAATGCCCCGGCAGTCAAAGAATTCCTTTCTTTTTTTTCTCCCCTCCCTGGTGTCTGAGTTCTGTCCGCAGTGAATATGACCTGTTAATTCTATTTTGTTTTTCCTTCATCGTAAAGAGTGACGGGGGACTGGAGACAGGAACAATCTGTTCACTGTGACTTTTTTTCTCTGAGAGGGGAAAACCTTGGGGTCTTTGCCCGCCTGATTTAGCACATACATGATGCCAATATGACAAAAAGTCACAGTGCCTTATTTATGTTAGACTTGAGGGGGAAAATAATCTGTCACATGCATATACATGATTTACCTGGGCTACAGTTTAAAAATACACAGAGGAGAAGCTCTTGTAGCATTAAAAGAGGTAGTTTTACATTTATTCACCATCAGTATTTGTACAGAATAGAAAATAGGACTTCAGTTTCAGGACTTCTGCAGCCTGAGGAAAATATACTTTGCTAACTGGTCAGAAGATAGAAATATTGCATGGACTGGGTAGTGACTTTTCTTAAGATAGTATCTTTTTAAATGTCGAAGGCTTGATGCACTTCTAACTCACTAACGTGGAAGATCCAGTTTTCTTATGAACACTGCCTTAGCTGTGTGAAGTATGCTCTGGGCACATTTTAAAGATGGGCTGTGAAAACTAACAGGGTGGGCTGTCTCTCATATATAAATACCTGCCTAGAAAGAAATGTGACAAAGCATTTGAGGAAAATTCATTTTGGATACGATAGCATTTTGGTTAGATGGTGCATGTTTGTGATTTCAACAAGCCTTTGCATTATACAGTCTGTACTCCTGTGTTCACATGATTCTCCTTCATCATTTACTCTTCAAATCTCTTTGCTACAATCCATATCCTCCCTTCTTATTCCTCCTGAGTTGAATTAGTGATCAGTTTTACTCCAGTCATCATCTTAGGATGGGGGCGGGGGTTGTTGTTTTGTTTCGTTTTCTTTAATGCAACAACAGGAAGGTTGTGCTCATATAAACTAGTGTCAGTACTTTTCAGTAGGACATGTTGGGGACTCTGCTTATTGTCCTGTTGGGATTGATAGGGCTGTCTCTGCATTAATAAGTAGAATAGTATCTAAAGCCACCACTTGTGGAAAGGACTTCTTCACCAGAAGAAGCAGTGAAATAAATTTAATTTGCAGATGTTTGATCATATGTGGGGATGGCTTTTTGTGTATCGGCCTGCAGTTCTGGTGCTTGTTGAAGCTGCACATCACCACAAACTATATATAGTGCAAGCTGAAACCATTAAGCAAATACCCTACCTATGTCTGTTGTTTTATAATGACGTTATTTGACCATTAGAAAAACAGATTTCCTTTATCCTGGGAAGGAGAACAGAGGTTCTTTTGGTATCTGAAAGACACTCTCAATGTACATCCTTGAACCCTTTCACTAAACGATGTTTGAATCCATGTTAAACTTGTTTGAAACAAGAACTTAAACGAAGCCTCCCTTTGTTGTTGCATAGTGGTTTTATTGCTGCATTTAGAAAGCCTGCTGACATCAATGATAGCATATTCTTTGGGGCACTAAAAGTGGGGGGAGGAAGGGAAGAGCCTTTCATAAAACCTATTTTGTAGTTCTGTTTATTCATCAAATGCTGCCAATTATATACCTGCTAGTGCCTCAATATACTGCTTGCTCCTGACTTTTTCACAGCTTTTGGAGGTGGTTTAGTTCTTGTTGAGGAAGATGTATTAGGATATTTTTTTCTTCTTATGAGCAAAGGATTGGCATTAGCCACCTGGCTGGAGAAATCAACATTATAATTGCAACAGTTGTATGAATGGTTTCATTTTAAGCTGTTAGCTGTAGCTCCACTTCTGCAGGCACAGAAAGTGTCTGAACATCTGCTGAGAATAAAAGACATCTGATTTTTGGTTTGGGCTGTTCCCCCCCCCATCCCCCCTTGATGGTATGTTATGTGGGTCAATGCAGTTTAGATTCTTTCCTCTCGTAACTGCTAATTACACTACTACATATCTCAGGGTCAGCTCACTTGAAGCAAAAGAATTTTCATACTGAATATTTGCAGACCTCATCAGGAAAACATGCTGAAAAAGAATTTCAGTTTTGTATCTGACTGCTTTGTTTGGATCTCCAAGTCTGATCCCTAACCCACAGTAGTTTACCACCGTCCTCGTCAGCAGTCCTTCAGCTTGTATTCTCTGTTTCAGCGTTTCTCTCGGTTTATGGGTGAAATTCATGTAGTTAATTGCTTAACTTCTTCAGACTCAAACTGAACCCACAAGCTGATATTTTTGTGGTATTTGATAGGAAAAGAGATGAGATTGAGACATGTTTCCACCTTTCCACTTTCTTCTCAGAGGAACTGAGCTGTTACCTGACTGTTACTGGTTGTGCCAATGGTGCTTCATACATCTGTCTTCCCAAGCACAACTATGTAAATATGCGGGGGAACACTAGCTGACCTTGCTACTGGTGAAGCTCTTTACAGGACCAAGTCAGTTAGTTTTGAAACAGAGACCCTTCCATTTTCCTTAGCTCTAATTCTCATTTGAAAAGGAGAAAATTTTTCACAAAACCAAAGAGGGGTGAGGGGTGTGTGTGTGTGTGTGTGTGTGTGTGTGTTGTACAAGAAAGTGAACTTTCGAGTACTGGTAACTTCATGGAGGGAAAGGAGCTTAAGGGCATATTTATGTGCTGCTGTTCATGCCTTTGAAAATATCTCATTAAAAGGGTAGTTGAAGACCTTGATATCTCGTTTTTTAAGAACTGAAGAACTCGTTTTGTTTTCATTATAACTAACTGCTATTTTTAGGAGTCTAGCTTTTTTGTGTCCAAAGTAACATCCTTTTTTTCCCCCCTGTCAAATAAGCCTGCAACAGTCTGAAGTATTAGCATAAATGAAAGCTCTGAAGAAAATAATGAAGGTATTTTTGGAGCGCATGACTTTATTGTGCAGATAGAAAAATACATCTCTAATATTTTTGTTCTGATAATTGCATTGAACATGAATTCCTGTTTTACAAGATTGACTTATTGCACAATGCTCAGGATATGGAACTGTGCCTCTCACAGATTCTACTATGGTAAAATACGTATTAAGACTAAATGAGAGGAATCCCATTTGTGTAATAGAAGCAAAGAAGTAATTTTGGGGATCAGTTTGGGATTCCATAATTTACTGCATGCTACTGAACCAATAATCTGTATATATGTCTCTTAATTTACAATCTTTATTTTGTAAGTTGTTCATAATCCTTTCAGCTATAGCCAAATTAAGACTATTTCAAGTTGCAGTTGTCCTGCATTTTTTTCTTCAGTGAGATAAGACATTCTGTTCAATGAGAAAATGTGACCAACCTTCCAATAGCTGATCCAAATTAAGTAATAATTAGATATAATTACTGTTCTTAGGGGGAAAGTAATTCTGCCTTATTGAAATTCTTTTATCTTCAATTAACCTACTCTGTTCTTACTGGAAATATTAAGTGAAATGCCATCTTGCTTTAGGCAAGCTCTTTTAAAGCTGCTGACACTTGTTTAATTTACCACCAGTGTTCAGTATCTGTAGTCCAGTGAGCCCCATGTATTTATGTGCTAATAGTAGTAACAAGTGTATACCTGAATAACACTGAACTTGCTGAATACCTTGTTATACCAGCCTTTCATCCTACCAGTCTGTTTCTATATAGATTGATGGGAAGGTTGGTGACTTGTTTTTCTATTGTCTCCCTATACCTTGCATTACATTTCACAGGTAATAGGAGGGGAAGAGTATGAATAATTTCTCTCTATTCCTGCCTAGTAACAAAATAGGCTTTATTATTTCCACTGCTTATGGAACATCTTGTGTAATTTTTGTTCCATTTTCAAAAAGCTGTGATAAGGATTAGGTTAATTTGGATACATATTCTCAATAGACAAACATACTTTTTTCCTCTACTGACAAACTGAATATTGAGTGTTCCTATGGTTTTGATTATAAGTATAAAGCTAAAACTATTTTGAAATAGCTGGAAAAGTGTGAAATAGTACTGGCTTCAGAACTGAAATGAATTTACATTTAAGTAGTTCTTCCCTTTTCATGTGGGATTTGATTTCACTTCAGTGAACAGAACCTTTTTTTTTATGCTCACATATCTGTTAATTGGGTAGTCTTAACAAATCTTTCTCCTTCCTTCTCCCTCCCTCCCCCCCTTTTTTTTTCTTGTTATGTGTCTTTCTATATGGACCATCTCTCTGCTCTTTTCTGGGGGGAACGAAGGAAGGAGAGAATTGGTAAGCCATGTAAACAGATGAAGGTGGTGGCTTGGTGTAGTGATCTAAACCCCACCTGTTCCAGCATCACAGCAATGCATTAACAAAGCCAGAAATTAATGCAAAGTGTAAAGGTCAGTCTAAGCAAAATTCATCTACAGATCTCAGTGACCCTTAGCTTTGTATAAATATAAAGAGCAAAACCTGACTTTTGTTAATTCATGTTGACAAAAATTCCTATAACTGGCATGTCTAAAGAAGAGATCATCAGATTCCTACTGTCTTGTTATCCAGGTAGTCATTCATGTCCTGTGCCTGCTAGCACAACTGGAAGTTTAGTTTGGAAACATGGTGTGCAGATGTTTGGCTACTACTAGTAACCGAATTCGAGGGACTATTAGTTTTAAGATTGATGATACTTAGAATAAGGAACTCTGTAAAAGCCAAATATGTTCCTTTTTAGTGCCTGAAAAATTGTACCTTATGGTCTGACTTGCCCTTTTTGCCAACTCTGGGTATGCCTATGTTTAAAAAAAAAAAAAAAAAAAATCAAGAGTTTGTTTAACTCCAAATGAGGGAGAATAAATAGAAATTTGGTTACTCCCCTGTGTAGGAATACCCTATGGATCTTCAATGATCGTAACTTCACTTTACATCGATATCAACCTACATTAGTAGGGCAATTATTTTATTTCCCTTGATAACTACAAAATGTGCAGCAATGGACAGTATTTATGGAGCTGTTATGAATAGAATTTCACACAAAAATAATAGGTCTCTTTGTCTGAGACCTATTAATTTGTTTTGATTTTCTTGAATGGCTTCTCAGTCCGAAGTTTAGTGGATCATTTTTAATGGGAAAAAAACAGCTTGCAGAAAAGCACATTGAATGCCATAATGTTTGTAACGGCCCTGTAAATTATATACAAACTGTAGCTAGCACATACAAACAAAGCATGACATCTGTGGCCTTTTACATTTTTATCATTAGTTGTGCTGTTTTAATAGTGACTTCACATCAGAAAGTTCTTACTCTGTCAACAGTTTGTTTAAATAAGATAGCTTTTTTTCTTCCTGTTTGCTAAACAAATATTAATTTGCTGGGGATGCTGCCTCAAATCTATATCCTAATTGCGACCTCACTCTTTGAATTCTGTTTTATAGAAGCTCACAGTGGTGCACTTTGGGACCAGATTAGTTGTGGAGGGGAAAAATCCCACTGCTGGAGTAATAATTGGACAAAAGAATGTTTTTTTTGTATTTTCAAGAGCCTTTTCTTGCCAGCTCATCTCAGTTTTAAGATCTTTAACAGAAGGACACAGCTGAGACTTTTTGAAGCCTTTGTTTGAGTTTTCTCTTTAAATAAGATTTACTTGAAATTTGTTACTGGTTGGAGACTGATAACTTTGAGGCTGGTGATGCAGCCAAGGAAAGACAGTAATTTTGAAGTTTTCCCTTTTCGGAACTCTGTGAGCCTTTATGGTCTTGAGGGTAATTGCTAGCTCCTGATAGGCACCTCGGTGCTGCTTATTTAGGTGAGGAAGAGAGAGCGCCAAGGAAAGGATTTGACAGGGGGAGGGGAGGGTTAGTTAAAATCTATCATTACCTGGTTTCTTTTGAAATGCAGCTCTGATCTGTTTGCTACCATAGAAGTGATATGTTGGAAACTGATACTAGACTTTGCAAAAACACTGTTACACCTGATGTATGGAGAGAGATGCATCAGGAGCCTGAAGACCATTTAGTCTTATGTATGATGACCCCTAATTGAGTATTCAAAGACAAAATACACTAAGGTAATTTCAGTTCATCTTTCATATATCTATGAGTGTGTCTCATGCTCACCTGGTTATGAGCAAAGAAGTGTGGTCATTGCTATAAATGATAACCAGTGTATGTATACTACAATCCTACTTTCTGATGCTCCCCACCTTCCCCCCCCCCCAAAAAAAAAAAATTAAAAATAAATGAATGCTCCTGCAAAATAACTTTAATTGATTCTAGTAAGTATCTGTTCCACCTGATGGAAAACTTGGTAAGCTGAACTTGCTAGCAAAACAAAGTTGATCTGGTTTTCTCCCAAGTGTGATCTCCTTTGACAGCACTAAAACATTGAAGTAAAACCTAATGGAATTAATTGACTGTGTATAGTTGGATAACTTTCATGGCATGTTCTGTTCTCAAAAAATGGCTTGTGCAGTTTCATTTGGTGGTTAGCTGTTATGCTTTCAATGTGGGGGACAAACACACATCAGTTTGCTATCAGAGGAGAAATTTGTATTGGAAACTAACTACAGCCTTTTTCCTTCTTCTTTCCTTCTAGTATTGGATGAATGAATATACTTCTTCGCTTGGAATCGGAGTATTCCATTCAGGTATAGAGGTATATGGCCGAGGTATGTACAAGAAAAGCATAGTTTTACTCTTTGTTCTGGTTAAGCTGTTATTAAAAAACATCTTTCAGATGTGCCCTCAGGGAAGTCTGGCTCCCAAAACCTGTTTGTCAGTTTTCTCTTAAAGTTCTCATCTTTTCTGCCTCTGGGAAAAAAGCTTGGATACCAGTAACCTGGCCATCATCCTGCATTCTTGTATACAGCTACACAACTATGAAAAAGTGTACAATTTATTCAGCTAGCCATAGCAATATTTATTTTAGGTTTCCAAATACCTGTTGTTAAAACAAATTTATGCTTCATGTAAGCATGGTTAGATCATGTTTCCTCAGTATTCTGCTGGCACTTAGTACAAGGAGTTAATTTTTAACTGTAGAAACAGTAATCTGTTGCAGAGAGGCACCTGGAAATGCATGGTGCCCAGTAAAGTCTATTTTGGATCCTTACTAGCAGGTTAGTTGGTTTGTTTTTTAAAGAGAAAGTTTCTTTAAAGGGGATCTCATGCACACTGTGTGTTTACAAAAGTTATACTTCTGATAAATAGAGTAGTACATTCTGACTTTGCTAAATAGGCTGTAGTTTGAGAATGCAGCTTCCTGATTTGCTTAGGCCACTTTCAATCCCCACTGCTGCTAGAAGAGATGTTTCTGAGTATGTTGTAGCACAGGCTCAGCTCTGAGGCGTTACTACCTAACAGTAAAGCCACATTCTGAGATGATGGTGTTGCTAAAAGTATTTCATTTAAAAAAGAAAAAATTACTTGAGTTCTTTTCTTGGAATGTGGTTGGGACTGGGGGGAAGCAGTATAAGATGTGTCATGTGCTCCAAAGACCAGACTGTGGAAAGTATCTTAAAATATAGATGTTTCAGCTACTATAATGGTAGCATTGTGCCTGGATTTGCAAGTGTTACCAAAATATTGGAGAATTGACAAAAATACAGGGCTTTTTACTAAAACTTATTTGAATTTCTTCTAATCCAAACCAGAAGGACCTGACTCCTGACAGTGTCATGCCTGAAACCTAGTTCAAGAACTGTGCCAAATACGTGTGCCTCCCTTCCTGTTCAGATTATAATGGCTTTCTCATATCGTAGGCCATACCACTACTAGAACAGTGACATGTATTTTTCTAAGTACTTCAAACTTTATTTATTAACCTATTGTAAAAAGGATTTTCCACAAAAGTGAGCTCTAGACCTGGAGGATGATGTATTATGAGTACTGGGGAAAGGAAGTGTGAAGTCATGCTTAAAGCTGTTGTTATGATGTGGGTGTGGCATATTGCATTATCTTACAGACAGAAGGAAGTTCAAGTATGCTGTGATATTTTCCCAAACTGTTGGTGCTTATGCCAGTAGATGTTATATGCAGACTTCAGTAAGTCATGCACTGGTTTACTTTCTTGTTGTATTAAAGAACTTACCAGTACAGTTTAACTCCTGCAAATTAAGAAATTCAAAAATGTGTTAGGCCAGTGCTAACTGCCACACTTACAGTGTGCAAAACTACAGTTTTGTAGTGTGCATTGAATAGCAAGGCCATTGGGCGTTTGAAGATGGAGCACTTTGAGTCCCTAATATGTAAATATGTAAGTGTACATTTAAAGATTGCTTATATAAAGAACATTGGTTGGATTTCCAATTTAACTTGTAAGTCCTGGCTTATACAATGAAAACAGTATGTACCTATCGTGAAGTTGTAAAGGTTTAACCTGAATATTGACACAAGAAGTCTCTTTTAAATTTTTACATAGGTTGACTGTTAGCTAATAAAACTATACGCTTCCAACTCCTTGCATATTTTGCCCGTATAAATAAGATATCTAGTTTCCAGCTTTAGATTCTTATGAGGTGATCTTCCAGTAAAAGGAGGTCTGCTGTTCTTTACTGTCATTTTATGCAGGCTTTATTAAATGTGAGCTTTCTTTTTCAGAATTTGCTTATGGTGGTCATCCTTACCCTTTTTCTGGAATATTTGAAATTTCGCCAGGAAATGCTTCTGAGCTAGGAGAAACATTTAAATTTAAGTAAGAAAGATACTTATTTTGTTGCTTTGGAGGAGGCATGTTAAAAAGGCTATTTGTTGCATTTATTTTTTGAAGGTAGACATATTGAATAGCATGTCAGGATTTCTGACTTGATGAGAAGTTAGTTTTTTGCCTGAGCAACAAAAGGTGGGAGAAGATGGTGAGGCAGTGAAAAGTGTCTACAACAAAGAATATTGTCTTTAGCATACAGTCAAATTCCTTAAATGTGTACAAATTATGTAGATTTGTAGCTAGCTTCTATTATTCATACAATATATATAATAAGGTAACTTTCCCAAGCTAGTGAAATCTTTATTCAAAGAAAAGTTGAAAAACCTTGCTCTCTGAGGTTTCCCAGTGTCGCCTCTTCACTTCCTCAGTGTGGTTGCCTTGACCCTTTTCTGCATTACCAACTCTCCTCTCTTCCCAGCTGTCTCTTTGGAGAGGAGGGAAAAATTGTATCCACCGCTCTAGGAGTTAAGTCACAAAGAACTTAAGTGAGCTACAGGGAGACAGTCAGCAAGGAAGTCGTCTCATATGAGGAAGATGAAAATGGTGCTGTAAAATGGAATCTGTTATTCTAGGAGGGCAGAAAGATCACCCACGGTGGGGTGATTTGGGGCAATGGGAGAACAGTGATCCACCTATTTCACGGAAGCATGATTATCCTCTAATCAATTTGTTTCTCTTTTTAGAGAGGCTGTGGTTCTAGGCAGTACTGACTTTATGGAAGATGATGTAGAAAAAATAGTAGAAGAGCTTGGAAAAGAATTCAAAGGAAATGCCTATCATCTAATGCACAAAAACTGCAATCACTTTTCATCAGCTTTATCAGAGGTAAACAAACACCTGGGTTTCTAGAAAGGTGCTTTCCAGGTGGCTACAAAGTATCATCTCCTTCCTGTCCTTTGGATTATGTTTGGCATAATTTCCAACTTTCTATTTCTGATACCTTGGGAAAATATCATCGTTTCTTCAGCTTTATTTGTGTTTATGTCCAAAAAGCAAGATTGTGCTGCCAAAAAGCTAAATATTGCTGTTATACATAGTCTGTGTTCCAGCAGGGCTGCATTCCTAATCGGGAGACCTAGTACAGCAAGTATTAACATAACACAAGTGTTCAAAACCATTTCAGAGATCACTTCCAAAGACAGAACCATATCTTAATATTTTATCAGAAATCACCAGCTAATTTCCTCACAGAGCTATCACACTAAAAATGTTTTGAAGAGTTATGTAATACTGTTGAAGAATAGCAAAGCAATCAAAGTTGCACAGACAACCTTGATATTCTGTTGGAGAGGCTTTTGTCAAGTTATCCCTCTGCCAACAACTGTGTCCTGGTCACTTAGACACCTGTGTGGTCATGCAAAGTGTCCAGTTGTGGAATTGAATGGCTTTGTTTTTTCCCCTCAGCTTTATTTTAACCTGATCAGTTTGCCAATACAATTGAATACCTGATCACTCACATGCTTGTACTTACACAAGGGAAAGGGGCAGGAACAAGTACCCCAGGACAAAGATGGGAATGGCAGTAGTATTATTTATAAAAGCCAGTCTGTGTGTATCAGAATTTATTCTCATGCTCATTCAAGCAAGAAGGATTTTTTTTCTCAAATGTCTATACAACTTTTGTTCCTTTTTTCCAAAATAGTCATTGGCACACTTTTTGTATAGACTACATTTTGTATAAACTGTGCTTGATCTTTTAGTGGTACTGGAAAATTATATTGAAATGATGATTCTTATGCAATGGTGGTATGTGTAGGTAGGGTGAGACTGACTAAGCTGCAGTTGGCATGAATTCTGGCCTAAAGGGCCAGGCTTTTGCCATACTCTTTGACCATGACCATGTTGTTTCTGTTTTCTCTTGCCTAGTTTGTGTTCAAGTTCACTATAAAAACAAGGATATAATTACAAGTTAAATGCTATTCAGTTACAGCAGAGTAGTGTTCCCAGTAGTTACGAATTTTCTCCAGTTTTGTATTGGAGTAAATAATATCAAAAGTGAATACGGAGGATGTTAAGTAAAATAGCTCACTCCTTGAATAGTGACAACGAAAACAAAATAAGTCTGTTGTGTGAGCTGGGACGCTGCTTACTGGGAGGCTGTCTTAGTGCAGTTAACTTAGGTGCTTCTTGACTGGTGTTTGTGAAATATAAATTGTAAGATTCTTGCAGCCTTTGCTATTCTGTACAGCAATGTAGTTTTGTTACTGCTGAATCCATAATACAAATATAATCCTTTGTTCCTCCTTTCCCTCTAGATTCTGTGCGGAAAAGAGATTCCACGATGGGTGAATCGTCTTGCCTACTTCAGCTCTTGTATACCATTTCTCCAGAGCTGCCTGCCAAAAGAATGGCTAACTCCTGCAGCGCTCCAGTCTAGTGTTAGCCAGGAGCTACACGATGAGCTGGAGGAAGCTGAGGATGCAGCAGCATCAGCTTCCTTGGCAAGCTCAGCATCTGCGTCTAGAACTGGACGCCACACCAAATTATAAGTCCTCCTCCAAAGTAACAAATGGTTTGAAATACTTCAGTTTAATCTCTATGGCAATTGACTTCCTGACAGAACATGAGAGCTGACTCTAGAATATCGTATCTATATGCAAAAATGGCTCTCATCAACCTGTGTTTCAGCTCAGGATTATTTATGTAGTGAAAAGAATTGCTGGGAGAAAAGGGAAGGATTTTGTGTGAAGCCACCCTTTTCATTTTCACCTGTTTGGTAGACCTGGGTTAACTTAACATCTTGTGTAAAGCAGAACGTTAATTATTTGTTTACAGTATTGTGTACTGCTGTTTACAAGTCCTGTAAGGACTCCTGCCACCATGAAAGAAGAGAGAATACGAGTTTGATTAACTGCTGGAGTAACTCAAAGGCAGTGATGTTATGCCCTGGATGAACTCTCCCCTTTGTTTTAAAGATTTGAGGCAGGTGACTTTTAGATTTCTGAACAATGCCAGAAACTGCTGAATATTATATATGTGAACAGGGTACTGTGCACTTAAAGTGGCTGATGTAAACAGGTAGATTCCAGGATGTAGGGAGACTGATTTTGTCCAAGATCTGTTACTAGAAGTTTGACCTCTACATTAATGAAACTGTGGATTTTTGCACATATGAAGGGAAATCTCATTACAATGCACATTAATCCCTAGGGGTTTTTGTTTGTTTGTTTTTTTTAACTCTGCCATGTAGTTGTCTTGTTTTTGAATAGGCATCATATCTTCTTTCTGTATTTACAGTCTACTTCAACCAGGATTTAGATGTGTGAATACCACCTGTTACAAGCATCAGCAAATTTCGCTGTTTGTTTTACTTCATTTCAAACTTATGTTTAAAAGTTAGTACTTGGAGAGGAGGGGTGTTTTGTGGGGGCGGTTAGTTTTTTTGGTTTTTTTTAATGTAGTTTGAACTAGTGTAATATGCAAGCCATTTATGGGGGGAATGGCCTTGCTTTCTGCTGATGATTATGCTTCATTTGAGTTTGTAAACTTTTATAGCTCAAACAGGACACGAGTTACTGACCAGTTGTGCATACCCACACAAATTATGGAGAAATCCAAATTTATTTTCCCGCTGTCTCTATCTGTGGCATTAACTTTCTTGTCAGATGTAATGAAGAAAAACCTGAAAATTGCTTAGGCACCTGTGTGTTTACACAGCGGAACCCACTAATCTGCACACATAATTATATCTGAAGATAAAGGATGTTATTTTGTAAAATACAGAAGTATGTTTGCTGGTGGATTATAATTAGAGCTAAATTATAATTAGTGATCAGAATATATAATGGAATGCCTTATTCTTGTTCACTTATCAAGAGAATTAATGGTTCTTCCAGTCACTAGTGTGAATTAGTGAGGTTCTATTGTGCATATAAGGATACAGTAGCACAACCATGAGTGAGGTGAGCTTGTGTATTTTTTTTAAGACTTGCTGCCTTAAACTGTAACAAAAACCACACCATCTGTAAACTGATCAGCTCACAAAGTAGCGTGCATTACTAGAAGTATAAACGACTCTTAGGAGCTTTATTTTTTAATCTGTTTCTGGGTGTATTTTTTTCCACTGAATGGAATACTAACTCTACAGTTTCTGCTATTTAAAATGAAAAAAATGATCTTAGGAGGCAAGAATGCTTAATGTTACGAATGCTCCTAGCCTTGGGTAGTCAGTGCCATTGAACCCTCAAAAAGGTGCATTAGACTATATTCTAGTAAGAATTCTTATGATGACCAGCTCCAGTTCATGTTAGAAATGGGCAGAGGCTTTTCTGCTTGCAGTTGGGTTGAATCCTTTGTAAAACTCTCTAAGCTTTCATTGATCTTCTGTGATGCAGTGTAGTAACAGGAGGAGAAAAAAAATCAAGTGAGACTCTAGAAAGAGTGGAATAATAGTAGAGGTCTCTTTAACTGTAGTTTGGTATGTGTTTAATAATCATTTCCCACTGAGTGAAAGAGATCAACTGACATGTCTACCACTAGCTACAGTATGTGTTTCATCTCCAGAAGGTGGACATACTGGCTATCTGTACTGATTTTTTTTTTCCCCCTTCACTTGAATCTCTGAATTTGAGTTCTCCTTTCTTTCTTTTTTTTTTTTCCTGTAGTGAAAATGAATAAGGTGGTCTCCAGTTGACTCTCAAGCATTATTACAGAATTAAATATCACACTACTTACAGCTAAGGCAACAGGCCATGGATGGGTTATTTTGTCTCTGCTGTGCAGTTGTGGTAGTAATGTGACTAAGTCTCTTGGCCAAGGCAGGTCCTTTATTTCAGCTCAGGGTTGAGGCCACTGATCTAGCAATGTACTGTAGCTTTTCCTAGGCTTTAGGAAGAATAAATAGAATGAATTTTCATTGCTACCTAACTTTTATGTACCAAAATCAGCTTTATAGGCTTCTAATATATCCAGAGCGCTAGGTCACAAATCTCTACACTTTCATTAACACACACAACTACAGCATGTACAATGCAAGAAACAGTGACAGATCACAGCACAGTTTTTATTTAGAAGTAAAACTAAGAATATTTTTTATAAAGCAGACTGGAAAGTTTGTAACAAAAATGCTTGTTTTATTGATAGCTGTACAGGTGAAAATGCTGTCTTATGCTCTTTTTTTTCTTTTTTTCTCAAAACTATCCATTTGTAAATCGTATGAGGAAACTGACACCTGAACCCTGGAGGCTGTTCGGTATTGGATCAAAGTGAGCTTTGATCTTCCATCACGTGCTGTAAACTCAGCCTCCACTGGATGCCTAAAAGAAGTCACCCTGCCAGTGGTTACTCCTATTTGTTAGCAATAGAGCAAGTTACCTTTCACCAGCATTACTGCCAAGCAGGGATTACTTTAGTCTACTAACGACCACACTGTGCTAGGACTAGAACACTCCAAAATGCTGTGAGAAAGCTGGATGCCTGTGGAGTCTTTCCATCAAAACGGGTAGAAAAATAATTCACTACTTCAGGGTTCTGCTCTGTTTACTTTCTCATTCTTGTTTAATTTTCTATAAGATAGACTTTTGATATGTATTATATTCTTTAACTCAAAGACACTTTCTTTTAATGCCATGTTCTGTTCAGCAAGCCAAAAAAAAAAAATCCAATGTACTGTCAGTATGCACCAGTAACTTCAGAGTGGCTTGGTAAAAATACAGTTGGATTATTTCTAAAACTTGCAATGCAATTCTGATCACTATTGATACATGATAATTTTCACTGTTGGAAGTTGATTACAAGCTGAATATTCACTGACGCAATTTTTGTAAACTTGTATTCAAGTTTACTGTACTTCATAGTATTTGTATAAAATTCAAAGAATTTTGACTTTTGTTACCTGTACATGGCAACAAGTTGTCTATCATCTTAAATCCATCAGTTTATTAAAAATACTTTTATAAAAAAAAGACAGCTGGCTGTGTTGCTTATTCTTCGGATACCTATAGTTTTGTTTTGCAAGTGCCACACAAACTGACCTTTTGACTTGAAAAAATGCTTTATGCAAAGGATAGGAAACATTTGGGTAACTTCACTACAGCTACTTAAGCTACAGTGTACACTAGGCTTGGGCATCAAAAGCTGCAGTCAGTTTGATTTGTTTAAGGCATTAGTAAGAGCCATTATCTTTTAATAGACTAACTTCAAAAAGTTTTCAGATTTGGTGTGCTAAGTACAGATACTGGGGGTATCCAAACACCCAGCCTGCATTTGGGCTGTGCCACAGATGCAGTGTGTCACGTTCTGCAGACTTGTTTGGAAACCCAGATCAGTAGTCTGGATTTGCATGGGACTAAGCTGCCACAGAGCACAGCCTTAATGGCTTAGCCCTAGTTACCTAACAGCAAGCAGGCAGCGAGTAGCTTAGGGTCTGTGGGAATGCCTGGCTCTTGCCAATTCCTTTGAGCCGAACAAGAAATACTTGGGCTATGCCAAAGTACTCAATGGCAACAGCAGCCTAAGTCACTGCTGCCTGTGCTACGCCCGCTGCGGTGGTGGTGCCGCTGTTGGTGCAGCCCAGCACTGACCCAGACTGGAGGAACTGCCCTGGCTGTTTAATTTGAAAAAAAAAAAAAAAAAAAAAAAAAAAAGTGGGGCTATTTCCCAGTCAGGCCAGTTCAGCAGCAGGGTGGCAGCCTGGCTGCCTGCGCCAAGCCCTGGCAGCTCTGCAGCGAGCCGTGGGGGGCTGCATGGGGCCAGCCGACAGTGGGGGCCTGGCTCAGCATGCCCCCTCTCAGGGTGCGAGCTGTAGGCAGCTTCTGAGGGTGGGCACTGGTGGCACCCAGTGCCATTGGCTTCAGGTGACTGAAAAAGCCTTTATTTTGTAAGAGACTTTGCAAAACATAGGTGGCACATGTTTTAATTGGATAGCTATTTCTCTACAAATTCAGGGCCCTGACAAACTGGAAAATCTTGCTGAAGACGTTGCTGCGCTGCTCCTCTCCCTGCACAGCGGGCAGAGGGGTGTGTTTTGCCAAGCTTTGGGTGCTGAGCCTGGCATCTTTGTTCATGCTGTTTGTGAAGAGTGGCTGGACATTGGGCTTCCTGGAGAAGCTGCTGAGATACAGGTGCGTTCCCTTTTCCAACTGTCATTAGACCCCTAATCACTAGTAAAGCTGCAAGAGAGTTTGAGGCAAAGTCTTCATTTATTGAAGCAGAACTTGATGAATTTGACAGTTCATCACTTAAAGCTAGTAATTTGCATATAAAGATGTTTTGCCTGTGAATTTCCTACTCTGAATTCTTCAAAGTTGTGCCTTTGCTGTACATAAAAATACATGTTGATTTTATTTAATGGGTTAGTAGCTGAGTCTTTTATTGAACTGTTCTTGAAGAAACTACAGATATTTCAAGTGAAGTTTCATTTTTGTAAGAATTTCTTCAGGCATGCAAGGTTTGTCTTGCCCCCCCCCTTTTTTTTAACAGAACAGCTTACTAGACAGCTTTTCTTATGGCTAGAGGCACCTTAATATGTATGTTCCCCCAAATAAATGCTCCCCCCCCACCCCGGTGCTTCATATAATGCATTGAAAATAGCTATTGAATTATTTCTGTCTTTCTCTAATCTCCTTTGGTTTGTTGTCAGGGAAGCCTCAGACATTGCTTTGAGAAAGCAACTGTACTCCACTAGTAACTCCATTTTCTACTGGGCTAGAGTAGGAATCCCTTATTTTTTGTATGATTTGGTCCACTAAAAGTAGCATATCACAAACCAAAACAGGATGTAGCCACGAAGAAATGCAAGATTCTTGCATTGATTCAGTTGTAGCTTGCCCTTGAAGGTAGAGGGCTGCTTCTATCTCCAGCTTCTGCTTCCAGAGGGAAGTTATTCACACTGGACTAGTTCTCGATGCCCATCTGTCAGAGGACTGCTTTGAGAGCGAGCCCACCACCTCTCCTTCAACAGGCAGCGTGGGTGCCTGTTGCTTCTCACACTCTCTCTTTGCAGCTGTGTGTTACTCCTGTAATCCCCAAACCAGACAGACTGTTGTGCCTACTGATGATTTCCCATGCTTTTTCTAGCCTCCTACAATTGTATGGAAGGAGAGATATCACTGTTAGTGCCCTCTGAATGAAGCCAGAGAAACTGAAAGGGGGACCTCACATATGCCCCACGGGGATCATGGGTTTCAGTTCTAAGATTTGGGGGTTGGGGAAGAGGTGGTAAGATTTCCTTTTTCAACTCCTTATCCCATGTCACTTTTATACAAACTGAAATAAGATGACCAAGCGCTAGCCTTTGAGAAGCCACGAGTGTGTTGGTGAACCATTCTTGCTAGGGCTCCCCCAGCCAGGCAGCTCAGGAAAAGCATTTGGAAGGGGCCCGGGATGTTGCAGGGGGGAGGAGGAGTTCCTGGGGCCATGCTGCCACCACGCCAGCCAGAGGCCTCACCTCCTGGCCCAGGTGACAATGGAGCTGCCGCGCGTGGGAGTCAAAGGCCTGTTATTAGGGATTCGGGTTGGGTGCCAGCATGACTGACAGCATGGCCAACATAGGTTTCCTTTTCAGCAGCACGAATGATGTGGATCAGTTACCTCCCTGCCAAAGCCGGGCAGCGACAAGTTTTTCTCATGCTGTAGCTTAAACATGGTCAACTTCCAGAGAGCAAGGCAAGGCAGGGAGGAGGAGACTCCCTCTGTT
The DNA here is from genome assembly GCF_036417845.1 of Apteryx mantelli. Taxonomy (NCBI): domain Eukaryota; kingdom Metazoa; phylum Chordata; class Aves; order Apterygiformes; family Apterygidae; genus Apteryx; species Apteryx mantelli. The sequence goes on along the minus strand of NC_089980.1, from coordinate 49,636,836 downwards.
CCCAAAAGGCTTTTGAGTGACACCGTGAGTGTGGGTTAGGGTGGGTTCCCCCATGTTTCCCAGGTCTGAACGGTCATTACCGTCAGCTCAAGCGAAGCCAGGGCTTTCCTCCCAGAATAAGAATAAAGCCCTATAAAAACCATCTAATGACAGCACAAATCATGCTGAACAGAAAATGACTTGTGTTTCCTACTTAGGATTCTGAGGCTTGTGGGTTTTGTTCTGTTTTTCCCATTCCTAATTTGCGTGTGGGAACCATTGCCTCCTCCTAGCCTTACCAGTGTGAGTACACAATAGCTTGTTGTTTGGTGCCTGGAAGGAACTGCTGAGCATTTAAATAGCTAGAATTGAGTTTATTTTTCCTCTGTGCTTCAGCTCATTCATTACTACAGTCATAGCATCCTAACAGTGAGGATTTCCCAAAGAATCAGAATTTCCCTCTTCTTTTTTTTCTCCAAGAAATGTGCTGCATCTTAAATTTCATACACCAGCCCTGTGTTAGAATCACTAACAACAGTCCTTCCAACAAATTAATTCACATTCCCTTAACCAAAAATGATCGGAGTAGTAAACAAGTAGCAAGATCTAATGATAATGTAGCCAGCTTGAGGCCAGTTATTTTTTATGTCAAAGAGACTTAGAAAGTTCAGTAAAAATAGTAAACAACAACTGATGAAGAACTAGCCTGCATAGCTCCTGCATCCATATACTATTATATAGGCTTGGTTTGGATTTTTGTAACAAGTGGAAATAAAAGTGCCTATGGTGCCTAGCAAAATTCAGTTTGCAATAAAGCACTGTCTAAATCCATGCCTGAAAAGCAAACTGCTGCCTGTAATGACTTCAAAGTTGCTCCATTACCTTCTTTGATTTTCCTGTATTTCTAGGTTTCTGCAGGTACCAAACCAAATATACGTCTACCAATATACTGTGCCAGCTGCCATTTTTTTCAGTTTCTCTATTCTGAATAGGATTGGGAAGTAGTAAGAGTCATTAGGGATAAGACTGATTTTTGCAATTCTTCCAGCTTTTGCTCCTAAGTTAAAAAAATTCATCAAGGTACAGCTGCTCTTCAGCAGCGCAGTTGAGCTCTCGCAGCTCATCCCGGGTGGAGGGAGGCTTTAGTGTAAGCGGCCGAGCGGAGGCTGCTTGGGGCAGGCGCCCACCCGGCTGCTCTGGAGCCAGGGGGCAGCTCACCAGGAGCAGAGAAACACCTCAAGAAATTCTCCAGATTTTCAACACAAGCTGCGACGAAGCTTTGGCAAACGTTCTCACCTCTGGAATTGTTTTCTTTAAGCTACATTGCCCTTCCAGGAGCCTTAAGGCTTCTGTGTGCATTAAGAGGTTTAAAGGAGTGATCGTCTCCGTGGCCCAGACTGCTGCCTCTGCCCCTGCCATCTAGCCTTACACAAACTCTCCTCCAGCGAGACGGCTGCCCTGCAGCACACACATGGCGAGGCGACGGTCTGCCCCTGTGTGTGGCGAGCATGGAGGCCGTGCAAACCTGGGGCTTGCCCCGCGGGGAGAGGGGCAGCCTTGAGCACCTCGCCAGTGTGCACTGAGCTGCCGAGGCCTGAAGGATACAGCTTGTAGCTTTGTTACGCAAGGAACAACCAGCATGGAAGCAGTCAACAGCTTCTGGAGACAAGCGCTTACTGTTCTTCAAGCCCATTTAATCCACTTGAGAAGGGATAGCAGCAAAGCAGCGAAAGTCTGCCAGGGGTTTCGGAGCCCGTGAACTCTAGGGACAGGACCTGGAAAGCCCCAGTCCCCTTTCCTAGTGCTCCGGTTTAGGCCCTCGTTGCTTTGCACCTGTGTGCTTTCCTCACAGCCTCTGTGGGTGCCGCCAGGTGCTAACACTCGAGGGAAGGTGCTTGTGCACCCAGAGGGCAGCCAGCTGCTGTCTCTGGGGGCTGCTGCTGCACCAGGGTCAGCAGGAGATGGACGTGCAGGACAGCGCTACCATTTGCAATTGTTTTTTGGTGACATTTTTGTCTTACATCTTTGTTCCATTAACCCTCATGTCTAAGGCCTGTTATCTTTCAAGGCTGAGCAGTGGCAGAGTTTTTCCTCCCTATAAATATACAGCATGACAGCAAAACCCAAACTGCTTCCCATGTAAGCAACTGAAATTAATAAGCCAAAGTTGGTGCTAATATTGCTGAGATTTTCTTCTGATAGGAAAAGAAAGGCTTTCATAGTGAATATACCAACATATTTATTTATAATATATCAATACTGCAGAATTAAAACAAGGATGAACAGAAATGTGTTTGTGTGTATGTACCTTCCTTGTCTTATTCTGTGGCATAAGATATCTGTAATAAATCCAAAGCAATCAGCTCCTTAGATTCATCCTTTTCTCTCTCCCTCAGTCTTCTGCAAATGTTCAACTTCCTAAATAGTTTCAGAAGAGGTGCCTTTTTCACCCTGTTTCTCACTTCCCTGACTTTGTCCCTTGCTAATCTATCCTTCCCACTCCTCTGCTTCCTTATTTCCTGGGAAAGTTTCCTGAAAATTGTCTTGAAGTACCTGCAACCAACAGAAATGGGTTCTTGTTTCCTGAAAATTGTCTTGAAGTACCAGCAACCAACAGGCTCTTGTTTTATCTCTGCTGGTGGCGGTCTTTGCCATGTATGTCTGGTAGCCAGGAAAAGCTGGATTCTGTCCTTCAGTTTCTTCCAGTTTCCTCTTAATTTGGGGAGTTCTTCTGACTGTCCTTCCATATCTTTAAGGTCAACTTTACAATATTTTGCCATCTTTCAGAACCAGCTGTTGAACTGAAGTTGTGTCTGCAGGGCAGAAAAATGTGTAAAGTTGATTATCACCTCCATAAATATTAATCTTTTAATTGTATAGGAAAAAACACTACGAGCATACTTTTAATGACTGTCAGCTGGATTTAACTGCTAGGCTTTGAGAAATATTAGAAACACCATGCCACACAGGCAGCTGTAGTGCTTATTAACAGCTCTTTGGTTCTTCAGCTGTGGAAGCCTGTACTGATGACATCATTATTCCATGATGATCTCATAAGAAAACCTGTGCTCTCCCTGCCAAGCAGTCTGTGAAAGGTCTAGCAGTGCTACCTTCCCAACAGCAACTGGCTTTTGAGGCAACAGCCATGAGGATATATTGTTTGTAAGGTTAAATTCCTGCCATTTGTGCACAGGGCTGCAATGCGCAGGCACAAGCAGGATGGAGTCTGAGACCCAGAAAGGGATTTCAAGGACCTGATCTAGTTTTACTTCTCCTATCAGCAATCTGCAGCATTGACTGAGATGGTCTTCCTTCATGAGAAGACACCTGATGCAATTGTTTTAATGTAAGTTCCTATTCAGTGTGAGGAAGGGCTGCCCCCCTGACCTGATGGGCTAAAGTTGCTTTTAAATTTTAAACAGGGCTTTTAAAGAAGGCATGCCACACTGGCGCCTGCTGTGTTTGAAGAAATGTAACCAAAAGCTTCAGCCGTGCTTGAGTCAGAAGGGTTTCCTCTTCCTAACTAAATGCACAGAGAAAATCTCCAGTTATGTAGGATAGCGATTTGGGTTTGTGGTTCCTTAAGAAACAAAACCTACCTCAGGAGGGAGACGAAGGTGGGGAGGCTTGAAAAAGCCTAGCCTTCCTTCCCCTGTGCAAGGCTTTGTACTGGTCTCCCACCCGCTGGGCCATGGGACAGAAACACATAGTAGAAGTGCTTCCAGAAGCCTTCTCCAGTGGCTTAGGGCCTCCCCGCACAGGCAAGGCTATGGGAGAAAAGGGGGTGTCCTGATGCTTCGCGGGCGCCCAGCCCTCTGGGAGCACCCGGCAGCAGACAGGGAGGGCGAACGGCCCCAGCCCGCAGACGTCGCCTGGCAGTAGATGCAGGAACTTTACTCTTCCCAAGGGGGTCTCCTGCCAGTCCTGCTAGAAAAATAACAAAGCTGGGCTCTAAAATACAAATTGAAGAGGGAATGAAATGCTGTCCCACCAAACTGCACGGCAAGCCTGGGTCCATGACACATTCCTGCACAGTGGACAGGAGGGGACTGGGATGGGATGGGTAAGGGGCGACTGGTGGTTTCAGTATAAGAACATGCTTAAGGCAGTCTATCAGCTACGATGTCTGCTTGGATAAGCAACAAAGAGAAATAGTTTGGTCCTTATAGTTTATACTTTGTGAAGAAATTAAGGGATTTTTTTTTCTAATGTTTATATTCCTATTTAAATAAAAAGCCAGGGCTCTTTTTGCCCCCAATGCGGGCTTCAGACACAGAGCTTATATGAAGTTTAGGACAGAGTAAATGTGGAGGAATTAACTGTTTTTCTCAGCAAAGCAGTAGACTTCTGGATTTAGGGACTCCACAGCTCTCTCCTGTAGAAATGGAGTTACAGTAAAGAAAGCACAGCCTCAAGATCTTTTTCTCACTTGTGGGAACAGAGATTTGACTCAGGTGAATGCAGTTATATTAAGACACATTTAATGGAGAAAGGCAACTGAATGGCCTTCCTGGTATCCAGTCAAATGAAAATTGTAGCTGTAGACCAGTCTGGAAAGTCTGGTGGTCCACTGACAGCTATGCACATGAGTAAAATATGCTGGCAGGGCTGAACTGCTCCTTGCACCCAAGTTAAGCACAAAGAATCAAACCCAGTGATTTTAACCCTGGAAGAAACAAAGTGGCAAAGTCAAATAAAATGACAGGGACAAATGTACAGTGGGCATAGCCAGTTGCTGCTATTACACAGCAGAGCACATGCAGAGCTTTTGACATCATGCAAAGTGTAAGATAGGAATAACAGAAATTGCAGTAAGACAGTTTGGGCAGTCACAGCCATGGCATCAGATACCACCAGATGGCGTCCTGAAATGCAGCAATTCACTAAGTCCATGCTTCTAAACTCCTCTTTTCTCCGGCCTGGGAAGTTGGCTCAGAGAGGCTCCTTGGAAATGTTCTGGAGCAACTAACCTTACTGCTCATGCTTCCCAATAACTTGGAAAAGGGAAGAGCAACGGGTGAGGAGAAGATTTAATATGTTCTTTGACAGCCTCTGTGCTGTCTTTGCTGGTGTCTGACCGCTGTTACACACTCCTCCAGCCCTGTGTTTGGAAAAGGTACATTTGCTCCACTGACTTGAGACCTTTCAGGAACGATTGGCAGTGGCGCACGTTCTTCTGCCAGCACCAGGCCGGCTGCTGGTGCTAATGCACGAAGTGGCCATCCGCCAGAGTTACCTGCCCCTGTGCTGTGGCGCTGGCCCCTGGCCCCTAACCGCAGCGCAACTGACTGGAGAAGGGAAATCCCTACTTGTCTTCAGCACTCAGGTCTTCCCCAGAAGGCTCAAATTCAAGCACTGAAAGAAAAAGAGAAATAGCTGAGAAACACAGAGAGGCAACTGATTCATTGTCTTCCCACCACAGAAGTGGAAACTGAAGGCAGATTGTTTGATAAAATAAAGAGAGGAGATCTGTCAATTAGCTGTAAATCCAGCACAGGAGCCTCCATCTGTATTAAGCCAGTCCTTACAAACTGCTTAAGTCCCTCAGAAGTCACCAGAGAGGTGGATGCTTTTGAAGGCATCCAGACGAAGACCCTGTCTGCTTGAGGTACAAACAGCGTCCTTCCTCCAAAGCCATCCCAAACAGTTACTTTTTCTTATGGACCCTATAGGTAACCTGGATTCTTCTCTGGGGAGGAGTACTTCATGAGGTGCCTAAAATTTAGGTGCCATTTAGGTGCATCACTGCTAGGGAGCTCTAATAGATAGTTTCATTAACAGCAAATATAGATGACTAATGTAATGCCTAAACTTCATTTTTGGCTGCCATTTGAGAAGAAGGAACAGTTCATCCACAAGACTCGTTTTCCCTTAAGTCAAGAAAACGTCCGGAGAGAAAGTGTATCATTCAACACCCAGTTGTTGAAAGCTCATGGAAGGCCATGATCCAATTATAAAAAAATATTGCCTGGTACCACTATCTAATTCTCCTGATGTAAGTCAAAGTCATAGGTCCTGATTATGGAAAGGTCACAAGTCGTCACATCCCAGTTGTTGAGTCCAAGTAAGCATCCATCTGGCACAGTTGCATTTAAGGATTAAGTACTAGAGTGTCAGCATACCTCAGGTATTAATCTCCACAAGACAGAAGCTCAGTTCTCCCTTTTCTCGCCAATTCTTTCTTTCACAGTCTGACGCTGGAAAAGAGGGCCTTTCAGGTGGCTCAGCTTAGTGAAGACAAAACCTAGGAACACAATGAGATTCATTTTAATGTGGCTAGTACAATTTAACTATTCAAAGCTGGTCTCAAAAGGCACAACAGTGCATTTGCAAATAATGTTCTTCAACCATCTAAAGAGCAGTAGGTAACATAACTTAACTTGTAGGTAGTAACGGACAGTTTGAGAAACCTTAACTAGAATAACATTTATTTTTGGTATAGTAGGAAGAATTCCAAGAATACTTGCAAATTAAGTACAATACATATAAGCTTGGTGAGTATCACTCTGCAATATATTTAACAGGTTAACTCATAGGAATATGCCAGCAGTAATCAAATGAACAAGTGAAAGAAACGTGTCATCTAAGTGGGTAGAGTTTCCAGAATGGAAGGTAAACATTTACATTCGAACAAACTGGAGTCAGACAGTCTGGTTTTCAAAAATCTAGGATCAAATATGCAAGCTGTATTCCAGGTATGACAGAGTTTCCTTTCTAAGGGCCCAGTACAACAAATACTTTTGGGGCGGGAGCAGCAGCAGAGAGACTGAGGAACACCTTGAAGCATGGGCAGGGCAAATACAGGTCAGTCTGCATCTGTCTGGGCCCCCTGTCCCTGGCCCCCATCTCCCTAAAAATTTCTCAGGAAACCTAGAACCACCCTCCAAGCCAGGTCAAGCAAAAGCCAGTCCAAGAACAGCCCTGGATACAGCCTCTTTATTTTGGTGGCAAAAGAGGGAATTGCAAATCCTCCCATCTCTGCTGGGGCCTCGGAGCCCTGCACTACAGCAGTGGGCAGAAGTGAAGGCACCCCTGAAACCCTGCACTCCTTCTGCCTTCCTCCCCTGGCCACAGGCAGCCAACCCAGATGCAGAAGAGCAATAAAGAGGAAGAGAGGCAGCAGAGAGTCCAAGGGAAGGGAGAGGCCCTGCACTCATCCAGCTGTAAGTTGAACAAACTGAAGTCCGCACATAGCCTTTGAAAAGATTTTTTGAAAAATGTCACTTGTTTGGACTGTAGGTCAGGTGAGCTTAGGTCATCCTCTTTAAAAACACTGAAATGGTCATGATAAACCGGTGGCTCTCAGTCAGCCTCATCTGGCACTTCGGTGAGTGGCTTTTGTATACGGTGTTGTAGGGCACTGGCTCACCCTGGGACAGGACATGGGCTTCTCTTAGACTGACCCATGGCCCTCACCAGCCTGCCTGTCACACACAAGGCATCAGTTTTCTTTACTGTCAACATCATGAGTTGTTCCTTGGTTTCCATGGAAACTGGTTGCTGTAGAAATAATATTATGAAAAAGATTTCTAAGATTAAAGCTAGCAGATTCGCTTTGCTCTAAGGAGAGTATAGGGGCTTCAGCACTGTACTGCTCTGTGCGTAGCATCAAGCTGGTTTCAGACTAGCTGTAGGGGCCCCTGAGACACCTCCCACCAACAGGCTCTGTGCCATGTCCCCTCTGCCTCTGACAACTGGCACAAGCACAAACCAAAGGCGGAGGTGAGGAGGAATGGTGGAGGAAGCAGAGCCTGAGCTGTTGCATGTCCTGCTAGTTTCTTGCAGGCACAAAAGAGTACAGCTCCTATCAATGCAGTAGGCAGTGCTGATGCTGTCTCTGAGGGCTGAAATTTATTGTTTCCATTGCAGAAGCCAAGGCAGTAGAAGCAGCAGCAGCAATGTATACTTACATGGAGACATCTCCAAGAGGCTGCAAAGAGCATAGACAGTATCTCAAGTTGAAGGGGCAAAGGCAGCAATGACAGGTTAGAGAGGAGTGCAGTTATTGTGAGGCTATTTGTTCCTATCCAGTTTTCAAATTGGGAATTAGGGGGTCTTTATTCAGTGTCTGAATTGATATTTGAAATGGCCACCAAATGGTCAGAAATCAGCCTTGTCTGAGGACAAAGTTTGGATATTCCAGCTGTTATATAAGTTTATCTTGCATTTGTTCCCTCTTATACAGGATGGCACATGCACTGGATCTTGCATTCTGGGAAAGAGTGGCATAGTTTGCTCTCAGGAAATACATGCATTACTGAATAAGCCAAAGTCATGCCTAGCAGATAAGCTCTGTAGCAACAAAGTGAGCCAGTCTTTGATGGAATAATTGGCAGGAGAAAGTGCAAAATTTAAAAAGCTTAACTCTTTCTACATATGATACTATTAATTACTTGATCAAATTCTATTTGGAAGGAGTCCATGAAAATTAATGCTCCACACTCAGAACTGGTAGTGTGAAGACAAGCTGGGCCCACAGCAACACAAGTTGGTGTCTCTTGTGAGAGGAAGCAGAATGGTCATGTGCACTGTATTCCACACCTGTTCAAGTTAATGCAATGTTAGCACCTGCAAGTAATCATTTCAGTGGAAGAAAAGCCTTCCTAATGGTTAATAATGAGGCAAATGAGAGGAAACATCTGGAGACAGATGTTACCAGCATGGAGTTAATTTTTAATATGAGTTTTGATAAGTTCTGTAGAACTTGCTCCAAAAATGCTATCAAGAAGCCAGAAATGCTTAAGGCAGCCAAATCAAACAAGAAATATTTTAGTTCAAGTCATGCAAGTGCTGAGCATGGCACTTATAAACAAGTGCTCTATTACTGAAAAGTTCCTGTGTTCCCTGGTGCAGTGAAAACTACATGATCTCACAAGCTTTCTGTGAACTGTTCTTCTGCATCTATTGCGAAATTTACTCAAAATTACTATCCTGAACTAACCACGACCCTATTGTTGAAGGGACTCCCACAGCAAGGCTCTACAAAACTTGAGGAAATAAAAATAGAAATCCTAGGAGCTCAATTCCTGCTCCATTGTGGAATATTTAATCTCCTTATGCAGTGTTAAAGTACTGCTATGCAGGCCTCAGGAATATAAAGTCTAATTAACTGAAGTCATAAAGAACTTCACAATACTACTAATAAGCAATTAGATGCTAAATTAAGAAACAAGATTTGATGGTCTATAGTCCATCAAAGGAGTAACACAGCCCCATAGCAGACAGCTATGGTATTTTATGGAAGAAACATGTAGTTCAGAAAATGTCTAAATATGGCATTTGAAGATTCACAGCGTGAACAGGACATGTGCTGCTGCCAATGACTTGATTTTGCATGTATGCTTAGCCTATGGATAAGGTGATCAACTGACTGAAAAGCACACACCAGTCACACCACAGAAGATGAGAGCAACAGAAGAATACATAATATAATGTATAAGGTACTGATTTAATGTATAGAAAGGGGAGCTGTGGTTTGGGTTCTTTACAGTCAAGCTGGATGGTTAGGGCATGATTCAGCTGCCTAGACACTGGCATTAGGTCTCATTCAATTTAGCCACCCAAACATTAAATCCTTTCCCAGCTGATTTATTAATGTCATGACAGTAATGAACTCAAACATATTTAAAAGCAGCTTGTTTGGCATGAACAAGATTTGCAGGATTGAATAAGCTCTCTCTCATGTTACCTTTCCCAGATTTCCTTCTGAACTTCCCCCCCGCTCACATCAGAAGAGGCTCAGACACTCTTTGGAGTCTTGTCTGGTAGGGTAGAGGCTGATGTGAGGGATTGAGCTTTTCCGCCCACCTCTTCCCTTCCTGGACCAGCAATTTGCCTCAAAGTACTCCACCCTCTCAAACCCACCTGCCCAGGTTGCTAGAGATCCCTGAAAGAAAAGATCAGTCACTCTTCTGATGACCTTGAAGAGTGCACGGCTTTGTGCTCTGGCCTGTCCAGCCATGGCCTAGCACTTAGGAGGTGCTAGGAGGAACATTGCCAGAGTGTTGTCTAAATGGTTAGGGCCAGAGCAGAGTCAGGAGATGGTTACCACCATCAATAAAGGTGATGGGCAGGAATCAGAGAAGCCAGGGGTTGCATCAGGCCAAGGATTTTGGCAGGAAGCTTGGTCAGATGCTAGGCCAATGTCCAGAAGACAAGGCAGAAGCCTGGACAGAAGATGAGAGAGGCTCAAAGAAAGCCAGGCAGATCAGGAACCAGGGCTGTATGCCACACAGCATAGCTGAAGCTAAGTGAGACATCAAGCAACAGACAGCTGCTTGACTCACAGACTAGTCTCATGTCTTGTTAATGGAGTGAACCATCAGCCATAATCACTGGCACATTCTTGGCTCTTCCTCTGCTAGCTGAAGCGTTGAGTTACTAAACTCCAAGGCAACTGACAGGATGGAGAGTCCAGGCAGAGCTTGGTGGAGTCTGACAAAGAAGCCTGTGTGGTGTTACCTCATGCAGGAGCGTCTGATGCCTCCCTTCCCCCCCTCTGAGATACGGGATAAGAAAGGCCTAAAGCAGGCAGTTGAGCTGCCACTGTGAAATCACAGATCCAGAGTTCGGGGGATGAGGGCAAGAGCAACCAAGGGAAATGCAGGAGGTTACAAGGGAGCAAAGCCCCTTGTGTCCTGTGGGGACACCTTCCTTTAGCTACATCCATGTCTTTTCTGCTGACTCCCTGAAGCGAGGACTTTCTCCATAGCATGCCTCAAATGTCCTTTCCTTGATTCCCAGTTTCTTACATCATCTGTGGCTGCAAATGTCCCAGGAGGAAGGGGAAATGTTCTTTATCACACTGCCTTCTGTGAATGGCCTTTCTTTGACTGTCCATCTCTGCTGGTCAATGATGAAGGGGTTCCTTTCTCACCTGTGGCTGTGGGAAACAGACCTTTCATCTGCAGTGGGTTTGAATACCCTGAGAATGAATTTAAGAAGCCATAGGCTTCCCTCTATTTGGTAGGGGATGTCCAAGAGCAAGAGTGATCTAAATTACCTACCATGTTTAACAGACATTTACCTGTTTCTCCTGAGAGTTCATGTATCTTTTGGAGTGGAGCATGGCTGAGCAGGACTGGTCAGAAGCCAGGTGTGTAAGTGTGATGGCTGACAAAATTGCCTGACTTACTTATTCACAGCTGTGGGGTTTGTGTGTTGCTTAAGAGGGTGTTTTGGGGCAGCAAGGTATAACAGGTTGTGTTGTCCTCAGTGCTGTGGGTCAGATTAAATCCTCTGGAAGAGGATTTCTTAAGAGGAACTGTATGTGCTCAACTGGGGCATACTTTTAGAGTACAGGGTAAGGCAGGAAGGAGAGAGAGAGCGAGCGAGCGAGCGAGCGAGCGAGCAAGCAGCAAGGCTGCAGTAACAGCAAAGGTGGGGCAGCTCCGGGGAGGACCAGTAGGCTGGCCTGCAAAGAGGAGCAAACTGAAATCTCTGAGATGATGAAAGGAAGAAGTCCCAGGGGGACTGTGTGAAGTTCCTCAATGTAAGAATTTACTGAATGCTGCTAAATTGCAAAACAAACTAGAGGAAAGGATATCCACCTTGTAAGGACCCACTAAGTAGGGGATAGATATGTTTTCAAATTTTTCTTTATTCTGTCCCACGCAGTAGTTTAGAGAGTTGTGTTGTCCTACTTTATTACTTTTCTGTTCTAATAAAACATAGCCTTAAAAAGCTTTTGATATATTTTGGCATAGTCATGTGAAAAAAAGTGGGGAATAGTGGGGTAAGGTTAGCTCAGAGTGCTGGCTGACTCACATTCCCATCACAGACAGTAATACTGGTTGTTCAAGCATTTAAGTTCTTACATTTTTCTTCACTGCGAAAGCCTCTAGTTGCCACAGAGATAGTCAGACTCTCAGATCAGGACATACATATGAATGCTCTTATCTGACTCCCCAGTTCAGCTGTTCTTTCTTATCTCTGTTCAGCGAAACACATCAACTTTCAAACCAATTTTTAGATTAAAATTTGCTTGACCTTCAACCATTATGGGAGGGGAGATGGTGAGTTTCAAAATTGGTTCCCACTATTCTTTTTCAATAGCAGCACACAAAGTACATGAAAATTACCTATCAATCAGCCTTGTAAAGTGCATCTTGAAGATTCCTAGTGCAATTTGTTAACTGAAAATTGTCCTAGACATTGATAAATCCAATTTGATCCAAATTATACAGTGATAACTGAACTCTAGCCTGTGTCATAATACTAAAGGCTTTTGATAGTGTCACCAAGTACTTTCTTCATAGCTTTCCCTTGCAATATTGAGGTGTTCTTTTAGTTCACTGACACTGTCATGCAGCTGTTGCCCTATAGTGGTAAGTCTTGAGAATCCCGAGCAAAGTGAGAAAAAACTGGGGTTGGTAGACATACACTCCGAATTGCTGCAGGCAAACTGAGCAAATGACATGTATGAAATCCATGCATTCTGATGGTAAGTGATAAAACGATGGAATTTTTCTGTTTTAAATCTGATTTATGCCCTCTGTCTGAGGGCAACAGGTAGATGAGAACAACTTCACTTTCAGTATTTGGAAGAATTCTTCCCAGAATGGAACTTGTCAGTATATGCTAGCAGGTAGCCTGGGAAATTTCACATACGATTTTAAAATAGTTTCTGAGGCAGGAGAGTGCCTTCAAAAAGGGAACGAAATTGAGTATCTTTGAACTGATCAACTAAACCTGGAATAAGGGTTTTACCTCCTAATCATGGAATATGAACAACAAAATCTATAGGACAGGCTGAGCACTGTTAGGGTGGAATGAGAATAGTATGTGGTGCCAGAAAGTCTTCTTAGTGGTTGAACAGTTTTTCAGTTTTGCTGACCCATTTCTGTAACTACACATCTGGTCTTTGCCTAAAGCTGCACACTTGCCCTGTATTTGTATTCTTTGGGAGACAGGAAGGGGGCAGAGAGCATGGACCAAGGGGCGCTGATGGCCTATGCTGAGCCTGGATGACATGGTTACAGTTTGAATAGCTGTCCTCCCAAACTTTCCCATGAAAGACAGAGGCCAAGAGCTCTGCATGCCTGCATGTTTTTTCTGCAGAAAACAAAAATACTTTCTGGGCCAGAAGAGATCTGCTTGGGGAGGGAGCATGGGTAATGGGCCATTGTGAAGCTGGCAGTGGACGGATGGGTGACTTCTGAGAGCTGAAAAGGGGCAAAGAGAGAGAGAGCTTTTGTTGGTGGAGGGAGAGGAGAAGGTTTCTTTGCGGAGAGGGTTCTTTCATGTTCTCCAGGACAGCACCTGCCAGCTCCGCTCCCTACCTCCCTAATATTTATCAAATTTCCCATTTGTGGCTGTTGCTTGCAGAATCTCTGTCACGCTTCCCTCTGACCACCATATTTCCTGCCAACTCCTTTTAAAGAAGCATCCAAGAAAACCACTCTCAAGCCCCTTCCCTTTTCCTGTCACTGCTTCACAAAGCAGCGAAAAAGCCCTCTTCCACCACTGCTTTCTCCTGGAGCCATCCTGGTTGCTTCACTCTCTCAAGCAAGCCAGCCTACCCAAGGCCTGTGTGGGCAGGTGACCCACAGCTCTGGAAAAACGTGGGGTGGTTCCTGAGAGCTCTAGAGATGGAAGCATGGCCCTCACCCAGTTCATCACAAAAGAAAGGTTAAAAAGGACATAGACAGCCACGGAGGACATAATGAGAGTCACTATGACTGTCCAAAAGGGATGGTGGATCGCAAGCCGACAGTGAGTATGTGAAGAAGGCAAAATTACAAAGGAAAGCACAGACACCTTCATTCCTTGCTCCAGGGAAAAGAGGGCAAACAGATGACACAGAGCTGTCAGGACTCTATTCCATTTTCATCTTTACATTTTCCTGATTAGATTCCACTTCATGCATGCTCTTGCAAAGGGCACTGACATTTAATCATGTTCTCCTGTCCCACTTGTTCTGCTCCTGGATGTGCCTCATGTTTGTTGTCATTGACAACGCGGGAGCAGAGAGCATCCCAGACACAAGTGCCATGAGTCCCGACCACCTGCAGAATTGCTGAGGGCTGCACAGAGAGCTGGAGAGGGAAATGGTCCTCGCTCTGCCAACACAGGCAGGGAGGTTTCTTGCTTCCTCAAAAAGGTCATGTAGGGCACAGCAGTTGCCCATAATTCAGAGGCTATTGGAAAGACTGGCATTGTGTTTTCATCCAGGATCCACTGTCTTCCAGGGAGACCGCCAAATACATGATCTGCTTCCGCACTGCATATGGTAAGGGCAGAGGTAAACAAAACATAGGCGTTTTTTTACCATATGCAGGGACATGGCCTTGTGACCCAGTGATGCAAAGCAGTGCATTGCATCTTCTGTGATGGAAAAGGGGCACCCAAACACCACAAAAAATCCTGTCCCTCCTTGGAGAGAAAGCGCTAGCACCCTCACTGAGTTCAAGGCTGGAGTTAAGGAAGATGTGAATGTCATGAATTCTTCCAGTGATGCCTATTGTGCTGTCCATAAATCTGCTTCACTTGTGCACCGAGGCCCTGGATGGCAGTGGAGTGGAAACCCTGGTGGGTTACATATTCATAGCTGCTTAGGGTCAGGCACATGGTGGGAACATGGACTCCACCACCAGCTCCCCCACAATTTGAGAATGCACAAAGAGTAAAGGCCAGAATGATTTTGTGATTATCTCCCATGTAGTGTTCAAAGGGAGTTTGGATGATGGTCTTGGATGCTTCAATCACTACCTTACTCATGTTGGATACCCCAAACTGGTTAGTCACCAGCAAGCTGGAGTCAAGCTACACAAGTTGACAGCCACCATCTTGAATGCAGGTAGGGAAGCCAAATTTTCTTGCAAGGATGGTGAAGTGGTGCCAGCACATGCCAGCACAGGCCCTTGACCATGTCAACCATCTTTACAAAAGTTTTGCATGCATTCTGGTCATCCCAAGACCCCAGGGCAGTACAGTCTCACCAGCTGCAGCTTGTGTCCCAGGCCCAGAGCCTCTGTCAACCAAAAACACCCACAGCAGCAAGGGCTCACACATAGTCATTCTGCATAACCAGTTCCTCAGAAAAAAAGGAGGTCCTGGGGGCTGGGTAACAGTACACTCACAAAGTCATCCAGAATAGCCTCTGCAGCATTGGGATTAAGTCCATCACACCTTCCCATCACTCCTTGCAGTGGCCATTGCTCAAACTCAGAATGAGAAGGCTGGTCAGGCAGGGGGCACTATGGCACAAACAGCACGAAGGATTTTACATGTGAGGCCAGATATGGGCAATGGTGGCATCATCTGCATGAGACAGCTAAAAGGACAACATGGTATTTCCCACAGGGGCCTGCAGAAGGGATTACAGTCAAAGATACAAAGCTTTGCGGGATTTCTCTCCTTCAGACAGCTTTGAACCACACCTGCAGTGGAACTCAGGGGATGAGAAGTGAATCACCCAAACATCAGCTAGTGTCAATCTAGTGATCCATTCCCATTGCACTCAATTACTTGCTAATGCAGCCATAGCTCCAGTAGCACAAAGATTATTCAGGAATAAGTACAGCTGTAGCGAATACTCTACCTAGAAGACAGAAGGAAGACCATCAAAGCAGTCAGCAGCAGCTCCCTGTGAGAGAAGGGGATATCTACATAACTACAGATGCTGTTCTGTGGATCTAAAAAGCAAAATACACACAACTTCTTGGGACTTCTTCAGCTATTCTGCTCAGATCTGCCCAGATTTTTGCTCCATGCAGGCAACCCCAAACCAACCTGACTCAAAATAAAAGATATACAAGGCAGGGGATCTGACTCTCCAAATCACAGCTTTTCTAGATGTTTAATTCATTCTGATCAGTCATGGTAACTGGATGTGAAAGCAGGCTGCATCAGTAGGATCATATATATTGGTATCAAAAATTAAATACATGAAATTTAATGTCCCTTTCACATCAGTATTTTTATGGAGGCATTCATTTGTAATGAAGACCCGAAAGTGTACATATACAAGGAGGATGGCAGAAGCAGAAAGGATGTGTGTTCAGTTTTCTTCTCATGCACACTTCCTACATAACCTTGGGCAAATTATTAGCTTCTCTGTTCTTTGGTTACCCAATTGTAACAATGGGAAAAAGAGAACTTCCTACCATGTAAGAATAACTAATCAAAGTTCAAGAAGAAAGAAACGGCTGTTTCCTTTCTGGATATTACCAGCAGGCTGTCAGCATTTTTTTGTGTGAGGAGCCCTCCAGATTCAATCTGAACCTTAACCGAATCAATCATATATGTTTCCTAATGGACAGAGACGAGGATGACAAATCAGCTTGAGTGTCCATGTTCATTATTGAGAACATATTGACAGGAAAGGCAAGAGGAAACATTTCCTTGTGGTAAGAACAGTGGGAAGGTTGCAGAGTCTCACTGGAGGTCTCGAGGAAGAGAGTAGATAAAGAGCTGTCATCAGTGTTGCAGGTATAATTAATTTTCATTGGGACGGGAAGCTGGACAAAATGACTTCTCAGCATTCCCTCCAGATCTATTTCTCTTGAGTTTATGGTGCCGTTAACTTTGATGTTATTGGGATAGAGGCCTCTGGA
This sequence comes from Apteryx mantelli, assembly GCF_036417845.1. NCBI lineage: Eukaryota > Metazoa > Chordata > Aves > Apterygiformes > Apterygidae > Apteryx > Apteryx mantelli. The sequence goes on along the minus strand of NC_089980.1, from coordinate 49,620,301 downwards.
CAAGAAAACATATTTTATTAAATGATGCTGTTTAGTCCTAGTTACATGATACTTTAGCGCATGTTATAATTCACAATGTCTGTACGCTGAGCTACTTATTTCACCCCAAACCTTACTAGTAACATGGACAAATTTGAGGTTATCAGTAAGTTTTAGGGATCTGATGAGCTTAGTGTTTTGGTGAAATACTGGTGTGTATGTCTTAAAATGAGTTCTAAAAAACTTTTCACAAACTGAAATATATTAATTATGAAAACTTTGGGTTCAACCAGCATTTATACAACTTTGTAGCATCTGGATAGTTTGTAGCTAATATGTTTTTAATCTTGAACTATCTATCTGCTAAAACCAGTCCAGAATGTCATTCTTCATATCAACAAACCAAAATTGTATGAGAAGAATGTGAAATCAACTGAAAAAGATGGCAGCACACTTGTGGTTAATGATAATGTTGAAATTTTGTGCTTTTCTCAACTGATGCCTGTATGATTTCCTTAATTACCTGTCTTAGCTTTGGATCTGAAATCAATCAAAGTCATTTAAAAGCACAATGACAGGTGACAGATTGTTCTTAGCAGACACACCCCCAGCAAAATGGTTAAATCCTCACCATTTCATTTATTAGATCTTCCTCTGAAAAATTCTAAGCTGTTTTGTGTGCAGATCAGTAGGATTTAACCATTTTGATCATATCTAATCCTCAATAACCATTGGCTATCAGAGGTGCTGAGAAGGCACCAGTCTGACATGCTAGAATTTGTGTGGAAAAATAAAACTCTCAGCATAAATAAGAGAAAGCCTTCTGCATAGATCACTGGCCTCAGAACAGGTGCCATCCCCATGAGCTCCGTAACCAAACTTACAGAGCAGCTACATGCTGTACTTGTGCAGATAATGGCCCTGGACCCTACACGAAGGTTAGGGAGACTCTTAGGGCTTCCCCAGCACCACCGCTGTGCACATACAGGCACGCACAAGCTAACTGCTGTGTGCAGAGGGTGCACCCAAATCCAGCCAATCCACCCGAGAACAACTGCCTGGGAACAGGGAGCGCTCCAGTTGCCCTGCCATTTCCAAAACCTCAGAGCACAGACAGCTTCCAGTTCTCCACATCCTGCTGGCTGTCTTGTCTCAGGTGAGCTGGAGAATTAATTCTTACAAATAAGTAACTTCAGCCTAGAGGCTGATGCTTTAAGCAGGAAATTAGGATTCTCCAAAACCAAAATCCAACAGAAGGTAGTAGCCCTTGGTAGCCAATCACCAAAGGATTGACAGCCTTGAGGCCAAGTCACAGTGAGCATCAGGAAAAGAGCAAGAAATACTGAATCCAAAAACACTAGCAACAAGATTGGAAGTATTTTTAGTCTCTGATCCTTCTCAGAAAGCAGAAGAAACCTCATCAGATACAGAAATATTTTTGTGCTAAATTAACATTCTCAGTGTGCAAGACAGTAAGTCATTCCTGTTATTTAACTAGAAAAATCTTGAATTCTTTCCAGGAAATCTGGATGCCGTAGTGGGAGATCAGAGAGGTGTTTGAAAATCTAGAACAACTGTTACAAAATAAATGTATTTTAGATATAGCTTAAATCCTTGATCTGTCAAATCTCAGCCTTGCAGATGAGCTGTTTCTTATAAGGTCCTATATAAGGTCCTTCAGAAGTCATAAGCTTGCTTTCCTCTGCTGCTTGCCAAAGGCACACTGTTTTGTGTAGGAGATTCTTCTGTGTTGCTCTAGTATACTGAAACTAACATTTGTGGCATGATGAAAAAACATACCCTGTCTTCCCTGACTCTTTAAACATATTTTGGATGGCAGCTGTCTTAGGCGCACACGCTGCACTTCTGTCTATTTGCTACTTCCAGTGGAACATAGCACTTCTCTCTGGCAGGTTACTAGAGGTCAGTCCTCTCACCAGACAAGGTGGAGATAAGTCAAGGAAACTTACTCTAAAAAGTTTGGTACTCAATTACAAAATAGGGAAAATAAACAAATAAATAAAACAGCAAAACCACTGCCAAAAAAAAAAAAAATCCAAGATATAATGGCATCTACCTGATACACCATATATTTTTTCTAGCTGTTAGATTATCTTTTCTGGGCATCTCTCCCAGTTGTCTGAGTTGAGTGTTGACTTTGATATGCTCTGCTCCTTGAACAGGACTCCTCAGAACCAGCCTCTTTCCCTGTATACTGTTCTCTAATCATACATCTACTTTAACAGTGCATTGCATGCAAAACACGTCTTCAAAGTGGCTCCTAGAACGCCACTTCTCTCCTTTCTAACCCTTCAGCTCAATGGTATCATTATATTCTAGCACTGTCTGTGTTAAAAGTGAACCGGCTGTCCAGACCATGGTATGGGCAATATGAAGGTTGTTTCCCTTCTCCAGGCTTCAGCCTAATTTTGGCAAAAATACAAGAACAGCCACAGTGAGGAATGCAAAAAGGCCATTTACCCAAAGTTGGATATATAGGGAAAAGTATAAGGACAGGAGAGGCATGCAATGATGCTTCCTCTGAACACTCTTTCAGCCTCCAGTGATGTGTGGTCAGGGAGGGAATTCTTAAGCCTGAGAGGGTGCCTGAGTATTTAATAGCTTTCAGTAATTTTTTTTCCTATGGATCTTGTAGTTCTACTGTGCTGTATAAATAGCTTATTTTTAAATAAATTTCTTACTAGCATAACCCTCTTTAGTTTGTTATGAATTTTCAGAAATCGCATCCCATAAGAAACAATTACCTTACAAATATCTTATTAGTTCTAGTCTTCAGTTTTCCCTCACGAATGAATAAAGATTAAACCTGACACATTCATATGAGAAACATGGCACAGGAGGCTTTGAGTTCATAATAACCCCCCTCCACAATGCTCATGATAGAGATCTCAAGAAAGACACTGCATTTCGAAAAATTAAGATGTGAAACGTTTCTAGGAACCTTTGGCAGGAACAAAAATAGCAATATTCTGATTTGAAGAATCATATATTTAATGTTCATAGGTTTAGAACCATGACAAAATACCATTTTGAATGAAAAGGACTATGATTTCACTGATAGAAAATTATGAAATATTACACATAAAACACATATCAGAAAAGTCACATAATCACTATATATAGATTTTTGAAATAATAATTTTGGGGAAGAAATTCATCAATCATTAGAATAGGTGATCTGTGAAACAGATTGCTGAGGGAAGTCATGGAATCCCAGTCTGTGAAAGTCTTAAAAAAAGGTTAGGTAAATATCTGTCAGGAATAACACACGTATAAATAAATTAGCTCTGGGGCAAAAGAATGGACTAGCTAACCTCTCAAGTTCCCTTCCACACTCTTCTTCTATAGCCCTGTGATTACTGGGTTATTATTTATACAGATTTAATTGCTTCAGATGTAAAATGCATTTCCAGATGTCTTCAATTTCAGAAAATAAGTTCTACATCTCACAAAGCTGCAACTTAAAAAGCTGAACCAAAAAACAACAGAAATAAATACACCCATCATCTCTTTGAAGTGCATTAGAGAGATTTAAAAGAAAGCATAGGGTCTTTCAGTACTTGCCACTAATGCATTTATGACATACTTTATAGACAAAATAGTCATTTTCATTATATGGAAATGTTTGCTAAATTAAGAAAAATTCTGTTCTATTTTAGTCACAGGCATCCTTAACTCCAATTACTTCTAAGAAGTCATGAAATTCTAAATGTATCTCTACATCTAATGATTTAAACTGAAATTAAAACTCTTATGTTTTGCATAAGAGTTCTTTTTATGTAAAGAATTCTTCTTTTTAATATAAACTCATTATTCTTTTTGAATCAGGTGCTTCAATAAGATAAACAGATTAAAAGATCTGGCAGAAGAAATAAAGCCATTAGCAGCCTCCACTCGTTTCCTTGACTTTTAGAGAGAAGTATGTTGAATTAACATTTCTCATGTGTTGTATCTGAAAAGCTCATTTGTTCAGGTAGTTAGGAACATGTTAGGAAAAGTCAACCTACAGAAACAATCAGCAAAGCGAACCCAGAGTAAAAGTATCTTGCAGTTGGACCTTAATTTGCATTAGCATTAATGCTAAAAAAAAAGTGAGTAACTTTTTTTATTTGATTGTCTGAGCATGATTCCTGACTGCCTCAGCAACAGCAGACAGCATACACATTACCATGCCCTGTTCTGTCCCCACTCTGCTCTGTTCCCACACAGGTGGTTGCTCTGACATAACCTCCTGGACAGTATCTCTACAACCATCATAATATTTGCCACCACAAAACTATCAAAATACACAAATCCTACACACTTGCATCCAATAATATAATATCCTTCTTCTGAAGGACAAACACCCTCATGAAAACTGAGGACAGAATGAATGGCATAACCACCTTCCTCTTGATGTCTGGCAAGTCTCACAGCCCCTTGCTTTCATGGCTTATGAAATGGCGTGTGGTCACCACAAGCAATTGCTTGACTATTTAAGTAGCTTCAGGATGATCATGAAGACAAATAAAGAGACCCACTGAACATCCTCAGCACTGGTCTTGAGGCATGCCTCAACTACTAGTCCAGGAAGCTGATGGCCTGCTGCATACCAAATAGTATTTGTAATGGAGCAACTTCGTGAATCACTTGGGCTAAGTCTGCACTGCTCTCAGAAGAGCAGCATGTTTCTCCCCTCATGTTTAGTGGCTAGGAAATTGTTGTTTCTAGAGTTAATTTGCAGCTGAATCATATGGTTGAGCTGGTGGTACAAGGGATGAGGCAGGATTGCACAGTAAAGATGTAAGGGGACAGTCTGGACTGCCTTTGGTGTCAGCAGCCCACCTTTGAACAGTTTAAGCTACATGTGGAAGCAGAAAGATGGAGCAGAGAGAGTGCTTTAGTGGTACCAACACAGAGAGCAGTAGACGCTTGCCAGTAACAACTGCGAAAGCCTTAGCAAACAACCTGGGCAGAGCATATGATGCTTATCTCCATAAGCTGAAGTTGAATTTGTTTCATTTAGGCATTCATTTAAGCTTAATTATCTGAAAGGTCTATGGAAGTCATCAACTTAAAGTTGTCATCATTCATACCACCTATTAAACACATTTCTTAGGACAGGCTCACTCATCTTTTGCAGGTGCTTGCTTCTCTACAAGGCTACAGAAATAATAGCTTACACTGTAGGAATTACTTAGGTGTTCAATAGGTGCTAAAGGTAGGAAACGTTAATTCCATGTTTGTGTGATGGCCTTATTTTTCTAGGGAGTACAGCCTAATTTTTTTCAGAAGTGAAGAGATCCTTGTATGTAGGTTCAGATCCCACAAGAAAGTGCTGTGTATGATGAAGGCAATAAGCACTGGGGAAGTCAGCGAGGCCAGGTTCCCGTGTGCAGTGTACAACAAGACTGCCTTTTGTCCTGTGCCCTGTTTCCCATACCAGACTGACAGAATTTTGCTTGGCCTGACCTTTAGACACTGAGGTAAAGGGCGAGAGGACAGAATAAGCACTGCTGCCAAAGGCCAGCCCACACCATTCCCAAACTGGTGATTTCAGGGTCAAGTGAACAGACAAGCAGGTTCAGAATAAAGGGTGTTATGCCTTATTGAACCACACAAACAAAAACAAAGGCGTAAATATAAAGGTTCAAATTGGTGAGAGAAGAAGTCAGTCAGCATGTTATTATGTATAAAACTGAGTATGCATAGATAGCTTGCATCAAGGGTCTCTAGCGCCAGATGCTGTCATGAAGGAAAGAGGTATCTTTCTATGTCAGTCATGTCCTTTATGGTCAGAAAACCAAGGCAGCAATCCCCAAAACATATGCAAGGTGCCCAACTTCCAGAAACAGCATATTGTCCCTATCAGTAGAGGAATGGATGTAGGCCAAGACTCTGCCAACCATCTTCCATGGGTCCTGGCAAGATGCATGTGTAGGATATGATGGAAGATCCACACTTCAAAAGCACTGCCTACCTCAAGAACTTGATGAAACTACCTTGTTTCAAAGCATGTCATAAGGTGGCAGGTCATTACAGACTAAGAAGGAAAGTGAATTGTACATTCAAGGGTATCACAAAAAGGGCCGTCTCGGAAGCCCCTCCACTCTTAAACTAAGGAGGATCCAGCTTAAGTGTCTTCACTGATCCCAAACAATGTCAAGCAGTCCTCTGTGTATTTTTAATTCTACAAAGGATAATAGTTATTAATTTTAAAACAACTTCTAAAACAGATGAAGCAGAACTATGATGTGTAGCAGTAAAGCAGATTAATGACTGGGTATCAAAGAGAAGGCAAAATGATAATGTTTATTGCCAGTGGATGTTTCAGTGTAATTTATGTGATTTGAATATTTGGAAAAGGCATAAATTACACATAGAATTATGGGGAAAAATACTTGTTTTTTCCTTAGCATATTCTTGGCTAGCAAACAAACAGAAGATGCTCTGTTAGTGTACTGTACTCTCCAACATGCTAATTCTGCAAACAGTTTCCTGATTTAAAGCAATAAAGATTTTCACATTCTTTTCCTTCAAAATATTCACTTCCGTAGGTCAGGCCACCTCATCAGCAGTAAAAGCAGTATCTATTTTTCCCACTGTGGCCTTGTCAATCTCCAATATATTAGCATACTCCTGTGATTTCTTACTATATTCCTCAGTGTTTGAAGTTACTTAATAAAATTCCCTTATGTTTTTTTAAATGAAGTAATATAAAAATATAATTACAAACTCTTCAAGGAAGAGAGTATGCCAACGATCTTCAGTTTTACACATTTTATTCTAGTAAGTGAATCATTTGGCATTATATACCTAATATTCTTTACCTTAAAAGAGGCTGAACTACTCACAATTCAAGCTGTGTTTACTAATCTTTTTAAAACTAATAGTACATTTATTGAATCAGTGCATTCCATGATTTCTGTAAAGGCTAAAGAGATGTAAAGGCTAAAAAGATGGTAAAACCATGACAGATTTGGGATGGTTGGGAAGGACTGAGAGACTCATTTCTAATCTATCAGAGAGATTTCAAACAGCCTACACAAATATGCAACGGTACTTTTTAACCAGTGATATATCAAAAGTGATTACATATAAAAGCATATTGTTTTCAGAATACTGAAAACATGTAAGAAGAAGTGATAAAAGACATCAAACAGGCTTGAATTCCAGTGCATGAAAAAGACAATTCTATTCAGAACAGAAAAAGAAAACACATCCAAAAATAACACTAAGAAAAGGTCTGATGACATCTCATCCCTCCCCCAAATGCAGGAAAAATAATGTGCTTCAAGATACATTTTTTTAAATCAATGAACAAGGCAATACATCTCTCATCTTTCTTAAACTTCATTGCTGAGATGGAAAAGGTCCTAAATTGAACACACCCTCTAATTCACTACTCTAGGAGACAGAGACTTGTTTTCTTGCAGCAAAATCTATTTTTCCAGTATCTCCCATTATGAAATTTTACCTTATGTTAGTTAGCACCATTTACCTCTTCAGATGTTACTACAGCTAAATTTATATATGTAAGTCATCATTTCCAGTAGGCCTACTGGAATTTACAGGATTTACTCCTATGGAACACAGTCTAGTGTTTTATCTAATTTAGTTATAAATGTCCTAAATGGGAACATTTTCAAGAGCACGTCCTTTAAAACAATTCTTCTTCCATCTACTTTCTCCTATCACCAGTGTATTTTTCTCTCAGTTCAGTGTGATTTTTTCTTAATCATATTCCAGCCCTCTGGGTTATCCCTGTCATTGAAAATAACCTTTCCTTCTTCTTGATGTTCTTATGATTCAGGCACCTACATTCACTGAAGTATCCTATAGCATCCTTCTACCATTAGGTGCTACTCACTGAGCATGTTTACAGTGTTTACTTTTTGACCTCTTATGTCCTTAGTCTGTTTTTAATAACTCAGCTTAACCAGGGCCTAGATCGTGCTGTTAGACTGCGGCAACGCCTCTCTTTGAGTATTTATGGTACAGTACTGAGCACATAGCAAGTTTTTTAAGTTCAGGCACTTCTAAGTATGTTGTTTCGATAGTAAACCCCAAAACAAGGGCAAGCAGTGCCCCAATCTAGAAAGCAAGAGGGAGACATATGGAGGGCTTGTGACACTCCCTCTGCATAAAGCGCAGAATACACAAATGACATGACACAAGGTTGTGAGGTTGGCAGAGCAGCCTGGCTGCCATAGCACTCTTCAAAGAAGAAAAACAAAACAGAAAAAAAAAAATCCCCAGCCGTGGCGGGGGTGCAGAGGCAGGCAGCACGGGCAGAGGGGAAGGAGCCGGCCTGCCCTGGCCCAGAGCCTGCATGGCGCCGGGCCCTCAGGGCGCGGCCTGCAATCACTGCCGAGACAGTGACCAGCCTCAAGCGGCCTTTCGGGCTGCGCCACACGCGGGGGGCGAGCAGGGGAGCCGGGAGGCTGGGCCCGGTCGCACCGCCGCCAGCGCCGCCGCCATCCCCGCGCACCCCGGCCACAGGGCCGCCAACGGCTCAACTGCCCCACCCGCCGCAGCCGCCCGCTGGCGCTAGCCAGAGGCGCGCGCCGCGGGGGGGGGAAGGAGAAGGGGGGGAAGCGTGCGCGAGCGGCGGCACCGCGCTCCCTCCACCTGCCCCCCCCCCACCGCGTGCCCGCGCGCCCCCGCCTGCGTGCGCGCGTGCGCGCGCGCGCCCTGCTCCGTGACCCATTTCACTGAACAAAGGATTTTGCTGGAATCTCAGCGCTAGACCTAAAATGGCGCCGGCGCGCCCGCCCTCCCCCGCCCACCTCGCAGGCACCATAGAGACAGGGCTGGGCGGGGCGGCTAGAGCGGCCCCTCCGCGCGCCTTCTCTACGCGGCCGTAGTTCCGGCTCGCTGGTGCGAGGAGGGGGCGGGGGCCGAGGAGGGCGCTGCGAACCACATCATGGCGGGCGAGGGCGACTCTGAGCCGGAGAAGGTAATGGCGGGCGCGGGGGAGGCGGGGGCCTCCCGCCGCGCGCCGGCACGGCCTGTGCCCCTCCCCCACCCCTTTCCTGAGCTGCGAGGGGCGCTGCCCCCCCTCACCCCGACCTTTCCCAACGGCCAGCCCCGTCCGCCGCTCATTTTAGCCGGGCGGGAGCGGGCAAGCGGCGGCGGCTGGAGCCGGGGCCGGGGCCGCGGCCGCCCGAGGGAGCCGCGCCGGCAGCTCGCCCCGCGTGGCCCCGCCCCGCCGGTGTGGGCGGTGGGGAAGCCCCGGCAAGCGCGGCCGCCGCCGGCCGAGCGCGGGAGGCCGCCCCAGGGGCCGGGCCCGGGCCAGCCCCGGTGGGGGGCGCCGCTCTCTTCCGCGGCGGGCGGCACCGTTGTGTTTACGCGGGCCCATTAGATCTGTTGCGTATATATAAAAAACAGGAGATTCTGGTTACATGGGGCCTTTCGCGCGTTTTAATATTTCATTGCCAGTGCCATTATTCTGTGGGTGGCCAGCCCGGTGCAGGATACTTACAGGTTTAGGTTATTTTACACCGGTTGTGTGAACTGCCACTGTTATCTGCTCTGTTAAAAGGCTTCTTTGTTGCTGTGGAAATAATTATGGAATGAGATATGAAAAATGATACTTCAGGTGACAGAATTAAGGCTCTGTATGGCTAATTAGGACCTTTCTTTTTTCCACAGACTCTTTTACAGGGACTTTCTCTTTTGGGGTGAAACACTGTGGTGACATTGTAGCCTTTGCAATACCAATAGGTAGAATTGTAACAAATGATTTCAACTATAGCAACAGGTGAAACACTATTTTAAAAGTATGCATCATGCAGCACAGATGTAGCATGGGTACCTTAGCCAACAACAGCAACATATCAAATGACTTCTTCCATATAAGAGTACTTGAAATTATTCATGAGGAGATTAGACCAATATAGACCAAATCCTTTTTGTCTCATTTGTACAAAGGGATTGTGTTGAAACAGCTGATGGTTGTCCACAAAGAGTATACATATAATTATTGATGGGGATATTCCATACTTGCATACAAATCCAGCTGTTGTGAAGTGCTTGCCATCCCTAATGCCAGTCAAACATATTTCACAATAATTTGTCTCCCAGAGTCAGCTACTCTTCACATATGCTTTACTGCAGCATTGTCTAGAACACCCACTTTGTCCAAGTACAGTATCTTTACAAAAAAATTACAACCATTTAAAAATCATCTTTCTAGATTTTAGTTGATATTGTTGCACACATGGTATATGATGGTCTGAAGACTTAAACGCAACAAAATGGAGGAAGACAGAATTCTTACACTGTCACTGACAAAAGAATTGTTTGCAGAAGGAAATGCAGATGTTATTCCCATTCAGCCACCTTAACTCTGACACATGTCCTCTTGAAGCCTTCTTATATGTAGCTTCCTGTTCCTGCTTGTGGTGCAAACGCACTTTTATAAGGATGTTTGTCAGGTGGGAAATAGGAGTTGTATTGAGGTTAGAAAGCTTATATTGTATTAAAGCCAGTATGATCACCTCTGAAATAAAAAATGTATTTGTCAGTCCAGAGTTGGGTTTATGAATGCTGCTTGTAATTGCTGTTTGAGAATTTAATAGAAAATTGGTAGATATAAGTTAGGATAGATTATAAATGTAGGGCAGGATATGAAATAATTGAGTAATTTTTACTAGTAGGTTTACTTAAAAATTAAAGTGTTGTGTATAGATGAATTTCTGTGCAAAATACCTATACATAGCCTATACATAGGATTAGTTAAAAATTACTGGTTTAAAAATGTTTTTATTCTTTGCTCAGTTTAAGGTTTCTCTAGTACATATGCATTTTCCAGTAGGTTTTTTTTCACTTTTTTAAAGCACATTTGCCTTTTCAGGTGTTAAAATTACATGGTATAACTAACTGCATAATGGATTGTAACTTTACCTGTTTGTTGTGATGTATGTTGTTTTTAAGCAAAGATGTTAAATTCCTAAGGGTTTTCTCCCTTCCTTCTTTTGGGAATGTAAAGGAAGAAAGGAGGTAGTTCTTTTATAATCTTAAAAAGGAAGGATGGATCACCAGATTTATACAAAATGATGTCCATAAATCAACTGTTAATTCCTTTGAAACTATTCTTGACACAGCTGTCCAAGTTTGCTATGTATGGTAATCTTCTGCTCTAATACAATCTTGAGTATTTATTTTTGACTACTAAGAGTACAGGTCAGTTTAACAATGAAGTTGGCATCACAGACTTCTACAAAAGTAATTTTTTTTTTAATTTATGTAATAAGATAGTTGACATACCATTAGTTTTATATGGCTGTGCTTTATCTATGCAGGTACAAATGCAATTGAAACTAATAAAGTGACAAAGTTAAGGCAGAGCAGAAATCAAGGTAACTTATGTGTAATAACTCAGAAGATAACCTTTCTTATTATTTTGCTAAAATACTAGAAAGGGGAATGCAAGGTGTGTTCCAGTATAGCTTTTATATATTAAGCTAAATCATAAATGTTTTTGTAATTAGATTTTTTTTTTCTTATAGTCCTTTAAACTCCTAGGGTTCCTTGATGTTAAAAATGTCCCATGCGCACGAGAATCAGTACTCTATGGCTCACTGGGATCTTTAGTTTTGGGTCTCGGACATTTTTTAGCAACCAGTAAGTACTTCTTCCTTCTCTTTTTCCTGTGTTCATTTGTAAGGAGAAATTTGTTCCTGTTTGCTGTTTGGTATTTATTCTCATAATGGGAACCAGTGGGAACCCAAGTCACCCAAGTTTCTTTCTCTGATTTTTGAAAGAATTTTTGTTTTTCTTTCAGGTAGAGTTAGAAGATCTTGTGACTTTGCAGTTGGTGGCTTTATTTTCACAATGTTAGGATGCTGGTATGTAAAATGTTTCTTGAATTTTGACAGACCTGTGTTGGCAGCTTTGTACAACATGATCCACTTTTGACCTTTCACGCTTTTCCTGGAACACCATAAAAGACTTGTCTAGCAAAGTGTCCTCTCCCTTCTCCCAAAAAATATTTTTAAGGAGAAAGAGTTAAATGACCTTGACTTTTTATGTTAATATTGTATTTCAGAAAACTTGCTATATTTTTCTTGAAGCCTAAGAGATAAAACAACCCAGTTGTTCTTTCCTTCTTTCTTCATTCTTTCTTTTTTTTTCCTTCATATGTACCATCCTTCCATCCTAATTATAAAGGCAGCATGCTCAATGTTCATGAGATTAAGAATCAAATTATAGAAATGAGTATTTTTCATTGGACATGTGTCTCAGTCTCCTAAGTGGTGCACAGTCTTTGCCTTAGAGAAGCATCATTTATCCACATTATTTCATAGTTAATTTTATTGGCATTACTGTATGTGTTTTCAACTTTTAAACTGGTTGAATAACTCTAATTTGATATTGTCACTAATATGAAGCAGGGAATCACGTTTTCTTTCCCCCTCTCTCTTAGGTTTTATTGCAGGTACAATTTTGCCCAACACAGGATCCGGCAAAGAATGCTTAGAGAAGGAATGAAAAACAAAATTTTATTTGAAGGCAGTTCTCTTGATCCAGAAAGAAAACAAACTGGCAATGAAAGAAGCAATTCATAGTCTGCTATAGAGGAATCTGTGGTCTAATACAGTTTTGGGGGAAGGTGGTCCAAAAATGGCAGTCTTCCCTGTAAACGTGGGAGGTGACTGAGACTGATAAATCATGCTGTTTTTCCTAGCAAATTCAAGTAAGAAACTCATAATGAATCTGTTAAATCAGTATACAAGCCTTTCTTTGTTTCATGTATGTATATATGACTATGTACACAGTTAGGAATGACCTCCTTGGTTTTGGCCTGTTAAACATTTGGGAACCGATATGTTCTGTTGCAGGCTCTCAAAGGATTAATGACAGTGGTTTTGGACTACTTTAACTTTTATTATAAGCAGAATGGTTCATTTTAGCAAAGTTGTAATTACATCTCATTTAAATATAGGAAAATATTTTCATCAGCTGTTCTTTGAGTAAATGTATCCTTCAGTGCTACTGTTCACTATGCTGTTTTTAAAACAGGAACATTTAAACGGTAGGTGAATACTTTGCTTGTGCAAGATGGGTAATATCAGTAGCCTTCTTAAGATTTCAACTGCAGTGTAGTGGGCAACTTCAGATAGTTTATATACACTGTGAAATTGAAAAAAATTCCATCGTTGTTCTTTCTGTGTGAAACTAAGAATAAATCACTTGCACTTCAGGAGGAGTCTAAGCTATTTATGTAACTCATTTTTTCATTTAATTAAAATCCTGTTCTTCTGTTTAAAACACTTCCTTACACTACTGTCTGCTGTTTAGTTGGTGAAATAATGGTGAAATACTTATTTACATTATTTAATAAATAGTAATGGTCAGTTGTTTGTTTGAAAAAATCATGTGCTACTTGTATATTTTGCTATAAGTCTTTAGTTAAAAGAAATATTGCTATATAATTTCAAGGAAACATTCTCTTATTTGGAAATACTGTGTTATCTAATTGTATATTGGTAAAAAGGTGAGTGATGACATAGTATTCCTTTGCTTGTATACTTCTGTCTACACCAGTGAGATAGGGTATTTATTATTTTCACAGAATGACTTCAATTAGATTTCAAAATTATACTATAAACTACTACTTGTCTAAAGGCTTTCACTGAGCAAATTCAGTCCTTTCTCCCAACCCCATATTTAATCTGAGAGACTTTGTGATCTGTTGGTGTGGGAAGGTCTGGAGTCCAAATGTAAACAACACCATTGCACTACATATTTTAATTTGCAAATATACTTGAGAGCACTAAACAAACATGCTATTTACACTAAGATAATTAAACTTTACTCTGTGGATTAGCCTCTCACAAGAAGAAAACAATCCTGTATTCTTCTCCATTTCCTTCTGTTTTCTGTGTCTTCTGCAGGAAGCACAATAATGATAGATTTTTGTGGAAGACTTTCAGTTCAACAGTTTTATATAAAAAGTCTCTGGAGAACTTGAGTTAATATGATGAAGCTCTTTCCTTCCTCACTGGAAAATCTAAAACTCAGCAGTTACTCATAGCCAGCCTTAACTCAGAAGAGAAAATGTTTCTCGTAGTTTTGTGCAGGGCACGGGAGAGAGGCTCCCTCTCTTTGGATGGAGTAGGAGATGTTGCCTCCAAGGGCCTTGGAGTGGCAGTGGGAAACTGAATGAGCCGTAAACAAGTACATAGCAAGTCCCTATTTTAATACGTGGTTGAGTTCTTTCCTATCTGACATAAGAAAAGAAACTGCAACCTAAGCAGGGGGTCTTTCAGCTAAGAGGTCATAGTTCAGTAGGGGACTTCAGAAAACAAAAGCATCCAGATGAAAATTTACTCTTTGGCAAAGCACAGTTATTGAGAAAGAAGAGAATGCTGTTTTATACTGATAGGAAAGAAGTTAGCTGGCACATAATGGCATCCTTCAAAATGAATAACTATGTGACTCTGACAAGAAAAAAGCAGAAACATCATGATACTGTGTAAATTAAAAAATCTGAGGGAAACTGTAAGATTAGATTCTTTCCAGTGTTAATTGGCTGTTGTTTTAAGCTATTGTATTTAAGGATATTAGCTCAGTAACAATTCTACTACAGTATTAGCAATTCAGGCAAATAACTATCAAATTCTAGCTATATCTGTGTTGTTTAGATAACTGATCTAACACCTAGTGAACTCTTACTGCTGTGCAAAATGTAAAAGGAGTATGCTGAATGTTAACATAAAAATGGGGAAAAAGAGAATATGCAAGTAGTCTGAATGGCATGATGGACTTGGGAGTTTCATTACTTAATAAAAGTTGATGTAGAATTGAGCTAAACAAGAGTCAGAGTATTTGCTGAAGGGAGGAAAGAAGGAACCTGTTGGCATGAAGGGTAGGCTGGAATAGCAGAGGAAAGAATGTCTGTAGTTAAACATGTAGAAAAGTCTGACATAATTCCTCAAAGTGTCTGTTACAGCTGCTTCTGCGTTAGCTAGGGAAAGTAGATTGGAAGTGACTGATGAGTTACAAACCCTTGCTGAAAGAGCAAGCCACTCTGCGAGGCACAGGAACAGAAAAAAAGGCATTGTGAAGCTATTAAAGGGGGGTAAACTAGGATAAATTCACAAGAAAAAAAAGATTATAGTAACTTAGTAGAAATACTTTTAGTGATGAAAATCAGTTTCCTAACTACATCTTAAATTAGTGAGGCATATTCCTATTAAGGCTAATTTTTTAAAGCTAAGTCACCAGTGGGAACACATAGTATCCACCTGTATTTTATTATTGGATTTGATATCTCTATTTTAAGTATTGCAGCTGTGACAGGTGTGATAGCTCCTACTTTATCTAGGTTCGTCAATTTAAAACTTAGAGTTACTAAAAGGAACTAGTAATTTTGAAATTTTCTGTTTTTCTGCACTCTAAACAAGCCTTTAAAAAGGAGAGAACAAAGTGTAATAACTTTAAGCTAAGAGACCACAAAAAAAGTCCTATTTATTGCACATTTATTGTTGTGGTCACCAAAGAGTAACAGACAGGCACGTTTATTTATTTATTTTTTTATCTGTGAAGTTAATAAAATCCTACCTACTTTAAAGCAATCTGAAACATCACCAAAATAAATAAGTGGCTATATGACCCCATCCACTCCTCAGTTACCTTACTCTTGCCACTCCCAGCAGTAGCAGTATTCTTTGGAAAAGGTGTTTATCAGCTGTCCTCCAGCAGGAGTATGCTCATGGCTCCCGACACTACCAGGTGCCCATGGAGCAAGGGCATGCAGCTTTCAAGTCTTTCAGGGGAAAAAAGTCACTCTCAAGGCAACAGGCAGAAATGCAGCAATCTAAGGTTAATTACCAATGCTGTTAATAGAGATCTGTGTGATTAGATCATCTCTGCTCTTCAGTGCCTTTTTCTAAAGCAAAGTTAATGCTTACAGTCAGCTACAGTTGTGACAGGCTCACAACCCAAGAATTTTTTAAGTTGACAATAGAGGCAATTACAACTGCCGTCTCAAACTCATGCTTTGCATCTTAACCCAGGCAGAGATTTTTGGGAGACATTGCTGGCATTTTTTTATTGCTTCATTTTGCAGGTTTCCCAGCTAATTTGTGTGCCCCCCACCCCCAAGTCCTACTATGCTGCAAAGGGAAGGTGACCTCCTCCTGTCATTAACAAATTAAATTAAATTTAGAAAATGAGCCTGGCTTTTGGTAGGATGATTGTGGGGGAGGTACATTTGTTACTTCTAGTGTAGGCAACCCAGGTAACAAGTTTTATGTGAATATGAACTCCACTGTAATGAGCTCCTGAGTGAAAGACTTACCCCAATTTTATAGACTAATTCCCATACTTCTATCATTCTTATATCCAGGAGTTTAACTCAGGAGCTCAGTGATTAGTGAAGGTTGTTTGGTTTGTTCTATTTAAAGCTTGAAGCAAATATGTTATTGCCTTGAGAAACTGATCAAAACAAAGTTTTTACAGTATGTTCAGATGACCAAGTGTAGCATTTGAAGAACCAAGAATTAATTAAATGTCAGAAATGGATTTGACTTTTAGTTAATGTGACTCAAGGCATTGGAGCATGTATCCTTATTCTACTTTTATTGAACAGAGTATGTTAAGCAAGTGTGGTTGCTAAAGCTTAAAATGGGGGAGGGGAGGGGGCAGGGGAGGAGGAGGAAAAGAGAAGGTAGAGCCTTGGATAAGAAGATGCTAGTAAGCACAGACTTTCATTTATGACTATCAAAAACCCTAAGACTGTTCTTGGGCCATACCTTCTTCCTTACTCTGCATATACTTTTTTCAGAACATGACATTATTCCATTGGATTCTACCTGGTGTGCCCAAGAACAGGCTAGCAGCAGGTCTTTCTGTTCCTGCAGGAACAGCTCAGGCCCTTCTGAGAGTAGAACCATAAGTTTGCATCCAGCTTTGTGGTCTTAATCCTCATACCTCTATGGGTATTTTGCCTCTCAACATTTGTTTCAAGTCCATCACCAACCAAAAAAAAAAAAAAAGTTTTGTATCATTCAAAGCTTGAAGTCAGAAATCGCATCAGCTCTTTCTGGGAGGAAATTTGCAGGCACAAGTGCAGTCTGTGGCTCCCAGTGCAGTTCGGAAACCCTGTTCTCTGAAAGCCACTCTCCATATCTTCTTGTTTTAAAGAATAACAGCAATTCTGTTCTAGGTCTTCAGGAGGATGGTTTTAACCCTTCTAGCATTTCAAGGCAGTAAACACTTGCTTCTGTCATCTATCATGAACAAGACTAGCTCACAGCTCTCAACTTTTCTGAATGTGTCAAGAGCCCACTGGAAGTACATAAAATTTGCCATGGGAGCAGACTATTACCACTACAGGGCTCTCTCTAGACTGGCCACAGCATCAACAATACCCAGTCTTTGTATATTGTGGTGATGTATTTAACAAAACCAAAGAATCCCCAGCTATCCATAATTGAATGCTCACAGGGTGTCAGTAAGAGAGCGAAATACATTCTTTGCTTACTTTTTAAACTGTAAGCACTTGTTTATTATGTCAAATGCTATTACAAACAGCAGTGTCCACAGAAGCATTAAGTGTCTCTCAGCCAACACAAATTCTCTCCCCAGAAGGCAGATTCTGGTCTTTCCTATTGATGGCAAACGACTTGCAATTAAATCCAGCAATCACAGTGTGCAGTTATCTATGAGCAGTCTTTGCCTACAGGTCCTCATATACCTTCCTGGCTTCCCCTATGCGCTTTTCAATGCTGGCCAATATTTCTGCTTTACATCATCCAGGTCAGGAGTTCTTGCCACCTTTGCCTTCACTGGTGGCCAAACCCCAGGAGCGGTGTCTTTCTCTCCCACCTCAGCACTGCAACACTTTGCACAGAAGCTGTGCAGACAGGAGGAGCGCTCCGCCTGACCACCCATTTGCACAAAGGCAAGGCAGGAGCACAGTCACAGTTACTGATGTGTCACCATGTTAGAGTGTCTGATGTTAGACTGGCCTATAGTATGGCTCCCTTGTTCTGAGCAAATTCACAGTCGGGGGCCCACAAGCCCAGCCAACAAAATATCCAGGATATGTTATGTAAGCAATTAGGGAGAAGTTAACATCCCTGCTCAGTCAAGAAATGATCAGGCTCTGGATGAGATGGTAGTAATGCTGCTGAAGACATACAGTCAGTAACCAATTTACTACTGGGCAGATATGATATCACAAGTGGCTGTTGTGGAGTTTTTCATAGATCCAATATACAGCAAGAAATTTTCCAACAGCCTGCTCCTCAAAATGGAGGATACTCTGTTCAGACCGCCCCAAAGTTATCTGGAACTACCAGTGATTGTTACATACTTTGCTTAAAAGAGTCTCGTCCAGCATTTAAAGCCCTTGAGGGTCACCCTGAAGCAATACTGGGATACCAGGACAAAACTTGTTTTGCTCTTTTTCTTAGCTCTGACAGTATCTAAATGCAATCTTCTTCCGTTATCCCCTGCTCAACCGCCCACTTAAAAAAGGCTCAGCCCTTTCTTCCTAAGCACACTGTCCCTCTGAACCACTCCCACAGACATCTTTGTACTCCAGATAACAAGAAGATGGTCATCTCAATACAAAAATCCACTGACCATTTTATACACTCTTCTAGTGGAGACAAACTACACTTCAAATCTTTCTTACACAAAAGCACAGGTGTGTTTTCAAGTGCTTCACCTAAAATAATTGATTACACAGCAGCCTTTTTCTCCAAGTGCCACTTGATACAAGGAAAAAGGAATCTGCATGTTTTGGAGGTTGTGGGCACCATGCCCTTAATGCCTTGATCAAGACTAGGCGCTTTGCTCCATCTGCTTCTTTGTGGCTCTGTCTGGCCATTGAGAAGACCACATGTCTTGTCACAGGGGATCTATGTGGGTCACAGAGTGCTTGCTCACCTGCCGCACAACTAGCCAGCCTCTCCCACAGAATAGTGAGTTTAATGCAAGCAGAGCAAAGGAGGCACACACATGCATGCACACACACACACACACGCACGCACTCCCTTTCTTTCAGGAGTGTTCAGTCTCTGAGAACTACAAGGCTGTGTCATGCAAACAAACCACAGACTTTAATTAAATTGTATACTCCTGGTATGGCGGTAAATCTGACACCAAATTCAGAAGAGTCCAGTTACTGATACAACAGAAACACCTTCCACCTACTAGTCATCTCCAGAAGGATCCAAATTAGCTAGAACTTTTAAGTTCCCAAGGAGGAAACCATTTGCTCCCTCCCTTCCCCCACCAACCTCTGGTTGCTTTCAATAGCATAGTTTTCTCTGTTTTATTGTGGAACCTGAGAATGATGCTTGTGTATTATCCAGCAAATATTAAGCATAAGAACAACTTTATTCCTGAAAACCTCTATCATCTCCATTTTCTACAATAGAATCTGCCAAGAGAAACTGTTGGAAGTTTCTATTTATTTCCCCTTCATGGATGTTATTTAAAACATACACACACACACACACACACACACACACACACACACACAAACACAGAGGCAGACTGCCAAGTAATGGAGGAACATAAATATCCCAGCCCTGAGCCAACACCTCTGCTGAAGTAATAGTAGCAGCCCCTGTCCCAAGAATGTCCAGGAGTCGCCAGAGAAACTTCATTTTTGGAAACGTCTCCCGCTTCCAGCATATGGCCTCCACATTATTCTGCATCTCAGAGGGAATCAGAGATTTTTCTCAACTCCCAAACCAGTGAGGTGAGAAGAATGCCAAGCTGCGCTGGGCTCAGCAGACTTCCCTGTGCACTCTAGTGCTGGATTACAACAATTCATTTCACCTCATTCTTTCAGAGAAAGCAGCTTCTACTGCAACCACATATCACACTAAGCTGTTCAGCTCAAATACCAGAAGCCTGCACAGTGCTCAATGATGTCCCCCTGCTCTATGAAGGAGATATTTCTCTTCTTTTTACAAAAAGGAACATGCAATTTTTTACAAAAACTACAAGGAAAGAATGTCTTAGGTCTGGAATGCAAACACATTTTTGTAACATTATTATGTTTTCTGATATGCAAGTATTAAAATAGTTTTAAGTTGCTCTATCACAGTTTTCTCCAAGATCTCTCAGAACAGGCAAAATACACAAGACATAGGTGCTTGACTTACTGTTTAACAATTTAATAAATTACTTTTTTTTTTATTACAGCATAGCTGCTTGTACACTCTATTATATAAAAATGGAGTGTACAATAGAGGCTAGGAACCAACTGACTGAATAGAAGCCCTGCTGAAAAGGATAGGGCTTACAGTGGATGCCAAGTTGAAAACAGGCCAACAACGTTCTCACTGCACATAAGGCAAACCACATACTAGGCTACATCAGGAAGTACGGGGCCAACAAATCAGGGGAAGCTCTTATCCCCCCCCTATGTGATGCTGCTGAGGCAGTGCATGGATTTCTCCTGTCCAGCTTTGGGCCTCTTGGCCATCAAGGATGTTGAAAATCTGGAGAAGGTCCAGCAAAGGGCTGCCAAGGTGCTCAGAGGCCAAGAGCACGTCCTCTGGAGAAAAGGTGGAAGGAGCTGGACTTGTCTGAGGAAGAGCAGGCTATAGCATGAGCTAATAACTGCCTAAAACTACCTGCAGGATAGTTACAAAGATGGAGCCAAACTCCTCTTAGTAGTGGCAGATAATGTAACAGGGGCAATGGCCACAGACTCTAGCTTGGGAGGTTTAGATTAAGTAGTAGGGCAAACTTTTTTTCACTAAGAGGGCGGTACAGCACTGGAACAGGTTGCCCAGAAAGGTTGCATAATTTCCATCCTTGCAGGTTTTCAAGATTCAGCTAGTCAAAGCCACAGCTGACTCGATCAAGTGCTAGTGACAGTCCTGCTTCAAGTGGGAGGCTGGGCTAGATGATCTCCCGAGGTCCCTTGTGAACAACGCGTCTACAATCCTGTCGTCTACTGAGAGACAGAGATTGCCCTAGATCTGAGGCAGAAGCAGCTTGACATAGTGCAGAGGACTGACCACACAAATCACAGTCTATTTAGTTTTCCAAGAGTTAAAACCATAATGACAAAGTACACAGAACTGCTCTCAGGCTGCGTTAGAGATCCCCAAACACTAGAGCTCTGCATGTGCTCTAGCAGCAGCTGGGAATACAAAGTAGAAAAGAGAAAAGCACCCACAACGCAGGCTCAGTCAGACTTCACGCATGCGGCTCTGCTGCTCGCAGCCTGCACGTAGATCCAGGCTGCTGTATGCAGACCTGCTTGCTCAGGTCTCTGCTAGCTCAATTATCTCCAAATCTTGCTTCACAGAACAATGTAAACAAGCCCTAAGTGTCATTTCTTTTAGAAAAAAAAAATTACAACAAATCCCTCCAGCTCGTCTTACTCATTTCCTCTCCCCCCTCTCTTGCTACCTTCTTACCACAAAGGCAAAAGTCCTTTTATAATACAAGGACTTATCTTATCAACTTGCTCAACAGCCCCACAAAGCCGAAAGTTCACCAGAGCCCTTTGAAAACACAGATTTAACCTGTTTCTGAATAGGTTACATGTAGAAAATAAAATCAAGTCTTTCATATGTCTTACATTTGGAAAACACTGGTATTTTAAGCATGCAGTTACACCTAGGGAATTTTTTAGTATTATTCTGGCCCTTTTTATGATAAAACTTTGTCATGTTTCTGCACCATTTCAGAACTGGTTTCCACTCCAGCACAGATCTCCCCACATGTCAAATGCAAATACATTTTTGCTAGAACTCAGGGGAAAACCTCCCAAGCTAAGAGCACTGGAAGACCTAATGTAGGCTAATGTGACAAACTAAGGCCACGTTCAGACCAGAAAGCATATACTTGCGTTTTTATGACACATTAGTCATCACAGATGTCCTGGTACGCAGACATCTGATCCTAGCTAAGGGAGAATTAACACTGAGAAAATGAGCATCCTTTCAATCCTTGTGTGCTAACCAAGAGGCAGTTCCAGTATAGTTTACTGCAAACTGCATCTTCTTTGGCACTACCAAGTCATAACATTTTTCTAAGCATGACAAAGTTTGAGGAAAAACTTGGCTAAGCTCCCTTACTCAATTTCAATTTCAGTAACTTTTAGGACCAATATTTTTCTGCAGATCAAAGATTGCCTACTAAACCAGAAATGAAAATAAAAAGCTTTTCTAAAATACTAGTACTGGTAAACAGTGGCTAATATCAATATCACCTGCATGAGAAAGTTAATTATATTACTTTTTTTTTTGTTTGCTTTTTTCTTTCTTTTTTTTTTTTTTAAGTTTACAGTATTATTAAGCATTTTGCACTTTTTTAAACTGAAACTGAGTTTATGCAGTTATTTATTCATTGCCAAATCTTCCTGCCGCTCCCAGTACTGGCAGAAAGACTAACTCAGGCAAGAGTCCAATCTAGATTCACTTCTGGCCAAGTCCCTATTTCAGCTGACTGATTCCATGCAACTGCTAGCCCTAAAAAGGCCCACTGCACCGGAGGAGACAGCTGGTGTCTTGGTCACTGAGCAAAGGGGGAAAAGCTGCACAGAACTAATAACTAACCTGCAGTTAAAATAAAAACAGGCCTCCCCCCTCCAAATGGTGTCACTTTGTCTAGGATTAGGTGAACTCTGCATGACAAAACAAGGGTGCTTCTGTAACTTCACAAGGGGGTTGTTAACACTTGAGCTACAAAGCAGCTCTTCTGAGTTTGTGCTTTCCTTTTCCAGAAGCTTTTTTTGACATCCTATAGCTGTCCCCATCCTCCATAGTCTTTCAGGCTAGAACTGCTTAAAATAGACTTACTTGGATTTCACTTGTTCAGAATTAAGGTATAAGCACACTTATTCACTTGTGAGAGTCCAGTTTTTGGCTTTTATACATTGGAGAAGTATTAAAGTAACTCATGTCCTTTTATAATATTCAGCTTGATTTCTTGTGGCTTAGTTTGAGGCTGTGCTTTTAGAAAGCATTGACCTAGTTTTCTAAAAGGTCATGATTAAAAAAATCTCCAAATCTTATAAGATGGCTTCATCAGCTACTTCTATTAAAGACATAAGTAAAACATGTTACAGTAATGAGATAAAAAAGTGGCTTACACCACTAGGAAGAATTTTTTTAATGCAAGTATCATGGACTGCATATGGCATTACCAAAATACTAGTTTAATGAATTCCAGTATCAGAAAAAAATAGAGAAGGGCATCAAGAGAGAATCTATTTTCTGAAAATCTCTTAGTGATCAAGAATTATTCTGTAACACATCCCAAAAGAAACTCATCCCATAATGGAGGTGGTATTTACATTGCACTCCTACGTGCACACACGCATGCTGACACCGCTGCTCAGCACTTCCTGTGCAGCACATGAGCAGTGCTGCCTGCTACAGGAGTCAGTTCACCAAGGCAAAAAGCCTGGATTTGGGGACAGGGACTTTCATAGGGCATTTCAGAACACAAACTAGCCCTAACACCCCCCACCCGAGGGTCCACTTCAAAGGTACCAGAGTGGTTTGGGGCTGGGGTCACCTGTTTTCCTCAGCAGTTACTGCTCTCTAAGCCCCTAGGACACAGCTTCTTGCCAGTACCACAGCGCACCAGGGAAGTACCTGCAGTTACACTGTCACCCAGCCCTGGACAGGTAAGTCTCACGTATCCCAGCTACTGTTACTAGCAAAGAGAGAAGGCAACTCACCCCCCCCCCCCCCCCCAGGAGCTTCCTCATGA
Source organism: Apteryx mantelli (assembly GCF_036417845.1). Classification (NCBI taxonomy): domain Eukaryota; kingdom Metazoa; phylum Chordata; class Aves; order Apterygiformes; family Apterygidae; genus Apteryx; species Apteryx mantelli. The sequence goes on along the minus strand of NC_089980.1, from coordinate 49,596,613 downwards.
GATACCCAGCATAGACCTCCCTTCTGTCTGCAGCTGAAGTACTCATAGGTCCATCATGCAACACAACGTGGCAATGACCTCACTGTTTACATGAAAGGGATTGAGGCAACTTAACTGGAAAGGTCTGCTTTAAAAAAAAAAAAATAATAATTACTGGTAGCAACCTCTTACTACTACTGTTGATAATAGATGCACAATCATAATACCACACTTCCACTGCTACCAGACCAGCTCCAAGGCTCTCCAGGTTTGTACTTCGTAACAGAAGTCTGTTACACGTCACCAGTATCTGCACCACCACTGCCAGCAGTGCAGCTGCTGTAATGCGGGTGCTTTTTCTTCATGTAAACAAGCCCTTCTAAGCCTGCTGAAGTTACTCAATATGCCAGATGGCCCAGCCCTCTCCTTTTGATAACATACAGCTGTGCTTCTCTTGTATTTCTGTAGCCATCAGCTAAGTTTCTTACTGTCTTTTAAGCACAAAAAGCAATTTTCAGTTTTTTGAATTATGAGTGATTTTCTAGGTAAATGCAAGCCATTTTCACATACCAAGTCCCCTCTATCAGAATAATCTGAGTTAGGATGGAAATAAAGGAATTCTTTATGGATAACTCCAGGCTGAAAAAAGCCTCATGAAAGTGAGGGTCTCTGCTCTACTGTAATAAATACAAGCAAAGAGTGGGGAAAAGACAAGTATTTAGATTTTTATATCTTATTTCCTAACTAAATGTGCCCCTGTTATGCTTATGTTAAAGCTTTTTTGATTTCTGTGTATCAGAACACAGGTAGTACATATGCTATTGCTCAAAAACTGTTATCAAAACAGCTTTTCTTATACAGGAATTTTTTAGTAGAAACAGATACTCCTTTTAAGACACCTACTGCCACAAACTGAAAAGGAAGGGTTGTATTGTTTTTTAAAAACACCACACCTTGAAGAATTAAACAACCCCCCCAGACTTTTGAATTAAAATACAAACTTTACAACCACATAGTAAGTGTAGGCTCTTATATTTCAGTTTAAGACTATATAATTTTATAGAGTACCAAAATAAGCAAAGGATCAGCACTCCATACAAAGTGTTAGCTCTTGGGAGAAGGGGGGGGGGGAAAGGAAGGAATTTAAATTACACTACGATTTTCTGCAAATCTAAAGAAAATTCCATTTCAGCAAAACAGGTTCAGGTTTAGATTTCCTGTATTTCTAGTTCATTGTGTTTCTTGAAAGACAATTTACACTTTTTTGTTCAGAAGGATGATTGATTTAAAGCAATATTAACAAGGAGGTGGTGCTGTGAATATTTAATGTCAATATGCAGTATGGTACCTGCTAGAAAGGCTAGAAGAGCAACACAACTATAGCTTTACTTCCAAAGACTATTAGAAATTGACTAACATTTGAAAAAAATTCAAGCACACTACATTGACTCTACATCTACACTGCTGCTGGGAAGCCTCTGCTAGCCTGTACGCTGCCAGGAGGAACTTGGCACACAGATCCAAAGTCCCAAATCCTGGCAGTAACATGCATGGTCACATGTATACCATAACTCCAGTTCATGACAGTTATGTCTCTTCCCTGTCTTTTATGGCATTAAAATGCAAGTAAATTGTTAGCTAACATTGCCACTACAATTTTACAAAAGCATATACCTGAACAAAATAGCCGCTTAAACAAATCTGAAGTTCTTCATTCAATTCCAGAATTCATTCTCCATGACAACCCTCCTTCTGTCCTATTCCCTGTCCAGTTTCTTTCCCCACTCCCTCCCTAATTTCTATTTTAGAAGAGTGGATTTACATGACACAAGTGCAACTCAAGTCTTTTGCCCTACACATATAGCCATGTTAAATTGTGAGATTATACATGTGATCTCTAACAGAGCAACCACCAGTTTAGATTTTTAAAGAAACACAAGTATTTCAGCATGTACATAGTAATGAGTTTAAAAACTGTCCAACATCATTTGTTTTTATACATTCTCTTCCTCTTTATAGCCTTAAAGGGATTTTAGACCTTGATGGCAACAATCCCAAAACAAGAGTAAAATGAATTTATTTTATTGCAAACAAACGTCTAGAGTTAAATTTCTCCACCCACTTTCTTTAAAGAGAAAAGGAATCAGCAGGCTAAGGAGATACACCCATTTGAGAATTGACATGATTAAAAATTAGATATAAAATGGGTGACTCACAGTTTCATTAGCTTACAAAATGGTGGAGTAACTACTACAAGCACACTAGGTATACAGTATTTTGTGGGGAAAGGGTTATACAGACACACAGCTAACTTCATATAGATCCCATTAGACAACCGGATTTACAACAAGTTTTGTTTAATAAGAAATGGGCAAAGCCAGCTTCTTTTCAGAATCAAAATGCAGAACAAATGGAAAAGAAATTATGGTGTTGTACCTTCACAAGTTTGAGCCTCCACAAATAATGCAACCAAGTTTTACAACTTTAAGAGCTTCTACATACACTCCACCTTCACTATTCAGCTCCAAGTTTCCTCTTTGCCCCAACATCTTATTGAATTCCAAATGTTACAAAAAAGTCCTAGTTATTGCCAGAAACTTTTACCTCCCCCTCCTCCCCTCCCCACCCAGAAGCTTCATAGAGAGGATGGAGTGTAATATGGAGCTTTACATAATCTCATGATATTCATGAGGGCTACTAAGGAGCCTCTATACGAATCTGGTTGCTAACATTTCTATCATATTGTGACATGACTCACGACTGTTTCTTAGAAATTGGGGAATGGGGGAAAAAGGTGAAAATTCTTTAATAAAAAGACACCAGGTACAAAGCAACGTTTTACTTTTGTTGTGGTAAAAAAAAAGTCACATTTTACAGATAAAATGTAGAACCCTGAAATACTGACACATTCTCTTATCGTGCACAATGCTGAGGTTCTCTTACGAATCACTTTAAAACTGCAATTAAAAATGTACAAAAAAAGAAAAGAAAAAAATCAACCCACAAAGCTTCTAAAAAAGGAACCCGCAGGCACTTCCTCTTGTGGAATGTTTAAAAAGTTAGCCTACTAAAGAAAACAGTCGACTTCTTGTGAAGGTTTTGGAGAAATATGTATCAGTTCATTTATTTGGGTATTCAATAATATCCTTGGTGATAATGCTGACTCCATGGCTTCTGACCCCAGAATTGCTGCAATAAATGGATAAATAGTTAATTTTAACCTGTAATCACATCAAGGTCATATTTCTTAGATTTTTGTTTTGTTTTGTTTTTTTAAATCTAACATCTAGTTCCCCTGGAACTTAAGACTAGAGTCATCTCAAATAGCAGTAAGTTCTTAAACAACTGAAGGCAGTTGAGTGTACCTCACAGTACTAATGTGAAGCCAAATACTACATACCATTAAGACTGATAAGCCATAGCTGAAATTTGATACACCAAGACCATCAAGCCAGACTAAGTTTTACAGAGACAACTATTTATAGTAATATTACCTGGCTAATACAATATTTTGCTACCCAGTTTTTATTACACACCTACTTTAATTATTTCAGATAGCATTTTGAAATACTCAAGTTAACAATCAGTAAACAGGAAAAGTTTAAGTTATTACTACTTACACCCTGCTGCCACTGGTTGTAGCCCTGAGATTGGTTTTTGTAGCCACGATTATTTCCCCGTCCTCTGAAGTTCTGTAAGAAGACAACAGTTTTGAACTACTTTACCTAGACAGATTTTCCAGAAGTGTACTAATGCCAATCCTTCTATTCTTACCAAAACATGACATAACCACATACAAGCTTTCCAGTATAGGTATCAGGTCTATATTAACAAACAAAATACTGAAAGTCTCTCCCTCCAAGCAGCCACTTCTTAAACACAGGGCAAGAACCGCCAAACTAATAAGCCAGCTCAATAAACTGCTGTTGACCATGGTCTGGAAAGCTGGCTAATCCAGTTTTGATTCACCCTGTTTCCAGCTGCTAAACTGCACCAGGACAACTAAAAATACAAGAGCTTGGCTATTTTTAGTTAGGAAAGGCTGTAGTTGCTACAAGGATGTTATCTGATCAGACAAAAGGATATGGGTCATACAGCTGAGAATAGAAGAGCTAGTCCACAAAACTTCAAATAAAAGCTATGGAACAAAAAGAGACCTTGATACTAGCAGATAAAACATTACTTTTCCCCTGTTTATCAGTATTAGACGAACCTGAGGCATGTTTATTAGCTTGGGCTCCATCTGCTGGCTCTTCAGTAATCCAAATTTTATATTTTCAAATACTTTCACTGATATCCATCAGTTAATACAAAAGGCTATTAAGTCTTTACTGGTTGCATTTGCTATTAGACACCAAAATGAAATGCCAAACTATGTATTTAGAAATTACACCTGAGCATTTGCATTTAAATTAACTGCATCTAGATTAACTGCAAAAAGGCAACTCTGGCCTCTCAGAGCACCCTAAAACAGAAGTTGCTACTTTACCTACCATGGAACACAAGCCCTAAAAATCTTCAGATTTAATAGGCCAGAGAGGTACAATCTTAATATGGAACCACTGTATCAGCACTAGATCTTTTTAGGTGATCTTCAGAGCTCTAGGCACTTGCACTAAACTAAAAAGTTAGGCCTTTGTTATGGGATTAGCATATTAAAATATTCAAGTTTGCTGCTACTCATTAGTAACAAACCTTTCAAACAATGTTGTCCAAAGTACTGTAGTTCAACTAGTAAACCCTTAAAAAAGCATTACCTGGTTGTAGTTCCCCCTGTTGGGCATTCCACCTCTGTTATAATTTCCTCTGTTTGAGTAGCCACCTCTGCTTGGAAAGACAGGGCCACGAGGATAGGGATAGCCAATTGCACCGCTGCTGCCACCGCCGCCACCACCACCTCCACCACCTCGCTGAGGCATATTGCCTCCCCTCCTGTTGTATCCACCACGATTGCCAGGGACTGCAGAGGAAAGAATTGCTTGAATCAAGTAATTGCTATTGTTATTTTGAACAATAAGCTTCACATAGGAAATATTTAATAATTGTACGGAAATGGAGATGCCCAAATGCAGCACAAAAAACTCAACCCATCTAGTCACAGTGAGCAATGCTAACTTAAACATGCAAAACCCCAATACAGTATGGTACACAAGTAAACACCAAACCTAAGAAACAAGAATTCAGTAACCGTGCCTCAAGCCACATGAATACTGTAATTCTGGATTTGGAAAGAACTGGTGACTCACTTTTGACATTAGAAAATGAACTTTGCTGTAAAGGTCAAGGTATTAAACTCATCTGACTTGAAATCAAGGTTCCCACAACATAATGATCACACTTCAAGTACTACAAACTTTTTTTTTTTTAAGCAGCAGTGACCTCCAAAGTTTACAGGCTTATCATTTCTAGGCTCACCTCCTCCTCTGAAGTTGCCACGCATGTTGAATCCTCCACGTCCTCTCTGACCTCTATTAAATTGATTTTTATTGCTCTTTTTGTTCTTCTTTGAGCCAGTGTTCTGTTTCTTTTCCGGTGGAAGAGATTTCTTACTTTCTTCCTTATATTGTTCCAAAAGCTTCTGAGCTTCTTCTTTTTGCAACTCTACATAGATTATTTCATCAAAACATTCTGCTACCTCCGGCAGTGTGAAGTTCCCTACGATTGCAAAAACACTGAGTATTCAGCATCTCCATTCAGCTACAACTAAAGATGTATTTAACCACCTTTCTCCCATTCTTCCTCCCACCCCCTGCATTCCCAACACACAGGGACAAAATTATGTAACTTGAACATTTAAGAAATGTAAGAGTGACAAAAGAAATAAATGGGTCTACAAGGAGTTGCCAGTACTGTTCCAAACCTTGAAAACATTCTGCCTATATATATATATATATATATATTTATTTTTTAAACCTCCACTCAGAGTACCAGTTTCTGCCAAATATGTCACTTAAATAGGGCACTTTATGCCAAGACAGCTTTGTGCATCTGCATGAAGCATATCAGCATAACTGAGTAGTGTTAAGGACTGCAGCAGAGGGAACACAATATAGTGTTGACCTACAAGTTACAATAGTCTTCCAGTTTTGCTTAAGTAAAACTGTTTAAGATAACGTGATTTTTAGACTTCAGATTTACTTAATCCTTTAAACAGATACTCAGCATCCTAAAACACAGTATAGGATTATGTTCCATGCCTTTCATTTTGAGAACTGCATGCTCTGGAAGATCTTTTCCCTCCACCTCTGCCTTCTTTTGTGTTCTTTGCTTGTAGTCTTCATCTTTTGGGCAAACAACAACTGCTTTGCGCTGGAAGCCTGCAAACAGGCACATTTTTCTCCTCTGCGCAGCTGCAGACACATTTGTCTGAAAAAAATGCAGTAACTTACTACACGTAGCTGTCATTGTAAGAGTTAAGGAAGTCAATTTATGGTGTATAGACTTCACCTCTACAAGAGCTTGCAATGAAGTTTACAAATAACTGGACATAAAGATGTTGCATAACGCAAAGTTACGTTCTCATATTCAAGTGTTAAAACACTATTCCTCCCACATCCCATAAATCCAGAGAAGTTCAGATAAAGCATTTGTAGTAATATCTCAACTCTGCATCTCCTGAATGAGGAGTAAAAGTCACTAAGTGAAACTAACAACTGCTATTAGAATGTAACTTTAATCCCATTTAATTACTGCACTATAGCCTCTACCAAGTTTCCTTAATGATTTTTCACTGAAGCCTCTACCTGATCCAAAATGAAATTCCGCTTCTTACGAGCTGCAATCTCAATGAACTTTCCAAGACACTGTGGAGCTCTCTGCAACAGTGTGTTAAGTTTTCCGGTGTCTGCCATCTGTCGCTTAAAACCTGCAACCTATAGAGAAATTTCCCAGAGTTATAGCAGCCCTGATCCACGTGGCTGCCATTTTCCTTTGCTAAATGCTTTTCATCTGGCTTCAAGGATTGTTAAAGTCAAGGCAATGGCTACAAACTCATCTAACTGAAATTCCCAAAGCCTCCACAAAGCATGTATCTTTATAAACAAAGAATCTAGGTGAAGCAATACAGTTGAATCTAAGATATATTCATCACATTATTGATTCAAAGCTGCATATGCTATTCTAAAGACAATGACATAAGCACAAATTGAAATACCTGAACAGCAGCAGCATTTCTTACACAGCACCACAGAAAAACTTTACAGTTCTGCTGTGCTGTGTGCAAGAAGTAATTCAGTAAGATAAGTCTTTAGTCTTCACTAGTGGTCAAGTAACTAGTAGCTACTTCTTAGATTTATATACAAAGAATTCTCTGAGGGCAGAAAATCCTCAGACTTGCAGTAAGTGTGCAACATAACAAACAGGAAGTCACATTACCACTTACCATCATTTTGTCCATAATAGTATTTGTCCCAAGAATGTTATATTTCCCAGGATTTGCTGCTGCATGTTTGGTAACCCAGGTAGTCTTGCCTGCTCCAGGCAAGCCAATCATCATCACCACCTATTATGACAAATTATGTATTTGAAATACTAATTCAAATTTTTTCTTTAATATGCAACTTAAAAGAAACTGTCACACTTAGGCTAGCAAGCCCAAGTAAAATAGAGAACGATGTGGGTGGGTGGATGGGGCAGCGAGTCATGGGATACTAAGTGTCAGTGCTATTCTCCAAACAAAAAGGAGAAGAATTGTATAGTAACATGCTTATGCTTAAATGAATGCCACTGCTTTTGTTCATCTGCCTCAACTATTTTGAGATAATAAACAAGAACCTTACCTCACAATCTTTCTTTTGCTCAGGCCCCTTTGGTCCTCGGACCCTATCCTCCAGGGGGACCTTCTGGATGAAGGTGTACTCTTCAGGTACAGGAAAGTAAGGTTCGTCCTTCTGACCAAAGTTGAACTCAACTGCACAGTTATGGCAGAGAACATGTGGGAAGAGTGGCCGCCCATCAAGGACTTCCTTACTTATTTTGAATGCCACACCAAGCTCCTGCCCATTCTTGGAATACGAGAGTTCCACTTCATCACCATCAAAATTCTGTTTTTCAAACAAAGCATTAGTTTGTATGAAATTACTCACCTCATAATGAAAAATCGTATTAGTAATTACACTGTATTAGCTCTATTCACTCAAAGCTTCCTTTGTAGCACTGTTATAACATAATGGAATTCCTTAAAAGCTTCCTCTCTGAAATGAGTGACTGTCAACAATGATCTTGTTTAAGATCTAATTTTTTTTTTTTTAAAAGGCTTTAAAGACATTTGTCTATGAATATGCAATCTTAAAACCTTGACAGCAGTCACTGTTGATTATGCATGTTATTTCTGCCTCCTCCCTACGTTAAGCAAGCTGTCTTGCTCCAAGTTTTTCTGGATTCAGTTTATCCCTTCTCACATCAAAGCAGCTTGAAAATTCAAGGGTTTTTTTTTTTTCCTCAAGAGAAAATATAAGTGAAAACTTACAGCAAAACATCCAATCACATCATTTTCATCAAACTTCTCACCAAAGTCTTCAGTCTCACAATTGCATGTCTTTATTCCTTTTAGAGAATATCCATAAGAAAATTCTTCTTCACCTGAAGAAATAATTTAAACTAAATTATGTATTTTGTCTAACTTTCATGAATACAGTCACTTTACAGCTACTTAAATATAAATAATATTCAGAATGTTTTTATTTATGCCAGAACAAGCTTTGACTCCCAAAACAACTACTGCTCATTCTTTTAAGAGCTTAACACTCTCACTTAATAGCGAACAGCAGTGCTACCCCCTTCCCAAGTTTAAGAGTCTTACGCTGCTGGTTCCAGATTCACATTTGCATAAAGCTAAACTGCTAGATAAAGAAAACATGAGTAAGTAATTTTGAAGTCATAAGACCTGCTTATGCATCCATACACTTGTAATATTAATATTTGCATAGGCTTTATGAATTAATCTTGAATAGCACCTAACCCTCCCCATTTTATAGGCTGAATTTCACCTCAACTCCCTATGTGACAGCTGAGTATGAAGGTAACAGGAAGTGGAACTTAAATACCTGACTAGAAAGCCACTGATGTTAGAACACACCAATTCATACACATTCCCCACAAAGGAGCATCTCAGCAGCAGGTATTAGTTATTAATACTGTAATGAACAGTTTCAATTTGTCTTCATAGCCACTTTCGAAATGTGGATTCTCCCCTGCCCCCAAAAGAAGGATAGTGTACTTATCCAGGAATTTTTCTTTTATAGCTAGTCTTACACCTTAAAAAAAAAAAAGGGAGGGGACTCTCTTCCTAACAGCTTTTTTTGATCCCCCAAAATGCACCTTCTCTCACTGTGTCCAATGAACAGTTCAAGTCAAGACTGCTTTTCAAAACACCTGGATTACAAACACCAAGTTTTTCTTAATGTGCTTAAGAAATGAGAACTTCAACCACACAAACAACACGTAAGTAACCAAATGTTTAAGTCTTACCGAGCAACATTCCACTTGTGTTCAGTGACCAGCCAACTCGCACTTCATGTATGTCAATGTCTTTTGTATACAGGTGTTTAACAGGAATCTTTTCTGTAACCTATTTTTAAATCATTCATTAAAAGGTATGTAGAATTAGACTCCAACAAGACGGAAACACAAAGGTAACATCTGGAACCTTTGTACTTTGTTTCAATCCTTGCTAAGTGCAAGTAATTATTATCTTCGGTAAAAATATGAGGCATGCTTAAGTTAAGCTGCGTGGAATCACAAGCCAGTCACTGAATATTTACATCTCTTGACTGAGCAACGGAGACATGATATACTCTGTAACTTCAGTCAAAGCACTTAGTCACAGCAGTCCCTGTTAGTGGCCAAAAATCTCAATCCTTCTGAGACCATATTAAAATTACACACTATAAGATATACATTTTTAAACATTGCCATAATATAGAGATTTAGCAATAAGCTACTTTGCCAATAAAATGTGGTATTAGATGAGAAAAACTTGTTTTAGAAAGACCTGGGAAAATATTACACTCATCCCTTTCCATAGGGAGTAGTGTTCCTGGGCAAGTTGCCAACTTCCAAACAACATAAGCAGGTTCAAAAACAAACTAAAAGCACTGGAATCCATAGGCCATCTGCTACTTTTTACCTGCTTTAGGTCAGTTTGGTGAAATCTGCAAGAAAACTGACCAGCATCCCACAATTTCCACAACTGTTCAAGTCAGGTGACCAAAGTGAAACTGACTTGAAAGTGAAGAGGAAACAACAACAATTTCCCTTCACTGGCCTTCCAAAGTTACAAGTACAAACAGAGCCAGAAATCGCTCAGTGAGGAGGGGGAAAAGGGGATAGCTACCTACTGCTCGTGGTAGCAGTTAGATTGGAAAATACGGGAAGAAGAGAGCACAGTAAGCATGTATATACAAAGGCATGTCATGTGCAAGAAGGCTTAAACATTGTTAAACCAAAATCAAATTCTGCACCTTCTATTTTTCTCCCTTCAGTGAATGGGAGAAATCTGATCATTGCAAGGCTGTTTCTCTTTTCCATTCTTTCTTCCCTCTCAGAATTTTCACATTCATTATGTACACAAGTTATAGAATTATTTAGGTTGGAAGGGACCTCTGGAGGGGTGTGTGTGTGTGTGTGTGTGTGTGTACATCTTTTCTAGAATCTTCAGAAAGTACCACTGAACTTTGACTAGCAAGTACCAAAATTCATCAAGTCTTGACACAGTAGATGCCAACAGAAAATGTTGGTTCAAAAATTAAGACCAAAGTTACACATTCCACACAAATGCAAGCTCTTTTTTTTAAAAAAAGTCCATATAAAAGAGGAAGAAATTTTGCTAATTAAGATGTCTTTATCGAGAACAGTTTCACAGGCCCAGAACAGAAGGCCTTCTAAAAGCTCTTATGTTCTATTCATCTGAATTGGTTGCAACTAAATAAGAAAATTTGGATTGAAAGAAAATGGTGAAGTATGAACAGTATTATGTTTAAGCACGCAGAATAATCTCCCACCAAAACATCGGTCTAACTCACCTTCATCTCAAAGCAGACTTTGCCTTTAGAAACTCCATAGGAGGCTCTTCCTCCAGCCCAAAGAAAAGCAAAGCTTTCCATGGTCAGAGAGGAAGCACTAAATCGGTCTCTTGAGATTTTAAAATGCAGGTCACAGTTATCTGTTAACATAAAAATCATTCTGTTTACTCTATTACAAAATAAAGTATGACTGCCTAGTCTTAGGCATTAAAGGCAATTTCAGTTTTCAAAGGTGCAAACCTCCACAGATTTTCAGACAAAGTGCTGCTGTCTGGCAAGTGGTCAGCATCTTTCAGGCGTGTAACTGAATATATGCCTAAATAAATCTGAAAGTTATATTTGTTAGCTAGCATTTCCTAGGTGCCATCTTCACTCTGTCACCAAATTCCTATCAATTTTTTGATTTCTGCAGAAGCACCTGGAACACAGACCTACTGTGACTGAAGTGGCTAAATTCAGCCCTTCTATTTGAACCGTATTAGCCAGTTACCTGAGACATTCCATCACTATGCACCAAAGGAACTTGCACAGTGCTCTTTGAATTATTTGCCATATTTTATTTTATTTAAGTTTTCTTACCCACTTGTTCAAGCCTAAGGGCAGCTAAGAAATAAATAGACAAGTACTTTTGTTTAAATATTGAAAGCAGTACTGCCTTTGGTAAATACAATGATTTAGCAAGTCCAATTAGATTAAGCCAATTACAGTAAAGTCAGATAAGTCAGATGCAGATAGCTTAAGCAGGCAGAATGTGACAAAGAGCCTCCTTCACATGAGAAACATGATCCGCACTATGAATTTGCCTATCAGTCTAAGTGAATCCTAGGAAAATAAGTAGAACCTTTGCTTTAATTACATCTTCAGAGCTGTAGCACCATGAAATATCAAGTTATTCTTCTAGGAGCTTTCAACAAGGCAATGCAAAATGGCAATATGATGTGCAGCATATAGCCCTCGAATTTCCCAAGAGCTAGGGATCCACAGAAGGAACTCCAAACCTACATGACAGTTACAAACAAGGTTTAAGATTAGCAAGCAATGAATATCTTCTGCCCTAGTACAAAAACTGTATGCTGCCCAAGTACAGAAAAATGCAGTTTCCCCTTTATTACTGGAAACACTCACAAATTAGAGCTTGTTTTGTTTGCATAAAGCCATCTCCGGTTAAAAGTGCAATATTTGACTCAATTGTTTTCTCATTAATACTTTTAGTTGTTGCATGAAGAGCAAATAAAGCTAACACAAGAAACCCATCTCATGCAAGTTACTTGTAGAACGACAATGAAAACAGAATTCTAAGTTTTGGCCTCCTTACAAAATGTGTGTAATAAAAAGCACTTAACAGCGCTAAATCTCTTATGTCTGGATCATTATGGTCCAGACAAGAGGGAGTCAGGTTGTTACGCAATTCAGTCTTAAAGTTATGATTGATTCTGTGCTACGAGCAGCCTGACAACACCTCAAACTAAAGAATTTGTTTGTCCAAAGTAATCAAACTTCAACATTTTTAGTACTATTTCTAGTAGAAGTGGTGGTCTTCTAATATTCAAAATTAGCTACTAGTCACGGTTATTTGGCAAATTAGGAGCTCCTACAAAGTTAATGTCCCACCAAGAAACAACCACTTAGCAGTCAAAAGATAATCAACTTCAGATTTAGTTACCAAAGTGTCAAGTCTGGTATGTTCAGCAATTTATGTGGCTGTAAATTAATGCCTCCTTCCATGTGAAAGTATTTCTCAGGAATAAAAAAAAGAAAAAAAGAAAAAAGAAACTGCTAGCAAATATGACAAAGCTAAAATTTAAGGTTTCCCTCCATTGCACTAGTAGCAAGTTAGCATCTTGCTTATTCAAGTCCAGTAATTCTGCAGTAATTCCTCATACTTACCCTCAAGAATACAAATGTAAGTTAGTCCGAGTCATGATGTATCACAATAGTAATATTTATGATCTGCTCAAAAAAAGTTTGTATGTAGTTCAGTTCTTATGCCCTTTAGACCAGTTCTCTGCCGTACAATTTGCACACACCATCCATCCCTGCAATCTCCCAGACTGCATGAATGAAGCATTTTCCAAGAGGTTTCAGCTGATTTCTTTTAAAGTTTATTAGAAATCAGAAAAAAAAACTGCACTGGATTGCCTGTAAATAGGGCCTCCGCACATTATGCGGGAAACTTACCCCAGAGACTGTAGTACCTTAACCTCCTACTGTTTATTCCTGAAACTTATTGAAATAAAATGTTCATGTGATATAAAAAAATATAATTAGTTTCTCGTGACCCAAGCTGTTTCTAGTGTGATCTACACTCACTATACACTAGCACAATTTAGTTTATATACCAAATTAGTGTTTTGGTTAAAATTTCTTCAGAAAACCATGACATTACGTATTTCTTGGGAAAACCAAGCTTATAATTGCTAACAGGAAGACCCATGCATCCTTTTGTTGCTTTGTTACATTGAAAAGAGTAGAAGCACTCTATTTTTTTTTTTTAAAGTTACTCAGTAATGACAGTCAATCAATGGATCTGCCCTGCATTTCAGAAAGTGTAATTTTAAAATCAAAAGCATACCACTATATTTTCCAGAGTACAGAAAAGCATGTTCACTCACAAGTATCAAGACAAACCACTGTGTCATCAAAATGTTCATCTTCTTCTTCAACAGGTGGTTGAGGGGATTTGGCCCTGGAGATGGGGAGGGGAAGGGGGAAGGAATAAAAAATTAAAGTTGGTGGTATTTTAATAGAAAAATATTTCCTATACCTTCCCATTCACAAAATGCTGCCCAGCAGCAGAAGTTTCTTTACCTGCTGTACTTATTTTCTTCAATGTATTCAAAATATCCACGGCCATGATCTTCACGTGGTCTCTTCACTCCCCTCTTTTTCTCACCAGGTTTTTGTTCTGTTTTAGCATCTCCTGCAACAGAGTTAACGATTTATTTTAATAACACAACGTAATTCAGTTAGCTAGAAATAAAGCCATCCATAATGTTTCCAACTTTGAACACTGGAAGAAAACCCTCGGCAACAGAAAAGCAGTAACATCTTGGCAGACATTTTTTTTTCTTGCTCTAAGATAAAGAGCTTGCATCTCCGCATCTGGCGCGGACCTCGATGTTAAGGGAAGGCGCCCAGAGAAAAGCCGTACCGCTCTCACGCAGCGAAAAAACCCGGCTAAGAAAGCGCCCACGCTCTCACCCGCGCCGCCGCGGCGAGCAGGACGCTCCCGGCCGCGCACAAGGATGCCGAGCGCTGCGCACGCGTGCGCCGCCTCCCGGCAGGCAGGGCGCGGCGGGCGGGAGCCCCGCGCGGGGCCGCCCGGTCGCCTGCAGGGAAGGGATTCCGCCTCCTCCCGCCTCCATTGTACCAGGCCTCCCAAACGCCATCCCGTGGAGCACTCAGGCCGGAAGTGACGTCACGCCGCCGAGCGCTCCTTTGCACAACACAGCGCGCCCCAGCGGCCCCTCCGGAGCCGCCCCTCCCCCCGCGCGGCCCGGCGCGGAGGCCCCTTCCCCTCACCCCCCGCGCGCCTCCACTCCATCCCCCGCCCACGGCCCGGCGCAGCCGCCTCGCGCGGAACACGCGGGGCGGGGCAGCGGAGGGGGGCTGGAAACCCCCTTGGGGACACCGCCACCCCTCCCCCCCCCGCGGGGAGGCGCTGCCGTCGCGCCCGCTCTCGCGCCGGCCGCGAACGCCCTCCCGCGCGCACCCCGGAAACCGCCCTCTTGGCCGTTGCCCGCCCGCTCCCCCCGCGGCGCGCGGGGGGGGGATTAACGGCCTTCCCCCCCCGCCCCCTCCCTTCCCGCCGAAGGCGTCGCGCACACTCACCCCCGGCGGCCTGAGCCCCGGGGCGGCCGCCGCCACCGCCACCTTCCGCTTTCTTCTGCTGCTGCTGCTTGGCGGGGCCCGCCGCGCCGGCGGAGGCCGCCGGCGGGGGCCCCGAGGCGCCTCCAGCGCTTTTGCCGGGCGCTTCCTTGGCGGCCCCGCGCGGCTGGAGGAGCGGCGGGGGCTGTTGCTGCTGCTGCTGGGGCTGCGGCTGCTGCTCGCCGTGCCCGTTGGCGTCTCCGGCCGCGGCCTCCTCCTCGTCGGCGAGCTCGTCCTCCCCCTCTTGGAAACCCTGGTCGTCTCCGTTCTCATCCTCCTCCTCCTCCTCCTCCTCTTCCTCGCCGCCCGCCTCCTCTTCCATGGGGCCGCCCCCGGCCCCCGCCCGCTCGCCGTTCTCCTCGCCCAGCTCCATGGCGTCGCCATCGGCGGCCTCCAGCCCTTCCTCGTCGTCGTCCTCCGCGGTGGAGGCCGCGGCCTGGTCGGGGCCTCCTCCTTGGTGGAGCTGCGAGGCGCCCCCGCCGCTCTCGGCTGCCTCCCCCTCCATGCTGCCGTTGCCAGGCTCAACTGCGCTGCTGGCGGGGCCTCCCCCGCCGGCCTCCTCCTGGTCTAGCGCGGCCTGGAGCCGCTCCATGAGCTCGGCCTTGAGGCCCTTGTCGGAGAGGCGCCGCTTTTTCAGCTCCTCCTTCAGCTCCGACACCTTCAGCTTCTTCACGTTCACGGGCGAGCAGCTCATGGCGGCGGCGGCTCGGTCCCTGGGCGGCGCGCGGGCGACTCTGAGCTCGGGCGGACGGCGGCGGCTCTGGGTCGAGGCCCCGGTGGGAGGCGGTGGGTGGGTGGCGCGGCTGGTTCGTGCGGCTGCGGCAGCTGCAGAGCGGACCCGCCTGGCGCCAAATCCTTTCACCGAGCTCGCGAGGGAGACGCGCCTCGCGGGGCCGAGCACGCAGCACTGCCCGCCCCGCCCCCGCGCACGTAGGCCCTCCTCCCCCCGCTACCGTAACGGCCGCCGCACGCACCGCCGCTACCGTAAATACAGGCCCGAGCGCAGCAGCTCTGGGCGGCCCCCGCCGGCTCTCCCGCGCGGGGCGCCGGCGGGGCCGTCCGGGCCCGGAGCGGCAGAAGGGGCCCTGGCAGTCCGGGCTGGCCGCGTCTACGCCGCGGAGTTACAGGAAAGGAGGAGCTGCCTCAGCCGGCATAACCCCCTCCGCACTGACAGCTGTACTTGCACCATGTTGGGCCAGGCGGCAGCAGGAAGCAGGGCGAGACGTCCTGCTGCTGCCCGCTTGCTTTCGGCAAAATATGCCATTCCGCACGGGAAATCAGCCGCGGCGGCGCTCCACCAGGCCCCAACTCTTCCCTCGAGGGAAGATGAAGCCTGAATGAGGCCCCAGCCCAGCTCGACACCCCCCCCCCCCCCGGCCCTGTGCTGGGCCGCAGCCTCTCACACGGCAGCCCCTTGGCCCTCGCTCGGGGCACCCTCCACAGGCCCAGCCTGCAGCGCGCTGCACAAAAAAAGGGTTTGACAATTCAATTTCCAGTGAAAGTGAAAATATTTCTACTCAAAATAGTTACCCTGGTTCAACCCTGTTAGCACAGTTACATAAGGACAAAAGTAGAACTATACAGCAATATCTTCACAGGCTACAGCAGTATGAGGCCTGCACGGACCTGATCAGTAACCAGACCAAGTTGGTCCACAAGCCACAGGGCTAACTAAGGTTTTCCACATGCATTAACTCTGTCAGACAAGCAACCCTGGTTTGGAGCTTCATGCAGAGCTGATCAGTTATCCAGCTGCAAGCAAGCTGCTGTTTCTCCAGCTTTCCTGCTGCAGAGCATTAATTTGGGTCTCTTCTCTCTATTCAGCCACCAAGTTATGCACTGATTGAATTTTTCTAGTGTGATCAAAAGTTACTGGAGAAGAAACAGCAGAGAGCAGCACAGCTGAACAGGAGGTAAGCATTAGTATACAAGTCTGGTTCCTTAGGGAGCGTGAGTAAAAAGTTCGTTTCCACTTACTTTTAAAAATTAAAAAGACACAAGTTAAATAACTAAAAGATTGGTATAAAGCCCTATTGTAGGAAAGGTGTACTGGCATGAAGTTGCCTTGTATTGGAACAGGTCACATGGCCTTCTGAACCAGAACAAATTATACTAAGTTCACCTGCATTCAGGAAAAGGGAGGAGAGACAAGGAAGTGACACTGTTTTTAACTATACAAGTTACAGTCTCTTAAGCACATGCACACACAATGCTCTGTCTCCAGTCAAGCTGAATCCATTCAGAGGAAACATGACTCAATCTGCAAGGTTAGCTCAACCCATCACTACACTAAGTCTTGTTGGAACAGAGAAAGTAAGAATTCCCTCATGCAATATGTACAGATTAGAAAGGTTATCACAACCTTTTCCTTATATAAATGCAAGTTAGTAGATTTTTCCTCAGTTGAGTAGGTCAGAGTCATCTAAATAGGGGAAAAAGGCAAGGAAAAAAAAGATAAAAGGGCATCAGTACTAAGGAGAGGTCAATGCATGATCAAGCTGCACTGATGTAAGTTATTACCTTTCTTCATTTCTTCATGTAAGAGCTATCTAAACTAGTCTGCTGATATATACTGTTCTCCCATGGAGGGGAGCAAAAAGTAAACAGGGCTTACCTAGTTAACATTGCAAGATTACTTACTGAAGTTTACAGACCACTCTACAATAATTTAAATATCTTTTGCCTCTCCCACCTCCATCCATGTTCTTTTGTGAACTTTCAATTTAAAAATTTTGAACAAAACACCACTGAGTCTTTATGGCTTGTAGTGCATCTGAACCTGAAGCAGAGCACTACATTTAAACATTGATCTGGCACAGTCCTCATCACATTGAGCCATGTTTCCAGAAGAGCTTCATCAGCCTAGTCTGATAATCCAACCAGAGCAAACTTTATAGCTCTATAGATTCTTTTTCTGCCATTTTTGATCCCTGAATATTGCCTTAAATTAGCACATCTGCACACATTCACAGCACTTCTGTGTTAAAAACTGCCCTTGCTCAGAATCATCTTAGAGCTACAGTCCTCGCACGTAATCCCATTCCTGAACAATGTCATGTCTGCCTACTTCAGTAACAGGCTCATACTGCATTATACTCCTGTTACCATGGAGAAACAAAACAGCTAATGACTTTGAGGCACATCAAGAGATTACTTACTTACCCCAAAGCACTCAAGCCTGTATATAAAGGCTCAAGTACATAAAATAAGAATTGTAATTTGTTTTGAGTATTAAAATAGAAGCTCACTTTTTTTTTTTACCCCAGAAATTTTTTTTAACATCACCAACCTGAAAAGGCTCCTCTCCTTATTAAACCACTTAGAAGGCTGAACTTTTGTTTTAGGGGATTAATGCCTACCATAGTAGTAAGTGCCTGGTTATAGAGTACCATTAATTACACTATCAAACAGATATTCACAAGTGTAGTAAGGCCCTGCTTTCAGTCTACAGAATGCTGCTACCCATTATTATGAATGGAGAGATCCCAGCTGATTTTCAGATAAAGTGATTTAATTGTGGTGAGAATAGCTTTTTTCATAAAACTAAGCACATAATACACACATAACTGAAATAGACATGGAACCTTATGCCTGATTTTCACACTAAAAGCAAATTAAGTTTTCTGCTGTATATGTTAAATACATGTTTCTTACACAAATGCCCCAGTTTGGGGAAAAACTCTAAGAGCTCACTTGTCCTCCTTGAGTCCTAAGTTTCAGGAGTGTCTCTCTTCCCTATTCCTACTTTAAGGGGGGGGGGGGGAAGAGCAAAGTTAAGGGAATATGCTTTCTCCATTGCTGTGCCTTCCCTTAATTCAGATAGCAAGAGCCTTCAGCTCAGCTTTTCACAGATCATGCAGATACCAGCCACATCATAAAAATGAACATTAAATAATATGAGCTCCTGAAACATGAAAGTTCAAATTAAAGCACTTCAGCTTTAATTTGCAAAGCTACTACTTGTGTAATAGTGGCAGCCATAATAAATACCTAGCATCATTGTTGATAACCACAAATCCTCTTGCCTTAGATTGCCCCTTTTTTTGGTCTCAAAAATACACCAAATATACCAAAACAAAAAAGCTCCCTTCATTTAATTGGAAAGTGGCATCTACCCATAAATAACATGTAGTTCCTCATGCTTTCTTTGTACTTATTTATCCATCATATGGATCCATCATTCCTCATACCTCTGTTACTTCTTTAGAAAGTTAAAATATCTTTCACTCCAAACCAGTCTCCCCTCTCAAAAGCAATTTGGGATGCTCTCAATCTACAACTCACCCCTTCTAATCAGTTACTCTGGTCTCTCATTTTTGTTTGTGCTTTTTCAGATTTTACTTAGCCAGCCTCCACCTCACTCCTGTTAGTCACTCCTGGTCTCTCTCCTGCTTGCCAAGAATGGTCAGCCCTTTCCCCACCACTGCCTCCCTTTCTGCAATGGTTCCTTTCTCCCCTGGATAGGGGGCATGGACATCTTTTCCAAGGGGTGACAAAAAGGAGGACAGACTTTCACAGGGGAACCAGATGGTCCCAGGGAGCCCATCCTGCCTGGGCTTTTGTGCAATTCCGGAAGTGCACGACACGGTGCCTGTTCGTTCCTTCCTCAGGGGGACATCGAGATCAGTCATACCAACTGCTGTAAGAGTTGGTCTGGCATCTTCAGACTACCTGTAAGTTGCAGGAAATTGTCTCTTACCCCAAGTACACAGACAAATCCATGTTTATATGACACTGCTAAAATAGCAGTAATTTCCTGGAGATGAGATAGCTATTTAAACCTTTTCTTTCACCTTCAGTGTTGCAGGACACAAACATTTATCTTTTCCTAGGTTTGCCCTCTTTCAGCCTTGTCTGTCCTTTTCTGGCTGTTCTTCTCATGCTTTACCCTACTTCTGACCATCACAGTAGGCTTCTGAGTTTCTTTTGCATATCCTCAACCTGTCCACATTCAATTAACACTGCCTTCAGTGTTTGACATCTAACACACCATTACTTTAAAAGAGAATATCATTCTTGAAATACTCCGCTGCCTTTTATGATAGCAGGGAGCATGTGGAGTGAGTCTTTCTCTCTTCAAGTCTCCTCATGAAATCCTCATTAGTCATTATTAGGGCTGGTCAGAAAGCTTCAGACACTTTTAAATGCTAATTTGTCACAGATAAGGTTTCATGGCAAAGGATCAGTTTTGATGATTGTTCTTCCCTCCCCCCCCCCACTATACACACACACACACACACGCATATTGCATACACACATGCACGCACCTGAAACACAAACACCAGGAGGCTGGGAGTGTCTCTTGGAGAAATCTCTGCCTACCTGCCCTGAACTCCTCATCCTATGGCATTGACTACTGCTTATTGTCAGAGTCAGTTTACAAAGATAGATAGGCCTTACCTTATACTATCTATAATCTCTCCGTGATGTTTTAATATCAAATAAGGTCTAATCCACCGCAGAAATGAGAAGGCCATTTGTAGTAATGCCCATTATTTGAAGAGGAACTAAATCCTTGTTTCATACAGATGTTTAGTGCCTGAATTCAAGTAAAACTAACAGTGTTGAAGGGACTGAAATTCAGGTTTCTGGCATTGGCTTGGAATATGCCTACTTCACCTCAGTAGTATCTTTGTTTCTGTTATAGCACGTTTGCATGCCTTTTCTGTCATTGTACCCTTTGGGCCTCCAGATAGATTCTCAATCAAGTTTCAATACACAAGTCCTTTTCAAGATCTTAATGTCATTTTTGCTTTTGCTGTGCTGGATTAAGATGAGGTTCTGTTTTATCTAATACACTTCAGCAGTCCCACCAAGCAGAATGAAGGGCTGCAGAGTTACTCTGGGACCACCAGTCTCCCTTCAGCAATCCTTCCACACATGCTCACACTCCAGCTCCATCCACCACAGTCACAGTCAGCAAAGAGCAGAAAAGGTGGGAGATAGAACAGAAGAAACAGTGATATGAAATGAGGAATAAGAGTGTGTTTGTTATAAATAATGAGGAAGCACTCCCCAGAGTTAGCAGGAATGCTTCACGTTGACTAAAGAAGCTGTGTTTTCATCACATAATCAGCGTTTTTGTCACATAATCCAGTCACAACCCATAACTCATGCTTGTCACCTTTCAAAGGGTCAGCACCCACTGGCCCTGTAGGCAGAGGACCCCAGAGACAAGAATCCTCTTTTCCCATTTTCAAGCAGCTTTAGCTTCTCTTGCTAAAAGATACCACAGCACACACCAAAGCCAGCAAACATGAACTCCTGAGAAAAGGTTTCTCAATTCAGAGCATTCAAAGACTTGCAAAGAGGCTCCAAACCTGGCCTTGGAAAGAGACTGCATTCTCCAACATTAAATCCAGAAATCATTTTGGTTTTATTCAGTCATTCAGAGGCTTAGTGACCACACACTTAGTGTTATATATGAATTAATTCATAAGAAGATATTGGTTCTGAAAACAGGCACCTGCAATTTCTTGAGATTTTTCTTGTAACCTGCCACACATACACATTTGCTAGAGCAGGCCTATGAACTCAGGAAAACTAGGCAGCCTAAATTCAATATCTCCTAGCTGCAGTCTCCACTGACTAAAACCCCTTTGAATAGAAGTCAGTCTATGAAAGTGGAAAGAGGAGGCAACATCATGAATCATCTTTCAAAAACATTGCTTTCCTGAGATAAAGCAGCATTAAAAAAAAACGGTTTCAAGAGGAATATCAATTATTCTCTAAAGTACTTTTAGACAGTCAGAAGTAGGCTTTAAAGTTGAGTGTCAGCTCCACCATACCTTCCTGCACATACACCAGAAGGAACATACGGCCAATATGTAACTAATGCTACAGGATCTCAGAAGAAAGATGCAAGAAGTATGGGTGGCAGGACAACACAGCTGACACCTGACAGAACAGCTCTTGCCTCACACAGCTTTTCTGTTCAACCTGCCCCCCCCCTTTTTTTTTTTTTTTAAATACAGCAAGTTACAGACATTTAATGTTCAGATGACTGCCCTCTCAGCTTTTCCTTCCCTTGCTCCCTCACGTTCTAGTGCCCTGCATGCTCTACACCATACACACTGCTCACCAGACACGGCACTTCCTATCATCATTATACTCTTTGAGTCTATTCAATATGCCTTTCTCTTCCCTCTCACTATGGTACAGACAAGAAGGGGAGCCTGCCATACACCACCTGTGGCACCCAGACACTGCCAGGGGTTAGGCTGTCTGCTCTATCCCCCCATCTCCATTCAGAAAGAATGGTTTCCAGCCTGGGAAAGCCTTGCTAAACAAACACACAAGCCACCTAACATTTAAAAGAATGGTGTATGCTAATTGCAAGTTACTACCGTTGTCCAACCCCATACCTCAAATCTGAGATTAGTAAAACTGAGTAAGCAAGCAGTTTTCAAGTGTGCATGAATACAGGTTAACATGTTTTCGAGATGGCTGTTTTCCTAATGTAGGCATGCCACACAACTGAAGTATGGAGTTTTCATGAATTTACATATCCCAGCAATAGGAAGGTGATTTCCTCCCCTCCCCCCCACTTCCTGAAGCTGCTGGTTTATCTGCTCTTAAATTGTACAGCCTCAGGAGAAGAGTACACAGACAGGAGCAACCTCTTAAACTTCTCCCCAGCACTACTTCCTACATGGGAAACATGCCCAATACAGGAAAAAATGAACAGTTAGATCCCAGAGAGCTCTCTCTGCATAGGCACTGCTCTGGCAGCCCTACAGGGTGGTTGCTACAAGATCCGGAGGGCTGCTAAGGTGGCTCCAGAAAGCCCACAGCCAGGAAAGCACAAAGCCACCTTTCCCCACAGTCTTGATGTTGGATTTCTTCACTCTTACCTTTGCAAACAGCACTCCAGAAGTCTAGCTACAATTCCCTGTTACGCCTCAGAATAAGTAAACACAGACGAGAAAAGAGGAAAACCACTCAGCATAAATGGTGAGAGAAGAACCACCCTTTCCACCCTCTCTCCTCCAGGCATACATGTGTTGACTTAGAAAGCTCAGTAAAATTTAACTATATATTAACAAATAAGAGCACAAGTATTAATGGCATATAACTTTAAGGATGTATGCTATAGCATCTTTAAATAAAGAAATATAGAGAAGCAGTACAAAGAAATGAGAGTTCAGGGAGATTTTTAGGAAACTGCACTTTATCCCATGAAATAGTATACTTAAAAAGCCATTTTGTACCAGGACAACTTTCACAGACTGTTCTTTAACCCACTCTGCTGGAGTAAGTCTGCTCAGCCTCTCCTTATATTCAGGGTGCAGAAAACCAGCGTCATTTCATACAACAGATTCAGCAACAAAAGAAACTTTTCTGTCAAAACGGCAAACGGACTGCTAACGACGGGCTACAGGTAATTCCCGAGGTAGCATCCAGAAGCTCAGCAAGCCCCCTACTAACTTACTCCTGTCAGCACAAAGCAGCCCGTCCTGCTTAACAATAACCACAAGAACAAAAGCAGGGGCACTTAACCTTGCTGCTCCCCATCCATAGCCTAGGGACCCTGCCGCAGGCCTCCTGCAGGAGGGGGCAGCCCTTGCAGCAGGTATTTTAAACCCAGCCGGGTATCCCATCAGGTCACGCTGCTTTAAAGAAACAGTGCCAGCAAAACCACGGGCAGTGGGAGCAGGGAAAGTTTGCTAGTGGGCTTCCTCTGTGAAGCTCTCGGCCCAGTATTTAACAATCTCCTAAGCCATGCGGGTAAAATGTTCTGATACCGAGCATAAAGCAAAGTATAATTTTAAATAACATCCAACCAAACTGTTTTCTGCAGCAGTGTCAATTAGCACTGTTTACAGTCCAAGGCTCTCTGTCCTGTAGCTTTTCCCATGTCCCGGGACCCCTGTGACTCTGCTGAGTTCACTACAGGGTCAGGGCCCAAATGAGATTCTGGATTTTATGAGTTCTTTTTCATACAAAAGAAAACAAAACTGCCTGGCTATTCCTATATGAGAGGAGGCACCTGCGCTTGGTTTTCCTGCTTCCCTTCCCTCCCCACTTACCACCAAAGTAAGAGATTACCAACAGCAAAACTTAAATAAAAGCAAATAAATAAGCTAGGAGAGCGCAGCATGCTAGTCATAACAAGGAACTGCTTTAGCAATCTATTATCAAATACAGGACAGGGTTTCTGAAATAAAATAAAAGCTGGTTGCTAAGTGACAATAATGCACTTGTCTATCATAACATTTACAAACTCAAGACTTAAAACCAAGAGTACCGTTAAAAGGAATGAAAAAAAGACACATTTACCCCATGCACAGCTCTTGCACCTTCAAAACAGAGAAGAATCAGAATGTCCTCAGGATCTAGAAGGATCTTTTTATTGCCGGTCTGTTTTATGTGGAAAATGCTCAAATATTCTAGCTATGGACAGCACTATGAAATTATAATGTACTGACACACAAAAGGCAATTAAGGGTAAAAATAAAAAAAAAAACATAAAAGACTTGAAAAAGAAGCAATTACATGAGAAAATAATTAATGCTATAATTGATCTGCTTTAAATGAAATGAATACATGGCTTTCAGATGGCAAATCTTTAAATGAATTTTCAAAACGAACTTTTTCCCTTCATCTTCTATTTTTCTGTCTAATCTTAGAGTGAAGCTGGACTCATCACAAAAGCCAAGAGGTTTTTTTAACTCCATAGAAACTAGCTCTAGCAATCACTGTCCAAGTCCTTAGGCTTGACAATGCAAGTTTGTACTTAATGGTGTGCTTTAGCAACCAGCAATAAATCAGAAACCAGCTTTAGTGAATTTGGTCTATTGTTTATTTGAAGAACCCTTATTATGAAGAGATGCTTCTGGTAATTTCTCACTCATTATTTCCTTTGTTCTTTCACTGTTCCTTTGCACTTCTTCCTTGCTGTGTTCATCATTTGCCCTATATTCCCTCCCCTATTTGTGTGTGTTTCAAATACTTTCTCTCTGCAAGTAGCCTCACTGGGGTGACCTTTCAAGGTACTTTGGCTTATCGTAATTCCATGTCATTATGATGGCATATCATTATGATCATAATCATATCAATAATATGATATAATAATATCATAATTAGACAGAAATCCCCTTTGCTGGAGCACTGCGATGTCTGGCTTGACCCTGACCGATGCTGGCAAGGGTCATTAACAGGCACACAGTGGCCTGTGCGAGACAGGGCGAGGACCTCCATCTGTTCCCAACCCAGTGAGGGCTGCTCCAGAAACACTGCCCTGGACAACACCTGGCCAAGCCTGAGCACTCTGGCCCCTGGCTCACAGGCAGAAAGGCAGGAGGAAAGTGCAAAGTGCAAGTGATTAAATAACCCACCTGGGCAGGCTGGACAAGGAGGGCTGATGGGGCAGCGAGGAGCCCAAGTGCCTGAGCTGGGGTGCTGCCAACAGCCAAGTGTGGTGGTACCAGAGGGTGCTTTCTTGGGCGATATCCAGAACAGCTTTGAATAAAGTGAAGTTTACAAATACACTGAATAACACTTTGCTCTTCCAGAGTGTGTTCTGGATTTTAATCAGTTTTGTTGAAATTTGAAACTGGCTTTGCTTCTTTGTTCAAGTTTGTTAAACCAATTTATTAATGCTTCTCCTGGAATCTCCTCTGAGATTTTGTTATTCTAGGCAATAGTGAAAATGGGAAAGTCCTTAAAATTAAGAAAAGGAAAATTATGGAACACAGTATTTTAATAAGCAATGACATTGCTTGTTGCAGGGAACAAAAATCTCTTAAAATACAAACAGCCTATATTTTACAATAACATTGTTAATACTGGGTGACAGTATGTTAACT
Organism: Apteryx mantelli; assembly: GCF_036417845.1. Lineage (NCBI taxonomy): Eukaryota > Metazoa > Chordata > Aves > Apterygiformes > Apterygidae > Apteryx > Apteryx mantelli. Next base: position 49,570,938 of record NC_089980.1, on the reverse strand, counting down.
CCCCCCTTTCTGCTCTTTAGGTATATTTGGAACTGCATTTGTAAAGAAAATGGAGAGGAATTTTATTTTAGTATTTTTGGCAGTCTGATATTTTCTCTGAATTGGAGATTACATTTGATTTCTGTCTTCTTTTTTCCAGTCTTTACTGTGGCTGCATCTGTTGAAACTGGGGGTGTAGAGAGGGAGAAGTGTGACTTACACTATCGGAGCTTGCTGCTGAACTCACTGGTGTTACTTGTGTGAGGTAAAGCTAAGTATATGTATAAGCCTCATGACTGGAATTGAGTACGAGTATATGCCTCAAGACTGGGATTTTTCCATTAGCCATTTAGATCTGCAGATATTTGGGATCACCAGATCCTCCTCTCTTTTCAGTTTTTCAAAACTTAACACTCCAAAGCTGACAAATACAACTTTTCTATTGGATAATCCATATGTGCTTTTTCTTTCATCCTTTTGTTTTCTGATGCTTCTGTTTTCAAGCATTTGATTGTGTTTTCTCACTTCTATTCCACATTTCTGTTCTATTTTGAAATCCTCTCATTTAGGTTTCATTCTAATTCTTCTTCTAATGCTAATATCTCACAAATCTTTTTCTCTTTCCAGTGCAGTTATCTGTCTTTCTCAACAGATATCACACATGCTTTCTCCTGCTTCCAGATATCAGCACTTTTATTCTTGATTTCCAAGTGATGATACACAGTTAAATGGATTAATTCCATGTGATTATATATAATTGCCAAGTTGACAAAAAGCAGACATTATATGCCAAGTTTGCCTTTGAAATATTATCCTTAATATAAAACCAACTGTTATCTACTACATACAATCACCAGATTATTGAAGGATGTTGGTAGAAAGGACAAAAGAATTGGGGATGGGTGTCTCAAAAGCAGCAGAAGACATCTTCCCAAAATCAAGAACCGTCAGGTTGCTGCTAATGGCACCAAGACTTTCACAACCAGCCACATCTTATGCAGATCCAAATGCCAGCCCTGGAGCTCTGAGTGATCTGTGAATTTATGGAGCTTTTTTTCCCTATGTTACTCTGATATTAATAAAGATTGTCCCTACTGAGAAAAAGAGATGAGTATTCACTATTTCCAAAGTCTGAAATCAGAGATTTTCCTCTGCGTTTCTCATTTCTCAAATCTATACGGAAGCCAGTAGCTCAAGGCTGATAACTTTATGCATTCCTATTTTATGGCAATGAGTATAAGTTGGAAAGCGATAAAAAGAGAGCTCTAAAATCAGCTTCTTCCTTCTACTGTTGAATCAAGGTAATCCCACAAAGACGACTTCTTTTAATCTGCCTGGGACTGTGTCATGTTTACTGAGGAGATTTTCAGTCACTCTGGAAACTAGACTTCTGAAAATGTGCTGAAAATTTTGGCTGCTAGAGTTGTTTAGGAGAATAAGGAATTCTCAGACTTCTAACATTTTAGATCAGAAGAATCATGTATATTATCTCCATGGCTACCAGATCAGTTCTTGAGCATCTTGGCAGATTTCTGGTAGCCATTCCGGAAGGTTTTGCAGATGAACTGCTTACTGAAAAGACTACTATAGCCATGCAGGCTTGCTAGTGAGACCAGGGGTGTTTATATTTGACCATCAGTCAAAAGGGAGAACATGCTACTGCACCACCTTCCTATTCGACCTTGTTAAACTTCCTGGTGGTAGGACTAGAGATCAGCAAGATAGGCCAGTAGTGTCTTGTGATTTGGAGGAGATCATGGGCTTGTCTATCTACATCTTTGTGAAATATGGACTTCTCCTATCATGCAAAAATTTCAGTATGAGAAAGAGGAGGAGTGCAGATGCCATGGAATGGAAGGCTCCAGGGATACGTGTGCTTCCAAGATCACCTTTGGATGTTTACGAGGCACAAAGCACACAAAAAGAGAACCTTTTCAAAAGGCCCTTGGGTATGTCATCTGCCCTAGACCACTCATTCCTCCCACACTCCTCCTTTCTTGGTATGTGCTCTACAGGTAGCTGCTACACTTGCTTGTATCTGTGGCTACAAATTAAGCTCCAACTCTTTAATATTGTGTTTCAGTTCTCTCTCCAATCTCTTATTTCCAGCATGTCTTGGATGTTCCACACTATATCTAAAGAGACAAACTACTTGCAGTGGGGATGGGGAGAGAGGTATAAATACTATCCTAAAGACTGTTCAAAATATACAATACTAACACTGCTTATTCAGCCCATGTGCAATAAAAGGATGATATGATGTCACTTTTCAGTGACATCTGAAGCTTTTGGAAGTTTGGTCTCAATCCTGTAAATGATTACAGATGCAAAATCACTTACATGTGTGTTTGCAAAATGGGGGTTAAAAGAAGTTGCAGTCTAGCAACAGAGAAACAACATAAGTAAATTCACTGACAGATTCTGTCTGGTTTAGTTGCAGTGGTTTAAGACCTTGTTTTCCCAGCAGCTGTACTGCATGAGAAGTGACAAAATCGGATGTGTGACTCCCTGGGTCACAGCTTTAGCTTATCAATTTAAAGTATCAAGTGTGCTGTGCTGTGCTGAACAACCAGGGTGAGGCGAAAAGAGGGAGAAGGTGTACCTGGAGCACCTGCGTTTGTCCCTTTCTGATTCTTGTGTTACAGAGCAGGGGTGATGCCAGCCAGCAGTGGAAGGTAAGCTCACTGAGAGAAAAAAGTAATGCCTCAAATCACTGCAGCAAGGTTTGTTCTTCAGGCTTCTGGATTTTGTGCTTTAGTTAAAACCTACCCTCCCTTTTAGACCCTGTGTTTGGCTGAGTTAATCTAAACTCACAGTAACTGTACCTCTCAAGATGGAGATCATGTATTCAGCAATGCCAAAAAACACTTCCGTATCATGAAAGCATATATAAAACAGATAAAAGAAATGTTCTGATTTAACCATATATTTCAATTAGCAATTATAAGAAAATAAAAATAACTATCTCAAACTGTAAATAATACCATTTTAAAACTTATTTACATAGCTATCCTATCCCTGATAGTAAACCATGGTGCTAATGACATAAAACTAGGAAAAAGTTATGCAAAGGATTTTACTTAGATATATATAGATGTCCACTGGACTACGTCAAAATGATCATTAGGAACAAAAGAAATCCTCAGCATCATCCAGCCCATTCCCTCTGTGGAGAATTGTGTAATTTTCCTAAGTATTGCTCAATTTCTTATCCTAATTGGCCTTATTTTTTTATTTTAATAATAGCCAAAAAAGCATAAAGAGTGCTGAGGGCACAGTTTCACAACTAACTGTGCGTAAGGCAAGTGGCTTAAGCTGTTGTCACTTCCCGCATTGTGCTGTGCAAGTGTTTGTATGGCTACTCAGCAAACCATAACTTACCTGGTAGAGAAACAACCCATTAATATTTTGTTGCCTGTTTTTCCTGCATTATTTTTCAGGTTGTTTTTCATTTTCCTGGTTGTAGTTCACTGAACAGCTGCATAAATCCTGAAGCAATACTGCTCTGAATGTCCAACCCTAAGATAAAAAAAATGGCTTTATCAGGATATTTAAGTACCCTCTTCCTGTTAAATCTCCTTTATCTGCATCTATGCACACTATCTATTAGAAACAGTTTAGCACATTGCAGTTTTCCCCACCCCTTAGGGCTCTGCAAGTGATAATTTCTTGTCCCTCTGCCCCACAAGGCTAACGTCCTTACCACATCTTCCTTTGCAGGCATTCACCTTTACCCTGTGGGTACCCGCTTGCCATTTCTCTCCAATAGTTCAAATGATTTAACATAATAAAGCTAAATTTGTTTGAAAATAGTTGCCACTGTATTCTGTTCAAGGAATGCAAGTTTTATTTCAGACCTGAAAAAGGGCTCGTATGTCCAAAAACCTGTCTTTTTTTCCCCAACTCTGGCAGGTAGTCTAATAAATGATGCTTCTTTTCCCTTCATGCCCTGCTTTTACTTACTTTGTGTGCCTCTACGTGAGCAGAGCATGACTGCAGCTAGTTCAGGATGGCATGCGCCTGAGTTGAAAGAGCGCAAGCCAGCTATGGACCAGAAGTCCCCTCCGCGTGCCAGTGGAGGATTGTGCCGAAAGCCTCAGGCTGGTGCTCAGTGGCTGCTCTGTGTTCCCAAAGCCCCTGGCTGCTTGTTCTAATGCAGTCCCTTCTGCTGCGCTAGCCCAGCTCACAACCTGGCAACCACCACAACAAAAAAGGACATTTTTTAGCTGAATCGGTTTCCTACTCTGATCCTTTCAGGGCCATGTTCTCCTTGGGGCAGGGCAGCGAAGGTGCTACAAAAGCAGGTGGTGCCCCTGCTTACTCTGGCACAGCACTGCTGAAAACCCTCAACTAATCCTGAGTATTAATTACCTCCTCTTAGTCTGAGTTATTGTGTCTAAATGGCCCAACAGACAAACCCTTTCTATTTCTAGATTTATGATAAATCTAAATAGTTACTCTGGTAAAGTTTCCAACAAGAGGAGCACTTTTAATACCTTATTTTTCCAGTTTCCTAGAATGAGGAATACACCAAAATGTCAACTCTTGCTGGTAAAACTGGCTGAACTTCAGCTTTTGACACTGTAACAAAGTCTATTGTGGTATGAATATTTTACATTCACAGCCAGCATGCTCTGAGTATAGATTAGGTTTTCAATACAGTTATCTATCTTCTGACCATAGTGCATTAAACTCCTGTATCCCTCCTGAGGAATCAAATAGGGGTTCAATTTCTTTCTTATTCTAAAGGTAGAGGTAATATTCCTTGAAAGTGTTTTAGTTCTGTTCCTTTTTTACCTCTTCTAGCAACAAAGTATTAGACTTTATATTTTTTATTTCAAAATGAGTTTCATTTCACAATAGTAAGTCTACAGAGGAAAGTTTACAAATCAGACATTTTGACTAATATCTCCATTTAGCAGGAACTTAACATTATTTAAATAGGGAAATGAATTTAACTTCTGCAAAGTTAAAGCTTATTTTTAGGCAATAATAAAATGTCAGGAACCTAAAAAACAAGCTATGCTGAGATGAATGAGCATTGAGATGAAGCTATAATACTAGTCTTAATCCTGTGCCATTTGTGTCAGTGGGAGATGAATGAATTGCGAATCAAACTAATATCAAGCGTACAGACCCTAACCTTACTCCCACTGAATCGGAAGTTAACATGAGCAGGTAGTGGGTCAGACTTGTAAAGTGAAATCTCAACATATTAAGTCAATGGGACTTCTGAGAGAACATGATTTTCTCCCTTAGTCTACTAGTGTAGATTTAAAAGGATGTGACATAAATCCTCCAAACATATATTCACAGGCAGATGGTCTAGATTTTTTTTTAATAAATGAAAACTTGCATTCTGAAGAAGGCATAAAAATCCAGGATAATGCTTACATCTGTGGTTTTTCTTATGCCCAGATTCATTTTGATTTTGGTAATTACTAACCTAGTGAGGGCAACAATATCCTGATGCCCGAATGATCTTAACGGAAGTTCTAAAAGAAAGTAACTGTATTACGAATACACTGGGATGATTTTCCTGAGTGTTAAAAAGTATTATGTTATGCCTTATCTGAACCCATGAAGTGCCATATTCAATCATTCAGATGTTTAACATTTACCTCTTAGTTCCTCCTCTCTTAACAGAAATAAGAATTCTCTCTACGACACCCCAAAGCTAACTGTCCCCGTGTTGTGGCTGATGGCTTTGCAGAATGTACTTTGGGCATATTTACCTAAGGCATGGCCTTTACATCCCTGAATGGAATCTAATCATATGACAAACAACAAAATAAGAGATATTTTTTAAGGCTAGATTCATAATATTTGTCACACAAACATAATATCTGTGTTCGATATTCCCATTCAACTGTAATTGTCCTACTGTTAGTTTGAAACCTATGATTCTGGTTATTTTTTCTTATATGTTTTCCACATCTTCTAGAGAGCTATATTATCAGAGGGCCTCCCTTAAATTAAAAAAAAAACAAAAACACAAAACACACAATTGAAAAGTCTTTCTCTTCTTGAAGAATATAAAAGCAAGCCTTCTGGGTCAGATCAGAGGTCCATATCTTTGAGTATCCTATTTCCAACTGTGGCCTAAAGCAGATGCTGAGTGGAGAACAAGGCAAATGGCTATCTCTTTCTGTTTCCTGCAAATGGTTTGTAGCTCAAGGACTTCCTAAGCTGGGGGTTACATACAGTATTTCCATGTATTCAGTACCACTCATGGATTTTTCTTCTTTTCTTCCTCAGTATGTAAATGGAATAATTTGATAGTATTTTATCTGGGGCTTTTTGCTATGATATTGAAACGAGTGTGAAGAATTTTTGAAAAAAGAAGCAGAGAAAGGAAAAATGGTGTTTGCATTTATTTGGGGCTGCCAACATCGTCACTTTTGTCTCCTGCAAGCGTGCTTCCACTGACAAAGTCTTGCTGCTCGGAAAATCCTGTCTCCCTCACGCAGGAATTGCACGCTGCTGGCTGGCAGCTTCTAGACTCCATAGGAACACAGGTGTCTTGGATATAGAAACCAAGGTCTTCATGCAAGGAAACAGGCTTTCATTACCAGTACAGGGCCCTTGAACTTGGCTCTGTATTCAGTGGAGAGCCAATGCTGAGTGTGGAGCACAGGGAGAAGTATTCATGGCAACCTGTGTTGCTAGGCAGATGGATTATTGTATTTTGTTCCTGCCAGAGTGTTCTCAGGGATTCTGGCTTCATTTCTAGATATAATTAATGTTAAAAAAGTCTGAGGGTTAAAATATGTGGATCTCTAGGGCCACTTCTGTGTCTGGGTGGGCTGGAGAACAACATCCAGGCAGTTGGATATAAAAGTAAAGTTTTCTTTTCTGCTAGAGCTCTTTAGGCATAGTCCCAGAGGCTAAGCACTGTCAGTAGTGCCTTGACATTGAGGAATATTGCTGAGGGGAAGAGGTGCTTCCCTTTTCCTAGTAACTCTTTTTAATGTATGTTCAGTCACTTTCCCCAAATGCAGCTTTGCTGAGGCAGGAGAGGAGCATTTAAAGATCCATAGCATCATAGCTGTACATGGGCAGCAGGAAATACTTGCCTGGGCAGTTCCAGTGCCATCCTGTGGATTGAGAAGGATTTGAGATTCTGTCATTATAAACTGCCTTTGCTATTTTTTCCTTTCTTTCTTCTGAGTTTTATTTACAGACTCAGCCAACAACTGAGCTTTCACCTTCCAAAAGAATGTCTCACGCTTTCTGCCTTCTTCCATATTTCTTCCTCACTTCTAATTGCACGGTCCAGCTCCCTTCCTATGTTGGTTCAGGTGCTTGTCAGACCCTTTGCTGAACTTATTAACATGGAAGAAAGCAATCCACTTTTGATGGATTATCTTTTGCTACATCAGTGAGTCAAATCTGCTCACAATGAATGTCAGAGCCAGCACAAGGTGGAAGGTGGATGTGCAGTCAGCAATAGAGAAAGAAGGGCAAGAATAGAAGAAAGGGCTCGATCCTCCCCTTTCAGCCTCAGTGAACTCCCCATGTCTCATGAAATCATACCTTCAGATAGCTTATTTGGGAGGACAGAGTTTGGGCTTCTTGGGTTAAGTGCTTATTTATTCTCCGTATGGAAAATGAAGGAACTATCATGTCAATTTAGGTGCTTATTGCTATTCAGAGTTGCACCAGAAAGGCTTTTCTTTCGTTTTCAAAAAGAAAACAGATAAGGTTGTGATGAAAATACCAGCAGCCTCGAAGAGGTCAATGGTAGAGCTATTAGTGGTGAGTATGCCTACTGTCTGGCTCTGCCCACTCTGTGAGGTATCTCTTCATCTGGTCCAAGAATAGGATCCACAGACTCTAAGGTAAGAAAGAGAACAAGCAGGAAGAGAAGATGTTTCCCTCCCACACATCGAGGAATGAGGTATCTGCTCTCAATGGAATTTACCCAAAATTTGAAGAGAAAACACAGCATAGGTAAAGAATAGTCTTTTTCTCATTTTTTGTCTGGTTGCTGTGTATCATTTGAGTGAACAGATAATGTTTTGATAATACTCTGTTTTGAAGAAGCTGTTACTGAGTCACTTGAATCAGATGTTGATCCCAAAGGTGGAATGAAGATGCCAAATGCACTGGGGTCTTTTGTGTTATATTGGTGGAAAAGGGCACTGCCACACAGTGATACATTTTGGTGTTAGGGATTTAGGCAGAGGAGTAAAGGTAGACTCCAGTTACAGAATCATAGCTATTACTTGCTTTCTTTGTGAAGGGCAAATGAATACATAAATTTGTGTCTTCAGTTATTTGGTCTGTACAGATCCACATAGGGAGTCCCATAGTGAAGATGTTCAACAAGTGTTCACAATAAAGATGTGTCAAAATGCTGCAATCCCAAAACCATGGAGGGTCGGCGCTTTGTAGGACATTATTATGCCTCCTGAAAATACTTGATCTTTTACATCACTTTTCCCATTTTAGTGATTTTTTTAATGATGAACAAAATTTCTAAATGTATGTACAGAAAGTATACAAAATGTGTGATAGGTCCCTGATATTTGAGAGGAATGTATGTGATGAAATTACTTAGGTGCAGAAGTAAGGGTACCTTACCTCTATGAGACTTCAGTGGATTCAGACGATGTCAACATTGCTGTTTTTTTCCATATTTTTCCCTGAGATATTTTTTGACATTTTTAAATGAAAAATTACAAGTTGAAAAGGGTATGTTCTCTTCAGAGGAGCTCTTTAAAGATCTTGCATGTGGCAGCTGATATTCCAAGCTGTTGAATTAGTAGTTCTGGGTTTCCTTTTGTACTTGTCTGTGCCAAAACACGATTAGTTGTTTCAGCCCACTCATACTCTTGGTCTGAGATGTCTGTGCATTAAGTTAGAAGGGAAACAGTCATGTGGTTCAGGTCCAATATTTGATCTGCATCATAACTGTTAACATTTTTTTCCTTCATTTTTCAAGATATGTTGCCAGGAAATTTTAAAATAGTGAGTTTTCATTTTGAAGTGCTTTCTCATTCCGTATTTTGTTCTGTTCCTGTAGACAGCCAAGACACCCAAACTCTGTGTATCAGGAGGTGGGGGAAGAAGGGGAAACAGGTGCTGACATCTGGCCACAAACTATTCAAAGCAAAAGGAAACTCTAGGCTGGAGCAGGGGATGCAAACAAAGCACTTTGATTTACAGCAATTGTCATGAGTGGAATCTCAACAACGTGGGCAGGATAGGGCAAAATATTGTTTGCTGATATTAATAATAGCTGTAAGTGACAAAAGATTTTACAGCTAGATTAAAGGTATCAAACCGAATGAGTGCAAAAATCCAGGATTTGACCAATACATTTATTTACTTGGTATAATGCTGTCCTAAAGGAGCTATTGTAGCAGCTGGTGAAGGTCTGGCTCAGCTGCTACAATAGGATGTAGACATTGTGAGTATGCAACATTCCCTATTGGAAATGAAGGAAAGATTTTCCCTTTTTTTTTTTAGCTTTCACACACTGTTTCTGTTGCCCTCATTCTTGGAGGAAGTTAAAACAAGCGTGGGGAGAAGACATGCATTCAAACCCCTAGGCTGGTGAGGCAGGGCAAGCACAGGGCCTGGTGAAATTACTGGAAACATGTTAAAAGTAGTGGACTGAGTGGAATTGCTGTCTCATTGCTTCATATTTGCAAGAACTCACTTCAAGTCAAAGGCAACTGTAAAAACACAAGATTCTTAATAAATTAGCCCAATAAGCAATATTTATATCTATTTTAAAACTGGTGGTTGTTCATATTTTGGGTATGGATTTGGCATGAAAACCTAAATGAGACTGGTACAGGATTTTTAAAAGCATTTATTAGGAGAGCCTGGTAAACATTTGGAATAACTTAGCATTTGTAGAAGAGCTCTAAAATTCTCTGTTGAATCAGGTAATATGGAAAATAACACAAGAAATCTAATGCTGGAGAGAAATATTGGAGAACATGAAATTTCACAGTTGGGACAGGGGAGGGAAGTAATAAGAAAGCTCTGAGCTTGCCAACAATGTATTTTGCACTTTTCTTCAGTTTCAGAAATGTGGCTGATCTACCACAGACACCCAACCAGAAAAGACAAAGGTTTTGGGTGCAGAGGGGTTGAGGGAATAAGAAATGGGACCACTGTAAGACTGAAAGATAACAGTCTCTCCTGCTGCTGCTAGGTCCTCTTCCTTTTGCTGCCATGCTACTCTCACCAAAACTTCTTCTATAAATTTGAGAGGAAACAAATCCATGCTCCTCATGCAGTCAAATATGTACTTTGAAATATTTAGTTACTTTAATAAACTGTTCAAGTCTACAGATAAGCATTCAGAGGGATCAGCTTTGTTCAGAGAGTATCATCAGCTGTTTTCCCAATAGAGTATTTGTGTGTTCCCTTGGGTATCTATTATACCCACTTTATTCAGAGCTACATTCAATAAAAACGCAGAAATAAATGGCTGAAAGGCACTGTGGATTTCTATTTCCTGCAAATAGCAAATGTTATTAGAAAGCGAGTTATTTTTTAGAGCAAGGAAGTCCTATTTCTGCTCAATGGGTTGTTTGAAATTTCGAGCTTCCATGAATATTGAGCACATCATAACTATTTCTTTGAGAGGTGGATAAGTGTGTGTTAGGAGGAATCGTCCACCTGAGCTTTGCAAAATTTAAACATCTGACGAATAAGCATCCACTGTGGCAAGGACAAGGTTCTAGTTCTAGGAATTTCATAAAAACTTTCTTTTTATGAATATATTGGAATATTAATTCCTTTTTTATCTATATTTTCTCCACTTTCATAGTTGTTTTTAGAGTCTGAAGAACCATGAATTGTCAACGTGCCTGCTAAAAGATATATCTAGAATTGAAACTGCAGTTCTGTTTAGTATCACTAGATAGTAAGACTTTTTTAGCCGTTTCACAGTGACGGTATTTAGAATGAAATGTTCTTTCACTTTCTAAAGCTCAGATACGCAGGAAATTATGTAATTCCTGGCAAAACTCTATTTAAATAGCATGGAGGACCGTGCAATGGTGGGCACTGGCCCTGCATGGGGGTTTTGGGGGTGGGTGCTGCTCCTGCTTCCAGCAAGGCCCTTGCGCGCCTGCGGCGGGGTCACCCGGGGGGCCGCCTGGGCCTCCGTCGACGTTTGGGGACTCGGCCAGTCCCCGCTCCCCAAAGCTGGTGCCTCAGGTGGGAGCCCCGGCAGTGGTCTTTTATTCGCCTCTTCCAGCACGCGCTGAGAGGCCGCAGTCAGGGGCGGTCCGGGGGGCCGGGAAGCGCCCTCGGCGCCCCGCGGGCGGGCGGGCGGAGCGGGGCCCGCAGGAGGCCGCGCCGCGGCCAGCGCTCGGCGGCAGCAGGGCGCCCGCGGCCGCGCAGGCCGCCCCGGCCCGGCGGGAGGCCGCCCCGCCGCCGCCAGCCAGCCTCGCCGGGCCCGCGCCCCGCTTTGCCCCGCCGGCCTGGGCCTGGGCCCGGTGCCGGCGGCGGGGCGGGGGCCGAGCCCGGCGCCGGCCGGCGGCCCGCGTCGCCATGGCGACGGCGCAGGGCTGCCGCCATGGCGGAGAAGGAGGGGCGCAGCGACGGTAAGGCGAGGCCGGGGCGAGGGGCAGCGCCGAGGCGGGGAGCCGCCCGCAGCCCTGCGGCGGGGCGCCGGGGCCGCTGGGGCTGCGCCGCGCCGGCCGGCTTTGGCCTCCGGGGCGGCGGCGGGGCCGGGCCGGGCCCTGCGGGGAGCGGCTGCTGCCGGCCTGGCGCACGGGCCCTGAGGCACACACGGGCCCTGCTCAGGGCCCTGAGGCGCGCACACACCCGCACCGCACACAGTCATTCACACACACAGTGACAGACGGGCTCACAGACACGCAAATGTGCAGAGACACAAAGACACGCAGAGACACACACACACAGACACAGAGCCCCTGTGCAAGGCGGCAGCACCACGGCCTCCAACCTGCCCCTGCGCCAGGGTGAGGGGCTCTTTCCCCAGCACTCCCCGTGGTGGAGGATGTCTCCCCGGGCGATTCCCCCCAGGCAGCGCCACCCCGGGCGACGGCTGCTGGAGCTGGAGCCCTTGTGTTGCGCTGCTGGCGGGACGGACCCACGCGGGGTCCCTTGGGTGCACGGGGGTGGGCGCAGCGGGGCCAGCCTCGCTGTCGCTGCATGGGATGGCTTCAGGGGCGATCAGGAGGCGAAACCAGCTGCTTTAGCCAGTTGGTCATCGCCTCTTTCATTCATTTTTGGATGTGTCAGGCTCCCTCTGCCAGAAAAAAGTGATCTGGGCTGCTGATAGCATCATGACTTATTTTTAGAGGCAAGCATGTTCTACTTTAGGAAGCATGAGCAGAAATTATGTTTTATAGGCTAAAGGTAACTCCTGCTGCAAGGGTATTCAACCATCACTTCAAGAAGAACAAATGTACTTCCAGTAAAACTCACAATATTGTGACTCTTAAAACTCATCCCTCATTTCCATAAACTTGCGTACATAGAAACATTTTGAAAATTCTAAATATTATATTTGAATTACTCTAAATAATGAATTATTTCATATTATTTAGGAAAAACAATATTCTCCACAGAGAAGTCCTGTATAAGCATTTGTTGTGGATAGTGTTGAATGAGTAATTTGACTTTGTTAGAAGTATTTCTAAGACAGACTTTGCAGTATATTGCATAAATTAAGAAATAAGACCACTGTAGTTTCAATGAGGACTGTTGCTAATGGTATTACTTCTTGAATATTGTTTTTCATCTTTGTTTAGTCTAGCAAAAGCATATTTTTTTCCATCATTCCAATTCTACAAATGAAGCTGAAGCACAGTACTGGTAGAGATAGGTAGAGAATTTAGTATAAGAGTCTAGAAGTCTGCTGAGCCAACTGAGACGAGGCAGTCTGGTGTTCTAGCAGGATAACAGTAATATTGGGAATGTCTGGCTACACATGTTTTGGGCACCCATACATATATGAAATTTTACACCATTTTGGCAATCCACAGGCAGAAACTCTTGGAAAAGGAAGACTGTGGTTTTTAGGTTGCTTGATTAATGTGTTTTAATGCAGGTTTGATACATTCAAAGTGAGGATACTTTTAAAAAAGTTTAATTACTGTATTACTGAAGAAGCAAATTTGTTTTTTTCTTTTTACTTTATGTTTTTTAGCATCCTGTAAAACACTTCCTAATAGGCTATCAAATGTAGTAATGTTTCCTTCTATAGGAAAATGGTCTATGTTGTCATCCTAAGCAGCCTTGACCCCTCAACTCCATTCCTGGCCTGTCAGACTTCCCAACTGATCGTGGGAAAGCAACATACTGGGCTTTAGTTTCCTCTCCGTAAAATGAGGACAATAAGCTGTGTCACGTGGAAAATTCAAGGAGAAGACATCTAGCTCACCTTTAATCACTCAAGGGGATTCTACTCTTTTATTAGGCATACCAGTTGCTTGTTACTTCATAAAGGTTTCTCATTATTATAAACACATTTGAGGCAAACGAGCAGCCAGTGTCTCATTAAACTGCAGGAGTCCCACAAGGGTAAGTAGCTTCTGCCCATTTTGGAGTTGCTATTAGACTTCTTGCGGATAGCAGTTAGAGGGTTAATTAGGATTCCCCAAATCCAAGTGCACATGTTGATCACGCTTTCTTCAAACAGGCATTCCACATATAAAGTAAAAGTTGCAGTTGGTGTATTACAGTTCAAACAGAACAATAACATTAGTTGTATTGTCAAATAATTAGTCTTTAGGGTATTCCTCTCGGTTCTTCATAGAACTGCAGTTCCTCCAGCTTTCATGGTAAAGGTTTCCCTTAGGTCCTATTATTTTCAAGTTTTGTCTTCTTCAAAGTTAAAATGTCTGCTTAAATATTTTACAGATATGCACACAAAAAAAATGGTGAAAGATCAAATCTTGCAACCTCTTGTGCATAACATTACTCACATGAGTATTACCCTCTAACTTGTACTGTTCTTGTGAATATAATCCTGCATGTGCAGAAGTGTTAGTAGATCATGCCTATAGTATCTGTGGCTATATGTTTTATCTATGAATTTATAGCTGTATATTTGTGCTGCTTTATTTTTTCAACAATGCTTAATGTTTTTCTTTATACAGTAGACTCTTTGCTTCATGTCTCTTTTTTTATATGTCTGTATCTTCCCTCCCATCATTCTGTTTATTTCCTTTCTTCTGCATCTTAATTCAGTCTGTCTGTTCTTCCATTTGCTCTCAGATACTTTTTTTATAATTTGACACAACATGTCAGATTTTCTAAATTTTATTATCTCTGATCTCAGTACTGATGTTACAAGAACCTGAAAGCAAAATGTCAGACTGGTAGTGCCTGAAGTAGAACTAGACAGAAGACAAAACATATTTTTCTCCAGCTGGGATTTAAGAAATTACATGAAAGTACATAAAGGGAAAAACGCTCAGTGTTCCTATATCATTATGGTAATGTCATGTACTTGATCAGTGTTACAGTTTTTCTAAGACCATGTTCATTGTGCCAGTTAGCACATGTTTAAAATGCAATTAATGCCATGAATTTTAATCTGAAAGGAAGTATATTAAATAGTCTGAGCTCCTGTTTCACATGCTTACACTCATACAAAACTAAATGACTAGTTCTGGATAACAGATGTCCTCCAGAAAGATACCTGATCCTGATGTGAAGACTTAAGGAGATGGAGAATAACCTTTCTGTGATGATGGCTTTCTGTGGCAGGTAGTTAGGAGTTGTTCTGAGTAGTTGGGGTTACAGCTGCAGTACGTAATTGGTCCTCACAGATCCTCTTCCCCACTTGCGAAGCACTCATGGTGGGGTAACATGAGTAGAGATGGGAAACAGTTTTCACTCTGATTTTAGTGCCTTGTGTAAGTATAGTAACAGAGTGGATTGAATCATACATATATCTGCTCTTTGACTGCCCTGGTTTGCAGTCTGGCATGCTAATGAATCAGAGATTAACTGCAGTTTATGTTTGGTAAGAGCCAGCTACATATCCAGTTCTCGTTTTCCAAGGGTAGGAGCATTAGCCTGCTGCAAAGCAGCAGAGTTGCCACTACTTCAGCTGCCCTGCTGAATCCTCCTGCATCTGTGAATAGGATTGCCATTTTCCATATTATGTTGGTAAACTTGGATTCTGTATTGAGTAGAGATATTAAAAATGTCCTATCACTACTCCCTCTTCCCTCTGTCTATTTTAATCAAGTTGCGAGTCCACACTTAGAGAGGCTGTTGGCTGCCATCAGCACCTTAGGCAATTGTAACTGTTAATTCTGCTCGGAGCAAACTTAATTAACATGAGTTTCAAACCTGACACAGCAAAGTGCTTAAGCTGTGTGCAGCTTTGGGGAATCCCACTGAATGGGGTAATGTGATGCACATGAAGCTTATGCACATGTATAACTTTAAGTTCTTGTGATATTGAGGATTTAAAAATGTATTTTTTTTGCATTTTCACAAGTAAGCATCAACATTTGAAAGATACAAAAGCTATAGACTGAACACTTAATATAAACCTGTGGGCTAAAGTAGTTCATCAAATTACCTCATTAAAAAAACAGTTATGTTTCATTGTGGAAAAGAACAAAATTAGTATACATTGTTAAAGAATACCACTTAAATCTTTGATTTTGAAAAAATAGCTAGCTTGGGTAGGGCTCAAGCAAGGAATATTTCAGTTTGGGAAGAAAATTTGAATATATGAGATCACTTAGGAAATAAATGTGTAGTCTTAGTAGATTTTACAGATAAAGACTATGAATATTTTTATTTTTATTTCCTCCTGTTGACATTGCTGTAAGAAATTACTTGAGAAGAAATGTTTATAGCTTTTATTAGACTGTAATGCTGTTTAACATGCACCTTGACATCAATCTCCATTATGCTTTAACATTTGTACTCATTTGAGACTGAAGCAAAAAATAAAGTATGACCATCTTTATGGGCAAGCACAGGCTGTACATCTCTGATCCTCTTGGCTACACTGCTGCAGCAAAAGCTGTTGATCTCAAATGGGTGTAGATTAGGTAGTTGCAGATTGACAGGTTTCTTGTTTCCATGGTACATAAAATAGCAGCAGTTTTTTTCAATTTGGTTCTACTTCTAGTTGACTTACTGAATAAAAAATTGGCTGGTTTGCAGAAAGGCTTTAAACTTTTTGTCTTTTAAACAATACCAACCAGGAGATAAGCGGTGCTGACAGGGAGCTAGAGAACTCCCACAAATTATCTTTCCAACAATAGTTAACATGTTATTAAGAATTTCCATGTCTACATACTAATTATTCTGAGATCTGAGTTTTTTCTTTTTTTTTCTTTTTTTTTTTCCAATTTAGGAGTACCTTTATTTTGTGTGAGCAGATCCTGCTTCGTTGCTGTTGGCAATAAAATGTGGCTGACTAAAGGTCACGTAAGGAACATGATCTTAGGCAGCAGCAGGGTGCGGGGCCCTGTTGCAGCCCGTGTTCCTGGGCTTTGCCCAGCCTGCTGCCCCGGCAGAGTGCGGCGCCGCCGCCAGACCTCTGCTCTGCCCTGCCAAAGCCTAAATCTGCCCCTGTGACTATTGCGGTTGGGCTCCTCCGTGCTACCTGGCAGGTCCCGGGGCATATTTTTGTAAATTGTCTTTAATTGTAAGGGTCCAGCTCAAAAAAAAAAAAAAAAACCACAACCCCAGATTCCAACTTTTTGGAAATGTGAAATACGTACAGTTCAACATTAAGTAGATTTGAGTAGTGGGTGAAAGACTGCATGAGACTGGAAGGGATTTCCTTGCTGACTGAGTCCAGCCTGTTGCTGCATACAAGCATAACATAACTTTCAAAAACTTGCCAAGCTCCATGTTAAAGATGTTGGATTTTTGTGTTGCTAGTCGAAGTTGAGGGGAGGTTCTAGACCTTTGTTGCTGTGATGCTTATGTTGAAAATAAGACATGAATTCTGAAGGTTTTCCAAGATCAGTTTGTATCCTTTTTTTATCCTGTTTGCAACACTTTCCTTTAGCTTAACATTCCTCATATTGTTATAGAGCGAAATCTTATCCCCTCTTGATGATACATGTAAATGTCTTAAATCTGTCAGATTAAATGCTATACAACTTCAGAATATTATTGCCATGCAGGCAGAAGGAAGATGGAGGCTCCTACTCACTCATGATATGTAAAGAAAGTGAGTTAACACTGTAAGTGATACTTTCAAGAAAACTCCTTAAAAACAAAGGGCAGCAACAAATCCCAGTAATCCCTTGTCATTTTGTTTCACTTTCACATGGTCTTCCTTCACTCCATAAGTGTGCAGATAAAATTGCAACCAGTATAGAATTTGTATTTTTTTATTAACCCTTGTGAGACATTGTCAGGAAAAATAAAGGGCTTGTGATATGTTATATAATAATAGCATGTTTTAAAAGTCATACTTAAAAACCCTCACTCTCCCATTATGTTTTAGACAATTACAATATGTCTTCTGGAATTTAAGGAAGAGTTTAAATTTATGTAGGTCTTTCAATGAAGTAAGTTCATAAACTACTGTATTTTAGCAGTGTGCAGAGTCTTTAGCAGTTTAGCTACTGTGCTGCTGTAGTTAAACTTTTTAGAACGTAATTGCTTATGTTCTAAAATAAATTAATTCTGTGAGCTCTAATATCCACTTGATTCTGGTCTCTGATTCACGAGCACTTTGGCAGTCACTGTGCAGACACAGTTTAGTAGGCATATTAAATTTATTTATTTTATCTTTGTTGCTAACACACCAGCACCATGGAGAATCCAGGCAATACTGAGCCAAATGCCGTCTGGGACCACACGGGACAGCAGTACTCACAGTTCACTGCGTTCTGCCAGTGTCACAGCCTGCCTAAGCTCTTACCTGTCAGCAGCAGCTGGAGGTGTATCAAGAATCTCAGCATTGCCAGGAGAGCTATATATCCTTGCAGGGCAGTTTGCCACTGGTGGTGAAAGATAGTATAAGTACAGGCTAGACACAGCTCTTTCATTATCTCCCAGGTGTGGCTGAGGTGAAAGATACAGAACAAATTGCCACAGTGGAGATTACTGTTTATTGCCAGCTCTGAGCTGCAGCGGGAGCGCTAACTGGTACAACTGCCAGAGTTGGGAATTTAGGGATGTGCAAGACATCCCTAATGGAGATTTATGCTGAGTTTATCACTGCCTGATGAAAAGGGAGACTACTATGCAACTGGTATTGACTTTAAAAAAAGAGTGTGGCAATTATTTTTTGCAGGCTAACAAACCCCAACTGCTATTTCATCGTAGGAAGGATAACATCATGAGTTTCTGCATGAGAAGATAATTTATTCAATATTATCTGTGGATCACAGGTGTACCAGAGGTACTTCAGGTGTAGGCATAGAGGGAGTTCCTTTTTCTCTTTGGATGTCTGGGGGCATATCTCCGCTCAGCAGACATGTAAGATCTTTACAGCGATAGTCAAGGATTTTCCCCCATCGTTTTGCAAACCACTGTGAATAAGCATGCCATTTCACTGCCCCCAGTGTCAGTTGTACGCAATGGCAGGTATTCAGCAGCTTGTGTGTGGACACCAATTTGCAGGAGAGCTTTTCTCTCAGAGCTGGACCTATGCAAGTGAACAGGGTGAATGGTATTACTCAAACCTTGCTGCTTTGGCTCGAGAAGCCCTAGGCTTCAGGAACTCGGACTCAGCCACCACTTGAATAGCTGCAGAATGGTGATGTGTTTGGCTGGCTGAAATCTAGGTAATAATTGATACCTGTTATGTCCAGTTTGGACATGTATTTCCTCCTGAAAATGCCTATTGCATGCTGCTTCTGAAGTAATATCGCAACAGCTGTGGAAATCCAGTAGATGGTTTGGGAGCAGCAGGGGGCAAAAGAGACTACCATGAAACTAAGGCAACAGGGCCTTGGCCAACTGCTTATGGACACAAATATGGCCAAATCCTGAGAACCATAGCTGACTATTTCATGCTGTGTCCTGATTGTTGATCTGAAAATCCTGCTCATGACATAAAACACTTGACAGCTTATCAAATGAAAATGCCTGTCATTATGATCTGGGACTCCTCAATAGTCTTTTTTGTGATTTAAGATCACTGTAAGTGTTCCTTCCCAGAGTCTTGAGGCCTGTCTGTTGCAGGTGAGTGGGGAGTAATGCACTTCACTCGTAAGAGAGAAGCAGCACTATGTTTATTGTGGTAAGATAGTGACTTCACAAAGTTCAATCGTAAATAGGAATGATTTAACGAGGTTCAATTGGCAAGTTTCACTCAGTTATTTACTGCATGGAGGACAGGGTCAGATGCAAGTGCAGAGGAGACCTTCCCATTGAGTCACGAGGTTCAGAATGGACCCCCTTGCTTTCCAGACTCCTTCCGTGAGGTGCCTGGGTGCGGCTGGATCCGATTATGGTCTCAGACTTGGTCAACGGTTTATGTCTAAAGGATTATGTGCACAATCAGTCAGAGATATAACTTAGCAAAGTTTCGCAAAGTTCGCAAAGTTTTGGCATGCTATTAATCACTTACTGAGGATCTGTCATGGGTAAGGAATCTCTCAGCCTCGAGGAGTAACCTTGAGAGGCGTCCCTGCTCAAGGGGAGGTTCTGCAGTGCAGCCTGCTGCTGTGCAGGAGAGCTCAATGGGCTCTGGGCTGCCCCCTATTTATGGGGGGGGGGGGGAGAGATGATTGACTCATAGTCATATTTGCATGCTAGACAGGCCTTAGGTGGCATGTGCTCAATTAGCCTCTGTCTACGTGCTGAGGTCAGGTTGAGGGGGAGAGAGTACGTTGTGGAGGGAAGGAGCACACCATCACACTGTCTCATCCAACCCTTCCCTCCAAGAAGAGCAAAAAGCAAAGTACGTTTCAATACATGACCAGATGTTTGAAAAAAAGAAAGTGACTTTTGCAAGGACTGTACAGCAGCAAATGCTGTAAGTATGGACAAACAGACTTGTATGAAAGCTGGAAAGAGAGGAGCGTTTATGGTCACTCTAGGTGCTGTTGTATTCTGAAAGGAGATGCTCAGTGAGACTGCAAAGCATTTCTGCTTTGAATAATGATGACTTCAGATTTTTTCAAGCCCCAAGAGATTATGCTTTCCTTTTGAGCATACACAGGACATACCCAACACACATTCCTTCTTTTTCCCAGTATTCTCCAGAGGTTAAGCAATAAGCTGTATCTTATTGTTCACAGCATGGCCCTGCACTAATACAGGGGGGTGGCAGTGGTTTAGGGTACAAGACGTAAGGTGCTTAGGAAGGTCAAGTCAGGGCATTAGTTCTCACTGTTGACTGTTTCAGAGCTCAAGGAGACTTTGTTCTCAGGATGATGAAAACCTGTAAGCTGTAGCTATAGGGAACAGTGCAAGACAGAGCTGGGAACTAGCCCAAGCAAGGTGCTTGTCATTGGGCTCTAACTGCAAAGAAGGGAACAGTGGAAGACAGCAGGAGGAGCTCAGTGCTGTGGCTAGGTGGAGCCACACATGGTGTCCAGAGCAGCAGCAGAACAGTAGATTGCAGCTAGAGGAGGGCTGGGGGCCAAGCAATTGCTTGCGCGTTTCCCCGCTACTTGCAGATAGCAGTCTCCTGCATGGCATCATCCTGGCTGGTCAAAACAGAGAGCAGTGAGCATATCTCTAAACTTCCCGCTGCTACACATGCAGGAATTCTTGCATTGCTATTTCTTTATGAAGGGGCTTCTGCCTACTCATACCGGTGAGGCAGGGGTTGACTCTTCATGGGGACCATTTTCCCTTCAGATATAAAAGGAGTGCTCGAGTGTGGCTTACAAATTACTTGGTGGAAAATGTGCCAGAATCTCTTGCAATTTTAATCTGAATTAGGTCAGCTCGTGGCTTGCTTTTCAGAGTTTTTTTTCTGGGCATCCTGCTAGGTCTTGAACACTTCATCAGCAGGAGAGTCTAGCACTGCTAGCCAAGTCATGGCCCCAGCCTGCACACCTGCATTTCCAAGGCCTGGACTGGCCTGTCTTAGTGTCTCTGGCTAGGTTCTGCAATGGGCCACTGGCTGGGTTTGCCCTGGATCAGTACTTTCTGCCTCCAGAGTCTGTCTTGCCTTAATTGCTCTGACCTGGGACATGATACATGCTACATCTTAGGCACAGCCCCATCCCTGCCAGCAAATGTACCACATGTCCAGCCCTAAAGAGCACTTAGTAGAGTTTTGCAGACTGTAAAAAGCACTATATGACATTAGCAGGACTCTTATGGGGACCTAATCCCATATGGTAACTTTTAACAGTCAACATGCCCTGCCCCTCCTTCCCTTCCTTTTCAAGTTTTAGTTTGTTGTAAATAGTTTCAGTTAGTTTAGGGGCTGTTTGATTTGCTTTTCATATATTGGAAATCCTTATACTTTTTTTTTCTTTTTTATGGCAAACAAATTGCAATCCTCCTTTTTGGGGACCTCCAGAAAGAACTGTGTGGAATTTAGGAAACTAATGCCTCAGCCTCCCTAAGCCCAGGCTTCTGGGATGGTCAGGGGCTGTAGGATAGGAAGAAAATGATGCAGAAAATAATGGTTTATTGCTCCCTTCCAACATATGGACATTTTTATGTCACAGCAAGCATCTGTCAAGGATTTTGCAGAGACAACAAGGGTATCCCTCATAATTTGTCCTTCTCCATTCCCATAGGCAAATGAATTATCTTCAGCAAGCCCAGACAGTGGTTACAGTTCCACTTGGGCTTCATGCTGACATATTTTGCCATCTGCATCTGCACTAAGAAATATTGCGCAAGCTCTGGACAGAGCAGGCAAACAGGATCCAGGTAAGAAAGTGGAAGTCAGATTTAAACCATACAGCAGTTGTTCAGGCTGTACTTCAGAAGGTCCTGGTGACATTTCAGGTCACCAGTGCAAGATCATTATGAATCAAGGTATATAGATATGAGTTATCAAGTACAGAGTGCAGAGACTGATCTCTGTGGATTGGTGTGAGGCCTGTTTGCCCAGCACAGCACACAAAGCAATGGCATCTTGCAAGAACAACCCAAACTGACAGCAGTAGAATGTGTTTGATGACCTACATGGATGTGTACCATGAGGGAAAGAAATATTTTTTCCATTGATGAAGAACCATATTTGACCCAGAGGGGGAGCAGTAGAAAAGTGTGACCTCCAGATTACTAACACACACCTGTGGAAGGCGATGCAAGCAAAGACATCCTATGTGTCAGGGAGCAACAGGTAACTTGGGACAAGAATCACAGAATCACAGAATCGCTGAGGTTGGAAGGGACCTCTGGAGATCATCTAGTCCAACCCCCCTGCTCAAGCAGGGTCACCTAGAGCACATTGCACAGGATTGCATCCAGGCGGGTTTTGAATATCTCCAGAGAAGGAGACTCCACAACCTCTCTGGGCAACCTCTTCCAGAGCTCTGTCACCCTCACAGTGAAAAAGTATTTCCTCATGTTCAGTTGGAACTGTCTGTGTTTCAGTTTGTGCCTGTTGCCTCGCGTCCTGTCGTTGGGCACCACTGAAAAGAGTCTGGTGCCATCCTCTTGACACCCTCCCTTCAGATACTTGTACACGTTGATAAGATCTCCTCTCAGCCTTCTCTTCTCCAAGCTAAACAGGCCCAGCTCTCTCAGCCTTTCCTCATAAGAGAGATGTTCCAGTCCCCTAATCATCTTTGTAGCCCTTCACTGCACTTGCTCCAGTAGCGCCACATCCCTCTTGTACTGGGGAGCCCAGAACTGGACGCAGTACTCCAGATGTGGCCTCAGCAGGGCTGAGTAGAGGGGGAGAATCACCTCCCTCGACCTGCTGGCAACACTCTTCCTGATGCACCCCAGGATACCATTGGCCTTCTTGGCCACAAGGGCACATTGCTGCCTCATGCTTAACTTGGTGTCCACCAGCACTCCCAGGTCCTTCTCTGCAGAGCTGCTTTCCAGCAGGTCAACCCCCAATCTGTACTGGTGCATGGGGTTATTCCTCCCTAGGTGCAGGACCCTGCACTTGCCTTTGTTGAACTTCATGAGGTTCCTCTCCACCCACCTCTCCAGCCTGTCCAGGTCTCTCCGAATGGCAGCACAGCCCTCTGGTGTATCGGCCACTCCTCCCAGTTTTGTATCGTCAGCAAACCTGCTGAGGGTGCACTCTGTCCCTTCATCCAGGTCATTGATGAAGAAGTTGAACAAGACTGGACCCAGTACTGACCCCTGGGGGACACCACTAGCTACAGGCCTCCAACTAGACTCTGCGCCGTTGATCACAACCCTCTGAGCTCTGCCATTCAGCCAGTTCTCAATCCACCTCACTGTCCACTCATCTAACCCACACTTCCTGAGCTTGTCTCTGAGGATGTTATGGGAGACAGTGTCGAAAGCCTTGCTGAAGTCTAGGTAGACAACATCCACTGCTCTCCCCTCATCTACCCAGCCAGTCATTCCATTATAGAAGGCTATCAGGTTGGTTAGGCATGATTTCCCCTTGGTGAAGCCATGCTGACTACTCCTGATCACCTTCTTTTCCTCCACATGCTTGGAGATGGCCTCCAGGATGAGCTGCTCCATCACCTTTCCAGGGATGCAGGTGAGGCTGACTGGCCTGTAGTTCCCTGGGTCCTCCTTCTTGCCTTTTTTGAAGACTGGGGTGACATTGGCTTTCTTCCAGTCCTCAGGCACCTCTCCTGTTCTCCATGACCTTTCAAAGATGATGGAGAGTGGCTTAGCAATGACATCTGCCAGCTCCCTCAGCACTCGCGGGTGCATCCCATCAGGGCCCATGGATTTGTGGGTGTCAAGTTTGCTTAAATGATCTCTAACCCACTCCTCCTCCACCAAGGGAAAGTCTTCCTTCCTCCAGACTTTCTCTCTTGTCTCCAGGGTCTGGGGTTCCTGAGGGCTGGCCTGAGCAGTAAAGACTGCAGCAAAGAAGGCATTCAGTAACTCTGCCTTCCCTGCATCCTTCGTCACCAGGGCACCCACCCCATTCAGCAAAGGCCCCACATTTTCCCTAGTCTTCCTCTTGCTGCTGATGTATTTGAAGAAGCCCTTCTTGCTGTCCTTGACATCTCTAGCCAGATTTAATTCCAAACGGGCCTTAGCCTTCCTTGTCGCATCCCTGCATAGTCTGACAATGTTCCTATATTCCTCCCAAGTGGCCTGTCCCCCTTTCCACTGTCTGTATACTTCCTTCTTCTGGCTGAGTTTTGCCAGGAGCTCCTTGCTCATCCATGCAGGTCTCCTGCCTCTTTTGCTTGACTTCCTACTCATAGGGATGCACTGCTCTTGAGCCTGGAGGAGGTGATGTTTGAATATTAACCAGCTCTCTTGAACACTCCTTCCTTCTAGGGCCGTAACCTATGGGATTCCTCCAAGTAGGTCCCTGAAGAGGCCAAAGTTTGCTCTCCTGAAGTCCAGGGTTGCGATCCTACTTGGTGCCCTGCTGCCTCCTCGCAGGATACTGAACTCCACCATCTCATGGTCACTGCAGCCTAGGCTGCCCCCGACCTTGGCATTTTCCACCAGTCCTTCTTTGTTTGTTAGTATGAGGTCCAGCAGCACACCTCTCCTTGTTGGCTCCTCCACCACCTGTGTCAAGAAGTTGTCACCAATGCTCTGCAGGAACCTCTGGGACTGTTTGTGCCTAGTTGCGTTGCCTCTCCAGCAGATATCAGGGTGGCTGAAGTCCCCCATGAGAACCAGGGCCTGGGATCGTGAGGCTACTTCCAGCTGTCTGTAGAAGGCCTCATCGACTTCCTCTTCCTGATCAGGTGGCCTGTAGTAAACACCCACAACAGTGTCACCCATGCTAGCCTGCCCTTTAATCCTTACCCATAAGCTCTCGACTCGCTCTTCATCCACCCCTAGGCACAGCTCAACACATTCCAGTTGCTCTCTCACATAAAGAGCACCTCCACCACCTCGCTTTCCTGGCCTGTCTTTCCTAAAAAGCACGTAGCCATCCATGACAGCACTCCAGTCATGCGAGCTATCCCACCAGAACTTTATGAATGGTGGATATCCCCTTTCAAATTGCCTCTGTAGCCATTGTCCTTCCAAATGTGAACTAAATGGCAACAGCTGTTTTTCGTCAATAGCATGATTGTGTTATTCAAGTTCTGCAGTGGACAGGGAGTGAATTTACGCAGATATATGTGACCTACGTCTTCCCAGTCCTGAAATATTACCTGCACTGATGATCTTGTATGTTCACAGCACACCAGTTGTCAGTCCATTACTCTTACCATGATCCTGCCTGATGTACAGAATGTGTGGTCATCATACAGATGGGGATTTTTAGCAGTACGGACAGACAGGCCTTCTGTAATATCATCTCAGGCTTTACTGTCTCCCATGGTTTTCTGACTGTGGTGAACAGAAAAGGTTACTTTTGGCACAGGGTTTCTTGAAACATCTACATGAGTGCTAAGTGACTACTGCCAGTATCATCTAACTGCTGCTCAGAGGAAGGGTACAAATGCTTGTGCTGTTGTGATGTTTCTTGGTTTACAAGGCTGTTTCTTGGAGTGGCTGACTGCAGGTCAGTGATTACATGTTGCTGAACAGTTAAATCATCTTGCCACTTGAAGCCTATGTTGTACAACAAGTTAAATAAAACAGTTTCATCAGCATTGAGGACCCTGTTTGAGGATTCGCTGATATGTGATGAGTCATCTTGTTTATTTGGATGTGAGATCCCAACACTCTAGCCAGTCGTTCCAGGTCACACTGTTAATGCTTTAATTTCTCACATGTACAGAATTTAGTTTACATGCATCATAAAAGGGCTGAGTCTTTGGCTAGTCATTTGTAAGTCACTCAAGATCTACTACTTAAGAAAGTGTCTATCTATGTGGTCCTCAGTTGGATTTCTGCTGTTTACATTGGTTAATCAGTCAAGTCACTGATACCTTAACAAGAGTGATACAGTGTGTTTTGGAGGCAATATGGACTATGGACTTAAACACTTTAGGCTGTATTAAGTGTTGAAAAGCACTGACTATTTGTGGCTTCTTTTCCAGCTTGACATGGCATCCTCTGGTGCATGTTTTGTTCTAAGTCTTTAGTAGAGTCAATTAGCTTAAGAATTTTATGAGCAGCTAGGAGTTTGACTGTTTATCAAGGCAGCAATACTTTTTATACTTAATTTATTTCTCAGTGGGTGAATTACTTTGTTAATTGTCCCATTGGTTTTGTTAGTTTTGGTTCCCAAATGTATTAAAACTTCTGAATCCGTGCATTTAGAATGCCATCTACTGAACAATCAAAGCCTTGGATAATATTCAGGATCTCTTGTTTCATCAGGTAAAGTTACTAGCAACTTCTAGTGCCATTAGTTGCCACCAATGGGCTATCACTAACTACATATATATATATATGTATATATATATATATTAAAAAATTGTTGTATTTTATGACTTTGAGGTTGAAATACACAGTTGTTACATCCTTCTTTTTTAAATCTTTAATGGATTTGTCAACTTTTAACTAAAACAATTCAAATATTTCCATTGTGGTTGATTAGAACTTTTTGGGTTTTTGATTACTAGCATCATTCTATAAAATGGTCTCATTTCTGTAGCCAAACTTGGATTCAAGACAGCACTTTTTTAATATCAGTTTATTGTATATTTTTCCCATGTTATAATTGTCTTATGGCAATGAAGAACATAAAGACATAAAGGAAAAATAGTATTTAATATTTTTGTGTCAGAATTTGAAGTAGCTTTTACTGTTAACTTTGCCACAGCCTTCATCAAACTGACAGCTTGTATTTTATTATCAGACATCAAATTAATAATCTGATTTTTCTAAAACCCTATTTGCTGCTGGTCACTTTGTTCTCATGGTTATTTGCACCACAGACTATGGGGCTGTGAAAAGATTGTTCTGACTGCTCCACTTGGATATCTTCAGACTGTCTATCTATTCTTAAATAAAGCCCTTTTATTTGTATTCTCTATTAGTTTTCCATAAGGCAGTTAACTGTGGTGGAAACAACCAGATCATTTTTCATGTCTCACATGTAATGCCGTTAAGAAAACAAGCATAACAATAGGGTGAGGTTATACTCTTAGCTCAAGGTTGATTGTGTACATGATGATAAACATAGGGTTTTGGTTTTGTTGATTCACACTGATCAGGGGTTTTACTTGTTTATCAAGACACCACATGGTGTATGCTGTGACAAATAAACAATAGGGAGCAATCGTATGGCCAGCTCTCAACAATTATGAAAAACATGAAAGAAAAGGCCTTTACTGTTCTTGAGATTGCATTTCTACTTTTCTGAGAGTGCTTGAAAGTGATCTCTGCAGAAACCATTTAAGCTTTCTTCTTCTGCGGGAGACAGACTAAAATTCAGGTTGGCTGAGTATCATCTATGGTAAGATAGGATGCTACTCATCTAGGAGAAGAGCATTGTCCTATTCCTGAATCTGCAGACCATAGCTTGGATCACCAAATTCTTTGTGCAATCCATGACATGATTAACCCAGACACTGTGCTTCTATAGTACTGGTTCAGCAGCTGTTAAGTAGCTGAAAATACCATCTCAGCAGAGACCACAGCCTGATCATTTCTCAGGAACTGACATATACTAAATTTCATGAAGTTGCATCTGTTATCTCTTCATTTGGTCTGAATGGCTAAACTCAGGTGACACATTTTCTCTTGGTGCCGTTAACACTTTGGGTAGTTTCATGTTCCAGTCCTTACATCACAGTTTTCCCAAGAGGCATAATCACAGCATAGTTGAGGTTGACAGGCATCTCTGGAGATGGTCTGGTCCAACTCCCCTGCTCAAACAGGGTCGCCCAGAGCAGGTTGCCCAGGACTGTGTCCAGTCAGGTTTTAAACATCTCCAAGGCTGGAGACTCCACAGTCTCTCTAGGAACCTGAGACCCTACAAATCTGATAAGATCCCTTAACACCCCAGCTTGCTTGAGGGTGATGAGGAACCTGGAAGTCCAGTTTAATGCTGGAGAGTTTACGTGGCAGCTGTGTAAGGTCTCTGCTGACGTGGTGCCCTTGGCCTGACTCCATAATAGGAATCTCCTGCTATATGGGAGCTATACGTTCAGCAAGGCTTGCAGTTACAGCTAGAGCTGGGCTTAACAGGGAATCCTTAATTGCTCAGTAGAAGTGTATATAATTATTAGGAAAAGCTTACTACCATGCCTTTCTCTATCCTGCCTAACAGATGGCAACCAAAGTATTTATTGTAATCATTTGGGGTACAAACATTTCCTAGATTCCTCCTAACATAATGTCTAGATGGATGATCCCATCCCTTACATATCTCCAAACTCATTGGATTTTAGTTTGGGGTACAAAAACCTTTCTTCAGGTAAAGCTCTAAGCAAAAAACCCTTTTACTGTCTATTTATTGAACAGAGTCCTGATTTTTTTTTTTTTTTTTTAGCTTCTGTAAGTCTAGTCAGTGAGCTAACCTGTTTTCTTCAGGTTGCAATATAGCAGTGGGTTTATCCCTCCCTTTGGAGGAATCAAGGAGCTTTATAAGCCTCTTGTTTTTCTTCAGAATTGCTTGATTTGTCTTTTCAGAATTAGGACTCTTTTTCTAATGAGCACATAACTTAAAGTTAATTTATTTCATTGTATATCACAAGACACAAAGATATAACATTGTATATTCTACAAGCTTACAGCTTAATCATATTGTTCCTTCCTATTCCGTTACCTAATATACTCGTGTCATCGGTGCTGTAGGAGGTTCACAGAAGAGAAGAAAATATTTCTCTTGCCCCACTATTTCTAGCACATGGCATACAATTACTAATTAAGCATATTCATTTGACTGTACATTAAGCTTCCTCTGGAATTAAGAAGGTCATCTAGACAAAATCTGATGTATTCCTTTTCTACTACAGAGTGAAAAGATCTTGCCAATAAGTCAGATTCAAATGGCCTCAAGGTTGTTTTCTCCCTGTGTTCCTTTTCTTCAGAAATTTCCCTAAAACAATTAGTTGAATGCTATAAGATTTTCTTCTTTGGGGTGAGGAGAGATTTCTGAATAATTTTTAGGTCAGTCAAGTTCCCCAATACACTTAACATGAAGGCAACACGGACATTTGTGGCAAAATACTTCAGGGAGTGGTATACTTTGCTTTGGAGTTGGGAAAGAGGGGCAGCAGCAGGAACTAGGGAACACCTTTCACGGATATAATCACGAAGAGGTCATCTTATAAAACACACTGGCTTTCCCTTTCTGCTCTGGAAACATAATGTTTTAATATAATTGATGGACTTGTTTGACAGTGTTTGAGATTTCACCTGTGTTGGTGGTGCTGAGTATTACCACTGCTTTTTAATATCTTGACCTAGGTGATAGTCCACTTAACAACACTTGCTTAAAAGCCTGAATAGATCTTATAAGAGCTAACTGATAACCTCCCCAGACTTGCAAATTTAAAGTCTTTTATTCTTTCTTTGTTTCAGATTTAAGCTGAAGTATACATTTCTTCACATTAGGACTACAGTCAGATTTGTGTTTTTTTTCCAGTTCTTAAGTCCTTATTTCCATTAGCAATTTTGTGAAGGATTTTGGAATAGATCTTATGAAGCAATGGCTGCAAAGATCAATACAAATCTCTTTTGCTTTTGTTTTCAGTTCATTTCTTTCATCCTTTTGCCCTGTGTACCTGGCTAATAAACCGGGGCATCTCCCTTAAGGGGAACACTGTACTTGTTTCACATGCTCAGGAATAGCACCAGTCTCCCTTCCTATTGGGGTGCTGTTTCTGCATTTTGGCACATTACTAGAATCATAACTCCATATTAAGCTGTGAATGGACAGAGGAGTAAGAGCTGTTGAACTACTACTCTTTATTGGCCAAATTTTTTTTTGGACCATATAGGAGGCTCAAATTTTAAGCAGGAACTTCACTTACTTTTTTGTGCCCTTCCTACCTCCAGCTGGCTCAGAGACTCCCTATACAACCCACCCGCCTTCTCACCTCTCCTTTCGGACTGGCACTGGGTGGCAAAACAGAGGGTGAAGTTTGTAATTTAGGGATGATGGGAAGAACTAGGATTTGTTAAGGAAGGTCATAGGGGCCTTATGGAAGAACGTTGGAGCAGTGTGAAGCAGGTGGCTGTGAATACTGTAGCTTGGGTCACAGAGCAGAAGGAGAAGGTTCACTGGCTATCACTGAGTTGAAATTACCTGGTTGTGTCTCATGCCCTTTCAGCCTGACTAGTTCAGTGAGGCAACTCAATGTGAGAAAGGGTTCCTGTCACCAGAGACCTCCAGGGTCTCCTTAACCTGCTTGTAACTGTAAGATAGTACCATGCAGACAGAATGGAGGAATTAATGAGGTGTTGATATGCATAAAGGAGTTTAAATATCAAATTGACTATAGTTATTAAAATATACATAGATTAATGTTTATAAGGACTAATGTTTCACTTTTTTTTAGCAAATGAATGAACTAACTCTAGGTATGTTGAGCAGTAATACCCACTAATAAATGTAATCAAAGCCATTGGTGCTCAGCTTTTCTGCAAATCAGCCCTTAATTTTACTCTTTCCATAGCACAAAAAGAGTTTCAGAGTATCACATTGTGTAACAGGTTCATCAGGCTGCTTTGGGACCTAACCTTTTCCCCTGAGCAGTTGACAGCTGCTGCTCCCTAGCATTTTAGAGGATTGTTTAATGTTGGCCTATCTGTTCTTTTGATGCCACTTTTATTCTTCATGTAATTTCTGTTCTTTGAAAGAAAGAGCTAGCTTTGAAATTGTCATGACCTCATTGCAGAAGCAACCATCAGAGCAACTGGCCCTGAGGAAGGAAAGAAAGCAAGCTCATACAGTTAAATGAATGGTAGAATCTCATAAGTTGTATCAACTAGAAATCACTTTTTAAAATGCTCGTTACTCAGAGTCTGGCAGAGCCACATCTATTTAATTGCTTCTGTTCCCTACAAAGACTGAAGCTATGGTCTTTGAGAGGAAATGTCACAACAGGGATAGGTGTGGTGCTTAAGGGTTGGTTTCAAATGGGCCTCAAAGTGCCAGGGAACAGGCTGGACAATCTGAAGAGGGAAAACTCAGGCTCAGAGTACCAGAAGAATTAATTTGGGAATCCTTGCTCCCTGCCATTCTTACTTAACTGGCAGTGTCTAGAGCTTTAGCTAGTTCACACTGGACAGACTGGGAAAAAAGCAAAGGACAGTACAGGAAAGGAAAATGATAATGAATACACTTTTCAGTTATTGTATCTGAGGAATTAATTTTGAGCCATTTTGTCTTCTCATTTCTTGTATGGTAGAACAATAGCTGAAACTGAGAAAATAAGAAAAATGACAATATATGAAGCATTTTAGTAACATAATATTGGAAATAGTACATCATCTCTACAGGATGCTTATGAAGGAATTAGCAGTTGCATGTACTGGTGTCTTTTTTGACCCTGTATACTTCAATATTTATTCTTTTAAGCCATTAAAGGTAATCAGATAGTTTGTATCTTTGATATATAGTATTTTTCTGGTTAGTAGAATTACTGGTAGAATTACTGAGTGCAGTCTTTTACTTGATCAAAGCTTAGGTATTTCTGTCCTAAAAATAGTTAAAAATTGCTCCACAGGGCAACATGAAACCTTCGTTCTATGCATGAAGGAGAGTATCCTTGTGCAGATAGATTTTAGTACATTACAAAGCATCACATTTGCTGAGTTAACTGCGCCTCTGATCTCTTCATGGCTTTGTTTAAGGTATCATTTTAGACCTTTATCTATTACTTTTCCTAGAGCAGGAATCCATCTTTTCATCCCTCCAAAACAGAATTTTAGAGTGGATCACAGAAGTCTTCAGTTAACTAGCTTTGCCCTCCTGAACTATGTTGAACATCTTCGGCTTTCTTTTCTAGAGGGACAATGAGAGATTTAGTCAGTAGCTTTTTAGGTGTTCACTCATCTGGCACAGTCTTCGATAGCACTACAGTGTATTATACTTTCTTCCATTGATCTGGTTCTTGATCACAACTTCCTCTCAGTTCTTGGAAGAAATATGGATAATCTTCTATCTAGATTAAATCATCATTTTCATTTAGTTTCAGGACCTTTCTTTGACAGGCATCTTGAAACAGGACAGTCTAATAATGTACGCTATATTCACAGAAGGCAGCTTGAAAAGGATGGATGTCTACAAAGTTCCAACACTGGAAATGTTTCCCTGCCTTCCCATGGTTAATTTTTATTTCTACAGAAGGCTCACCGATCAAGCCAAGAATATTCAGCTATAAATATTCCTTCAGCTCTTCTCTGTCGCAAGACATAGTGTACAACTGAAGTGCCTGATCTCAAGAACCAAACACCAACAGTGTGTGCTGGGGACTGGATCCAAGACTCTTTGAAGTCACTAAAAAGACTGCTATCAAATTCAGTAGGTTTAGAGTAAGTTTTTAGGACCTCTTCCATGAGGAATCAGGTCCACTTAGGTTTAGCTGTATTTTTTGGAAATGAATTAAATGTAATTTGTACTGCTTAGGCAGATAAAAGGCAGGCAGCTGTATTTTTATGGAAAAAAACACAGGTTTCCTTGTATCTGGGGGCTGAATGGGGCTCTTCCTCATTAGTAACCTCTGGTAATTAGTAATCTCAAATGTGTGGTATATGTTCCTGCCTCTGCTTCCATCAGGCGAATAACCTCATAGGGAGGAATTCAGGGTCTATTGCTACCGCTCTTCTTTTTACATATCCTCTGTGGGAATTCAGTACCAAATGCTGGCAGAAAGCAGCAGGCACCAGTACCTTTATAAGGGGATGTCCCTCTGTTCTGTATGAAAAAGAGTCTCCTTATATTTGGTTCTATCCAGTGCTATCTCGAAGCACTTGAAGAAAATGTAGGCATTGCATTTAGCTGTGTCGAGTTCTGGTATGTTTTGCCAGAAAGCAGACATTTCTGTCATGAGGGCAAGGCTGCAATGAAAAAATGGTTGCATGCTGCAGCCCCTAGGATTCTCAAACCACTGGGATTGCAGAAAACCACACATGAATTTGTTATGTCTGTGGAAACAATGACCACTGGTGTAGTATTGGTTAGGGCTGCCCCAAAACAGTTTTAACCCCAGATGAGCCCAAAGAAGAAAACAAATTTGTTCTTATTACTATGTTAAAAATTCAGAAGAAAAGTGTGAAAATGAGAAAACAGATTTAGAGTACATCTGATAAGTCTCCTGTTCTGGCTGTAGCTCAAATTTTCACTGTGGTGTCTGTGTGGAGGCAATGAGGCTAACTCACAGAAGCCTGCCTCCTGAGTACTGTTTTGCAGACTGGCGTTTGGGGCTGTATTTAGCCATAGGAACCAAAACGTCATCTCTATATCACTTTTCTTCCTGTGTTCTATCTTTTGGAGTCAAACTACAAGATTAATTAATGGGCTAACCTGTTCACTCTTTATTTACCCTGGCTTCCTTGACTGGGAAGCTCCCTGAGGACACCTCTTTTAGTTTGAGATGGATCTCCTCCCTCTCTTTATGTTTTTCTCTTCAGAATTTACTTCCTGGTACTTTCCTTACAGCAGGAATGACATTTCAGGCTTTAGACCAGATATAACTGTGATAACTTGTGGTTCTTCTTTCCCCAGTTTTTGAGATTGAGGTATAAAAACCAAATGCAGCAGACTAGTCCTTCCCCTTCCCTGAGATCTTCTTTCTTTCCAAATTGTTACAATCAATTATTTATCATGAGACGCCTTCATTGTGCCCAGATCTTAGCCATTTCTTTACTGCTGGCTCTCAGCTTTTCATACGGTAACCTTGGTTAACCTGGTTAACCTTGTGGACATGGGAGCACTTGTTTCCTGGATGCGGGAACCTGGATGAGGTGACTCAGCCCCATACAAGGGTCAGCCTAGGCCCATGTTAGCCCTTCCTGTCCCACTGGCACCGTGGTGTTCGGGAAGGGCTCAGGCACACCGTTAGGGAGGAGCTGCGGCACTCTCTGAGCAGGGTCCACACCTGGACAACTAGGTGCTAGACACACCATTGCCCCTGGACTTGACACAGCCGCAGAGCCGTAGCATGGCACATTGCCAATATAGATAACAAATTCTTTTAGATTTTTTTTTTTCAAAATAACTTCTGCTTTTTCAAAGTTACTTTTCTGTTTGTTCCTCTTGCTTTGGTACTTCTGTTGTCACAGTTCTCAAATCAGAAATAAATTGATTGCAGCAGCTCAGTGAATCTTTCTTTTGCTTCTCTTTGTTTCTTTTTGCAGATCGTGTAGTAGCTGAAATTGAGAAAAAGGTTATAGAAGCTTTTGAGGTGTTTGACCACGAATGCAATAAAACTGTGGATGTCAGGTTTGTAAATATTTTCATGCAGAAATATTACAAGATCTAGTACAGAGGAAAATAATGCCCTAAACTTGGACTTCCTTTACCGGAAAATATAATTGAAACAGCCCTGTGGCCCTGCTCAAACAAAATATCTTTGCATGTTCAATTAACATTTTACATTGTTCATTGATTAAAGACTGAGACTGGCTTGAGAGAGGGATGCTGGGACTGGTGAACAAAGAGACAAGGGAAAAATGAAACTAGGCAAGTAGTCTAAGGCTGCAACTATCTCTAGCGAATATCTGCTCCAGTAGCTCATGTGGCACTACAGGTCTTGGGTCCTACGTGGATCACTTTGCTGCCAGATTAGTCCCAGCACATCAAGGAGTGGTCCTGGCAGCCTGTGTCACAGTTACCTACTTGTCAGTACTCTACTGCAATGCATCCCACGGTGTACTGTGAAAGGTGGATATTGTTCTGATGAGGAGGTGTTTTTAGGCAGCTCCTGCTTCCAGAATGGGGAAGCTTGGAAGAAACTTGCATATAATTTGATTATATAACTGAGGACTACCTCATAATGAACATAAGATGTTCATACTTGATTGCACCAAAAGTCCATTTAGCCCATTACCCTTCATCTGAGCTACTAATAGTTAGCTGGGGAAGGAATATAAGGAATTGAAGAAATATAGAGTATTTCTTGTTGTTTGTTGTAAATTTGCCACATAATGATTTGAGTGACTCCTGGTCCTATTTTTGTCTTGATAAACAGTGAATAATTGTTCCCTATTCATCTTCTCCACACCATTAATGATTTCATAGCTCTCTGCCACATCCCTCCTCCATCACAGTAGTTCCAGGCTGAAGACTCCTAATGTATAAATAACCACTTAAAAGAGGCCATTCCATGCTTCTGATCATTCTTTTTCATGCTCCTTCTTGTTCAACTAGATCCTTTTCAAAATTTGATGACCAGAACTGAGGGAATGGGATGATCTTATGGGAGTCAGGAGGGAGAACTGCACGCGCTATACCTTTGTCATGCAATATTATGGAAATACAAAAAATTATGTCTTAGGGAGTAAGAAAAAGTTCAGTGAAAGAGCTAAGATGGAAACATGAACAGTTAGACTGATCAAGGCATATTGGATACCAGATACAGAGCTAAAGGAAGTCAAATTAAAAAATTCACAAATAACTTTAATTCTGGTATTTTCTAAGTTGTAATACTTGACATTGTTACTTTAACTTTAACATAAACATCCATACATCTAACAGTATATCTTTTTGGTATAAAATACAAAAAAGGCATGTTTATGACTCACTGAGCAGGTTATGAATTTGTTGTAAGCTATTGTCATTAAAGTTTACTTAAAGTAACTTCATATTTCCAGTTACGATTTTCAGAAGAATTTTACCAGGTCTTTTAATTATGATTCAATTTTTGAGTGTAAACACAATCAAATTATGGTGAAATTATCTTTTCATAAAATATTCTTCACATTGTATAATGAAGCCAAGTAAGAAAGCATCTTTAAATGTTCCAAGCTTCTTTTCTACATCAAAAAAACAGGGGGGAGAGAGGTGCAAACTATTTATGTTATGGTTTTTAGCACTGCATGCTTACTAATGTCTCTAAATTTAAGAAATTATGGGAACTTCACAGATACAAAAAGAGTTTTCAGCTATTCTAGATAGGGAGAATTTCAGGCTACGTTGCCACACTCAGTACAGTTGCCTTCTCTTGTCTACAGGGGTCTTTGGGAAGAGCGCTCTCTTAAATTTTAGATGCATGGAGAAGATCTACATAATCCTTGTTCTTTCTTAGCTAGGAAAGAGTTCTAAAATTAGGCCTTTTTCTTCTTTTGATATTTCTGTCTACTATGCCATGGTCCTGGGGGCACCACCAGCCCTCCTTGTCCCTGCCCACTCCCAGCCTCCTCCACCCCCAGCCCCTGCCCCATCTCAGCCCAGCCCTGGTCTTGTGGGTCGCTGCCCCATGACGCTTCAGCGGTGTCAGCCCCTGCCTGGCCATGGTCCTGGTCCTGACCCACGGCGGTGTCTGATGCCCCCCAGGGCTGGGGCTGCCCTGGCTCCCCCCAGGGCCCTGCGCCCTCCGGGCAGGCGGACGGGCCCTGGCAGCCCAGCCTGGCCCGGCCCCCTGACATTACTAGTTGCTTATTCAGTTGTCATCTACAGCTGTGGTCCAGGCAAATTAGCTGTGAAATTTGCTACCCTCTCCACTCTGTTGTGTGATAGCTATAGAGCTGGAGAAAAAAAATATGACAATAAATTTACATGAATAAACAGTTTTTTCCCCTTCTTTTAGCCTTCAGCTGTGAGAGAGGATGTTCAAAAGTCTATTTAACATAATAAATGGGCTATTTCACACTATTTTTTTATCATAGAGCAGTTACTGTCAATGAACTTATTGTCTAATCATTCCTAGGTTCATATTGCAAGGTTGTATCACATTAATGTGATTATTAATGGCTGATTATCTTGTATCAGAAGGTGGCAGTACAGCACAATTCTTAACCAAGATTGTAGAAGTATGAATATGATTTCCTGAAATATCGGATACCTGGGAAGAATAGGGAAGATTACTTTCGTCAGCAGGCCAACACCAGTGTTGTGTGACTCTTAATGCAAATACAAATTAGTAAGAAATTAAGCATGGGGAAGAAGGTACTTTTCCATTCTGCTTGCAACACACCCTGAGGCAAGGACTTTCATGATTTTGCAAATCTTGTCATTAAAAATAGTATGTCTTGGGTGAAAACCACGGCACAAGAATTTTCTTGCATCTGCATTATAAAACCTATATGAGCATAAACTCAGTTTAACCATCACTTTCTTATGCTAGAAGCTATGCGGCAGAAGCTGGAGCTGCTGAACTAACTGAGAGGAAGCAGCTAGGGCTCCTTTATTGGGGTCCTTTAAACCCCCCATTATTACCACACGTGACACATGACTTTTTTGACCAGAGACACCTAAAATGATGTCCTCATGCTGACACACGCACAGACTGCTAGAAGCAGCATCCAGCAGTGCCAGGGTTTGCAGACCCCTTGAGGGGTGCCTCAGCCACGTTGCAGTGGGGTTGCTGTGAGAGGCGAGGTAGGGGTGGGATGGCAACCTTCCTGTCTCTGCGGGGAGTCTGTGACATTAGAAATAGAGCAGGACAGCGGGGGGCATGATCTGTGTTGGATGTTTCTCTGCGGAGGCAGGGAATATTTACAAGAATCTTTTAGGTGGAAGAGGTGAGGGAGGGCAGGAGTGACAGGATCAAATATGGTATATCCATACTAGAAATAGGATGCATGGACAAGGATTATAAAATTGGTTTGAATGCCTGACCTTGCTGAAGCCAATGGCCAAACTTCCCGTGATGTCCACAGAGAGCAAGACTTCACTCAAAGTCACTGGAGTAGATGGTTTAGTTTTGTAACAACTGTGTGTGTGAGGTTGTGTTTTGTTTTGTAACTATTTTTGTGCAGCTTTTTCCTTGCTTTTGTCTATTGTGGTGCTTCCAACATGTTTTCCGTCAGAATGGGAGCTCAGCTCATCTAATTTTATCTGTGCTTGGTGTGTCACATTGGGGGCGTTACTGTTGTAAGATGATTTTACAGAGGCCATTTCTTTTCCTATCATTTACCATTTTTATTAGACAATCTCATTTTCCACCAAATGTACTGGTGAAGATGAGGTAACCACAGAGGTGACACTCACGGCAGCCAACAACACGGTGGATATTTGTTCAAATATATTTTAATTTTTGTGCTGTGAAATTGAAATAGAAATAGCAAGAAATATTGATGCTTCTATTATTTTCTGTTATCATACCATATGCCTCACTAGCACTCTTTTTGTAGCTTTTTTGTAGCTTTTTTAGCTTTTCTGTAGTTTTTTTTTTAGCTTTTGATTCTAGTCTGTGATGTAGCTGGGAAGTACGAATTAACATTATTTTGCAAAATATGTAGAAAAACTTAAGTATTCTTTAAGTTAATTTGCACCAACTGTCCTGACTTAGTTGTAACAGCCCACAGATGACTTCAGATTCATACTGTGCCAGTCTCTAAATTTGCAAGATATCGTTTGTCCATTTTTAACTTTTTGGAGCCAATGCCAGTTTGCTCAGAATTATATTTAGAACCTGAGAACCACTTCCCCAGTTTCAGGAGTAAATGCAAACTATGCATATGTTTTGCAGCATAAACAGGGTGGCGATAAACCAGTGTTGGTCTGAGCAGCTGTTAGAATACAGCACTGCCCCCATTCTTCTTGACCTTTTGTAATAGTTCTCTACTGCAGTTAGAATTTGTATTTTTGTATCATTTTACGTAAATATATATTTTTATTTGTTACCATTCATCTCAATAGATTTCAGAGTGTTTTCTTAACTGTGTAAATACAGACTTTGCTGAAATGAAGCATCACTGAATTAGAGGACAGCAACTGAAAAGCAACCTGCAGAGATACTGCACCACAATGGTAAAGAAATTTAAGGGAAAAGCCGCAAGCACAGTTATACTCTTCCCAACAGTTCCAAGATGTTAATAAATGTAAAAATTGACATTATTTATTAAGACATCATCTTAAAAGTCCATATTAATATGCTTGTGCATGAGTACATGCACACACCTGCTTGCAAGCTCTGAATTGATGGCTGGATTCTCCACAGACACTCTCGTATTGCAGATTTACCGACAGAGATGCTCTTTCTTTCAGAGAGATTGGTTCAGTTGTCAGGTCACTGGGTTGCTACCCGACCGAGGCAGAACTACAGGAACTGCTTGCAGAGGTAAATGTTTTAGATTTTTTTTTTTTTCTTTCTGTCTTAAACTTACAGAAGTTTGGTGCTTTTGCATTGCTGTGTAGGAAACATAAGCTCTTTTCCCAGAGGTTGGAAGTGTCATGGAAGTGATTCAGGCAGTCTCCTAGGTTGCCCTAAAGCAAGCCTTTAGGCTGATATGGGAACAACACTGATAGATTAAAATGAGGAGTCTCTGGCTCTCTTTTACCTCAGAAGGTCACCGTGACACTGTGCCAACAGTGTGGGGAAGGGTTTGTAGAAAATGAAGGAGAAACGTGGTATTGGCTGATGAAAAAGAACACGTTAAGCCACAAATAGATGAGGATGTGCAAGCCCTAACAATGTTACTTTTTCGGACGTGTCATGGATACACTAGATGACTAACTAATAAAAATTGATTCTTGAACAGGTGTTAAAATTACACATCTAATTCCAAAAATGTGCCAAGGGAAGACCTGACATGTTTTCTCCACTGGACATGTTATTGCTGCATCTTATATAGCCAGATCTCTCAATTTGCTGTCCTTTCTGATGTCTCTCCCAATCTTGAGATCTCTCAGTTGTAGCTAAGTAATCTTCTCTTACTTGATTACTTCAGCTTGTAATTGTCAGAATTCAAACATAAAGACTAGCAAGATCTTGCGATCCTCCCATGCTCAAAGTAGTGTGCAGGGGCAAGGAATTTCCTTTGTATTTCTCAGGAGTTTGTTCTTAGACTGTAATTTGTGTTTCCTCATGCCATGCTGTACTTATAGTTTGTAATAGAAAGGCTGCTGTGATGGTCCCTTAGCAGGGTATGGTTAATAAATGGGACAAAGGAGTAGGAAAAAGAGTTTTCACATTCTTTTTGCAAACTGAAATGCTGCCTGAAGGAGTGAAAGATTCTGGGGCTGGGAGGTGGGGGAAGGATTTTCTCATTTTCCTGTATATGTCAGGATACTGGGGTTTGGTCCCTCTTACTCTTTTCTTCCTGTCCCCAACAAAAATCTGGATTATTGCATGCCTGTCACTCCTCAGTAGGCTTGTCTGGTCTCTTCTAGTTCAGTATTTAGTGTGAAATATCTTGTTCTAAATCTTGTAAAAATGACGCAGCTGCTTCAGACGAGGAAGTGCAAAGAACCATCAGAGGGGAAAGATCTGTTAACATGATACTGCAATCTGTCTCCTCTGGTTCTGTACTCTCACTACCAGATTGTCCCAGCTCCCTCTGACAAACAAGACAAAATGGGAAAGAGAAATTTTAGTGCTTAATATAGATGATATTTTTAGTGGCCACAGAGATTGTTGTTTGCAGTAAATGAACTGTGCCACTGTCTCAAGATAAACAACTGAGAAAAAGAAGGGGATGCTTTGACACCCCCCCCCCCCCACCATCTCCAGCCTGGGGGAACCAGCAGAATTGAAGGTCTTCCTCCTCTACCTCCCTGCAAAGAGATTGGATTTCTTATTTTATTTCAATTTTACTGAAAATTTGAGATATGTAATATAATGAAGTATAACACAATGCAGCTGTGAGGTGGAAGGTTGTTGAGATACAATGATATGACATGTATGCAATTGTTGATTATAAGGATAGTAAATTAAAATATGAATAAATGCAAGAAGAAGAAATACATTCAAGAATACTGGTTGACCTTAAGGAACACTAAATTGGAAGTTAAGTCTCAAAGGTTTCATTGTGTCTGTAAATGAAACTTTGGCATAGGTTTCAGTACCAGAAGAACACTACCTCTTTGCAGAACCTTTTATTTATTATCTCAATTCATAATCCAAAATTATCTTAATTTATATAAGGTACCATTACCACTGACTATGGTAATACCATTTTATCTTAATCTGAATAAAGTAAAGATTGTACCTCTTGGCCAGTTTGTAATCAACTTATTTCTCCAATATTTCTGCCCATTGTAAGCAGTGGTTCACTTCCGTCTCTCACCTCCTGTGCGTCCCAGTCATCCATCTTCCTGTTAACCTAATTTTAGCTAAACCAGCATATGTTGCCTCCAAGTTATTTCTAGCTGACAAATTAGCATTTATATAATTACTTTATCTCTAAAGTTATCATATACTGTTTCCTATATTATCTTATGCTAAATATTATACTTAATATCATATATTTAGCCCTACTAAAAGAGTTAAGATTAAATGGCAGTGGATTAAATGGACAGTGAGGTGGATTGAGAACTGGCTGAATGGCAGAGCTCAGAGGGTTGTGATCAACGGCGCAGAGTCTAGTTGGAGGCCTGTAGCTAGTGGTGTCCCCCAGGGGTCAGTACTGGGTCCAGTCTTGTTCAACTTCTTCATCAGTGACCTGGATGAAGGGACAGAGTGCACCCTCAGCAAGTTTGCTGACGATACAAAACTGGGAGGAGTGGCCGATACACCAGAGGGCTGTGCTGCCATTCAGAGAGACCTGGACAGGCTGGAGAGGTGGGCGGAGAGGAACCTCATGAAGTTCAACAAAGGCAAGTGCAGGGTCCTGCACCTAGGGAGGAATAACCCCATGCACCAGTACAGGCTGGGGGTTGACCTGCTGGAAAGCAGCTCTGCAGAGAAGGACCTGGGAGTGCAGGTGGACACCAAGTTAAGCATGAGGCAGCAATGTGCCCTTGTGGCCAAGAAGGCCAATGGTATCCTGGGGTGCATCAGGAAGAGTGTTGCCAGCAGGTCGAGGGAGGTGATCCTCCCCCTCTACTCAGCCCTGCTGAGGCCACATCTGGAGTACTGCGTCCAGTTCTGGGCTCCCCAGTACAAGAGGGATGTGGCACTACTGGAGCAAGTGCAGTGAAGGGCTACAAAGATGATTAGGGGACTGGAACATCTCTCTTATGAGGAAAGGCTGAGAGAGCTGGGCCTGTTTAGCCTGGAGAAGAGAAGGCTGAGAGGAGATCTTATCAATGTGTACAAGTATCTGAAGGGAGGGTGTAGAGAGGATGGGGCCAGACTCGTTTCAGTGGTGCCCAGCGACAGGACACGAGGCAACGGGCACAAACTGAAACAGAGGAAGTTCCATCTGAACATGAAGAAAAACTTTTTCACAGTGAGGGTGACAGAGCTCTGGAAGAGGTTGCCCAGAGAGGTTGTGGAGTCTCCTTCTCTGGAGATATTCAAAACCCACCTGGATGCGCTCCTGTGCAACGTGCTCTAGGTGATCTCCAGAGGTCCCTTCCAACCTCAACCATTCTGTGATTCTGTGGACAATAATAGTATGGTTGTGAGCGTAAAGATACAAAACATAAGGAGGTGCTGCGATACAGTTTTTATGGCAGTTGTGGATGTACCCAGAGGAAAGAAATAGAGCAAAACTTACAGAGTTTGAACTAGCAAATGCTGTTGTTGTCACAGCTGCTATGAAAAGGGGAGGAATTACAGACAAATGAAAACATCACTGAGAAATGAGGTGACAGAACAACAGGAGTGAGCACGAGGAAGAGGATATACTTGCAGATTTGAAAACTTACTGACTTAGGCCAGATTAATATATTCAGTGCACTCATATATATCCAATTTTAGAAATAGGATTAGTTTTAACAGATCAAGACATTGTAGAATGGCTGGGTCTGTAGAGCCACTGAAATGGTAGCTGTTCTTTCCAGGTGAGTTTCCAGCTGAGGTTGCTCATCGCCTTCCAGGACTAGGTCCATTGCCAGGGAGGAAGCGTTTCTCCTCCACAGACTGTTTTCTGAAGGCAGAATGCAAACAGCACACCAACACAAAGAGAGGAATCTGGATATTTGCCAGTGAGAGCTGACACTTTCACATGTATATGTTATGGTGAACTTTGAAGAGGTCACCTCCAGTGAATTCTTTTAGTATGAAAATTAGGATGTCATTCAACTGTTTGGATGAGCAGATCTAATGTTTTTTGGCTCTTAAATGTGGTTTATGTAGCTTACCGTCTTTATGGATGCTTTGGGTCCTTGCTTCTGGTTATTCTGCTTAATATAAGACATATCTATACATTACTTATAAATAGCTACCGCATTTCTTTTTCTGTCTCTGTAGACTCTTGACCTACTACTAGTTGAAGCATAGGTGTTTCATAAAACATCCTTCCTAGTGATGCTTCTCTCAATATTTATGATGCATGTAGTAGTTCAGTGCACTGACTTACTGTTATGTCATTGGAAAAAAGTTAGGTTTTGCCAAGTATTTTATTACATCTTCTCAAAAGATTAAGCAGTAAAGCAAATGATCCTGTAATAGTGAAAGGTACCATTTTATTTAGCAAGAAGTATGCAACAGCTTCATTTCCTAGCTAAAGATCCCTTCTGCCAGGCTTAGCAGACAGAAGGGGAAAAGTACTTTTTCAAGCCAATTTCCACTCTAAAGCAGCAAGAGGTGATGACTACCTGCCTCTGTCAACCCAAATCCTTCAAGAGCACTGGAAGAGTACATGCAGCAGCAGTTGCAGCTCTCCATTTAG
Organism: Apteryx mantelli; assembly: GCF_036417845.1. Taxonomy (NCBI): domain Eukaryota; kingdom Metazoa; phylum Chordata; class Aves; order Apterygiformes; family Apterygidae; genus Apteryx; species Apteryx mantelli. The sequence continues at coordinate 49,527,453 of NC_089980.1, read as the reverse complement.
CAACTGGATATAGCAGGCATCTCCTCCTGCTCCAACCCAGCTCCTAAGAGGAAGATTTCTTACCTCAGTCTTTCCCTGGCTCAGTTAGTTAGATTTCAAACTAGTGCCTACTTGAGTCTTCTTTCAATCTGGCCTGTGTCTGGGGAGAGCTCAGCAGGGTGTCACCCCTGCCATGAGACTACCAGGCATGCATCCAGCCTAAACTCGGACAGAAGCAGGCTAGCTCCATTAAGGACTCTTCTTTTGGGAATGAAACTTGATGTTTTCAGTGAAGTGATGCACTGTTACAGTTTTTGATCATGTTGTTTGTCTCCTATGGAAGTATGGGAATGCAGCAAGGATGCTGCTAGAAGTCGCTGATGCTTTTGTGGAGCCAGCCTCCTATTAACTTGTTTAGGAGGCAAGACAAAGCTTTTCTTTGTGTAGCATTTTATGGGCTGCCTTGTGAATGCTTCAGACTGCCCTGACTCAGTTTGTCTGCCTGTTTGGTCCCTCCCTTGACAACTCTACATGGCTATGAAACATGTGGAGGCAACAAATTCCATCCTAGAGGTAATACTAAGCTGGGGCTATGTCCGAACTAGCATGTTAAATGTGCCCAGAAACATCCTTGGATGTTGAAGCCAGCTGGCACAGAGCAGCCCATGTCTACCCTGGTCAATGTTTCCTGCAGACTGCCTGCTGGGAGAAGTCCCTGAAGTCCAAATGCCCAAACCAGGCCTGGTAACTGCGGGGAGAGCATTAGTAGGCATATGCCAAAATCCTGCCGCGGAATGTGCTAACAGTTTGCTGTTATGGGTGATCACATTACACTGCTTGGGGATGTTCCAGGTCGTGCTAGACTTTACTAGCTAAATGCCATCTGCATGTTTTATTGAGTTACTGTGGAAGGTAAGAGCATTTACTGTGTCCAAGTCTTTTGTATGAATGGTTTCTAACCACAGGAGGGCAATATTGAGTTGTTGAAAGATTCTATAATAGCAGGCCTGTATTTTGCCTGGGATATAATTTCTTCCTCTAATTTCTTTCTATTTGATCAGAAGCATTTCACTCCGATGTTTTGGTGCCATGTGGTGTTAAGAACCTGATATAAATATTCAAAGTCTAACTGTAATTTAAGGGACCCATCCAAATTTTCTGTTTTTCCTATTAGTTTGCTAATGAGCCATCTAACCTACCATCCTTAAGTTTTATTTTTAGGTAGAAGAAGAAGAACCGACTGGATACATTCATTTGGAAAAATTTCTTCCAGTGATGACAAGAGTACTGCTTGAAAGAAGGTAATGGAAAGTGGAATTTTATTCTATGCTGACAGGACTGATTCTGAAAGAATATATCTACAGTAATTCTATGTAACTGGAAGGAGTACAGATTTTATTTTTATTTTTTAAACTCAGTTTACCTTAGATTGACAGTGAGTTTTCAGTTCAAAATGATTTAGTCTACATAAAATATATTCAGGTGATGGTATAAGTAATGCCAGCTTATAATCATGAATTGTGATAACGTGTAGCTCCTGTGTTTTTAATGTGAATCAGAATTAACTTGCTATTCAGTATGTTTTGTGCATCTCTGAAAATATTTTATATGCAAATTAAGGTCATAACCATTGCTTTTTCTGTACAAATGAGTTTCAGTTACTGAGAAGTGCAGTCTGTTACAGTGTATTTTTAATAAGTTGTATAAATCAGCTTCATATTTGAGTCTCAAAATAACTGCCAGGTACAGTTGAATGTACACAATTAGCACTCTAAAGACTGCTGATCTAAAAGATCTGCTGGTCTAAAAGTCTGGAACAGGAAGGCTCCGCATTATTCAGAGGCACCCTGAAATCTTTTCATGTACACAGGACCTTGTGATATTTTGCACTAAAAGCAGTATTACCTGTTGGGAATTTATCTTTCTTTTTTAAAAATGGTAACCCAGGGTTTTGGAAAACTCAGTCTTGTCCAACACTGGTAAGTTATTTTGCACACAAAAGTCCAGCTGGCCTCAGTAGGAGGGTGCTATGCGTGAAATAACTGTGGGGTTGCCCAAAAGTGCCCCATTGGGTCCAGGAGCCATGGGCACAACTTGGGGCTGCATTCGAGGTTCTTTGCTCCACTGTCTGGACCCTGAGCAGCCAGCGGGGTTTAGTCCCAGCGTGCCGGAGCAGGTGCCTTGACCTCCCGGGCTCCAGTACCCTTGCCGTCTCTGGCCTTTCTGTCACATTCCCTGCTCCACACTGATGTTCACCCCTTCACAAAGTGATATGTTGCTGCTCCGGGCTCTCTCCTCCCCCTCTATCCCCCATCTGCCCAAGCGCGCACACACACACACACACACACACACACACTTTCTTCAGGCTACTGCAAGCGTGTCAGGACGCCCTTTATCTTTTGGGGCATTATGTCTATAGTCTGCTTATCCAAGGGCACATGAGATTTGGATCACAGAAAACATGGACTCTTTCTAGCACATTTGATCTTGAGATAGTGAAAGAGCAAGGCGGGTCTGGACAAAACAATCAAGCATTTAGAGCCTCCCTGGCCTCAACATCTTCACTTCTCATTAGTATTTTTGGGATTTGGTGAGAGTCTGCTAGGATGGAGGGTCTCCACTGCTACATGTGGCTTCCTTTTCCAGCTGTGGAATCAGTCACACATGTGCACATGCATGTACTCAGTTCTGCTTTCTCTCTGAAATTGTTAGTGACAGACCTTTTCTTTTATAGCTATCAGCCTCCTTTGCTCATCATCAGCTCATTAGACTTTCAAGTCCCACTAGGTGATCTGTTGCCAAGTTACCAGCCTACCTGGACAAAACTTTGTTTTCTTGGTTTGGCTGTCTTCTCCTGTTCAGCGTATTGGCTTCGTGGAATGATTCAGCTAGCATTGATTCTTACTAACCCACTCAGCCAGCCTAGACATGCAGAAGCCACTCACCTGACTCTAGCACAAGGAAAATGAAGCAGGAACACAACAAAAGACATAAGAGGTAAAGATATGGACAGTTCCAAAAAGTCAAGCTGGAACTAAATGTTAGATAGACAAACTTACTAAATTCTCATAGAAAGCAGGTTTTCGCTTTCCTTTAATGCTCGTGTTTTAGTCTTTCAAAATAGTGGAACAGCCTTGCAAACAGTGACACTAACTTTTCTGATTCAACGGTTTCAGCTACCAGCCTATTCCAGAAGATGTTCTTCTACATGCATTTGAGGTCTGTAATTAAAAGATTGAACTATCTAATTGCTGGAAAGAATTTGCTGATTCTTAATTCGTATGGTTAAAACCACAACGGTTTTATTTATTTATTTATTTTTAAGGCTTTAGATGAGAATAAATGTGGATATCTTACTAAAGAGGAGCTGGTAAAATATATGACTGAAGAAGGTAACATGCTGACTAATTATTCTTGTAATATCAGTATTTAAGAAAATAAACATTATATGTGTATATGGCACCTTGAGGCCCTGATTCTTCATGCCAAAACTTGCAGGAGTAGATTCGCTGTCTTCAAACAATTCTGTTCTCTTGATGAGTGGCTGCAGACTAAAACATTCCACTGATGAATAATGCAGGGAAAGGACATTTACCTGCCTGTTTGCAGATACTTTCAGATAGAATTTGCTATTATTAAGAATCGTAATTCAATCTTATGTGGGTATTTTATGATTCTGTGCACATCTTTGTGCTTCCTAAGGATGTGACTCTTTTTCTTTGCTCCTGTAAACTTGTAGTTTAGATTTCCAAATGTTTCAGGTAGTTTCAGTGCTCATTCATTCCTGCATTATCTTGATCTTAGTTCTAGTGCCCTATGCAAACCAAGAGATTCAAAGACCAGATTTAAAGTGTATATCATGTAATTCTCAATACTCCTTGAAGAGCCTGCTTTTCTTGCATGGCTGACTCATGCATGCCTGCCTCAAGTACAAAAGGGCACACATGCTTTGTGCAAGACTTTCCAAGACTTGTCTTCAGGTTGGGACCGTATTCTCAAAGAGGGATGCAGCAGGCCAACAGAAGCTTTGAAGCTCCTAAAAGGGAAGAAACAGAAGCCTTTCATGACGTAAATAGTCACAAGTGAAAGGATAGGAAAATGAGAGAAAATAGTACTAATGTGGCCATTGCAAGAATTCATTCTGACTGAAAAAAACAGTTGTTTTGCAATTCCTGTTGCAGATTTTGGGGTTTGTGGATTGAATGGAGAGAAGAAGATCCAGGCCCTCAGTCTCCTTTCCTGTAGGCCAGCCGGCTTGGCATGCAGGACTTATACTTGTGAAAGTAAAGGAATTAGATTCTTGGTATTGCTCCTTTTCTCCTCTGTCTGAGGATTGAAAGGAAATCCTTGCAAAGGAAAAGCAGGGTAATTTGCCAACCCTGAAAGAATATGCGTCAAGACAAAGTGTCACTCTCTGTTTTCTTTCAGGTGAGCCCTTTACTCAGGAAGAAATGGAGGATATGCTCTCTGCTGCTCTAGAGCCAGAAACAAATACTGTGTGCTACAAAGACTACATTACATTGATGATAGTAGATGATGTTTAAGAGCTTCCCTTGTAGAGCCTGAGTTACTTTTTGGTAACAGCAGTGTAGCTCGGCAGTTAGTTGAAATATGTGTAGCATAGCATAGCAAATCTCAGCTTGTGACCTTGTGCTTATAATTAAAATAAAATCTGTGTAGCTATATTTCCTTGGGATCTGCATATGTATTGAAATATATTCACACCTGGAAAAAAGAGCTCTTGACAGAAATATTATGTAAGGGCTGGAAAAGAAATCATGGTATTTGGTTTGAAAAAAAACAGGAAAATAATGTTAATGGAGACAAAAATTACTTTACAATTGTGTTTGAAAAACTAATGGAAAAATGAGACCTGTGAAAGCAGGAAATAAGTCGGTGAGTGAGTACCTTAAGATGACTGAAAATGTGAAGGCATTCTACTAAGATAAAGCTTTTATATCTAAAAGTAATCCCTGCTTTTGTTTAACTAATAAGGTACTGGGTAGATTACTACTTTTGAACTAATAGTATAGATCAAATAAACTTTCTATAGCTTTTAGTTTCTGTCAAACTTTTATGTTTTGCTTACCATAGGCAATTAAACATTTTTTGTTTCTCATACATTGACATATGTATTTTGCTTTTGTTTTAAACATACTGTTTTTCTTCTGTTTTAAACATGCAGGTACCACTCAAAACATTGCCAGTGTCATATTTACAAACAAAGTAATCTTTGAAAATGTTCCTGTTATTACAGGCAATTGACAGTTCCCATTTCTTTACCAGTTTGAAAGTCATGATCCTAAACAGTTCAAAGCTTAGGAACATTGGACTGGAATTTGATTTTCATGAACTGATCAAGCACCATCTTTTAAAAGATATTAGTGTATTACTTGTCTCAACTACCCTAACTAGAAGGCCACTGCAGACCTCAGTGCTCTTCTCATTGCTAGTTTAACCACTTTCTTAACTGTTACTGTGCTGTTGTCCTTTAACTTGAGGAATTCTTCCCCCTCCCTGTGGTTTGTCCCAAAGCATTTTGAGATAGTTATAGCCCCTCACAGCTTTTATTTTGTGAGGCAAAACAAATGGCCTCTTTTAAAAATATTTTTGCATGGGATTGGAGGGCCTTTTTAATCTCTAGAGAAAATTCATCTTTTTTGACTGTGAGTTTCTGGAACTTTTAGATGAATTCTGTACAATTCCAGATGAAAGATGTACAAGCACCTTGAACATCATTAATATTTCCATACTTCTACTAGAAATAACTTTCCAGAGACATCCTGATTTTGTGTTTGCCTTTTTTTGTGGCTGCAACACAATTCTTGTACATAATCTTCTAATAACTGACTAGCAGTTGCCTTCTGTGGTCTTGTCCCCAAGGACACCATCTTGCTCTTTGCACTCCACGCTTTCGCCTCATTTTTATTTTTCTAATCCCCAGCGGGTTTTTCCTCCTGCATAGTGTCCTACCACTCCCCTGTATTAACTGCATATCCCAACTCTGTCTCACCAACAGACCTCATCAGCTGATGAAATCTGAGGAAGGCTGATTGATGCACAGAGGCATGAAGTGCCTTACCCAATATCATGTGCCTCTAGTGGCAGAGCTGAGAAGACACCACAGGGATCCTGATGTCAGGTCTTTTGTTCTACTCACTTGTTTCACTTCTTGATGAGCTGGAAACTCAGAGGAGCTGTTTTAATACACATCTGTGTGAGAGCTGCTTGCTGTGCTTCACAAAGAAGGGATTAGCACAATCTAAACATGGTGACAGAAGCAATCTGAAAGAGAGAGACCTTTTTTTTTATTCTCTTATTACTTCTCTAACCCAAGTTGTCTTTCACTGACACTTCCCTAAACAGTGGCACAGCAAAGAGTTAATGCAGGTAAGCAACATCTGCCTAAGTCTAAGCTGGGTTTCCACCTGGGAACCACTGTTGCTCTGGTCCTAAGACTCTTTACTATCCACTCTTGTTAACACGTTTACTATATATTTCATTTCTTTGTCCATGATAATGAAAAAACACAGGTAATCATTAATCTTACAATGTGTGAAGGTGCAGGTTTTTAAAGATTAAAGGAAGAGCAACAAAGACCCATTAAGAAAAGATTTTATTTTTTATTAGTCTTCTTTAGTCTGTCTTTGGAAGCTGAAATTACAGTTACTTTCCCTAGATTGGTCCTTCTGTTTGATATACAGTGGATTACTGGATCTCTAACACAAATAGTGTGAATACAAGTCACATTCATATTTTGCAGTCTGGGAGCTACTGTGAGCCTCATGTTGGATGTCAGCAGGAGGATGCTCATTTCAGGAAATTATTTCTTAGCTCACAGTGTTCCAGAGAGAGTACAATTTGTGCCAGTGGTGGAGTGACCCTAGAGGCCTGCCTCAGCTACTGCTGCATCAAATCAGAATGCCCATGTACCCCACAGGTGCAATTTACAGTACAGATGATAGGCTCTTAACATAGATCTGTTGACATTTCTATCCTACAGTCCTCAAATGCAAGGAAAGAAAGTATCCTGGCAAGTAAAAAGTGGGATTGCGGCTGAATCTATCACACAGCAAATCCTCCAGATCCCATCTTCTTATACCTCTTCCCAAGAAGGATATGTGCAGATACAACAGATCGAAAGCAAGTTGCAGACTTCACTTTGGGCATAAGCAAATTCAGTTGCCTAGAGAGTTTCAACATTAGGACTGAAGGAAGTGTCAAAAAACAATCTCCGACTCTGTAGGATCCCCAAAATTGAGTGCTCCCTGCCTGCTAGGATCACATAGCAATAGTCTGATGCGCTTGTGAAGGAGCTGCCTCGTGGGTCCCCTGGGAAGCTGCAGAGCAGCACAGCACTTGACTGCATTATTTCCTGCCCCTTGTCTTTCAGGACTTGCCAACGTGCACAGTGCCCGCTCTGCTGCCTGTCGTGTTGGTGGGCTCTGTGTGAGGACTCTTCGTATCTCGCTGGGATGGACTCTGTGAGCTCCCCGAGTCTCTGTGCTCTTTGTGGGTGAGCAGGGGGGAGGGCCCATGCCCCAAGGGAGGGTCTCCGTACGAGGCAGCTGGCAGTGCAGGGACCCCCCCCCCCCTCCAGGAACTCTGGCCTTGCTCTGAAGCTGGGCCTCTGTCAGGCCAAGTCAGCTGGGGAGGTGAGGAGGCTTAATGAGGAGAAAGCAGGACCTCTGTTCCCATTCCTGTTTCTTCCAAACTTCTACTGAACCTTCCCAACCAAGGGCTTTAGGGAACCATTTTGCTATCACTAAAAAAAAAAACTATTTGTTTTTAAATTTGAATGGAAAAATATGTTATTTTGACCTCATCTTTGAGGTGGACAAATTGAACTTCATCTATGCTGCTGAGCAGTCTTGAGCTATCTCTTGCTACGTGCCTCTCCTTGCTGGCTGTTTTGAATCTTACCTCAAGATCAGGAACCAAGATAAGTGAACGGATTGCACCAGGGAGCCTCTAGGGAGAAGCCAGCCTAGCACCTGGAATAAATCCATGCAGGGGAGCAGAGCCAAGGCTTTGAAGAAGCTGGGGAAGTCAGAGGGGTTTTGACCTATTTGAAGGAGGGAGAGGGAAGGGAACTCATTAACCAGACATTAAAAAGAAAAAAAAAGAAATCAAAGAAACAAACCCTGAAAACCATCTACAAATACAACTGAATCAGCAGGTTGTTTACATCACTGCTGCAAGTTGTATGCTCGACAAGACTTTACTTGTTTAAAACATTAACTAGCTTCAGCTGTGTGAGGAGATATCTGGTATATAGTGGAGACTTCATTCTCAGTCTTACTGGTATTGTGGAGACATTCTTCCAACTGCTGAACTCACATTTGAGAGTCCAGTTACTCATACTCTAGGTAATTTTTTGCTTCTTACCTTTTCCTCATCAGCTTTAGAGCTGCTTTTCCAAAACATCTTTCTGTCTACTAGTGATAGTCCCATATATATTCACACATGAGGGCTGGAAGATTTCCCATTGCAGTACATGCCAGCATGGTATTTGCTGCTCTTTCAGACTCTCCACTGGTCATGGGCAGAAATAAAAGTTGCATGACTTCCTTCACCAAAATGCTGAAGGGCCAGCATCAGACCTGGGACTAGAGGAAGGGAAATGGACTGGTGACCTATGCTCCCTCCACCCACATTTTCACAGAGGTAAGAGCCTGCAAAATGTTCCCCAGGTCACTGCTGTGTTAAGAAACTTCCTTGAACTTAACCAGTCCAGGTCTTCTTGTTGCCTTGCAGTTCCCTGTAAATTTTAGCCCAAGATAGGCAAGTTCAGTAACTGTGCCTTTCCCTGGTAGCTTCAGTGCTGCAGAGGAAGGCCAAAGATAAATGGGCCAACAAAAACATTATGAAATTCAGCAAGGGCAAGTGTGAAGTCCTACCCCTGAGAAGGAAGCGCAACAATACAGGCTGGGGCCTGACTGCCTGTGGGCAGCTCTATGGAGAAGGACCTGGGGTCATTTTGGGCAGGGAGCTGAGCATAAGCCCACAGTGCGCCCTGGCAGTGGAGGACAACGGCACCCTGGGCTGCACTAACAGGAGGAGCATAGCCAGCAGACTGAGAGAAGTGATCCCCCTCAACTCATCACTTGTTAGACCACATCTAGATACTGTGTCCAGTTTTGGGCCTCCCAGTACAAGAAAGGCATGGATGAACTGGAGGAAGCTCAGTAGAGGGCCACCGGTGTGGTTGGGACTCAAGCACTTGCCCTGTGAGGAGAGGCTGGGGGAGCTGGGCTTCATCAGCCTGGAGGCGAGAGGGCTTAGGGGAGGCTTAGGGGGGACCTAAGAGCAGCCCCCTGGTACCTATGAGGAAGTTATCAAGAAGATGGAGCCAGGCTCTTCACAGCGCTGCATGGGTTGTCTTTTATCACTGGATCTAGATTTGCTATTGTTATTGCTGAAATCAACACTGGCAAAACTCTTGTCACCCATAAGGGGAAGGACATAGGCCTTTGGTTTCAGGATGGAAGGCAGTGGTGAATGCTGGAGTCAAGCCAAGGTTGGGACTGGAATGGGAAGCTATTTTTTTTTTTAAGTCCTGTAATACACTGTTGTCATTGTGTAAAAGGTGGGGGGCATAGTCTCGACATTAAGGCACCTGGTTGGCAGTCAGATTTCATTCTAGACTTTGAGAGGTATTGGGTAAGTCATATAATCTCTCCGCAGCTGAACTTTCCATCTATAAAGTCAGAGTAATTATAAAGAATAGGAGACGGGGAGTATCTGTCTTATCTACCTAGACTGTCGACTTTTTGAATCACTACCTCTGATGTTTGCACAGTGTCTGGTACTATGATGTTCTGATCAAAATCAGTGCTTATGGACCTCCCTGCCATATAATTAATAAATGTTCTCAGCCTTTAAGTCCTTTGTTTGAGGCTGTACATTCAGGTCACAACTTTTAAACAGGTCAGTCTAGAGCAAATACATTTGTTTTCATTGAACACAACTTTGTTTCATAGTGTCTCATGCTGTGATAGGCTTGACTGTCAAAGTTACCGTTGAAACATTTAGTCTTATTGTTGGAAGGTTTTTTTAGGGCATGTCAGAGGAATGTTACTAGGCAAGGGGACTCTGCTGGTTTAAAAGCTAAATAAAGATGTAGCTTGAAACAAAGCAGATTCTCCTGTTTAACCCATTTTGAATCCCTGGGGCTACTATTTGGCTTAATATGGTTCTGAAAGCCAAGAAAATGTTATTCATTATGCTCAGAAGATTGATCACAGCATTTATATCCTGAGGCCCAAATCCTGAAGTCCTTATTCAGACAGAACTCCCATTGACTTCAAAGGAAGTTCTGTCTGCAGAAGAGCTTCAGAAATAGTGATGTACTGGCTCACAAGGCACTGTAAAAACCTTTTAGTCTCTTTAAAAGAAGTCTTGTTTGTGGAAGATCTAACAGAGATGTACAACCGGCATGTGAGCTGTGTCATTGAAATGACCAGAAATGTAAAACCATGGGAGCAGGTAGTTAATCTTGTCCATATTAATGCAAGCAAGCAAGATTCAAGGAGAGTCTGCAGACAAAAGTTTTCCGTATTGTTCAAACAGAGCCCAAAAAGTTAATCCAGGGATGCTGCTGCATGGAGGCTTACAACTACCTCTTCCTGCCATTATCCTGGAAACACTGCAGCCTTAAAACACAGATGTTGCTTCTGTGATTTCACATATTAAAACAATTCCTTTTATTCTGAACTCTAATTATTCCTTTTAGAAGCCCTTTTAGAAAAGACTTTCCTGTTCAAAATACCCACTTAACGTGATAGCATAACAGGAAGCAGTTTGAAATAGGATGCTTTCAGGTAGAGGAAAGCATATGAATATTTCCTGCCAACATAGTCTCTTTCCTGCCAAGGTAGCAACATCCTCCAGTGCAGAATGGCTTCTAGGCTTTGTCTTAGGGTGTGCAATGCCTTCCACTAGAGACCAGCCTCATCATTACAATAATTTAAATGGAGTTCTCAGGTTTCATGGAGGTGTGGTTTTGAAGCTGATATGTGAGAATTTGAAGGCATTGCACGTTTGCAAGTTGTCCAAGTTTCATGCATTACAATAGTCAAAGTTTTACAGTGATGGAATACTAAGCTTGTGGTACACTCAAAATGGAAACTACTAGCAAAGGCTGAAACAGCCAAAAAACCTCAATAGCTTAACTTCAAGGACACCTTTGTTGAAATTTCTATTTGCATGGATAAGTTTCACTCAACATTGCAGAGACAAAACAAACAAAAACCCCCACAGTAGTCAGTTTTCATACAGTGTTAGGTTGTTGCCTTGAGAAATAATGCCATTCTTCAGCGCTCCCCCCAAACACAGAGGTGCATTCAAATTCAACTCAAACTTGATGCAGAAGTGAAAGCCTGTCTCTAGTTCTTTGAGCTTCACGAAAGTTGCAGAGATAGTTTGATAGTTAAGCTAAATATTATAGTTTACTACTAACTGTTGGGATCAGCAGGGGAGAACTTGCTTAAGAGGTGTATGACTAGTAGTGGGAAGAAGACCACTCTAAATGGAGGGCCCTTGACTCAACCCCTTTTAAAAGAAAGAAAAGGGAAAAAAAGGAGCTCCATTGCTCCACCAGTGTTTGACTTTCAGGACATGTTGCAAGACATGCCTATTTGTGCGAGGTATCTTTCACTGAGTTTACAGGAGCCTGCTTGAATCCAAGGTTTAGTTGCTTGAATGTAGTTTGTTTTCATTGACAGTTTCTTTTGACATCTCCTCCTCTGGAGGTGCAATGTTGTGTTGGTGTCTTTCACCTTTTCTATCACAGTAGCCCTAGGAGGCTCAAATCAGGAATAGTTTCATTAAGGTGTGTGCTCTAAAAACAAATAGTTTCTAATCTAAGAACTGATGCAAAATAGGGTGGGGAGGACAATAAAACCAGTTACACACTATTTTTATAGTTAAACTATTTTATCTAATTATAGTGTTTTTCAATTCATATAAACAAGTTATGATTTTCCTCTGTTGCTACTTTGCCAAGACGGGTTTCTTTTGATGTCACACCAAAGTACATACCCTGAAAGCATCTGTAAAAGTGTACTGGAAACAGAGCTATAAGTAACTGTTGAATTCAAAGCATGTAACCATTGGTTTTACACTAATGTGAAGGCAGTGCTCTTCCTCTTTATTTCCTGTTGGCAATGTGCGATTGGGCTTTCATGAAGGTGCTCTCACAGAAATTGTGTGGCTCCAGGGGGTAGAATTTAGTGGCCATGAAGAAAGGAGGCATGTGGAAATCTGCCCTATGGATTTTCTCATATAAACAATTGAAATATTTTTTTCTATCTTCCAAACCGAGAAGGGATGCAATGTCTTTTGGCAAAGTAGTATAATAGAGAGTGTGCTTTTTTCTTCAAACATGCACCATCTCTCCAGTGGGGGGATTAGTTGAAGTAGGGGATCTTTCCCAGAAACTTACTCTTTAAAGTAGGTAAATGAACAGTAGGGACAGTAGCAGGCACTGCAGAGTTTTTGGGGTTTTTTTTAAAGGTAAGAAATAAATCCCTTTATGTGGACTTTTCTAATCGCCTGGGACACATTCTATCTGGCAGAGATGATTTAGCAATACCCACAGAGAGAATGAGCTCCAGCAGGGGCATAATGATAACTCTTCTTTTGGATGGGATGGCAGAATTTTAGCAAGGGTTTTCCACAAGCCCAATAAGCTTTCTCTGTAACAGCACCCTTTCAGAAGCTGGCTATTTAAGGGGGGTGAAGGGCCATTTAAATGTTTGAGAATGATCCCTACTTACAGATGTTAGTCCCTAGCTGTAGAAGAACATGGCCACTTTGTACACCATTCTAGCAAGTCTGTGATTGCCAGAAACCATTGCTCCTATAGAAGGCAATGTTAGCTGGAAGCATAAAGCTATAAAATGCAGAGAACAATGTTCTGTGTTATCCTGAGAAAACGGAAGAAGTTGAGCGTCATTGCTTACTCCCTTCCTATTCTCACTGGGGAAACAAAGGCTTTATAGTGATACAGTCACAAGGGGAAATGATGAGTGATAAACTCTAGACATTCAGGACAAACAAAAATTAGAAAAGAATGATCTACAGGTAAATGTGTTGAATCTACACACCTCTAACATGCATAATTCACACCCAGGAGAGCTAATGTCAATCATGCTCTGAACTACTATATGCTTACAAAAAAGTGAGCGCAGGAAAACCATTTAAATTCAGTGAACAAATTCTTTATACACAAATCAAGATGTGAGGTAAAGTCCAATTAAGTGACAAGGACTTGCCATATAAGGTCCCTACAAAACGGGAAGAACCAACATCTTCATTCAAAGACTGAGAAATGCAGAGAAACAGTGGCTGCGTGGGCTAATATGACAATTTCAAGAGACCAATAATCATGTAAATCTTAGTAAAAGGAATAAATATTCAAGCAAATTCAGAACAGAGAGGCAATGGTAACTGGAAAACCCTTGAGAAGAAAAAATACATGAAATTCCCTCTCCAGAGATTTCTGTGGCACTATGAAAAAAATTTAAACAAAATATGTGTTCTCACTGATATTAATGAGAAACTACTCGGGACAAAGATTCTGCTGTATCTGTTTTATACAATTGCCCATTTCTGAATTTGTGAAGGTTCTGGTTTTAGAAGCTTACAGAAAATGTCAAATCCACTCTCAATTTTCATTTAAAAATTTTTTGCCTCCCTCACTTCTGGCAATGGCTTAAAAAATAATGATCAGTAAGTAAGTAGTGTTGGAAGACTCCAGCATGCCTTTCTAACCATATTTAATGTTTGTTGTACTCTCCTTTGTTGGAAGGCAAATTTTGATTACTGCTGTTCAATTATGATTCATATTTCTATAATCAGTGAGGTCTATGAGGTATACCATCAGAAAATACAGGTGAGTAGTGGTGGAAAAAGGCAGCACGTTCGCACACACACAGAAAGCTTGTGTAGCCTTTTAAATAGCTGGCTCAGAATCAGATCTATGAATCAGCTAATGAATATATCTCAAGAAGCAAGAGAAAAAACAATGCATTCATCACTGCTAAAATTTAACTTTGTAACTTACTTTTCGGCAATGAAAATTCATAACAAGGATAATAAAAAGGGCAACAGCAGGACATTCTTCCTCTTTCTTTAGTGGAAGCACTTTGTGTTTGTCCAGCACTCAAGTGCATTGAGCTGAGACTGCCACTTTCCTTTGGTTATGCTATGAACTGGATATAAACCATAAGGAACAGCCTTGTGCCTGAGCTTCTGCTTTGCCAATGAAATCTTTGAGCTCTAAAATAGTTGTTTAAAAACAACAGATAAGATTCTGTTTGCACGGCATGTTTTAGAAAGCAGCTGGATTAAATAAATTCGTTCAGAAATGGCTGACTTCAATTCCTGCTGACCACTGAGTGTTCCTCTCAATAGTGGCCTTTGAAAACCATCACTGTACCACATCCAAGGAGAAAGTCACGTTGCTCTCCCCCGACAGCCACCACTACAGCTGCCCCAGCAGACTCTGTTGACAAAAGCAGCCCACAGCTTTCATATTGCCACTGCTATTTTATCAAAGATAGAAATATTAACTATCTCAAACAAATGGTTTTAATTGCAAGCCGGGTTGTGGCAAAGCATATTCCTCTCATTCAGAATTGTAAAAATAAGTTAAACTCTCTACATTCATTACTACCTTCATGTTACCAGTAATGTTGTTAATGTGCCACCACACTGTAAGGTGCCAGCTTCACTGCCCATTAAGTGAGCAGCTCACAACACTGATACTGCGGTTTTCATTTTCCTTAAGGCTCACACTGCCAGGATGGGTCTCAGAAATCCTCTCTCCCTGGTCTTTTTAAGAGGCGCTCGCAATTAATATGATCATACTCAGCAAGCTCTAGGTCTCCTGTGTTCCCATCACAGACTCTGCGTTCATATAAATCTGAAGTTATTTGGTTATGTCCCTCAAAATGGCCTACTTGGCAGTCACACTGAGAAGAAATTGGTCTCTTGCAAAACAGTATATAACTAAGCTACATGTACAGAGTATGATCTGTACAAGGAAATACTTTCTGGCACATTAATACTTGTGCTGTTGAATGCAAAAGTAGGCTGTTGCTGAAGGGAGTTGTGTGTCATGGAAAACAGAAAGAGGACCTACACAATTTCAGTTGTTCTCATATATCTAGCCAACATCAATGTGGACAAGCGCAAATTAAGAGAACCACAAGGTGTTTAGCTTGGAGCCTAATCTAACGTGGTTGTAAAGTCTGTGCTGTGCTAGAGCACTTTACTGGGGACAAATACTGCACTTGAAGCAAACAGGGGAATATGGTTAACCTGCCCAATTTCATGGTATTGTGGAGAAAAATCTCTCTCTCACTGCTCTAAAAACTTGGACTCTTTGTGTTAATGGTTCTTTGAGTCATCTTTGCCTACCCTCATTCCAGGGATGTGCCAGCCATATACAATTAGGAAAAGCTGAACCAACAGTGCCAAACTGCTCTTTCATCTTATCCTATCCATCCTCACATGCTGGTGCATTCGAGGGGTATAATTATTTCCAACACCGAAAGAGCAAGAGACAAGCTGAGTCTTCGTCAGCAGTACTTCAATGGGTCAAAAGTTTGCCTCAATGAGCGCAATGCTTTGGCTGCCATATTCCTGGAGAGAAGACCTCATTCTGCAGGAGTTCTGGTGGCATCAACAGCATGTTTTGGATGCCTGCTAATTACAGAAGTCTGCAGATCTGCCACGCGCTGCTACATTCACAGATTAGAAATGGTTTCCATTTTGCAGAACAGTCCTTCCATTACTCATTAATTAGGGCTCCACGTTCCACCTTCCTGCATGGCCTATGCTTGGCAAACTAGACCGGGGTCAAAGGAAGTGACTTCCTTGTAAGTGAAGTTCCTTAAAACAGGCTCTTCATACTCCTCCACCGTACTGACATCTTCAAGACTCTAAAAAGAAGTTGGACCTGAGAAGGAAGAGAGACAGGTTGTGCCCTTTATAGTGACAGCTGTGGGGCCATAGTGCACCAGCAAACAAATCTCATTAAGATGCCACATCTTGGCTCCATCCACTTAGCAGGTACCACGAATAAGAAAATGTAGACCCCATTTACAAGTAAGGAATTTCTTATCTGCCTGAAGAAGGCATGCAGAAGAATTTCAGGATTAGACTCATGTTGCATGAATA
The DNA here is from genome assembly GCF_036417845.1 of Apteryx mantelli. Lineage (NCBI taxonomy): Eukaryota > Metazoa > Chordata > Aves > Apterygiformes > Apterygidae > Apteryx > Apteryx mantelli. Next base: position 49,511,286 of record NC_089980.1, on the reverse strand, counting down.
AAATATGCCTTTGGTTGTGATGTGTGCGAGTTATTCTCATTTAGGAGGAAAAGAGCTTTAAGGCTTTTGTCTTTTAAGCCTTTGCTCTTATCAGTATTCCAGGTGGCTAGACCTCAGAGAGTCATCTTGAACATACAGGATATTGTTTTCGGTTAGCAAACTAACTTCATTTATGCAATCCATTAAAAAATACCTTCTTGGCCCATTTGCACAAAGGAATGTGAATTGACCATTATTCAAGACCAGTTTACACAATCATTACTGTTAATGCTTCTAATTAAGAGATGTGTAAAATAACTACTGTATCTGTAATGATTTCTTGATTCACTTCTTAAAGTTTTAATATCTCCTTAGCAAATACAAAATCTGAATACCACTCTAATGCCTAATTAACCCAAGTTTCATTTCATTAGTATGCTATAAACAAAAAAGCAACAGGTGTCTAGGCAAGTAGGTACCCTTTATAGTAAACAGTTCATCTTAGGAGGAGACTTATGTGTTTTTGTTTCAACACAGAAAATGGTAAACACACAAAGACACACACAGAAACATACACACACCCTTTGCCAGACTCCTGAATGTCATCATGACATTCCCTTGGAAAGGCCTACAAGCTTGCTGTAGCCTTTGTTTTCTTGTAATTATTTGTACATGATTTGCATGGCTCCTAGTAATTCTGAAGTTGCTGTATGGCCCTAGCTGCCCATTCTTTCCCAGACTGACTCAAACTATGTGTAGGTATTTTTTCTTCCTGGTTTGTCAGAAACTCATGCAACAAAGCCTCTTCACTCCCATGGACCTCCACTGATGAGTTAGCACCTGAGCAGTTTCCTTTTCTAAAGCATTTCCTTAAGAGGTTACAACCTTCCTTTTGAAGTATAAGAAAATTTGTTCCAGTCAAGCATGTGGAAGAATGTGAACAACTGGACAAACCTGATGTGCACAGAAAAAAAGATAAGTCATCTATATTTGTCAGCCTAGGATGTGCGATCTCTATGCCATTCTGAGAACCAGCTTCCTCAAAGATCAACCTTTGCAAGTGGGAATGGGATGGCTGACAGAATTGGGTGTATCCCACACAGCTTTGCTAAGTGCAGCTTCACAGTTGTGTGACATGTAATAGTACAGTTTCAACTTTAGAAATTTTGGCAATATTCCTTCCAGTCCCTCTGGAGTTTTCTTTGTATCCTTAGTGATGAAAGCATTTTCTCCATGATAAATACATCAGCTTGAAGCTAAAATAAGACGAAGCATCTCTTAATGAAATAACTTCATGTACATTCCTCTCCAGACAGTGATCCTTACATCAACTCTCACCATCACCCTGAGGCAGACTGCAGCTCTTCCTAGAAAAAAAGAGACAGAATCACTACACTCCTTTTCTGTTTTAAGCTGGAGTAATATGCTACAGAAACACTCTATTCTTCTCTCTGTTTCTCACCAGTACTGTTTTGTTTATTTATTTGTGTGTAAACAATCTTTAAAGAACACCCCTCCCAGGCCTGCAGTATCTCCTCCATCTAGTGCAGATACAATTGTCACACACACTAAATGCAGAGTAAATAACATTGCAACAGACAGCAGCCTCCCTCTGCCAACAAGAGCACAGATCAACACAAAATCACCTCAGCCTTCGGGATCCAAAAGGTATCCTGTCCTCAAGCTGCCTCCCCAGCCCTGCTCTGTTCCCATTAGTCAATGAGGAAACTCCCGCTGTCCCCGGCAGTGCAGGATGGCCCTCCAAAAATGTTCACAGACACAGAGATTTTACAGCTCCACGGCACAGATGTCAGCTCTTTTGGGCCAAAAGTCTGTTTCAGTTTGCATACTCACTAAAGAGATAACTGTGTGAGCTTACTGGCACTCAAGGCTTCTAAGTAAACATTAAAATCTTTCAAAAGTGCCCCCTCACCTAGCAATGCTCCTCCAGGAATATTGCTCAGTATCCTCAAAAGAGAACAGCCTCAGATAGCACTGCAACAACACAGAGCAAATTTTTATCTATCTATCTGCCACATTTTCACACTGAATACGTGATTGCTGGCCAAAACTTCTTGGTTGCAGAACAGCAGCATGACTAAAGAAACTCCTACACCATCTGTCATTTTCCAGGCTCTCACCCTGCCTGCACCAGGAGATTTGGACCTATTTAAACTACTGTAAATTCATTAATTACCTCACTGCAAACCAGACATAGTGCAATGAAGACAGTGGTGAGGCTTACACTGTTTAAAATGCCCAATTATGTTGATTGCATGGGTGAACATTTCTCTAATATGGACAAGGCCAAACAACCAAATCAAAATGTAGCAGATTATAAATACCCTGAAGCCCTGTCCATGCATAAGGAGTCATCCTGGTGGGTCTGAAGTGAAGGAAACCTCTGGGAAAGAGGCAGTGAGGACCAGCAGGGGCAGACTAAGAGTGCTATCTTCCTCCATCAGCACAGCTGTTTGCAGAGTATTCATCTTTCTACAGTGCAGCTATGACTATTATGTTAAACTGGCTCTGTCAAACTGATGTAGCTTTATGCCTGAACATTGCTACCAGCTTAAAGCTGGCTCACTCCAGTTGAACTTGCACCTGCTCACACAGGGGCACAAACTAAATGGGTGCAGGCTAAACCAATACAATCCATCTTTAAATCCAAACAAATAACCACCCAAGAGGGCCATACTGATTTCATTAAAACAATTTTAATTTCCAATTATGTTAAATTGAAACTGTGTTTGTGTCGGTACCTGCCAAGGTATGGGATGGTTTCCCTCTGTCACAGTGTTTGAGAGGATAATTATGGTTCAGAAAAGTCACACCATTATGGCCTTGGTGGGAACATGCTGCCAAGTGCAGCACGACACTGTTGCTGTCACTTCCAGAGACAGGGCACAGCCTGAGGAAACAGCCGAAAGCTTTCCTAAATCTGCAAGCATGCCAACCCTGAAACCCTGCACAGACACCTTACCCAGGCCAGCTGGGGCACAAGGATGGCTGTGGGAGCTCAGAGGCATTTCCTCCATGCTGACTTCTGTGCTTGGTGGCCAGACTGCTCATTTGTTTAAACCTGAAAGAGGTTCCCGTGCACAGCAACTGCGCTCACCCAGGGCACAGGTCTCAGGGCGTCCCTCCAAGGAACAGGCACGGCTAACGCATCCCCCACTCTGGGCACCCCGCAGCTGGGCTCTCGAGTTTGAACATTTCTTCACTGGCAGACACAAAAATTGCAGACTACTGCAATTGTGTCTACTCACAAATCCTCCTGAACTCCCCTGATGGGTTATTCATGTAGCCAGAGCAAGAGAGCATGAACAAGCCCAAGGAAGAGTCATCGTAGCGGACAGGGAAGGGCAAAGAGGGCAGCTCTGCGCTTTCTTTGGCCATGTGGAGCTTTGCCCATGGGAGATGCTGGCTCTAGCCATGGCTCTGCCTCCCCAGCTGCCAGCAGGCTGATGATGAGAGGGATACAGGGACCAACCTGTGCCTTTCAGAGTGACGAGAAACTAGAGGCAGGTAACAAAGAGGTATGAGAGAAATGGCAGGCAGATAAGCCAGTCATCAGCCCTCTGCAGTTGCTTTATAAAGAATAAAATCAGCACGGAGTGGATGTATATCAAAGAGAGAAATGGAACATTAACATTTTTGGAAATCTGCTTGCTGTAAGGTTCACTCAGCCCTAACCTTGCGGATAAAAGAAATGTGTGAATCAGCTGTTGAAAAAGAGTTTCACATGAAACAGATGCTCACAGATCTGGAGTGCCTACAGTTGCAAAAATCTTAGCAACATACTGAGGTAAGACTTTTGACTTAGCTTATCACGAATGTAATTCTCTGTTAGATATTTGAGCACTGACTTAAATTATTTCACCACAGATGAGCTGGGGGGCAGAAAAGAAATGGCTGTTGCCTTTTATACAATGTTTCATTCAAGGCATTTATACATTCAAGACTATGAAAGGGTAGTGACTGTGGTGCCAACTCCGTTGTTAGGTCTGTACTGCTACAAATTACTTCTGCTGCATTAAAGGATGCAGCATAAAAATGCGATGACATAAATACTATCCTATTTGTTTCTATGGCTGCTTGTCCTCTTCGCTCCATTGTCTCTGCTTACCCCCTTCCACATGGTGTGCACTGCTTACTGTGCCCCTGGCTCCCAGCGTGAGGCACATGCACACTTGCGTTGCTCTTGCTTCCCTCCGACAGCCACTTGGCCAGTTTTCTAACTTTGACACATGTTGGCCTGTATTCCTCTTGTTAATACATTATTTGTTAATACCATTAATACCATCTTCTCCCCTCTTGTATCCAAAGAAGATTACTGAGAATAATTCTTTTGGAAGATGTGGCTTTCATTGGCCCTTAAGATGGCTGGGAGAGTCTTTGAAGCGTGTTTAAAATCCCTCTTTGCCCTCTAAAACCTCCAGCTGGTATCGTGTTCATGACCGAACCGCTAGTGTTGCACCAAAGTCACGGCCCAGCAACCCAGGCTGCCTTGGCCTCCCTCAGCATGGATGTCCTGACCCAGGAGGCCAGCAGACGCCTTCTCTGGGGGCCTCCATCAGACCCTGTACGTTGTGGTAGCATTATCCTGGCTGGGACTCCACCAAGCCCGGCACAACACACAGCCGATGGCTTTTCTGCATGCCCGCAGAGGAAACCAGGGCTTCGAGGTGAGGAAAAGCTCATACCTTTCTTCTTCTGAGACTGTGACTCTGGCTGTTGCTGCTCCAACATTTTCTTGCTGTGACACTCCCCTGTGTGAAATCTGTATTGCTGCGGCTTGGCAGCTTGGGATTCACAGGTCCTCACCATCTTTTTTCATTTTTCTGACTTGTCTTTAGTTCTGGAGGTACAAAGAATGCTTATTGTGTCTGGGCAACAGAAAATGGGATTCTGTCAAATTTCAGTATTTGAATTTATGAACTTAACAGAAATTGGCTGTGGACTTGTCACTGCAATGCATCCCACTGCATAAAATGACTGTAAACTTCTCCATGCAACCCTGCCCTGTGAGCGTATGTATGTGCATGACACCAAATCCTTTATAATTTATGAAACACATATCAATATTGTATTAATGAGTAGTCATTGATTTTTATGGAGAACATAAAGATTTATGAAAGTAGGCAGTGACTGAAACTATGAAAGCAGTTTCCAAAAAATCTGTGAAGTATTTTATATTTCAGATAAAGAAAAATTTTCCATCCAAAATAGACAGTCTTTTGTGAAAAGCAGATTGCTTTTGGTATCAGAAAAGGGCAAGATTTGAAAAGGGCATCTGGTTCACAATAGAACGAGAATCTTTGGCCAAATTTGAACACAAATGGCTTCCTTTTGTATTATGGAGAGATTCAAGCAAGCTGTCAGTAAAGCAATGAAAGAACAGGCTAAACACCTGTGCAATGACCCTGACCCAAATGGGCTAAGCTATGCAAACAGGGAGATATACCCCTTTCAGGTTGACAGCAAAACTCTCTGATGTTGTTCAGAGTAGGAAAAAGTGTATTTAAAGTATGCTGATGCAGATCTGTTGGCAAGAGCAAGAAATAGAAGCCATAATTAGGACTGTTTAGAGAGTCCCCTGTCTGTATTAGAACATCCAGAACCAGGGACTGCAACAATGCATGAGGACGTACAGATTTTCCAAGGTCAGTCTTTTTTAAGCTCAGACACAAGGTAAATCCTGGGACTGATTTAGAAATTATGCTACAGCAAATGCCTCAGAAGCCAGCTCATATTCCCTCATAGGGAATGCCCAGTCTTAATTCTCCATTATCTTATACTCCACCATTGTCAAGAGCAAGTTGAACACCCCCCCCCACCCCACTCCAGAAGCATACTATATCCCAGATACCGTAAGAGGAGCACGACCTACAGCATCAGAAGTACAAATGCAGTCTATATGGCTGATATCCTCCTTATTGCATGAATTCCTTGTCCTGTAGAGCACTCAGGCTGTAGATCTGTGCGTTTCTGCTGATGTCCTGTACAAAAGCATAAAGGATTTAATGGGCTCTTAGCAGAGCTTTTTGCTGGAATGATCCTAAACTTTGGCAAGGACAGGAGAACAAGAACTGGAAAGGTTTCAGAGAAGAAATATATCAAACTGGAAAAGTGCTGGTGGTTTTGTATGTGGCCCTTAATAATTAGCTGTTTCTATCTTCACAATTAATTCTTTGTCACTGTTACTACAAATGCCTTCAATTTCCTTTTTGTCCCTCAGTGGACTCCAACTCATTAATATGCAGCTTTAAGCAAGTATTGGAGCTGTCATGCATTTCAAGTCTCCCCAAGGAAGCTTTTTAAAATTGTAAGTAAGACCTGACACTGAGACTTATTAGCACCAAACTTGGAAACAAAGCTTCTGTGCAGGCGGTGATGACTCCTCAAGTTACAGCTGCTGTCACCTTCATTATCCTGAGATTTATTATAAATGTGAATACCTCAAAGGAGCTCTTTGATGCAACCAACATTTCCACCTCTCATAAACTCCTATTTATTGATAGAACTGGGTGTGTGCCAGCATCTCAGATTTGAATGATGAAGCTGAACTTCTAGGTCAGATTTAATTGCACCCACACTGAGATACATTCAGAAGAAATCCACTCAAAGCAGTAGAGCGATAGCACAGCAGAGCAAATGCACATGCAACAAAGAAACTGGAAGTTTACATACTAGCTAAAAGACAGATCCTAACACTCCCTCGAGGAGCAATATCTAGGTCCAGATCAGAGTCCACCTTCAGTGCTTTGAGACAGGCTTGTGTTTGAACCTCTGTCTGATACCTATGCCTAGATCCAAGGCTTTGGCTCCTGCTCGCTTACTTATAAATGTCTGAAGAACCCCGTTTCTTCATCTCTGTGTCTGGAATTAAGAACACCCCTAACTGAAGAATAAATCCAAAAATATCTACAGATCAAAAAATCCTTCTTCATAATCCTACTATAGTGTGCTCTGCAGCCACCACCATGACTTCTAGCTATTTTATTCTAATAAATCACATCACAATAAACTTACACTTGGGATCACACAGTGTAAGTTACCTTACTGAAGTTCATTTTAGGATGGGGATATCTCATCCCCTGCCTAAACTAGAACTGGAAAAGCTGGAATCAATGAGGGATCCAATGCGAGACCAGTACTCTGTAGTAGAAAAAATAAGTTTGGGCTCAATCTTATGGCCTAGCTATTTCTTCCAAACTGCTAGCATAACTCGTGTGCCAGGATTACAGTTAAGACAGCTTCCCATGAGTACCAGTTATGGTAACAAAAGAAATGTGTAAACCTGAAATCAAGAAGTAGCTGTGGCTCTGCATGTCATCGGCGTATTGATGATTCTGCTAAGCAAGTATCTTTCTTTCCTTAGTGACCTACACATACACATTGAGCAGAAGGGATTAGAAGAGGTAACTTTTTGAACTTCCTCACAAAAAAAGCCTGAAGAAAGGGAGGGTGGGAGACTGTGTCCCCTCAGGCCTGCTGCCAGCACGGCCCTGGGTCGTCCCGGCTGCCTGGCTCATCCCGGCTTCCTGCTTGGGCCCTGGCACAGGCGGCGGCCAGCAGGAACGAAGGGACGCATCGGCAGGCGGGCAGGAGGTGGCTGGGGGCAGCCGCTGCTCCGGCCTGGCTTTTAGGGCCCGCGCGCCGCGCGAGGCGCGGGGAGGAGGCGTGCGGCCATGCCCGCCGCCCGCAGAGGGCGCCCGCCGCCCGCGGACGCCGCGCCGGGTGCAGCTCGCGGCCCGGCGCCCCCGGGACGGGCGGGCACGGAGGTGCGGGCAGATCGCTGCCCGGCAGGGCGCGGCCTGCAGCCGGGGTTGTCAGCGCCCCTCCGTCTGGTGCCCCTCGCCCGCAGGACAGGCGTAATCTCCCAAGGCAGGCATGCCATTACACACAGGATCATCACTGACAGAGCAGATGTGGCTAGGCAGGCACAGCCAGCAGCGTGTTAATTAAAGGTCTGACGAAAAACAAAGCAAATCTGCCAGTCCGCCAGCAGAAATGCTAATCCCGGAAAATTAAAAGTTATACACCATGGTGTAAATGGCACGTGGCTGCCTGTCGTCAGTGTCTTCAGGCCTACAGTGTATACCCACTCAGTACTGCTATAGACTTGCACTGCATTTTTCTGCATTACCTTGTCATCCTGATCACGTCTGTCTACAGAACAAAACGCGGGATCTTTGCATGTGGATTTATGTGAAACCCATTCATGTGCACTAGCAGCTAGGACACGTCTCCTTTGTTTGCCTGTTTGTCTGCTTTTTCGTGGCCCATATGTAAATGCAAAAGGCACTACTGGTGCAATCTGGCTACCTTGGGCTGCACTGCTTCTGCAGCTTAGACTAAAGCTTTCTTACCCAGAACAGGAATGGCTGCTCCACTATAAGAGCAATAATCCAGTGAACTTAAAACATGATAGAGCACCTTACGCACCTTTAATACTGGCAGAATAGTTACAAAAACTGAAAGGTACTGGGAGCTTCCTAACTTGGTGATCCAATGGAATGGTTTTAGTTCCTCATGGCCCTTGCAGCCCAGGAGACATTAGAGATGCTGGAAGGGAATGTTTATATGGAGTAAAAATAGGAGGGTAGAAAGGTGGATTTAAGTCCCCTGTACATTCTGCCTTCTCATTTGCATCACCCTGTATTTTGACCATATCAGGGGACTGGCATTTAGCTCTTTATTGCATCCATTTCTGAGGAAATAAATCAGCAACTTGTTTTGAGGAGAAAGATTTGTTAGGGATGACTGATTTCAAATCTTAAGGATTTGAAATAAATAAGGATCAGTAACCAGATACACAGTCTGTGAAAAGAAATCATAATTAAAAGGGAAAGATTAATAAGGAAGAAAGTGTGTAGAATTTTATTGTTAAGAGATCACTTTATTATGCCCTTGGCTGCAAGTTAAATTAATACACCTAAAATTACAACACGGAAAAGAGATGCCAATGACTGTCATAGATACAGCTTGCTTTTCTTCCACAGTTATTTAGGGAGGATTTGGAACATTTGTGAAATCATGTTCATTAAAGCCCTGAATACAGGCAACTAACCAATAACTGCAGTGGAAGCAACAAGGTTTCCTCATCCCCCCCTCCCCCCCGCCCTTTTCGAGAAAAGGGGGAAAATCGCAAATGTCAGTCAAGAAATACTGCAAAATAAAATGGACCCTGCTCGGCAGCCGGCGCAGAGCTGCAGCGCGGCTCCGGCGGGGCGTGCGGCGCCTTCGGGGGCGCCCGTGCAGGCGCGCTGCAGCTCCGCGGCTGGCCGGGGAGTGCGACAGAGCTGCGGAGCCCGAGCCTCCCTTCCCTCACAAAACTGCCAGGCACAAACGGGCAGGAGGATATTGGCTGCAAGGGACTCAGAGGCTCCTCCCAGAGACTGGCTCCCGATATTTTTGGAGGATTTCTTTTAACTCAGTTACAAACCTTGGTGAAGGAAACAAGTTACCACAGTCAGAGAGGGAGCGGGCTCGGCTTCGAGGAGAACGCAGCTCACGCTCCTTCTCCTCCCTTCACCTTCCTGAAGCTACCCTGGATGCTTCGTTTCACTCGTGGAGGAAAACCGTACTGTCTGCTGGGGGAAATGCTGATACTCTGGGTGTTGCTGTTGCTGTGAAAACACGGATTGTAAGTGAATGAGGAAGAAGACAATGAGGAAGAACCGACTGGAAGAAAACCCAAATCCTAAACATTTTCCTGAGAACTGATGGTGCTTGGGGCCTGAGCGCTGCCTGAGGAGAAGGCTGCATCCAGAGCAGAGGCTGCCGCCTGCCCAGCCAGCGGGGGACTCCTGTGGCACCGAAGATTCCCTTTGGATGTAAACTGGGAAACCTGTAGGAAATTCTCCTGTTGTCAAGCCATCATGAATTCAGTTGCTGGAAATAAAGAGCGAATCGCGGTCACAACGCGGAGCAGAAAATACGGGGTAAGTTGTGCAGGCAGGGGAGGCACGGCCGGCTGCGCCTGCCGCGCTGCGGAGGGCTCCGCGCCCTTCCCCCCGGGCCGGCGGTTGCCGGCGCTGCCCGCGCGCTGCTCGCTAACGGCCGCCAACGGCCGCGGGCTCCGCGTGCCGCGGCGCCAGCCCCCCCCCCCAGCGCCCCCGCGCAACTTTTGCGGCCCCGGCGGCCGCTCTGGGCGCCCGGGGGAGCGCGGCGCGCGCGAGGCGCGGGGGCCCCGCGGGCGCGAAACGCCTGAATGAAACTTGGCAGCGCCGCCGGCCTGCCGGCCTGACCCGCTGCCTCCCTCCTTCTCCCGCTCCAGGTGACCGACCCCTGCTCCCCCACCAAGCCCGCCGCCCCCTTCTCCCCCGAGAGCTGGTACCGGAAGGCTTACGAGGAGTCCCGGGCGGGGAGTCGCCCGGCCCCGGAGGGAGCCGGCTCTGCCCTGGGCTCCTCCGGCACCCCGTCGCCCGGCTCCGGCACCTCGTCGCCGGGCTCCTTCACGGGCTCGCCGGGGCCCGCCTCGCCCGGCATCGGCACCAGCTCCCCCGGCTCGCTGGGCGGCTCGCCGGGCTTCGGCACCGGCTCGCCGGGCTCCGGCAGCGGCGGCGGCTCCTCGCCGGGCTCCGACCGCGGCGCCTGGTGCGAGCACTGCAACGCCCGCCTGGCGGAGCTGAAGAGGCAGGCGCTGAAGCTCCTCATCCCCGGGCCCGTCAGCAGCAAGGTGAGCGAGCGGGCGCCGCGCATCCTCCCCGCCGCCGGGAGCGGCGCCCGGGGGGCGGCGAGCGGGCTCCGCGCCGGGGCCGCCGCCGCCGGGGCCGCCGCCACCGGGGCCGCCGCTGACGTTTTTGGGGGTTGTTTGGGCTGGCCCTTCTCTGCCTTGTTGCCGTGTCCCACCCCCTGCTCTTGCTTCGTGCGGAGCAGGGCCCCTCTCTCCCTGGAGGGCCTCGGGGCCTCTGCGGCAGACTCTCAGGCTCGCACCGTGCCCCCGCCTGTCTTTGCATTGATGGTGGTTTGCATGGGGATTTCCCATATATATGTTTTCTTGTTCCCCCGTGAAGGACAGGCAGGGGTGTGAATATCACATGGGAGTCATCGGGCCCTTCCGCTTTTGCTCATCTCGATCCCTAAAAGCTGCATTTGCAAAATGGCCCGAGACTTGGCAGCCAAGGTGCGTACGGTCTGATGCCTGCAGTTCGTAATTCCATTGCGGGGCCTGGTGTAATAGCAGCCCTCCTGTAGCTCCAGATGAAGCACTGAAACACAGCATGAGCCCTAAGGTCACTTGGGAAGGCTGTGGCAGACCATGGCATGGAACCCAGATCTCCAGGGTCTCATTAACTTTAGGACAACTTGGTGTTGGTTCTCTCTTGCAGAGAAGCAGCTAGATTTTTTTTTTTTTTTAGAAGAAACCTTAAAAATACCCAGAGTATTGGGTTGAAAAATACAGTGCCTAAACAGCAAGAAAGCATTTCTGAAATCTGGCCCCAGGTTTTGAAAGCTGACTGCTTGTGGTAGGAGAGGGAAGTGTGCTCTCTTTCTCTCTTGAAAATCTAGTCCCTCTAAAGGCATACTCTGAAATTACCTGGTTTTGTTTTATTTTGTTTTTTCTTTTCCTCATTTGTGTTGCATATAAAGATTAACAGCCATACAAAGTGATCGGCAGCTCTTGGCTGAACCTGTGCTACAAAAATAGCGAACATTGGGCCCCTCCGTAGCAACCCTGCGAGTGTTGTAGTGTGAATGCGTCTAGTGCTCCCAGAATGTAACACAATGCAATTTTGTTTGCCCTGTTGGGTCAGGTACTATCAAAGGACAATATTTACCCTTCCACTTCAAAGAGTTTTCATTAGTGGTTACGATAAAGAGGTATCATGGAAAGAGCCAATTGCTGTGGAAGGGTCCCTGGTATTACTGTTGTGTTGTATTCACCAGTATTTATTTATGTGCCATTACAGAGGCAGTTGGTGCTGTCTTGAACAAAAGACTAAAGGGCTGGTTGTAACCTTGTCTCAAGAGCTGGCTTAACTGAATTATTCATGAAAAGGGAAGGGGGGAACCAACAAAAATTATTACAGTTAAATTGACTTAATACATAGTTGATTCCTTGGAAAGTCACCCTGTATCAGAATCTTTACAGATTTCAGACTGCATGATTTGGCACTGATTAGCAGCTGTGGGTATAGGTGAGAAATTGCCAGTACAGATATGGAGACCATAAGAATAACTGAGATGAGTGAGGATAAAATGTAAGCAGCAAGGCTTTCTCTTTCTCACAAACTGTTAGATAGCAAAGAACAGACAGATTTTGCAGTGATGTAAAGATTTGTACAGGATTCTTATATTATGATAGTAGTAGTCATTGCCTGTCCTAGCCTTCCACAGGTGTTACCCTCGTGTTACTACTGTCAATTGTCTTGTTCTCTTGCTCACACAGTCTAGCTAATGGTGTTGTGCAGGCTGGCTTGTACAGTCTCTATTAGCATCAGTAGTAAGCCTTACTTCTCCAGTCTTTAGCCTGTTCACCCTGTGCTCTTTTTCTTTTCTAACATCTCCCCTCCCAACCCTCGAGTTCTGCAGGAGTGTTGTTTACAAAGCCATTGCTATCCAATGTGTAGATATGGATTTAGAGAGAAGGAAAGAGGCAGAAATAAGGTGGTCTTTGAGGGCTGTGGTGACCCCCTGCTCTGTTAGCTTTGCTCAATAGTACTTGCACTTTCAATCCTGTTGGGGTGCTCCAGCCTTTTGCACACAGCTCCCTTCCACAGATTGGTGCTACCTGGTTGTGGCTATTTGCAGAAACATCACTTGCATCCTCTCTGTCTTGTTTACAACCATTAGGAACTTTTGGGGCCAGTGATTTCTGCCTTCAGCAGACACTGCCCAGCACAGTGAAGCTTTGGTTTAGGATAGGAATATCATGGCAAGTGCCATTGACTTCTTTGGACCAAATGTGATGTGCCAGGCTTGCAAGTTCATTGTTGCTGGTATCCACTAAGTAGCCTTAGTAGTGTCTGCTCAGTGGAAAGCAGGGTGCTGGCATTTGCTCTCCAGCTCAGCCAGGGTCTGCGTGCTGCCTTTGCAGCCGTGTGTTACAGTGATGCACTGGGGTTGATCTCTGTGAGAGAGGTGTACAGGGTCTCTTGGAAAAGTGCAGAAAACTCATGTCTCTGGGCAAAATTTGCTTGCAGTTTGGACTGAGGCTGAGTCTACCATGCTGTGCTAGTGTAGCTGGCATTTTTTAGGGTCCTGTGAAGTATGCTTTTTATTTGTTCTGTGGGAATAGATTTTATGGGAGCAGGTTTTATCCAACCACTGATTTCGGTGGAAGCATGAGCAGATCAAATTGCTGGTCCTGGATATTTCCCCAGAACTTGCTAAGCATCTTACAGCTCAAGACTGTGGTGCCCAGTAAGGACATAGCTAATTGGTAATGCACCTTTATTAGAACAATTAAATGAAGCATTTAAAATGCGTCAGTCACCCTTTATAGATCTGGCTGGCTTATGAGACATTTTTTGTTGGAGCTGTTGAAGGCAGCCTAAAAATTTCATTAGCATTATCATCAGTGACACCTATTTCACATTTATATTGTATTTAGAAATGCTCATAACTATGGGTATTGTGTATTGCAGAACAAGCAGAATCTGAGAGTATCTGTGTTTTGACATGGATCTAGCAGAGGATGTTGGAATCTGCAGTAAGCTATCTGAATGTGAACCTACACTAATGGTTTTTACTGTGTGTAATCATATGAAGGTTTGTATGTATATGTAAAGTGCAACAGCACAATTTATTGCTGCATAAACAGACCAAGCCTTATACATGAAGCTAGGCACTGAAGCTTTTCGTTTGATACAGAAAAAGCAACACTTAACCTGGAGCAAACTGCCTCTGACTAGCTCATTGTTAATGCTGAGGTGTTGAGCTTTTGGCTTTAAATAGAAGCATTCTCTCCTAATATGTCAACAGGATGAAGACTTGGGGTTTGAGTTTTCTGTGTGAGTGTCACACAAAGGTGAGGTATATGTAATTATAGTTCTGCTACTTTATTTTAACCATTTAAAATGCTGTATTCCCTGACATTTACAAAAAGAAAAAATGCTAAAGGTTGTTTTTTTCCCCCCTCTTGTGATACAGATGTGAATAAATGATGTACAGCAATTACCTGCATACAAGGGGTTATGTGTTATGAGAATGAAATGTTGTTGTAACCCCCATGTGAAGCACGCCTGTGGGAAATGACTGGCATGAGTGGTTATTATAGTTGTACGTTGTAGTATAACTGAAAGTATCTTAGAGCATTTGTCAGCCATTGTTTGTGGGATTCTTGTTATAGAGTCAAACATTAGCATGGCAGTAAGGACTGTCTCAAAAAATACTGATGTTGGATATTTTGATTCCTTATTTTTAAATATTAAGCTTTTTCTTGGGCTATGCTTTCAGGACATCAGGCAAAGTTCTAGCATAGATGTTTATGGCATCACACTCCATGTGTATTAAAATTAGAGTGAAATATGGTTGCCTTGAGTTCAAACTTGTGATATCCTTGGGAATCAGTGGAACCCTAATCTCACAGGCAGACACCAAAAACGTGATCATTAAGTTTAATTGAAAAGTTGCTGTATTTATGTATATTACCTTATACTGTGTGTAAGTAATCAACTGAATATTGATAACAAGAATAGTCTCAAGTTTGCTATTATGGATTTGTTAGTACAGGATTCAAAAAATCCTGAATGCAGCCTTTACACCAAGAGGTAATTTGAATGTAGAGGCATTAATATGCTTTGGCATTTTGTGAATGGGCCAGGAAGTAGTGGCACTAATATAAATTCTAGAGATGGGTAACACTGACATTGTTAGGTGGCTTATATTCTGGACTATCATCTAGCTAAAAAGTCTGTGCTTCTGCCTGTAGAAATTGAATAAATTCTGGTTTAGCTCAATGTCTCTGTGGATGGGAGAGGGGAGGAATGTATTCAGGATACAGTTTTTCTGTTTCATATTTTTCTGAAATTCTAGCTCATTTTTTGCTTCCATATTGTTGAATTAGCCTTTTCTATTTCGGAGGTGTCAAAGACTTCACCAATAATTATTAATAAAGAAGAAAGTCCTGATGCTGATCTAATGAAAAATAGGTTCCTGTTAGCTTGTAGCTACTTTAGAAACATTCCCAGCAGAGACAGGACAGTAATGAACCCTTCCTCAAAACTTAGCAAGTGGCAGAATAATAGAATTTCATTTCCGTCCAGACCTTTAATTTGTGAACAAGCACGGCCAGTCTGTATGGTGACTTAATTCACTGTGCAAAAATCTCAGGCACCTAATCATTTCATCCCAACTCATTGTAATGCAGATAAGATTATTGCATTAGAAATGTGATTTTAAATGGCCCAAGGCAGTAATTTGTCAGCATTTGGAAGGATTAACTCCATTAAAGTTTAGGCAACAACCTTTCGTTTGTATTGCATCACAGGTCACAATACCAAACGTGTAGCATAACTCATCTGTGAATCGTTTCACAATTGTATGTTTTCTGGCAAATTGGAAAACCACAAGCTACTTTGTTTGCCCAGGAATTACAGCTGCTTGCAGTGGTCCGGAGCAGACAAAGGGATATGCCTTCACCTCTGACATATTCATGTAAACTCTTTTCTGAAAGCAGCTGCAGGTCACCTGTCTTGCTGCCACAGTCTATGGTGTCAGCATGTGAAATGATGTAAATATTTCTTTCAAGCTTGTGAATGTCTGAGGTAAAGGTGAAGATACTGTGTGTTAAAGACTCCTTTTTAGGAAGCTGTCAAGGCTGTTAGCTCTGCAGAGCTTTCTTGGTAGGGTCACAAAGGCTCACTGTTACTGAGCGCCCTGGAAATTAGGAACAGGCCTATGATTATATTCAATGAATTGAGACTATAGTGTTTTTCCTGTCAGAAAAGAAAATACTTCCAGGAGACCATAGACTGAGCTGTTGAGGAAAAAATTATTGAAATTTTCATCTGAAGTAAATTCCTGAGGAGGAGCAAAATTTTGATCAAAACTGTTCTTTACATGGAGACTTGGCTGTCCATCTAAAAACACTGTATTCAGAAATACACAGTCAGTACTTACTCTGTAGTTGGCTTCTTCGTGTAGAGCTATTATTAATGACAAAAATTCTTCAAGGTGTCTCATACTGGCCATGGATACTGCATCAGCCTGTAAAATCATCTTATATCTTTATATAGCTTTATTACCTTCCTAAAAGTAAATGTTGTAGCATAGGTAGCAATCTTGTATAACAAGCATAGAATTTTGATGTATAATTTTGGAAGAGGAGGAGGAGGAGGAGGAGGAGGAGGAAGAGGAGGAGGAAAGGTAGTCTGTGCTGAATTCCCCTGACAGTATTAGTAAAAATGTCACACATTACAAATATGGGCCATCAGCGTGTAATGGGATTCATGCCTAAGCCAGCAGATTATTAGAACATGTTATGTATGTAGGGTCGAAAGACATTTGCACGGATTTTTCCTGGTCAGCGGTACATAGCCTTTGACATCGCATAATTGGGGTGCTTCCAAGCACTGAACTTGCAGTCCGCCACTGCAATAAACTTGACTGTCATGCTCTACATAATGATGCAGTAGGAACTGCAGCATTTTGTGGCATGTAGTCCATGTGTCAGAAGTGCAAGAGATGTTTTAAGTTAAATTGCTAGCTTAGATCTTAGCGAAGTGTCATGCTGTAGCTTGAGACACATGTATGTTAGTGAAGTGTGAGGAATACAGCCATGTGAGTTTTTTCTGTCCCCAGTGGTTGAATAATTCCTAGTCTAAGTTATTTGTTGCTGAAGCCACAATTCAAGAAGTATTCCTAACCACAGAAAAGCAGATTGCATATTAAATTTGAATTAAGCAAGCTGTAGTATGTAGCAACAACTTGATAAACAAAATAGTATCCCAAGAGTGGAAAGTTCTAGAAGTGTCTTTCAAAAATTTTCCCATTATCAGTCCTAATTTTGGTTGCACTGTAATGCTGAAGGAAGTCACAGCCATTTCTTTGGGTATTACTCTTCCAGAAAGCAGTGACAAGGTAATAGCTGCAAACAGTCTGCTGTATTCGCACCCTGAAATGCTGCTTTTCTTTGGAAGCTTCAGCTTGCAGGTTTGAAAGAAATAAATAGCGCTGTTTCATTTAACAGTTTCTGTTAACAGGGGCTGGTCACTGGAGCAAGGTTGAGCTTTAGATGATCATGCCATGGCTGCATCCTTATTCATAGGTTTATGGGACTCCAATCTCCCAGCAACTTATGTTGCCCAGTTTTATTTTCAATTGCCTCCTATACAACCTTCCTGTATTAAGCAGGGTTGTAAAAAATATATATCTGTGAGCATAATTAGGCTGCTAAAAGCTGTGTTTAGATCTCCAATTTTGAAACTTGAAATTTAAACCTGGAATATATAACCAGAGACCTTCATATACAGTTGAAATATATCATAGCATCTCCAACCAGAATTTACATTTGCTTATGCTCAGTGTTCCCCGCCACACCCTTTATTTAGGATATTAAAGTAGAGCTTAGTATTGGGTCAGTGGGAGCATTTTTGAGGTCTCTCGAGCTAAAAGCACAGACCCACACAAGACATTTCATAGGGCAGGGTAATGTTGACTGGACCCTTCTGAGCTTGGGGTGGGGGCTGTTTAAAAGATCCTGTAAGAGCTATCAGATATTGAAAATTCTTTTCCTTGTATAATATGAACTACTACTGGTTACTTATAAGACCAGCAAAGAGGTGGGAAGGGGAAAGAGAAGGGGGGAAATGATGGTCCAGATCTGAACCTTGTCAGTCTATTGGCTTATGTGAAATTGGCATTGGTGACTGGATCCTGACTTCACTGAAATCCGCAGGAGTTCATTCAGGCCAGAGCTCTACCTGTTGTATGCCTCTAATCAAGAAATACCTTCATGCATTTAAAAGAGTAGTCAGACATGCTGCTCTGACTGAGTAGGGCTAGAAGATCTTGGCCCCTTGTGGGCATCCTAACAAGCCTTTTTTTATTTCCTCTTCTCCATATGAAGGTCATAAGTTAGCATCCCTGCAAAGTCTCCTGTGTGAATACATTGGGTTGCTCCTTGCCTTAGTTCTTATCTAAATGATAGATAGTTCAAACACTTTCAATAGCGCTGCTTTCTAAACTCAGGTCTTTTTGACTGAAGGTCAGGGAGTGACTAGATGTGCTATTACAACAGCAGATGTGAGAAGGCAGTGATCTCCGAGAGAGGTACTGATGAGAGCAGCACAATACATCCAACCCTAACGTAAGCTGTAACTAGTACAGAACTTGGGGATTATTTTTAAAGTACTTTATAAAAGGAAAATTAAAGGCAAATATGATACCAACTGTAGAAAAGAATGAATTAAAAAAGTTGGAATGTTGAATTGCACCTTAAATTTATTGGTTTAGTCTTAACATTCAATTTATCTTATTTGAAATAATACAGTGTGATTAGAGTTGCTGAAAGCTAATTACCATTTCAGCATTGGTATGCTTGTTCCTTGAATTTTATTTTGATCTTCAACTATGTTTACTTCTAGTTGTCCCTGAAATCTGCTATTCAGTTCAATACGTACTATTAAACCATGTAGCGCATGGCTGATCTTGCATTTTTTTGTATGTTTTAAGATATTCTATGTTTCTTGGGAGGGAGGAAACAAGATTTCAGTCTGAAGAACCATGAGTTCCCTTTCCTCAGCTTCCCTCTGAAACAGTATTCAGTAATAATCTTTGTGCAAAACAGTTCTTTTGCCAAGAGAGTTCTGTTTGTGAGACCTGAGAAAACTAATATGGTCTTAAATTGGACTTGATTTACCCTCCATGATGAAAACAGAAGACAGTACTCTCCTCAGAAGTAAATCAACCTTTTTGGTTTCACCTAAGTGAATCCTGTGTTGGTATAAGATTTTTGTATTGCCTATTTAGAATTGCAGTGCCTTCCTCTTTAACAAAATAGAGCTGAGTCTGCTCATTTTGCTGCCCCACAAGCTGGAGAAATTTACTTAAAGTCCCTGTGGTGTCCATTTTGTTAATGACTGGTGAGTGTTCTTATTCAGTGGGTTCAGTGATTCAGAAAAATACCATCAAATACCTATTTTTTATTATTTTATTCTAGTAAAAAAACCTGCAAGCCAATATGAGTGTGGCTCTGGAAAACATGTCAAACTGGTGCTGGTGGTGTGTGTTGAAGGGCCTATGTGTGTGCTGGAGATATCACTGGACACAGACATTCTATATGAATGATGTGAAGCAACCATCCAGCTCTAGTGGCTGTAGGAAAATCTTAAAATAGGAATACAGTCTATGTAAGTGTTTTGGCTTCCAAATTATCTTCAAGTAAGATTTGCTTTGTATATATTTGCTGTGTACAAATGTGTTTCAACCTGAAGATTTTCTGTGATCTATTAATAGCAAACCTCTACTCAAGTTTATATTTCACCATGCCACCTAAATCATAAGTACTTAGGCATGACTGTTTGCACTTGGGTATTCACAACAGCTTCTCTATTTCATGGACTTGCACAGGAACAAAATTCCACTCATATGAATGTTTGGGGGAAAGCAAATGAAAGTGGACTTTGACATCTGCCACAGTAAATATTTTTCTGAAGAAAAAATGAAAATTCTCAATGGTTTTGGGGGTATTCAGGCTTGTTCAGAACTGTCTGAGCAGACCTGCCTCAGCAGAGGAATGAATTTTGCCCAAGTTTTATGTATTTCATTCCCTTTTTCTCCTCTGCCCTCCTAATTAACTGAAGGTAAATGAGATTCAGGATTACAACCCCTCATTTTGTGTGGCTCATCGTATGGTTCTGTTGGGAAATGTCTGTTTCTCTTATCATGACAGACTTACTTCGAGTTGTGAAGGAGATGCCTGTGACGCTGAAGAGGGTGGTCATTCCAGAGTCCTTTGCAAAAGCAGTCCAGAAATGGGGCAGAAATCTGCCTTTGCATGTTTCAGTCTTGACTCCTATAGGAGTCACGTGGGCAAAATTCTGCCCTATCAAAGGTAAACTCAGACTTGATTACACTGAACTCATTCAGGAGAGTACGCTTCTCCCTCTAACCAGTAGCCTGAATGATTATATGCTACTATTTCAATTGGACAGTTTTATTTTTCTGTGCCTCTTAGCTAAATGAACCCCTGACCTGCTAAGTGCCAAATGCTGAAGGAATTACCCGTTTACTCCATCCACCTGATGGACTCCAGCAGAAAGCCTAGTGGACAATGAGGCAGTCTTGGCTTTAAACAGGCACTGAACAGCAAGAATAGAAGCCATTACTCTTCATTTCTCTATTAGTATCACTGCTCATTTAATAGTGCTGGGCAAAGAAAAACATTAATATCCTATTCAGCAGCCAAATGCACCAAATTGGGAGTTGTGACTTATGTGTTTTCCTCTTTTCTAATGGGTATCATTAAAATTTAACAAGTCATCTAAATCATGTTAGAATTCCCAGGGTTAATATTGCTGAAATTGCTGGCAGCATTCCCACAGGAAGAGTTAACACTTGCTGAGGCTGTGGGGCTGGCATTTATTGCTCGGAGGGAGGTGTTGGGACAGGAGAAGCCCTGACACTGTAAAGGCACAATGAAGTCTTTGGTGACGAGGGGCATTCGTAATACACACAGATATTCTTTCCTAGTCACCTCTCACTTTTCAAACCCCCCATCCCATCTTCTTTCTCTCCCCTCTAGTCCTAAAGCTGTCATTTCAGTTCATACACATTAGATTTCTAGTGGAAATCCTTGACAATAAGCCTTGCATATATGTGAACCTATCAGGAAGGCATACAAGTGTGCTAGTCAGTGTGAGTGTCAGATTTAAGGGATTGTTAGACTATAGATGGCTTTTACAGGAGGTCGAGAAGGCCAACAAAGTGAGAGATGCAATTAAAATGGTATTTGTTAGAAAGGAATAGCTAGCTGTCTGGGCAGACTGAACTTGAGGGAATGATGGGTAGCTGGAAGGCCATTAGTGATGGCTTTGTAAGCAGTTTTGCAGCATGAGTGGTAAACCTAAATCCAGAGCTGCTCTTTTAGCGTGCCTAATAAGACTTCCTTTTTCCTGTGTGTCAAATCCATTTTTGAATAATGGATTTGACAAAATTTCTGTGGATTTTGGGTTAGGTTTTTTTTGGAGGGGGAAAAAGTTATAGGTGGGAAAAAGGAGAGGAAGCTGGCTTAAGGGAGCTTGTGGGTTCATTCTCTCACTACCATGAAAACAAGACCCTGAATTCTGCAGAGCTGATTTTTTGTAAAGTCATTGATCCAATGTTTCTGCAAAGAGGCTGTTTTGTGTGGAATATGATACAAAATGGGACAGGCAGCTCATTGAAAATGTCTTCTCATTTTAAATGAACAGCTGGGATCTGATTCTAATAAGTTATTGATGAGAGCTCTGAGATGAAATTTTTTTTTTCAGAATTGCTTCCCTCACTGGAATCATTTTTGTTAGTGGTAACTGATCACATCTCTCCTCTATCGTTTTCTTGACTGGAGAACTGTGGCGTGTTTGGCTTACATCATCATCAACAATGTTTAAAGTTGCAAGAGGCGGCAGGGGCTCAGGTCTTCTTTCTTAAATAGAGAGAAGCAGACCTGGATTCCTATAGTGTCTATATTTGGAGCCGAGGTTTAGTATTTTGTTCCTCTTTAATGTCTGTATCAGCCATTTATCGGCTTAATACAACTAGAAATTTGAGTGATTTGTACAGTTATATAAGATCCAGTCATTCAACTTGGATTGGTCAGTACTCATTATGTCAGAGCATCTGAGGTCCTGAGCATCTTGATCATTCAAACCGCTGCTCCATTTTAAGAGACTTACAGCAAGTTGACCAATGCATTTTGGTATCCTAAAGGAATTTTGATGTCCTACTATTCTGGGTAATTTACTTGTTTTCTCTTTTAGCTATGGTAGCTGGGGGACAAAAGCTTATAACAATTCTTCTTCCTTTTCATGAAGGAAGTGCAGGGCATATACATGTCCCATAAGGTGGAAATAGTAGGAAATGGTAGTTTCCTACGAGTAGTTAAGGGAACTGTCTCACATGGTTATTCTGGATGCCTTAAAGCTCAAGAGAGCTACTTACCCAAGAGGGAGGACAGAAGGGAAGCAGAAACCTTTACAAAGCCAAAGAGGACACCAGGCAATAGCTGCCATAGAGCCACTATGCACAGTACTGATGATGGGTTGAAGCAAAACCAAAATATCCAGCCAGATGGGTCAGGGTCTGGCTGTCTAAAGTCAACCAAGGAGCTTTGAAGCCATTCAAATAGTAGCTCTGGTAAGGGGTCTAAACCACTGTGAGAATAGCAGTGGCAGACTGCAGGGATGGGTACAGGACCTTGAGAGGAGGAGTACGGAGATGGAAATGAAACAGGGAATGAAGTGTGCCTTGGAGGGGCTGGGCAGCAAAGGAGCAGTACTTCCATAGAAAAGGTATCAGGGGAGTGGAGGAAATGGATGATGAACACAAGTTTTTTGAAAAGCTGAGCTCACTGCTGGGGGCCTTTAAAGCTTTATGGAAATACTTCATATGAACAGTTTGGGGTTTTTTTGTTTGTTTTTTTAAAAAAAAGCATTAGTACCTTTTTCCTTCTCCTTTTTCAAACTACCACACATCCAGAAATCAGCATGCAGCCAGAAGAACAGAAGGCATTTTGACAGAGTTGCCTTTAGTTAAGTGCATTTCAGTATTTTAATTCCAAATTACCTTTTCCAAAGACTAAGGTACTGACATATCCCATGATCCAAAGATGTAACTGCTTTTCTTTCTTACATCAAATTCATATGTTTCTTCCTTTTTTGTTTTTCACTAGTCGCAACAACCTATACGTTCCATACTGTCAATTTGGGGCTTGCTGTAAAATAGAGACTTAACTCATTGCATTAACAACTTTGCCGAACATAGCAAATAAACAAGATATGTTCTAGTGCATCAACGCAGTGTAGAACTTGACATTCTGGAGTGTAGTTATGAATTTGACCTCTTTTCTCCTTTCCCAGTACCAGTCTCTGAATGGAGGAGGTTTTGATTTCCAGATTGATTTGAATTCTTATGGTGAAACCTGTTGAGCTTGCTGATTTTGTAGTATTATTGTATTGGACATTCTAGGAGTGTGCTATCCAGTAGTACCTACACCAGATACCTTACAGGCAGAACAGGAAAGACTTAAAGTGTGAAAGGAAGATTAAGGCGTAAACACTCTTGGGGAGAGTCACACACAGGGGCTGAGTGCACTGAGACTGCTGGCTCTGAATGAATCACTTTACAGACTGGATTGTTTTAAATTAGCCACCTTGTTTGCCACTCCTAGTTATTTAGTTCTTTCTAGCTTGGTCTGCCTCCGTCTTGCCTGTTTAATATTCCACTTCGATATAACAAGAGATAAAACATCCAAGATGCCTGTATCCTCCAGGGGTCAGCTCTGCTGATGTGAATACTTGTGTTAGCTGTTTATAAGCAATGAGCTAAACCTGGGTATAAAGAGGGGAGGAAGAAGGGGAAGGAAAGCTGTTGTGACTTCTCTTAATTTGCTGTTCTTTTTATCATCAAAGGAAACAAATTCTTCTGCTTTCCCACTCCAAATGCACACACTTTGGATTATAGGAATCCTTTCAATAAGCACACACTGGGAAGGCCCAGATAAGGGTTATTTCTGTGCCTGAAATATCAGGGACCAGAGTATACTATCTGGGAAGCTTGTATGGAATAATGCTGCCGAGGAAGCAGTGTGTAGTAATGCGCATGGGTGACACTGATAAATGGCTCCTCTAAGCAAGCGTCTGCAGCAAAGTGTCAGACTGAGACTTCCCAGCATACCTTAAAACTCTGTATGAATGAAATCTCTGTTGAGCCATTACTTATCCACCTCCATATGGATTGAGAGGATAGGATTCATTGCTTCAGTGCAGCTTTTATATGATTTTGCTCTTTTTATGTACATATATGGGTATGTGTGTATACATTTCTTTTCCTACCTTACCTTCTTTGGTGATGGCTGGTACTTCTACACTCAGTGTCCCCTTACTGATTAGCCATACAGCTCTTTGAAATGGGACAAAATGGCTTTCAGGGTAAAGTACAGGCTTTTTACTTCTGGAAACCTAAAATAAAATGTGTTTTAATGTATTCTTTTCTTTGGCCAGACACATATAATTAATGTATGTGAAAAGCATGGTTTGTTTTTGTTGTTTTTTTCTGTTGTACTTGTTTTGGTATAAGTTTTGGTGGCTAGGAAAGAAAAAGAAAAGTTCTTGGGTTCTATCTCCTCCTTTTTGAAAAATCACAATTACTGTCTTCAAAGGGCAGTGAGACAGTCTGCAAATCTGTTCTGCACTGAAATAAAGCCTCTCACCTTTTCTGTGTTACCACTGACATCACTGATGCATGAAAAGGATTGCACTCGCTCTTTGGCTTTCTTAAAGATATTCAATGTATTTCTTCAATGTGTTCTTTGGACATGGAATCTTGGGGCGATTTTCTAGAATAACTTGTAGTTGAAACTGAAACTCCGAGATAATTTAAGCTTTGGAAAGTTTTTTTAGAGAGCAGGGTGGCATTTCTAGACAACCTAGAAAACAAGCTGACACTAACCAATGTTTGGTAGTTAGCACATACTCCCAATACATACAGATCTGGATCAGTTTCCTGCTCCGCTTGATTCAGGCCAGGGCTTGACAGGGCCTAACCTCAGGGCTCTGACAGATGAACTTTGGTGGATTTACCTGCAACGGTGTAAGATGGTAACCTCTGACAGCAGCAGAAAGGTAATGATGCCTGCCAGGGCAGAAGGACATGTCATGCATATGTAACTTAGCTACTGGATTTCACCAACCATCACCTTAGCTGAAGTTTGCCTTTGCTGGCAGTGTAAGTGAATCCAACAGGGAGTCTAGGTGCAGCTAAATGAGCATATATGTCCTGTCCTACCATCCTGTCCTGCCACCCTGCTGTGATGGTGATGGCTGTCGCTAGCTGCCTGCTCCACCCTGCTGCTGCAGTTCTCCTAAGTCAGTGCTTGCCTATTGGAGCCCTCAGCCTCTTGCTGTCTTAGCCAGTGCTTGGCCCTCAGGCTGTTCTTGTCCCTCTTGCTGGCTTTTTGTAAAAAGCTTGCAAGCTCTTGCTTGTTTGCTCTTGGTGTGGAGTTGGACTTTCCCTCCAAAGGTTTCCATAGGAAAAGACTTTTTTTAATCGTTCAGTGTGGAAGATGGATGCTCATAGAGATGGAGTCACGTGGTTTGTAACTCTCAGCTGTTCAGGGAAGTCACAGTGCCTGTTATTGGAGCACATGTGTAAATCTCATCTCAGCATAACATAGGACAGGGCTATCGCTTCTGTTTTTACGGCTGAAGAAAGGAGGTGCAGAGCAACTTGGTGAACTAACCGGTTACATAAAAGTGAGCCCAGGTTTCTTATATGCTAGGCTTAGGCTCCTGGCTAATGGGCTTTTTCCTCTCTTGCTAATATCGCCCATCTCATTCTGCAGCATCTCTGTGTACTGGCTCAGCATTGGCTCCTTTGATTCTATACAGGGAGGAAAAACGGAGTTGTGGTTTGCGTTTCAAAGCTGTCAGCCTTAAAGGGATTGGAATATGGCAGTTGAATATATGGTAACTAATTACTTAGTTATGACACAAAGTCTTTTTAAAAGACCTTGACTTTTGATTCTATGATTGGTACCAAAAGCTGGCTGTTAGCTTAGCAAGAAAAATAATAAATTTGCTAATGGGGCTGGGTGTTTTTTGCGATTTTAAGAGAGTGTTTATTAATTCTTATTTTCTTTTTTTTTTCTCTTACCTTGGACAGTTCATATCTATGAATAATTTAATTGTCCTTGGTCGTGTGCTGTTGTGAATGGCATGCTGTTAGGCATTCTGTATTCATGTGGTATTTGTTAATGTTTGTTTTATATTCTTTATGCCTCTCTGCCTTTCTAGAGATCAAATGAATGATGCAAGGCTTGACAACATATAAATGCTACTAAACTGTATCTGAGACACCAGAGACGCCTTTGTCATTTCATTAGTCAGAACACTAATTGGAATAGATTGTTCAGTGTTTTTCTCTCCAGTGGAGAAGTAAATGTTTATGAATGCATTTTTCTGCTTTTTGAAAATTTTATCTTGAGTATATGTCTAGAATGTATGAGTAATAGTTTGTACTGGCTTATAAGATAGTATCTCAATTGTGTCCCCTCTCTGTGTTTTCTATCCCTAGATGTTGTTTGTTAGCGTCATTATTCATAAGGTTTAAACTGCAGAAATACCAGTTTTCCAGTTTTAATTCTTTCTTTCTCCTCCGCAAGCTACATTCAGAAGACTTGTCCTCTCTTCACTGAGGATTGTATTGCTTTAACAGCTCTTATCATGTCTCTGAGTAAGCAAAGAAAGCCATCTCTAACTTTTTCTAATTACATCCTTTCTGTTCCAAATGTAAGCATCATCATTAGTATTCAAAATGTTTACTTAGATCCTCTGGAATCCTCATTAGGTTGAGACCCTGAGAAGAGCAGGCAGAAAGCAAACCCCAAGCTTCTCCATTGCCTGCAGGTTTGCCAGGTGGATGGGAAATCAGGATTTAATCCTGATGGAAAGGGATTGGGAAAGCCAGGGCAAAGGGATGTCTTGCAGATGTGTGTTTAAAAAAAAAAAAAAAAAGTGCTAGGGTAGTGCTTTACTGCATTTCTGCAGGGATTGAATCTCAGGGATGAATGTCCCATCTGAGAAAGTTTTGTCATTCAGAAACACCATACTAAGAACAAGAAATAATGACGTTTTCTATCATGGGTAAATCACTTAATGCCTACTTTCCTGCTGACCGTTACATCAAAACCAGTGTTTTTTTTAAGGTAACTTTGATATTTTTCATGATTCACCATTAAACAGTTTTTGGGTGCATGCTGCTGCTCTAAAAAACTAAAAATTTCTTTTAGAAATTTTGGCTAAGTTTCCTAGAGTCTCTCAGCTGCTATATATTTTCTTGTTTCTTCTGGTGACTACCAGAGCTCACTACATATTACTAGGCTTCATAACACTGTTGCATAGCCCTGTAGGCAGCAGAGGGTCTTTTGAAGTGCTTCTGATGCTGAGCGCACATGCAGAGTCTAATTTCTGCCAGATCTGAGTAGCTAGGTGTCTGGATCTCACCTCAGCCTCACTGGAATCCTCACAGCAATCATTCCCTTGTGGGATTTGAATGTCTAACCCAAAACATACACGGCAGAGGGGAGAATAGCTGTTGCTAACAGGATTGCAATGCTCGTTCAGGAGAGGGAAACGTCATTTCATACCCTTCCTTTTGTCTGAGGCCTCTGATCTCACTGGCAGCCTTCCCTGTCCAAGAAGAACACTCCAGCCACCGGCTCGCAGGGACTCGGGGAGGGAGCACTGTGCTGTACAAGTCAGGAGCTGCCACGGAGCTCAGCACTTATCAGAGACGTTGTTACTAAAGCAAGACATTACAGAGCAGTATCTTGTTTCTCTAAGAGCTGGTAATGAGGGCAGGGAGATTTGCAGGTTCTTCTGAATTCCAAATTTGGTGAGAGCCGCTGTCTCGCATTTGTGCGCCCTACCTTGCACCCTCGTTACCAGTCTGTTGGGAAGCAGACCTAAAGCAGAGGAGTAACTTTCTTTAAAGGTGACCCTGCTTTTGCTGGATGACTGGGTTGCAGGTACATGCTTGCTTTGCTTGGCTGATGCCCCGAGAGTCCAGTCTTGTAGCTCACATGCCTGGATGTGAGCCAAGTGAATGTGAGTTATAAGACTGGGCATCAGCTTTGCAATGTGCTCTGGAATGTATCTTGTCAGGCGTGTTCTGAGGGACTGTTCTCATCGTGGACAACGCTGGATGTGCTGCCTCTTTGTCTGTGGAACGGCTTACTAGGCTGCCTTTAATTCAAACCATGTGTGGTAACCTGCACGCTCTCTTACAATACTGTTTTTATGTCAGTCTTCCAGCAGCAAGCTGTGAATGAGCTGAAGACCAGCGTGGGAGTTAAGTTAGAAAATTCATGGGCAACACATTGAAGTGCATGTACAATTAATTGGAAAATAATTGTGTTCATTTTAAACTCTGTGCATCCTGCACCAGACTCCGTCTTCATTTTCATTCTGGCAACTGTAGTGACTCCAGTGAAATTACAGGATGTAAAATGAGGGTGAAATGTATCCATAGGTGTTCCAATGTTTGTTAAAGGCCTCCCCCATGTTGGGTGAAGCAGTAATGGAGTTCATCCTTCCCTTCATCACTGCATGTTGAAGGATCCTGTCAGGCAGTCAGGGGCTCGTTAGATTGCCCAAAACATGGAGTCACTAATTGGCTACAGCCTTGTGCTTGCTTTACATACTGCTGCTTCTCTTCCTGTAACTAACAAACACACACTTTATCCTTCTTTCCTTTAAAAAACTTATATGCTTAACCTAACCTCCCTACCACATTTTCTGCTCTCGCTTTTGATAATTCTTTTTCCTAACTAATGGCTCACATGGACAGGATTGCTGCTGGCTCTGCAATTGTAGCAATTAACTCTAACCTTAAGAAAACAGCTTGCTGTGTTGCCTGGCAGCCAGGGTCTACAGGAGCTGGTGAAACAGAATGGATTAGACTTTACTTTTTCTTCGTTTTAATCTTGTTATTGGTTAGCAAGGAAAGCAATTTATTGTGAAGAATCTTGTCGATTTTCAGGTTGGCCAAGATATTCCAAAATCTGTTGTGTTGATTTTCAGAGCTGCTGTGAATGCTTTACAACTCTTAGCAAACTGCAAAGGCTTTGGTGGTTCTGTAAACAAGGCTTCCTAAGTCTAGCTTAAAGGAATTCAGAAATACAATGGGAAGCAGTATCATTGTTAACAGTTTGTTCTTCTGCATGTTAGAATTGATTACACGATGGTGTTCAGCCAAGCCCTAATACTGCCTTTCATTTGGTAGGAAAGAATCACTAAAATACAATTTTAAATGAAGGTAGGGCCTTGGGAATACATTATTGTCTTTAGCAAGCTTCCTCACACATTAAAAGCAGACACATAAACAAGTGTTTTGAACATTGATAGAAATATGAATGAGTAGTGCATAAGTATCTCAAAGCAGGTCTCACTCTGGTACTAGGTGTTATGAAAGAAAACCTCCCAACTAGCATCAGAGGTGATAACAAAAACAAGCCATGTGAATTGGAGCTACATGGCACAATTAAATCTTTATAGGGCTAACAGCAGCCTGTTGAATTGGCTGCATGGGAGAAATTCAGATCTGCCTACAGATACAGGGCTTGTAAAGCTGCAATTTGTTTTTTTGCCCCCATCAGCCCCTTTAATAATGCTTTTACCAAAAGGCAGCACAGAGGGAAAATTCAAAACAAACTCACTAATCATATTGTGTGGAATTGGAAAGGTAAATAGGACACTGATGCAGCTTGCTTCATAACTAGGCTGGAGTGCTGCCAGGCTTGGTGGTAGATCATTGAATATTTAGGTTGGAAGGGAGTTCTGGAAGTTATGTAGTCCACCTTCCTGCTCAAAGCAAGGTGGACCTCAGCATTAGATGGGTTGCTTCAGGCCTTGTGCAGTCAAATTCTGAGCATCTCCAAGGTCAGAAATCCCACAGCCTCTCTGGGCCCCTGTTGCTGTGCTCAAGTCCTGTCCTCCAAACTGCACAAGCCTGCCTTATCTCTTGTGCCAGCACTTATCTGACCTTGTGCTGAGCTTGTTAGGGAGCCGGCCTGGCAAAAATGGAAGCCCCAAACCCCTAGTACTAGCAGGAAAGGGGATTAGTGCCTGAAATGTTACTCAGTAAGTCAGTCCTTGTTTCACCTTTGTTCTGTTTCAAGAGGTACTTGTGTTTTCTAGAGCCAAATATCTACACCCAGCTGAGCGATTAAGACATGAGCTGCTCATCTGACATCAGAATATTTGTAAATACTATGACTACATATAGCCACAGGCAAAGCATTTTTTCCCCCACAGCTTATGACTGCATCATGAAAAAATGTACTCAGAGGGAAAAATGAGCTAGCCTTTTCAGATATCACAGTCTTATTTATTACACTTCTGTTAGCATTTTCCATATTTTGTTTTGGCAGGTGATAGAAAAATAGGCAGAGATGCCAATTTGATTAATAGAATGCCAACCCTAAGAATTGGTCTAAAGGCATGTGAATCTGGTAAATCAATGCAAGAAGACAGACAAGCACGGTGTTGACAGTAGTAACTGTCTAAATATATATTTCATGGCCTACTTGTGTGTGGCCATGAGTTACCACTTGCAGTGACAAATAATGGATTAAATACCATCTAATTGAAGCAAGCCTATAAGAGGGGTAAAGGTGCTTGAAAAACAGAGAAGTGCATCTTGCAGAGACAGCTGTATTCCTCCTGTGCGGTGTTGTGCAGACGGTGAGGAGATGTGATGTAACCCTGCTGATACTGATGCGTGCGTGGCGGGCTGTCCTGGTGTGTGTCTTCTTAACAGGCAGTACAATGCAGGAGGAGGACTCTGTTCTGCAGCTGTATAAGATGGAGGCTTTCTACCTTGAGCTGCTTTTCCTAAGCGACCAAGGAGTGAGTCTGCTGCAGTGCTCTCTGCCTTGGAAGGCACCGTGGCACCAGGTGCACGAGGCTCTTCTCAGTTCTGCATTTCTGGCCAGTACAGGCAGTGTGCTGCTGAGCTCCTATGGGAGCTATGCCTTATGTATCCAGTATTCTCCTTCGTTCCCCCCAGGCTGTGCCTGCTAGCAAAGATGAATATCCATTTCATGAATCAAACACTGTGCGTCTGCATTGCAACAGAGTGAATTCACATTCTGTCTGAGCTCTTGCAATTACAACAGAAATTCAGTGTTACTTACTAATCTGCAGCCACTTGATGTTTCTGCCCAATCTTCCAGGTGTTAAGCAGGTCTAAAATCTGTGAAATCTGGGATTGCTAACTGGAAAGTATCATTGGCTCAGCAATGTATGTTAAAAATACAGATGGACAAGTACTGTGAAAGACAAGTACTGTGAAAGACAAGTACTTTTGCTGAAGCTCCATGAGATTTATTTAACTCGTCTGCATTTTAATTACAGGGAACTTACTGAAAAAACAACCTGTTAACAACAAACTAAGATGTCCCAGTAATACCAGTTTCTCCCTGGGGTGTGAGTTTATTGTGGGATACCACTGCACTTGTCAAAATTGTATCCTGGGCACTTTACTGTGCTGCAAAACTCAATTTTGTTACAGCTCTCCAGTACCTGCAGACCTGAAGCTAATCTTGTGGTACTGTAGGCCAAGATTGCTCTGCTGAAGCTCATGGTATTCCACTGATAAAGAGCATAGATAAGAAGAGAAATAGGATTTCCACCTTTTTGTGGCTCTTCTGCTGTTAAATCACTTTCTCTTCCTTCTGATCTGGTGACTAATTGCAAGTCCTTGACTGTGACTGGTATTCAAAATTTTAGGTTTAAAACAAATACAGTGCTAAATCCAGCCTGCTTCTACCTGTCAGAGGTATACAACAAGTTCAAGGAATCCTAGAAGAATAGTAAGCATTGCTTTATTTCTCTTGCCTCATCCTCTGCCCCTTGTTAAAACTGGTGCCCCTGTGTACCCAGTGACTGTCTCTCGGTCGTTTTTGGAATTGTAGCTATTTTGTCAGGCTTATAAAAAAGCAGTTCCTTTGCAGGGGCTTTTTGGTAAGAAGAAACCCACACCTCTAATTATAAAATTTTAAAGTGATAGTGGGACAAATCCCATACCTGATTGCCAGACACCAAGCAAGCGTGCTTTTGAATTCATGTGAATCTGAGCTTGCCCTGCCCCAGCCAGTTCCAAGGAGTAAGTCAGAGAGCTTTGCAGGCTCACTTATTGCAACCCTGTCAAAATGGTAACTGTGGATTGGTGAGGTAGAAAGGAGCCCTGCCAATGGCTTTCCTTCTGTGAGAGGGGATGGATCTGCCGGCAGTGATGGGAGCACTGGGGTGATAGAGGAATGTGGGTGCTAAATGCCTATTTCCTACCTGAGCAAATTGTCTAGCGGCTGGGAACCTGGTTTCCTGGCAGAAGTGACTAATACTGTTCTGGTTCCACAGGTGGCCGCTGTACTGCATGTGGGAGCTTGCCAGGCATGAGTGATTGGAAGGGAAAAGGCCAGAGAAGAAAAAAAAACACACTTCTTTTTCTCATCAGTTTCTTCCTTCCATCTTAACGTCCTCTGAGGTGCCTACTTGTACCACTGAGAAAGAATCATACTTAATAAGAAGCTTCTCATGTTCGGACGGTTTAATTATTCAAGATGCGTTGGGATTTTTTTAGTATCTGTACTTAGTTCAAGTACTAAATACATTAGTTCAATTTTGAAAATTCACCCAAATAATTCACAAGTATTCGTGAATTATCCTTCAGCTTTTTATATGCCCTGGGAAATATATGAGTAGAGATCAAAGGTATAGAGAAGTGAAATGACTTATCACAGTCACAAGGAGCCTGATAGTTCAATTCCCAAGACCTATGTTTTAACAACAAAAAGTAATGTTGTGCAGTGAATAGTTGCTAACCTTATAGGTGGAATCCAGAATTCTCTTTGTTGCAGTAGTGCAGACTGACCATATGGCCTTGAGCAAATTATGCTACCTTCAAGTTATTTGTACTGGTTTCTTCACCCAGATTCTTTCCCCTCTCTACTAAGACTGAATTCTCTTTCGGAAAAAGCTCTCTATCTTTATACAGTGTTTGGCATAAGGGATCATTATTTTTAGCTGATGCCTCTAAATGCTACTGAAATATGAAAGATAGACAATAAATGTGGAAACACATTTGCCAGGTGTTGTATTTTTTCAAGCTTTGCATTCTTTAAGGTGGTTTTTTTTTTTTCTGCAGTGCTGCTTTAGCTCTGTGAATGTCTATAGTGCTCTAGATTGCCATGATGCTCTGTATTTACATACTTGCAAACAAAATTATTTTCTCCAGTCTAATTGCTGCTATTTACAAACTAAATGCTTGAGCAGCAGTCTGAAAGTGCTCTTCCACTCTCTCTCTGTTACCTTCCCCTCATTGTTAAATTACAGACAGACCACAGTTGTGGTAGATCCTGTATTGCTTGTCTGGCTCCTAGTTTCTTTCTTTTTTTAATACACTGCCTATAAAGACACTGGCAAATTTAAATTAGTCTCAGTGGTAATTTAGCCTTGGACCAGAGCTGACTCCAGCCTACTGTGTCCTTTAAAAAAATAAGTGTGCACATTAATGTCATTAACACAGCTTTTCTCTAAAGGGTCTGTAGTTTTAAGCAGGCTGGTTGCCTGTGTAATGCTTGCTGACACTCAAAACTTTGTCTTCTAATTGTAGCAGGGGAAAATACAACCCCTGTCAGAGTCAGTGGTGGGTCAATGGAGAACAAAGGCAGCAATCAATCCAAGGCCTAATTAAAGGCAGTGGTGCCAGGAAATGATAGGGAATTCAACAGTCTGACATTCAAACTTCCCTAATTAGGCTAGTGTTCTTTATAACTGCCCTGTGCCCCATTCCATATATGATAGCAGTATCTCAGGCTGTATTTAGTGTTTTGCTTTGCTCTAGAGTTCAAGGCAGAGATGGTTAGAGGGATCCATTAGCAGTGATAGCTGTAGTTTTATACTTTTTACTTCCCTTTTTTTTTTTTTAAAGTTCACCTCCTCAATGATGCTCAAAAGCGAGTTGATATTCTTATTTAAAAAGAGATGGAACGGCCAAGGGAGGAACACATTGAAGTTGCTATTGTTCTGTTCTTGCATTCTTTAACATCTTTGCTTTATGTCCTCTCTTTTCCTAACTTTGTTCTGCAGGCCAGGATCTCCAGCATGGTCAGTTGCCTTCCAGGCAGTGTAGTAGCCTTCTAGGCCCCACATGCTTCTGGGAGTTTCATAAACTAATAATTTTGTGCAGAAGAGAGCAAATAAGGAAAACAGTTTTTTTGGATGGCAGGGATGACTTTGGTTCATTAAAAATTTAATTTGAAGTGTTGTGGTTTCTACTTCTTCATGAGACTGAAAGGAATTCCCTCTGAAGAACTTCAGGCAAAAAGAAGAGCTTAAACAGTAGCGATTTATGAACAAGAAACAAGACTACTTTCTACATTCTGTAATTGTGTGACAAAATGTGTGAGAAATAGATTCTTCCTGAATTTCTAGCTTTTTTTTTTTTTTTTTTTTTGGCCATGAAGATCTATTGCTGGCTGGACATGAAGATCTGTCTCCAGGAGGGAGAAGACTGTGGGAGGCAAACTATGGTACAACAAAGAGTAGTTGATAGTATTATACAGGATTCGATTCTGAATTTTTGCAATAGTTTCATTTTTTCTTTTCATTCCTCCTCAGCTAGATAATAAGATCTTGCAGTACAAGCAAGTCAACCATAAGTAATTTCATGGACTTCAATGGAATATTGCCCATGTAACAGCAAACGTATGAACACATTTTTGAAGGGCTGGTCCTTAGGGTAGGATTGTGATATTAGTGTGGGTCTGGCGGCAGGATGGCAGGATGGTAAGAGCCCTCCCATCGGTCCAGCTGCTTGTCAGTATCAGTGGAACAGGTGCCCATTCAGTTTGCTTAGTGATGTGAAAGCCATGTACAGTGGGGGCCTAGATGTTTCCCTGTGAACATGCGTGAGCTGGGATATTTTTGTTTTCTTTTCAGAGAAATTGCACCAATGATCACATCTATCAAGTTACTCGTTGGCATAGTTAAATGACTTATCCCTATAACTCTTGTTCCCAGGTATTTTTTAACTGAATAAAGTGATTAATGCCACTGAATAAAGTAATTCATTCTTTACTGTGAAGTAGAAAGTCCATTATAAAACAGCATTTAAAATACGGAGAAATGTAAGCTACTGTATTTGTGTTAAGAGCACTTGTTTCATCCCGGAGCCGTGTAAATGTTTCAAGAACTTCATTTTGTAGATGGGGAGACCAGATTTGAGGGAACTAGATGGTCTCTGGACACAAATGAAGCCTGTTTTTTAGTCTTCTTGCCTTGTCCACCACACCTGACTGCAGAATGAGCTCTGTAAATGAAAGGGCATTGAAGTTAACACTGAATAATGTATTTTTTTCTGATGACAGTTGTGCAGATAACACTTTTAAGTGCTTTTAAATTATGTGAATGTTAAAACAACAGAGCAATTCTTATCTATACAAACCATTTTGAACAGAGTTGTTCTCCAGTACCTAATTGCAAAAACAGGAGTTAATCAAAGTTTGAACATTCAAACCATTTGCAGAATAACTAATAAACACAACTAATGAGTGGGTTTTCTGTATATATTAGAAACTGTGTTTCTTTGTATGTTACTTTAAAAACCTGGAAATGTCTCCATAGCTTTTTATAAGAGGTGTGGAAAACTCTCCACAGAGATGCCTGTCTCCCAAGCTGTCCAGCCTCCTGCAAATTATGTACCTTGTAGAGAAGCATTATTAATTCCAGTATTCTGGTTTGTGGAACAGTCCAAATCTGTTTATAATCTTTCAGCACTCTGATATTGCCTGCATCCCTAACAAGAAAGATCAGAGGCATGCCAGAGTGGGAGGGATAGATCCACTTTTCAGGGTGATAAGCACTGTGGAAAAAGAACAGCAACTGCTTCCTCTTGAACCTCTACACTTTAACTCAGCTTAGTGATATGGGAGTTCTTTAGTTGTGAAAAATGATAATTGAATAAATAGGTCTGCCCAACTGGCCAATTCTTAAGAGAGGGGGCATGCAGGTTTTTTGGACCTGGAGGGTATTCTGATGCACAAAGTTCTTGATCAGATGCTCTTCACCGAAGAAGAGCTAAGAATTTGAGCAAAACCCCTAAAAATTTTATGAAATCAGTGTTGTGTTCCAGGCTATCAAAGGCCATTGCATCATTATTTATAGACTGATGAGTTTATTAGTATCTTTTTGTGTGCTCTAATAGGTTGTCGTGTACTGGAGTTAATAGCATATTTACGCAGCCAACAAGATATTTAGCTAGAGATCTACTGAGTAGCAAGTTTCTTTGAGCAGAAGGATCAGCTAAATTCAGGACTCCTTCTAGGTGGCAGGTCAATAATACAGCTCTACTTCTATCTGGCAAGGTAAGTTTTTTCAGCCTCATTCTGTTTCTCTTTAGTGCAACATGTAGCAGATGGATTAGGATCGCAAGTTTGGCTAATGTACCATACAGAATACAGCATAAGTTAAATTCCTATTTAAATTCTCCTAAATTTGATGCAGAGAATAATGCTGACTGGAGGAAAACAGAATGAGTGTTTTTTTCGGATAAACTTTAGGGGCCTTGTCAACTGCAAATGAAGAATTTTCCCTGGCTTTTGAGTGGATAGCAGATTTATTCAATCACCATAAGTTTCTTTGCTTTGATGGTTGAAAGGCATCCACATGATGATTAGTGGTTGTTACTTACAGTCTTTAAAAGTGAATTAAGTCAGAAAGCCTTCTGATGGAATGATGATTTATCATCAGCAATCTGCATTTGAGAGTCAAACATACTGTTTGCTACTGAGCTGGCTGTTGTTTTGTGGCATTAGGAGGACCTGCTGTTGTAAAGAGACTGTCTTGCTTTCTGCTGTTGCAGAGCAGTCATCAGTTACACTTCAAATTGCACTTTGACTATGTATGTGAAAGGTTTGTGTTGTAATTGAATTTTGTTTGGGCTAGTGGCTGCTTACCCCCTTTCTGGCCCTGAGTAAAAGTGGGCAAGTGAGAAGACTTCTGTGGCAGAATGAGAGTGGTGAAATACAGCATAGGACCTAGGCATTCTCACACCAGGACTTGGCCTCAGGCTGGACTTGCACATTGCAGTGATGTTCACACAGCACTATTAGTTTATGCCTACCTTCTTCTGAAGCCTTCTTTTTGGACTGGGATAACTGACAAAATTAGTGTCTTCTTTCTGGTGTATATTCAGATTCCTGCTAAGTGCATCCTAGTCTGTAGACATTGCAGAGCTTTCAAGTTAATCTGATTCAAACAATATGATGTTTCTCTTTTTGTGTTTGCTATTAAGAATCAGTATTTGCTGACACCTGCCCAACATTCAAAGCTAAACTTCCCTGACGTCAGCTCTGAACATCTGCTGTACCTCAGAGATGGTAATGCATTAATTGAAGAGAAATGACTGATTCCTTAACAATGTCATTACATTTACAAGGCCAAGCTTAATGTTATTTAATGTGTTACATGAGATTATATCATGTTCATAACAGGGCAGGTTTGGAGTGGAAAAAATACAGCTCACTGAAATTGTTTACTAAAGTTTTGCTGTGCACAATGTCATGTTCTTTCCAGCTTCATTAGCAGTGGTTGAGTTGTCTCTTGTTTTGCTGTTGCATGCCTCTCAGACAGAATCCATCGTGTTGGCTGTTGTATGTTATTATTTGCATCTGAAGGTAAATGCTATGTATCTGCAGAAAGCAGGGTCCTCTTATGGTGTGTGCTGTGTACACAAAAGAAGGGACCACTCTGCTCTTAAACAACAAGATTTAAACTAAGCAAGCAGACTAAGGCTGTAGCTCTGAGTATTAATCTCTTGCTTGTGACATGGGATTGCTGATTAGTCATGTTACACCAGCAGGCATCCACCTAGACAGTTTTCTATACTGAAAGATGTTTTAGTTTCTTGTTGCTATGTATTCCCAGAGGAAGGGGCACCAAGCCCAGGATAGGGTGTTTCCAGAGCATGCCAAAAGACCTGTAGAAGGATTTTAGGATTGAGGCCAAGGGATGAAGAAATGGGAGTTTCATAGATTTGCCGTCTAACCTGCAAATACCAGTGCCTGGGTTTCCCTATCTGAAGTACTGCGAGCAAAGGACACGTTTATACAAGAGCCAAAGGAAACTTAAGTACTCTTTATGTCTTCTACAGAAATCTTCAGGTGAAAGGGGCTGTAAAGCCTCAACAAGCTGTGGTTAAACGGTATTATCACTCTAAGTTATCACCACAGCAGAAACAGTTTGAATGGATTTGATGATTAAGTGACCATGAATAATTTGACATGTTAATAAAAAAATCAATTCTAAGTTGCAAACTGTAAACACAGCTGCCTATTCTGTTTTTATTGTGAGAGCAAATGAGAGAGGAAATGCCACTATATTCATATAAACTTTTCCCAAAGGCCCTGAGCTTTCAACAGCTAAGGTATTGGAGGGAAAGAAAACAAGTGTTTCCTCAAACCTATCCACTCCTTTTTCTCCTTCTCTAGACAGCTGTTTTTATGACCATAGGGAAATCTCACCCTGCAAGGGTTATTAACCACCTGGATAATTATAACACTAACTTGTAGGACTTTTCTACCCAAAGGCAAAGGGAAGTAACTTTGCTAAATGGCCTATAATTCTAGGTCTTAGATCTTTCACCTTGCCCTGTGCTCAGTGCTGTCCTCTGTGGATACTGGTAGGAAGAAGCTATTAGGCTGAGAAATGAAAAGCAGCTCTCACAGGTTGTTATTCTGCTTTTAGATTAGCTAAAAGTGGCAACACAGTCAAACCCTTGTACTCGTATTGTGACAGACTTTTCCTGGGGATTGTTCTTTAAATAATTACGTAGTCTGTGTATATGGCTATAGCTCTGATCCTGCAATGCTTAAACTGGCAGGCTGATTCTGTGCCAGCGTGTCTGCAAAGGTCAGTGATGGTTCCTCAGTGTAGGTGAGTAGTTCTCATGCTGTGAGTGTGTCAGCCTGACTTGTCGGCCAGCCTTTACCTGGCCTTCCCTCTTCCTTGCTGCAGCACCTGGAGCCATACAAGCAGTGCACTGTGCTGCTGTTGTAGAAGGGCTATAGATTTTGCTGGCTCTGGGCTAGCCATAATGTATGTGGTCCCCTAGAAAGCACTGTGGTGTTGGTTTGTATCCACACATATATGCCAGTTGGGTACCCTGTGCTCAAAGGCAGCGTAGCATTATGGTATCTGTCTTGTCACTTGGTATGTCAGTAAATGGCATGTGTGTCATTCATGTGATGTTAATGTGCAAGCCCCCTCTCCTGCTCCTCACCTTCACGCAGTTCAGTGCAAGAAGTCTCAGGTACATTCTGTCGTCTGTGCTCACAGCAGCATGAGTCTCCTCAGTCTTTTAAAACCCACAGTACAGTGACTGCAGAAGGAAACACTTGATTTGTGAATCAGAACAGTTTATCTAGACTTAGGAATACAGCTTGGTTCTTAATTCTCTGTGGTCACTTCTGCTAGAGCAAAATGAATGCAAGTGGGTGGAAATTATGATTCTGTTTTGTCTGACACAGCCTTGCCCTAGCGAAACTGTGTAATATGCAAGGCAGCAGGTAGCACAGTATGTTCCGAACGTGAGCTGATGAAGAAATCTTTCCATCATTAATGGAAATTGGAATGTAATTGTGTCAAACTTTAATATTCAAACCTGATGGCCTTTTTGTATTATTTTCTTCTTTCAAACACCTACAGAATCAAGCCTTTTTTGACTGAAGTCAGTACTGTGCTGAGCTTAACACCTAGTCTACTGTTCAAATAATGACAGGAGAAATTCTTGTGGCTTCAGAACAAGTTTTGCTTGGATGAGGACATCAGAATTTAGTCTGGTGGATATAGCCATAAAATAAATATCTTGGAGGAACTATCAGTGAGCAAGGGATGAGTTGCCTTCATCTGTGCTGTTTAAAAGACTACTTGGGATCCAATACATTATCTGTGTTGAAAACAGCGTTAAGTGCTTTATTGCTGTTATGGTATGGGGAGCTGTAGGACAGTTAAACAGACTTGCAGAAGAAGCTTTGACTTGACTTGCTGTGAATCACTAATCTGGTGTTGAGTGTGGGACTAAATATTAACACCTTTCAGGACACTAAGCACTTGTAAACTGTGACTCCCTTAAATCCATGTAAAGGTACTTGGCATGGAGAAGGAAGAAGCAATTTTTTATCAGGGTAGGCATGCATTTTGAAAAGGATACGTTGACTGAGAGGCAACTCCAAACCAGGCCAAACTGTGTCAGTACTACTGAACAAATGATATTTTCTGGATGTTTGATGACAAGTCATTAAATTGCACATGTACCCCACTCCCACCTTCCCCCATCACTGGGACTACCTCCATGTAACCGCCACCAAGTTAACAGAATGAACGCTGGATTTTACAGTACAGTAACCTGATGGTTTAGCTGAGGCTTATCTTGGGAAGAAAAAAAAAGTCAACAGTCAAGATTGCCAAGCTGTCCAAAGCAGTACAGTTTTAGGAACCTGCTTCTCCCTTTTTCTTTGTATGACTGGGTGTTTTTTTTCTTTAGGTTAGCAAAACAAAATGGAAATTATGTAGCAAATGCCCAACCAGAGGTAGGAGATGGAGAGGAAAGGTGGCAAGGCACCTGTAAGTTGTTTTTTGTCTATAGGATGTTTTGTCTGGGACTGATTGTGAGTACAGATTGTAGACACCTGGTCTGTACAGAGGTAAAGGCAGCAAGGCTGCCTCTCATCTCTGTATCTCCTCTCTCCTTTCAAATATTAAGTCACTTGTCCTTTATTTCTTCCTTATATAACACTTGTAATTCAGGTAGCTCACATCACATTTCTAAGCGTCACTGTTGAGTGGCAACGGAAGAACTTAGTACAGGCAGGTATCCTGATCTGTCCATCTACTCTGGGCACAATTTTATGTGAAAAAGTAGATGTAAAATCACAAGGCACCCTCAGTTAATTCACTTACCAGGACCTGCTTAAAGCAGCTATTTTGGGTGAAGTTCTAGAACCGCCCTCATCTTAGTTCTAAGGTTGAAAAATGTCTGAATAACCAGATTGTAATTACCATTCTTTTTGCTAACAACTAGCTGCAATTGCACAAAAATACTGAGTGTGCCTGTGGGCTTTCTCAACATGCAAAAGAATCCTAAGCTATAGCCTGCCTTTGAAAACATGAAATACTATTAATGGAGAGCCTATAGTCTACAGAAGAAGCAAGAGGGCGTAGGAAAGGAAGAAAAGGGTCAAACTGCCTACAGCAAGTCTTGTGCTTTGGGTAGTGATGGACTGGCAGGTTGTCAAAACACAGAGAGACGCTTCTGTAGCATATGAACAACACGGCATCAGGATGAATGAACAGTGTTCTGCTTTTCCAGCCTCCTTCCACCCCCATCGCGTAATTAGC
Organism: Apteryx mantelli; assembly: GCF_036417845.1. Taxonomy (NCBI): domain Eukaryota; kingdom Metazoa; phylum Chordata; class Aves; order Apterygiformes; family Apterygidae; genus Apteryx; species Apteryx mantelli. The sequence continues at coordinate 49,470,196 of NC_089980.1, read as the reverse complement.
TGCGTTGCATAATTTGTGTGTGTGAAACATTTTATAAAGTCAGTATGGTGCTTGTCAAACTACCTGTCATTATCTCCCTTGTAAGGCAGTTATTCTGTCTGCTCCTGCTTTGGCCTGCCCCCTTCCCCCAGGGAAATACAGCACAGCTGACTTGGATTTCAGTCTCAACTGCTGCCTAATATTGTCCCTTCTGAAAAGCATTGATTGAGTTTTGATGAGAGCTTCATTTGTAGTGCTGAGGATAAGTCTATCAGTAAGCAAAGACTCAGGTGCTCTTGGTCTATGTATCTCCAATGAGAGACTGTCAATCACATTTTTTTCCTTACTTGAATGATTTGATTAACTTCATTGAGTTACTGCTGACAGGAGAGACGGATCTCTTCCTTTATTTCATGTGTCCCTTTTAATTTTATTCTTCTTATTTTCATCTCTAATTTTTTCAGTGCTCTTTTATAAGTGATGTACATTTTTGTTTAGAAACATACATACTTTATGTGTTTGGTCTTCCTATAAGTAAATATTGTTGAATGTGTATTTTTTAAAGTATTTAAACACATGCTTGCAAAGACAAATTTTCATCATGGTTAAAATTTTAAAGATCAGATTTTATCTCTGAAAATTAGCAAGTGACAGTTGAGGAAAAACCCCTGCATTCTTTCAAGTGTCAGGTTGTATCAGAGAGGGATCAACACAGAAGGAACGGATGCCAAAGTCTGGGAGTTTTTACTGCTGATGAAAAAGCTAGATGCAGAAAGTAGAGTTTTCAGGCAGTGTTTGCTGTGTTAGGATCTCGCTTACAAACTTGAGAGCTTTAGCATTCATTTGCAAATATATTACTTGCGTCTGTCTGCCTATAAATTTTGCCTATCATTGAAAAAGCAAAATATCTTTACTTTCTCCTGAAAGTGAGGCACTTGCAGCTGTTTAACTCAGAGTGACTTGAAGTTTCAGTTCTAAACTGCAGATGGGCAGATTATATTGTAAAGAATAAAAAATACAGCAAAACATACAAAAAAATCATAGGCAAAATTGGATCCCAAATAAACGTTTGTCAAATTTGCTAGGCCTGGTCAGCTACATCGTTCCACTCTGACAGGTGTCAGGTGGCTGCTGCAGCCTGTTACCTAGCAGGCAAGACTGGCAAGCCTGTGTGTGCTCACATACCTGCAGGAGAAGAAGAAATGGCCTACTGCCTACATGTGAGTTTGTGCTCCTTTTTACTGCTGCTGTTTCTGCCTAGGTGGGCTTAACTGCCTGCAAAAGAAATAGAGACACATTGCAACTGAGGAGAGTCTAACTTTGCACAGTAATCACAAATGTAATGGGGCTGTTGCTAATCCTGTGCATGTGAGACAGATGTGTGCCATGCAGCAAAGGACAAGGAGGAGGTAGGGTGTGTGTAGGGTTAAAGGGAGGAATAGGCTATAGGGGTTTTCAGGGAGGATGAGGGGACTGATGGGGTTATGCTGGAGGTGCCTGGAAGTATGGAGGAAAGCATAAACCTGGGATATGTGTGGGAAAGAATATCAGGTCTGAATGCATGGTATGGGGAGACAAGGCAGGGGGGTCAGCAGGAGCATAGGGACTTTCCAAGTGCTAGTTTGAGGTGTCTGGTTGTTTCTGGTCTCTGCCTGGATTGCCATGGCCCAGACTGAGCTCTGGCTCTGTTGGCTGTACGTAAAAGTAGACTAGCACTGATTGTGGTACAGTTTCTATAATACTCAAGAAAAGTATGTTTGGTCTTGTTGGATAATTTCTGTGGGATTACAGTGATGGTATGCTAAGCCTGGTTGCTAGATAGTCGCTTATGAGTTGCGCACTACCCCTCCAAGCATCCCTTAACATGGACTGAGCAGCTGAGGCTAGTTATTTCCTCCTGCTGCATCAGAATCAGGGTTTTACTTGGCTGTTGCAGAGCAGTTTGCCAAAGTAATTCACAGATGTTCAGTGCTCGGTATTATGAAGCAAAACAGAAAGCTGAAATTTAGGTACAGGTGTTTCTGGGAGTAAAACCCATCTATGATAAACTTTGCAAGTGAAAGCAAAGACTCTTCTAGACCTTTTAAAATGAGTTTATGAAAGCAGTCTGTTACTCTGTGTAAAGTGCTGTCCTTGATCTCTGAAGAACATTTACTAGCTTTCCCTATCAGTGAATTCATCTCCAAACCAGCGTTTCCTCTTGCTAGTGTGTGATGTCTCTGTGTCAGTGTGGTACGGTTCCAAGTCTCTCCTATAGACAGTATGATTTTCTTGGCAATCTGTGCTACAATTATATGTTGAAGTATGCAGTGAGGGACTATTTTTGGCCAGTGATAAAATGACAATGATTGCACATAACTGCTGAAAACAATTTTGAATTTTATTAATGAGATACTCCAAACAACATCTTGTAGACTATTGTCTCACTTAACAGCCAATTGGTAAGAGTTAAGTGTTGTGTAATTTGCATTTATTTCCTCTATTTATATTGAAATGACACTTGCTGTCCATAATTACCCATCCTCCAGATACAAGTTGTTGCTTTTTAGTTGCTGTTTCCCTATAAAGAAGTGGAAATAAACACACAGTTTAGAGTTGTATTGATTAGTCTCTTCCAGGGTATAAGTAGAGCTTTTACAGTGCATCTGTTTCCCTGTGTTTTAGGAATAGCTGCAGGCACAAAGAATAATTCTGATAAAGATTAGGAAAAAAAAAAAGTGCTAAAGCTGATCACAGGGAAGTGATTTTTAAATAGCATGAAACAGTGGTAGAGATATGTAAATCTTTGCTGGATCAGGACCAGACATTTTCTCTACTTTAAATAGCCTCAATGATATCACACTACAGCAAGTTAAATAAGTAAAGAACTTGCTGTAAAGAAAATCAAGGGAGCAAATATTAGCAGAGAGGAAAGCTCTAAATTGTGATATTTATGTAGGGTGAGGTTTGGCCCTCCTCATGGGAAGGAGAAGCAAGTGCTGCAGTTACGTTGAGGGTGTTGGAGGGAAGGATTCTTAATTTGCCTGTTGGTGTACAATCCAAACAGGCGCTTGCATATAAGGTAAAGTCATGAACATATCAAATTTACAAATCTGTCAAGGAATAAAAACTTAGTTGCTTGCCCTGAGTGTGATGAACAGAGGTTAACTGTTTGCCTTGCTTAAGATGAGAGACAGTGAATACTCTAAGGTGTGTAAGCTGTATACATGCATGCATATATTTAGAGAGACAGATCACTTTCTGAGTCAAAACTTGTATGCATTCCCTAATGAACTTTCACAGCTACACAGAATATGAACTATAGCTCCCCCCCCCCCCCCGCTGTCCTTCTTATGTTTTGTCCACTTATTGTCAGACTCCTCAGTTTTTGGTGCAATATGAGGCTTAATCACTGAAATTGTAATCTTATCACTAAAGAAAAATGTTAGTCTTTTCTACTGTCTTCAACCCCAAAAAACTATAATAATTGTAAAATACTTTTCCTCCCTTGAAAAGGTATCTTCTCTTTTGGAAATGAAATGATTTCTCCCAAGGCCTGTAATCGCCTTACTGTTTACTTTGAGGGTGGGGCAGAGGGATAGGTACTGCTGGTCCTTCACATGCCCCTGGTTTCAGGGAGCAGGGCTCATCAAGCCCTCCCCTCCCCCTCCTTCCCCAGCCCCCCCCCCCCTTCTATCTTCCTTGCAACAAATGTATGGATAAACTGTCCTCAAGGGGCCTTGGTCCAGACTGGTGCAGGAAATACTACTAGGTGATAATGAGATGTCAGGTCAGCTGAATGTATCCCCATGGGCTGGCCCTGCTTTGGGAGGGAGGTTGGATCAGAGGCCTCCTGAGGTCCCTTCCGACCTGAGGCAGACGGTCATCCCATTCCTGGATTAATGCCCAGCCCCATTGGGCACCCCCTGTGCTCTAGCGATGCTGAATGAATCCAATCTGAGAAACAGGTTGTATCAAATCCCTCCCTTTTCATAGCATTGCTTTTGAAAGTTTATTTTAGGTTGAAGTCCTAGTAATTACTAGGGTTAAAAGCTAAGAAAGCAGTTCCACTCCAGCAGATCAATAAAGAAGGCTTTTATGTGCATCTGTTCTTTCAATAAATACTCCAATATAGTAGAGATGTGGGGAAACAAATCTTTTACAGAAAGACATGAGAAAGATGCGCACTTTTTTTTTTTGCTTTGATCAATACTTTTTGTTTCACAATGGAGGAAAAACTTGAGGCAAGCTTCTTCTTTTGCTTGTTTTTCCAGTTGTTAGAGGTTCAACTAGAAATGCATATAGTTTAGAGATTTCTGGTTTAGTTTTTGTCCCTCTTCCCATAAATTGGTTATCTGCTTGGGGAGGTATTACTGCCTGTTTCCTGTAGGTGGTGGTAAGTGTTGTATAATGATGATTTATCTGACTGCTGGGGGAAAAGGGGGGAGGGGGAAGAAATTTCAATAAGCAGTTTATTTTTCTGTTAGGAAATCCTCATGCTAACAGATGCTTATCCAGTGCTAGAGGAACTCCATCCACAGTCTTGATTTGACCCTCTAGAGGGGAAGGAACATGCAGAAAATTTCAGACACAGATCTCTCTCGGTTACTCAGTGTTCTTCAGTTCTGGCCTGTGTCTCTTTGTAAAGGTAACTGAAAGTTACCTTTGGGGACCTGAAGTTCCCCAACTTCTGCTGGAGGAGCTGATCCCTTATTTGCTGTGGAATTTGCAAGTTGGGTAGTATAGGTCGAGGAAAAAGAAATGGAGTGTGTCTCTCTTGCTTTTTCCAATGAGGTGCAAATAGGATGTGTCACTGTGCAGTTCTGGTAAATAGCTATGCAGACAGTTGAATTTCTGGTTTATCTGATGAATTACAGGAATGTTTCCACAGATGCTACCCAGTGCAATTAAATCTGGAAGGTACATCTCCCCTTTTTCACTTTCCATTTGCTGCTGCTAGCTTTGCCTTTGTGCTGACTTGCTCAAGAGGAGCAGAAATATGGAACTGAGAAACTCGTTGCTCAAAATGGAAGTGTTCTATGGAGTTGTTATGTCTCTGAAGCTGATGATAAAAGATTTGCTGTGATTTTTTTTTTTTTTTTGCCTGTGAATGTGTGAATAAATTTGCTGATGAATTTCTTGCTTGTGACATGTCTCAATAGTGTGTTTAACAGCTCTTGGCCCTTCCCCTCTGCTTTAAATAGGACTTCATGAACAAGTAGATCGTGAATGAGCAAAAATGTAGCTCTTCTAGGTGGCTGGATCGATGGAAAGAATGGACTGAAGCATAAAAAGTTCGCAAGTCTGACACTAGCGATCAGTTGGTCAAACTTTTTGAATTTGTTAATATAATCACAGTTTCCTTTGCTTTTTCCAGAAGGCTACAGTAATTGTAAAAATGAAGGTTTTCTTTCAACTTTGCAGATAGCAACACTGGAAACACTTTTGTTCCTTGGGTCAGCTTTGAAGAAACAGTGCTATTAAACAGACCTATAATCAAACAGCCCTGTGAATAGTAATCAGGGAGTAAGAAACTATGGTCTCTTTCAGGTGCAGGGAATATCTAATTAATCCCTGAAGCTATAGGTGGGCTAGAACACACCTGCTATGATGGCTGGAAGATGAGATGTTAGGCAGAAAGGGGCAGGAGAGCAGTGGCATTAATCCCATATTTAAAAAACAGGTTTATTGTGGAAGTCTCATTCATTTCTCATTTCTGTAAACGTACCGTAAAGGTCTGTCTTTGTCATTTTGGAGCACTTCTTGAGTTTCTGAGGGGAGAATCGGACCCAGATAATAACTTTTGATGAGAAGTTATTTTTTCTATTAAAGTTTCTTTTTAACTTTCCAAAAGTGTATGCTAACTGGAAAGCTGTTATATGCCAGATGGAAATATTTTGAAGGAAACAATGTTGGCATCCAAGAGCTTCTTTGTTATTTTTGTTAATAGACATCAAAGGCTATATATATGGTAAGCACACAGTTATTGGTCTTGTCTGGAAGGATGTTTTGGAAGACAGTGTCAAAAACCTTACTACAGTCAAGGCAGACAACATCCGCTGCTCTTGCCTCATCCACCAAGCCATTCATTTCACCATAGAAGGCTATCAGGTTGGTGAAGCATGATTTTCCCCTTCCTAAATCCTTGCTGACTACTCTGATCTTTGTATAAAGTGTGAGTTGGATCCTTTCAATCTGTAGCTGCATATAGACTAGTTTTGACTCCTAGACACATGTACATATATTCATTTTTGGTTTTAAGAGTCTTTATCACGAGTATACTCAGGAGGTGTGCAGATGCCAAAATGGCTTACCTCAAACAGGAATCAGCTAATGTGTTGACTCATGAGTCTATGCCTTTCCACAGAAAATACTCATATTTTCTTCCTGAGAATAGCATTTCCAGTCATCCAGTGTAATGTCTCCTTAGCAAATTTGGAGAATATTTCATTATTAAAGCTAGAAACATATTTCTGTTTGCAAAATGGTTTCAGGTGTGCTTGCGGTGGGATGTGCATGGTGAGACTGAAATCAAAAATAAGGAGAGATTTAATTCCTTCTTGATCAGTTATGCACTGTTCACTCTGCAAAACATTCCTTATTATTTTGTGTGTGTGTGTTTAAAATCTAATTCCTTGGGTGCTTGGATTTGTAAGTTAAGCTGTTACCAGTGACGATAAAAATTTGCAGTGAAGTAGAAAAGTGAATAAGCAGATCAAGATTTGGGGGAATATGTTCTCCTTAGTCTTTGTACTGTCTCACATGTATGCTTCTGAAGCAAGATTTTTCTCCCAGATAATGCTATTGTACTCTGTTTTGTTTGGAAGAACAATTGTAGTGGATGGCTTGTTTACAAATATTAGTGTGCTGATTCTTTTTTATTATTAATTTTGTGATAATAACATCTTCTGTAAAGTTTAAAAAGTCAGCATGGCTGGCACTGCCTAGGAGGTACAGCATCTGAAAGCAAAGGACCAGCACTGGATGGAACCTCATCTGAGCTGGCTATTCCAAAGACAGACTGATCCTGACAACCTGAGAAGTTGTAGCATGAGCAGTAAAATGTCTGCTGTGGCCTGCTGCTTCTGATTACCATACCTGAGCAATATAAGGTAATGGGGTTAAACTTCAAAAGCTTTAGTCACACTTTTTTTTTTTTTGCTGCTTTTATAGTCTGTTTTTTTTCTTATTCTATAGATTAAGCTTTTTAAAATTTTTCTTCAAACTGTGGTTCTGTGAAGGCTTGAGATTAATATCACAAAATAATGTGTCCCTTCCCTAAAATTTTAAATTGCAAATCTTTTCAAGAGCCTAAATCTGTCATGGAATAGCCAGTTTGTAAATCACTTCTCCCTTTGCTTATCAAAACAGCATGTTGCATATTTGTCCTATGGCCACGATGTTTTGTACAGAGAGCATTTCCCTCCCTTTTCCTCTATTTGCTGCCCCAGGGGAGACATAGAACCTTGAAAAGAGAATTTGATTACATGAGTGAAGGAGGGACTGACCTTCAGATGTTATATTTTCCATAATTGGGAGGGGAGGGGGGCAATGTTTTAAATGTATATTTGATGGAAGAGAGATGTGCAGATCTTGCTTAGCCAGGCAAAATTCTCATGCTCGATTACAGTTTTACTTGAAGAAGCTTGATATTTTTGTCCCTGCTGTTTCATTTCAGGAGCAGTAAGTGATGTGGCAGATGGAGTAATAGCAAAGAAATCTTTACAAAACCTTTCCAGAAGCTGACATTTCATGCTGGCCTTTTTTGTCTGGTAGCAGCTGGTTTACCAGCTTGCAATCTTGAGCTCTGGGTGTTGCACCAATCTTCATCTTTCCAAAACCTGTTCTTTTATTCTAGCTACTCTACTTTAACAGTATGATCGGTAACATGTTTCATGAATTACAAGAGTGCTTACATCTCATTTCTCAGCCATTAGCAGCAACTGTTTCCGGGGCACTAGCAGTTATCTAGACATAGTTGATGTTTGAAATGAAGCTTTGCAACGTCAGCTCCGAGTGGTCATTAATCTGTGTGAGGTAATCCTCTTTGCCCAAGGTCAGCATTGTTTATAGGAAAATGAGTACATGAAAGATGGTTTTCAAAGCGTACTTTTGTGTGTCCTTCTGAGCTGTTTTTGATGCCAGTTTCAACCACTTCATGACACTTATGTCTGGATATCTCTGCAGACTTTAAACCCTCATTGCTTAAGAAGTGTCATGGACCTACTTACGTCTGATTATTTCTGTTCAGCCTGATAGCAGCTCTTTTAATATATAGGTTAACTGCATAGGCCCGAAGACTTGTTTGTCAATACAAGGATCAGCGATTACTAAGTTTCTGAAATTGTTTTGTACTCAAACTTTCATAGTAAACTGTGACTCGATGAATAAGTTGGGTTACTGGTACTGTTCTCTGATGGAATGATTTTTAAATTTGAGGCTCAAGCTGAAGAGCCTATCAAATATTGTGTTTCTCAGAGCACCTGGAAGAACAGCATCAGATCAGCAGGATGAGGGAGTGTTAGAAAGCATTAGACATCTCTAAGTACTGCAAAACTACTGCTTAAGCACTCGCACCTCTTCTCAAATACAAGATTTTCTTTTTCCATTTAGGGGATCAATCATTTTATTTGGAGAAAAAATGAAATATCTCTATTTTCGAATGGAAAAGTAGTGTTGCATATCAGTCCTGCCCTTTAAGGTGCTGTAAATGCTTCCCTTGGCTTGATAAATTCCACAAGAGCTGTAATTGCACTTTTTTTTTCAAGTCACTGTTGAAAATACGGTCTACCACTGGACTCTGAATAAACCTTTGCAGTGCCATGCTTTCCATTTTCCTGTCTTCTCAGTGAATTGCTGACAACTATTGCTGAAGAATCTTTTTTCAGCCAGTCATGTGCTTCTTTACTTGTAATTTAATCTAGACCGTATTTCCTTAGTTTGCTAATCAAATATCATGTGATATAGCTCAATTATATTAAGGCAGTTAAGTTGCGCATCTACTGCTTTTCTGCCATCTTTAAAGACATGGATAGGCTTGACATTATTTGCTCTCTGTTGACTGTTCTTCTTCCCTACATGATTCTAAGCTGAGCTTTCCTACTTCATTTCAATATCTTTGTGGGCATCAAAACTGTACCGAGCGTGCCTTCTCATTGCTTCCTTTCTGCAGGTAGTAGTTGCGTTTGTCCTTTAGGGATTCCACCTGTCCTGAATGACTTCTTAAAAGTGATGTGATTCTTTAGGTAGTCTTGGGTACATCTCATTAGACAGTGCCAGCCTAAATATATTCAATGTGCTAAATATTGACCTTTTTTCTTAACACCCCCCAGCCCCATATTGCAATCCCTAGTTCTTAATTCAAATTAAAAAAAAAAAAGTAAAGTAGTGAAGACTAAGGCAAAAACAATTCTGTTTGTGCTGGACCATCAGGTATTTCTCCACCTTCTCTGTCAGTTAACAGAGACGACTCTCCTACAGTAATGGATCTGTATATTCTGCACCCTTTTACTTAATAATTAATATAACTTCCTTATTGTTTTTTTTAAATTTCCCTTGGTAGTTGTAACTTATGTGCCTTAGTCTCTCTGATTTTCTGCCTCTATGCTTGTACTATTCTCTTTATACTCACCCTTATCAATGTATCTTTGTTTGCATTTTTGTACCACTCCTTTTTTGACTTTTAAGATCCTGAAAGAGCTCTTGATGCCTTATTGGGCTCTATTATATATCTTGACTTTCATCCTCATAAGAACATTTTGCTGTTGAGCCTTTTAACATTACCCTTCTGTAGAAAAGAGCAGCTTTTCATTTTCCCTTCTGAGTTCCTTCCTATGGGATCACAAACTCCCCTTCTCCTTTTTCCCCTTTCCTTACTTGTTGCTTCAGGATCACTTCAATCTAAAATGCCTTTTATCCTTAGAGTCTGGCTACCAGAGGCATTTGTTGCAAAAGGGGTTACAAATGTGGTCACTAATTTTGTTTTAATTGACAAACTAGGGTGACTAGAGGCTGAGGGAAACTTGAGCCTGGAAGGGCTCATGTTACTCAAAATCAAATTAAATATCTGGAAGGGGAGAAACTCTCATGCATCAGGGCACAAATGAACCCCTAAATAAATTGGTATATAAGAGATGAATGGGCCATTACTGTGGTCACACTATTTCTGTGCTTTACTGATAACCTGAGGGGTGGCAGATTGGTGTATGGTCTGTCAGAAAGAGGGCAGAACACAATTGCTTATTCCAGTGTCTGTCAATACCTGTGTATTTCGGGATAAGGATTATTTAATCATAGTAACATCAGTGTTGCTACTGACTGTGATAGAGCATTATTTCATACGGGTATGTGTGAGCTACTTATGGGGTCAGATGCCAGCATCTCTAATGGTGGTATACATTGAGATGAATTTCCTTTGGGGCCGGTGGAGTTATTTTAAATCTACCCTTGTAACAATTCATTTGGCTTGTAAATGAAATATATGCAGCCCTATGTAGCAAATACATAGGTGCAGGGACAGAGGTAGATTCTTTAAAGGCAATTAAAGATGCTGTAGTCCTCGCACTACAACCAGTCTATGGCACATTCCTTCAATGTTAGACAGCACAATTGGCCTCATGCTTATTGTCCATTCGATGATGTTCATGTCATAGGTACCTTCAGGTACATGAATATTTGAAGCACGGAGAAGCTGAGCCTCCTCAATTGATGCCATTTCTGTGCTAGCTGGGAGTATAGCAAATGGAGATGGTGGCTTCAGCCATAATAACATTCTGAAGTTCATTATTTCATAAAGCTTTCTTCTGCTTTAAAAAAGAACCAACAGTCCTTCAGCTGTTTGCTTTTTTTAAACGATTTTAAATAATGTTCCCTTAACACCCAAAGTCTCAAGACTGTCTTGATTTTTATCTGTCACTATGTAGTACACAACAAGACTTGGAAAGCAGGAAACTGCTTTCCATAGCAGCACTCTGTTTGGGGATTTCTGTCTGATTTCCTTACCAACGAACAAAATGGTTTTCCTCTGTTTTTAAGGGCCTTGCTGTGGAGGAAGGGGCCTAAGGCTTCTTAAACATGGCCCACTGTGAGGGAGACAGACCACCCATTTTCAAAGTGTTCCAGAGAACAACAGGCGTTTGTATTGACAGATCATATGCTCTGTCAGTGTAACACCAAGCTATTAAGTAAAACTGTCCATCAAGGCAAAGTTTCATTTATTTTCCTTTGAATCAGTAGCTTGTTTATTAAGATGAACTAAGGGGCTAAATGGAGATTGTACTGCAGGCAAGGAAAATCAATTTATCACAGACCTTTTGTATTGCTTGTTTTATATTCAGTGCAATTATCTTTGGTTTTAGATTAAGAAGAATATACTTATTTTGATAGGAGCAGTTGGATGAAATATGAAGTCCTGCTCTAGAATATGCAACGCATTGGTTTTAACCTTTTTCACTCATGGAGTTGTGGTGGTAGTAATTAACACGAAAAATTCTGACAACTGATGCTTGCAGGAGTGAGCAAGAGAGATAAGTGTGGACACAGTCTTCATCGCAGCTCTTATACTGAATAAGGAAGATGTTCAGTATTTTTAAGCAGACTGGAGGCTCTTTTTGAGGAATAAGGACAGAAATGGTCATGGCTGTGTTCCAGGCAGGACTCTGCTCATGTTTCTCAGCATGGATCTTCTGGTCAGCATGGACTTTCATTAGAAGATATGATGTCCATTTTGTTGGACTGCTGCACTGACAAGACAGAAGAGATGGGGAGGGGAAAAGGGGTGAACTGAACAAAGCAAAGGGAATTCCACACAAGGCATGGAAGTGTTTGAGAATTTTGTGCTTGTAAGTGCATGTGGAGGTGGAAGGCACATTGTGTCTGTATTTATGTCTACACATGGGATCTTGACCTGGCAGAAGAGGGGACTGAAGCTCAGGGAGACAGTGGGCACGCAAGAATTAGTGGTAACAGTAAAAATCAAAAGAAAATAAACCCCAGCACCAGATTGTCTAACCTTGTGCAGTACTACTCAGTCGTCTCATGGGGCCACATGGTGCTGATTAAGCTTAAAACTGCAAATAACGACATAAATTAGCTGGCTAGTGGAAGACTGTTTATGATCCCTAGCTTTGCAAGATTTTGTTACCTCATCTAAAAAACATCAACTCAGACAATCTCAGCTGAAGCTTTTGGGAAAGGGTTTAAGGAAAGGAAAGCCAGTGGTAACGTGGCTAATGAGCCCCTCCCCCCAGTCTTGCCCTTTCTCTCTTTCACTTAATTCTCCTCTGTTACCCTCCTCTTTATACCTGCTGTTGCTCTTGCTGTGTTGGAACTACTCGTGGTGGTGGTGTTATCGTTCCATTCAGTGGACGTAGGCTGAACCCTCTGGGCTCTCTGGGTTTGGTTTGGGCATGGCTTTGCAGCCCAGCTGTGCAACTGCGCCTTCTCTGGCAGGCTGTGACACTCAGAAAATGACTTTGATGCTCAGCCTTGTTTCCTCTATCTGTGAAAAACTGAAAAAAGGATGGGATAAAGTATGTATTATCTGTCTTGTTTTACTGGGATTGAAAGCTACCCAAAGAAGGGATGGTCTTTAACTGAGCATTTGAACAGTACTTAGCACGTGTGTCGCTGGCTTTAGCTGATGTTTGTAAACCATGATGCAGATGATGATGATCATTGGCTCTAGTCTGGCAACAAGGATCACCTAGGGAAGGATGAGACTGGGAAGTCCCTGCTTGCAGGCAGCTAGTGTGGCCACCCCAAATCATTGTTATAAGGTCTGTTTTTAAACTCTGCACCAAGGCTGGTACCCTAGCTGTGATGTGTGCTGTTTGTATGGCGTCTGCTTGCGTCCTGGGAATCTTGTTGTGTAATCGCTCCAGACACCTGCAAATGGAGATAATGCCTGAATAATCTGATTGATCAGGAATACATCTACAGTGATTCTGTAGAATTTAGGAACATACTCTTTAGTGGGGGGGGAGAAAGCCTCCTGATATATTTACTGTATCATCATAGTAGGCTGTAGCTTATCTTTCCATCCAGCACATTTCTCTGTAGCCCACATGTAGTTATCTGCTTTCATATTTGTACCTTTTTGGGGGGGAAATAATCTGTAGAGCCCTCTGAATCTGGTCTGTTTTTTTTTTCTTTTTTTTCCCTTCTTTTCCCCCCTCTCCTTCAAAAGCCTCTTTTCCCCCAGTAGATGCAGATGCAGCCACGTGGTCTTAAGTACAAAATAGACTGCAGTCAATTCTGCCATCTGCTGATGATCCCTTCTGAGAATTTGCCACAGTGCTGGTAGTACAGGACTAAATCCAAAACCAGTTGACACCAATAGTAGGAATCTTTCCATTGATATCAGTAGGTCTGTGCTATAGGTAAAGAGAAACAAAGCTTGGCCTGGCTTTTTATAAAATGATTTTGTGCTACTATAATTATCTTCCATGTCATAAATCAGGACTCGCAGGCAAGAACTGTATGTGTTCCCATTACAACTTCATTAACTATGTCATATTAATCTCTCTTAATTACTGCTGATTGCAGAAAGTGGAAACTGGTCAGTGTCTTGAATCCAAATGTCCTCAATTGCGGGGGAATATAGGGAGTAAGAGGGGATTTGATTTATATAGGGAGGTAAACCTTGCCTGGGTCGGTCTCGAGACATAATCAAACTTGCCTTTATTGCAGTTTGGCTACAACTAAAATCTCAGCAAAGTATTTGTGTGCTGAAGATCGCAGGGGGGCAGGTTTGCAGAAGCAGGGGAACTCAGATCATTTGTGCTTTTATGGTGAAAAGTAAAAAACAGTGTGGAACTGTTCCCAGCTGTTGATTGCATCTGCATTCCTAGTGCTTTCCTTGTCCTGGGTCCCCAGTGCTTTTTGTAAATATATCCCAGCACCAAAATGCATCTCTTGTGCCAGCCTCCTCTGAACTATAGAATCGTAAAGGAGACAAAAATGAGAGGAAATCACCAATAAGCCTGCAGTAGGTAACTTATGGAACGTGCTGTAAGGATACAATGCTGAAGCAAATCTCTGAAGATGCACTTTCAATTCACTTTGATGTAAAAGAAACTGCTACCGTAGTTGCAGTAGTCAGGGTGGAAATGATCTCAAATCAGTCAAGTGATGTTAGTCCTCACCTTTTTAGTAGACAGGCTAGCAGCTAGAGGAGGAGGGGGAAAAGCCACTTCTGGTATATTGAAGTTGGGCTGCATTTTAAGGGTTTACAGCTTCCTCAAAGGAGTTGGTTGTTAGAGCAAAAGACCTAGTTGTGCTGTGTTTGTGGTGTAGCTTTTCTATGTGCCACATTATTCTTTTAAGCATCACTGATAACTTTGGGTAACTGCTGCCTTTGGAGAGCTGAGGCTTAAGACTAGAGATGCCCCTCACTGCTTTCCCCTGGCTTTTTACACATTGCAGTTTTTCGCTAGAGCTACCTGGAAACTCTGCAACAGGCCTGACAGATTTTCTTTCTCCCTGGATTCCTCTACAAATTGTACTGTGACTTGGCCTCAATTTCTACGGGGCATGTCTTGGCTGAAGCTGCTGTGGACTAATGTAAAAGCAGAAAGAAGGATGGAGAAGGATCTGAATAGACATCAGATAATGACAAAATCTTTAGAAACATCAGCTTCCAATCCTGGAAATACTTAAGCATGTGCTTTCTTTTTATGCACCAGGACTAGTTCTAATAAAAGCAATGGGACTGCTGAGACCCTGATGCAATGCAAGGGAGTAACGTTATGTAGCTTGGATGTGTAATATGGTTTTGGTCTGTTAAATGGCACTTACTTTGCAGAAAGGTTCACCACCTTCTTGTATCGCACCATGCTGATCTACTTGTATTTTAACCAAAATTCAAGGAGGGCCTGGAAACTGCGGGAGAGAGTGTGTGTGTGTGTGTGTGTGTGTGTGTGTGTGGAGGGTGTCCTCCCCAACTGTGGCTTTCCAAATACACTTCATGCTTAGTGCTTTCCAGCTCTGGGTATTTCCTCTCTCCCCCTTCTTGACTGGAGAAGTAGAAAGTTATCCATTTGTTAATGACAGCCCATGTCCCCAGTAGACGAAGCAGGTTTAAACTGGGGGGGGAGAGAGGGTGGGTATGAACTGAAGAGGTTCTTGGGCTTTGCAGCAATTCAAGCTCTGGCTTGGATTACTGCCAGTCACTGGGGGGGGTATGACGCTGAGGGAGGAGGGAAGGGGTAGGTATACTGATTTATTTAGCAGTTAATTCAACTGGTTTGTAAGCTTTTGAATGGTGAGCAATCAGCCCAGTAGGGGAGCTCCTCTGCTGTGTCTTGTGATGCACGCTTGCTATTAAGTGTTTATAACAGAATAAAAGCATGTTGTGTTAAAACATTGTGTACTTAACAAGCAGCATGCCCCTTAGCTAATCTAACAGACATCCTGTGTTTGGTTGGAGAAGTCTAAGAGGTCAACATGGCCCTCTCTCCCCCCCCTTTTTAATGTTGTTTAAAGTCTTGTTGACCTCTATCCTCTTATGAAATAACCGAAAAGTTAAACCCAGAATTTCAGCAGCTTTTCTTAAAACTTGAAGTGGTTTGCTGACACAGATATTGAGAAAGAGGGCATTAAATCTGTCCTTACTATGCCTGAATACCAGCCAGTATGCTTGGCTTTTTGTTTGAAGGAGCTTCTAAACACAGAACTGATTTTTAAAGTGGCCTTTAAATAATTGGAACTTGTGCCTTTTCATTATTATTTTCTTTTTCTGCTTTGAAGTACAAACTTAAAAGTTTGCCCATTTCTCCTCTGTGTCCTGACTCTGCCTACTCTTGTGTTGTGTCAGGAATATTGAGCTTCTGAGCTCTCTTATTAAAGCCAAGCTTGAGAATGTATGTTCTGCGGTGGAAATGTGTCATGTTAAATGAGGGACTGAAAGTTTAAAATCTTAGCCAAAGGTGCTTTATCCAAAAATTTAATTGGACAGTAGTATTAAACGAATGTTTAAAAAAAAAAAAAAAAGTACAATGTCTTTAAAAGTAGTCTGACCTGAAGCCTATTCCTTTCTTGATAGATG
This sequence comes from Apteryx mantelli, assembly GCF_036417845.1. NCBI lineage: Eukaryota > Metazoa > Chordata > Aves > Apterygiformes > Apterygidae > Apteryx > Apteryx mantelli. Next base: position 49,454,193 of record NC_089980.1, on the reverse strand, counting down.
TCTGTAGCAGTCAGGATGGATAGTGTCAAGGTGCATATTTGGGGTATAGGAGAGATGGGAGATGAAATGTGCTTTATAAAGTATTTAAGTGGTGAAGTGAGTAGGTGAGGTGCTATATAATGGTATGTTCCCACAGATGGTCAATGTACGTTAGAGGAGGCACAGGGTAATGGGAAGAATTCTCTTACCAAAAACCTGAAAGTACACTTCTAGGTGCAATTGGAGAAGGAACACTGTAACCGGCTTTTTGCTGGTTGGTTGGTTGGTTTTGTTCTTCTGCTATGTCTTGTGGACTCCTTCCTGTTATAATTAAGCTGTACAAAGTAAAGGTTAATGGTCAGCCCACAATCCATCTCCTGTGCTCTGATGGGGAGGGTTCATGCTATTTTCCTAGAATTTCTTACTATAGTTGGGGGCACAAACGAGTCCTTTAGCTATGAGACTGGCATCCTAAGGCTGACGTGGGGAAGGGGCCTCTTCTCTGAGAAGAGGAGAGACATGTTTCTGCAGAGGAGTTGCCCCAGTGCAAGCTAGGCTCCCTGCTGTGCAGTTGCCAGGACTTGTGTTGTGTGTTGTAGGGGAGGAAAGAGATGCCAGCAATCCCCAAATGGACAGGTTTCTGTTTTGTTGTGGGAACCGACTGGCAGGTCCTAGGGGAAAAAAAAAAACCAAACCTTTGGCAGAGGGGTGCTCTTGTTTCTGGGACTGTGCCCATGGTAGAAAATTCCACAGCCAGAATCTCTGCTGGCCAAAGCTGCTGATGCATCTGTGTTACTGGAGTGTGCCAGCTCTCGGGGTGGCTTCTTTAAGCTACATAAAGGTTGGGTTTTATCAGCTTATGTCTGACGTATTTGTGGATGCATGCAAACCTTTGGCACAGAAGACAACTTGAGCTGACAGAAGTTTATCATGTCACCCCATCTGGGAGCCTTGTGTCAGGGTATTCTTTGAAGAACCTGCAACTTTTAATTGTCAGCAGACGCTTCTAGAAAGAGTAGGGGGCTCTCAGTTGTTTTAGGCAATTAGAGGTGGTGTTTTTGGCCTGCAGGCTGTTGGGATGTACAGCTAGCTGCAGTGCTGGGGCACCTGGCTCCGAGGCTGGACTTGTTTGTCCCTGGGGAGGTTCTCAGCACAGACTGCTCTGCACGGACTCTCTGCTTCCCTCAGCATCACCTGCCTTCCAGTACTGTGATTAGTGATGCTGAAGTGTTTTTCAGGAACGGTTATTCTCTTTACATCCTCTTAGGGAAAAATTGTGAAGGCAGTGCTAACTTAGATAATTTACTAAATTGAAAAGAAAACATATACCTGCATACTGCAAGATGCCTGTCTGATGCAGAATGAAGAAGTTGATCTTTCACATGAACAGATTTCAGTGTCTGCTGTAGTAGTCTTCTGTCTTGCCAGGTAATCTGATTTGTCTCTAGGTGATTTTTCAGATTGTCTGGACTGCCATGTGATTACATACGCCTTTTCTTTTCTTTAAACCTCACTGGTTTATTTGTTTTCTGCATCAATTTCAACTTAGCTTTTTTCCAAGCAACTGTTTAAATCTCTACTCATCATAGAAATCTTTCTAAGACAGTCTTCCTCCTTCCCTCAGTACCTAGTTACTGTGGCTGGAAATGGCCCCTCCTTAGAGAGGAGGATTTACTTGTCTGCTTGATACTATCTCATGCCTGCAGAGTTATTCCTCTGTCTCCTGGTGCAGGAGAATGGTATTAGGCCCAAATCTTTGGGAAGCGCATTTTGCTCTCTAGTGAATGCTGAGTGAAAGTTGTTTCAATTAGATCAGAAATACGAGGGAAATAGCTTTCTCTTGCAATCCTTCATCTCTTTTTCCATGCAGTACGTGTTCTGTTCCTATAAGCAGTAAGTACTATCAACAGTTGTTGATAGTAGACAGATATCCAGCCTTACGGTGGTTCCTATAAAATGCAAAGCTATGTTCAAGATTGACACACCAAGACACCAACTGTAAAGTAAAATATTTACCTCTTTCCAACTGGTGCTGTGTTTCTGTCACAGGGAAGTGAATGTTTCATAAAATTGGGGAAAAAAAAATGCTGTTTCAATACAGCTTTACAAACACTGGGCACCAAGCCCACTCCTCCTTTTATCTGTAATACTGAAAATACCTTCTACAAGTTACTGGTGCCAGTCATCTCTTTGCACTTGTTAGCCTCTGGAGAGGTTATTAGTAAAAGTCTTTTCAGTAGACATGGCAGCAGCTGTTAAAGTATGTTTTTCTTATGGGTAAATGAATGTTTACCTGCAAGAAAGTAAGTCCAGCATTTCTGAGCCAGAAGAGTCTTGGGTGTTAATAACAAGAATTGTGAAGTATGCAGCCAGTCTCTGAAATAATTCCAGATGAAGGTTGAGTATATTGAACACTGTTAAACTGTATGCAAACAATAGTATTTATGTTGGAGCTGCATCAAAGCTCACTCTTTTTCTATTTTAAATGGCTAAAGAATGAACAGGTCAGTGACTAGAGATTAACATTCATTTTAGTCATTTCAAGTCTGCCTGATTAGCAGTGGGCCTCTTTCCAGGCTTCATCTGTTTCACATGGAGCTACTAAACTGCAGGTTCTGCAGATTCTGGAATTGAGCATTCAGAATAGCAAAAGACAGTGTTCAGCAAATATGATTCTAGAGATTTGTTTGCATGCAAATATACTGTAAGCCAAGGTACTTGTTCAAAACTCACAGATGATCTTTTGCTGTCCTGAGGAACTGACTAGTTATTTTTTGCCTTCTCTTTGTCTCTTGGCTCACTGCTGATCGAAGGCATTTTACATCTTACTCTGTGATTTAGTTCCTTTAATAGCCTCTTCTGAGGAACTTTCCTGACAGTGTTTTTGGAAATAAATGAGAAGTTGTTTGCAATGCATTCACTATTTTGTTTGCATGCTGAAGAATTTGAATAGACTGAACAGTAGGTCTTGCACGGTCTGTGCTGACTAGCACGTTATGATGTTGGGTCCAGCAGACCAGTAAGGAATGTTATCCTACATCACTGGAGATCTCCATGTCTGAGGCTGCTAACAAGAAGTATTTCCATGTTTGTCACCTGCCTTGATCTGAGGTACTTGTGTAGTGCAGATGTGATTATCATTGTGGAGGCTTAGGAAGAGCCTGTCAGTAAAAAGAAAGCTGTGAAAAATCCCACAGTGCCTATGGATAATGCCACGCAGAGTCAGCATCAGATCCAAGACTAGAACCTGGGGTAATGCGCTAAACCTGCAGTGACCCCCATGGTAAAGCTCTAATCTTTGTACACTCATTTTTGTTTCCCTGTTAAAGAGAAATGAAATAGCAAACGTGATAGGCTAGACTGCATGAAGCAACTCCTTTGTGGAGTCCCTTCTAGAAGTAAACTTTGACTTTACCTGGGCTTTCTACTTCCTAAATTATTCTGGTATTAGCTTGTCCTTCGGAGAGATTGATCTCCTTCCAGTCAAACCTCAGACCCAGCATAGCACAGGTTCACAGATTTGTTTCATCATTGTTTCTTGTCAGTTTTTCCTTTTTTAAAATTATAAAGGGAGAAAATTATTTTTTGTTTTGGTGTAATTATTATTAAATCAACCCCCCTTGGGTTTGCTGGCCTTTCTGAAGCAAGCTTGGCATGCCTTCTGCCTCCTTTGAGAAATGTACACGTTCTGTGAAAGTCTAGGCTATAGATTTCTTTTTCCTAGCAAGACTTGTTGCAGTTCTGTAACCTGTTGGCACTAAATACAGATTCCAGAGATCACTGTCTATCTTTGATTATATAAGAAGAGATGTAGTTTCTTCTGCATTAGGAACATTGGTGTTGATTGCTAAGCAGAAATATTTTTTTTAAGGTGATGGTCTCATTAAAAAGAAAAACAAAAAAACCCCCAAAGCAACAAAAACCCAAACCAGTTTCTATCTTCATGCCACTTCTTCTTCTGTTACTAAGTATATCACTGGGGAACATCAGGAACTTTTTAGTATCCCAAAGGCTTGCCTGCTGCCATTTGAGAGAGTAAACCACTCTGCAACAGTCACCATTCTTCTAGACCCCCTTTTCTTAAAATAAATAAGATGGCTTGGCCTTTATTAGCAGATATAGGGAAAGGTCATAATGGAAGTGTCCGATGGATGGGTCTTAATAGATTTTCTTTCACTGATACAATTCTGTACAGGTTTTTAGAAAGAAGAGAAGTGCCATTAAGTGCAACATGACTACTGGGTTGTGATCCAGTGGGAAATGCCACTGATAGATCTATTTCCTGACTCGTGTGCTCTATGCTTGGAACAAATCCTGAAGATAAATTTGACTTCCTGAAGGGAAAATGTAAAGATCTGAGGGCCAGTATAGGGGCAGGCCATGAAATATGTGGACTTGTGGGGTTTTAAGTGTACTCATAGTTGTTCAAAGATGTCAACCATGCAGTGGCAATGTCTTGCATGGAAAAAAACTAGCCAATTAAAAATGTGACTTGTAGCAACCCATAAAATATTCTCATATGTTTAGAAGAGTTGCTATTCATAACCTTTCAAAGAAGAGATCACCAGAGAGAAGCAAGAGAAAATATCCTGGAGGTCTGATGTTTCATCTAACTAGTGCCTATGAGCTTTATGTATATATTTTTTTTAAGTCAGAGAGCACACTGAAGCAATTGTATTGCTACAGAGAATACAAATGCCCACTTGCATGTAGCTTTCTGTTAGATCTGTTTGATAATTAGGTACAGTTTTGTGCCTGTCAGTACTGACACTTCTCAACATAACTGCTGGGATGTGACAAACAGGATAATGAAAAGTTGTTTTGAAGTCAGCTATTTGAAACTACATGCTGCTTCTCCCTAAGGTTCACAAGTTCAGAGCATTCTTGAGATAGGTTTAGTGCAAGTAAGATATGTTGTACATAACATGCTGTTATAATACTGTACCAATTATTGTAAGTAACAAGCTGCAGGAGAAAAGGTAGGAAGCAGTGTGGAAAACAACATTTAAATATTCAGAGGAAATCTATGAGAAGTTCTGGTCACACAGCGTTAAAGGATGTGTTTCTGTCGAATGTTTCTTTCAAGATACTATTCCTTTACAGCATTTACTTTCACTGCCATTCCACTCCTCTTAGAAATAATGGATTTAGATGGAGTGAGTATCTCTACCCAGAGACTTGAATTCACGTGTAATGAACTGAGTGTGTGCAAGGAGGATTCCCCTCTAGTTGAAATGCTAAGTCTGCCCAAACTCGTTATGATGGATTCACGAAGGTGCTTAGGCTCATAATGTGCTGCAGACTGGTAAATCTGTGCTTGGGGGTCTGTAAGCTAGCAGTTTTAATGAAGAATCTCTATTAGAGGACCAAGCAGACTTTGGTTTTGGACCTAACCCTTCTGAGTCGTACTCCTTTTATTGGAGGTATCAGCAAGGAGCTGCCAGCACCAGTGTGGTGATGGGGGAAGGTATAGGCCCTCTGAAGATCACATACAAGAAACTGCATCTTGTAGTAATGTTCTTATCACTCAGAAAACTGTTCTGGATCTTTGCTTTAAACTCTGGGCACCTTCTCATAAAGAATACAGTTAAACCTTTGTTTTAGGCAAGGAAACAGAAACCTCCAAACTAACAAGATATTTTCTGCTTAGAAATAAAATTTCTTCCATGTTATGATTTAATTGGTTTAGCTCATGGTCCATACAATAGATCATGTGAACATTTTGTACAGGAGAAAACTGCCCACTAGATGAAAAGTCTCAAATGTACTAGTTAAGCTTGCTGGCTTTTTCTTGTAGAAAGCCTTTAATTCTCTCAATGCTGTATCTTAGTATTAGTGATCCCAGTCATCAAGGGCTTTGGCACATTAGTTAGTTACTACTTGTCATCTGCTCTGTGATGTCACACATGTCATCTTCTACCCCTGGCGCCTTGTGAGAAGTGCAGATAGCTTTATCTCTCGGGGAAAAGGGGATGAGTTACACCTAGCAGTGTGAGGGAAGGGGGATCCCATGAATAGAGCCCACAGGGTAGCTGATTTGTGGTCATTTCAGCCTTACCCTTCTTCCTTCCTTCTTCAGTGATTAGTTGTGATATGGTGTCTTGGGTGGGGGTAAAAATCTGGATACGACAAAATGTTACACCTGAAAACATAAGTCATTTAACGGGTGATTTCAGGGCTTTTGGGAAATTTTTGATCAGAAGTGGAAATGTTTGAAGAGACAGGATTTCAGCGCTGCCTGCCTTAGTGGCTGCAAGTCTATGAACTACCAGTGGTTTCTTGTCCCAAACGGAACAATCCCTGAGGGATTGTTCACTGCAGGGACCCACTGTGCCCCCTGGTTTGTGCTTTCCCAGGCTGTGGGGTTTCCACCTTTGAGCACTGAAGCCCTGTTTTGTGGGTACCAGGCCGGTTCCATTTTGAGCTTTTGTTTGAATCTTTACACTTAGATCGAAGTTCATGTGCGCAGCTTGACTGAGTCCCCAAAGTGACTTTGGGAGCAACGTTCCGGAGAAAATGGCTCAGGCTCACTTGGACGTGTCTCAGAGTCCCCTGGCTGAGATAGGTAGGCTGGGAGGGACCCTACCATGAGAAACCCTCCCCCCACCCCCCAACCCCAAAAGCCTTCTCAAGCAGAAGGTGCCTATTGATGTGCCATATGCATGATGGAAAAAATACTTACTAAAACCTCAGCAAAGCAGACGGCAGGATTCTACCAAGTTCTTATTATAATGACTTCAATAGATTTAACCTTGAAATTTTGTATCTGAGAATAGAAGGCTAATTTGTAGGATTGAGAGAGACTTCAATGACCGCTGTCTTAACTCAGCTGTCAAAAAGACAAATTTACCCCTTTCCAAAATCTTTCTTATCATTTATCACTTCTAGTTTAGTCTTGAGAGCTCGACAACTCACTTTGAGTTACCTACAAACATACAGCCTGTGCATGATAAGGAGAAATCTGCTAAATCATTTTGGGAAATGAAAGCTAGAGAGATTAAGCTATTTTTGGTAGCCTTTTAGTTCCCTTCAAAACCAAGTATCTTTTTCCCCAAAATTATAAGTCAGTTATAATACCCTAGTCTACTTGAAATTTACAGTAGTTCTTAATCTGAATGAAATATCTGTCAAACTAAATTAAATTAACCCTCTGAGGACTGCAAGCTCATATTTAGTCTTTCAGAGCCTAGTCTAGTAATAGAAGTACCTTGTAAAGTTCCACAGTTGTTTGGGTGTCTGGAACTGGTTACTACAGGCTCTTGCTGGTTAGTGCAGTTTGTGTCTGAAATGGGAAGGGAGTTCCACTGTATGTAATTTTTCTGTTTCTCTCTTATTGGGAATGATTTGCATTCAAGAACAGTTCCTATTTAGTGACTGCAAACTGTTTAGGTTTAATGCTTTCGAGACTCCTGACTTACTGCCACTTTGCATAAAATGGGTTTATCTCATAGAAGTGCGTGGAGTGGTGTAGGTATTGGGTTGTATGTGTGTGGTGTGTGCGGGTGTGTTTGTGTTTTTTTTTTTTTTTTTTAAACTATGAGACATTTTTTAGTGCTTTACATAGATTTAAATTTTGGATTAACTTCTAGCAGAATGTTAGATGTTAGTTTAGATTTCCCCAGTAATATGGGTTTATCCTTACTCTTTTATATTTCAACAGTATATATTTGTTTCTAATTTCAATAGCAAGAGTGTGGTTTGGGGAGATTACTTGGCATGCTCGTGCATTGCTTTTGTGATGCATCAGAACAGAAGCTTGGAAAGACAGCACTGAAGAAGAGTGAGATTGTTCGTCTGAAAAAGAAAGGTCGTATCAGGAAAAATGATTCTAAGAGCAGTATAAGGAGAAAACAAAGGATGAAATATTACCGAATTACAGTGCTGTAATTTTTCAACCTACTGTCACAGACTGCGTTTCAGTCTTTGCTATGCATAAATTTTCATGGAGCACTCTCCATAACACTTAACTTGCATGACTGAAAAGTTGTCTGTGTGATTTCATCATCAGTGGATAACATTCTGCGTTCGTTCTACTCGCTCCCAAATATTCCTTTTCAAACTTCCAGCTAGCCTTACAGATAAACAACAAACTCTGTATTTCATGATACCTCTTGCACACCTCATGCTAAACTGGTTTCACTGGACCTTCTTGCACAAATAAATACTTGACTATTTAGGAGCTGCTATTGCTAAGCCCAGAGCATTCAGAATTTCAAACTTCAGACCTTGGTCTTCCTCTGATGTACTTATTTGGACAATTGCTCTCAGTGAAGCTTTGAAATTGAAAAAAATTCTGTATGAGGTTTAAAAAAAGAAAAGTGAGGAGTCCTGCTCTTAGGTTTGAAGGGGATACTTTTTTCTAAAATAAACTGCTCCGTCTTGGAGGATGTGATGTGTTCTGAGAGACTATCAGCCAAATAAGGATGGAAAGCTCAAACACCTGTATTAAGATAAGACAAGAGACAGTCTTTGTGAAAACAGGTAATTTCTGGCTCTGTTACTGAAGGTCATAGATTGCATTTAACCACCCTTGCACAGTGTCCTACCTTGTAACATGAGTGAGGGAACAAATAATGTCAAGAGCTGCTTGCTGCAGCAATGATTTGTATCCTTGTCCATAGTTCCGTGCTGTTGCATTTGTGTTCATGACTTTGTTTTTTATTGTTTCCCTTCTTTAGTACTTGAATACATAGGCTTGTTCTATTTTTAAATTTGAGGGGATTTGGAAAATATCCTCGGTGGTAGTCTAGAGGCCCTGACGTGCAGCTGACAAACTGAAGAATAAAGGAGAAAGAATTCCTCCAATTTTTCAGTAAGAGAAATATTCTGGGCCACTGCTGATGAAGGCTTCTCTTAGGAAATTGTCACCGGAAGACATCTTTAAGTGGACAAAATTCTTATGTAGCTTGGTGTCATGGTGGCAGTTATAAAAGTTGCACAATCACCAAAAATAGAAAAGTTGACAACATACATTCTTCAGATAATTTTTTTTGTTTGCTCACATGTTTTTTAAAAATTTTGCTGCTTATCGACATCTCTGTGTGTGCATGGAGAAGGGCTTGGGGTAGTGTTTAACTCTTCCACAAGTTCAGTGCGGTGACTCTGAAAAGGCTCTTGCTGCCTCCTAGAGGTGTCAAGGTAGGGATGCTGCTTCAGTCCCCCCCACCAAGCTCTGACAAGCGCCGTTCCCCCTGCAGCCTCCCCTCTGCCGCCCCCAAGGCTGTGCAGGCTCCTTCTCTTGGGTGCGGGGTCCTCTTCAGCCCCGTTCTTGGCCAGAGAAGGATCATCGCTGGGACATCTCCCATCCTCCTGCTTCCCCAGGCCTGCTCCACCGGGTAGGGGAGACCAGAGCGTGTTCTCCCCTTCTGCAGGATGGGAGAAATGCACCTCCTGAAGCCTGGGCAAGCAACCAGGTTTTTCTGCTGGATCAAGGTGCCTCTCTTGCCTTAGTGTGTTGGGGGGGAGGGGGGAAATGGGGGCAGGAGAGTTAACAACAATGTGAATAGCTGAATAAATAGCTTAAAAAAATCACTGAAAGACTGCATTACAGAAGTCTGACAACAGCCAGAAATACTGAAGGTATTTTGCTCTACAGTTACAGAACTCATCAGAGGCTGTTCCTTGTCAGTGGTGTGACCTGGTTGCGTGATCGAAGGCTATTAGCTGATTGTATCGTGCCTTTTGGGGACTATCTGCTCTCTGGTCAAACTTGTATTTCAAAGATTTTTTTTTTTTTTTTAACAACAACAACAATAAAGACACTCTTTCTCTTCCTAAAAGAAATGGGTCTGTTGTTCTGTAATGAGCCATTTCCTCATTTAAATATTGCCTTTTGATATATTTTACTGCTTTTGTGTTTCTTTTTATTTTCCTAGCTTAAAAGCAACATAATGATTGCAGTGAGATAGTTTAACCAGACTTGCTGAGCAGTGCGATGTTTCATTAACAAGTAGATGGGCTAGAGAGTCAGAAAACTACTAGGGAAATTGCCAAGGGCAGGAAGAATACCAGGACAAATCTTGGTTTATTAACATCAGGTGAAAGAAAGGAAAACCTATTTCTATAAAATGCAGTTCCTTCTTAGGCTCTAGGTTTGTTTATGCCTCTTATTCCTTGGCAATGATACTTAACCCAGTCTTAAAAGGACAGAAGCTGTCACACCTAGCAAAGAAATGGGTTTCACAGCATAAATCAGTTACACGCCAATCCACAAGCAGGAAACAGAAAATCTCTTGTAAGCATCAAGAAATGACCATTCCCAGGATACCTATGGATTTCCCTGCAACTTCAGCTTCTAGGGCCAGAATGTTTTAACATGAGTTGTGAGTTAGGTTGGAGCTAGTTGGTGAAATCTTCCAGCTGAAGTTCTGAAAAATGATGATATTTCCAGTGGAAAACACTGCTGGAATATTTTTCCTCTTGGAAGTATTTCTCTTGAATATCTAAATGTTTATAGTGCAAGTCAGGCAATCATCCTAAACTGGAAACTTATTCTGGTTTGAATATAGGCATTTTGTTCTGGGCAGGTGGATCAGGATCTTTCTCAACTTCTGGGGACCAGTGGAAGCTTCCATTCACACACTGTGGCTGGGCAGTCTCCAGCACTGCCCTGTGGCTTCCCCTATGTCTGAATCAACCCAGTGCTCTAGCGTGTCCCAAGACTATTGGGCACTAGTAGTCTGTTCAGTGAGTCTAGCCCATTCAGATAACTTGAAGGAACAACAGAAATCAAAATATACATGTTTCTCTTAGGATGTAGATTCTGAATATGAATTTTCCATCAACACGAGCATGGGTGTGTGTATGTGTACATCCTGCATCTGTGTTTATGTATAAATGTGTTTATAAAATCAAATGGATTAAGAACAACACCACCAACAAAAATACCTATTTCTAGTCTGAGCGGAATTAACTATAAACAGAAGATCTGGGGATGTTTTCTTACTTGCTTGCCATTAGTGGGTGTTTTCAAGAAAATACCGTGTTCCAGTGAAAACCTAGCAGTCAGTTTTTCGTATGCACGCACGTAATCCACTCAAGCTATTCCCTGTTCACCTCATATGACTCTATTCCCTCCTTCCATTTAGGAAATTCTGTGTTCTCTAAGACCCAGATAGGGATTATCAATCATGTTCAACATTAGGTTACTTGCAGAAGAGTCATTACCTTTAATGTGTAATAGCTGTGCCATGAAGATAATACAATAAAATCCAAGAAATGTAATTTAGAAAGGCTTTCTGCTCAAGCTTAAAAAAAAAAAGATGTTATAATCCCATCCTTAGGGTCACAGAAAACCTTGTTTATTTTATTCCTTCTACTTTGTTTGTGCCTTTTGGGGTTTCTTGCAGAGTAATGCATCATCTGCCTGGGATGGTCTCTCAGTGTGGGTCTGCTACATTCAGCTATTTCTATAGAAACACCCAAGAATGCTTCCTATTGTAGTATAACTGCTGTGCTACGGCTTCTGCAGCACAGAAGGTGCCTATTGTGTTGGACTGTGATTGTAATGGTTCTGCTAAAATCTTACGGTTTGATGAATTGTAGGAAATATAACTACACTGTACTTCTTGACTTGAGCATGAAACTAAACTGACTTTAGGTTATGAATGGTACCCAAATGGAAATGCTTGGAAAAATAAGGCTTTTTGTGTTCAAACCCGTCCCCAGGGAATTGAATGGCTGTTTTTGAAGTGACCTCAGGGGGAGGGAGGATCAGGGTGTAGTGTTGCTGTTACCCCTTAACTCTTCCTTGGGCTTTGTTCTCTAGCCCTGACATGTTGTTACTGTGCGTGGCTTCCCCACCAGAAGGGAGCGAGACCATGACAGCCTTAAAGGATGGGAGAGTAATGAGGGGATAAAGTGGCAAAGGCAATTTTTCATAAACATTTCCACTTTGGGAAAGGCAATGCAGCCAGGTCATTTCTACCAGTCTTTTGTGAGAGACTCCCAGCTCTGCCTGGATTTCTTAGTTCACAACCCTTTTTCTTTTCTTTTTGTTAATGGCAGTGGCAATGGCAGTTTCTAGCTGTGTGGCTTTAGACTTTAATACAATTTCTACGCTTCTGCAGAAGTAGCCCGTAGGTGTCCCTGAATGAAGGGGTGAATTCGATTCTTAAAAACATACACAGGACATCTTTAGGGGATCATTTAAATGTTATTGCTCCACTGTGCTGAAGCCGTAGTGACCGCAAAGAACTTCATCAGAAGTTAGGACACCTGATTTTAAAAAAAGAGGAGAAGATTGCATCCTGCACTCCAGTCAGCAGTTGTGTTCTCCTGTCCCTGTTTCTGAATTTGGAAAATGTGTATGTTCATCATGCAAACAACGTCCAAAGTTTTCCATAAAATTAACCTTTTCTTGATATTCAAAGCCAGTATACATCAACAGTGAATTAAGTTCAATGTTTGAAAAACAAGGGCACGGTCTTCTGCAGTTCAGCAGATAATAACAGGCTCTGCTCTCTGAGCACAGATGTGTATTGGAATGCTGCCTTCCCTTCTGTGTAATGCAGAAAGTCATTGGTGTTTAATACTGTTCTTATAAAGCAGTGTGGGTTTGGTTTGGGTTTTTTCTTTTCTTGTTTTTTAATGATTGCTAAACCTGTTTTGTTACAAGCCCAGATTCCCTATGGAAGATATTAACCTTACAGGTAAGGTTACCTTGGTGGCTACACTTGTTCACGTGTGTGTTTTAATATATGTTTTTTTTTTCCCCCCTCATCTCTTTGGAATAATACTCCAGCATAGCTGCCAGAATTCTTTTCCCTTCATTTACTCTGTTGACAAATGCTTACCTTTTCAGGATATTTGGTAAACTGCTCAATTTTATTTCACTTTTTCCTCCCCCTTCCTGGTATTTCCCCAATAGGCTGTATGCTATTCTACTTATTATAATCCAAAACTGAACAGCAGCAGGTTCTGCTACTTCAATAATTTCAGTTTTCAGTGGGGAAGATTTCAATATAGGGGTAGTGTTTCCATGAACTGTTCCCTCTAGAAATAGACTACAGTCTCCAGTTGACATTTGTGTGTCATTACAGTGAGATGTTTTGATGTTAAGCTTTAATAGGGGTCCTGCTTTTTTCTGTTGGAATCTGTTTCCTCCTGCTTTCATTTCCAACTGTACCTATCTTGGGGAGCAAAGCAGCCTTGTTAGATAACGAAGTCCTTCTTTGGAGTTATTCTTTTATTCCCGTTAGGTGTGTACTTATACATGAGCAGCCATGCAAAGCAATAAAATCAGTCAACTGAACTCAAGTTCCTTTGGATCTAAAATGATAACTAAGCAGTAACTAGAGTTTGCAGTACTGGCTCTCTTACAGGCAGAGGTTCTGATGAAGGTGAGGGAGGGAAAGCTAAACAAGAATCAACAAACCATTGGGAAAACTTGGCTTAGAGAAGGTTACTGTGCAGGAGGACAACAGAAAGTATGGCAGCTAACCAAGCTTCTGGCCTGTTCTGCAGTGAAGGCTTTGGTTTGGTTGTTTAGTACCTAGGGGTCCGAGATAGGTTGCACTAGGAAGGAATGGACTAGTAAAACTCTAGAGCTTCCTACACTGTCTTGCCTATGCAATTCGCTATCTGGGTCTGAAACTTGATGTTTCAGCAGGCAATAATAGAAATCCTGTTTCTTTTAACAGTCCACTTCAGAACAGTGATAGAAATTTGTAGGTTAACTGCATATTTCAGTTTTCTTTCAAACTATCTGCATAAAGAAAGAATTGGGATTCTCTCTTGTCTATGGAAGACACATCTTCCCCCAAAGCTCTGGAAAAAATAAATCCCCATCAGAAATAAAGGCAGATGAATATACAGAAATATTCCCCTCTTTAGTCCTATTTCTTCCCATGTAAAACGTGCAGCCAGCACTTGAAATGAACTTGCTCGTACTGTTTTCATGGTACTGGTGTTGCATTTGTCTCTGGACACTGAAATAATCTAGTTAACGTGCTCTCTGCTGAAGTGTAACATCCATTTCAAAACCACATAAGTAACAGTTCTCAGAAGCCTCGTTTGAAATTCCTCAGCATGATTGCTCATGCTGGGAATGCTTAAATATCAGTCCAGTCAGACACCAGAAGGTATCTCAAGTGACTTTTCTAGCCAATACTTACTTGCCAGTGTGGCTCAGAATTTGAGTTTCTGAATATCAAATACCGTGAAAACATTGTGATTATTCTGTGGAGTAGGAATCTTGATAAAGCACCACAGAACAAATTCTAAAAGAAAATCTTGGTTGATATACCCTAGAAAAATGAGAAGTAGATTTGTCAAACTATCTGTTGTAAAATAGTCTCTTGGCTTGAATTAATAGTGGAAAATTATCTAGAGACAATTAGCTGGATTATATTTGTTGATAGTATGCAGTGTCAAATTTGATCTATTAAATATCTTCTCCTAATACTGCACCTATTTCTAGTCAGTGCTGGTCAGACATTTCTTTTTTTTCTAGCTGTGAAAAAAGTATCACTGAAAGTCCAAAGACCAAACTTTGCTATTCATTAAGATAGAGTAAGTGCAGCATAAAAGAGATAGTAAATCTGTTGCTTGTGTATATGCCTGTGACCTGCTATCAAATTTTGCTCAACTGAAAACTGCATCTGAGTAAGAGCACTAGAGTTTGGAAAGGTATCTGTGTGTGATGAGCATCGATACAATCCTGACCTAGTACTGAGGAGGGGAAAAAGCCAAGACAGTTCTGTTTTGCCGCGAATGGAACAGGGCTGCGGATAAGTCTGTACTTCTTATAAAGATGTTCTGAAATTCATCCTAACTGCTTGTTTATATCCACTCATCTTACTTGCCATGAAACCATGGCACCGTGGCCTTAGTCACAAATCATTTCAGTGCTGTACTTTGCCTGTGTGCAAGCCGGAGAAAAAGATGCCACCCAGTGTATCCTACAGCTCTTTGAACTAGCACTGATTTAGCTGCTGTTTCCATGCCCTCTTTATAAGATTTCTTATCTTTCATATTAAGTTGTCAACCAGCTGAGGTAGCTGATCTTTCTCTGAACAAGTCTCTGGTGAAACTGGTTGGAGATCCCAGCGTTCAGATGGGTGGCTGGTACTGAGGGCCCCAACAGACAGCGTAAATGGCACAGGGAATGGGAAGCAAAGCTTTCAATGAAGCTACAGGTTGGTGGGAGGTGATGTGAAAAAGCTTAATCTAAGAGCGAATCATGCGACCAAGAATACAATTTTCTGCACCCTGAGTTCTGGCTCGTAGCATCTTTCTGTGGAGGTTATTCTCTAAGCCGCAAGTTCTCCAAGGAAACTGGAATTTAACCACAGACAGCAAATCATTATCAGTAATTTAGGAGCAACTTCCTTCATTTCACTGCTGCTGTTCTGACAGACAGAAATACTGAAGTGAGATACATTCTCCAAATGCCTTTGAATTGTCTATGGTGGTAGCTGCAGATTTTAGCTATCCAGCCCCCATTTTAGCTCTCACTTTATTTAGGGCTAGAGAAGATGTGTATAACCAGCTTAGATCTTAAATCATTAATAAAATAATGAGAATAACTGTGCTTTGCTGAAGAATGCCAATCTGGAAGCTTGCCATTTTATGTGTTACTGGAGAATTTGCCCCAAATAGCTTGAAAATTGGTTTGCCTATGTTCTGTTTTTTAAAGTTAAAATAACTTTTTTAGAAAAATTATTTTTAAGGCAAACCTTGTTTAAAAAAAAAAAAAGTTCCTTTAAAGGAACTCACATCTTTTGTTTTCTTCAGGCTGCTGCCTGTCGTTTTAAAACTGCATAAATATTCATATGGGTATTGTTGCATTTTTCTGAAGTTTAGTTTCAGTGGGTTTTGTACCCACTGTGTATGAACCTGCACAACAAAACCAAGATTTGAGTAAAACTAGAAAGCCCTTTGTATTGCCTTGCGCTCATGTATATGTGTTTGTGAGGTTTTGTGGTTTCCTCTGAAATGGAAACTGGAAGTAGAAATGTATGTTCTCCTTCTGTAACTCGGCATCAGGGTGTCAGGCAGGAGAGCCTGTGAAACTGGGAAACAAATTTTTTCTCTGAAGGGAGAGTAGATCTAGGGTTCCTACTTTTTTTTTTTAATAATTTTCTGTGCCTTTTTTTGTTTGCTTGTTTTAAGGAAATGGTTATGTGTTCTGTTTACTGTGCCCAGAACTTCATGCAAGGAGAGATTAGTCCAGCTGCAGAACTGGTAAAACATCTAATGTGTCTGGTGTTCACAAGAGCAGTTTGTCTGCACTTGTGGTAAAACTAAAATGACACTGAAATCTCAGTCTTAAAAGTACACTTACTCCAAGAGGCTGGCCTTGACTTTGGGTTCTTAATGGAACTGAAATGGCTTGGACAAAACTGGTTTAGTTCCACAGTTTAACCTTGTCTCTGCATGCTGTGTTTTCTTTTTGCTTTGGGTTTTGTTGTGATACTCTTGCACAGTGCTAGTTAAGATGTGCACTTGCAATAATGGAAGTGGAGGCATCAGTAGTGTCAGGAGACGTGGGTACAACATCATCTAAGATAGCCGAAGAAAGTTGAGCCTGGTTGCCTGATTTTTATACTGTTAGTTATCTGTGGCTAGATTTCTGTCAAATATTTGTGCACAAATTGGTTCTGCTAAGCTTAGTTTATTATTTTTATGCAGGTCTGTGTAATGTGTTAGTTCATTGTCTTAAGATCACAGGAGATCTAAAACATATGGAGCGTGCTAAGCATGACAGGGTTGTGTTAACGCTTTTTTTCCTTTCTCCCTTTGCTTTTGTTAGGTGTGAATTTGACAGTAGTTCCTGAGCTGCGGTCCACAAAGCGCTTGTTAGTGGTTTGAGGGGAGCTGGGTGGTTTTGTGGTACAGCCTGTCCCCAGCTGCCATTTACATTAAGGGAAAACCACACATATGATGTGCTTGCCTGGTATCAGTCTGTGGCTACCAGCATCACTGGGCTGTAACGAAATTCTGATTCAGAGGGGCAGGCTTTGTGCAGTAGGGACTGGTAGGGATCGTCTTCAGGTTCCCCCTGGCAAGGCATGGGCTGCCCAGTGGAAGCCTTTTGGAAGCCTTGCGTTACTGCATTTTATGTTTCTTCTGATACAGTGTTTTACAAAATTTATTCCTGTGAGTTTCACCACAAGATTTATTTGTGCTGTTAACTGATGTGATGAAGGTGATCCCTGAAGTCTTCAGCACAAGCTTGGTAACAGATGATTTTGTCACATCAGTATATTGTATCTGTTACAAGCAAATGATATATGACTTGAACAGATCGGATTTGTTTCGGATTTTTGTTCTCTTGTACTGGAAATACTGTTGCACAGTCCTTCACCAGATTATTTAATAAGGAGAGATATACTAGAAATATGTACCACACATCCAGTAGCGCGCAATACACATGAATGGCTTAAAACTGTCTAACTGAAATCTAGGTTTTCATTTAAATCTGTTGACGGAGGCATTCTTGAGTGGGGGAGGCAGAGAAGAGACTTGTCATGCATTTGGTATTACTTTTAGTAAAGCCCTGCTGTCCATTCGGGCTGATGGATCTGTTTCTCCTGAAGGATAGGAAATAGTACGGGGCTAGAGCTACTTGTTCTCTGTTTCTCAGTGGTGGCCGTTTTGTATTTCTCATTGAAGGGAGCTGGGGTGTGGGAATGGGCACTGATTTGGTTCTTTATGTTACATAAAAATCTGACAAAACAAGAAAGAAAGGTTTCAGGTGCATTTTTATTGCGTGAGAGCTGGCTTTCACTTTTTAAAGGAATTTAGCAGGATAATGTTATTCTGTGCCTAACTCTTGAGGGCTGTGCTTGGTACCCACTGTATTACTGGGGTTAGTTCAAGATCTTCTGTGTGAGTCGAAAGGGTCCTGATGTTTAGTGACATTACTTAAGTTTGATTCTTTGGGTTGGATCTTTATTTTCACTATTGATACAGACTGAAAGTAGGAGCGTGCTAACAAGGGCAGTCTGGATAAAGCAGAGGCCCAGAGGGGTGAAAGTAAGATAAAAGGTACTACTGGGGTGGGTGTGATACTGTTCATTGATTAGTAACAACATGATGCCTGCAGAGATCCCCTGCTACCAGAGAAAACGTCAGCAGGAAAAAGACACTCAGTCTCCTTTTACGAGCAGATGTAGGGACGGCAAGAAAGCCCTCCCCCTCTTATTTTTTTCTTTTTGTTTCATCAAACAGGAGTGAGTTGTGGTGGGAACTTTGGGATTTATTCCCCCTTCCTCCCCCTTTTTTAAGCTGTGCTGTTGTTATAGTTGGAACATGAAAATTGGCCCCCGAACCTGTTCCTTTTCAGTCAGGGTGAAAGGCAAAAGTGTCTGGTAATTCAAATATAATTAATTATGGTTCTCTTCTCGCAGCAATTCATTGGAATTTTAATGGTTTCTTCGCTGAGGAAAGGGAGGAGGTCTTTTGATTAATAAAAGCAAACTATTTTCTTATGGGATTAAACTTGGTGGGGTGTTTGTGGTACCAATTTTGTATTCCTTTTGGAACAAGTGTTGTTTTCTTTGTTCGCCTGACTAGTCCAAGGGAAAACAGCAGGACAACGTCTGTGAGCCAGCCAGACAGGATTTGTTCTTTGATTTGTACCAGAAATACTTATATATTGCTTGAGCAGAAACAATTCAAGTATCTGATCTACTTATGGATTCATCAGATTTTTTTCTTCTTTACTTGATGAAGCAAAGCTTGGAGCAAACAGATGGAAAGTATCATGAGAACTGGAAGGAATATAGCTTTTGGTAGGAATCAAAATATGATTTGATCTTGTAGTCTTTCTATTACTATTTTAATTCTCAGTATTGCATTCAGGGAACAAAATGAGTCTTCCTGTGGGTTATTCATCACCTGTAATTTTCCATAAGCATTTCTCAAAGTCTCCTGGAGTAACTGTTTTTGCTTCACGTATCAAAGGAAGTGAGATCAAATCCTGTTATGGTGTTCTTTTCCATCAGGTTAGCCGAGTTTTCTCATTTTAGAATAAATCTATGGGGGGATGGGCAAAAAACCAGATATAAAGTAATATCTAATCAGCAATTGTTTGCACCTTAAATATTCAAAATGAAATTGCATCTTGTTAAGATGAAATAAGAAGAGACATCTTTGAAAATACTGTTTCTCTTAGATATTGAAGACCTGATCCTGCAAATATTCCTGTGCACGTGTAAATACGCTCCACAGGAGCATTGCTGCTAACTTCAGTGAGTGGGCGTGAGCAAAGTACTTTGTGTGTGCAGGAGTTTATAGGTCACCACAGGCCCTTTGGTGGTCCCTTACAGAAGGGGCCCTGTTGCTTCTGTGGGCTGTGGCCAGCCACCAGAGGGAACACAGCTCCCACGTGCCCTTCGAGCCCAGGCTAGGAGGGGACTGCCAGTTCCCTTCAGCCCAGCCAGAGCTGCCAAGCATTTCTGAGCAAACTTTCTGTTGGATAGTGCCGTGGTCAAAGCACACTTTCTGTGGGAAGTGCTCACACAGCTTTCACTGGGAAAAGTTTTTCTCGAGTCTGAGGCGCAGTATCTGAGGAAAATGAAGGAGATCCTAGAGAATCAAATGTGTTGTCAGGGCATTCAGTTAATTAAGTTCATAACAAAGAGAGGCTCAAATCGCTAGCCTGAGCGAGGCAGAGTGCCCACCACCAGGCTTCGGAGTAAGTCTTTCCTTTTGGAGCCTTTTTTGTATGAGGGGATAAACTTTTCTTCTCCCTGAGTGAGTGAGCAACAGATTGTATTGCTTTGTCATGCAGACAGTGATATTCTGAACATGAGAGGATGATAGTGGGAACTAGCATCTGGGCTGCCTATTCCCTATACAGATCCCCAGACTATTATGCCCATGGCTGGGGCCTTGGGGGAGCAGAAGACAGGGAAGCAAATGTGTTTCTCATGTACATAAGTTGTTTAAAATATCCGACTATTTCTCTGTAAATTCTGCAGAGGAATTCTCATTTCCCCAGCTTAGTAGGGACACAGAGCCGTTCTTCAGACCAGCAGGCCGGATTTTGCTGACTAAAATTGTGTGGTGATGGAAACGGGGCTCACCATGGGACCTGCTGCTCTGTAACTGGGGTCACAAGCTCTGCTCTTCTGTGTTTCTCTGCCAAGTGCATGTCTGGGATGGAAAAATATTGGATATGGTTTTTTTGCTGGGTACCTTATAGAAATTGATAGTAGAAGTCCACTATGAGGAGGAAGCTGTGGAACAGATTTCAGAAAGGGTATGTATTATGTTTGAAGATATATAAGGTGAAAATTTTACTGTTGATTGAATTCTTTGGTCATTGGCATCAGTGGGAATTTTATCACTGGCTTGAATGGGGTGGATTTACTGTGTCCTTCTGAAAATCGCGTTCTTAATGGAGAGAAGCACAGCAGCTTAGATTTGCCCCTGCGTCTGGCCGCTTTTATACTATTCTTGTGACACATAGCAATGAGCCAAGCTTAACTGGCCAGTAAAACTGGGTTTACAACTGCTTTTTTGAATGAGTGATGTGCTAGCAAGGATGCTTAAAATTCAGTTGGGCTCATTCCTCTTCTTCTGCAGCTTGGCCAGATACTCAGTGTTGTTCGTGAAACTCTCAGTGAAGAACTGGAAGGCACATGACAAGGCAGCATTGTGCTGGTTTTCTCCAGACCTCCTCCTTTTCCCCATCTCTGATCTATCCTAGTGTTTCATGCAACACATCTGCTAGAGGAATGCATTTCTCTGTGAATTACAAGAGTTTTGTTTACTGAGATTTTCTCTTTAAATTTGTAATTGGTGCGTGCATCCTAAGAGGCCCCCATCTGATATCCAGTGAACTCTGGGCCTGTGAATCACAAACTGGTGTAACAATTACCCTGTGCCAGGGCGGCAGTGATTCCTAGATGTTTTCAATTTTGAGACAGGTCAGGAGGGCCAGACCAGAGTATGTAAAGTACACATTTAGGCACAATTTTAGAGGAGCCATGACTGAACAGCGAGACGTATGCAGGGCAGTGGTGGTGGTGGGGATGAGATTGCAGCTTAGCAAACTGTGGGAAACATGTTAACTTTTCCCCATAGTTTTGCCACTTCCTGATGTCCTCGGGCAAGGGGAGACCCCCTGCCTGCTGAGGTCGAGACCCAGCTGCAGGTGGGTGGCTGTGTGTTCTCCATGTGGGGGAAAATGGCTTCTGTGGGCCCTCGCAATACTGTTTGTAAAGTATTTTCTTTAACTCAGAGGTGATGATAATTTACTGCTGTTTTGAAAGGTGGAAGTCTATTGTTAGTTAAGTTTACAAGAAGTAACCTCGGAGGCTGGCTGCCAGTTAAAACCCCCACAAAAGCATTTTACTGCTAATCGTTGTTTCAAAAGCGTGTTTCTGTACTCATTTTTTCCTCCCACTTAAGAGACAGGCAGTAGCTGCCAGATGATAATAAAATTGTAAGGGATGGTGATGCTCAGATGGCCTCCCTTAGGTACAGCTAGTGCATTCCAGGGGCAGCAATAACGCTATCTGTCAGAGGCAGAGAGCCATTTCCTTCTGGCGCAGATGGTTTAGTGTCACTGCGGGAGAGGGGGAGGATAAACCCCACCTGAGGGCTGTGGGAGGAATCGTGGCCTTTGCAGCCTTCCAGCTGGGTTACAGAACAGGGCAACATCAAATGTGACCTGCCACATCTAATGCACCTAGGCTTTAGGTGCAGTTTAGAGTTTTGTTTAGTCTGTGCCGGTATATGATGTTCAATTTAAATAGTAGCCTATTTAACTGAAGGAGACAGTGTGTCACTTGGCTATGCCACTTGCTCAGCTTTCATAACCCCCCCCCCCCCCCCCAAAAAAAAGTCCTCTGTTTGGCCATGTGCCAGGCATAACAGCCAGCCATGAAAGCAACATGGCACCAAGGACTGAGGGGTTTCTTTTTCTTCTTTTTCCTCTGTATTTCGAGGTTGCTTTACTATAATGTCTTTTGTGCTCTGTAAGATAATTACTATGCTAACTTTGTTAAAAAAGAAACACAACAAAAAAGGAAAACTGACACAGTGACTCCCTTTAACAGGATTACAAGGAGCAAGAGCATTTCCTTTTTGTGCCTGAAAGCACTCTTTTCAGCCCGCTTCTCTGCCCACTCAGGAAGGACAAATTAAAGAACATCTAGCAGGCTCCATGCACCCTTCCCAGATCTAATTCCCAAGACATCTCTCTTGACCTCGTGTGAAGGGGCTCCCTGCTGGAAGGCAGTCTGATTGCTCTGCAGAAATTGCTTTGTGCTCCCAAAGTCAGGTGTTAACTCTCCACCATTAGGGGAGAAGACAATTTGGAACAAATGAGATTTTAGTGATGAATGATAGAGACCAGGCTGGTGGGTTTCCATTTTTATTTCCCACTTCCCTCCCTCCTTTTCCCCAAATTTTTGTTGTCATTATCGCCATGTCCAGCTGGGATTTGTGAACAATTTGGCTGGCTCTCAGCCCACTGCAGTAGGTATTGCTAAAGCCAACAGAAATTACTTGAGGAGGGTTCCAAAAAGAGGGGGGAGAGATTTTTTCAGTGGAACTGTTTCTCCTCTGCTTCTTCCTTGGGTCCTCTTCTTTACTCTTATTTTTGGCACCTAGAGTCATGTGTCTTTAAAGCCACATACAAGCATGGACTATTGGTGATCGCACAGCCAGTATATTCTAATAGTGATTCACCAAAGTCTTCCTCATGGTGCTTTTTACAATTCTGTAGTAAGACCTCTGTTTTATGAGTGCCTCATTTTCTATGAAGAGAAATTGCTTGTGGCTTGGGAACTTCTGATTATTATATTTCTACTCCTGGCTACCCAGTAGTAGAAATATACTACACTTCCTCCCAAACTGTCAAATGCATTCTGCTGTGAGGCTGAACTACTGAACAACTGCATATAGTTTGAGAAATAGCACCCCAACTGTAGAAACAAAACACCTAAGAGATGTAGGCCAAGCTTTGTTATTACCTCAGCATGCCTAATGTAAAGGTATTGTGGCACTATAAAAAAGCTCAGTGGCTATTCCTGCCAGCTAATATAAGCCTCATATTAGGCAAGTGTTACCACGATAATGCTGTCTGCCCTTCAGAAGGTGGCTAGTAATAAATGTATTAATTGGTAGCTTTAAGTGCTTGCTGAAAGAATCCAGCTCCTAAAAAAAATATCCTGCAGAACATGTATGCTCATTTTGGTAAGAGAGGACTGAGGGCATCCTCAGAATTGCTTTGGGATATGGGAAGGCTGGTGTGTTTAACATCTCTTTGGGGCAGGTCTCACCTAAGTTTTAACTGAAGCAGTTGAGCTTACTCAGGGTGGCAACTACCCTTTCCCCTTCCCCATCATGAAATATTGAATGTTTTGCATCGCATATGATCACTGTCACTAGTATCTATATCAGATTTGTACCAAAGAGGTACAGTGCTTCTAAATCAGAGTGGGAGCGTAGAAAATCTGCCCTGCCAAACAATAGAAAGATGCAGGGAGATGGAATAAAAAGTCTGTTAATCACCGAAGAAGTGTGTTCTGTGTATTCAGAAGCTGATAAAGATGTTGTCATAAATGGTCAGCTGCTGGGTAGAAACAGGGAAATGCCAGTATCAGTCAGAAATGCAGTGCTAGGCAGGAGTATGCATAAGAAGGTATCTAGAGCAAGTTCTCTCTCTCTTCCCTCATTCCCTTCATGTTAAACTGAAGTTTGGTCTTTGTCTGATCTCTCCTGTCATGTGGATTTCTACTTTGGCATCCTGCCTTTGAGAGTGATCTAATCCTCTCCTGAGCTAAACTTTCTTCAAATCTCTATCAATGCTGTAGTTGTCCGAGATGTGTGGATATTCATCTTTTGGATCCTAATCTCAAAAGCTTTTAAAGCCTTAACTCTATTCTGAAGGACATCAGCACTTGGTACTGCTGCAGCACAGGCACAGGAGTGCTGGCACCTGCCCGTGTGATTCATGGGCCACGGGGCTCCCGGCCGCACTTGTGGGCTCAGTAATCACACTGAGAGCAGGGAGCGATGTGTAGCTAATGGAGGAGGAATGGGCTGGCTGCACCTCCAGCTTTTTTTCTCTGCCTGGATCCTAAGTGAAACAGTAACAAATGACAAATACATGAGGACTGTGCGGTGAAATGATGGCGTGGCTGTAGGAGAAGTAGTGTGCCTGCATTGGCTTTGAGCTAACCAGTCTGGAAAACAACTGAGAAGCAATAGAGTGGACGTCAGTGTGGACTGCCCAGAGGTGGGGGGTCCTGGTACGTGCTTGGCTTTCTAACCCTGATTACACATTACAGGTCTATTAATCATACTAAGCTGAGGCACATAACTGATTTCTGTGCCTACATTAGTAAACTGGTCACACTATGGCTTTCTACAGTCAGTGGGGAGGAATATGTCTGTTGGAAGACTGAGATTTTTAAGCCACCTCCTGAAAAATGGTTCAGCTGACCTCTCATCTCTGTGGGCTGTTTGGAGTACCTGGGATGACTATGTTCTGTAGTCCAGTGCACTCATCCAAATTTGATAGGATGAGCCTAGGCTGAAGGTCATGCTGCCACATCTTTGTCACTGTGAATACCTGTGCTGTTAGCATTCAGACGACGTAAATATCTCGCCTTCACTGCTGTGACCCTCTATGAATAGCAAGTGGGGCGTATATGTTACAGAACAGAGTTGCCTAAATTGTGATCGAGTCTTGTGTGAATGGCTTCACTTTTTACACCTAGGAGAGGAAACTGATGGTTGCTGCTGAATTTGTGTTTGCCAGTTAGGTGAGGAGAAGCAGGTGGTCAGTGAATTTCAGGCCGTTAATGCTAGTCCTGCTCTTGTCTTTCTGTAAATGGAAGTTTAAGTTCCAATGTCTGTGAGTGCCCATCCTATGAATGATACCAGAGCTGAAGCAGTTTCATTGTGCCTAAGAGCTGTGATAGACTGTTAATCCACTGCTCTTTGGGACAGGTATGAGAGAGGGGCCCATTCAGGAAGATGCATTGCTTTCAAGGATGAGCCCAAGGAAATTCAATCCACAGCCAATAGGAAAGGCTGCTTCCACGTTGCTTGGAACTGGGTTTATCCTAGAAGTTTTAGCCATACTAGTCTGTAAATTGCTGTGAGTTTTCAATTGTTGTTATTATTTTTTAACTATATCCCTACGTAACACCTGTATAACTTGGTATCATGCTTCTGCACCCCAGGGAACCATGAGCATTTCATACATCAGATTTGCAGTGAGGTTGTCCTTCATTTCAGAGTTCAGAATTCAAAATTCTATGCTTAATTTTAAAGGTCCTTACTGTTTACACAATAATAATTTCATTTTAGTAAATGAAACGTCTTTCAAATTAATGAGCAGCAAACAAAAAGAAGACAGAGAACAGAAACACTCAACTTTCTTGTTGTTCAGTATTAAAAGAATAATGTTGAAGGCATCCTCCCAGCTTAGCTGAAGACAACTGATGACCTTGTACGGGATTTGGAATATATGGGTTTGGTTCCTGGTTCTGCCCAGGCTTTCAGTTTAATCTTACTGTGATCTCTAGATGTTTCTTGGATATAAATAATGCTGTCATAGCAATGGTGGGTTCATGCTGCCATGACAGTGGCTGTGTTCCTTCTCCTCGCTTGTCACTAATTACTTGGACCAGAGGAGCAAGGATGGCTGACCACACTTTATATTTTCCAAACTCTTTTGCCAATGGGAAGTGCAAGGCTGGTATCCAGCCCGTGGGCTAAAGGAAAACAACAATTGGAAGTGTGGTGCTTTCCTGCCATCTCAGGGGTGTTACGCTGCTTTTCTTACTGATGTTGGTTATTCTGAACCCTAAGTTTTTGGAATAACCTTCTGGTCGTTTAGGGGCCAGGTAAATGAGCCAAGTTGCCTAGCCATAAGCCATCTTGTTAGCCTTTTTTCTTACTGAGTAGTAGGTAGAGTTATGCTTACTGCCAAAGCCAGTTCAGACCATGAGAGCTAGCAGGTGGAAACCATATATTCCTTTTCTACATAAACTCATAGTGAGGTGCTTGCCTCTTTGTGATTTGTATTTCACAGTATTGCATGATCCTTCACAGCAAAAATATCTGCATAGTATAGGTGATCTCAAGAGCCCCATTATCCTGGGTTATTTTTCAAAGTGAAAAAATGGCTTAAGAACTGTAGGATCAGAGTCTGAACTGAACTAAATCAGCATAGTCCATTGACTTTATCTTGTGCTAGGCTGATTCCTAAAGTTTTATCCAAGCTTTTTTAAAATCACCTCTGGAAGAAAAAGGCATACTATTTTTTTCTGTACATACTGTGTTATTTTGTAAAGTGTTTCCCTGTGAAATAAAATGACTGTTTTTTTTTTTTCCTGTATTACCTTTGACAATGCTTCTGCATAGGTATTACTAGAAATCATGTACAGTGGTCCTACTTCTGGGATGGTGTAAGCAGAGTCGGTCAGACAAGGTCATTGTGCTTTCGTTGTGCTCTCTGTGTGCTCCAGGAATTCCAGACCTAGGGATCCGCACTGGGAGTGCATGCAAATGAACCACCAGCAACAGTTGGTGGTGTTCTGTTTTGTTTTTTTCCCTGTGGAAAATGGCTTAGACTATTTTTCAGTATTTTAGCTATTTTATATTCCAAAATTAGTTGCAGTATTATGTTCATTTAAACCATTTGATAATTTTAGGATATTTTTATACTCAGTGGAGAAATGCACAATCTTCCAAAGGTGATTCAAAGTAGGAGGTAAACTTTACAAGCTCAGACACGCTCTTAAAAGTAACCTGTCTTTCTCCTCTAACTATATAATGTGAGCCTAGCCAGGCTCAAGGAATGCTAGAGTGCCCCATCTTTGTATATCCTCTGTTTTCATGACTTTATGATGCTGTCTGGATGCCATTCAGGTATGAATTGAAATGAAAGTTTTTGGGTCATATCGACTCTTTTAATGCCTAATGTTACCAGTGCGAGGCTCTTGGTTGTAGTGCTGTGTCACTGAGGAACTGCTAATACTATTTGTTGTGTCTTTTTGAGGATGTGTGCAGTTGGCAGCTTTCCTGGAGAGGTGAAAACTGTGGCAACAGAACTATAAAAGTCACTAAATCATTCAACTTGATGCTGACTTGTGAGTGTGCCCCAAAGCCTGCTAAGCATGTGGACTGCCATGATGTGAAGATGTGGTTCTTACAGACTCGGTGTTGATTCTTTTAGCGTGCGCTTGCGCCAGGAGAAACCGATCCCAAGTATTTGCATTTTAGTAGCACTTACACTGATAAAATAAAATCATATCCCCAAATAGATAGACTTGTCATTGAGGGATTGCTAAATGAAGGAGCTTTTCACCAGCTCCAGGTCAGGAACACTAATACTTTCTATGCTGAACTCTTTATGTAATGGATGAACCTTCCCTTCGTCAATAAAAGCTTCACCTTTCTGACTGTTTTGATTTTCTTTTCCATTTATTTCAACTTCCTGCATCAGTTCTATTCACTCTTGCTTATTTTTTTTTCCTCCCTTACTATATTTCTGGTCTTTTATTAACAGGCTGCTTTGTAAGATACTATAAATCTTACTCTGGATGGAGAAAAGTGGGTATCTCATCAGTTCATTGAGGAAATCTTGGCAGGGGAAAAAAAATGTACTTACTCCACACATGAGTGCTAGATGACTTGCCAGCTGGTAACACAGTGGATTTGGCTTTCCAGTGAAGTATAGTTGCTTCAGAGTATTTGGGCTAGAAGCTTCTAGTTTCATGTTTTGTATGGTCTCAGTCTCTGTTCCCTGATGTCTGGAGTCCAGTGATTTGTCAAATGTAGCGATGATCTGTATGGTAACATCAGAGAGGAGAACTTGCAGTGCACTGTTGCTAGTCTGTAGATTTGTAATGTGCTTAAGGTTATGTGAGATCAAAGCAGAAAACTAAAACATTTTTTTTTTAAATTGAAGAGTGCTCATCCAGTAGAGGAAATAGCAGAATTTGATGGCTATCTCTTAGCTACTCCGTACTATATGGAAAGTACCTTGGGAGGCAGAAATCTGTATCTTTCAGTTTTTATATATGCCTTAAAACTTTAAGGTAGGCTTGATTGTCTCAGATTAAAAGGTGAAATTAATATGCGCAGAGAGAATGCAATGCACAAAGCCTTCAGCTTGACTGAGGCGTTTCCACGCTTGCAGAACGCTGGAGCACAGCTCCTTGGCAATGCAGCCTGTCCTCCCCTCTTTATGACTTCTGGTGAAATATGCAGTCAAGCCTGAGTTGCTCCATGCTTGGGCTTAGCATAACCAAAAGACTGATTAACACTCTGGCATAAAAACTGAAGCTATGAGCTTACTCTTCAGAATGAAACTACAAAAACTGCTTGTTTTTGAGGGAGACAGAGCCCTTGTGCACCCAATCTGAGGGAGAGTCGCAGTAAAATTCTTTGCAAGACTCCCTGTATCCTGCTCCACATGCAAAGTCATTTCAGAGTTTTTCCTCTAACAAGTACATTTGTGGTTGACTTTTGTTGATGTAAATACCTGGTCTATCAAAATAAGTGCTGATGCTGTATTTCATGTGCTTCTCCATCTGGCAGAAGACGAAAACTTAACAGCTTTTAATTTACAACTGTAAGTTGCTTGCATGCAGCTGCTGTGATTTAGTATAACTTCTGCAGAACGAAATACCCCCTTTCATAATGACAGCTCACTAGTGTTCATATTTTGCTCAAATTAACACTCTCCATCTATTAATGGTCCTGCTTCTCCTCCATAACTTCAAAAAATCATCTGTTAAAATCTTCATTGTGCTCATGGCTGGCAGAAGGTTGGTTAGAAGTTCCATTAGTAAAGCTTTCGAAATCTTCAGCAGCCAGCGCTTTCAAAGTTGTGGAGACTTTCAAGCTATGCCCCAGCTATGAGGTTGATAGATATGAGCTGTTCTGAAGAAGCAGACACTGAGGAAGAGAGAGCAAATAACTAACTGGGTGGTGTTAATTTGCTCAGATATCTGATCAAAGGTTGCTTATGGAAGGAGAGCCTATGAAAAGAGAAGGCTCCAGGACTTAGCTTTTCTGTTTGTTCCTTTCTGCAAAGGGAAAATAAAACATTCAAAAAGGAACCTCATGTTTCCTAATTTAAGCTTACTTCCATAATTTTGAATTAGAACATGATTTTCTCCCCTTTGCAGAGGAATGGGAAAGGGAGTTAAGTCGCAGCATGCAGTGATCTTCCAGCATCTCCTTAGGGGTGGCTGTGTGCTGCATTCGTTGAATTCTGAAGTGCCATATACCAAGCAATGCCATGTTTTATGAGAGGTTTTTTAATTCACAAAAGACTAGAATACAGTAAACTTGATGTATATTTGTGTAGTACTTGTTCAAGAGTGAAGGTGTAGAGAAAAACTTGGGGACTTTGTGAGGGGAAAAGCTGAAAGAAAGGCAGTCCTGGAACTTGGTACTAATGGAATTAGTGTCAGCAGGAGCAGGCCCTAAGAATTTAAAAAAATTTAGAACAATTTAAACACCTAAAGACCTGCTCTTATTGTCTGACTGCAGTGTGAATTGTTTATGCTTAGAGGCAAAAAATTGAATTCTTTCTTGCTCTTGCAAGATTTGGTTTCTTTGGGTTAGTATTTTATATTTTAAAAAAAAAGACACTAATGTGTTTCAAATTAAGGTAACTTGAGGTTTTGGATAGGAGCTTGCTAATAAACATAATCAAGAAAAGATGTTATGTGGGGCAAGTTGCATAATATCTGGATTTGCTATTGTGCTATTTTTCTTCCCTGTCTCTCCCACCCAACCAATATGAGAATGGTCTACATTTATTTTTAACTTTATAGGTGTGTGCTTTTTTTGTTTTGTTTTGTTTTGTTTTTAAAATGCCATTTACATATTCCAGTGGTGTCCTGAGCTGGTAGCTTGAAGCCTTGGGGAGCTTAGGAAGGAAGGAGAGTGCCCAGCAGGAAGCTGGGGGCGCTGCAGGGGGGGAGAGGAGGCTCAACACCCTGTTTACCCGCATGGTGCTTCTGTAGGCTTGCACGAGAGCAGAATTGATAGAATAGCATAGAAGCTAACGTTTGAAAACTGAATGCTGTGTCGGTGTGGAGGCTCAGTCAGATCCTCTGCGGTGCCATTCAGGGAGCTCTGCAGCGGCGAAGGGGGCGTGGAGGGCCCGCAGCGTGGGCGCTGGGGCAGGGTGCCCGTTGGCCGAGCCTTTCCACGGCTCAGTGGCAGGTGTCACCGCCACTTCTCTCCCGTGGGGTTTTCCACATGCAGAACTTCTGTGACACCACTGACAAAATCATCTTCTCCATTTCTTACTCTGTTTGCTTTTGTTTTCACGGACCTTTTTCATATGAAATGAGAGGCCTTTGCAGAAGGCAAAGGGACACTATTTCTGTGGGTTACTGCACATTATGAACTATTACAGCTAAAATACCTCCTTCCCTATGTAAATGCTTTGCAGCCTTGTATGGGCTGCATCAGGAACCATCAGACTCTTTGCTTTACCCTAAAAGGTCCTTTCTGTTTTAGACATTGCTCCTAGCAGCCTTGTCAGCCTGTTTCTTGGTTTCGTCTCTTGAGTAAGATGCTAAAAGCTGCAAATGAAATGTAACCTAGGAATCACTTACTGGGATGATACCTGAAAGGCATTTTAATGTATTGAATCAAGGCGTAGATTAAAAACCTTGAAGATGTTGTCCCACCTCTAGTGGGATCCATCAGCAGAATGATGGCTACTTCCCACCCAGGCAGAGTATCTACCAAAGGGCTGCACTGTACTCTTTACATGCTTCTCCTCCTGTGGAGCATGCCTCAATGTCTTTCACAATAAGCATCATCTTATATATTCTGTGCCCAGCTGGTATGTGTACAGTAGGTCTTTTCTACTCTGTCACTGTAAAGGAAGTGAGAGGATTTCCTTTTCTGGGGAAGGGAGGAAGAGTGACTTTTAGAAATGTTGCTTGCTGCGTTGATTCTTCACGTTGGCTTCCTAGGTGCCAGCATAGTGAGCGTGCCTAAAGAAGGGTCTCTGCTGTCCCAAATGGGTGTTTGATCCCTGGCTGCGTTTGGTACCCTGTGCGGTTTGCTGTGTCTGTTCTGCCAGGTACTGTAAGCCAGAACAAGGATTTGGATGAGGAAAAAGTGTTACTTTGCTTCCCTCGCTTGCTTTCTACCAAATGCTCCCTGGCTCAGTCTGACTTAGGGACTTAGGCAAGGAGAATAGAGGAAGTGCATGTTTTTGCATTTTCTGTTTGGGTTTGATGTTGGCAGGAAGGAGGCAGAATTATTCTTTATTGAACTGCAAATTCTGTTATTGAAGTTAAACAATTTTAAATGCGATTAAAAGGAATAACTTGTACTGTATTCCAACCTTTGGGATTTATTTTTGTATTGTCTTCTGAAAGCTGACTTTGTATGCTCTGAGGCAGCATAGGAGATCTTCTATGTCAATTTTTTTAACTGCTAACGTGAATGTGAGGAAGCTAGCCGTAACACAGAGTTTAGGATGGAGATGTTTCTGTGCTTATTTCTGTGTTAGAGCACTCAGAACACCTTACACATTTGACATGGCTGATATTGTTGCTGCCAAGAATAAATGTGAAAACAACTGCATATAAAGCCTGGCTGGGAAAAGAGGCATGAGGCGGGGAGAGGAATCAGAGATTCACATTCATTCCAGAAGATTGTGTGCCATGTTCTAGCTGTGCAAGTTTAACTCTCCCCTGAAAGAAAAATCTTAATATGCAGTGGTGTATTCAATGTTTAATTTTAAAAAAGAAGCCGTAAAACTCTAAATGTGTATACACACATCAAACTTCATAACAGTTATATTTGTACTGAATTCCAAGTGATGTCTCTATAATCCGTCTCTTTTCCTGTCCCTTAAGTTTAGCAAGATAATAAATTCACAAAATGCTATGGAAGTGGATGCCAAAAAAGATCTCCAGTGGAGTTTTGTGAGCACGCCAGAAAATACTCTATGGACAGTAACATGGAAGAGTGAGTTAAATTACAATAATAAATGTATGGTTTAGCTGAGAGAACCAAAAACATTTAAAGTGGGGGAATAAGGGGAGGTAGGGGGAGTCAGTCTTCCCAGTAACTCTAGCCTGTTGGTCCCTATGGTGATCAGTGGAGTCCTCAATGCAGACTCTGTAAATGTTAATAAAACAAAAAGAGCCTAGCGTTTTAGTATCTCTCCTGGAAAAGTCTTGAAGACCTTATTCATATCTTGGGTAGAACTGATTAAACCATGTGCAATAATTTTGGATAGAGGCTGTGAGCTGGAGCCACAGATCTGATTATTAATGTTAAACTGTACAGATTGTTGGAAAAATAGCTAAAATGATTATAATCAATTAAAAACCTAGTGAGAGATTCAATCATGCGTTGCAACTTTGTTTCCATGTGTAAATGTGAAGTATGGTTAACAAAAGCCTCCACTTAAACATATTAAGTGGGTTTGGAGAACGCTTGCAAAATGGTGTTTTGGCATGTAGAAATCAGGTCCTTGCATGGGTAATACGTACAGCTCCCAGTCTGTAAGTGCAGATTATGTTTATTATGAAACACAGGTAGTGCTCTTGCAAACTTGGGTAGTTAGCCCACAACATGCAGTGTCCTAGGGCTGTTGTGCCTGTGTTACTCTGCTCATAAAAAAGAGTAAATAAAAAATAATGAATGAATTTTTCGGAAGTGCCTGCATTGCTCCTCATTATTGAAGGGGTTCAGGCACCAAACTCCAGGTTCCAGATACTGCTATGGGAGCTGGCTGCAAAGGCCAAGCACCGTGCTTAACGTTGCTGCTTTGTGAATCTTGCCGAAAGCCCTAAGGGCCCCTTTTGTCTCTGCTGCTCGGCTCTGATCCCTTTGCCTTGCCTGCCATCGCTCCCTCCCCAGCTCAGTGCAGCTCTTCTGCTGCAGTGCTGGAAATAATGAGGCTTGGTGCTAATTCCAGTGCCCTGGGTTCCTTAGTCTGTTTCCTGTCTGCTTCAAGGAAGAGCAAAGTGATCAGCTGTAAAAGAAAATAATTCTGAAGGAACTGTCCAGGTCTGTGTGAATGAGAAGGAGCAGAGATATGCGGGAGAGGTAAATAGAGACTAATAATAATATGTTAACTCAGGTGACCTATACTTTGGAAATGAAAGTGTAAGAAAGATGAGATAACGCAGTAGCTGGAAAGCTTGCTATCTCGCAAATGAAGCTGGATTTCTTTACTATTTTCTTTCTGGATATCTAGCTTTCAGCTATTTGGTGAAAAGAAATTTAAGCCGGTACAATAACAACTCCTTGTTTTTCCTCCTCCCTGCACTGTTGTTCCTTGAAGCATCTTTCCAGGATGGTGTTGACACTATTTTATTTTATTTTATTTTATTTTATTTTATTTTATTTTATTTTATTTTTTCCTTTTGGAATCCAAATGCAGCTGTCAGCTTGTCTGTCAATAAAGAACAAAAGTTTTTTCCAGGATGTATGAATTCTGCAGGTATGTAGATTCTGTCACATATGGTCACTGCTTGGTGGCTGCTGGCATTCTTATAAGGTGTTTCAGGAGGCCGCTGGGTTACTTCACTGATCACAAATCATTTTTGTTGAAGGAGGTACATCTCAGTTTCCTTCCATTGGGTGTTATGTGCCAAGCTTAATTTCTGAATATCTAGAGCTGAATCGGTAAAGGGGAACCTGGAGTTTTGAGGGCTGCAGTCTCAAAATGATTGATGAATCGCAGGAGGTGCATGTAGGGGAGGTGGGAGGGGGTACCTGCAAGCCGCGTGTTTGGGGAGCAGTGCCGCAGCGCCAGGAGCAAGCCCTGCCACTAACAGCTTCCTCCTTTCAGGTGCCATTCCCGTTTCCCCGTGGCTTATGCTGTGGCTGTGCGGCCCTGTATTAGTCTGAAGTCATGATCGGTGTCTTTAATCTTTACAAAGGTTGGAAGTCCATCTCCTCCCCACTGGTTAGCTAGCTTTTCAGCTGACACTGTAACCCGAGGAACAGTGTATTTGGATTTGAGGCTGGCTAATGTTACCAGCCTCTACTGGAAGCTTTTTCTCCCCCCTCCCCCTTTCTTTTCTGTAGTGTGGCTCACTTGGGGACTATTTGGAAAAAGATTTGTAATCTTAGCCTTCATCAGACCACACAAGTCAAGAGGCTGATCCCCTCTTGGGCTTGTCAGCAGTCGGCTTATTCGGGACAGAACGTGAGCTGTGGTGAGAGTGGGGGAGGGCTGTTTTCAGCCCACACTTGTAGATCGGTGTCGTGGGGGACCAGCAACACCGTGCTGTTTAGCAGTGAGAGCTCGTTATGTGTCTGTCCCCTGTTGTCCCATAGCCAGGGCTGGAGGCTTCTGTTCTGTGCGAATGCATGAGGGGAGGGGAGGGAAGCGCCTGGTCTGCCTCGGCTCTGAATGCCTTCATTGAGACCCCGATGAGAGCACTTTCCAACTGAGCCCCTTCACATCCTTCACCATTTCAACTGCTTGGGATTTTATGAGGGTGCAGAGGATGGGATACAGGCTGTGGCAGCCTGGGGTCCTTAGTGCCAAAGTGAGTACTTTCAAACAAACACATCAGTACTGAACTGATACAGTGTTTAATTTTTGAGGTTTTTTTTTAAATCAATAACAACAAAAGATGTTATTCGCTATACTCCAAAACTCCAAATGTCACAAATCTGACTGTAAAGATACATATCAAAACGGAGCATGTACCAGCCTGAAGTGCAGTAGTAGTCTGTCCATGTTGCTTGCTCTCAGCGGTAAGTCTGCAGAAGCAGCAGTGTTCCCAGTGGGCTGATCAGGGCCACAGAATCTTATTGCACTCTATATGCCGTAATAGCAGTATGGATGGGTTACAAAATGATTACAGGAATGCCTGGGGATCTCTTTGAACAAGGCATTTCTAACATTCCTCTCCTTTTCCCCCCCACCCCCCAAAAGATGGCTGCAAAATGCTAGTAATTCAAAGGGCCATGTCCTGCTTCTGTGAAAGGTGGCCAGAAACGTTACCAATGGCTAATAAAGATTACCTAACTTATATGACACTTTCTTGTCCTTGGCTGCTCTGTCCACATAGTTGCTTTTTCAGTTGGCTTCAGACCCATGAAAGTTTGTGCTATACCTATGTCATCAGCTGCCAAGTGCCCAACTGCTTCTGGACCCAAGCCAGTACCTTCCCTCAGAGCTTCCTTGCACCATGCAGATGGATCAGCTTGGGTTAGTGCTGGTGTGGTAGGTGCCTTCTAGATCATGTCACAATGGAGCAGCCAAAGGTGGGTCCTGTGGCATCTGCAAAAGTCACAGTGACTGGAGTTGGGCTCTGTTCTTCTCGTGTAATGCCACACTCAACGGCCTGACAACTCCCATCCTGACCGCAGCTTCCTATCTGCACCATGCATCTTCCAGCACTCACCAGTCTCTCAACCCAGTCTCTATCACCTACCCTTGGCACAAACTACCGAATCCTGTGCAACCCCTACCCCGATCCCATTTCAGCAGATGCGGACAGAGTCTGCTGAACTGGAGCTGAAGTGTATGCTGAAGCATACAAATTAGCTTATTGCTTGTGTAGGATCACACACACACACACACACACGAGTGTTTAATGAAATTTAGCAGGTATGTTTGCTGCAGACTTAAGAGAAAAAGGCAGTGTGTTAGAGGCTTGTCATAACACACATTCTACCACTTCAACTATGCTGGCATATTAAACAGTACAACTGCCCTAAGGCTGGAGAACACAGCTTTGCCTGGTGTGAAGGTTTCCCTGCAATACAGTTTATTCTCTTACTGTAAGTGAAATGGTCAAGACAGTATAATTCTGATCCCCCTGAGAACTTGCAGATTCTTGTTACTTTTTTTTTTTGGCGACTTTTTTTTTTTCTTCCTCCTCCCCTTTGCATAACCCAAATAATTATACAGTACTAACCAAACATAAGCCGATCTTGCAACTGGAGTGGAAACCTGCAAACAACTTTGCCCCTGAAATTATTCCCAGCTGAAAAACTGAGGTGCGCTCTTGCTTCCTGCCTTGCATAATAGGTAGAATAAATACTCTTTCACGGCTACTCTAATGCCTTTAGATTACTTTGACTACTGGGGTGTTGAAGGCACTTGGCACCCATTAGGATGAAGATTGTAACTTGTCTGCTTATTTCTGTTGTGTTTTTAGTTTATTTTCGTATGTCTGTAATATTTTTGTACAAGCATGAAAAATGATATTTTATGTGACAAGTGTGCAGAATATGGGAATCTCTTGGATTTCACTGGAGGTATCAGAAGTGATAAAATTCTAGAGAGAGAGAGAGAAATGTATTTACATATGCAAATTTTGCTTCTGAAGAAGAATGTCTTTGATATGTCACATCTTATTTTAGGGGTTCCAGGGATCACAGGCAATAATTACAAGTTATTCCATGCACACAAAGGAAATCAAGCAAAAATGTAATTAGACAATTTGATAATTGGATCATTAACAAGCTCTTAATATAATTGTGTTAACAGAACCAGCTACAAACTATATCTGGTTACTGTCTGGTATAACATCAAAGATGAGAAGCTTTCACATGCAAGTGTAACCTATCCTGAGATAATTTAAAGTGTTAGAATAAATTTTCAGCATGTCACACTGGGATTTTTCTTGCTCAGTTCACATTATTTGTGAAAACAATACCAATGCTAATAACAATAGTGAATAATAGCATGCACATCCAAAGTGGTAAGTATGATATCAGTTAACCTGAACCTGGGATTAGTGCACAGAGCAAAGCAGATGCCTCATGGCTGAGGGGCAAGAGCAGGGTCAAAGGGCATCTGGCTGGTTTGGGATCTGTGCACCTGATAGGCCTAGGTAGCCTGAGGCAGGACGGTAAAAAGCAGTGCAGGCCAGGGGAGGCAGTGTGGATATTGTGTTCCTGGGAGGAAAAAGCAGGATAGAGGTGTTTCCCCCCCCCCCCCCCCCAAAAGGGGGATTTCCCAGACGAAGTCACTGATATGTAGTTTGATCTTGGACATGGTGGGAGTTGGGGAAGAATCCTGAGACAGGACTGAGCAGAGCAGCCTGTTCATGGGTGAATGGCTTGGGGTGAGGAGGGGGTGGTAAATGATAAAAGGCCAAATGTTACTGAGGGGAAAAGACTTAGCAGATTGAAGCGAGACTGTGAGAGCCTGGGTAGGTAGGCAGCAGGGGACCTGAGCTGCCTGTGAAGCAAGTGTCTGTCAGCACCTGGTGTGTGGTACTATTTATAGCAGCAGCCCACTCCAAGCCTGGTATGCGTCAAGGAGGACATTTCAGACAGGTGCTATTAAACCTCAGAACTGACCACAGGATGTTTTTATGCAAATTTTTTTCACCTGAAATGCGGCATAAAGCCTTTTGGGAAAGCAGGGTGGGGTACAACATAATAACAGAAATACTGTGTTCCTCCTCCTGGTTCAGCTATTCCAAATCCTTGCTGACCCCATGGGCTAGACAAGACTTTGAATCTTCAAATTATTTGTAGCAGAAATTAGTGGAAAAAAAAGTTCTTTCACAGATCATTCGCTCGCATTTTCCCTCTGTTTCTTGCCTTCAGCAATAAGTAGTTATTTCTGAGAGACAGGGAACAAGGTGACAGCCCATCACCTCAATCCCCTGTGAGGTTATTTGTATGTTTGATTACACAGTGGTAGTACTGCTGCTTGGTCTGTGTTCAGCTGGATTGTTTTATCCTTCATGTGTAGAAAGTAGGTTGATACCATCTTCTCCCTCCGTAACCTTGAGGGTTGGGTGGTGATCTGCATTTGTTCTACATGGTCTTAGCTAAACTCCAGCTTTCATGCTGCCCGCTTGATGCGGGGTGCATTCACATCAAGGAAGTAGCTCCTATAGAAGGCATGTAACAGCTCTGCAGATGCTGAGTTACATGTTCAGTTGGGTTAAAAAGCTGGTGGAAATCCCCAGTCAGTACTGGTGTGAGGTATGACTGTTGCTGAGTGATAAGAGCAGGTCTCTGTGCAGCTTGGAATGCTCCACCTATACAAAGATTTGAGAATCAGTGCAAAGGAGAGACTTCCTCCTATTTCCAAATTACATGTTTTTAACATATATTCATCTAGTGTAAAATGAAAATAAGAGAAGAGGCAAATACATCGCAATTTTTCATGTGCCTCTGACAGTGAATGTGTATGAGAAACTTCATTATTTCTGTGAAGTGACTGTTGTCTTTGTCGTATGCTTTCCAATGGTTAGAAACAAAATTAATTCTCTGTTTCTGTAGATGGCATGCAAATAAGCTCCATATGATTTGAATAAAGTGGGCAGGATTTTACTTATACTTGCAGTTTTGCTAAGATTATGATTTCTTGGACTGTCTAGAGTTTTCATATTCAAGGACATGAAAGAAAGTCAATTTAAATTAAAGTGTGAATTTCAAATGGCTTTGTTAAACTGCAGTAAAACTCTACGTAGATGGGCTCTTCGGAATTTAATCGACCTTAATTAGTGCTATACTAAGGTGTGTAATGCACTGATTCTAGTCAATCCATATCCTTGACCTTTCCAACTCCTCACCAGTCAAGTTGGGAAGAAGGGTAGAAATCGGACAGTGGCAGAAAAGAAACTAAAGAAAAGACCTGGATCAGAGAGTTGCTAGAGAAAAGCACATCCAAGATGAATGAATGTGAATAAAATCACCTTGGAACCTCTGTGTGGAGCAGGGAAATTGGTAAAATTGTTTCCAAAAGCTGAGTGAATAAAAAGAAAACCAAGTGGAGGAAAGAAGATCAAACATGCAGGCAAAACTCTTTACCCATTGTAAAAGACACCAATAACATGTATCAATTTATTGATAATTTTTTTTCCCCAAAGCAGTGAGCTAGCCACTAATTCACATGCACTTTAAAGATGCTGATGTTTCTCAGTGTGGAGAGAAAAGCATAAAGTGAATGTGTGAGAATGTCTTTAAAAAAACAAATACAAAAGTAAGTTGAATAGGACAGAGCATTTTGGATTCTTGGATGCATGTCAATTGTAGATGTGCTGAAACTGAACAGATTTGATTTAAAAAAAGGTCACATACTGAATAGTTCTCATGAGAATGAGAAAGCTGTGAAATAAGAACAGTAATTATTTTCCTAATGTTTATTTGCTTAAAATAAAAGGGATATGATTCTGGTGTTTAAACAGCAGTTACAAGAGTTTTCAGCTTGCTACAAATCCCTTCATAAATCAGGAGAACAGTAAGTATATATGTGTCACAAAAACTATCCTGACCTTCACATTCATGATGTTTAGTTACCATTCTTCAAGTATGACAGCTATTTGAGAAATCACTGGTTACAATGTCAATAGTAGCTCAGTGCTGGCATTCATCAAAGAACTATAATGCTCTTACAGGAAGGCAAGCTAAACTTTGAAAATGTGGAGGTATGTCATAAGAGTAATTACAACTGTAGCCTGGTTACTCAAAGAGGTTCAAATGATCTGTTGATTTGATGCTTATCAAAGCTTGGAATAATGGGGAAGTTTGAAAAGATCAAAGAAAAACTAATGCTATTCCAGTATTTTAACAGGTCTGTCCCATGTAATTATAGGTCAGTCGTGCTTCGTGCTTCTCCCAGATGGGTTTGAAAAGGCAGGTACAAGATACCAAGAATAAAGAACAGTGGCTTTATGAATGGCAATCAGAAAGACTTCATGAAAATAGGTGTCATCACATTTGCCACTTTGGTGAAGAGTGAGATTAAATATTTGATTGATAAAGCTAATGGTTCATAAGCTCTTAAAAGCATCTCATTCTAACACTAGTTAGGTAAATTTGTAGCTGACCCCTAGTTTAGTGAAGAGGCTACAATACCAAGTGAGCTTTGTGGAGTGACTGGAAACTTGAGCCAAATGCACCTTTGATATGTCTAGGTGTCGTGTATGACACAGGACTGCTTATAGCAATGATGCAGAAAAGTACTGAGGGGTCAAGGTGGTTAATCAATTGAACACAAGCTCATAGTGTGCTCTGGTGGCTAAGACAGCAAATGCAGTCCTTTGACATGCAGGCAGGAAAACACCAAGCAAGAAGGAGAGAATAGAGCTACTGCTTTTCCAGCACAAATGAGGTTGCTTCTGGGAGTTTGTGTTTGTTTCTATTCTTTGTGCTATAAAAAGGGTGCTGACAAATTCTGCCCCTTTGGCAAGAGCTGAGTTTGTCTACCATGTAGCTGTAAAAGAAGCTTCCCTCCAGGATATTCTATGCATGCTGTAGCCGCAGATTCAGTCTGGGCTGCAGAGCTTTAGACAACCACATAGCAGAGCTCAGTGGGCAAGGCTTGGATTTGCACCATTGAATGTATATTTAGATTTTCCTGCTGCTATTCCATCTCCTATTCAGAACCCAATTAAAAATCTGGCTGCTATCTAGTTATCAGATGCTGACACAAATACCTGTGTGCCAGATGTATACAGCTGCAAGTCTGTTAGTGCTGATCCATCTTCAGTGTCATAAACCAATCCATGGGGCAATTAGAAAACAGTTTTTTCTTCTGTCCCTTCTCTACCTCCCACTTTTTTTTTAATCTTCCTATTTTTCCATGTTTTTGCTGCTTGCTGCTGCAAGTTTGTGAAGTGAGCCTTGCTGAGACTTTATCTGTGTCTTTCAGATAAGAAAACAGGGAGTCTAAACCAAAGGAGCACATTTTCTGTCTGCAGAGTGGCTGGTTTATACTGACAAATGTTAAATTATAAAAGTCCAAATGTCAGTAATATGTGCCAGGTCAAGAAATATACCTTGAGAACTAGTAATGTTGTGAAGGTTACCCCAGAAAGGTTTAGGATCTGATTTTTTTCTTTTTTCTCATCTCTCTAAAAAGAATTGCTTCTAGGTCCCACAAACTTGTTCTAGACATACTGTATTGATTGTGGGAAGGGGACTCTCATGGCTTTGTGAAAGTGAAGGTTCAAGTCAACAGCAGAAAAAAGTTCTTCAGTATTGAGGGACAGGAGCGGTAATTGCTAAAGAGGTGGGATATGATAGCGTTGCAGAGGTTTTTAATGCAGTTGGTGAGATGGTCCCTTTGCATGGGCTTGCTGAAAGCAGGCTTATGTAAAAAGCCCCTTTCTTGTTCCGTTGTGCTTTTCTCATGACCTTTGTCTCCTTTTACCTGAGTTCCCTACTACAGCTCTCTGGTCCAGGATTCTCTCTGTCTGTCTGTCTCTTCTTAACCTAGTGTGCAGTGATGGTGCTTACGGAGGGGCATTCCTGCTGGGGGAGGGAGAGGTTTTCAGAAGGACAAGAGGGAAGGATGTTCTCCCTTTCTAGCACAGGAGTTGAGTTGTTTTCATTTACTCAGCTGGGAGTGGTAAAGGGTGACTTATGTGAAGAAGACATGTTGGGTGTTAGGGAAGCCTTCTGTGACAGAGAGGGTAAGACAGTGTGGTCTTTCACAGATAAGGTGTCAGTCATTGTGTGCGGAGCAATAGAAAAAGGGAGGCCCACCTCACTGTCCTGTTAGTCTCGCTCATGTGCAGCTTCTGCTTTTTACTTACCATCACACCGCTTGTGCTATTGGAGATCCTGTCACCTGAGAATATTCAGCTGATTCAGTCTTTTGCTTAGCAAAAGCAACTGATTTTTATCCAAAGGCTCCCTGATCGGTTTGATGGTACAGTGCCACTAACTTATAGTCAGGTGTCTAAAACCTGTCATGCTTATTTGAGGAAAAACTCCCATTGACTTCAGTTTATTTGAACACTCCTTGGCTTTAACAGAAGTGGTGCCATTGTAACAGTGAGGAGCTGTTTTTCGACTGTTGGGGAAAGTATAACCTTTTTATTCAGCTAGAAAGTTCACCTTCAAGAGAGAAGAGTGAACAGAAGAGATGACATTTTTTGAACAGGGACCAACCATGGACTAGCAGGATCATGTTTAGAGCAGAGATGTTTGCACAGTTATGAAAAACCTGTGCTTTTTATCAGGGTTAAGGCTTCCCTCCCACTAATGTTTCTTAATTAGTTCTTTTACTCCCTGTCTGTGGAGAGCAAGAGTCTGGAAAACACACTTTTTTCAGGGCAGAACTGCTCATTGCGTTGCTTTCCTCTCCTTCTCCCATCACCTTGTGTGATGGATTACATACCAGCAGTCACTGCTGCCTGGACCCTTTCAGAAACAAAAGAAATCCATGAGACTTCTGTGAGCATCTCCAAGCAGAAGCTGACCTCTGTGATCTAACGAGTGCTGACTGCTTCATTTTTCCCTGAAGAGCAATGAAGAACGCAACTTGGTGGAAGCTCTTTGGATTCATTGTAAAGTTGAGTTTTCTGTGAAGTAGCGTAATGACATAAGGTTACAGTGTCTAACTTGTAGACTATAGTTGACTGAATCAAATACTTTTAAAGATTTTGCGCACAACTGCATGTCCTATATTAGTGTCTGCCTACTATATGTGTGCAAAAAGGTAGGATGCATATGAGGTATTTGTGTATGAACCTATGATCAGCTAGGTTCCACGTAACTTAAGTGAAAGTGCAAGTAGCTCATCTTGTTTTTTGCCTGTCCCTCTCTCTACCCGTGGAGCTCTGTCAGCTTGCATCATGTCTCCTTGTGAGCTTTATGCAAGTGCACAAGTGCAGCAGAGGGTGCTTCATGTTGAAAACTGCTCTTTGCTTTCTCTGTTGAGGGAGACGGGCACCAAGCTGGGTA
The DNA here is from genome assembly GCF_036417845.1 of Apteryx mantelli. Lineage (NCBI taxonomy): Eukaryota > Metazoa > Chordata > Aves > Apterygiformes > Apterygidae > Apteryx > Apteryx mantelli. The sequence goes on along the minus strand of NC_089980.1, from coordinate 49,411,620 downwards.
GCAGGAAGGAACGGATTATTCTGCTTGAGGGCTGCTTTCTTAGTGATGGAATTAAAGCATCACCAAAATTATACAGCAAGGTGCAGATGTGCAAAGGGGGGCCAAAAGAAAGAGAAGAGGATGCTTCTGCATTATTTTAGGTGATCACACAGTTGTGTGGCCCTTCCCTGCTCCATGAGGTCAGAACTGCCTTTACCCTCATACAGCTGGCTGTGAACTGCAGGGGTTCTTCATCAGTGCCTGTTTGCTGGGTGCGTTCTCACTGCATAAAGTAAGAGTTCCTCAGCGTCCCTGATAGCTCTCTGTCTATGATGGGTCTGCTAAAAAGCAACGCTTCCTTCCCGCTTCTGAGTTTTTAGTTCAGATGTGAAGACTGTAGGGGTTAATTAATAGCTGATCATAGTGGATAAGATAAACACACAAATATAGTTGGAATTAGTATTTACTTGAGCTTGAAAACTCAAAGATAATGTGAAAGTGCTCCTTACAATGAAGCTCAGTGGGCACTCAGTTTAGTCCACTGCCTGCCTTGCTCATTTGCTGTACAGTCTTTGTTGTGAGTGATCTCCTGAAGCTTTCAGACCTTTCGCACACTTTTACTTGTTTATTTTAGGAATAGGAGTTTATAGTAATGCTGTTTATACTAAAGATGGGTGAACCATTACAGCAACAAGAGAAACCATCGTGAACCTTTGCCCTGAACTCAAACGAAACCCTTTTGTGATTTTCAAGGTTCTGTTTCAGTTTGCAGTATTACTGTACTTTGTTCTGTCAGGGCTGGAAATGAGTGCCAAAATATAAATGTTATTTCCATTGTCAACCTCAGATTTCACAGGCAAATCAATTCGTATGAGATTTCATGTGGAGTTTCTTAGACCTCACAAGTTTCAGTAGTGAGTATAACCTTTCCAACTCCTGCTGCTTAGTGCAGCTAGCACGAACTGCTTATCTGTTGAGGTTTCCCCATCACTATTTCATATAGACCTATGGGACAAGATACTGTTTATTGAACTAATAAGCATTTCCCAGAGGAAGATGTGCAGATGATTGCTTGCAGATGAAATACTAAATTGTCATGTGGCTGCATTTCTCTGCTATTCAAATGAGGGTGTTGCGACTGTCCAGCTTTGGCCTCCTTTCCTGCTAGACGTGTTGAAAGTCTGTCAGCCAATTCTTCCATGAAATCACAGTGGAGCTGCCTAGTGCAGAATAACAAAGTAAATTCTCTTTTGGGCTCTATCAGTTTAAAGATAGATTTGTTTTAAGAACAAAATGTGACTAATGTTTCTGGGGCCTGGGGTTTCTTCTAATTTGTTTGCTGTCCTGTAGGCTTTTCTGTTTCATACTCCAGACTTTGGATCCAATGTTGAACTATCCATCTAGTGGGGTCTGATAGATTAGTAGGGACATTCGTAGGAGTAATCAGTTCAGGTTGTGTCTGGTTTCCTCTTTCCTACCCCTGAGGAGGAGAACAGTCTTCCTTCCTCTCTCTCTCTATGTTTATTGTTGTATCAGAGAATGATCTGATGTTTGTTTTAACACTGAGATGAAGCTGAATTCACTGCTGTCCAGCACTCCTTAAAGCTGGTGTGCTACTTGAATATTTATATCAGGCTGACATTTGCTTACTTTAGGAAAGGCTTTATTTCCTTGGAATATTTATCATAGTATCCAGGAATTTCCATGTTGAATTGCTGCTGGATCTGAATGTTGTATATAATTACCTGGGTTCAAGCCCAGTTGCCTAAGGGAAGTTAGCTTTCAAAAAACAACAACCAGCTCTGTGGCATTAGCTAGCTGAAGGAAGAGCTGGCAAGGATTTTTGCTGGACTGACGTGGAGCAGCTTGGAAATATGACTCACACCTCACTTCAGCTGTATAGATAGCTTTTGTCTAGCACATTATGGGAAAGGTAGAGAGTCCTCTCGCTGCATACCTGGCATCATGGATGGGGTGCCTATATTTGATGTGATCTGTTGACCTAGTTATGGTCTGGGATAGAAAATAAGATTTGACATCTTTGCCTCTTGTTAATTCCCCCCTGATTCCCACCTGTCCCTTTCCCCAAGGTTACGGGGGGAGGATTGATGCAGAATCCAGTTCCTGCCTTCCTGACACACTGTGCCGCTCTGACCCCCTGGGTGCCTGCAATAGGAATGACCAGCTTGAGGCTTGATCAGATCTCAGCCTCCTGTTGTTTCCCATCAGCTTATATGACTCTCCTGGGCTTCTGGGGCTACAACTGCTCTTTTGCTGCTGTGCATAAAGAGGCACCATGATTTATGAATCAATTAATCACTGCATGCTGAGGAGCTGTTCACAGTAGTTAAACAGTGAAAATAAAATGCTTGAGTATATAATAAAGACGGATCATAATGAATATGACCCTCTACCAGTGAATTCTCTCCCTCCTTATATTATACTCCCTACCCATTCTTTCTCAGCACAGCCATACTATCAAGACATATTTGTCTGTCTTGTATGGCATGGGGTTCATCAAATTACTTGATAAAGGTGGTCTCCATTTGTGTGATTTTTTCCACTCTTCCAGTCTGATTTCACTTTAGTTCTGAAGCTGGTAAAGCCTCAGAAAAGAAAAAAATAAATATAAAGGCTCAGTTGGTACTACTGAGCATAGATCATATTTGAGTAGTCATAACATAAAAGCCACCAGTAAGTATCCAAAACTTAAGGAGGGGAAGGTGAAGCCTGTGCAGACAGGCCTGTAAAAGCATAAAACCCTGGTCTGTCTATGAAATTTCTATTACCAACGAATTGTGTATGAAGCTTTATTTCCTCGCTTATGCTTGCCTACACTGTCAAGGAAGCATGTGTATGCATGCGTGTGTGTGTGTGTATATATATACACACACATATCTATATGTATATCTCTGTATCTTCCCCCCTGCCCACACACATACACACCACTTTCTAGCATTGCAGGTCTAAAACTCTGCTGTTTTTGCATAGAGAGAAACCCAGACTACTACATGCGACTTATGAGTTTCCATCATGTAGCTGTAATGGTTTGCTGTGTGACACACAAATATTGTTGCTGTGCATTTGTAAAACTGCATGATATTGTAAGAACCAGGCAAGTTTGGTGATAAGCTGCTGCTAAGGCTGCTGTTAGGCTTCACAGCTTCCTGAAGGACTGTGCAATTAGGGCCAGCATTCAGTGACTGTGGTCAGATTGGGTGGTATCTTTCTCTGTGTAGAGCACCATTGACATTGAAAGATCTGCCTGTGAGGTAAGTTAGGATATGATAGGGTAATTCTATGTGAGACAGGAGGTTTTAAATCTGATCATGTGATCAAGACACTTTTCAAGAACAAAGCTGTTCATTACAAATTGCTAATCCTATACATGTTGTATTTTCTAAATAAAGTTCTGTTTTTATTTTATGCTATTAGTAAATATCCAAAAGAGAGGTAGAATATTCCATTAACAGGAACGGTTGTTTTCTGGCTGAAAAGCATTGGTAAATGAAATGCTGAAAAGCTTTTGAAAATGTTATCAAATATCCACCTGTTTTGAATTCTGAAAAGGATTTTGGGAGGGTAATGATATTCTTGTTTTTCTTTTTTTCTTTTCTTTTTCTTTTTCTTTTTTTTTTTTTATAAGCAAGCTTTGAAATTTTGCAGTTTTGTTGCAGAGTATATCCTAGGTTTTCTTGGTACCAAAGGGCGATACTGATGAGTAGATAGATTGTGAACCTTGGTACGAGCACACTGATTTTAGTGGAGTTGCTCTTGATCTCACTGTGTAACTAAGAGTAATTTCATTCAAGCCAGAAATTAGGTGCACTGGGGTGAAGCAGGTTAATTCATTCTCTCTGCCAGGCATTGAAGCTTGCAGTGGAATTATAATATTTCGCATTTATCAGTAAAAGTAAAAGAAGTTTTTCTTCCCAACGCAATCTAGTTTATCATTTTCATTTAACTCTATTGCTGGCATACATTGACTGTATCTAATGGCCTTTGTTTGCATTCTAAGCTTATCTCATAAATTGGCTTTTGAAATGCGCAATCAGCAGTAGCTATGTTTCACTGCAGTGACCATGGTTAAATATTTCTCTCCTGTCCCCTTCCCTTCTCTGTTTTGATTTTTAGGACCCAGGCTTCTCTTCGGTGATTCATGACAAACTCCAAGTTCCCAATACCATTCGGAAGGCATGGAACGAGAAGGACAACAGATGTGATGTTTGTGCCACCCACCTGAACCAGCTGAAGCAAGAGGCCATTCAGATGGTGCTGACATTAGAGCACACTGCCAACTCTGAACATTACGATGCCTTGCCAGGCTCCCCCCCGCCCCTCTCCAATATCCCCACTTTAGTGGGCTCCCGGCACATGGGCAGCCTGCAGCCCAGGGACTGGGCATACATGCCTGCTCCTTATGCTACGTCTAATTATACAGGCTTTGTGTCCAACAAGCACAGTGGGAAACCCAACAGTCTGGGAATTGTCAATGGGGTGGAGAAGAAAAACGGCTCTCCTGGACACCAAGCCAAGGTCAGCTTTCAAATGGCCACCAGCCCCAGCAATGGTAATGTTCTCAACTCTGTGGCTATCCAGGCTCATCAATACCTTGACGGCACCTGGTCTTTGTCAAGAACGAATGGTGTCACTCTATATCCCTACCAAGTAAGTAATTTAAAATAAAAAAATCTATGTTCCTTCTTATTCCCTTAGAAGCTTTAAGGGCAAGTTAACACTGCTTGCTGCTGTTGGCGAGAAATAGAACCATTTGCACAGTGAGCACCAGGACAAGAACTGCTGTAAATTCCCTTTTCCCTGATCGAGGAATGAGTTGGGGGAGACACAGATCACAACCAATATTTATTAGAACACCTCTTATTAATTCACTCGTTACTGATCATAGAACTGAGCTGTTGTTATTAAAAGCAGATTACTAGTCACACAGTACATTCTCCATCACACAGTTCACATGCATTCACATGCTCACACACATGCACACTCTTGCTCCTAATACCTGGTTGGAGCAACAGCTGGGAGGGAAATTGCAGCTTTTTACTCCAAAGTGGAAGGTTGTACTGGTGCACTAGTGGCTTCTAGGTAGGTATTCAGGAAGCACCCGGAGGGTCCTTTGTTTCATCAAGTGTATATGTAATCCTACAGTCTATGCCTACTTATAGCAGCCACCACCTCCTTGGATGTGGTCCAAGTTACTTACCCTCTCATCGATGCTAGTTTGTGCTGGTGGCCTTCTGCCAATTCACCTGCCTCCTGGTGTTCTGATTTTATCAGTTCTCATGGATTCAACTGGACCATTAGTCTCCAGAGCTCACCAGTTTTTCAGAGACTTTCATATACTACTTTTCCTCATCTTTTCCCTGCTGTTTTCTGGTAACTCTTTTTGCATCCACACCCATAACAGAATCCTTTCACACCACACGAAAAGAGGTTTTTAGGAGGTAGACTTTCCAAGGTGCTTACTTGCAGATGGTGGGATTTTCAGAATGTTCAAGCATGCAAAGATTGCAAAAGAAGTCTGTTCTTTTCAAGTTCTCCTAGCATCCCTGTTGGCTTCCTAAGGCACATAAATATCTTTGGAAGTCAGTCTTTCTGCCAAGCTATGAACACTTTGCAAGATGGGTTCCTAAATTAATATTAAACATTTATTGGTATGAGAGCAACTAAACTTACAGCCAGAAAAAAGCAAGGTTATTCATAAGCATTAAGACATTGTCATGCGCCAAAGACGACTGGGTAAAAGAAAAAGTGAATTACAGTTATTTTACCTGGAAAATATGTGACTTTATAGTTTTGTGGGATCTATGCTCTAGTGAACCTGAATCCCATTTGGGCAGGTCAGTATGTGATCTTAGTTTGATGTAAGAAAAAAGCATCTGATCTAAGTTTTATCGGAGGAAAAAACCTGAACAAAGAATGCACATTGGAAAAAAAAAAAATCATCTGAATAATTAGTATTTGTATTAGGAAAATGACTTCAATTTTATTGCATTCACAATCCTTTGGGCTCGTCTTCTATGAAAATGTGTTTAGTTTACCTTTTAATAATGTTGACTGTTCCTGGATGGTTCATTTAAGCTTAAAAATATTCACTAAGAAAAATCTAATATTCAAAACTTTCTTGTCTGATCCTGTAGTTTGGCTCCAATTAGCTTAAGGGCTGTTACCTACCCTTTTCCTCTCCTTCCAATAACCTTGAAATAGAAAAGATGGTAGCTGGAGTCTGCTAGCAGAGTCAAAACAAAATACCCCCTCTCTACTGTGCGCTCCCCCCCCCCCGCCCCCCCGCAAATAAAAAAGAACCCTGGTCTGTGGTGGACTGTTTGCTGATAGTAAGTTTTATATTCACTTTAAGATTAACCTTCAAATGTTGAAATTCTCACTTTAATCAAAGGTCATGATTAATCATCCAATCAGGGAACAGTAATGGTAGCTTTTGTCTTTTGACACTTCGAAAGGATTTTAGCATTTGGTTATATAGTATCCGTTTCAGACTGAGAGTTAATCAGGTAAGAATAACTTTGAAAAGTCATTTCTTTATATTCTGAAGTAGTAGGGAAATGCAAGTATTCCTCTTCCTGCTTTTGTGTGCAGAAGACAAATCTTATTTACTAACTATTTTCAGGACGTTTTAGATCTCTCTTTCCCATATATTTATATTTTTCATTACGCACTTACTGTTACAGTTACAAAACCCTGCTGGGGAAGAGCACTAGGAAGATATATCAGTTATCCTGGCTTAATTGGAACCCTGTTTTTCTTAACTTGAAGGTGAATTTAAAAAAAAAAAGAAAAGAAAAGATGCTGGCTATTGGCTTGAGAATGTCTATATATTAATTAAATTTTCTTGCTTTCCCTTAAGAACAGTGATTAGAAAAGCCTCACTACGCATTAGCTAACCGGAATAGAAAAGAATTTCTTGGAATAAAAAGCATTACATTTCAGACAGAGGTACAGTGCCCTTCTACATCATAATTTTTCAAATTGATGTCCAGGAAGAAGTCAGTCTCATGGCTCTAGACTTAATGGTGCCTGTTGTAGACCCCTCTCATTGTAAATTAGCTTTTGTTAGACAGTCTAGATCACCTTTCAACCATTTCTGTCAAGTTACCTTATTTTCTTCCTGAAATATAACCAAAAAGAGAAAACGCTAGTTTGGAAGTACCATTCCATGGTTCAGAATTGACTCAGCCATTTTAGGCACCAAGAAATATCCTTCACTTCTAGGTTGTGGCTCCCTTCTTAGACTCTTCCTCTGCAAACTGCCTAAATCCAGAGCCTTGTTATGGGGAATGAATTGCTGCTTGTGTTTAAGTTCTGATGAAAATAAATAGATACAAAATGACTGTTGTGATGTTCTGCAGCAGCAGCAGTGTAGGATGAATCTAAAATGAGATCCCATTAGTCCACTATTTTTTGCAGAAAGAGTAAGTAATTGCTACCAGGAGTAATTAAAACAACTGTAAATGTGTATGCTACCAGACGTAGTAGTTTAGTGTATGTTTACAGCCTTAAAGTTAGAAAAAGTAATAATGTCCTTAACTGGAGATCTATGTCGGACGTAAAAGAACCTTTCTATTGATATGGACGGTCCACACTGACCTAAACTACCTGGAGATGTTATGGGAACTCATCATTGAAGTCTCCTATGAATAATGTAGAGAAATAACTGCTAAGAATTGTTTAGGCACAACTGGTTCTGCCTTGAGGTGAGGAGATGGACTAGATGACCCCATCAGTCTCCACCACAGCCTTGTTTTCTGTGATTCCCTGATTGGCTCCCATTGACTAGACAGAAGCAAAGATCTGGATCCAAAAACCTGTGATCTCCCCATGGCCTGGCTCACAAATGAACAGCTGGCCTTGTTTTCTGTAAGGGGCTGAATCAAAAATCCTGTTTGAATGTTGGTATCTCAAGTTTTCTGGTAAATGGTTCTCTTACAGAATGAGGAATCAGAGGCAGGGAAAGGGAATTGGGTTGATTAAGCTTTTTTTTTTTCTTTCTTTCTTTTTTAAAGGAAAAATATGCCCCACTAAAACCCTCTTACCAACATTCAAGTGCTGCAGTGGTTACTTGGTTGGGGGAAAAAGTAACACATTTCTATTGAATGCATGTAGGAAAATACCAGCCAAAATCCAGCAGAATTTGATGCAAGTCTGAAAATTATGCTCTTTCAGTCACCAGCAGGTAGCATTTATATTCCCTGGGGATATAACTTTTGTTTTAACATTTGTAAAGGCTTTCACTGATCTCTTATCCACTCAGAGGGATTTCACTCCTTTGCTACTCAGGAGAAAACTGAGTGAAATTGGTGAGGTTTTACCTGAGAAGGGCTCTAATTATTTGTACAGCTGCTAATATGCCTTACAGCATACCACAGTGTTAAGTGTGTTTCTGTTGCTTACCAATTGTCACATAATACTTTTAAAGAACAAGAAACCTTTAGACCTGGGGTACTAATGTAGGAGCTACAAAGTCCACATATCTTGATAAAATAATTGCTCTTCCTCATTTTTATAAAGAACATGACACTAAATTGAGTGCATAAAATTTTTATTACTTTATTGTCCAAAGCTGCCAGAGTAGTTGAAACAAAAACACCACATTAAAGAATGCGATAGATTTGAGTCATTATTAGTTCAGACTGATTTTAAGGTCTACTTTCAAAGAGAAATGAGTTGAAAATAGGTGACCGGATTAAGCTGGTTGCACTAAAACACTTATTCTGGAATAAGAGCATTCCATTATTTAGGCATAGTTGTTCCTCCTTATAATTGACACTCCCTTTAATATAAATTAACTGTGAATAGTTGTCCCATGTTGATATGCCTCTAAAGGAAAAGCATATCACTAACTACATTGTGGTGTGAACTGCAGAACTTAAATGGAAGGCATTTTCTTGGTCCATGGACCCACCTCTAGTTCCCTTCCTGGTTCTGCAGAAGAATCTTTCCATGTCTCTAGATTTTAAGTAGATTATTTAAGAAAAAGAAATCAATACAGCATGTTAGTTCAGCTTGGTATTTGAGTGACAGGAAGGTGAGAGAAAACAAGAAAAGGGGAGAAGGCCGGCTGTTCCAGGCACAAGATGGGCCGTGAAAGGGAAAGATGACTAACCGCAAACACGGCTGTAGAGGTGGGCAGGGTGAGCACTGCCCTCATGTGCCCTGAGGTTGTGAAGTTTGAATTTGGTGCTGAAAAAGACTGCATGTAAGGATTTGAGTAAAGGTATTGTGATCATAATGCTAGTCAGGGAAAAAGTATTCCTTTCTCTGTGGTGCTTGAAAAGACCCCTCTGACCAAAAGTTTGGAAAAGGAGATCTTAAACTACTGAGAGCCCCTTGGCCCCAGGCATAATGATCCCAAGCTTTTTCAGAGAGTTATCAAAGGCTTTGTTTGTATACAATTGCTGAAAGCCTACAGTATGTACTTTCTGTTTCCTCTTTATGTATAATGTGTGTTTAGAAGAACACTGTTCCCTGAGAGAGTACCAGCTTGTTCTGGAGCTTTACAGTGATGAATGGTTTGTTTGGAGTTTACTTAGGTCACAGATGTCTCATAACACATCAGTTCTTTCAGGCATAGCCTTTTTAAAAGAAACTGGTAATGATTAGAGTTGGGCGCAAGATGAAGAATTCAGATACAGAGCCAAAGCCTGTGTGGGGGATATTCACATCCAGGATTTTAATTCCAAGTTTTTTTCCAAGTCTTTGCTGTCTAATTTATTTCTATTCCATTTGCTGCTGCTGTTGCTTCTTAAAGTGTTCAGGAGGATAAAGCTAAAATGTTAATGATTGCTACAACAGTGCCAGGGTAATTTAAGTAGCTTCTAAAGCATATAATGCAAGGTACAGAAATCATGTTAGTTGCTCCATCTGCAGACTAACAGGTGTCTTCTATAAATATTGCATGCTTGCTAGAGCCAGACCTATTTTGCTAAAGCATCTTAGCAACAAAGGAAAAGGAGATTTGCAGACCATCTCTTCTAGTACCATGTTCTTATGTGACCACATAGAAGTCAGTATAAGATACCTAATGCGGGCAAAATACCCGGATGCTGTTAGGTTTTGGTCCAGAATTTTTTGTATGGCTCATGTTTTAATAGCAGTGCAGTCTCTGAACACCTGACATCTAAATTGGAGTGTGATGGGTCCCTGAACAAAGCAGAAAACATTATTGGTTCCCATTACTGCAAGCTTGTAAATGATGATGCTGAACAAATGCATGCAAATTCCTGCACTGATTATTTCTTCATTCTGATTTTAACAATAAAGTAACTCTGTATTGAGAACATAGACTGAAAGTGCATGAATTTTATTTCCTAACTTTGTCTGACCAGACCAAGGAACAGTTTGTCAAACAAATTCATTGGCACTGAGATTAATAGCCCCACCTAATTCTCTCTCCTGCCCATATCCCTCACACATTTGTTATCATCTCTGAAATAGCTTTCCTCTGACTAAAAGCCTTTTTAAACCACATCTCTAATAATTAGATATGACCCTACTAAAGTCACTGTATGTCATCAGCTGACATTTTGCATTAATCATTTGATCATTCAATTCATGTATTATAGGAGCTGGCTGTTTGTATTTCATTCTTCTCTCCACCCCCTCAAGTGACAGTATAGTTGTATACTGATTCTCTGATATCATCAAGGGGGGACACTCTCCTGTGCTAACTGTAGGAGAGTTTTTTTATGTTTGGGGGGGGATGGATTGCATTATTCTGGTATGATCTCTTACGGCATTTTTATGCATGGCTTAATAATCATTACTTTTCCCCTTCATGGTACCGGGGTGACCAAGGGAAGTAAGAAGTAAAGGGTATTCCATGGATTGAAAAGATTGAAAAGAGCTAAGTGGACTTATCCTATGAATATGAAAACCCCATGACTCAGCTGTGATGTGAAAAAGAAATCTGTGGACTATTAGTGGAGTGAGTTAATCCTCTAAATTAGCAAAAGCCAAAAGATCACAATTAGTGAGGATTTGGAGTCTTGGTTTCCTCCCCTGCTCTGTAGCTTAAGGATTTTGTCCAAATGTGAGACCAGTTTCTTTTCTGAAATAATAGGTATGATGAATGCTTGCATCATTGAAGTATAAACTGAGAGAAGGAGATATGATTTAACAGTGGGAAAAATTATGCAGAGATGGGATGGAGAGAGGGAGAGGACAAACTGATGCATCAACAGGAAATTGTCCCTTTGTTTTCCACATTGTAAATAAGGTGGCAGAAAATCAGGGAGAAAACAAATCAGCTTCTACTTATACTTTATTTCATAATTCAAGAACATAGAGATTCAAAAGTTAAGACAGCCAATTTGAAAGTGAGAAGAGGAAATATACTTTTCATGCAATGTACAGTACTGTGGAACTCATTACCATGGAAATAGTATTGAGGCCAAGAGCTTAGAAAAATTCATAAAAGGATTAGGTATTTATAATGGGCAATAAGATACCCTCTTTCTGATATGAGATAGGATTAAAAAAAAAGGGGGGGGGGATAAATTCCCGCATGGCATAAGGCAACTGGTAACTGATATTCTACAGAGAAGATTTCCTTTAGTAATGCAATATATAAGTAAGGACTAGAATTCCTGAAACTGCCACTGAAGTGTTCCAGTACAGGTGTACCTGGGCTGACTGGGAGAAGGGGACGGATGTACTTTGTCAGCTCTTAGACTCTTTGTCTCTCTGTTCTGAAGGTGGCCCTTGAGTGGCAGCTGGAGAGAGAGCCTAGATTAACGTCTGAACCTGGTGAAGGATAAACACCGGATGACACCAGATGACTAGTGCTGTGTTTTGGATGGAGACCTGTAATAAACAGATTAGTGCCGAGTACTTTTCCAACAGGGTTTCAACAACATTGCCAGAGCTCAACATAACTATTGTCCATTTCTTTTTCTTTTTTTTTCCAATTTTTTATTCAAGTGTGTGAAGAACCATGGCCTGTGAAAACTTTCTTGGGTTGTCTCATTTATATGAGCAACATGTTCATTTTTAAAGCTTCATAAAGATTCAGTCCTGTGGCTGATATTCCTCCTGCATCTTGCTATTTTTCACATCTGTTACAAGAAGAGAGAAAATAGATGTTTTTGCGCAAAATCAAAGGTAACTCCTTCCAACTGAGGCATGGAAGGGAGGAGGGATGGGAAAAGAATGAGAAACAAACTTTTAGGATTTTTGCTTTAGATTCCCAAAAGGTACTGCTCAAAGAAGACACAAATCAATGTGTTGTCTCCTTGACCAAGATGTTTCAGTTTTTCACATTGCTTTACATAAATGGGCCTTAGAATGAAGATTAGATTTAGGAACATTAATTTTTATATATTTCTTTCTTTTAGTAAAATCCCATTCTAGCCTGTGATTTTGCTTAAAGGAAGAGCAAGGCTTTAAAATTTGAGGAATAACATTACTATGCAAAAAATAAACTGACAAAGCCTTTTTCATGGATGCTATGCTGTGCTTTTGGAAAGTAAGGAATAAACAGCTAGAGGCTGATGTAACTTTGAAATGTGGTTCCATAGAGCTATCATGTAAAATCATTATTTTCTCTTCTGTAAAATGTTTCTGAAATGGCTTCAGAAGTGGGGTATCAAAATTCTCTGTTGGGACAGCTCTCTTCTTAATTCAGTGGATTTGAGTTAAAGTGTTTGGTTGTTTCTTTGTATTTCACTTGAGAGATGGGTGTTGTCAGATGAGCTTCATTCAGGGCCAGACTCTCTTCTCTCTCACACCAGGATAATTGCCTTGCAGTTGGCATGGTTAGAACATTGTAAAACAAATGGAAACGAGATGAAGGTCAACCCTGTAATATCTGATCAACTGGAGTGTGAGAACAGCTGTGGTGATGGGAATGAATCTGGTGTGTTGCACTTGGGGGGGCCCAACTTCCCTTTGGGCTGGTGGAGGGGGAGGCTGGCTTCTTCCACACACCCATAACTGAAGAGTCTGTTGGAGTTGCATCTCTTGACAAATGAAAGCAGAAGGCTGATCATCCAGCAGTTTTTGAGGTTTGGACCTGCTTGGTTGTATTTTCTGGAGAGTAATGAAGGGTTGCACATGTCTAGAGGTGAGAAAAAGCCACTTCCAGTTAATGAAACCATTTCTTAAAATTCAGTCTGCTCTGAGGAAGAATGAGACTATTACTTCACCTTTCAAACCCACCTAACCTCTCTAGCTGAACTCAGAACTGCTCCAAAGGTTCAAGGGGAATGGAGGGTAATGAGCTCTCCTCTTTCCAGGAGTTGGTCTGTGCTTCTTGGGCTTAATGTCAATAGGAAATCTCAGCAGGAACCTCTGTAACCCCCTTGTAAGGGAGCACACTAGTCATCATCACTCATTCTGATGGTATCTGAGGACCTTGGTTTTGCAGGACAAAAAAGTCTCATGTCTGACTGATAGATGTGAATGTCCAGTGACTGAGCTGCAGCCAGTGCAAGGTGTCAGTTGTGTAGATAGGATTGCAAGTGAAGTGTTTTTGTTGTGACAGTGCTTTGAATCAAATTCATTTGTGTGTTGTAGGTGTGCTTTATTTCAAATTGTTTGATTCTTTTTGAATTTGTGAACGTGGCATATTCATGTGTCTGTTAAATAGCTGGCTAAATATACTCACAGGCTTTTGTCTAACAGGAAAAATAGAAAAAGAATTAAAGTTTAGAATACTTGTTGAAATCACTTCTGCTCCTCTGACTTCATTGTGGCTCCATTGACCTAAATTGAGTACAGTTTGGTTCCTCAAGACTATTAATAAAAGCTGAGTTAGGTGAAATTTTATAGGAGATCTCTATTTTAAAGCATATGGGGTGATATTGTCCTCTCCATAAGAAAGAGGAATTTAGCCAATAGATGTATAGATAAATATAGGACGGTCTGAGACTCATTTTCTTTTTCCCCTAATGTATTTCCTCAAGAATTAGAGAAAAGAAAGGTTCCTAGTAAATCCTCCATTTTGATAAAAGAATCACTGTTGATGTCTTCCTGTCCTGCTTTCCTTTCTGGCCTCACTCAGATACTTTTGGTCAGATCAGCATGGACAGTTGTGGGTAGCAGGGCAAACAGTTTGGAGGAGTGCTAGCAAAGCAAATGTTTGATTGTGTCAGAGGGCAGTATGATGCCACTAAAAGTACAGGGAGGGACTGTTGGCTACTATGCCTTTTGCAGAGGGAAGTATTCAACTTTTCCATCTTTGCAGTAGTCTCAAGATACAAGCAGCACTGAGAAGGAATTTTTCAAGTTTTTTTTTTTTTAATTGCTTTTCTTTCCTCCTGACATGTCTTAGGTCACTAGAGCTAAGTAGCGTTGCAGGATTTAAGTGTAGTGTTGCAGGATTTAAACACAAATTATGAGCATAAACAGCCCTAGGTTTTTTATTCCTGTATATTCTGTCGATGACTGCAGCGCAGCATAGAAGATGGAAATTAACTCAAGCATTATGAAAATAAGTTATACAGAATACCTCAAAAGAAAATTTTTAATAGTGAGATATCATCAGTTCTTAAGTGATCAGTTTCTCTGATAGCTGAAGACTTTGTGAGAGTTTCACTGCCAATGTGCAGGAAATAAAAGATGAATGTGGTGTAATCCTCAGTTGTACCATACAGGTATATCATGGCAGTGATCAAAGGATTCCGAAGGCAAATGTGCTCATAAAGCTGTGTCTGCATTTTAGCCCAGCTTCTGTGAAAGTCACTGAAGACCCTTGTGATATTATGCAAGTTGAATTGGGGCCTAGTTTGCAAGTTTGGGAGGGTTTTTGTTTCTTTGTTTTGAAGTAATGTAAACCAAACCTATCATCAGTTGTCCTGTTCAGCAAAAAATATAACCAGCTACTATTCAGCTTCAGATTATTCACAAAGTAAGGGTCTACCTGAGATCAATTTCCTTCAAAGACCAGCAAAAATAATTTGTGACAAGAACTGGAAGAACATGCTGTCTGTTTACTGTGAACCAGCTTTGCTGTGAAAAGATACACAAAGCGTACCTCCGAATGAAAGAGTAAATTTGCAGTATTTACTGGGCAAATTGCATTCCAACGTTGGATAGTTAGATGCATAAGATTTTGTGTATGACTCTGTCATTTACTTGTCTTTTAAAGCTCTTCTAGCCAGGAAATGACTGATATGAGATCATTAAAGCTGTATGGAGTCTACCTTTGGGTAGCCCTGAGTTCTGTTATACTGGAAAGTAATCCTTGATGGATTAAGTAGTTATTACTTGTCCATCCAAAATTTTCATAATAGGCTATACTGACTGAGTTTTGAAAGAATATCTTCTTTTAGGAATGTTCACTATTTGTTAGCATTGCAGGTTATGAATTTGCAACTGTTCCTTTTCCTGCCTTTTCAGAAAGTGCTGTAGAGCCAGGCTACATTCAGTGTTTCTTTCCCTTGTATTATTCACTTTACAAAACTTCACAAATTATTTTAAAATATATATGTCTGTAGTTAAAGTCTTCCAAAATAGTTACTGATTTTTGGGGGTCTCCTGTGGAAAGTAAAGGAGCTAGGTGTCTCAAAACATTGCTTAAAAAGTAGAGGCATCTAAAATCAGTGTCAAGGAGAAAATTTTCTTCTTTATCTGATCTCATTTAGCTGATCAGGAAAGATGGGGATTGGTATTGAAGACTGAGTAACCAAATGAATGTGCACTAAATCCCTTCTGAGAATGGATCATCAGCATGCTTACAGTTCCTGATGTACATGGGCCTTATGGGGCAAAGTGAGAGTGTGAGTTTCTTACTGTAAAACTTTAGTAGTGAGAATGGATTGTGATGGTTCATGCAGACCAAAATGCAGATTATATTTACTGGGAAAAGATCATTATGTGCATTTAAATTAAACATTAGATCAGCTTCTGCTAATGTAATATTCAGCTAGCTTCTGGAAAACCATGCTCAACTTTGATCCCTTTAAGAGACAGAGCTGCAAAATGAAACTGGTCAGCTGAGACAATTGTGTTTGAAAACATGACAGAGCTTGTATGAAATGAGAGGATGCAAAAATACAATTAGCTTGGAAAACATAGAAGTAGACAAGGAATACGTGTAAAATGCTGAGAATGTGTTACGCTCTCTATAAGGAAGATCCATCCCATTCAGCAGAGCACCATAGCAAGTGCATAGTCTGGAGCTCACAAGTTGACTTGTTGGCTTTGCCACTGGAAGGGGGCCAGAACAGAGAGAGTCCCAGTCCCTAACGGTTTACAGTATAAATAGGGAGCTCTTAAATCTGATGTTCAGTTGAGGAGCTCCTCCTCTTTTTGCATTCATTAGTTGAGAGGGCAGTAAATCTAGAGCAAGAGGAGAGAATATAGCATAACTTAGCACCTAGTCAACCTATAGAATTTGCTCCAGGAAGAGGCCACCAAGTCAAATGCTTATGGCTGAGTAATTTTTATGACTGCTAATAACAGCTGTAGCTCTGCAAACTAAAGTAATAAGGCAATCAAATCTTATGACTCAAGGCATTCACCTTCAGGGCCAGGAAGGAACTGTTTCTGTCCTGCTAGTGGTCTCATTTGAATGCTCTTCTGGCACCTTTTGAATCTTTTCATGTATTCCTGTTAAAACTGATGGTTGCTACTGTCATAAAATAATTTTAAAAACTCAGCAGGACATTTTTATTATTAACATCCAAGTAAGACAGGTGTTCGTGTATTGTGACAGAACAGAAGGGCCAACCTTGTTAAATTTATAGAGAGGTCACTCCTGCTGATGTATAGCTTCTGCAGAACTGACTTTTTTTTTATTTTAGCAACTCCTCTGGAAATGAGACAATTTCATGGCAGCTCCCATTAGCACTGATAACTGTGAAATTAGCTGTTGCTACAACTCCATGTTGGTACCATGAAAGAAGGAACACCTGCACGGGTCTATTAATAGCAGGCACAGAAAAGGGGAGACAATTACACAAAGCCAAAGGGCAATGTAATTTAGCATAATGGTTACATAGAGGGACAGTGGATCAGTCCATGGTTCAGGCAATTCACTGAAAGATGAAAGTTTTTGGCATGGAAATTGAGGCTAAATGCTATTTCCCTGCTGACAAAGAGACAGACAATATTGTCATGCTTTTTGAGTCAAGAGGTTGGCAGGTATTGAGGTCTTGCAAGTTATTTGCATTGAAAGGAAATGTTGACTTCTGAAGAATGTGTTAACGTCCGGCTTCTGAGAATGAAATAGGACCAGCTCACTGTAGGCAAGTGCACGGCTCACAGTTCTCAGCCTTTTCCAGCTGGAAATTCTGCCCCCTAAAGTGCCTTTCTCATAGCACCACGCTGTTGGCACTTTTGGACCAAACAAGAGCCAGTTCCCTGGGTTTACATTCAGCCCTACCAGAACCCTTTTGAACATGTGGTGTAAACTTTGGAGCAGCTCTGCGTATGGCCAGTTTTGCATAATGGATATCCTGGGCTACATCAGAACATAACAATTTATTTTGAATGACAAGTGAGTGTTGCAGCATCAGCTTCAATCTAGATTCATCCAAGATGCCATCATGGTATTATTCTGATCCAGTCTTAGGATGCAGACACATGATCAACTTGCTGTGTTTTTTAGCAAATTTACTACTACATATTATCTTTGAATACATGGTCTTAGCCCACAGCAAATGCCAGATAACTTGACTTTGTTTCTTTGAATTAGCTCTAAAAGTGATTTTAAGATAAGTCATATTATGACTTTGCGTTTGCCACAGGCTAAGAGTGTGCATGTTGATGGTTGTTACGACTCAGCAGAGCAATTTATTTCTGTGCCTGAGCCCTTATAAACTTTGATATGATGTGAAGTATTTGGCGTTTGGAAAGCAAACTAACTCCTGGACAATAGTACAAATGATGAATTGAATGGGTCACCTGGATGCGTGCAACTTTAGCGGTTAATTGCATTGTGAGCACTTGAGTTGATAGCAACATTTTAAGATATGAATTTCATCCAGAAAAAAAGACTGAATACTTTACAGTTCTAAATGCTTTCTGTAGGACTGAGACTAAACAAACAAGGGAAGGAGGGAGGATACTTTCTTCTTCAGAAATGACAGAAATGGTTCTTTTTAAGAGGAGAAAAGATCTTGGTGGAAGGCAGGTAACACACTGGAAGATGTGTTATAGCATTGGTTAAGCTAAACTCAAATGGAAGGAAGGAACACATCAACATAATGCCCAGACACAAGATCGCAGTGCAGCATTTCTTTTTAAAGCTTTCTTTGCTGCCTTCAGTTTTCAATGAGTCAAAAGAGTTGAGAGCACTTGGAGCCTCAGACCTAACCTTAAAGATGCCAATTGAGCAAAGCATTAAAATGTGTACTTTAAATTTTATTCCACTTAAGGATGGATCAGGATATACAAAACTCTCCTCAGCATCCCTTCAGATGATGAGTGGTAAATATTTCATAGAAGCAGCAAAAGAGATAGCTGCATAAGCAGTATTAATCATTGGTGTCAGAGGTTAACTCCTATTTAATCAATTTTTAAATATGTGCTTCTATGTGAAGATGATTTAGAAAAGTGTTTGGAAGAGAATACTACAGAATAAATCTTCTAACTTAGAATATTTGATAGATCAAAAATGATTTCCTGGTCTCTCTTCAACTTAAAATTCCTGGACTTGTGTATTACTTGGTCCAAAATATACCTGGCTTCTAAATCGGCCGACTCTTCTCTGCAATCAGCCCTTGAACAGTCACAGACATTCTGCGTTCACCATCATGGGCTGAAGTTTCTACAAACTTGGGGAGAGACAGAAGTCCTCCTGGAAAGGTTTGAATCTTCATGATGGACTTCCCAAAATGATTTTGCTCAGTTTCTAGAGAAATCCAAGCTAAACTTGCCATGCTTTCATTTAGGGATAATTTCACTGCTGTTAGGATAAGACAAAAGAGCTTCTAGGGCTGTTGCTTTCTCACTGGGACAGTTTGACTTGCATCAGCTAACCTCACCTGAGACTGACTTGAGAATCAGTGGGAATTATGCTCCTAAATCACTAACTGCTTTGAAAACTATTATCCAACATTCCTCTTATCTGAAAAAAAATGTTGCTAAGAAAAGATAGGGTAGCTGAGAAAATAATTTATTTTGTATTTGTTCAAAAGTTCACACATCAGATGCAAGATTCATCAGTCCACTGATTCCTTCTGTTTATAAAGTACAGTACTGGTAGCCATGTGACCTAACATACAGAGAAAACAACTTGTATTATTGTGGTATCTGCCAGCACTACTATAGTTCAGCCTTTGGCAGCAGTTTACAGCAAAGCTGACATTCATAATTTCTTTGCCAGGGGGAAGCCAGTGGAATGGTACCAACTTCTAAATAGGTTCAAGATCTTTGCTAGATCCCTTGGGGCCAAGCCCATTCAGCCTCCTATGAGCAGCTGGTTAAGAGGCATGTGAGACACGTACTGATCTTACCCCCTCAGAAAGGTGAGATCTTGAAGTTCTAATAAGCATGGGCTGAATTTGTGTTAGGTTACATTTTTATGTGCTAATTGTTACAGGAATCTCTAATCCTGTCATATTCTTTTTCATACTGGAAATGAAGTAGTTTTCTTTCCCCATGTTTTAATAGCAGGACTTGATCATATGTCTTTTAAATAAAGACTAATGATCCAGTTTACACATCTATGTGTGGAAAAAGTAGTGGTGGTTTTTATTGCTTACTCTTTTCCTAGCTATAGAAAGAGGTTGCTTTCTGGGTCAATAATGCCATTTAAGTTAAGCTCACATGCTGACACACTCTGGCAGCTTCTAGAGCTGTTCTTGTCAAGAGACAAGTGAAAGGTCATGGTTTACAGATTGCTGTTTGTGATAGGGAAACAGCTACAGTAAGATTTGAACTTCCTGTAGTGTTTTGACATTGCTGGCAGGATAGTAACTGATCAGAGAACTGGAAGTTTGTGTTCATAACAAATGTATTGCTCCTGCACACAGTGAACTTCCAAGACTTGTGCCTCAGCTCCAGCTCCTCAGCTCTTCCCTTTGCTGCCCTGTGTGTACGGAGAGGCAGAAGTCAGACGTGTGCTTGTCTTTCAGAGTCCCCCTGCCACGTGTCCGCATCCGCTTTACGTTGCTGCACTGGTTGTTTCAGCACAGTTAGCCTGCCTATGGAGGTCTCAAAAGGTACCTGATACAACAAAGGATTACAGTGTAATTGCTGAACCTGGATGTATGAAATCCACTTTAACTGAACCAAACAAAAGAAAGTCCTTTTCTCTTGTAATAAGGTACAAATCTGATAGCAAATAAAACTCATAGTAGAAAAAAATCCAATTAATTTCCAGCTGCACAGCTTTAAAATGCAGCAGCAGGATATACAGGTAATTAAGAGAATTAACTTTAATAAAGTAGATTTAAAAAAATTCTGAAAGCTGAGGGCAGCCTCAGCTTTCCCACAGATTGCCATGTTTTTGTTGTCTTAATGAGAAAGGAAGCAGTTTTATTGTATTGCTACACAGTATTTCTTTGCATTACTGTAATGCTTAGGAACCCAAATTTGGGGGGCAGAACCTCTCTTTGCTAGCTGCTGTTCCTATTTTTCATTTGCAGAGTAAGTATAGGAATATACCAGCTGGCATATTGCTGTTCTCCCCACAGAGACTTGGCTGATGGGGCTTCCAAATGAGAGGGGCATTTAGGTCTAGCTGATGCTGCTTTACTCATGAGGGACAGCTCTCAGGGGTCTGTGCTGGGGAGCCTGCTCCTCTGGTAGAGTTGTGGCGTATGGAGGGCAAGCAGACCTGCACCTTGAGGGGGCCGCCCTGCACCCTGGGAGGACATCCTGCCTGCAGTTTCCTTGAGGAGGGTCAGGAGAAGCTGGCATGATCCTGAAAGGACATCAGGAAACATGAGGGTGTTGAGGAAGGTGAGTTATGAAGGCCTTGTGTTTTTGAGGCAAGGTAGAATTTCCTTACCTTTCGAAAATAGTTTGATAATACAGTAGTAGCCAATAAATAAAATTTGAAGGTTAGGTCATTCAGACTAAAGGGAGCACTGCAAACTGGAATCTGCAACTTCCACGTTACTTAAGTTTGGGTAGGCATTTGCTGTCCTGAGTACTTCAGATCATGTCATTTCCCTCCTCTAGCATTATTATTTTCTGAAGCTGGTTCTCTTTCTGCTCAGTAAACATCTTTGAAAAAATCAGAGAGCAAGAACCCGGCTTGGTCGATATTCTTTTGGCCTCGATACACCAATTCCTTTTGAGGTAGTTTTAGAGTACTAACTGTTCTGTCCATGGATTTCACAGAATCACAGAATCGCTGAGGCTGGAAGGGACCTCTGGAGATCATCTAGTCCAAGCCCCCTGCTCAAGCAGGGTCACCTAGAGCACGTTGCACAGGATCCTGTCCAGGCATGTTTTGAATATCTCCAGAGAAGGAGACTCCACAACCTTTCTTAGTTCAGGAGGACACTGGCAAACTGAGAAAAGTAAATTCATTGCTAAGAAAAATCAAAATGTGCCTATATACCTCATGTCTCAGTGGTGGAAGTTGCTTGGGAATGTGCCTTAGCTTACATTTACCAAGCTATGTTCTGTATGGGAATTTGCTGATCAAGTGAATGAATCATTGCCACAGGCTTAATAGGGCACGTTTCCTGTTTACCATAAAGCTTTCCTTTTTTCCGGAAAAAAAATGCAGTTCTTATTTGGTATTGTTTTTGAAGAGAGTGTGCTTAAGTTTTAGCTCACAGATTTTCAGGCAGTGCCATTGCCCTATATGTTGTGTTGTTGTTGTCGTTGTTTGTTCAGTTGTTTTTTTTTCTTTTCAGTTCATTCACTGTTGAGTGAATGGGTGAAAGTAAGAGGGAGAGATGCTGGCTGAGCAAATGGCTTCATTGTTTACCTTCAACAGTGGAATCATGGAAAAAATATAAATAAAAATCATTTCAAAACTACTGTTTCATAAGGTATTACTCTTAGGAGCAGGAATCAGAGGAAAATGTCTTACAGTAGGGGTGAAACCAACTAATTCTGCTTCTGAGTAGCTGACCTACAGTGCAGTGATTTGTTGTAAAATATTTTATGTCATGGTGTGGGCTCTTGAATGTGAAACAGAAAAAACTATCATAGCAGTTTCAATGGGTGGATGTCCCATGTCCACAGAAATCATGATTTCATCTGTGCTGCAGAATGCATTAGATCTGTGTGAAATAGCTGCTGTATTTACAGAGGGACATGGGATGTGGCTGCAACAGTCAAAGGTCATCTTTCTTTTGGACAGCAGCAAGCTGGAGGCGGCAATTAAGCTCTAGGTGCTGTCATGGTATATAAGTAATGTTCAAGGAAAAATACTATGTGCTAAATACATTCCAACTCTTCTTCATTAGAAGATAAGTATAATCAGCATTCTTGCCATCCCAGTGATCCCCCTTTGAAAAAGCTCGCTCTTTTTAAAGGTGCACTGTTTTGTGTAGCCCCTTCTGCTAGATAAATATTTTACATTTTGTGTGCAAATTTGAGCAAAGCAGAAGCAAAGCGTGCCCAAAGTACCAAAGTACCCTCCCTAGAGTTTCAGTTTTGCAATGAATAGTTGCCTTTGGTAACCAATATGCGGTATTTCTACATCACATATTCCAAGAAAGACACTGAATTCAGGAGATATTATGCATGTCCTTTTTTAGCCTGTTCCTCATAGAACACGTTCTTTTGACAGGAAAGGACTATCAGGAATTGCTGTTGTGCTCTTGCTCACTCACTCTCTGTATCAGTGGTTGCAGTGATCTTGAGCTATAGCAGCTTAATATTCTGCTATGAGAGAAAAAGGTCATAATTGAATGGCAAGATGCTATAAAACTATGCCAGTGCCCTTAGCCTCAGGAACTTGTTACCATTCCAAAATTATTTCTTCTACAGGTGAGTGTTATCCTGAATAACTCCTGAAATGCCACCTTTGTTTTATTAAGTGGTTTGTGACAGATGCAGAGTATGTCCTTGGTACTCCGTTGCATATTAAAGATGACTGAC
Organism: Apteryx mantelli; assembly: GCF_036417845.1. Classification (NCBI taxonomy): domain Eukaryota; kingdom Metazoa; phylum Chordata; class Aves; order Apterygiformes; family Apterygidae; genus Apteryx; species Apteryx mantelli. Next base: position 49,388,658 of record NC_089980.1, on the reverse strand, counting down.
CTAGGAAATCCCCACCACTTTCAAGTTGCTCTGATTAAATAGTGTCATTGTTCCTTTTTACCCTGAGAAGAATGTGTTTACAATTCATTTGATAGTTGTGTAGGAAGCACAAGAGTCCTCTTTCCCCTTGCCCACTCACCCCCAAATCCCCCTTCAGTGGGGGGTTTTCAGGTTATTTCTCTGCAGCTACAAATTACATCCATAAACTCTCTACCAGATTTATTTCAAAGTATTTGAAACTGTATTTAACAATGATACTTGAAACTGTCTGTTAAGTATTTCCCTTTCCTATTTTCACCTGATCACCTCTCTCAACAAACACTCCAAAATTACAAAAATGAAATGAAGTACACAGCAACTTTTCCACATTTCTCTTTTTCTTCTTTGTGATGCTGAGCACAGTGGATCCCAACTGTTACCTTGTCCTTTGAGTGCTACCATAGTGTAAATTTTTGCTGCAGTTTTTTGCTATTGCAGAGTACTTGCACAATGTTAAATTTACATGTCAGGCAAAAGGGATGAAGTCAGTATTTACAGAGGTCCTTCTCCAGCATTATTAACTTGCTTTACTTATCTTGATGGCCTTGATTTGTCCAGAGCCACTATAAAAATATTGCTGAGCTAAATCCTAAGCTATCGTACTGATTTAACTCTTAATGATGTTCTTAATAATTAAAAAAAAAAGTGAAATTAGGTAAAGTAGTGTTTTTGTTAATTTTTTATTTAATGAAAATTAAAATATTTCAGTTTTAACCTAATAGAATTGGAATTACTTGTTGTTGCTTGAACAAGTGAATGATACACTGTGAGATGCCTTTCCAGTTTCTTTCTGATCACTCCCATAGACCAGAAGCTAGGCTTTTTCAGACAACCAGGAAGAATAACTTTATGTTCTTATGGTTGAGAGTAAATTCAGATGAGCCAAAAGGTGTTGGACAGAAGATAAAAAATCAATATTTCAGAAGAGCCAAAACACCTGATTGTGTGCAATGCTTAAACTTTAGTAATTTTTATTGGTATATAATTTCATCATTTTTGTGAAATGCTGTGGGAATGAAAATGTCGAAATTAAGCTGCTAAGCTTGTGTTTTCAACAGATTTATAAGAATTTATGATGTTCTTAGCGTACTACAGCTTTGGGAGAGGTATCCTTTAGAGCTTCCCTTGTTAAAGCATTATCTTTGAGAAGGAAGCCTTAGAGAAGATCCTTTTTTCTGGAGTGGGGATGGGGAAATGTAGGTAAAATAAGCCAGAAAGTCATTTCTTCAGTATTTATCGGACAGAAAATTCTGTGCTGCTCCGAATCAAGAATACTCTGCCGATGAAGTCATGCATGAGTCTGTGTGTTTATGAAAGAGACTTCTGCTATCAGTTTCTTCTTGCTAGTGAGCTTGTCTGCCAGCATTGGGATATCTGGACACTGAGGATTGCTTCAGAGAGAATTGCGACACAGATTCTTACTTAGAGTTTAGTTTCGGACGAGTCTGCATTTCATACGTTTCTGTGTGTCTACTTCATTTATCAGTCGATGAAGTTAAGTACATTTTTGGGGTTGTTCCTGAATGCTTCCCTTCCTCCAGAGCAAAGGATGTTTCACATCTATCCTAAATGTTAACTTCCATTTCTGTAGTACTTCCAGTTGGAATCCTCAGTTAAGAACTTTAGAAACGTTAATGGACTTGGCTGTAAAATGCCCTTACGCAAATATCATTAACCTCATACTGCAGATGGCAAGTCTTATGCACAGAGTGACTCTTAATTGGTATAGTAAGAGAATCTAGGCTGGCTGACACTTGTGGTTTAACTGCAGGACCATCTCTTTTTCTATGAAGTAGGGAATTTAAATCATGACATATCTCCAGCTCTTGCTGGATACTGTCAGAAAGCAGTGAAAGAGGAGGTTAATGGGTGCCTAGCTTTTATGAGACAGGAGAAAAAATGGGGCCTTGGGAGAGACATCTATCTTGTTCCATGTGCACTTAAAAGGTTTTTATTGAGGCATGAAAGGTTGCATTGTTCCATGCTTTGTCTTTTTGTTGCATATCCAGGCAGTGATGTACTGCCAACAGTTCAATAAAGAAATTTCTCAAAATATATCCTATTAACTTATGTTAAACCTCATGTATATGGTATGTGGGCACTCACAGAAGAGAAGGAAAAGAAAATGGAATAGTCTATTCTTTTCCTTCTTAAATGCAGAAAGTTAGTAAATAGTTAGAGAGACAGCCATGCTGAAGAGGCAGATTTATGTGAAGTATACTTGCCACTTACCTTATTCCATAAAAAGCCCGAGTTTGTTAATGTTCAAAGCACAGTTTTCAACTGCCTCTTTTGAATTGGGATGGGAAAGAGAGAAATTCTGTATGCGCTTTGGTAGTGCTTGTTCTATGAGTATTTTTCTTTAAAAGTGTGATGTATCCTTGGTGCATTCCAGTGAAAAATTTTATTTTACTCGTCTGGTTTTGTGTGACCTTCAGTGAGAAGTGTCAAGAGCAGAAAGGGATAATTTGGTAGTGTGCCTGGAGAATAAAGTAAATGGGATGGTAAGATATCTCTCCAGCCTGCTCTTCAGTTTGATACAATAATTTAAATGGTTTCTACATGCCCCAACCTATGAGGCAAATGAAAGGAATGCAGCAGAATGAATTCTAAATCAGTAGTCTCTAGATACTTCTATATGAATTCCTTAGACTTCTTTCTCCCTGCCACTTCATGCATATGTATTGAACTCCGGGAATAAATGAAGATTTATTAGTCAAATATTGTGGGCATGTGTCTAGGTGTCAAGTGAGGTGCTTAGCCTGTGGATTGACCCAAAACAACAAATTTGTGCAGCATAAACAATACTCTGATATGTACTGAAGACAAAAAAGGCTCCGAGCCAGGCCCAGAATTTGGCATAGCACCATCTTTGTCCTTCCTCTCTGTTGGCTGTATGTTCAAAGGGACAATTCCAGCATCAAGTGTCAAGTTTTAGTTTGCTCTCTGCCCTGGCTTGCTATAAGGAAGAGATAGCAGCATGGTGACTTGAGGAACCCATTCAAGCAAAACCTGATGAGTTCTGCTTCAGGTTATGATGTTGCTATATCACTGCGTACTTCCATTTGTTTGGACCTGCGTAACATCAAGTGGTGTTGATATCATATTTCCCAGATAAGGAACAAGAGGATGCCTGAAATTTAGGGAGATACTTCAGCTTGCATTGCTTCTGGAGACATTTCACTGTTCAAAATCCCACTTTGGCAGACAGAGGATGCAAGTGCTAAAACTGGACCTGAAAAACCTTAGAGCTTAAGAATAAAATGAGGTTGCAAAGACAGAAGGTGCTTGAGTAGAGGAAGGAAATTGAAAGTTTGTTAAAAGCGTGAAAGTGGTGTCTGGTCTAATTGGAAAATCAGAATACGGAGAGCAGCCACAGAAAACAAGCAGACTTTATAACTTGGAAGAGAAACCATTCCTAGATTAGGAGATCCTGGACTCTAGCTTAAGCCATTTCTTATTTTGTTTTAATTTATGTATGTCTCGTGCTAAGTAAAACAAAGATTGTTTGGGTCATGGAATCATTGCAAATTGCTGTCAACTAAGAAGTGTCCCTGCTGAGGCAAACAGTAAATCAAGGGAGCGCAGGGACAGAGAGTATGTGCATATGGGAACTTAGTTCTGAGAGAGTTCACTTGGAGAGACAGGTTTTTGCCCAGGAAGTGTGCCAGCGTGGATAAGGAAAACAGGCGGTAGTGCTGGACGCTCAGGACAAGAGGGTGCTTACCAAGTCCCAACATGCTGCCTTATGAATGTCGGGCTGGGGCAGCTCTGGGAGGGCACTCTGACATGGCTGTTTACACTAGAATGCTGTTTTTCACAGATAATACATCAATATCAATGTCAACAGTAGTTTCCTGTTTTCTGCAACAAAGCAAGCTGTGTGAATTAATGGGAAAAAGAGCAGGGAAAAGCTGGTGCCACTCCAGCAGGATCTGGTGGTCAGTACCATACAGATGTTGCACAGCTTGAAGTCTGAGCAGCTGATTATCCTTATAGCACTTGGGCTGTCATATAGGACACCCTATAGAATAGCAGTACTACAGAAAAGCCTACATTTAGATAGAAACAAGCCCCTTCTGCATTTGTCTATAGGATATGAATATTATTTCTCTCTTCTGTTTTTTCTCTCTGTTGTATGGTTAGTGTGGTACTCCACAAATACAGAATTTGTAAATTCATTTGATTATTTCCATCTTCTTATTCAGTTCCTCTGAGTTCTTAATATAAGAAAATGTGATCTAAGTGCAAGCTGTTTAAGATCTTCATCTTCATTTATTAAAAAAAAAAAAAATTAACATTTCACTTGCTAACCAATGTCTGTTTCTGTTTGAGTGCATAGGTGAAGGGGAATGGTCTATTTTCATATCTTTCCGAAAGAATCTCATGTCTCCTTGGTGAGTGAGTGTATGATTAGTTTGAAGTGCTTGTATTTAAGAACTTGTTCAAAAGCTCATAAACCAATTGTCTAATCAGATTTTGAGGAAGCTCGAGGGTAATACCTTTCAATAAATATCCTCAACCAGTTTGAGGCTCTTTATTTCTAATGTTTGATCTGTGCTTGTTCACATTCACAGCACTTGTGGATGTGAGTGTGGATCACCTGAAAGTCTCCATAATTGCAGAAACCATATGGTGACTCCTTTTATACCTATGGCATGATAGATACTTTTGGGGTATCCCAAACACCAAGGCAAACAAATCCTTTCGGTTTGTGCAGTTGGTTGATATACTTCTTTCAAGCCCCATCATCTTGTAGCTTCGGAGGATCTGCTGAGGCTAATGGAAATGTGCTGCACTGGCTGTGAAAATTCTTATTTGGAGCAGCAAACCTTCATTTGGCAGTAGGTGGAGAAGTTATGATTACAAGAGAGATTGCCTTGAGATAAGTCAACTCATCAACTTCTTAACTGCCATCAAGTTGCCATGGAAGTGAGGTCACTCCCTGGTGACACTGTCAGTGCTGGCAGTTGATTAATGAGCTCAGGGATGGACCATCAGGTATGTGAAGTGGATGGACTAAGATGAGGTTAGGTCCATGCATGTACTCTGCTCTGAAGGAGGAGCTTAATAAATCTTCGCCCGCTCAGTACTTCCCATCATGGTAGTTGATGAGATTGGTTTCGGGATAATTTGAGGTAATAGGGCAGAATCTTGATCCAGTTCATTCATTGCAAATATAAATAGCTGATTTAGCAAAGGTTGTGAAGAGCTTGAGGAAACTATTGTTTATTGAATTCAAGTGTATTTGATATCCCAAGTGGATATACACAGGTTAGGAGAACACTGAGGAAAAAAATGTCTGGTTATCTGTGTGCTGGAAATGTAGGGAGGTATCCTGGCAGCCAGACTAAAATAGTCAGTTTTAAAAGTATATTAGATGATTTAAGTCCAGGATTTCAGCAATAGCCTTCTGAGAACGCTGCTCTTCAATGTAGTAAATCAGTAAACCAGAAGAGCTCAATATGTGACTAAGATGATTAGGGTACTTTCAGCAATTTTGCTCATTCCTTATAAAATAGAGTAGCTAATTTAGCACTCCTATCCTTGAGGTATTACAGCTGATTGTTTCCAAAATGCCTAAAATAAGGATAAACTCTTAGATTATCTTCTTGACTAAATTAGAAAGGGTAAAACTTTCTATACAAGCAACAGGTGGCCTGGTGGTTGGTTGACAATGACTATGGACTAATCTTCTGCAGAATAGAAAAAACATCTCCACATCTTATCACTTCTTCCCTCCAAAGTGCAAGACATAGTTCTTCAACTTTGCCTTTAATAAGTGAAACACATACCACAGCTGAAATGAAGCAAGCCTATCCAGAAAAAAAGAGAACTACAGGACAGAGGTATGTATTTCACTTGATATGCTTCACAAAGATACTCTATTGCTATTGTGGCGATAACGATAGGCATGAGAATTGGAATTGAACAGATGAGAGACTAGTCCTAGTGGACTGTTTGCAGGGGGAAGGAAGTTATGCACCAGAAGATTGCTAGCCATAACTTGGGAGAGTTCTTTGTAGTGGTATGTAGCAATTTTGTGATGCACATAGGTGAACAAAAGCTAATTTGTGGTTGAGATGAGGGAAAGAGGAAAGGGAAGTTGTTAAGAACTGCATGAAGTACAATAAATGATTTGTCATGCCATGGTAAATTAATGCAAAAGAAGAATTCCAGAAAATGAAATCAAAGTTTTGCAGAGGTGCTTCAAAAAGGGCTGACTTAGCTTTCCCTGAAGTTGGTAAGGATCTTTCAGTTAATTTGAGGAGACCTGGATCCAGTCCTGGTTGAATTGCGTTTGTTCTTCCTGACAATTAAATGCTGGGATGTGGCTTCCTAATGTGGAAAAAATGCTAAATGGGCCATCAGAAGAATGAAACCTTGGGGTGTTTAAAACCTTGTAAGAAAGCCAATGAAAATGGGTAGTAATAATCTTGATTTTCCAGAGAAATGATAAGTAGTCTGGGACTCCAGGGGACAACTTGTTATGCTTTGTGTTGGCTTTTCTGAAGAAAGGTCAGCAAAAATACTTAATAACCTAGTGCTGTGTTATTTTCCAAAAGCAAAGAAAGGTGGTTTTTTCTGAGATAAAAATAAATACCTTATATACTTCCAAGCCATCTCTTTTGTCAACTGAGGTGAAATTGAGCAAGGATTATAGTTGACACTTTCCCTTCCATATGGAAGAAAAGACACAGACATTATTGATGTTTCTAGTGATGGAGTGAATTTATCCTATTAGTTTTAATGCAAACAAGGTTAGGTCTGAGCCAGAGTGCTGTAGATTAGCATAACAGAAGCAATAACCTTGTTCACAGAGCTGCAAAGATGTGATGATTGGAACGCCCTCTTACTCCATCTGCAACCCAAAGGCACTTCTGGTTGAGGATGGTTGAGCTAATGGGCTTTATCTGGTGACACTGATCTCTCTTCTTCTGTCTTCAGATCTCTCAGCTTATGACAGAGACTAGTCAAGAAGGCCTGACTGAAGCAGCATTGAACCGCTACAATGCAGATAAACCCTCCTTGTACAGCTTCCCTGGTTCCCAGAGCACATATGTTGCTAGTGATGTATCCACAGGCACCTCGGTGGCAGCATCATTTTTTGCCAGGTAAGAGAGACTTCTCAGATTTTCCTTCTCAGGAAACACAGTTTCTTCCAAAATGAGATAATTCTGCAGTGTGGTAGACAGACTACAGTGTGCGTGTTGTGGTTGAGAGACATGGCTATAGATGTAGATCTACCAGAAGCTGGCTGAGTTACTGTGAATGCATTGTTTAATCCACCTGCATGCCTTTGTCTGTAAGATGGGGATGATGCTTCCACCCTTGTCTGTAAAATAATTCTTGATTTGGATTAAAATGTGATCGTAAATTCCAGAATAATACCTGACTTGCTGAGATTTTAGAGGTGGTTCCCTGAATGAGAAGGGCCTATCTAAGAACATTTCTGAGATAAGCAATTAATTTTAGAGCTAGCAATTAATTGTAGAGCTAGCTGAAGGTGGACAGTTCTGTTTGGCAGACAACCTTCTGGTTTCCTAGTGAATTTTATTTCCTTGTAGGTAAATTATCGTTATTTCTACCTCCAGACTGAAAAGTTAAGGTTTATGATTTGGGTTTCTGTTCCTGTCATGCTGTTGATTTGATCTGAGGGTTCAAACTCAGCCTCAGAACCCCCTTTCTGTTAAATATTGAGTCAATGTTTCCACAAGTCTGAGAAGATAAAGTTTCATAAAAAAATCTTACAGCTATCTCTATTAACTTGTTAGCAAAAATTAAATGGGCTTAGCAGCTAATAAGTGAAAGATCCACCGCCAACAAAGGGAAAGTTTTTCTGTGCAAAAATATGCTGTTTGCAGAACATAATATTTTTGGCCCACTTGAAATCTGATATAACTGAAGAAGTTCAAATAATCCTTTTCTTTTAATGCTCCCCAGAAATTAGGGAATTGACTTAGGAATATTTGTGGAAGCAATGAAATAACATGAGAATAAGCTATTCTCACAGGACTTCCAATCCAACCTAGTGAGATGTCTGAATTTCAAAACATTGAGTGAACTCTGAGTGAATGCTTCAGGCATATCCAGATTAACCTCCCTACCCTTTACAGAGCCAGCTATTAGTAATTCCACATGATTTTATTTCATTTTCAAGGAAAATGGAAAACATATAAGGTTGCTGAACTTTGAAAACAGTAAATCTGGAAAGAAGATTTTATTCTCCTGGTTGTTCCTCTCCACTATGAGGACTGTATAGTATAGGTTCAACCAGTGTCATGCTGCATTTCAAAAGATTAAGAGTAGCATTTCAGAGGACCAGTGCACATTGTTTACCTCTGAATTGGGAAAGCTCTGTCATTTTTTCCTTATAATGTGATGCTACAATAGCAAATATCGATGATGACAGTGGTCCTGATTTGCTGCCCTTTTCTGTTTAACTGCAGGCAATTGAAATTAAAATTCCTGAATGTACTCATATGGTAATATCTGACTGGAGTGCAGATTGGGATTAGCACGTATTTTAGCATGACTTGCATAAATTGATTTATGAAGATGGCTTAACTCATTTGCTCTTCATTGTTTCACTGTTTTATGCTGAGAGAATTCATTTTCTCTTAATATACTCTGCTGAAATGCAGGAAACTGATTAAATTTACTCAAAATCCCTAGTGTAAATCACAGCATTTTAAGTAGAACTCTGTTAGTTTCTAGCTGATGGTGTGAATTCTTGGGTATGTTTGTCCCAACAGAGAGTTCCCATATGTTTGGGCTGTTTATTTTTAAACTGTACTTTGCAAGACAAAAGTGACTGGTTTACCTTGGAGAATTGCATAATTAGTTAATATTACTTATACAAATCAGTTTTGTTCTGGACTTCAAATTATATCATCTGATGATAGTTAAACCAGCAAATACAAGTCAGTCATTCACTGCTTGACCTTCAACAAGGAAATCCACAACTTGTTTTCAAAATGCAGAACTCTTATTTCTTTCTGTTTTGCATCCTATATGCTTATTTGCATTTTTGTAAAGTCGGGGTAAGAACCCCAGATTACCCATATGTTGTGTACATAATATTATAAAATACAAAGTAGAAGGCAGTGGTTGTCAGACCTGTTAACATGGTGCTCTGTTACAGTATGAAACAGTCACTCATACCAGGCATATGAATTCTAAATTTTTGGTTTTCTGATTGTAAGTGGAACATGGAGTAGTGACTACCAGCTAGCTTGGTTTTTTGAACATGTCACTTAAGATATTTTCATGAACAATAAATAAGAAATTATCAAACACCCAGGAAAACTTGTTAATTTGAAGCTGAGGTTGAAAATTGAGTTGTGGAAAATATTCTTTTTAAATTTGAATAATATCCCACTGTATTTCACTCTAAGTTTCCTAACAAGCAAAGCAAACCTCAGATGAGACATAAGTCACCCTTTGTCAGGAAAAAACCCAATTAACTAAAATGCTATAGCATGGAGGAAATGTCAAGGCATCCACAGGAACTTTTGACTGTAATTACTTGAGAAATGGCAGGACCGGACTAGACTAAGAAATGGGAACTTGTAATTTTTCTGTTCTCAGGCATTGCTAGTCCAACGGCGATACTCTCTGACCAGCCTACAACTGGCAGCGAGCTGTGGAGAAATGTCTGAAGGCCACAGTGACTCTCAGTCTTCTGAAAAGCCAGGACACTTGTCAGTTATCTCAATACATAACTGTCATGTTTCATGATCTATGGCTGACAGATTTCCAAGGCTGTTAAAAGGGCTGCAACTTCTGTGAATTGTCATTTGCTGGGATATTGCTGCAAGAGAACTTACGATATGTCAGAATTCCCATGGAACAGTATATGAATATTTTAAAGGAACAAACAGTGAAAACTGTCCAAAGTACTGTACTGACAAGCTTATGAATATTAGATGATGCAAGTATGAATAATGAATTTCAAATAGTGATTCTGACATAGAAACTGAATTCAGTCAGTTGCACTTTTAATGAGAAACAGCAAATCTGCCTTTCTGTTAGAGGCTATCACTCATTTTAGTCTCAAGTACCCTCCACTCCGTGCTAATTTAGCATCATCTTGCTTCTTACTAATACTGTATTAGTGACAAAAATAACTCATTTAGTGAAACTGAAATAATACTAAGAGACATTTACAGAAAGAGAATATTCCCAGAGCATTTTAGGATTTGTACATGAGTTAACTTTGGCCTCCGTTTTGGATCTTTGTCATAAGATGCATCACATCTTTAGGCCATGGCAGGTTAAGACGTACTCTTGCCTTGTTTCCTCCAAGCACAATGTAGGGGTGTGTCACCACCAACCAAAGGAGAAGTATATGCCAGTGCTGATGCTGCCGAAGAATTGCAAGAAGGGCCTTCTGTCATTAGTTTCTGAGTAAAAATTGTGTATTGTGATCCAAGCTGTAGAGCATCTTGACAGTCTCTCAAAGCATGAGAGCACAGGCTAGAGCTCGGAACTGGACCAGAGTCTTTCAGTTGTCATTACAATAACCCGTTGCAATCCTGGTACAGCTCCTTGCTTGCCCTGCCACAGTAAACCTGCTTTTTGGGAGAGGGAGAACTTTCACTGCTTCAGGAGGAAGGGGAAACATAAATACCTCTTTCTCTTTGGACCTTGAAAAAAGATAAAAATTTTGAGACGGAGACATTTTTAAACAGTAGTTTTGAAAGTTGTTTCCTGTCATTGGTCAGGAAATGTAATAGTGTATCCTGAACAAAAACCCACCTCAGTCTGAAACCCGGTATAATCATATTTGGATTATTTGAGCCTGATGGGAATATAGATAATCTTAAAAGTAGACTGAAAAATCTATTCTGGGGATCATTTTCCATGTCTTTATACAGTTTAAACACCAGGCAGGACTACACAGTACTACTGTTGTAAATGAAGCAAAGCATGTTTTTCAGTTCAAATGTAGAAGTGTCCAGATTTTTGAAATACTTGTTATTTTGAGAAGAAATAATAATAAGAGTCATTAGCTTCATATATAACTGACATGCAGCTACTCAGCATGGGAGTAAGCTCTAGTTACACTTACCCCCATTCTTGGAAAAACTGTTGGTGATTCTTTTCATACTGGTTGCCCATCCGTGTGTGGTTTGGCGGTTGGGGAGGAGGAGGTTGAGGCAGTGCTGGACTGGGAAGCAGTATTGTGAGTGTGGTGTTTCAGCTGCTGCTGCACTGAAGTGAATGCTCCACTGATTTCCCTTCCACTGCTGAGAATCCTTTTTAAATCTTTTTTTTTAATTCGGGTACATATTGCATGGAGTACAAAGCTTATATGAGGACAGTATTTGTGGTCCCTCTTGTTAAAGCTTCTGTGTTATTCTGCTGATTTAGCACCCCAGAATTTTGAATCTCAAGCCCATGCTTTTTGCACATATATGATAAACTGCCAGCTTATCACACGGCTTTTGATGTTTGGTGTTTTTCCTTATACATGCAATATTTCTGTAACTTTTGTTGAAACTTGAAATAGGGAGTAAGTCTGTACAATCTGTCTGCTTGGGGGAAAAGCTTTGAAGTCCAAAGGCTTAGAGTCCAAGAACACCAGGGCTTTTTCTTTTCCTTAAAGATTGTGGAGTTTTTTTTGTTTGTTTTTTTTTAATTATGTGATTTTAAGTTCTGGCTTGCATTTTTTGGAGGTCTGGGGGAAATTCAAAAAAAAAAAGGACTTTTTTTGGCATTGCAACAGAGCATTTGTTTGAACATGTGCAGTAAAAGTATGCAACAAACAAAGGCAGCAACTAATAGAGAAGGAAAAAGGTGAGAGTGGGTATTCCTGTATCACAGAGCCCAGCTTTGGCTGGGGTAGCTCCATGGGAGAAACATTTGATTTGTATCAGTGGCCTGGCTGTATCTGGTCTAGCTGTGGCGTTGCACAAAGCTGATTTAGGGTCTGTGCTTATGCAGGTTGCCACCACCTGGTGTGGAGCCAGCTCAGGAATCCCTTCCTGGTCCTGCAGGAGCCAGCGGGTTTGTGCATGCCGCGGGATGGTGCTCCTCAGCCAGAGACACCTTGCAGGAAAGAGTCTGTGAAGTTTGTCAGAGAGCAAAAGCTGCTTGTCCCATTCCCGCGCCTGTTTTTGCAGAGTGTTCTGTTAAAGTTTTGGATGTTTTGAAAGGGTCTGGTTGCAGAGACTGTGATTCAGAGTGCCAGTGTTTCTTCTTGCTGAAGACCCAACTGCTCTTTCAAGCCATGTGGCGGTTTCCTGGTTTAGCACTGCTTGAAGTGTCCTAGATGTCAAAAGTGCTGACTTCAGCATCTTTGAGAGGAAAATTATCTTCTGAGACTTACGTGAAAACATATTTTGGTTTCTTGCTGACCAAACTATGCAGAACCTAACAGAATTTTCTTTCATTAGCTGAGCAAACTAAATTCAACGGTTAAATTGTGGTCAGTCTCCCACACATTTTGAAGAACTACATATTAACCAGTCTGATCAGAGTTTGTGCTCTTTTTTCCTCATCCTCATAATAAACTGCATAAGAAATACGTAAAACGAAGAATGTTAAGATTAAAGATCCATAAACTGTCTTTCAGTGGGAACGCTGGCAGCAAGTTTTAAAACATCTGTAAATCATTTTCACAGATATTACTACCTTCAAAGTCTGTTTTGGGGCTGAGTAGGGGAAACTTCAGTCACAATGATCTCAGTGAGTCTGAAAGACTGTGAACCAAATATTTAAAATTGGCACCTAAGTTTGAGGGCACAGCTTTGGGGGCTGATTTTTCTTATTTGCTGAGCACTCCTCAGAAATCTAGGAGATCCACGTTCATATTCACTGCTTTTCTGTGCTCCCCGTTGCTGTGAGAGCCCTAACAAACAGGCTCTTTCTACTTGAAAATGGGTCTTCCTGTTATTTGTGTTATTCAATGTTATAAAGTAAATATCAAACAAAAGAGAATCTTGACTCTCCCAAAGCCAAACAAGACTAGCGGTTGGGGCATTCTCACTCCTTTTCTTAGCTTCAGTGTAAGCAAAATAAAAATGTCCCTGCAGCAAAGCTGTATGTGTTACGTGCAAGAATAGCCAGTGTTGTAGTAGTCAGGGCAATGAACTGGTATGCAGAAAAAAATTAGGGGTTAAGTGCCACATCTGGATCAGGGAAAGCAAAGGTGTTTGCATGATCTTTGATTCTGCAGGAAGTTCTATCTTGGATCCAAAACCATTTCCAGTGACAATCTTGTCAAAGCTAACACATTCCCCATGGCACTCTTGTTTGGATCAGTTCATATCTTTTGATAAAACAGAAGTTTAATAAAAAGGTTCCAGACTCCATTGATTTCTAACAGAAAGCGTATAAGGTACGTGTCCAAAACTGCAGTGGCCGAATCATCGTTACTCACACATCATTGCTATTTAAACAAAAAATTAAGAAAATATATGCAAATTTAACTCTGGCTTGGAAATCTAGTTGTGATAAATTTAATTTGCATTGTGCTGTAAACGTAGATGAATAATTTGAAACTTCATGCCGAATAGATCCACACTACATTGGCTGCAGGTTAATAGATGTTATTCGCAGATTAAAGTACAGATAATGGACCTTGATTATTAGACAGGATTTTGGGAGTAGGTGTGTAGCGCTAAAAGGACGTATGCTAAAATTACCCTTAGATTATCATAGAATGCTGTACTTGCAGGGACTTGCCGTATGTTTATCCTCAAAGTACGTAACTGATGAAAAGGATGTAAATCCACATCATGTTCCTGGTATCGAAGTAATCCACTTCAGATGTACACAGGGCTTCACCTTAATTTAATAAATCTAGTTTCCTGGACTGAGCATGTTTTAAAAATAACTATTTAGAACTGATCCATAAGCTAAAGTAGAAGACACTTATCTAGGAACAATTTACTGACTGTTGAATAGAGAAATTAAACTTCCAGGCCATGAAAGGTATGGTACTCTGATGTTTTGTTGCACCTGCTTTTGTATACTACACACGGGGACTGTGTTTTCTGAGCTGCGCTTGCCCCACATCTGATGTGGTTTTATTGATGATAAAGTTATTACTGAATAATGTTGTTATAGAAATGGGTCACCATGATTTGGAGGTTCTTTTGTAACTAGCTTTTCACAGCCTTGAGAAATCTTGATAGTAATGTTCTAAGTAAAGCTCCTGATTCCTGTCTTTTTCTTGGGAGAGTCTTTGGACATCATGTTGCTTCTCTGTGGTGCAGCCCGCAGTTTCATTTTATGAATATCTGGTTCTATAAAGCAAAGGATACACAAACCATGAAAGTTCTCCTATTAAGAGATTTTTTAAAAATGGATGTCTTGTCTCCCAGGTATAATTCATTATATTCATTGTTTCTAATGTACACTGCCTGAAAAACAGAAAGTCTTAACTTTCTTCAAATCCCTGTAAGAATCTGTGGTGTTTAGCTGCAGCTTTTTTTCTGTGCATGTGTAAGTGCTTTGTATGATTTCTTTCACTTTTTACTTTGTTTTGTTTAATTGTTTATAAGTCTGTGGACTTGCATCTAGAGTGCATTTGTCCTATTAATTTTAATATGATCAATTAGGTTCATTTTTTAAATTTACAAAATGCACTTGGGAATACAATACATTTATATATATTTTTTCCCCCTATTTTTTTGTCTGCTTATTTTCTCAAGTACAACTCGATGAAAATTTATGGTAACCAGGGACTCCATTAGCTAGTAAGCAAACACTGCCCATCTCCCTCAGATCCCAGAGTCAATAACTGATTATATTACCATGAAAGGGACAATAATGCAAACACCTACTTAATCTACTTCATGTATTGTACATGCTTTATAGAAGATCTAAGTTGTTATGTATCCCCTGTCAAGGCAGAAGAGGTAACCAAAATACCTTCTGGCTTCTGTAGTTAGCAATGGCCTTCGCCCCCTGTTTCTGAGATGTTACCTTAGCTTAAAGTTTACTCTCCCTGTGCCTCACTGACTGCTGCTATTACAGGTAAGAAGCTTCAGGACTGTAAATGATGGTGCTGGCCCCCATTTGTGCTGCAACTTTTGTGTCTTAGATGACATGGACTGATAAATGGTTTGTAGTGCAGGGAAGGATACTGGATGCTGCTGATAAGTCTCTGAATCCCTGATTCTTTTTGTGGCTTGCTAAGCAAGAAAGGAGGTGCCCCTAGGTATATGGAGGCTGAACTCATGCTGCTCTCCAGACACTATGCTAAAACTGTGGTAATTTCTTTTCCACTTCTAGTCACATCATATGATTTCCTGTTGATTTCAATAGATTGCAAAGGAGAGGCTAACTGAGGATGGGTTTGGCTTTCTGATTTTAAGAGGGCTTTTGGGGTACCATATTTGCTGCATGAACACTCGCTCCCTGCTGATTTGGGGAAAAGGTAAAAGGAAATGAGGCTATTTCCTTCCCTCACCATTCCTCCCAACTCTGCCTTTCCCTGCACCTGACATGTATATTGAGAAAAATTGCTAGCAGCATATGCAGTAATCCCTCAGCACCTGTTACAAAAGACTCCTGGTGTTTTTAGGCCAGTGGAAATAAAAATGGACAGCATTAATCTTCTGACTTCTAGTATAGTCATGACTGCTGACTATAGTATAGGCAACCTCTTGCTGATTTACTGTTTTGCATATTTCTTGCTTCCCTTAAACCTTGAAATAAGAGATCTGATTTATAGTGTCCCTATCTTGGCTCGCGGAGAGAATAAGGTGAATTGATGTAGTTGTACTGTCTGTAGCAGAAAATTATACACAGCGCCTGTTGTTTTTTCCCTCTGTTTTAACACCACCAAACTAACCTTCACTCAAAGAGATCATAAATCCAAAGTAACAAGACCTTTTCCTAAACACCTGGAAGTTCAGAGTGGCAAACCTTTTATTCAGATTACTGCTTTCCCGTTACAAGAAGGACTGTTACAGTGCTGCCCCAGCAACCTTGAAATTCCAGCTGTGATTTACCTTGTCTGCACAGTCCTCCTGCCCGCCTGCTCAGAGATTCAGTGTTTTCTTAACCTTAAGAGAACAATTTATTCAACAGCTGAATGGCTTTTCCTTACATTACTGATGAATATATACCATTTTTATTTTCTTTGCTCATAAAATAAAAACTCCAACAGGGAAACTGGTTGAAATGTTGAAGTATTTGTTTATTGCCAAATAATTTAACATTAGGTAGACAACTGACATTTGGGCTTGACTATATCAGTCTCTGTGATGTGGTTATAAAATGCAAGAAGATGAGAGTACGCCTGTTTACAGGACCAGGAGGATTGTAGCAAATAGAGAATTAGAACCTCAACTCTTTGGTCAGCTGTAGGTTTAACATGATGGCCATTTTACAGCTGCTGTCTACTGGCATATTTCAACCAAAATATTGCTTTGGTCTCTTCTGAGTAACTCAAATTCAGCATTACGTATGTAAGAGCAGGATAGTGGCTCCTGAGCTTTCTGCCAGGCATGTGTGATTGGCTCTTTTAGATGCTTTTCAGGATAGAGACCTGTTAAAAGAGAAAACAAGAAACTAATGTATCCGTTTAAGGAGGAAACAATTACGGGAGCACTGCCGTTAACAAAGGCTACTGTCCCTATGAATCCATTCCTTGAGATTTCTTTACTCTGAGGTCTAGCTTTAGGGGTTTTCACGTGATTGGGGAATTTTGAGGGGCTTTTTCCCAAGTGTTTTTTCTGTTGTTTAATAAGGAATTGTATCACACTGCAGCCATTCCCTCAGTCAGGGTGTTGATGGGGTCTACCTCTTCTCCTCATCTGTCTGTTTTCAGGAAATCTATAGAAACTCAATTTCTTTAAGATCTCTGTCCCTCTGGTTAAAATTGGTCAATGGATTCAAGTGTCATTGTAGGGTATAGACAGAGAAATTCACTTAGATCGTGTATTAATCATACCCATTTCTTTGAAAAACTAGGCTAAAAACTACTACTGATAACTAGCGAGGTAATCCTTGGCTTTATTACCCCAGCCATCATAAGAGAAAGATACTAACTAAGCTAGTTGTTTTATTGCAAGAGTTAGAGCAATAATCTCTTTGAATCTAAGAAAAGTAATGTGAGAATTGTCGAAATATAGGCAAAGACTGAAAAGACAGCATTAGCAGAAATTATTCCCATTTCTTTTCTGAATACCTCTTTGTATGCAAATACAGGGAGAAATCAGACAGCCATTCACCAGAAAAGAAAAGGTACATGGAGAGAAATTCAACAGCATTGTGTCTCATGTTCAAGCCATCTGCACGCAAGCTAAGTTACTAACCTGTCCTGAGCAGAGTGTAATGACACTGTATGAAAGGTCACAGTTGCCTATTTCTGCTTTTGTTTTTTGTTACTGAAATAGAAACAATGAATATGAATCTGATATGAACCTAAGCTTTCTCATTACAACAACTATTCCTATTCCAATTCTCCTCTTCTACGATGTTTGCCCCTTCTTTATTCTGTGCTTTACACAGCAGCCACAACCCTTTATTGAGACAGAACTAGTTTAATTCAGCTACGCAGCCTTGTAGAAATATCTGACTAGTTGTGCAAGGTGAAAGATGCCCAAGCTATGTCCAACTATGTATCTCTAAAATGCACGGTATGGGACTGTGCAGAGATTCCAAGGTAGTCCCATGGGACCCGTGGCCTCTAGTTCAGGATGCTTAATTAACTTAGGGGCTTCCTATTTGGAGCTTGCTTATTCTAATTCATCTTGGGTATCTCTGCAGGACACTACAGAGTACGGTGCATGCTCTAAAGCTGGTATTTATGTAGACATCAACTGTTATCTGCCATGACTGAGATGCAAATCATCATGAGATAATACAAAAGATCACCTCTCTGCTGCTTGAGTTTTAGGAGTCTTTATGTTTCAGCAGCTCAGGATTTTGGTTTTTTCCTCTCTGCATGCATGAGGGTCAGACGCTTGCTTGCATAATGAAAGATGAGATACAATAATTCTATGATTGCACAAGTCTAGGAGAAACATCATGTGTGACAGAACTCATGAAATAATATTGAGAACTGATAGGAGTGAGGAATAAGTATATCTTCTGCATGAAGCTATACATAGGAATAAGACTAGAAGGAAGGGAAGTAAAATAAAACTTTGCCAAGGAAATAGAAGTATTTCACTACGTCATGAACTTTTTGGTTAATGCATTAGAACAATGCAAAACAAATTGGGAATACATTAAATAGACTAATTTTGATGAAATTCTGTATTATGTTTAATGACTCTGCTTCTGTTGGGATTCTGCAGAGATAGGTTCTTATGCTTTAGGGCATTAACTGGAAAAAATATTATTATTAAACCTTTCAGGTGATGCTGAAATGGTGGTGATGGTAAGATTGTTATTCACAGATTGTGTAGTCATCTGGGCCGGCCAACAGTATGTGTTACATCACTGTCAAATGTAATATCATAAATCCAGGAATAAAGACTGTAGACCGTGCTTACAGAATACAGGCCTATGTACTGAGAAGCACTTACTGAAAGGATCCTGTGTATCATGGTGTGTAATTAGTTGCATATGAGCTCACAGTGGGACACTGTGGCCAAGAGGGCTACTGCAACGTTTGAATATCTAAGAATAACAACTTACTGAGAGAGACGGGGAAGTTGCTTTAACTCTGTATTTGGAACAGATATGGCCACTGCTAGAATATTCAGCTAGTTCTGATGTCTGCAGTTCAAGAAAGATATGGAGAAATACGGAGAAGCCCCAGAGAAGAGACATTAAAATGATTAAAAGTTTGGGAAACATGCTTTCTGACAGCTTGACTTCTTTAGTTTATCGAACAGATTCAGGGAGAGATGTGTTGACAATGTGCAGGGAACCTCTGCAGGGAACAGAAACGTGATACTAAAGGACTCTTCAGTCTAGCAGACAAAAGCATGTCAAGACCTAATGGCAGGAAGCTGAATCTAGACAAACTCAGAATCTTAATGAAATGTGCATATTTAAGTAAGGGTAATGACCTGTTGAAATGAACAGGAGTAGTAGTGGCTTCTCTTTTAATGTATATGTTTTTAAAAATAAAATTTTTGTTTGAACAGAAAAGGCTGTACTTAACCACTCTTTGGGGGCTTTAAGAGATTTAGTGTAGGGAAGATCCATGGTGTTTGCTATGCAGGAACTTAAATTAGATGGTCCTAATAGTCTCACTTTACAGTCTGGGAGGACATACTCATTTATGTACAAAGATACAGCAATTAGAAATACTATTTCTGTTTCTCTTTCAGCCAGAAGTGCTCTAACAAAACATAAGATAAATTGTCATAAAGAAAGGAATGAAACTGTTTACTTTTCTTAATTAACTTAGGTAGGAGTGATTGATAAATACCATTTAATTGACATGTTTTTTTGATAGATGAACTTCAGAGGGATTTTTTTTTTTATCTGCCAGTTTCTGGAACTTCCATTTTTACTTTTTATGCAGCAAGATGTGGGAATCCTTTTGCTCTTTTCATGGCTCCTCAGGGCACGCATCTGCCTAAGTGGTGCATTGTTTTTGTGGTGTGTTTTTTGAGATTCCATCCATTTCTTGTCTGTTTCAGAAAGTACATCAGCGTATTTTGTGGCTTCCTGAAGTCATAAATCCTTTACTTCTTCCTTTGTCTCTTAGGTTGAGGATGACATTCAGCCTAGGTGTTGGTTGTTTGTCACTGTCATAAGTAGATCAGTAAAAATCATACTAGTTGGAAAAGAGCATCATAATCTCTTGACATATAAATTAAGGCGAGAAGTTAGCAGCCGAAGTTAAAATAAAGAGCATACTGTAGCTGAAGGCAAAGACTTTGGGGCAAACGTCTGGTGCTTTAAAACTACTGGGATGAAACCAAGGCAAAAAAAAATATACAGCTGTTCCACTTGATGGCTCATAAAATCTGAATAAAGTCCTTCAAGGGCTTTTTTATAGTGAGAGACTAGTTTTTGTATGTGTGGTTATGGTAGCATCTGGTTCCCATCTCTGGGAATTCAGAGAATCCACAGGCACCAGCATGCTGTCTGCTGCAGAGAAGCTCTACAGCACTGATAAATGCTTCGGACCAGTGTTCAGTGCGTAATGTAATTGTCTGCAAGCTAGAAAGATGTGGGTGTTTGCTGGGAGGAGGTGAAATCTGAATCAATGAAGTTTGATTAACATAAGCAATAGGAACAGCCCTTGCATAAGATTTCCTTTGTTCACCTGTGTGAAGAGTGAACTGATAAGCCAGCCACACCTGAGTCAATAGGATTAATCAGTCAGAGAAGGTAAGCAAGGCATACCTAAGCCGAGAGGAGTCAGTGGGTTTTCACAGAGGCTTTAAAATGTTGCTATATCCTTCATGGAGGGTTCAAACAATGGGTTTGATGAACTAATTGTCAACAAAGTTGAGCAGAAAATGCAAAGGGCCAAATGTTACTTTTGTGAGTAATCACATTGGCTTTAGTTGAATGATGAAGGAAAGCAGAATTTGTCAGTTATTTTTGGTTTTAGAACATTCATCATTCTAATGACACAGTTCCTTATCCTTTTTGTAAATGGGATTTGTGTGTAAAAAACAGTCATATTAGCTTATGTGAAATATTACACTGTGGTAAGGGTTTGTTACACAGTATTGACATCTGGCATCACAGAAAGCAAAAACTTTAGGATGCCATGGACACAGACACAGCACTGATTTTGTGGCTTATGTCATGCTCAGCACATTATTGTTGCTTAACAAATAATATGATAGAGAAAGGAGCTGTAAATATTTTGCTTCTCTTATGGCTAGAGATGGGCTCAGTCTCAATAAGAGTCAAATACAAAATGCACCTAAATACAACTTTGTGCTTGAATGGAGCTTACCTTCATCCCAGAACATCTGCCTATGCACATATATACAGAACAGATGATAGCAGATACCCTATATGCCCCAAGGAACCATTGGAGCCACCATCTTACTGCCTTTGGTATCGTAACCTCGAACTTAGTGCATCTGCCCAAGAAACTGGAGAACTGGGTTCTAGGCTTCCCTGAACCTGAAAGGAATCAAAGCCCACAGCTCCTGCTACCCAAAAGAATGCCTTAAACCACAAAACCATAAGCAAGAGAGGAATAGGGCCTCACTCCAGCAATGTCACCTGAGGATGTTCCACAGTGTAGAAAGGGGAACAGGATCCACAGGGCAGCTGGGAGTGCAGGAGCAAGGAAGAGCTCCTTCTGAGGCCTGGAGAGTGGAGCCCAGTGCTTCTGTCCCCTTGTCCTGCGGCAGGTGCTGTAGCCACTGCTCTCTTCCTCCAGCAGCTGCAGCCACACCTAAAAGAAAGGAGATAAGCCATCCATTATGTGGGACTTTGTGACTTAGGCTGCTAAATCCAGAAAGAAATTTTCATCTGTGACTTGGCTTCACTTGGTGCCTAGTTCAGTGCTGCAAAGGTGCTGTGGGGTCTAAAAGGGAGACGTGATTTCAGAGATGGCTTTCTTTGGCATTTCCTGTGGATGAGCTTATTTGTCTGTGGGATGCCAAGCTGGAGTATTGCTGAATCAAATGCCTGAATCTTCCTATTGAATGTATAGAATTTAGGTCCCCAATGTGAGGTTGTGAATTTTCCCAGAGCCTGTACCTAAGGCCTTTTATGTATCTAGGCTGAAGTTTAGGCCTGAATCTGAGAAGAGTATGTTCAAACTAAGAATTTCAGCCATAATTTGCATCACAAATAACAAGTACATTGTGAATACAAGAACTGTGAGTTCCTGAGATAACATTTTCAAAATTGCTGAAGAGAGCAGGTTTCCAAGAGCACTGAGATGCTTATAGTCACCTTGAGTGGGAATGATTCAGGATCCTAGGTCTCATTTTCAAAGATTATTCAAGCATTTATGAACTTAAGTCACAGTAAGTATCACTGAAATTTAGATCTCTGCAGGTCTAAGTAACTTCTGAAAATGTTACCTGTGAAGTGAATACAGCGTTTTCAGCACTTCCAGGAGGCAGATTTTACATCTGTGTTCTGATTCTATTTTATACCTGGTTCTGTCATAAAGCACTATTCTTGTATTTTGAAAATTATGTTTATTTTTAATTCTTAACAAATAACTACGCTTAAACCCAAACACATTGTACAATATATCAGCTCCAAGGGACAATATTCTAAATGAAAACAGATCCTTTTCTTTTTCTTTATGCCAGCTCTTTGTTTAGCAGTACAGTGGTTGCACACATATATCCCAGATGTTCATGGAAACAAAATTCCTCTTTAATTTATAGCAGAATCTGTTTTTATCCCTTGCTGGTTTGTATTTGTCAAACACATAAATGTTTGAAGCCTTATATCCAAATATGCTACAGTGGTATTCTGCATGCCTTTTAAAAGCTAATTTTTATAAAATCACAGAATAATTCAGGTTGGAAGGGACCCCTAGAGGTTACCTAGTCAACAGCCTGCTTAAAGCAGGCTCCATTATATCAGGTTGCTCAGGGCTGTTTCTGATGGAGTTTTGAATATCTCCACAGACAGAGATTCTGCAACTTCTCTGGGTCCCTATTACAGTGCTTGACCACGCTCATGGTGAAAAACTTTCTTTATATCTCGTTGTAATTGCATGTTGCAGTGGTCTGTTGCCTCTTGTCCTATCCCTGTGTATCTCCAAGAAAGAGTTTACCCCTGTCTTCTCTAGATGCTGCCATTAGATAGTTGTAGACTTCACTAAGATCTCCTCTTCACATTCTCTTCTTAAGGTTAAATAAACCCAGTTCTCTCAGCTTCTCCTCATACACCATGTAGTCCAGTCCCTGACCATCCTGGATGTTTATCTCAGTGGACAAGGAGATATTTGTCTCACTGGACATAAGAACGTGGAGATTGGCTTTCAGTTTGACAAAGTTCTGGAAATGTTAACCTGTTATCACAGAATCACAGAATCGCTGAGGTTGGAAGGGACCTCTGGAGATCATCTAGTCCAACCCCCCTGCTCAAGCAGGGTCACCTAGAGCACATTGCACAGGATTACGTCCAGGCGGGTTTTGAATATCTCCAGAGAAGGAGACTCCACAGCCTCTCTGGGCAACCTCTTCCAGAGCTCTGTCACCCTCACAGTGAAGAAGTTTTTCCTCATGTTCAGATGGAAGCGTCTGTTTTTCAGTTTGTGCCCGTTGCCTCATGTCCTGTTGCTCGGCACCACTGAAAAGAGTCTGGCTCCATCCTCTTGACACCCTCCCTTCAGATACTTGTACACATTGATAAGATCTCCTCTCAGCCTTCTCTTCTCCAAGCTAAACAGGCCCAGCTCTCTCAGTCTTTCCTTGTAAGAGAGATGTTCCAGTCCCCTAATCATCTTTGTAGCCCTTCGCTGGACTTGCTCCAGTAGCGCCACATCCCTCTTGTACTGGGGAGCCCAGAACTGGACGCAGTACTCCAGATGTGGCCTCAGCAGGGCTGAGTAGAGGGGGAGGATCACCTCCCTCGACCTGCTGGCAACACTCTTCCTGATGCACCCCAGGATACCATTGGCCTTCTTGGCCACAAGGGCACATTGCTGCCTCATGCTTAACTTGGTGTCCACCTGCACTCCCAGGTCCTTCTCCGCAGAGCTGCTTTCCAGCAGGTCAACCCCCAGCCTGTGCTGGTGCATGGGGTTATTCCTCCCTAGGTGCAGGACCCTGCACTTGCCTTTGTTGAACTTCATGAGGTTCCTCTCCGCCCACCTCTCCAGCCTGTCCAGGTCTCTCTGAATGGCAGCACAGCCCTCTGGTGTATCGGCCACTCCTCCCAGTTTTGTATCGTCAGCAAACTTGCTGAGGGTGCACTCTGTCCCTTCATCCAGGTCATTGATGAAGAAGTTGAACAAGACTGGACCCAGTACTGACCCCTGGGGGACACCGCTAGCTACAGGCCTCCAACTAGACTCTGCACTGCTGATCACAACCCTCTGAGCTCTGCCATTCAGCCAGTTCTCAATCCACCTCACTGTCCACTCATCCAGCCCACACTTCCTGAGCTTGTCTCTGAGGATGTTATGGGAGACAGTGTCGAAAGCCTTGCTGAAGTCAAGGTAGACAACATCCACTGCTCTCCCCTCATCTACCCAGCCAGTCATTCCATCATAGAAGGCTATCAGGTTGGTTAGGCATGATTTCCCCTTGGTGAAGCCATGCTGACTACTCCTGATCACCTTCTTTTCCTCCACATGCTTGGAGATGGCCTCCAGGATGAGCTGCTCCATCACCTTTCCAGGGATGCAGGTGAGGCTGACTGGCCTGTAGTTCCCTGGGTCCTCCTTCTTGCCCTTTTTGAAGACTGGGGTGACATTGGCTTTCTTCCAGGCTTCAGGCACCTCTCCTGTTCTCCATGACCTTTCAAAGATGATGGAGAGTGGCTTAGCAATGACATCCGCCAGCTCCCTCAGCACTCGTGGGTGCATCCCATCAGGTCCCATGGATTTGTGGGTGTCAAGTTTGCTTAAATGATCTCTAACCCACTCCTCCTCCACCAAGGGAAAGTCTTCCTTCCTCTAGACTTTCTCTCTTGCCTCCAGAGTCTGGGGTTCCTGAGGACTGGCCTGAGCAGTAAAGACTGCAGCAAAGAAGGCATTCAGTAACTCTGCCTTCCCTGCATCCTTCGTCACCAGGGCACCCACCCCATTCAGCAGCAGGCCCACATTTTCCCTAGTCTTCCTCTTGCTATTGATGTATTTGAAGAAGCCCTTCTTGTTGTCCTTGACATCTCTAGCCAGATTTAATTCTAAACGGGCCTTAGCCTTCCTTGTCACATCCCTGCATACTCTGACAATGTTTCTATAATCCTCCCAAGTGGCCTGTCCCCCTTTCCACTGTCTGTATACTTCCTTCTTCTGGCTGAGTTTTGCCAGGAGCTCCTTGCTCATCCATGCAGGTCTCCTGCCTCTTTTGCTTGACTTCCTACTCCTAGGGATGCACCGCTCTTGAGCCTGGAGGAGGTGATGTTTGAATATTAACCAGCTCTCTTGAACACCCCTTCCTTCTAGGGCCCTAACCCATGGGATTCCTATTATCTAGGAAACCTGACTGTTGCGCAGCTCAGACTTATGCTGGGACTTGTCTTACAGATCAAGTTCAAAACCTGAACTTTAAGATACAGATTTCCGTCTCTGAAACTGAATATATTTGCCATTGCTTTCCCCTGAGCAATACATAGACAGGTGAGACTGAACTGATTATAAGTTTGCTAAGAAGATACAGGATTTCAGGTGTTAGGGGTAGTTGTTTCTACAACTAGTATCTTCTGTGCTCTTCTCGGTGCAAATATGAGTAATACTGTAGAACACCCACAGCAGTTGATTTGTATTGCTTTGCAAAGCCTTTGGCTGAGAGTCAAACAGTGTTGGCAACCCAAGCCTCTGCTTACATGCTTGGGAACCATTAGACATTGATATTTCAGGGAAAAAGCTGTTATCATGGGCTGTACTGATTTGGACAATAAATGATTGTGCAGGCTGTGGAAGGCTTTCTCCCTGGAGAGCTTTTTCATGTGGGCTGTTGCTGTGGGTCAAGGAGGGCAAAGGCTCGACCAAAGCCAAAGCTTTGCAAGAGAGCAGCAAGGGCTGGCTGCCCCTTAAGGGGTGGGAAGCCAGGAGCCAAAGGTGTCATCAAGACCGGCAGGGCAGAGGCCTTGCCAGCTAGAGCCTGTCCTGCTGGGCAAGGCGAACAGAACAGACCTGGAGATGGTTCAGCCCAAGAGTCCAGGTCATCAGACAAGTTTGTGGTGATGAGGCAGGTCCGAAGTCAAGCTGGGAAGTCAATCTGCAGGTCAGGATCAGGTCCAGTGATGGTAACCAGGGTCAGAGACAGCCCTGTAATGGCTGGGCAGGGCTGTGGTGACAGGGCTGGGCCAAGGCCAGGCTGTGCAGTCAGCCCACAGGTCAGAGTCCATGGCAAAGCAGGGGCATGGCTATGGCAGAGGTGCAGACTGGCACCGCTGTGGCATCACTGGGGCAGGGATTGACTGCCCCAGGCTGAGCTGAAATTGGAGCTCCTTATGGGCCAGGCGTGGGGTTGGAGGCCTCAGGTGAGGCTGCTGAGGGCCACTAAGGCCAAATAGTGCCCTCAGGGCCCTGACAGGCCTAGAACTAGGTCTAGGTGTAGGGTGAGAAGGACAAAGCCTAGAGCTGCAGTGGGTGTGGAGCTGAAAGGGGAATGCAAAACAACAGTGAGGGCTGCAAAATGTTTTCTCCCCTGAGAGCTTGTTCATGGGGGCTGTTGCCATGGGTCTGCGGAGTTAAGGGTCAGAGTTAGGAGAAAGCCTAGAGCTGTACTTGGCTAGGGGCTGTAAAGCAATAAAGTAGGTTGGAAAGAGATTTCTCCCCGGAGAGCTTCTTCCTGTGGTCCAGTCCTGGGGCTCTTGGGCTTAATGTGTGGCTAAGGCCCAGGGTTAGGGTTAAGAGAAGGACAAAGCCATGAGCTCCAGGTGATGTGAGACTTCAAAGGAATTCCCAAAGGATGGTGTAGGCTACAAAATGATTTCTCCCTTGAGAGCTGCTTTTTTTGTGTGGTCTGTGGCTCTGCGACTGGGTGACGCTAAGGCTCAGCTGAGGCTTGGGGTTACGATTAGGAGAAAGAGAAAGCCCAGAGCTGCAGCTGGCGTGGGACTGAAAAGGGCCTGCAAAAGGATGGCGTATGTTGGAAAGAGATTTCTCCTCAGAGAGCTTTTTCCTGTGGGCCTTGGCATGTGCTCTTGGATTTTGGTTTCAGCTGAGGGCTAGGGATAGTGTTAAGAGAAGGACAAAGGCATGAGCTCTAGGCAGTGTGGGGTTGCAAAGGGACTGCCAAAGGATGGTGTAGGCTGCAAAAAGATTTTTCTTCAGACTTTTTTTCATGTAGGCCTTTGCATGGGATCTGGGGGGGAAGGGTGAGCCAGCCTAAGGGTTTGGGCTAAGAGAACAAGAATGCCCAGAGCTGTAGCTGGTGTGGGGTTTAACAGGGACTGCAAAAGGATATCTCCCCCAAACTTGCTTGTGTGGGTTGAGGGGCTAGAGGTCAGTAGAGACTAATGCCTATCTTTAGGGTTAGGAGGAAGAGAAAGCCTACACCTGCAGCTGGTGTGGGGCTGGGAAGGCCCTGCAGAACAGTAACATAGGCTGCATAAAGATTTCTCCCCTGAATTTTTCCCTCATTGATTTCCATAGAAATTTGTCTGGCTAAGGATTGAATTAATGCAGGGAAGAGAGGAATTGCTATGTTGCCTGCAAAGTTACCAGAGTGTAAACATCTTTCAACTTCTCAGTGCAAATCCCAATCCTGTCTTTGTAGTATAAAAAGAAAAAAAGCCATATAACTGGACCTGTCTGAACTGTAATTTTCACTGGACTGCTCAGTTTGCTTAGCACTCCTTATTTTTACATTGGAACTGGTATAATTTCCAACTTTTTGACTCCCGCTGTGGATGGGCAGCAGAGATAAATACAGTAGTGACATTCATCTCCAGTAACCTTAGTGTGTTGGGAGCTAACTAGCACTGTCCTAGTTTCCTTATGGCTTGAGCTGTTAGTGAAAGGGAGAATGGAGAAGAGTCAGGAAATTCAGCCCAGGCACATTTCATTTTGCACACAAGGCACAGAAAAACAGCAGCAAGTGCTAATTACGGGTTTTAAGTTGAGCATTTCCTCTTTATGTGTCTGTTTGCAAACAGCAAATTCCTTTCACACCCACATAGTTGGAGACACAAGATACTGGATCATGTGAATACATAATAGTTTATGAATTGATTTCAGATTTTCCTCTGAATGGCAGGTATAAGAATAGGAAATTTGTTAGGTTGCTCAATGAGTCACTTTGACCAGCTGGATCTGCCCAGCTCTACCCTTCTGGCCTGGCAAGCGCAGGAAAACAAATGCTGATTTGGTGAAGTGCTCGCAGGGTGTCTGTGCTCAGCCTGGTTTGTCTTTCTCCCCACTTTGAGGAGGCTGCTGTCTTCCATAACTTGCTTTTACATCTTTATGAATGCACAAATCTTTAGACAGTGCCCCACCTTTAACTGGAATTTGATTCCGGATAATAATGGGGATAATATTATTTAGAATTTCTCCCTAAAGGGAAAGATTTTCCTCCTCCTCCTCCAGTCTGCTGCTTTAGAGTTGATGCTGGAGCATGTGGTAAGTTGTACGTGTGCCCATGAGACCTGACCAGCACCATCTCTTCCCCATGTCCTGGTTTCCCGAGTGGGAGTGAGAGAGCACAGAGTGCTCTTGCCAGGCTGCTGGTCTGGATGATGGCACAGAGGGTCTAGATGGCTTGAGAGGTGAACGAGGGTTAGAGAGAGCCACCCAGAGTGGCTGTAAGGGTGAATCAGCAGAGGAGCTGTGCTCAGCTGTGCGAGGGCTAGAGTCTGGTATCCTATAATGCACGTATTCCCTGGGAAATGTGCCGGGGGTACTTTGTTTCTCACTCCCTTCTCTCCATGTAGGATACTCCTGGGAAACTGAAGTCTCCTCTGGCCATGATATTCCCTGTACTTTAAAGAAAAGTGTGATAGAAGAGCAAAGCATGGTGAAGTAAAGGAGAGCTTTAAAAATCCTGAGGAGCAATCAGAGGATGTGGACTTTTGCATTCTCCCAGCCCTAGAGTTCTCCTGTAAAAGCTGTTTTCTGGAGATTCAAGGACAAAAGAACTCTTTGGTCTCCAACTCCTTTCTCTATGCTTTGATAGGCAGAGAATGATTTTTTTGCCTTGATGTTTCTGCACCACTTCCAATATGTTGATTTGGAGTTCACAGTGTTCTGTCATGCTCTTGAATGACTTATGTGAGGGATGCGGGCCGCAACATTTCAGCAGAGCCCAATACAGATGTGTAAGAGTTTGATCTTTTCTGATTTGTATGATATTCCCATTACATAAATCTTGCTCCTGGAATTCCCACCTTTGAAGGCTTCCTATGGCCCGTGGGTATTCTTTAACCTTTTGTGGTTCTCTAGTCATCTCCCAACTCATCTAACTACTTACTCCTGCTCTCATGTTATCATCCCTTGACTCATTCTCCCATTGACATTTGCTTCTATGTGGCTCTTAATTTGTGAACTTTAGGACACTCGGGATCAATTTTTGTGGGTGAAACCAAGTTAAGAAATTCCTATCCCTCATCTTCCCCAGATGCTTATTCTTGCTGTGGTGTGGCTCTACACCATCCCGTTGATTGTGCTGATGAAACTGCAGACCTGCCCTGCATGCTGTACCATTGAATGGCCAAAGTTAAGAATAGCTCTTCAGCAACATTTAGTATTTTTAACCTGAATCATTCAGTGATCTATTTGACAACACTGTCCCACGAACAGTTGTTTCAGCACAGCTGAAAGGGGCAGGAGACTGTGGCGGGGGGGGAAAGGAGAGGCTTGGGGGAAAGAATAGGGGGTGTTATCTCTAACTACACACTGAGTTACACTGTTGCACCTTTTAAAGCATGAAGACCGAGAGGTACTGTATGCCAAAACATATGATGTTATCTGTTTTGTAAAAGGAACACAAACATTTGGGCAGGCGTTTGTATGTCTCAAAACAGAAATGCTACTCATTTAAGTACTAAAATGGAGTAAAAATCACTCAGCTGCTTAAGTTGTTGACACAAGCTGCATCAGAAGTGTGTCAGCCAATCTCCAGTTTAAGATTTGGCCTTGTCTGATCATAAAGTACCTCAGATTTGAATTCCACAATGCCCGATAATTTGTATATTTGCACAGAAAGGCTGCCTTGGCTCCGTTTGTTCCAAAGAATTTGCAGACCACTGTGAGCAATAAAGCTTGGAAACTGGTGCTTTGAATCCTATGTAAATTCTCATAGGCTTGTTAAAATTTATGGTTTCTAAATGTGTGCAAATAATGAAGTGTAAACAGGCCTCTAAATGATGAGCACTGAAAGAGAAGAGCTAGTTGGTACTTTTGTATGTACCTTCACAGAGCTTATTGAATTAGTCACTACAGATTGTATATATGGTAAATGGAGAGGATTTTTTTTAATACATCAGTCAAGACAATGTTACCCTAACTGTTGTTGAAAGAGCAATATTTTAAATGATTCCTGTGATATGCCTAGGTAGCTACAGGAGGTGTTGAGAGTGGCACCAAGTGCTCTGTAGGATCAATTTTCCTGTCTTTTAGCACCAGAAATTAGTCTTCCTTTCTGAATTTTTTCCCCCCAGATTCAGCAGCGTGCTAGCCAGCAGTAGCAAAGCCTCCTAGAAAGGTCAAGATGGTCATGTATATGCCGCTGCAGACTTTTGGGTCAAACTGTGCACATGCTCAGCGTGTTACTGGAGTTGCTCGTTGCAGGGATGTGGTAAGGGGAGCAGGTGTGTTCTCCTGAGCCCCCAGGGACATCAATGTGCTTCAAGCTTTCTATAGGCTGGAAAGGATTCACCCACCTCGTCTCGGCGAGAGGTCACTCACCTGATCCTCATGGATTGTGAGGCTTCTTACTCCTGCTCTGTAAGAAGCTCTCTGCTGTGCCCTGTGGATCTGGGTTGCTTTGTTGGGACTGGACAGTAAATTTAAAGGTAGATGATGTTTGGTTTTGACCACCTGTTTACGGGTTCTACAGAGCAGTCCTTGGCTGTTTTTTCAAACTTCTCTAGAATTTTGAAAACACACAATTGCTTATGCAGTTCCAGTTATACACCCTGTAAGACAAAGCAGCATATTGAGAGTAATAAAGATTAATTAATAAAGAATTAAAAGAAGGCAATATAATTAATGCCAATCAACATGAACTTATGGAAAATAGCTCTTGTCAAAATTACTTGTAATCTCATCAAAAAGAAATATCAAGTAGAGTTGATTAACTATAATTGCATTGATGTGAAATTTGGTAGTGGAGGACTCTTCAGTATACTGTGTGTGTAAAAAGATGCAATGGCTAGGAAATGAAGACAGACAAGCTCAGAGCTGAAATGAGGTGCATGTCTTTACTATGAGGACAGTTAACCATTGCAGACTGAAGCCTGGTAGAAGCTTATAAATGGTGATTTCTAAAATGGGGAAGAAGAGTTGTGGATTATAATCCAGGGCTGCAGGGGAAGGGAATGTACTAAAACCTGCTGGTAAAAGTTGTAAATGTTTGAGAAGCTAGCTGTATATTTAGGAGTTTTAGAAAGATTCTGATAATTGCTACTGCACATATTTATCAGCCTCATGGTTTTCTTTTCTTTCCCTCAGAGTCAGTAGACCTCTCTGAAGGGTTGGAATTCATTAGATGGATGGGTTCAACCATTACTGTGGATTCAGCCACACTCTGTGTGTGTGTGTGTGTGTGTGTGTTCAAACATTGGTGTACAGACTGACAAACAGAAGAATGCTGTCATGTACATTATAGGTCTTTGCCTTACTTGATCAATCATAGATTGGGTATGTCCTTTTGAATGAATAAGCATTTATGTTAAAATTTATGAAACCTTCAGTTGGTACAATTTTTTTCATAAATACCTGGTAATTGCACAAATTCTCAGTTGTAAAATAATGGGTCTCATTCTTCCACATATTCTCATGATGCATAGTGCTTGGTATTTAATCATTCGACCTTATTTATTTATTTATTTATTTATTTTTCCTTTCTGAGTGATCCTCTGTATAAAAAGGTTCTGTTGAACATGAACAAGGGACATATCAGTTGCAGCAAAGAAAAGAAAAATCACAGGTCTAAGTATTTGGCTGTTGCTACTTTTCATTTACAGTAAGTAGTACCTTTCACTACTAATGCACCATTTAAGTGTGTGGAAAGACATCAGTCTGAGTAAGAAATGGTATTCAAGCTTCATCAGTTCCAGAATAGCCATAAGAAGTTTTTTGCCTTAGGACAAGCTTGAGCAAAACTGAGCTTGGGAGGGGCACAGAGATTGCTTTCAGGCACAATTCCTTCCTTGCTACGCCCTTATTCTAAGTTAGATTTAGAAGCTTGTAATTTCCTTCTGACTAACTTCCAACATCTCGTTTTAACATCCTTTAAGCATTTCAGTTGCACTGACTAACACACAAGGGGTGAGTAGTCAAGGAAATAAGCTTTTCCCTCTCCCTATCTAGTCTTTGCCCAACTGCTCTGGTGCAAGAGGGTCAGCTCTGATGAAAATAACAATATTAAAAAAAAAAAAAAAGTTTTCCCAACAGAAGTCTCTGTTATCAAATCCTGTTGAGTATGAGGCCAGATAGATGACTTGCCAGGAGCAAACCTGGCATAATCTCTCTGTGCTGCCTGGGAACTATAAAAATTGCAGACTGTCTTAGTGTGTCAAGAAGAATCTGAAGGCAAACTGTGATGTTTAAAAATGCAAATTGATAGGGCTGTTGTTTTGTTTTGCTCAGCGTGATTGCCTTTTATTTAAAAATTTTGAGGGGGAGATGTCAGCTGTGCCTACTCTTTGCTATGTACTCATCATTTCAGCAAGTTCAGCACCTCAGTGTCATACCATTCCACCTGGGCCTTTGGGATTTTTTTGGGGGGGGGAGGTATCATCCCCGCTGTGATAACAAATATGACTTTTACTCATCTATAATACAAGCAGCCTCATTCAAAGGTTCAGGGAGAAAAAATGTACTCACCTGTGGGCCTGTGAAACAGCTTTCACTAGGTCAGGTTTGAACCTAGAACTGGCACCAAACCTTTCTTCATTACTGGTTGTAATAACTCTTCCAGACTGTAGCACCTGGGAAGTATCAAGCCTATCTTTAGGAAGGCCCTCATGCTCCTTTCATGTACCCAAATGTTGCACCCCTTTGCCCTGCTGGTGGTGGTGCCCTGCCTTCCCGCTGCAGAGGGCCTTCCGCAGGCACCTCAGCAGAAGTGCAGCAGGTACTCAAGAGTCCATGCCAGAGCATGAAAGCTAACCCCCTCTCTTACTGTGCATATGCAGAGTAGAGGCCAAAGCTGGCATCAACTTCAGATTATTATTACTAATGACAATTACAGGTAAAATCTTGTCCCTCTTTGAAATCAGTGGGAGTTTTGCCTTCAACTTCACTGGCCAAGCTTTAACTTAACAAAGGGCCAAACCTGCTTGTGCTTTCATTCCTTAATCCACAAACACTTATACTGATTATAATGAAAGGGCACCTGACTGAACAAGGTGAGTAGTGATACTGGGATCTAACAGTGGAAAAATGAGCTAAAATGCGTTTTATTGTTATGGCTCATTCGTCCCACTAGGGGCTCTCCTGCTGGAATCAATGAGGAGTCAATGGAAGGATTAATTCCTTCTTTGGTATTACCTTAGTTCGTGTGCCAAATTGCCTGTGTCTCTCTTGTTGCTGTACTTGTATACTGGTCCTGTCTTATTGTTGTCATTTCCCTTCTATTTGTTGCTCATGATTCAGAAGACCTCCTGTAAAGACAGGTTTTCTAAGCTTAGAAGGATGTGAAATGTGCACAATTAGTCAAATCAGTTCTGAGATGTTTTCCGATGATTTTTTCGGCTCCCCAGATACTTTCACGATATCTGTCCCTTCTTCTCCTTCAGCTGAATGAATTAAAATATTAGTAATCAGCTCAAATTTGGACACAGTATCCATCTTAAATCTTCCTTCTAGGGATTTCCCAAGTAAAGCTAAGAAGATTAAGATAAGCTCTCTTTATTTCATATAGAGCTGTGGACAAAAACTGCATCTCTGGATGCAACTGTGCAAGTAGCAGTTTGTCCAGAGGTATTCTCTACTTATCTCCATAAGGAAAAGGAGCAGAAATGTTCCATTTGGGCTCTGTACATCAAGAGTTTCTATAAAAATTTATATTAGACTCTAATCTCAACCCAAAAAAGTAAATAAGCCATGTAGCCCTTAGAAACCTATTTCTTTCAATCTGTCAGTAGCATATGCATATAGAGGCATTCCTGACAGTTGATTCAGTGGCAGTCTTTTAAAAAATACAAAAATGATGAAGTTAAAAAAACCAAAAAAACAAAAAAACAACCCCCCCCACATTTTAGTTAGTTTTCATAAATAACTTTATCTAGGGCACTGTAGCACAAGCATGTGTTATCTCTGCAGAAAAAAAAAGATATGACTGGGTTTAGTATTTTTGTTTGGTTATTGTTGTTTTTATTTGAAGTTTTTTGAATCACTCCAAGAATGTGGCTCGAGACATCTGGTATCTGGATAACTAAATAACTAGGACAAAATTTGAACCAGCTCCTGAGTGGTGTAATTGGTGACATTTTCTTTATCATTGGCCTCACCACTAATTACAACTACTTCGTGTTCATTTCTATCTGCATAGTATATTAGTATGAACACAGACATTATGCATTTTACCTGTGTGGAAGGTGAATAAAAGTTGTTTTATTTATTAAAGTAAATTTAGAGTTTTTAATGGAATGAATATCACAGATTGTTTCTGGCAGTCCATGCACCGGTATTAGAGGCTGATCCAGTTCCCACAGAAGCCAATAAGAGTCTTTAATTTGATGGAGGCTGAGTTAAGATCTTTGCAAGTTATCTGATAGCCATTTGGTGATATTTATCATTTTATATATATATATTATTTATATATATAAAAATATAAAATACACACACATATATATATTATATATATTTTTAAGTAAATTGAACAGATACTGCATTGCTTTGGCAAATTTGCTTCAATACTAGTTGAAACTACCTTGACTTGCTGTGATAAATATTTGTACAAACAGAGTTTATCTGCAAAACTGTTCACAGAAACAAGAGTGTCTGTTCCCATATGTGTTTACTACTGAAGTAGATATCTTGGAAACCTTCCTTACATGTTTTGAAGTCAGACAGGAAGTCACCAGTTAATTCTTTTTTGTCAAAAAAGTCAAAGCAACCACCAGTTATCAGTAGTCTAGGGTACACGTCTGTAAAAATATGCTTTTGAGTAGGCTCAGATAAAGAAGATATTTAAAAAAATCTAATTATCTCCAAAGTTTGTGAATGATGGTTCACAGGATGAATTGTATTCAAATCAGTGTTCACTTCTCAGTACCGGAACAACAGTTTTGTGCTGGCAGACAATACAAAGGAATTCCCATTCCATTGCTGGGTTTTTAAGACACTTATTTTGTCATATATAGACTTTTCTTTGTAATGGACAGGAAGGAGTAAGCAGCCAGTTCAAGGAATGAACAAAGGGAACAAAATTGCAAGCCAGTCAGAAATATTGCAGGTGTTGGCACCTGGTACTTCTCTATACAGCTTGTCCATCTTGTCTATGTGTGATAACTGGGATTGGAGGAGTGTAGCCTTTCTCGTGCCAGGGAAGTGGGCATTACAGTCCTCATGAACATCTCTGGTAATGTGAAGGCACATATAGTGTCTACTGTGCTATATAAAAGTATACGAAAGCTATATAAAAGTATATAGAAGTCAGTCTGGCCTTTGGCAGTGGTGAACTATTACAGACTGGGTAGGTTTTTTTGCTAAATTATCAGTCCTTCACACACAGTTTTGGCCACATCCTCTCATTTGTTGCCATCATACTGCTTTGTACTGCACTGCAAAAATGATCTGACTGCAAAGTCAATATATCTGGGCCAAGGAGGGTATCTCCACTATGAAGGGAATTACCTAGTAGCAAAAGGGGCTCTCGTGTTCCTTTCCATCTCTGTCCCTGGGGTAGTCAAAGTGAAGGGATCTTGAACTGGGCTTCTTGTGGTGCTCCGTTTCTCAACCTTTTGGGGCTTCTATAACTTGACATAGAAGGGCTGGTTCTTCTATTTGTGTCAGAAAAAGGGCAGTGTGTGTGGGAAGTTGTACCATTTTTATAACCATCTGCTAACTCTTCTAAACCACCAAGTATGAAGATTTTGTGGCCTTTTTTAATCTCCGAGGTAACCTCTTAGCTCAGGGCTTCATCTTCTTTCATCTTCTGTTTTAACCTACTTGCAGTAAGTCTTTTTTTCACTTGCAGAGAAAGAAGGCTTTAACTTTACAGAAACTTTGTAAAAGAACTCTCTCTGTTCAGGCTATAGCTGATAATTAACTAGATGCCAGACAAGGTAGTTTAGATAATAACATAAGAAGAATTCATACTCATTAACTACATATTCCTATTAAAATCAAATTTATTTTCTCTCTCTCTTTTTCTCTTGTCATTTGGATTATAAATTGTACACGGTGTCATGGGCCACTGGACAGTCATCTGCGTGTAGCTTGCTCTGAATAAATGATGCCAAACAGCATTAGGCAAGTCCTGTTCCTTTATGGAGATAATTTTAATTAAATTTCAATTGACCTAAAAAAGGAAAGAAACTAATTAAAATTATTAAGAGGTATTTCAGTTGACGTAATCTGTCAGTAAGAAAGAGAGAAAATCAATCTGCCACAGAGTTTCCTGGCACCATTTGTATACAAAGCCTTTGCGTTATGATCTTTATTGACAACTGGAGAGGAAGGAGTTACCTAAGCAATAGTATCAAATCAATGCTTTTACGCACAAAGCACTTTTCTGAATAGCATTAATGGAGAGCCTTTCCCTGGTAGATTAATGTTAGCTCAGTGTTTTCTTAATGCATGATTTTCATCACGTACATTTAATGCTGTTGACACAATTCTCTTTACTGCTCTTATGCTCCTCCTGAATGTCCCTGAACCAGTGGCCATGGTAACCCTCACTCACAGTACGTTAGGTTACCTCCAACATTGCCTTACTAGGGCTGGTTGTTAATGAGCATCATCTGCTGGTTCACTTGTACAAGGTCATTCTTAATTTCCTTCTGGTTTTAGCGTCAGCTCAGCTTTGAAGAATCTCAGTCCCAACATCCCCAGGGTTTTTTCCCTCTGAAAAAAAAGAATATTTATGTATTTAAATACCAATACTGCTTTGTTTAGCATTTTGCTTGTGTGGTGTCTTATCAGTTTGCTATTTATTTATTCATCATTTTATTGTTGAAATATGAAATTCTACCAATTCTACCAACATGGCTCTGCACTGTGTGTCTGTGGCCTCCCTGTACACATTCTAGTTATGCAGATAAGATCTGAAAAGTGCTATGGATTTATTGTTGTCTGTCTGCCTGGGGGCTAGTGTATGGTAAATGGAGTGCTATTTGCATATGATTATATAGTTCTGCCCTTGTTGTTAATACATTAATTGTGCATCGTTGCTCTGCTAACTGACAGACCCCTACCTGACTTCTCTAATGCCTTCTGCAGGCCGCTCTAGCCAGCGCTATGTGTATCAGCAGGGCTTTCTGCAGAGCTCCCTTGCAGCTGGGAGGCGGCTTACTGAGCAGCAGGAATCAGTGGCAGGACTGGAATAACAAACCAAGGTTGGCTGAATTAATCTGGAGCAGCTGAACAGTTGGACCTTGTTTGCTTTCTTTCAAATGCGGTATCTTGAAATTAAGACTAAAACTATTAGCAGTCTTCTGCTGCATTGGGCACTCAAGTCCAGTTTTGTGGACCAGCTTCTGGCTGTTCAGTCACCAGAAGTGGAAATTAATGCAGAGCATCAGAATTTGGGCAGATGCCTTGTTATTTTTGGGGCCATTTTCCTCCCGGAATCAACAGATTTGCAAGTGATCAAATTTGAGATCACCATAGAAAAGGACTGTTTGGATCCTGTGTCAGTTTACAAATGTACAATATTTTCTTGCAGTTTTGGAGCCTACAGTTTTTAATGGTCTTAAAAGATCGTAGGTTATGTCAAACTACAAATCCCATATTTGCACAGCAATTGTGAGTGACAGATAAGAGAATAGTGTTGTTTTTCATATGTGATTGTCACTCTTGAAAAACATGATCAATATATTTATCATGTAAGATAACAAGAGGCTGATTCTCCCACCTACGTTAATAAGGTAGACAGTCCTTATACCTCAATAAATGTTATTCTTGCTGGACTTCCCCTTTCCCTTTTTCAGTGTTTGGGCAATTAAATTGTAATCTCCTTGGTAAAATTTATTTTTATAAATCAGTGGTCTCCAACTTCTCTTGTTCTGTGATTTGAATTTGATATACAGTATCAAATTTTGCCCTCTATGTTGGCCTTAGTTTTTCATCTCCTGTGGCTGCCACCTATTGTGGGAATATGTGGGCAACTGCCATAAACTGCCAGGCAATCTGCAGCCAGGTATTTGTTAGCTGAATACAGTAGCACTGAGAGGTACTTTGATGCTGTAACTTGTGTGACTGGTTTGGGAGAGGAGATTTTGATGAAGGAAAATGACGGATCAGTGCCTCAGCTGCTAAAATTACACTGCATTCTCCAGAAAACATGGGAAGCCTTCATCCTGGACTCTTCCTGCTCCTTCTCTTGCTTTTGGCCTGAAGGTGGCTAAAACCCAGTTGAGTGTTTACTGTACATCTATCCATACTAAGCCCAGGCAATCAGTCTGGGAGCGGAGGGGACATGCTTTGGCATCCTCTAAATCCTACATTTTGGGTTTGTCAAGGAAAAGACCCTGAATCCAAGCAGACTGGCATTTCTTGAGTAGGTAGCTCCTCTTTTCTTTTGTTTTCCTAAAGAACCCAATGTTCCTTCTGATAGAATCTTACCTCTGTTTTGTCTCCTGTTTCTTCTGTCTTATAGCTTCCCCTGATTTAATTCTGTAGGGTCAAATATGTTACCATCTTAATCTACCTACAGTATAAAACTGATATGCATAAAACTAATAGTTCTCACCCTCATTCTCCATAGGAAAGTTGTGGAGAGAAATGTTTCCTATAATAATGCACTTTTTCAATGTAAATTTCTTTTTCTTTCTTTCTTTTTTTTTTTTTAATAGAATATACAGTAATATATATTTGGTACCTCTCTCAGTGACAACTGTCTGTAAGATTCCCAAGGTAATTGAACAGAGATGACATCATTTTATCAGTTTGCTGCAAGATGGTGCTTCAGGTCTGCATTATATTGCTGGAATTGTACGTGAGCTAAAGTACTTGAACTTTTCTCTGTATGTGCTCACATTATTAGTTTCCATTGAACAGATGAAACCAGGGATACGTGTACACTGCCTCTGCAGTTGTTTTATCTTGTGGCTTTATAGTAGCTTCACACTGAAGTATCTACATTCCTGGTGTTCCCATTCTCTACTTAGCATAAGCATATATGAGAGGTAGGTGAATAAAAGCTCATTGTTCTTACAATATTTTCTTAGTGAAGGAGTCTCTGCATCATTCAGTAAGACACTATTTATTTTTTATACCTCAGGCTACAAGTCATAAAAATAACCTTATTTAAGAAAGGTACTAAACCATGTACTTATGCTAAGCACTTGGAGTTTGTATTTGGACTCAAAAATGTTGGGCATGTGCCTCAGTGATTTCCAAACTAGGATCTTTTAACATCAATGGCCTGTCTCTCAAGAGGGACCACCAAGTGAAAATGTAAGTCAGGCCATGGTTTCACAAACTGGTAAATTCATTTTGAGGACAACAAGAACTGGATGAAAACCACCAGATACATGGTGCAAATCACTGAAATGATGCCAAGCCACTCTGCCAGTTCATGTTTCTTTAAGATATGTGAAGGGCTAATTTTGCCCTCATAGGCTTTTTCAACTAGATCAAGCATCATCTGTTCCACAGTTTGCAGAAGTGCCAGCATAAACATTGTATCTAGTGCTTTAGCTAGTTCAAAAAAATGCATTTGGATGCTTTTCTCTCAGTCAGATCAAAATTTGTACTGCCGGGTAAGTTGGGAATGTACAGACCGGGAAGTAGTGGTTGTGGAAACATGACTGCTGGAGTAGGAAAACATGGAGGCTCAATTATGACATAGGTCTTAAACAAAGTTAGTTTGATGAGTTGGCTCAAACTTCTCTGTTGTTCACCCGTTCCCAGCTGGGGTTGCATGCCGTCCTGGTGGTACACACTAACACAAGAAGCTGGATATGTAGCAAAGCCCAGACTAAGAAATCTGTCAGGCTTTTATATGGGCTCTCCACTGGCACCATCAGAGGCAGCAGGAGGGATGCACAGGTAAAAGGATGCTGATGAATCAGCTGGCTGACTCTTGTGGGATGAGGAAGCATCTGTGAAGCTTGACTGGAGAAAAAAAAAAAAAAAAAGGTGAGAAAACCAATACCATCATGGATATTTGCTGACATTATGAGCTTTCACACCATTGTGTTTTTTCTTTGGTGCGGGTCTTGGTCTTTTGCTGTCACTGTAGGAGTGTTTTATAAGTCCTGGTAAAAGAGAACTGTGTATGTGGAAGCTGCTGTGCAGAATTGATAGGATGTTAGGATAGAGAAGCAGAACAATCAATATACTGAAACATACAGTTAGGCAAAAACTGAGTGAAGATATATGGTTTTTTTCTTTGATAAAGAGTGAATCTTTGTACGGGGGAGCTCAGCTGTTGAATGACTTGCATTTTACTTCCAGGATAATGTCTACTTTTGACTATGATGGTGTCAGAATGGTTACCCTAATATACTGTAAGATACAGGGGTTGTGAAGGCAGTGTTAAGGAATTGGTAATCCTCTCTGAATTGCAGCCCTACTGTGCCGGTGGTTAGCACGATGCTCTTGCTTTACCTGTTTTCCTTTGTAATATATGCTTCACAGGGTTTTGAAAAATGCAGCAAAAGCTTTGAAGATGGATAACACAATTCCTTTTTCACAACAACACAAACCTGCATTGTGGATGCAAGAGGCAATGAGATATTCAAGCAGGAAATGCATTTAGTGGAAAAATGGGTGAGGAATCTGTTCAAATGCATTTCTGAGAGTTGTCCAGAGGAATGAGGACGATGATAACATAGTACTGAGACTCGTATTGCCGTCAGACCCCATCCTACAGGGTCCTATACTTCTGGTTGTTCACAGTGGCTTCTTGACTCAGGAGCCTCATAATAGGTCAAATTAATTCTGAAAAAAGCTATGAGAAAGTGCCTGTACCACCAGGCAGATTTCCTGGTACTCAGCCTTCCAAGTTCAGCGTAGACAGCATGTGTTGACTAAGTCAGAATCTCACAGAGAGGTCACTGAAGAACCAAAATTATCAGATGAGGTTTTTTTGTATTTCTGGTTATAGTAATTTTATTCACAGTTTATTTAAAACATAACTTAAAAAGTCTGCAGTTTGATTTTCAAATTCAGAGACTAAAATGAGAATGCTTGATCATTATGTCAACTTATATGAGCACGTTAATTATTAATATACATGGATCAGAGATGTAGACATAGAAAAATATATTTCTACACTGAGTTATTCCCTTCTGAATTCTTTTTGGTGGGAAATTACGCAAGACATGATGAAGTCTTAGAGTGGAAATCAAAGAAATGCCATCCTGTATGATTGGGTGTAATGGCGCCAAGGGAGCCTGAAAGTATTGTCTCAATTTATCATTTCCAAGACAAGCGCCTTGCATTTTAAATGAAGCAAGGAAGCCCTTAGAAATGTTCATTCAGACAGCTCCACTTCTGCATTAGTTATCTTCCTAGCATCTTTGATTTCTTGACTTCAAATACCCTTTTGGTTGTACTGACCCACTGATGGCCAATCGTATTTTTCCAGTTAAAAAATAAACTAAAAAATCCCTTTCCCATCCACCTTTCCCTCCCCTCCTAAAGTCAAACCACTAACCAAACCTGTTGATTTTTCCCTAAGAGTTTTGTCTAACTGGGAAACATAGAAGGAGGGTCAGCATTAATGCCTCTGTTTTTTGCTATTTCAGTATATTCTTATGCTAATGTACCACATATCTCATTATGTCCTCCTTTTCGATGATCATTTTCCATCCTGTGGTTTATTATAATAAGAATATTTTAAATTATTCATTCATTGCTATGTACGTCACCATTTCCTATCATCTACCAAGGTGTAAAAAGTGCGCTTTCGTAATTGTCATTCTGCCTCCCTTCCCTCCTACCTTCACTTGCACCACTATTTATTAGAACCCACTAAAACAGGCAGCTAAAATGAATTCTTTTTCTGAAAACTATCCACTGCTCATGCATGCATGCTTCTTTTAAATTGCTACTGAGAAGAGCTGGGGTTGTCTGTTTCATTGATTAAAAAGTCCTGTAGAATTTGGTAGAGGGCTATCTTCCACGCATAGGCTCCTTAAAGCAGCCCATAGGAGTTAAAAGGGTAATTCAATTAGTTACGTAATATTTTTTGAACTCTCCTATGACCCATATGTTGTTTAGAGGAATTTCTGTAGAGTTTGTTTAATTTCTTTTAAACTTTTATTGGTTTCGTCCTTATTATATTTGATGGGAATTTCCCATGAGAAGAGAAGAAAACAATCCCAATGAAGTACGACTTGAAAAAATACCCTCTAGTTGTATACCCTCTACAACTTCTTCTTTGTAGAAGAAATATAGAACTGTGTCCTTAATTGGTAACATAATAAATTGATGTATCTGCCTGTGTTCTCTTTGGCTTAAACTGTATTTGGAAAAAATGTGAAATTACCCATGTTTTTTAAATTATAAAACACTTACTGTATTATTGAGTGAAAACCTTATAAACAAAATTTCCATATTGTAGCACTGAGGTGCCTGTGGTATTCTCCTCTACTTCCTGAACTTCAAATTTACATCATGATATTAAATATGCCACAATACAAACAAAATGTACTTTGGAAGATAGAACATGATTTCAGAGTAAATGAAGGGCAGAATAACTGTACAGATCTTAGCACTGTATCCTTAGTATCACTTATTGTTTACTATACATTTCAATATAATTGTAGATATAGATACTATTATTTCTAAAAGTGGTGAATTTTATTGTCTTTTGCAATTTCCTCTGAAATTCTAAAAGCATCGCCTTTTTTCTCCTGTCTGGTTTGTAGCTACTACTGACTTTTTAAATTTAGTATGAGCTTTGGATTATAGATGGGAGTGCAAAAGAAGATTTTTATCACATTTCTCCTCAGTCCTTTGATACAAATATACTTTGTCCCTTCCTGTCCTGGTAACTTATATGGTGCCTTTGTTGTACATTCAAGTAACATATGACCAAACTATGTCTCTGGAGCTGCAAGCTGCAAGGGTCAGTGTTTTCTGTTAAAATCTTTTGCATGTATTGGCTCATTCCAGCCAGGGAAATCTGCAGTGCAATAGTTGGTGTTTTCCATTGATACAGGATGTTAGAGCTGTATTTTAGATACCATTATTATAAA
This sequence comes from Apteryx mantelli, assembly GCF_036417845.1. Taxonomy (NCBI): domain Eukaryota; kingdom Metazoa; phylum Chordata; class Aves; order Apterygiformes; family Apterygidae; genus Apteryx; species Apteryx mantelli. Next base: position 49,345,602 of record NC_089980.1, on the reverse strand, counting down.
AATCTAGACAAAAGGGTTTTTTTGTTTGTTTTGCTTTCTTTTCAAGAGAACTTATCAGGAGTTGCTTTAATTTTATTTACATCTTGGCTGTTGTCCAAAGCCAGCCATTTGACTGTCCACGTGTGTTGAAGTAGAGTCAAATACGTGCATCCTAACTGGTTTGACCTGGGTAGGCATGGCATTCCCAGATCAGATTTAGAAGTGGCAAATACAAACCTGAGCACTGGAGGTTATCACACTCGTCATCGAGATTGCTTAGAGTTGGCAGGGCACTCAGCAGTTTTATGATTCCTTATAGAAACATATCTAGTAGAGGGAAAGCCGCAAACATTACATTTCTTCCCTGTTTTCTCTTTATGTCGAGACCCCAAACCCCATGTTTCTCGACACAGTTCTTTATACAACACACAGATGGTGTTCTCACATACTTCACAGTCACTTCAAATAACAGTGTTGAGCTTTGTGGCCAATTAATCTCAGAGGGAAGTGAAAATATTTACAGGTGTTTTAGCATCATAAAACTTCACAGAATTTACAGATGTAGGAGAATGCGAAGACTTTTAAACATGTAAGATGGTAAAAATGTAGAGTATAGTTCTGTTTTGATCCTGTACAGAACAACCAAGCAGAGAAAGATCAGCAGTTCGATTTACACACCTTCTCTAACAGAAAACGAGGCCTTTGGATAAAGGGAAAGGTAGCGATGTCTTCTGATACTTTAGTGTGGTTCAAACGGGAGACTAAAATCAAAATGTGTCTGTATCTTTCTTGGTTGAAGTTTCTTTGTCAAAGGCACCTTTGTCCTTTTGTCAAAGGCTTTCTCCTTTGACAGCATTTTGCTTCTGCCACCTAAGGCTTACAGTCAGTACTGCAGTACAGCTGAGGACATGTGCCATAGTGCACTACTTACATTTTCAACCTAATTATTCTTGTGTGATCGGAGAAGCTGGAAATTGAATTGGAAACCTCAAGGGTCTATAAAGTGAAAAGTCAGCTAGAGATGCTAAAGTTATCACTATCAGCTCTGCATGCTTAATTAGAAGTTGAGTAGCAGATTATCATTTACTCTACCAGTGTCAAAACCTGCATTAGAAATGAAACTGTGATGGAGCATGTGGCAAACAGAGTTTGTGAACCATAACTAAGGCCTGTTTATCTGAGGCAACCATTGGAAAGAGTGAGGAGAGAGAAATGCTGTGGCTGGCATTGCACTGGGTGAAAGAAATACTGAATTTTAAGTTGCTATTTCTGTGGAGCTGTTGAAACTAGCCTTTTATGGGGTGGCGGGGAGGAAGGAATGGTTTGCAAGCCATTATGCTCTTCAGTTGCTAACAGTTGCTTTTTCCTTAAAGCAAAGAATTTAAAGACTAACCAGAAACCAGAGAGTCCACTGCAGAGCCAGTGTCCAGATCCAAACAGTGAGATTTAATATCAAGATGAACAACTTTCTGTATCTGTGGACCACGGATGGGTTTGGGCGATTTTCCTCACTGCAAGGGTGCTAAGACACTTCAAAGCCCTTGTTTTACAACGCAGCTTCCCAACCCCCACCATGCTGTGTTCATAGCCGGCAGCTAGTGAACCAAAAATTCCATCTTACCTGTTCAAATGTGTTCATATCACCTTAAAAAAACATCCTGACCTTTAATTGCACTCCTTGCTGTTGCGGGCTATAGAAACACAATATATTGGGGCCTGAAGTGGCGGAGCCTTCCCAAGCCTCAGTGAGCAAGCCATTGCGAGGTGCATGCAAAGGCTTGCAGACAGGCTGGCTCTGGTAGTTCTGATAACCACAGCATTTGCATTTTCACCCTCAACTGCTGATTTACTCCAGTGCTTTTACATCAGATAACCTATTTAAATAGAGCTAACAGGTTAGAAAGAAACTAAAAAAGCTGTAAAGGCTTGGGTAGGGAGATTTGTGGGTAAAGAGGTTTAAAGAAAGTAGATTTTAATTAGAATCACTAATCAGTGGATGCAAAAGAGCCGTAATGTCAGAACAGTTTTCACTGGTTTTTAGTGTCCCTTTACCTATGGCAGATTTCTGGTGTATGTTGGCATCCGCAGGAGATTCACATTTTCCCTTAGCACAGACTGTTATGTAGTGAAGCAATTTTGCACACACAGCAAATGCCTTTTCAAAATCCTAAGCAGCCAGGGCTGGGTACCTGATTTGGATATCCAAATTCAGTTCCGCTCCTAATGCTAAAGTGGCTATGAGTTTTAATGGGACCATTTTTACACATAAAACAGAAGGGATAAGATGTTTTTTCTTCTGAATGGAGCAGTACAGGTGAACGAAGGCCTTGTGGCAGTGTTGTGATGAGTAGATGTTGCATTGTGTTAGGCAGAATAAGGAGTAATAGCCCCATTCGTTCTTTGTTCATTGTTCTCAAAAATCAGTCTTTCATTTGCGTGTGTAATGCTGAAATTACTATTAAGAAATATTGCCCCAAATAAGCGATTATGTGTTATCCAGCCCTGTTTGGGGATTGCCTTTATTTATCCCCAATGCAGAAAAGTTAATTATACATTATACATAACATACAAATGTCTCAAGAATATTAGCTAAAGTCTGTTAACCTGCAGAGAGATTTTGTGGTCCCTTCATTTGCACCAGTGTGAGGAAGTCTGAGAAAAGCAGCTCTGTACCAAGCAGACAAACCTTTATCCCAAAAGTGGAAGCATGGAGCCCATGTTGTACTGGTGTCTGTACAGCAGTGATGCTCTTCCTTCAGTGGGGGTGGGCCGCAGAGCACCTTCTGGCAGTACTTGGATCTTGATATAGTGTCCCTCCTCACATGGCTGAACATGCTTCCATCACAAGATCAGTTGGTAGGTTGCATCCATCATTTTACAATGCAGATCTGCATCTTGTTCGCATAATGGATGTGCCTCAGGCCACGTGTCAGGGAGAGGCGGCAGAGCCCTTGGGGAAGAGAGTGACCAGGAGTTGACTGATGATGCCAGAACAATTTGTCTTCCTGCAGCCCACTCCCTGCCCATGGCTGAAGCCCCTCAGGAAAAAGGGTGGCAGGGAGCAATCTGTAGGTGGGGTGAATTGTCTTGACAGCCTGGACCGTGCCTGTGGTCTGTAGGGGGGATGCATGCTGTTACCTTGGGGATCATTTCTTTCTGAGGCTTTTTGAACTTTTCTGGATTGATGGTGGTGGTGGGATGATTATAATGATGACTGGAGAATATTTTTTGCTGAACTCCTAATAATACGAAAGCTAAGTTGGACAGAAGTAATGTGAATGGCATCTGGTCTACTACCTGTTAACATATTGAATGCCTTGAGCAAGTTGGCAGTGCTTTTTGGTATTATTGCCAGCACCTTGTCAAAGCTGACTTGATTTTCTTTTAGAACCCTCAGAAAATCTCCAAGAGTGTGTTGAGCCTTATGTTGTCCTCAAACTCCACCACTGCAGAGACTGGCTCCTGTCCAGCTTTGGGATAATACTGAATTGGAAAAGCTAAAATATTATGTTCTCAAGCATTCGTGCGCTCATGAAGGAGCATAAGGATGCTCTAGCCCCAAGTGAAAGAGCAGGTAATTGCTTCATGCTCTGTAAGAGTGTGTCCAGTGGATGCCAGGGCCATCAGCTTCACTGGCATGCCCTTTTCTTTTTTTTATTTTTTTGTTACTGCATGCTGCACAGTATGGACACAGCTGTGACTACAGGCTATTTTCCTTACTCTTAGCTATGAAAGCAAGCTCTTTAATGAGACTTTAAATTAAATTCTTCCCTTTCTATTGGCAAGTTTTCGAGTTTTTCCATTTAATGTAAAAGATCCCATATGTGGAGAGGAAAACATTCTCTGTGTAAATGTATTCAGTATATTTTGTTATGGACCATATATAGATGGCCCATAAGTTTTATTTGGACATAAACACTTTGTTGTTAAAATTATGAATTTTCTTCATATAAAATATGTTAGGCAAATATTTGAGCATGTTTAAATGGATGTGTAGTGCATGTTATGGTTCACGTACAGCAAAATTGGATTTTACAGTCATCTTCTGAATTGCAGTAGGTAGTACTTGTGCTTCTTGGTAGTGTTATATTCTTGCTGATTTGGCTTTCATACATATTAATTAGTTACCTGGTAATGTATGTACCCCATCGATGTTCTGAGTAGCTGCACAGGGGAAAAAAAAGGAGGCTTAGAGCTGTCAGCCTTAGAGGACTGGAAAAGACTTCTGCAGTGAATGAAGTCTTTTCTGTCATGTTTAAAAGGTATGTGATATCTCAACAGAAGGTATGGGCTCAGTACAGTACTTGCTGAGTGAGTTTCTGTGGCCTGTGTTATGCAGAAGGTCAGACAGGATTGCAGAACGATGCTTTTAACCTTAATACCAACAAATCTCTTCTCGAATATAGCTTCTTCAGAAACTTACTCAACCTTTCCCTTCTCGTCCTAAGCCTCTTCCTAGACTAGGTGTCACTAATAGTACAATACTGTGTGTCCCTTCTGTGAAGGAAAGATGTCAAGTAAAAGTCCCCATCCATTTCCCTTTTTGTTAAAATACAGCTTTCTGTTAGATGCCTTCCACAACAATTGGTTTTAAACAGCCATACTCATGAAAGACAAAAAATTCTGGGTTCGCTTAGGAAGAATTTCCAACTCTAGAGTTCCCTGATTGCAAGGAAAGATGAAAGCTCCATACCAATTAGTTCACCATTGCAGGAAAGGGGTAGGGGTAAGGAGCCCTATCTTTAGGCTCTCTTGAGCACTTCAGAGGTTTGTAAATGTTATGTCCTTGGCAGTCCTTGACTCTTTAGATATTTCCTGCCCAAACATGCTGTTCTGGAGAGCTTCCACTCAGTGATAACTGCTGAGGATCCTACCAGTACTGTTCAGAGGAGCAAGGCTGCAATTTGGCCTGAAATGAAGATGTTTCAGATCATTTATCCCTCTGTATGTTATGGATCATTCCACTATATTAGTTAATTGGGATCTAGTGATGTAACTGGAATTCTGGAAACATGAATTAGTGTCATTCTCAAAAATAACCAGAGCAAAGTGACATGTTTTATTGGCTATTCGATTTAGATGTAATGTAATTTCAGATACTGGTAGGATTATAACACCAAGGCCTAATATGATAGATTCTGTAAGTGTCTAAATTAGCTGCTTGATAAAAATTAATACTGAGGTGGGTCTTTCTTACTATATTTCAGTCTGAGACAGAAAACATCCTCTCAGACTTATGGCTGAAGATTCCCCCAAATGCTGGTATTACTACTTCGTCAATAGCTTAAACATAAACCAAACAGAGTATTTTAAACTTTGAAAAATTAAAAGGGTAATCCAAACAGCTTAATTTTTTTTCCATTCTTTCTATTCTTATCATGGCACATACTCTGTGAGCTCTGAGTCTGTACTGATGTAGACCCCCATGTACTTAGCATAAGAAATAGAGGTCGACTTGCTTTGGAGAGATTTCAATTCAAAGTTAACAAGACACAGATAATTATTTCAAGAAAAATATATAAGAAAAGTGATCAAGATGATGATGGTAATATGCATACCTCCAGTTAGTTCCCTTTCTACAATGCATTTGATTGTGCTCTCCATCAAGCATGAAGACAGTGTATGATATGAGAAGATGAGTAATTGGAAACAAAAAAAGAGGAAACCTGTGAACACTGAATGTGGAGGTGCCTGGGAGAGCCAAGAATGGGGAAGCGAGTTCAGTATTTATTTTCTTTGTGTAGTTTATATCAAGTGGAGTTCTGCCTAGCTAGCAGCTGCACAAGTGACAGCCCCAGGATTCTGCTTGTTCTCATCCTAAATTGTTTTTTACAGTTACAAATCCAAGAGGAAAAGTAAAGCCACTAATTGAATGTAAAGGCTTTCTGACTTGGCTCATATCTTACTCAAGGGCTGCTGAGTGCCAACTTGCAGGTCATAAGAAGGAATGAGCTCTCTCTTTACAAATGCTTAAAGAAAATTGAAAATGTGGTGTCATGACTTATTTGAAACATGAAACAATATGTAATCCATGGAGGTAACAATGAGATTTTACCACAGTAGGTCATGCAGCAGTTTAAGCTCACCATGCCTGCTTTATAGGCATGTTATCAAGGGGAAAGATGTAGAGGTCTTTTTAATCTTAATAGCAGCAACTGTGGTCTACTTCTAAGAATTACTGTCTTAAAATGCTGGACAGTGTAGGTAGTATTCCAGAGTTGAAATATCTGGTTTGAAAGAGTAAGATAACACTTCAGAAGTGGGAGCAAGAAGAAAAACAAAGAAAAAAATTCAGCAAGGGAAAAATAAGTCATTAGGGTTTTCCTCAGTGTTACTTGAAGAGTAAGGACTGATATAGGTTTTTAAACTGCCTCTCCCCTGCACTGAGGCTCCTCTGGCCTCCCGTGCCTACTGGTGAGCCCAGCTTCCCACAGTGGGGGCAGGCAACTGGCTGCTGGTGCTGCGGGGTGGCTTTGCTGGCAGCTGTCACCCCTTGTTCCTCTCTTTCCTTCCCTAGCTCTCCCGGCAGGAGCAGCCTTCTGCTTTTGGGGCAGAGGAGGCAGCATTCAGTGCTGAAGCAGTTGCTCCCTTTCTGTCAGGCCAAACACCCTTTCTGTGGGCAACCAGCTGGGGTCAGGCTCGATTGGTTTGAACTGAAAATAGTTACATTTTCACCTGCTTTGAAGCATTGTCTGTCTTTCTGTTTTTACGTGTACATTAGCAAATGCTTAAAACTTGCTGTTGCCACTATCTCCCACTGCCTGTTATTCCTCCTGGGCCTCCTGACTGTAAAATAAACAGACACAGGCCCAAGCAGTGGTACGCAATTGCCTGTGCTGTTCAATAGTTAGTGTGGTCTTTTGGCCCAGGCCAACTAGCACTCTCCCAGAGAATGCCTAGGTGTAGTTCACAGGTTAGCACAGACCAGAGACAGTGTTTGGGTACAGATGCCCTGTTTTGGGGGATGAGAGCATTTAACTGTAGGCTGTGCATATGTACAATATGGCCTTGACACCAAAAGATGATTCCTGGCCCATTTTACTTACGAGGATAGCCATAGCCATGGGGTTCAGTTACATGACACTGTAAGTCTTATTCTGATGCACCTTTCTCGTGTGCCACAGGAGACGTCCTTTGGTTTGGAATTGATCAGACAGTCCTGGCCTGATCTGACTCTTGATGAAGTCACCGGTGAAATTCTCTTTATCTTTGTTGTGGAAGCAGAGTTGACCACAATCGAAAGCTTAAAATAACACCCTCATCTGTCATGTCTGTTAGTAGAGGATTTTTAAAAAATTCCAAAGGAATTTCAAGGTGTTCTTCAACAGTCAAGTATGAGATAAGCATACTGCTCATTAGCGACTGCTGATGTTCAGCAAAACAGATGAAACAATGCTTTGGCTCAAAGAATGCTTCACTTAAAAGATAAGGACTAGATTTGCAAAAATTTGTTTTAAGTACCTAAAGAAGCAGATTAACAGTGTGTACAAGTGTGCCTTGCCTGCTTAAGCATTTTTAGGAGAAAAAAAAAAACACAAAAAAACATGACTTCCATACTTAGTACCATCTACTTTCTACTTCTTATGAATTTGAAGATGAAGGTTGTGTTTTCTTTCTTTGTTTATACAGTCAGTGCAGCAGGGTGCATGACAGGGGCTTCCTCCTTGCTAGTGCAGCAGAAAAAAATTAATAGTAACAGCCAAACCTTTGGCCATGGTGAGAGCAGCCTTGAGCCTGGGTTCTTTGCTTCCAGCAAGAAGTGGACCTGTGAGGACAAGAGCCATGAGAAGGACCAGATGTAGAAAACATGATCTCCAAGGAAAGACTGAAGGGCTGTTTAAAGAGAACATTGAGGAAGGATTTGATGATGGTCTTGAAATATGTAAAAAGCAGCTGAAAAGTGGAAGAGAATATTTTCTCCATGTTTGTGATGAATAGGACAAATTATAGCAAGGATATTTCAGATTAGACATTTGGAAAACTTCCTAAGAATAAGGATAATAGAGCAATGGAATAGATTGCTTAAGAAAGTTGTGGAGTTGTCATCACAGGTTGTCTTTAAGAGTAGAGTGGACAAACTTCTGTTGGAAATGGTGTAGGTATGGGTACGGTCAACTGTGATCAGGAAACTTGGATGTGTCGGAATAGAGAAGACTCAAATTTTTTGGGCCATGTTTTCACCATACAAAATAAATAAATAGGTTCTATCCACAGAAACTGAAACTGTTATTCATGTACTGAAGTGACTGGAATATGAGGCTATAATTGAGGGAAACTTGTCCTTAAAAATAACATTGTTACAGTTTTTATGTGGCTTTGAGTAGTTTTACACTGTAGCTGTCTACACAGAATGATTTAGATGATGCAGATAATTGCAAATGGAATTTTATGCAAACTTTTGGCAAATCTGTTCATTCACTGTGAGTGGATTTTGCTGCTGAAAGGTTTTTCCATTTGCAATGGGAGTTTATGATGAAAGATTTCTGTGTGAAGGAGTTTCTGCAGAGGCGATGCTCTATTTTATTCTGTTTTGGGAAAGCTCTGCACAGGAAGTGTCTTCTGACAGTGAATTCACTGTAAATGCAATACACATCACGATTTCAGCAGATAAATCATTCTGGATCAGGAAGGTAATGGCAGTTCAAGTGGGCGGCAAGGTGTTCATATATGAATTGCATTTTGACATATTTGCAGTGCTCCTTCTCAAGGTCTTTTTCAATCAGCCGCTTCTGGTTGCCTCCACCATGATTTACAGTTAGTATCACCACACATCTACTATCATTCTCTTCATGTGCTGTTGTTCTCCCCTTACCTTTATTCCTTTTCCCTGGTCCCTGCGTAGTAGGCCTCCTGTCACTGGTGTCCCAGATGTCACAACGTCCCCCCTCTCCCAACCTTTCCCCTGAATACTTTCAGGAACTGTGGTTCAAGCACTAGAATCCCACAGCCCAAACCTCAGCTGCACTGGATCAGGCTGCAGATAGACGTGCCCAAGAGGAAGGAGACCTGTATAGTTTGTTCTGACACTTTGAAGTCCTAGAGGGCTCACTTGGAAGTTCACTGGTTAATCGTAAGTGTCTCAGGAGCAGAAATACTTAACAGCATAAAAATTAGTGATTATGTATGTTCCTGTTCCTGATGGGTGCATTGACAAATAAATATTTAGTTGTCTAATCATGAAAACTAAATATTTTATGTTTTGAGATGTGACATGTTTGGTAAAGGAGCCATTATGGAAGAAATTTGTTTTTGAGTCTTGAAAGGTAAATTTTTGGACAAGTGATTTTAAAGGGCAGCAGATACTTAGAGGTGCTTCTCAAGTTCAGGACCTAGAGGAAACCTGGATGTGCAGCTAAGATCGTAAGTGAAAGCCTTGTGATTTTCTGCAAGTCTCCAGAGGAGCCCATATCTCTTATATACTGTAGTATTAAACTAATTTGTATGTGATGAAGGATGTTCATACTACCCAACTTCTGAAGTTCTCAGTATACGGAGAAGCTGAACTCCTACGGGGATCAGCTTAGAGTAGGAACCTACTATAGGTGCTCTCAGTTGTATTTTAGAGGAACCTATCTACTTCCATCAACTGTATAAGAAGCTAGGGATACTGTTTTTATGGACAAATAAATTAGGTTCCTGTAGTTTGTCATTACGTATATACCCAATTGTTTTCCGTGCACTTCCTTTCACTGAAGATGACATAAATGTGAATTTATGTGCAGGTCTGGGAAGAGAGAAGAAAGTTACTGATTCAGCATTTGGCACTTTAATTATTTGTTACTGCTGTCAGAACTATTTTTCTAAAAGGAGTCAAAGTGTGACTTTTGCTGTTGGGCTCCTTTGTGGCTTAGAGCAGGTTTGTCCTGCCCCAGGGCCCTCCTCTGGTTATATATACAGCCCTTGCCCAAATAGCACTTTTACCCTTTTAGGCTCAGATGCTATAGTGAATTGTGGGGCTCAGGTGAATTCACTGAAAGACCAACATTCAAGTAGTTGCCAGGCCCAGTCTAGTAATATGTTATAGCTGCTGTTTCAAATCTAAGGCATTCCCAAGCCAACATGTTATCGATTTCAGTAAAAACTCTCTTAAATAATATTCTTTACAATTTGTAGTTAGAATAATTGCTTCTAAACAGTGTCCCCACTGTCTGCTGCTACATTACTCATTATATAAATGCTTTTTTCTTTTCCTATGCTCTTTTCAGAATGTAAATTAATTTAGATTATTATAATTGTTTGCCTCATATTCTGCCAATTAAGAAGAAAGATGAAATAGTAGTACTGTTTTGCAAGTGACAGTCAGATATGTTGCACTTCTGTTTATTTTCCTCATTTCCTTTGAATACAGTTTCACGTTTCTCTTTCTTTTCTCCTCTTTTATCTTTCAGGGGGATTGTCAGCAGAAAATTTTAATTCAATTATTAATGGATCGTGTTCTTTCTATAGAATGCCTTTTTTGCCACAAAGCTCTTTGATAGGTTCCTGTTGGTATTTCTGGCTGGCCCTGGAGTTTTCCAACCCACATCCTGGCCATGCTATTGAGGAGAAGGTGTGTAACAACACCTTTCACTAAAAGACCAAGATCCTTACATGTCAGCTTTAATCTGGCCTGACTGGTGAACATGAAATGCTGCCTATTCTCCTGTGCAACACAATAAAAAAATCATATGTCCTCTACAAACTGTGACTTTGAACAGCGTTTCTAAGGAGCCAAGTGGTAGCCACGCTGTCGTGGCATAGTTATGACTTTCTAGATGTATTCCAAATCAGAGCTAGGCTCTTATGAAGCAAAAATTGCATCTGCTAACGAAGCAAAGACCACATCATTGCACTAGACAGAGCCAAAGCTGTATCAAATACTAACAATTACTGCATGACAGGAAGTGTGTTGGCACATCACCACCTGGAGATGAGCTGGTGCATTAAGCAGCAGTTGTTGCAAAACAAAAATAACTTCTGGATCCAGTTCATGCTCTTTCTAGTTCAATGTCCTGTTTATTACCTGCAGCTTCTGAGGAAGTGCAGGAAATTCCATGGGGGCCAGGCATAAGAAAATCTTCTGACTGCTAGTATAGAACTGCTTATTTCATTTTATCTGGGAGTTTTGAGTAAATAGCAAGCAGTGCATCAGCTGGGCCAGTCAAGCAGTGTACAGTGTCTTCATGGCTGAGATGTGGTTATGTGCTGTGACTGTTGTCCAACAGGCCGTGGCAAGGAAAGAAAAATACCCTTCAGAAGTAAAGGAAATATTTTGCATGTGAGACCTTGGTGAAGTTGGGATGACATTTACTGTCTGGATTTAGGACCAAGATCTGCCATTTTAGTTGCTCAACATTAGAGTACATGTTAAGCTGTGATATTCCAGGACTTAAATACCTTCCAGACTACTACTACTACTCTTTTTTTCTTATGGCTTAACCTTCATTATTCAATATTCTAGTCGACACTGGATTTTCAGTAAAGAGATTAGCAACAATTTTGATAAAAATGTTAGAAAAAAGCTGTAAATGTTTAGTGGAACAAAAACCTTAATTTTGGAAAAAGCGCATTTTTTTTAAGCAAAAATTAAGCCCCAAACCCTTTGTCTGAAGGACTTCTGCAGCTGTAGCCAGTTGTAATAGAAGAATGTTTTTAATGAGTGCTGGAGTATATCAACAATATATATTACAATCTGCCACATCATACATGTAGACAACTCTAGTCAAATTGGAGAAATAAATGTAGATATGGATGATGCAATCTCAAAAAACCTTGGGAGATTTTTTACAGAAGCAGAGACTAGCAAAGAGACAACCCATGAAAGTTAAAATGTGGAATGTATCACAAGGTAAGTCAGGTGTTGTGGACAGTGAACACAGAATATGTGGCTAGAATTTGAACTTTGTAATATAAATGGCCAAAAGAGTCAGGTTTCTTCTAGAGAAAGAAATGTTATTCCAGTAGAAAAGGATTTTTTGGATGATCTTTGGACCAACTATTAAACAGTGATTAAAATGGTAAGAGTGTCATTTGAAAATAAGGTCCTTCACTGACATGGCTCCTCTGAACTGTATCGTGTCTCTGGCATACTCTGACGTCATAGCACCTGAGAAAGGATGTGTTGACCTGGCAGTGAATTTGGAGCTGCTGAAGTACTGAGTTTATCCTTAGATACTACTTCATCATCTCATCCTTGCCAGAGACTTTAGTAGCTACTGACATCTGTGAACAAGATATAGCTCGCAGATATAGCTTAGTCACAAGAAACAGCTTAGTCAAAGCTACTCTGTTGAACTGCAGAGTTGTTTTTCTGATAAATGCTTTCCACTAATCACTAGGGCTGTGCAGAAGATGAGTATTTTTCTCACCTTCCCATGTCTTGCCAGGCTTGTATCTTGTCTTCTTTTGCTACTTAATTTGAATAGGTCTCTGCTTTGGCCTCATGTAGGCATGTGTGTGCTGAGGCTCCTGGGGAGCAATTGAACATAACCGCTCCTTTGCCTTCATGGACTCGAACAGTAGAAGAGCATGTTCTCTGCTCCCTTTTGACCTCTCCAGGGGGAACAAAGCATCCCAATGGGTGGAGAAAGGGTTAAAGACTTCACTCCCTCTCTTTACATATGCTGCAGCCCACTGGGAAGGATTGATTATGTGGGAGGTAAGATGCACCCCATAAAACGTGGTGCACATGCTCCCCAGTCCTTGCTTCTGCACTCACTTCCCTAGGTTAGTGGCATTCAGAGCCATCTGCATAACATTTCAGAGCTTTTAATGGTATGAGCCCAAACCATTGATACCAACAGTGAATGTCATCTATTGTATCAGTGAGACAGTGTCTCACTAATTGTACAACGCTCCAAATTGGTAGTTTTTTAATACTAATTGATTATTAAAGGCATTAGTATTTGCTTTTTTTTTTTTTTTAAAGTCAGGTTGTTTTTTTCAGTCAACATTTACAGAGAGCATCCATTGTGATATAACAGGTTGCCTTTCTAAAAATAAAGTAGGATGGTAGTGAAAAATGCCTACCTTGTTTTTGGAGCTGAAGTACACAGCTCTGAAAATATAGTACTTGGAAAGAAAATTGATTCCTAAATATCAGCCTATGAATTATCTCAAATGTATTTGCTTTGGTTGGCTTGAGCACAATACATTATTAATAGTATTTAAGACAGATTTCTAGGTATTTAGATGCTTAACATTCAGTAGCTTTAGATGCTACTGAAATCATGTAGAAGCCATTCAAAATTGGGCTCTTTTGTTACTGTGAAAATGGACATGGTACTAAACCCTGAAAGACAGAGCAATGAATTTAAAAAAAAGACTAAGAGAAGTAAACACAGATTCAGAGGGAGGTAGAAAGTCAGCTCTTAATCCTGTTTGTGGGCTTGGCTCCAGCTGGGCTAGCCATGTGGGTAAAGGAAACAGGATTTGGCACTGGGAAGCAGTAATGCTGAAGAAGGCATAGGGACAGAGAGATGCAATATGCAACAGCTGAATTAGCCACTGCAGAAACACTGGAATATAGAAGGGGGAGTTCCTCTCTCTAGTGTTATGATGCAAGAATATGGGGAATACTAGCTCCATTATAGTGAGAGAGACTGAGAATTGAGGGAGTTCAGAAGAGGGGGTTAAGAATAATTAATGAGTGCTAAAAAAGGAGTAAATATCTATCGTCTGGCTAAGTGGTGACTAATATGGCCTGAGGGACAGAACAGCCCGCAAATATTTGAGGGCTGTAACTCCCTCAAAGAGGGAGATAAAAATTATTATTCAGTTTAAAGGATGAGTTGGAGCTATCAGTAAGTGGAGAAAATAATATAAAGAAAAACTTAATCTGAATATTGGAAACGATTTCCTGAAAGAGAGTTCTGCTATTACCCCATGAAATAAGCACACCAGAGGAGGGTGGGAGCCTGACTTCTCAGTGTATTCACTTGACTGGAAAAATACCAGAAATGCATTACGGGAAAAATCTTAGTCTTATCAAGAGAAGAGAGTAGGTGGCATCATCATTGGTCTACCACCCCTAGATTTGCTGAATGCATAAAACATTCCTGGACCTGTTTTTCTTCCCTGATGTTTTAGATTTTTTGCTGAGAAATCAGTTAAAATTTCACAGTACATCAGCAGCTATGCATGTACAGATGTAGCTGCCCCAGGAAGGACGAACCTCTTGAACCAATACAGGCTGGGGCCTGACTGCCTGGGGCAGCTCTGTGGAGAAGAATGCGGGGTCATGTTGGGCAGGGAGCTGGGCATGAGCCCTGCAATGTGCCCTGACAGCAAAGAAGTGCAACAGCATCCTGGGCTGTACTAACAGGAGGAGAGTAGCCAGTAGAAGGATAGAAGTGATTATCCCCCTCCACTTAGCCCTTGTTAGACCACATATGCACAATACTGCATTCAGTTTTGGATTCCCCAGTACAAGACAGACATTTATAAACTGGAGTGGGTTCAGCAGAGGGCTACCAAGAGGGTTGAGGGCTGGAGCACTTTCCCTGTGAGGAGAGGCTGGGGGAGCTGGGCTTGGTCAGCCTGGAGAAAGGTTGGTGAGTCCTAACAGCAGCCTGCCCGTCCCTAGGAAGAGGTCATCAAGACGGACCCAGGCTCTTCACAGCACTGCATGGCAGGAGGCAAGAGACAACAGGCGTAAGTTGAAACGAAAGAGATCCAGAAGAGGTATAAGGAAAAGCTTTTTCACCCTGAGGATGGCTAGGCAGTGGAACAGGCTGCCCAGTGAGGTTGTGAATTATCCTATGCAGTTTAAGTGTGGTTTTGCTTGAGCCTGTGATGCAGGTCAGAGAACCTTCAGTAGTTTTTATTAGAACAGTTTTTTCCTGTTTGTCTTACAAAAAAGTATGAGATGATGAACAAGCTCAGGAAGATGGACATTATTTTTCTAAATACCAGTAAGTATTACCAGCAGCTTGCACACCTAGCAATATATACAGTAATAGTGTCTTTTCTTCTGTTGATTAGGTCTTCACATTCTTACTTTGAACAGAACCTGTGTAATTGGGCTACACTGATACATTTTTTTTCCTGGGGAAGAAGGGAACCTCAGAGAAATTATAAACAGCATCAAATCCTTGAGATGGTTCTGCCCGTCTAAGCCACAGTTGCTTCTGAGGAGTGTGTGGCTTACATCTTTGGAAGAGAGTGTTTCCCTGCTGTCCTGATGCTCCCTTAAGAACAAGTTCCTGACCCTGCTTTCACCTGCATCCCCTTTGTGCTGGTGATGGTACTGGCAATGCCTTTCTTCTGAGTGGACTGTGATGTGCTTGCTGTGCACGCAGTACGTGGTGTGATATGACTGGGAGCTTACGCAAATGCCATGTCTGAAGATTCTTTCACCTAGGTAGTGAGGTGCTGCAGTGTTGCTTCATGTCTCTTTGCTGGTGGCAGATCATCCTTAGGTTGCTCTGACATTCTGCAACTTGTGCGGTCATTGATACCTAGGCCAAGTGAGAATAAAATACTTTTACATTTGAATTTTATGCAGTTGTAAATAATTAACGAGGTTGCAAGGTAGGGAAAAATCAGGCCTCAAGTCGTCAGTCCTCTGCAGTATATCATCAACCCTGAGCAGACATCATCGTTATTGGATAAGGAGGAGGCATGTAACAGTGATTCTAAAATCTCAGGAGAGTTTTTGCCAAGCCACTTAGGTCAAATTGTAGTTTGAGAAATGATATTGAAAGACAGGTTATGGCAACAGCTGGGAGAATATTAATGGAGGGAAGTTTGTTTTTTTTTTTAAAAAAAAGGACCACAGTGGCACAGAAAAAGAGCAGTGAGGCAGGATGTCACCCTTCACCCCACTTCTGGCTACACGTTCCTGATTTCATGCCACAGTTCACTGACTCTTCTCCCCCTTCCTTCCCCATGTTATGTTGATGCCACTGTTTGTGGGCCTGTGTTGTAAACTGGGTCACTGGTAGGCTAAAAAGACGGCTGTTCCGGGGCGTGCTTCTAGGG
Organism: Apteryx mantelli; assembly: GCF_036417845.1. Taxonomy (NCBI): domain Eukaryota; kingdom Metazoa; phylum Chordata; class Aves; order Apterygiformes; family Apterygidae; genus Apteryx; species Apteryx mantelli. Next base: position 49,329,663 of record NC_089980.1, on the reverse strand, counting down.
AGCCTCTCTACAGAGTGCCTGTGCAAGCAGTAATGCTGTCAGGACCAGACAAGCTGCGACCAGCCGGGCAGCAGAGGGGCGATTGTGATTCAGCTTTGCTCTTACGTGTGAGCCTTGGCATTTGCACCAAAGTAATTGGACCTGCCCTTTTCATCAGCCCTTCCAACAGCTCAGGTTTTCATGTATGCAAGCTAAATGCGTGTCACAGCCATCTATGTTTATGTGTACTTTGATACGCAAATTATCCTTAACAAACTTCGTTACAGAGTTAAAAAGTACATTGTCGCCTGTGTACATATAAAAACAGTGTATGTTTTAAAGACTTAACCTCTTCAGCTGCTCTGCAGGGGAATTCCTGAGCTCCAGGTTAAATGGAGTCCCAGCAAGTGTGTCCGTCTCTTTCTCTCCTCTCCGAGTTACCCCCATGCTATCCGTCTTGCTCTTTCGCAGCCACACTTGCACGCTGGTGGAGAGTGGAGAAGAAAGAAACGGATGCAGTTTCCTTCAGAAAGCTGCAGTGACAAGCTTGCAACAGGCTACTCAAAACCTGTTGTAGATGAGAAATGTACTGCTCGAGCAGGTACCGTAGGGGCTATGAAGTTACTGTGGTGTTCAGTCGAGCTGCCTGCTTGCAGTGAAGGCAGTTTGGCAGTGTTATTGTGCCCGGAGAGCCGTGGCTCTCCTGTTCCTTTGGGGTTTGCACCATCCCTGTGGATTTTTGGACTTTTATGGCTGTCTGTCTTCACCTCCATAGTGTTGCACTTCCGTGATAAAGCTGCAGCTCTGCCAGGAACATCTGGGCAAAACATTTTATTATCAGACATGAAGAAAGCTTTTTTGCATTTGATTATCTAGCTATAACACAGTAATGATAATGACGGATTGGAAGGCACCGTAAGTAATGTGATTATAGTTATTTGGATGGTGAATCAGAGGAGTTTTATTACTTTCTTTGCTTTGTTTATAACTTTAAATATTCCCATTTTTAAAGTATAATCAAAACAATATGTTTCTTTGGTTTATACATTAGTATAGTATTTATACATTATACTATGAGAAGTTCCTAGTATTGAGATATGCAGATGTTTTTTCATGAAGGGAGGGCTTAATAATACATGTGAAAAATGTGTCTAAATGGGTCCTTCTCTTTTTGAGTCAGGCATAGTGAGAATTGAATGGATCAAAACCAATAAAGCATTACATTAGCCTTTCATAATAATCACTGTTATTTTAATTTGCTATATTTACTTTTATTTTAATTAGCTGACCTAACCTTCATCCTTTTTTTTTTTTGTCATTTTTTAAAAGTCATTTGTTGATTAGGAGGTTTTTAGTTTCATATCTAAGGAGCGAATTCCATACTAAATCAGGATAAAGAGTGGGACAAATTTCAAGCTCTCCATGAACCAGCTGATATGAAATCATACTGCAGTATGTGGAGGGACACCAAATTAATTTTGCTGAAAATTTGCCACAGATGTATTGTGCATGGCTATATGTTAGTGCCTAAAATATATTTGGTTTTTTTTTCCCTTCCCTGAAGTTTGCAAAGTATCTCTGTGATGTTACATTTCTGGATCCAATAGGCCTTGCTGCCTATATGCCTGAGCAGCCTTGGGAGAAGCAGGTAGCAGTTATTGGGGTAAAGCTCCACACACCTGGTTAAGGCCCACAGAATTCTTTGGTTAATTTTGATCAGGTTTAGTAACTATAGCTATATAAACTATTTTTCTTTTTGGTTTGGCGGCAGACTGAAAACAACAAAAAACTGTTTTGAGTTAAATCATTCTTTTCAATTCAATACAGAAGATTTCATTTCTCTTTTCATATATGCTAAAGCTTAAAAAAAAAGATGTATATGTGGTTTTAAGGCACTGAAATGTTTCACTGGACTTTGCAAGATTCTAGTACACCTCTTCCTCCTTCACATTTTCTGTGACCAAAGCTATTAGCCAAATTTTGTGTTTTGCTTGGCTAGCTATTTGTCCAAAATGTGAAGATCTTCTAGCTCCTTTGGCAAATGTTTCGTGCTCACAAGTTTCAAGTTCCAAGTTGTTGACTGAGAAGTAAAATCAGCACAGTAAGTGAAATGAAAGAACCCCTAACCTAGAAGCCTAAGAAATTAAAGACTGCATCCTGTCCTGTGTTACCTGTCCATGTTAGTAGAGACATATGATAGGGGGAGCATGTTAACTCTCTGCACCAGCAGCTCTGGGCAGCCCTGTAGCTAAGCTGGGGTAGTGGCTAATGAGCCACCACAACCTCAGGGGACTCTTCTGGAGTTCAGCTAAATTGTACGTAGATTGCTGATGTTTACATGTTAGCTTTTGGACAGAAAAGTGCTCCTTTTCCAGGGACCAGTAACATGTCTCCTGCCTCCCCAAAAGTGTATCTTCCTGCCCCAAAGAATTCAGACAGTGTTAGTGGATAGTGCTTGTAAGCACCACACACTGCTGTCCTCACCTCCAAGCTTGCCATTTGGGAGGAAAGACCAATTTTTTCCCTTCATTTTGGAATGATTTGGATATTATGTAGGCTTAATCTCTTTGCTACTTTCTTCCTGCAAGGATTTATGTAACCAATATTATTACAGAATAATTAAAAGGAATAATCGTCAAGTGGTCACACATACTTATTTATACCTCCTTTGCTCACGGCAATGTGACAGACAGTGTTCAAGCATCCAGAATAACTGTGCTTGCTTCCTGTTATATAAGATGACTCCTTAAAATAGACTACTGAGAGATTTTTTTGTTGTTGCTTTTTCTTTTCCATCCAGCTTCAGAGTATCACAGTATTGTCATCATGTAGGCCAGTAATCTTATTTATGCTTGGTGAAAAAGAACATGAAAATAAGCTTTTTTTTTTTTTTTTTGTATTTCCACCTTTTCTTGTGGCATCATGTAGAGAGAGGGAGATGGCACAGTCATATGCCCTGCATTTATACTCCTTTAATTCCCAAATGCATTGTTCTCAAAGTTCCTCTGGCAGTAGTTTATCTGTGGCAGGGACAGCCAGCCTCTGTGTGCTGGAGAGCTGTTTTTACCCCCAGCCAGGTCTTCAAGGGCTGATGCAGTTCAACCATGCTGGAAAAAATATGCATCTAGCTTAGTAAATTATGATAGTGTAGCCCTGTCTTGCCCTCCTGACACACACAGTGGTACCATCAGTTTGGCTGCATGTCCAATCAGTCAGGTTTCCTGGGAGCCCCAGAACAGCTCTGTCTTGTTCACCAGCCTGGTTCACCAGCTGGTTGTCTTCTGTTCTAACATAAGGGCTTTCTGCAATCTTCTCCTCCAAGATGATGCGTATTTTCTGCTTCTGCTTCCTTCAGCAGCAACAGAGGGTATGCATCCTGGTGTGTGATCAGGTCCACAGAGAGGAATCACTTTAGTAACTCAAAAAGTGCCTCTTCCTGTAAGTTGTCCAGCCCCTTAAGGTCCCATTGGTCTGAGTGAGAGCTAAAGGCATTCAGCACACATCACGGGGGGGGGGGGGGGGGCGTAGATCCTTGCACACCTGAGCTTGCACAGCAAATTTAGCATACATTCAGAAACAAGTAAATCTAAGATTGGCCTCAGTGAGCTTCAGAGCATGATCTTATCTCCTGAGATTCATTGAAATTGCTCCTAACGTTATTGATTTGCATTTAATGTGATCAGAGTATGTCTCCATGCAGTGTTAAGAGATGTGAAATATAACCACAGAAAAAGGCCCCGCAGATACACTGCTTCTCCTGGTACAAAATGCTGTCTAATTGCGTGTCACATAATCCATGGCTTTTCTTTACATATCTTCATTTTCAGAGGTAGATATCTAGAATAGAAAACAAATTCAACAGGGAATATAAATGCACTCTAGCCTGGAGCACAGACGGCAAATGAAAGTCTAACTTAGTGCAATGGGCAGGAGCTAATAATGGAGTAAGGACTGTAACATCACCCCTGAATGGCTGTCAGTATGTTAGTGATGAGCTTGGTGCGTTTAATCTACCTGCTGTGTTTCTACTATTATTTGATTAAATGAGTTAATGGGGGAGTAACCAAACAAAGCAAAAAGTAGGTAGCATGATATATATGCAAAATAGATTACAAGAGCATATAACAAAATGAAAGAAAAAAAGAAGTTAGTGATACTTATGACTATGAAGGAGAAAGATCTGTGAGCTGGTAGCTTCCTGTGGCACAGCGCTGTGCCACTGCAGCTCAGGTCTGGAGCAGTGTGTCACATTTGCCCAAGCTAACGTGGCCCTCAGCTGACTCCCTGGCCCCTCTCCTGGGCTCCACAGCACTTCTGTTCCTTGGTTTAGGCATGCAGAATTGGTGCGGATATTGAGCTGTTTGGGGGAAAGTGAGAGCTGGCTGTATGTTGCATGTGTGGGTGTGTATTCAGATATGTATAATACAGCCATTTTTGTTGAGGGCATTATCTCTTCTTACTAAAGCAATTATATCACTACAGATGCTTTTGTGTAATTGCAATTTTATCAGTAAGTGGTACTTTATATCGATTATACCCTATTCCCCTTGCTATTTGAGAAGAAACTGTACCAGGATAGATACCTTTACACTCAAAAGGTTATTTGCCTTAACCATACTGCTGAAATTACAGTGGTATAACTCTTACGTTTAGACAGGGACAAAAAGTATATATTTATATGGCATAAGCATAATTGCAGGCTGTCTGTCTGTATCAACTTTACGGTGCTTTTGCTACAGTAACTGCTTTCACACCTAAGCACTGTGTCAGGAAGAATAGTAAAATTCATATTTAGAAATCTGATGAAATATTTCTTGTGAGGTAAAAAGGTTGTGTTATCAGCTACTTTAAGCTAAAGTACTTTTTCCCCCCCAGTTTTGTAGCTTGCTAAATTATAACATTCATTCTTGAAGGGCTATTTGAATGAGGCTACTTCAGTGAGTTATATAATGCCCACAGTTTGTGGTGACGTCGGAAGTGGACAAAACGGAAGGAAGATTTACTAAAAATAAATGTGGTCCCAAGAGCCTGGGAGGCTGTACGGCTGCGTGCAAAGCATAGAAGTCCCCCCTGCTGCCCTGTTAGCCTCGCTCTTCACTGCGGATCTGTTGTGTCCTCTGAAAGCCAAATGATTGGTTTTAAAGGTGGCTCTGTGAGAGGGTGCAGAGTGCTTTTTTTGGCCATGAGAAGGGAAAGTGCTATGATATGCTGGGATGTGCAAACAGTCTTTTAGGAAGGGCTGACTGCAATCTGAATTTGCTAGGCGTTCAAACACAGAAGAATCAAGGTGGGAGGATGAAGGGAGAGTCTGCCAGGAACTCCTCAGACAGAACTGCATGCTTTTGTTTTGAGCCCAGAAGGCCTAAACTGATAAAGCTAAGCAGCTTAGATAACTCTCAAATAGATCAATACCTTACAGGTAGAATGAAGTTTTCATTTTGATCTGAAGCTTCAACAAGAGAATGTTTTACTCTAGATGAATTGGAAGGTTCCTTAATGTGAGGAGGCAGCCCCAGAGGTGCCAGATCACAGTTGGATTCCTTCACTTTAGCTACACTACCCACTCAATAAGGTTTCAGGCCTCTCTTGTTTAAATCAGATAAAAGTATTTGAAATGAGTGCGAAATCTTGTGATATGGGAAACTGAATTCCAATTTTATTTTCTGGCTAAGCATTGTGTAAAGGGGTTTATGGTGGTTTAAAATCACTGAAATGTCAGGCATCTCAGGGGTGATCAGGTTTTCAGAGTGGAAAACAAAGGCTTCTCTTGCAGCAAATGGCAGGATGAGGGAGTACTGGGACTGCAGATTGCTGCAGTATGGCAAAAGGAACAAATTCTAATCCCTCTATTACCTTCTGATCTGGAAAGCAAAGTATACTCACAGTTTGGCTGCATGCAGAATTTGCTTTTCCAGATACCCAACAACCCAGGCACCCAGGCTGCAGTGTATTAAGATATATAATCACTTTTCTCAAAAAGATGGGAGAAGACACATCACATATACTTTTCATCCAAGAAGTATAATTTGCTCATAGAAATGGGAAATGCCATATTATGTGGATAACAAAGAATCCTAGTACCAGCTGATGGGTTTTGGGGTCCCTCCCCAGGGCCACGCTGATTCCTTTTACAGTATATACAAGGCCCCCTTCCATGAAGCCCTTATTCTGAAGAATGTTCTAAAAAGATGAGCCTATGTTCCTGATAGGAACTACGATGAAAGAAAATTGACTAGGAAGTCCTATCCATGAAAGGATGAGGCAACCAGGGCTTAGAAGATGAGCAATTCTGGAAGAAAACAGCATCCTTCTGCTCTTTGTAAATAGGAAGAAAAAGACTGCTTCACTTTTAAAGGTCAACAGTAATGCAAATTTTGCAAAATCAGATTGACTTTTTGAGATAATCTTATAAAAGCGTTAAGTTATTTGAATCATAACATCTTTAGTGGTGGGTTTCTCAAGAGTAAGCTGACACATCATCTACCCTGTAATGGGATGCACAGTAAGTCTTTGATCAGTAAATAGCTTCCTCATTCAAAACTATAACAGGTTGGATGCAACAAAACTATAAGCCTGTGTGTGCTATGGAAGCATAGTAAATGATAAGGTGACTTTCTCTTGGACACCATCCACTCTCCTTCATCCATGTCACTCATTAGGAACTGATGTGATGCAAAAGCTATTTGCTGGCTTTCTCCCATGTTTCTCTGATCTGAGGCAGTTCACATTGTTCCTTGTATGACCAAGGTTTTGCTTTGCAATAGTGTTGCAGTAGCGCACAAAGACATCCGTCAGATTTGGAATTGTATCTCATTATATTAAACAACATTTGACAACAGTGTGAAGTTAAGCTACAGTATTGGATCAAAGACCTTTAATGGGATGCCTAGCCAATGTACAGCTGTGTGCTTACTGGCAGAAGAAGCAAGGGCAGACCACTAATTTGCAAACATTTAGCTAAAATGTTTCTAGCTGTGACATTGCCGAGATGTTATTTTCTTATCTGCACCTTTATAGGTGATATGTCTCTCCCTGTCTCTGTCTTGCTTTTACTGCCTCTACATTTTTATCTTCTATTTCAGGGGCTGACTTTTACAGAATGAATCACTATGCTCTCTTAATTGCAGAGGGCATGATTTACCTCCACTGAACCTTCAGAAAGAAGGCAATGCAGCGTCCTGATCTCTTGTATTAGAGAGCACCATTATTAAGTAAGGGGTTTCTTGCCAGAGTAATCTTGTTCTTGGTTTTCCAAGCATTCTCTTAGTTGTCATCTGCTGTCCTGTTTTGGACAATAGAAACAAAGAGGGAGAGGTATTTTTTAGCCTACTGTTTGTTTTGAGGATGAAGTGCAAGATTTTTAGAAAAATGTGTTTTGTACCAGGATACAGCAACATGGGAGACGCGCCTTTTGATAGGATTGCACCAAACAGTAGGTGCTATGGGTCAGGAACCTATGGATCCGGGGAGAGGGAGGAAACACAAGACCCTGCGGCAGAGACCCAGCTTTCCAGGAGGAAGATTTTCAAGTGCAGACATCTCTGGGAAAGCTTGAGTGTTTACTGAGCATGATTTATCTTATGAAAGACAAGGAACAGAAAATTTATCATGCCCCTAGCCCTTGAAATGAGAATGGCGGAGAAAGACAATAGAACGGCAAGAGGAAATATCAGAATTATGACTAAATCTCCCTGGTTGCGAAATGAGCTTTCATTCTGGCTGCACCAACTGAAACGTTCATGCCTAGTTCTTGTTAGAGCAAATTGCAGTATTCCAGCCTGTAGATGACAAAAATATATAGCCACAGCAAAGTCTGTATCTAAAAAGAAGGAAGATGATTAGTTTTCTATTCATCTTAATAGGGAGAAGATTTTTCTGGCTACTATTGCTGCTTGGATTTGTCATGCCTATGAAGGACCCAGTAGGATCCAGAGAGTGCAGTGACTTTGAAGATCTAAAAGAGCAGACCTGCCCCTTCCTAGTTCCTGATTTCCCCCCCACCTTCCCATCAGTTTCAGCTGTATTTTCAATACCCAATTTCATCAATATGGAACACAAGTTACTGGCACTTTATTTGGGGTGCCAGATGGGTGAATATGGATATTATCAACAAATGAGTAGAGGCTGAGTTCCAAGTGATATCAAACAGCAAAGCCTTTTCTGGGTCATCTTTTACATATGACAAGATGCATTTAAAGGAACTCTTTTGACCTAAAATTTTGAACCATTGTAACTAGCTTATTTTTTCAGTTTTTTTAGAGATATTGGGAAAAAAAAACTTATGAAACAAAAATACTTGTCAGATACCTTTGTAATTTATCAATATACCAACTCTATGAGAAGTGCCCTCGGAATTGAAAATTAATTAGTTTTCACTGAAATTTGTACAGATAAGAAGCAAAAAGCTGCAGATTAAAGGCTTTACATCTCTTACAAATTCTGCCTGTTGGTGTCCATGTCACACCTCTCTACGGTTCACTTCTTTCCAGCAATGGCTTACTACTTAGTGTGATGTATTTAATTTCACATTGTTTTTCATTTTACTTACATGGAAAATGGAAATAGAAAAACAAGAACAAAAGGTTTGTTTAAATAATAACAATAAATGCCAATAGTAATAGTGCTTTCCAGTTTCGTAATTTTTCTCAATAATTCAATCTGCAGCATGATTAAAGTAGGTTAAATGTTAAGGTCAGCTCCTAAAGGAAGTGGGGTCTGAGCTAGCAGAATGCTGAGCATTCTTGCAAAAGACTGGGCACGTAAAATTTCCACTGCGATCGGTTGGACATAAGGACATTCAGCGCCTTGTAGAATTGCTTCCTCAATCTTAAGTAGACAGAGAAAGATGATCTTGTAACAAAGCTCTAAGGTGGCTTGGGTGAAATCTTCATCCAATTTTCTCCCTGTCAAGAAATGTAGATTTTGGTCAATTAGATCACTTCATCACCTTGTGCTGATTTAGTTTATTTCCTACTGGGAATAAAACAAGAACAAAGAATTCTTTAAATATGTTTTGGTTAAACACTTGCAAAAAGAAGTTCTCATTTATTTCATTTGAAATTGTCGTTTGAAGTTTACTTCACTTTAGTTACTTTTAAGTTAATGTTCGAAAAATGAGATATTTCATTTTGAACCGACTAAAACGCTCAGACTGATCCTAAGTTATTTTGCTGATACTTTTCAGAGAAAAGATATCTTGAAAGAAAAAAATATATATATTTTTATTGTTCTCAGAACTACAATAACATTTATTTCATAGCATCATAGGACCACACAAGCTAGGAGGGACCTCTTTGACCCTCAGCTTAAAATGGGGTCAGCTCTGGGTTTTATCCAGTTGGGTCTTGAAACCCTCCAAGGACAGTGACTGCACAACCTCTCTCGGCAGCCTGTTCCACTGCCTGGCCGTCCTCAGGGTGAAAAAGCTTTTACTTATACCTCATCTGGATCTCTCTTGTTTCAGCTTATGGCCTTTGTCTCTTGCCCCCTGCCATGTAGTGCTCTGAAGAGCCTGGGTCCGTCTTCTCAACACCCTCCTCGTAGGTACCGGGGGCTGCTCTTAGGTCCCCCCGAAACCACGCTAACTATTTGCGTGATTCTGCTTGGGAAATCTAGCTTAAATTACTATTTGTCTTTGGAACGAGTCTGTGAATTTCTGTGTGCTTCAGCGTCTCTCCGTGACGGTGGGATCATAACACTTCTTTCTTCTGTTTTGTCTGGCTTGTTTATAAGCTGTTGTCGCTGGACTGATTTTAGCATGTGGGCAGTCTATTCAAATGGCAACCACAATCTTGGACCCTAACATATATGCTGTGATGGTGATAGTCTTCAGTGTCTGAAGAGCTAAATTACTTCGGGAAGCTGTAGCTGCCTTTTTCTTACTCACCTGGAGCTTCTTTTAAATATAATCTATTAGAAACAAATCATATATTGTGAAAGGCATGCTGTGCTTTAAGCTTTTGTTCTCCTTGAAGTCATTTGCCTTATTCATCCCTGAGCGGTTTATTTCTCTCCAGTATGCTTCTGCTGTGATCAACAGGAGAAAGGTGAATTTGGAAAGACCAAGAGAATGCTGAGGACAAATGCAAGACATAGAGACTTGGATACATGTTAGAGGAAAAAAAAAATCAGTGATTTTAATATGGGTACATTAAAAATATTCCCTTAGAGTGGTGCCTATTTTAAACCACCACCAAGAGAATCCAAGTCTCAGAAAATTATCACTATCTCATAGTGGTGATTTAGATAAGTTTAAGGCAAGACTTTCAGGAGCTATTAGAAGAAATATTTTTAAATTTTTACTATGTCAGGAGATTGCCCATCTGAGGTGGTTTTAAGTGCATTGAATTTCAGTGCATCCATTTTGTCAGAATAGTTTACCATATCCATGCTGGTGTTATTTCAAATGTAATGGCCTGAAAAATATTGATGAGGCAAAGAAAACTGTAAAGCTCACCTGCCCTTGTGGTCTTATGTATCTGTTTAATTGTTCTGCCAACCAGAGAGTTAACAATGACAAAATGGACTGCGAATCAGTGTGCTGGCTGCTTTTCCTCCTGGTGTTATGAAAGATTTTTGCTGAATGGGCCAGAGATGAAGCAAAATAGCTTTCTGCACAGTGTGTGGTCAGGGTTTAGCATCCAAGGTAATGGAATAACCTCAATCTTATAAGCCCCATAAAACTTACAAATAAAAAAAATGCTTTATGTGATTTTAAGGACTGTTATTAAATGTCCAGTGGTTTGTGGGCCTCTCATTGCAAAGCCTGGGTTACTCGCATCTTTGAGTTGTCATCACTGTGATAACTTCTCAATATGAGGAGAATCAGCTATGGGCTAGCTAACCATGAGTCCTTTCCCACGGTTTGAGGCTTGCCAGGTTTTCTTAGATACTGAGAAAATCTGTTCACTAGTCATCCCTGGTGGTACTTTCAGGAGAAGACAGTGTAACCGTACCCCCATGCCCTAAATATTTTCCAGCTAACACTTGAAGAGTGACGGTTCTGTGCGTGTTTCTTGTTTTACACAATAACAGTGCAAATATAAAACAGTGCATGTCTCCTTCATTATTACTTAATGACAATGCTGGTGTCTTATGATATAAATCTTAAGTAGATAAAGGTAATACTTCTTAACATCCAAAGCTTGAGCAGGACAGAGCTTGTTTCTGACTTTTCCTTGAAAAATGCTACTGCCCTTGCCCTCAGCTCAGGGCAAAAAAGTTGAAGCTACTCTGATCTGTGGTGGTCAGGCTCCTGGCTTGGAAATTTTCCCCTGTGACTTGAAGATGCATTGCCAAGTAACCATGGAAGTAGTTGGTATGTGCTTACATTTGAATTCATTTGAGTTACAGTAAATATAGCTGTTTTTCTTTCCATATTAAATTAGTGCTAAACATCTGATTTTATTTTATCCAAGTGTAATGGTTCAGCTTGCTTCATGTATTAAGTATGCAATGACACTTATCCAACTCATCTTCAAAGCTTTCTAAGAACAAAACAGTGCTGAGCACTGCAATCTGTGTGACAGCCTTTTTAAAAAAAAAAAGCATCTTTCAGAGAGAAAATAAGATAGATTAATTATAAATGATATCTCTACCCAGTCCTTAGAAAAAATTAAAAGACTAGTGATTTGTCTTCTGTGTATGGGTGCTGAACATCTTAGAGTTGGATCCTTCTGCCATCTTCTGTTGGTCACCCAAATCACTTTTTGTTCTAGAAATGCAGGTTACTTATGTGTATCTGCAGTCAGTAACACAGCAGGAAAGGTTACTATGGTCATTTTTATAATTTGTGTGGTGAGCTGGGTCAGCAATGCCTGAAGTTTAGGAATAGTATTAAGAAGAGAAGAGAAAGAGGAGGAGAAAAAGAAATGGGAAGAAATGGAAGAAAGTAGAAATGATCTTTTTTCCCAGTAAATGTATCAAGCTATTGAGTCAAGATGTAGTTTTCTTGATGGGCACTTTTTACAAACAAGGGTAAAGTTTCAAATGTGATAGTTTACTTGATTTCTTACTTTTTGGGGGCAACTCCCCTCTGTGCATGAGAGCTAGTTAATGATCTTGTTGCCAATGATGGAAGGAAGTCTTGTCACTGAATCAGAGTTTTTCAGAAACTTTTAGGTTAGGTGAAAAGATTTTTGCTGGAGTACAGTAAGACCTGGTGAAAGAATCTTATGGATCAAACAGTAATGACATGTGAAGTGGTTTGTTTGGTATCTTGTCAGATCCTTATCCAAAATTGGGAGTTTCACTCAAGTAACAGCAGTGTAGACTGAGTCCTCTGTCCTGCAATATGTGTTTGTGTAGGACTATAAGCTTCTTATTAAGCATCATGTTGATCTTCATCTTGGTGCAACTCAAGATCAGCTCTGTTGTTAGTGGATTTACCCAAATTTGAACTTGATACAAGAACAGGTCTGAGCTGTTAGTTCCACTAAGATTGCCTGTGTCCAGCAAGCCTCAGGTTTTATAAGACATGTCCTGAATAAAGACTGAAGCCCTATTTTTACTGTGTGTTAGAATTAAATAATAAATTAAAAATAATGAATTTCTGGACATTTATAATGCAGCTCCAGGGGAGAGCCCATTCACTAAGGCATTATGGCCAAAGTGTCTGCATTAACCACCCAAGAAGTAAAAGATTGCGGCCTGGGATAACTTTATTGTTGCTATGAAATTGAATGCATGCATAAAAATAAAGAGAACAATAAGGGGCAAGTGTTTACTGGGCATTAGAGAGATGTTTATTATACCTTCCACAGCATAAGCAGAAAGCTCAGATTATCTCCAGATTTTAAAGGCATTGTAAAATAATTAAACAGAAATACTAAGAATCTTACTGGAACTACAATCCAGGAAATGTTCCTCTGAGGATTCTTACTTCATTCTTTACACATCTCACTAGGCTACAGTACCACAGCCCTGTGTTTGTTAACACAGAGAATTAAAGCAGAGGAGTGAAGTTGCCCTGATTCTCTTTCATAGCTTGTTAGTCCTCTTGGGAGGCAGGGAGGTGGGCCGGGAAGGGATACGGCTAGCCAACCGCGTGGAGTTGTAGCTCTGTCTTCTCCCTCTCGGTCTGAATGAGAAAAACTGTTCCATGTAAAGGTGTGAGAATAAGCCCTTGGAGTCCTCCTTGCAGCATGTGTGGAGCAGGTGATAGCCTCCATTTACAGCAGATGGCGGAGAGGCAGTCTACCCCCTTGGGCCAGGAAACTGCTGTCCACTTGTTGGTTAAACATGCTGTAAAACATCTCTGTTCTCTTTGCTTTAGCAGATGCAAAGGAAAGCATAGTACAAAGAAGGCTGTGGCTCCCACCTCCAGGTCATTGCCCCCTGAATAGAAAGATGAGGTCTGGCCTGAAACCACGTTTAGTACCATCTGCCTCAGGTTTTAAGGTAGGGGAAGTGCTTGTCCTAGTAATTCAGATGTATCAGCCTAAATCATCATCACATCAAGTAAGTGTGATTTAGAGCATCCTGTGGCATGAGACAGATCAGGAGGTTAAAGCGGTAGCACCCAAGCCAAAAAAAATGTAAGGAAGGGAGCAAGGAAGGGGAGGAAATATGTAGACAGGGCAAAGGCGGGTATGAGACCTCCCCTTTTGGTGGTAGTATATTCTAGGTCAGCTCAGCTGTAATGTCACCTTAGCTATCCTGCATGACCAGTATAGATGATTGGGAGAATCACTTTAGATGATCATTCAAAGCTGCTAGGTTAGATCCCTAAAATTAGGTGATGTAAATATCTTCATTAGCGTCCTGTTTCCAGTTTGCATAGGCAGCATGTAACTGATATAATTCAGTATCTAAAAACCCTGGAGAAGAAGCAAGTGTTGAGTGACCCTGTGTTCCTAAAAATCAAAACTGTCCTTTTCTTATGGGAGAAAAAAAAAGTATTTTGTGTGGGCGAAAGGCTAGTATTTTGTCCTGGGCTTTGTATGCCCTTAATGTTAGCCCCTTGGAGAAACTGCCAGCCTGCAGAGCCATTCAAACTGCCAGCAGGATATATGACTTAAAGGAACCCATCTCCTACCACACCTGACACAAAAAGTGCTTGTTCTTAATTGTAACAATTACAAATGGCAGTAATATGAATAATAATGGTAGAAGAAGAATGAGCTCATCTTTGTCAGAGCACTCAAAAAATGAGAAACATGAAGCCTGCATGTTTATAATTTTGCTGGATGCTGTTGGCTCTTACCAGAACTACAGCTACATGAGGACCTGTGTGATATGATGACTCATTTTAAATAAACACTTTTATCCCAAACAGAAAATACACCATGCACCCATATTTGCAAACATTTCAATTGGAAATAATCAAAACTAATGGCAGGCTTCCAGTATACTTTTGTTTGACATTACATCAATTAACAAGAATACTTTGCAGATTACAGCTTCTGTAGTAGGTGACAGACAATGATTTCTCCTTTTGCTACAGGAAAAATTATGGCCCAGATTAAAAAAAAAAAGAAAAAAAAGAAAGAAAAAACCTACCATGACTAGGGCTTTTTGTGTTGAGGGAGAGGCTGGGGAACGGTGTCTTTCACTTTAGGTGCCCAACCTAAGATCATAGGAATGGTCATATTCTCAGGGTTTCATGCTGGGTAACCAACACTGTTGGTCACATATGTAGATGTATTTTACAACTGGTGACATATCTGGACAAATACATTTAGGAAATTTCTTCAGGAGACTGGTTTTCAAACTAAACTTTTGTCCATTTTCCAAGCCAGCACTAGGATACAACAGGCAAGGCAGTTCTGGATAAGTAGTTAGAGTTTTGATTACTAGGCTTTAATTACTGGGCTTGTAAAGTCAGCCTGTCCTCTGGTAAAACATCACTTGCACACAGAAAGTGTTCATATCTTGCTCCTTGAAAGATGCAACCAGCAGAGAGGTGTTAAAAAGAGGAAATTTATGCCTCCAAATAATGAAGATAGATACCAATATAATTATTAGCTAACAAATAGATATGTAGTTTTAATGAACATTGCAAAGACAGAAATTAAAGTTAACTAGTGCATGATAGTTTAGCCTTCACAACTTGAGAGCCATTTTCTCAGTGTAAAATAAAATTTGAAAGTGAGCGTATTTATTTTTATTTTGTCAGAAAAACTGGTATATCAACTCAATGACCTCTGTAATCTGGATTTCTGTTTGCAAAGGTGACAAGTGCTGGATGCATCAGGGTATAATATAAAACTCCAATAATGAATAATTATACAAAGATATGCACCTAAGGACATTTTTTCCAGATGTCAGTGGTGAAGGGCTGTATCATGTACTGAAGCATAAGAGTCAGTGTTCCTTATCAGTGATGATCTTTGCTAATGCAAGTGCAAATGATATTTTTATTATTCACATAAATGTCTAATCTCCTTCTGAATCTAACAGACTTGCTGATCTTACTGATCTCTATTTTGGCAGTGAGTCCCAAAGTTTTAATTATGCCATGGATGACATGTTAAAAAATACATATTTTTAGCAGCCTAAATAGGTGGCCCTTGATTTTTATTAGCAGTCCCTGTTTTCTTACTTAAATGAGAGGAAGTAAATACACTATGAGCTGGCATAGCTGGGCTTCCTGAAGTTCATGATCTTACATGGATTTATGCCAAATGAGGTCCCAGTCCGCTCTGTTCAAGCTGGAGATACATGACCATTATGTATTCCAGGGAGGCTGTATTGGTCTTTTCTTTAAGTAGTGTAACACACCAACTGTTTTTTTTTTTTTCCCCTGACTATTGCTGAGCAGCAAGTGGGCCTGCCTTTTATCGAGTTGTCCTCAGAATTTCTGAAGTTGCTCCCTGTGAGCAGCTAAAGTTAATTTAGAAGCCATGAATGTTCAAACTGTGCCTTCCGCTGTGTTTGCTTGCATGTGTTGTTGTACTTTAACTGTTTGCCCAATTACCTGAGTTAGGTATTTCTACAGTTTTCCATAATGCCTTTTATTTTGTCTAAAGAGTTTTGTCAGCTTCATGGTTCATTCACGGGTTGCTTGTAACTATTATGAATAGCTTTCTTAGCAGAGATCATTGGGTCACCCTAGCACTCTATTTTGTGTTAAAAATGGTTTATTTAATCCATTTTTGTTCATTCATCTCTCCGGATAAGTTTCCGAAAAGTGTAGTTTGCCTGCTAACTTCTCAGAATTACCTCTAAGCTGGTTTACTTTCATTTCTTCAGTAAATTGTAAATTGTACAGAGGATCTTAGACTTTCAGAAAGTTCATATCAATCATAAATTGGCTTCCACTGGAGCAAAGTCAGCTCTACAGTGGATGTTTTTGAAAATCCCAGCCTGTCCATGGAGTTTTAAGAGAACAAAATCTGTCACCATTTCTGAACAGGTGGGAGGTGCAAAGCATGCTGACTGCCCAGCATTTTACCTTACTAAACTTCTGTTCTAAAAAGCAAAACCCCCAAACGTGCCTCTTCAACTAATGAACTCAGTCTTAGCTACAGATCAGCTGGATATTCAAAGCATTTCCCCTTTCCTGCCAGCAATCCATCTGTTTTATTTGGATTGAACTTTAATCAGCTTTCTAACACCCTGTCTGCAATCTCAAACCTTGATCTTGCAATTATTTCCTCTGCCACAAATCTTTTAAGCTTTCACAACATCTCTAGCAGCTTGTTTACATAGGGACTCTCAGGAAGAATAATCCAGATTAACTAAAAGTGTGAATCCAAAGTGTATTAGCTAAACTGCATTAAATCTGGATGTGAATTCACTTGAAACAAATTAAAGACACTTAAGTTGTGAAGGAGTGTGTCCACACAGCACAAATTACCCACTTCAAAAGTTGAATTTGGCTCCAGTTTCCGGTGTGCCTCTGTGGAGACGATCCCTACCGCAGCTGTGCTCCACACAGCCCTGACATGGTTTGCATCGAATGGGAGCCCGTTGCCCACCCTCGCTCAGTTTGTAACTGCCATCACTTGGCTTAAGGCAGACGCAATGTAACTCTAAGAGCGATCAGCTTCTTGCCAATACATAAAACCATGCTGCCATCATCGCTATTGCGGTTACTGCAGTAGTATGCATAGTCTCAAGTGGAAATCAGAGTCCTATTACAGTAGATATTAAACAAAAACTAACTAGCTTCTCCTGTACAAAGAGTGCAGTCTAAAGAGATGCTGGCTGATCCGGGTGAGCAGCGAGCTGGAGCGATACTCAGGTCTCCCGAGCTCCTGCCTGGGCAGTCGGGTTGTCCAGAGAGTCTGCGTGGGAGATCCCTGAATGCAGACACCTAACTTGCCTGGAAAAGTCAAATGTGAGAATTTCTAACTTCCTGTGCCAAGATCATGTGGCCAAATGAGTTTTGACTTGCATGACCAACTGTGTTCAGAGCAATGCTAACTACCCAGGCTAAATGATTTTAAACTCATGCAAATATGCTCACAAAAAGCCACACCGTGCAGGTTTGTGTCATCTTGCAGCCCACAGCTGATTAAAATATCCTCCTCTTCTCAATCAAATGCTCTGGGAATTGCCTGAGGCTACTGCCTTTTTGATCCCCTTTAAAATTCAGTGAAGTCTGATAGGGTTCACAAATGGTTTTCTAGCCTTCCACCCATTGATTTTCTGCCCTTGGGGAAAAACAGAAAACCCCATGAAGCCGAGAGATGTAGTTCATTGTTTTTTTCATTTATTTTGCCAGTTGTAGGCCCAAAATACAAAATAAAATTCAGGTTCTTCTATTTGAATGTTATTTCAAAGGTTATAACTGTCAAACTAGAATATAGTTCCATGGTTTTGAAAAGGCCAGATATCCTCCAACAATGTTTTTTTCTTTAAGAAAAATGTCAGCTATGGACTTCGTTGGTTCAAGAAGTGGTTTGTATTACACTATAAGTTTAGAAACAGG
Organism: Apteryx mantelli; assembly: GCF_036417845.1. Classification (NCBI taxonomy): domain Eukaryota; kingdom Metazoa; phylum Chordata; class Aves; order Apterygiformes; family Apterygidae; genus Apteryx; species Apteryx mantelli. Next base: position 49,311,809 of record NC_089980.1, on the reverse strand, counting down.
AACAGCATAATGTTGGGAAAGCGTATAGTGACAAGAGAGATAATGGCCCAGTCAGCTTAGAAAATGTTTTATAGGAGATATATTTTCACCCAAGGTGAGTTATTGAGACAGTATGTAAGACCTAAGTGGGTGGAGCCACTGCCTATATTTAAGAATGGACTACTGAGCTTGACCATGTAAACACAGTAGTACGTTTTTGAGTGTGTTTGGCCAACGTTTGTATTTTCAGTTGTTATGCACAGGACAAGATTTTACTTAAAATAAGGTTATAGTGCAGCTAGAGCATACTGAAAACCTTGATTCAGAGAGGACAACTTTATCAAAGCATTAGTGGTGGACAACATAAAGGCTGAAATCACTAAGCCCCTTCAAGCCATTGAAATGTTGCTAGAAAAGGAGAAAATGGTGCTTTTTGCTTTGGTTTTGGCCAACATGTTTTGATTACGTTTTCAAAGGAAAAAAAGCAGAGCATCTTAGAACAGAGGGCTAGGTTATGAACTGCAGTTTGTGGGCCAAAGGGAAGGGGAAGGACAAGAACAATGAGGTGATACGGAAACTTCTGAATTGTAATTCTGTGTCAGGTCAATTAAAATTTCCTAGTGTTTTTCGTTTATTAAAAACTAATCTGTCTGGAACTGTTTTGCATTTGCCATAGGCTAAAAGAATACACACTGGCAATGCACAGTGCACCCACAATCAACTGACATATGGCAACTTCATGCCTAGTGGTAACTTGTTCATGTGTCTGAGACATCTGATACAAACACAAGATACATACATATTGAAATGAGTGTGTATATATAGAAAAGCTTATTTATTCAGTCTTTTTTCCCTAATTCCTTCAGTTAAATTAATTTAATCACTTTTGGAAGTTCAGAGTTCGGTAATATGTATTGATACCAGTGCAAAGGAGCTACAGTTTCATAAAACTTAGGAGGATTTAGAATTATTGGTCTTGCCTGGCACACTTCAGCAAGGTAAGAAGAGCTACTGTCAACACGGACTGCTTTTATACTGATCTTAAGTCACAATTTGTCTGCCAAAGCAAAAAACATGATAGGAACCTCCTGAACTGTTATATCCATCTCTCCTTCAAGTTGCTGCTTTATCCTGTTGATCTGGCTCTGTTTAAAGTGCGCATTTTACAAAAGGCAAAACTCTGGGACAACATGATGAATATCAACGTTATCACTGGGCAGTGCAGCATGCGCAAATGTGTTGGAACAAAACAGCTACAGCAAAGGCTGGATGTTAAATTCTCTCTCTCTCAGAAAAAAAAAATGTTTTGCAAAACAAAAGTACTGAACAGTTCTGTTCCAGAAAATTTTGGCTTTTTATCTGGTGTCCGTACAAACTTCAGCATTCTTATCCAAGTGTATTGTATTAATAAAACTAAGTCTTAATTAATTTTCCCTGATTAGTGGTTGATACAGCTGTAGTTGGTGCGATTGTCTCCATCTCACTGTACGCAGCAAACTTTCCATTGGTCACCATTTGTTCAGTTTTTAGACTAGCTTATATTTTAAAAGGTGATCAAATTTTAAAATAGGTAGAGCAAGGTTGCTTACAGCTCAGCAGATTCACCTGAGCATTTAATACTAATTACCATAACAGTGGCTGCTTACTTCCAAACATTGCACAAGTATTCATTTTCTAATCAAAGGCTTATGATTGACAAACAATTCTTCGTGAACCATTCAGTGACTGAACTTAATTTTATAACATAAATTGCTGTATAGCTCATTAATTTAATTGCAGATTTTGATGCTTTCTTGCAGCCTGAATTGTTTCAATAGATGAGATAGTGACAGAGACCTGGTTCTGACCCTACTGGTCAGACTGGTTAAATTTGGAGAAACTCTGTGAAGTCAGTGGAGTTAAACCAGTAATAATGAGTAAAGAACCAGAATTATAAAACTGTTGGGGTCAATGAGGGCAAAATTGAGATCCTATGTAAATGGGAACCTGATAAATACATTTATAGTTCTTGACTGCTTCTATTGTTGATTTTGTTTTGTTTTTTTTAGCTTACTCTTGTCATTCTTCCTACAGAGCTGCTCAGAAATTGAACCTGTCTTCCAAAAAGAAGAAGCATAGGCCTTCTGCCTCAACAGTTCCCGAATCTCCTCTCTTCTCCACCAGCTTCAGCAGCATCCTTCAGACCTCCCCACCCCCTGCACCACCATGTTTGTTGAGGGCAGTCAGCAAAGTGAAGGACACCCCTGGAGTGGGCAAGGTAGGCCTTGCGAGTATCACTAAGACACCTGTTTTCTTTGGGAAGAGATTTTTTATGTGCAAAACATTAAAGAAGACCACTGTGCTTTCTGGGTTGGCTTTACTGAAGTTTGTCCCTGAGCATGCATTCAAAAGCTTGACAAAATTACTTACTTAATGCAAGTGAAATTCTAATAAAGTTACAGTGGACTTTAACACAGATGGACCCAATTCTGCAACCATAATCCACTAAATGTACCTGCTTTGGGACCCCAGTGCTACTAGGTGTTTATAATACCTGTTCTGCTAGGGTTTCTGGAGCAGGTTAGTCTCTGTGACTGTATTTAAACTGTGTAGCAGGTGCTTGCTGTGGCATACTCTGGGTTCCTGATCTCCTCGCTGTCCAGACTGGTAACTTGGCTGGGCACACTGTAATTTGCTTCTGGCTCATGTGTCCAGGCTTTCTTCCAGTACAGTCATGACAAGGCTTGACTGTGTACCTGAACAAAGCCTATGCTGATAATGATGAATTGCTCCTTTTTCCTTCAGTCATGTTATTTCCTCCCGTTCTCCATGATCAAACCCTATTAAAATACTATTTAGGTATGTACCTAAAATACTGTTTAGGTACATACTTATAAGGGCAGGTGGTTGAGGCAGTAGAGAAGGTGGCTATAGAGTTTGTTGTTGCTTTGCTGTTTGCCTGAGTGGGGATTAAGCCCTTCCTTTCTCCCTGTCATAAATGGAGAGCCTGGCACATTACGTTGGGGAATACATGCAGGCACTTGCCAAAGATAGTTTGCTTTAATCAAGGTAGTTTCTTATGCAGGCATCTATGTGCTCTGCTTTTCCATATTTATTGAATACTAAGCGGAGACAATGAATTTGTTGAAAATCCTTCTGTTTAGGAGAGAAATCACACTGTATTATCTAGGAGTACTGAGCACAGGATGTGCTTCATTATTTCCATTGCTGATTTTGGATACTCCGGGAAATCGCACAGTTCCAGTTCTTTCAAAGAACCATAGTATTACTTTCATGGGTGGTTTATGTCCCTTGGAAAGGGCTTACAGGATTCCCTTCCCACAGGGCCCCCTTCCTTTCCTCTGAACTGGTAAGTGGGAAGAGAAGTACAAATCTGTCAGGGTTTTACCAAAGTTAGTAGTGATGCACACACTGACTTCAGTGGGAGCAGGAGTAAACTTGTACCTGTTAGTTGTTCTAAGCATCTGCTATGGCAAATACTTACAGCAGAAGCTCTCCTCCAAGGATTCTTACATTTCTGTGCTTGAGACTAGTTCTCTGTCTCTCTCTGTCTCTCTCTGTCTCACACACACCCACACCCACACACCCCTGTGTCAAAACACTGCAAGTTTGACCTGAACCTCTCTTGCTCCTCTGATTATGGGTTTCCAGTGGACAGGGCTTGGGCAGCAGTTTTGCTATATACCCAAATAGAGCTATGATTTGCTTCTCCATCAACACCGTGTGCCAGAGCAGGCTCCAGGCTTTCTAGCTGTAAATAAAATTGAAATTTTGCAGCCCAGCAGATGAAGAGCTATAACTGGCAGCTAGGTCAAGGCCAGCCCACTTCTGCAGTGGGAAGGGGCTAAGTCAGCTAGAATAGAGACATGCAGGGGGAGCCTTGAAGGGCAATTTTGCTGGCGCCAAGGTAATGGTGAGGATGGGGTCAGTCCCTGTTGCTGCTGGGAGGACATACTGCCCCTCACACCATCACTGTTCCCTTTGGGGAGGCAGTAGTGAGCAGGGATTTGCGTGGTTCTGGTGTTACTGAAGTGGGGCTGTGCTGCTGGAGGCGGTTTCCCACTTTGTTTATGCCTTGGGCCAGTTTTGCAGCCTGCACTTTAACTCAAGCATGGAATGGAGTCTGCAGAAATAAAAAGATGTATTGCATTCATCCTGTGTGCTGTCTGATCACATTCACATATACGGACAAATTCACCCCAGTTGTAACTTGATGTCGATAACTTGAGGTGGAAGCGTTGGGAAGGAGTTTGAATCTTAATCATCATTGTCAAGAGGATATTTCTTTTTAATACAGATTTACCATCCAGTAGTTACTGGAGTATATGAGAGATAGCTAAGAGGTTTTAAAAAAACGTTTTAACACATGCTTCTCCAAAGTAGGAGAACCAAATTAGATTGATTCGTATAATCAAAATAGAGAAAATCCTTTTTTTTCTACAACATTTCCATTAGCAAAAATATGTCTAGCCTGCAGTTTCAGGAATTCAGTTCCATTTCTCTCCTCTTCTGTTTTTCCTAGGTGTCACCCTATAATTATGACCTAAAGCTCATATACTTGCATTGAAATCTTTCCATCAGTTTACCTCTGTAGCATAATTTGCATTTTAATATATCAGAGATAGGTGTGAGGCATAGTAAGTGAGTAACTGCAGGATAAAAATGTAATTTATCTGTCAGATTGGGAAAGCTTCAGATGAAGCAATGGAATTTTCAGCTTGCTTGTTTTTAATTTATTTTTGGTATTGTTATTTACATATGTTCTGTTTGGTTTAGTGGGCATATATTTTGATATGGCCATGCAAAAAGCTATGCTAATTTTCCCAGCATTTTCTTTCATATAATGCTTTCTGTAAGAGTTTAAATGTATAAAATGTGGGCCAGTGTGGAGAAAGAGTGTTCAGGAGAGCTAAACTTTCTTTTCAGTGACTTGGATTTTCTCTGGTTTGGGTAGAAATAACATTTTACCAATAATCCCAGTGTGATAAGAATCTAGTTAATTTGGGATTTGAATTGACTTGGCATTTTCTAACATGAGAGTTTTTTATTGGAAAGTCTGGTTTATCAGAATTGAAAGGCTGATAATTGCCAAGGCATCTGGCTTTCTGAGTTTGCCAGGGACCCTCACACACTGACTACCCCAGCACAGGCTGCCCTGCGCTTCCTAGAAGTGACGGGTTTTGCTTTGGAGCTGGCAGCCCCAGGACAGAAGCTTTATGTACTGGCTGAGCCGCAGCTTTGGAGCTCCCTGTCAGTTTGCCAGGGTGCATGGGCATCCAGGAGCTGTAGGATCGGAATCCAGGAACTTCAAATCTTAGACTTGGAGGGTAAATTTAATTTCAAGGTTTTCTAGAAAAAAACCTGCCACCAAACAGTTGCCATTTTAGATTTTCACTTCCACAGGAAATTTCAGGTATTCTGCTTTTCATTACAAAATTGATGACAATGATTTATTTAAAATTCCAGACTTTCTTAGCGATGGATCAGCTGTCATGTCTAGGCGTGTGATTTTTGCAAGTTAAACTAGGAGGATTTGACTGTCACCAAAATATGCCAAGGTCAGTTAGCAGCTCAGTTAGTATGGGTACAACCGAAGAGTCTAGAGGGGCACAAAGAAGAGAATTAGAGAGCGTATGTTCAGGTTGCGTGCTTCATACCTTTTCCCGCACAAGGTCTTGCAAACCAAACAGTATCAACCTGGAGTTTGGAAGAAACTTGAACACTAACATTCAACTTCACAGGAGGAGAAGGAGGATGCTAATAATAAAATGATGGGACTGTATAACCACCATTTTACTTCAATGTTAGATACATCATCGACCCTAGCAGAAATACAGCAGTGTCAAACTGAAATAAAGTAGTACAGAATCGAATCCTTTGTTGGACTCATTTCCAAAAATCTCTCCTTGAAGTAAAGTAAAAGGTGACATGCACACGTGCTTTGGGTTTGTTTTTGCTAGCAAGAGCTGACCCCCAGTGAGATAGTGTGGTATCCCCACTGTTGTTTCCTGATCACAGAGAGGTTTCTTTTGGGATGAATGACAGTCCTGCTCCATAAGCTGCAACAGCTTGCATAATACTTTTCCTTCTCTCCCTGCTGTCTTTGCATCTTCCTATTCTGAGCTATTCTCCTAAGGAGAGCAGCAGATTGCTGTGGTTGGATTTACACATATACATAGAGTGCAGCTACCCTGGATGACTGTATGTGCAGTTTCTCCAAGTCCCATCGTTTTCTGGAACATGCTCCTTCAGTCTGTTTTGTCCTTTCTGACAAGGAGCCAAGAAACAGAGCAAAAAAGGCTTTCCATGCAGGAATAACAAATTATTCCATGACTTCACTCAGATTAACTAGTGTGAGGGCATTCTAGTAAGATTTGCTTAGATTTTTCCCCAGCCTGCTTCCCTCCTTTTTCACCCCCGTTTTCCATTAAACAGAAACAAAACAAAAACTGTTTTTTGATGAAAGCCTGAAATGTTCCTTTGTGAAAGGTATTTTGCTAAATACCACATTTCCCATGAAAACCAACTTTAAAGAAAAATTTTCTGCCAGCCTTAAATAGGTTGTGTTCAGATGGCACAGGGCTTAGAATGAATGGATGTGGTCTCTGAGCTTTCTTTCGTTTATTATTTTTCTCTATGTAGCCTTATAAAATTCTGCCACTAAAAGATATTGGTTATGTTTGGGCAGAGATTAAATTTCTTTATGCTTACATAGTATGTTTTGCTGTGAATTGTTGTTTTTGGTTTTTATTAACCTGAAAATAAAATAGCAATGTTTGTGCATTTGAAATCATCCCTGTGCAAAATATTTCCACCAGGGAGAAGCAAGTCATCACTGGACTTTCTTCTGGAATTCATTTCAAAGCATTAGCAAAGCCAACTATACTTTGTGATATTGTGATTACTTTTTATTTTTCTGTAGCACCAGGAGTCCTGTTGTAGAGCCTAGTCCCATTTTGCTAGATGATGTATAAATGCAGACCAAAAAATCTGTTTCTGTCCCAGAACGCTTACAGACTAAGTGTAGGGAGGAAGACCAGACAGAGAGAGAGACAGGAAGCCAGAAGAAACAATGAGGCATTATTGGTCATCTTGATAGCAGTGTCCTCAACACATCAGCAATCTAATATTAGATACCCCTTGTCAAGGTTTGTAGGTGTTGTAGAAGAGGAGATTATTAAAATCTTTGAAGGAGGAGTAGTAGGTTACATTGCAGATGCTTTTGAGGAGCCCTTTGGAAGTGTGTAGGGCAGGGTAGGAAGCAGCACAAAGGAGGTGTTTTTGATAATCTAGTATGCGAGTGAGAGACGCAGGAGTGGGTCCCCTGGCTGGGGCTGAGTGCGGGGCCTGGCTGGGAAAGGCCATGAGCGGGAGCTGAGCAGCGGCCACAGCTGAAGGCCATTAATGCCTGCAAAATGACAGACACTCCCGAGTCACACAGCTTTAAGTGTCTGTGCCACATACTAAAGAAGATTCAATTAAAAATCTTTTTTCAGTGCCAGGCTCTAAGAATTTAATCTTACTTTAAAACACAAACTATTTGATTGAAATAAGCCTAAAATTTACTCTTCACTTTATAGTACTCTACAGCCTACCTTATCATCACCTTGATCAGCGTAAACCTCAATCTAGAAATGTCAGAAAGATTTTGTCTGACTTTGAAATTGCCTCCACCAAAATGGCGGGGGATTTTCAGAGACATTCAAATGAGGCAGCAGGTCCTCAGAGGCAGGGTATCACTGATGATTAACTGGCAGAGTCTTACCTCCTTGGCCTAAAAAAAGCAGTGATACTGTGCTCTTAAAAATCAAAAGATGGTCTTATGTCCTACCACCCCACTTTGTACATTGATTATATAATCTACCCAAGTGGCTGGTCAAGATGCAGTGCTTTGTAGATTTCTTCCAGATAGGGAAAGAAATTCTGAAGGAATGGATCAGGTATTATTAATGCAATTCAATTCCTTTACGAGGAAATACAAAATCTTGAATGCAGATGGAGAAAAGCAACCAAAGGCAGTTTTCCTGCTTACTACACCGGCCCTGTTTAGCCAAGACCTTTATGTCCCATTCCCTCTCCAGTTTTAGGTGTTCTGCAGTACCAGTATTGGTTCACGCTGTGCCAGGTTTTTCTTGCCCATCTTGATTTTACTGTCCCTGCTCTCCACTTGAGCTGTTTCTTATTTATGTATATCCCTGCCAAAACTAACAGTGAACAAACCCCTACTGCCCAAGCAATTCAGGTTTCTGAGTAGATTCATATGTCTTCTAGGGAAGCAGAAGTATATGCCAGTTTTGTGTTTGCACACTGCTATAATTTCAGCTATCTACTACCTTAAAATAGCTTATTGGACTTTTCACAAGATAGGGCAGCAATTATAAGCACTGGCTTTGACATGCTTTCATCCAAGCTATAACGGTACGGAATATGTGTTAACAGTGAGTATGTATTCTGTTGGCTGTTGCCTGTGACTTGAATAGTCTTTGTCCAAATATGTTTTCAATAGCAGTGTCATCTCTTTGAATTCTTTATATCTGTGAAAAGTATGTATCAGTGGAAAGTATATCAGTATATCGCTTTGTATCAGTGGAAAGTAAGGAGACATTCTTAGATTTACATGATTTGCAAAGTTGGTTTGGGGGGAACAAAATTGATGCATGCATTAGGCCCACAAGACACAGGAAACTCCCCTTTGAGTGTTTGCATTTTGACTATCTGATTTGTGGATCTGAGAATTTTGGGGGAAACATTACTGTATGCATTAAGCAAGTGTTAATGAAAACCTGTGTTAAGGTCAGCAAAAAAGTCAAGCACAACTTGCAAAATATATACTGTTCACTTCACTGCCATCCATCATGAAGCTTTGCAAGAGAGAAGGAAGAGAAGATCCTTTACAAAACTTCATCGCACAGGTATATAGGGAGAAAAAGTTAACTGTTAGATGACAAATCCTTTATCACAGAAAACAATTTCTAAGGTCAAAGCTGTTTTCTTCTGAAGTCACCATGGTTACTGAAATGGGGGGGGAAAAAAAAAGGACTATTCCATGAGGCATTTAAAGGAAACATATGTGTTCATCATTGTTGTCAACATGACTGTTCTATAAATTAAATAATTAGTTCCACTTGGAATGAAATCCAGGTGGCCTTTTGCCCTCCAGATAGAGTTGCTCATAACTTGGATTTTCCTCAGCAAAGTTATTGGTTGGATCTGGCTGAGGCCTTCATGCACTTTGGCTAGAGTCCTGCTGAATGTGCTTTTCTCGGAGGATTTTTAATACATCAAGCTGCGTTAAGGAAAAGGTAAAGTTCAGAGAAATTGTAAGAATTGCTGTAAACAGTGTTAATCTCTGATATCCTTTGATCATATTTTCTGTGCACAGTTAGTTCGTCTTTCTCTGAACTAAAGCCTATCCTGGTTGTGTGAGTGCCTTCCCAGGCTGGAGGAGAGGGTTAGATTGCATTTTCGTTGCCTGTGAGGTATAAGGAAAGACGCATTTGGAAGAAATTTTTACCTACTCAGGTTTCCACAATTTAGAGGATGGCCATAATTGCGTTTCCTTCTCTTTCTCAAGTGCAGAAGCTGCCCCTTCATGGAAACTTTGTAATACGTGCCATCCAAGCCTGCTGAGGGAAAACTTGGCCCATTGCCTCCATCCTACACCACACTAGACAGAATTCCCTCATAGGAGAAGTAGGGCTGCATTTGAGCCATATAATGTAGCCAGCCACTGCAGGGGGAGATTGGGTCTCAGCCATATGTATTAATGAGTCGACAAAGGGGAAATGGGTCCATTTTAGCCCACTGGCAAGTTGTTAAAAGCTTAGGAAGTGGCTCCGCGGTTATTGGTGTGACGAGTTGGCGCTCCTGGTAAAAGGATTCCCAAGGTCAGCTGGCGAGGAGCAGGTCCCAGGGAGAGGAGCTGAGGGTGAATGGCTTTTAGTGCAGTTGTTTCCCAGAGCATTGCAGATGCAGGCAGGCAAATGGAGGCAGACACTAAGCAATGGACGTATTTTTGAAAAGGGGAAATTGAAGGCAGAATACCTTTGCTGTCCTTGCATCTGACTCCGCAAAATGGAGCAAGTTTGCTGTATGGCATTAAGAGTGCTCTGTCCATCTGGGCACCATGTGGTCATACATGACACTGAGAATACATTTCCCTTAGGCTTCTCCAAAAATATTGCTAATATGGGCACTAACTCGGAAATGATGATAGCAAATGTGGATAACAGACTGTTGCTCAGTAGATTCTTTCTTGCCTCAAAGGGTTCAAAAATGTTGTTCCTCTTCTTGGTTACATCTTCTTACCTATACTGATGGATGAGCCTGAGAGCAAAAGAGATGGGTAGAGGAAGTTTCCAGGTAGGATTGAACCAGATAGAGGAAATGTGAAAAAACTATACCTCATTTTGACAATATTTTTTCTTATTTCTGTGTCAGAAGAATAAATCCTTTATGTGATTCTTTTATAATACATTTCACCCAGGTTAAACGGCTTTAAAGCCTGGTTTTATACTGTTTATCTTGGTCTATTTTGCTGAATTTTCCTTCAAACATTGAGGATCAAGGGAAAATTAGCTCACTCAAATCACTACAAGCAGGTGCTGTTAAGTTTTTTATGTTCCTAAGTGATTTTATTTATACAGTGTCCTCTGCATTGTTGTTGATGTTTGATTTTTACCCACTCGTGTATGACTTTTAGGATACTTCACTGTGTTCTTGTATGAGGTCACTTAGTGGAGTGAATGAGCATAATTTGTAGACTTCTAGTTGACTAGAAGCCTTGATACACAGACACATGTATCAATTAACGTGGCTGTTCCAGTATAGTCAACATAATGAAAAAAGCTACAGAAATCTTTAATATCTGGTCACATACTAAGTATGCTTTTTTGCTTTAAACATACTTTTATGTTGGTGAAATGGCATCACAGTACAGTGAACCACATTTTAAAATCTCCTAAACATTAAAGTTAATGCAGTTTGAATGAAAATTTGTGGGATTTTTCTAGAGTATAAAAGCTCATTGTTTTTAACGCTTTGATTTCTTCAAACTTTTGAGCTGCTCTATTTTCATTTCCTTTGCTTTTTAATTTAAGTTGTACTGCTTATTGTATTTTGGGGCATTATGATAGGTCTAGTTTATCACTTCCATTTCATTTCTAAGACTTTCAGTACTGCTTTTTGAAATGCCCTCTTCTTCTCCTTGCCCTGTCCAAATTTCCCAACCCATTAAATTCACATTTAAATCCATGAAGGAGAGGTCAATATAAATCTGGAAAGTCAAGATGAAAGAAACTTAAAATTACAAGGGTTTTTCTAGGACAATGCTGAGCAAGGAATTTAAATGCTGAACAGTTTGCTAAACCTGGGATCATGGTAATTTTTCTGAGATCTTATTCAAATTGAGGGCAGTGTACATTAAACACTTAATTGTAGCCTTTATTACAGATTTTTTTCTTACCTCATGCTCCTCTTCTCCTCCCAGCCTTTTTCCTCTGTGTTTTACTCCTCTCAGCATGTGTCCAGGAGCAGTGCTCAGTGGTACAGAGAGGATGGGGATGCTGCAGGAGGCTCCAGTATAGCACTGCTGTAACGACATGGACTAATGACGGGGCTGAACCTATTGATTCAGCTACAAGGTTATTCTGTTTTCCATTATCCGAAAGGTCTGAGCTTCACCTCATTTCTCTGGTACAATGTCAACTTAAATAGGTAACCAGCCCAGCTGAGGAAGAGCAGAGTGTGAACTCCATTTACATACTGAGGATGCCATGTAGATGAAGCCCTTCTCATTCACTATCTCTTCCCCTTATTCTCCTCTTCATTTAAGAATCAAAACCATCTTTTGGGAACATCTCTCTGGAGACATTCATCCATTTTTCTTTTGCTTCTATTATGAGATACCAATCTCTTCCTGCTCCGAGTCATTATCTCCCCATCTTTTTCCTCAATCTTTAGTGCCCCCGTTATTGTGCCTTGTTAGGCTGGGATTCACGTTGCTGACTCTAGCCAACTGTCGGCCTTCTGATCTGGGCTGGTCATAGAAATTCCTCCCATAAGTAGTGAGGAAAAGTGCTACCTATGTTAGACAGACTGAGTTGCCTACCAGAAGTTCTTTTCTTTTTCAGTTGATTACAAAGGCAACCCAGACAGCTGCCTTAGAATAAGGTATCTGTGTTTTGGCTGGTGCAAGTAAGGTGAAATCAATCTCTCATGGAGTAGGAACATTTCTTCTGTTCTGCTCTGAAACTTTAACTGTAACGTAAACCAGCTACCAGGAGCTATAAAAACAAGATGCTTGTAGAAAGTTCCAGATAATTGCTGCCATCCTCCAGATGGACATCTGTATCCTCCACTGTCCTGTCCAAGAAGCATCACAAGCTCATCATAATGTACCCAGTCCCAGCTCAAGGCAACTCATTGACTGCAGTGGCTCTGCAGTTTATGCATGAAACAACCAAGTCCTTCAAGGAAAGGACCCAAATGGCTTTTGCATTTTCTTGCCACACATTTGGCCTTCTGTGAACCAAAGGAAGGTTGAACTGATCTTTACTGATTAAAAGACAGGTGTTCAGGTGTGCTTCTGCCAGGATGAGCCTGTAAAGGTGGTCACCATGTGCACGCCCATTGCACAAAAGCTGCTGGCTCTCAGATCCCCAAATGTTGTCATTGCTGTGTGAGCAGAACTGTGAATCGCTTCCCATGAGGACTCCTACCTACAAGCAGATGAGGCACTGTCATGTGGAAGATGGGATCGTAACGTTAGTGATCTGGATTCCTGATATCCAAATGCCATTTCATTTTTCACATATAAATAGACCTTTTCTTCTATATTGTTGCTGATGTGCTTTACAGTTAAAAGACATTTTCCTTGGATGGTGAGATATGAAATGCCAGGTCTAAAAAGCAATATTTTAATATTCATATTTTTCTTTATGAAAGAGATTTTTTTTTCTGTAGGGTAAAGGTAAAAACAAAGTTTGAAACCATTGACATGACCAGTCCTGCAAAACTGGGAGGTAGGTTAATACATTTTTTAAGGTCTGTGACCCACAAAACTTCTCCTGTAGGGCTGAGAATTGAGAAATGGAATGGGTGCACCTGTGGTGGGTGGATGGGTAGGTATATGTATATGTAGAATACACAGCATATGTATAGTGTGTACATATGTATCTACAAACATATGTATATGTGTATATGTGTATCCATACATTCATCTCCCCCACCCCCAGTACAGTGTGAGTATATAGCAAAGAGCTATATATGGAGTTGCCAAACAAGCTATCTGAAAAATTGAGAAGATAACTAGCCGTAGACTTGCCTTTGTTTATAAACAAGTCAATTTTTTTTTTAAGATGAAGAACTCCACATTCCTTTAAGACATTTCCAGTAACCTCTTGTGGAATTTAATCAAAAATAATATCCTTCTTGTTGCCCAGCTCAGTCATCCTACACATAACATGATATTCCTTCTCCTATGGGGTGATTGAAAATGCTCATACAAATATCACCATTTTACATTAAATTCTCTAGGTATCTGTAAGGCGCTATTACATTTCTGTAGATCACAGTTGGTCTCATTCATATTAATTGCTGCTGGATTTTTCCACAGATCTGCTCAATTTATAATATTTGTACTGAAGGGGAGAAGCTTAGTTAGAAAAAGATACAGTGTCAAAATGTGATGCATATTAGAATGGCAGGAAGAAAGCTGTACATTAACCTTTGCAACAGCGTGTACTCCATTACAGAAACATGGATGTGGGAAAACTTAAAAATTGTCAGTCCCTTCTTCCCTTCCCCCTTTCCCCACAGGAAATGACATATGTATTTTAAACTGTACACAGTGTGAGCGTAATTTTTGTTTTAGTCTCTTGCCCTCTTCTTTCCACCGTTGTGTGTTGCTGGAGGTTTATCCAAATACAGCTAATTAGCAACAGAAATCTGTTCTTGACTGGATTGGCCACAGCACCTGAGCCCCGATTCTGGAAGCAGCGTGGCTAGAAAAGCTTCCCCCCCCCCCCCCCCAAGGAAAATATCTTAAACATTGCATTTTTGCCTTTGTGTTTCTGTGAGCGCTGAGGAGCAGTGCTAAGGTATGTGCTGGCAAGAGATCTGACGGAGGCACCGGGGGGGAGCGGGGTGTTGTCTGGCCACACAGGAGGTGAAGGCATGCGCACTGATTGATAACAGCATGTGCAGAAGTGATAAACACAGAGAGGCACCCGCGCCTTTTGGGAAACCGAATCTCAGCCCAGACAAGGAAACAGGATTCCCTCAGGGACTCGTGTGCTGCAAGCGGTGGGAATCATGAATCTCCTCAGACGGGAGGCAGTTATTCATCACGAGGACTGTTCTGCCATGTGAGGCATCGCTGGAACAGAGCACCACCAAGCTATTGCCTATCTTATCAGGGCGTATTAATAATGCAGCAGTAATAATAGAAGTACAAATTAAAAATAACTGGATGGGCAGATAGCAGAGTTTTTGAGATTAAGGGGATCAGGAATTGCTTCAAACAGTTAATTGCAGAGCAGCATATACAAGGAAATTTGCCTTTGCTCTTTTACCTTTATTATTTTCTTGCTTGTCATCTTATCTCTATGAGCATTATTTCTAGAGCTTTAACATAGAGACTAATAGGTACAATATTTCTTCACAATTTTAGACTACGTTGTTTGTTTGTTTTTTTTATCTCCAAAGGAATGAAGTATCTATTGCTGATCCATCTAATTCAGTAGGGACTAATAATGCTGAATAAGAACAGTATTCTGATTATTGGCCTTCCTCTACATAAACCTCTTATCATTTTCTCCTCCCACTCCCAGCCCACATTATAAAGCCAGACAAGACACAAGTGTCACATATTCAGGCTTCAAGGTGAATTTAAGCACACTATTCCATGGAGCTTTGTAAGCTCTGCTTTTGGTTCAGCGTGGTGTGAAATCTCCAGAGTCCTCAAGTCTCTTGTAGCGCAGAAGCTGGGCTGGGGAAAGAGAAACATGTCCAGCTGGTTTTCCGGCACTGGATGATTGTGCACTTCCCCAGTCCTCTCTTGTTAGTCCCGTGCCTGTCTGTCACTAGCCTGGCAGGGCTTTAACTGGTTTAACTGAACCTCTGCATGGTAGATTTCAATAGCATTAAAATAATGAGTCCAACAGAACTACTCTTTGGTCACCAGCTGAGTACCAAAACGTGTCTTTACTCAGGGCATGGGCTGAGGTTTCTTTGATTCCATGTCCTATTTGCTAAGCAATTTTCAGGACCCTCTTAAATTCTGCTTTAAATGAAATAGATAATGGACATAGTGCAATGTGCAGCCATTTCCCACAGCTCCATCCAAGCAGTGCTGGCCCACTGAGAGATAAGGTTATCAAGGGAAGCCCGTTTGATTGAACGCCTGATATGATGATGGAGTGGAGGCTTAGCAAAGAGCTGCAGCATGCCTATTACTCCCCATTTTTCTGGAAAGCAGCACCATTTGTGAAACTGGCAATATGGGAGCTCAGTGTCAAACACTGTAAATCATTTGTCATCCTGCTCTTAACATGGTTTTAGCAGACCAAAGAGTTTCGCCATGTAATATTATTATTACTGTAGGATTTAATCTACTGTGCAGAATAGTCCATCACAGTTGGTTGCTGCAGGAATATCCTCTGCGATTTGGTAGATTAGATGGGTGGAGAAAACTATTGCTTAAATGTTAATTTCTTCAGTAACAGCAGCTAAAATGTGGGGGGAGATTAAGTGCACAATATCGCAGATCCCTGCCCAGGCACGTGCAGTTGGAGCAGCTGTGCCAAGTGCTGAGGATCCTCTCTGCGGCTGAGGGCTGGGACTGCCCTCTCCCAGCCCTGGAGTGACTGCAGCCCCCAAACCTTCAGTTCTGCCTCCTTGGGGCTGAGGCAGCTCAAGGCTGAAGAAGGCTGCCCTCAGGGTGGCTACACAAACCCTTGCAGGGGGGAAGATGGTGGTGGAAACTGCCTGTCTGCGACTCCAGCAGGCCTCTGGTCTTTCTCCAAATCCTCAGAGCATAGTGAGGCCACAGATTTGCCTCTACCCCTCCTTTTTTGCACCTGAGAGCCAGCATGCAGCTGAATCTCCTCTCCCCAACTAATTATCACATCCAAGGTGCTAGCTAGCTCAGGTCAAACTCCTCATACAGTTAACAGTCACTAGCAAGTAAGTCCATTGGAGGGCAGGGAGTTGAGAGCTGGCGAGGACAAGAAGATTTGATGCATTATCTGCATGCTGATCCTAAACTTTCTTCACAGTGCATGCCTTTAGGACTCGTAGGTGTTCAGCAAAGTTTGATGGGTAATTTCTGAGGTAGAGGTGGTACTTTGGTGGCTGGTCACTCTTAATCATTCATGTTGTGCGGCCAGTAATGTAAATTAAGTAGATCGGAGCTGCAGGGATGAACATAGCTGCAGGCAAATTCACCAGCTTGGTGCTCCAGGTGGAGCAGTGGGAAGTGCCCCAACTCTATATTGGCCAACTGAGAAGTGGGCAAACTCCGTTTACCTGTGCTTACTCTTGACACAAGCACTGTGTGGAACATTTTCCTCTCTTGAACTAGATGACTGAAATACTCTGAGCACACGAACTAATGCAGATGGTGAAACTTTTGGGGTTCACAGCCATTTTTATGGCACCTGCCAACAGATTGAGCATCCATGCTAAAATAACTGCTTTCGTCCCATTAAGCCCATCATTCCATATCCAGGTCCTCCTCCTTTCATTTCCTTTGCAGAAATGATTCACAAATGTTTTCCATTTACCCATCCACTTTTCTGGTATGCATCATATTGCCTCAAGGGTCAGTGATCTTTGCTTTTTATCTCAGTTACACTGTTGCACCTCCACTAGCTGGCATGCTGTCCTGGCCATCACTGTGCCTTTAGGTGGTTGCTCTCCTGAATCTGCAATCCTTATACCTGTCTGTGGTCTTATCTGAGCACTGCACCTTAAATGTCAATGTATCTTCTCATTTTAGGAGTCTTTTTTTTTCCCCCTAGTGTGATTTACATACATAATGGTAAATGTTTTCCTTTTTCCTTGTATCTAGAGGGGGGAAAAAAGAAAAGATGTACAGCCATTACTAAAAACTAGAGTTAAAGTGTACACATTAAAACTGCTCTTCTCAGGTGTCTGGACCACCCATCGCTAAATTCTCAGGTAATAATCACAAAACAACGATTAATCAGACAAACCTTATTTTAAGGCATTGTCAGCATCCACTATCTCTCAGGACTGGACTGCAGAGATTTGGTCAGGGGAATAAACACGTCTGCAAAGAGTACCATAAAGGCAGGCTATTCATATTTTCTTAGAGACTCCCCAGTTATTTGTCTAGACAGTCAGTAAACAAGGTGGGTGCCTGCCTTGCATTATTTTTTCACTTTTTCAAGGAAGATTTGTAAGAGGTAAAAGTACATTCCAAGCTTGTTTTCAAGTTTTCATAGCAAACATCTGCATTTCATTGGATTTTCTTTTTTGTGTGTGATTTTCTGTGTGTGTGTGTGTGTGTGTGTGTGTGTGTTACACAATCATTTATATCAATCTGTCTCTCCTACAAGGTACTCCTAGAGCATATGGAAACATGCATAGAGAGGGTATGTTCTAGCTAGCAAGTGGGTCTAATCTACCAGACTGTGGACAATGTCCAGCTTTCCTTTTTCTGCAAGTTACACTTACCTTACTTCTGTCAGCCACCCTTCCACTTCTTTTTAACTTGCTCTCTCATGGCCCCGTTCTTTCTTCCTTTATTTTTTGGTTCTTTACTACTGTGAGATAGAAAAGTATCCACCAAATTCTCTGGGCCCCTTGGAAATCTTTTAAAAATATGCTGCTAAGTAAACAGGTCTATCAGTTAGTCCAAGATCAAATGACCTGACAAGACAGATAAAGGAAAGCTGCAGTAACCTGCTCTCTCCCACCCTTGCTCCCAACACTGTAATCCTAGAGCCCAGCTGCCCACGCGAACCCCCTAACCATCTCCTTGAAGGAATGTTAGCATCTTCTTCCTCGCTGGAAGGGACAAAATGCACACAACCTTACGGGGCAATGTGCTTCCTTCTTGTGAAGTAAATGATTCAAGTCCAGATTTGTGTGGTTGTTCAAAGTCCAGCTGATAAGAAAATCAAATGGGGCATAGTTAAAGGCGAGTAATAGATCTTGATACTTTTTTGACACTAGCCTTTCATACATCAGAATGGGTTATGTTTTAGTGAGCTGTGGAAGTACAACAAATAACTAAGGCATCAATCGGATGCTGAATGGAGTATTTCTCATGTAAACGTTACCATCTGAAGGCAATTTCTTTAAGACTAGATATCAAACAAGCCTTTGAAGGGAAGAAAAAAGGAATAAGGCTCTATAAGAATGACTGCTTTCTTGTAGTCTGGTAATATGAACCAAATCCAGCTATGTCTCCGACAAGCAGAAGGCAAATTTAGAATTAAAGCTATTTTTTCATGAACACAGTGTTTCTGCTACTGGAAAGGCAAATTGAGCCTTGCTTTTGCCTGGCTGGGAAAGCCTAGGGGGATGTTTGTAGATCTACTCCCCTTGAACCCACCCAATGCCACCAAGCCTAACAGCAACATGTGTGCTAAATGAAGTTTAAGGATTATTTAGAACAGTAGTGATCCAATGCTGGGCAGGAGGCTCTTGGGCAGCTGCCTTTTTGTTTGTGGAGATATGCAGGAATTCTGTTCTTCACATGCTCAGAGAGATGTTATGCTGGAAAAATCAGTTTTCTAAAGAAACTGGGGGAGCATGTTTTATTTTAGTATATTATATTATATTCCCAAGTGGAAAAAAAAATGGAAAGATACTCTCTTAAAAGGAGAGTGGTATAGGAGAGTTTTGAGACCTGATATTTTCAAAATCCAGACAGCTGGAAATTCAGAGCAGTGGAGGGAAGGCTGTTAGTGGTCTCTCTTTGTATGGACAAATAGATCAGGAAAACCAGTATGCGAATTAGCAGTCTTGACTGAGAGCCCAAGATTAAACAGGCATAGATACTGAACAATTCTCTTGCTCCTTGAAATGGCCCTAGCCAAATAGTGCTGAGGTATGTTAATAGGTAAACTGATCTGGATGCAGTTTATGCAGTACCTGGTCTGTTTAATGAAAGATTTTGGCCTCCAAAATTGTCAACATGGCGTCTTCCGTAGTATTTAATTCACTTCAGTAAAAAAAATTACAAAAATAAATCTTGATTTATGTACGTTGGGCTGGCTGTCCCACAGCAATCATGCCTCCAGTTCAAAACCCAGTCTGTGCATGCAGAAGTCAAACAAAACCACCTCTGTCATGCAGTGGTGCTTTTTAATTTATACAACCCAACTAGTTGCCAGAGACTACATCAAGTTCAAGAGTACAGGGGAGAAGGAGGAAGGATGAGGAGGATTATAGTCTGGCAAGAAGAGCTTCATGTTAACTGAGACGTTAATTTGCATTTGCTGATATTTAGCTGAGCTTGAAAATAGAGGATTTGCAACCCCATAGTATAAAAATGTTTTGCTTTTGTTTGTGCTTTTTATCCCCATTAAGAAGCCTAATTGTCTGTGTTTTATTGATCTGAGAGATAGGACAGATAGGGAAAGAAGTGAATCTTCCTTTCAATTCTGACTGAAAAAATACCCCAGTCTTAGCTCC
Source organism: Apteryx mantelli (assembly GCF_036417845.1). Lineage (NCBI taxonomy): Eukaryota > Metazoa > Chordata > Aves > Apterygiformes > Apterygidae > Apteryx > Apteryx mantelli. The sequence goes on along the minus strand of NC_089980.1, from coordinate 49,292,162 downwards.
ATTTAGACGTGCCTTGTCATCATGGTTCGGATTTGATCACTTTGAAGAATTTCTCTTGAATAGATGTTAAAAACATCAGGAAAGAATGGTGGAAGGAAACTAAGGATGAACTGAAGATTCATAGACCTTCCCTGGCTGAGTTCTTTGCCTTAACAGAAACTACACAAAGTGGTAGATAAATCATTATTGCAGACTAAGCAATAATTTTTATGTTATTGTGCAAATTGCTTTATTTTATCAGTTATGTTCATCAGGCCTTTATATTTGCAGGTATGTAAGAACATCACTTACAAATCATTCATAAGTTTTCTTTCCTTTGAATAATCTGGGAGTACAAGCAGTGAGAGAATAATAAAGAACCTAGCTGATAATAAAAGGTAGTGAAATTTAGTATAGATCAGATACAGAATACAATCAGAGATTAAAGCAGTACATTGTGATTATGAAGAGCTCCTTGGAAAGAATTATTCCTTTTGTTTTTGGCCATGTGCTTTTTGTCTTTAAAAATAATTGTAGTTAGTATGGCTGATGATATCCAGAGGGAGTACTGAATAAGCAAATAAGACTGACAGCAGCAGTATCAAAAGTGTAAGTGGAGATGCACAAGGACTAGTGTGCTGTGCTCATCTTTGTTTTTTTTTCATTCATTTTCAGCTGTTCCATATCACAGATACCCCCATTTTTCTCATTTGGTCGTAGAGAGGTTACAAAGATGTTTCTGATGTATTTGCATTGATTCTGCTTTAAGCCACTGAATATTGTTCTCAGAGGACATTCGTTGCTATGTGCCTTTGACAGACAAAGAGAAATAATTTCCAACTGAGAAATTAGGTGCTTCTGAGGACTAGCCTTTTAGAATAGCATCTGCAGTCAGAAAGGCTAATCGTCCAAATGATAGACATGCATGGTTGACTTTCCTCTTTATGTTGCCTTGATTGAGACACGATGAGCATGCTGCTGGCCTTTGCAGTGGATAATTTTGTTAGAACAATATCCTCCGGGAAAGGCTTTTATACAAGGATGACAAGTGTGGCAAATTGCTTACAAAGCGCAGACTTAGAGGCTTCTCTTTCTGAAAGCTGCCAGCCCACAATACAGCAGTGCTGCAAAGCTGGAATGCAATAGCTATTTCTGCTGCTGTAAAAAGTGCCACTTTTTTCTAAACTCTTGGCGTATTTTCTTGTAAGGCTTGTTTTCACAGGATCGGCAGGTTTAGAAGGCCCAGAGTACATGAAAACCGAACAGAACCAGCCATTCACAGGAAGGATTGCTTCTTGTTATACCAGTAATGAGAGAAGTGATCACCTGCTGATTAAGTGGAGTACTATCTTCCTTTCCTTTCCATTCCTAAGAAGAAACTTTGGCTGTGGCAATTGCAACCTCTTGTCCTCTAGACTTCTGGCTTTTTATCTTTCCTATTTCTAATGTAAGCAAAGTGCAGGTGCCAAAAGGATGATATCCCCTTGCATTTCTTACGTACTTTGTAGTGGCTGCACCACAAATACATAGTTTGTGGTATACTGATCTTCTGATCTATATATTTTCTGCTATGTTTTGTGGTGGTGAGGACTCTAGTTCTAATTGCTTACAATCTCATAAGCAGAAACAGTCTCTTTGGTGAAATGAAGAGGCAGGGCAGCAGATCATTACCCCAGTGGGTGACAGTTCCCAAAGGACTTATAATCTAATTTCAGTTCATTAATGACTGTGATATTTAACTCTTCTATTCAGCCTCTTTGCTGGCTGTGTCTAGTTTTCCAGACTGTATTACTGTACTCTACAGAATATAGCCCCTGACTACCACTCTCTTTGTCTCATCTCTTTGTCTCCAAGAAGATTGTCCTTCTCATCATCTTCAAAGGCACCTTTTCACCCTTCCACACTCACCTCAATGAATTCACCCTCTTCCTCTTACAGCAAACAGTGTCTTCACTCCCATCTGGCTTTCCCTGTGTGTCCCACTGACCTTACTTCATTATAAAGAGGAAGAAGATATCTGTGTGCCATAATGGAACATGATGATCAAGCAGTTCAGGGCAGAGCTCTAGATGGTAGTGAGAGCAGCTCCACTATCAGTGCTGGTTTAGATCTGCTAAAGATCTGGTATCTAAAATCTTAGGAACTTACACCTCAGTCTTATATAATTCAGTCTTATTTGTTTTATAAACAGATAGAACAAATAAGATAAATACTTGGTTTCAGTCCGGTTATGAGAAGAGAGGCATGCAGAAAATTCGTAATTGGTCTGGATGCCATTAATGCAATATCAAATGTCTGTATTATCTGATACTTCATATGTTCCTTGGTAGAAACAGCATTTTAACAGCCTTGTCAGGGACAGCAGTTTCACAGTCTCTGTCCTTCTGCTCAGCTGATGTTGCTGGTTACGCTGTGCAGGCCGGAGTAGTGCTACCTGCTCCTAATTGCTCTGCCTTCCTGGCCTGTCTCTGCTTCCTTCTAATGTGATGATCTGCTGCCATTTCTCCCATAGATGTTTTTTTTATTTCTGCTGGTGCCATAATCTTTTTTGTCCCTTCAGGATGTATTTATATGTTATGAATTATATTTTACTCCTACACTGGTTTCTCTTTTCATAAACAAGCCTTACAAAAATCTCTGGGCTGGGCAGTTACATTCCTTTTGCTTTGTTCACAGGGAGGGTAAGGTAAATGATGGATTGCATTAATAAAAAAAAAGCAGTGTATTGCTGTATGCAAACTGGTCCCTTATGGTATAATATGCCTCTCTTCAGCCTTGTATCAACAAAGTGTTCAACAAGGCATTCATTTAGAAAAGGGGAAAAATATCACCTAGCCTGAAAGTTCAAGCCTTGACTTCATAGGATGTGATGGTTAGAGAAACACACAAACCCTTCTTTGTCTAAACAGTATGCCTAGGAGAAAAAGACCAGAAATAACCCACCTGGAATGTGGAGATTTTGGGACCGTAAATGAAGACCCCCATTTTCACTTTAACAAAGACTGTGTTTAGGGGTATGCTGATTATTAATTAGTATGTTCACCCAGAAAGCAATGCAAAAGGTGAATAGGCTGTTCTGGCTTATACGCATGGTGGGACAAATCTTTGTTTGGTGTGACATGACTGAGTTCTCTTGCTTTTCTGGTTGAACATAACTGTAGATGTTGCCAGAGGATGTGCAATAGTAATCCTAGAGAATATTCCATGAAAATCCTGACCTCTTCCAGCCCACCCCTCCATCCAGAGAACTGTTGTCATATGGAATTAAAGTACTCCTGAAATCACTTACCATGGCTGTTACATCATATTCGTATTTGCGACTCTCTGAAGGTCATCAACACAGTTAATTCATGTGTCATGAATTTTGTTGAAGTTAACATCACAAATCAAAGTCTACTTATAATATTGATTTAGAAGTCAGATAGTTAGAAATATATTCTTTTTTTAATAAGAAAACTCTCTTCATTCAGCCAAAAAAGTAGTGCTGGATTTTCTGTCATTAAACTGACAGGACGTTATAGCTGCTGTAAATAATACTGACTGCTAAAATCTTTTGGCCTCCCCAATGTACAAATCAACCAAACATGGATTAACTAGTTTCCTCTGATGTGGTTTGTACTAATCCAATATCCCTCAATAACAGGAGAAGTCTTTTAATTAGAACGTTTTGGTTTCTGTTCTGTGTGCTGTGACTTCTCAGAAATCGCTTTTCAGCTTTATGGAATCTAAAGTAAACTTTTTGATTATACTACCTGAATGATGCCTGGGGACATCTGCGTGGGGCTTTCGCTGGATGTATGTCCCTAGGGACACGAGTTGGGTTAGAAGTAGTTTGGATGTTACCAGAAACCAGATGATCAGATTATGCTTTTCCATTCCTTAGACTTGCAAGTCTGCAGATGGGAGGTGCTGTGCCACATTCTCAGTCCCCTATGTGTCTCACGTACAGGAATAATGTGAGGGATAACAGGGGCCTGAGGCTGTTCCTGACCTACCTCGTGTGTTTCCATTATCTTTTGTTCTCAGTTGCAGCCAGAGCTGAACAGCCGCAGGGCTGCTCTCACGTGTGCTTTCAATGACCCTGCCAGGAGCCATTGCTGTAGCCTTAGAGTTTTTGGAGTGGCATATTTCCTCTGCCTGTGACACACTTTTGGCATAGGGATCCCATCTGGGGCTGCGCAGTGGGAATACAAAGATTTCCCAGATATGCTGCTCTGCCTAGGGAACCCCTGACATTGGGGGCCTTACATGAAGATTGGATTCAGCAGCTCAATGACTTTGCTGTGCTGCTGCAGAGAAACACAGAAGCCAGACTGCTTTCCGAGACTGACAGGCAGACAGACTGGCAGCAGCCATCTGAGTTGAATGGTTTCGTTTTCATGTTTTAACAAAATGCAGAAAGGAAGTTATTAAAGGTGAGAGTAGTAGAGGGTAGGCTCTCTGTCAGTCTTAGCACTTTTTCCCCTTTCCCAGATGTCATTATGTTCTTCAACCAGTAACTGCTTGACTTTCTGGTAATGGCACCTTTGTTCTCTTCGTTTTGGTCATCAAGTTTATAGCAAAGTAATTAGGGGGTAGAGGAAAAGAGAGAGGGGGAGAAATTGAACAGGAGAAGCAGTAGTATGTTACTTTAATAGAATACAGGCAGACTGGTTGCTGAATAACTTCTCTGAAATTTTCTTATAGCAAAGTAGAAGACTGCCCATCAGCATGGATAGCTGAAAGACCTCTGTGTTGTAGCTGAGGATGGGGGAAATGTTTGGCATCCAATAGCTAATATGTTCTCAAGAACCTTAACAGATGACCCTTAAGTACTTGGTGTTTAGATTTGTCAGTCTAAATCTTCGTGTTTGTGATTAGCCAAATGCTTCAAAGGTGGTTGGTTTTCCCACAACACCAGCTTTGCTCCTATTTAGCAATTCCAGAGAATTTTCTCCATATTGGGGGATCTACAACCAATCAGGTACCACTTTAAAATGGTCGCACTGCCAGAGATGTGCCAAACAATTTTTACTGGGTTTAGGGTCTGACATTGAGAATTGAAGCAAGTTTGTCAGGTCTCATGCAAATATATGAGACTGACTGCAGTTGAACCTCACTGCAAGCTTCCCTGTAGCCAGGACTGCATCTCTTGCTTTTGAAGCCTAGTGAAGCCTCCTTCCCACTTTCTGACCTGCTGGCAGATGTGCTTACTGTGCCTGGTGTGTTGGGCCAAGGAGGAGGAGAGATGCGGTTGGAGAAGAATACGTTTCATGGACTAGCTCTGGGGCTCTCGCACCACACGAGTGGATGTGCAGCTGTCCCAAAAGCACGGTATGCTGTTATGTGACTCGGTACATGGAGTTTCATGAACTGGAACGGAAGAAAGTTGAATCTAACCAGACATCTGTTTTTGACTCCCTCAATAGATACTTTACATGCTCAAGAGGTATGAAACCCACATAGGTTTTCTCTTGACTCCCTCAGTACTTACTTACAGTTCTTCACCACATAAGCTAGTCTTGTACATCAGTTATGAATTTGGCTCCATCTCAAAATGATAATCATTTGAGCAGCTGAGAATCAGAGGATGGAGGAGGAGTGAGGAGAGAAAAAGAAGTTACATCTGAGAGAGCTGTCTTAATGAACACAAGCATTTTAAAAGACTTTGCTGGGGGGAAATTATTTGATTGATACACAGTAATTTTACAGCATAAATGATCATCTCAGACTAACTAATGTTAGAAAATAATCTCTCCATTTCTTTTTTTTTCCTTTTGTTTAATACATTTGGAACCTTTTGAGAAGGCTGTGTATACAAGTATTGAAAATGCACAGCTTGGGGGAGAGAACATTGATTTTATCATTTTGTGTAGACACATACATGCACAGACAGAAGTCAAGTCGCTGAGTCAATAACAAACAGAGCTGATCCAGAAAAGTCTATGTAATTAGATTAGCCTCTCGCCTGGCAAACACTTCATAAAGTTCTGTTAATACAATGTGAGAGAGCTAGTAAAATAAAAAGAGGAATTTATCATGTGCTGAAATTGGGGGGAAAAAAAAGAGTCTATTCCTTTTTAAGGTCATGGCAATGAATTGACTGGATAAATATATTTACTGGTTGGTCACAATAAGGGTGGTAAACTAGGGATGCTCAACCAACAGCCAGTCTTCATATTCTTTTAGAAGAGTATTTTAAAAATCTTTACACAGCTCCCAGATGAGACAGATTTCCATTCCATTATGCACTGAAAAATTGATCTTTAGTGGCAGTTATTGTTGTTGTTTTTATCTTTGCCATCAGTTTGTTCAATGTTGCTTCAGTGATCTTCTCTTCTAAATCAGACTGGCAAAACAGATGACATATAGGCCCAGGATATGGCCCAGGTCCAAATGACCGGAGGAAATTGTAGTCTGAACTGTGGCATACCCCATGGTTGAGAGAGCAGAACTTTTGGCAGAGCACAGCACTGGGCCTACCTCTGCTCCTGTTCCTCCTCTAAAGGCAACAGGAATTTTATCACTGGCTTTAGTGGCAGCCTAATTAGGTCACTGAAGTCTTTTGAATATCCCCTGTGACATCTGATGACTGTTCCCTGTGGTGTCAGGGGAACGGGACGAATCTTCTATCAGTGAAAAAAATGGTCCCACGTGGAACTATTTTTTGTTATTTAGTCCAAATTAATATTGCAGCACTTCTTTTGTCACTGTGTGGCTGAAGGGAAGTGTAGCCTTTCACATGAAGTATAGTGTGAGTTTGTTATAAATACAGAAAAATGGCACAGTAGGTTACTGCAAGAGCCTACCTCTAGACATCTGAGTTCACACCCTTGCACAGACCTTATGTAAAAATGAGTTGTAGTCCCAGAGGACTCTTTAGCACACCTCATTCACAGTACTTCTGCATGTTTTGGCAGGTTTCCATCTCTGGTCAGAAGAGGCTTAGGACTGGAATAGCAGTAGAGCTCTTCCAGGTGAGAAATGAAGAGCGTTGATAGAGAATTGCAAGAGAGTTGTTCAGACTGTGTCTGTGGAGGATCGATAGAAATACCATCAATCACACGTGACATTTGATGCTTGTTTGGAAACTTTCACCATGCAGTTTGTTCCAGGCAAAGTTATAGTTCTGCACCTTTGTGCCTCCCCTGTATGTTAAGGAAGGTGAGATCCTGCAAGTTCTGGGACTACTTAACACTTACTCTCTGAGTAATTTAAGAGCTAATTTTGAAATCAGAGCCTATTTTGAGCAATGCCTTAGTTTTACAAAAGTCATTCCATAGAATTCATCAGGTGAGAGTAGTAGTTAGCCTGATTAACTGTTGGATTTGTTGATTGTCAAATGTTCAGGGCAATGAGCAGATCCTTCTCCTCAAGATGGCAGAGTGTCTTACAAAGCATATATATAATAGCATACAGCTAACGAGTCATACTAGCAGGACCTGTAAAATGAATTGTATATGAATATATAATGGAGTGGAGGGAAGGAGGAGAAATCCTGCTCTTGAAGGCCTTTAGTCCAGACTGAGATGCAGGGACATCTAATAGATGCATCCCAACTCATGAACATGCCTATGAGTATCTGGCGAAGATTAGGTCAGTGACCTGTACAGTTCAGTCTCCTGCTACTTCTATCAAAGGCCATTGCCTGGTGATTTAGAGGACACTTTAAACTAAGTTGCAAACTGTGCAACAACATTCACTGGGGAGAAGAGAGGGAAGGATTTTTTTTTCATAACACCTGTGGACAATTAGGTGACACAATGTGGCGGGAGGTTAGATTATTCGTATCATCCCCTTAGAACCATAACTGCAGAACAAATCCTGTTAAGGTCACACCATCATCCAGATAATAAAAAAAAATCCAGTTACAGTGTTTACCTTAATAATCTTATGCTATCATGAGTACTGCATATTGAAGGAAAGTGCTTAGTATTATCATTCCTAGAGTTACTTTCCCTGCTTGGAAATTCAAAATGAAATTTTTATTTAACCACGTGCCATGGGATGTTAGAACCAGAAAAGCCTGCTTCATCTCTGTTGCTTATATACCTTTTCATTACTCTAGTTCCTAGTATTTCAACGGCAAAGTTTCTAATGTATTTGGAGGGTAGCTGAACCTCAACACTTAAGGGGGTGAAATCCCACTTGGGGGGATTATGTTACTAGCCATATTGATGCTGAAGTTGTTCTAAGTGTTTGGCCATACATAGGCTTTCTACCTTCTCTTCCTGAAGGGCATCAGCTGGGCTTATGAGCAATTGGCTGTGTGCAAGCCCTGGAGGAGATATCACACTCTTGAGGCAATGGCACTCTCCACCCAGCCGTACTCTTTCTCTCCTGAGGAAAAGATGGTGGATGAGGCGGAGGAGGCTTGTAGGTGAAGTCCAGCCTGTAGACCCCTGCTGTACTCTATTGCTCTTCTGAGAGTTTCCTCTGCTTAGCAGGACCCCCTTTTTTGTGATATTCTGCCCACGATCTCCCTTTCTTATATTTGTTCATAACTTATAGTGAAACTTTTTCTTCCAGCCTAAAAAGATTCTGTTAGTCTTCAAGAATTGGACTGACTCAAGCAAGTTGAGGTCCTAAGATCACCCAGCCTGTCTGATATATAGTTTGTGGATAAAGTCAGTGGGCCGGGGTTTCATCTTCTATATTTTGGTATGTCTGTGTACAAATATTGGCAAATGAGCACCATACTTATATTTTTAAAACATTTTGAATATCTACACATAATTTTTCTTGAGAACAGTTCTGTATACTGCTCTTCTATATTTTTATTCTTGTGTAGGACCTATTTGCAGAGGTTCATGATACAGTTTTCTACATGCTTTTCTAGCTTTTCCTTTACAGACTCGCTGGAGAGTGTAGGTTCAAGATAGTAACTATGCCATATGTGCCCACTCCTGTTCAAAGTTTTCTGCACAGAAATGTGTTGGCTTTTAGGTTGGATTTTGGGAATAGGTTTTTTCTTGTTTTTTCTTTCTTTTTCTTTTTAACTCATGTTGCTTCATCTTAAGATGATGAATTATTTTTCTTAATGGGGAAATGTGTTGAATATATGTATACTTTGCTCTGAGTCTGCATCTCTAGAGAGAGTAATGAAGTGTAGATTAGCTCTACAAAATACATGTTACATGACTTCAAAAAGATAACATAATTATGAGGTTTGAAGTACTTTATATATATATCAATTCACTCAGTCTTATTTTCCTCAATTTTATGAAGTCTAATGTAAAGAGTTTAAAAATAATTATTTTTTTCTATTGAGATTTGCTTAACTCTTTTGGTACTTTGGTATAATGCATATCTAGTTCTACTAAAGCAATAGCTTCATGGTCATAAGTAATTTTTCATATTAGTAGCTTTATTTCAGAGTAAACGCTCCCTGACTTGTCATTCTAGTCCCCAATATTCATCTAATCTGATTATTTAAAAACTGATAAAATTGATTTAAAGTTGAACTGATGATTGAACTAGAGATAGCTGAAAATTTTCACTCAATTTTTTTTCTGCAGAAAATGAAATTGAGTTTACAGTATTCCATAGGAATGAAGTATTTTCACTTTCATTTCAGAATGAATTTTGTTTATGAAAGTACCATTTCTATAATGTATTATAATGTATTTTTAAAGTCATTGAGAAGAAAGTACTTTGTTTTATCAGAACAGACATTTTTAATTCACCCAAAATAATTTCAGCATTTTGCAGAAAATTTCAGTTTTGGGAACTTTTATTTCTACTCAGAACAAAATCATATTTTGAAATATTGAGGATTTTGTCCTGGCGAAATAGAAATTCTAAGTATTTGGTCTTTTTAAAAATGCAATTGAAAATTGTCAAGTTAAAAAGTATTTGTGATTTGTTATAACCAAAAGACCTTCAACTGCATATGTTGTAATAAGATACAAATTTTCAATTTAGGACTGTGTAAGGGAGGGCACTTCTCCTACCAATAGAAAGAGAAGGCATTTTGCAAAATTTGCTGACAGATAAAAGTTTGGAATTTTTACTTCAGGGAAATAAATGCTGCATTGCAAAGGTGTATGCAGAATAGACTTTGAGCTCCGTCCCTGCTTTCTGTTATCTGGGGCTACATTTTTAATGCTATTTGTAGCTATTTGTAAGAGTGTCCCTTGCCGGAACTGGGTGGCTTGGTCCAGTCACAGCTCTACTGCCTGTTGGGTCAGTATGGTCCAGAGTGCACTCTTCCCGTACTGTGCCTAAATTTTCCTGCCTGATGAGCTGAAGTTTGTTCCAGTCTAAAGAGGTAATGAAAGGTAATTGAAATATGTCCGGATAAGAACTTTGGGCTCCGTGTTTTTTTGAGACTTGTATTAATGTAAAAGTTTAGATGTAATTTGCTAAGTATTAGATATATCTCCTATGTTAGGGCTATGGAAAATTATGGCATACTGAAGCATAGCAGATAAACTGCATTTTTCTAATGGAAATCACTGGAGAGACAAGGTAGCTGGTGCATAAAGCAGATTCTACCTGTCATATTCAGGCATCCAATGTACCTTGCTAATAGTAGAAACTGTTCTGTCAGGTGAGCTAGTAGGAGGGATTTTGAGTTACTTTTTTCTGGAAGTCATTATAGATAAATGACGTCTTATTCCTCATGGCTTAGTCTAGCTGGTCGCTTACACTATTTCAGAATACATTTTAGAGGATGTTGCAGTTTGTGGATATTCATGAAGTAGGAGACCTAGTAAATTAGACTTACTGTGCATGTCAGTGAGCTATACAGAAAAGATTTGAACCATAGACCAGAATAGTTCAGAAAAGAGTTATTACAATCTGTCAAGTCAATAATTCACATTTTAGAAAAGCCCTCAGTACAAATTTACAGTTCGGATTCATTTTACAACCTATCAATCAGGCCATTAATCAGGGCTTTATAAAGTCCCCTAATGCAGTTTTATATAATCTGTATTTTTATGATTTGACATGATAGACTGTAGCAGCTTAATTAAAATAGTATTAAGAGGTTTACTGAGTCCCATGCTATCCAAGGACATCCAGAGTTAGTCACTCCATTCAACATGTACCCTGTTCTGTTCTGTTATTGCACAGTGAATGGGATGTGTCCTGAAGCACCTTGACAGAGACCACATTTCTTGCAGCATCTAGGCAAATTGGTAGGAATTAATGACAGAGTGAATTTCTTTTACTTTGGTGAATATGTAATATTCACCTTATTGTAACTTGTATTGAATATTAGCTAATAAGCGTTCACGTGCAGTCAGGTAAGACGTGCAGCATTTAACAGAAATACACTAAGAGCAGTGTCGAAGCTGCGTGTGAACTATGACAGATTACCATTTATTAGGCTTCATAAGTAATCTGAATAACCCATGAATAATATGGATTAACCCAAAATCCGAGATCTAAATATACTAAAAGTGGAGATACACACTATCCAAAACCAGGTCTACGTCCTAATTTTACTTTGTATAGTAAAGATACTGTGTAAGAATGAAAGGTACTTATTTCCCACATGATCATGGTTGGCTATTAAAAAAAAGTAAGCACAGTTTGCCTCACAGATGAATGTTGCTGTGATGACATTTCTTAAAATAAGAAGGACTAACATACAGCTATAGTACTGGACAACAAGTAATAAAGGCAGCTTTAAAAGTGTAATTAAAAACCTACATCGTTAATTTTTCAGTGTAATAATTGTCTTTAATGTCTGTGACTACATCTGGGGCTTTCCAGCTGTAGTCCATTCTGTTTAAATGTGGTACTGTCAATTCCAGGAACTATTTGGAAGGATTTTATGTGCTGAAAGAAGTGAGGAAAAACCAAGTTGATCCAAGTTTTGGCTTTGGCTCTGCCAGTGAAAATCTGAATATTGTTGTGGTTGGCATGACTCTCATTTGGATCCTGTCCTAACCCTGGCCACACTCTCTTCTCTGTGCTTCTCACATTTCATACTGATGTATATGATCAGTCTGTACTCAAGCAGCCCCCACTTACTTCCAGACATACCTTCTTCAGGTTTTGTGGGTACAAAACCATCCTTCACGAGACTGGCAGGCTGTAGAGCTGTCTCCTTGTCCTACCACACAGTGCTTATTTAGGATCACATTTAGATTTGAAGTTTGAAGATTTCACCATGTTTCATTCTGTGCCTCACATTAAAAATGCCTGGATAAGTGTTATTTGTTGTTCTCTCTTTTGTCTTTCTGATATATATTACCTTGATTACTTGTTCCATCCGGGCTCTAATCTACTGTGGGAAGATGCTTCTTAAAAAAAAAAACAACAACATTTTCCCCTCCCTCATTAATTTCTCTACTTTCTGTTGAGTGACAAAAAGTTACCAGGCATCAAAAATCACTCTTTCCCTGATACTAAGCTGCAGTAGTGACAAGCATGGAAGATGAAATATATTAAAAGGAAAGATCCTTTTATTGCTCAAGAGAAGGCAAGTTGCTTCAATCACTTGTGAAATCTGTGCACTGACTGCTACTTTCATAGCTGTTCTCTGGCATGCTGTGCCACATGTGAAAAATGGTAGTGTTACCATAGAAATTATCATAGTAGGTGAAAAAGAACCCTTTAGGTTGATTTAGAAGCAAATTCATTGGTGCAATGGTTAGGATATCTTCAGTAGTGTCAGTGGAGTTGCAGTGTCACTGCAGTAAGTTATGCACCAAATGCTTATCCACTGCCAGATCGCTGTTTTGAGCTGCATCAGAAAAAGAAATCAAATTGTCAGGGTAGTTCAGGCTAGCTAAATGTGAAGGCTACCTGAGCAACCCCTAAGCAACCAAGAGCATAATCTTTAGAATATAGGCTTGCATGGCTGATGCAGATCCCATCCTGGTGATAGCTGCGATAGAAGGAACCTTGCTTGGATATGGAGAGTCCAGAATGAGTTTACAGGCTTAACAATTTAGATAAATAACATGTCTAGAAAGCTGATCACACTGGATTTAGGATTTGACAAGGCAGGATCACTTTGGCACCTACAATGAAGTTTTCTGTACTGTGTAGGACAGAAGCAATCTTCATTAAACCTCTGTTTTCATCATCTTACTCACATCTGTCAATTTTGATTATGGCCCTTAACTATGACTACTTTTTTTCTTTATTTACTGCTGGATGCAAAATGTCAACAAAGGACCTGGAGTTGCCATGTGCTTCTCTGTCAGATCATGTATTAAGAAAAATAAAAGCACAATCAGATGTACTTAATCCTTCTATACGTGATTCATCTAGATATCAGAAGAGGTAAAGTGCTTGCCATTCACTTGGTTTGTAATGTTTTTCCAACTGACTTGTTAATCTGAGGTTTTAAATTCCAAATATAAATGCATTTTGCAAACTGATTTGTATTACACATCTCAGCCTGTCTAGAGTTACAAAGAGAATTGTTTTAAAGGTGCACCTGGAAACCAAGATAAAATAACCCTGTATAACTAGCAGCTTAGGGACAAAGTACTATTATAGCAAAGTTTTGCTTTAAAAAAGCTCTGGTAGTGACCATTGCATTTGTACTCAGTAAGTCCTTGTTTTGTGTTTTGGTCATGGAAAAGCTAATTATACTCAATACAAAAAACATATTTGCAGGACTCAGCAAAGTTAGGTTTTATAGTCCTTGTGGACAGCAGCTGCAGGCTATCAGTCTGGACCCTTGATAAATGGTTCTGACATTTCCTACAGACACCCCTCATGAAAAAAGGCTTTTTATTTATTTTCAAATGTTGAATTCTGCATTATTGATCAGGTGCCATTCATTAAAGGCTGCTACTTGCTAGAAAGTATTACACAGTCCCTAAGCTACACATAACATAATGAATTATTCCATTGAAGAACAGCTATGTTAAAAGAATGTTAAGGTTGCATGGTTAGGCACTCAAAAGTCAGGAAATGGCAGCTAAGGTTGAAGACGATGGGAATTTTGCCTGAATTAGGATTGCAGCATTACTGCTAAGGGCATATACAAGGAACGCTAACAAAGACTGGATATTCATTCTAGGGCAAGTGGTTAGCTACCCATTCTGTTCACAGACCCTGGCATTATTTATTACGGCATTTAACAAGGCAGCAAGCAATGGATGAAATCATTAGTGGTAAGAGTTACTAGGCAGATGGGTACTCTGTTGGCTGTTTCTCATTGCTACAAGGGTTGCATTCATCAAAGAGGAGGGTCAGTAGCAATGTTACTCTGTAAACCACAACTGAGAGTTAAAGAATCCAGGCTCCCTGTGACGTTAGGCAAGTTCCATTTGTCAAAGTACTGTTTCTGTTTAGTTCTCCCCTGGGGTCTCTGTTTAGTTTTCTTTATGTCTTTTTGGTTTACCTGCCTTTCTGATTTGGTATCATTTTGCTTCTGTTATCTAGCTAGTTATGTTCAATACAAAAATCACGTTTGCAGGACTCAGCAAAGCTGGATTTTCTAATTCTTTGCAGCTGTTTCTGCCAGTAGGCTAGCCAGGTGCCACATCAGCTGTGTCCATGCCACAAGGAAAGCTTTACAGTCCTGAAGTTTTGGTTCTGTGATCGCACACACACAGGATCGGTACTAAGCATACCTTATCATCCTCCTTGCTTCTTTACACGGGAGCACAGGATGCAATGACGATGAGCTGTACCATAGCCAGCTCAGATGCATGCCCAGGAACCAATACTACAGAGCACACCACAGAGATCACTTGCACCAGCAGTGCAGAGCTAGCTAATATGTCCTAAGTAAGAGCTTCTTTGTACTGCCAGAAGCCATGCTTGTTGAGCCTCAGCTGTTATGAACAAATTTGTCCGGGCATATGAGTCCCTTGGATTAACATGCCATCAGGGATAAGAATCAGGTTGTAGTGCCTTCTAGTGGCTACTGAAAATTTCAGCTGAATGCTTCTTATAGGTCAGAAACAATATGGACTAGTGAAGAGAGGAATAAAGGACAAAATAGAAAAGCTCTTTAAGCTACTTGATTATTTAGAAATTTACTGAGCATCTGCATCACGAATGCTTTGCACCATCTCAAAAAGGGCAAAATAGAACAGAGAGGACAGAGAAGAGCAGTAGGGACAGCAAAGGACGTGGAAGACATAAGGAAGAGCTTAGGCTTGGCTTAGAACAGGGACAGTTGAGGGGAGACATAATAGAGTGCTGTAGGACTGGGAGTGACCTGCAAAAGTAAAGTAAGTAGGTATCATCACTTCTGATTGAAAATACTAGGCATCATCAAATAAAATAAACTGGTAGCAGCCTCGAAACAAATTAAAGTAAGAGGTACTTTATGAAATATGCAAGTAAGGCATGGAAATCCTTGCTAGAAAATGTGGGTGCTAAAAGCTTGCATAGGTTCAAAAAGCAACTGAAGTGACTGAGTGAGTGTTCAGGAAAGCAAAATTCATTAAGGAATATTAAATACAAAGATGATGACTGGCTCAGTAAGTCTGTGAGTTGCAAACTGCTGGCAGCTGGGAGAATATTCTTGGGTAATATCATTCCAGGCTTGCTCTGTTTGTTACCTTCTTCCCCTGACATCTGTCATTAGCCACTGTTCTTACTGTTCTTTTCCCCAAACTAAATGCCCCAAATGTGGGTGGGACTAGAGAAGAACTGGGGAAGAGGGAAAATAAATGATTATTGGGGACAAAAAAAAAAAAAGAGGGGAAAGAAGGTTAAAGGGTAAAAAGTGTAGAACAAAGGGAGCTACTAAGAATAGTACTCTGATGGTTACCCATTGCTCCTTGGATGTCTCCAAGGGGGTGGTGGACACTGCCTAGGAATGCTGTGCTCAGGAGTGTTGTAAGAGGAGGGACTAGAAATGGGTCTGACAGTCATTAGAATCCCTCCCTCAAACTTCCTCCTCCTTGTTCATCCGTAGCTATTTTTGCTATGGTCAGAAGGAGACTGGTGAAAAAATCCCACAGCTAAGTAGAGCTTCAGCTGGGGAGGATAGAAATAAAAAAAGCTGGGAGAGGAAGAGTAGCCAGAACCTCAGCAGGAGGTTCTGGGGGAGCTGGAAGAGGCAGCCTGATGCACTTTATGTACACAGAGAGACCTTTCAGGGGCACTACCCCCCCCCCCAAAGGATTGACAACCCACAGACGGCACTGAGAATGTGCCCAAGCCCAATAATGTCCCTGGTGGACTGCAGATTTAGTTCAGAGAACAAGCTGACCCATCAGGCCATGTGGCTCTCTTTGATACTGTGAGTTCCCCCTTTTGTTTCTAGGTGGGACACAGGGTCAAGGAAGTGGACCAAGTGGCCCGTAAGCCATGCAGACATTGGCACAGCCAAGCTAGGAGGCTCATCAGGTGGGGGTCAGCACAGCCGCTGCAGCGGTTGCGAGGGGAGAAATGGTTGGCGAGGCTCATAGAGCAGACTGATGGGCTGCTACAGAGTTAAGTGAACCTTTAGATTCATCTGGTAAGGTCTTACCTTCTGCTCATTTGTCCCTGGCACAGTAAATAATCCCATTTGTTTCAGAGGCATGCAGAATCAAGCCCACCATAAAAATCTGTTCCACAGATTTCAGTTAAAGCTCAACAAATGTATTTTTAATTATAGACAATATATAGCATTACAAATGGATCTCATTAATTCTAAGTGGCTGGCTGCTTGGTCTCTGTAGCTATTGTTCCTCCCTGTACCACTGCCAAAGATAGAAGCATGCAGGTAGTATTAAATGTGATATAACATGTAAAAAAGGTATAATTTAATACCATATTTATATCCTCAGAAACATTATAGCCTACAGTTATGGGACTACAGATAGTAGTCTGTTTAGGTAATACAAGCATTTCCTGGGATCTTGGCTGATTCATTTATAGTTATGCTTTATTTCTGCAGTTGGAAAATGAGCATAATTGTAAATATATGTCACAGTCCCGTCAGAAGCCCTTGTAAAGCAGTCTAGAATCCTCAGGTAGAAGGTACTATAACAATATAAATCATATCATTGCTTGGATCCAGAACATGGTTTAATCATTTCCTCCTTTACCCATTTCTTTTTTTTTGGTGGTTGTTAACTAAGGTCAGATTCTGATCTCGTATACTGTCAGGCAAATAAGGAATTATTCTTTGGAATTTGATGACATTACACGAGGAGGAAACTAACATAAATGTGCTCAGGACATAGTGTGGGCATGAATGAGGCCAGGACCCCTTTGCTTGCTCAGGAAAAGGACATTACCCTCCATTTTAGACCAGAACCTAAGCCTAACTTCAGAAACTTCTGTTTCTTTCCTTTGAAAGCGATGTATTAAATTTCTTGCTAAAGCATCTATCTCTAATTCTTGAAATCTCTGCTGATTGTTTCATGCCACAAATGGCACTGAAGGAGAGTTATACTCGCCTTCTAGAGACTGGATTTCTTCTCTGTATACCCAAACACATATTAGGTCTCTCACCTAAAATGGTATTTTTATCTCCTTCCATTTGTATGGACTCTCTGTAGCAGTGTTGGCCCCTTGCTTTCATAATTAATAGATGATCTAGAGATTTGGGATTATCTCCCCATGAATTCCCAAATCTTTTTCCTACTCAGTACCAAGAACTGTCCTTTTTATTTACTGACTATCATTACCAGCTGCCACTCCAAGGCTCTGCACATCTTTTTCCACACTTATCTGCATTAAACTGCAATTTGTCACCTCTTCCAGCTTGGCTTAAATAATGTAAATTCTTCTTATCTGATTGCATTGCTGCTCGTTATTTATGGTGCTATGCCATGCAATGTCATGTGCAGACTGGGGAATCTTCTTTTGTATGCAGTCATGGAGATCATCTTTATAAATAATGAAAAAGCTTACAGTTGTGATTATACATCTTCTGTGCAATACCTGTGTATCCTTTGTCTCTCTAACACTGAAAAGACATCTCAAAGGCATGCGTAAAAGAAACTTTGTCTTTTATCCTCATTCTTTTCATTGAAATTTTTGTTTCCTTAGACAAAAATCAGTCTTGTTCATCTGGGAGTTCCTACTCTCTTCAGATTGTATAATGCGAAGCCCTAGACACCACCTTTTCTCTAGTTAGAGACAGGGTAACCTGCCTGCTTAAGCTTACCAAGCCACATCCTGTGCACCTTTCTCATAGCTTCACAAAAAGGGAAACTGCAGCTCCTAGAAATTATATAGTAAATGTAATTATCAATGAGGGTGTTCGAGGTGTTGCTACTGTTAATAAGATGTTTTCCGTCAACACCAAGTCCCTGTGCCAGCACAGTCAGTACAGTTCTGTTTTGCTGGAAGGGCAGGTTTATAAGAGGGAACGTTGAATGCAGCAGAGCAAAGTTCCCTTAAGTCTTTCTGCACTGCAGCAGATATAAGCGTGGTCTATGAGAAAGAGCCAAGTGACTCCCCACTGCCTGGTGCCCTCGCTCCTGGTGGACTGATGGGAACTCACTGTAGCCTGCAGGAGTGATGGCAGCCTTGTAGTGGATCTCAAGAGCAGAGACGTTCCCTTTGGGGGGCTGACCTTGTTGGTGTCATGGACGTGTGTGCTGCTGGGTTTTGCTGATCTGTCTGCAGATGCGGAGATTTGCAGCCTGGCTGCAATGTGAACAGAGACAGCAGTTGACACATCAAATGCTTGAGAGGCCAGTACTGCACCATCTTGTATTTAACTTAAATCAAGGGAAATATGGCCACACTGTGCCATATTCTGTGGCTGTGATTGTAAAGTAAATTATACAGGAGCACAAAACATTCCTGGGCCCTGGGATTCAATTATCCATACTCTTACATTGTTAACATGGTCCCTGATATGGTGTTGGGCCACTGGACTGCTCTCACAAACAGTTTCCAGGCGTGATTCAAAAATTATCATGGCAAAAGACTGTCCTAGTAGACCATTTGGATGTGGCCACACAATATCAGAGGATGAGAGTTACATGGTGTGGATGCTGGCCATTTTGTGCCAGGGAATAGTCTTGGCCATGTTTAATTTATTAGTATACGTGTAGCCTCTGTATCTAAAGACGCTTTTGAAAAGGCTGTATTCTGTGGAGATAAAGGAGCATGAAGTTTCCCGTACAATACCAGACAGAGGAAGAAGAGAAGCTGTGCTGGGAGAAGCTCTGCCCTAATGGGTCACTGAAGTGAAGCAAAATATGTGTTTGATTTTCAAAGGTGCAACACACAGATTGCCCCAACCATGCATGTCTGAAGTGCAGACGTCCCTTCAAGAGCTCAGAAAGAACCAAAAAGAAAATGAGGAACACAAAATCCATTTGTGGCATGCTGGGAAACTTAGGGAAAGATTGTTTCCATGGCAGGAGGATCCTCATGTCTTTTTTTTAAGAACAGACCAAAGTTGCACTGTTCTTTATTAATCTTAACAAATGCTGAAGTGGCAATGTGACAGCTGAGTGACTGGGCTGATGGGATGTACATGGTGGAGTCAGACAGTGTAAGTACTTAGCACTGTCTTTTGCCTGTGACAAAACTCAAAGCTATTGCTGACGCAAACAAGACAGAGTTCACTGAGCCATGCCCTGTGACCTGAGCGTATTTCATACCACATTTTACTGAGCTTATTAAATTACATCATCTAATTAAATAAGGACACACTCTTGATAAGGGTAAGTTCTTAGAATAATATTGTTGGTGTTTGGTTACAGTACACTTATACTAATTCCTATTATTGCTAGAAGTGCAAATTAGTTTTACTGCTGTACAGGGTTGGGGTGATGAGCTAGTAAAGGAAATGTTTCCGTACTCATTTTGCCATTACACAGAAAGAAAGAGGGACAGCTGTAAAAAAGAGGAGACCTGTGAGCTTTAACAGAATGATATTTTTTAAAAATTGTTTCCACTGCTTTTTCAAAACAGTGTTTCACTGCTTGTAGAAACAGTAAAAGCCATTTCCACACAATGCGAGTGATGAGACCTGATTCTTTTCTTATTTGTGCTAATGTGAAGCACTGAAACCTACAAGAATTGTGAAAAATGGATAAAGAGGAGAATGAGGCCCAACATACTTTCCTGACCAATTTACTCCCAGCAATGTTTCCCTAGGATTTTTTGCTGAATGTGACCAGGAGACTTCCACTAAAACATATTCTATATTTGTCTCATTTTGGCTCAGTCTGTTTATCCTGACCCTCCAGATTTCATTTCAGCATTATCAGTTAAATCTCTCATATCTGGAAGACAGATCCTTTAAAATGCTTAACAGAGGGTTTTCATATTCTCTGGGCACTGTAGAAAAGCTTCTAGCTTTACATCCATCATGCAAAAGCATGTATGCGCATACGCATTGGGAGACCGTAGAGTGTTTTGCACTGTAGTGTTTTGTGGCTGACTACAACAAAAATGTATGTCTGCCACCATTATTTACAACTGTAACAGTGAGAAATTACAAAACCCACTCTTCATTAACCTCCAGTAAGGCTGTTCCTGCAGCCATTTGGGTACATTGATGGAGTGCTAATACAGCTCAATAGCCCTGGCCAGCCTGTCTCTTGTGTGAATGCAGCACAGTCCCTGCCTCCCACCACTACACAGCACTTGTGCGACAGAAGGTGCTGAAATGATTGATGAGCAAAGCAGCTCATAAAGGCAAGCACAGTGCCCAAAGCAACAGCTGTCGAGCCCCATCCCTGCAATAATTAGATAAACGAGCCCCAAATGAAATCTTACAGGCAAGAGGAGAAGGAAGTGATAATATCACCGCTGTCAATCTCTGATTGCTTGTGTCGCCTCATTCCAGCCTCTGCTTGTGGTTATTAGCATTTGACGCAGCCTACCTCTCCCATCTTCCATACTTCCTTCACTCCCAGGCCTCCAGACAGACCCCTGCAGGCACAGGAGTCACGGGAGCGTCAGTGGCTGGGACCGGACTGTGGTTTCTTTTTTCTTCTGATGGCACCAGTTGTGCTTCCCAAGCCTGCTGAACCTTTGTCCTTCTCTGCGGAGTAAGAACCTAACAAAAGGGCCATGGCAGGTCACAAATTGAGCTTACCAGGGAGAAGTCCTGCAATTAGCCAATTCTTTCTTCAAGAAATAGTTGATGTAATTATAGGGATGCAGAAGATAAAGAAGCAGAAAGCAAGGAAACATGGTTCAGGCATCTGAAATTGCAGTAGAGACAATTAAAAGATCTGTGTATATTTTTACCATACAGAAGCACAGTGATACTACAGCAATTTCTCTGTATGTTCCCTTGATGCTACTTAATGGTACCTATGAATGAACAGTGAGTTTTTAGTGCCAGTAATTACCATACAGAGAGAATTTTGTGAAATATATATCTATAAACACATAAATTTTTCACAAAAAAAATTAAAAGAAACCCTGTTGTTAAAAGCTAAACAGTATACTTCTGATTCCACTTTCATTTGCACCGTTGCTTATCAGGAGTAATATTCTGCAAGTCAGTGACTGTAAACTCATTCAAAAACAGAATAAATCCTGACAGGTAGGAACCAAAGTCCAGAGAAGTAAATGAAAGGGGTGCTGTTAGACTGAATAGTCCTCAGATCAAATTCTATGAGCTCAAAGGAGAAAACACATTAAAAAAATGCTTCCAGCATGAGCAGAATTGAAAGGTGAAGTTACGTCCTAGAAGAGGCACAATAATGACACAGAATGAGCGACCTTTTCCTTTATTCACTCTCTCCACTCTTAAAATAGGATAATTCTTGCTGAGTTCAGCCAGATTTGCATGAGTGTAAAATTAGATCAAAATTATGCCCAGTTTGTTTGTTTTACCAGCAGCACATGTCTCAAGAGTGTGCTTTTATGTTTTCCTGTAGAAACAGTCAGAGGTGCATCTAAGGCTGCATCTAAAGCTGATCACTGGGATTCAGATAAGAATTTCTGGCAGACTGAGTGGTCCCATAATCACAAATGGTATCTCTTAAAGCCTTCAATTACAAGAGATTAGTGGAGAATTGTAGCACTGAACTAAAGGAGTAATGACACATAGGAACTGAAGCATAAGAACTGTTTTCTTCTTTATAAGGAGAAGTTCAATTTATAGTTTATTTAAATATAAATCGCAAGCATAAAGTATTAGAGTTCTTCAACTTCACTGTTCAGTTAGTTTCAAATTAACTGCACTGTATTTCTGATTTCCCCGGAGCAGCACTCCGATCTTCAATCTGTCTGTTCCTGAAATTGAACTGAAGTCTTCTAAGTCCATTAAATTCCTGTGCTATCCCCATAGCTGGGTGAATTACCACTCTGCCATCTTCACGCTGCCTCCCCCATGGGGTGGTTTGCAGGGGCCAACACTGATTCTGAACCTCCCCTTGCTACCCCCATTCATAAATTGCATGAAAAGCTGTGAAATGGGAGAATAGGAGGCCATGTTTTCCCATCGTTTCTAATGCTGTAGCTTAACTGATTTACTCTTTTCATAACCACTATTGGGAAATGCTTTGCATGAAATCCTTGGTTTTAGGTTACAGGCATAATAATGTTTAATTATGAATTGCCTATCTGATGGCAACTGGCAGTCCTTTAAAGCCTGTTAACAATACCACTACATGTATCAGTACATTCATATGCAGTGAAGTAAGCTCTGACTCAAACAGTTTTAGAGATGGGGAGTGTGAAACAAAGAGAGGGATTGTATCACTTTAGTTTACAAAGGTACTGCAAATGAAGCACATCCACGAGGAAGGGTCGTAGGTCCTGAATCTCCATCTGATTCCTTCACCTCAAGCCTGCCTGTCTTCTCAGACTATACCTCTGGCTCAGATGTCTTGTAATCTGTTTTAGGCTTCTTACTATGCTTACTGCAAAAAGAATAAAGTTTTTAAAGTGTGTGGTATTCTCCGCTACCTTTAGGCAGCTTACAGCGTAGACATCTGCATCTCAGCTAAGCATCTAGACTCCTGCAGTAGTATTGAGAGAGGAAGAAGCACTTGTAGAAAGACAATTCATCTTATCCAAAAGGCAGGTATATAAACCAGGTTGTGTGAATTACGTGCTAAAAGGTCTAGTTCTCTCCATTGCCTACAAAAAGAGTCAGACAATGGGCTCTGATGGAGACATCTACTGCCAGCTGGTCTGAACTGAGGTGAGAGGAATCACCTGTGATACAGCTGGGCCAAAGTGCACAGACATCTTCATGCCAGCTGCAAACAAACTAGCCTCAGCCAGAAGTGGTCCACCTATCAGGGTAGCCACATACAATCAATATAACATTCTTCTGCCATAACAAATAGGAAACATTAAATCTCAAAAAATAAATCCCCAATACACGGGAAATACAAATGTTTGTGGTAATGGATTTTTTTCTTGAAAAATGTCTGTGTTTGCTAGAGTTGAGGAGCCAAATGGTCATAAAGTTTATGCTGTTAGACATCTCCTGGGACTCTGCGTTAACTCTTTGTTGTAGTGGTTCATTCAGTTTATTTGATGCTAGCAAATCTTTAGGATTTCAGTTAAATTGGTCTTTTACTCCAGGGAAAGAGAAACCTGATGCCAGAGCTTCTATCACTATAGCTGTTGGAAGTTAGAAGGATTTGCTGTATTACTTCAGCAATAAGAAGAGACAGGTATTATTCTGATTTTGTGTATACAGGTTTAAATCAGGAACAAAGGCAGTGATGTTGTGCTGGTACAAAACAGCTGTAGTTGAAGATAAAATTAAATGTCCGTATAATTTGAGGCCAGAAAGGACTGTTAGACTGCCTATATATGATGGGTTGTTAAATTTCACCCACATTCCCTTATACGGAGTCCAAAGACACTTAGCCCTGGGGTATTCAGTTAACTCTCCTTTGCTCACACAGTTATCAAGGGTCTGCAGGGCACGGATTCATAGCAGGCAAAACCACACAAAAACATCTAGGAAAAATACATTTCTAAAGCAGAGCAAGTATTTTATTTAAAGTATTTGAAGTGTTGCATTTGTTTTGGTTTTCAGCAGATCAACCTAATGTTCTGGATATTGGCATCTGTTAAAAATGTGGGACATGGTAGAAAAAGCAAAATGGATCCAAAGTTGAAAACAGGAAAACAGTTCAAGACTTACTTTGCTTTTTGTTTTCTTGCTTCTCTAGGACTCAGTGTTGTGCTCCCTTCTTTCCCTGCTAACTTGGCTAGTGCCTCCCTTCTGCACTGCCAGGAGACCTAGAGTTGCAATAAACTGCCAAACTGGGCCAAGCTCTCACGGACCTACTGGGGGGTGTTGCTGCCTTTGTCTGCAGCAGAAGTGGCCTCTCCTTAAGGCTGAGCTTAGAAGAATGCTTCTGGTAAAATGTTGGAAGTGGCTTTTTCAGTTAGGGATCAGGGATTAGGTTTCATAAACAGCTGAGTTGAACAGTTGAGAACCTCCCCCTCCCAGCAGTGTTTTTCTGCTTTCCCTCAACTAATGGCATAAAACAGACATAACTGAAATCATGTGCACAGATTCTTGACCATTTCACCATTTAATGACAACATTATTTCCTTGGGTTAAAATATTTGGAGTCAAATTACCACTTTGACTCACAAGCATATAGAGAAGAGATCACAAAAATATTGAATAATCTCATTTAAATTCTGGTCTCATTCCATCGACTTCAAAGGAGTTGTGTCAAAAATAAATTTGCCCAGGCTTGACCTCTCGAAGTGGCTGATTCATTTTCATATTGGATGAACTTAGGCCAGCATGAAATGAGACCTGCTTACAAAGAGCACCAGTCTCGATGAGGCTGACAGGAACTGCAGCCTTGTCTGAGTTTTAGGGCTACAACTTCCTACCAGCGTGAATCTGCCAATCCAACAGCAGCTGTGCTCTCATCCTGTGGTGAGGTGACCCTTCCTGGTCACCTGCATGCCACACTTGTGTGGGTTTGATACAAGTGACATATGGTTAAGGAGAATTTTACTGTAAGATCTGTCTGGTTGCTGTCGTGAAAGTCAATCTGCTCCAGGACAAAGTAAGTACAGCTGTGGCTAGAAGATGAGAGTTGACAGAGGAGTGACATTTGCCCTGTAAAGTTCAGGAACTCGTGTCTCCACAGGTAGTAAATTTATGGTAAGAACCAAAGCCAGACTGATTATCTTCAATTTTACTTGTATCTAAATTGCTTACTAACTGGGCTAAGGATGCGGTATAACCTCATTAAATCCCTGAAGATGTATCTTAGTCTTAGAAATAACACCTTATTATGTAGCCATTTAATGAGTTGTGAGCTAACGTGTTTTAACAAATCTTTTATCGCTTATTACATTCCACTCCCTAGATGAGCATTTCAAAAGCTGACCATTAAAACAGGGCTCTTTTCACAACTCTTTGATGATGACACTTAGAACTGAGCACTTCATCTCTTTGCATTTGGATTAGAATCGGAAAGGTGTGAATTACAGATCTGGCTTTTATGTGCTTGCTTTATTGATCAGGCTGCTTCGTAGAAACCACAGCAGTTCTGGTAGCTTAGCAGTCTAGATTACCTTTCAGCTTTCTTAATTGGTGCAGTTAATTTTCAATTTATATTGAGAGTGAGACAAGGTGATGTAATACCTCATCGTTGTACTTGAGTAACATGGGCACTAAAACACAGCAATGTATTTCGTAATTATAAATACACAAGTTGCTTGTTGAAGTAGACAGAGAAGAGTTCTGGCTCTATTCACTGTGCATTTTGGGCCAAAATCTGTTTATAATCATTTCTGTGTCTTCACTGACTTCCACTGAGCCACTAGCTATAGTAAAGCAAGTTAAGATTTGTCTCGGTGTAATTGGAAAGTTCATTCAACGTGCCAGACTAATACATCCAACATACTAATCAAATGCAGTCATATTTCTGTTTGTTTGCTGACAGGTCAAAGTCATGGTGCGCATTTCTTCCACCTTTGCCAGAGACACATCGGAGTCCAGCTCTTTCTTAAAGGTTGATCCCCGTAAGAAGCAAATCACGCTCTATGACCCGTTGACCTGTGGAGGTCAGAATGCCTTCCAGAAAAGGGGCAACCAGGTTCCACCCAAGATGTTTGCTTTTGATGCAGTTTTCCCCCAAGATGCATCACAGGTAGGCAAAGTATGATCAAAATAGTTATCTAAACAATAAGGTACACCAGAGCCAAATTCATTCCTTCTGCAACAGCAGTACTTTCAGTGGAGTTAGACCAGGGTTGAATTTGGTTTACCAATATCGTCAGTAATGAAACCAATTTATTAAATCATATCTGAATAATATAATTTTCTGCTTTCTTTAATATTTACTGTAAATAATTGCTCTTAGATGTGTATAGGCAATAAATTGTGCTAATGATATAAATGGTGTCTAGTAGGTGAATCTTAGATATCAATGGGTCTCTGTATCTTTTAAATTTGTTATTTGGTGTTTATGACGATCTGATCACAACTGCAGTTCTTCAGTGCAATCCTCCATTCATTAAGAAGTCAAGGATTATTTATAGAGGGTTTTCTTGTATAGTTCATGATGGGGGGAGGGGGATTTTATCCACATGTGCCTATTCACATGTATATATTCTGATCTCTTATTTTTATGAAACTCCTTCAGTGGTTTGATGAACTGTGTTGCCCAAATATGATGAAGAGGACAATACAAGACTAAAGTAACATTGCAAAATATAATTACAAAACAGTTCTGTGAGTCTGGTTCTGTATTCATAAGCTAAACAGAGCTGGGACACAGGGTTAGCCTAAGCATTGGCATGTAGTCAAATCATTAGCTCAATTCCTGACCCAGTTTTGGCCCAGGCAGCAGCACTCTGCCAGACTAATGTCTGGACACGGCTCAGGAGTAGGTTGGACCAGGGACCATCACCCACAGGCTGTTTTGCTGGGCTGCCCTGTTTTGGGGAGGTAAGAGAGTTCAGATTATAAACAAGAGCCGTGCCATACCAGTTGGCACGGTCACTGTTTGAACAGTCCTTTTTCTGACCCATTTTTTTTTCTATTATAGTGGTAGCTTAAAAGTACCCATGAACTCAGAGAAGTTACGTGATTTATTATCAAATGCAAACTGCTTCACATAAAAGCCTAAACTCTGCTAATTCTGATTCAGTTCCACCCAGTACTGATAGGCTGTTACTGCAGAACCACTCTATACAGTTCAGCATGCCTGAATCTTAAATCTAAGAATGCTCAGCGTGAATTTGTATGACATACCTCTTAAAATCACAGAATCACAGAATGGTTGAGGTTGGAAGGGACTTCAGGAGATCATCTAGTCCAACCCCCCTGCTCAAGCAGGGTCACCTAGAGCACATTGCACAGGATTACGTCCAGGCGGGTTTTGAATATCTCCAGAGAAGGAGACTCCACAACCTCTCTGGGCAACCTCTTCCAGTGCTCTGTCACCCTCACAGTGAAGAAGTTTTTCTTCATGTTCAGATGGAACTTCCTGTGTTTCAGTTTGTGCCCATTGCCTCGTGTCCTGTCGCTGGGCACCACTGAAAAGAGTCTGGCCCCATCCTCTCGACACCCTCCCTTCAGATACTTGTACACGTTGATAAGATCTCCTCTCAGCCTTCTCTTCTCCAAGCTAAACAGGCCAAGCTCTCTCAGCCTTTCCTCATAAGAGAGATGTTCCAGTCCCCTAACCATCTTAGTAGCCCTTCGCTGGACTTGCTCCAGTAGTGCCACATCCCTCTTGTACTGGGGAGCCCAGAACTGGACGCAGTACTCCAGATGTGGCCTCAGCAGGGCTGAGTAGAGGGGGAGGATCACCTCCCTCCACCTGCTGGCAACACTCTTCCTGATGCACCCCAGGATACCATTGGCCTTCTTGGCCACAAGGGCACATTGCTGCCTCATGCTTAACTTGGTGTCCACCAGCACTCCCAGTTCCTCCTCGGGAGAGCTGCTTTTCAGCAGGTCAACCCCCAGCCTGTACTGGTGCATGGGTTATTCCTCCCTAGGTGCAGGACCCTGCACTTGCCTTTGTTGAACTTCATGCATGAACTTCAATACTGCTACAGTCTTCAGGATGGAGCCTGCTACTGCTAAAAGCTAAGAAGATTCATAACAATTTAGAGAAAAATTAAGAAATGTCATTTAAGTAATACCTAAGGGGCTGTTTTTTCACCTTACGTTCCTTACTCACCTGCTGGTGGAAATGAATTCAGTCCATAATTCAGGAAATAATAGAGCTTGTTAAAAATTCTCAATATTTGATTCTTTTTAGCCAAAACAAGTGTTTTTTTTGTAAAATTCCCTTAATGGGCAGTTGTAATAAATTAGCCACATCCTCTTACAGTATGTGTATTTTGTCTAACCCCACAAAAGATTTTGATGCTTTAGCAAATGAAACTTACTTGACACAGAGCAGAAGTCCTGCTTTATGTATTTTTACAAGTAATGTCATTACTATCAACAGTATAGGTCACATGAATGAGACAAGCAGGCTTAGGCTTTTTGATACTTCATCAATTCTGTTTGGAGCACTGATGACATTATGACCATTCATGCTGAAAATACTCTGCTGATTTTCCTTATTATTGTTAACAGTAATTTTTTTTTTTTAATTTCTTGTGACAGGCTGAAATATGTGCTGGGACTGTGGCTGAGGTGATCCAGTCAGTGGTCAATGGGGCAGATGGCTGTGTGTTCTGCTTTGGCCATGCCAAACTTGGTTGGTATTGTTAAATTTCTCTATTTGAGGAGCAAAATTGCTAATGCTTTAGATTAAGGAAGACAAAGCTTCATGAGTCCGTGCATAGTAATTGTATTTGAAAGGGGTATGCTGTGTGCATGACCTTGTACCGCACCTTCACCTCTCATTTGGACATCTGTTCACTTTGTTTTGCATACTGCTTAAATCTTGGACAGCAGTTCTTTGCAACAGAGACTGTTTTTGAGTTGTTGCTTTGGTCAGTCCCCTGCTTACTAAAGCAGTTTTTAGTATTTTCTTCAACTTAATGAATGATCCCATACTGGTCTGCAGTTTTACAGATGTGCCTCATATTTATCAAGCTGTATAAAGGCTGTGAGTATCCACTCAAATATATGATGTTTGTGATGCCACTATTCAAGTGTTGTGACTGGGCACTCAAGTCATATGATGTATGTTCTGTTTCCTGTTTAGACAGTTCACTCATTACTAACCCTTTAGTATTCTTATCTCCAACAAGTACTGTTCTAATGATTAACTGAATGGTACCAATGGATCAAAATTTACTCTTTGCAAATGCTCACATCAACAGCATTTCAGATGCTCATAGAAAGAAAATATAAAGGAGAGTCATCCTCATCATCACATTCTTTTGAAATAACTGCATTTCCAGAGTAACCTTATATTCTGTTCATCCTTATCTGGAAGTATTTTGAGACTACTGGCTCTTTAATGAAGAGGGCTGCACTGCAAGTACATGTGAAATGATCCCTGTCCTTTTCTATCTCAAAGAAACACAGATGTACACACACAACTTTAAAGGATACTTCTATTTTTCACATGATAAAGGAGGACAGACAGTATCAGGCCATGGTTAGCCCAAACTGCAGGCAACAAAAGCTAGAGAATACTGAGTGCTGCAGTGCTGCTAGCTCTGGTACAACGAATGGGGCAGGGCCACCTGTTCAGCTAATCACAAGGCTCTTCTGGACCACTCTCTAGTAACACATGTATGAACACTTAGATGTTTAACCCCTCACAACCTGCCTAACACTAAATGGCAAATGAGATGGCAGACAAAGCCACCAGATAACGGCATCTCACAAGTGCTACACAGGAGAGGTGGCCTGGATAGGGGTTTGCTGCAGTGCGTTAGCTGAATCTCTGCAGTTGCTTCATTAACCCCACCAACATAATTTCCCTGTCTCTAGACACACCCAGACATTGCACAGATACCTGCGTAAAAATATTTTCTTTGCTGACCTTTTTCCACTTAGATTCAATATATGAACTGAAACAAGGTAAGAAAAGCTAGAAGTACTTGCCTAAAATTATGTATACCTTTATCACTTGGTTTATAAATATGGGAGATTTGGAAAACTTGTCTAAGTACATTATATGTAGTGACACCTAAAGCAGCATAAAATAGTGCTCTGTGTCTGTTCTTAATCAGCAGACTTTTGCAGCAGAGACAAGCCAGAACTATGACTGTGGAGTCAAATAATAGCAAACTATGGGAAGGTTTTGACACCGATAAAATATTTCATGTTGCAACCCACGTCTGCACCAAATAACTACCTGAACCTTTTTTTTTTTTTTCCTGGGTAAAATTACATCTCTATGATCTTGGGGCCAGATTTATGTCAGTCCCAAATTCAGTGTAATATAGTGCTTCCAAGTAAAATGGTATCCAAAGTATACCGCACCCACAGTATTTAAAGCAGGGATTTTTAGAGGCCTGGGCATTCCTGCTGTGTTCAACTCATTCCACTGTTCCTCCTACATGAGAGGTTGCAGTGTAGGGACCTGCGGTACTCTGCCTGGGGAACTGAGGATGTCAGAGGACTTTCCACCTTGTGCAGTGACAGCATGAGAAAATGCATGTTTCAAATGCAGCTCAAGATGTCATCTGTGCGTTTTAAATGCTGTCAGTTGTCCTTGTATTATTTGTTTGCCTGCCTGCCTGTCTTTCTTCCCTTTCTGACTGTTGTTCTTATTGTAGCAAAGGAGTTGTTCTCCTGAGGCTGTGTAGGATAATCTCACTAGGCAGAAGGCTACGAAGGTCCTGGGAGTGATGTTGTTATCTTTTCTCCCCTCCCCATTCCTGACAGGGAAGTCATACACCATGATCGGAAAGGATGATTCCATGCAGAACCTCGGCATAATCCCTTGTGCCATCTCCTGGCTATTCAAGTTGATTAATGAGCGCAAAGAGAAAACAGGAGCCCGCTTCTCGGTCCGAATTTCTGCAGTGGAAGTGTGGGGGAAAGAAGAAAACCTTAGAGACCTGTTGTCAGAAGTGGCTACAGGCAGCCTGCAAGATGGTCAGTCCCCAGGTGTCTACCTTTGTGAGGACCCCATTTGCGGCATGCAGGTGAATCTGAGGTTTACATTTTACACATTGAAACAAGCAATGTGATATTTTTTTGAGCTACTGAGATGGTTCAAAATCAAGAACTACCCAGAGCATAAAGTTTATAGACTTGAAAGTGTTTACTTTAAAACATACAAGAACTTTATGACCTGCAGCTGCAGGGCCATCTGCTCTCCTGGCCTAAATATTTGTACCTCTGGTATAACTGATGTTGCGCGGGGGCCTGTATTTGCAATAAAACGTGAAAACATTCAGTACAAACAAAAATTCACCTCCTTCCAAAAAAAAAAAGAAAGTGTGATCTCTCTTTTGTAAAACAACAAGCTGAAATATTTACAATACTGCACAAATAGCTGGAGGCCATTTATATGGCTGTTTATCTCTTTATAAACTACATTATTTATAGCACTTACATTAGTAATGTTGTAGGAAGCATTAATCGCTACTTATTAATTGCTGCCAAGAAGTAAATTCCTGAGCTGGGCAAGCCAAGAATAACTCCAACTCTCCTCAGGTTTGGAGGTTTAGCAAGAATGACTAACTGGCTCATGTATTTTCTGGGTAACCATTAGAAAGTCTCAGCAGCCCTAGATTTTTTTTTTCTCTGGGTGTGGGGAGAAGAAAGGCCTGTTCTTTCCTTTTGCAGTCTGTGATGGAGTGAATCTGGTTTTTGTATGAGTAGATGAAGAGAGGGCAAACTAGCATGATGGAGCATGGATACATTCCTTCAGCCTTAAAGGCAATGGCTACTTTTATCCAGAAATTGTAGAGCTCCACCTACCCAAGAGTGGGGAAAAGGAGGGAGGAGGGAACAGACCTACAGGATGATGTACCCTATTTCCAGCTACGAGGATCTAGAAATCATGTTTTGCTTCCCCCAAAATCATGAATCATGAGATTTTAAAAAGTAATAAACTTTGTGTTTTATCTCTTTGTATTATAAGCCTTTTAGACATACTTAGATGGCAGTCTCAATCTTTTGTGTTCTACCCAGGAACTATAAAATTGCTTTTAGGTTTTAAATTACAATTAGGATTGTCATTCTCACTTGACCCGTGGTGTTAGTGCTTTATGAAATACTTACAGTATCATTAGCGATCTCACCTCCTGGTATCCAGTCATGAGTGCAGTCCAGTGAGCATAAGATAGGCTCAAGTCTTCAGAGTTTCTGCTGGGAAGATATATGGGCCAGTTATGATCTGGATTAGTATAGGTATCAATGTTACATAACTGTAACAACTATCTCCTCTTTAGAGCTTAATTCTTCACTGAAATATTTAAGCACAATAGCAATAATAACAAATAGTCCATTGTTGTTGCCTGTTCTCACATACATACAGAGAGAACAACCATATACAAGTGAACCGTTTTAGATCAGTGCAGAAAAAAATAGCTTCCATGAGAGATCTCTGTCTCTCTGCAATGTCACAGACTGAATAAAAGTGGGAGCAAAAAGGCCTTTTTATTTGTGTGCCTTTAGAAATGTAAAGGTACAAGATATAGTGACATTCTGGAGTCATGCGTCCTGCAAGTGAATTCTCAAAATCCTGAGAAGAAAAGTTCTGTGAAAGGCAGGATATTATATTGTAGCCATACAGATATGCAAAATCAGCAATGTGTACAGCAAATGAATAATCACCATATGCCATTCAGTCTGTCATTGGGCCTTTCCAAGTATGCATATTTTCTCATTGCTTACATTAGTGAAATCACTCTAAAGACTGGCCTGCTTTCTGCTTATTTTTTTAACTCCTTATTGGCCTCTTCTCTTTTTAGAGAAAACTTCAGCCTTTAGCTGTATTATGTGATTCATTGCAGAACCTCAGCAATATCCCTCCTCAAGCTGATTAATGAACACAAAGAGAAGACAGGAACACTGCCTTCTTTAGAGAGAACTTAATTTTTAGCTGTGTTACATAGCTCAGAAACAAACCCTCAGAATGGGAATTCCTCACTGAATTTGAGCCAGACAAAACAAATCTATCCTATGGGCTGTGGGCCAGCTCTGCATACCGCCAAAGCTAATGCCATCAGATTACACCATCACATGTCCCTTCCACAGACAGACTAATCTTAGGTGACATGAAGCACACATGCATACCTAACATTGTCGTGGGTTAATAATATCTGCCCTCATATGCTCTCTATCGCTTTGGAGAGATAAGAGCAATCTGGTGACTGTGATTGAGGTCCAGCAAATGTGAGTGTATGTACATTACCTGTCCTGTTCCACTTAAGGGATTGCCCTGTCTCCTGAGCAGGTGCATAAGCTTACGGGATGAAGGGGCAAGGAAATGCCTTCTCTTCTGTGCTGCTCCCCACATGCTCTGGGGGCTGAACACAAGCTTCAGTCCTATTATTTCCCAGGTTAATCTACAGACTGCTCCCTCCTAACACTTTCTGAAGGGTAACACATACTCCTGCCCCTGCCTGCCTGCAGCAGCTGTGGATTTGGGATTTATGTGTCTTCCACAATTGTTTATTTCTCTCTTAACCGTAAGGACACAGCAATTACCACAGCAGGCAGTGCAGCAAAACCAACAAACAAAAACGACGGCAAAAATAATGAGCTCCAGTGAATGGCTTAAAATTCTAGTGAAGGAGCGAACTTACGCATCTCTGTCCAGCCCCCAGGACAGTTTCCAGCTGTTAGATTTATGCATGACAACTGCCACTAGAGATACCCCGAGTAGGAACCCTCAAAACCCTGGATTCATTTGTAGGACTCCTGAAGGACGTGGTACCGTCACTCTCAGTGTCAGCAGGGATGAGTAGCAGGTCTGATTCAGTAGGACATTTCTTCCTTTTCAGTCCCATCAGAAACCAGTGTATCAGTGGTGTGCTTTGACAGCAGTGTATTTTCTGATAGTGTTGAATTCTGCTGAGGTTTCTAGATGATTTTTTCTTTATATTAACCTGCAGCTTCAGAATCAGAGTGAGCTCCGGGCCCCGACTGCAGAGAAGGCTGCCTTCTTCCTCGACGCAGCTATTGCCTCCCGTCGCAGCAGCCAGCAAGACTGTGATGAGGAGAATCACCGCAACTCTCACATGCTTTTCACTCTGCACATCTACCAGTACCGAATGGAGAAGAGTGGCAAAGGCGGAAGTAAGCTGTTCCCTTCTTCCCTCCTGTTTCCTCAACTGCCTCGAAATTGGCTTTAAATGGGCCTTTAAACAATGTTCTCTAGGGGTGAAAATTAGCAGAGTTCTCCACTGAGAATGGGGTAGGCCCATTTACACCAGCAGGCTATTTACCTGTTTAGAAAGATCCAGCAAAGGCCACAAATGACTGAAGGTTATTAATATCAGTTGTCAATGTAGTTGCTTTTGTGGAGACATTAACAGTTGGTTCTCAGCATGATGTGGGCCTCTACATACAAACAAAAAACTGCTCTTCAGACTGGCTTCTAATATTGCTTTTATTGATAGCTTCACTGCTGAGGTTACAGATTAAAATATTGTGGAGATGGGAATTCCCTGTCACCCTTATGTTAGCTATACTAGTTCAGCGCCTAAGTAGGGCAGAGTCTGCAGAAGCTGAGGCCAATGCACAAACTGGAGCATTTCTTGGAGATGCACGATAATTTAGTTGCTGGCCCAACTACAGGTATGCAGAACTCTCCAGTGGCTCTTCAGAAAGGCCCTGTGCTGCGGGTCTGCTCCCTCTCTTTGCCATACATGCCTTCAGTGACTCGTGTAAGTCTATATGTCAGTTTTCCTTTTGTCAATGAAGAGAATGACACTTCTGCTATCTGCCATGTCTACTCACATATTCCTATAATTTTCAAAGGTTTCATTTGATTTACACTGATTGTATTAGATTTCTAATTTTTTGTTATATTTATATTCTGCTTCAAGTCTCCAAAGCCAGATTTTCCCATTGAAATAAAAATTTTTTAATTAATCTTTTTTTTTCACAGAAAAAATGTTTGCTTAAAGAGCACCAGAGACATCTGCTTTTTCAAATTTGTGGGCTTAAACAGTTCTGCAAAAATAGTATCTATTTCAGCTTCTGGCTCTGCGTAGGTTATTTGTAATGAAGACTAGACTGCAAGCTATGATGTGTAGTGGGTGGACACCACTGCAATATTAATGTCTAATGTTTGAATGCAGAAAATTTACATTGACTATATTTATAATGTAAGAGAGAAAACCAGAAAGTTGCTCTAAATGGAAATGCAGTTTGCATGTGTTTAAGTAATAACCCCTGTGGAATTGGCAGCCAGAAAACTCAATTAACTAAAGGTTTATTAATTAACCACCCTGCAGTGGAAAGGAAGACTGTGAATGCTCAAACTGACTGGTTGTTAGGAATAAAGATGGCTGATTTTGAGGGGATTATTATTACAGTTATTTAATACTCCAGGCTTTTCACATACATGCAAGTACATGTGCACACAGTCCTTTCTTACTATTTTCAGATGCAATTAGTAAAAGGGAAAAAACTGTTTTCCTGTGGTTATAATGACTCATTCTAAAAAAAAAAAAAAAAAGACATGATCCTGTAGGCTTATAACGTGAGATACTTTGTCCGCTGCCTGCAGTTATATTTTCGTCTCTTGGCCATACTACCTCCTGTCTTCAAGTTTCCATATCTGAGTGGCCTCATAAGCCAGGCAGGGTCAGATCTCTGTGATAATTGAATGAGGGGGAATTCCAACTGCTCAGAAAGGGCGCCTAGTGATTATCAGTGTCTCTTGCTGTAATGAAGGACTTTTCGGAAAACAACAAGAAGATAGTAGAGATACAGATTCCAGTAAAAGGATTAAAAAAAGAAAAAAGGAACCCAGCTTCTAGAGGGGCAGAGATTAGAGGGCTGGCTAATGTACGGTTTTGTTCAAAAAAAAGACTGTGAGAACAACACGTTGGTACTGTACTTATCTCCTGGTAAGATTCATTACCTGGAATGTCATGAAGCAGGCTTAGCACCATTGAAATAAATGGAATTGTGGCAGAACTGGCACATTCATTTTTCAGCTGTCAGCTCTGCAAAGTCTCTGTGGCCATAGACAAAAACAAGTGTTAGGATCTTCCACTTTTCTTGCTCTCTCTATAATTGCCAGGCACATTAGCTGAGAACTTGCCTAACAAATAACTTAATTTTCAGATCAAGCAAGTGGATCTGTCATCCTAAAAACATGCCTTATTTTGACTTGTAAATTAAATAGAAATGAAAGATCCGCTCCTTTCTCTTGTTCTGGATTTCCTCAGCCTACATAATAGGAATATATGTGCAAACAATGTGACTAAAATTTGAAAGACAGTGATTTCTTTTGTTTTCTTTTGTTTCCCCAATGTCCGGTAATCTTAGCAACAGACATATTTATTATATGTAATTCAGTAAAGCCACTGGCAGTCATCAGCAGCAAGTAAGCACATTTCCCTGCTTTTCTAAGCAAAATCATTGGGGAATACTCACAAAAGGTAACTTCTAGCAGTCTTAGATTCCCACTCTAGTCAGAGGGAGGCAAAGGTCCTGCGACCCTCTAGTCAGAGGGAGGCAGGTCAGAGGGTGCAACTGCCCCGGGCTGTTCCCTGGGGAAGCCTGACTTTCTGCCCCAGCACAGCTCTGTAGCATGTGTAGATATTTCCCGGTGAGCACCATCGATAGCAGACTGCTTAAACTTCCATGGGCCTGTTTAATGGGTTGGAGTGTAATCTAGGGACTATTACAACATTTTGAATATCTGGCTACTAAAATTAACTTCTAATCAGTTTCTTTTTTCTCTGTTTCTTTTTTCTTTCTTCTCTTTTCTCTCTTTTTCTTTCTCTTTTTTCTTTATTCATGTGTCTTTTTCTCTTTTTCTCTTTTTTTATTCTTTTGTCATTAAAATCTATTTGTAGGGGGGTTTTTTTTGTTAATTTTAATTATCTTCTACCTGCAATTGAAACAGATTTATAGTTTCTTTGAACTTCATCACTGGTTTTAACACATTGTACAGAAAGGCTTTACATTTGTAAGGAAAGTTATGGGTCATGCAAGACACCGGGTAGTAGCAGTAAGCAGTGAACCCTGTGCTTTGCAGTGCTTGCAAGATGGAATCTCTCTCCTTATTTTTTCAATGTAGGTTAACATCTTTTAAGTTACAGATAAAAGTTACGTGTCTTCAGTAGCTGTATGATTTCTATATTTATCTATTATTCATATTAGACTTTCTGTCTACAAAGAGGTCTGTGAAATGATATGGTCATATATCACCCACTTGTCAATATGTAGAAGCTTTACAAGTGTCTTCTTCACATATTTACATGCAATTATTTCCTGTTGTGTATTTCCTTTTACCTCCTTTGGCACCTGGCAACTCTAGGGTGCATGCCCACATACCCTGGTTGGGTATCACAGCTACTGATTGCAGAGCTATTGAAGAAGCATGTCTGTGACAAGAAGGCATGCCAAAAACAATGAGTAATATCTGCAGACCTCAGATATTTCCAATGTCTCCGTCATATAATGGCTCCCATTGCCATCTTTGCTTATGAACTGGCCTCCTTGCACCCCCAATACCATTTTTTACAAGATGCATAAGTTGAGGTGCTGTCTCAAAATGGCTGTGAATTTATTTGCATAGAGGTAAACTCAGATGTGAAAGTATTTACAGCTCCTGTTTAAGGAGCCTAAAAATAAAACTGTCTCTTCCTAGATAATAGAGAATTAGAAGCACTTTGGTCAAGAGTACGTAGTCCTCATTCCTGGGTTCATCATGGAACCATGGATTTTTCATGAGAGCAAATGTCTGTTAAACAGCCATTTTGGAAAACTGACCTTTTTGTCTTTTTTAATCCCTTTTATATGAAAACACTGCTGCCTTCCTCTATTCACATCCAAATGTTCATGTTTGTTAAGAAGAGGAGCAGCCTTTTTTCTTCATACATAGAAAGTTATAGTCCGTTTCAGTCAACAAAGCTGTTTGCACTCCTGCTGCACTTAGCTGGCAACTGAGTTTATTCCACATCTTCCAGACCTGAGTATCCACACAGAGATACTGCCAAGGTTGCCTCTTCCACATACCGTATTCACCCATACAAATTGCTGTTCAGTAGATTTATTAAATGATATTCAAACTGGAATCTTCTGCACGTGTTGCAAGTTCACAGTACATTAATTATTTCAAAATATATTCTCCCTCTTTGAACAACATTAATGTAACATAGGCAACTGCATGTGATTAACCTATGGGAATGTACAAACAATCCTTTTACTACAACTTCAAATGGATTTGGTAGAAAGCTGTTCTGAAAATCATTTCTGTAAAACTGTCAGTCTCTCCCTATTTTTTGTCTTTGTCAACACCACTACGCTTAAAGTGTAATGATATTACCTTTGAACCACCAATCTTTTGAACTGGACCAGGCAACAAAAAGCAAATGACATTCAGTCCTCAATGTGTTTCACTAGAATAGATTCTTCTTCATTGCTGGTGCTCTTCCTTATATACGTCTCATCTAGTTATCCTGTTTTCCTGGAATAAATAGGAGTTTTCTGTGAAGACAGTGGAGCTTCAAACATGAAGAGGTGAAAGTATCTGTAGGGAAGAATCCTTATTACTGAGGATGATGCTGATATCAGAAAGGAATCAACCTTATGTAGATTGCCGAGAGGTTTCAGGTAGAAAATGCAGCTTCTCACTTGTTTTAGAGAGAAACAGTGATAGAAATGTAAGTTTCTGCATTGATTTGCTTTTCAGGGTAGATTCATGGTTTGAAGTGGCACTATTAAGATTGGCAATGCCAGTACTGGAGTCTGTTCTTTCCTTTCTTCCTTTCCACTTCTATGCCTGAGCATCCACCTGTAGTTCAATTCAAGTTCACAACGTTTGCTTCTTTGTGTTGTTTCCTGGCTCAATTTGTCAACCATTTTGTCTTTTAGTCTTTAAAGACAACAAACAATGATAACAACCTTGCAATTGCAAGCAGTGTATACTTGCAAGGTCTAGAAGAATATAAAGGTAGAACTGAACTATGATCTCCAACTTCTTTGAAGATTTAGGAATAAGTCTTGGTAGTTTTAGTGAATCATATGAAACATTATAAAAATTCCTTGAAAAGATGCTCTTCATATCTCAGCTCTGCATCACACAGTAACAGTTTATCAGCTGATAGCCTGTGTCTGCCATGGTGTTCTAGAAGGGTTTAAATAGTCTTCCTAAATACTCCTCTAGAAACAATGAAAAGTTAGTGGGAGAAGAGATGTCATAAGTATGGCAAACCTTTTGTTAAACCAAGTGGTAATATAAAAGTATATTGTCTTAAAGCAAAGCTGAATATTTCACAGAATGCTACAGCTTCTCTGGATGTCCAGTCTTTGAGGTGGGAAAGATAAGAGCCTGTAATTTTCTGAACAGATGCACAGCAATCACAGACAGTAACATAGCACCAACTCAGATACAGGCTAATAGAGCTATATTTAAAAAAGAAGGCACAGTGGTGACTCCCACAGAGTGAAACCTGCAGGGGCTGTGAGCTCTGAAAGCCTTGGCAATTTTTAAGCAAGTCAGTAGCAAACAGCAATGTGCAGCAATAAAGGCTGAAGGGGAGGTAGCAGGACCCCTACAGCTTGCTACTGCTAACGTGACTTAGGAGAGGTTTCTGGATTATCCCCTCTTTGCAAGTAGTGTCAAGTCTTTTGCTTTCCTGGGAAACTGCTTTTAGAGCAGTTGAGAAGATGCACATACTAACTGTTTGCTTCCTTTGCTTATGGCAGTGTCTGGCGGTCGCAGCCGCTTACACCTGATTGACCTGGGGAGCTGTGTGAAAGTGCTCAGCAAAAACCGGGAGGGGAGCTCGGGCCTGTGTCTCTCCTTGTCAGCACTGGGCAATGTCATCCTTGCCCTCGTCAATGGCAGCAAGCACATCCCGTACAAGTAAGTGATATTCTATATTACACCTAATGAGAGGATGCATGCTAGCTGTTTGCTTGTTTGGGCTTGAGGCAGTTTTGTGGTAATCAGGACAGATGGAAGACAGTCTTGAAATACTAGGGTCAGTGCAGTCCTCTTGGGGTAAATAGCAAAACTTGTCTAAGGCTTGTTGCCACATGATCTAACCTTGTATTTGCTAGCCACACTGTGTTTGATATTCAGGTTTCATAGGAGGAAGCCTGCCAGAAAAGAACCCGGTTTTCTTACAGACCTTAGGGATTGAAATTAAGCATGTTGGCATTTTGCTTTCTAGGGATGTTCAAAGTTTTTTTAATATCTCAAGGCATCTGAGATCCAGTTTCAGTATTACGCTGCGACAAAAGTTGCTCCTGTAGTGAAACACTATAGAGAAAATTATTTTGCTGTTTATTATGTTTCTTGAAAATGTCTATCAAAATCAGTGTACATCTTTGTGATGAGATTAATTCTGTGATCCAAGGTTACTGTACATTTTATTTTTTGTCTGGTTTGAATCCAAGTATCAAGCTTTCACTTGCAAAAAGAAGTAGGCCTCATTTGTCACACCAGACAAGTGGCCTTTGCTTCTGCAGGTAGTTTCTGTGAAATTAGAGGAAATGTTCACATAGTGGGTATGTTTTGTCCACATTTCTCTTCATTGTTTTCTCAGCCAATTTGTCATGTGTGCAGGTCTGAAAGCAAGTGTGAATTCATTACCCAACCCAGACAGTCATGCAGCCTTCCTTTTCAAAAAGGTTCTGATTTTGTGAACAGTATTGCTTTTCTCTAGGCTAAAGTCTAGGCAGTAGCAGCTAGCATCACAGGCAATGGCTTTCAGTAGCATCTTCTAATCGAAGTCCTAATGAATGTCACCATTTGTGAAGGACATGTTTATGAAGTCTGGGAGTGGGAACAATAGGATGGCATGAAAAATGAACCAAGAAGGTCATTCACAGCACATATTTTATTCCATAAATTTCACCTTTTTTGCTATTTTAAAGGATGCAAACAGGTCATTATTTTCTCATGTTCATTCAAGAATGTAAGGTATTGATAAGTTTTACTTACTTGGTTTTGTCTTAGTCTTGAAAATTAAAAATGGTTTGAGTTTGGTTATAATTTTTTTTCTGTCATTGAATATATGCAGTTCTCAGTGGAAGACTGATTTGGAAAGCTGATTTACCATTTATTTTCCAAAGTGTTTGGCAGTACGGGCTTAAAATTTGCTCTTCAAAAATATTCCTATTTCTGGAATTCAGTCAGATTCTAAAGGGCCAAACAAAAGCAAATAGAAATATTCATGAACTACTTTGTGGATCATTTGCCTGGTTGTAATGTGAAGATAGTTTGAACTCTACACTTGACAAAATGTAGCTTAAACTATGCTTATCAAAAATCTGTTTTCCTTCTTATCAGTTTTTAAGGATTAAAGGGAAGGCAGACTGAAGGAATAAAGAAAAGATGTTAGCGCTGCTCTCTAGACTAGAACTAAACATATAAAGAATAGTTACCAAATACCACAGCTGTCTTTTCTGGCAGTGCCTGACCGGGAGAAAAGCGTTACCAAAAACGTCTGCCACTTGCTGCACCAGCAATCTCTTTCTGCGGGGTTTCGCAGCTGTTGCACTTCTGAGTGTACACAGGCAGAGGTGCCAGCACACTTGCTCATCACTGGGCCTGTCTTGCAGAGAGAAGATAAAAGCTCTTTAGGTCAATGTCTCCTCTTGAATCTGCTCCTGTAAGACAAGCATAGTATATGTATATAGATGTGGTTTGTCATCTGTAGAACGGGCACAATGTCTCTATTTCTAAGGAGGACTTTTAAAATGTAAGTTGAAAGACATGCTGACAATTTTGGAGCATATTGTCTCTGATTCTAGCTGGGAAGAGTGCAGAAAGCATTTTTTCCCCGATATGATCTGCTCATGAGCAGTGGAAACTTGGGTGCTTAGGTGGGTGCAAGCACGGTTTGCTCAGTGAAGCAGCCATACAGGTGTGCGCTGCTCCTCGATGCAGAGAAGAGAGGAAGGAGGCAGGCACGTGTGCTGCGTGCTGGAGGAGGCTGCACGTCCTGTAGCCTGACATGATCTCTGCTCTCATGCCTCAGAAGCTGCCAAGTGATGAATTTCAATAGCGCCTCTTATTTAGAGCAACTGCTAGCCTGGGTAACTGAGATCATTTCCCTTTCTTTAAGGGACATTCTCTTTCATTGGGAAGGGTAAAATAAAAACTTTGTTAACTACTATTTTTGAGAGGCACTGAAGAATAACACCATGAGTGTTTTCTCATGCGACAGTGCTGTGCAGTGTGTTTGGCGTCTCAGGAAATTTCCATAGAGCAGCAGACAAAATGGAGCATTTTTCTCTGTCTGAGCTGTTAAACAGCCATTAAGTATTTTATGGCAGTCTGTCAGTAGGCACTGTATGGCTTCCTGGGAACCTGCAACTCACAGTATCTTAGAACAATGTAGACATCATATTTTTCTCTTACTGCAAAAATGTAATTCTCTAAATTCTGAGATGCTATAAGCTGTCAAATTCCATTCAGTGCTGCATCCGACCTCCTATCTGGCAGTAGTAGGTGTAGAGAAAACTGGTTCAGATTCGTAGCTAGTATAAGCAGAGGCTACTGCATTGCCTTCAGTGAGCTCTGTGTTTATGCCAGGAGTGAATTTGCCTCTCTGTCTGCAGTCTCTATGAAAAACACATGCTGGCATCCAGGAATTTTGCTTTTGTTTTCTATTGTTATCCATAAGGCTATGGAGCACTGGAAGCCAATAAGCTGGAATCTTTTTCCTCTGGGGGGGAGGGGAAGTTTGAGAGCAGTAACACAGATTTATATTAGCTTTAGCATAAACTTGTCTACTAGAGATGTAAGAAAGTAAGGTAGAAATTCTCACATTAAACAAAATACGTTGATTTGTTTGGAGATCTTGTCTCGCAGTCAAGCTACATTCTGCATGTTTCTGAGGAATGGGCAAGAATCCCTATAATGGGCAACCACATGTAGCTAATGAATGACTATGCCTTGATGCATAAGAGTTTATCTTTCATATATGTACTTATATCTCTCTAATATATCAGTGGGTTATCTCTTTGCCACTATTGATGTCCAGACCTCTTCTGAACCTTAATAAGCACATTATTCTGTCATGATATGACCCAGTGAGTTTTTCTAGCTCGGTATGGATTATCCCAAAATAGAATTTACTTTTTATCTAATTTAAATGCATTGCCATTTAATGTCACCAGTTTCCATTGCTCTTGAGTTAGGAGCAAATCCCTAAGAAGACTGGGCAAGAATGGTTTCCTCCACAAGAAAGTAAAATATCACAGAATCACAGAATCGCTGAGGTTGGAAGGGACCTCTGGAGATCATCTAGTCCAACCCCCCTGCTCAAGCAGGGTCACCTAGAGCACATTGCACAGGATTGCATCCAGGCGCGTTTTGAATATCTCCAGAGAAGGAGACTCCACCACCTCTCTGGGCAACCTCTTCCAGTGCTCTGTCACCCTCATAGTGAAAAAGCTTTTCCTCATGTTCAGATGGAAGCGTCTGTGTTTCAGTTTGTGCCCGTTGCCTCGTGTCCTGTCGCTGGGCACCACTGAAAAGAGTCTGGCCCCATCCTCTCTACACCCTTCAGATACTTGTACACGTTGATAAGATCTCCTCTCAGCCTTCTCTTCTCCAAGCTAAACAGGCCAAGCTCTCTCAGCCTTTCCTCATAAGAGAGATGTTCCAATCCCCTAATCATCTTAGTAGCCCTTCGCTGGACTTGCTCCAGTAGTGCCACATCCCTCTTGTACTGGGGAGCCCAGAACTGGACGCAGTACTCCAGATGTGGCCTCAGCAGGGCTGAGTAGAGGGGGAGGATCACCTCCCTCCACCTGCTGGCAACACTCTTCCTGATGCACCCCAGGATACCATTGGCCTTCTTGGCCACAAGGGCACATTGCTGCCTCATGCTTAACTTGGTGTCCACCAGCACTCCCTGGTCCTTCTCTGCAGAGCTGCTTTCCAGCAGGTCAACCCCCAACCTGTACTGGTGCATGGGGTTATTCCTCCCTAGGTGCAGGACCCTGCACTTGCCTTTGTTGAACTTCATGAGGTTCCTCTCCGCCCACCTCTCCAGCCTCTCCAGGTCTCTCTGAATGGCAGCACAGCCCTCTGGTGTATCGGCCACTCCTCCCAGTTTTGTATTGTCAGCAAACTTGCTGAGGGTGCACTCTGTCCCTTCATCCAGGTCATTGATGAAGAAGTTGAACAAGACTGGACCCAGGACTGACCCCTGGGGGACACCGCTAGCTACAGGCCTCCAACTAGACTCTGCACCGCTGATCACAACTCTCTGAGCTCTGCCATTCAGCCAGTTCTCAATCCACCTCACTGTCCACTCATCTAGCCCACACTTCCTGAGCTTGTCTCTGAGGATGTTATGGGAGACAGTGTCGAAAACCTTGCTGAAGTCAAGGTAGACAACATCCACTGCTCTCCCCTCATCTACCCAGCCAGTCATTCCATCATATCTTCATAAAAACTGAAAAGGGGCACTTGCAACCCCTAAGAATAGCAAAGAACTCAACTCCAACCCTGGCCAAGTTTGACAGGGCTCAGATCTGCTGTAGGAGGAAGGTTTTGCTAAGCTACAGTAATTGTTAATGCCGTTTTATTTTTTTAAAGCATTTCAGCTATACATTAGTGCTGCATTATCTGCCTGTGATTTCCAAGATGAATGTGTTTTAAACCCTCAAATGAATACCCGTTTGCACAAACTCCAGATACCGGTTTATATAGCTCACTATTCACAAATTACTCCAGTTGCTAGGCAACAGGAGTGGTGATAACTCATGGTAATGCTGTTTTGGAAATAATCATTTTTATACATTTTAATGACTATGAGAGTGTAAGAAAACTGTTTAGAAAAGTGCAAGGCTGTATGAATTTTTTTTTCAGAAATTTTTGCTTGTTTTACCTAATATGCTTGTTTCTTAATGTGCTATCCCCACTTGTTTGTGATTCTGGAGGCATCTTATAGTTTGAACTAGGTGCTTATGTTATCCAAGGAGGCAGTCTTGTCCAAAAGCTAGACAGGTGTGAGTCAAAAGCATGAATCTTATTCTCTGCACTCCTGCTTCTTTCTCATATGGTTG
The DNA here is from genome assembly GCF_036417845.1 of Apteryx mantelli. Lineage (NCBI taxonomy): Eukaryota > Metazoa > Chordata > Aves > Apterygiformes > Apterygidae > Apteryx > Apteryx mantelli. The sequence continues at coordinate 49,247,317 of NC_089980.1, read as the reverse complement.
CAGTTCCTCCCAGGTCTTACATGCTGGTATTGTTGTTTTTTTTAAATTCTCTCTGTGGAAGATAAAGTGGTGCTGTGATTTGCCCTAGGTTGCACAGGAGTTTAGTGGCAGAGCCACCACGTTTTAAGATCTAATCTAGTGCTTAAACAATGGGCCAATCCTTTCTTGCTTGCTGCATGGAAAATCATTAAATTTATTTATTCCCATTTATAAAACTGAACTAGAGAAAAATTCAAGCATGACTTTGTAACTGTGTTTAGAGTGGGCAAAAAGCACTACTTAAACTTTGTCACTAGGACTCTGTTACCTTATTTTCTCACTTTTTTATATTTAAGGACTCAAACAAAGGGTCCCAGTGTCATGCAAAATCTGGCCTTTTTCGCTCAGTGGTAGACTATCATTGCTTTTAAGTGAAGAGGAGAAAATGGGAAAGCATTGGATTATCGTACTGCAGTATAAAAGGTTAGCCTAAAGAATATGCTGTATGTCAGATTTTTCATTTAAGTTGTTAGTTGAGTAAAAACAAAAATGAGATTTGAATGAATCCAGTAATGCGTATTCTCTTCTTAGTTAAATGGGTATATCAATCAGCGGTTGTTTTTTAACTCCACTAACTTCATCTGTGTAAAAAAAAAATGTGTGAAGAGAACCAGGGGCTTAGATATCTTTTGTTTATATACCTTGCCTTTGCATTTATAGCATGAGTTAGATAATTTTCCCAGAACAAACAGGTCAATGAAAACTTTTCAGGCAGAGATGAGGAAAGCTAAAAACCAGTTCACAGTAAACTTGAACAAAACTGAAAACTGCACCTGTAATAAACTGATCAATGGCACAGATGCTGTACTTTTCAAACCATACTTGTATCTCTTTGTGGCTGCAGAAGTGATGAATATGTATTGGGGATTCTTAGGCAGGTGTCAATCAGGAGAAAAGGAAGGTGCAAGAATAAACTAAGAGTTAAACTGATGTGAAAGCAATGTGATTGAAAGAGACAGCCCATTATAGCAAGTGTACTCATATAGCAGTGATAATTTTACTATATTCTCTTTTATCCCCGCATAAATCAGGAATAGCTCCGTAGTCATCAGTGGAATTGAAGCACTATAAAAATGGCGTTAACACAGAATCAGAACCAGTACGTTTTGTGTAGCAGTGGAAGATGCTGGTAGGGCTTCTGTTACGCCTAATACTAAACACACAGTGGCATCCTACATCTGTCTCTGGGATCATCCTCATCAGTAGTTCCTCCTACTGATGCTCAGAAGATGAAATATCATGAGGGATGGCTCCCCTAGTGCCATCCTAGAGGGGTTTTTCTGCAGAGTATTTTGAGCAGCCGTTGATGGAGGAATTGGCAGTAACAACTAACACATGAAAGAATTTTCCATATAAGTGGGATGATAATGGCTAACATTGCTACTTGATGGAGCTTTTATTGCCAGGAATACCCCTGTACAATTGTACCCCTGTATTAGTACTGGAAATTTTATTCTTAGTTACAAGCTTGTACTAAATCTTAGTTTTGTAGGATTCACACCACCATGTCTGCTTACTAGGCCCAAGAAGTTAATGCCAAAATTGAACTGTATGCTCACTGAGGAATGGTTTGTTGGTTACTCCATCCGTGCCTAAATTTAAGATCACTTAAATTATTTTGTTCATTTGAGTGATTCCAGTGATTTTTGCTTTACACTGCTACACCTATTACTGTCTTCTGTTCCTTGCTTTTGCTTCTCCTCAGTAAGAAAATGACACAAAAGCCACAGAAAGACTCAGGGGAAAAAAAATGATGCTGGCTTTGAAATCTGCAGTCTTGCTGTGAAAATTTAAGTAATTGTTAATATAATACAAGTGGGTGAAGAACTGTTTTGCTGTTTTATTTGTGGAAATGTGATAGCAGATAAAGGGGAAAAAAAAAGTGAAAACCAGGAGGGCATGTAGGAGTGAGAACTGAAACAGAACCACAAGACTGGGAAAGGCTCCAAGGTGAACAGGAGAGCTCCAGGAGACACTGAGAGATAAGGCGTAGAGGAGGCAATGATCCACAGAGAAGAACTGGGAAGCAAAAGAAAAAAAGAGGTGAGCCCATTCAAAAAGGAGAATACAACTAAGAAATACCCCTGAGTGATGCAGCTGTAGGAGAGCTGTCAATGGAGGTTTTGTTGAATGTAATGTTCCTAATTAGCTATCAAAAACAGGAGTTGCTCAAGAACAGAAGAGTGTTTCCATGATATTTATTGGCAACCAGGTTGATGGGCCAGAAGCTTGGCTAGCAGAGATTGAGGCCCCTGGAGCAGTGCCATTTTACACCAGCTGAGGACCTGGCCTTAGGTGCCTGATCACTGACCCTGGGCTGGAGTACTTTGGCAAAATGGAAGAAGAGCAATGAAATTGTTAGCAAGAGGTGAGCACTGGAACACTGGCAGTGCAGATATAATGAGGATTTGGAGCATCTGGCAATTACTTTCACCTTTGGGGTTTTTCTGTAGCTGACAGTTTTACTAGGTTGAATTTCTGACAAATTTCTTCTTTATTCCAGGGAACACTGTAAAATAGATAGAATCAGGGATGCACAGTCTGTGAATGTTGGAAAACTTCTCCTTACATTTTATTAGGGTAAAATTAATTTGCAACTCAAGAATAGGAGGATAACGACTGTTGCATGCTCCAGCAATAAATGTTGTAGGGTTCATCAACAATATGCTTTACTGTAGGACAGTTTGTACAGCTGATGGTACAGGTTTGAGCTATATCTGCTCATCTCTTACCCCACTGTGTTTCATCCTCAAGTTAACAAGAGATAGTGGGCAAAATCCTCAAGGAAAGCTTCAGTGGAGCACAAAGTCACAGCGTGCCATTCCCTAGCATTGAGTTTTCAACTCAGTCCTGCCAGATGTAAGAATGGCAACATGATAGTTATTGGAACAGAGGTATGTGCGAGTGTGGAGGATGTAAGTGAATCTGTTGCATTCACTGGACCTGATCCCCTGTTACACCAGTTTTACAACAGAGCTCAGTTGACATGGCTCCTTTCTGCACAAGTGCACAGGAGGGAAGGAGCAGACCTCCTGAGCTAGCTCTTTTGATGCTCTTCGAACCATGCAGTGAAATTACTTCTGTATAGATACTGTAACAAGCAAATAATGATGGACTGCAAAATAAAATAAGAAGCAAAGTGTTTGTGGTTTATAGCCAGACTTAATGGCAATTGCTAATTGCATTTAAATAGCCATTCCTGTCAGCAGTATCTAGCTGTATCAGGGCAGGACGCTAGGTTGGTCCAGGGCCAGCACAAATGTAGCGGGTAATGAACAAGCAATCCAGTAGCGTGCAGTTATTGCTCAAGTATAACTTGATTGGGACCCAAATAGGCAGTTGTAGTGATTTCATATACAAATTAATCTGTGCTTAATTCATTAAAATGCTATTTTGAACCTTAATAGTGCTTCAGTCAGACTATCCAGCAGTTTATTCTCACCTGTTCCACAACTGGTTCAGGCTCAATTGAGCATTAATACATTTTCTCCCATACAAATGTGGTGATAATTCATTTAATGTTTAATTGAACAATTTTAAATAGTTGCATGACTAGATCTTGTGCAAGGCAGCAAATTATCAAAAAGCATGTTGAGATTTTTATTAGGTCGCATTTTATTACTTCACATTTTTGGGTTTTGGTTATCTCCAGTTCCTTGAATAGTTATGTGCAGATATCGTCTGTGAAATTAACTTTCATTTCCCTGCTGATCCTTCTATTCCTGCACAAAACCAGTGTGACTTAGGGCAGAAAGGCAGAGAGATCCCACAGCAGACAACCAAAGAAAATAGCTCTTCTTTGTATAAAGCCAGTGTGTAGCCTCTACAATACCTTGTTCAGATTTGGGCACCCCAACACTAAGAAAAGGTTACAAGCTGAAGGGAATTTAAAAGAGAAGTAAGAAGAATGATGAAAGGTTTGAGATGCGAGGGTGACTCACCTGGAAGAACAGTGTAACAGAAATAAAGCTTCATTGCTTAAAGGGGAAAGGAGACCTCTGAGAGGGGAGATGACAACTGCTCTGTAGTATTTCAAAGATGAGAATACACACAGGAGGAGAAAATTGTTGCTGGTGAGACAAAGTGGCAGAGTGATTTTTTATCCTTAAGTAATGAAACAGAGGGATATAAGCTTGAAAGTGTGCTAACAGTGATTGCTGTTAGATAATGGAATAACTTCCCAAGAGTTGAAGTGAACCCTTCATTGGCAGAATGGTTTAAAAGCAAAAGAAGCATGTAACTGCCAAATACAGTGCCATTAGCAGTTTAACATTGGTTAGGGGCTAGGCTTAAAAATTCGGGTGCAGAGTTCTGGGCCAAATCTCTAAGAATTTTCAATAGCTATATTTCCATTTTGATAATATATCTTCATACTTGTTAGGAAAGTGAAGGAAGAAGGAAGATTGCCTGCACCTGGCAGGCAGTAAACAAATAATAATAAAACAGGTTCTTGTGGGTCTACTAGGATCTCCTATTTTTAGAAGTCTGAAAATGAGCTATCTGCTGGATTGTTACATTTGCAAGAAATCAGAGAAATCCAGAGAGTTTCACTGGTGTTTTTCTCAGGACTCTGCCCTGGCAGTGGCGTGGGATGTCCAGTCCATTTCTGTGCCAAATGATTTAGCTCAGTCAACCACTTCTTCCTTCCTCTCTCAGTTAGTTATACTTTTAAAGGGTTTTTTCTCTTTGAAATGCATAATCAAGTTCTCACAGTTCTTGATCAAAAAATCAGTGAGGTCAATGGAAGTCTTTTTATTGGGCTTTGGCTTAAACCCACAGATTAGAAAACATGCTTATATCTAATTAGATGAGATGATCCTCAAATCCTTCCTAAGGGATATTGTATATAGTGGTTCATGTTCAGTATTTGACGATTTACAGCTTAATTTTTGAAAGAGGCAGTATGTGGTTAAGTGTTACCTAGTGATGGGATTGTTAGGGATTTCTAGGGATGTGACTGATGAAATCAATGAATGTGAAAACTGGAAATGTACAGTCATATAAAGAGCTGTTGCAGATGAGGCTGTGACTGAATTTGGAGCTCAAGAAGGTTATTCCAGAACTTGCCACATAAATAGTGATTTGTGATTACTGAAGTGGCCCAAGCAGGGCTATTTGATTTTTCACTTCAAAGTCAGAGATGGATGTAAGTTGTATTTGTGACCTTAACTTAAAAATAAACAAAAACTTTGTTTACACTTTCTGGGGAAATAGTTGAACATTTTTTCCTCAGATTCTTTCTCTTCTCAGACTGTTCCACCAATGGGAAACTTAATGCAGCCCCTGAATGCAATGACATTATTCTGGATTTATGTGAGTGTGCCTGATGATAGAACATCTCCTTTTATTTTGGAGGTCAGCTTTTTTGCTCTAAGACAGGCTCTAAAAGCTTTGAAGAGAATTATGTGGTTGTAAATGCTAGGTATTTTGACCAGTTTATCTTGCCTCTTCAGGAGTGTTTGAGTGACATTGCAACTGCCAGACATTTTTTTCTGTATAAAGTTTTATTGAAGTTCTTATTTTCATAGCATGTTTGAGAGGAAAGAAATAAAGACAATCCTCTTGCTGCCCTTCAGATACTAACTGGCTGCTGCTGAATGATCAAAGTTTTCTGGCTGGTGGTTGCCTCCAGCCCTGTACGCAATGAACAGATGTGAAGTGAATTTTTTAAAATATGCATTGATTTTTTAGAGTTAAGCAGGCTGGTTAGAACTAACTTCTGAAATATTAAAATTAGCTCCCTCTTCTGCTGCAGAAGATTAGATCGTTTTAATTTTTTTTAATTTTGTTTATAAATCCCATCAGTTGATATGTTTGCTAGCAAGTGTGACAAGACTTGGTAAAATTAATTTCAGACAGCAGGTTTAACTTCGATAGATGTATTTTGTCTCAGCTACCTCATCAGCAAAACTGTCCTACCTGCCATATTTAAACTTATTTTTGAAGGGACTTGTGTTACTAAATTATTTCTCTAATTCCCTGTTCCTTAGTTTGTGCTGTTAGTCAAAAGAAAAAAAAAAAAGATTTACTCATTTGGAAAATCAGTGACAAAACTGATTTGTCAGTACTGTTAAAAATATCAGCCCTTCTGCCTCCCTTTGGTCTGGTGAGCTGAATCAGCAGAATCACTGTTGGCTATTTTGAGTGCCATTACACACCTGGGACCTAGGGAGCTATAGTCTTGTGTCTCTATAGATAGAACAAAAGGAGACCTTTTAGTTGGGAGATGAAACAGGTATGAAGGGATTCGGGGGCTCAGAAAAGGAAGCATAATACAACTACAATCTTTGCAGTAGTGGATGCTCTCACTGATCAAAGTTTCTATGCCATTGCCTGCACTGTAGGCATCTTGCACTGCTTGAAACACTCCCAGGTATCCCTCACGCCCTCAGCAGTAGCTCCAGACAGGCAGGGGCCTCCCGTACCTCCTGTGTGGGCTGTGCCAGTCTCTTTGGGCAGCTCAGACAGCACTAGGTGTCCCTGCAGCTAGGCTCAGAGACAGCTGGAGAACAAATGAGGGGGGCCACTTTTGATGCAAACTGTTAAAAGCACCTCATCATCTCTGTGCAAGTAGAGCCTGAGCTCCTTGAAGCAGTCTTTTAAGGACTGAATGCAGTTTTCATGTCAGCCTCCAGCTATAAACAGAGTGGCAGAATCTTCTTTGCTCCTAGACTGTATTGCTCTTCTGTTGCAAGCAAGGGTGCTCACAGGCTCCACATGATGTGCTTTGAAGTTATGAGCATATGCAAGAGGACAGGAATTAGATGCAGTATCCAGATCTGCTACCCAGCTGGCATATAGTGCATGGAAAAAAATATTTCCAAAAAGTATCATGTTAGAAAAATAACTGCACTTCTGCAGAAAGAGAGGGAGAGAGTATGCTAGGAGCTCTGTGTGCTCGGTCAGACCATGCCTAAGGGGACCTACTGAATCCTGCTAACGTTTCTCATGTGCAGAGACTCATGGAGCAATTGGGAGTATCCTCACGACAAAGGGAACTGAGGGTAACTCTGTGGTAGTTGCAATAGTTTATACTAGTGTGAAAGAGGGGCTGGTGGAGGACCAAAGGTGAATAAGATTTGACTCTTAACATACATGTCTGTGAAGGAGAACCAGTTGAAGACTATCACATTTTGCTCCAGTTGTAAAGCCCTCCTACGTGTATTTTCAGCTGAGAGTTAAGGCTGTTTACCGTGGAGTGTAGCTTACAGAAAAAGTCAGGATACGCTTTAAGATCTTTGCATCATACAGGATATAAAATAAACATGTTAAACTTGCAAAAGATTTTGTTTTCTCTTCTTGTTGGTTGACTACTACCATTTTGGATGGCTCTGCATTGTGTAATGGCATTATAATCAGTGGCTTACACTGGTTTTGTGCTACACTTAATTGCAGTCCTCTGGATTCCTTCACCTGGAATCATCTGTGTATCAAACATAAAGTTCAGATAGGTTACACAACTGGCAAAGTCATTTGTGTCTGTTCCTAGGGGCCATGTGAATTCCCCTGGGGCTTGTCTCAGTCCAGCAAGCACTGTTGCGATGAGGTGCTGTCTGGGGAATGCTCCAGCTGCTGCGAATCTGAGTGCGATGCTTTCAGCCTCTCTGCTGCACACGCTCCTGGGGCTGTTGCCAGTGCTCCCAGCAGGGTCAAGGCTTGTCCAGTCAGTACCATGGTGCTTCCGTGGCACCCTGATGTCGCGCAGGAGGCAGAACTCCCCTGGGCTCTGCTGGTATCATAGACACATGTCTGTTAGGCATACTCTGAAAATTGAAATGGATTTTTTCATCCTTCCAAGGAAGTTCATGGTTTAGCTTAATTTTTTCTACCAAAGAAATCTTTCATCACAGAGAGATAAGCCAGTGAAAGCAAAGAAGTATAAGCAAATTAGTATATAACTTCAGCAATAAGCTGGCAATTGCAAACAAATATCAGAGTGAAGTTTCCTTTTCTTTGCAAATTGGGTCATTTGATTAGAGAGATATTTACATTGTTTAATAAATATGATTTTGAATTTTCTCTGATAATGCTATTATATCACACCCATGCAAAAGATAGTGTAACTCTTGAAAATACCTTGTTAAATGCATTGGCCAGGTTCCATCTATCAATGGTGCTTCTCTGTAGAGCGATACCTGATTCTTTTAAGAAATTTTTGCTGTACATTAATACCTGTATAGATGCCTAATCAGAGAGCAAACTGTTGCTAAAAGTGTCCCTTCCTGTCAGACCATTACTTTGAAGAGAACAACAAATAACCCAGAGAGTAACAACAAAACACCACATCTTTTCAATAGGGAATGTTTAGTTGTGGGCTAAGAATAAAGAATGTTGTAGGCTGTGTATGAAATTGCAGTAGGGTAATATTCAAATGTAACAGTAATAGTGTGGCTATATGAGAAACATTTTGACTAGCAATTACACATCTATTTTATACACTGCACATCTATTTCATTTTTCTATATTGAAACCAACTTTAAATTCAGAACACAAATAACTTTCTTAATTTTAAGTTACTAACCATATAGATGTAAAGCCGATAACCACATGCTTCATGGTAAGTATTGCCAGTGTGTATTACTTCATCTTAATTCATCTCCCAGAAATATAAAAATCCAAATTTTTCCTATTAATACCTAATTCTTTAATCCGTTTTAAATCAAATGAGTGAATTCTGTACTCTTTTCTATGTATTATCTTCTCATTATCCATTAATTGTGCCAATAACTGAAGCTATTCTTCCTGTAATTTCCCTTTCAATTTTCCCTTCAATTTGGAAGTGCAATTCTATTGTGACAGAAGCCAACTAATACCATTTACCAATGATTATTGTCTTAAATACAAAGGGACTGAGTTAACTGTTCTCTGCTGGCATTCTAAGTGATATGCTGCCCGTATCACCTTTCCCATTGTTTGCAATACTAAATGCAAGAGTAAGTTCTCCTTGGCTAATTTCATAATGTGCAGTAGGAATATGTACAGTGCTTTTTCTTTCCAGCTCCTTTTTCATAGTAAATGAACATCTCAGCCCTGTGTTCTGATCATGTTCATACTGAGACTTTTCTTGTAGTCAAATCTGCAAAGCTTAAGAGATTCAAGGTTCTTTCAGGAGATCTAGAAAGATGGGAAGAGAGCGGGAAGCCTTTACTCTTCCTGCTGTACAGATTCTAGGAAGATAAGTCCTGAGCAGTGCTTGCTCCAGTTACCCTTAGTATGAAGAGGAGAATTTTTCTACCACCACTACTTTTGGGGGGCAGAAGTCCAGCTTCTTACAGAGCAGAAGCCTTATCATCTTAAGGGCAGGGCTAGATGACTGTTGAGAACTGGCTTAGCATACTGTCCTCTGCCATGACTCAAGTATTGAATTGCACAAATATTGACCACCAATGGATGTGTTTGGAGTGGTTACATTAGAACTAGGTTGTGTTCTTCAAGACACTTTTGTCCATTTTTTCCATCTCTATCTTTGACTGATTCAGAGTAGGGTCCAATAAATACAGGGTGCAATGCTGGTATCGTGTGTTGAATATCATAGTCTTCAGAAAAGAAACTCCAGCACAGTTAGACTACAGGAAATGGGATGGGCCCTAAGTGTGATCGTATGCTGCTTCTCAAATGCTCCTCTCATTCCTGTCTTTGCTGTACTGTTTTCAGGCTAAGTTCTCTTCAGAATACCTTTCTCTTAAGCCTGTCTTCTACTTAGTATGTCATGTCATTTTTTTATACTGTTTATATGTTATATATTAGTTATTAACTACAGAACTTTTATATCCCATGATACTATTAATTTATCCAGACTTTACAAAATGTGGATCAGACATACTTTCCTACCCAGAACATGTTACCATCTTTAATCCTCTGCACTCATTAACAAGTGATAACAGTATGAAAGTCCTGGATTTTTTTCCTTCTTTATCTCCAATATATTTCATAAATAATTTTTCTTTATCATACAGTTCTACCAAATAACTATAAAGCAATCAATGTCACTGCTGCAGTATCTTCAGTACATGGTTGTTGAGAATCTGAATTTTGGCTGCAGTTCCTCCAACACTTTCGTAATCTTGAATGGATGAGGGAGATGGAGGCTAATGCCATTGGAGGCTACACTTCTGATTCTAGACTATTCCGGGGGCCCAGCATCCCGGACAGTTTAAACCTCCTGGAGGCTTAACTCACAGCAGGTATGCCAGGATGTCTGTTGGACCATCCTGCTGCCTGAGATCTCCACAGCACACAGTGCCATGACCTATCTCTGACATGTCCCCTCTACCTTCTGCAGTCACATCTTTGGTGATCCCCTATGCTAGACTTGTAGGAGACCCACAGGAGAAAGTGTCCTGACTGTGGTCTCCGTGCCTCTGCAACTCAGTGTGCTCTGGTGTCCTGTATGATGTTCTTTCATGTGGTGGAGAAGGGCTAGAGAGGCTCTCAGCCTTTGTTTTCTTTTATGTATTTTCTTTTATATGTGCAAGGTCTGAAATGGAATTATATGTGCTGCTATGCTATGCTATGCTAATTCATGAAATGACATCTATCATAACATAAAGAGATCAAACAGAATTATTTTTCCTCTATGTACAGTGTAAAGCTCAGAATTCTGATCAAATCATTAGTGTCCAATTTTCAGGTGAGCTAGCCAAAAGGTCCCTAAATAAAAATCAGTAGAAAAGATTAGTTAGGAAAGCTAGACTGGTAATGAGCTGTTGCACTATGGTAATGTTCTAGGTTGATAGTTCATATCTAGCGCTAATCAGTGATAAGTGCAAGTTGTCATCATTTGATAGCTAATTGGTGTTTCTTGGAGTTACATTGCAACAAAAACACTAGAAATAAAATAAAGTTTTTCCTTATGTACGACAAGCTAAGAGTTAATTATAAATGCTTGGGTCAAATACTCCTCTTAACTACACTAAATGCAAATCTGTTGCCCTGAGGGAGGATGCATATGTTGTCAAAACTTGGTCCCTTTTATGTCCTTATTACTTTTTTGAAACTGATACAGTAGCAGCTTTGAAAAGAAACAGGAACTTTAAACCATTTCCTATGTATTTAATAAAAGTCATACATCACATAAAGAAACAACTAAATCTGAACTATTGGAAAATATTAATAAAGCAATAATGACTTGAACTCCCATGACAGTCCATTTGTTATTGTGTTATCATGTTCATTTGAGAGCTGTTCTCCTCCCATGAAATTAATTGGACACAAAATCAGAACACGGATCTGAAAAATTAGAAAGCCAGAATAATCTAAGCCACAGGACATGAAGGACTTAAAAGCCTGGCTAACCTGAAATCTGTCAACTAAGGTTTTTGTCACTGCACAGCTGTAATTAGTTGGCTCTAATCACTCTTGGAATACTAATATGGGAAATGTCCTGTCTGTCCTCAGTAGCTGGTGGTGGGAATGACTGCTATGCACAATGCTGAGCTTCAAAACTGTGGAGTCTGAGAAGCTCAGACAGCAGGACTAGCTCTGAAATATATTCTCCAAGACATTTTTATACACTTCCTAAGAGGCTAAAGCATACATGATCACACCATCTCTTTGTCAGTCATCCCAATGCATTTTTTAATTGACCATTTAACTGACCATTTCCAGTCAGATTTGACAGAGGGACAGGACTTCAGAAATTTGAAGTCTACACGAGGTTCCTGAAAATGGTGGCTGGGAAAGGAAAGACACTGATGCTGGTGCCCTGCTTGGGCTGAGCCCAGCAGTCCCCTGCTCCCTTGGTGCTGGCTAGCCAACCAGGAGGGCCTAAGGCGAGCCAGCCAGCATGCGCAAGCCAGCAGCTAGAGGAAGAAGCTGAAGTTGGAGGAGATGAGTTAGATGGGTTATGGGGGCAGGACTTGGAAATACTGCCAGGATGGGGAGGTCATAGGGGTATGGAGAAGGGGGGGGGAGGCAGCTGAATTGTCAGAAATGGGAGAACATGGGACACAAATCCACTGGAAAACAGTCTTCATTAATTCCTCTATTCATAGAACAACTTGTTCATTTATTCTGATCCTCACTATTTGAAATGCAATTAGATGAATGTATTTTCCTGCTGAGTAAAATCCGTACAGTCAGCAGACAAACCCCTCTCTAAATGATTTGCTCATCAGTATGTATGCAGGAGGAGGGATAGAAAGAAGAGAGGAGGTTAAATGAGTTTACTGCTAAATTGTCTGAATGAAGTGATCAGTTGTTGCTGTTTCACTATCTGTAAAAGTTCCTCAGATGTTAGAGGAACAAATACTGAAGGCCTGAGTTAAAACGCCCTTTGGAGTAAATCTGGATATCAAGTATTGTCTTCATGGAGGGGGAGCCTTGAAATGTCTTGATTGTTCCCAGGATGGGGAAATCTGGCATATCTGTTTGTGCATTTAAATTCAGCATTCCTCCATGACAACTCTGGATACAACCTTCACCGTCTCTTTTATGCAGACATGGTATCTATTGTCTGATTTTCTAGGTGAAAGATCAGTGGTAAATGTCATCTGTCTAGACCTGAGTAAATAATTTAATTGGTGCCTCATGAGAAATTATTAGTTACACTGAAGAAGACAGGGAGTTGTAAGATGCGTCAGATAGTGAAGACTGATGAGACAGCAGTAGCTTGTATTGAAATGATAGCTATCAGAGTGGAGGGGAGGCCACCGGGGAAGTTCCTCAAGGATCAGTTTTGGGAGAGATTTTTTGTAATGTTATTATGAGCAACCTTGGCACACAAAGCAGGAGTGCGCTAATCACACTGGCTGTTACACAAAGCTGAGAGCCAACATCTGTGCAAGGAAGATTAGAACACGAGACAGGAGCAGCTGTAGGACCCTGAGGACTAGAGTAATGAAAATGGCATTAATGGCATATCTAATAGTTCAGGGTGCAAGGGCTTGCCCTGATGGACTGCTAACAATTTCTACTGAAATCTGGGAGCTCATCAGGTAGAAAAGGGGGGCCGGGGGAAGGATGAGTGTCCACAATTAATGTAACAGTGAAAAGGTAATGAAGTCTGAGGAGGCATTAGGAATGACAGCAGTAGGAAAATATTCATGCCATTGTGCAAGAGACTAGCAAGTCCTCTCCTGGATGCAGCTCTGGTCACCCATATAGATGAAGGCCCAGTTCAGGCTGAAGCATATGCAAGAAAAGCTGGTGGAGGAGCTGGAGAGCTCTTCTTGTGAGAGAAGTTTATATGATTTGGCTTGCATAGCCAAATAGAGTTAAAGAACAGAGAGAACGTGAAAAGGAATATAAACAGTATCTGTAAATACAACAGGAACATTAATGCCCCCAGGGAGTGAGAGTAATTTAAACTGAAGGACAATGTTGGAACATGGACAAACAGGGAAGGAGATGGCTGTTAATAGGATTTAGAAATGTGCCACTCTGAGCTGGAAGTGTGTTGGGGTGGATGCTATGAAGCCCTGATTGTTTTCATGATACATCTTGATAAATGTATGTGGGGGGGGGGGTTGTATGATTATCTGTGCTTGGTAGGGGTGGGAATTGGTAATTCAGTTTCTTCTCGCCCCAAGCATCACTTCCTCTTTGATGATTTTCTCACAGGGATCAGGCTCCCCAGAACAGACAGTGCTTTTCTCTTCCCTCCTCCTCCTCGTATGGTTGTGGTCCATGTGCTCTCCTCAACAGAAAGCCTGTCTTTCCCCTTGGCCTTTCTTGGGTCTCCAGACACACTAACTGGGTTGACTGGATCCTGAGGAACACCTTTCCCCATCCTTAGGAGAGTGCAGTAGGCATGCAGATGGAAATGTGGGAAGGAGGGTGCAGAGTCCCCACTGTAAACCACAACAGTAACATAGCAATAGGACCATAAGAGTGGCCATACTGATTTCAGGCCAGATGTCCTTCTGGTATCCTCTGACTGTAGTCAACAGCAGATGCTTAGGGGGCTGTGTAAGACTAGAACAAGTATATTGCCAAAATATTCTTGCTGCCTCAGTTATTTTCAGCTGCAGGAATTCCTGAGCCTCAGTCAGCAGCGGCTTTTTAAACAGAACAGGAACCTTCCAAGCACATTGTAAATGAGTCCAGTTTGAGGCTTTTTGAAGGCGGTTGGAGGTTGAAAGGAGCTTTTTGTGAAAGATTGGCTTGGCTTGTGTTTGAAATGTTATTTTAATGCTACTGGGATTTCCGACAGCTAAATCTTTAATAGGTATCTTTTTATCATTTAAAGCTAAATATATACAAACATTAGTAGTTGTATATTGCTTTCTGGCACTCACAAATCTGTTCTAACCACCAATTTTGTGGAGAGGCAGCTATTAACATGGAAATACTAGGATTTGAAGTTGATTTTTCTGGGCATAATAGATGCCTGTTGAACTCTAAAACATGCTTTGGTTACCTCAGGTAAAACTGCAAGCTACGTAACAATTACTGTACAGCAACTTTAAGAGAGTTTCTTTCCTTTGCTGTCACAGTCTATTAAGAGATCTCTGAAGTGTCAGAGATGGAAGAGTCTATTGAGGAGCTTGTCTAATTAATGGTATTATAGTGGGCAAAGTAAGTATACAAATCCATTTAAAGGGGGAGTGAAACTTCAGATAACATGAAAAATGTATGTGCATCATTAATATTTTAAATTGCTGCATAGATGAAGATAAATATAATTAATACTATCTATCTCCAAGTGGTTTACATGGCAAATATATATTCATTAAAAATCAGCATTAAACATTGATTTGGCCACTTTTACTCACAATGAGTAGTACTTGCATGCAGAGTGGGGTTCCTCAGGTTTTATTTGGAGTCCTCTATGAATAAAGTATTATGAAGTGCATGGAGGGGTAAAGAACCAAATGTTTAGTTTTCTTGTGCCTGTGTTTTTAGATGACAAAATTCCCACTGCCCTGCAGCAGCTGCTAGATTTGGCCCTATGTTGCCAAAAACTTTTAAACACATCATAAAACTGCCTGTGGTTCCGTGGTTTAACTGCATGGCCATGTATTTCACTTCAGACAGGATTCTTTTATTCATCATCTCATGTATCCAGTCACTAAATCTGTAGAAGCCCAATACAAATCCTGCTGAATCTTATAGGAACCTTTGTGCTGATTTCAGTGGCAGCTGGGCTTGTACCATAGTGCCATGGGTTTCAGTCTGTAAAATCTCAGTTTTCTGACTTGTTTTCAGACATCACCAAAACCAGGCATTGGTAGTGATTTTTTCATCTATGAGCTTCAATTGCAATGCAAGATAACATCATTACTGCTGTCGCTCAGTTTATCTCATCACACCTCTAAATCAGCCTACTGTGAGAGTAGCTCAGCCCATCTGTGGATGAAAGTTGTTGCTATCTGATGGCTGTTCATTTTCATGTGAAATGAGTTTTTGGTCTCTCTCCAGTCCCTAGAGGAGTTCCTATTACAAGCAAACCTCATCCCCATTGATTGCTGGCAGTACAAATATAGAGGCCAAGGCTTACAGGCCAGAGAACACTGTTTATTTGATTCTACAAACGTCATTGCAGGTGTCTAAGAAAGTTATTTTGACCTTGAATCTATATATTGTATAATAAAGCAAAATGAAATCTGTGAAGTGAAACCTGCTTTCTGGACCGTTTTGCTCTTTGGAAGAATAGAGATGTGAAGGAGAAGCTCGGTTTTCTTATTATCTCTTAAAAGAGAAAGAATACCTAAAGTTAGACAACTAAGTCCGTACTTAAGCACCTTATTACTTGCCCAGATTTTTGGGAGGAGATGGGCACCCATGGAACCTGCTGAGTTCAGTGAGAGTTTCCAAGTGTCTAAGAACTGGATAAATTACCTATAGATGACAAGACAGAGTTCCTAAATAACAATTTAGGAAAGGCTGAGCAACTCAGGCCAATGTGCTGCTTTTAGCAGCTTTTAGCAGCTTTTAGCAGTTACATGCTTCTCTGTGAAGCAAGGTTTGAAGTTGTATGTGTAGGGGAACTTTAAAAAGATATTTAAATGATTACCAGGAATGACAGTAAGTCTTGAGGCCTGTGGCTGTTTATTTTGCTTTCATGTTGTTAGTTTAATATTTTCACTGCTTTGTGTTTTGACAGTTTGTAGCCAGGACCCACTTTCATATCAGTAAAAATTTTTTTTAATCTATTGATCTAAGCAAATAGTTCTGGGAATATCAGCACCAAGAAAACCATGTTTCTAACAAATTTGTCTCTTAATTCTGGCATCCAAAAAGGTATAAATACTGGCTGAAAGTTTCCCTGTGGTTGGGCATTTTTCTCACTTGTATGTTTTCGCTGGTGTATTCTGGAGTGGAATTTAAACAGTTTCAGTCTTGTTGCTGTGGGAGCACAAATCAGATTTCTCTCCATCCACCCAGCCATCAATTTTCACTACACTTACAGAGATTTAGTATCTTTGAGGCTTTTACATTGTTTTCTCAAAGTTAGTTAAAATTGGCCAACAGGCTAAAAGGTTATTGTTGAAGGTGGTGAGGCAGGCTTGCGCACAGATATATAGGCAGCATGAATTCTTAAGCCTAACTTTATTCTGCAATAGGTCTAATGAGTGACATAGATAAATTATATAACTTTTGTAATATTTATGACAGCCAAAGTCTGCTTTTTTTTTTTTTTTTTTGGTCAGGAATGTGTGCACTTTCTCTGCGGGTTGAACATGCTGGGGGACTGGTATATAAAATCTTCCCTATCAAAATGCCAAGTAATTTGCGGAGTGACCTTCCCATTTTCCTGAAGATGTCATCTATTTATGCTAGTAGCAGTTCCAAGTGGAGTGGTTTCTAAAACTAAACAGCAGTCAATTTATTTTCAGGTACCACTCCATTTGAAATTGCAATTAGGGTAACTAGACCTGTTCTCCAGCACAGGAAACTGGGAAGGTCATGCTGCCAAATTGTTGGCATCTTGATGAAGGAGTGTAAACTACTGCTGTTGCTACTGTAGATCAAATGAGTCTAACCAGAATGAAGTAATTATGAAATCTTCCCAAAAGATCATGAATATTCATGGATCAATTACAAACATTTGAAGTTAATTTTCATTTGAGGAAATTACCCTGGTATTCCATTCTCAGTACACATGAATCATAATACTCTGAAGGTAATGGGCAGAGCACTGTTGCTTGCTACTCAAGCTAAACGGTGCCCCGTGAGCAGCAGCAGGCTGCATGCGGATGGGCAGTGTAGGAGTGCACAGGGCGGTAGCGAGTGGCCCTTCTGCCCTCCCTTCAAAACACCGCACTGTATTCCCAGGGGAGGCGGCGGAAAGGGTGGCCTCGCTGCCTGGGGTGGGAATAACCGGGGAGTCACGCCAGTTAGGTCAGCAAGTGCTTGCTGCCGGTACTGCATGGGGAGTTGGGGCAGCCCTTGCACTGCCCTGACATCTCTGCAGGGCTGTCGCCAATGGTGGCATGTGTGACCCAGGGCACAACACTGTCAGCAGTTGAGCTGGGGCTGCCGGGAGCTGAGGTGTTTAGCCTTCTGAGGAAAAAGACTGCTGTATAGCCCCTTGGATGCAGTCTGGAGAACCTAGCTTTAATCAGCCGTGCTCAAAAATTGCACCTCCCTGCCTTTTCCAAGGGCCCAGTCCTGCAAACTTCTGACTGACCCTGCGAAGGCAGGGGGAGGTGAGGGGAAGCAGCGCTGCAAGAAAAGATACTGAGCAGTAGGACCAAATCCCACCTCAATGCTGACAGGAGTGTGTTTAAATGATGCCCTCGAAGGGTGTCTCTTTGCTGTGCTTAAGCCACCACCCAGCCAAATCGGCCTCCAGAAGGGCTAGTGTGAAGGTGGATTTTAATACGTGTCCTCAGCGGGTTGTCAGAGGATCTTTCCTCATGTGTCTTTCTTGCTACATGTTTTCTCCTGTCATTGCAGTGTGAACATACGCTTTGGCCAGCCACTCTCCACCCATTTCGTTGCCAGTGCTCCTGCTGCGCTGCCAGGGTGCAGGCAGCCCGGAGGAGAGGCAGGCAGGCTCTTAAGCTACTTCAGTTGCCATTCAGCAGCAGATACCACTGTTGCCTGCTCATATAAAGCAACCAAATGGCTTCGTAGAGATAAGCTGTGCCAAACTTCCGGTTGCCATAATGCTTCCAAATAAGGAAAACAAGCAAGAAAGGGTATAGTGGGAGGGAAGACTGTTTTCCTCCCTTGGTAAAGGTTAGCACAGAGCCTGGCCGTATGCAAAGTCTTCAAATGATTTAAAAACTGGATCATTATTGGTTTTAATTGTGGGGATGTTTTTCCCCTGTAAATCACAACCTACAGCACTATTTACTGCTCAGGTTTTCTTATCCAGTGACATTGCTTCTCTAGCTGAAGCTGGCTTTAACTCCAACATATGGTTGTAGAGTCTAATTAGCTCCATGGATTAACTGAGCATCTATTTTTTCAGTTGAGAATTTATTGGGCGCTGACACTGTAATGAGACAAAGCACTCGAATCTTGCTTCTTTGTCATTATCTTTGTGCTTTGTGTGTTTTTAATGGTTGCTTGTGAATGATGTTTGGCTCTGTGCTAGGCGTTAGAGTACAGGGGAAAAGTGATCATTTTGTCCGTTTTCAGTGCTGTTCTCCCTCTGTAACTGTGACTGTCACTCTGCCTGCAGGTCTCCTCCTCCTTCCTTCTGTTACTTGCTCTTGCTGTGACTTTAAAGTCCATCTGAATCTATGAGCTCTCATTTGAGCACTCAGCTCTCTCCTCCTTCCAATCTCTTCCCTTTCTTCATTGATTTGGCTGTCTGATTCCTTCCTTTTTCCCACTCTTGATTGTTTTGCTACTCTCCCTGGCCCCTGCCCCATACACTTCTACTCTGTTTTCCTGTTTTGCAGCATCTTTGATGGTAATCCCTGATCCCATGGATTGTCTCACTACAAATTTGTTCTTTCCTCCTTCACACAGTCTTCTGTTTTTCTGGTTCATTTCTCACTAGTCTCTGGTCTTTCCTTTCTCATCTTAAAAAAATCCACCCACATCCTACTGCTCTGTTACCTTTTCTGTCCAGTGTGATCCTTTAGGGTTCCTTTGCGCCAGTCAAAACACACTCTTTCTTGGCTGCGTTCTGCCCTTAAGCTCCTGTGGAACAGCTCTCACCAAAATTTTTAATGAGTGCATGCTACCCAGGTCTCATAATCAATAGTCCATACTCATCCTTCTGAACTGTTGACTACCTTTACTATTTATCACCCATGCTTTTCTTCTTGTCCTGTGTTTTGACAGCATTTTCTATAACCATTTTAACACAATTATTCAAATACTCGTTTTAAGCTGTCCTTTTCTATGACATTTGAAGACAACTACCGTGCAGGATGAAACACTATGTTTGTCATGATGATTGAAATTGCTTCCCTTTTCCACATTTTTTTTCTCTTGTAGTTGGGTTGCAAAATACTTGATTCATGAGTCATCTTTTTGGTCAAGGTTTGTGCCCTGCTTAGCAAAATGGCTGATCTTTGGATCAAATCCGTAAGGCCTGTGGAAGTGAAGATATTCATAAATAATATCGAAGTCTTGTGGGAACAGTCTATAAACTGTTTCAGTTTATAGACTGTTCCCACAAGACTTCGGTATTATTATTGGAGAAACTCCAGATAAAAAAGAATGCAGGTAGTCCTTGACTTGTACAGTTTTTTCCAATGTGAAATAGCCTTACAGATGCATTTTTATTCCAGATTTGTTTTATCCCAAACTAAAAATCGCTTTGATAAAAGCTAAGTAGCTAGTTTAATGCATAAGCTGAGAGAAGGTTGTTGCAGTTCTTGTATTGCTCTATGGTAACCATCTGTGTTCACACTGCACCCCAATATTTGATGACTGTGCTCGGAGGCATAGGAGGCAACTGTCTAAGAGTGCCCAGGCCCCAGTGCTGGCTCCTTCTGGAAGTGCATGGCCATGGTGGGGCTACAAGGATCGGCACTACCTAGTCAGAGGTGACCCATCTTTCCAAGACCCAAATGTGTGTCATATCTAGTATAACATGTTGACCTGTAAATAAGGGGTCATGTCACCAGTCTGATATCCCCGAAGTGTGAACTGCATCTGAACCAAACCATGTAAAATCATGCATGCATTTGGGGTTATGACCCAAGGAACTTTTTTCTTGAATTGGTTGAATTATTTAAACTTTTAAACAAAGCCCACCACAGGTTTAGCTCCAGTGGCAGGACAAGCTACATATGGTTAAGAAATGAGAAGGTGGAGGAGAGACCATCCTTCTTGTGCTCCCCCAAGGCTAGTATAGCAGTGTGCAGCTCAGACCTGGGCTGGCAATATCAGAAACAATGTGCTTTTTAATATGTAGGTGACAGTGGAACTGTTGTATGAGAGCAACTTCTTTATTATAAGATAGTTTTACTATGGATAAACTTAAATTGCTGAGATCATTCAGCAGGACCTCCAAAGAGTGGGACCCTTTATGTTATTTTTGGTTAACAGACTACTCTTTCAGGCTATTTTGCAGATTGCTGAAGTTTCAGCAGCTTTGGGAACAACTTTTATACATCTTGAATGAGCACCTTTTGTGATCAAGGGACAGTCAGTTTCAAGGAGGCAGAGTCGCTGGAGTTCTTGGGATCCTTCTGTCATTAATTTTCTTTTCTGTCTTTGATGAAAAGAAACAAAAGATGCTATTGTGTGCATATCTATCACACGCTCTTGACTGCTGCAGCATCACATCCCTTTCAGATGTGGTAGTGATTTTCCTGGCATGTGAGTCTGACCACAGTATTTCCTCAGTGTAGTCCTTTCGATTGTTTTCCCATTCCCCTGCATAGTGAGCATGACTTTCTGTTTTATGCTAGTGTGCCTCATGCAAAATGACTAACTACAGTGGCAGTGGCGATTTCTGCTTTGCTTAAGTTTCCCTTTAGGGCTACTAGAACAAGTTCATGATTTCCCCTATGCCTCATTTCACCAGATGAAGGATTCCCCTGGTTAAAGGTCCAACACACTGCACATCTTTCTCCAACTTCCTCAGTACAATGTATCTCTCTGTTGTGCTTACAAAGCCAGGCCTACATGGCTGAACCACTGAGAGCTTTATCATTCCACCTGGCCTCCCTTTGCTTGTGCCTACACATATTTCCTCTCTCCCTCTATTAAAATTATTAACAGAAAGGAAAGACATAGCCAAGCAAACTGTACTGATTCTTCTGATGAGCTCAGCTGTTACATACCTGTTACATCCACTATTAGTTTTGTGTCTTCTAAACTATAAACTCTCTTCAATAGAGATGATTTCAGTGTAAGAGGAGCCAAAGCCAAATGGAGTATTTATATGGTTCTCCCACTATATAAACATTTATTACTACTAATAAAGCAGTGTGTCAGAACAAAGGAGCAGAGTTAGGGCTTCATGATCAAAAATAACTGCCGTAGTTTCAGGGATTTTTCATCTGACATACCTCTGTAAATAATTAGATTATGAGATACCCGAGGGCATACATTATCTTACCCTGTAACAATAACACCATGAGGAAGTTGACAACATTCTCCTTTTGGCCAAGTGCCTAAGAAGACACTAAGGTGTATGATTAATAGAGAGCACTAACACACACCCTTGCATTTCATAACGCTTAGTTATAATGTTGTATTATGTCCCATGTGGAATGTTATTATTTCTGTACCTGATGGACCTGCTTTTGTCACTCAGTGGCCAGAATCCCCATAGTGGTGGAGTGAGAGGAAGGGGAACGTAAAGAAAATATATTTGATTGAATAAGACAGAAACTTTCCCCCCTCCCAAAACAAAGCTCGTAACAGGATTGGTGAAGCAATTCCCCAGAAAAATAATGGTTCCAAGACTCCAGTTGGATCTTCCTCACCAGTATTCCCTCCATTTGGGGAACTGGTTTGCAAACTGCGTTTGCCTCTGCCATACAGAGAATGAAATGCTGAGCAATGAAAATGGTGAATTTCCTGAGCATAGTAAATTCAAATTCAAATTCAAATACATCAGTAGCAAGAGGAAGACTAGGGAAAATGTGGGGCCTTTGCTGAATGGGGTGGGTGCCCTGGTGACGAAGGATGCAGAGAAGGCAGAGTTACTGAATGCCTTCTTTGCTTCAGTCTTTACTGCTCAGGCCAGCCCTCAGGAACCCCAGACTCTGGAGGCAAGAGAGAAAGTCTGGAGAAAGGAAGACTTTCCCTTGGTGGAGGAGGAGTGGGTTAGAGATCATTTAAGCAAACCTGACACCCACAAATCCATGGGACCTGATGGGATGCACCCACGAGTGCTGAGGGAGCTGGCGGATGTCATTGCTAAGCCACTCTCCATCATCTTTGAAAGGTCATGGAGGACAGGAGAGGTGCCTGAAGCCTGGAAGAAAGCCAGTGCCACCCCAGTCTTCAAAAAGGGCAAGAAGGAGGACCCAGGGAACTACAGGCCAGTCAGCCTCACCGCCATCCCTGGAAAGGTGATGGAGCAGCTCATCCTGGAGGCCATCTCCAAGCATGTGGAGGAAAAGAAGGTGATCAGGAGTAGTCAGCATGGCTTCACCAAGAGGAAATCCTGCTTAACCAACCTGATAGCCTTCTATGATGGAATGACTGGCTGGGTAGATGAGGGGAGAGCAGTGGATGTTGTCTACCTTGACTTCAGCAAGGCTTTTGACACTGTCTCCCATAACATCCTCAGAGACAAGCTCAGGAAGTGTGGGCTAGATGAGTGGACAGTGAGGTGGATTGAGAACTGGCTGAATGGCAGAGCTCAGAGGGTTGTGATCAGCGGTGCAGAGTCTAGTTGGAGGCCTGTAGCTAGCGGTGTCCCCCAGGGGTCAGTACTGGGTCCAGTCTTGTTCAACTTCTTCATCAGTGACCTGGATGAAGGGACAGAGTGCACCCTCAGCAAGTTTGCTGACGATACAAAACTGGGAGGAGTGGCCGATACACCAGAGGGCTGTGCTGCCATTCAGAGAGACCTGGACAGGCTGGAGAGGTGGGCGGAGAGGAACCTCATGAAGTTCAACAAAGGCAAGTGCAGGGTCCTGCACCTGGGGAGGAATAACCCCAGTCACCAGTACAGGCTGGGGGTTGACCTGCTGGAAAGCAGCTCTGCGGAGAAGGACCTGGGAGTGCTGGTGGACGCCAAGTTAAGCATGAGGCAGCAATGTGCCCTTGTGGCCAAGAAGGCCAATGGTATGCTGGGGTGCATCAGGAAGAGTGTTGCCAGCAGGTGGAGGGAGGTGATCCTCCCCCTCTACTCAGCCCTGGTGAGGCCACATCTGGAGTACTGCATCCAGTTCTGGGCTCCCCAGTACAAGAGGGATGTGGCACTACTGGAGCAAGTGCAGCGAAGGGCTACAAAGATGATTAGGGGACTGGAACATCTCTCTTATGAGGAAAGGCTGAGAGAGCTGGGCCTGTTTAACTTGGAGAAGAGAAGGCTGAGAGGAGATCTTATCAACGTGTACAAGTATCTGAAGGGAGGGTGTAGAGAGGATGGGGCCAGACTCTTTTCAGTGGTGCCCAGCGACAGGACACGAGGCAACGGGCACAAACTGAAACACAGACGCTTCCATCTGAACATGAGGAAATACTTTTTCACTGTGAGGGTGACAGAGCACTGGAAGAGGTTGCCCAGAGAGGCTGTGGAGTCTCCTTCTCTGGAGATATTCAAAACGCGCCTGGATGCAATCCTGTGCAATGTGCTCTAGGTGACCCTGCTTGAGCAGGGGGGTTGGACTAGATGATCTCCAGAGGTCCCTTCCAACCTCAGCAATTCTGTGATTCTGTGATAGTATTTATTCTTGCTGCTTCATGTTCTGTTCATGAACTCTGTATTACTGCCCTAAACAAAAGTAATTATTGTTTGTGTCTTTTCTGTATAAAGCATTTTGAATACGTTGCTAGCACTGATTCTCATAAAGCAGAAGGACCTGCCAGAGGAAGATATGGGGAGACACTAACTATGTCCCCTCGCCTCTGCCTGCACCTCACTTACTCAACCTTGATGCAGTCAGTCATAACTAGTTATGGGGAGTTACTGGGTCCCTATGCTGGGTAACAGTGAACAGTCGGGGGGATTGGAGGGAGCAGAGGGGCCTTGGAGGTCAGGCAGTGGCGGTGCAGGATGTTGATTGGAACAAGAGGTCAGGAAGGAGGAGACCAGTTCTGGCAGAGGAGCTAGAAATAAGGCTGGAGAATGGCAAAGTTTGGTAGAGATGGTTAGACCGCAGCAGGATGAAATGGTGCTGTGCTGGGCTATTTAATTAGGGAGCTGGGGGAAGAGAAACATGGCATGGGAATGAGAACAAGGAAGAAGGTTGCATGGGAAAAGCCTGGAGTAGACACTGATCGAAGCAAACATGGTTGAGAAGTTGGGTGTACAAAGAGCATGGCAAAAACCACCTGCAACACAAGTCAAAGGAAGCTGTACTGTGAATATAAAATGCTGTATAATGCTCCGTACTCTGAAAGATCAGTGCTTCACACCAAACACCTAAACTTAGTGAAGTCTTCAACACTTCAGGTATTATCAGGGTATTATATACCTCACCTCACAGACATTCATCAGCTCTATTGTATTGATGAGCTACACAGAAAGAAAAAGCCTTTGAAGAAATCAGTCATTCTGGATTCATAGCTGAGTTTATAAAGGCACAAGTCCACACATTAAATGATGAGGATTAAATGAAAGATTGAATAACTTCATGTTCAGTGAGCACTGTTTGTCCTGTGTGGTGATTGATGCAGGGGTCCAGTGAAAAAATAGTACTCAATCATGAAATTAAAGACTTTGACTTAATGCATACAGACAAATGGGATTTAGGCAGTGTCCAAGCAAACTTATCATGATCTTGAGTGCTTCATTCTTCTAATGTAAGATTCTGTTTTGTTTGAATCTGAGTATAATTAATCGTGCCTGAGGAGAGAAAATACAGATATGTATATGAGGAGTGAAGAGATGTAGGAGACATTTCTCCTTCTTGCTGAGCAAGTGAAAGAACAGTAATGTGTACTGATCCCAATTTGCATGGCAAAGTCTCAGAAGAGAAGACAGAGAAAATGCTGTGCTCACTCCAGCAATGCCACATCTGTCTTTTGGGGAAGTTTAATACCTTCTAGGGTTCCTTAGTAGCAGCTATTGAGAATCTCAGAAAATGGCAGTATGGGTCCCCCAGGAGCTCCTGGAACGTGGAATGGTAGGAAGTATGGGGAAGCTAAGGGAGCAGCATGGAAAAGAGAGAGCACTTCTCCATGTGGATGGCTGGTACTTCACCGAGCAAACTGGACCTTGCTGCCTGGTGAGCTGCGCAGTTCGTGGTTTCTAGTTCCTCTGCATCTTACTTGCTGACATAATTGCTAGAGAAATCAGACTGTAGTGTCCTGCCCCTGGGGCTCCTGCCTGTGGCTTTTTCCACAGATAGAGCTTTGCACAGTTTATTTTGGGGTCCTGTCTGTGTGGGATGTATGAATAGTATTTAATAGTATTTTGCTGTAGCCATGATGATCTAAGGAGCTAGTCAAGAAAAGGATTGTAAGCAGGGGTAAGCAGGTTAGAAGAATTAGATGACTTTTAAGTACTGCGAAGGCTCAGAATGGGCTTGTTGATATAACAGCTTTGGAGTGTGAAGTGTGGCATCCTTCTGTCCCCTTTCACTGTTCTCTGTGTATGATAGTCCAGTGTTTATGACACATGATGGTAAATTTCCTAAACTATAGAAACATTAGTGGATGGGACAGAAGGACATTTAAAAATGAAGACAGGTATACAGAATGGGGTAATCAAGTTGTTCTGGCATGTCATTTTGTTTGTCTGGGTGCAGAATAGAAATGGACCATTTGCATTCCTTGCAATCTCCCCTCCCCCTGTGCTACAGAATCCCCATAGAAATTTGCTGCTAAAGAAACTGGTGCATTTGCCTCTGCTGCTGTGAGAAACGCTGTGACCTTCTGTATACCAGTCCCTGCTCAATAAAATCGGCAACATGCACCCAGGAACAGCAGCCCTTCTGTGAGCTTCTTCAATATTTCCTGTGTCTTAGTTTATTTTGTTCAGTCAGAAGATCAGCAAAGATCTTCCTTCTAAAAGCTCTTCCAGTCCAGACCTTCTCTTTGTAACGCTTGCTTTGTCTCAGGAAATTTTGCTTTTGCAAATATCAGCTCATCTTCCGTAATGAAACAGTTCATAGCCTTTCCTTTTTTTCAGGCAGAAATGCCATGTCAGCATTCAGAAGAACAAAGCATCTATTTTGTGTCTCACACTGTCTGTCAAGCAAATTTCAGTGAGACATGTCCAAAATATTTTACCAATGATTTTACTTGCTCAGGATAGGGTGAATTAAAAACTAATAGTTACTAAGCCATGCATTTGTGTTTTTATGTTCTCTTTGATCTTCTTTCCTTCCCTTAAAAGTTACTAGGTGTTACTATAAGAGATTAGTGAACCATGAACAGGTGAACATGTCTTGTGAGAATGTCCAGAATTGACAAAAACCTCTAACTAGCAAATTTCGACCTCTTTATTCAAATTTTCAATGTACAATAGTGACAGGAGGCTGGTTATTTTGTCTGGGTGCAAAGCAAGGTTGATGGTCAAGATGCAGACAGTGCTGAATGAGCAAAATGTTAAATTAAAAATTGGTGTTGTTTTTTTTTGCTGCTGGATTTCAGGCTTTAATCCTGAAGAAACCTGCCCTTCAGTTTCTATTTGATTTATGTCAGAGGATTGTTTGAATTACAGAATTTCTTCTGTATCATCATTCTTCTTGCAAGTGTGTATTTCAGTACAAGGCAGATGGCACAGATTATTTTATATTCATAATGCATATATCTGTAGGAGAGCAACACCACAGTTTGCTGATGCTGGCTGCCTGGGTTATGTATTCCCAGGAGCCCTACATGTTTAGAATGTATTCTTTTGCCCTTTCCCCTGTCGTCTTGTGTTTTGCTATGATAGAAGCACTAGCAAATGAAAGGCTTGTTATTGATTTCTGTGCAGATGTTAATAATTTCCCTGTAACTCTGCATTGGAGTGGCAGTAACTGATGTACAAAATTTGACATCTTGATTATTCTTTGATGGGAAGGGGGCCACTAAACTGTGATACAGCAGCCTATTAACTCTGGATCTGTGGGTTCAAAGCAGCTTTAGGTTGCAAGTGAAATGAGTGAGGCTGTCTTAGGGTAGTTTTTATGGATGTTTGTTTGCCTCTCCAAGCCAGCAGACAGTCTTCAGTGTGTCCAGAGCAGAAGGAAGCAGAAATCCTGAAAGAGAGAATGTTTTCCCCTCAGTATTTCTAGCCTAGCTTAAACCACAAGTACTGTAAATTTCAGGAGAAGCACAATTTATGAGTTACCCCGTCTCATTGCTGGATGCATCCAAAATGCTGTTGTTTACTCAATCAAAGGGAAAGGTTCAAGAATTCTGATGTTTGTCTGTCACTCCCCTCCAGCAGACATAGGTTCAGTTCACAGAAGTTGGAGCTTTATGAAAAATTCCCGTGAGCTGGGAGTGTTAAATGGATGTCTTAACACAGACACATATGCATTCATTAGCAAATATTGAACAGTGAGCCCCCAAAATCTGATCCCAAGCCACTGAAGGCATTGCCAAGACTGAAAGCCTAAATTCCTGTCCTTAGAACAGTGAATGCATTTCCTTTAGCCATGGGTAAATATCAGGCTATTGCTGTCTTTCCTTTCAGCCATATATAATTTTATCCACATCCTTCAGTGTCAGAGCAGCCTTCTTCAAGAGGACCCTATTTCCCAAATAACTAGCCAGTCAGCATACACATCATAGCTAATGATTCCATTAAAAACTATATTGTGCATTTCTAACTACTGGATTAAGATGACCATAACAGAAGTGGTATATATGCGTCATTATTCTGTTAAAATTGTCATGCTTGACAATTCCTATTCTTAATACCACCACAGCCAGCCCTACCAGAATGCGTCAGCATTTCAAAAGCTATCCTATTCTGAACGATAGAGTAAATGGCAAGAATAGAAAAAATGATTCCTGTTTTAGTGAAAGAAAGGATGTAATATGAGAGAATAATGGTGTGAAATGGCCTGGTTGTTTTGTTTTTCACCACTATCATCCAAGATTAATTCCAGTGACTTAACTAGTATGATCCTTGAATTACCCAGTGCCTAGGTAAGCAAGAAAAAATTGGGTCCTCTAATTAGTCCAATACACTTTTGTCCTCCAGAGCTAGGCCAGAGTTTGCTTGTACACTGTTTACTTTGACTAGAAGGAAAAAGGGCAGCAGTTTGCTGATTGATGCAGTGTTCCTTAACAGTTGGTCTCAAATGCTGGTCTGTGTGTCTGTGTTTGCAGTGGTAACAGTGCTGAAGGAGCGAGCCCAGAAAAAGACAGAGAGGGGGACCTGGGAAAAGAAGTTTAAATTGTAAGCCAGGGTCTTTCAGCTTGCTCAGCTGCAGACACAACATGCAAACCTGAGGAACGAAACTAATCAGGTTTCCATTAAAAAGAGGAGAAAAAAATCTTGCTGAGACCCAAGTCACATCACAATGGTCAAAGTGAAACCTCACTCACTAATGTAGCCTTAATTCATTTTATTTTGCAGAGACAGCAAGCTCACCATGTTGCTTCGGGAGTCCTTGGGGAATATGAACTGCCGCACCACAATGATAGCTCACATTTCAGCCGCTGCGGGGAACTATGCTGAGACGCTGTCCACCATCCAGATTGCATCAAGGGTCCTCAGGATGAAGAAAAAGAAAACTAAGGTAAGACAGTGTATAACTCCCTTCTTGTAATCGTGGAGGAGGGAGGGAGAAGGACCCTGAAGGATCTTTAGTGAGGTAGAGCAGCATATAACAAAATCAATAATCATAATTTCAAAGTGAATGGATTGTATGTATCCTGTCCTAGGCGAGTGGCTCAGAGCACATAGCAGAGACTAAGGAGATAAAAGCTTCAGCTTCAGATATAGAGGAGTGATTTCAAACGTATCTGTTGTATCAGTTTTGCAAGCTGGCCTCATTTAGTGATATGGCTGTCAGAGAGCATTTATTTTCAGTTATGTTCTTAGTGCTGATGAAATAGTAAGGAATGAAACTGCTTTAGAGTTAAAGAAGACTGGGATTAATGAAGAATTAGATTTTCTCTGTTTCTCAGAGACAGCAGGACCAAAATAAATGCAAAGCAGCGTGTCCATTGCTGGCACTGTTGCCCTTTTTATTCCCGCTGCTTATACATATGGGTGATAGATTTTCCAAAAAGTAGAGTAGTGGTGGGCTCTACATTTGTAGAGTCCTGGTTCCTTCTGTGTAGTTTATGTTATAAATTGGGTACAACTAGTGAATTTTTATGTGTTCGGTTCAGATTGATGGCCTGTGGATTGACAAAAACTTTTAACAGAGACAAGTGAAGGGATTCAGTCTATACAGCATCATAGCAATGTGTCCACAGAGAACTGTGTGCATATATACAATTCCACTCACTGGTGGCATGACCAAAAGGGGACTGTCTTTATCTTCTCTGCCTTATTTATGTATAAGTTTTCTTCTTCATCTGCACAAGTGTGTGCGAAAAATCAGCAACACTTTCGACAGATGTCTGGTTTCTTTGTTTAGGCTTGATTAAGGGACAGATCCTAAACCATTTATTCAGTACTTCTTTTGGAAGTCTTACGACTCTTAGAGTAGGACACTGACGGCTGGAGCATTGGTTTGTATTTTGAATGCTGTTGTGTGTTTTCTGTAAGACTGTGGATAAGAAACTTCAGATATAACTGTCACTCTTCTGCGCATGTGCCTCATGCAAGGTGCCATTTGAAATGCTGAAATGTCATGGTCTCTGTCTCTGTCACATATTGCAGTACACATCCAGTTCTTCTGGAGGAGAGAGCTCTTGTGAGGAAGGCAGGATGCGGAGGCCAACCCAACTGAGGCCTTTCCATTCTAGAAACACTGTTGACCCAGACTTCCCTATTTTGCATCTATCAAGTGATCCTGATTATTCATCCAGCAGTGAACAGTCCTGTGACACAGTGATTTACGTTGGCCCCAATGGCACTGCTCTTTCTGATAAGGAACTGACAGATAATGAGGGTCCCCCTGACTTTGTTCCCATAGTTCCTGCACTGCAGAAGACCAAAAATGAGGGCAAGTTAGAGGAAGTTTGTGAATCAGGGTCCAGCACATCTGAAAGAGACTGCCTGAAGTGCAACACCTTTGCAGAGCTCCAGGAGAGGCTGGATTGCATAGATGGCAGTGAAGAGACCGACAAATTTCCCTTTGAAGAGATGCCTGCTCAATTTAGCTCAGACCAGATGTCTAAGTGCTCTGTCTCAAGCCAACTGGCAGAGCTTAGCCGCTTGCCAGAGTCAGATAAGGAAGATACCATGCCAGAATGTCAGCATCCTGAGAGAGAAGCCAAGGAAAATATAAATGCAACACCCAGCAAAACTAAGAGAAATCACTCCCCTGTTCCTTCTGGAGCTCTCACTAACATTTCAACTCCTTCTTCTCCCAGGAGTGTAACAGGCAGCTCTAGTAAAGAGCTTAGCTCTTCCCAGTTAGCACACAGCACAAGCTTGCAGAGCAGCAGAGAAGGTCTCAACACCTGTGGCTTTGTGGAAGGCAAACCTAGGCCAATGGGTTCGCCCCGGCTTGGCATTGCAAGCCTCTCCAAGACATCTGAGTACAAGCCACCAACTTCTCCTTCCCAGAGATGCAAGGTCTATACACAGAAAGGAGTTCTGCCCAGCCTCACTCCCCCGCCAGCTCCCTTGAGTAAGGATGCTGGGGTGAGATCTAGTGAATCCTCATTGCAGCCAGAAATCCGGACCCCTCCTGTAGGAATGAGCCCGCAAATCATGAAGAAGTCAGTGTCCTCCTGCAATGGGGAATTTGAAGAGACCATTCTTGATGAAGATCAGCAACAAAACATTTCACCAGAATCCAAAAAGGAGATTTTAAGCACCACCATGGTGACTGTGCAGCAGCCATTAGAGTTGAACGGAGAGGATGAGCTGGTGTTCACCCTCGTAGAAGAACTAACCATTAGTGGGGTCCTTGACAATGGGCGCCCAACCAGTATCATCAGTTTTAACAGTGACTGCTCTGTGCAGGCTTTGGCCTCTGGGTCTAGGCCAGTCAGTATTATCAGCAGCATCAGTGAAGACCTTGAATGTTACTCCAGTGCAGCTCCGCTGTCTGAGGTCAGCATCACACAGTTCCTTCCACTTCCAAAATTGGGACTGGATGACAAATCCCAGGATGATGGCAGCAGGCGCTCATCCATCAGCTCGTGGTTGAGTGAAATGAGCACAGGGAGCGATGGTGAACAGTCATGCCACAGTTTCATAGCCCAGGCAAGCTATGGTCATGGGGAAGCAATGGCAGAGCCCCCTGTCTCTGAGTTTGCAAGCACCATACAAAGTGCTAGCATGATTTGTGTAAATGACAAACAGAAGCCAGTGACTGACAACGTGCTCATATTGTCAGAAGTGGGGGAGGAAGCTTTCGGCAAAGTGCCACCCATCAAAAGCTGTAAAATATCAGCTCTAGGGAAAACGACTGTCACAATCAAAAACACTGCAAGCCTCAGCAGCTGTGAAGGCTACATCCCAATGAAGACAAACATTACCGTTTATCCCTGTATTGCTGTTAATCCCTTTAAAGCACAAGACACTGATGATGCTGTATCGGCAGTAGCTACAGACCCAAAAGTTGCTCATCCCCATGAAGAGAAAGAATCCAGTGCTAAAAAGGATATCAAATTTGAAGACCCTTGGCTAAAGAGAGAAGAAGATATAAAAAAGGACAGCTCTGGGAGCAGTGATGGGCCAAAGCCTGACATGGCCACAGTTTCAGCCAAGCCTGAGCACAGCACAAAGCAGACCTCAACAGACAGGTTTAGTAGCAGTAGCAGTGGGGACACCTCTATCTCCCCAGGATCTGACAGTCTGAAGAGGATTGTGGATGGGTGTGAGATGGCAGCTCCTGGCTCTGCAACCCAAAGCCCTGTTCATTCCACCAACAGCTTGAAGAACAGCAGTCTCTCTCAAGGGCTCCCAAAGGCAAGCAAGCTGGAGGAGCCTGAAGGTGTTCTCCATCCTACTGCCACTGACAACAACAGCATCAGCTCTCCTGCCCTTCACCAGTTTTCTAAGGCTAGCCTAGACAAAAAAATGGCCTCTCCCAAGCACTGTGTCCTCACTCGTCCCAAAGGGACCCCTCCTCTGCCTCCGGTGAGAAAGTCAAGCTTGGATCAGAAGAACAGAGCCAGTCCCCAGCACAGTGCTGCCAGCAGCACCACAAGCAGTCCCTCCAGCCAGCCTATGTCCTTCCTGGCGAGCTTTCCTGATGAGCTGAATGGCAAACAGAAGGGCTCTGGCATTGACTGCAGCAGCAATAACAACAGCAGCAGCAAGTTATTTAGTGCCAAACTTGAGCAGCTTGCCAGCAGGACCAACTCCCTTGGGAGGTCCGCAGGAAGCCATTATGAGTGTTTGTCGCTGGAAAGAGCAGAAAGCCTGTCCTCTGTGAGCTCCAAAATGAGCCCTGGCAAAGACAGCACCATGCCTAGGGCTGGAAGGAGCCTCAGCCACAGTGTCATGTCCTCCCCAACCAACTCGGGCCTCTCTCAGCCTGCAGGTGCCTCCCCAAAAGCCAGCCAGTCTAAGATCTCTGCAGTCAGCAAACTCCTGTTGGCAAGTCCCAAAGCCCGAAGTCTGTCTGCCTCTGCCACCAAAACACTCAGCTTTTCCACCAAGTCTCTGCCTCAGTCTGTAGGGCAGAGTTCCAGTTTGCCTCCAAGTGGGAAGAACATGTCCTGGTCAACACAATCCCTCAGCAGAAACCGAGGCTCCAGTCTTGCTTCCAAATTGCCTCTTCGAGCTGTCAATGGACGGATTTCAGAACTACTACAAGGGAGCACGAGTGCTAGAGGTTTACAGCTACATGGAAACTCTGAGGCAGATGAGCGTGGGGGCCTTCATGGAGAGGAGAAACCAGCTGTTCACATGCTGCCTTCACCTTACAGCAAGATCACACCTCCTCGGAAACCTCACCGCTGTAGCAGTGGTCATGGGAGTGACAACAGCAGTGTCCTGAGTGGGGAGCTGCCCCCAGCCATGGGGAAAACAGCCCTTTTCTACCACAGCGGGGGAAGTAGTGGCTACGAGAGCATGATGAGAGACAGTGAAGCAACAGGGAGTGCTTCTTCAGCACAAGACTCTATGAGTGAGAATAGCAGCTCTGCTAGTGGGAGGTGCCGAAGTCTCAAAAATCCAAAGAAGCGATCAAATGCAGGTAAGCTTGTGGTGGTATGAAAGAGGAATACAAGTCAGAGGGGCTAACTACTTTCTGAGTGGGAGGCCAGCTCTAAAGAGCTAATTCAGTGTGAACTGTATCTAGTAGCGGAGACGTGAGGCCGGGGTAAGTGTCCTAAGCTCTGAGTTTCTTTGATTTGTCCACAGCGTGCACCAATCCTATATAGGTTTGCATTGTCTTTGCAGTGGAGTCTCTGCTTGAACCATTTCACTTAGGTTTATATTTCACATTAACAGAAGAACATTAATCCATAAAGCTG
Source organism: Apteryx mantelli (assembly GCF_036417845.1). Taxonomy (NCBI): domain Eukaryota; kingdom Metazoa; phylum Chordata; class Aves; order Apterygiformes; family Apterygidae; genus Apteryx; species Apteryx mantelli. The sequence goes on along the minus strand of NC_089980.1, from coordinate 49,213,801 downwards.
GTTAATGTTGGCAATGACAGCTACTTTCAGGTATTTATTTATACAAATATTCTTCTGATTTAATTCTAGAAAGGTGCTTTTGTGAGGCAGTGAAATGTAATTGTTATTATTGAGCACTGTGGCCACAGACTCCTCTCTAGGTATGCATGTATTTCAGCAACACAAGATCAGAGTCTTTCTGAACAGCAGTATCTCTTCTGAGCTCACCTTTGCTCCTTGTGCTCTATGGATGCCCAAATTCAAAGATGCCTGGCAGCTGAAACCACCATTCAGTTCTTTCTCACCACCCATACTGGAAGATGGAACAAAGTTATGCCCATGCCTCTTGCAACATGACATTCCTGCCTCTTTAACTCCTGTCTTTTAACTTTTGAGTTATGGATCCTTCTTTTCCCAGTAATTTATTAATAACAAATTATATTAATATAAATAAGGGAACTACTGCACTGACATATTTGCAAATCTGAGAGCTTTGCAGCAATCACAGAAACAATTCATCTTTATTCCTAAATAATCCCCAGTAGCCTTCACACTGCAATCAGGACTTTCTGTCAGATAGCAAAGGCCTCCTGGGCTGTGTCCAGAGTCCAGGCAGTTGCAGCTGGTACATCTTCCCACCAGAACATTTCTGTTTCAGAGGTTTGTAGGGCAGGGACAAGGAGCTCCTGCCAGCTAGTCACCTCACCCTTTTCCTGGGGGTAGTTTTACCAGCCTGCAGCAATTCCTAATGTGTGTGTCCTGCCTAACCTCCTTTTGAATAAAATACTTATTGGGAATGGTACTGGCATGTACAGTACAGGTATTTGAAATAACAGTGGCTACTTATCCTACAGTAGCTGCAGCTGTCCATTAGTCCAGCTTCTAATTCACCAGCCATTCCCACCTGCTGGGATACTTACCTCTGGGATTTGTATGCTGTGAACTAACTGAGTGATGCCATAACTGTCCATTTCTCTATGCTCTTAATTGTGGTAGCAAGAAGAATGTGTGCAGCCCAGATGTGACTACAAAAGGGACCAGTTAAAATCATACCCAGGCCAATGGGCACATCCATAAGTGCATGGCTGATTGTACCTGCTCAGAGGATACATCAGCAAGTGATCACTCTACATAGTGCAAGCACAGACCAAGTGACAAAATAATCCTTCTGTCACTTGCCTCCTACGAGAAAAACTCTTCTATCCCTTCAGTGTACTCGGTAATAAATTCATATTCTCTTTTTGAGGAATTGCTCCTCAAATAGCTCCCTTCAAATCTAAACTTTTTAATAGTGACTGGCAAGAAAAAGAAGGATGATTTTGTATGTTGTGGAAAAGGAAATCAAAGCTGACCACATAGATTGCATTTCTGGGAGTGTACCACTAGTACATACCAGATTTTGTCTTGTGGGGAAGCTGCCCGTATGATGGGCTTTGCCCATGGGACATTTACTTTTTTGGATAACGTAATGAAGCTTGAATCTCTTGCTTTCTAATTGCCTTAGTAGTGAGAAGGTTAAGGCATCCAGTAACAGTCCCTGAGAGATGTTCATCTACAGCAGGAAAGTGCCTCTGTAAGGGTCACTTTCCTTATATTTGGCTTAGGAAAAAAGCTTAGTCAGTCCTGCTCTCTTGTGACAGTCTGTGCTTCTTCCCACTACTTCTGAAGTAGTTGGCCAATTTCAACAAAATTTGACCCAGAAATAGATGCAAAATTTTAACAAGTTCTGTGAAAAAAGGCAGCTGTGCAGCAGAGAGAACAGAGAGGAAAACTGCAATGTAGATCTGCTTATTACTTATTTTTACTTATTACTTATTTTTTACTTTACTTATTACTTATTTACTTTACTTATTAGACACTAGAGAACCCCCTCCCCACAGGGGAGACACTTAAAAAAATACCTTAACTATAAGAAAAGCTTCAGTCAGAGCCTGCATGTTCTTTAGACTTCAGAGTCCATCAGCCACAAACCCAAATCAGTAGGAGACCATGATTCATTTGTTCTGATGCTTATAAAACTAGCTGTTTCATTTTACTTCTCTCTGCTTTGATACCACATTGGGGCCTGGACAGGATATGTGTGAGGAAAATATTGTCTTTGCATTGTAGTTATGGAAGAGCTTCAAATCTGTGTATTGTTCTTTATACCAAGGTTTTATTTTGGCTCACAAACTTTGGCCCTCCACAGTCCCTCTGTAGGACTGAATACTGTGTCAGTGCCTGTGAAAAAGGGAGGTGTGAAGAGAGGACCGTTGGAGACTCAGGTTTCTGATCACTCTTACAACAGTCTGGAGGACAAAGCTGGAGAGAAGAGGTTTTCCCTTGGGCTAGACAGCCTTTGATCCTATCTGGCACAGTAGTGAAACTGGGCTGTTGTGCCATGCTGGTACATGAAGGTAGAGAGTGATGAGGCAAGCAGAATGCTTTTCTTAGCAAGGAACATGTGGAGTCCAAGCTTTGTCATCTTTTTACTGCTATGTAAAATCTGACATGAATTCCATGTCTTTTTCACCAAACCATGTTGTTTTCAGCCAGTGTTTCCTCTGGCTTTTGGCTGCCAAATTGGCTGCCTTATTCTAATTTCTTGTGTGACTCTGTTCCTCTCTCCCTGGTTAGCAGTGTTGCAGATATCTAGAAGTTGTTGGATTTGACTCTCTGGGGTGCCAGGTTTTTAGTGGGGCACCTGTGTCCCTGGCAGTTGCCTGCCCAGGTAGCCTCAGCATAGCCTGGCATGTTGACCTCCCTCGAGGGATTTTGCAATGCTTATCTCTTAACTCTGTGTCAGCTGACATAGGTATGGAGAGAGTGAGTGTGTTATTTTTGATATTTTACTTTTGTGAGTGGTTCCTTATATCTTTGCTACAAGTAATTCCTGTATTTTTATGAATGAGTCTTATCTGTGTTTATGTATAAGTGCAACCAGGGATTTTACACAAATTTAAAAAACTGTCTTTACTACCTTCCATATCTTTAGCATCAAACCACTGCCCAGGAATTAATAAACCTTCACTTTCTTATAACCCAGCTCCTGTTTGCATTTGGGCTTGCAGCAGTGAAATCGTAATTCTGTTTTGATGTGTTTGATAATAGTATAATTTTTCACATGTCAGCAGATTTATGATGGCATAAAACCAGGATTATGACTTCAATGCAGGATAACGTGAAGGAGGAGCTGAGATATAAGGGAGAATGCGGTTGTTCACAAACATATTTTTACTGCATAATAAATAGAAAAATGTTACGGTTTGGTATGTTTCATGTTCTGCAATGCCTTCTTTCTATAGGTTTGTTCTAGTCTGAATGATCTCTCCTAAGGAATGGTTTTTAATGAAAAACAAACCATACAAAGGTTCTGAGTTCTTAAAAGATGGATATTATTTTAATATGGGGTGTCAAGATCATTGGATCTTTCCTGATTTGTGGTCATAGATCCACTGTGCTGTAACGGATATGGCACTATAGATATGCTCATTTCAGGTCAGGCAACCTTGTCCATTTTATTTATGATTATTATTAACAGAAATGCTAGCTGTCAGACACGATCAACATGAATCAGCCCAAGGCCCCTTTAAGAGAAGCTATAAAGAGTCTTTAAGAGAATCACCAGCAGCCCTGTCAGATTTCACAATTACTTTTGAAGTTCTGACACATTGGAGAGACATAATTTTTTTCTTGAGATTAAGATCTTGTCTTTCAATGCTCTTAAGTGCATTATTTGTATGTGTAGGTGCTTCTGCACTCGTCATACACTAAGCATCAGACATGCATTGACAGCTTTTGAAAGATAAAGCGAGTTCATATTCATCAGTGTTAGCCTTGGGTTAAATTTTGGGCTTTACATGGGTACATGTGGACTTCACAGACAGCCCAGTATCCTGCGTACAAAATAAAAAAATCAGGAAAATTATTTTTCCCCTTACATTCTGCTACCTACTGAAAGATCATGTGTTTACATCATGAACCATGTAAGCCTTCTCCTTGAAGCTAACCTAAGAGTTTAATAAATATTCCAGTCTTTCTAGCATTTAACATTGATCCTATAACATCATGTCAGCGTATATTTTCCCAGAGTGACTGCTTATGGCAGAAACAGAGCTATTTAGCCCTGATCTACAGCTGTACATTTCAAAGCTTTGTACACCTGCTCTTTAATCCACCACATGGTGTAAGTAGTATTATAGACCCCATTTTACAGGTGGAGAAGTCAAGGCAGAGGGCTTTACTGACTTGGCCAAAGCCTATAATCGAGTGAGAGCCAGATCCAGGATTAAATGGCAGGCACCCTTGACTCCTAACTTCAGCCTCAGCTGATTTGGCCACACATCTACTCCTGCCCTTGCCCTTGCCCTTGCCCTTGCCCTTGCCCTTGCCCTTGCCCTTGCCCTTGCCCTTGCCTTTGCCCTTACCCTTGCTCAGCAGCAGGGCAGGCTCTCCCTCCTGGCCTCTGCCCCCAGCATCCATGCAAGCATGCCTTCTCTGCTTTCTTTGCTCATGCCATCAAACTTTTCCCTGTAAGAAGGAATCAGCATCTCAGCCATTTGTCTGCCTCTGAGTCTAGTCTCTTCTCTCTCAGGTAGGCATTACTGGCTTGAACATGGCTCTGAAGTGTTAGGGCACAGTTTGTACGGTAATCACTAGCATCAGTTATATATTATTTTTTAATACCTCAGAGATTTCAAGTGCAATGGCCTAGTGCTGCTCCATGGAAAGTCAATGACAAGCAAGCTTTTATAATACATACTCTTTTGTGTGATTGGGAAAAGCATTCAGGCTTAACTCCATTTAAACAAAGCCCTATTGGTATTCTGGGAACACAACAGGTATGAGAGATGCAGGCAGGGTGGCAGATTAGGACTTGCAAGATCTACGTTGCATTCTCAGTTGTGCTGCTGGCTTGCTGTATCACCTTGGGCAACTCATGTAATTTCTGTGTTCCCTGGTTCCCTGCTCATAAAACTAGATAATGGTGTTGTGAAAAAAGAAAAAACAGTGGGATCCTTAGATGAGAAGTGTTACGTATGGTTTACCTCTCTTCTGCTCTGTTTGGTAGCATTTTTCCCCAGTTTAGAATGGGTGTACATGGGTATTAATTAAATTAATTCTCAGTGCAAAATTTGACTGAATGATTTCAGAGGTGCAGCTTTACTGCTAGTTCCAGGTATGGGATCCTGTCAGCTGCGAGCTGAGAACAAGGCAAGAGACCAGACTCTAATTATGTTTACCCAATAAAGCCAGGCACTGTTTGCATTCCCATGTAGTGTGCATGAATGCCTTCTTTCTGCCTTTTACCCCCATCTCCTGCATACATTGGTTATTGGTTCCTGCCCTTGAAATGCTTTATAACTGTCAGAGCCTGTGGGCCCAGCGGCATGGAAGGGTCTCTGAGAAAATTTGTAACAAGATGAGAGTTTCCTCAGAAACCACAGAGCTCTTGCTGAGGCTTTTTTCTTTCCTAGTCCTTTTAGGAAGGATTTGGTGCATAAGAGAGTCCCCTGCCTGTGTTACACGTGGTTAGATTGAAGGGCTATGGTGTATCCTTGACTAATCGTTGCTTACAACACTGTGCCAGGATGGGATGGTGCTCCCCCAAGCAGTGTGTGTGTTTTGATTTCTGATTCCCTCTAACTGAGGTTTTCTGAAACTGAGTCTGAGCCTGGAGCTTTGCACCAGACCTGTGCTGGTGCGGGGGCTGGGGCAGGAGCCAGGGCCGACAGGGTGAAACACTCAGGGCTGCGCTTGGCGGCCCGAGTGGGCTTGGGGTGAGCGGCGAGCGCTCAGCAGCAGGCATAACACAGCGGTGATTGCTGCTGCCGCCTGCCCACGGCACACACAGGGCTGGCTCACAGCAGGAGAGACCAAGGACTCAGGCAGTTCAGCCTTCCTCACTGTTGAATATCAGCGAGCACTAGAAAACAAAAACCTAAAGGACATTATTGATAGTAGGGCCCTATCTTCTAAACAAGTCTCACACAAACTCATAGCAGCTGGGAGAAAGTCATGGTTTCAAAATGCTGACTGCCTGAGCTTTAAACCTGTGCCCTGAGCTGCAGCTGTACTTTGCCAGCATTTGCGGGGCCCTGCTCCTACCAATCCAGGATATGACTTTTGTGTGTGCGCGTGTGTGTGTGCGTGCGTGCGCAAACGTGCACAAGCGTAAATCTTCTTTTTGCAGAGCACCTGTCTGACTACAGATAATTACAGTTTCTTGCTGCAGCATTTTATGGCTTTTGCAGTAAAATTTCGTGACTCCTTGCGGCTCTTCCTCAGTGCTAAGTTTCACCACCAAAGTAGAGTAGACTGCTACATGATTTTAAACACCTCCATAAAAAGACAGACTGTTAAGACATAAAATATCTACAGTTAGAGTCCCTTTCCTCTCTTAACACTGTTCTCTAGGTTTCACTGGTGTTTCACTGGTGGAATGGCCTTAAAGATGGAGATTTAGAGGTTCCTGAAAAGCCCTGAAAACTCCATATTCAAACACATTCACTTTCTCAGAGCACTTAGTCCTGCCTTTGAAAGCAGTAGAAAAAGCCAGAGGCTGGATCCGTGGGTCATAAATTATGAGAGTCCATCTCTAACCAGTATTACACGGCATCACATTTTGAAACATGGCCAAAATGATAATGATGAAACAAAGCACCGTCAAAAAGAGCCTGAGCTCTTCATGTTGAATTCGAGTGAAAAGGAATTTGGTTTGTGTGAAGACTGCTTAAGGCATAGTGTAGGGAACTGAAAATTGTTCTTTGTATCACAAAGCCAAAGGTCTCCAACCTTTATACTTTGCTTGCAAGTGACACTGGTAGCAACAGAGATACTAATTGATATCCTGCATTGTACCTTTACTATGACTAAGGATGTTCAGAATTATGGAGAAAAATGCTATTTGCATGCAGGTGATCCTCTATGCATGTGACTACTGGCCGGACAGCCTGTGAAGAGCAGAGGGAGGAGAAGCATGGGCTTCAGCTACAATTTTTTTTGTTCATTAAAACAACAGCATTGATTTTCCCAGGTCAAAGCCAGGCCATTTCATGCAGCAAATCTGTGTTGAAAGGGATCAGAATAATCATTTTTTACACGCTTGACTACTGCATGCCAGCACTGAGCTTCAGCCACATGAACATAGGAGTGATTTAATAGAGGAAATGGCAGCAGGCTATTGTGCACAGTGAAGGCTCCATGTAACATGCATGATTGAGTTGCACACCATTAGGCTGGGTGTAAATAAAACCTGGTCCCTATGCTGGCACAGAGTTAGCTCACTGGAATGCCTCTACCACCATCCTGTCGGGAGCTAAGGCTCTTGCTGCAGAGCCCCCTGCACCCTCCAACCTCTGCCTTTACTGGCATCTAGTAGTCAAGAGTGCATCTATTTGTTGCAGTGCTGTAATAACAGTAAACAGCTTCTTACGGAATAACACCGCAAAACTGACAAATACCCATTAAACCAAAATTCAGCCCAAAGTGAGATAAATATTTAGAAGAGACTCTGGTCCATTTTTGCTAGGGTTGTGGCTGCTGAAAACTCAGTGCCTGCTATGTGCATCTTCCCTGGAGCTTCTCCTAGATTGCTTGTCAAGCTGCCATACTGCAGGAGGGCTGCTTCCTGATCTGGTTTCAGCAGGGCTCATTCACTGGCTCTAAACTGCCCTGAAAAGCTCCTTTTAAAATAAGTCAGTAATTCAGGAAGCATGGTTAGGAAAGGGACAGGATGGGTAGAAAAAGTCACAAGTGGGCAGTACCTCCAGATGCTCAGAGTTCCCTGAGTTTATACCAGTATAGAAGCAACATATCTTTTATAGGCATGGACAGAAGATTGTAAGCAAGAGTCTCTTTATTCCTACGTACAGCAAACAGTTATTTCTAGCCTCAGATGCCCATGTACTGCTTATTGATTCATAAGGGCAGGATTGCATGCAAGTCCACACAGAATATGGCCTGAAATATTTTATAGTAAGGTGGACATAGAAGGTTGTCTTTTGAATGATGAATCCTGTCACGGTTTCCTATGCCAGGTGTTCAGGTGCAACATGCACCTTCCTAAGTAATCTGAGTTGCCAGGATGAGCGAACGCTGTTTAGATGTTCTGGCAATAAACACTTGGATTCCTTGGTGTTTGGAGTACTGACCTCAAGATGGACACCCTGAGTGCTTTTGATGAAGTCTTTAGACCTTCAGAGGGAGCTTGCACTTGAAAGCATTGACAATGCCTTGAAAAACTGGGAGGGGAGCTTAGCACTGTGCAAGTAGCACGAAAATCCAAGGAGGAGTGAATAGCTATGTGCTCTGTGCTGGGGAAAGGGCACTGTAGAGTAAACTTGGAGGAAGGAAGTCAATGGAACGGGGAGGAGCTGATCCCATCACGGACAATTGACCATGAGGGCAGATCCTGTAGGAAATAGGAGTGAGCAGGGAAGTCACTGGGGAATCTTCAACTCCACCAAAGCAGGAGCCCAGTTGTGAGACACTGAAGAGCAGCAGGGGGAACAGGATCGATTATCTTTGCCAGTAAGCAAACAGTCTGAAGCTACAGGAGAGGCTGAAACTATTGCTACTGCAAGGAGAGTGTTCCTTGGAAATGAAGCCACAGGAGAAACAGTGTGAGATTAGGAGTTCTGTTCTACTTAGCCAGGGTTGGTTTTTGTAATCACCTTCAGTTTGGGTGGACTGTCTATTGAAAACAGCAAAATGCTGAAGAGTAAGTTCTGTACACAAAAGCAATTGTACATCCCATAATACTTAGTGCAGTGGAGAATAGCTTGGACCCTATATCCTGGAGCCTTTGAGCGCACACTATAAACTTCTGAAATTATGATATATCAAGTTACAATTTCATTTTCTATTTGCAACACTTTGAAATTCCTAGGATAGCAGTTGCTTTGCATTCCATTCAGATGCATCCTGTTTTGAAGACATATGCATCATGCTTCTTTTCATGGAGGTTTTGCATTTATACTCTGTGCTTTACCTTTTTCACAGAAAAGATGCTCAGGCTGGAATGTGTGCTTGGAAAGCAATCTAAAGCAAATGTTCCAAAATATACAGTACTTAAGCAAAACCAGACCTCTCAGGATTTCTGCCGTGGTCAACACATACTTTTATGAGCACACATCTTTATGCAGTTGGGCAATTTTGCTGAGTTCAGTGAGTCTGTTCTTATCCTTAAAGTTACATTTGCACACTTAGCTGGCTTGGTCTGTGTTTCTAATACCTTAAGGATGAAGGCTTCTCTGGGCTTGTCTTTGCTGAAGTATGTTATAGCTTCAGTGCTACTCTTCAGTCAGATCTGCTCTCACGCTACACACCTTCAGTGCTGTGTTACTCCTTTTATCTTAATTTTAAATTGGCCAGTCTTTGGCAGGGCTTAGCCTATAGCTCAAGGTAGCACTGCTCATCAGTTGCTAAGATAGATCTTGTATTCTATGCATTTTCAGCGCTATTTCATAGTGTGGTTACTCATGCTCAAGCTAGGCTAACTCAAGAGGGATTATTTGCAGTGTGGATAACTTCAAGCTAAGTGAAAAACATACCCTTCAAGGTGGATGAAGAAGACATTTAGCAAACAGCATGTTGTTTTATATGTGTTTGCATATGGTCATAAATGAAAGTGTTGTTATTTGGTACTGGTTTCAGCTTACTGTATTTCTTTAAGATCAATTTTTGTTACATATTTCTTTTTAATGGAAAAGGAGTGAATCCTACTTACATGGCAGGACAGCTGGTTTGCCAAGGATGCTGGGGGAAGGTGAATGTGCACCCACTCCCAGGGGTGGGGGAGAGGCAGGATGGACCTGAATGTGTGCTGCTCGTGTGCTGAGCTGCCAGGCTGACTGTTGTCTTTGTAAGAGATGTGCAGGGAAGTAGGGGAGTGGTTCGCTGTAATTCCTACAAAGCATTTTATTAATTATACAGTCAAAATTTATGAGTTCCTAACCCCATCAAACACTATCAATAAATTCATGTCTTCAAATGGGTATTTTGCATGTAAATGGAAAACTGTATTCATTTAAAAAATTTAATCATTTTCTGTGTGTATTATCATGGATGAGCAAGCTGTCAACTGCTATGTGGCATTCACCCTGAAACTCTGCTTTGGTTCCATCTTCCTTACTGATCCCAGTTAATGTGAAATCAGAAGAAAACAGAGAATAAATGGAGGGACCAGTAGCAGGAGTCCCCTGTCAAGAGACACTGTTATTTTCTGTACCTGGACTAATAGGCATTGCATATTTAGAATAAACTAGATTCTGTTTGGCTTCACTACAAACATGCAGGAGATCTTCCATTTCATTTCTCCCCAAAGCACGCTAAACCTCAGATAAATCATCCTGAGACAGCATTCAAGGCTCAGATAAAAAGAAGTCCTTCTTCCTCTTTCTTCTCTCACTTGCACACTGACCTGCCTGCTGTGATGCTGCAGTCAGACCTGCGCAGGTGCCTCCTCGCCCCAGCTCTCTAATGCAGCACAATTACTTCAGTGAGTCTCTGGGCAGCCCTGAGAGTCTGTCCACCTACACGAGGTCTCCCTGCCTGCCCTGTCTCGTCGCTTTGACAGTGCAAAGACCCAACAGGCTCGGTGTGTTGTGATAACCCACAGACAATCCAGACGTGAACTCTGACTAGGAAAACATAATGAGCTCATGTTAGCATAGCTACTGCCACTATGGCAGGCTCCTCTGCCTCTCTGCGAAGGAATAAGCACTATTAGCCAGAGCCTCAGGTTGGAGCCCTCCATCTAGACAATGGGCTTCTGTTTTTCTTTGAGCCAAATGGATATGAATGGCAGCTGAATGCAAGAATATTTGCCATCATCCCTGTAATTCATACCCTCGTGACATCTGTTTTGCTTTGCTCCAAATAAAAGCCTGATTCTGGTCTCATGGCATCCCACTGCATTCAGGGGAATTGCCCTTCCCAGAGCGCCTCAGGATTGCGCTTTGACTCTGATCGGAGAGGCAGTTCTTCCAGCGGGGATGGTTTAAAACTGCTCCATTACACAAGAAGGTAGTGTTAAGAAAAACAGCCACAGTGGGAAAAGAAGAAAACAAAAAGGAGGCACATCAAACATTACAGGAAGGGCACAGCCTTAGTCGTAGTTCTGCCATGCATGTCACAACTGGACTGAACAAATTTCCAGCATGTTCAGATGCTTCCTTGAAATGCCAGAGCAAGTCTGTAGGCATCATTAGTATGCTCCTCCCATGGAAGTGGATGTGACCATTAACACAGGGCACAATGTAAAAAGAATTAGCTGTGTTTGCTTTGTATTACACAGAAGGTCAGAGCTGATGTTTGTACCAGCCTTGCTGGCTCTAAAAAATGATGAGTAGCAAAGACAGATAAGAGATCATTTTTAACTGACAAAATTTGAAAGTCTGCTCCTGTGAAAGACCATGACCAAGAGCTTGAAAAGTATCTTTAAAAGTATATAGTGCCTAAATCCCTTTGGTCTGGACTTGAGTGACACTTGGGATATACCTTCACATCTAAGCAAGTGGAAGGCTTGTTTACCAGCAGGGGCTGAGGACTTTGCAGGATCTCTGTCTGCCTTTAACAAATCTTAATAGTCTGCCATTGTGTCTCACCTCCCTTGAAGTTCACAGCTGCTCTTGCCTTTTGGTTGCTTCTCTCTAGCATCACTGACTAGAGTCACCCTTAGCATTTCAGTTTGTTGGTGCCTTCTCAAAGAATGTGTCTCTTATTGCCGCAAGTCTTTAGCTATGGTAGTGGGTCAGCTCTTGCTTTTCCTTCTGTCATCCTTTTGATTCTCCTTTTGACAGGGCAGTTTCATCTAGGACCTAATTGCAGCACATTGAAAGTAAGTGAAGGCTGCCATTGACTTCAAGTGGGCATTAGAACAGGTTTAAAATAACTTCTACTTGCTGGTTTTTGTAAGGCTTCATTTGTTCTAGTGTAGACTTACTTGCTGGGCTACTGTTTTAGCAGCAATACAAGTATGATAGGTGTCACAGGATGCGCTGTTCAAATCTCAGGCCATTTGGTATAAATGGGCATTATAGAGATCTCTCTCTGTCTGACTTGACTTTGCTCTCCTTATCTTTCATAGTGTGATCTGAGATGCCAAGGAATGCGTTGGAAATAAAAGGTCTGTAGACTAGGTTTTTCAGATAGATAGCAAGATAGAACTTTCGCATCCATTTTAAAGCTAGGATATACAGGTTAGTTTGCTTGCTAACTATTGGTTTCTGGTAGACTGCTGCACTCAGAAATCAATGGGACAAGATGTGATAGTTTGCAAAGTCAGCACAGAAATAGACACCCATGACTGAAACTAGGTATTGCTTTGTTACTTGAAAATCCGAAAACTAGGCAATCAGTAGATTTTTTTGGAGGTTTTTTTTTTTTTTTTGCTTTCATTCAAGCACCAACTTAGCAGACATGTTGAAGCTATTTACATTTAAATTTCAATAAATGTAGTTATAGAGATTTCTTTAAATGATTTTATCTTGTTTTTAAAATAAAATCTGCATGATCATTCTGCATCCCTTCCCTGCTGGCATGAGGTTTTGTTCTTGCTGCCAAGAGAGTCAGTTAATAGTTTCATTCAAGCTTGCTGGCTCTGGCTTTTGTTTTTGGTTTCTCCTATCTGCTCCACTCCTGCTGTCTCTTATGGGGGACCCTGCAGGAGTTGTCAGCTACAAAATCAACCTTTTTTTCACCCAGCCATCTCTCTGGTTGTACTAAACTGAGCAGGGAAATGAAACCAGTTTGTTTTCTTTCTTCTGTGTGTCTGCTCTTTCTCCTAACAACCCATATGCTCCTGCCTCAACTTCCTTACTGCTGCCATCAGGCCAGTGACATACTTTCTCTCCCTTGCTTTGCCATAGGCCCTGACTTGGCGACTCACATGGCAGATGGTTTCCGTATGGCGTAGGTTTTGTCAACCTGGTATATTTTTGGCTATTGCACTGCTCTCATCCACTGTGCTGGTATTATAAGGCAGATGACGTGCATGACCATTGGTACTGTAGCAGATACGGTGACTAGCCATTCTACCAGCTAGTCACTGCTGCTGTTGTCTAGACCTTTACTACTGCTAGAGTAAGTGTGTGAGTGGAGATGTTTTAGACAAATATTCCACTGAACAGAGACAAAGCTAATGCAACTTTGGTACCAATCACTGAGCTAGGACATGCTTAGTGCAGGCATTTTGTCCTCTTTAGTGTTCTTACTGCTCGAGCCACCTTAGAAGGGTGTTATGGAAAGGACTAGGTATACTGGTACTCAATGCCAGTGTACTAGTGGAACTTGGGTGTCAAAGTGCTTTTTATGCTATGATTAAAAGAAAAAGAAAAAACAACAACTCAAGATGGACTGTGCAGAGGCTGCCTAATATTTGTCCTTTGGCTGTAAGAGCCAATGTCAGTAAAGAGACTGTAAAACAAACCCAGAACCTATTAGCACAGATCCAGCCTGTGCTGTGGCCTTTCAGCATACCCATACACACTAAGACCTAAGCAAAGTGAAGCAACCACAAGCTCTGGAAGCTCTAGGGTATGTGTGGCCTCTGAGGATCAACTGCTGGAGTCAGGTACCTAGGTACATGTTAGGCACTGACTTGTGGTGAGCAGGTACCTCACGTCCCATCTCCAGGCAGCCCCAAACATCAATGGCCTCTCTGGGGTCTCTCTCTGTTTTCTTCCATGTGTGCTAATGCAATAAGACAATTTCTGCATTTGTAGGTTCACAGAGACGGAGAATTATTCCAGCTTTATCACTTGATACAGCTTCCTCAGCCAGGAAGCCTGCCAATAGCCCTGGGGTCCGCTGGGTGGATGGACCTCTGCGAAGTGGACAGAGGGGGCTAGGTGAGCCCTTTGAGATCAAAGTCTATGAGATAGATGATGTGGAACGACTTCAACGGCGACGAGGTGGGGACAGCAAGGTGAGTGCAATCCATGTCATCTGTCTCCTTCCTCCTGGGACAGGGTATTCAGATCATGTGGTCAAAGGTGTACAGTATTGTATATGACTAATTCAACAAGCAGCAAAACCTGTATCTCATTTAAGAGCAATTGCAACTCAAGTCATGCCTTCTTCAGTGGGAGCTCACAGAGATTGGTCCCTTGTATTTTTGCCCTTGATGGCCTTGATGTCTTAGTGGCTCCTGTGCTCCAGCATCTCTCGTCACATCTGTCTTTCAAGGCAGCAATGATGCCTCAAGTGCTTTGATGATATGGTTCTCAGGATAGCTAATTTCTTCTCATTAACAGATTTGTTTCTGCAAACCTCCCCCCTCCCAGCTTAAGAAAAAATTAGAGAATTGTAAAGGTCAGCTCTTGAGAGATGTGATTGGGGAGGATATCTGAAGTTGGTGGGATAGCACCAATTTTGCAGTAACTGTGTATATAGCTTTTTTAATTATTATTTTAAGGCATTTTCTTTTCTGGCCTCCGTCACTTGGTTTGGCTGTTTGTGGTGTTGTCTGATATGGTTTTATCTGGAGAAAAACTTCAGTTGGTGGGGTAGGGATGGTTTCTACCACACTTCCCCCACACAGCAGATCTATTTACAGAGCAGAAGGCAGAGCAGTGTTGAGACCCTCACACAGGCTTGGAGGAGGCTAGTTCTGCTACTGGGACTCCTCCCAGTCTAGTCAGGGTAGCACAGACCTCACCATAGGTTCACTTGGTGCACATCTCAGTGGCTACCATGATTCAGAAGTCATACAAAGTCAGTCTGGGTTTCTCTGGACAACATGGCAGCCTGTCCTGCTGCTGTGCCCCAAATCTTTGCAGAAAATACATCTTTGTTATTAATGATTATGAATTGCTAGTTTTTCACAGAAGCATACTCCTTTTGTTTAAGGATGTTTTAAATTTGATATTGCTATTAGTTCTCTTATTTAATAATATGACTACTGCATTTCTTATGCACAAAGCACAGAGACGTACTTACAATTTTAATATATCAAGCAATGGATTTCCTTCTCCCAAGTGCTTAGTTCTTTCTTAGCCAAAACTTCTGCTGACAAATAACAGAAATGTTTTGCTAGAGTTAATCTGATTTCAAGATGCTGTCTGTTATTAATTATTATGGTTTATTATTAACTATCACTGCAAAGTCTCCAAAGCTCACTGATGAGAAACATCAAAATCAAACAAAAGCAATAAATATAAAACAGGTGATAGATGATTTTGTGCAGTGATTCATATGCTTCCAGGGTAAATGGCTCATTGTCAGTATTATTGATTGGAAGATCATTTGGCTCAGTGAATCTAGCATGGGTATTTCTTCATCTATTCCTTCCCTGCTCCTTTCTCCTGGTTGGCAGGAAGTGATATGTTTCAATGCCAAGCTGAAAATCCTGGAGCATCGCCAGCAGAGAATTGCAGAGGTCAAGGCCAAGTATGAGTGGTTAATGAGAGAACTGGAGGTGACCAAACAGTACCTGATGCTGGATCCGAATAAATGGCTCAGTGAATGTAAGGATGTTGTTTTATTGCCTAGACTCATAGGTGTCCTTTATTTCACTGGGGATAGCAAGGGGAGCAGAAGCGTTTGCTGAGAATGAGATATGAGCTACTGTGTTTGTAAACTAAAAAGAACTGACATATGACCTAAGAGTAAGATTTAGATTGACTGTATTTCTAGAACTATTTCCTATAATTCTTATTAAATGTTGACAGTAGAACTGAACAATCCTTTTTGCCTGAGAGCTGAATGTTGAAATGGTACAGCACTGTAGTGGTGAATATTGCCATTGGTAGATTAATGCTCATGCGTTTCAGTCCACAGCTCCTGAAAATTAGTTGGGTTTTTTTTTGGCCTCAGATCGCTCAGACATATAAGCAATACTATAAATCTGCTCTTCTATACCACAAAATAACACTGTGGAGCAAATTTGTCCATTCGCACCAGTGGGCTCACACGAAGAATGAATTTGGCCCATTTTTTATAACTATAGACATGTAAAGTTCAGAGAGATTAAAGGGCATTCATATTCAAATGAAGAAGGACCTCAACACCTAGAAGGAAAAAGATACAGAAAATTGCAGCAATTGTACAATAAGTTTTAATATTAGCAAGCAGATGAGTGAATAACAGAGTTCTAGAAAAAATGGAGTTTCAGTATATTTAGGATAAGTCTACCTGCAGGTGGTAAAAGGAGGTTGTCTGCTGTGTTCTCTTAACACATCCTCACTCTTCATTTGACAGTTACCACAAATAAGTTATCACTACATTGGTCCATCTTGCAAAACAACCATGGTGTATGTTTCAGAAACGCTATTAAGCAACAGAGGTAAAAGGGACAAATTTAAAGGGAGCAGAGAATTTGGCAGTCTGATTTGTTTGATGCCTTTGCTCCCCACTCCAATGTGAGAAGTGCAGTGAGCCACAAGGACAGTGCAGACCCCAGAGCCCAGGGAGGACCAGAAGTGGTGGTAAAGGCTGCGTAGTGCAAAGTCAGGGCCCATGGGAGCTGCTGACAGCTGGTCTCTGGCTGCGTGCAGGAACCTAAGCTGGAGTTATTTGTATGTACTCCTTCCCAAACCACTCTTGAGAGGGCTAGTGAGAACCACATAAAATGGGGCAAGTGGAAGGAGGTTGAGGGGTGGTTTCTGATTCTCAGTTCTGAATTCAGCAAAGGACTTGTTCTCACAGGGCAAAGTGCAATGTCTTTCTGTTCAGCAGAACGCGTGAGATAGATAGAGTCAGTACATCTTAAACACATGGCCTGAATAGGGGTGAACTGAAGTATGTGCTTAGCATTAACAAGTTGCTTAAGCATGGTGCTGAAGCAGGACCTGAATGTAGACAATCAAAATGAATGTAAACAGATTTAACTTACCCTGATTTACACTTCACTGCTGAATTTCCCCATCATGTTCAACCACATGGACCAAAGATTAAAATGAGGCCTGCAGGTGCTTCATGCCAGTTTATAGGCAGAGAGCTGCATGGTTGCTGGAAGAATAGTTCTGGTGGCTTTTGTGAGGCAACGAATAGGTGGCAGTGTGGTAAAGAGCATCTGCAGCTCTGGAGAGGATGGAAGAGCACATCACTCAAGAAATGATCCAATGCAGCGTTAACAGGATTTTTCAGTATCAGCAAGCTACTGTGCCATTTTATTAGCCATTAAATAGAAAAGGCAACTTTTAATGACAGTGGCAAGCCAGAGATAATGTTTATACAGTACCAATGGGCTTGAAGGCTTGAGTTAAGCCTCTCACAGCACCCAGAACTGGTTTTGATTGCTTTTTCTATCTGTGTATTTTCTTTACCACAGTTGACTTGGAGCAGGTATTTGAGCTGGATTCTCTGGAATACCTAGAGGCCCTGGAATGTGTGACTGAGCGTTTGGAAAATCGTGTCAACTTCTGCAAGGCCCACCTCATGATGATCACCTGTTTTGACATCACTTCTAGGCGTCGATAGAGAACGAAGCTCAGGAGAATTTCAATGCGAATCTCTGCCATCCTCCTTTTTCCTTCTGATTAGCATCCCAAAGACAACAGAATGAGGATGAAGGTTCGAGTCAAGTCTCAGTTGTGTGTATGAGAGATTTGCTTTATTATACCGAAGAGCAGTTAAAAAAAAAAAAAAAGGATGAGCACAAAAAAATGGAGATAAAAGGATGTTGATTCTCTTAGCGTAAAAGAGCACTTTGAGGAACCTTTAAGGACCTGTCTGTAAATAAGAACTGCTGGCAGAAGAGACTTCTTTCCCTACATTAGCTGAGGAAGGAGGAGAAAGGTGGTTGTAGACTTCCACTGAGAGGTCCATTTAAAAAAATAACCTACCCAGAAAGACTGTTTAAGTGCCTTGCAAATCTTTATTATCCAAACATTTATGTTCATACTTTCTTGTGTACAGATGGTGCTAGTCGAGAAAAGAAAAAGGAAAAAAACAAACACACTTTTGAAATGTATTTACAGCTTGTTTTTCTCTTGGTGTTTTCTCCTATTTCAGACTTGCTGTTTCTAAGTAACTTGTGTTTGTAGAGATATTTCCTAATCAGTACAACATATGAATAAATGTTAACTGTCTTTTATTGTTAGCAGAGTAAGGCCACTCAAAGAGAAATTTAACTTTCCTAGATGACCCCAAAAATATTTCTAGCTGTGAGTGAGGTCTGATTATCTGCTCTTCTGTACTATCTTATATTGGAGGACACAGTAATTTTCCCAACCTGTAGATTCTGCAATATATGAGAGAAGAGAGGTGAGATTACCGTGAAGTAAGTATCTTTTCCATTTGATCCAACCCCATAATTTGTTTTCTTTTTCATCTATTTTTAGCTTTGCACTAGCTAGAGTTATGGATGAGAGGGCACTTTTATCCTAACCCTTTCTCTGGTGCTAATAACTTGCTGGAAAATTACTCTTTAGGCTGAGGGCTCCCATGCTTATCAGTCCAAAAATGAGTGATTTATTCTTTCTTTCTTTCTTGAGAATATGACTGATAAAATTTAATTTTGCCTCTTTTTGACTAATACCACTTCAAAACATGTTTTGGCAGCTTTTGTTCCCTGACCCAATCTGTCCATAGTCATAGCTATATGAGAAGTGCATGCTCTGTTCAGTTCTAACTAGTCCAGAAATAAACATGGGTTTGTGAGTGAGTGGATGCAGCACATCAGAATTGTTGGCTGTGACAATTTCCTTATCAACACTTTCTCATTGAAGCCATGGCAAAATTCTCATTCGTGTCAAAAGTACAAGGGTCTGGGCACATCCAGATATTCTGCTTTTTTGTGTCTTTAGCTATATAACAAACAGTAGGTGGGAAGGAACATCCTTTATGTTGCATAAAGAAATGTGTGAAATTTGCATTTCTATTATGTGTGAGCATACAGGATTTTGTGGTGTGGGTTTCTTCTTCTTTTACACTGAAATAAGCCCATTCACAAAAATTCCTCTCTCACATACACTTATGCAACCCTCCTGTTGCTTATGTGAAACTAAGAGCATCATTTAACACATATTCGATGTGCATCGATTTACTGTTCTTAAACACAACTCTTGCTTTACCTGCAGTACCACATTAATGCCATATTACAATATCCCAAGTTGCAACTCCCAATGGAAAAAAATACAAAAATACTGTTAGATTCTTCTAGTGGTTGTCTGGAAAACCTGCAAATTAGATAGAAATAACTTTTATATAGTTTTATTTTAATACCCTAAAATATGTAATAACAAATCTTATTCCTTCTATCAGCCTTGTCACTGGATTCTGTAGAAGATCCATTATTGTAAGTTACAGGATTATTTGGCGGGGGAAGGAAAAGATCCTATATAAAAGTTGTTTTCTGTTTCATTCCACAGCATTTTCCTATCAGGAAACTCGCTCATATTCCAAGTAAGTATTAGAAGATATAGGTCTGCTCTCTCTTCCCTTCCCTCTCAAGGCAAAAAAAAAAAAAAAAAAAAAAATTCTCGAACAACTTATTTCTCTAGTTTTGTTTTTCCTTGTAATGATTTCAATGGAGCTGGTTGTGTATCAAGTCTGTTGAGCCCATCTCTTCTCCACAGAGCCCCATGAACTTAATAGACAGCTCCACAGAGCCATGGGAATTGCCAGGGCGGTTTTATGCTGAATGAAGATCTAGCATCTCTGGGGTACAGAGTCCATCCTTCTTTGTGGGCTTAGTCCCGCAGAGCCCCAGGTACACGCTGTCAAGTCACACACCCACAGGAGAGAGGCTCACAGCTGGCTCCCATCTCTCACTCGCCTGCATTCCCAGGTAGGCCTGTATCACAGGCATCTGTGATGCTGTGCTTTGCCCCTCTCCCATGCCGGGGCCCACAGTCAAGGAAGACCTGCCAACTCGTGCACATGAAATCAAATGTTGCCTTCTTTTGCCTTAAGCAATTCTGAAAATGTGTTTATTAGAAAGTGTCACTGGGCTAATTGGATGCATAGTCCTTTCTCCGCTGAAAATAAGCAGCCCAAAATAGGTATGTTGTGTGCACTGGGGAGCTATGGTGAGATGGTAAATGGCAAATGGTACAATAAAAGCAAACAGATACTTGATGGAAACAAAGTGAAATCCTAGCAAATGGTGCATGCACAGAATGCATTTTTAACAAGAGTTGCTCCCTATACATATTCAGGGACTTATACGGATGTGGTAATGTTTCTGTAAATCAAGGGGGCAAATTTCAGAGCTATTGTAAAGTATCTGTTACTTACAGTATTCATCAGCATCATTACAGACTCAGCTAGTCAACATCTCTAGATTTGGTACTTCTGTAGATTATGAAGCATAACAAAAAGGCATCTGTCTAGCCATTATTTTAAACAGTAAGAGCATGTGCTTGTCGTGTTTATCATGATGGACGGAAATTTATCTGTGAAACCAAATGGATTACATCAAGGATGAATTTGGCATACTCAGAATTAAGTATTGACTGAGCATAATTGAAGCCCTTACAAATAATTTATTTCTGAGAACTTAATTCTAATGGCCATTGACACTCCCATTATATACCAGTATTTACATCCTAAAATGTATATGGTCTTTGCTGTTTTGACTTTCTGTCAGTGCATTTTAAAATTTGCCACTGTATTTTGGGGGAATGTTATGGCTTAATGCATAAAAGGGAATGAAAATTTACTGAGATTTAACATCTGTGAAATGTCTTCTTGGTGAATATAGCTTTTTTATTTTGGAATTTATATTTTTATACTTCAGATATACGCAAAACAGATAATTAAAAGCATCATGACCTTGCTATGAAATTGCCCTTAGTCTGCAGAAGCCAGCATTTTCCAGAAGACCCATACAGTTTGGCAAATAATCCAGGAAGGCCCATTCTTTAGCAATTGCCAGTGCAACGCTATTTTTATCCTGATTTTTTTGAAAGGCATCAAGCTACCCAAAATATACAGGAGCAACTTGAATGGAAAGCTTCATCACTTGCATAATCAGAAGTCAATCTTATTTCCCTGGAACAGTTTTAGTAGCAAACAGCAATGTTAACGTAATTAGGTTTGAAGGTTAAATCTTCGTTCATATGCGTACCAGATGATCACAGGCCTTTATTATCAGGTTGTTTAATGATTGAAGAATGCCATCCATTAGGTTGCATTACCATAGGCATGTTCAGGTCTAGGCAGCTATAGTAGTTTGGGCCTAATTCTGAAAACTGCTCATCTTGATATACTTGATCCTTATTTATACTACAGACAGAACCTGTTTTATACTGTGATCTGAATTCAGACATTGCTCTGGTCTCTGTGAGCTCTAGGAGTGGACAGAGAGCCCAGGGTCACCTGGGAGGGCTGGGTTGCTACATTTCATACAGAGTATTGGAGATCCCTAATTCCTTGTGCATTTTTCATAACTACACGTGTCTTTTCTTATACCATGCATGTCTTGGATTTGCTTCAAAATAAGCTCTGGTCAATTCATTAGATCTAAGCAAGCAGAAGTATTATTTCAGGGAATGCAAGCAAACAGATATAAAAGCTGCCCTTTCTTAGCTCTCTGCTGGGCCTGGTTCTCGCCTCACCTGCACTGAGGCTCAATTGCATTAGAGTCAGGAGAGTTACAGCAGGGTACACCCAGTTGTGCGGAAGAGGAAAAATTAATCCAGCTGCCATGTGTTTAGGTATTTACTGTGCAGTTGGTTATGCAGTTGAAGAATATTCTCTTATCTGTGTGCACCCCCTCATTTTGTCTAAAGGCTGTGTGCAGTGCTACCTCTCAACATTTGCAGGCTTGGCTCCATGGTCACAAAACACTGAATATCATACAACATAACTTCCCAAACTTGCAGCTACACAAAATGCCAGCTGGTGAAGAGCAATAGCATGATCCTCTGACACCAAGCAAGCTAAGTGAGAGATGTAGATAATGTACAGAAAAGGATGAAAGGTACACAAAGATATTTTTCTTTCATCTCTGAACAGGGGAATTATAGAGGCAGAAAGCTGGGAGTGATGCTGGGAGTAATGCATGTCAAGTCCCAAGCATGCTTACAGGATAGACACTCAGTCCTCTTTAAAGTGTTGGTTTTGGTTTTGGTTTGTTTTTTCAATTATCTCAATAGTATGGTTTGTCTTAAAATCTGTTATCCATAGCCTGGAATTCAAATTTTATGATGGCTGAAGGATATGGACCTTTTTACAAACCTTTCTGATTTTGTGTCATCTTTTTTTTTTCACGGAGCGAAAAATAATCATGAAGGGTTGTACAGCCATGCCAACAGATGCATATGTACATAGCCTGAGACCCCCCCCACACATTTACGTGAGGAAGTGGCATAGCTGCCTGTTCACAAGTTGCAACAGCATCACCTCTCCCTTCCCTGAGTACCTATAAAGCATTTCTCCTATCACTCACCACAATGAAGTTGCCTTACACCACGCTATATGAAAAACTTACACTTGAAACATTTTGTAGGGTTCTTTTAAAGGTCCTTTTTTCCCCCAGATCTTCAGTTTATAAAGCCAAGTTGCTGCAGTTCCCATGTAGAGGCTGTTACTTACTGAAATGTTAAAACCTGTAAAAGTAATCCAGACTAGCTACTTTATATGACACATCATGAATTTAAGGCAAGGTATCTTACAACAACCACTGTTAAATACAACAATTTGTGCATATGTATGAGACATACACCCTAGTCATGCCAATTGAAAGCCCGGACTCTTAGCGTCCTGTGAGATAAAGCCTTCTGCCTGGTCCTGATAGTTATAAAAATTGTAACTTGAAGTTTCTGAGTTGCAGAGGACTGCCTAATGCAAATACGATTCTCATAAACTGGAGATTTGGTGACCCTCTGATGGCCTGCTTGTATGAGAGGGACGGTCACACGGTGTCAGGGATGCACCAGATCACTGCAGAGATCAAAGTGTTCATATCAGTGCACACTGATAGGAGTAAGTGATAGCTGTACAGAGAGGCACTGTTTCACAGATCCACTGATGGGTGACGTACCTGCTTAATCCTCATGGCCTCCTCATCTTTGCTTTGTTACTCCATAGGTTTTTGCATTGGCAACACCCAGCAGTTTTTGGAGACACAAGGCTGGATGTTGCTAGCTATTGCGAGATTTGGAACAGGTTTCCAAATACCTATGGCAAACAAAACTGTGAATGATTTGTCAATGCAGAGTTAATAATCTCTGTCTCTTGCATTTATTGTGCACTCATCACAGGGTTATCTGAGCTTCCATACATGCTCTTGGAAATAATAAACCATTTTATTATTGGCTTTATCTTTTCTTCTTTCTCCTCCTCAAGTAAAATAAAAAAAAAAAAAAAAAGAAAAATCATTTTCTCTTAACAGTGTAGCACCCTTATCTTGACCCTGTTGAAGTCAATATGGATTTTGCCACCAAATTCACTGACAGCAGACTGAAACTCATTTATGCAACATTTTGGAACTCACAAAGAGGGGGTGATGATTTTATTCTGTTGAGAATGGAGGTGCTGAAAATGAAGTAGTAGCCTTCATTTATACTATTTCAAACCACCCTCAAAACACTCCCAAACAGGAAAAAAAAAAAAAGGAAAAAAAAAGAAACCCGCAAACCTTCTGCCTTTGAGTGGTCCTACTTAAGTATTGAGCATACTTTATAATAATGGTAATAAAATGGTGCTTGAGGCAGTTTCAGCTATATTACATATACTCTATATACTATAGATATGGATGTATTCACCCTCTATATTGTATATGTATGTGTGTGAATATTTACATATAGCACACATACATATATGTTTTATGTATGCATAGATATTAACTTTTCTAAAAGTTTTACGTCTTTCCCTCCCATAGCTGAAACTGCTGGTAACTAACATCCACATCATATTCTATGTATGAAGGATATAATTTATTTGTAAACTCAGGATGTTCTTGTTTTATAGAGTTGCTTGTATTTTATAATTTATTTACACATCATGGTTGGAAATGCTTATCTAAGTGCTATGCATTGAAGTGTATGTTTGCTAAATCCGTTTCATTCTGTCTGTGGCTATGATGTTCTTTCTCATTATAACAGTGGTATAAAATAGGGCTAGGGAGGAGACAAACTGATGGATACAGAACTTCTGCTGGTCCTACCAATGGGTAATTCCAGAAGGGGATGTACCAGTGGTAGATATATATATTTTATCAACTAAATTTTATGGAAAAAAAAATAGAACAGCATGAGGACAAGTTAAAATGTGGAAAGTTACAGCCACTTCCAAGTTGATCAACAAATGCTTTGAGCCTTTTGCCATTAAAATTGTGAAGTTTATTGTTTGCTGGCTAAAAAAATATCCCTTTTGTGGTATCATCTGAGGTGTGAAACATTGTCAAAAATATGATGTCTGGAAAAAAAATCAAACTATAGTGGCATTAAATGTTTACTTTTATCTTACTGATATTTCTGCTTCCCCCTCCTGACTATTTCACTTTTTGAATGAAAATATTTATGAAATGGTGGAGAAGACGATGCTTTTGACCCACAAGATGACGTGCTGTTATAATTGTGAGAGTGAGCAAGATCAAAAAACAAGGGGTCCTACCAAGCAAGTATTGCTGGGAAGCGTATTCAGCAGAAAACAACAGTAAGGAATTAAGGGGTTTGATAGCAATGACAGAACTGTTGCAACCTAGCAAAGCTCCATCAGCTTCTCCCCTGCTGCTGTCCAGAAGCAGAAAGAAAATACAGTCGCAGAGCCTGAAGTAGTCCTGCTTTTACATAATCTGGTTAGGCCTGCGTGCCTCCTCACGTTAGCAGGGATTGCTCAATCAGCATCTGTGTGCAGGGGAACAAAATCAATACCAAACAGATGATAAAAATGTGTTCATAACTATAATTTTTTTAATCATCTGTGGCAATTGTGTCAGATTTCCTTTGACCACCACGCAGACACATAACACAATGTAAGAGTAATAAAAAAAGTTTGTGTCCAGTACTCCATGGAGTAGTCAAAGATGTCACTCCCTCAGCAAGACAGTGGTGGCAGGTACAACTGACACCTGAACGTCTGCTAAGGCTGTCTGCAATATCTATGAGCCTTTTGCTCACATTTCCAACATTCCCCACTGATGAAGAGAGTGCCTCACTTGCAGGGCAAGATGTGAATTAGCTCTCTGGGCAAATCTCGAAGTATGACTATTGGGCAAGTCATGATAAGTAGGCTGTTTTCTTCGCATTGGAAGAAAAAAGAATCATACTTTTTGTGGGAAAAGGAAACAACTTAAGATCTGCTTTAAGAAACATCATTTGCTAGGAGGTGATTCCCTCTGCTATTCATAGGGAATATGTTAACGTGTCAGGAGTCTAAATATTAGGTTAACAGTTTTGTGGGCATTTAAAATGGTCCATTCTGTTATCTTGTTACTACATCAGCTTGGTGTGAGAGCTAGCAGTCACAGTAATGGGAGGGAATGCAGCCATCTACAGTGACCAATGCTTCAGAGCAAAAAAATCATGAGGTGGCTACAGAGGCAACATCTGGCAGGTAATGAGCTGGTGTAGCAGTGGGGAAGAAGGAGTTTTTCCTCTCCCAGAGGTAAACCTTGTGACTCCAGTACACTACCTTTGCTGTTGCCCCTGGGCCAATGAATTTGCATGCTGGTGCCTCTCCACAGTAGCTGTAAATGAAGATAAATGACCATTTATTTTGTCTGTGGGCTGTTCAGAATAGCCGTGATTTGCTCTAAAGAGCTAAAAGGCTTATTGCCTATTTTTGAGATAATTTTTCTTCATTGCTTTTATCATGCCGCTACATCAGTATTAAAGGGCCCGAGGTGCCTTGCAGTGACAAAAGCAGAGAAAGATGGGTTAGCGCAAGTCCTGGACTTTGTCTAAGGCAGAACTGATGGTGAGGAGCTCTATATGAGCCAAAAACAAAGATCAATTACCTGCTGGCTGGATTTAAAGCCTTAGAGGTGTAAAGGCTTGGAGACCTTGATGTTACACACAACTGGTTTGGGGTGAGACAACCAGGAAAGGTTTCTAGAGAGAAACAGGAGTATGGGCCCACATGGCCAAAGGCTGGTGTCCCTGGGAGGCCTGTTTGACATTGTTGGCTCTGCTTGTAAACTTACGCCCTGACCATGACCAATTCTTATCCTGTCTTTCCAGCCAGTAACATGCCAGTGAAACTAAAGGTTGGATCAGGACAGGTTTTAGTGTGGAAACCTGACAGGCTCCATCTCCTTATGGGGATCCTGAAGCAGGTCCCCACTACTGGAAAGCAGGAGGAGGGGAACGAGTTACTAAAGCTGGTTCTTCTCCCACACCTGCCTGCTGAACACCAGACTCTGCGACTACCGGGTTATATCACCCTCTTTTTCATTGGCAGCCACTAGCTGCCTCAAAGCCACTGAGGAGGGAGGAGAGGGAAGAAAATTCAGCTCACTGTATCTCAGATGAACACAAAATTAATGTTTAGTTCCTCTAGAAAAAGGCCATCTGTGAGTGGATTTTATGTTTTATTATGTCTGTTAGTATTCATGACAGTTGCCAATCTGGCAGTTTGGTAGGCTGACATCTGCTATTTAACCACTGAGCAACACTACACTGGCTATGACCTTGCAAATGCTCTACCGTGTCCAAAGGCCACTCTCACCAACTCTAAAAGCAAGTAGGATGCTTGGAGGGCTTATCCTTCTGCCTTCAAGAACAACCCTAGCAAGTACTGACCTGGGAACAGCCCTAAGATGACCAAAAATGGTCCATCCCTGGGAAGTTTGTCTAGGGGAAGTTCTGCGTTCACATTCATACATGTTTATGTGTGTCTCTTCTGTGGCACCTTACTGCATGGGTTTGGCACCTACACTTTGTGTCAGATTACAGATTTCATGCCAGCCCACTGGCAGCCAAACATATGCAGCTGTGTGCATTTGGCACACATCCATTCTTCCATTTCTGCATCTCCGAGCTACCCAAGTACAGACAGACACGTGTGTGGTGTGCAGGACTCCTGGGCTTGCTGCTGAAAGTCTCACACCTCCAGCAGTGGAAGACATTTGCCATTCACTTTAAAAGGAGCAGGGACTACCCTTCTCCCTATTTCATCCCTGCTCACCTACATTCTCTCAAGGACTGTAACTCAGGGGAACTGGAAGGAAAACTGATATTTTTTCAGTATTTATTTTGCCAAAAGACAAACTGCTCATTGTAGTTGCACTAAGGCAGAGAGGGCACAAGCAGGTGACCCTGCACACTGGACTGTGCTCTGCATTTCTCCTCCAGCCCTGGCACCTGCAGAAGCTCAGTGCCACGCAGCGCTGTCCCTCGGAGCTTGATTAGAACAGAGCACCAAGCGGCTCTGAAGGAGCGGCAGTGCTCTTCCCCACCTTGCCTTTCCATCTCAGTTTATGTGCAGTGGTCCAGCTCACTCTCTGTGCTCTTAGCCAGATAGCCAGGGACACAAGCGTGGAAGAGAGTCATAGCAGCTGCAGGATGATTCACAGCCTTGTTTTTATTAAAGAGCAAGCTGCTTGCTCCTAAACCATATTTGATGGAAACCTCACAATACTCAGCAAGCAGCACCACAGGAGCCAAGCGAGACACTGTAAACATCATCTTCTCCTAATTTCCAAGGACAATGGAAGGCATCACAATTACACAAAACGAAAAAGATGATAACAGTTCAGCTACTCACCCTGCAGTCAGTGACGCATGCTGCCACAGGGGGCTGGGGTAGCTTGGATTCATGCTTACCATGAGTTTCCAGAGGCTCAAAGAACATATCTGAAGGTTATATTTAAAGCCATTAAGATGATACTGTGAAAATCCATGGAAAAGCATCTGGAAAGCATCTAAGCCTCAGCATTGCAGACTTGACATCCATCAGACTCTATTCTGTCTGTTTACAAGGCCAAAACAATGGAAGCAGCAAATCCTGTTCTATTTGCTTGACAGTTAGCATTGCAGTGGTACAAAGCGGGTTAGTCACAGGACCAAACACTATGTGCATACTAAATAAAAACCTAGCCCACCAAGAAGGCTTCTTACCTGAAATCTTTCTTGGGGATGTGCAGGTAGTCCTAGAGTACTAGGGCATTAAAATGCTTAGTGCCATAGTGAAAAAACTATTCTAGGACTGATTACTCCACCCAGTAACATCATCTAGGACCTGGTGACTCATTCTATGAAATATTTATGTATTGCCCCTCTGAACAATTCCTAGCTCGCTTATATGTCCTGTTACTAGTTTGCTTTTCAAATTTTTCAATATTTTTGCAATATGCAGTGGTCCAAGAGGCAGGAGCCCCAACTTGCTGTGATGGGTAGTGTAGACCCTAAGTCAAAGCATGTGAACCTCTCTAGGAGGTCCATTATAAGGCTATGCTTAGTTTCTTATTAAGGTGATTTTTTAAGGCTGTTCTGAGTTGGCCATTTGCACCACCGTACATTGCATGGAAACTAAGGCAGTGCTGCTGCTTGCCCACAACCCCCACAACACAAATCAGTGAAAACTAGTTGCAGACTTGCTTTCCTGCACCCCAGAGCCCAGCACCACTGAGGAATGGGGACAAGGCAGCACTATGCTGCAGGGAGGCAGCACAGAGGTGAGATGAGGAGGCACAACCAGGTCAGGTCCATGGATGCAGACGGACATTTGTAGATTTGTCAGGCAATTAAATACAGTGAGGTACCAGATGAATTACAGAGTCTTAGCTGAGCAGTTCTCTGAGGTGTATGCGAGGGTGCCCAGCTTGCACCAGGAAGGCATAAGTCTTGCAGTGGCACCACACTGCACAGAGGCCTATGGCACAGAGCCCTTCTCATTTCATTGATTCATTTAATTGTCACATTGGCAGCAGAAAACCCACTGGGGGCAGGGGGATGGGGAAAAAAACTCTGTAGTTTAATAGCAAATGTCAAAACTAGCTATGAAGTTTTTTAGTTTTTTTTTTTTTTTTCCCCCAACAGGAACTTTGTAAAATTGACCCTCATGCTAAGCCATTTTGATCTCTTCATAAGCTACTATCATAAAGTGTAGAGGCTGTTATATGGCCTTATCTTGCTGGGCTTGTAAACCTTTGAGCTTTAAATTACCTCTATGGCCCCAGAAATTCTTCACTAGGCAAGACACAGTAGGGCTGTCTTTTTTTTTTTTTTTTTTTTGGAAAGCACACACTGAAGTAACTTATAATTGATCCGCAAAACAAGGTGTTTCAGATGGAAACTCTGTAAACCAGTTTCTCTAGCAAATCACATACCTGATCATATCCTAGAAGTTTTGCTTAGATGCAAGGCTGTGCAGCAAGGAGCTGTGTTTGTGCTGCAGCTCCCTTCGGGCTTCAGACAGTCGCACACCTTGTCTTGCGTGTGACCTCATGAAGGCAGAGCAAAGCCACAGCGGTGCAGTGGGAATGGGTGTGTTTATGGTGGCTTGTAGGATATGGGGACTAACTCCTGGGGAGAAAAAGCATCACTGCTGCCTTCCTTCCCCCAACAACAAAGCTGTACCTGCAATCTTCAACAGGCCCAAGGCAGGCTAGGGTTTTCACCATTTCAATCTGGCAAGGCGCTTAAGATTTTTTCAGTGGAGTTGCAGATGTTCAAGTCTAATGACAACAAGATTTGCCTTCCTCAGGCACCTTTTGCAAAACCCCTCCTTTCAGGGAGGCCACAGACCCTAGGTTGCAAAACTCTGCTCCACACAGACTCAAGGCAAGGCAGCGAGGCACTGCTGCAGTGAGAGCTGGTCAAAACTCACTGCCACTCGGGTGCACAGCCCCGAAGGAAGGCATGCAGCACTGACACTGGCCTGTTTCAAATGGGCACTACAAGGGGAAGGGCACAAAAAAGTGGCTGTGGTCCAAACCTGATTTAGTAGTTGAAGGTTTCTGCCTAACTGTTGGTCTCTGACACTTGCCAAGAATGGAGCAGCACGCTAAACAGTTTCATGATTCTTCAAAAGTGATTATTTTTTAACTTCTAAATTTTTTTAAGGGACTTTTCTGCTCTCTGGGTCTCCCCCACCCCCCCAGACACAAGCTGAACACTTGACATGTTTTTTTGACATGGGTAAAACCTCTACAGCTTCAAGTGTGATGGCTCCTGATTAGAGTTTGCTTTGCTGGTGGAGCAGAAGCTGCGGAGTGCATTGAGCAAAGGTATCAGTTTCTCCCAGGTGCAGAAGTGGGGAAGCGGGAAGTATCCTGTTGCTCACAAAGTGTTTAAGAGATCATGAAGTGGGAGGCCTTGGAGCACCTCTTTTCCTATGCTATGAAAAATGCTATATACTCTGGAATATACTCCAAGGTTGGCTTTGGCACACTGCTGCATTCCCTGCACGTAAAAGACAGGTGTTAGTTGAATGCATCACACCTGGCAGGCTGAACAAAATCTCTTCCTTTGGCTCCTCCTCTGGCTATGGGCAAGTGTAGATACCTGCCCAGCTAAATGGCTTTCAGATAGGGCTTGGTCAAGAGGAAATCAGACCAGGTGAAAGCCGGTCTGGGCTTTGGCCAGATTTCAAAGCGGTCTGTATGTCTGCACAGCTCTAAACTTAAGTTTCTTCTGCAGCTATGCAAACTCCACCCAGGAGCTTGTCATCAAACTTGCCTTTTTCTAATGCACACATGGGACAAATCCCCACCCCATCCCCTCCCAGCAGTCATTTCTTGCAACCTAGCAGCAGATTTCAAAGGCCTGTCCCACAGCAGAGAAGATGCTGGGCTCCTGATGAGCTTTCTCACCACCTCGGAGGGACACGTTTTGGCAAGGCTTTAGCCATGAAAGGTAAAGCAAACAGCTTTGGTGGCCGGGGTGTATCGCAGTCACAGCGCATGAATTGTGTGAAAAGCTTTGTGACTGTGATGAAATGACCCTGGACCATGCCCATCTAAAGGACTGTCATCACTCTTCCCACCTGGCAGGCACAAAGCAAGGCAGCATCCTCGAGCGGTGGCTGGCAGGCTGCCCCAGCCCAGCCCTGCATTCAGCGGTCCTCTCATGAGTCTGCTCTTCGAAGGTTTTCTGTTGGCAGTTTAATGCATCTTTGCCAATTCCCTTATCGTCATGTTGAGTTGCAGTTTGACATGAGCAAAACAAACATAAAAAGCCCAGCAATTAACACAGACCTATTTGCAGAAAATACAAAAATCAGATGTTTTGTCTATTTTTCACAAATTCTATAACAATCCCCACAGAAAACATTTGGTAAGGGATTTTTTTTTTCTTTTTATTGCCTCATTACATTGACCTTTTAAAATACCATTATTTACTGATGCCTTTGGCCACAAATGTTCAGAAATTAACATTCCCAACTTGTGATAGAGAGCTCAAAGAATTGCCTTCAGCCAGCATTCCTGTTAGCAAGATGGGGGACATTATTCCCTAGTAATGGTATTTTGATCACAGACATATACAGGGTATAAACTGGGTGCAAGAAGCCTAACGCCACACAGGTATTTGCCTCCGATGACATTAAAGAGAAAATAAAATTACAGATATTGTCATTATCTCGCCTAAGAATTTTTCCCCAGAGCTTGATGTGCTTTTGAAAAGGAGACTGAATTACAATAAAGGCCCAGAGAGCCAAAGGGGAGAAACTGGGCTCCCAGGGAGAGACAGAAAGCAAACCCCAACAGCCAGTGCCTGCTGCTTTTCATGCAGTCCCCACCACCGCTGCTAACCAGGTGCCGGATCACTGGCTTTCTCCCAGCTTTATGGCTCCCACGAAAGGTACAGAGGCCAGTTGTGCCTTCAGGGCAGAGCAACATCTGCAGTGCTCTCCGAAGACCGTGGTGGTCTCTCCCTCCCTCCTGGACAGCTCCCATGGGGTGATGCTGCCAGCGGGAGGCATGGGAGCACGGTGAATTAATGAGTGTTTCGCACAGTCCTTGGGTGTCCCCAGCTATGCAGGGGCCAGCAGGAAGCCCCAGACCTTGCCTCATCCTGTCTCATCAGAGGCTGCTCCACACTGTACCTGGCACCTACCACAACAGGAAGGTGACACGAAAAGGGCTTCGTCAAAAAGAGTTCATTAAATGTAAACAGGCAAGTACAGAAAAGAGCAGAGTAAAGGACCTGGGGGGGGGAGAAGGAGGGGAGCTCGGCTAATTTTCTCATCAGACACCTTTCTCCATCACCATCTCCTGTCTCCTGCTCTGAAAGTCAAGTGGGATTGTCAAGAGGAATCACCTGTGAGTTAAAGTGCAGTTTTCCTCCAAAAGGTATGTAAGATTGCCGCCTTCCTACTCACAGCCTCTGGGGACTGGGAATCAGAGCCACTGAACTGAGGTGGCAGAGGAAGAAAATGCTGCTCTTTCTTTTCTACAGTCTCATGAGCCCCGCAAAACCAGCCCTTAGCTGAAACTGAGCCAGGGCTTCTTCACACCAGTGACGGAGACCAGCGAGGCTGCTGGAGCCCAGGAGATGAAGGGGAGCGTTAAGCAAAGAGGAGGATACGCGATTACCCCCTTCCTTCTGTTCGGGGGGAAGACTGAAGAATGAGTTGTGCCCTTTTCTGATTTTGACATCTTTAGAGTTAAAAGGGACTCAGGCCGGTTGCCTCAGCCCTGCGTTCTTGCTGCGAGCCCCACCACAATTTGGTTAACAAGGAGATGTAGTGCCGGAGACTACTGAAAACCTCCGTGTATATGTGCATTTCTGTGCGTGTGTGTATCTGTAGCTATATAGAGATATATTTAAAAGAAAGTTAATTGGTCTCCTGGGAACTATAAAGAACTTGTTAGGTTCCTCTGTGTGAGCAGTGACTGTATGAAGCCTAATTACTAAGCCTGAGTTATTCTTTTTCTTTGGAAAAGGAATCTCTAAGGTCCTTATTAAAACCTACAAAAATTCTAAAAAATGATGGAATTAGAATTGATTTGTCCATGTTGATCACAAGCACAGAGCAAATAAATAAAAATGTTGAATTCACCCTGCAAAATACTAATGGGGGGGTCATATGGGCATGGTTTACACATCACTATTATGGGGATAAACAGAAATCACTGTGCTGAATGACAAGATCTGGGAATAAAAGACTGAAGATTTTCAGGTAACATGCGTGCTTCATATTTAGGACAAGAAAAATACACCTTTAGATATGATGGGAAATATTCTGTCTATTTTATATATATGTTATGCACAACAAATAGGTTCTGGTAGGGGTCATTTTACAAAACATCCTTCTTAAATACATTTTCAGGCTGATGATTAACTTTGTAAAATCAGACATGAAAGAGAAAAGGACTTTTTTATGGGAAAATATATACTGATAGGAAAGAAAAAATAGCTCTTTAAAAAACAAAAAAAAAAGCTCTCTAACAGCTTTGGTCTGAAATGCCCAAGAGCATTTGTTTGGGACTGTTCTGACTGTGTTATAGAGCGTGCTGACCTGATGGGGTGGAGAAGAAGCTTTTCCCATGTGGAGGAGGTGCAGCTTTGGCAAGGGCAGCTCACAGTGCTCTACAAGTGTGTCGCAACTCTGTTTTGGAGGAACTTTCAGGTCATACTTGCAATTATAACAAGGAAAGACAATGAGGTCATTTCATCGCATGCATCCCACAAGCAGTGAGGGCAGGAATAGACCGGAGATATTACACGTAACCGCAGCTCTATAACCAGTCTGGACAAGGTCCATATGTGACATGGTTAGAGCTTGTAGATTAACATGGCAACCAGCTGTTTGCTGCTCTTCCCCAAAAGCAAGGCTGGCCAAAGATTTGTTTCCTATAATTAATACCTGCTGTAACTGTTATTTTGCTCAGTGATGGGCCTCTCTATTGCGCACCTGGGTTTGCTGCTCATATGAACACCTTTTTCTGCAGCAGAAGTCATTGACCTACAGACTGCTGATACCAGCCCTTGCTCCAGGGCTTTCTGCGTTGCTGCCATAGTGTGAACTTGAACGCACTGGTTCATTTATCTACAGGTCTTATTTTCCTCAACAGGAAAATTATACTTAGCCTTCTTCTTAAAGTACTTTGGGGTATTTTAAGAACTACATCATTTTCTGTGAGTGGCTGTCCTACTGTCCTACAAATAATGCACTACAGGAATGCACATAGCTTCTCTGAGTCCTTATAGGAAGATAAGTAGAGAGACAGAGGTGTGGAGAGTATCATATCCAGCTCCTTTGGTCCTTTCTGCTTTTTACAGTGAGGAGAAATTTCCCAAGGCTCAACAACAGCAAAGCCCAACTACGCACACCAAGCTAACCCTAGGTGACTTGCCCAAGGTCAGGCACAGTCTCTGGTGCTGCTGACAACCCAGAGCTCCACAGCTGTAGCTGTGAGACCTTCCTTCTTCCCCTTGTCTTATGAGAAATTCAATTCTGAATCAGAAAAAAACAATCCTCATAATTGGCACAACCTCTGTGAGAAACTGAACTCTCTTCATTAAGAGCATTCCAGCGGCCAGGGACTATTTGCAATACCCTGTGCAGGGAAGGAGCCTCTGTATTTCATAAATATACTAGGTACAAAAATAACAAGTTTAAGACAAGCTAGCTTAAAAAAACAGCCATCACAGAACAGGGTCATAGCTAGAAGCAAAGGAAAGCCTGAGTAGTGGGAGAGTTTTGCTGGCATAAACCCACGCACAATAGGATTCACACACAAGTGATAGACCTCAAGGAGCTCACAGCTCTAAAACATTGTTTAGGAAACTAATGTATTAGTTTCCTATTTATATATCTATATATATATAATATTTATATATATTTACTGGAGGTAGATATTTCCTTCAACTGGATTCAATTATTCTCAGCAAAACTGCATAACCCTCGCATGATTTTTCCTAAGTGTTCTACTGTTTTCCTTCCAAACACGTACTACAATGCTGTTCAAATTCCTTTAAATGCAATCTAACATTACTCCTCCAGGACTAATTTAAGAAATAGCGACAAATCAAAAGTAACTCAGAATTTACTTCTAAACCTTGAGGTGAACCCAAATTACCATTATTTTTCAAAAGATACTGGAAAAGTCCCTGAAGTGCTAGAAATAAGCAGCTGGCCTGCCAGCATTACAGATAATGCTACACTCTTCCTCTTTCTGACTTTAACATCTTTAACTTAGCAAACTGATTCCACCTGAAAAATTTGTCAGATTTTTTTTTTGAGGGCCAAAACATCATGTTTGTGCAAAGACAACTCCAACTACTTTGAGTTCGAGCTAAAAAAAACAAGATTACCTGGATTTGAAATGAGTGCTTATCCAATGCTCCTCCCTCCCTGACACAGTTGCTTGAGTCTCCACTTTTGAACTCTCCATTTAGCTAAATCTCTCTGCTGTGAAGACCAACCTTCTTTCCAGAAAATATGGAATGGAAACACTGCGAAAGAAAACATGTCAGCAACAACACTCCCAGCAGCATCAGCAGCCCTGGTGGTGGTGGTGGTACCTGGGAACCACCAAGGGAAACTGCTCGGTAAGTATTTGAAACCAACCACAAAATGCAGATCTTTTCCAAGCCAGGAGATATGCAAGTTTTGTATCTGTAGTAATGAATGCAAATTAATTAATCAGCGTTAATCATGCTCCTGTACCTCTGTGAGCCGACGTGCGGGACAAGGCGAGGCAGGGCAGCAATGCGCGGGGCCCTCGGGACCCTGCCTAGATGCAGGCACTGCAGGCCAGCTTGGTCTGTCCAGTTTGGTTCCTTGTATCCTTTGCAAATCCAATAGATTTGTGATAATAAGATTACACAAGCATCATCTTTATGCAAAAGCACATAATTTTTAATATGCATGTGTCTCTTTAAAATCAGAAAATAACTCTTGAAGATTGGGCACCTTTCACATTTTCTGATTGTCCATCAGTGATGCCTCTGCTCTGTCAGCAATCCCAATAAATGCAAAGGTCTGACCCTTTTCCCAGATAATTTCCTTTTCATAATAGCAAGAAGACACAACCAAGCAGTGAATTTCTGTGAAAATTATTGCACTTCTTGGGTCACTGATGTGACTTGGCCTCTGGCCTCAAGCCATGCTACGTACTCCAGAAATGCACTGCATTTCAGAGGTTATTGCTTGAATATTACTGCTGGGCAAGTGAACGCTCCATGTGCTGGAACAAATTCAAACGCCTCAGAAAGAGATATCTTCCTCAGCATTGGTATTCATGTGCTGTGGCTGTAAATTATGCCCAGAGTGTTCACTTTTTAAATGCATTCTCACCTCATAATAATTAATGGTGTCAAGTTACTGGTGTGAAAAAAGCCTGACTTTATAATAACTATGGACTAATGAAATAACAGTCATGGCTGGAATAGCATCAATAAATTGTTAGTGAGGAGTGACACACCTGAAAGTGGTACTCTCAAAGACCCTTAAATTATTTAGGTTTCAATGCTCCTCATAAATATTTGGCTTTTGTTAACATTTGTTTCTGTGATAAACATGGAAGTCAGCATCACTAGCAGTTACAACTCTCATGCTGATGAGCGTGGGGAAGGGAGCACACATTTTCCAAGAAATGCTTTTTTTCCCCCCGTGAACCCAGTGAGGAACGATCTCTCAGTTCAGCAACCATCCTTAGGGCTTAGAGATTCACCACACAGCCAACTACTAACGCACCAGTCTGTTTGATGGGAGGGAGGGAAAGGAAAAAAAAGGGAAAGGAATATAGCTGTCCTAAGAGAAATATAAAAATGAAAGTGCTTAGAAATAATGTTAACCAATGTGTGTGACTACTCACATGCTGGAGCTCCATTTTCCATTGCCTGGCCTGAATGGGGAAAAGTTGACCATACCTGGCTGCAATGACCAGAAAGATAATTTCTCTGGTTTGGAAGAAACTCCTAGTTAGTGTTTAGCTACAGGATTAAGTCATTACACCAACCTATGGTGCACACTAGTCTGGAGTTTAAAGTACTATTTTGGGAAGTGGGAGCAGCAAATCAAAACTCCGTATGCACAGCAAGGTCTAGATACCACACTGACGTCTTCCTGCGTATATGCTCAGACCATTGGCCCACTGTGCAGAAGCAAAGCTGTTGCCTCAGGTCTGTTTAGATACTTCCCTGACTGAGCTGAGATGCTGGAGGTTCAGAGGCAAACAATACCTCTGGGCATAAACTTTTGATTTTATTTCAGCCCTAAAGGAACTCCATCAGAATATAAGGATGCTTCTGGAGTCAGGTCACCTGATAAAGTAGCTTATTCAAGTTGCTTCTTGAATGCTTTCTTAAATCTGGACACACAGTGTGAGGTATAAATCCACCTCTAGAAAACTAAGAGGTAGCCTAAATATGACCTAAAGGGCACATGCCCCTTTTCAAAAGTGTTAATAGCATATATGAGCACCAAATTTATGGAAAGACAACTGCATAAACTTAATCCTTTTGACAGCATTCCTATACATTCTTTGTTCTTCAGTAACTTAGGAGCTTCTGTAAATTTTCCTCTCAGACAAAGGAGAAAAAAAAGAAAAAAGCTGGAACTTCTTTTATCTAAACAGATATGAGCTGGCCTGTCACCCTGTAATCCATATTCCCTTTTTCTCTGTCTTGGTCAGAAGCATCAAATGCCCAACCTCAGATTTTGAGGATGCTTCACAAAAGCTCTGTGTGGATCTACAGCAGAAGGTTAGAGCTCATGTGTCCAAATCTCTCTCTTTTGTAAGCTGCTATGAAGTGAGAAAATCTGATGATGGTGTCCATTGAAACAATCAAAATGGGAAAGTACCAGGACAACAAGCATTTTCAACATAGATACACATTGGATGATTAAATTTTTTCATTCAGTCCATTTTAATATTCAATATTAGAACTTTTAGTAATAACATGAGATGCAAGAAGGTGAGTGTCAGAGCCCTGCAGGTAAGTTGGAAGGGAGGAAAATCTCATTTAGAGCATTGGAAAGCTTTTATTTGATATCAAAGAGCACTGGATCTGGCTTTTGGAAAAAAAAACTAACAGGAAGTCAAAAGGAAGAAATATGCTCACGCTCTCTCTCTCTCTCTCTCT
Organism: Apteryx mantelli; assembly: GCF_036417845.1. Lineage (NCBI taxonomy): Eukaryota > Metazoa > Chordata > Aves > Apterygiformes > Apterygidae > Apteryx > Apteryx mantelli. The sequence goes on along the minus strand of NC_089980.1, from coordinate 49,175,972 downwards.
CTCAATCTTGCTGTAAACTGACATAAAAAGTTGACTGCTGATCTCAATGGAATTACACCACTTCGCAACAGCTGAAGATCTAGCACACACTTCCCAATATTTATTATCAATTCACTGATGATGTGTTTGGTAGAAAAAAACCCTTAACATGTTTTCTAGTAAATTGAGACATAAGACAGCTAGTAAGGTGAGACTTCATGATAATTCCAGAGCTAGTGCAGACAGAGAAATCCATACCTAAAAGGGCATGGGAGAAGCTCAGTAGGAAGCTTAGCCAAGTATCACGTTGGAATGCAAGTCTAATCTTTTTTGCTGTATTCAGAGGTATTTGGATTGGAGGTTTTGGTTATTGAACAAAAAAGAGTATGATTATTCCTGTCCATATGTGTAAGCGTGTGTTTTTATCACCAGCATGTATTATGATGAAATATTAAGACTTATCCACCGCCCGTTTGCATTGCAGAAGTTAAAATCCTTCTGAAAGTGGCAGATATTCCTCAAAACATGAATTCAGCTCAGAAGATCATACAGCAAAACTAATAAACATTACACATTTCTGTAAAGCAAGTAGGACCTGATGAAAAGACTCCAAAATCAACAAGAAGCTTTCCAATGCAATAAAAAGCATTGGCTTTCCTTTTCCCTTTAATATCTTGTTTTCCAAACTGCAGCTTTTCTTCACTGCACTCTCATGACAGCCTCACACTGTTCCTTTAGTTCCATCAAGGCTTGCATCAGGCTGTGATCTGCTCCATGGGTCACCTTCATAATGTTATAGGCCTTGAGAAGAGAGCAGAAAGGGACACATTAGTCACTGTGCAGACTATATGAAGGGTTTGGTAACGGCACTGGGGCATGGACATAAGCAGCAGTCCATTAGGAGCTGGTAGGAGGAAGCTTTACTGCATGGCATAGCAGAAGTAGGAGAGAAGCGTCCCAAAGTGTGTAATGATTTGCTTCTAACAGAGAAGGAGGCACTGCCTTATTACTCCTGGGCGGTAAAAAATTAAAGCCCACTAATATGTTGCGCAGCTGGATGTTTGGAATAGCTGGGGAACATACGGAAGGATGAAGATGTTTTTAATATTGGTTAATTATGACACCCAAGATCTTGATACATTATTTAAAAGATGACGGTGATACTCATGTTAGTAGCCTCAAAGTGCTGTAAATTGATGGAATAAAGTGCCTTATGTGTATCATCAGCTTCAAACAAATATGTAAATTAATAGTTTCACTGTAAAAGGCATGGATGAGGAATGGTCCTTGGCTGCTTTTCCCAAAGAGATCATTTTCTATGTCTGCTGGTCATCTTACAACACTAGGCCAATTTAGGCTTATATTGCCTGTTGTGCTGATTCTCTGCCACATACATGCCTGAAAGACTCTTCTCCCAGCTCACACTGAGATCATCACTTTTCATATGACAGCTCTGCTTCTTCCTTCTGTTAAATTTCTCATGCAAAGAGATAAGTACCAGATGGAACAGGACTCAACATGTCAAAAGAAAGAGCAAGGCAGCTCCAAGTGTAGTGGCAGGAGAAAAAAACTTCTGAGATTTTTCCTTACCCTAAACTGAGAATCATTAAAGACTAAATGTGGCCTGTGTTTCAATGGATTTCTGGTCTAGCCAGCTGATAAAATCCAGCTAGGCCGACTTTGGAATGCAGAAAAAGGGTCTTTTGGAAACAAGTGTTGAGGAAGGAACCTCATTTTAAACTGAAAAGATAAAAATAAATATAAATATTCTTTGGTGCAATGAATGATACTCTACTTCCAACTTCTAAAGACTGGCAAATATATGGAAATTCTGGCATAATTGATTTTTGTTTCCAATTGGATACTTTTTTTAAAACAGGGAGGCAGAAAAAGATTGAATGATCAAATAGAAAAAGCAGTCAAAACAAACTAGCGCATGCAAGGAGCTCTAAAAAGAGTGAAATACATTCTGAGCTACCACAATGCCCTACTTCTGAATGAAAAAATACTCAGTCAAACAGAAAAATGGAAATGCTTTCATTATCATTAGAAATGCCTAAGAAATATGAAGTGAAATTTAAAAAAATCCTCAATTTTTGCATATTTCTATTTTAGCAGAAATATAAACCTGGTCAAGTTTTTGCAAAATGTTTGCATTAAAGTCATAATTATATTCCCCCAAAAGACTTGCCAAATTGTTCTTAGTGTTTTGTTTTTCCTAATTTAACATGTTGGGGAACTGCTGTAAAAACAGGTTGTAAAAGTACTTCAACATAGTTGAGCATGAGGTATCAAGCTGTACAATAACATTTTTTTTTTTTAATATATAATTGAAAAAGCAGTGTAAAGCACAAGAATAAGAGCCAGTCCTCACCTGGCATACACAGTGGGATGGAGAGAGATGAACACTTACACCGTATAGGAAGCCCTGGATGGTGCAGAGCAGAATAGCTGAAGGCAGGATCCCGTGCACATTTCCGTGTGGGAAAGCAGCTGTATGGGCCCACGGACTTGGTGTGCAGCAGTCAGTAGCTGCGCCCAGGCTAGCTAGGCAGGGACGGGATCACCCTAGAGCAAAGTAGCCAGGCCAGTTGGCCATAGGTCCAGACACACTTGGCGCACTGTGTTTGCATAACCCAGCCAAGAAAGCTGATGAATTTATTGTGAATGGACTGTGCTAAGAGCTGGGCACACCTGGGTCACAGTACCAAGGCAGCGGACCTTGATCTTCAGCCCACCTACAGGACAGAGGTCAGGCTAGCAGCAGTGGACCTGGAGACCCCGATGCACTACTAGAGAGGTGCATATGCATATGCCTCTGTTAAAAGAAAAATCCTTAATACCAAATCTGATCTTGAAATAGTGCTACTCCTGCTGACTTCTTTCTCATCTCCAACATTTCCCTCCCTTCCCTTCCCTTTCCTTCTTCAGTAGAACAAATAAATGCACTTAGTCTTTATCCTTGGGTCCTACAGAGTGAAAATCATTCTCATGCAGTATTCTGTATTACATATTGCAGTAAGAGTCAGCACCAGGATGTATCAAAGTTCAGAATAGCAATGACTTCCATAATCCCCAAGTTAAACTGGCATTAAATTGTGTAGGCATTTTGGCAAAAGTCTGTGCCAAATTGGGATAATTTCACCTCCAAAGCACTGAAACTTTTTTTTTTTTTGGCCAGAAGCAAGAATATGCTAAACACAACCCTGCTCCTCTAAATCTCCCAACGAAGCAGCAGAGCCAAGGCTGAGCAGAGTCTTGTGGTCTGTGTGGTCTTCCTCTCAGCTTAAGGAACAAATCTAATTATGAAAAATTACAGGAAGCGCAAGACAGCAACACAGGCCATGGTGTCATCCACCACACACTGTCTCCCTTAAGAATATAAAACCCATTAGGTCAGTGATATGACTGTTACTCCATGAATGTGAATGAAATGCAGCACTGCCGTGCGTTCATGCCTGATTTGCACTGGGATGGGACAGGATGCCCAGTGTCACAGTTGCAGAGACCCGTGTGCAAACGCAGGACAGCACTGCTCCATCACAGTGCAAGCAGGGAGCAAACAGCCCCACACCACGATGGCATGAAGCGAAGGTCAGCATATCAGAGAAAGTATTGGTGCTTCTCCATCTCTCTTGACTGAAGGGGACACTTGTTAGTGCTGGCATAGGAAAAACAAAAGCAATCCCAGTTACCATCAACATTTTAATACCATTAACATTTTTCATCATTTGAAGCAAACACCGAGAAAAAGGGGATTTCTTAACTGTTGCAGTGAAATCTAGGAGGGTTTTTACCCCACTTCTTGTGTTTTTGCCTACATGTCAGGGATTACAATAAGAAGGGGAACAACAGGGTACCTGAACAACTGGCCACCATGGTGGCTGCTTAAAAAATACTTGATTTCTGCATCCATAAATTGTGTGGCAAGGTCTGAGCTCTGTGGATCGAGGAAGAGACCAATGCCTTGCGTGAGCCATGGATGCGTCAGCACTGCTCAAGGTGAGTCACAGGTGGACCATGCGCGTGGGGCCTCTGTGCTGAACACCGCCATGGTGGGCCCAGTGCCGCGGGGCAGGCAACTGGCACAGGGGGCACAGCCTCGTCGCTGCAGGCACTCATGAGGCACCCGGACCATGCCCATCAGCACGGGAGGGTGGAGGTGTCCCCTGTCCCCCATCAGCCGTCACTCGGCCCCAGGCACTGCTGACTTGCTTGGGGGGATGGACATGTGAGCACCTGCTGCGACCACTGCTGCTCGCAGGACGGAGGAGCAGCCAGGACCACGCACCGCAGCACCCAGTGGAGGAGACAGAGGCTAGAAACTAAGCCTGAACCTTCCCCTCTGAGCCCTGCTTGTCCTCCCAAGCCTAGTCCAGGTGCACACAGGTTTTGGGCAACCACACGGGTGAGCTTAAGTGCCGTGAAGGTAACAAATGACTTCTAACAGATATTTATGTTAACAAGTGCCCCTCAGGGCAAATTATATGCACTTGCGAGGGGATTTCCACAAGCTCCAGTGATGCCCAGCTGTTCTTGCACTCCTGTGAGAGAGCTGCTTCCTGGTCCAGAAGCTTTTCTCTTGACAAAACAGCTTGTTGTACCTTTCAATTTTGCCACTTTTTTTACAATCAGCCCAAGCTCTTCAAATTAGGTTTGTCAGACCGGGCTACAGCTCCAGCCTTTTGCTGACAAAGGTTTTCCTGATCTGTAATTCCATTTGTCCTCCCATCATTACATTTTTCATATATATATTTATATATATATATATATATACACACACACATATACGTGTGTGTGTGTATATATATATATATATAAATATGTTATATATTTTTAAAATATGTTGTTGTACAATAAACCAAGGGCTAACTTCAGGTTTTATTCCAGCATATCGCCTCCCTGAAGCACTTTCATTTCCAAATCCTTGCAAATTACATTCTGCAGGACTTAATACACTTTAAGAGGGTGAATTTCATCTTAACGGGTAACATAAAACCCTTCACATTATTTAAACCTTCTTTAGGTGTGCAGGGCAGAAAGCTAAAATCAAAGGGCGGTAACAGTAAGGTGGCTGTGGTAGTGATTCATTTTCAGCTGACATGGAGAGCAGCAGTGAGACACCAGCCGCCAACCTGTGTACAAAGATCTGCCGGTTCTTAACACCCTGCGCATCTGACGCAGAAGAGGCTGTCAATCCACAGCAGCTCAGAGGTTGTGCCTGATTAAACAGGATTGATATGAGTGAGGTGAAATTCACTCAGATCTCAATTTCTCCTGCACCATCCACATCCCTCTCCTTAACACCATGCTGAAATTAGCCTGACAAGGGCTCCAACAGGGTGCTATTCAGTGTCAGAGCATATTAAGAAGAGTAATGAAGCAGAGAAGGTAATCAAGTTTCTGCTCTGAGCATGTGGCATGCTCTGTTGACACATCTAATCACACGGGGGCCAAACAGAGTTCTGATAAAACTCTAGGACATTATCTGAGTTTTATTAGGAATCACATCCTTACTCACAACAAACTGGGAATTATATTTTGCTCTAATTTGCTCCAATGTAGACAGCAATAAAGGGAATCAGCCTCAGATCCCATTCAAAGAAGCCATGTGTCCTATGCTTACAAGTGGCACAGGGAAGTAGGATGGCAGTCCTGGAGAGTGAGAATTCAGTCTTTTCCCATCTTACGTATGTGGGTGAAAAGGGGGAGGCTGAACAGGGAATAGACAAAGCTGCAATAGGATTAGTTTGTAAATGGTTCTGCATTCCAGCTGAAAAGCACTTACTGTGTCCTTGTGGACCACTAATGGCTTGGAGACCACAGTTAAAGATGCACTGAGGTATGGCATAGAATGGTAAATAGCTCATTATTCTCCCCTTCCAGAGAAAGAGGCGATCAAAGCTTGAAAAGACGTTTCTGTGCTAGGTATTGCTCTGTATTCAATGGGTAAAAGAGTAACAATCTGGCTTAAACCCGGCAACTTCACTAAACACATAAAAAAAACCATCACAACTTCCACCTTCATTGATGAAAAACGTTCAGGTGGCTGAGGAAATTCACTCCGGTTTCATGTAACACAGTATCAAATTAAAAGAGTAAGCCAAATGTATGCATGCCTGTTAATACACTGCAGAAATATCAATGAAGGCAGAAACTCCTCTGACTGATGGTTCACTCCACCTACTAAAAAGGAAAGTCTGAATGTTTGGAAGTTATAAATATTACAGGGGAAATAGCAGAGCAGATTAACTGGCACATGACAGATATATGGTTTACTTCTGAGTAATGAATAGGAAATAGAATTGATTACTCTCCCATCAGCTTTTTAATGATCAGAATTGGCCACAATTTAAGTTAAATATATCAAGTGATGATTTAAGTTACTAAGATTTAGTAAGACAGACATCATATTAAATACTGATTTATTATTAAAACATCTGGAAATTATCAGTTATTCAGCATGCATAATTAATCAGATGTTAAAACCTAATAAGTATTGGGGTTTAAAAAAGTAAGTACAAAATACTAAGCTATCTATAGTCATGATTGATATTAACACTGCAGGGGTTCCAGGCAGGTGTGAAGGATCAGTCCTCCCTCTGATCCCCACTTCCAGCAGTACTGACACTCCTTGCCTTCTGTCCCAAGCAGCTGCCCTAATATTTTGCAACACAACCAGCTCTTCATGTAGTATGGACATTAAACTAAGGGGACATAGAGCCAACTTCTGCAGCAATAAAGGGTTAAAATACCGCTGTTTTATTAGTACTAAAATAATACAATAGTGTAAATGGAGAAGCAGGAGGCTCCCATGAGACCCCAGGAATTGCTGGCTTGTGCAAATTACAACTATTTTATTCTCAATTCTATGAATAGGGCATAAGCTAGCAATTTCTGGCATCCAGTTTCAGACATCCAAGAAGAAGGGAGGAGGGAGGGGAAAACACTGAGAACTTGTGCTAGAAGCTCTTGGGTCTCCCTGTGCTTCAATTTCCCATTTGGAAAATAGAGATGATAGCATTTCTTCACTGTTGTCTTATGGATAAGTACACTGTAAGCATGTGAAATACCCAAAAGGCATCAGTACCATAAAAAGTTCCTTGCACAGGGCAAACTCTAATACTGAAGGCATCTACTAATGACACCTTAACCGTTGTACACCTTGCTCTCTTGGCCATTTAAAGCTTAATGCTCATCTGCATTGATGACACTGCTCATGCCCTTCCTATTGAAATAAGAATCCCCTTAGAAGGCTCCTAGCAAAACCTCGGAGAGGCAGGGGCTTGAGCTTCACGCAACTGATGTTTCTGTGACATAGAGATAACAGAAAGTTTATTCTGGTTTGCTGACTTTCACCCTTTGCACCAGGTCCTGGAATCAGGTATTTGTACAGGATTCGCACTTACTTCAAGGGGAACTGTGGACAAGCAGCCAGGAGCTGTGGCTGGATGTGTATATGCACGCTGTGCTTCTGAGGAGCGACCACCCTGGCCCTCCTTCTGAAGGCCCTATCACCTCACCCACAGCTTGCTTAGGCGGGCAAAAAGGCTTGAAATCTGCCACAGTTCTGCTTAACGCTAAAACTACAGCCAGTGCTACCTCCATGACTGGAGTCTATTGTCACTTAGCAATATGGCTCAGGAAGCAGATGCAGATTTGTATTTGTATTTTTATTTGAAAGGAGAAACATTAGATTAAAGTAAAGCATCAGCTACTGCTGACTGTTAGTATCCACTTAAGTAGCTTCTGTAAAGAGCCAGACCCACGTCAACATAAGTCCCACAAAGAACTAGAGTAAATCATACTGCTGTTTCAACTTGCCATGGTGCCGTAGTGTTTGGGTTTTGTGATACAACATAAACATTAAAAGAGAAAAAAACCTTCACTCTGGTGTAAGCACTGGGGCCTGCTCTTGCCTGGCAGCAAAAGACAAGTGGCTGAGCCAGATGGCTCTCTGCAGCACTGAGCAAAGGAAATAAGAAGAGTGTGTCAGGCACTGGAGATGGGAAGAGTAACGAGTGGGGAACCTCACAGAGTGTGTTGTCTTCAGGCCACATTCAACACAGGGCAACATGAATAATACAAATGAATAAGCATGAGACTTCTGTGAGGGGAACTTGAGGCAGCACATCTTCTTGTGAGAGAAAAATACTCTAACAGTAATTTAGGGCTTGAGCTGGGAAGCAAGTGAGAGCCTGCATCCTGAAGACAAGTTGCTCATGGAGAGGGATTCTTCAATATATTTAAGATGATATTAACAGCAATATAACAGCAGGTCAGGTAAGATCCTGAGGTAGGAGGCAGTGTATATAAGACTCAGTTCAGGTACAACAGGAAAAACTTAAAGCTGAAATGTAACTACCAAAGCACCAGCTGCAAAACCAGATCAAATGAAGAAAAAGGCTGTGAATGATACAAAAATAATAGGGATCAAGAAGCGTGCCTGTTGATTTGAGCCTGGCTCACAATAAAACACAAGCATTAAAAGACAAAGTTCTTCTATCCAAAATCCCAGATCCCTTATAGGGAAAGAGGAGGATAGGAACTGCAGCTCTAGTCCTGTTCTTCTACTTTCAGTGTTCCTAGATTCACTTTGCTTCTTAGAGCACCACTGAAAAGAGAGGACCCAGGAGTTTAACATTACCTTCTTCTCCTTACCTTTATCCTTTACACTCGTATCAGCAGTGACCAGCTCAGGGCATACTCAGACACAATAAGAAGGAGAGCATAAGGCACCTCTTTAGACCTAGTAGTTATTTTCCATTCAGGCACCTCTGAGCTACTGAACTTAGCAGTGACTGATACTAAAGGAGGTCTGTGCCTGAAACACTGCTAGCAACAATGACCCATCACCACATTCAGCTACAGCCTGCGGAAATAGCACTGATAGAAACGTGCCGAGGAGCATTCAAAGATGTAAGGTACAATCAGAGTGGAAGGGAAAAGGGACACAGTGGTCCAGGGGATGCAAGGGAGGTGGGGAAGGAGAAGAAACACAATTTGTAAATACTGACCTGTTTCAAGGTCTCCAGGGCTTGAGGGAACATGTCTTGACTATACTGCAGCTTGCCCACTCGCATGAGCTGGACAGCCCTCAGTGGATGAAAACCAGGATAATACAGTCTGCAGAGAAAAAGGAGAGAAAATGTGTCACTCTGTCAGCTCTCACCTTCACAGTCACTGCCTCTGTGGAGAGCTATTAGGGTGGGACCACAAATGTTACCACAAATGGACCATTCATTGTGAATGTTAATAAGGTACTCAGAGAAAATTAGCTGCACTATCAAGAAGCATGAAATACTGAGGGGAATTAACAAATTATTACTCTCCATTTCAGAGGAATGCCTTTAACATTATCCTGTTAGAAAATGATGGGAGGGGGATTATTTCATTTGCTACTGTTGGATAATACAATAGCATTTACTGTACTTAGTGTTGCAAACAGAGGTCGTTCACAATCCCAGTGTCCCCAGAGAGGTATAATTTTAAGAGAAAAATTCAGTAGGGAACCCAGTCCTGGATCCTCCAGGACGAAGGAGGACTGCAGGGAAAGCAGATATGTAACATCAAGGCCACCATTTCTGAGGGTTTGCTTGCTGCTCCCTGTTGCAGAGAGACCTGGAGCTGTGTGTTCAGGGAAACAGCTCAGACTTGGCTGGTGCACTGAGACAAGGTATCTGTGAGGAAAAACTCCTGTTCTCATTCAGTTAATTTCATAGAAGCAGAAGTTTTCCGTCAATCTCCGTGGAGTTACTTCAGAATTACATTTGTAGAGATGAAAATAGAACTAAGCTCTCTTTTATCTAGGAAGTAGATGGAGTGTAATGTCATTGTTAATTCCTTTCAAGATGCTTGTGAGACGTCTGGGTTTTCATGATGATCACTCTTTGGTGCCGAGGTCAGACCTGTCCTTGGCTCACAACACCTGAATCCCACCTAAAGGCCTGAGCCCCAGCTATGGAGAGTGCAGCGTCCCTGATGAGCAACCCAGGGTCTGTGGGAAGCCAGCAACACAACTTGCCTGGAACGACACGAGGTGAAGGGACACGTGGAAGTTAAGTCACCTGCAAAAGACCTTAGATCTTTCCTAACTACACAAACCAAAGAATAAAAGCCATGATCAACACGACTCACCAAAGACAACTGTCCTATTTGATCAAATAGCATTTTATTTCCTCCAGTACACCAGTGGTGTACCTGAAGAGCGTTTTAAAAAAATGCAAAATCTGTCCTGAATGCAGGAAGAAGAACCAATAAGCTTCCTAGAAACTACTCTTTGGACACATTTTCTTTATGCTTACTGGTCCCAAATCCACAATCATGGGACTTCACTTCAGGGGAATTACTAATGAATGACTGCACCGTAGTCAGAAAGACACTTAAATCTACATAAATATAACTAAATACATGCTAAAACATTAAATGATTTAAATATGTGCAATATATAGAAGCCTTCTGATAAGCCTGCATGCAAAGGAATGAATTATATTTCTCCTTCATTATTTGTCACTGATGAAAATGCAATCACAAGTAAATACAAGCAATTGTTTAAAAGGCAGTGTATCATGCTCTTCTTCTTATCAAGCTCAAATCAAGACATATAAACATCATGGAAAATGTTTTCACACCTCCAAGCCCCTTTTCTGCTGATCCCATACATTCTCACTGAAGACATACAGAAATACATGGAAAGCATGCCTGGCAGGATCTCAGGAGCAACAGCTCTTGATTGGTCAGAGCTTCTCATGAAGCAACAGAGACCAACTCCTCAGTGCAAAGACTCCATCCTGGACTGCCACAAGCACTAGCTATTCAGCCCACAAGAACTGCAAGACATTCACAGTGACATTTTCAGACATCTTGTGGGATGCAGTCCGAAAAGGTCTGAGAGCCAGTAGACTACCAAGAAGAAGTACGTATCTCAGTCCAAACTGACCGGTCAAGAACTTCAATGATCCAGTTGAACAAACATGGGAAATAATTGGCAGGTTTATTTTTAGGATGATTACATCAATTAACATGGTGCTATCTGCTACCAGTTAAATAGGGAGAAAATGCAATCAGGTAAGTCAGAGATTTTGATGCAAGTTACTGAAGAATGATAGAAATTGCAGAGATAAATTAACTGTGCCATATACACAGGTCCCACCTCCCCTGCAGCCACCTCAGGAATGGCAGCTCACATAGACAAATCCAGACTATGTCTCAGTTAGCTAGTGTGGGGCTTGCTAAACTTCACACAGGTTCATCAGAAAACAGAATGTGCCCCTGCATGCAGACACATCTCTTTCTATAGCATGTACATTCACTTGCAGTCAATAAAGATTTAGGATTATGGTGTATGTGATACCAGAAAAACAGGAGGCAATTTAACAACGTCAGGTACCCAGCCAAGACTACTACCAGCCATAAACTAAGGCATGTGGAGAGTCCTGTCTTCATAAATATTTACAAAGCTGTTTTACTGTGCTGATTTATGTTCTGATCTTATGCATGTATATAGTTACATTTTGTGAGCCTTAAAATTGACATTTGAAACACCTATTTATTATTATTTTCTGGAATAAATATATTAAAATCTATTGGAATACCTTTTGTAAAAGCACATCTATTGAGTGAGTTTATTAGAGAAATTTGGGCAGCTTGCAGCTCTTCTGGGAGACATATAAGTGGGCAAAATGCTGTTGGCTTCTTCCAGGCTTCTCTGTGATTCAGTGTTATGAAAAACTGGCATGGCAAAAAGAACGAAGAAGCAGTGTCAGGTAGTAGTGGGCCAATCTATTATCCCTATGTGTTGCTCTAAACAAAACAAGTGGATAAATTTAAGACTAAGGAAGACATTTACCAGCCAGGGAACTGGTACCTAAAGTCTGTCAACAAGAGACTAAGACAACTATGCAGAAATACATGCTATAAAAAATATTACAGCTTGGGAAGAGTAGGATTTCAATCTGAAAAGGATTTTATGAGATTTACCAAGGCCTGAGAGACAGGAAGGGTAGCAGTAACATCTGAAAACTGAAATAAAGGAAGATTGTTCTGTGTAGTGATGTTTCCAGTCTCTCGGCCCTGGTCAATGCTCAATATTCCACTTGCAAGGAGAGACTAAATAGCATACAGTAACTAACAGGTATGGCTGCACTACAAACAAGAGAACTGGAGGAGGCTGAGAAAGATCTTTAAATTTTGTATCACATCCTCTGCTCATATAAGTCAACAGAACTTTGCTCCAGTCGATGAAAAACGGAGTCCATGTCGTCCATCCCTCCAGCCTGACCAGGTCCCTCTGGATGGCAGCCCTGCCCTCAAGACTATGGATTGGTCCCCCAAATTTGGTGTCATCTACAAACCTGATGAGAGTGCTTTCTGTTGTCTCTTCCAGGTCATTGATAAAGATGTTAAACAGCACTGGTCCCAGGACAGACCCCCGCAGCACCCCACTTGTTACCAGCCTCCAAGCCTGGTACCACCAATTAACCAGGGCCCTCTGAGCCCAACCATCCAGTTTTTACCCATCTAGCTCTCCACACATTGGGACCTTAACAGTCTAACTTGATACACAAATACTGTGGGAAACAGTGTCAGAAGTCTTGCTAAAGTCAAGGTAAATTACATCCACTGCTCTCTTCTTGTCCACAAACCCAGTCATTTTATCATAGAAGGCAATCAGGTTTGTCAGGCATGATTTACAGTTGCTAAATCCATGCTGATCATTCCCAGTCACCACTTTCTGCTCCATGTGCCCAGAAATCTGTTCCAGGAAGACTCGCTCCATGATTTTCCCAAGGGGCTGAAATGAGACTGATGGGCCTGTAGTTTCCCACCTCATCCTTTCGACCTGCTCTGAAGATGGGTGTAACATTTGCCTTTCTCCAGTCATCTGAGACCTCCCCTGATCTCCTTGGCCTTTCAAAGATGGTGGAGAGCAGCCATGCAAGGACATTGGCCAGCTCTCCCAATGCCCTTGCTGGATGCAGCCCAGCAGGTCCTATGGGTTTGTAGGGTTTTTGCTTTCTTGGGCAATCCTTGACTTGAACCTCATCCACAGCTGGTAGTTCTCCTCCTTGAATCCTCTCACAAAGCATGAAGGCCTGGAAGAACTTGCAGGTGAAGACTGAGGCAAAGATGGCATTGCCTATCCTACTAATAAAATCCTCAAATGAAAGATAGTTCCTGGTCTCCAGGTAGTTTGTGCCAGTGTTTCACTACTCCAGGAATCGGCAGTTCCTAAGTTTCATTTGCAAAACAGAAGGATACCAGTTTTCACTTGGCAAAGATATGGCCCATACCTTGTAAAGCAATAGCTGCTTTTAATACAGCATGAAACTGATAGCTCTTATTTTTAATTCAGCCACAATATTTTCTTCAATTAACCCCCAGGGCACTCACCAACCACACATTTTATGAAGAAAAAATTATTTTTCTTTGTTTTATAGATCTATAGCAGCTCTTAGTTTCTTAAAGTAGTCCTTTGTGTTCTCATATATAGAACAATGTAAAAAGGCAACCTTTGACAAATTTTAGTCATGTTCCTTCTATTTCTTAATACCATAGTGCCATTAATTCCACTCAAATTCTCTCCCATTACAGAGTAAATAATCAGAGTTTTTGTGTTTTGCGAGTTAAAACCTAGTATTAAAAAAGAGAATATGTAAAATCACTATCCTTCCCAATGCTTCCTATTTTAAAATAAATAGACCCCTACTATGCCCTGTAAATCAATCTGCAGGGTTAACATTTATACCTCTGCCTTCAGCCTGATATAATTAGAAGCAGGTAGGATTTATAAAACCTGAAATAAGGGTTTAACATGGAAATGTTACAAGACTCTAATGTGGTGACAAGTAAAAGGTGGTGCTATACATGATTGTAAATTGGTTTGCAGTACCTTTTAGTGCAAGTAAATATGACAGCATAAAAGACATAAAGCAGTTTTAGGAGCCCTAGCAACAGAGAAGGAATTAAGAACAGGCTCTTGGGCTTCAGGAAACGTGGTGAGCAGAATGCAAAGGGAACAGTGTCAGCCTCCTGTCAGAAACAGACTAGCTGAAGCTGGTAGAAATATTCACTACAAATAAACCACCCAATAGGTTCAATCTTATTTTCTCTTTCTGACTTTTTATTGATTTGGGAACTATTCAGTCTTTGAGTACATTCATTAAAGCTGCTCACCGAACAGCACTGTAGGAATCATCTTCGTTTTGTATTATTTGTTTTTCATTATTCAAGGATGTGGCATTCGTCATCTAATTCACATGATGTTTTTCTATTCCTTGACTGGACGATCAATGGGTTTCTAAATATGAGAATTATGAGAAGCATTTTCAGGAGAAATTATTATTTATGCTAAAAAAGTATGAAACATTCAGTATCTATCAACATTTCCAGGGAGGGATCAGCTATTTTATGAATATTCAAACAAATAAGACAGGTAAACTAACTGTGCTAATTTATGGGCTCACAGCCAAAGGGACTGTGCTATGGTTGTTCAGTCTGATCCTCCTACACAGAATTTCACCTAGCTATTTCATCACCAAAACGAGCAATTTGAGGCTGAAATAGTGCATAACCACAATGATCTATTTATAGAATTTGATCTATTGATCTATTTGATCATATAGAATATGACCTATTTATAGAACTATTCTTAAATAGCTTTGTACACAATTTGGTCAATTTTAGTATTTTTTAATATCAACGAGCCCTGCGCAACACTTTTGTCCGGGACGGAACAAGGGTATAGGGTTAGTTTTAGAAGAAGTAGGGAAATGTTACTGATACTGAACTAAATGACTTTGTTTTGTATTTTTAAGTATTAGAACACTAATTGGAACTGTATAATTTCTAAGGGCAATATACCTATACTGACCTATTTATAATCTTTAGGGTTCCCTGTAAAAGCCTTCCAAAGGAATACTGGCCTGGCTGTCATGTTAATAATGTGTTTAGTCTTCAAATTATTCTTAGAACAATACTGTTCTTAAAGTGTTATTCTTACTGGCTTCTCTTTCTCATTCTTTTTTTCTTGTAACAACTCCCCGTTTATCATGGATGATCAGATAAGATTAAAACCATTCAGGCCCTTACAACTCCCCTAACACCCTCTGCCACAACCATGTCATTTTGGAGTAGCAGACTAGATCCTTTGCTTGTGGAAGAGCTGATATATGCCAGCTGCCCTGAAATGTTTATTGTCCATTTTATGTCCACATCACAGTGTCCCACTGTCTGCAAACATTTCAGAATTTGGATCTGTTAAACTGCAGCTCAAAAATCTCCTTTTATCATATTTGTAGCTGATACTGTCCTATTACTAGTTTCAGTAATTTAACTGATGTGATCAAATAAGCAATCACAATTCCTATTCGAATGACTCACAAGAAATGTCAGCTTCCATCTCAAAAATTATTTCTCTCTGGCTTCTGATCATTCTGCCATATTCCTTATGGTGATAATTTATGTTACATTAAAATGGATATCGTTCCAGATGTTGGCTCTGCCAAGATTTGAATGTAAATCACAGAATCACAGAATGACTGAGATTGGAAGGGACCTCTGGAGATCATCTAGTCCAACCCCCCTGCTCAAGCAGGGTCACCTAGAACACACTGTACAGGATCGCATCCAGGCAGGTTTTGAATATCTCCAGAGAAGGAGACTCCACAACCTCTCTGGGCAACCTCTTCCAGTGCTCTGTCACCCTCACAGTGAAGAAGTTTTTCCTCATGTTCAGATGGAAGCGTCTGTGTTTCAGTTTGTGCCCGTTGCCTCACGTCCTGTCGCTGGGCACCACTGAAAATAATCTGGCTCCATGCTCTTGACACTCTCCCTTCAGATATTTGTATACATTGATAAGATCCCCTCTCAGTCTTCTCTTCTCCAGCCTAAACAGGCCCAGCTGGACTCTCTCCAGCAGTGCCATGTCTCTCTTGTACTGGGGAGTCCAGAATTGGACACAGTACTCCAGATGTGGCCTCACCAGGGCTGAGTAGAGGGGGAGGATCACCTCCCTCCACCTGCTGGCAACACTCTTCCTGATGCAGCCCAGAATGCCATTGGCCTTCTTGGCCACAAGGGCACATTGCTGCCTCATGCTTAACTTGGTGTCCACCAGCACTCCCAGGTCCTTCTCCGCAGAGCTGCTTTCCAGCAGGTCAACCCCCAACCTGTACTGGTGCATGGGGTTATTCCTCCCCAGGTGCAGGACCCTGCACTTCCCTTTGTTGAACTCCATGAGGTTCCTCTCTGCCCACCTCTCCAGCCTGTCCAGGTCTCTCTGAATGGCAGCACAGCCCTCTGGTGTATCGGCCACTCCTCCCAGTTTTGTATCGTCAGCAAACTTGCTGAGGGTGCACTCTGTCCCTTCATCCAGGTCATTGATGAAGAAGTTGAACAAGACTGGACCCAGTACTGACCCCTGGGGGACACCGCTAGCTACAGGCCTCCAACTAGACTCTGCACTGCTGATCACAACTCTCTGAGCTCTGCCATTCAGCCAGTTCTCAATCCACCTCACTGTCCACTCATCTAGCCCACACTTCCTGAGCTTCTCTATGAGGATGTTATGGGAGACAGTGTCGAAAGCCTTGCTGAAGTCAAGGTAGACAACATCCACTGCTCTCCCCTCATCTACCCAGCCAGTCATTCCATCATAGAAGGCTATCAGGTTGGTTAAGCAGGATTTCCCCTTGGTGAAGCCATGCTGACTACTCCTGATCACCTTCTTTTCCTCCACATGCTTGGAGATGGCCTCCAGGATGAGCTGCTCCATCACCTTTCCAGGGATGCAGGTGAGGCTGACTGGCCTGTAGTTCCCTGGGTCCTCCTTCTTGCCCTTTTTGAAGACTGGGGTGACATTGGCTTTCTTCCAGGCTTCAGGCACCTCTCCTGTTCTCCATGACCTTTCAAAGATGATGGAGAGTGGCTTAGCAATAACGTCTGCCAGCTCCCTCAGCACTCGTGGGTGCATCCCATCAGGGCCCATGGATTTGTGGGTGTCAAGTTTGCTTAAATGATCTCTAACCCACTCCTCCTCCACCAAGGGAAAGTCTTCCTTTCTCCAGACTTTCTCTCTTGCCTCCAGGATCTGGGGTTCCTGAGGGCTGGCCTGAGCAGTAAAGACTGAAGCAAAGAAGGCATTCAGTAACTCTGCCTTCCCTGCATCCTTCGTCACCAGGGCACCCACCCCATTCAGCAGCAGGCCTACATTTTCCCTAGTCTTCCTCTTGCTACTGATGTATTTGAAGAAGCTCTTCCTGTTGTCCTTGACATCTCTAGCCAGATTTAATTCCAAACGGGCCTTAGCCTTCCTTGTCGCATCCCTGCATAGTCTGACAATGTTCCTATATTCCTCCCAAGTGGCCTGTCCCCCTTTCCACTGTCTGTAGACTTCCTTCTTCTGCTTGAGTTTTGCCAGGAGCTCCTTGCTCATCCACACAGGTCTCCTGCCCCCTTTACTTGACTTCTTACTCATAGGGATGCACTGATCTTGAGCTTGGAGGAGGTGATGCTTGAATATTAACCAGCTCTCTTGAACACCCCTTCCTTCTAGGGCCCTAACCCATGGGATTCCTCCAAGTATGTCCCTGAAGAGGCCAAAGTTTGCTCTCCTGAAGTCTAGGGTTGCGATCCTACTTAGTGCCCTGCTGCCTCCTCGCAGGATCCTGAACTCCACCATCTCATGGTCACTGCAGCCTAGGCTGCCCCCGACCTTCACATCTTCAACCAGTCCTTCTTTGTTTGTTAGTCCGAGGTCCAGCAGCACACCTCTCCTTGTTGGCTCCTCCACTGCCTGCTCTGCAGGAACCTCTGGGACTGTTTGTGCCTAGTTGCGTTGCCTCTCCAGCAGATATCGGGGTGGCTGAAGTCCCCCATGAGAACCAGGGCCTGGGATCGTGAGGCTACTTCCAGCTGTCTGTAGAAGGCCTCATCGACTTCCTCTTCCTCATCAGGTGGCCTGTAGTAAACACCCACAACAGTGTCACCCATGCTAGCCTGCCCTTTAATCCTTACCCATAAGCTCTCGACTCGCTCCTCATCCACCCCTAGGCACAGCTCAATACATTCCAGTTGCTCTCTCACATAAAGAGCAACTCCACCACCTTGCCTTCCTGGCCTGTCTTTCCTAAAAAGCACATAGCCATCCATGACAGCATTTTAGTCATGCAAGCTATCCCACCATGTCTGTAACTGCAATGAGATCATGGCCCTGCGACTGCACACAGATCTCTAATTCTTCCTGTTTATTCCCCATGCTGCATGAATTGGTGTACAGGCATTTCAAAGAGGTAATCAAGCATGCAGGTTTCCCAGGAGGGGTGCAAGATGATCCTCCATAGCCATGCTCCATGCGCACTTCCCCAGCTTCATGCACCCACTGGAGGCATCCCAACTTGAGCTGCATTTTGCTGACTACCCTGTCTCTATAACTCTCCCCTTCTCCCATCTTTCCTAGTTTAAAGCCCTCCTTAGCAGGCTGGCCAACCTGTTGGCAAAGACACACGTATCCCGGTTAGTGAGGTGGATCCCATCTCTCCCCATCAGTTGTCAATCTTCAAACACAGTCCCACGGTCATAGAAACCAAAGCCCTGTTGCCAACACCAGTGGCGCAGCCAGTTGTTAACTGGGAAAATCCATCTCCTTCTCTTCCCATCCTTCCCCCTCACTGGCAGGATTGAGGAGAAAATGACCTGGGCTGCCAGGTCCTTGACCACCATCCCCAGAGCTCTGTAAACTTTAATAAATTGACAAAGTGATATCTACTTCAATTTTCATATTGACTATCCATCTGGCTACCACATTCATTTAAAATCCTGACACTGTCTGTTTGAACTGCCCACTTCAAATGTTTCATCTTCTAGTGTTAAGAGATGTTAAGAAAGAAATGCTTGGTCCAGAATGGAAGTAGGAGAAGATTTTATCTATCTGGATTGTCCCCATGTCCTAGCTGATCTTCAGAATATCTTGTAGCTCTTGTTTTTTTTGTCATGAAGTCACCATCTTTACAGCTTAAGTTGGTAGGATGGACCATTGCAGAAGGGAGGAGCATATTGTCCTAGTTCTTGGATAGCAGAAGAAAAATAGATTAGGGTCAGCAGTCTATTTCAAAGGATTTATAAAAAAGATTAAAAAAATCAAATAGAGTATGTTGGAAGAATGGTAGAAAACACAGGAAGTGTAGGAAAGACAATGAAGAAAGACTGGGAAACCTATCTACAGAGAACATGCATGGGGAAACAACTAAAATATGGAAGGGAAATGTACATGAGAGATACTGTAACTTGTGATGAAGGCCTTGGTGTTCACCTTCTCCTCCAACAGCAAAGCTATGACTAGATGTCAACGCTAAGAAAAATGGCCCACCCTCAGTATGTTACACAGCTCAGAGCGCAAGTACAAGACTGGTTACAGATACAAGCAAAGCCAGTTCAAATACCAGTTTTCTGAGAGTAGATCATGGGCCTACATGCTTGTGTGACCTCTCCTCTTCAGCAGTAGCACCAGAGAGTGACCAGGAAAAACTGAAAAGCACTGCTGGACCCCTTATGTTAGCTGCAGATAATTTTCCTCTACTTGATTTCCTTTCTGCAGGATTCCCACCAATTGCAGAGTAACACACATCTAATTGCCATTAGTGCTAGTAGAAACCTCAGAGAGGTCACACATGCGTGTGTAAGCGCATGCTGGCATAAACCACACAAGGAAGGATGCAACTGATAGTATCGCCATCTTCAGTCCAAAGGGTCATCTCTTCACTTATCAATATCTCAGGCCGCCTCAGAGTTGTGCTGTAATACAAAAGACTGACAAATGGGAGTTAGAGTACTGGTTTAAGCAATGGTATCAAACTTCCTTTTTTTCCCTTTCTATCACATTCTGCATAATTCTCCAGAGACACTGACAGGTGCAGGGCAATGACCATCTCACTTTAGAGAGATTAGAAGGCCAGTTTGCACTACGAGGAATTTTCTTTGGTTTTCAGACAAGATGGTTGAAATGTGGAGACACATAGCCATTTCCTCAGGATAGGTGTGGGTCAGAAAGAATCAAGGCAGCACACCCTTTGGCTGGATTTCTGTCACATTCCACTTCTGAAAGATGAGAGAGTTATCCTATTTTTATTATTTATTTTTGTACACATAGGTCAGTGTTCTAGTAAGCATTTATATATACAGTTATGGGTTCTGAAGTAACTAGTAGTATTTGGGAAAATGATCTTGGAGTTATAATGGATATTTCTATCCACACATCAGCTCTGTGAGTATTATTGGTCAAAAGCGCAAAACAATAGGATTTTTTTTCAGAAAACAAACCATAAAAGCGCTGTAAAAATCCATTGCACCCCCACATCTTGGGTATTGCATGTAATTCCGATCTCGTCATCTCAAAATGATTTAGTAAAAAGGGCAAGTTACAGTCATCCCGTAATAAACAATTTTTTTTCCCTCTCTGCTATTTCCAAATCATAAACTTCCAACTTAGAAAAGGTGGAAGATTCCGAAATAACTAATAGAAACCTTCCTCCTTCTTGACACCTTCCAAATTCTGCTTCTTTCTTATCCAGTTCCTTATCTATCATGTCATTTTCATGCAAATATCCATCCAGAATGACAGTGACTTTGTAATACTCTATTAAGTGGTTTATTGAAGGTTAGCTCTACAGTATTTTCCTTTGTTTAGATTATATTGCCATATCAAAAACACAGTCTTGCATTTTTGGTAATCCTACATTGTTTTTTACAGTATTTTCCATTACTTTAATTTTTCTCCCTTCAAAATTTGCCATAAAGCTTGGAGGTCATGGCCCTCTAGTTCCCCCTTCTAAAGTACAGGCATTATGGTTGTTATTCTTCAATTATTTAGTGTCATCTCTGACTTGAGGATGCTCTTTCAGCACCACTTCTCTTTTGGAAGGGGTGGGTACCATGGTGGGTATCATGTCCGCATCTATTAGTAAAGCTCAAGTGAATTTACTCTGCATCTGTTTGGCAAGATGGTTCTTTTCACTTTTAGACTGTTTAGACTTTTTAGACTGCTGTTCCCTGAGTAAACATCTTCTTCACAGCAACTACTACAGTGGCATTGTGTCTAACAGTAAAGTTTAATGTTAATAGCAATATGGGTGTTAAGAAAAAAGCAAGACAGGGGATCTGCCCTGTTCCCCTCCATCTTCAAATGCAAGTTTCCAGTTTGTCATCCCAACAGCAGGTATCTCACACAACTGCATGTGTAAAGGCATCTGATTCGGTTGGTTAGCTGTTGAACCAATGATATAACCTCACTGTCCTGCCAACCCCAGGATGACTCATCCCCTCTTTTTCAACCATCCAGCAGCCTCCCAGACTCACCTCTCTTATAACTTTGTGTTCTCTCACCCCCAGTGTCGGTACCTTTCAAAATATATCAGGCCTGTGGAAGTAGTATTAACAATAATTACTGAGGTTCTTCTGCACGCCTTGTTACTGGCATGCCTGAACCGGAATGCCATTCCCTGACGTTAGATAAATCATTTGGATATCTGGCCTTACTCCTTCTGTCTTGGTTCTTCCATCTTAAGGTGAGAATATTGACCTACTCGGCAGAGCTGATATGAGCATAAATTCAATAATGCTTGCGAAGAGCTTTGAGAGTCCAATAGAAAAATTCTGTAGAAGTTCAAAATATTTGCACTAATTCTAAACAGAATTATAGATCCTTGGTAAGCTACACAGTTAAAATGTGACGGCTAAACAAGACCATCTGTCTGATCTGGAGAACACAACTTCCATCCAGGCGCTCAGTCAGCTAGAAAATTTCTTGTATGGCCCCAAAGGCATGAGTTTCCTCAGAAATAAAACAATCTGGAAGAAAGGGGTGGAGGTGTTGAGAGGAAAATAGCACTTTTTACAGAAGAAAGGAGACCTGCTATGAACTTTATGAACAGCAGTCATCAGCAATAATCTCTTCTGGGTTGCCTGGAAATGCTGTCTGAATGCAAAGGAAAGATTTTTTCAGGTAACACCACTGTGCCTCTTCATGGCATATAAAAGGTGTGCAATACTTCAACAGATCAAGGCACGCTTGAACTTTCTGTCTATAATTGAAAGTTGTATGTTCACTGAGCAAGCATTTTTCAAGTAAAGCCATGTTATGTTGTACACCTTGATTAATGACTACTTTTGCATCTTGGGAGTACAGGCAAGGGGTAAAAAATTTTTCGGAGAAGACTGCTTGAGTAGGAAATAGATCCATGAAATGAATATTTTAGTTCATACAAAGTAAAGCAGTTCTCAAGATTTCATGCTTTACATGCTGTCTTGTATCAGTAGCCAGTTTAGTCTGTGAGCTACCATCCCTAATGACTAAACCCAACATGTATGATACACATAGCAGAACATCTCAGGACACCTTCCACGGATCTAAACTGATATAATGCCACTGACTGTAATGCTTGAGGCACTGATTGACATAGTTAGATCAGCTTCTGCCAGCACATGGAATACCATGTTTCTAAGAGCTATAAAACAATGCTAATGCCAGCATCACAGAATCAATCCCAAATATCCAGAATATCACTCAAAATGCATAGTATTTTGAATTTTAAAAAATATGTCTCACCTTTTGTTCAAATGCTGCTTTCTTCCTACAGTACTCTCTGGAACAGCAAACACTTATGCCTAAATTTGGCTCAAGATTATTTGTAATCTCAATCCACTGTTTTGTAATCATATATTGTTCTAACAGATTCCAGGGTGTCACAAAATTGGGCCTAGTTGTTATTATCCCACCCAGCATTCTCCAACAGGCATTTTGCATAGCATTCCTCCAAATGAGGTTTCAGATTGAGTTTTTAGATTAGACCTTTTAAGGTTTATGTCTCGACAAGGATGTATTTCCATAGGCAAGATAAGGCATGAACAATTCATTTAAGCTAAAGTGCAATGCATTCAGGGATCTATTGAATATATCTCTTGAGTAAAAATAGAAACAAAGAGTTTGCAGATTGGTCACTGTAAAGGTCTTTGAAAATATGGGGTGCCATATGCAGGAACCCAGTTCCCAAAGACTTAGCTGTTTTTTCTCCATCTTAGTGGCTACTACATAAAAATACATGATGGGTTTGTTGGATAATGTGTTATCAAATCATGGGAACTCCAGTTCTTGTTAGGAGAGCCATCCAACAGGGGGCCACCTCTCAGGACCAGACCACAAGTGCAATGACTACATACAACACTGAAGAATATGGGCATGAGGCCATCAGGAAAAAAAAAAAAAGGAAAAACTGGAAACTGCACAGGAAATTCTGAGGAGTTACTTGACTAGGACCTGACCGATCCAGGCCTTACCATAGTCCTTGCACAGACACTGGCTGAGGCAAAGACACTTTCTGCCCAATCTCCTCTCCCTAGAGGGAGCAGGCCTCTCACTAAAGGCAGCAGGCACCAAGAAAGAACTACAACTGCAATATCATATCTAAGGCACACGAATAAAAGTCTTACAACAGTCTAAAACTACAAAACAGTGAGCAACCACACACTTCTCTCTTAGTGAGAGAATTCACTAAGAGAATTCACTGAGAGAGAACTTTCAATTATGGATGACTGGAGGAAGGGAAATGAGCAAAAGAAACACATGTAGACTCTATCAAATTCTATTTTTTCTATCAAATGTTAGTTGTGGCCCAGTGAGCTAAAGAAAGACTCTGTAATACTTGGCCCACAGTTCTTGATAGACGATTTCTGCACAAAGAGACCAGATTCACAGTCCTAGCTCAGAATAATAGTCAGCGCGTTGGGAAGAGCTCCAGGAACCTGTTGTGTAAGTGCAGCAAGGATGCTCGGGTAACCAACCACAGGTCATGCACTACAGCATCATGCTCTCCCCCAGGTTATACCCCCTTTTTTATTAAAACCTTTTGGCATGGTATTTACTATTGGTTTCCCATTACACTTACCAGCTGTGTGCGAAGCAGAACCTCCTGTCTATCTCACAAGCCATTATTTCTAACAGTAAGAAGAAATTCTCTTTTCTCCCTCTTCCCAGCTACTTGTCTTTTATTTTCTTCTTAGTTTTTCTCATCTGATTTTGGTATCTTTCTTTCCCAGTTCATTCTTATCCTTTTTATTTTTTTCTTCTTCTTCTACCATTCTCTGTTGCACTGAGTTGCTTTTTTGCCCTCTGATCTCCTCTGCCATCTTTTTATTCATCATTTTATATTTCTCCCTCTCCCTCATAACCAATGTGTTCTGTCCTGGGGAGGCTGATTGCTCATTTGGCTCCATGCAAGAAACACATCTTTGAAGCAACTGTTAGACCATTAACAATTGTTTCAAAGTAAAGTCCCTATACACACTGAAAATTACAACATGTTAAGACATGCAGTTGTGTACTGTGTGTAGACCCCCAGGAAACTACCTATTGATTTATGATGTGTCCATTAATCTGTGCAGCCTAAAGGGCATGTTTCTAAATTGGTACAGAAGGCAGCCATGAAGAAAATCTGTCAATACCCTTTTGTGAGACATAGGATAACCACATACTGAGTCTTCACTGCTAAATATGAATCCATGGCATGAGGCAGGCATCAAAATCTAAAATGGCATTTACTTGCCTCAAGCAAAAACAAAATGTCACGGACCCATTTGATTTTGCTTGTAGCACAATGGGACCTCACCATTTGATTGTCGATTGGAGATTTCTCTGAAATATGGCTTAGATATTTCTTGGCTTTCATGGCATCCATTCTGAGGATTGCTGCATCACTTCAAGTTTGCATTTTGTGCTGGAGCAGGTGTATCTCTTTAGAGTACAGAAAAAGACCTTTACTAGTCAAGTGTGAGGTTTTCCATTTTGGTGACAGTGTCTCTCCCAGAAACATGGAGCTCTTTCCTGAAGTCAGTTTGCAGTCCCATATCAAAGGATTACCAAGCCAGTGGAGATCAGTAATTGGAGACCAGTCACTAGTGGTGTCCCCCCTGGTTGATATTGGGTCCAGTACTGTTTAACATCTTCATTACTGACTTGGATAACGGGACCAAATGCACCCTCAGCAAGTTTGCAGATGATACAAACTGGGAGGAGTGGCTGACACACCAGATGGTTGTGCTGCCTTTCAGAGGGACCTTGACAGGCTGGAGGAACGGGCAGAGAGGAACCTCATTAAGATCAACAAAGGGAAGTGCCAAGTCCTGCACCTGGGGAGGAATAAGCCCAGGCACCAGTACAGGTTGGGGGCTGACCTGCTGGAAAGCAGCTCTGTGGAGAAGGACCTGGTGGACAGGTTGAACATGGGACAGCAATGTGCCCTCATGGCAAAGAAGATCAAAAGCTTCCTGGGCTGCATTAGGAAGGACATTGCCAGCAGGTTGAAGGAGGTGATCCTTCCCCTCCATTCAGCACTGGTGAGGCCATATCTGCAGTGCTGGGTCCAAATATAGATTCTCCAGTACAAAAAAGACAAGTATTTACTGGAGCAAGTCCAGAAAAGGGCCACAAAGATGATGAAGACTGGAGCATCTCTCACATGAGGAGAGGCTGAGAGAGATGGTACTGTTCAGCCTGGAGAAGGGAAGGCTCAAGAGGGATCTGATCAATGTGTATAAATATTTGATGGGAGGTTGTAAAGAGGATGGGGCCAGACTCTTCTCAGTGGTGCTCAGTGCCAGTATGAGAGGCGATGGGCACAAACTGAAACACAGGGAATTCCAGCTGAACATAAGAAAACCCTTCTTTACTGTGAGGGGGTTGAACACTGGAACAGGTTGCCCAGAGAGGTTGTGGAGTCTTCACCCTTGGAGATCCTCAAAAACCGACTGGATACAGTCCTGGGCAACCTGTTCTAGCTGACTCTGCTTGAGCAGAAGGGTTTTATCAAATGATCTCCAGAGGTGCCTTCCAACCTCAACCATTCTGTGATTCTCTGATTCTTTTATTTGGAGTTATATTTTATTTCTTTCTCATGGTGGTACACCAGATAACGTTCTCGGTCCACCTCCTCCTCTTTTGCATAAGACTCTGCTAATGGGCCAGCAACTTTGACTCACGTGAAAGACCAGTACCCAAACTGGGAGGTTGTTACGAAGGACTCTGCTAATTGCTTGCTGGCTTTCTGTAAGCCTTCTTGGGACAAAATTGTGACATACCTTATCACAGTCCTTGATATTTAGGGCTGTTCTTTACATAGGCCTTTATCAGACAGACAGCTGATGAGAGCTGTACCTTTATATGAGGAGGTATATGGCTCAGTTCTAGGCCTTACTTGGTTGGGGCTACCATCAGCTGCTGTCCTGTGCCTTGAATTGTCAGATCTGCTTTCATCCAGGTCTGCTATGAATATGCAACAGCTTGCTCCTGTTGATTGCTAAACTCCTGCCTTGACTTTTCAGGACAGCTATTCCATGTGTCCACTTCACCTCTCCCAGGCATGTTTTGGATGCCAACCGAAAGCTGAATGACCTCTGCTTGGAGTTTAGTCCATGGTTTTGAGACCTGACAACTCTCCTCCTCAGAAAGCACATAGATTAGTACAGTAACTTTTTGTACAATTTTAATTTTAAGATGAAATATAATAATTACATGAAAAGGAAACACAAACTTATGCCTTTCTAGATGGTATCATTCTCTTTAACAGTTCACTTTCAGAATATAGATAAGAATGAAGCCTACTTCAGAACACACAGTTACTTAGTTACAATAGAGCAGAAGGATTGGATAGTTTGCTCATGTAAATTATATTTTTTATAGGTTGCTATAAAGTATAAATAATGCTAATCATGCAAGTAAATTTTGCAAAATATTTTTTTCTTTTTCACTGTTCATTTCAGGCAACATACAGTAGGCTGTTTAAAACTGCAGGGTATTAATTTTTCCATGACATTAGTTTATGAATAGAGATGAGCCAAGAGGGAAATTTGCTGTACTTAGAAGTATACTGACAGCCTGAACACTACTTTATGGTAAAAATATTCCCACCATGACATAAGTAGTTGTAGATTTAAATGAAAGCAAGCACACATGCAGATTGCCTTAGCATTTAAAAATATAAGCCCAGATAGATTAAATATAAATATACTACAATTTTTCTGATTCTGACATCATATAACATGTATCAAGTCATCTCATATCATGTCATACAATATTATTACAATACACAAGACATAATATTTTAAACCGGCTGAAGGTGGACAAATATTTATATCAGAAAACAACCACTGCAAACAGTTATCTTCCTCTCCTTTTAACAGAGAAGCCATAAATGGAGAGATTACTGGCTTACAGAGTACAGGAATGCCCTGTTTTGTCTCTGTCTCAGAGCACTTATACTCACCTCTTCTTCCATTCTTTTTTCTCCCCTTTTTTTTGGCAGCCTTGTCTTGTTTCTGAACAGCCTAGCCTCTTCTGCACTCTCCATCACCACATCTCCTTGAGCTTTTACCATGGTTTGCCCCAGTCCCCACGCTCCTTCAGCACACATTTTTCCTATGTCTCAACCCTTGCAAAGGGGTACTGACAAGATCTCTAACTTCTAACATCATCAGACTTCTTGTTAGCTGCATCACAAGCCTCACTGATGGCGCAGGGCATCAAAACCGGGAAACAGGCTCGGTACACTGCACTGAACCGCTTCTGTCACGTACTCTCAGTGTCAGTGCATTTCGTAGCCTGACCATACAAAAATGTCATTATAGCTAAAAGCAGTGAATAACCATCTACATGAAGAATAGATTTCATAATTTCATAAATAAGAGTAGTGAACAAACTGATGGCAATTCAGGCATTTGATACATACAGAGTAACTTACTTGGGGTGTCTGTCACCCAATAAGTATTCTACAACATTGTTATTGATTACATCACTGTATGTGTATTACTGCATCATGTATCATTTTAACATTTTAAACTTCATGAATTATTTCTTGATTTGGCATTCCCATTAGATTTTACTTCTGGGGCTTTGATCAATAATTTTTGCAAAAGGAAAATCTCTCTACCTTACAGGTAAGACCAACAACTCAAAACAGTTTGGAAGGCAATGTACACCCCCTATAAAAATTTCATGTTTGGTCAAACCTCAGTGCTCCACTTTCCAGCATACATGTGGCTAACCCAAAGAACACTGAGTTCACACTTGGCTAGATTTGAAATTATGACTCTAATATGAAACACTTTTTGGATCACAATTTCAAATTTTCAACTTTGATAAAATGTGGCAAGCTTTTGATAAATGTAGGGAGGAACTGAGAAATAGCTACGATTTTTGGGTAAACATATGTAATTCTTTTGCTTAAATACCAGAGAGCTTGTCTATATATGACTTTTGAGGCTAATATGAATTTATTAAAGGTGTGAATTTAAAGTGGTTCACTTAAACCATGGTGTAGATGCTGTAATTGAAAACTAACACAGAGTTACTTCAAATTTAGCTTGATTCATTTCCAAACTGAATTAAGCCATGCTGTATTAAATCGAGAGAAATACAGGTATTTGAAAAGATTAATTAAGGCACTTTAAAATCTATTTGGGTAATTTACCTTTGAGGCAAAAGCACTGGTCAAACAAAAGTGGTACCCTTTAAAAACAAAAGGCAGATGTATTTTCACAAACATCATTCCAAAATGTATTTAAAGATAGAATCCTGCATTGAAGACTGTGTAACATTACTTTCTTCAGAGTAATATTTGATGTTTTCTGTGTGGCTTTCTTTAACTAGATAAGAGGTAGCTAGGAAATTAGCTAATGTAGGGGAAAAAAAAGATTTGTTCATTCAGATGTCAGTGAAAATGGGGCAAGGTGCAAAATAGATACAAAAATATGTTTTGCATTATTAGATTAATAGGCTGGTTGTACTACATTTTGATCCAAAATTGATGGAACAATAAATATGAATTATGAAGTATTAATTAGAAATGGCAGATGGTGCTTAATGTACTAGCAAATACTAAACTATCAGCAAATGCATAATCAGTTGCTATAGTAATTCTTGCCTCCACCTATGCCTTAAGAATCATTAAGGGCTAGATGAATTTAGTCCTTTACAGAATGTGTGCTTTCCCATAATCATGGCTAGTGGATTTTCTGCACAGTCCCCGTGTACATACAGCACAGATCACACAATGTCTAATTAGATCTAAATATCTGATTTGAATTGTATTGAATGCTGACCTCTTCCAATATACATTTCATTTGTGTTCATATCTAATACATACATCGCAGTCTCAAATACTCTATTATGATTATGTTTAAACAGAAGCCAGCATGAAAGTAGTGGCACTAGGAAAAATGGAAGCAGATCCAAAAGAAAAAGAAAGCTATTTAAAGTAAAGTACAAGAGCTAATTACTGCAAGCCTAAAATCTGGGAGAAATTTTCCTGTGTGTAAAGGGCCAGTACAGGTCCTGTACATCAATTAAGCCTACTTAAACCACATTTTTAAGGCTTAGACAGGATTTATGCAGTGCATAAGCCTGAGGCTGGCTGTCTGCATGTGAATTTCATCCTCCATGAATATACCTGTCAAGATATCTGAAATCTGAACATTAAGGACATTGTTAGCAAATCAAAAGCAAAATTCTCAGACATTGCCACCTCAATTGTATTTGTCACCCTTCCCTTTCTCACAGCAAAACAGAGTAGTTGTACGCACTAAGTAAGTGCAAGCAACTGTCATTACAGTACTTAACTTTCATATTTAAGATGCCCTAAAAAGGAAGATGGACAGCACTTTCTGAAGAAAAAGGTTGTTTCTTTCTCTTTAAAGAAAAGGTCACAGTGGTACTCAATGAAATTTATTTTTAGGTCAGGAAACGCAGGGCAGGACAAAGACTGTACTAAGCTCCCAAGATACCAACGCCTTCGATTACCTGTTTTGCTCACATAAATGTAAGACTTTAAATGCATGATTAAACTGCAGTATCTAAAGAATTTAAATTTGATCCCTGATGAGCAATTATTTAGGATTCATGGATTCTTAGTAATTACAGGTTTCTCTGTTGCTCTAAATTTCTGAGTTAGACTGTCATTTCTAAGGAATACCGTGTCTTGGAAGCTAGAACCTCTGCTTTTTCCCAGAATTGAACAGAAACCGTTTTTTTTATTTGACATTTGAAACATTTTGGCAAGATTCAATTACTTGGATCTTTGCTAAATTATGAAATAAAGGAAAGCCTACTGGAAGCATTTTCCTCATAATTCTTGGGGAAAAAACATTGATACTCCAGGTGTGGAATTTGCACTGAAAGCCTACAGAATGCAGACCTTGTCTTCTACTAGAGTATCCCCTATCAGGTCTTATCTGATCTATCAATGATACCAGACTTGAGAAGCTTTTTTTCTTCTCTGTGCACTTTTCTCGCATTTCCCTATGTTTTCTCTCATCCCAAATTGCCAAAATATCACCACTGCTGCATTTAAATTCCTCTTGGGAATTTACATGTTCTGCAATTGCAATGCCTGCAGGACGCACAGTTACAACCCCCACCCACCACTCCCGCCCTAGGAAACCTCTACTTATCCTTATATCTGGATTTTTTGGCAAACATAGCCTTCCATGTATCTCTCTCATTTCATGCCTTTGTACAATGCACTGTGCTGCACCAGCTAAGCATTAAAGCACTAATTCCATCTCTATTCAGGAAAGCACTTAAAAGAGGTGCTTAAACAGCTGCTTAGTTGACTTCTGTGGGTCTTATGTACATGTCTAAATCCTTTCCAGAGCAACCTGCCATTGGTTCTAAATAGTTAATGAATACTCCATTCTGCTATTATATCTGAACGTGACTTCAGAAAAGTTGTACATGTCAATAAGAGCAGAATTATCCTAATAGTATACTGTCAGTTCACACTGTCAGTTCATGGGCATCTAACTTTAGATGCCCAAATGGGAAGCTTAATTTTCCTGGGATCCCAGTACAGTCAGTACAGAGCAAAAGCTCCTTGAGGAGGAGATTCAGAATACTTAATGTATTGTGCCGAATATTCCCCAGCATTAATAATTCAAGAACACTTATGAGCTCAGTTTTCTATCATGTTGATTCACAGACTCCTAACCATGGGGATGATTTGCACCGTACTTTGATTCTTCAAATTGGGATGGGATCACAAAATTGATTTTGCTTGTAATTCACTGATCTTTGACATATTTGGGATGCTTCAGAACAGCACATTTCTATAGAGACAACGCACTCCCAAAAAGAGATGACACCTAGCTGAAAACTTCCTCCTGTAAGTATGTTAGATGTGCAAACTTCATCAATGATTGTATTTAATAAATGCTGTAGCAGTAAATGTCTATAGATTAAGAGCACTATTCTCAAAGGGCCACAGCTTCTAATTTCTTTGAAAAACAGACACAATCTACATCATGATAAATTTAATTGCGCTTTAATTACCAGTTAGCTGAATAGCATGAGATGTGTATGTCTTCATTTTTTAATAGCTTCTGCCACTTCCAGCAAACTGTGGAAAGAAATAATGGATGCCCTGAGTATTCTTTCTGTCGGCTTCTACCAAAATTAAAAAAAGACTAGAAAATCAAAAAGAAGATTCAACTTCTTCTGGATCAGCCATAATCCAGGAGGAACACTAGCAATAATGAATATGGATATACAAATGCAGCTGCAGCATTCACATCAGTGGCAAGCTAATGCAAAAATTTGCCCCTTTGGTTGAGTTCTGCTACATTAAACTGATAAAAAGCCCTTGGCCGGCTGACTCAAGGTTGCTTCTTTGTTTTATAAGGTCATAGCTTTAGCACTTGAAAAATATTCTGTATGTTGCAATATTTACCACATTTCCTTCTACAGAGACTTTGTAATCATCCAGGAGTAGCACAGAATATTGTATTTGTAGAGAAACCCTAATGAACAAGAACATATCAGCATTTTAAAGGATTTTATTAAAAGGATATATAACCAATGAGAAATGTTAGGCTAGATATAGAGCAGTCTAGCCTGGCTTTTATACCACACTCTGCATACAGTGGCACCTGAACAGCATACAAAATGTATAATCTTACAAATCTGTGTTTCTTCTCCCCTTTTCTAATGAAAATGGTCAGGAAATTTACTTCATTGATACCTCTATTGCAAAATCAATCCATCTCTATTATTCATTGAATATCTCGAGTGCTTAATTTTTCTCTCCTCAAAACTGAGATCAAATTTACATTAAAAAAAAAGTGTTTCCCTTTAGAGTCATGGGAAAACAGAGGCAAACAGCATGACTTCATTTTGGCCCCAATGTCTGTTGTTCATGCTGATATCAAGCACAGGAAAATTTCCTAAGTATAACAGTATTGCTGAATTATTTAATTCAATACATGCTATACCATATCTTTGGGGAATTAGCAAGAATAAGAAGTGTGTGATAGGGAGAAATCATTCATCTATCCATTCTCTTAAAAAGAGGATGAAAGGCAAATGTATGTGTGAAGCTTTGTGCTCCTTACCATAATAGATATTTTGACCCCAGGATAAAAAATGTACATTAGTTGCAAATGTAAACATTCCTCTTAGGACAAGGAAATTTTACCTCTGGTAAATCTGTATCAGGCACAGTAATGCAGACTGCTTTTTTAATTATTATTACTATTTTTTTTATTTTTTTAAGAGAAGAGTTATCTAGTGAAATTGTCACACAGTGCCTGATATGAATTTTTCGAAGATGGAGAACACAGTATTGCTCATTGTGATAAATCCTCTCCACTGCTTTGCTGGGAAGACACATCAGACAAGAAAATATTTGGCCTCCAAAGATAGAGAACTGTCAAGGCTGAAATCTCAAAATGCTTCCACTTTGTTATCACATCAGGAATCAATATCACACTGAAAGTGTAAACGAAGCAGAATCAGGTATTTTCATTTTAAAATTAGGAGAGTAAAGAACTTGAAAGAACCAGTACATTTTCTCCATACTGCTTATGCCATAGTATTCTATGTGGCATTTTCAATGTCCTGTTGTGATGAAGAGTAATAATGAAAACCAGGCAAAAGGCACATGCTTAGCTATATGGATAAAGCACCTATTAAAGCACAGTTATCCAACTTGATAACTTAGTAGATAAGAGACATTCACTGGAAGCAAGTAATTCTGAGCTGCATCTTGCATGTATAGATATGTTTAAAGCCCCCAAGTTTCTGCTGCAATTTGCATCATGAAGACAGATTGCAAAATAAAAGAAATCTGTTATGCTATCTTTTTTTCCTGACAGGCGTGAAATGTTGGCTTCTTAATAGCAGAATATTAATTTTTAAAATGAAACCTTGGAAAGCCTCGGTGTTTCTGTAGCATTTTAAAGTCAGATAGACTAAAGGTTACAGGGAGGTGAATATTTGTCATCACTTTCTTACAGCTGTGCTCTTTTATTCCCACAGGTTTTTGTACACAGTATGAATTTGCCTAGCCAATACAGCAGTGAAGGAAGAGATTAGAACACGGATAGCTAAAGAACTGTTACATGAGAAGACAGAAACATTAGCTGGTGCAGCACAAGCATTTTTTGGAGGATTTCCATTTGAGAATAGTATTCTTCCTGAGCGCTTGTTGTATTTCCACTGTCCGGAATGATTAATCACAAAAGCACTGGTATTAAATCAGTTAGCACAGTTGAAACCCAGCAAAATGTGTCAAAAGCAGATGAATTTAACCTTGCAGTATTCAAGGAATGGAAGCTATACCCTGGGGCATGTTAGAGAAGTACATGAATAGTAATTATCTAAAAGGAGATAACCAACATGGATTTAGAAAGGCAAGAGCCTCCCTAACTAACCTACTTGACCTTTATCATGAGGCTAAAGACAAGGCTGATAATGGGCTCTGCAAATAAAAGAGTGTTTGTATTTTCAGGGGGTCATGTGGGCATACACAACAAATAGATGAAAGAGGTGAAAAGAAAATAGCTTTATAGAAAACACTGAAAACTCATAAGAAAGCATGTACCACAAGGAACACCCTTAACCCTCCATCATCCACTGAGGCGCACACAGATTTTCTGCAACCAGGCCACATAAACTGTAGTCACAGAGTGCGAGTTCCATGGGAGCAGATGGTCCGTTTAAATCTAAGTAATGGTGAAAAATGTACAGAATCTGCAGGGGACTCAGCATAGACCAAAGTTTGCTTTACAAGACTAAGCAGCTATAGTACATGAAATCCCTTTCTATGCTAAACTGCTGTTTTTTTTGTTTTTGTTTTTTAGTTTCTTTATCTTTTCAAGACAGCAGATGAACC
Source organism: Apteryx mantelli (assembly GCF_036417845.1). NCBI lineage: Eukaryota > Metazoa > Chordata > Aves > Apterygiformes > Apterygidae > Apteryx > Apteryx mantelli. Next base: position 49,141,788 of record NC_089980.1, on the reverse strand, counting down.
TGGACCTGGAGCAGAGAATGCTAGAGAAGGGTAATATGGGTAAAGCTACTCTCCAGAATAATGCCAGTCTTGAAACTTCTCTTCTCTGCTCTTCTACCTCTGCTAGGTTATGACAGTCTGCAGATGTTCTGGGTGGGAAATCTTTGGGCCACAGTAAAGTTCTGTCTTCTGACAGCCACATCCAAAGCCCACAGGCTTTGGGGTTGATTGATCAGTGGGGACCACATCCTAGAAAAGTTTCACTTCCCTCTAATTGAGTGCCAGGGTGGTCATCTCTCCATTTCTCCTCTCTTCACAGGAGCTACTGGAATTTTTCCCTCTTCTCTGGTAAGAGTAGAGGCCACCAGTGATGATGCTGCATTTGTTGGCTGAGGTTGCTGGGATGCTGGGGGATAAAGGAGAAGAAATTACAAAAAATGCTCCCCCAAACTCATTCTTCACCAAGGCATAGAGAGAGGAGACAAAAAATGAAGATAAACAGGTCAGAGTTAGAGAAGAAGTAGGGAGTGTGAGAAGAATCTCAGAGAGGAAGAAACCTGATCCAAAAGACCTCCCTAAGGTCACCTACTAAGGCAAAGAGAAAAAGAACCTGAACCAAAGGATGCTAGAAGGAAAGTAATGATTCACACTGTCTCACAGCATGCTTCAGCAGATCTTTAAACCCTAAAGTGAAAATGCTTCATGCTCCTTCCTAAAATGTTCCCCGTATCACACCCTGCTTTCTTTACCGACGGGACAGCAGTCATAATCAGCTTTCTTCCACAGGGTCGTAAATACCCTTGCATGTTACCAGTTCCCTCTCCTTAGGCAGGCAGGCTAACAAAATATACCTGAGTCTGTGTTCTTGCATGGTAGTCAGTGCAACCTGTGAAACAAAACAATTCTCTCAGGTCTGATATCAGGTTTCGCAGCCTTGAGAGAAGGTTCATTTACTGCCATGACCTCATCCAGAAGTTAAGTAAGAAATTTTGAACAGCTGGATTTTGACTCTAATCACTGTTGCTAGGGGTAACATTGGATCCAGCACAAACACATCACATTACTACCTTCTTGTCTTTGTTTCACAATGAATTTTTTAGCTGGCACATTTTAGGGAGCTCAGGAACCACTCTAAAGAGTGAGGAACAGTGGTACAGTGGTACCATTGTATATTGTGTGAGGACCTTATGTTCATATGCTAAAAAAAAGAAACTTCTACAGATAATATTCATTTGTAGTTGCAAAAAAAATCCTCTTGCAAACATTCAAAGTATTTGACCATTTAAACAGCACCTGGAAACATTGCTTCTTTTTTCTTCTTATTTCAGAAGTGTCCTAGAAGCAGCATGGAATATTCTGTTCTTTGCTATCAAGTGGAACATATTTGCCTGCATTTTTAACTGAATTTATCAGGTCCCTGACTTTGTTCCACAGTCCCTCACAATTTGAATTCTACTGACAAAAATGTTCACAGCATGCATAATCCAGTCATATGTGTGAATTTTTAATGTTAAAGCCTGGATCCTGTAATTAAAGCCATTAGTGAGGATCCCAAAATGGGTTTGTGCTTGCCCAGAAACTTGCAGAACCATAATCTTCATTTTTTAATGCCATTACTTGGCTGGAAGTGTCTTAGTGCTCAGCTAGTATGGAAGTAGAAACAACAGCATGCATTTTACCCGAGGGATAGAAACGGAGCTCTGGGTTTCAAAGGTTCACAATAAAGTCACAAAGTAAAACATGTTAAAATATATTCATTTAAAGAACTCCACTTAAAAATAAATCTGAGAAAAGTGCAAATCTGCTCATGACTCTTGCAAGAGTAGAGAAGAAATTCAATTTGTGAAATGAATTAGCTGTTACTCATTGCTTGTTCAGCTCTAACCATAATTTGCTTTGTTCAGGCCCAGTTCTGACACTACTGATGGAGGCTCATAACCTCTGACTGAGTTCAGTCATGTTGTGTGGGACTGGCACACTTTCAACTACTGATAAGTCAGTACTGGGGAACTATAAAATGCAACATGGTGATATATCCTAATGTAGTGATTCCCAGAGTTTGGTCCCCTGATATCTGCTTTGGGTTATGCAAGAGTTTTCCCCTTGAATCAAATATCTCAATTCTAGATATTCAAAAAGCATCCAAAGATGAATATTGTGTGCAGCAGGGGCACCATCCTGGCTGTGGAAGGGAAGATAGTATTTGTGGGTAAACAGAGGCAGGAAGGAGAATCCTGTGCTGCTGCCCATCATTTGTGGCTTGCCTTCTGAGTGTCTAATGTGTCTTTGCAAAAAGAAGTTGATGGTCCACTGCCCTAAATCTGTAAGTAAACTGATCAGCTAAAGCTATCTAATCAGTATTAGCGTACCTAGCAAACTGAGATGTCCAATTCTCATTGTTTAGTTACATCAACAGGAGAAACATCCCCCCCTAAGTTTAAGTTTTCCATCTATCCCTGCTATACTTTCTCTCAAGCTGCCCTTCACACCTAGAAGAAGCTTCCTACAAACATCTATAAAACTACTTCATTAACCTTCTGCAAATTCCTCATTAAAACTCCTCCTTGTCATAATTCCTTGGAATGGCCGGATGATGGGGGAACTGGTAACCTCCCTCATGCCCACCAGTAGTCAGAGAGTCTAAGGCTGGAAAGGACTGATGTGATATCTGGTCATACTCTGTCTTATTGTTAGCCTGACCTTCCCCAACCTCCTGGCTTGGTCTTCCTCTGTGAAAAGAACCATTTTTAACCTGGTAACAAGATTTATGGAACCGTCACCTGTCTGTCAGTTCTTCTCTAGTAACTTCTGAATCCCTTGGCCAATTTCAACTAAATTTGACAGAGGAGTAGAAATTTCATAGATGTTTTAGTTCCTACAAAATCAAGAGAATAGAAGAGAAAGCACTACCAACACTGCTTTCCCCAAGGTAAAGAACACAGTGTGAACGTGCCTCTTATTAGATATGAGGGAATGCAAGCAGGAAAGATATTATAAATTCTCCTAACATGGGAAATGCTTTAGAGTTTGTGCACTACAGAATCCATTATATTGTCTCTCTAGTGTGAATTCTCTGACGTGTAATAAGCAGTGAGTTGGCACTTCAGCATGGCTATCATTCAGTCAACCAGCATAAAATGTCAGTCAATCAGAGACAAAAATCTAATGGAAAAAAGCTCCCTTAGTTCTGAAGACCAGAGAACAAGTCATTTTTTTCAGTGCCTGCATGGCTCCAAGCACCCTACCATAATGTTTGTGGCTAGAGCTCCTCAGAGCTATAAATGTACAAATTATGAACTCATAACAAGTCACTGGAGTTGCACTAGAGGGAAACCAATACACATTAAAATAGAATAAGGGTCACTGTGTATAGGAATTTGCTTACAGACTGTATCTGATGAGCACACCCCTGAATTTTTACAGAGAATGTTGGTGATATTTTTACTTTAGAGCTGACAGACCACTACCCCTAGCTTCTTACGGCCAGAAGGTGTCCTGGCATTAGACTCACAGCTATCATGAAGTACTGTTGTGTGTTAACAAGCAGTGAGAGGTTACAAGCAAGGTACTGAGCTAGCCTGAGCACCAGGCTCTGAGATCCTGTGATTTGAAGAGTCCACAGACTGCAAAATTCCATTATACTTATTGTACATGTTTACAGCCAACTTTGGTGTATGCTTGTACGTTTATGGACAGCACTTCAGGGAAATCTGTGGCTTACAAAAGGCAGGCATTTAAATGTAAAGAAGAAAAACAGATCTCCTGAGAGATTGTTGGTAGCTAGCTGGCTTCAAGAAGAGAATAAACCAGACAACGCTCTATAAAGTATTTATATTTAATAATATTTTTAGGAAATAATGCATTCTTCTTATTAGGCATACAAGGTTAGATGCATCTTACACAGAAATTACTTGACTCTGGTCACTGGTATGATTTGTATCAGCTGTAAGTTAAAGGTTAGTAATAGTTTGGCCAAAAGGGCACACACAAGTTGTTGCCAGGGACGAAGCATGGCAACATGCAGTGACATAGAAGGCAGATCAGGGATATTTTCATGCTAGAGAAGGAACAATGGAGGAAGCTATTAAAAGCAAGGCAATATATAAATCAGGGCTTGCTTTTTCAGACTATGACAAACCATCCCTAACACTTCTGTTATCAAATACATTGCATTGCTATCTTAGCCAGTGTCAGCCAGAGTCTGAATTTTATTCTCACTCACTATTTAGACTTATACTTACAGGACAAACCACCTTCATTTTCTCTAACTTCCAGTTAGATGCTGTCATTACCTGAGGTCTCTCTGATCCACCAACATCTCTGGTTTCTCTTTCAAAATATTTTGAAGTCAGGAGTCACCATACTGAAGTCAAGGAAAGATGAAGTTTTTTGACCCCACATGTAAAAAGAGTTTCTGAGGAGTGTTATTCAAGTACATAATATCAGCTTGTTGAGGACTACCATTTGGAAAAAGACCAAATTTCTGATAAACTCCTATAGTGCACAGTGTGCTCCGGAAGTAGAGGAAAATAATATAATTGGACAGTTTCAAAGTTATTAATCATAAGTTCTTTTTTCATTTCCCTGATCTCTCACTTGTAGTTTTCTTCACTGATGTTAACTTAAAGAGCGACAATAAAGATTTTTTTTTTTGCATTATCCAGAATCTCTGTGCTTAGAAAAAGAGTGCCTCATGAAATCTTATCTTTGCTTTCTGAACCGCTGGGTCACATGACTTGTAATCTCCACTAGGCTATGAAAAGCAAGTACCTTCATCTGCTGAGAATAAAGTAAAATTGTGAAACATGGGTACATTAAAATTAAAGAGCAGATGATGCTTCATTGACCTCACAGAGAATTGGAAACATCTGTCAACATATCATAACAAAAACTGCTACACTGAACAAAAGTCATAAGCTCAGATCTCTTACTTACAGAGAAGTTTCCTAATTTAAAAGATAGGTAGATAAAAGAGAATCGGGTTTGAATTTATGAAAGTGTCCTTAGCCATAAAAAACTGAAGAAGAGAAACAAACTACAGAATCCACATATGCAAGTTTCATGTATTAGGTGACCGGAGTATGAGCGTACGATTGCTGCACTGAGGTACATGAGAGAAGAGGACTTGTCACTGCACTGCTGCTGGATTATGTATCATCTAGCAATAAATTATTGCAGCTGACTTTTCCCAAGGATCCTCACTGTTGGATGCAACAGACACAGAGAGGGAGACAGGCAACAGTTAGTGCACCAGGGTGGGGAGTATGAGGGAGTGGTCAAAAGAGCGAGTGTCCCATCCAGTGTACGAGACCTGACAGCTCTGAAGGTACTGGGGATGCTTCCGTATGACTCATCTACAAGCTACCTACAACTGACTGATCTACAACCAATACAAGAGATGAAATTCTAGCCCTAATGAAGTAAAAGAGAATTTTGCCAGTAATCACGACAGTGCCAAGTATTCCACCTGATGGCTTTGAAGTTTTTCCAAACGTATAAGCCAAAGATTATATTTGCTTTGACATATGAAAGACTGCAGACTTGAACAAGTCTCTCGACTCTGTCCAGACAGTGCAGTAAAAGCAGCTGTTTATGCAAAGCTTTTTTTAATGTAACTTTCAAGTAACATTGATGTTGAAGACATGATTCAAGATTTCCTTTGTTTTCAAAATGAAGCCCTCATTTTTACTGTGGTCATTTTTTTGCTCCGTATATTGAAAATAAAACAAAATAAATAAAACAACCCAAATCAACAACAATTCTGTAGCATAAAAAGCAGGAATGAAAACAAACATATCCACTGATACTGTGTAAATTCCATTAATCTAAAGCAACCACTGAGATGTAATATCAGAGAGCCCTATGTCTGTAAAAATGCAGATGTTGAACTCTGATGACATCATTTCTAAGCAGAATATGGACCTCAGAATAAACAAATATATTGGCTGCTCTTTATGACTTTCTTTCACCTTCTTTATACTTCCCCCTTCCACTCAGGGCACTGAGAAAGGGCTGAGCTTCCCCCCCTAGCTGTGTCCCTGAGGTGAAGAGCCAAATGACAGAATACAACTAGTGGTAGGAGCACCAGAATTTACCAAACTCTCTGTGGATTATGCCACCCCAGTAAGTTAGGTGTGCAGCTTGTTCCCACCCCTGGGACATTCACAACAGCTCCTGGCCATGTGGACTTTTTGGTGCCTAGTAATACATTTGAAGATGAGCTTCAACCTTTCTCTCTTTATAGGCACTCCTCTGTCTGGCCTCTTACTTTCCAAAAACTTGTAGGAACTTCATATGTTTGAGATCTCTGTCTTGCAAGCTGCTAGGTAGCACTAACAAGCAAAGACACACACAACACAATCCGCATTTACACTGAAATGTCTATAACTTCCTAGCAGTTGCTACAAGACCAAGCACTTACTGGGGCAATAAATGGCATTCTTCCAGTATGTTCCTGACCTTTGCTGTTCTGCTTTTCCTGTGCTCTGGGCAGAACAAATATGCGTGATATAATATTGCAAGGCAAAGTGGTGGGGGGTTTCGTTTTGTTTTTTTTTTAATTGGGATTTTTTGCAACTATCCAGATTTTGCCATACTTCTTTGCATAGTCAAGATTCGCTTATTTTTGAAGAGGACTGACCTTTATTAAGCCTTTTGAAAGCGTGTTTTCCTCCAAACACAAAACAGCACATGCAAACTGGCTCCACAGAATATTATATACTATACCCTGAAGAATATATAAAAAGTGTAGCGATTTTAAGGTTAACAAGAGACTACAGCACATTTCATGAGTAGAACTATATTTCCAGAGACACTTTTTTTAATGCTATTTCTTACTCTGCTCACCCAGGCAAATCTCTTGAAATCAGCTGAAACAGTATCTATGCTGCAGGTACAGTAAATTCTGCATTACACAGAATGCAAGATGTTAGAAATCCACATCCTCTTTTTATTTTAACTTATTCATTTGATTGTTTTCAAGAAAACAAAAAACAGCCTTTTAAAAGTCTATTGTTTCTTTTGATTCTATTATTAGTATAAAATATTAGGATAAATGACAGTGTAGAACGTCTGCAAACTCCATGCTGAATTTCAACTTAGTGCAAATTTTAGAACAGCAAAACTAAGAGTTTTTACTTGTTACTGAACCACTGTCTCAGCCACAAGGCACACAACTCAAAATCTGTAAAATGATCAATGCAGCTAGTAGAGATTTGCACAGCCACAGGGACTTTCCAGATCTTCTCATGTTGTTTACTATTTCCTCTGATTAACAAATGGTGGAACTCAGAAAGTCCCCATTAACGATATAAATGTAATGTCTCCTTTACATATATACCCTGGTAGAATTCAACTCACAACTATAGCCATTGTCTATAAAACCCTACAGTATATTTAAACAGACCAGTAGGATGGTGAGCATCTTTCTACTAAATGTTATAGATTTCTTGAGTTGTTTCTGCAGAGCCCTACCTCATTTTTACAGAATACTACCGGTTTATGCTAGAATTTTAAGAGATGCCTGCTATGGACATAATTTTCCATTGAATTCTAAGGAGACTCCAGCATCTTATTCCCATATATTGTTGTAGAATCCTTAATCTTTTTTTCAGTTAAGATATTTACACAAAGACACTGCACTTTTTACTCATTGCATGATAGAAAGGACACCTTTTTAAGTAAAAGACCCTCCCTGATGAAGTCCTGTGCACATATTGATGTTGGTTCCACACCTGCTGCTACTGAACCTTACTGACAATTCAGGCATATGTTGCCAGTGTTTATTTAGGTTAAAACAAGGAAGCATCCAACAAAGCTGGTAGAAGCTGCACTCTTTCATGAATCAGTCTATTTTACAGGTTCCATCTGCTCTTAAATGATTCCCAGAGAACAAACACTGTGTCACTATACTGCATATTTCCATTGCACTATCCCAAACACACTTAAGCTGCTGACAGATTAATGCTTAGTTCACTTGTGGCATACATTCTTGGGTTCTTACACATGTTCTTATAAGGAAATGGAACTCACTAAGCACTTAATCACAAACTGGGGTAGAGTTATTGTACTGAATACAATGGTCTGACTTAGTTTCAGGAACTGACTAAGGTATCTCTATATAAGCCATTGCTGTCACTAGCACTGCCAAAGACACTGGAAATCAAATCACATTTGTAAACCTCAACTAAACAAAACCAAGCAAAAATTTGCCAAAGGGCATCCCTTGCCTGGGGGCTGGAGATGAGCTAGCTAAAGAGTGTTCAGAAGTGACCAAAGGGGCTGCTTGCTCTGTTTACTGGAATGCAACTTGTTTGGCTTAAGCATGCATACATTTGTTTCAAGTAAGCCATTACAAGTAGACCTTGATAAAATAGTTAGGAAGACAGGGAATAATAGGCAGGTATAAAAAGCAACAACAACAAAAATAAAACACAAACCAGCTTGCTAAAGTCATTGCCCAGAGCAATCCAGACTGCTGGGAATTTACCTAGCTCAGAAGCAGCAACAGCAAGAGAAACTGGCATATGGAACGGGTATGTGAATACACACCGTGAATAACTGCATTTGTGCCTGGGAGAAAGGCACAGTTTCATGGAAGAACTTTGAACTAGATCCTTACCTGATGTAAAGCAGGCTTGATCCATTCAGAATAGCCGAGAACTGGACCTTTTGTCTTACAGATGTAGACCTTGTTTAAATATCAGGCACAAAAAGGATGGGATAGTTTTTTAGGGTGACTATCACAGAAATTGTAGGCAATTTTTCTTCCTCATTCACATAGTTTTTCATATGTTTAAGACCTGGCAAATGTGTGTCCAGTTCTGACCTCCGAAATAGATGGGTTACAAGAAAACATAGTGCTTGATTCCCTAACCAGACAGTAATCCTCCCACTACATACACCACACCATTATCACCACCAGTGAAGGCCTTACCCTGCTGAACTGCATGTATTGCCAAGATCTTCAGTGAAATCGGGATCCACAAACCACCACTGATTTCTATGTTTTTATTTATCAGCAAATTTGGTGTCACACTTCCCTCACTTAACTTAGCAGGGTCTGAGTACAATTTGCTGTGGCTCTTTATCAATGTCACTGGATGCATTAAATGCCCTGTCCTTGATATTTTTAAAATGCAAAGCTCAGACACAGTAAAAGTCCTAGTCACTGCAAACAGGAAGGGAATGGTCACATCCCACTGCAGTACCTGGAGTTGGTCACAGATGGACACAGCTTAACACACCGGAGGTGCATAACCACTATACTTCATTCATGGTGGTCTTCAAGGTATCAGTAGACCCAAGTACTTCTCTGGGTCAACACCGCCCCCAGAAGAGGGCAGTGAGTTGAAAGCATGAAGGAATACTTAATAACTTAAAAATAACAATTTTACTGAAAGTCAGTATACTTCTATTTGTTTCACAGCTTAATGTTGATGCTCTGTTACAGGAAAAAGACTTTTCAAAATTTTTTTTCTCTCTCTCTGTACTGGCACAAGCAACCTTGCACAACTTGATAGCATCTCCTGATAAATATCCAGCATTGGTAGTGCTCACCTGTGCTGCAAACATGCCAGCAAGACAATACACAGATGAACTCAATCCAGATGGGCAGCAACAGATAAAGGCTTGAGTATGCATTCAGGATGTTATCGCACTGCAAGCATGTAAACCTGCTTTTCATCTCAAAATTCTCAGATGTTGAACCGGTAGAGGTAATGTTACCCAACTTGGCTACACATTTTGAAATCCACTGAAAAATAAGAGGCCTTACTCCTGCCCAGGACTGAGACAAATTTCTAAGATAACTTATCTCTAGCCATTCTTGTCATGATAGGAAGCAACTAACTAGTGTGATATTCCACTGGTCATAACTGACTTTGTGTGATTTTTTGGAAGATTTGAGAAGTTATGCTCTATTTCATGGGACACAATGCCTGTGTTTCAGAACACCGCAAACAGTACTACATGAAGTAATTTTCCCTTCCTACCAAAAAAGATCTCCAGTCATATTTACATCAATATTTTTAAAACATGCATTTCATGTCACTGAATAAAAAGAATTTTCCAGAAAATGCAATGGTAAACCTTGCAAATTCTCTCTATGACAATAGAATTAATCTCCTAAATGGTTTCCCTTTTTATGACCGTATATACTGAGCCTTTTGTTTTGTAGCAATGTAGGATCTAATTCCATTTTTCAAAGTCTGCCAAGCACACTACTGCATGAAAAGATTTTCTTTTCTTATTCTCTTTTTTATTTCATAAAGAATGAACTGAGTGGAAAGGCCTGCTTTAGGATGCTTCTACTTGTTGGCTGTCGCTTTTGCCAGTTCTCAAAAGACTTTTGAAATGCTGGCCAGCCTTAAATGTATGTTAAATCCTTAGTGTGCATCATTCAGCATACCTGAATTAATATGGAAATATATTCATGATGTGGCTGTAATGAACACACTTTGATTCCAGAACTTTATCTTCACTTCTGGCAACCCATCAACCATATCTTCTAAGAGTGTACTAAACTGCTAGAGAAAGCTGCTTTTCCTCTTAGGAAAGCGTTTGCAACTGTGACAGTATCTGTTTTCTTTGCTCACTCTCCTTTTTATCTTTTGTGATGATGGGAGAAGTTAAAAGCAAGGGTAGGAGGCTTTTCCCCTCTAATTTGCTATTTCTGTTGCTTCTTTTACTTGTTCTTTGGTTCCCTATACTCTTCCCTCTCTCCTTTACTGGTCATGTGTGCATTGTATTCCTCAGTCTTCCTCAAAGTTGACTTCATTTTGTTTCTATTTTTATTATTCACTAGTAATTTGCTTATTTTTCTGAAGGTGAATTTTTTCTCTGATATATTTATCTTCCTGTCATTTTTGTCAGCTTTTATGGTCCTTCAGGCAGCCTATTTTCTGTTTCTCGGAGCCTTTTCCCTTAGCAGTGCCGTGTCCTGCCTTTTGTTAGCCTGTCCAACATCTATAATCAGTTACTGTCTTTGTTCAGCTCCCCAGCCACAGCCATTTGCTTTCTGTTGCCTCCTTCTTGCTTTCATCGTCAAAGTCACATTACCTAAGGTGGTTCAGTGGTTCACGCTTCTGTGTCTTGCCTGATGATGAAATGACAAACTGAGCCAGAGAAAAGAGCTGCCAGTGTACTCAGGGAACAGCAGAGCATCTGGGAGGGGGGTGGGAGGGTGAATCACCTGTTTAACTAAGGGAATGGATTATTTGGGGCTTAGCAAAAAAAGGACCTGAAAGTAATGATATTATTGGGGGCTAGATGAGCGGACAGTGAGGTGGACTGAGAACTGGCTGAATGGCAGAGCTCAGAGGGTTGTGATCAACGGCGCAGAGTCTAGTTGGAGGCCTGTAGCTAGTGGTGTCCCCCAGGGGTCAGTACTGAGTCCAGTCTTGTTCAACTTCTTCATCAATGACCTGGATGAAGGGACAGAGTGCACCCTCAGCAAGTTTGCTGACGATACAAAACTGGGAGGAGTGGCCGCTACACCAGAGGGCTGTACTGCCATTCAGAGAGACCTGGACAGGCTGGAGAGGTGGGCAGAGAGGAACCTCATGGAGTTCAACAAAGGCAAGTGCAGGGTCCTGCACCTAGGGAGGAATAACCCCATGCACCAGTACAGGCTGGGGGTTGACCTGCTGGAAAGCAGCTCTGCGGAGAAGGACCTGGGAGTGCTGGTGGACACCAAGTTAAGCATGAGGCAGCAATGTGCCCTTGTGGCCAAGAAGGCCAATGGTATCCTGGGGTGCATCAGGAAGAGTGTTGCCAGCAGGTCGAGGGAGGTGATCCTCCCCCTCTACTCAGCCCTGGTGAGGCCACATCTGGAGTACTGTGTCCAATTCTGGACTCCCCAGTACAAGAGAGACATGGCACTGCTGGAGAGAGTCCAGCTGGGCCTGTTTAGGCTGGAGAAGAGAAGACTGAGAGGGGATCTTATCAATGTATACAAATATCTGAAGGGAGAGTGTCAAGAGCATGGAGCCAGATTATTTTCAGTGGTGCCCAGCGACAGGACGTGAGGCAACGGGCACAAACTGAAACACAGACGCTTCCATCTGAACATGAGGAAAAACTTCTTCACTGTGAGGGTGACAGAGCACTGGAAGAGGTTGCCCAGAGAGGTTGTGGAGTCTCCTTCTCTGGAGATATTCAAAACCTGCCTGGATGCGATCCTGTACAGTGTGTTCTAGGTGACCCTGCTTGAGCAGGGGGGTTGGACTAGATGATCTCCAGAGGTCCCTTCCAATCTCAACCATACTGTGATTCTGTGATTCTGCTACATTGCTGGCTTTCAGAGACATCTGATTAAGGTATTCCTAACAAGATCTTCCATTACGTTTTAGCCATTTCCCTCAATAACCGGTTCATCATACCAGTAACTGTGTGGTCTCTAGGGTATGTTCATTGCAGTAATTTATCTTTTTTCTCTCTCTTGGATGATCATTTTTTTCTCTCTCTTTCTTCTCTCCATCAGTTCAGGAAATTTCAGCTTTATTCTGCATCATCTATTTTGCTGCAGACCCTCTCTGACCCTCATTCCCTGGTTTCCCAGCCGGATGGATCATCTCACCAAGAACCTGATCACTTACTGAGCTGGTTCTGGTTTGGCACTACTTCCCTTGATTTTCTGGTTCAGCATGGTCCTCTTCCAAGCACTGTCTTTCCACCACTCCCTCTCCCCTGGCCCATTTCATTGTTTCACCTTTTAAACAGATGTCTATGTTCTTCTATACCTTTTTCTCCTTATCTGCTGCTCCTTTCATCTTCCCTCTATCACAACTGTGTTTTCCTTTTTAGCAACATTACCTGCACTCCACTTTTTCAATAGAAAAAAAATCTTGCTTTTTCATCTACTTCAGCTATCAGCTTGCTTCAACTGTTTGCCTGTTTAGATACTACAACTTTCCTTTTTCACCAGTGCTCAGACCTCCACCACTAGGAACTCTTAATTGATTTCCACCTTAGAAGTACTGCCAAGTCTCCAGTCTGACAATTTATTCAAAAAAAAAAAAAAGATATTTTATGACTAAAATCAGACTCTTCCTAATTCTCCCCCTAGAGAATGCATTCTCCTTACAATTTCTCTGCTTCTATTTTCTACATGCTCTCTCTTTTGTCTTTTTCATCAGAGACAGTATTGTAAGTTTATCTTTCTTTCCTAATGATTTCCCTCCCCCTTCTCTCTTTTCCACCACTACTTCTGTCTCTAAAATAGCTTTTTCAAAGCAATGCTCTGTTACTGTCAAAGCAATCCAAAACTCTACATATGCTTCATACATATCTATTTTTAACTGTTAGTATCTCCCTTGGTATCACTTCATAATCCCATTTCAGTTCAGGTTCTAACCAAACTTCTGTTTAGAATCTGTATGCCATGAACTCCTTCCTATTTCTCTCAGTAAAATTCACACTAATATTGAGAATTCCCCAAAATTGTTCTCCAAATTGTTCCAGCTGAATAACTAAATATATGTCTCACAACTCATGAGTCTTTAATAGCTGCTCATGCATTTTTAGTTTAATGTATCAGAGCTCTGTACCTGCTTAGAACATGTATAATGTTTAATATTCACTTCTATTTTTGTCACTTGTGTCCTTTAATTGGCGTATAACAGCAAGCAGACTAATGAAAAGAGTTCAGGTAAGTACTGCAGAAGTTAATTTGCAAGTATACACACACACACACACACACACACACACACACACACAAAAAGGATCCCCTGATTACAATGCAAAGACACTGTCCACTTCTCCTTAAGGGTAACAAAAACAAACGGAATCTCCTGGTTTTAGTAGGCAAGTAGATTAGGACCGTAATCCTTATTCTAGATAAAGCCTGAAGTCCTAAATGGTCTAACACCTTAATCTGAAAGAGACCCTGTAGTGCCAAAAAACCCCTTCTGCAGATGAAATTGCCACTGACAGAGAACCCAGTTCTTTCCAGAACTATGTCTTAAAGCAACTTGGAAATATTACACAGGAGATGGAGAATTTAACACCTGTAGCTGTGTCAGAGAAAAATGAATCTCTGTGAAACTTTGTGATTTAGTTAGGGAGATCATGACCAGCAAAATTCAAGTTCACATAGCTTTGGGGAGAAGCAAAAGGCAATCCTAGAAATGAAAACTTAAGCTAGAAAGCAGCAGTATATGGATATAGAGCTACTGGCTGAGCACTATTAGAAAAATCTTGCTGCAGTGGAGTTGTTTAAGACACAGCCTTAGGCTATGTGATTAGAAATATGATATATACTGAACAAAGTACGGCAAATTAACACCAATGTTGTTGAACAGAAGAGTATACTGGACCACCTGGAGATATCTAAATCACCTCTGATAAACAATTGGTATGACATGAGATAATAAGAAATTTTACTCATATGCACATATGTGAAAATGGGAAAAGGTAGACAATGGAACACTTAGTAGAGCATGCACTTACATAAGTCAGCATGGGTTACAGAGCTTGGTATCACTTTTGGGGAAAACACAGGGTTGGAGAGTCAGGATATGAGAAAAACAACTAGAAAAGGGGAGAAGAATCTATGGTGCTGATGCTACGCAGACATACATAGCAAGCAAGCAACAAAACAGAAAATGCATTTCCTGTGGGGGAAACGGATTGATTGGGGTATAGGTAACTTAGGCACCCGGCTTCACACACAAAACATTTCTTTCCTTTTTGGAAAAAGCCTCTGAGATTGGAGGTCTGTGGTGGAGGGGAAGTAGGAAGGAATGGAGGATGGGAGCGGGATGCTGAAGTGCTTTTATGGATTCCTAAAGATATCAGCCAGGGACAAGCACGCCCCCTGTTTATCTATAAAATAGGTACACTCAAGCCAGAAATTGTGCAAATATTGCTACAAACATATCTTTTGGAGGAACTACCTACCACTGCCCAGAGACAACACACTCCCCAATTCATACTGGGTTTTCCTGCCTGTGTGGTTACAGAAAACACCAACTAAAGTTTACAGTTTTGATGATTTTGTGTGTGTACACTTTTGTCCTTTCAGATCTGCACAAGAGAGATCCAAACTTTTCCAGAACACAAACCACCTTTAAATTTCTGACCAGGTTAACAAATTTGCAACAGGAAATTTTACTGTGAGGCCTGTATTATCTCCATATTCAAGGGATAAAATAAGAACAAAGACAATGGTTAGCCTGTTTATATAGATCTAAATTTTTGGGAAAGCTATGTAACATGTCAATATACAAAATATAGTACACAAGAAGGTCTGATTTACTCTAGGAGATACTGATGCTTGAGCGAAGAGTATTTTAATATTTTTGTCAGACTATAAATATAACTTGTAATATCAATGGTCTCACATGAGGACATCTAACTGCTTCCTGAGTCGCATGTGGTTTGTAAAGATGGTTGGGTCTCCATGAATTTATGCTAATAGTGTCAATTTATTTCATATAATCCACTAAACACAAACAGTGAACAGTGATCTGCTATCAATAACCTTGTGTAGGATGAGGTAAGGGAAAGCAGAGGTGCTTATGGTGCTGTCTCACATTTCTCATGCTTTAGCAATTTGTTACTATCAAGCTCTCTTTTCTCTCTGTTAACTTCCTTTCCCTGAAGGTGCATCAAGGCTACTTGGTGTTATTTATTCAGTTCATAGCAATAACTCCTTGAAGCTCTAATGTGCTGCAATGCTCCCAGCCTTGCACATTCACACGGAGGCAGCTTACTCTCTTAGCAAATGCACCTCTTTCTTCCTTTCACAAACCTTTGATGCTTACTTGACCTTTTTACTATTTCTAGATGACAAACCAATGGAATCATTCATGAAACACAATTAAAGTGGTCCTTTTGAGATAACTCCCAAATCTTAATTTTTTTAGAAAATGGAAAGGATACCCCTGCTATTCAGATTTTTTCCATGAGCTGTACTTTTTAATGTCTTTCAGTTCTTTGGTAAAATTTTTGTGTGTCTCCTCTTTCCACATGTTTTGCTCTAAACATTAGAGATAAATATCCTTGGCCACTTCCCAAAACCCTAGAAAAGAAAGCAGTGCTAGATTTTATTCTTTCTGCTCTTTCAATTCATTCTTTCTTTGAATTGCTTTCTCCACCTTCATATTTTTGTCTCCATCTCAGGTGATCCCAGAGGTAAGATTTATGTTTACTACTGATGTTTTATGATCAAGACACTGAACTTTGGCCACTGCATTACTATCAGTGGGTTCAGAACTCTGCCAGCCACGCACAAGTCCTTAGGGGACCTCCCTCAACCAGGGTGCCCATTGGCGCTGACCCTAGGCTTTAACCCTTAATCACTAGCATCCCCCAGTGGCCCTATTTATCACTGCAGTTCACTTTTTCGGAGTTTTCTAGGCAATTTAACTTTCAATGTAAATTTAAGTAAGGTGCCTCAGAACTAGGCAGCACTAGGGACTCTTTTCCCCTCAGCAAAGAACCAGATACATTTGATCAAGGGTAAAGATAGAATTTTTTTATTTATCTTCAGTCATTGCAACTATCACGTGTTTATTATAAAACATACCTCTAAGAGTAGGGATTCTTTGTAAAACAAGAAAAGGGGGGAAAAAATCAGGCAAAAAAGAATTATCTATTTTTACTGTAGCACCTTTACTGGAAAGTCTCGCTGAAGAAGAGAAAATAGGCTGAGTGCATCTTCCAAGAATATTAGGTTCTACAGCTATTCTTTCCTAAGTGGCTTTTTTACAAAATCATAACTCAGAAAAGATACTGTAGCATCCATCAAATTTTAATCTGCCCTCTGATTAAAGTTCACATACTTCGAAACTGTAATCCAGCAAATCTACTGAATTAGAGTTCTAAACCAAAAATCTGCAGCTGACATTTCATTCACACCATTAAAATTCAACTACGCTCCCAGGAAATACGCTGAGTCTTGCTGTGGCCTCCTTCACATGTAACAGTATTTTCTGGGTGGGTGGGCAAAGCACTCTGCGTACAGCATGCCTCAGCCACTGTTCTTTAACCCAGCCCTTTGCAAAAAAAACTGAAATTCTGTTGACCAAGGGTATTTTCCCTGTTCCCTAAAAAGCCTCAGTCCCTGAGGAAAGGCGAAGTAAAGAAATACCTTATTGTGGAATACCTTAAGATGTGGCTGGAAGGGAGAGAGAGCAGAGGAGGCAAACACTGCACCCCTCCATGAAGAGGGTGATGCTTGCAGCAGCCCAGCTGCTTCGTGCTCCAGAAGCAGCGCAGCCCTGTCAGTGCAAGCCCCGTGTCAGTGCTGCTGCAGCGCAGGGAGGACACTGGGGGAAGGATGGGCAAGGCTGCTGGGGGAGAGGCAGGACCACACTGCTGCACAACATTTCTTTAAGGGCTGAAAAGACAAATCTCCTCTCCTCAATGCTGGAGCCCTCCAGGAACTCCTAAGGCTGCAGCAGAGCGGATGAAGGGTTGTTAATTAAAGCAGCCCATCCAAAGATCAATGGGACTTAATAGTTTGGCAGGAGATTAGGTGCTGTGCAGAGAAGAACTGGACATTTTTGCCCTCTCAGTAACAGAATCTCACCAGACTTGTTACCACAGGAGCCCGGAGAGGCATCGGGGCTTTACCCACTCCATTTTACTTCCAAAATCCAATAGGCCCAAGGTGCCACTTAACTACTTCTTTCCCCACCAGTACTCATGTGGCAATAGCTGAGGACACCCTGCAGATTTTTATAACAGATGCATAGTTCCACCATTTGTCTGCAGTGTAAGTACTGGATATTTGAGACAATTAAAAAAAAAACAAAAAACCAAAGCCCCAGAACATATGTGCCTTGCCTGCAGTTTAAGGGCCAAGTGCTGGAGTCCTTCCTCAGAGGTAATCTCAGGGAAGTCTGCTTTACTCGGTATCTCTGAATTGGATCCCTCACGAACAGCAGTAACCCAGAGTGTGAACGTGTTAACTGTGACATGGCAAACCCATGTAACACCACTTGCTGATATTCTGTTATTTTGTGGTTAAGGCTCAGGAGGAATTTTGTAAGGAAGTTTATTTTTGCAAGCTGCTGAGTGCTGACTATGATGTGGGGCAGCTTTCGTGTAGGCAAATGTCTTAACTTTTGTTAAGGCTCTTGGACAGACAAACTATTACTGCGACATTTACAAGAGAACTGTGTATAAATTTGGCTTAAACTATTCAGCAAAAGTACTTGTTGCAGGTTTTAACAAATTATGGACAATTACGGTTCAGTGCAAAAAGAGTAGGCAGCTTTTCGTTTTGACAGCCACCAGCTCTCCCTTTCTTTTGGAAGTTCTAAAAATATTTGAGAGGTCCTAAACAATGTTCCTCATAAAATGTTATTGTCTCTACTTAAAGCAGAGAGGTAGGTATTCAGTACGTAGGTTTGACAAAATCAGGTTTATGCAGTTTAACCAACTGTCTCCACTAGTTACACAAAGTGGCTGGTTCTGAAGTCAGCAACCATCATAATGAAAACATACGTGATGATACGTGTCACACAGCAGTGAAAATTAATCCTGCTGCTTAAGAAATGGAAAATGCACAATAAACACATTAACTGAAATTAAGATTTTTTTGGACCAATTCTCTAGAACCTTTTAAAGTTGTAACAATGATTTCCTATTTATATGGACTGCTTGAATTCTCAGGTGATTCCCTGTGGAGAGCAGTATGAATATTTTTTCCAGAGATGAGGAAAAGAAAATAGATAGCTATAATGGAATTGCAGGAGCAGCCAAGCAGTAGATTGATTCAACAGGAGAAATTCAAGGCATCCCAAAAGATTTCGTAGGATTTGCTCTCCTGCTGCTTCAGGTACAATTTGTTGTAATGAGAAACCGAGGATTTTGTTTCACGTGTGTCAAAGCTTATAGTGGTGACTTAAAAGTATAAAGAAAAAACTACAACTGAAAATTTCTCTTAAATAATGCTTTTGGACCAGAAGAGAATAAGGGTAACTTCTTCAAGGCACAAAAAAAGTCAAATTTCTCATGCAAATAGCATTTCCTAAGAGATACTAATTGAATGCACAAGTCGAAACCTTTCCTTCATCTCCAAACTCCTGCATTAAACAGTTTGAAAACTTCAGTACACTTCGGTAAGCAGAACAGAGAAAGCTTTATTAAATTATCTGATAAAATTGCACTTGGTCTCCCTGTAATCTCTCCTCTGTGAAGAAGAACTGAGTTAACAGGTTATGAAATAAAAAACAAAGGAGATTTTTTTTAATACGCGAACACTCAAACAGGCAGTCTCCTCAGTTCAGCCATACGGTAGACGGCTGGCAGGAAGCATGTACTACTACAGTACTACATAAGCCCTATTTGAAAGGTTAAGTAGGACATGCATGGTGTGAATTTCACCCGTAAGAAATCTGCGAATTTCTAGGCACTCATGCCCCCTTGTATGAGACGTCGTTAGGAACTTACGGCTTCTGTACAGCTCTGCTCTACCACAGCCTATGTAGATCTCTTGCAAATTACACTATGGCAAAAGCACTGAAATGCTGTGTTGTATCTCAACTGCTGCCCAGAGTTTTATTCAGAAACAGGCTGCCAGATGAAATTTCCTCAGGCAAAACACTGAATGCTGATAGCAGCTTGGTTTGATTAGGGAAAATATGTTGAATCTGAGGTGTTTGCATCCACAGCAGCCCATACTTTTTAGCATTTGCATGCCCCTCACAATTCACAACATCACATTGTGTACTGGAATATCATATGGTAGAGCAGAACTTAAGAGAATAAATGGATGCGCTCACAAATATCTTACCAAAAATTAACATTCGTGTGTGCATGACATCTTCTACTGATGTTCAACACAAGTTAACATTAGTTACAAAAAACCTAAACATCCAGACTTAGAGTTTTAGAGCTTTTAAAACGGGGCAACCACTGACCAGAGCAGGCAATACCAGTCCCATCTCCATTAGCTGACCCAAGTAGCATTACGACTCCAGGCTCCAATCAATCCCAAGACCTACCACATAAACTAGGATCTCCTAGAGCACCTTCACTGACTTGTAAAAGGCCACCAACATCAGAAAGTCTCCCAGCAGCTAGCATAGGAGCAAGGAGAAAAGAACAGCAAGTGTTTCACACCTTGGCCTCTGGGTGTTATCAAAATAAGCAACATGGGCTTTTTCACTTCCAATTGAAACTGCATTTTGTAATGATTTTTTTTATTATTTCTGTGAACTCTATGTATAGTGTATACAGAGTTCATACACTATTTCAGCTAGTTCCCTGTCCTTAAAGCTTAATTCAGCTCAGTATAAAACACTGATATACTCATGACAACAAAGAAAGAAACCAGAGTAAGGAACCAGAAAGTAAGTTTCCCATTAGAGATGAGGCCAGCATCCATATATATGAAACACTGACAAGCACTACTGCAGGCAACCAGTTATTCTTACAGTTCCTGCTATCATTTTATTTGCACTTACCCTGATTATGCAAGCAGAATGAGAATTCTGCCTCACCTATTAATCCAGAAAGCATTGCAAGATGTACAGCAAGACAGTTTTAGAAATAAAAGCAGTAAGCTGCATTCGGAGAAAACACAATCTTCACTTTTAATGAGAGACCTCTTCTTTGGAAACAGTTGAATCAACTGCATTTCTTACCTGTATGGTCCGAGAGTCCTGCTGCCATAATTCAAAGCTTTTTCCCAGGATCCAAGGTTAATACAGGCATCCATGGCACAGTCAAGCATTTTCAGCTGATAGATATTTGTGTCTGGAAGACGATCTGCATTGCTGCTTAAGAGATTCTGGCATCTTGCCAGAACCTGCTCCCACTCTGTTGTTAGCCTTAGTTAAAGAAATATCTTTAATCAAACAAAAATACAAGCTTTAAATGTTGTTAGGAAGGAGTAAGAGCTGCAGGGCATTAAGATAAAAAAGCTACCATTATTCCAGACTCTGCTTCAATTCTTGAAAACATACTTGAACTCGTAAGTGGCAGCTTAGGTAACTATGCTCTGTTTACATTTAGCAAAACAATTTCTAAAGAAGGTAGTATTTCAGCAATGAGGGGTAAAAGAAAGGTGACAAGATGAAAGGTTACTTTAATACATAACAAACTAAAATTCAGGGTTTTGGGTTTTTTTTGGTTGCTGAAATATTATTATTTACTTAAGATACTCCTCCAAATCTTACACCCAAGGACAAGAACCCATGGAAATGCATCTTAATAAAATGTTTCAGCAGCTAAAAAAAGAAATTTCATTTTATGTATTAAAATAATGACACATACTTTCAAGCTGCACAAGATTTTTTTTAGAATCTCATGAAGTTAGAACCCTTCCTGCAGTTCCTGAATTTTCTTTCTATTTGAAATAAATAGTTACAAAGAGCAAAGCTTTCTTCCATCATCAATTGCTTGCAACAGGAAGTACTACTGCATGTTTCATGCATAAGAAAAAACAGTATCACAACTCTGATGTCTGGTTGCAGTTCAGGTTTAAGAATCTTGGCAGCAAAGAAGATTTTCACCTCCAGGGCTACAAAAAGGTTTTCTGTGTGTTTGGAAGAGGAAAAGTGAGCTGGGGCTTGCATTTGCATTAGCTGGATGTTTGTTCTTGCAAAGCATATTTCCATTACAGTCTAAACTGATTTAATTTCTCTGTGGAGCAGATTCTTCTCTCTCTTATCGCATCTAAGCTGAACACCAATTCTTCCACATTTTAAATAGGTCCAGCAAAGCACCTTTATAGGAGTTCCACAATGTAAGCAATCCCCGGACACCAGAAACATCAACATACACACCAGTAAGTTCAAATCAAATAAAAACAATAATAATAATAATTATAATAACAACAGTAATAACATTGTTTGCATCATAGTCCTTTCCATACAAACAACTCATGGAAGTTCATCAATTATCTCCATGACACTACTGAAAAATATTATTCACTTCAAACCAGCAACGGATTTGAGCAGACAGTGATAATCCTATGATTAAGCAATTAGTCCTTCTTGAACATGGGAATATTTATATAGTTAACTTTAAGAATGTGACCACTACGTGGCTGGGCCAGGATTTATAGCATGGTTGTTACAAGGCTAAACTAATCATTTGTGAACTGCTCTCATGCTCTTGGATTGAAAGAACCATATAAGGGAAGGAATGTGTTATTATAAAATTGCACCTTAACCTTTATATCTCTGGCAAACATCCATGTATTCTTTACAACTGATTAAGGATGGACAAACAGAAGAATGAGGGATATTATTTCCACTTGATACAATTTTCTTAGTAAGTACAAAGTACTGACATTCTTGAAAGATTATCATTTTAGCCGATGCATGGTATTACTCCATGTATTTTAATTTCTCAACATATTGCTTCATTCGTTCACTATCGTCTAATAGCAAAAGTGTTATATTGCAAAACCTGTTGGGACCAAATTTTCAGATACAGAAGTTGCAAACTAGAAAATCCAACATCACCATCAACAGGATAAAAGAGAAGTTGGCTGTCCTATAGTTGGCTGCCCAGGGCTAGAGGAGCAGCTCTCAAGTAGCTCTTCTGTTGAATGGCCTGGGATACCAAGGAATACTTTCCTCCACAATAATCCCGTTGCACCTGGCTTTAGTTTCTCAATTTGTATGCTTAAACTGGAATTTGGGTATGAGACAGTTCACTCAGATGCATTGTTTCAAATTCTCTGTCTGCAGGTTTAGCAAGACAACACTGTATCAGTTATATTCAGCAGGTCAGGTTTTGGAAATCACTAACTTTCTAAACTGTAGAAACCATTGGTTTAATTTGCTAAAAAAATTACACTTGCAGAAACTAATGACTAAGTGCCTCAATCAGCAAGGAAGGTTTTCTATTCATTCTTGGTGAGCTGACAAATGTCAAGCCTCGTCTCAGGTACTGCACTAGACAGTTCATGCCAATTAGCACTGCTATGGCACTGTGCTGCAATGGAAGGAAAGATGCCACATTTCAAATAGCCCATGTCTGAGAGCAAAAACGGAATAAACAACAAGGACTGATACCTTGTACTCCCGGGTGTTCAATTCATTTTAAAATATCAGTTAAAAGAATAAATTTAATTAAAGACCTTAAGAAAAATTCAGTATGTGCAATTTCTCCTGCAATTAAATATAGAAACATTACATTGCACCAGTAGTCTGGCTCCATACTTCAGATATCAAAATGACTACAACTGCATGCCTATGCTCTTCTAGTAAAAATCATCTTTCCTTGGTGGTTGTTGCTATTCATTAGTTTTTTGATGGAATGTCTACATGATGGCCATTAGGCTCTAATCCTGTTTATTACCGCAAGATCATCTCACCTGATTTGGTTAATTATTACAAATTATTATTATTATTATTATTATAACTTATCCTAATGATTTTATAATGTTTGCAGTGACCCTGACTCTGATTATGCCTTTGTTATTGTCATTGCTGTGCAAGGAGTGAGATCCTGGAACTGCTCACGATAGGAGTAATGGGACAAAGAATTTCACAGCTTTTCAGATTGAGCTTTATTACATTTATAAATAGGATTATATGAAGCGGTGGGTTGTGATGGTGGAAGTCTAAACTTGATGAGCCAGAATGTCCCTTCCAGTCCTCCTCTCTCTACCTTGAAGCAGTTCCAGCACAAGTAATTATTATCATTAATACAATTAATATTACATAGTTTAAGCATTAAATGAATTAAAACGCATTTTAAAACAACATAAAATGGGAAAGCTTAAGGAAATAAAGTCATCTACACTCAAAAGATGAGCAACTTTAATAAAGGGTGTTCTGGATTGTTTTCACAACTGAAAGACAGACTGTAGCCTGTCACTAAAAGGATACCTTCTTTTGATTTTGGACATCTCACTCCATTTACAGCATCTTTGACTTCTTTCCAGGCATGTTCTTCACCTGCCAGTTTCTCAGCATCCTGGTTAATGGAAACAAAAGCATTGATGAGAAAACCAGTAAACTATGTGTATACATAATGACGAAAACCAGGCTATAAAAGATTACACTGACAAAAGCAAGTTGCAGGAATTGTATCATGATTGTATTTGCAAATACATAAAAATTCATTTTATTTGACGGTCATCTTCACCCTGTGTTTGCTTGACAGAAAATTACTAGTGAATTAGTTCACTCTTGGACTGCTGATGTAAGTAAATGAGATAATATCATGGAAAACCAAGGCAAGCTTGCAAATATTAAATACTCAAACCAGATATTAAGTTTATAAAAAAAATTATGATCCTCTGGAACAGAGAAACAGTAATATGTGACTTTTTACTACTGAAATAGACTGAGTAAATCAAATTCTCTCAAAGAACTGCAACCTAATACTTCACAGACCCACAGCCACCTTGTAGAAAGGATTTAGTAAACAATTTTGATTAATCATGTTCTGATAATAAGGACTTTACAAACAGAAGGAGGCTACCTTCATTCACTGCAATTATAAGCATGAGCTTATAGGAAAATTCTGCTACTCCAAAAAGTTGAACTTCTGTTTTGTTTTGTAATTCATTGTTATTTCTTCCCTATTCCATTTGACTGTACAAACAATTATATTTTCTTATCACTGTGATAATGAAGGCAAAAATGATTAATGGTTGCAGTAGTAAGAGAAACAGTTTCTTTTTTCAACTCTCTAGCAGCAACTAACTGCACCTGAGGCAAACCACTTGGAAAAAATTTATTAAAGCATCTACAGACACAGCAAAGCATCTCAAGAGATTTTCAAAAGCATCTAGATTTTCAATTTTCATTGCTATAAGCACTTAAATACCTTTAAAAATCTGGCCTTTAAGACACTGTGGTTCATTATCTCTCTCCCTCTTCACAAAATGCTCTGTTACTCTCAAAAGAGTTATATAAGAGCAAATTCTTTCAGGAACATTTCAAATACAATCCTAAAAAATCAGCCTTCAGCAGGGGTGGAGGTGGGGAGATTAACAGAGAAGGTGTGTTGGAATCTAACCAAGCACTTCGCAATCAATAGATGCTTACTGGGTATCACAAGAGTAACTCTGTTAAAAAGCCTGTATAATCTGTAGCCTATAATCTGTATTTGTCTTGAAGTACATAATTTTCTTATTCCATTGCTCCTTACTTATCCCAAATTCAAAGCAGAAAATATTTACAGTGAGAGCCAGCACTTACTTTCACATTTAATTTGCAGTTGTGTTTTCCATCTGCACCATAAAACGCTGGCTCCTGCGTATCCCTGGGATGATTAAATCAAGATTGGTCTCAGCTGCCCCACCATTCTGCAGAACGTACCAAGGAGGGCAGCCTGACCCTTCTGCATTTTGCACATGTACCTCCCATACAATCAGTTCTCTGATCAAAAAGTTCACCTGGAAATAATTTTGCACATAGCTGAATTTGCCACCAGAAGGCATAGGGTGAATGTTAGGACAAACAAGCTCATATTCCAGAAATTTTATCAGCGCAGTTAATGTACACACCTAGTCTTGTTATAGCTTTGTAACAGACTTACACTGCATGTGTTAGCTTCAGTGTAACCCTTCCCAATTTTTAGGGGACTACATCACTTCCAGGAGGCTGACCTCAGCCTATTAGGCTGTAATAATCTGTTTCTAGAACACCTTTGCAGTGTTGCTGCACTGATTTATCTAAAAAATATATCTGGCCTGTAAAATATTAATAATGATGTCCATGAAATTTTAGGTTTAAGGAGCACATTAAAAAAGAAAAATTCTGTTAAACTATCTTTTCTCACTGGCCTAAATACATTTCTGAGTATTTCTGTAAATATTTAGTAAGTCTTACAACTAAAAACTCAGAAGCATGGGAACTGTGACAGATTTATAAATGAAAGGAAAAAACTATATAAGTTACAGGCCAATCATTGATACAAAGCATCATTAGGACTTACTTTATACACAGTGGGACTGACAGATGAATCAAGTTAAAGCTGTCATTGACACAGGATTAATCTTACACTTTCTTGTGCCATCCTTTGGGTTGCTTTCCATTCTCTTCTAGCACTTCATTAGGAACAAAAAGCAGTGCAGGGTTGGGGTTTCCTCAAAACTTTACACTAGTGCACAGGCTTAAGTGATCACTGGCTTTGTATCACGTAGAGAATAGGGAGTGTCTGCTGGAGAGATAATCTCCCAAACCCCTCTGGATTCATGGCCTTTATCCCTTTTGCAAGAGACTTTAGGATGGAGGGAGCTGGGCGGGATGCCCAGCCCTGAGAAGGATTTAAGTCACAGGTTTCAATGAGATGTTTTCCGTGTTTTCAAGATGAGGCATTTGCGGGGTTGGCATATGTAAGAACGAGCAAAGCCGTGGTTAGCTGGCCCTTCTACACATCTACTGTTTTTCATCAGATTTTCATACACCGAAGAAGTCCTGTCCTTTTCTAAACACTCGAGTTCAAGGCATGCTGCTTCAGAGCAGACAGTCAAGCAGAGGCTGCAAAATGACCAGGAAGAAGTGTTGCTGAGAAGACTTCTGCCTTCCAGGCTAATAAGCTTTTTCCAAGTTGTGTCTCTCCCTTGGACAATGTTTGAAAGTCATGGCTATGTGATATGACTAAGCCAGCTAAAAATACAAAACTGCCTTGGCGTCGGAATTACGAAAATAACTGAAGCGATTAATAATTACACCAAACTGTTTAATTTAATCTAAGAGCATGGCAGTAACAGTTATGGGAGATTTAGCTTTCCACAGAACAACATCCATTCAAAGAAGCTCTTTTCATAACATGTTCACAGTCAAATCTCCAGGTGTACAGAGCTGCCAGCAATAAAGGATGACATGTTTTTTTTCATCTGTGGAAAAGGAGAACCCTTGCTGAAGGAAAGAAAGAGGCTTTTGAACAAGAAGGAAGATTTAGCAACATGACTAATGATATGATGTGATATCTAATTATTTCCCCTATTGCTAACTTCAGCACTAAACATGAGAATTTGTTCTTTCAAACAACAAATATTTGTCGCGTGGTCTACATTAGCTAAATAATTAGGCTAAGTAATCTAGTCACATAAATGCATGACAATCTTCTGATGGCTGAAACTGGCATGTTTTACAATTCAAGTTTCACACATTGAGACGTGCTAGAGAAAAGTGAGAGCTGAAGTGTTGAGGGTTTGCTGGGGAAGCAGAACAGACAGCTGGAGCACATGCTTTCCATAGCAAGAGCACCATCTTGCAATACTCTAAATAAGACGGGTATGGTCCATTGGACCCAGAAGCATCACTGGATGTGCTTGTTGAACCCACAATCAAGGGCACAAGGAAAGACAAAACTGATGCTGTGATTTATTCTGAGTAATTATTCCACATAGAAGACGATTCCAGCACCCTGCTATCCACTTCCTCCAAACATGTGCAGGGGACACTTGTCTCTTAAAAGGTGAGTTAAGATATGACAATGATATTTCAATTCCAGCTGTCCATTCTTCCAATCCCAAGGCAGGTGTGGCTACAGCTTTCTTGCTGAAATACTCCTGGAGATTCATCCTCTTTACACTGAAGCTTTCTGGAAATCTCCAAGGACTACCTATCCCCCCAAAAGACTGAAGCTCCTGGGCTGACCACACAGACTGCTTAGCTACCCTGTGCCTTGAATCCCTTAGGCAATATCCGCCACTGTCACTGTGGTCCCCTTCATCTACAATTGCTTGTGTGTTGCAGTCCACACTGTTGACACACAAGGTAAACCAGCACCTACAGACTTCAGGAGATGGATGTCTCCAGCTCCACCCCCTCCAGCAGTCCTTTTAACGCAGCACAATTTCCAGTGTTATATTTGGTTCTTCTAGAAAAACAAGCTATACCCTCAACTCTTCACACCTGACACCTATCAAAAGGACGATGCTGCATACCTTCAAGTCTTCTTGAAATTATTTTGGGTGTATAAAACACAAAGGCTCACTTACATAATTCAATCAAACAAAATCCTACCCTTGAAATCTGTTTGGCCCTTCAGAATGGGCAAATGCAAAATATTCTGTAAAGCAAACTTTCTGACCATATAAAGAACCATTTTTCCTCCCTTAAATGTTAGGATTCAAGAACAAGATTAATTTTTTATGCATTTCCCTGAATATCATAATTTCTACTCAGCTTGTGGATCAAAATAATATTCGGTGTTGTTTTTCTGTCAGAATATATCTAGCCTTTATATCCAGTTATGCTCCTGAGCAACTGTGGAAAATAGAAGTCTTAAATTTGTAGATACGCATTCCAACCTGAATTTAAGGAGCTTAAGAATGGACATGATTAGCTCTGTTCAGCACATCCTGTAAATGCTCATGAAAATAATTTGTAATACACAAGACACCACTAAATGTCAACAGTTGCTTTAAATATGATACAGTTTTCCACAGTTTAGGTTTCATTAGTCACACTGGTAAAAATGAAGCTATAACCCCACATAACAAAGGAAAGGAAGTGAAATAAGAAAAACTGAGGGCAATATGTAATGATTAAAACCTATTTGTATGGTGATCAAACTTAAAAGATTTTGCGCTTCTGGCTTCAAGTGATAGGAAGATTTATGATAAAAGTACTCTCTTGAGACAACTAAAGACATCAGTCACCACAGAAATAAGCATTTGAAAATAAGTCACCTGTTCTACTCCCTCTTATTCCTTTGCTCCCACCTTGGTCATAAGAATTAGTTCTTTCCCTATCCATTTTGCTATTCTAGTGTTCTGAACACATCCTTAACTCAGGTCGTCTCCTTAGAAAGGAGTATAATTTTGAAACTACAGATATGTTTCCCTTTCCTTCCTCTTGTTTTATGTCCCCCTCTTTTCTTTCTTTGTTTCCCTTCTCTTCTTCCCTGAGTACTTTCTGTTCCTTACGCTTCCTAAAAGTGCTCCCTACCTATTCATTTAAAGTGCTACTGATTTTACATGCGATGTATACAGTCACTGTTCTCTGCTACCCCAACATTTAAAATGTTGCATGCTAAAACATTCTCGCACGGACAGCACATCCTCTGAAAGCAGGCATCTCTCTGACCAAAACAAGCCCATGCCAATCAGTGAGCATCTTTCCACCCCCTGTACAATCACACGCTGCAGCCCCAACACTGCTCTTCAGCAATTGCTCTGCTGCTCTGAAAATCTTCTCAATGAAAGGGTGGCTTGAGGGCTAGTCCTCCCTTCACACTTAGGCTACAGAATAGAAATAGGAAATGGATTTTCTCTCCTTTCAGCAAAGTTCTTCTTTCTCCTTCTCACAGACTAAGGAAGAGAAGCAAGGCAGAAATTTATCACAAAAAGGAATTGCAAAGAACTGGCCCTGTCCCTCCCCAAAGGGGAAAAGTGGGGACGGGAAACTCCAAACAATAATTAACTCCTACATCTCTTTCTCCTTCCCATCCTTTTCCTACAAGAAGTAGGTCCAAGGGCATCTTCACTTTGTGCTAATTTCCAGTGTTCAGGTATCCAGTCCCATGAAAGCAAAAATAAGCAAAGCTGTGTAGGGGGTACTTCAGGCTAGACTGCCCTGAAAAGAGTAAAAAAACAAGGTCTAAAGTTACCTGTGACCAGTATCTTCTGTTCTAAATACAAAAATGAAATACAGCTGTGTAATGTAAACACCAGCAAATGTTAGTTTTATAATGGTAAAAGCCTGGAAACTATAGCTCATGCAGAAATTAGAGGGTTATGTGTAGTATAATTGGGTATGATTTTGCACAAGACAGAAACATCACTCTGAATGATCATAACGGTTCCTTCTGGACACAAAATCTATGAAGATATAACAATAATCTTCTGAGATAGCAGCATATAATTCTGTTCTTGTATTTCTTTGTGCAAACTTTAAAATTGTCTTAAAAATTAAAGTTTTCTGGAATATCATATTTTAACACTTAAATGTTAGGGGTAGCTCAAATATCTAAACATTTCACATAAAAAGCTGACCACAGCTTTGTTTCTGCTTAATTTCTAACAATTTCAGTGGCAACTACACATGTGAAACATCTGAAAGAACATTCTGACCAACCCGTTGGGTTCAAATCAAGAGCATTGCTTAGGTTTTGCCTGAAGAAGGTTTCAAAAGAGTTCAGACACATTTAGATAAGGGCATGACATTTTAAAATAGACTGCTGATACATTATGGTCTTAAAGCATATGATAACAATTTTCTATTTCTAATTCTATTTAATAATGCAGCAGCCACTGAAACCATGTTTCTAGCAAACTCATTAACTCATTGCTTTATACTTTGCTGCAAGATGAAAACATTAAATGAACAGAAGATACTGCATACCTTGTGAAGTTTCAATTTTAGTAAGATGAGGAAAAATGTTGGTGGGAGAATGTGATATAAAAGCTGATGTACTGTCACTAAATTGAATTTGTGACATGAGTGCTTCAGAACCAACAGGAGTTGGTATATGTCTGACAGTCACAGGTGTGTGCAGTTACAGGCACAGCAAGAGAAATGCATGCTTGAGTGGTTTCCCGAAATACCTGAGGTCACATCTTCTAAAACATTTTCAGTCTTTCTAGTTTCCATAGAGAATTAGTGTTTAACTTTGAAGACACAGTTGTGGGATGGGGTAACAGTTTGTGACAGAGGACTGTATAGCTGAAGAAAAACATATACTCATTGACCAGTACAGAATATTGGGAAAAAAATGATGATACAAGAATTTGACTCCACATTGAAACCTGCATAAGTTTTATATTTGTACACTGGATTAAGCTTAAATGCAGAATCAGACTCCTAATCTCTCATCACAAGAGCTACGGTTTGTAGAATCCTAAAGCTTCACTTGAGGATTTCACTCACTTCTAACCCTGTGAATGTACTTTGTTACGAATTATGAGAAATGATCATTGCACAGAGACCTGTTCTAATGAACTGTCATGCTCCGAGATTCACCTGTGACTTCTAAAGTTTCCAAAGCTCTCCCCTGCCTCCCACTGTGAAAAATAATGCCAGCTCCATAAATACCAATGCAACTGTCCTTTCCAACCTGCACAAGGTTATCCTCACCAGCTAGCTGAGCTGTCAGAAGAGAAGACCCTGTGTTTCCTGTCATATGACTCTGAAGACAATGGATGTGACAGATGGTAATTCCAAAGCAACTTTGCCTGCAGAAAAATCAATTTAGTAATCCCCATAATACTATGAGGAGGAGGTGAACCCTACTTTTGAAGAAGTTGAATTAGCACTTTTCATTTTTGAATTTGAAAGTAAAATAAGATATATTGCTGTTGCATGCCATATTCCAGTTATGCAGTAGATTGTTCAGTATTAGACAGGCAACATTACCTTACCTAATTGACATCAGCTGTTCATATAGCACTTATCTTCATGGATTACTGACTCTGGTGTCTGGAAGGGCATAGGACCTGCACAGACTAGTAATATTCTAAATTGTACTGATATTCAAAAGTTTAACAATCATTCACACCATTCATGTTTAAGTACTTAGGCAATCAGATCAAGATGGAAGTTTCCCAAAGCCTGTGTACAATCAGTGGAGAAAGACAAGCACCTGCATAGGGTAGTATGAATACCCTTCTGTTAACATTGTCTAGCTTAGTTATAACATGATAATGTTTACTTGGAAAACTTAAAAAGAGGCATCAAAAACAACTGTGAGAAATCTATTAAAATAGATGCTTTTAACAAAGAGAAAATTAAGATCTACAAGTACATTTAAGAAGTCAGTTTAATGCAACAAAATGAAATGGGACTAAGATAAATTTATCCCAGTAACACCTTAATCAATTCTTGAAGTTTAAGGTAAGTGAGGAGCAAATAGACGAACAGTTCTCAAACTCTTCCAGTTCCAAGTCCAATATCTGTCAGGCTCACAATACTGCAACTAAGAAAGTAACTGTGTTTCTGTCAGACTCATGACTCTACTCTTATCCACTGAAATCCCACTTCAGCTATTCATTTTTGTGATTTTTTTAGCCACATTTTCAAACAGCCTTTTCAAAAATCTCCACATATGTATATTTTACGTTACAGAGGCTATCTCACAAATGTTGCGTATTGAGGTAAAAAGGCATCCCTCTTCCTACTAATGACTCCTCTTCTTAGAGATTCAAGGATTACATTAGCTGCCTTTGCCACAGAATAACACAGTTCTGTTCATTTCTGTTCAGATACCCATGCTGAGATTCATCTGACCCAATGCAACACTTGGGCTACCCTTATATTTGACAGAGAAAACCAGGAACTCTCAGGGTGCAACTTTTATTATCCTAAAGCAGACTTCTAAAATACGTCAGGTGAATAGCAGTTGAAAAGTGTCTGTTCTTCTCCATTATCCATTAAGGAAATCTAGAGTAACTAGCTCAGATGTAGACATTTACACTGTAGTTGTCTGAGGTTCGATGAAATAAATCACAATTGTAGATCCCCATTTCAGATGTGGAGCTTGTGTTCTACCTTTGCAGTGGTAGTGTATTTTATTTTATTTCAATAGGTCTAATTGACTAAGGAATTCCAGTATGATTTACCTGTCTTCATAAACATAAACATTTATTATGTCATCCACAAATTTTGCTGGCAATGATTTTACAATTACTTCCAATTCATTTATGAAAACGCTGGATACTATAGAAATAGGGTCATTATGGACACACTCTGAAACTATTCTGATAGCATTATATACAACTGATGATTACAGTGATTACATATTTAAGCCTGTTGTCAGATCAATCTTTACAGTATACACATATAAATCACTGTAGTAAGAATAAGACAAAAGACACCAAAAAAGCCCAAAGCTTTTTATTACTCATGAACCTAACAGCCCAACTGATTTTTTAATACCATAAATGCTCACAGACCAGATGTTACTATAAAGCCTTTCTGTTTTACATATACACTTTGTGAAAAATCTAAGCCAGTAATATCACGGACAGTATTCCCTCTCTCAAAAAGCAGCATACAATGATACTAGGTTACCTAGCAAGAAAACAAGATAATATCTAAAGAGATCTGTCAGAGTACATACAATATATAGGGCTAGCACACCTAAACTTCACAATAGTGTCCTGCCTGGACCCGGAGACTCTTCAAGTGAAAGGCACATGAATTTAATACATTCTGAAGTGATTTCAGTTAAGAGCTAGTTATTCTGGTTGCTGACCAACGTATTTCCTGCATGTATTTATTTTTAAAATATGTCCCTTATACACTACTCTTCCTTTTGATGAAACAGGAGTCATAATCAGACACGGACTACCCTGTTCTTTTCATTGTTCATACCCTTTTACAAAATCCTTGTGTCACACACAGCTCAGCTTTGTGATGTCCCCGTCATCTTCCACACCATTCGAGCCCCTGAGGTATGCTTAGCGCTTTGTGGGTCCAAGACCCAAGCGCCTCGTCCCTGTGACGACTATGGAAGTTTTGGTGATTCCACTAGCAACAGGACCAAGCTGTGTGTTTGTGACAGCACTGCTGGTGTAAGTCTCCTAGCAGGAGTTTAGAGTTGACTACAAAATTCCTGTCCAAGCTGCATAGCTTACAAACAGAAATAAAAATTGATTGAACCATAGGAAGAGCAATAAATAGAAGCTGACTACTTATCAACTCATAGAAAGCCAGAGGATGGGGAAATGGGGGAAAGCAAAGGACAGTATTTACAGCTTAGCATCAGAGAAATAGGGCCTTATGCCAGACCACCCAAAAAGTCTTGGCATGTTTGTAATTCCATTGTAATTTCCATTCTCAGTCCAAAAAAAACTGTGGGTAATTTGGTTACCTGAGGAAGGATACTGTTCAGCCTAGTCCCTAGCAAACATGTGGCTAGTACTTCAGACTGTCCTAGGCATTACCCATCTGTTAAGGCAATCTCTAGGTCAATCTTATCAGCCAAACTTGAAACCATAAGGCAAATCTGCCTTTGTTCTTAAGTCTGGAACCTGTGAAGACAGACAGCCATGAGGACATTTGGCAGCTCAGAAGAGACACATAGGTCCAAATCCCTCAGAGAACTTAGGCATTCACAGGTGTAATCCAATCCACATTCATCAGTGCACTTAAACATGTACTTAAGTTTAAATGCATGCATAAATACCACTGAAGTTAGTATTATGCAGATGTCTAAACACCTCACTAAACAGAGGTGTAGTTATTTGTGTATCAAAGGTCAATTTATGCTTTAGTGCTTTGAAGAATTCATGCCCATCAAATGATTGGTTCTAACTGAAGATATACTGACATGATATTTATTTTTAACACTAATATCAAAACAATTTAATATTTTAATGCATGATATATCACATGCCACAGTGGTAGCTCTAGTAATTATGTTTTCTAATGTAAACTGAAATGTACAATGACAACATTTACTGGAGCATACTGTTTTCTGAAAGAATGGGTATGAAATACAGGGAATTTAGGCTTTAGAACAGCACATACAACATGATTACGATCATATCGGTTGATCTATCTACTCTATACATGAAAATATTTGGCAAATCTCAAATGTGAAAGTTGCAATTACTGGAGGGCGGATAAAAATTGATCATATAACTCACTAGCATGTTGCTTGAATACTCAATGTCAAATGTAAGATTTGCTTAAAAACATAATGATCAGTCTTCAAGTTTTCTAAAATTCATGAATTTAAGAAGGCTGAGTTCAGTTCTTACAGCTAGAGCTCTTACAAATAACTACATGGAAAGGAGAGAGAGGAGTCTCCATCCTTGAACATATTCAACTGGAAATGATCCTGGACAACCTGCTCTAGCTGATCCTGCTTGAGCAGAACCAGATGATCTCCAGAGATGTTTTCCAACCTCAACTCTTCTATCATTCTCTCAGATGGATGAGTTTCACCCCTCCGAAAAGCATGGTATCTCAATCTACCGTTTTAAAAATTTCTTTTGGGCTGGTGGAGTATGAGCCCACTTTGCATTCTATACACGGATCACCACCTTCATTAACCAAATACAGTGTACTAGTAACTGAACTTAGCAGTATCTTTCTTCCCTATACCAAACAACTGTAGATTCAAACTACTGTACTTTTAGGCAGTAGCTGGAATCATATCAAAAGCTCTCACAGCTCAGAAGGATTCCTTTCGTGCCCTGGAATGACGCATCATTAATGTAATATTTTACATCAAAAATATTATGAGAGTAAAAGCTTAGGTGTCAGGAAATGCAGAAACTTTCATTTATATCCAACACTTGTCAGCCCTGACCAAGACAAAGATTCATGCCTTATCTCTTTTAAAGTGATATGATGCAGCAGCACATTTTTCTTAATGATTTTGGTCAGGTAAATCTTGGGCAGAGTTGTGATACACTTTTCTACTACACTTCCCAATTCAAATCATTCTTTTCAGTGCAATCAATAGCTTTGGTAATACAATTCACTGAGCAATCTTGCGGAAAATAGCAGGAGATCCTGCAATGGATCAGCAATTTACACATTCCTCTGCTGTAACTCACATGGCTGGAGTAAATTCAGCCTTTTCAAGCCTGCTGCCTTTAAACAACAAAATGTTCCAATTTGTGGATAAAAATAAAGCTCAAAAATACAAAATTTATAACTACAGTTTTAGTTACTGCCTTGCTGAGATATTAATTAAATTATTGGCAAGAAATTGATATAGCACATTGTTTACCATAGCAATATTTTACTCCAAAGCAGCCAGTCTGCAGTTTTTCAATCTCAAAAGTTATAGACTTCCTTGCTATTCAGATGAGCTCATACTTGTTTTAGTAGACCTTGGAGGATATTAGTTAAGGATAGGAATTGCTTTAGGCACTGATTTTGCCTTTTTCAATCTGTGGTGCTTCCTACAAACTCAGCCAGAGCCCTAAACCTTGAAAAATTGTACTGTCAGAAGGAAATTAGAATGAAGTCATGACACCTGTTGACCTTGACACAGGGTTCTAAATCAATCAATCTATCAATCTTTGAAAAATAACACAAAACTCAAAGTTGAGACCATTTGGCTTGGAAGGAGCTTCTAAAAGCTAAGGGACAGCTGACAGGGATGCCATCTTTCTTCACTTAAATAAGAAGACTACATGGAAGGATGAACTTCCAGAATATGGCATAGAAAATAACATTTCGAATCTTTGTAGTGTGTTTCATGCCACAACATTCTAAAGAATAATCTTTTTAACACCACTTGTATAACGGGCATTTTCATACCTATTTTATCAATGGCAATATGAAACAGGGCTGTACATTGCTTGCCAAAGATCACAAAACAAGTAGCAGCAAAAGACACCAACCAGCATAAGCTATGCAACATATTGCTGAGTAAAAGGGTATAATACATTTTAGAGTTGTCACTGTCTGACCCATAGCCTGGATACCCGTGTACATACACATATACACACAATATTGCTTTTCCATTTAAGACCTGTTTTCATCCATTCTAGGTGCATGTCTACTTCACCATGAAAAGTAATTGCAATGAAATGGACCAGAGAATACACTGTTCCTCTTAACAAGTAGACAGGCTAATGAGATTGTATTGACCATAGATTTGATGATGGGGCAAGTACCTTACAAAAATACTCCTTCTCCCTTCCCTACAATTGGAATTATTAGAAAACAAGGATAGCAGGATAGCAATGAAGCCAACATTATTCTTCTACTAAGCATTTACACCAATTGTGTATATAGCACTTTATTCCAGTCATTTCCTGGCATTGTATGGACATTAATTAACCTCAGAACAAGCATACTGTGAGAAAGCCCAGTTTTACAGCTGAGGAAAGTAGGACAAAAAGAGAATAAACAACCCAACATTGCAAATAAAATATATAGTCAGGTTGGCATTAGGACTCAGAGGAGGTCGTCTTGATAACGTACAGCAGAATGTGGAAGTAAAGACTCTCAAGTTAGATTAAGGACTTTTGGATCATTCATTGCTGTTGCTTTTTAAAGAATTCCACATTCATGGCTCTTTGGCTGGTTTGGCTCTTCCAGAACCACTGAAATGATTTGGCAGCAATTTCACCAGTCTTCTCTCCCCAAACAGAAAATGCATCTGTAAGGTCTGCAGATATCCCTTAGTGAAGGAGACCCTGAGTTCTCTGTCCAGCATAAATGTGTGAGGACTAGAGACCCTACAGTGCTTCTGACTATAGTGAATAATTAATAGCTTCCTGACATTTTAATATAAACACTAAACATTCTTACATACTTCTCCTAAAAAATACAACCAAAGCAACCACACTTGTCTGGTATCATACAAATTCCTTTTGCAAGGTTTTACCTATTTATGTCTTGTTTAAATAGAAGTATATGTATTAGCATGGATTTCAAGCTGCTGGTTATATGGAAAAATGTTACATGCTTTCTTCATGCATTTGCTTTGACTCATAGTTGCTAGCAGGCTTTACAATTAAAAAAATTAAAAACTTTTCATTATAACTTTGTCTTAATGTTTAATCCTTGAAGAAATGAATGGAATAATCCAAACAGATCAGACAGTATTCACTTAAATAAAAATTATTCTTAGTTTTACAATAATCTAGCATTTTCTCTACTGAAAAACTGATTTATATTCAGAACTTTTTGTTCTGGACTATTAGAATGAAAGATTATTAAGATATTAATTAAAATAGACTTCTGCACTCAACAAGTTCTTTTTTCCCTAAATTCAACCAACTACTGACTTACTGCTTATTTAGTATGTGTTGGACAGATAGTGATGATACTCTCTTAAATTAATTTCTCTCACTTACTCTACACTTTCCCTATTATCTCTCTCATTTTGCTACTTCTCTTCCAGTATACGTAATCTGTATTCCAGAGCAAAATAAAGCATGCCTCCTCTAGCTGGAGGCTTACACACATCTCATGCAATCCCAGTCTCTTCTGACCTAACAATATATTCACAAATTAGTGTCTGAAGCTGGATATCTCATCTGTGATGTTCTCCCATAACACAAACAGTTTGCCTCAGGGTACTACTGTTTAAAATGTACTCTATTGTAAATAAAAGAAATGAAAATTAGTTTGGCAATTTAAGAGCTCTGACATGTATTAGTTTGTTCTATAGAAGAGCAGATTACCAATTGGCAAAGATGATGTCTGATTTAAGCAGCAACAAATAATATTGTTTTCTTTCTGCTACAGTTTAAGTATAGCCTTTCCAATGACTGAAACAGAATATCAAAAAATCGCTTTTTAACAACATGCCATTTTAATTGTGATATTTGCTATATATATGTGTACTATTTCAAGTTACTCAGAAATTTGCTGATAAAGAGTGCTTTTCCATGTTGTTTTTTCTCCATGTTGATTGTCCAAGAATGTTTGTAGCCTTTGCTGTTGCTATTATTTATAATACTGGCAGTACTGCAGCCCTACTCTTTTGCAGGTTTTTAGATTATGTACAAGTAAAGAGAGTACTTGCCTCACAGATCTGAGGGTCTAGCAGGAGAGTAAACTGGGAAAGTGGAAGAGACAAAATACATAGTGTGCCAGCTGTTGTGATCAGCCCATATATTGTTTATGTCCTGCTTTGGTGTTTTAAGTGTAAATGTTATCTCCAGTGGCTATGCGTTTAGTCATTCTTTCCTTGTCACAAAGGGATTTAGCTTACAGCCACAGAACTGATGAGAAAGAATTATTTCCATTCACTTTTTCTCCCTTCTTTTTTTTAAACTTTATAGCGCAATATTTACAATATTCACCTGGGGAGACAAAAATCCAAGTTCCTATTTCTATCTAATTCAGAGCAGAAATCTAAGTAACAGATAATGTGAACTGTATCTGTCTCAGACCCACCTGCATCTCACCCACTGACTAAAGCATTAAAAGAGTCCTGCGGTCCTCTTACCCCACAGGGAGTGCTCTGACAACTAGAAATAAAAAAGTCATTTTCACTCTGAGGCTATTAGTATTTTGTCCAAAGTGGGCAAACTTCAACAGGAGAGATTTTTGAATCCAGAAAACTAAGTCCAAGTCAGTCCACAAAACTCTGAAGTTTAATGTTGCAACGTCATTTTTCTAAATGAATCAGGATCTGAATCAAAATTTATCATATTTCAAGTAAATCTCCTAATCCTTGGGATTTAAGAAGACCATTGTTACTTTTCCTCTGCTAGTTTTTGACCCATACTTTTCATTTCCACTTAAGATACCCCTAACCACAAAGATTCATGGAGATTTTCAATTTGCTAAGAATTCCAGCAAATGACTGACCCAAACACATTTGGTTTTTGGTTTGTCAGCACCTGGGAAAAATCTCCCAAACCGCCCTTCTCCAACCAAACATCTATTTGCTGCAGCAAATTGGAAATTTTATCCTCTCTTACTGGAGCACTGAAAGAGAAAGATTAAGAGGTCTGAAGTCCTTGACTCTCACATCTTGTAAGGACAAAATGTCTTGGGTTTCTTGACAAATGAACCTTTTGCCAGAGGGTTCACAGAAGTATGGACAAATAATGGGTAGTATCAAAGAGAAAGAAAAGATTTGCTCTTAGCAAATAAAAGGAAAGAATAAATTGGCGAGCCATTTCAGTTTTGCAAAAGGCAACTAAGCAGTACAGAGAGAGCACACTGCACAGTTCTGCAGAGCATAAGAAAGTGATTCATAAATGGACCAAGAAAAGGCATCCAAACTTGAAATTAATTCCCTTAAGTCCTACTGATATTAGACACCACCTTGAAGAGCTGATATACACAAGACCTTATAGCAACCTCAGTGACAGAGAATTGAGAGCT
Organism: Apteryx mantelli; assembly: GCF_036417845.1. Taxonomy (NCBI): domain Eukaryota; kingdom Metazoa; phylum Chordata; class Aves; order Apterygiformes; family Apterygidae; genus Apteryx; species Apteryx mantelli. The sequence goes on along the minus strand of NC_089980.1, from coordinate 49,102,183 downwards.
TGTTTTAGCATAGGCCAAGTCATAATTCTCTGTGGAAATGCCTTTTTAGGAAACCTAAACATGTAAGAAAGCCTTCAGGTTGCTCCATTAAAGGCACAACAAAATTTCTTCAAAATTCACCCCGTTTTCTGGACTATTACAGACTGTTCAGTGAGGCCTTCCTTAAACAAAATTAATTTCCCATGTCACTAGCAAACATAGAAACTGGATGGTTTAAATAGAGTATCTGAGTTTATGAGAGATTCAAGATCTGGTAAAGCAACCACTGACCTCAGGATCTCTTTGGATAAAATCTGTGAACCAGTCTCACCATAATCACTCCAGAAAAAGTGTGTGTGGAAAATGTTTTGTCAGATCTAGTACTGTGTTTTAGATTATTGCTGTTTCTCACAGCATGTTCTGTCTTCTATATGTTTATTTTGGAGAGCTAATCCGTAAAAAACCTTCTTATTTTTGTGCATCATTCAGCATAGAACAAATCCTGAATGCTATATGAATGGCACCATCCAAAAAAAGAAATCATAACAAGAGTAATTAATTCTAACTACAGTTCCAAGGAAGCTGGACCTTTGGAAAGGAGGAAGACTGCCAGCTGGGAGCTAAAATGTAGCCACTACAGCCTGAAACAGTGATGGAAGCAGGCTCCACTCCCTTTGTAGAAAAATGTTTCTGATTAACAAAAGATTTACATTTCCTCTCAGAAGGCTGGGTCTGAAAGGACTGAGATTTTGCTACTCTTGGATGAATGGAAAGCTGGACTCCCAGGAGAGCATCATACTCCTACTTCAGCTCAAATGCAAAATTGCTGGACCAAATTAATACTGGTTTCCCTATTAAGGATCCCCTGAACAGGAAGAGAATCTGCATACAGCTCTGACCTCCAGTCTATTTATACGAACAGCAATATCTTTTCTGTGACCTTTGGCAACCCAAGTGAGCTCCACCACTGAGTTGTGACCAGAGCACACTGAGGCAGTCTTGACACAACTGGGAGAGGTAAGTTGTCATGGTAAAATGATCACAGTCCATTTGCTACACTCCAACACTGCCTGTGGGATTGTCCTTTGAAGGGAAAAAAAATACAATGTCGAAAGATGGAAGAAGCCTCAGAAGTCGTGCGAGAACGCTAAGAGGCTGAAGAGCTGATGCCTTTGTTGAATGAACAAGAGAGCCCAGAAATTAGAAGCAGTTGCCTTGATTTTCAGCATCATTTTTGGCACTACAAAAAAGAAAAACCTCTGTCCTTGGCTGCATGGAAATACATCCCAGGAGGGCAAGATCCCCTGAAAGGGAACAGAAGACTGTTAGATAGATTGTTGGATTTCAGAAACAGATCCAGGGTTTATTTCATTACTAAATGTCTTGCCAGAAGGAAGGAACTGTTAATCAGCCAATCACCTCCGAAAAGAATAAACACGGTATCCCAATGGGCTGTTAATTACTGCCATTGGCTTTTGTAGGCATTTGTGATACTAATGTTGGGCTGAAAGGGTGGATGGGTTAAACATGACTGAGCTTGATCTTTGGAGCATGTTACATCTTATGCTGGAGTGCTGGTGGGTACCTTAAGATCAGTAGCTTTAACAGCTGTGACTTGACTTCCATCTGTAATAAAGGTAGTTGTAGTGGCAAACCAGTAAAAAGAAGATGAGGAAAGAATAGAGGATTTATGGAATTGTTACCAAAAGGCCCAGACAAGAAAGAGTCTCAAAGGGGGGGGGGGAATGGGGGAACTGTTACCAGCGCGGACAAGAAGGAGTCTCAACAGGAGCCTCAGACAAACATACCCAAGGACACCGGTGCAGCTGGGACTGATATCTCCTGAGAAAGTACAGATAAACCAGCAGAAGCCAGTTGGAGCCAAGATTAGGACCAAGACAGCTTTTCTCAAACAAGGAAGCAGGCCAAGTTGAGACCATGTATGGAAAAGTAGAGCAAAGTTCATGGCAAGATGCTGAGTGACACCTCTTCTGACACCACTAGGGACCACCAGAGACCACCAGAGACCCCCACAGAAGACCCCCAGAGACTCAGACCGCATGCGTAATGATTATGTAAATGTAGTAATTAGTTCTAGGAAATAGAATGAATATGTTTAATCATTCCTGGAAATTTAATGCATATGCATAGGATAGAGCAATATAAACTTTAGATGATGTGACACATGGTGTGCACATTGGGTGGAGCTATCCCCCGTGTACCCAGTGCCGTAATAAAGAGAATGCCTGCTTCTTAATGCTACATTGGTGTTAAGGAGTTTTTCTCCCGATTTCGGTGACAGAATGAGCTGTCATACAGACTGATAGTAGGTCGTTCAAACCAGTGTTTTGTTGGAACAAAGTCCTGACCCCTAAAAGCAAGTACCTTAAAATCATGACACAGATGTTCCTACTTTATCCTTTGCTTTTCTGAGAGGGTTTTATGTTCAGTTATCTGTATATGCAGATTTTTTTTCAAAAATTCCATTTACTCCTTGCTTCTGACCCTTCCTTTTTTGGTACTTGGAAAACTTAGTGAGAATGTAAATTTATCAAAATAAATAAATATTGAGGAAGCTGGGACACCAACTTCTGGAACATTAAAACTCAGCAATTTAAAAAGGCACTTTTTAACACAGCATTTTATATTTCCTGTGTGTCCTAAATATATGCTCCCTGAGGGAGGGATGATATTTTTATAGTAAGAGTAGTGATCTTACACAAAGCCTTCACCTACTAATTCACAAGAGCAATCAATAACAATACTCTCCATGTAACAATGTCTCTGTGATTTAAGCACATGTTCTTCAATGGAATTGCTGACATCAAACATAAAGATTAAAAGTGCAAACGTTGTGTAAATTCTATCCTTGGACATCTTCAAGGATCTCCCAGAAACCTCTGTGAGGCAAATCAACCACATACATATGCAGAGAATTATGCTCTACCTGATCAAATTGGTAAAGGACTTGTTTACATTTGAATGACAAATCTGGTTGTGTTGTTTCCTATGATTGAAAAAATGTCAAAACTTCTAGTAGGTTCAGGATCTTATTCAGTGGTTGTATATAAAAGTTTTAATGAATGTACAGAAATTCAATACCAGCTAAAGGATTGCAGGTGATATTTTCATGTAGATGTAGAAGGCCTGGCTGCTGTTCAGACAACCTAATTCTGAGAGTCCTTGAGTTGGAAACTGGACTTGTGATGTTCTCTACTAAAATTCAGGGTGCAATATGAGTGAGTGCTAAGCGAAGGAATAAACTGATTAAAGGAATAAATTACTTATTGGCATTACGTTATTATTAGCTTTGGCAACTATCAAACACCAGCCAAATGTAAGAATGATTCAGGTTCAAATCCATTGCTTCTGACCTTGTGTTAAATAAAAGCTTTCCGAAAACCAAGCTAGACTAAAATATTAATTCTTGGCTCCAAATGAGAAAGACGACTCATAGCGAAGTGTTTCTATAAGCACAGATCTCCCTGAAATCCTTGGCTGAAAATGTGGAACATGAACAGTACTCTGGCTCTTGGCTGTGGAAAAATTTTTCTCCATTTAAAATATTTGTCATCAGTGTAATCCCATCTTTAATTATAATTAATGTAAGGGGCTTTTATGTGCTGGAATGGTAATACACTGCCAAGAGTTCAGCTTTTAGGAAGGAACACTTTTATGAATTATAGTGGAGATTGATCTTAAAATGTCTGGAACAAATAATAATGTATAAAGCTGTCAGAGATACAATGAACTGAAGGCATTACAGTAGCAATAACTGACAGTCAGCAAACATTCTATGAGTGAGTTTTACAAAGAGCTCTTTTTTTTTCCTCTTTCAGTTACTGAACTGTTTTTCATCTTGGGCCAAAATCAATTAAAATTATTGGTTAGATTTGTAGTTAGTGCCAGCTACTTTGGCAGTAACTGTACTGCCGAAAGGATCACCTTAATTTTACCTTATCCTCTTTTCACTGGCATGTTAGCACACACTATTCTTCCCTTGTCAAACCAGTAGCCAGGCTGCTAGACCCATTGCAGAAAGTGACTGGCCAGCACTACAGTATGACAATGGGAATGATCTGACATACAGTTTTGTTGTAAATTGTCATGTGCCTCTCAGGAATGATTCCTCTGCTTTCACTGGTTCCTGCGAGGTGCTCAGCAACGGACAGGCACACTCAGCAGGACAGGAGCTTGGGAGTAACAAGAAGCTACAATCTCCATAACTGTTTATTTAAAAAAACCTTGCTTTTAGGGGGAGATAATTACAACAGAAGAAAGACATGCAAGACTTGAAAACATAAAGCATTTCTTAACCAAATTGGAATTTGCATTTTTATCCATAAGAAACATTTATGAGCTAGATGATTGCTGTTGACTAGGCCATCATATTTACAAAGCAATGTTGTTACACGGGAATATACCTGGCAGCAGTTGCCTATTATTTTGACAAAGACTTTGCTTTTCAAGAACTTTCAAGATGTCTTGAAAACCTGTTTTGATATCAGGGGTATTTCAGAAGTGATATTATTGAAAATTTTTGCCAATTGATAACTTTTAAGCATCTAAATCCAGCCATTCTGTAATTTTAAAAACCAGAATTTCCCAAAATACTCTTTCCTTCCATAGTAGCTGCAGTGTTACTTGTCTCCTAGCTTACCAACAGTGACTGAGACTAATGCTAGCAAACTATTTGTTTCCAAGTTAGTCACGTAAACAGTTATATTTATTAAATCTGTTGCAAAGACAATACTATGAAGATTGCTGCAGATTACTTCTAATCATCTTAGATCTGAACTGAGGAGAAAGATGTCTTCTTCATAGACAACACTGACATGAGGTTCCTTGCCCCTCCCAGATGTCTTTACATAGTAGCAGTAAGGAAACATTAGAGAATTTCAGAATGCAACCAGGAGGAGTTTTCCAAACATTTTGCAATGCCTTTGCCACAGGGAATTTTGCCAACAAAAATTTTTTTTATAGAAGATGAACTCAAAGTACGGTTAATAACTTTGAAGAGAAAAAGAATCATTAATTCTAACCCATTTATGACACTATTGTATTAATAAATACACATACATACAATTTCACCACAATATTTGTTGATGCAGCATGTTGACTCTCACAGTAAAGTGTAGTCCAACCTGTGGATCTTGTTTCTTAACACATTCCACATGCTGAATGGTCTTTATACCACTTGTCTACCCTTTCGCAGTCTATTAAGCAACCCTTAAAGACTCCTTAGACTGCTTGTTTTTCCTAATTATCAATGCATCTATATTGGAATGCCATACCCCAAACCAATTTGAGATTTCATGGCACTTGAGTGAGCATATTTAAAATAAAGACAGAGGTCTTTGCTATCCTTTACCGCCTCCAAATAGCATTACAGCAGCCTTGTATCAGGCACAGAATGCCAACAACTTCTACACATGGATAGGAAGTAATTTAGCACTATGCCATAAGCCAGAAATTTTTCTGTGGTCCCTTTTTGAACTGCTTACTGACATATCAAAGGATACATTATGCATTCAATGGATGCACCCTGGCTTGAACAAAACTACACACTCAGACACCTGTTCTACCCCAAAGATATACTTATTGGAGTTTAAACTTTGAATTTTTATTCCATTTTGCTGTACAGCAATTACTTCCTGAACCATACCATGCTCCTCGCAATCACATGTTTGCTAGTTTCTGTCATACCTTCTCTGATCTATTGGGAACACATTTAGCTATGGCTTGTGATTCACCCAAACCAGGCATTTATGAAAAGAAGCGTACATATAACTAGAGAGATGAAGTAGATACAGTGCTACAGAGCCAGCCTTTTTTTGCATATTCCATTTGATCTCCCATCAGGCTTGGAGTCAGAATATTCTGGCCAGACCGTATAAATAGGAAGCCATCCAGAACCTGAGACAGGCCAAACTGAATCCTAGTAAAAGGTCATGGTGAACAGAATTTCTGTCTACTACAACTACTGACCTGCTGCTCCATGAGCTTGAGAAACAGGGTATAAAAGTTACAAACAGTTATCCAAAGAATTTCACCACCCTGGGTGTAGACTAACTCTAACAGATGCTGAATGTGACTGGTAGCTCTTGAGAATTTACTGATGCAGGTGTTTGTCCAAATGAATTTAACATTACTATGAGGGTAAATATAGCCCTCCTCTAGCATCAGACAAGTGGCTTCAGTTAAAGTTCCAAGATTTTTCTTCTGAATAGAAAAGAAAAAGAAAACAAAATGCTTTCCTTTCAGCTTAAAGTCATGTTAACTCTCATGTTCTGATGTCCCTGGGTCTCAAACTGATCTGAACCACATTTTGGGAGAGAAAACAGTTCCTAGCTTTATGAACAATGCATATTTTAGCAAAAAATTCTTCTTATCATGCAGTTGACATTTCCTGCTTTCCTTTCCTTCGCACTTGTCTTTCATAGTAACATAAACAGCACTGAGGGCAGAAGTCATTTGCTTCTGTATTCTGGCCATTCAGTTAGTAGCAAAAGATAAGTATTACTTACAGGAAAGGAAGCTGCTGACAGGCCTTTGAAAATTCTGTTTTACTGGCAAGGAATTTCTGAACTCAGCCTACCTTGTCTTGATTTTGGCAGAGAAGACAGTCACATTTAAAGCAATACTGGCGCATCAGGTGCTTTTGGCGTTCACTGGTGGGCGTCAGTGATTCAATATAGCTGATGGTAAGCTGGGTGCAGCAAATAAAAAAACAGAGTATATTTTACAAAAATCCCATATTCGGTGTTCATATATCTAAGATAACATTTTTGGATAAAATATTTTTGCTGCCTAAAATGGAATTTTATCTTATCTAATCGGAAAAAAGACAAAAAAGTTTCATAGAGGAAACACTTTTTTTACATTTCCAGATCAATATTGCTCTAAATTTTGAAGAAAGGAAGTTCAGTACTTGAATTCCCTGTTCATGAAATCTCATTTTCTGTCCAGCTCCAAATCTCAAGTGTGTATTTAGTGCTGGTGTTATACAACATCCAACTATCTCCAAAGATTTTGTCTCAAGGAAACCCCCACTTCCTTGCAAATATATGTTCTGTGCTGTATTTGAGCGTGAGGTAAGCGTCTGTTAGGTCATTCCTATCTTTGGTATGTCTATGACGTTTCCTTTGTAATCAATAAAAGAAAATGCTTATATTTGTGCCATTTTAAAACTCCTCATGCTATACAGAATGAATTCCAATGAATTACAGAGAACTCCTTTAAGTTTGTTCACTTTTATGCTTGCCACCAGGAATTTTACAGGGCTAACCATCTGCAGAATTTTTCATATGTTAAGCAGTGCTGTGCAGGCACAAACTAATGGTGAGGGAAAGAAACAAAACAAAACAAAACAAAACAACAGCAAGCATTCATTCACACACGCTATAGAGTGATTACACTACACACCCAACATACTTTGAAATGCTCCAGAGAGGTCAAAAAAATCAGGTCATGTTATTTCAACCTGAGCTGAGACACTTCAACTAATTGGGAGAATTTTTACATCGTTCCTAGTTAAATCATGAGAGTCCACTCAAAGAAATTACAGGAAAACCTGACCAATTTGTACTAATGATTATGAACTCCACTGTCAGAAACTGCATTTTGCAAATTATTGAGCATTCTAATTAAACAAGCAATTAACGAGGAACATAAATAAGGCCTGCATTTGTTCATTTATTATTACAAGTGTAATTTGATTACTTATTGAAGGAGGACTGTGTTAAAAAGAACATTACTGAGATGGTAAAGTCAAGCATGTAAAATGATCATAAGCAGAAAGCCCATGGAAAAAATAAAATATGGTCTCGTAATTGAACATTAATAGAATAATTCATGAAAGAGCCAAATTAAAGTTCTACAGATAAAGTTAATTCTCAAACTTTCTAACTTTCAATTGTTAGATTTTAAATTTTTAATAACGTTCTTCTCTCATAGCTTGTGTGTGTATGAGTTGAGAGTGGAGTAGTTTCTAAGCTTTTAATGAAAAAAAAAGCAAAAATGGGAATACCATCTTGCCACATGTGATGGGGACAAGAATATGATTTATCAGCAGAACTTGGACCTTTATGTTTACTCCTCTGACTTCTGCCTCACGAGCTTAATAATTGTTTACTAATCTACATGGCTAGCATCGATGGGGTTTGTTTGTTTGTTTGTTTTTCCTTGAGACAACCCAGGTGGAGTTTCACTGCTGTTGGTTGGCAGCAGAACAGCACTGCATGTGAGCTGTGGGCTTCCTTCTGAGCTTTCTGCAGCAAATGGATGCAAATTCTTCTGCCTATTTTCTTCTCCCAAGCTTGATCTCTTCTGCTCCATAGTCTCCAAGCTCTCCTTCTCTTTCTCTTCTCTGTCCCTGGACATGAGTATCATTTTCCAGTCTTATTCCACTCACCTGGTTATCCACTACCGGTTTCCAGCTCTCAGTTCTAGTCTCTCACACAGCCATTCCCAGTTATTCTCCAATACTGGTTTTGTTATACAGCCAGTACCAGAGCTGCCTTTTCACAATACGTGACCACCAACACTCTTACGCTCCCAAGTTAACAATCCCTATTGCCCTACTCTGGTTTCTCAACCACCGTCAGTGACCCTACCAACTCATTGTTCTAATTTCTTTGCCTAGGCAGTCCTACTCTGCATCCTTCTTTGTGTGGTAAGAAAGATCTGTTTCCCTTTCTACCTACATGCTCGTTTCCTGTTGACCTGTAGTCCTAACCTTATTCTTCAGCCATTCCAAGCCCAGTTCCTCTCCCAGCACAAGCCTCTGAAATTAATATCTCTTTGCAACTCCCAACTGTTGTCTATGAAAATCATACCTCATACTCCCTCGCTCCCCATCTCTTACCCTCCTTGCATTTACATCATTGGTTCTGACCAATGATGGGTCCTCCTGGACTTTAGGTTCAGGTGACATCCAAAAATAAAAGGGTTTTAAGCAGGTTCAGGCACAGTGCAAGACAGCAGGAATCCTCTGGGAAAAATCATTCATATGAGATTAATCTATTCTTTGCCAAAATGCTTAGAGACAGCTTGAGACACCTTCAGTGCTCTTGAAGCCATCATTAGGCAGGGTTCAGTTCTAATAGTGTATAACAAACCCATAGCAGGAAATAAGCTTTATCTATCTTGAACTTCCAGGCTTCATTCCTTTCTCCCCTTTCCATTCTTATCTCTTTTTTATGTGTGTCACAGAAACTTTGGAACTAGGCACAAATTGGAAACCAATAATTTCTTTTCTTAGAGGCTGCTGAACAGTTGTGGATACTAACAATCACTTAACAACCTGCTCTGGATTAGAAGATATGATCAGGCAGGAGAGGAGAAGGACAAGAAGCTTTGCCACATTGAAATCTCCTTTTAGCACTTTAAAAATTTGGGGTTTCTCTTGCCATTAAAGACCCAGGCCCAAATTCCCACTCCTGCCCACAGACATCCATAAGTGAAAAGAATGTTTGCTGCTGGCAGCCTGAGTGGGAAAATGTAACTAGAATATTTAGAAACATGACCAGCCTAAGAGTGATGAGGTCTATACTAATCATTTAATCACTTAAACATAAAAATTCTGTATTAAAGTCTCTCTCCAATACTTGTTTTAATTTTGATTCCCTTCATTAGATGCAAGGCTCATTTAACTTGTACATATTTATGAAATATGCCCATTCATCAAAGGTTGTCTTAATGGTATTTGCATGGGGTATGTACGGTAGTAATTAAAACATTATTTTCCTGACCAAAGCTTGCCTCTTTATTGCATTTCTTATAAAAAGTGCAGTAAATCTTTTCTTCCAAACTGGAGAATATATTAAATAACATTTATGAATTCAGGGAATTACTTAACAGCCACAAGACTTATTGACTTTCAAGACTTTCTCCTTGAAAATGCATTACTGGCTGAACCTTATTTCTAGCCCTGACACAGAAATTCTTTAACCATAGGTATGATGGTTAGTTTCTCATGTTCCTCATCTGCCAAATGAAGTGGATGTGATTTTCCAGTCTTGCCATGCTGCAGTGAAAGAGGATTCTATAGCAATTTAAATTCAATTATTTTAACATAAATGGCAGAAAAAAATGAGTCTTGTTTTTGAAATCATGTGACTCAGGGACTTGGGCAGGGTTCTGCCCAAAAATCTGTTCCTGAGACTTAGTTAAATAATTGTTTTGAGTTATGTAAGTGGTGAACAGGTTGTGATCTTTCTGCTTTGGCATATATGATAAACATGCCTTGCAACTCAAGGAAAGATTTGCCTTTAAAAAATGTAATATGACAAACACACTCACAGACAAAGCTCCTCACAGAATTGTAATAACAGAAATACTATATATCTTGGCTGAAAATCTATTATGAAGATGCTATTGCTGGTCACAGGAAATTATGATCTGTGTTTAGTATGAGCTTAAAAAATTAGTTGCTCAAGTGAGAGGATGGTCTGCTGTGTGACTTCCTGCAGAAAGATACAAATTTGCTCTAATTGCACTCTGAAGCTGATGAGAAGCCATGTACCCATTTTGGAGCAGAACTGAATCTGAGCTAATACATCCTGTCTATCAGCAGGACTAATTGATTTGAGCTACGCACTAAACTAACCATGGCTATACAACTTCTGATTGGAAAATAGGCAAAATGAGCTCATGTCTGCTTGCAAAGTACCATGTAGACACAGTAATTAACAATAATTCAAACAAAATTATAGCACAAATCTTGATGCTATTTAAAGTGGTTACTTAAGGGCAGGGAATGATGAAGACCTCTCCAGAACAGGCTGCTTTGCATGTTTTTTTGAGAAAGTAAATTAGCTGATAGGCTATCTTATCACTGAAGGAGCCCTGGTGATCTCTAGGTGAAGTTTGCTTTCTTATCAACTTTCCCCCTATCTTACTTTCTTTGCAATACTTTTTTCTTCTTTGCCAAAATGAAATTGAAGTGTAGGTAAAGAAATCTTTGTATAAAGTTAAAGTAACATTACCTAAAGTAACAAAAGCCGTAACAGCAGTACAGCTAACATTATCTTGAGGAGGAAAAAGGTGTTACAATTAGTTTTGAGCAGCTGGAAGAAAGTTTCAGAAAGTCCTGTAGTCTTTTAAGCAGGGACATATAGAATAAAATGTCCACAAAATTTCACCCTTTCTTTCTTCCTGCTATTAAGATTCCATTATACTCAGAAACCTGGTATGGAGTGGAGTCAAGAGAGTGTTAGGAGACCTTTTCTAACTTCCCTTTCCATGCATGGAGATCAGAAGTTGTTCCCAAGTTGTCTCTTCTTTTCACTTCTTTTGTCTTCTTTTGTGCTCCCTTTCTGTTTCATTCCATGCACGCCAGGTGCAGGGCAGAAATTATTTAAATTCAGAAGTGATCATCACCATCTGGTCAACCCCTAGGATTTGGGGTGTTAGTATACTTCATATAAGGCTGTATGGATCTATAACAGAGCCAGAGCAGGGATGGGGGAAAAAACAAAAAAGAAAGAGTACCATGTTTGAATGAAATTTCCTACCAGAGCCAAATTTTTACTTTAAAAATTCTGTATTTAGTGATAATTATAATGTTATTTAAGCAGATGTACCAGCTATATAATGATAGAAATGAAAGCTGTTCTTCTGAACACTGAATAAAGTATTCATTGGCAAAAGCCAACTCTCAATATTTTATTATGGCTCCTGCAATACATCTTGTTTTCTTAAAGCATACAATTATACATGAATCAGTTCTTTCAATACTTAAAAAAAATAACATTCATGACTCATGATTTCTTAATGCTTCAGGACTGGCAACACTGTCTTTGCCACAGAAAAGGCCTAGGTGGCTAGAATTTTTGCATGTGATTTTAGGTGATTAATTTTCCAAATATAGAGCTCCATCAAATTTAGCACTTTCATTCTACAGGGTTTCAGGTGAACATTTTTGTCTGCTTCAAGATTCCTAATTTCCTACTGCCTGAAATCCATTTTGGCCTTGGGATTTGAATACATTTCAAAGACCAAACCAAAATTCAATTAAAAACCACTAAATGCCACATGCCTTCCTGTCAAAATCATGCAAAGCTAACAAAGTCTGCCTGGACATGAGACTAAGCTGAAGTGGGGCAGCTTCCATCAGGAAAGGAAAACTTTTTGAGGTTCATATAATCTGTCCCACTTTTTTTCACTGACTTGTTCAATATAATTAACATATAGTACAAACACTCTAAAGTGCGGTTAGAGCATAAATGTGATTCCAGAATAAATCTTTATCACAATGAAGCAGCTACATTCAGTGTAATAATAGCTCTCCTCCTGGTTTACAACTAAAATCAGGTCTACCAAGCCTTCCTCTTTATATAATTGTGAGATGATGAGAGTGGCCAGTCACCTCACTGCTCTGTCTCTGATTTTCTGTGATTATATGTGTCTAACAATTCATTAACATGAGTAAATTGCTGTAGAGTCCTCTGACAGAAAGCACTACAAATGTGAAAAGTAATTCTATTTCCCAGTGGCCTAGTGAACATATCACATTCTAGTCTTTGATACTTCCCTGGCAATGGCCCAGAAGCCCTATCAAGTTCGTTCCTGTGTGAATGGTAAAGCCATAGTCCTCTTTTTCTAATCTGATCTTGACTTGCTATTAAGCTTCTCATTTCTAACAAATCTCAACACTTATTCACTTTCTATTAATTATTACATACAGGACCTCATTCTGTCTAAATCTAGTTTAAGTTTCATTAGGATCAGGAAAGTTTTCTATTGCTTAGAATCATATGAGGTTTCTTGTTGCCTCTTAACTTGTGACAATGTCTGTCTCACCACCTCAGAGCACTTGATTTACTCAAAAACACAATCAGATTCCTCCCAGTTTTCTCTCCCATTAACTCAGATCATGACCTCGGTAATACCAGTATAAACTCAGCTCCTAACAGTGTACAAGTGGTAACGTAGTTCCATGTGCCTGGGTGTGTAAGTTCAATACACTGCTAATAACAGCACTGAGCCCACCTTGCTGCAGGCAAGCAGTAAGGCAGTGGGGGAAGCAGTTGTACCGAAGCTGTCACGCAGAACACAGAATAAAAACCAGTAGCAGTTTTGTAAGAGGAAAAGTAATTGGTGTTAAAAATAATGTTAAACCTTTGACCTGTTCATACCCTCATAATAAAATAGTTTTCTTTTCTTTCCTCTTCCCAGAACAGGTATAAACTAATACTCACTTTCAATCTTCACTGAATAACAATGTCTTTACTTTCTCACTTACGCTCATTTCCTTCCTGAGACGCATCCTTATTTAAAGAAGCATGTACCTCTGATCGTTACTTTTATTTCCAGGAAGTCAAAAGGGCACCCGCTTTAACACAGGATAGGATTTTTTCTTTTATCTTACCTTTTCTTTACAGCAAATTCTCCTTTAGGCGCCAAAACCAGTAGCAATATTCTCAACAAAGAAAACAGTACCTGAGCAATTTGGAAAATTCTGACTTTATTTTACTGCCTAATTGGAAGCAAAGCTTTTTAGAAAATACAGCATATGTATGTAAGCTGAAGTCATTTCAAAGCACCTGTTCATACAGCTGCCAAAGTCATTGCAAAGAAATGTTTTAGCTGCCCTGCTTTACAACTTATATCTGTTTTCTGATTGCCTTACAAATTACTTGTAATTTACACCATATATATTTCACCATTTATTTTAGTCTAGAGGCTTCTACGGGTTACAGAACAACTAACACCAAATCTAAAATTTGGGTCATAGCTTCACAGCTTTAGCACATTTAGCATGGTGGACATACAAGCAAGGGAATTCTATGTCATTTCTCATTCCGGAAACACCCTAAGGCTATTTGAGTGTCCTTCCTACTCTGTAAATCTGCCTGTAACAAAGAACTGCTCTACAAAATTTATCTGGAAAAATATTTCCATGTACCTAGAAATAAAATAACTTCAAAATTTAGAACTCTAATACTTAACCTGAATGCATCCTGGGAAGATATTAAAAACTACTGTATTTTTAAATAATTAACCATTTTTGTGAACTGGGAAGCTGAGGAAAGTATGTATAAAATGCAGGAAAAGTGTGTATAATTTGGCTTGAACAGGAACATCAGGCAGAATAATGTCTATAATTAATAGCTCCACAACAGCACATTGCAAGCTAAAAGATTTCTCTTGGCAAAAAATGAAGTATGCAAAGGCATTTCTGTTGATTCTCAGATGTAATCACACTGTTTCGCCTAACAAGGTATTTCATGATTTACTTATTTTCATGGCCTAGCATTTTAGAAGAAGGATTCATTAAAAAGGAAAACACCTCATAAGGAGGAAAAGAGATATCACTCCTAAATTAGAATATATATGCCCTTGATCGTCCCAGAGTTTGAAGCACAGACACAAACTATATTTACCTCAGGTCGTGATTCTGAAATGACTAACAACTGTACATTACAACTGGAACTGTACAGGTCATCGGTGCATGTAAAGTTATGTGTATATACACGTCTTTGCAGGCCTTACTAAGCAAATTCAATATTGCATTGCTGTAAAAGATGGTTACTTTGAAAGGCTTAATCAAGACACAAATGATTATTATTTTCAAATCAATAAAAATGCTGTCTTAAAAACAAAGCTGAGAATACTTTAGATCAAATCAGAAATCTATTGAAAGGGATATCTTGAAATCACTTTCAATGAAATGGACATGAGAACAAATCTTGCCTTGCTACTTTCACTGTCAATGAAAGGTTTACTACAAAGGTATGGTTGCAGAATGAGAAATGCTTATTGTTGCAATGACTTAGTGAACACTGCATTCCACTTAGAAATATTATAAGTGTTTCCATCAGGGTAAAGATGTTCAAATACAAACAAAATGAAATGCCTAGAGGAGGAAAGGAAGAACAAGAATTTATCAAGACTGCTAGTGATTTATGAGAAGTAATGATTATGGGGCCCAGGCAGTGTGAAGAGATGATTCTATTTATCATCTTCTCCCTGATAGCTATGTGCTAGAAACTGGCATCAATATATCATCAAAATATTAAGCTGGTGGCCCTGCAGTCTGAAATTTATTTAGGGAGATGTCATTGTTGCAGGTGTCTGTGATGGAAGGGAGGACAAGTTAATTACCTCTTCACCAATCTGGATCTCTTGGATGGAGCGAAGTAAAAGCTGGTATCCTTCAAAAACGATCACACAGTTTGGGTCACAACTGTGATTCAGCAAAGACATGCTGTGAGGGAGGGAGAGGGGGAGAAAGAGAGAGAAAGAACTTTATGCAGGAACCTTCACTGCCATTACCTCTTTAATCATTTCAAAGTAGCTAACTCCGTTACGTCTGTAGTATCAAGCAATTAAGTTACCAAACAAATAAAATCCCTGGTAAACCAGCTGCTGTTGGTTAGGGGAGGAAAATTAATGCTTAGAAGATTTATATTCCTTGCTAATAAGAGCCATGCTTGGGTCTGTTCACTTGATTCTGCCTTCTTGGTATTGTACGAGGGAGGAATGAGACAGCCTCCTGGTGACTCTCTGAGAGGCCTGTCTCAGGGGACGGGGCAAAGCTGACCAGTTGGGAGCAAGGCAATGTGGGGCAGTTCAGAATAAACGTTTAGTACCTTCGAGCTGTATTTTATTTCTGCTGCTTCTGCTCAGCTTCAGGGCACTAAAATACACACACCTTATCAGTTATCTTGACCTTCAGTGGAAGTGGAGTGCTAAGGGGCTGGCAATTAAAGCCTATTCTACAGCAGGTAGAAAATGGACTGTAGTATGTCTCTAAACCAGATTACTTGGGTATGGTGGTGAAAGAAAAGAAACAGTCTTTGCCCCTGTTTCACTCATATGGTTTGGTTCAGCATCTGTTCCTGGGGCACGTGACAGCTGTAGCAGCACAGCTCATCATGGAGCTGCAGCCATCCCCAAGACACACAGGCACTGCTGCATCTCCCAACACACACGCACACCCTTTGTTCTTCTTTGAAGCAGACTTAAGAATAACATCCTCTATATATTTTTTATTCCCATGTTTCATTAGCTGAGCAACAACCGACTTTGCCAGACCAACATCAATCTCATAGCAGACTCAGGGCTGAGGTTTTTTCCCCTATGGAAATGGCCCATTGGATGAATAATTCTGGCATCATTAGGCTGGAAGTAGAATTTTTGGCTTATCCGTCTTCTGGCTGCCTTTCGTTGCTTTCCTTGCCTGTCTGATTCAGCAACCCAAAATCCCAACTGTTGTCAGCAAAATAAAGGATTTTGCTGAGGGTCAGAGTCCCGCAGCAAACCATGTTTATTCACTTCTTGACTCTTAAAAGGGTTATCAAAAGGATGTTTGGATATCCCTTTGGGCCTAACAAAATATCTGTGGTTAATCTCACATGAACACAGTAACGTACACTTGGAGAGGTCTGTCTCCATTTCACTTGCTAAGATTACGGGGCTCATTCCCAAAGCTGCTTACAAGATGATGAAGAGAACAACCACAGGATTTTATTTATTTAAAAGTATATAGGGATGCTGAAGCTATCAAGCCATGCAACAATATATGACCTTCTGATGAGACTAAACAAAGCACTTGTAATCAGATTTCATCCTGTGGAAACACTAATGTTTTGATGACAATTTCATCTGGAAACATAGGCACTCTCATCTTCTTACACCCTACAGCCCAGATGGAAGGGTACTTGCCTACGATTTGGGAACCACTGGTCTAAGTTCATACTCAGCCTAACTCAGAGTGACATGGTAGAAGAAAATTCAAACTGTTCTGAATTGACTTGGGAAAGTCTCTTGCATTCCTTGGAAGTGTCTTGTCACAGAATGTACATAGCCACCTTCTTCTCAGTCAAAAGTTTTTTTCATCCAAACGGAAATACTTAAGTAATAATAATGTTCCAAAATAATATCACATTTTTCCAAAGTATGTGAAAGGATTTGTTTCTATTCCACTATGAAACCAAATGACTGTTCTCTACTTTTCGTAACACTGATTCCCATGTTCTCCTAACAGCCTGTCCATTATCTTTACCACAAAGCAGGCTTCAACATATTAAGTGTTCTTACTCAAATCTCGCACGAGTGACATTATTAGAAAAAGAAGTAATAGTGATAGGCCCATTTAGATATTCACAAATGGTTCAACCCAGCATTAATAACAAATTTGGAGATGATCAAATATAATTCTCAATTTCAATTTCAATTTTCAAATACATTTTAATGTTACACATTAATTATTACAGGTAATTAAATCTGTGAGGGTAAAATCTTCCCTGATATGTATTTCTAATAAAAGAAATAAGAAGTAATTCAAATATTAACATCCATCTCCTAAGGGGCTTATCTGCTCACCTTACCAGTATCTCAGTTATGCTTAATTTTCTAAAGTAAGCATTCAATCTTTTTCTTTTAATTGCCAGTTCAGAAGACTCTTGACTACAAAATATCTATCTTCTAATGCAATACTGAACAGATTTCTTTTACTTTTTAGGAAGCCCTAGTCACCCACTTTGACGTCAGCATTTATCCTTACTAGGAAAAGGCTACCATCGCCATAAAAATCAAATACAAATAAGTATCCTATTTAAACTGTTTTAACTCTCTGATTAGAAGGGCTATTAAGAATGTTTTCAACTTCCAGTTTCTTGACTGGATGTGTTACCTGCTGCTTTGATGGTCCTTACAGCTACCTAGGAAAAAGGGGAAAAAACTAACATAGATTTTGCTTGTGAATGAAACAGTGTCCACAGTACCTGGGATACAGGCCAACACCAACATCCTGCATCTCTCCATTACTGATGGTGAAACAGTTACAAGTCACCTGTAAAAACAAGGGAAAAAATCCAGGATTACCAGAGTCATTTGGAAATCCCATACTCAAGTGAAAAAACTTTCCAAATAAAATGAAGGGACAATTGGTAATTGGATGGGAAACATTCAAGCCCAACACTGGCACTCTTTCATTTTAGAGCAGTCACATCTGGGGGACACTCTCCTGTAAAACTGCAGTCAATTAAAAGCAGAAATATTAGTATCTTGCAAAATTGTGGGGTTAAACACATGCAGAGGTCCTGTTTTCCTGTCCAGAGGGAAAAAAAAGTACATGGAGCCTGAGAACCCAGCCCAGGGACGAGAAGCTCAGCCCAGGGACAAAACAGCAGATGACAGTGGCTGCTGATGGAAAGAGTGGTTATTTCAGTGCAGGGACTCCACTGATGTCAGGCTGTCAGAGCATCATTTAGTGAGTACCAGTGGAGCCCAAAGAATATATATGGGACAGTTTTGAAGTAAATAGCTACCTTGACTGCAGCAGCATGACATGGGTATAAATAAATACAAAGACTGCAATGGCACATCTTTCATGTTATGGGTATTTTGGTTTACATGTAAAAGACCACACACAAATCACGTTCAAAATATAATTCACAAGTACAGGGAAATATAATCTTTCATTTCATATCATATATTCAGCTTGATAGTGTATCCTTCTTTCATATGGTCATACAAAGCTAAAGTGGTTTTAGAAAAGAGCGGAGAGAACAGAAGTTTTTTGCAAGTAGATACAGCCAAACCCCAAACCCTCAGACTGAAGTTTCTTGGTGTTCAAATCCAAGATCAGATTAGTACTTTGCAAAAGATTAGTAAGTATCATTTTCATGGGCTTAAAAAGAATGAGAATCCAATACCTAATGAATTTTTAATATATCTGAATTTTTTTGGAACCCATGAGTTTGTATTTTTTGTATTTTTGATAATTTGTTGAGTCTCTTAACACTGACATACTAATTTTTTATGTAGAAAAACATTGCATGATACTGCATATCAAGAAAAAACTCAAATATATTCTGCATAACATTAGATTATTAATATCATTATTTCTCTGTAGAACGGAAAATGAGTTAGAGTAGCATTTGGCAGATGTGAAAATGAGTTTTGAAAGTTGCATTTTTTTTCCATAGACTAATTACCCAGAACAGTAAATGCACACCTCTATTTTAAAGATGTACACTGAACAAATTAATTGTATATCTTACCTTACAGAACTGACAAATTAATATTTATGAGAGCATTAAGCATAAAGTAAAAAAAAAAAAAACCCTCTTTCAGAATTTCTCATAAACTCTGACAGCAAAGTTAATTTAAATAAATGTACATGCAGTAGGGCATGTGTTTTTTTTAAGTGGTTAGACAATACTTTGATTAGTCTATTATTTATGTAACCCATTCAAACGTTCCTGATCAATTACAAAAAACATATATCTTAATTATTTCTTTCCTACTGGCATTGGATATACAGTATCAGACAACTTCTGAGCTAAGATTAGTCCATTTTAAGTGGCAATTATACTGGTTCTAAAAATATTGACTTGATTTTGGTATTTATTGAAAAAATAATGTGTTCCAGGTAAAAGAAAAAGAAAAAGAAAGCCAGCTTGTGTGAACCTTATTTCTCTCTAATGGATTATAAAGTAGCAGAGGTCAAACATCTCTTAGAACTAAATGAATCCCTTTTCCTTGCAAATCTGCTATTATTACCATAAAACTGTTTATACTAACAATACTGAATTTTGATCACTGTAGAGTTGTAGAGAGACTGTTTCATTGTTTTCTAGTAAAGGTAGGTATTCTAGTATGTGGAAAGTTTTATATACAGAAGTACCAATAGTTTTTACTTTTCTCTTTTCATAAACATGCATTCACTTTTTATACCAGGGTATATGTAAAGAAAAACATGAGATGAATGGATGCTCTGAGATGCAAACATCAAGAGTGCCTTTCAGAGTAGCTCTCTGTGAGGCCCTTTTTAACCTGTTTTAGGTATTTTCATAGTATGCAGTTGCCTCTCCATATTCCAAAGAGGTAATAAAATGCCATCTAATTTCACAGTTTCAAATACCGATACTAGGCTTTGCTGTGGTTACTTTCTATCCTCAACATGTGGAGAGAGGAAGTGAAATGAGGGGGTGGTTAATATTTCATCATATATGAGGTGAGAAATTCTGATATAATGATAATCTTTCACTGACAGTTCCATGGTGGTAACAGGTATCAAATACGAATTCACCATAGTCTACCCATTGGGGGTGAGGGTTGGCTGTTTGCTTCCTGTCTTTCAGATTCCTTGCAAAGATTCTAAAAATATACTGAATATCTTCTACAACATTTCTATTCCCATGAAATTTTAAGGGGTTTCAAATCTCAAAGTTAAGGATCAGCCCTACCAAGGATGGCTTTGAGATTTCAATCCAGAAGTCCACCACAAAAGTTAATTCTGTAGACTGCAGCTCCCAAGAACCAAAAGGAGGAAGGAATTTCTTTACAGAACACCTGAAGAAAAATCCTTTTTCCTAGATTCCTAGGATTCCCAGACTTTTCTGTGTAGCTCCACTAATAGCTAACTTTTAGCTAAATAATAGCAAACCTACTTTCCCGAAGTTCCCTGAGCTTAACTAACTCAGTTTCTATGGAAAAACAAACCCCATCTTTCTTATGTATCGTGATATTTCTTTCAGGTTTCACGATCACCTTGCAGAGTCTTCTTTCTGCGTTAATAGATCCACCTTACTCCCTATACCTTGATCTTCAAGGTTTTGATTCTATGTGATCACAGATTTTAAATTAAGAAAGAATAAACAATTTCAGCCAATCTAGTGCTTCAAGAAAAGGTCCCTTCTTTAGCAAGGCCATCATCACCCTTGTCACCTTAACTCTTTTAGAGTCATTTATCTCAGTTATTTTACTTGTGCTGTTGTTCAACTTGTCCTTTCTGATTGCTCTAAAAATTCCTTTTTATCCAGCTCCATAGCAGTTAAACCGCATATTCACACGCAGAGACAGAACATCAGAGAGTTACATCAGAGAGTTACACCCACGAATAAGCAAGAATGCCCACGGATTTCAGAACTTGGGAGCTGCAAAGTCAAATTCCTTGCCATTTCCAAAATTTCTGAAATAACACATCTCCCAACAGGAGAACTGAGGGAAAATTCTCAAAGAAGATCCACAGGTTTTTCAAACATCCACATTGTGAAACTTATTTAGGAGTATCCTAGAGCTCTTAAGACTTATCATCATAGACCAATAAGGACAAAAAATCCACCATCAATTTGAAGTAGCCATCCTCTGTGTTTGAGTTGGTTCTCCATGGCAAAAAGTTCTGCAAGTTTATTTAAAAGGAATTAAATAAATGGATTGTTTATCAATTATATAAAGTGACTGAATTAAATAAAAAAAAAACCCTGCTCTTTTGAGGGATTGCATGTGTTTTAGAGAGATACCCTATACTCAGTAAGGTAATACAAGTAGAAGATATAATCTTTCCCAGACTGGTGAACACACTGAGAATAAAACCATGTTAGAGACCGACCATTATTTTCAGACATTACCAGCAAACTAAAATTGCTGTAATCTTTTAAATTTTATTTCCTCTCTGAACGGCATATGAGAGCTCTGTAATTTACCTCGTAAGGAAGTCTCTGCACCCAAGACATCTGGAGCTACTGTCTGAGCAATCTCTGTCTGTGTCAGACCAACAGTCCAGTGGAGAACCATGCAGATTTGCTTTGGTGTTTGTGTTTGACAGAGTATGAGGGCTTCAGTTTGGCAACATAGCAAGCTGAATTTGTTTTGAGTTCTGTATGTCTGGAGCCATCCCACTGATTGTAGGATGACTACGGCCCACATTCAGATATTATTCACACCATCTATACTACAGATTTGCATGTGGGTTAAGTGAAGCAGATCCAGACCTGATAGCAAGACAGTCTAGATTTGGAATTTCTGACACTAAGATAACAGAATTTTGAATAAAGGAGGAAAGGGAAAGAAAAGAAATTATTATTGGTCAATACTTACTGCTTGCAAACACTAGGACTAACAATCAATGATTTTGTCTCCAAGTGCTCCTATATATTACTGCAGCACAGTGAGGCAACTCTTACAACACACTAAAGAACCCCCCATGAGAAGATTTAATAAAGAATGTATTCCGCTGATAAGGTCAATATAATTCTCAGTTCGGATTTAGAACGAATCCAGTCATGTCTATAACCGGAGTGTCACAGCCAGTGTATTCTAACCCATCACCAAGAAGAAAGCCATAACTAACTCTACTTTCCCTGATTTATTGACACAATGTAAATTAAAGATATGAAAAAACTTTATGGATTATTAAGTTTCTCATTCACACCAAAGCTGGCTGGTTATTCCCAGTCATTGGTAAAAACATAACAAAAGATGCTGTAACCAGGCCTCGCATTGTTAACAGACATCTCAAGAGACTCAATCACTAACCAGGTGGAAGGAGTGGATGGTAAATTCTACTGCATCCAGCAGTGTGATGGGCACACTGATTCGAACGACTGAGACACACCCCAGAGACCTTCTTGCACCACTTGCCCCATTATAGTGTTGCACTGGTGGCTCATTCCCACTTGAGGATGAACAGACACTAGGCACAGATGGTTGACAGACCTCAAATCTGCTAATGACTTCATTTGGCACATGGAGTGCTGGAGCGGAGGACACTGTGCTAAACTGTAAATGCATAGTATGCCACACCAGTGACAGACCTGTCAAGCCCACAGTTTTTTGGAGGGCATTTCACCCAGTTGCTCCCTGCCACAGTCACCCACACTTCCCAGACAAGCAGAGCTTCTCTCACTGCAATGCCTTGTGCACCAGGCACAGCTCATCAGCTCTGCCTGATAGGCAGGGTGTCCAGGAGGAAGGTAGGAGGCAGGGCAAGGTGGGAAGGTGTCTGCTACCAGAATGTGGCTTATATATATACTTGCAAGTTTTACTAGATCAGGAACTCTGAATCTGACTCCACCTTCCATCATATTGGGGGTCTACTCGCTTGCTTCCACAGGAGCCACACAACCAAAACCAGATGAAGGAGCTGCTGGAAGGATCAAAATAAACGAAGAAAAATGATTCTGTGGTGTTCTGTTCCAGGCTGAAATCAAAACACTTTAGAATGGCTTTTATCTCATTTACGTTTTCAGACTAAGGAATGGGACAAAGTACTTAACTGTTTGTGATACATTATCAGAAGTCAAATTTTGCTGCAGTACTATGAAATTCAGAGGATTACATTTCTTTCACATCATGACTGAATTTGCAATTATTACATTTTACTTTAAGAACAATACAGGCTATTAATCTCCTGTGCAAAATCATCAATATTTTAGCTGAATACAGACTACCATTACTAGCTAAAGCAGAGATGACTATTTTCAACTATTTTTTAGCTCTTCATCTTATGCCTTTGAAGATCTTTCCTCATATCATTTGCAAATATTTCAGCTCTTTTTTGCTATCTTAGCAAACAAAAGTTTCTGAGTGGTGTGCAGAACACAGGTATCCCTTGCAGAAGGGTGTTACTGAAACTAAGTCAGTAGACCAGATAAATCTGGCCTGACATTAGCTGATGATTTAATGCAAGTATGCTCCAGGCATCTTTTTTCAGTATCCAGCTAAGTGGTGCAATTTTGATTGGAATGGAATGAAAATAGGTCATGGCAAATTACCCTCTCTTCTTAACCCCACACATATTTCTCCAATTTTTCAAAAAAAAAAAAATTAGCTATGCAGCTAAATGTATGTGATCACAAAGAATTTCAAAGCCATCATTACTAGGACAAACGTTGTGTTTGCTATGGGCACTTTTTTTTGGTATTTGCAAGATGTAGTTATAAACCTGAGATGAAAAGCTAAATCCTGAAACATACAAAAATATCACACTTTGGGGGTAAAATGAAATATTTTGAAGTTTTGCAGAACTCCCATTAAAAAATTCATGCAAACTATGTCCTATTTTTTCCACAAATTTCTCCTCTGACAACAGCCAGCAAGTCTCATGTTCACATTGGTGAGGTTCTAGATTTTACCTGGTGCTGGGAATATTACTATTATTACTGCTTTTTGGAACAGAATTTAAATGTATCTATTTCTGAAGCAGAACTGGAGAAAGGGAGCTGCAAAGCCACTAATGGATCATATTACAGTATGCATGCAGCACTTGGCATTATTAACTGGAGTGGAGAGAGGCATGACATCCTTCTCTTCTTCCTCATTTTTCTACTGGTAACTCCACTCCTCCGAAATGTGGTAGAGTTATTAACTTGATTTCAACAGCCACTGCATGCCCACCTATTCAGAATAAACTGTTTGTTTTAATAAATCAGACCAAACTTCATGGGTATCCAGGAATGGTTAACTGTCTTTGTATCTGTCTTGCCAGAATTTGTTCTACAGATTGCTGTTTATCTGCTTTGCAATGGAATAATCAGCAAAATACATGTGGGACTAAATATGAAAAATAAGGGTGAGATTCAGCTATGGTTGCTGGTATGAAAAGGACATAAGCAAAATCAAAACATTTCTGAATTAATCTTGTATAACTTCAGCCAATAGCACGTGTGGAATAAATGATTCTCTGGCATTTCCCTCCATTATACAGATGATCTCCTCATACCAGATTCCTTACTGCTAGACAGCTTAAGTTAGGGGGGTGAATCCTAGTCTATGTTTTGGGCTTTGCTGACTTTATTTTCACAGTTGCAATATAATTGCTCTTCCTTCTGGAGGTGCTTGTTGAGCTAGACCTTCAAGTATATTTACTTCTTAAAGTTCCTCAACCAAAAGTCTTTGGATTTGGTCTTTTATGCTTGGAGTATTTTTACCTCACTTTCCTCTTCCCTTTTCACTCTTTATCTATTACCCAATAGTATCTTTTTTACTGGAAAAAAAAAGGGGAGGGAGAAGATGTGAGGAAAACTCATTTCATATCATTTCTTTAAAATTGTTTCCAACACAAAAATTTTGAAATCAAAAAAGTTTGAGAAAGTTTGAAGAGAAGGAAAATTCAAAAAGAGAAGAAAATAAAATTCAAATTTCTCTTCCAAAAAGTGATGGCATAAAAAGAACATTTTCATTATTGAAAAATTTAAACAAACATAAATTGAAACTTTGATTTTGAAATTTCTTTTGAAAAGGGGAACAAAAACTTTAATTCTGATTCATTTAGAAATGTAGAAAGCACTTTTTTCCAACTTAAAAAAAATTATTTTTCATAAGTAGCATGTGTTTTTTGAACCAGCTGTAGTGTCAATTTGCTACTTAAGTTACATCCTAAAACAGAGATGACCGGGGAATTTTAGAACTGAACCTAAGACCCTCTTTCTTCATTAGTATGGTAAAAGAATACATGGAAACAAGTGGTGCCAGCATATGACACTACAAAGCTGTAAGTGTCCATGGGCACTGCAAAGCAAGGCTAACTACAGCCTGCTCTGTTTTATATTAACCAGACAAAATCTCAGGGTATCACAAAGTTTGGGCACCTAGGCCCCCCAAAATACTGCTGATATCACTGCCATTTCCTTCCATTTCCTTTTTCTTACGCCCTTCCTCTGTAGATTACCTACTACTGCTTTTCTTTTGACACAGTTTTACAAAAAGGAGTAACTATTGTTCTTTTTATCAAACTATTACAGCAAAGACCAAAAAAGAAAAAAGAAAGAAAAAAGAAAAAAGCATGAGAGTTATTTATATATCTTTTTCTTTTTAATTTTTATTATCATTCAAATTGGGTGACATTGCTACTTTAAAAAATCAGTGGGCCAGCCATATCTCTTATGCAAATCCATCACTGTCAGTGGTCTAAACCTTATTTAACTATTAAAAGCCTTTGGAAATCAGTAAATAAGTCAATAGCAAACATGCACTATGTTCTTTCTTCCAGATAGTTGATAGATCAAATATCCATCGGGAGCAGGTCATTTTAATTACATCCAAAACAATAATATTAAAATTATATAAGCTGTTCACAAAATGCCAATGTAATATTGCATAAATAAAAAGTTCTCCCTTTAAAGTTTCTTAGCAATTGATTACCGTATGCTTGCAAAATGCTTTTGAACTCACCCTTACTCCTTTCTTCCACAGAGGGTGTATGAATAAGCTTATCAGATGTGATGACTGCCACTGCATTGTACATTCCCAAGGTGTCCTGCAGAAGACAGGCTACAGCAGTCTGTGGCCAGTGAACAGTGGAGTACCAGATGTACAAAAAGCCTACTATGTATTTGATCTTGAAACTTTGAAATACCCAGCAGATTGCTCTATCTAGATGTCTTTGGGAAGAAAAAGGGTAACTGCCTATTAAAGATGGTTTTAAGAAATCCAAGCACAGAAGAGATGGTGAAATCCAGACCGCAGTTCTAGACCCTTATCTGTCTGAAAGAGAAAACTGATTGAAGTGTGAGTAGGTGTTCTGGCACAAAAGGATATATCTGACCATATCGGAAAACAGCAGGTTACAGTAAGGCAGAAAACATTAAGTCAAGCTCCATTTCGTTTTCAGGACAAAATAGAATTGCTATATGTAAGGTAAAGATGTGGTGCATGGGAAAAATTAAACCCAAAGCAGTAATTTTGAGGCCTGTATTACTCAAGTACTCAGAACTCAAGGAATTTACAGATTTCCACAGGACCTGTGCATTCTTAGTATCTCTGAAAATCAACTCCTCAAGGGTTTCTAGACAGCATTTCTGTTATTTTTTTTCTACGACACTACTTTTTGGACTATTTCAAACATTGCTCTGATCAGGAAACAGTTTAAACAATTTATTTTTTGGAATTCCACAACACTGGACATGTTTAGTCTCAACACATTACATACGCTTCTAGTTACTGTGAGGCAAAGCTTTCATGCTCATGCCACTAGTTTTCTCATTCCCATGATCTTAGTCCAACATTCTTGGACTGCCACTTAGAATATATAACCATTTCCTCAATTCCAAAAAAAGCAGGGTCAATCTGAAATATACTGAGACTGTTTGGTAGTGTAAATTGGTGTATCAGGAGCTTTGGTATATCAGGATATTGGCATTTTTCAGAACCCAGCAGGACAAAGCCCTAAGCAACCTGGTCTGAATTCAGTGTTGGCCCTGCTTTGAGCAGGAGGTGGCACTGGATGATCTCCCAGGGTCCCTTCCAACCTGAGTGATTCTGTGACTCCATCTCCACTGATTTCTCATTTTCATGGTAATGTTTTTCAGAATCTTTGTACATAAATATAAATCTCATACATCTTTGGTATGAGATTCCTGTTTTACAGGAAAAAGTGAAAGAATGTACCTCATGAAGTCACCATTTTTTTCTGAGATTTTCTTTACAAAGTTTGCAACTAAGCAATCTGTTGGTAGGAAACATTGCTATTGTGAGAGGCAGAGGACCAGAAAATGAAATGATCTGCCCTTTGAGATTGCCAATGGTTTCTGTGTCTTTAAGGTTCTTCTCCACACCTACACTAAACATCAGAAAACAAAACCTTTGCTGAATTTTTACTGCTCCTGCTATGCCTCCTTAAGAAGGCTGAATACCAGATTGTACTGGAAAATGAAAACCATCCCAGGACAACTTTTTGTGATGTTGTTGATATATGGAAGATAAAAGCACACAGAAAAGGACTTTAGATGCAATAGCTTCACTTCATGCGGTGAATGTCCAAGTCATGTAAAGTCCTCTCCATGCTTACACTCACGTGTCTTTACAAATCCAGTCCCCTGTGCTTTCCACTTAACAGAGACAACATTTAAGATCCTACTGTGTAACGTTTCACTGAAGTCAGGGAGGAATTTGGCATACGACTCACTTTGATATTTGGACATACAATTTTTATTTCAGAAGGCAGAAGGAAGGGAGTCAAGTGGAATTAAGGGGGCAGGACTTCAGCTTTGGCCATATATAATTGACTGCCTGCAGTGAAAAAAAGAGCTTATCAACAGAACTCTGAGATGCAAGGAAAGGAAATGGACGGAAATAACCTAGACCATTTTGGAGTACTAAGCAAGTTAAAAATAAAGAGCCAAGAGAGATTCGCAAATAATTTGGGAATAGATATTCCTGTAATTCAAGGAAATGATATGGAATTCTAATTCATCTAACAGTCCTTTGTGATATGCATGAGCACCTGAAGCACCAAAACAGAAATAAAGCATTGCAAATAATAATAATAATAATAATAATAATAATAATAATGATGATGCTGAAGAAAGACCTCCCACCTTCAGAATTACAGTATTTGATCTTTCACTCTCAAAGAGAAAAAAGATGCATTTCACTTTTAAAAGTCTCTACCAGATGTCTTGGAAATACAGAAAAAAAGCAAGGTTAGACAAACACTAAGCTGAATTCACAGTTCAAAAGCTTGTGGGCAGCTGACTAAAGTTCACAGACCTGTATGTAATCACTGTCTACAGGAAATACTTACATTAAAGAAAGAATTCTCCTCACTCTTTCACCTTTGCCCTTCCACATACTCACTAGCAAAGAAACATCCTAAGTGCATTTCTGTGATGAACAGAATTGTCCCCACTCTGTAAGATTAACTAAATCTAACAGCTAGGAACAGAATCTGTCAACTTCTCAGACACATGATTTTGGCAAGCGTTAACTGGTAAAGGATATATTTGCATACAAATGGCCTAAGTTGAAAAAAGATGATCCACTTCTTGTTTATTTTTGAACCCTTTAACTTAAATAAGAGTACAAAATTTGCACTTACATTAATGTAAATTGGCAGTAACTTCAGTGACATCAGATGAGTTACATGAAACCAGAATTAGGTAGGCAGAAAGCTCACAAGTCGAACTAGAATTAAAATTGCTATGAGCATTGAAATTGGGTGATTTAGACAGTGTGGTTAAAATTCTGTACATTTCAGACAAAACAAATCCTTGCCATTAAACATCTGCAAACTTTGGATTGCTTAATTCTTAACCTAAACCCTTAACCACAAATGCCTCAAGCTTATATCTAATACAGAAGTTTAAAAAAAAAAGTAGATGTGATGATATCATTAAAGTTAAATAACCTGACTAGTCAAATTTAGAGTCTGAGTGTACATTTTAAAAAATAACATGCAGTTTTTTTTCCCTCTTTTTTCCTAATTTGAGATAACTTGAAAAGGATTGAAACTTCAAAACGTCTGTGTTCTCCGAACATTCAGATGATACACTGCCATCTGCAAGGTGACTGCCATAATCCTGTAAGCCTTCATGTGAAAGTGAGACTTTTGCCTACCAAAAAGAATCAAAATTCCTTTATAGGAAAAGTTGCATCTTCCTCTCTGTATACAGACAGTAGTAAACCCTAGAAGGCTGATGAATACAATATATTTTCATTTAATTTTTTTATCTTATGATTTTTAAGCCAATTCAATAGCTTTCTAATCAATTCATGATTTCAAAAACTTTAAGAACAGACATGATCTTTACATTTCAAAATCCCAACATTCATTACAATCTGAGAAAATTAACAATGGCGTTAAATATTTCAGGGAAGAAAGATGGCTGTGCTGGCTTTATAAAAACAATTTACAAATTTAGAAAATATAAAACCCCTTTGATTCACAACACTTTCCTAGCGCTCCACACTGTTTTTTACTGACATGAAGATTCACTCTCAGCAAATCTTTAGCTACAGTTTTCATACTCCTTACATCTGTTTTTTTTCATCTTGTACAAACCAAATCTTTACATATATCCATCTATTTCAGATATATCCGAGACGAGCAAGTCAGGTAGATGAATAGTGATTTCCACAGGGCAACAAGGAGCAGCTGGCATTTCTGTTGCACCTGACAAAAAACAGTGGTGACATGAAAGAACATACTAATTTCGGGTCACAACAGTACTAGTGGATCCCAGCAGATTCCCTAGATCTACAACCAATGTAAACTCTTAGTTTATACCTTGAAGCTCTCTTAGAAACAGCACAAAACTAAAGTCAGTGCAAATCTGGATCAGAAATACAAACCACAGGGCATTAGCTAGTTCAGATCTACTGTTCCATTTCTTCTCACAGTTGGCATTTTGAGACTGAGTCTTTGTCTTATGATCATACTGTTTTTACACCAGCATAATGGCAGAAAACTACATGGCCACCTCCTTACTTAATGTACTAAATACTTTAAAATTCAGTATTCAGATTATGATTATTTAAGTACTCATTAGTTAGGAGCACATGTTCCTTTCCTCTAGGACTTGTCTCTCATCTGATTTGACTGCCTATGAAAGTTTTACCTTTAAATTGTTATATTTCCATGAATAGAATGCAGCAAAACTATAAAGCGATTACCAAAACAGAGAGCTTTACCATAGGTTCCATTCATGAAACAATATGAATTTAAAACAAAAATTACAAAGTCTCACTAGGTAAGGTTTCACCAGCTGCTAGTGATGAGAGCCATATCAGAACAAATAAAGTGAACCCATATCTTTTTTCATCAGTAAATGTGGAATTAATTCTTTTTTTACACATTATGACAGAAAAGAGTAATTTGTTCCATTAATTACTGTTTAAGTCACAGTTAAAAAAAAATTTGTGTTAGTATTTTAAATGCTATGCTACTTTTGGCGAATCATCTCAAATATAAATGAGCTGAGTGAAATTGTAATAGTAAAATTATAACCTTTGGGTCATCTCACAAGAAGAGTTTCAAATACCAAGCCAGAATTAGAAATCCTACACATCTTTCTTTTATATTGAATTTATCCAGATGAAAATACTAAACATTTAGAAAGCTTGAATGATGATGTAGGCTTTGTGACCAGTATTTCCATACTGAGTCTGAGTCTGTTCCCATAAACAGTCAGTAACATCACTTCCTTAGTGAAGCTGAAATGGGTACCCTTCTCACTGGCTGGGCTCTTACCATCCATGAAGGAAGTACCCACTTCCCTTAAATTTCATTGTTATTACATTTAACATTTTGTACTTACTGTGACGATAGCATCACATTGAACAGTCCATTCAGCTATTACCACTTGTTGGATCATTTAAATCAATCGCTTTGTTTGCATAAGATACTAAAAATAAAAATATGAAAGTTATCCCTAAAGGACAAATTCATACTTCTAAATCTGTTTCTCCAAACTACATTGGAGCCCTCGAGTCACAAAACCAAAATTTTAAATAAAGAAGATAAGAAGCAGGAGAAGGAAAAGTCACCAGAACTATAAAATGACTGAATTAAGTAAAGATAAACAAAATAGAAATCCAAACTACAGGAAATAACATATTTAAAAAGTAAATGAGAAAAAGTGGAAAGAGTACAGAGGAAAGGATTTGGCAAAATGACAATCAAGACCAGCAGGGCAAAATTTCCACAATTCATTTACCCCAAAGTGGTACAATACACAGTCCCCACTAGAATATAGGAAAAGATATAATTTTGCTTTAAAATTTATGACAACAGCTCAATGCACTCATCAGCCCAAGTGGGGACGCAGCTCTGGTGCAGGAGTGGCTGGTAAGCGCCGGCCGGCATGCTCGCAAAGGGGGCAGCATGGCCAGCGACAGCCCGCGGCAGCGTTGCCTCCCTGCTCGGCTGCAGGGCTGGGTTTGGCCCGTGAAGCCCTGAGCTTTGGCCCACAGGCCACAAGGTCCCTAGCTCCAAGCCGTGCTCAGCAATTCACAACATCTGCCTCTCATGAACTATGGACTCCTTTATGTAGCATCGGTTGTCAAGCAGATACAAGTTACAGGCTTTGCCTCGTAAAGGGCACCAAATTAAGTACAGCAGTCCATCCACCAAGAACTTCTTATCCAGCCAGTGCCTACACCTGGAGGACACACTTTGAACTCCTATATCATAGGAACAAATGAATGAATGAATGCCGATACCTTGAATGAACACTGATTCTCTTTGGCTGCTTTACAAGCAAAAAGCTCTTTTAAGATTGTCACCTAACTGTGTACAATCTAGTCCAACATTTGAAGATTTGGAAATAAATAAATCCCTGTTTGCTCTTGTTGGAGAAACAGGTCCTACCACTGCAAGCACTTAGAAAGAAGTTTTGTTTTTCACATGAGCTTTCCCACCAGCCTCAAAAGGGCAGCTCCCAGGTCACTGCTGTCATTTCTTGCCTGCCTCAGAAAACCACCCTTGCAACCCAGTCTCCCAAATAGTTCATCCCTTCATCTGAGTGTTGAGATTCTGGTTATCACTAGTTGCGTCTTACTGTGTCTAAAGGCCCTACAGTATGACTACTGTAAAAAGCTAATTTTAAACCTATATTTTGTTGTACAGCCATGTGATTTTCCTGCAGAATCAAGCTGTTGGAAGGATTCCCAAAACATAAGAGCCAGAAACAGTCCCAGGACCTACACATGAGATGGGACATGGCAGTAATAATGGTGGGGATGCTTCTGTACACATTTCTTATTGGAACACGTCACTGAGTAACATTAGACAATATTTAAAAAATCAAATGCAAAGGTCCATTATCACAGGAAATATGTTAAAGTGAGAAACTGACGGTAGCACATTCGATCTTGATATCTAAAGGATGACTTCCTTTTAACAAGATGTCCATGAGACTGGGCAGCATCAGTAAAGGGCAGGAAAGCTGACGGGGCTTTAGGAGATAGCTGCATTATTATAGGCATATGGGCAGATGGAAGCAGGGATGATTTTGTCAAAACAAAAATAGTGATTGAACTTCTATGTAAAAGCCATTATTAAACAAGCCCTATGTACACAAACCTGACAAATCTGCTCCGAGGAGACATGCAAAGAGATAATCGCAAAATAAAGCTCACTGATGTTTACCCAGCCTGACTTTTATCTGCTGGTTTTGTGTTTATGACTATGAACTTATTGTCATGCCACTTCATGTGTTTGCCAAAAAAAGGACATGTTATTTAGCAACATAGTCTTTGGCAGAAATTTAGGCATGAAGCCACACATTTTGCAATCCAAGTATCCATAGTAACTGACTGCACAGTAACTAAACTTGGGCATTTATCAGTTCCAAAATTATTCAGAAATGAAACTGCTACATATCTGAATTAATAAACATCAGAGCCTGTTCATTGTTGTCATTTGCATGAATAAGAATGTTTATCCTAATTAGAGCTGAGCAAATCATTTTCACCAAATCGTTTACCCCACAAAAGCAGCTTCCGCCTTTACTTATGGAATGCCTGGAAGTGGCTTATTAATCTGTCAGAATTCATTCAAAATCAGCTCAAACCTTTCTTTTTTGTTATTGCTATTACTACCAACCATGAACTAAGTAGTAGAAATTCACACCTGAATCCTGAAACTGTGACAGCCACTGAGCCTGAAGACGCAGACTTAAAAACTGAAAATACTGTGTGATATCATTGTGATTGCATTGCTGTGTAGATGCTAAATGTAAATTTTATCCCAAAGATGAAGAAGCCTCTGGAGGAGTGCCCCTGCCCTGGAACAGTAGAAGTTTAAGGAGAGATAGCAAGCTAATAGAACCATGAATCTTGGAAAATATTAATTCTTTACTTCTCTAGCCCACGCAGAAATGGCCACCCAGGGAATCCTGAGAATTATGATTTTAAATATGGGGGGTGGGGGGCAGTATTTTTTCTTTCTTCTCCCATTATATTCTCCTTATTGGAGTGGCAACTCCTTAAGTGCTTTCTGAGGGGCATCATTATCAAAAAATAGTAATACTTCCAGCCCATAAAGCAAGATATTGGAACATTGCATTCAGCTGGGGAAAAAAGGTAGTAATGCCTTTGGAGAACCTTTTCTCTTTGCAGCTGCTCATGACCACCATTATGGCACTTCAGTTCTTCTAACTGCAAGTTGGAAGCAGAGTTTGATATGCCTGAAACATTATTAGCTTGCACCTCCGTGGCTTCCTTGTTGGCCTTGCTCAAGGACATCAAACAACATACAGATGTTAATTGGTTGAGCACGGCAACAGCTCTGTGAGGACTGGAAGGGCAGAACTGAACCACACGGAGGCTGAATGTAACGCTAAGGTCACGGCACGCATCAGTGGCAGTCTGCAGTGCAAAATAATTTGTTTAGTGTCTTTCACTCTATCTAAAAGGTTTACAGTTAAAAAAAGAAATAAAACTCACTGTTGGCTGGAAAACAACAGCAGCACAAAATCCACACCTGACATTGGACTTCTGGCTTTACCCGCCTCTGCAGCAGGGGTCGGGGTCAGCAGTGCTGAGCTGTACCAGTGCTGCAGGCCCAGGGCTGGTACTCTTACACCAGTTAAGGGCCCGTGTGTCATTTCACGTCTCCTGCCTCGACTCGGTAACGCTATAAAACAGGCGGGTAGCTCTGACGCACTTCTCTAGATCTAGCGCATTTATCCAGATTATTGCAGCTCTGCTAACTTTCGTTATGGAGAGAACTCGGCACAGGGAGGCCGACAAAGCGGGCTGCAGGACGCGGGCAGGGAAGAAGCCTCTGCCGCAGCAGACAGCCATGAAGCGCCAGGTGAGAAACATTTAAAGCTCCGCTGCGCCTCAGGAAGGAAAGAAACACCTCCAGGAGCCAGCCACAGCAGCAGCCACGCCAACACGCGGAGCTCACCCAGGCCGGCGGTGCGCTCCCCGGCCCCGGCTCCGGCCCCACGGCAGTGCCCGACGCCCTGGGGCTGGGGCTGCCCCGGTCCCCCAGGACCTGCGCCCTCGGGGCGGGGGGACGGGCCCTGGCGGCCTAGCCCGGCCCGGCCCTGCCAGCAGCCCCTGGCCCCAGAGCCTTTTTACTGGAAGAAGAAAACGAGACAAGATCGAAAAGGCTGTCTTTCTGCTCCCTCTCAGCCCACTAAGAAATACCCTCTCGGGAGTCAAACCTCTGGTATGACAGGAGAAAAGCACTCATCACAAAACATGTGTTTTTCAGAATTATCCTCTTCTCTCTATATTGAAAGCACATGCAATTTCTGGCTCCCATAAAAGCTGCCTATAATGAAATTTAGAAAAAAAGAAAGTATTTTTTTGTCTGGAAAGAGA
The DNA here is from genome assembly GCF_036417845.1 of Apteryx mantelli. Taxonomy (NCBI): domain Eukaryota; kingdom Metazoa; phylum Chordata; class Aves; order Apterygiformes; family Apterygidae; genus Apteryx; species Apteryx mantelli. The sequence continues at coordinate 49,067,416 of NC_089980.1, read as the reverse complement.
GAGGATTAATGCATATAGGGTATACATAACTCAATGTACGTAGGAAAACTTAATGTATGTAGGAAAATATTCGCTGCTGTTCATTTTCAGTGGATAGGTAATATGAGCTGTTTTTTCAGTGGTAGGTAATATGAGCTGTTTTTCATGAAATCTAGGATATTTGCCACTTTAGGAGAAGCAGGTTGGGATGAATAAGATAACTTATTTTCACAGGTTGTTTTCACAGTAGGCCCCAATTAGTGATTCTTAATTCATATTCATATGCAACTTCTTAAAAAACACAAGAAAAATAAACGGCTTATTCTGGCTTCAGATTACATACCCACTTTTTCAATTTTACGTTATATCTCAAAAAACTGATACTTTTAACAAATTCCTGGCGCTCTGAATTTCTTCTCATGGATGGCTTTACAAGTATGCTTACTGCTGTCAAAGCACGCTATCCAGCCTTTTGCTATTAGGGCCAAAAGCAAAGACTCTTTCAGGAAAATAGGGCAATTCTTGTATAGTCAAGTTGAATCGTGCTTCACACAAATCATAGTCTCACTGGCAGCAATAGGACTGCTCACCAACTGACATGTTTCCCTGTAGAAGTAAGGGAGAAAAAATTTTGGCACACAAAAGGTAATTATCATGGAACTGTAACATTAATTTTCTCTTCTAGGTATGGCACATAAGCCTCAATAGCACCAAGACAAGGAAGAGTTCAAATTCTTGCATGATTCGTGTTGTTTGCAAGAGCTCTCCCTCAGCCCTCATACACAACATTTGAAAACTACTCTGTAGATGCCATGAATTTAAAGCAGTGAGAAGCATTTTCATTCACAGAGCAGATACTTCATTGTCAAAAAAAATATGTTTTTAATGAAACTATAGTGGTTTCAGTTAGATGGCAAAGGGTACCTGATCATATGTTCTACCCAGACAGTATCTGGTTTGGAGATGATGACGGAAAGCAGCTCTGGCTTAGCCAAGTCATAGGAGAACAGCCTCCGTGGAAAGGAAAGAATGGGTTTGATAGTGAACTTATGGATAATTTGTAAACTAGATTTGGTTGGTGTTTCATCAGAAAATGTCATGTTGCATAATCTGAGTATTTTGCAGAAATCCCATACAACTGCTGCTATGACACTGGAGCATTTAATTTGAGCAATATCCTCTATGAGATATGTGGAATTTTCTGGGTTTTTTGTTTTTTCTTTTCCTGGAGTTTCCTATTTGTAAGAAAAGTTTTAAATGATGTTTCACTTTAAATTGACATGAGGCAGCTAGAGCTCAACCAGTATGAACACTAAGAAGCACACCCAACCAACAACACAAATAAAGCCATTATCATAAATTACAATAAATGTTTCCAACAGTGTTGCTAAACAAACTCATATTATTGGGCTGGTTTAATTTCTCAACTGTGCTAACAACTAGGAAACCCCTGCACTTATGTAGCGATCCTTGAACAGGTGAGGCCCATCCAACTTTTGACACCCAGTAGGTGTTTGCAGCACTGGATCATTTCCTTAGCTGATGTATATCAGCATAGTTCAAGCAGATTTCAGATGGCAGTGTGACAATTTATAACAGCAAAGGATCCATCAAATAATGATGAAAATGTAACATAATTAGGGAGGAAGCTGGTTGCTGTCTTTGTAATGTTAAATATCCTACCTAGGCCCAACTCTTTTGTTGAAAACTTTTTGTCTGAGATTCAACTCTCTTTTCTTTTTAACAGGAATCTCTGTTAAGGCTAGCATGAATTAAACATTATCACAAGAAAGAAAATGGCAATAAGAAATTAATTGGTAATGACAGCAGATTCATGATAGCATCCTTTTTTAATGTATAGTAGTACATTTGCCAAAATGTGAGTACTCTGCTCTGAGAACATTAAATCATAAAACCAATCAACTCTACACAGACTTTAAGAAACATCATCAAATTGATCAAATAAAAATTGTAGAAGATTTATCACAGATGCCTTTGACCTGATGTCCAAACTGGCTTTTCAAACCAGTCAGCTTTCTGTCTTGAAATATAAGAACAATTTTCTTGTGCTTATCTCAGACTGTGTGGGTGGATGAATAAAATCAAGTGTCTGTGAAACTCTCACAAAGATACGATGTCCCTGTTCTCAGGCTCTAATATAATCTCGTTTTTTTAAAACCAAAATGACTGACGAATGATACAGAATCCACCATCATTTTAAATATTCAAAAGAATGTGCAGAATTATTTTCTAAAAATAAAACAGATACAATCTCTGTCTCAGCTCTTAAACAGTCTAGCTGGAGCCCTATTTGGCAGCAGTCACTGTAGTATTTGAGCACTTTCTGAATATCAGCACGCACTCTGGATTTTGGAATTCCCTCTTGTCCCAAGAGCTCCACTGACCGGGAAGGACATTACTGCTTATGGTTCCCATTCTGCAAACCTGTTTCTTTTGGGGGGAATGTTGCAGCTATACAGTGCTATACAGTGCTTCACTGACCTCCAACAAAACACGGTGCCTAAGTGTCAATCTCACGTTGAATAACTGAGTCTTAAATGAACATTCTGTCTCCCTTCTAGCTCTTCCTTTCTGAAATGGGCCAAAATTATATGTATACAGAGCCGTTTAATAAGTAATACAAATACTTCCAAGACTTCCCAAGAAAATTTTCCCATGCTTTGGCTGTAATTATATTACTTACTGAATATAACTTATGTCAACATCTAACACCTCACTGACTTCAGTAAACACAGAAAACGCAAAGGCAGCAGAGAAGGTACAGAGGCCAAGGGCAGAGTGCTCAGTGCCTGTGCTAGAGCAGCCGGGCTGGCCAGTATATTGCCATGTACCTGCACCGGAAACAGGATCTAAAACCAGCAACAGCCTCCAGTGCCATACATGTGTCCCTGTACAAAATTCATTTACTGAAACTTCCAAGCGTCAATTCTGTGACCTTGTATTGACACTGTCAGATGAATCTGAGTTTCAGACACTGCACTTTGTAAGCAACCTCAGACTTCAATGCGAGAAAAATAACCTGGATATTTAAAAGAATAGATTTTAAGGTGTGGTCAGGTGATCATGCACTGCACAGTGACTTAAACTAGCCTTAAATGAACCAAGGTTTACTTGTCATGAAATATAAAGCATGCAACAATCAGTTACCACATCTCAGCTCAAGGGTGGTAACTTCTTAAGACATGCTAACTTAATCATTTACAATCATCTACTAATAATTCTAATTTACATGACATTGCTTCAGCAAATAGATTACGCAGGTTGCGAATGACCTCCAGGGATATTATTGCATTAGTTAAAATTTTAATAATGCAAATTAGGACAAGCCCTTGGATATGCATTCAGTCACAAATAATTATTCTAGTGGAGCAGAATGTAGCATATATAACACGCAAATAGGGCTTGCAGAAAACTATGGCACATCAGATATGCCAGATACTGCCCTCCCCCCAAAATTTTGCAGTGTCACGTAAGAAAATAAAACAAAAAGGCAGCAAATATAGAAAGAGAATGATAATGACCGCGAGTGAGTGAGAGAGAAGACATGGTGTCATTTGGCTGGAACGCTCACTAATTCTTGTGGTTAAGGAAGAGTAATGGAGAATGTGAACACCAAATTTCAAAACTTAGACTTGCCACATACTTCCTCTGTGGCTTTGGGCAAATCACTTACCCTCTCTGTGACCCAAAGCTCTACCTTTAATAGAAGTATTCTCATCAAAGTCGACTGCTTTGGATCCCAGTTTTCTTTGTTTCCTCTCTGCCCTGTGAGGATTATAATGCCATTTCATAAGAATGCGATGCAACAGCAACAACAAAAAATTCAGACCCTTTATTCACAACAATTAAAATCATAGCCATGCTGTAATTCACAGCAAATTTTAAAATCTCAATTGTAATGAGAAGAATGACAAAAAATGATCAAAATACATTCTTTCAGATAAGAATGCGATATGGGCTTTATTTGTCGAAGTGTTAATCTTGTTCCTCACACCTTGCCCTAATGTCATACAGCCTATCAAGACATTATTGGCATAAAGAACTAGATATAAGCTATTAGAAGTAAAACTCTTGTTTTCTGCAGTAAATAAGCCCTGAGTCAAGCTAAGTTCAATCCTCCTTGAATGCAAAAACTGTTCCTCTGATATAAACACTAACAAACTAAGTATCAGGTGTTTCAAACATATCTGAACTGTTAAGCAGAATTCACTGTCTTTGATTAAACTGTCTCATATATTTGATGCCCAGATGTCAAATTCTCAAACACCATTTTATAAAAATTTACTTTTATTTGAAAAAGATATTCAGAGGTTTTTCTTCAACAATTTTGAATAATTCTATCCTCTGTTGTTTATTTTTAAGAATGATGATGAATGATGACCTTCTGTAATGCTGCTTAACCAACTGTTATTTCCAATTAGTCTAGGGAAGAAAATAGCAGGGTTTACTAAATGCAGCTTTACAAGGTAGTAGCATCTTGAATGACAGATAAAATTACTACACTTATGCCCATTGTAAATGAAGTATTCATCAGTAAAAGACTGTTTAAACTCAATTATACTTCTATCCAAGAGCAAAAACAGTATAAACGTCAAACATTATGTGCCTAAAGAAATTCCCAGTAGTTTATGGGATGAATTCCAATGCAAGTGAGAATGAAAGTTCTCTCTAAAGAGCCCCTGAATACCTGCTGGGATTTTGCTTGCCTGAAACCAGTTGAAACGAGGAGTTCCCTTGCCCTTAATAAGAACACAAAAATGTAAAAACAATGCCATCACTGAGCAAAGTTTCACATTTTTAATTGAGTATGGTGTGGGTAAGAAGTGCTGGACTTGCATTCCTACAAGAAATTGCTTACTAATATGCGCCAGACACATACCCAATAAAAACAGCTAATTTATTGAGAAGTAAGTTCTGTCTCTAAGGTTCATTTCATCCTTGGTCTTTCCAATAAGAGGTGCAACGCTACCAGAAGCAGTAAGGAAGGGCACAACATCTGCTGTCACAGGCAGATGCCCAATACTGTCATGACTGAGCTCATTCTGCCTTCAGCATCTGGCCTATAATATTCGAAACCATTATGTGCTGGCATTAGAAGGACAAACATTATGCTTGGTCTCTGCACAGGCTGAAAGCAGTCACAAAAAACTGTTAGCTTCGTCACCAGCACAGAACTAGGTACAAGCTGTCTGCTGTTCTATGTCCTGTGATACAGAAAAACAACATTGCTTTTCCATTTTTAGCATCAAAGGAGTGGAGAAACATATTCCCCACCTCCCATGCGTTAACACACATTATAAGCCACAAGTATCTCTGATACAAAGCTCACAGCAGTCAGTGGAAAAACTCCCACTGATTTCAAAGTGTTTTGATCCAGTGGTTTCATAGACAAGCCTGAGAGAGTTGATGATTTGCAGAAAATGAAGAAAGAGAATACATTTTCATAATATTATTTATTCAGTTATTTGGCAGAATAACATCTGCTTTCTGAAAAGGAGGATTTCTCCCTCCTGTCATAAGGACTTTTCCTCTTATTACTATTTTTAAAACATTATTTTATATTTTAATAGTAGTCATCCTTGTAAAAAAACAGAGATTACAATCCATGAAATATTTGCTATCTTATTAAACAACATTTCCACTACTGTTGGTAAAAGAATATTTTCTTAAAAAACAATCACATATACACAGAAACTCCTTGAAAAAATTAAAACTTTCTGGGTTAAAATCATCCTCAGCAGCATTTTAGGGCAGTATTAAAATTACCTACTGAATTAAGTGAAGAAATACTCAGTTGCCTGTATATTCATAATTACCGCCCTTATTCTAGTGGAAGGTCCATTCAAAGGCATTTTTCAATACAAACAAGCTGCACCAGGAAGATCACCAGTGCTTCTGAGACAACTCTCTACATTTTGATAGGGGAGATATAAGGTCCAACTCTGCCATCCCTTTCTGCATGCCATAGTGTCAACTACTGAGACTAGCGCAACTATACTTCAAACATTTGCTCTCATTAAAAATTATAAGCAGTGTATCTCATGCCAGGTGGTGCTACCACTTCAGCTTAATAAAATACACAAAAATACAGGAAAATGCTAGTTTTAGAAATGTTCGTGACGAGCGGGTTCAAACCTACCCCTCCTTATCACAGTGCTGATTTTAAGTTCTAGACTCTTTTTACTTGATTGTGTGTGGCAAAACAGTCACTGAGAAAAGGCAAGAAAACTCAGTCAAATAAAGGAAAAGCTTGCTAAATTGTAAATGGCAGATGACATCACGTTGGCCTTCTGAATAATGCTGCAAGATGTTCTCAGTCTACTCACCACTGTGCACCACTTGCCTACAGTCTAATTTTTAACTTATCGGTGATTACTGCTCTAGGTAGGTTCCTGCCCTAAGAACACTTATGCCTGTGTTTCATCCAACTGCATGGGAAGAATACAGGATGTTAACTGGATTACTCACCTATGCAAATGTATATCCTGAGACATTAGGTAGAATTGGTGCATTGGCATTAACTGCACAGTATTTTTCCCAGGGTTCTGGTTGATTGAAAATGGCCCTCAGTGACTCAGAGTTTAAGGATTTGTTACCACAAAATGGCTATATAGCTATTAAAGGAAATTAGACTGCAGGAGTTAGAGAGCATAGAACTGTACTGTCACTTAACCTGTACAATAACAGCCAGTAACTAATGCAAATATCCCATGTGCTGACAAACTAAGAAAAATTGCCTTGCTCTATGCTCCCAAGTGCTCACAGCTCTTCCCTTCCACAATTACTTTTACTCAAGTTAAAGCAGCATACAGCTAAACTGTACCAACCTGACATCTCTGTTCCTCTCCCCATGCCATTGCTGGCTGCTTCTTAAAAAAAGGACACACAATTGCCATAATTCCTCTCCTTCCCATTTTAGCTGCAGCTCCCACCTACAGTGCTGCAAATGATTCTCCGCATCTGTATGAGCTGAGATACGCTAAGGGTGTATGATTGAAGTGAATGAAGCTTTTTCATTTCTGCACCACTATTAAAGTGATTGGGATTTCTTACTACAACCACATCATGCATAAATAGCTTAATCTTCCTTGGAGCTTGATCACTTCTTTAAATATAAGTACAACTTCAGCAGAATCATATTGGACTCATTAAATGATCTAACTGGTTACATCAAATCATACATGTTTATTGAATACCTGGTAGAGCATATACAGATGCTTAAAAACAAAAGCCCTAGATTTATTTTCCCCTTCATCAAGTGAATTTTAGCAGAGAAATATATAGACAAAGTCAATCCTGGACACAATTCCACTGAAATCAAAGGAGTTAAGAAGGCAAACTTGGCTCATTATATTGAATTGAGGGTTAAATCAAGGCAATAGATTATTATTACTTTATTCTGTATTCTCTACAAAGCAATATCTATTTTCTACTTTTATTGGCTGTCTCTCTTGTAGAATATGAAAACCTTTTTGTTTTCTCCTCTTACTGTGTCTGCACTTTCTCCCCATGCAAAACCTTTACTGTCTTTCATCTTTTGTCTGGCAGGACTGAACATCTCTTCTTCAACTTTCAAAGTCCAGAGCAAATCTACTCACATATTTTTCTGGTCTTGTTATATTTTTCTGTCACACTTTCCAATTGTCAGGGGCCATGTGATCTTTTCCTATTTCAATTGCCTCATTAAGACATGTTTCTTCCTCAAAGCTCTCAAATGATGATCTACTTATTCTTCTTTCATAGAACTTTTGATCTGTTCACTACATTTAAGTTAGTTTAATTTCTCAAATTACTTTTGTTGGGAAACGGGGGTGATGGGATGTGTGAAGGGGAGGAGGAAAAGAAGTGATCCTAACTGACTCTCTTTCACTCAGCTAACAGGACATTCAAATGAGCTGTGAAAGCTTCACATTTCAAAGTCTTCTTTCCGTCCATAATACTATATACAATTAAAAATCATAATACAGTCTCTTTATTTCATTAAAAGAGATGCCAGACTATTAAAGCACTGAGGAAAGGTCTAGCAATTGGGAAGCCCAATGAAAGAACAATTTAAAGCCTTAGTCACAAGAAGGCTGAAAATTCAAGCATGATCACAGTTCTAAGTTAATGTTTCAAACATTGGAAAAAGCACCAAAATCAACAGGAGTGATCCAGCCAGTGATCCATGTCGAGCTATGTAATGCACAGCACGCTTTAAATTCAACATCTCCAAACACTGACTGCAACTCTTTAACAGGCAGCATTACTGCTCTACCAATTAGCATTTGTATCTCCCATTTAGTTGGCATTGCATGAAGACCTGGGCTGCTCAGAGCATCTGTAGCACAGCAAGACTAACATCTGGAGTATGCAAGTATTCCATGTAGAGATTAGAGCTTCAATTGCACAAGTGCAGGCTGAAGTTATTAAAAATCATTGTGCTAAAAATTCTAGTCACACAAAGAACACAGATTTTAAGGCAACTTGGTCACCATTTATTTTATCAATAAACCTTTGTTATTGGGCAGCTCTCAATCTAAGGGGAACAGACGCAGCAATATCTAAAGGTTGGAAGTTCAAGTCAGCAGAGTCAACTTTGGAAAAGATTTGAGAGACATGGATAAATTATCCTGCATTTGCAGTCTTAGATCTGGAGCATGTATCTTTCCAAAATATACTATTTTATTTCAGCCTTAAATCGTTGGTCCTAATGGAGGAATTGGAAATGAAATTTTGTGGTCTCTATTTCATGAAAAGAATGACTACAGTCTCCCAAGATCCCTTCTGATTTTTCAGAATGTGAAAAACAAAACCTTAACCTCTTTTCCTGTTTTGGCCATTGCCTCAAAATTAAATCCATAATTTTAGTTCAAAATCTTTAGTATGTATCTTCATGCCACTACATAATTCAGTTCTAGCCACTTCACTGCAGTCTCAGCACATCAGAGATCTGTGTTTTATAATAAACACAGCCTGGAGAGTCTGCCTGGATTAAACTACATGGATACATTCATCAGAGCTCATTTCTTTATGTCCTTTATCTTTGTCATATGCATTGTCTCAAGTAATCAATATTAAAAAGTGCACAAGTGACTTAAGTATATATTTATCTTTAAAAAAAATCCCTACATTTAGAAAGATAAATACAATAGCGAAGGTTTGTAGGAAAAAGTAGTATCTTTCATAAGTGTGATTGATATTAGAGGAAAAAAACAGATAAACTTTTGACCATTTTTCCGATTATTTCAGATGGTCTGACCAAACACGTTACCTCACCATACAAGCCTTGATTCTTTCTTTTGAGATTCATGGCTACAACACAGCTCCTAAACCTGTTATCTCTCACAGCACTGCATGGTAATCACAGCTAAACACCACAGTTTGTATTTTCCTACAGATATTGACAAATACATAACTCATATTGAGTTGCAGAAGTAACATTAGCCAAAATTCCACCTTTAGAAGTTCACCTAGCTTTTAATCACTTTGCTACGATTTCTGCAGTACTATTTTAGGATTGTACTGGACCTCATATTTTGAATGAATTTCTGTACATTTTACCTAAGTAATGTGTTTACCTTCTTAACATATAAAATCAAAGGTCAGCTTTACCTTCAGAAAGATTCCAGCATTCTGAGACATAGATTAGTTTTCTGATTTGCTAGATCATATATAAAGACTCAGAGACTTTATTAGGACCTCTCCATAATCTTGATACATCATTTAAAGAAGTATAAATCCATCTACCATTTGTACATAATATTCTATCCAAAGGTATTTCAAAATTCACAACACAGGATATTTCACATGTCCTTTGCTTGAATCTGAAACTTGTTAAAGAGAATTTACTGGAGCACCGCATCATCTGATGTTGAAGAGGTTCCTTTACCTCAAAGAACTGACACACGCTGAGTCTGGCCTGGCCAAGTGGACACAGTGCCCTCAGCTGGAAAGCATCACCCTGTTCCTATTCCTCCCTTCCATCTTTCAGCTCTGCTACTGTTTGCAGACTCAGATGGATTGGACTGTAACTCCTCTGTCTTCTCAAATTCTGCCACCTTCATCAGACAAATTTTGCAAAAAGACTAGTTCCATTTTCACTATAATTAATTTGAACCTCTATATTTGGGCAATACTATCTTCCTCAGAAATATCCGCTCCGGTATGACAACACCCCCAAAAAGAGGTAAAGAGGAAGGCCGTTTAGGAAATCACTTTCAGCACTAAGTTATTTTCTGCTTTATTAATACGTGACATGTAATTTATACTTAAAGCTCACAGTGAACTAAAACTGCTGAGTCTAGTAGTACGTGGATTTACAATGAATACATCTCATAAAGTACATGATTTGTAAAGTTGAGTAGCAGTTGTGGAGCTGTAAACAGGAAAAAGCCAGTCAAGCTAGAAGGAATGCGTTAATTAAAGAATACAAGTGAAACACAAGTTAAAAGAAGCCAGATACGGAGAAGGGAAAAATCTGGCTCCAAACAGGAAGGAAGGAGGCAGTGTATCCCTTGCTAGATTTGCATATTATATCCCAGGGCCCAACCACAGCTAGCAGGGGAGGGAAACACTGATCCCTCACATCTCTATTTAGTGCAAGTCCCAAGGCAGCCTTCCTACTGAAAAAACTCTAGGAAGGAAGCTGAAAACAAGGATGACAAACGGAACAAAAAAGAAGGAAAGGGAGCAGAGCTCAGAGCAGCAGCTGCTCCAAGGGAAAGGAGGTATCTCTGCAGCTCACTCAGCTACTGAAATCCAAGAACAGCCAAAGTGATTCCAGCCAAAACTCAAAAGTGGAGACTAAGGAAAATGGAAAGCTCTGAGGTCAAGGAGTGGCATCACTGATGCTGTAAGTAGATAAGTAAATATATACATGAGGTAAGGTTTTAAGTCTTTCATCAGAACAACTGATACAGCTTGGAGGAAAAAAAATGACAATTTTTTAGCTATACAAGCCCTTCTTCAGGTCAGATGCTGAGGTGTGACACACTGGGGTAGCGTGTGCGGAAGGATGGTGTCCTCAGCTCTGGTATGTGAGTGATGTGTCTCAGAAAAGAGTCTTGTGACACCATTAAGAACAGAAATAAATTACAGGCATACCTAAGCATAACTTTTCCTTTTTTCCTTTGTGTAACCTTTTTTCTGGTTTTGTAATTCAATACCTAACCTAAACTTGACTTACCATTTTCCTTAATCTTGCCTCATAATAAGGGCAACTTGCAGTTATCTTACCGAGAGGGAACTTTCTGTTCCTGAGGGAGCAGCCATCCTACTTACCCCAGCTGCCAGTACACTCCTATGTCTAACATGTATTTTATGATTTTAAGGAAATGAAGTCTGTCCTTCTCTCAAGCTGTACGTGGTAGCAAAGGGAATGTCAGAGACAGGTCTGGATAGTGAAGATGCCCTTGGCGAGTATTAGTGCTCCTTCCACAGGCAACAGCTTCTGGGAAGACAACCTCTTTCTGTAGCAATATCCAAGTATGTGAGAACATGTCTGCAGTCTGGTAACCCCGTCCAAGTCCCCCAGATTCGGTGGTGAACCTGTTGGCTTAGGGGATTTTGAGTTAGGCCCTCAAAATCATAGGCCATGCAGGAAGAAACAGACAAATCCCTGAAGCTAAACATACTGACAACATACTGACATACTGGATCTGCAGTAACTCTGCCGATTTCCCCAGTTTTAAGTTGCAAGTGTTCCTTGGTATTCAGGTCACCGGCTTTTCTCAAACACAGCCTGCCAACATTGGAAATGAAGTCTGAAGAGGAAGCACTTAAAATAATTAATAATCCTTATGGGCTGGGTTTAATTTGACATGGTCTTAAAGATTACCTGTGGTCTTGGAATATTTCTCTGTGGTTTACTGGAAATACATAAACCATGGCTAAAGGCATACTGATAACAGAATGATCATCCTGCACAGGCAAAAGCAGGAGTATTTTAAAACTGAACAGAATCTTAAGCAAATTTGCTTTGTTTTGTTTTTCTTATAAGAAAACCTAAATCAGAGTTCTCATTTTGGTCACATTTTGACCAACCTCTGAAGCCAAAACAGGATAACAGACAGGAAAAATATACATAATTAATGTTTATGGCTTCTGATACCTCTGTAAAGATCTAAATCAGTGAAGATCTCAAAAGCCACTTCTTCAGCAAAGGGAGTAAACAAATTAAATAACCATTCTGCTATTCCCTTATGATAATCTGCATTATTAAATGGCCTCCTAATGACATAACAGAGAAAATTTTCAACTGCTGAGGATCTGCAGAGTTTTATGGAGTTTCACTTTAATTAGCTTAAAGCTAAGAATCAATACAGAGTTCTTAGTCAATATTTTTACATTTTTGCCATTAATTATTTTTGTTATGCCACTGGAAAAACAAAGATACAGGCCCTAATCAGTGCTCCCAAGTGTTTCTTAATGAACTCAGAGGGGTCCAAACAGCCATAATTATGTCTTGCATAACTGGAACCCCTCCTTCTAGAGTGGTTCTTTGTTTACATATCACATCTTTGTATAACTTAATGTTTCTTTTATCACTTTATTGCTTTTGTTATTTCTTCATGTGGGAAATGTTTTGATTAGATAGAACATACCATCAGAGAATCTTTCTTATCTTTGACAATAGCTGTTTCCGCATTTACAGCAATAACACAATCCTCATCATCCTGAATTTGTTGAATTTACTTATTATTTTATTGTAGTCTCTTCATTAACCATTGTCATCCTCTAAGTACATAGCCAGTTTAGCAACTATAACACTATTACTGTCTAACACTGAGTTGTACAGCTTGTGCCTGAAATAGAAAACTTGACCAGGTTCTTGATTTCAGTAACAGAACGCACTGTTGTGCCAAAAATTAGGACACTCTTTAGTAACTTGCAACATTTCGTCTGAATCTGTGACTACAATGGTGTTTCTGTGCCAAGATTTCGGGTTAAATGTTTCCTAAGAGTGCTCCAAGCAAGGAAGGAGGCAGCCCCGTTGTAACGGTTGCCTACCATACCCCGCCAAGGGTGCTCTCACATTTCCTCTGCTGAACAATTGGCTTGCAACCCGCACAAGCACAGCTAAGCAAGCCAGACTAATTTCAACAATTAATAGGCAATTCCCTTTTAATTCCATCCAAAGCAGCTGAACTGGGATGCTGGCCAGCTAGCTGGTAAGCTTGTACAGCCTATATTCAGGTATATGCTCTGATGGTTACATTGCTTGAGCCATGTGCTACATTCACATTTCCCAGCTATGTGCGGATACATCATAAAGACAACCTATGTTATACGTACATGGGATGGATCAAGGATGCTTACTATACAACCTCAGATGACAGGAAGGGGCATGTAGGATTCTCTCAAGGCAGAGGACTCCCAGACAGAAAATAAATACAGACTGGTAAAACTCTGTTATGTTTCTCTTTCCTGAAAAGAAATACCTGCCTAGCATATATTATAGCTGTCAGCTGGATCTAAACACCTGTGCAAACCCATCTGCTACTTAAACATGCTTTTGCTTGGACACTTGGTTCCAGATGACATAATCTGCCTGCATTTTGCGAGACCAGTTGTGAGCGAATTACACTGCCCTGATTTGGCACCAATGCAGCCCTCTATTAGGAATGCTGCAACCAACAGCCATCATGCTGAATTCAGTCCCACATACATTTTATGTGATGTTTTTACAGAGATAAACAACATTATCTATAAATTTACTGAGAAATGACGTAGAATAGGCATAGGTCAAAACATATCAACCTGCAGTAGAAGTAATTGAATTCTAGCAGAAGAAACGAATTTCAGAAAAGATCAAGCAAACGATCCAAAATATTCCAGGAAAAGGGCTAAACAGTTTGCTTAGTTTTTTCTTGTTAAAGTCCATGCCAAACTGTAATCGTTAATCTGTTCCTCAACATAGTCTAAAAACTTTATAGGATACCGTGCAGTTCTTAAGCTTTCAATTTAAGTTAAAAGGGAAACCAAATGAGCTCATATGTAAAGAACTGCTTTGATATCTTGGGAGGAAATCGTGGCTCTATTTAATTCAATAGAAGATTTGCCATTGACTAGTGCACTCAATATTGTCAGCTGGCACTACTCTCTCATAAAGGACTACACTTCCAGAAGGAGGGTGAAGGGACTGTCTTTGAACCTAAATTCAGATTGCCTCATTACTTTTCCCCTCCCCATCCAAAAGAAAAAAAAAACCAATATTGCTTAATACAGTGTTTAGATTTGCATCATCCTGCTTTAAATCTAAAGTGAAAGGGGTTGTTTTAACACTGCAAATGCTTCATCAGTCCATAGAACTGTACATCAAGTTTGATATCAGAAAAGCATAACTCTGTAGGGAAACTGAAAAATATTTAAAATATTTTTTCATCATTTTTGAACACATGGAGTTCATTGCACAGATTTATTGCTATTAATTCATGGTGCAGGCATGCACACATTTTTCTCCTTTTGTGTCCTGCTCCTTATTATTGTATCTTCATCAACCTCTTCCTTTTTTTTAGTGAACTCCGCCTCACATCAGCTCTCTAGTTAATCTACCTGTGTATCAATCCAAAAGGCAGGGCAATGACAATGACTACAGGAAACAATGTTTGCTAGATATAATGGGCTTTTATATAGTTAATGCTATCTTTCTCTGCTGGATAAGATCCTCTGCTGAGACAATTCACTGAATACGCTGCCAAGAGGTGTTTCTTAGGAGTGCTCTGAGGAATGGGCCTTTGGAAAGGAGGCAAGAGTGACTGTGTTTTGCCTGAACACAATGTTCCATGAAGAAACCCTCAGAACACCCTACTGCTGTTGAGAAGAATGAAGATGACTGAATCTAGACTAATCTTAGGAATACACTGAAAACCAAGTAAATGTGACAGCTGTTCCTTTTTCCTTCTTTTTTTTAATGCCTTCTCTAAGCCTTTGCAAAAGCTAGTTTTGTGGGCAATACACTGTACACTAATGGGGGAGATTTTATGATAAGCTTGTCACTGTTTAAAAGTGATAGGGTTCTCAGAAGGGACTTCCAACAAGTCTGAGAAGTTCATATCACTAGTAGTGGCTTTGGTAGCCTTCTTCATTTCTCTGAGTCCTGAGGCAGGTCAATGAGCTAAAAAAAGAGACTTACAGTTCTCAAAGTACCTAAAGCATTTTGACAGTAGATCAAAGTGCATAAGAGTTTCTAGAAATGTGATCTGATTCTTCTCCAACACTTCCTGTTTTGTTTTGTTTTAATTTGTTTTGTTTGTTTTAGAAATTTTACCCATGACATGATCAATACCAGTCTTCTGCAAATGGTGAGCTTGGACTTCTTCCTCAAGGCTTGTATCTCTGATGACATCAGGCTTTGAGAAGTGGCCTGGGGCACAAGAGTTCCCCAGTAAAGAAGAGAAGAGAGTTTTATTGCTGAGTAGCTATTGGCAAGAAAGAAGACACCCCATACACATTTTCTAAGCAAGATCATATCAAGAGTCCTTGAACTGTGCTTTTTATATCAGTGGATGGTAGGAGACCAGCTCTGTTTCAGAAATGCTTTAAGAAAACTAAGACACTGCAATGCACTGATGATGTGAGCATAAATTTCTTTTGAGACAAGAAACCACTGGTTAACAATATCCCTTACTCTAAGTGTATGAAGTCCTCTCTAACTCAAATTGAAAAAATGTTTCAAAAGGAAGGGCACTTTTAAAGTAAAACCTGTCTACTTGATGCTAGGTGGTAGCGTGGAAAGGGAAGTTTTTTTCAAGGTCCAGACATGCAGGCCATCTTATTAAGCTAAGTACACTACATTATGGAATGGAAAATAGGATAAACATGACCCCATCTCCTTCATTAGGAGGAGATTCATCCCATGCTTCATCAGGGAAAGGAGGATTACAATGCCTAGTATTGTTGCATGTTGGAATTTCAACAGCCTTGCTACCAAACAGAAAACCAATTATTCCTCTTATCATTCCTGTGGTCTTCACCGATACCATGCTGAACTGTCTGCTACTCTTGGAAAAAAGACAATATTAACATGACAGGATGACCAGAGTATGTTAAAATATCTGTTCAACTTCCAGTATATGCAATGCTCTACCCTGATGGAAAAAATCTGTTCTACAGACATAGAACAATTATACCTTGAAAAAAAGAAAAAGTACAAGTTTCTACATGACCTTTTTGTGTATGTGCAGGAGCATCCCAGTAGTGAATTTATGTATTGCAGAAATAATACCAGGCAAAATTACAGCAAGTCAAAATATCAGACTACAAAAGATTCTTGATCACAAACAGAAGCATTATTTATAGCACCATTCAACCAAAAAACAGAGGCACAATTTACTCAGTACATAGATTAAGCACAAAACTAACATACACCAAAGTTTGACTTAATTTACAGAATGAGTGATACATAAAATACAAATATCAGATTTGGGCTTCCAGGGGCAGCTAAGCACAACTATGTCCTTACTTTTTTATTTTCATTTTTAAATTTATTTTATTCTTTTAATTAATTTTATTTTAAAATTTATTAATTTATCCCTTGGAGCCACTAGAATTATGCTACTGATAATTACCACTAATACACATAGTAATAACATGAGTGTAAAGCAAGTGCATAGCTCTACTGACTTCAATAAAACAAGGCTGATTAATACCAGCTGGGGATTTAGCTCACCTTGTTTCTATGAAGTCAAATAGTATCTCACAGAGCTGTACAGATCTCTTATACAAGTATGTAACAGAATATGTAGAAAGCTATAAAATGGCTAAACACTTCTGCACATTGCTGACACGTCCCTGCTCATTTCACTTGTAAGACAGAAATACTCTCAGATGACTCGACCTCTTCAAAAAGAAAAACTTTTCTGTACTGAAATCTGCTAATCAGGTCAAATTGCAGAAAAAAAAAAATATTATGATCCTCTCAAAACTGAAAATTATGAATGATTCCTTACCCAAAGGCCTGAAGAAAAACTGTGATGCAAACACTCCGTTTTACATCAGAAAATCACTTTACCTATTTGATTTAATGTTGGTGGACACATATCACTGTCTAGTGAGGAAATAGTATCTGATTCCATATGTTACATCTACAAATTGTACCATCATCTGGTAGGATATAAATCATCAGTCTTTACAGTACTTCTGTCGATGGCATGTCTAGGCTCCAGATCATCTCTATGACCACTAAGATCCGTACTTAACAAACTTATAAAAAATCAATTTCTTGCTAAACAAGATTAGACTTTGCATGTACGTGCAGGTCTAGAGAGTCTTGATGAAACAATGTCAATACTTTTGGTGTGCTGCCAATGATTACTCAAATACCATCCCTGAAATGGATTTTCTTCTTGTAAGAGAATAATGGAGTGCATCCAAAAATGAAGAAAAGTGCACAATGCTGCCTCAGTTGGGCAGCAGGAAGAAAATATTAAATTATTTTATTTTGTCCGTTAATAAAAGAAAAAGTATCATAAACAGGTATTCTACAATGATGGTCCAAAACTCATCATCATCAAAGAGTGACTCCTGCAGAGGCCTTATATATGGCATGTGGATAGCTTTGCCTCTTGAAATGTGTTTTATAGGAAATGGTGACTCTGGCAGGTTGTTATAACGTGTCACGGTACAGAGTAAGGCAAGACAGAAGTCCTGCACAATCCATTAGAATTCTCTCCTGGCTGGAAACTGCACAGCCACCGGTCCTTACTATCAAAAAAAGATAAGACAGCAGTCTCAGAAAGTACTGGCCTGACAAACATTCATGAGGGAGGATGAATATCACTACCAAAGACAAGTACAGAACTGGAACAGTGAAACTGCAGGTGTCTCTGTGATCAATTACTGGTGCAGACTGTTGGGACTTACACAAACTTCTTTCTGCACCACATCACCAATGACTTGTGTCTATCTCAGGCAAATCGCTTGTTCTCAGGACACTGAGATGCGCAGTTATCCTGCATGAGCTTTTGGATCCTATGTCCACAAGCAAAATTGTTAGCCTACAGTTAACATTGCAGCACCAGTTGCTACAGCTCTCTCACAAACTCCACAAATACAAGACCTGCCAGAGGAAAATCCCTAAGATAAAAAGTGAAGGAAATCACTACCTAAAGTAATGTGTAATTCACCTATTTCACAACTCATGCAATCAGTTGCAGTATTAGCATGCAGGGATTCACCTTCTGCTTTTCTTGATTTTAATTGTATCCAAAAACACACAGTCTGCATCCTACTAACACCAAATAACACTAATTACACCTATACTCCACCCTTACACCAATAACATATTCTAATTGCACCAAATTTCCATTTCCAACACTAGGAACAAAGAACCAAAATTCTTCTTTGATAATTAGTTCCATTAGGAAAGACGTCTACATAGGGTAGCTAAGCTGTAATATGGTTGTCCTTCAAGTAACATACAACTTTATAGAAATACAGAAACAATATTTACTTCTAGTATGCTCAGCTACTAGCCCATAAAGAGACCTGTTTTTGCTAAGCTACTTAAATGCTTAAAATGGAAACATATGGACCTTTTAAAATGTGGATTTGTTGATAGTAAGCCAGTCATTAAGAGTGAGTAAAGCAAAATATTTCAAAGTAACATTATGCCACATGTATGTCAGGCCAGTTTTTTCCCTGCAGAATGCATGTGATAGCTGAAAAAATATGGGATATAACCACTATCTGAAGCTATTCTGTTTTGAAAACCAATAACTAAGTTTTTTAAATGCATAAATATTCCTTTAAGCCTTAAAATGATTATACACAATATTTACAGGAATAGCTTCTTCTTTCTTGGAAAAAAAAGTCATGGGAATAAAACTTTTAATGGACTCTTAGCTGAAACTTGAGTTATGGAATCACATCTATAATGGGTATATGGAGGAGCTGACCTCAAATTCATTCCTCCCTTGTCAATTGAGTAACACTCTCATACTGGGCTCACTTGTATACATGCAAGGTATGAACACGCACCTTCAACAGAATAATGTACAGGCATACCTTGTTTTATTGCACTTTGCAGATATTGCCTTTTTACAAGTTGAAGGTTTGTGGCAACCCTGCAACAAGCAAGTCTATCAGCGCCATTTTTCCAACAGCATGCGCTCACTTTGTGTCTCTGTGTCACATTTTGGTAATTCTCACAATATTTCACACTTTTTCATTATTATTATATCTGTTAGGGTGATCTGTGATCAGTGATCTTTGATGTTAGTATTGTAATTGTTTTGGGGCGCCACGAACCGCGCCCATATGAGACAGCAAACTTAATCGATAAATGTTGTGGGTGTTCTGACTGCTCCACCAACCGGCCGTTCCCCCGTCTCTCTCCTTCTCCTCGGGCCTCCCTATTCCCTGAGACACAACAGTATTGAAATTAGGGCAATTAATAACCCTACAATGGCCTCTAAGTGTTCGAGTGAAAGGAAGAGTCGCACATCCCTCACTTTAAATCAAAAGCTAGAAACAATTAAGCTCAGTGAGGAAGGCATGTCAAAACCCGAGATAGGCCGAAAGCTAGGCCTTTTGTGCCAAACAGTTTGCCAAGTTGTGAACGCAGAGGAAAAGTCCTTGAAGGAAATTCAAAGTGCTACTCCAGTGAACACACAAATGCTAGGAAAGTGAAACAGCCTTATTGCTGATAGGGAGAAAGTTTTAGTGATCTGGATAGAAGATCAAACCAGCCACAACATTCCCTTAAGCCAAAGCCTAATCCAGAGCAAGGTCCTAACTCTCTTCAATTCTCTGAAGGCTGAGAGAGGTGAGGAAGCTGCAGAAGAAAAGTTTGAAGCTAGCAGAGGTTGGTCCATGAGGTTTAAGGAAAGAAGCCGTCTCCATAACATAAAAGTGCAAGGTGAAGCAGCAAGTGCTGATGTAGAAGCTGCAGCAAGTTATCCAGAAGATCTAGCTAAGAGAACTGATGAAGGTGGCTACACTAAACAACAGATTTTCAAGGTAGACAAAACAGCCTTCTCTTGGAAGGAGATGCCATCTAGGACTTTCACAGCTAGAGAGGATAAGTCAATGCCTGGCTTCAAAGCTTCAAAGGACAGGCTGACAGCAAGAGAACTAGAACTGACAGCAAGAGAACTAGAATTAGAAGATTGAAGATGTGACTGAATTGCTGCAATCTCATGATAAAACTTGAACGGATGAGGAGTTGCATCTCATGGATGAGCAAAGAAAGTGGTTTCTTGAGATGGAATCTACTCCTGGTGAAGATGCTGTGAATGTTGTTGAAATGACAACAAAGGATTTAGAATATTACATAAACTTAGTTGATAAAGCAGCGGCAGGGTTGGAGAGGACTGACTCCAATTTTGAAAGAAGTACTATTGTGGGTAAAATGCTATCAAACAGCATCGCATACTACAGAGAAATCCTTCGTGAAAGGAAGAGTCAATCGATGCGGCAAACTTCACTGCTGTCTTATTTTCAGAAATTGCCACAGCCACCCCAACCTTCAGCAACCACCACCCTGATCAGTCAGCAGTCATCAACATCGAGGCAAGACCCTCCATCAGCAAAAAGATTACGACTTGCTGAAGGCTCAGATGATGGTTAGCATTTTTTAGCAATAAAGTATTTTTTAATTAAGGTATGTACATTGCTTTTTTAGACATAATGCTATTGCACACTTAATAGACTACAGTATAGTGTAAACATAACTTTTATATGCACTGGGAAACCAAAAAAATTCATGTGACTTGCTTTATTGCGATATTCGCTTTATTGCAGTGGTCTGGAGCCGAACCTGCAATATCTCTGAGGTATGCCTGTATTAGTTACAATTTCAACATTCACAGAAGTTGTTTTTTAATATCTTTGGAGAGCGCTGGAAAAAAAGAGACTGAAAAGAAAGCTAGGTGAGAAGAGCTAAAAGGAAATAACAGTGCATGGAGTCTTCTCTTATCACAGAGGAGACCAGATAAGCTGGAGAATACCTAGGATTGCAATTTTCTGGCCTGCCAAAAGCCCAGCATTATCACTATGTACACAATTCTCAGTCTTCAAGAAATGTGATTTAATGGCCTTCGTTGTATATCCCCTCTAACAAACAGTGCAAATGCCGGGGATCTGGGTCAGACGCCAGCTTCTTACTTAGTAATTTACATTTTTTAAAAATCTTTTGAGTGATCAGAACTGAGGAAATTCTGCCAATATCACACTAAAAACTTCAGGCTCTGTGGTAAGAAGCCTGATGCAGTGGGAATTCTCTGAAGATATGTATTTACAAGTAACCAAGATTGTTGAATGAAAGTTTCAGTGTTATCTCTTTCATCAGCAATTATGCAGATCACCTTCTGCTCTACTACAAATATTGATTTATATTCATCATGGAAACTTTATGGCTTGTAGGCATGAAAGAAAATCAATGCAGTAATGTTCTTGTTGGTTTTCTGTTAGCCAGCACATTTGCATGAGGGAGAGGGCACACAATGAAGCCCTTTGGCAAGTCTGTAGGTAAACAGATGAGAAATGTAAGATCAAAAATGCTGGTAGTGAATGGAATGTAAATCTTTTAAAAACCCTAATACTAATAATCTTGGAATACTGATTTTATTCTTCCATTTCAGATGACTATATTTAGCATTCAGTATAAGAGAACAGCTCTAGGAATTGCATTTCTGCTAGGAATTTGGTAGGTTTCAAGATTATTATTCAGAGGTTACTGAAAGACTGATCTCATCTGATACTCTCGATACAGAAAAACTGCCATAGTGAAGATCACTTAATCAATACCAACAGCACTTTTCATTCATATGTACTTCTCTGTAAAACAACAGATGCAGTGCAATTGTGTGACTTCATGACAAATGTAACAATATGCTCTTTAAAATAAAACCCTCCACAACCACATACATGCTTGTGTCAGAAAAGTCAAGATACTGGATGCACTGGTACATATGTGTCACTGGAACTGATACACTACCATCCCGTAGGGCAAAAACCAAAGCATTGATGTTGGCTAAATCATACATCTAATACAATGAGATTAGACTGGAAACACACATCATTTGTGCTGTATGAAGTACTACCTCCTTGCAGACTGTTCAATCTGCTGAAATGCACGATGCCAGTGGAGGCAATGGAGATATGTTCACAGGGAATTTTCATGCATAATTTTTCCTGCTAGACTGTGGCTCACTGTGCTACAAGCTTCACCTATTTATGCCTAAAAACAGTATTGTAATTCTGCGTAATTCTGTAATGGAGCACCTAATGAAGAAGATTATAAAAAGCCACTAAACTCCCTCTAGAGTATCCCCAAAATCCCTTTGCATAAAAGGAATTTTCGGGAAAGGCAGATTTCTTTCTATATTTCACTAGGAAGGCAAAATTAGACACCACAACTTACTGCAGTTTTACAACCTAAGAGGTGGTTTTAGTACCAGAAGAGAAAACAACAAAAATAACAGCATACATCAACAGTGTTTGAGGATACCTTAATAAGTCTGAAGCTTTCCAAAACTAACTTCCAGTATTAATGATTGCACATGAACTACAGCCATAACAGTTTACTGCAGGGCTATATTTCATTTTGAAGGTTGTCAGGTTGTCATTTAAACACAACAATCCAGAAGGAGAACAAAAACTAAAATTGCTGAAAGATTAGCTGTTGAAATCTTTCTCTGCCAGAGAATCTACTCTGCAAATGAACCATTTTTGGTAATGCTTTTCTTTCTTCATAAAATTTTAAGATTTACAAGGGAAGGAACAGATACAATTTGCCTGTTCTTTCCTGTTCATTAATACCTAAGGTATTAATGCAAATACAGGCATTAGAGGAAAAAAAATGCAGCAGGAAGAAAGAATTAACAAAATATTAGGAAATCTTAAAAATAATTTTTAAGTGATTCTTCTAGCTCAAAGTAGGAGGATATGCGTTTTGCTGAATTCAGTGAGTGGAAAGATTTGTTAATATTATTTCTCTTTCCCTTTTCATGCACAAGAAGCCCTGTATCAAATGGCAAATCACAGTAAAATATTTTACCTTGCAAAAGCCAGATCAATGTAACATTAGGCACCCTAAGAAAAATCTGTTTTTTTAATATTTTAATCAAAATTTTTTACAGAATGAAATGTTCTGAAGTTTCTCATTTGAAAAGGTCAGTGTTTTCTTCTGGCACTTTCAATTCAGACAAAACTATTTTGACATTAAAGCCTCAAACCACTTAACGTTGACCCTGGAATATATCTCCCTGAGGCCCTATGCAACTTTTAGAGAAGACTAACTCAACTCCACTGTAACCATGCCCTCCTCAAGCACTGGAGCCTGCTGGGAGCTGTCACCTCTCCTTCTGCCTTTGCCCATAGGACTCAGTGGTCAGACTTTCACTTTCCTGACAAATGCAGACAAATCATGGAGCAGCAAGAGAACTGGAGCCCAGGCTGGCAGCAGGGTATGGAGCCAAGGATGAGGGGACACCCCACCTGAACACAGCTCCCCCGGGGCACCGCGACCGCGCACACTGGCCAGATGAACGGCAAACTCACCTGAAATGAGACCCTGCAATTCAGCAAACTGAAATGTTTTCGTTGTGCTTGATTCAGACCAAGCCAGAATGCTTCATTGTGATTTCCATGGCAGAATATTTGTGCGTAAAGGCATTGTGAGAGACAGCTTAGATATTACTGCACGTAAGTGGATACACTAAGAAACCAGGCTTTATAGTTTTGTTTCTTATGGACTTGGCCAATCATACGTTTCCTATCATAAAAGGCCTGCAATCCTGCAGGATCTTCAGCTCCATGCAGAAGTAAGAATTCCTTCATAAACTAAATCCAATGCCTATGTAATTTGATCCAGTTTTACTTAAACCAATAATGCTGCATAAATTACAGAAGTAGATAATTTCGCTCAAAAAGAATGAACTGCTAATTAGTAAGAGCAAGGGCCGACATGATAATCTCAGCCAGCATCAGTCTTGGTATTAAATAAAGAATATCTCCATTTATTCCATCTGTTCCTGTTATAAATGTATTTAGAAGAGTCCTACCTGACACGTAAGAATTTCTTTCTTCAAATTACTACATCGTGCATCAGAGTAATTTAAACACTTATTTCCTTTCAACAATTCAGATAATTATGTTTAAGAACTTAGAACAAGCTTACATAAAGTAGCACTACTCTGTTTATTATGTGACAGATACTGTATTACTCATGAGTAACCAGAGCCTGTCACATTGGAAAATTTCATGAATAATATGTCATATATTATGCATGCATCTATAGTTCAGCATAGTCAGATATAACCAAACAATTAATAAAACAAATGAAGAATGCATAATTGAAGTGCTAAATCTGAGAGCTCAAAAGTGAATTTTGACTAGCAGAGAATTATTCATCTGCCAGAAAAATACCCATTTTAAAGTAATCTGAGTGCACTCAACCAACCTACAGCCTTTTAAAAAATTAAGTATTGCTATCAGAAATTGATTATAATTTTTCACAGTGACAAATCCCCATGAAATTAGTTATTGCTTACCATAGCTATAGCATTAACCTTTTGAAGCAAACAAAGCAAATTGCCAGCTAATGCTAATGACTGATTTCAAAAGGGATTACTGCTTAATTAAATTATATCATGTATAGTAGTATTCATAAGATAGGATCATTCTGATTTCAGTTGCATCTTAAGGTGAACAGTCTGCATTGGAATGAACTGCATTGATCTAGAATTTAGCGTGATTAGGAGGAGCATGATGACTACTTCCATGTGTTATTTCTGAATGACCAGAAGAAAAAATTTTCATTTTACCATTAAAAAGAATGTGCTCTCCAAAACTGTTTTAACCTATGGATCACTTCTCCCAAACAACTATCTATTGTCATACTTTGGCAGTATGTTTACTTGATTGTCTGTTTAATATGACCTAACTACCAGGACATGAGGAACATGGAACAGTCTCATGTATAGGACAGACAACATTTGCCATTTAGGACTCTCATTGAGTTACTTACTGAGTTTTAACAAAGAAGGGCCACTAGCTCCTTTTATTACAAAAACAACAACAAAGCAAATCATATCTTTAAAATCTATCTATTCTATATTACATTTTATAAATAGCCATGACTATAGCTATCACATTAAGTACAGTGCAAATTTCAGAGCCCAATCTACACATACGAGATTGTTTACATAGATCACTGGTGGTTTTATCAGTGATTCAAATGAAATGAAATGAAAAGGGATTGACACAATTCCAATTTCTCTAATCTCATTCTTCATTTTATCTTCACTTCTTTGGTTTATGTTTAGAACTAGCGGAAAAAAGAATAGACAGTGCTGAATGATTATACCCACTGGTCAGCCTGAGGACTTACAATTCTTCTCGAATAGGTTTCTTCATAGTTTTAAATAAAGACAAAAGGACTTTTTCTTATCAAACTACCAATACATGTATCTACTGAGATGCGTCCTTTCTGTCTCAGTAGCCTAAGCAATAGGATCCAGAATTGAAGACCTATGTATCTCATGCTGTTCATACTTGGGGCTTCCTTCAGCATTTAATAAACACCGTTTACTAAAATAAGATCTCAGTCTGGATTTGAAATGCCTTCTTACAGAAGTCAGATATGGAGCATAATTGGCTGTTTTGGGATAAACTACCGGAAACCCTGAAACTATGCACTCAGCCCCTCTTTCACCCAATGCCCTCTGGACAGGTCAGAGTATGAGAGGTATGGCCTGATTTTGTTCATAATCATCTGATAGTCAGCCACTGGACATGCTTTGGACCCCAAATCAGACAGAACTCCAGTGTGCAGAGAGATATTTTCTTTAAGGATTTCAGGTAGTGAAACTTTGGCAAAAGTGGGTCTCCTGTACAAAAAACAGGGCTCCTCCAGCACCTCCAAGAACCAAGCAGCTCCTGCCATAACGGAAGTGAGAGGGAGAAGGTTATAGGCAGCTGCCACACCAACTCCAGCAACCAAAGTCATCTCCTCAAGTTCAAATAAATTAAGCAGTCTCCAGGATCTTCTCCTGTAAACTCCACCTCATAGGATCAGGTCAGGAAGACAAGCCTAAGATGCCCATATTTATGCTTATTGCAGCAGAGTCCCCAAGAACGTGGTAGCAGTTGGCTCTTGGGGCAGACAGGATTGCTGGGTAGGAAAAGGCATCAGTGCCCCACGATGCGCTGCATCTCCACGCAGCCATCTCACTCCACAGCAGGAGACACAGCTTGGGGGGACTGGCCAGCAGCTAGACCACTGCCAGCACAACGGCTCCTAGCCAGGCTCTTCTCCATCACCTAAGGTTTAGAGCTGGATTTAGAGTAGGACAGGAGCTCACTCTCTTTTCCAGATAACCAGGTGCTCCCTAAAGCACAAGATCTCATGGAGACACAAGTGGCACTTACTCAAAACCTCATTTCAGGCTCATTTGAGGCTGAAGCGCAATACAAATGATGGTGTTTGGTATACGAAAACTAAATCTGTTACAATAAGAAAAAAAAAAACAACTTGTGTAATCCCCCGGTTAATCAAAACTGCTAAGGGTTTTGCAGTATTATAGCTGCAATTCAAAAACCATCTTTGTTCAAGTTTCTTACTTATTTTTGTGCATAGTTAAGATAAGTAAAATCTCAAACCAGAGGGCTAACTACTCCCAAGCATGAAGCAGTTTGGATCCAGACCTAAACTTTGTGGTTGGCTTTGCCTCCCTAATGGCTGGAGCCCAAGCCCCAGTTACCAAGCACCCCAAACTGTGATACAGATGAGAACACATGTGGGAAGCTTTGCTATTACGCACATATAGCTCCACAGTTGTCATCACTTCCCTCTTCACAGTCTTGGCTGCAAATCTGAATGAAGCCCAGTGGTGCCGCAGTCCTTTTGTCCCTGTCTTTATAGTTGTCTTTTCCTTCCCAGTTTGAAATATTTTTGTATACAATGCCAACTGAAAGCCCTCAAAATTGGAATGCTTACTGTCACTTTGACTATGCAAGGGAGGCAGAGTTTTATTGAAAACATTCCTTCCCTTCTTTTTCATTATTGCTGCTCCCACGCTGTTGTTGGCAGCTTGAGATCCATATCAGAATGAAAGCATGTAAAATGTATGCAATTAGGTACTGATCCTGTAAGGCGTTTCATGTGCACAAATATCTGCAGCTGTGCACTGCTTCTGATCTCCATGGGACTGCATATGGGTACTGAGATCAGAACACATGAAATTCCTGTTATTAAATGCATGTGTCTTTAAAACACCAAATCTAATTCATGTTAAGAGGCTCTAATAATGGTAAGAAAAAAAAGTGATGTGTGTCCCTCAGCAGAAGGGAAGTTATGATTTCCTTCTCTCTGCTCAGATCATACTAGAACAGAAATGCAATGAGGTAAAGGACTTATATGCAACGAGATTTATCTCAGCCTTATCAAAGGCTTATAGCAAGAGCTCTTAAAAATTCTAAAGCTCAATTAGCATTCAAATCATATTTATGTTTCTTTTTCCTCTACAGCAAAAGTTTTAGTATGGCTTCAAACTCTTGCTAGACAGCAAGAACCAATAGCTGAAAGCCAAAGCCAGGGGTATTCAGATTTTTACATGAGGTATGTTTTTAACAGTAAAGACGAGGAACTCGGAACAAATTAACAGGCAGGCTTTTCATCTCCAAGCACATTCATATAAAGTTCAGATGCCTTAATGAAAGCAATCTTTTAGTCAAATATAAACTAAGAAGCACAATAAAGCAATGGCTAAGTGAAAATTAAGGGCTTGTTACACACGAATGAGATTAGCAGATGTAATGGTCCACTTTGGCTTTACACTCTGAAATCTTACACTGTAAATGATGTAGAAATAGCTAGCTATGTGGAAAAGTGTATAGAAAGCAACACTTCCTTATAATTTTTTTTCTTTCTTAAAAATGAATTGAGACAGAACTCCATGCTGACCTTTGAAACAGATGCCTGAAAAGTACAGCATTTTTGCCTTGAATTTAGGAAACATAAGACAGGAGACTTCAGTAGGCATACACTAATAATTCACAGAAAATAGGGCATTTCAGGGTACTTTGGCTGGCTTATGGAGAGTTACCATCAATATAAATCCCTGCAGAATGAAACAATGATATACCTCAAAATGTATAGGCATTAGTAAGACCATATCTTGCAGTCTTTGCTCAGGCAGAAATCCCTGCTGACCATCCGGAGAAATTTTACTGGTACAAATATTTTAGGCAAGTATTTACTGGTACAAATATTTTAGGCAAACTGTCCCTATGCTGAATAAAGGCTTTCTTCTTTAATTCCAATAAAGATGTTTGGATGTTTAAAAATTCATAATTCTAAGCACTGTTTATAATTATGAAGTGACAGCAGCAGTATCTTGTTAAGTGTGGCTTGTCAAATCCTTAAAGGCTAATGAAGAGGCAATGTGTTGCCTCCAAACTGTGAACATATTAATTCCTATTACTTGTTCACCTAAGCTACAGTTATGTTTAAACAGTAACAGTACTTGGCACAAATTATTAGTTTCTAAAAGCATTTAGTGCCCAGAAAGCAATAAAACAAGAAAGACCCAGAGCAAATTATCTGCTTGCCAGGACAGTAATACAACCAAGTCTTTATATATGCTTGTGTTTTTGTCCTGTTTTATTGTCAGACTTGCATTACGTATGTGGATGCAGTACTTTCTGGAGGACTCTCAGGGACTGTACTGAAGCCCAGTGTCCTTTGTTCACCACAGCGCTGGGGCGCCTTGAGCATCAGCTGTTTCACGATGGTGGTCCAGCCTCACCACCATCTCCACAGGAGCCACTGGTGGTCACGGACATTGTGACTCACAGCAGAGTCCCCGCCAAGGGGCAACCCATTTGACTGGTATTTTGAGAAGAAGCTGGCTTGATCTGCTAGTTTCATTGTACTCCAACCCAAGGCAAGTCACCCATAACTGCCCTTTTACCTTGTTCCTCCTGGGCTGTTGATGTACAAGCAACTGTGACCTCAGGGTCCAGCTCAATCTGGGCAAAGGGCAGGTTTCACCTCTAATTAAATCGTTCTGGTCTTTTGAAGGCAGCAGACCTTTGACCAGTACTTTTCTGGGATATTCAATCCAATCCGATCTACTGACATACGTACTCAGAGTTTCCTTTAAAAAAGTCTAGACATGCTTTTGTCAATTTTCCACTGTGTAGGAACCCAAAGCACTGTCCTCACCAAAGAGGTAATTGGAGATGTCTGGAAGGTTTTCCTGCCTTTTTTCCACTGCAAGAGATCAACTCTTTCTTTGAACCAGTCTTTCAGCCGCATCAGCTTTTTCAATAATTTCAAAAACTTGTTTATTCTATTGAGTTTCATTAAAATAGACTATCACACGGATGGTTTATTTTGGCCAGAAGATATCGTGCTTTGTTTTATGGTTAATGTTGGTATTACAGAGTATGAAGGGAACAGGCATCAAGAAACTACTCTCAACAGTAATATTATAGCTATCTGAACAAAACCAACTGCTAAGAGCTTTTTTTCCTTTAGTAGCTGAACAAATGGCTCCATCAGTTGGTGAAATACATGAGAATCCTTTTCATCATTTCAATTATCTGATTCAGGTAAAAAGATACAAGGTATATGATTTTCAGTGGAATTACACTGAAGTCAATAATATCAGTCAAACAGCTATCACCTAAAACGAATATGCAATGGCACGCATGAAATGTGTTTGTGATCCCTACCCTAGCACTCTGGTGAAGAGACACACATCCCCTTGCAAGTTTAAATATTTGTAATTTTACTACCTCTTACAGAAGGAACAAATCTTGACTATAGGATTTCATAGGGAAATAAAAGGATAGCTGCTTTTTAATGATTTTTGAAATACTTAATTCTACATGGATAACATGCAACTGATTTAGGCTAGGCAACAGTTACTTTGAAAAGATTTTTTTTAATTTATTTTTTATTTCCCAATATAGTAAGATCTCAAATTACAGATTTGGGTACTCTGATATACTTTTATGCCAAGTCCAATACTTCACACCTTTTTTTAATATTTTCTTAATCGGCAGGTGGCAATTTATTGGGTGCGCACTCAAGCTTCTACACTGAGGTCTGACCATAAGTGCTGACTAGCTCGAGCATCCTTCCCTTCGGAGTGAGATGGGCTCAGCAGCCTTTAGCTACTTCCCTGCAGTAGAAGTCTACTCTTGAGATTTCCATTGTTTTTGTCTACACTATAAAATGCTGTGTCTCAGTGAGTTTGTATCAACAATACTGGGATTCTTCTATGAGAGTCTGATGGGAATCTCAGCTGATGATATGTCAAAATGTTCTCCACGCAAAAAAGTGTCCAACCAATCCACAGGTGATATAATACAAGTGTTTTTCTTAATGCTAATGTCAGGAATATTTTGTCATCTGAAGTGAGGTGGAGGCAGGCTTCAAAATCACATTGATCACACCCACCCAGAACAGTGACATTTTAATTCCTCTGTTCCTCTGGCGTGCAACTGATAGGCCTGCGCAATTCATCTCTGCTTTCCTGCATTCCCAATCTGCTGTTACCAGCTGTTCCCACAACGAAAACTAACTCCTGTTTGCAACTAGTCATGTAACATATGACTTTAAAAAAAGTGGCAGTGGCAGTGGAGATAGTAATGTGAAAATGTTAAATGCCAGATTGTTTTTGATTTTGGTATTTCATATTCGATAAACATGCTGGAATTCCCCAAATCTAGGAAGTGGCAATTAGGATGCTAGCTATTTCAAATACACAGCCATCCCTGTTAATGGGTTGGTCTTGTTATCTGTCATGAGGTAGTAATGGACTACATTCTTCATCCTTATAACATTAAATAAAGCCATAGTCTGAAGACAAAACATGTACAACTTGTAGCAAATCTGTAAAACTCAAAGTTCTCTTGGCAGGAAGAGCCCCGTTCACATCAAATTAGGTTTTAATTAAGAAATCAGGTGATAACTCCCCACGTGTTAGCAAAGCCATTTGCAGGCAATAAGAGTGGTGAATGGGATGGAGACTTGGGGGTTGCCTTGAAATTGTCACAATGAACAATGGGGAAACATTTCTATTTGGCACATAGGCCTACGTTTTCTAATACAAAGCCAGATGGCAATGCCATATTCGTTCAACAACTATATCAAGGAATGAAAATATGGAATAATATTTACAAGTCTCTTCCATCGCTCCTCCAGCTTTTCATAAAGCATGAATACTGTGATTTTACATCCACATATAACAATCAGTGATGTTACAATAAGATTTACTACACTTTTACCTTAAAGCAGTGACAAGAACTTCACTAAGGAATTACGAAAGCAATTTTAATAGCCAAATTGTGGATTTGGTTTCAATTTCAGTGAAACTTTTCTTTGGATCTGTTTATTCAGTCTTTAAATTTACAAAAAAATGCAATGAAATTTTCTTAATCTTACAGGACCATTACAGTTCCTCCCAATCTTTACTAAAACATTTTTGAACAGTAGATTCAGTAGACTGCGAGATTTCTGCATGTGGATGTCACAGCAGTCTTGCCTATGCACTAATGGTCAGACTAGTCAGACTATGTGACTATGCTCACATACATCTTTTATTATGAATTTCAGAATCTTTGAAAAAGCACTAGGGGAAAGGGAAATAAAATTTACATGAAAGAGAAAAGGAGGAAAAATGACAAAACAGAATTTATATATAGATTACACAGCTCTTATTTACGTTTTATTTCTGCTAATTTTCTGATGTTCTGAGCTTTGTATACCAAACCCGTCACTATATATTCCTTTTTCCTGGTTTTGCTGAAACGTCTGGAAAAAATTGTGCCTGCCTTGTCTGAGAAAGACACAGAACATCAAAAGAAAAAGCACGGGTCACTGAAAATGGAGTTTTATAACAGAGTACGTTAGTATACAAAGCACATTAGAGAAAGAGGAAGGAAAACTTGCTAAAAGCAAATTTCATAATTTCAGACTGTGGCTACTCTGTGGAGTTGCATCCTGGTATAAAATGGAAGCCAAAAGAGCTCTGCAGGCTTTATAAGCTTTCTATTAGTAGTTCTCAGCACGCCGACTTACTAGCGATAGAGACTCACAAACAGAAACTGGCACATCATGATGAGACAAGAAAGCAAATGAATTATTTTCTCTCTTTTCTCCTCTCCCTAGCTAATGGCTCATCCTAACAACCTCATCAGCTGTCACTGACAGCGTGCCTTACTTCTTGCCTTCATCTCAAACACAGTCTCAAAAAATAGCTGTAATGAGAGAACCGTGGCCGGCCTGGCTCAGAGCTGAAGTCGGACAAGAAAACTGGCAAAAGCAGTATGCACAAATGGCTGACCTTCAAAGCAGCAGTTTGCAAAACATATGTGCTGCCTCAAAATAACATTAGGTAACCTTTCCAGCGCCGCCGCTCTCAGATTCACACTGGGGCTAATCACTGTTGCCCTGCAGCACTGGTGAGACGCTCCCACTTCTACACGAGCAAGTGGTTCATGGTGTAATTTAATTCAGTATAATATCGCTAGCTTCCAAATAAACCAGATCAGCATATCCCAAGGAGGTGGCAGGAAACAACAGCCCAAAGGTACCCTGGCCAGGCGGGAGGCTGCAGCCACACTGGCTGCACAGGACTCTGCATGGCCTCTCAGGGGAAACTTTACAATGCAGAAGCAGTCCCGGGGCCTGTGTGCGAGACCATAGGGAATGCAGTTGGCAGGGTCGGCACACTCACTACATGTGTGAAGCAAGCAACCTGTCCCTGAATCATGCTCATCTGTGCTTTTGTGGAGAAAAAGCTTTATTCTAGAAATAAGGTTGACCTGATGCCTGTTAAGCATTGCGGGGCTCACTGTAACTATCCCTGCGCTGAGGGTTTCTTTTCTTTAATGTACACAAATACCTGGAAATTTGAATGTGGCATCCTGGGTTCCCTGAGATTGCGGAAAAACCTTTGCAGTGGCACGAAAACCAAAGAGGCCTGTGTAACTAGTATGGCCTGTGCAACTAGCATGGCTTCAGCCATGCTCCTCCTCCCTTCACCTGCCATGGGTTAATGACAGTAGCTCACAGTCTAGACACTTGTAAAGACAAATCAAACAGCTGGGCTGAGCGCTCTTGGAGATAGTTTTTCTTCCACCCTGCTACAAGCTCTCTCTGGCAGTGGTTGGCCCTTGCAGCTCCCAACAGGGCTCAGGGCGCTGACTTCAGCTCCCCAGAATCCAGAATATGCTACGGTAGATCCACCTCAACTGCCAGGCGAGTGCCCCTGTGGACCGGCAGCTTGGAAACTACTTCCAGCATCATGCAAATTAAAAACTCAGTTGCTTTGGCACACATCTAATCTACTTGCTCTATACAAAAGCCCATCTACAAACACATATATCTTAAATGCCCTTTTATCCATTACTTAATCCCTCCCTCATTTGTGCTTATACCTTGCTAAGCAAAGAAAGATCTATTGTTGCTTTAAAAGCTTAAAAACCATACTGGATTCAGCTTGCAACTAAACACAAAACACGGCTGCATTCAGGAGAGATCTACTGCACAAGACACAATTACACTATCAATTGACTGCACATCAAGAGGACAGCACATGATTAGACACCAGTGGGGAATCCTAATGATCCCCTCTGAGAATTGGGATAGTGCAAGTCTCTCATTTTCTGCTCCATCATGTGTAGAGGAAAAGTACACTGGAAAGAACACAAAACTAGTGACAATGGATTTCTGTGCATATCCTAACATCATTTTCATGACAATGCAGGAATTGAATGAAAGAACGAGAGCATGATTACCAGATGGAAGACAAAACTATTATTTGTAATGTCTTGCTTAAGATTGTGATGACTTGTCCACTTGTTCAGCCCACTTTTACTGGTATTTTCAAAGCAACTGTTAGACACTCACCCCCAGTCCTGGGGATTCGCCAATATCCACATGTAGACTGCAGATAAACTATGCCACAGCTCCGACACCCTTAACCTGACCCTACGCGGAGGCTTACTCTGCAACAGTGTAGTTTCTTGCATTCGTGGGGCATTACAGTCAAATACTAAAGCTTTCCCGCAACCAGACGTTGTGCCATAAAGCACTGCACAGAAATGCAGAGCCACTTTTTGAGTTTATTCCATCCTCCAATACCTGGGTAGTGGAGAGTTCAAACTCTGCATAGCTTTTTTTCCTCCTGAAGGAGAAAATTATTTTAAAATCAACTATAATCTGTGCTTACACACACTATTCGTTTTAGCCCAGGACATATTTACATCCCAAGAGAGATCTGAATGTTACTGGAGGCTGTCAAATTAACAGAAACACATTGACAAAGAGAGTTTGTTCAGGGAATGTTAGTGCAGCAATAATAGTACTAAGTCATGGCAAAGCATCATTTTGCCTAAAGCAAAATTTCACTTTTACCTGTTCCCAAAAATAAATGCAATTTCTGCCAGCTGATTTTTCCTTGTTTGCTTTCTTTAGCATATTTTAAAGGGATTCTGTGGCTTTTTATATCACTTTCTTTTCTGGCAGTTTCTAAGAATCACTACTTCACAATGTGTGACACTTAGAAACTCCCCAACAGAGCTCATCAGATTGCTTTGCAATGTAAAAAAATTTAGTGATACATATGCCATGATACAAATCGAGTCATTATAAACGGAAATCAGGGAAATCTTTTGTCAAGCACATGCTGTTTTAGTGAATACACGATATCTGGTTGTGTACTGTGTACCTTTTAGTAATCAGACTTTTTTGACTGTTCCAGGTCTCTCATGTCACACACTAGAGTAAACATAGCTGTGCTTCCCTTGTTCTCTGGACTGCTGATGTTGTGGGGCACGTGACAGCATAATCAATGGGATTTTCCATACTGGATTAATCTCATAGTTCATTTTGTCCATTAGTCCTATGGTATTTTCAATATTATTCATTATGCAGGTCTAAATATAACCTATTTGGTTTCCTTTTTTTGGCAGCCCAGATGTCCAGTGAACAGGACTATCTCAACTCAGTGAATGAGCTCTCTCTAAAAAAAAGCTCAGTTTTCTCTTGTTAACTTCATATTCTCCCCAAAGCTTTGTTATCTCACTGTTCAATTGCTACACTACTACTAAGCTCCCTTCTTTACTACATTTTTTGATACTGATACAATTCAGCAGAACATAGTATGCTTTGCTCTCTCTTTAAAGGGATCAGACGGTTGATCTAGCCTGAAACTTATTTAATGCCATGATGGGTGATGATCCAGGTCCAAAGAGTTGCACTGGGAGTGTAAGGCACCTTTAACACTGCTCTAGGCTAATTTATTCTGCAAGGGACTGGGAGAGAAAAGACTGGGACATTTCTATATTCCTCATATACATGAACAACACTTACTGTTGTTGCAAGTATTTGAGGCTTACAGATCTGGCTCAGAGCCATCTTTCCTTCCGTTGCTCTGATTTAGTGGTGAATGAAACTCAGGTGATCAGAAGGATCTGACAGCATATCTGTCTTTCTAGCATTTGTGCTCATTAATGTAGGACTTGAGCAGTTAATGAAAATGAGCAGTGTACCAAAAACAATGTGTTTTGGCAAACATCACTGAGGACACTTATGTTGCAAGCTATGTGTGTAAAGTGAATGTTTCACTTTTACTTTGAGGAAGCAATGAAGCCTTTCGAGCACAGACGTTAAAAGTATTTATATGTGGAGATACTTACACGCTGTAATAAAAAGGTAACTATCCCACATTTTGGATGACCTCTGCAACCCTAGAATGCCCATTACTATGTGATGTTGCTTGATCCCTCTCCCATGTCATTCCTCAGTAAATTCAATTAGCAAAAATAATTGCTTCACCACAAACTGACTAAAAATGCCAAGACCCGCTTATAGACAACAGCAATCATTAAACAAAACCCATCTGAAAGAGAGCTGAAGGCATTTCCAGTAATCATACGAGATTAAAAAAAAGAAGACACTTCAGAGTGCTTAAACTGCAGACAAAACCCTGTTTAATTTCAAAGGTGGCAGGGTTACTAATGCATCAGCTACTTCAAAGATGGCAAAATAAATTGCTTTTTTAAAACATTAGCAGTTCCATCCAACATGATGGGAAATACATAAGGTTTATCAAATATGAAATTTAACATGGACAGGTTGTTCAAAAGTTGCCTTAATTTGCATGAGTAAGCATAGCAGAAAAACACAGCTGATCATCACAGTTGGGCTCAGCTTTGGAAATTACTGTTCAGTCATGAACCTCAGACAATCAACCCACAAGGCCACCTCTCCCTCTTTTACCCCATAATGCTGGAAAAATAAAGTATTGTTTATATAGCTGCAAGGCTTTGCTTTATTATAAAACACAACAGGAGAGTAATTTATTTAATATCATTATTTAACATGTGCATGACCATAGATAAATAGCAATGCACTCAAGAATTTAAAGCCTCACCAGAAATATTTTTACAATCCTCTCAAAACCAATGAACTTTTGACTCAGGACTGAGTTTTCTTTTCAATAACTATTTTTCCTAAATCTATTAGCAAACTCGGATTACATTTACATTAAAAGCAATTAAAGAAACAATACCACACATACTGGTAGCCCATGCTTGGTTACTGGGAACCTCAGTCTCAGACTGAGCTGGCAAGAGCTGTTCATCCGTATTGAACTTTATTGCTCCATATAGCAATTCAATAAAATCCCTAAATAAAAACTCCCAAATTATGTTTGTTTTATGCTTGAAAATTCATTAAGTTATCCTTGTTTTTAGGAGTTCAATAAAAACAGCATTACATGGTTAATGCTGATTGAGTTCCCCAAACAACAAAGGTGTTCTCATGGTGAGTCCTTTGGAAAGATATCTTCAGAAGAAAACGATGACCTGGAAAGATTCAAGCCCATGTTTATGTAACTATAGTTTGCTCTAACAGCAAAATGAGAAATGGAACTGGTGAGCATGTAAGATGCCTTTCAAAGAGGAAGGAAATAAGAAAATATGTCATGAAAACATTCAAGTTTGCCAACAAAAACCTGAAGTCTGGAAAAAAATAATTAGAGAAATGCAGCCAGGAAGGAAGGAAATGGAGACTAACTGTGCTGCTCTTTGCATATAGTAGTTGTGTAAAATGCAGGCACAAGAATTGGTACATGCTTTGTAGGAGACTAGTTTTCTGCCACATGTGAATTTTCATCAGGGCATGCAGAACTACATCTGATGCGGAGAGCCAAGACAAAAGCTAAATCACCACAACCACTTTGAAATTGGGATGAACTGCTAATAGGAAAATGAACTATAGGTCAAACTTTGTAAAAGAATGATTCTAATGCTTCATGTTCAATGTATGATGGCTATTGATCCAGTTAGTTGTTTTACAGGGAACTGAAGAGTGCCTGTACGAATGGTCATCGTGTGAGTGACTCCAACCAGCACCCCACTATTACATACCTGGCGGGGCTGGGGATCCTCAAAGTGATGACATGAGCTGAAGGACATGCCCTGCCAAGTGCAGCATCACTCTTGAAACAAGGAGTGCCACTCTTGGCAAAACTTGGCGCTCCAGGTGGCTGCCTGGCCCATGACTGGGATGCTGTGCAGGCAACAAGCCATCTGTAATGCTTGCGGTCCTTCTTCCCTCTCTGCAATTTGATAATGTTCCTTTATAAGGCCAGAAATCCACTGTGGGATCCTTTCTGAAGAGATTAGGGCCCTGCTTGGTATTCCTGTTGTAGACACAAAGAGATGATCAGTCCTCCAATGGGTTCTCTTTTATCGATACAGAAAGACACATTTAACATCCAAGATATATGTGGCTACTTATTCAGAGGAAGCACATTATCCAGAGTAAAAGACTGGAGAAAAAAAAAAACTGGGCAAACTGCCAGAAGTAGGAAGCCATGGTAGCCAATAAGTTTGAGTAGAGTATCAAAATAAGTCCTTCAGCATGTGCAATTTAATAGCATAAGTGTGAGGAGATAAAGACTTGTAATGTGCAGGTGAGCTTTCTCATGTGAGCTCTTTTTTGGTGGCAGCTAGACCTACCAAGAGGCAAGCTTTGAAGAGAAGTTATTGGGTTAAGCAGCTTGACACTGGAGGTGTTTTATCGCTTCCTTTCTGTTTCCAGCATCAAAAGACCCTGTGTATGTGAAGGTTGGATGCCACAGTCTCCCATGAAGCTGTTTTAAAGGGACGATGTAAACAACAGAGAGAAAGGAGAAAAGACTTCAGGTCCCCAGCCTCTAGAAATAAGTCTGGTGCAGATAATTGAGCAGGCACAGGGCACTCCAAGGAGGAGCACAAAATCAGAGAGAAGTCAACTAATTCATTGGCAATGGGTCCACGAGGATTGGAAGCACCCTCAAGGTGAGGATGACAGCACAAATCATGTAGAATGTTTGTTGTCCATTTGCCCAGTTCTTAACAGCTGGACTGCTCCTGCTGCCACCAAGAAAGCAGTTCTGGTGCTGACAAGTTTCTCCTGATGACCCTTGTTTTCAGGTGCAGGAGCCTAGGTGACAGACAGTACAACTTCCTGTGTCCTGAGGAACTTATGTCAGAGAGCAGCCCTGGAACCATGACTGCTTTCAGATCAGATTTATTTCTCTTTAGGACTGATTCTAGGAGTGCTGGAGAGGAGAAATGTGGTATAATCCTTTGCAGGCAAACCTATCAAGCAGCAAAGGATACCCCTGCCCATCACTTTTTAGCCCTGGGTTTAAATGCCAAGCAGGACGTTTAATCATGATGTTTCCTTCTTCCAGCCAGGAAAGACAACTGGGTAGGCCTATTAGAGAATGAAAATTCTCTATCACAGTCCTCGGTGCCAGGGGGGATCATAGCCATGCAGTCCCTGGGCCAAAGCCAGAAGCTACAGTATGAGACTAAAGAACAAGATGGGCAAACCCAGGACCAAAGTTCTAAAGTTAAAGAATGGACAAATACTAATGGTCCTCAAAGGCACTGAAAGAGGACATAAAGTAAATGAAAGCCAAAATTTTGAAGAGTTGCGATGCATTTAAGTGGTGGAAAAAGACAGAAGCTATAACACAGCCCATAAATGGGAAAAAAATGAAGTAGGAATGGGCTCCAACCTCTTACTATCATGTGAACCAAATATGGTGGAAAGTGCAGATTGTCTGCTACTGGTACTGCAGGGGTTAAAAAATGATCTGAATAACAATGCTTGAATGTATATGCCCAAACTATGAACACTGGCACATACATGAATCAGTTGGATCAGTGACTCAGTTCCTGGAAGTAAAAGCAGGACTTCTGAACACTTGGTATTGATAATACCTTGTTTCTTACTTCTCATTGCATATTTGCAAGATGCAGACCATGGAACTGCCAAAAAAATGAAATACCAGAAGTTTCATAGATGACTAGATGGTTTTATAGTATTTACAATCTGGCTAAGAGAAACAAGGAGATCAAAGCTAGAGATCAAAGACAGAAGAAAACCTTTTTCATCAGAAAATCACAAACACACAAGCACCAAATTAGCATGAGTAACTAATAACCCAGTGAAGGGTTAGCCAAGCCAGTTCTAGATATACATTGCAGAGAGCTGTCCAACCTCCCTTTAGAAAAACTGGAGATAAATAGCCCCTTCTAGAGCATGATTCATCTGTCTAGTTTAGATTTGATGAATTGCATTCAAAAAAGGCTTACTTTTTTCCTTTGACTGTAAAGGGAGTCAAAACAACTAGCTCTGAAATAGATATCTGTATTTTAAATATCTAAAATGACATATGATAGATTCCACACCAAAGTCAATGCACGTTATGGTGAGCAAGAGAAGTTTACTCTAAATGTTGAACAGGGCCATCAAAACATTTGACAGCTTTTGCTATTTGCCCACAGCTGGATTCTAAAAGCAGTGGTGCCTCATAAAAGCTCCTAGTTCATCCCAGTCCTTGGTTTCATGATGTTTCTTTTAAACTATAGAAGCTCAGGTCTTAAAACAAGCTCTGTAACAGTTTCGCAACAGTGACTCTTCTTTGTCCAGTATGAAAAATAAGGCCTGTGACAGTCATGTAACACTTAATGCTTTTCTTCTAGTCTCTTCTGCTCTAAAAGGGTTTGGCATTCTGGCATATCTTAGCCTTATCCAGACAGATCCACCATGCCTTATGACAAACCCATCATACTTACCCAACCATCTGATGTGGTAGAATTTACCATATGCATTGGGCATGAAAATTTTTTTCCCCTCTAATTTTTGGCTACTTATTCTCTTTTAGCAGAAATGAGTCTCCCAGTATGTCCTCATTTTGGAGGTTTATCTTTTTAAAAACATTCAGTTGTACAGCACATAGGTCTCACCATGGATAATATGGATGGCAAGAAATATCTAACTGAAACATCTGAGTGTCAGATGTTTCCTCCTTTGAACTACATATCTAAACAACATACCTAGACTCTAAAGTTTATTGATGGTTTCAAATTAAAATGAAGAGCTTTGAACCTGCTACTGGTATGTTTAAAGATAAAATTTGCAATGCCAGTAATAAGGAAGCTCAACTTCAGAACGTGAAAATTAGTCCTATTCAAATTTTACACTAATAATTCCTGCAAAGGTCACACTTAGTGCAGGAGATTGCATACTTGCTATATATGTGGTAGCCCCAGCATCCTCAAAATCTTTCTCTAATCCTGTAACTTAGATCTCTCTGTGTGGACAAATCAGGCTAACTTCCAACTGACATCAGAGTAGGTCTTCTGTGACTTCAGGATGAATATGCAACTAATTCTGCAGTCTCAGATCATGTACCATAATTAAGAACAGGTTTCAGAATGGAGAAATTGGAGGAAGAAATGTTATTGGTCAACGAGCATTTATTACATACTTCATCCTGTATGTAATGAAAATTTACTGTCCCGGGAAGAGGGCAACCCATCCTGACTAGATGATGTTCAAGACTCTGCCTATCTTTTGAGGAGAGCCCAAGAACTCACAGCTCATCACAAGGAGACATGATACTGTGCATCTCTCAGTTCTGAAATTACTAATTCTCGATCTATCCAACCTATTCCCTTTTTCCCTGTTGAAGCTCA
The DNA here is from genome assembly GCF_036417845.1 of Apteryx mantelli. NCBI lineage: Eukaryota > Metazoa > Chordata > Aves > Apterygiformes > Apterygidae > Apteryx > Apteryx mantelli. The sequence goes on along the minus strand of NC_089980.1, from coordinate 49,026,433 downwards.
GAGAAGAAAAGACTGATCTGGAGCAAATCCAAATGATCCATTTTTAAAGAGCAAGAACTCATATGCCAAAATATCACAATACTACGAGAAACCAACCTGATATCCAAGGTGAAAGAACAAGTATTATTACGAATAGCATAGCATACTGGAAACAAAAGATATCTTCAACACTCTGAGTTGCCACAGAAAAGCAAAAGATTCCAAATTCAGAGAGATTAGATAAGTATTTCAAATAAATATGAATAACATCTCAAGTGAACTTGGTAAATACAGTGCTAGGTACCTGAAGGCGGTCTGACACTCAATCCATTACAAGCCCATTTTTTCCTGCACTAAAGGCTTTAGAAGCCTTTATCTAACTTTAGGAAAACTGCAGTAGTGTATGCTACTGCATTATTGTACAGGGTAGCAGCATTATGTCAAAAATAATAATGCATTTATATTGGAGGTGGGAGGAGGGATGAGAAACAAGGAAGGGATCAGCAAGGGAATTCCATACCTATACTTTATTATGAAAAAATACTGTCAGAGAAGGCCCTATATAACTTTGCTTGTCAGATAACAAAGTGGGTGGCTTTGTTTAAATGAAAAGTATCACTAATGTTCCATTTGATCTAGAATTTAAAGAAGATAAAGATTTTCCAGTACTATGCTTTTATTCTGCTGAATGTTTTGATAAGCAAAAAGAGGCACTACCTCAAAGAATTTATTCACTGTCCATTCAATTTTTTACAAAAGGAAAGTTTAGAAAGCATATCTGGCTGCCTGTTTCTGCACAGGAACACTCAGGAATGACACTTGTGATCTGGCACTAGCAAGCCAAATAATGCTGAGTCCCTTCTACTTATTCCTTCAAAGGATTAAGTTCAGAGACTAACCATAACATCTTTCTACTTCAAGCTCCCATATTCATGAATAACAACAATAACATTTTAAAATCGGTATTTACACATAATTTATGCTGCATTTTGAAGCACAGTGTTCTAAAAGCTATAAAAATTTAATAGCCCAGAGACAGGAGTCAGCTGATAAGCTGATTCTGTAATACTGTATGCAGAGTTTTTGTTCTCTTAGGAGTTCTGTTATCTAGGGTTGGGAAAATAAGGTCAGACAGGGTTGCAGGTCATTATTTTGAAGGATAATTCAGAATGCAGGCAATTGCAATGTTTTTCACAGTAAGCCATAAACTACAAAGATAGGTTAAGACAAGTATTTCAAACATTTATAGTATCAAGAAGCAGTACAAGATCACTTTCAAGTAAGGTTATGACACAAAGGCTGGTTCTGTATGTTTGTATTATGGATGTGTGCCAGAACCATGCTTACGCTCAGCTTTGCCTACCATCCAAACTGTGTGAGGGCCTGAGAGCATGTGGGAACTGACTTTGGCTAGAGGATGGGGCACAGCAGAAGAGAAAGCAAGTGCCACCACAGTTCTAACTTTCCGGTGCAGAGGCTAAGTACAAGTGAAACCAGGCCCATTCAGTGTGAGCCCACCACCCTCCACCACCCAATGCCTTGCAGCAGTGTCGCGGGGACACCTTTGCAATGCACAGGTCATCCTGCCCGTCTTCCTGAAAAGCCTCACACTGGCTGCAACAAGACATTCTGGGATACAAAGGCAAGAGGTATCTTGGATTGGCAAAGCGGGCACAGATGATGCAGGTCTTGATTCGTGCTTTAACCTGTTCTTGTTCATATGTTTCTTTGAACTGATAGATACAGCTTGTGCACCGTATCATTGTTAGTAGCCGCCCTGTAATCTGACTTGAAACAGGGACAATCGGGGACCGCTGTGTATAAGCATCTCGGGTCTTCAGCACCCTCTAATGATAAGCAAACCTCTCTAGATGTCTAAAAACACAGATTTCTGGGGTTATTCTAGCCTGTGTTAAAGAAGCATGGAAACAAAGAATACCAAACTCTAAAGCTTGTATTTAGGAAACAGATTCCCTTTCTGACCTCCTTTACATGAACCTTAGTGAAAAAAATCCATTAAAGACTAGAAATTTTACTTTGCTAAAAATGATAACGGTACTTAAAGAACAAAGTTGGTGCTAAATATGCAGTCAGATTTTTAAGTTTTATTCCTATATCCTAAATGCTTACTTCTGCAAACATTCTAGGAAATACATCATCAAGCTGAATTTTTAAGCTATTGTTCACTCTAGACAAATTCTGAATTCATCAGTGCAAGTGTTTGCATGTGAAAACTGAGCCACTATAAACACTCATAAAATATTCTGAAATATTTCTTCGGCAATCTTTCTTTTTTGCTCTTTATCAAGCCATTATTAAGGCAAGTTGGAGATTATTGCTATAATGGAGATCATTTATTTTTCAAACGTTCTTTTTCAGTAACATCAAAAAATTTCATTTTAATTTTCATTGTGTCTACCTATTATGTTATAAAAACAGAATCATTTTACTTTTCTGTTACATAAATTATAATATAAAAGTCAACACAAAATGTTTTTGATGGTACAAAAATGAAATCAAAAGTACATGAAATACCTTCCTATTAAAATTCTGATTCTGAAGAAACTGCATGTCTCAAAGGAATGTGTCTTGATAAAAAGAAAGATCAACCCTTGCTCTGAATAACAAGTATTGGAAGTATTTGCAGTACATCCACGGACAAATATAAATTCTTTCAAACCATTCATCCAATTATATTAAATCAAAGTGTAATAAGTGAAAACCAGACTCTTGGCAGATACTATTCACATCGAAAAAAGGAATAAGTCTGAGTCGTAAGCACTTACATATATTCTCACCTTAAAAGACATAAACAGTATCACTTGGCTTCAAACCCTCGTGTGTTTGAAGAATTTAAAAAAAATAAATCAAAACTTTGCCCTCTGACTATAATGATGCTCTTTTTAATATGCAGGTGTCTCAGTTCCTAACATATTATTAAGGGGATGCACATTCAAACACAATATTGTGGACTAAACTGAGATGTTAGTTTTTAGCATCTCAGCTGAACTGCTGCGGCTGTCTTCTGTGAGCTGTGGCTCTCAGAAATGCCATCAAATTATTTCATAAAGCGTTTCTACATTTAGAACCTAAGTTCTTCATGTTAGTTTCAGCCAGCATCAAAATTCATATAATTAAAATTCTGAGCTTCCAGAAGAAATAACAGGAATGAGAGTGGATGCAGTACGGTAATGGACTGAGCATTGAAAGAGAATTAAAAAACCGAAATTCACTTCCCAGCATTAGCTCTGTTTGGGGTTACCTTCAGCAAGTTTATTAACCTTCCTGCACCTCTCTTTTTCTTTCCATCTGTTATTTGCCCTATTTCCATTGTATTTACAAGGCAGAGACCACCTCACACAAGGTGTTTGGGAAGTGCTAGCACAGTGTGGCACTACTGCAAACTCAAAGGCTCTAGACGCTTCTGTAATGTAATTAGAACATAAAAATAAAAGGCAACAATGTTTTCTGAGCAGCACCATTTCCCTCCTGATGTGTCTGGTACATTGACTCTAATCCTCCAGCACATCACTGTTGCAAAGATGTAAGATTGTTAATTTCTTAACATATTTATTTTTTCAATTTCTTCATGGCAGACATTTTGTAACAATGTGATTTTTACAGGGAAAACAATTTTTACATCCCTAAATATTTGCTTGATGAATACTTAAAATGATCTTACAAAGCATTCTGAGAAATGAATGGTGTGAGCTGAATTAATGTTAAATTTAAATGTCTTCACATTTCGGCTTTCTTTCTTCTGTTTTTAAAAAGAAATGTCCTCATCAGCCTCCGTGACTTTTTTTGAGGGGAGGTGGAGAGAACTGCATTTGCTTAGGTAAATCTGCTTATATAGTTATCCCTTCTTCTAAATCACTTGTCTTGGGATAATATTTTAAACAAGAAAGCAGTCCTTTCTTAAACAAGAGACACTCTCCTCATAGTGAGAGCTGAGATCTATGTCTCTAATCTCATTTTCTGTTCTTCTGATTTTTAATCTAAATATATTAAGCCATTATTTAAGAAGGGTATTCGGTCATGTGAAATATTGTAGAACTGTGAGAATATAGATGTTTAATGTTAGAAGACAGAAATGTCAGAGAGTAAAAAGCCCGCTCATCTGGTTCCTTATCAGAGTCAACAGGCCAGCTTCACATGATCTTCGCAGGATCTCATGTGAAGAGCATGAACCACAGGTAGCCCTCTATACCTTTCCCAACAGCGTGCACTGGCTACCCTATTATAAAAAACTTTGGCTCTACAAAATTCTCCTAGATGTCTCCAAAAATATCTTTACTTTGCAAGGTGTTGAATGGTCTCAAGCATGTAATTTAGGGCTTCACTGAACAACATTAGAGTATTCGGCACCTATCAAGTCTTAAGGTCACTAAATTGCAAGCATTTTCCTGTACATACGCTCCCCCACACAGAAAGAGCAAGAGAGACATTTCCTTCTTTTGAGTACAAATATGAAGTGCAATTTCTGATATTTTTGTATTATATAATCTCCAAAGCACTTTCAAATAAGTAACAAGTGCTTAATCCTAATGAAAACAAAGTAATGGGGCATTCCCACAGTGATAACATTCCATATTTATTTCTTTAACTGATCAGAAATTTTTTATGTCAAGTCAGTTTGAATGTGTACTGGTAGGATAGGAAGGCAATACGATCCTCCCAAGACATTCAGGTTTTTACCTGTTTTAGGAGACAATCTCTGGTATGCTAACACTCTCAAGGAAGACTTGTAGTGCTCTTTCAGCTTCTCATCCTTTCACCAGATCTAATGCTTGCAAGTTTATATACTATATTAAAGTTACAAAGTTTGACACAACTTTCCCCATTAACCAGTACCTAGGAATATTGCACAAGTATCAAACTGCTCTTTCCCATTGTGGTGCACCAGCTGTGTGTGAGTGGTGTCAGAGAACGCAGCATTCTCATTTTCCTGAATGAGCCAGGCTTCCCAGCGAGACTACACAGTTTGTACATCAATCCGCCTCCAGGGAACCCCCTGGGCATGTGGTTCCTGTAATGCCCTTGGAAAGGTATGCCACATTGCATTATGAAAGAAGCTGTCCTCTAAGAGAGAGAATGTCAAAACATCGTGTCAAGCAAAACAACACAACTTCATTTTTTTTAAACTGTAAAGAAATAGAGTATTTTTGAGTCACTTAAGTTTGTTCTTCTACAATGTTTCATGTAACAGACAAACTATCAAATAAAGAAAACATAAATGTAAATATTTCTTCCTCATGGAACTACACATTCAAATGATAAAACATGCTTTTCTTTGGTATTGTAACAAGTAAATATATCACCAGCAGTACAAAACAATGTAATTAATGTGTAAGATGTGCATTATGAATGAGCTTGTATTGCGTTTTCCAATTTTGTTTTTCTACTTGCAGTCATCATGTTGCATGAGTTTAAGTTTTTATATTTAACATTCCCTTAGCATGCAGCACTCTAGCCTTGTTTATTTCCTGCAAGCTCTCTTGTAATCCACACGGCCATGCAAGGTCGGCACTGTCAGATATTGGGCAGCTGCCACCTGAAGAGCTTCCAAACATGCGTGAGATAACTGAAGGCCATGTTCATGCTGGGAAAATTATCAGAGCACTTTTGCCATCTTTTCATTTTCACTCAGTAAATGAAAATTAAATGCACATCTCTTTTAACAAGAAAAAATACAAATTGAAGATCTTGTGTCAGAAACTCAGTGTTTCAAGGAAGCTTGTTTTCTTTCCCTGTCATCTTCCCAATATTTTAATACTTATTTCTCTTTTTTGCTGTGTTCATTAAACTGTCTTGTCTATGGGTCAAAGTACACTATGAGATAAGCAGTCCTAATACAAAATGGTCTAACAACTTCATAATGCTGCTTAATCTCGCCTTCTTAGGGTTAAGTTGTCTAAGATACAAAGATATCACTTGGATATCAGCTTTCCTAATGACTGGAAGGCAGTTCTTAGATCAACCCATCAGAAGCAATACTCATCAAGGCCAACTTAATCAAGTGTGGCTAAAGTGTCTAAACAGCCTCTGCAGTCAATGGAGACACAAACTTCATGAGTGAAGCCTAATTTAGCTGCTCTGAATCCCTCTCTGGAGGAGAAAAGCCCTCTCCTCCACTGACTATAGATAGAGCTGATGGAGATCAGCCTTTCTGAGCTAACATCAGCACTGATAAAAAGCTCCTTTCAGGACAGACAGGAGTCAGGATGCTTGTATTTTACTCAGCCCTAAGCCAGAGTGTATAAAAGTTTTGGAGCATTTAACTGAGTTAAGCGCTAGCTGTTAATATAGCAGTAAAACTTAAGGAACTAAATAAGCATGAATAATTCATACATAAACAATAAAAAAAGTAAAAATTAACAGTTGAAATATATTCCAGGTTTATCTGCTCATGTCTGTTTTCCTCCATTCAGGCTAGAACTGCCAGAGGACAAAACTGCTGCCAAAAGTCAGACTTCTTCAGAAGTCTTAAGAAATTTGTAAATAGTCTCCAAATTTCCAAACTGTATATATTTTACTAGTTGTATCTGAAATTGAGAACTACGTACAGACATGTTGGAAAACAGACATCAAAATCACATTGCAGTGGAGTGGCCCAGGAGATCAAAACAAAACTAGAACAGAAAGTTCAGATATAAACACAGAATTTACAAAGTAAACTAAAAATTGAGCATCTGGAAAAAATTTTTCATGTGCATATTTTTATTTTGCTGTGCAGGTGACAAACCACAGAACTTTATGGAACACAAGCAGGGGTCCCCAATCTGTTGAACATTTATGTGTGCGTATGCCAATAAAAATTAAAAAACATGTGGTGCATGTCTCACTCATGCACACATCCAAATGAGCTCAGAAACACATATAAATGTTAGATGGCATGACAACAGTGAGAGCGTATATTTATTTACAACTGTATGGTGCATTCCTGCATTTTGTAAATTTTCAAAGAGTCCAAAGAGCCAAGAACAGGAAAATTCATTCTGGGACACAGATTGTAGTGTTGTTCTGGGTATCCCTCATGGTGCAAGAAGAGGCATGCCCCAGGCAAAAGGAATGGGGTCACTTGCTGAGAGAATGAAGTCTTTGGAAGTGGGCACAGGGAACGTATCAAGCAGACAGGCAAGGCATGTGCAAAGAAGAAAGTAAAATATGTGTGGCACGGACCCAAACATTTAAATAATAAATGATTATTGATTAATCTTAGTTACTTCCTTTGTCCCTGGTACTCAGATATCTGAGTGCATCGTAATCTTGCAAAAGCATTCATCTTCACAACAGCCCCGTGAGGGAGAGAAGTGCTCTGCTTCTTACCCAGCTGGAAAATGAGGCATGAATGGTATGAAAAAGAACAAATAAGGAAGGAGTCTGATACAGTTTTGGATAGGTGTAAGCAGCAGCTCAGCTACCTGCCTGACCTAAGACAAGAATCTAGAATCCACAGCGTGTCTCTCAATTTGATCCCTAACGAGAGTACCGGGGCTTACTCAAATAAGACAAGGAGAAAGCTCAAACCTTCATTTGCCTTTAAAGATAGAACACAAGATATAGGACCATTTTAATCCCACTTAGATCTTCAAAATAAAGCACTGCCTGCACATGGGCTGACCCTCTACAAACAGGCAACAATCTCATTATTCCACAGGAATCAGGGATGGACTCTTATTTTCCACCGACAAAGGTACTAGAGAGCTCCCTTCTGTTTCTGGGTGGAACCTCTAACTAAGGCAAAGGTACTTTCATGACTGTTTTGACTACTTTATGGCCATCACTGTATTGCTTCTATATGAGGCGATACAGAACTATGGAGATGGTGAAGAGAGGTGACCTACATGCTCTAAAAGAAATAATATCCTTTGGGTAGAAAGACGGTGAGGTTTCGGTGTGTGGAGGGAAAGGACTGCAGATCACTAAACGCTAAGTGAATCACAACATGATTTTATGATTATTTTCACAGAGATAATAATCAACTAATCTAGATTTTCTATAGCACATGGAGAGAGAATTATCCATGATCAGGAGGGACATATACAATTTAATTTCCTTATTTGAAAATGTATAACATCTAATTTGCTTATTGCAATACACCACATAACTATGTTCAGAAATACCAAAATAGGAAAACGTACTGTACACAAACCACTCTTTTCAAAACACATCACCAGGCAAAGCACTGGTATTAAAGTTAGCTCTAACATAATCTGAAATGGGATCATAATAAGGATCAGACTTGCTAAATTACATCTATTTTCAGCTTTAATATTTTCAAAACTAAAAAGTTTCTTTTTTCCTGAAAGTTAAAAGCAGCATGCATGGAAAATTACATTTTTGGCCAAGATTGCTCATCAATCAAACGTTTCAGAGTTTTTCTGTTTCTGGACATTCAGAGATCTCACTGGAACAACTCACATACCTGAATATAAAATTTTACCCTGAATCAAAACAGAGAAGTTAACATTGACTAGAGAAAGACTACTTTCAAATTCTTCATTTAACTCACTCCTCATTTTAGGTCAAGCTTTCTCTGAGCTTTTATAAGGATTGTAAGGCTATCTAGTTTCAATGAAGCTGGTGGGATAAATCACACATTTTGAATCAGGCTAATTACTGATCCCTAAAGAGTTATTTTTTTAAGGTTATTAGAAATGGCAAACTGTCACTTGTCCTGTTGCTTTTGTATCTCATTCACTTATTCCATTAGGAACTGAAGCTACATTTGTGATTTTACAGTAAGGTCTATACTTAACCTGGAGAAATACTCCAAAAAACCCACCAAAATGACTATATATTAGTTTACATTTAGGAATTCTAAAATATAAATCTACACTTCCAAATGACAAATTCATACTTCAAAACATATGGATAAAACAATACACTATTTTATGAATTACATTTACTTGATTTTCAGAGAAACCAAGAAACCAAAATCAGAAATTAAGTTTTAAAAACAGTTTAGCCCATTTGGTAATGACAATCCCACCACAAATTCAAGGATCTGGGCTTCCAGGAAAATCCAGACTTAACTGAAAACATGACCTTTAATGCCCATTACTATTTCAAGGAGAACTAAAAGCACACTGAACATTCAGGATTCCCCCTCACTTTGTATACCCTGCTGTGCTTTGTAAGAACTCAATAAAATGAATAGTCTTCGACTTAGAAAGACATGACATTATGACACCTGAATTGGAAGCCTCCTTATTTGTATATCATTCACCCATGTTCAAAAGGAAGTAAAACAGAGATAATATTCTGGCCTGGCAGCATTTCTCAGCCACTTTGTGTGAAGTTTGCTGCTAATAACTATATAGAATGGAAAACACTAAGGAACATTAAAAAGATAGTTCTAGGATAAAAAAGAGGTTGTATTAAAATCCAGTTGGACCTTTGGATGGGGAAGAGACTCCTCATAACTTTCAACACTGCTTCTAGTTTTCTCCTTCAAAGAAAATTAGGTCCATCGGCTACATGTGTTCATTTTCATTAATCTTGGTAGAAGAACTGCTTTTCTTTATGAAGAACTGATTCTGCAAAGACCCTTTACTCCACTCCTCCCCCCAGATTAAAGACAATTCAATTTGGCTTGGGGAACACAATGGTCTTTAATATAGACTCCATGTTCATTCACTGTCAACACAAGAACAGAAAGTTTGTGCAAATTAAGACAGAATTTGGATTTTGTTTAAGAACTGATGCTTTGCCCAGGCTTTTAAACATGAGTGGTTCCCATAATGTAGACTGTATATTAAATTACCAGCTTTGCTTTCAAGCAGAGTCTACTGTCACAAGACTGTTCTTCCTCCCATATGTTCAAAACTTCAAAGATCTTTCAAACCCTTGTTTTGGTCATGATGATTCCATTGAGAACAGGCACAAAAAGAATTTGTGCAACATAAAGGTAATGAAAGCACAGACTCTGCCCCTTTGATCTGTTTCCCTCAGTGTGCCACAAAAAACAGACACAAAAATACAAATTTAAAGATAAACATTTCATACATTGTTGCAGCACTGTGCACTTTGAGCATTGCCTTTGCCGAGACCGAAGCTTGACTGGGCTCTGTAGAAGAATGAAAAACATGAACAGCACAGATAGATCTGCTTGCAAGATACTTAACACTGCCTATGGGATAAACATTTACAAAAATCAGACTCCACTAAGAACATATAAACTGAATATGTCATTTGGAAACACAACAAACAAAAATGTTTTGTGAACTTATAACTGATCTTAGCAAGTACAGATCAAGCAGAATACAATCTACTTAAGTTACAGATTATTTTGACACTGCAACATTATCCATGTACATCTGATTTCAAGAGCCATGAGATATGCCTAAGCCTCTCAGCTACATATGTTATTCTACACACTTACTAAAAGACCAGGATACCAAGAGTGTGTGGTTTTATTATTTTTTTCAACTACTTGATGAACTTAACTGGATGAAAATATGGATGAAAACAAAGGTCAAGGCTAACTTTTGCTGAAGTGGTTTGTAATAACAGCCTACCAGGACGAGCTAACGTTGAAGAGCCACCTCTTCCCTTCCACAAGGCTAGCTGCAAGGAAATGATACAGCCCAAAAGCATAGGTATGTTAACTCATCAAAAGAGATGGTACTTGAGCCAGCAAAAGGACTTGCGAGAAAAAGGAACAGCTACTTGCCTTCCCTCAAGCTAACTAGTTAGTGAGAGGGAACATCGTTCATACACATTTGTACCCTTCATGTCAGCTTCAGCAAATTGTTTTCTCCTCTTCCTTATGCCAAGTCAATCAAATGTACTTACCTGTGATCCCATGGACACACATGCAAGACGATCCAGATCGAACCACTGTGACCCCTGGACAAATGGAAATCTGAAAATCTCTTTCCTTACATCAATACCAAGGCAAAACCAAGACTGCCTGAATTGCTTCTCAGTCACATGTCAAAGCTACACAGTCCCTAAAACCAGTGTCAGGATCCATTCCTCAAACATTAAACATTAGCTACACTAGCTAATGACTATAAACAAGTAAGACGGTAATAGCTACATAGCCATTTACTTAAGTAGCATATCCTCACTGACATCAGTAGATCTCTTTATGGGAGTAAATGTAAGTCGCTAGGATGTGAGCAAGGCCAGCAGAGGCTGCATCCTGCACCTTGCTCTGGAAATACACAGCAATCAAGAAACAGGATTCACCTGGCATAAAGGCAAATCATAGTTGCTGCAGAGCTGGCATCAGCTCTGACTTGGAGAAAGTTTATGAGCCAACTGCTCCAATCTATTCTTAGGACAAGATGGATATGAGGAGTAGGCATATAGATGACAAAAGCCATGTTTTTTATCATCTCCACTCAGACGCTGTCACAGCACAGATTCTGAGCAGAATCTGTACAGTTTGGATGAGCACTGCAAAAGGAGTTAGATCAGCTAGGAAATAGAAAAATAAACAGGTCATATAGGAGGTCCACAGAGAGTAATATCAACTTTGGTTAATGTCCAGAGATAAAATTTGCATGAATCTTTCAGTCTCACACTTTAATAGTGGCAAAAGTCTGAGTCCTGCCACATGACCATACTCTACTTTTCTGAAAAGAGCTGTCAATAGCTCCAGCATCAGAAAATCTATAGGAAAAGTGCTGTTTTGGGAAATTCCTTTCCACTCTCTGCAGTTCTTGGGCACCACTAATTCACATTTGCACTTTTGAGGGCCTTCTGTATCCATAGCAGTGTCTAACAAAATGGGACTCAAGCTATATGTGTTTCCCAGTTACTATGAGGCAAACACCAACTTACACACCAACAAGGGTGAAATGATACCTCTCACCATAGCCAACTTCAGTAACCTTAATCAGACTACTCACACTGTAGTCACATCTACTTTAAACAGTCTATTTAGCTTATTTAAGATAAGGCAAGAAGGCTACTTGTGCATAGTCTCAGCATGGAAGAGATTCTTTGCTTTTTCCTCTGACAGAGTCATAACAATTCACCTAAGTGGAAACTGAAACTAAACAAATTCAAGATAGAAGTTTAATCGCTGCAACAACATAATGAAAATGCAGAGACTTTACATTTGCCTGATGTCTTTAAAACAAAGCTGATTATCTTTTCCAAAGATGTGTTATAACTCAGTCACACATCCATGGGCCTGACATAGCAATTTAAAAATTGCTATTTAATAATTTCTTAATTAATATTAAGAAAACTTAAAATGAATCAGTCTGAATGTCAACTTGAGTTGCCAGCCTGAGAGAGATTTGTGCTATGATATTTTAACATCTATTTTAACAATGTGAATGCATTTTTTTTAAAGGAAAGCAACTCACTTGTTATACTCCAAATTTATTATTAAGCAGAAGATTCAGATAAAACTTGTCACTGGAGTGACAAGTGTTACATGTCAATGGTTCTCTTGCCTCTTTATCACAATCTGGGGAAAATCTGGCTTGTTTGGGAAGGAGGGCTGGGAAGTAACCACCAAAAAGCCTGTAAAATTATTCCAGCTAGATCACAGAGGGTGTCCTCTGTTGGATAGCTCAGTTCTGCAAGACATAAATACAAAGCAAAGAGAACTTCTCCTCAAAAGTGTCTTCATATAAACTAATAGGCATAAGTGAAACCGACTGAAATGATTGCTATATTAGATAAAATATTATTATAATGAAGACCACATAGAATTTGGGAATGCAAAATTAGCAGTCACTGGCCACAGGCTGTAACAATTTCTATTTTCTTTCTGCAACTATTTCAGATGTAATTCTATGATAATATAAATTGAAATCAAGGTTTAGTTCCTTAAGTGAGAGGGTGTGACCAAGATATTGTTTAAAATACTTAGAATACTTCAAAAATACTTTCTAGCTTGATTACCACTTGCAAAGTCTTTTTGTTTGGTTTTATACTGAAGGCCAGATTGTGGCAAGTGTAAGGGCAAGAATTGCATAAGAGCATTTGTGAAGGAGAGTGTCGAGAGCCCTTGAGCCCTCTCCATCCCAGCTTTCCTCCTCCAAAGAGCACCTGAGTACAGCTGCTTCTCTCATGCTCTTCTAATTAGACTGTCTCCTCCAGAACATCTGAGGATAGCAAGTCTCCCAAATTCTCATTTAGTTTCTCCAGCGGTTCATCTGGAAAGGAAATTATCCTACTTCAAACAAAGAAACAAAAAATACAGCCATCTGGTTAGGAATAGAAACAATTGGATACACAACACTATATAGGCAAATAACTACAGAAGAAAGTCTGTGAGCAATCTAGCAGGCAAGACATTCAACAAAAACACAAGAATAGCCATATTCTCAGTGGCTGTAAGTGAAAGCCTAGGGAAAGAGCATATGAAGAGGACAAACTCTACTTCCTCCAAGTACTCTCCTATTCTCTAAACATCTACAGCTAGAGACTTTCTTAAGGCAAGCATGTTTTTATGCATTTATTAATTCTCAACAGACATCTCTGAAGAATTTATCCAGTCTCGCCTTGAACCTATGCAACCTTTTAATAATCACAATGTCCTGTGTCATGGATTTCCACTGCTTAACAATACATCATGCAGAGAACTAGCTTCTTGTATTTGCTTTGAATGACCACTTGCAAATTTCATGTGATATCCTTCACCATCATTTGACAGCTGTAATGCTCTTGAGAAGGATAAATACTGTTGAAGTCTGAACTCCTCTTTGTTCACCTACATTTGGCTGAATTAGACAAGTAACTAATAGCACAGCAATCCAAATCAACCGCTTCTCCCAAGTTCGTTTCCCTCAGGACCCCTGAATCACCATCCCCTTGCCCAGGTTTCCATCTTCCTGTGGGGCAGGTCTCATGCCATCCACCTGCACAGGCCAACAGCAGGACTCAGCCACTGCTTTCAGGGACACTTCTAGCGCTCACCAATGAAGTGGCCCCTTCCTGTGATGATCGCAATCTCTTTCTCAGGGCCAAATTCAGAGAATGAGTTATTTGTTAGAAATAGCCTGCCTTGCTCTAATTCAGCAGCTGTATCATCAGCATGTAAAGGCTGGTGGCCACTCTTACTCCATGCTCACATCAGTTACAAAGGCAAAATCTGCTCCCACTGACAGACTCTGCTTTGGCTTTTGCCAAGTTTGTTTGCTATGCTGCTATTTATTTAGCTTTGGCATTTGCAATGTGCACAGATAGAAATTCTGGTTACATATATCTTTTATTGGGTTAGCGAAAATTAGAAGCAGATGGTAGGAATACTAAATGTACCTGTAAAAAACAAGGGCCTGCTGTGCTAAGGGTCTGCTCCAAACCTATCTGAAATCAAGAGGATCTGTCACCAGTTGAATGGGTACTGCATCACATGGTAAGCTCTCGGTGACACTGTTCAAAGCAGCAGGCCAGGGATGAATGGCCCACTCACTCCCTCAGCTCGTACAGCAAGCTCACTCCTGGATACTTCATACTGTTGGCTTGCCCTAACAGGAATCAGCTAGGGAGGGATCGCATCCATTCCTGCGCCCCTGTGTCCCCTGGTGCTGGGTGAGGGCAGTTTCCTCCCTCGGGAGCTAAGCGAGAGCATGCCGTAGACAGACCTCTTCCCCCTTCAGTGAAATCAGCACCACCTCACATTTAGAGCTGTATGGCAATTTTGCAAGTTTGCAGAGTAAGCAGAAGAAAGCACAAGAGCTGGCTGCCCACCTCTCAGTGCTACTAACAAACATCATAGCACAAACAAAACACACTTCAGTAACCATCCTAGTAACACTTCAGCAGGAACCTCCAAAAGATTTGTAATGATCCACCAACAAAAATCACTTTGGCAGTCTTTCTCAAACCATTCCCCAGTTATACTCAACTATTCACTTTCCATCAGCAGAGTAGTAGTCGGATGGACCCTTATAAAACAGCCATACTCACAAAGTGCTACATCTACATCTATCAAAAAGCATAGGCACAGATGAGAGACGAGCCGGGCTAAATCAAAACCTACAATGACAGAAACTGCCTAGATGTTTGCACTCCATAGTCAAGTTATATTTATACAGCTCTTTAATCCAGCTTGTCATGTCATCAACTTTAAGACCATCAGATATTCCAGAGAATTCACTGTCTAGCTACAGTATAATGTCTCCTCAATTGTTTCCATTAGATATCATTAATATGTCATATTATACAGATCTCATTGTTTTAGAATCTTTTTTTCTGGCTAATGACTAAATAAAGATTCATTATTTGAGCCAATACATTTTGCTTTTAGACAGTTTAAAACATTTTAATGATTTAATTGCATATAGAAAGATTCCAGAAATTAATTTGGAAACACTTCTCTGAGTCACACACTGCCTTTATGTTTTTGCTAGATTGTACAATTGATTTGAATTAGCATTTATACTTAAAATGAAATCTGTGTCATAATACTGCCTCATTCTGCTGAACACCATGCAAATTTTTGAGAGAAGACAAGTACTTATTTCTTTTTTTTCCATTTTATCTGTGAGGATTTTTTATGTTCAGTAATAGTATAGATATTACATTATACTATCCATTCAAAAATAGGAAAATTGATGGAAAGTAATTAACAGCACAAATTAAGCTTTTTTATCATCCTGAAAGGAAGCGACTATCACAAGATGCTAATTAGTTGGCAAAGTATCAGCAAAGAGAGTCTGGCAAGGGCATTCAGAAAAAAGAAAAGTACCAAGTTTTTTTGTTACAGTCATCCAATTTTTACATGTTCTATGCCTCTTGCTGCTGTATTCAAGATCTCTGTTCAAGGATGGAGTAGCTGCTTCTTTCTTCATCAGCAAAAGATAAAGAAGCGCCAAGAGTAAGTGCCATGCCAGTCACCTTTCTAAGTCAAATTCAGTCAGCTATAAGAGTAATTCACAATATAATACAGTGATGGTGCAAACCATAGCTTCTGTGTTTTCTTCTTTTCTCCCTTCAGATTTGATCTCTACATCAGGGTGAATTCCATTGGGTACCTCCATACATTAAATCATATTAACCCACTGCGTTTCCTTTGAGCTTTCTGATACATCCCTGCAGACGGAAGTCCCCTATAAAAAAGCAGGCTGGCAGGAGTAGTGTTTCTTATTTTTTCTTTGTCTGATCTATGACACAGCCTGCAACATGGGGTAGATGCACGTTCTGTGCCCTGGTCACCAGTAAGCAGGGAACACACCCAGGGCACCAATTCAGTGGTGCTCAGGATCTCCCTAACCGTTTCCCAGAACCACAGGATTTGACCCTAAAAAGCAGTCCTGTCCATGGGAAGGAGTAAGAACTGACACGCTATGCTTTTTGTTTGAATTTGCCATAGCTGTTTTCCAGTGCAACTGGCTGGTCTGGATGAGTCTGTATATGCCTAGTTCCTACAGGTATTTGCTTAAATAAAACAGATTATGGGTATAAATGCTAAAAGAACAGAGGAGAGAAAGTGTTTAATATACCTCTCGGCTGTTTCCTCCCCCTACAATTTCCCTTATTCCCAAAACTTTGAGGATACAAATGTAGCCAATGCAGCTGCCAGGACACAACTGAGCAGAAATGATATCTGCTGGTCTTCAAGAGCAAAAGGCAAGAGCAAACACAGGCAAGGCTCCCTCCACATCTCCAAATGACTGAAGAGGAAAAGCCACGTTTCATACTGTATGCTTTCTTGTTTATGCCTAGACGTTTGTTTGAGACTAAAAGCTACTAACTTTCCTGCCACTTTGAAACTGTGCAGCATCTCTCTCTTCTCCCACCCAGGTATTTTTTTCAATAAATTACATATGTTGGTAATAGAAAACAGAAGTTATACAATGTGGATTCACAAATCCTTAAAGTTAATTAGTACTTTACATCCCTGAAGGGCCATCTAAGAAAAATGGACATTTATTACTGTGACTAATCAGAGCAATGCTGCTTACAGTAAAGGTATACTGTAGGTGCCTCTAGACTGTTTTTGTGACATATAAGAAATCTTGGCAGCAAATGACATATACTGGCTTGCATCCATACTGTTCCAGGTTGGTTATATTTATACAACTCTGTAGAAAGCAGACCTCAGTGGATATGTGGAAAATATGTCAACATATTTGTGTTAAGCAGCCAGGATTTCCTCTAAGAGAGAACTATTTGGTTTGGTGCCAATAGGAGGCCAGAAGATAACTGACGCCGGACAATCAGAGCACCTGGGCCATGGAGCAAAACAGAGAGCAAACCAAAATGACAACGTAAACATATTCATGAGATGTGTGTTGCACACTCATGCATATATATAGCTTCAAAAGATTTTTGAAGGACACCAATAACTTCAAAATCATTCTGTAATCTGACCACTGTGTGGGCATGTAGTGTTACAACACATCCCTCACAGTGACCCTGGGGGCTAAGCAAAGAAATATAACTCTTTTTACTTCTGCTTTCACTTTGCCAACTTTCTACATCAAGAATAGTTTGTGAACATTGAGTTTAGCTCTCCTCCCTGCACATGTGCTCCTACAGTTCTGTGGGTCTTTCATCTGGAGGCAGAAATGCAAGACAACAGAAATTATTGACACAAGTCACTTACAGAGGGGATATGAATGGCACCTTGAGTAGATAAAGCTATTACTTAGTGTTTCTTGGCTTTTAAATCGGTAGTATTTCACAGGGTCTCTTTTTAAATGCTTTTTTCCCTGACAGGTCTTATTTGCTGTGATTTGAAATAATTTACTTCTTTATAATAGCTAAGATATTTTATACCGATACAAAAGTAATGTTCATCAGCTTTCTTTCAGCGTCTGGGCATTTTTTTCTTTCTGAATCCCAACACACTACTTAAGTTCAACCAAGAGTCTAGCAGTCAACACCACTGCACTTATCAAGTAAACCAACAAGAACCTGTTCTCATCGGACCACTAATCAAACTGATGTTTATTTTGGCACCGGTAGTTATGGTATGTCTCTGCTAAAATAAACTACTAACAGCAATCAATAAATGGACAACAAAATTCTTTCACAGAAGCTATCCATCTGTTACTTGCTTTTGAGGTGCTGATTTGTATTCTGCATGTGTAGTGCAAAGCAACCCATTTAAAAATGGAAATAGCAATTACCACACAATATACATAGTACAATGATGCAATTACTGAAACTAAGAGCTAAATCTTCATTTGTCTCATAGTGTGGGCAAATAAAAATAGAATCGTGACATTCATACCCAAGCAATATTTTCACTTCCTTTTCCACATTTTGAGGAAAACATATCCATGTAAAACATGCACAGCAGTATCTTGAGAACAATAAAGAGTTTCAGAAATTACGGTATTATAATAATTCTTCTTTCAGAAAGCTGATTAGACGATCTTAATGGGAGGTTCAAAATTTCAACAACAACAAAAATCCTGTGCATAGTTTAATGAGCTTCTCAGAACGAAGAATGCTCAATTTCAGTTTTATGAAGACTTCCTCAAGTCCCTTTAATTGCTCTTTCCCATTTTAATTAACCTCTCGAATGCCAATCTAGCTTTCTTTGGGGCACGTCCATTACTACGCCTTTTAAGTCTGCCCCGCTTCCTCATGGCAATAGCACGATGTAGAGCTCACATCCTTGGAAACATGCGTGATTCCCTCTGAAGGGCATATGGCAAACTGTGAGACACAGGCACCATTGCTGTACGCCCTACCGTCTGACGAGCTATCACGCGTGTACACTGCTTTGCGAAGAATTATAGGCTTTACTCTTTGTTCTTGGCAGCTGTTTTATTTTTTTAACCAATGATTAAATGGAAACAGGCCCAATTTATAATTTCAATTAATAGATTTCACAGATTAGTTAGTGACAGGAAGGTCTCCCAAGTACTGTGCACTTTCCTCTCTCCCACAATGAATTGAAAGCCCTCTCTGATTGTTTTGAATGCAACTGAATTTTGCAGTATCTTGTCACTAATGCACGAGGAAGAAGACGACTCTTTTCCAAACTGCCTTTCAGGGACAAGCTTTCATCTAATATTTCTAAGAAAGTACTGTAAGTGATTCTATAGCTGGGAGACAAGATGTATTTGAAAACAAGCCAAAGGTTTTGCTCTAGTTAGGATGCAACTACTAATGTCAAGACAGATGCCGACAAACCTCGACCATTTACAGCATAATGTTAAGAATAAAGATTTTGTTAATTTTTGCTTTCCTCTTCTCAAGAAATTTGGCAAAAGTAGCATTCCAAGACACCAAGTTTCTCTGCAATGTAAAAAAAATATTGCAGGCAGACACGAAAAGCATATATGGTATATTTGTTCCCCTAATTCCCATCTGAGGCAGGACCAACATTACACAGAGGTAAGAAAACAATTCAGTAGGGAACTTGTGTCTTAGTAAATACAGACTAAAACCAATTGCATCAGAAAAAATATATTGCCGTAAGGGATCCTGAATTAAGCTACGAAAATCACAGAGAAGAATAAAGACCAAGAATTTGGAGATTTCTGCACAGGCACAAGGGAGAAGTATTCATGGAGATGTAAACAATCTTTCAGTGTGTTTGGTTCTTCACATGCCTTCTCTGGTTCTTGTCAAGTGCTCCTGTAGCAGGAAGATCTCTGTATTCATAAATACAACCCTGACTATGACTTATCTTGTTTTCATTCGGACTTCCTCGATCTCAGAGTTAAATTTCTCCACAAGAAAGTTTGCATGCAACTATATCTCCCTCATGTTATTTACCATGCATGGACAGCTAATTTTTGGTAAGAATGTACTAGCAGATTACAGAAAAAAAAAAGTTAAAAGGATGGCTGCAAAACACAGTGACCTATTGAAATCCCACGAAAAGCTCAATATTCTTTAAAGAGAAGTTACAAAACAAGGTGAAATTCCAGCTACAAGTCAACCAAGTACAAGCATTACACCTCAACTCCATGTGTCAGACATCCCTGGGAAGAACAGCTTTCTTAAGTCTTGCTTTTGGCCCAACACAATTTTATTTCATTTAGAGTATTAATTGCCACCATTAATCAATAAACCAGTTTCCTGCAATGCCATCAGTCTGCCTGCTTATTTTGCTACCTTCTTGTTTTCCCCCAAGACGGAAAATCTTAAATGGGCAGCCTCCCTCACTGAGTAAGCAAGCAAGTTTTGAAAGCCAGTTTCCATCAAATATTGCTCTCACAGAACAGATGTCAGCAGTGTCCGTGTTCAGTGTTCGCCTGCCTCATCTTCTTTTAAATAAACCATTTTCAGACCACACCTCTGACAGTCACTACCGTTCCCTAGGTGTATTTCCAAGCACAGCTGCCACTCAAAGGGGCACTGGCTGGAATTGCTGAGCGATGGGCTGGGGACATGAAGGGCAGGCTGGCACGCATGGCAACTCTCTGACATCCCCCAGGCATCTCCACGGTTTGAGGGTCAGAGTTAGGCAAGCGGCAGCCCTACGGGCAGTGCAGAGCCTGCAGGGCACTGCAGTACCTGTACGACACGAGGATAAAGGCAGCGCAAGTGCAAATGTCCAAAGTCACACATGCTTGAACCTGCATCTCCTGGATTTCCAAGTGTAAAGGAAAAGTACGTCTAAAAGGTCTTGCTGCTCCAAAAGGTGAAAAGAACTGCAGAGCAGAGGGCTTGGGAGCCCTGAGCCATGTGATCAGTCTCTTCCAATTGAATTATAAGGTTTGCCAGCACACATAGCTCATAGCTGGAGATAAGTTGTGAAGAATGCTACTCCCTCTACCCCCAGCCTTCATTTTTGAAGCCATGTGGAATATTATAGACAAACACAACCACATTAAAAGCTCAGAAATGCCTTCCAAGCTTCTAATTTTAGACTTCAAAGAAGCAATTTTTACTTTTCTTTAGAGAAAAAAACCAACTAACATTATATGGACATTTTGTGATACAGGGAACAATATGACAGTTTAAAAAATCGACAATAAATAATGCTGCACAGATCATAGACAAACAAGTTATAACTGCTATCAGAAAGCAGGTATGTTGTATATGCGTAGAACATTTTTCATCTCATGACATTTTCAGTATAATACACACAAGGTTTCAGTGTTTCTGCTATAAACTGATTTCATTAAGGTCCTGACCAAATCACTGTTTGTGAGAACGGTACCTCCTTCCCATGACTCCTGCTATTTCAAACAGTTGATGACTTGCTTCTTTAAATATCTTTAATTTTAAAATTCTCTTCATTTCATAGAGTCACTGTATACCATATAACATCAAATAACTAACTTGTGTGGCAGATACGTACTCCTGGGTGATGAATCGAGGCTTTCTCCCCTTTAAGATGAGAGGGTTTAGGTTAATCATAGGTTTATGTAACAAGTCATTATTCTAATGCTTTTAATACTCTGAGACTCTTAATAATAGATGCCTGTCATTGCAGAGCTTTTGCATATTTCTTCAGCCATCATTTATGAATCCTATATGGAAACAATTCATTTTTCTGACACAGAAATAAATAGGCTGACCATAACACACTAAAAATCATCTGCCGTTAGTTTTGAGATAAAGGAGTCAAGATGTCATCATTGCTTTTTGAAAAATTTACTGTCACTTAAGTAAAATATTAACCATGATGATTCCAAACATTCAAAAGAAATACGGTTTCTGGGGCCTTTTATTAAAGTACAGAAGCTATCTATATATTCATACAAACATTCATGAATCAACCAAACGTTTCTAGAGACTTCAGTTCAAGCTTCTACTTCATATTTCCATGAAAAGTTTGGAAAGAAAAATTTGACCGTTGTCCAAAGTTTGATACTGTATATGATAACATAAGTCAGGTACAGCTTCACATAAATACAGCATGAAATCAAAAGCATCTTGCACTTAATTTTTAGTATGCAGTTTCATAGTATTGCAAGATTGTTTTGCTCTTAGCTGTGACAAACAGCAGAGAGCAACAGATAAACTGTCACACTGTGCCAAAACTTTCAGGTTTCAAATTTAAGATACAGATTTGCCAACCTCCAGAATTATATCGGATCAATCCACGTATAGATTTGAAGAACGAAATACAGAAAAATCAGGAATAAACCAGGCAAATAGCCTATAAAACCAAAAATAGTCATGCCAAATCATTAAGATAACAAAATTTTGGTGCCTCTTCTATACTGCAGAGATAGACTACAACCAAAACACATTAACAACTTCCATAAAGTTGAGAACATGCTTCTAAAAATGTAGCCAAGCCCCAGTCTTCAGCAAAGATCACAAATTATATAAATATTTCTTTCTGTGGGAATTATTATTATTATACAAAAAGGAAATACCCTGCGGTAACCAAGGTTCCTTCAGTGCTTGTTTAATTTTAAGAACTACTTACAAACCCTGAAATAAGTTATACAGCTGATCGCAAATGAATGCATATACCATATTTCACAATCATAAATTTGGGTACAGGACATGGGAAAAAGTTACAGTAGAACCTTAAAAATATCCTTCAAAGCTTTGTATTAATGCTCCAAGTACAAACCCAGATGCCTGTTACCAGTTGCCCAGCTGTAGAAGACTGGCTGGAAGGCATGCAAAGCTCCCCAGAAAGTCAGACTGCTCAGTCCCAGTATCCTCTAAGATCAGAAGGAAGTCTCACTGAAAGTTGTTTTTTCCCATTTCCAGTCTTCAAAATATCTGCAGAGTTTCTGAAGGAAACATTACTTATTAAATGAAGACTTGCTTGTTTTCAAATACTTAGGGAAACAAGATTGCAAAACACATTTAGCATCTAACCATGACCAATGACTTCAAATTCAAACACCAGGAACATGTGGCCTGATTTACACTTACAAAGCCTTTGCGTTCTTCCGGACCAATGGTACTGCAGGGAAAGATCGTAATCAGATACAGTTACTGTAATTTCAGAAACCAGTCCAAGTTCTGAAATCAATTCGCCGACATTCAGATGCGATTAGGATTACTTTAGCGTAAACGTCTATCAACCCAGTGAATCACTGGCAAAAGGACCGGTGGGGGACAGCAGTTTCCTGAGCGCCAGCCCCCCAAATGCTCCCCAGGGCAGGCAGGGAGCTGTGCCCCCTACAGAAAAGGTAGCTACTGACCACCACCACCACCAGTCCCAGTAACCTCCTGTTATTCTTAAGTCTTTCTTGAAATCCCGGGACTTAAATGAGAGACGCAGCAGAGTTGAGCACAGATCACAGAATCACAGAATCACAGAATTGCTGAGGTTGGAAGGGACCTCTGGAGATCATCTAGTCCAACCCCCCTGCTCAAGCAGGGTCACCTAGAGCACATTGCACAGGACTGCATCCAGGCGCGTTTTGAATATCTCCAGAGAAGGAGACTCCACAACCTCTCTGGGCAACCTCTTCCAGTGCTCTGTCACCCTCGCAGTGAAAAAGTTTTTCCTCATGTTCAGATGGAACTGTCTGTGTTTCAGTTTGTGCCCGTTGCCTCGCGTCCTGTCGCTTGGCACCACTGAAAAGAGTCTGGTCCCATCCTCTCGACACTCTGCCTTCAGATACTTGTACACGTTGATAAGATCTCCTCTCAGCCTTCTCTTCTCCAAGCTAAACAGGCCCAGCTCTCTCAGCCTTTCCTCATAAGAGAGATGCTCCAGTCCCCTAATATGACTCCGCACTTCTCCCCTTGACCCGCTGCTCTGTTCCCAGAAAGGCAGTTTACATTTTGCCCAGATGCGACAGAGCTACTTACACAGGCAGAACTTCCATTTCCACGCAGATCCACAGTGTGCAAGCTCATCTGCCACAACTTTGATGTGACTGGGGTGCATCAAACCTATATATATAACCACTCTCTTCCATAAAAGATGTTGTCAGCAAACTGAGATACAAGCTTTTAAAGTGACCTGACTGAAATCAAAGTATTTTGTTTAGATTTTCCCAAAGTAAAGCAAAATATTTCTACAAAAATCGACAGGTTCCCATGGGAAAATTCAGTATTATTAGAATTTCCCTTTTCATTACAGATACACTGACAGAAGGTTCCCAGAAAAATATAAACCATGCAACTACTGGAAGTGAGTAAGCTCTCTGGATAATCCATTTTGCTGGTCTTCTTACTCCAAAAACAATACTGACAAACAGGAATTGTACTCTAAAAATTGATAATGCATGTAAGAAAACAACAAAAATACTGCTCTTTCCCCTAACGCAAACATAACTTAAAACAATAAATATACATGACAGAAAACAATAGACACCCACCTCAGTGACCTATGTTGTACATGGGAGGGAAGACCAACCTTTAACTTGGTTCCAAAAGTCTGCTCCATCCTGGCTCCACATGAGCCACAGAAGCGGGATATTGGTGGGCAATATCACTTCTCCTAACTCACCCTTGAGGGGCAGGGACGTGGGGCGGCAGCCTGAACGCAGATCTTCCCATGGGAGATTCTAAGAGCTCCCTGGGAAGCTCAGGGTTCCTTCATTGCCCGCCCCCGCCCCCCAAAAAATAATAAAGTGAATAAAGCAGCAGTATGGCAAATGTATGTCTATTCAATAGTTCAGTCATCTTCAAACCTGAAACAGAGGCACTGATGCTTTCGGTAAAGCTGTAATTTTAGTACTTCAGCTGTCCTCTAGTGTATCCTCTTTTTCTCTACTGTTTACTGCCTAAAGTAAATCCCATTTAATCTTGTCATAGAAATAAGACTGATGTTAAGAAGAAAGGTTTATTTGTTAAATATGTTTGATAGGACTAGCTTCCAGAGGCTTTTCTTTGGGACATGACTTTTCCTTGAGGTACCTGCCAGTATAAGGGAAAGCAAATGGAAAGCACGCTTGCAGGTACTTCTCAAGTGGTGCTAGCAGGCATCCTGCTGCTGGTCCAGTTGATTACAGTAATTCCTAAGACTAGATGCATCTTCTTCTGCAATGCTTCCTTGCAGATTTGTTCCTCTGCCAACTTGCTAAGAAACATCCAGAGTTAATCAAACTTTTCCGTCTGTTTTTGGCTGCTTCCTTATCAAAACTTTACAAAACTTTCATTTCAGCCTCATGAGCCCTGCAGCTGTAAATTAACTGAATAAAATTTACAAACATTATGCACTGATAAAGCACTTTCAAGGCTTTTCCCTACTCAGTTGACTTAGTTGCTTGGCATGACAGTTTTGCTTGACGTGAGTACAGAGCCTCTGGAAACCTTCCTAATCCCACTTTCCAAGCCTTGTGCCTATTCATGGAACCATGTTAACCCAAATCCAGAAAATTAATAAATCTCAAATGGGTTTAAGCACTCAGAAACATCCCTTGGTACACATTCCACCTTCTTTATATTGCTAGCATCTTTTTGCACAGGGACACTCTTACTTTAAAGACTTAAGCAGAAATCAAAAGTCCCCAAAGTTATTAACATTCAATAAAATATCTCATTTAAGATTATTGTGGGTTGAAGCATAAACATGGATTGCATTTACTTCAGTCATTCTGAAGTCATGTGTTTATGTTTATGTGCAATATCTCAGTGACAGCGTTCAAATTAAATCTTTTCAACAGAATCACTGGCTGATTTTTATACTAAAGAGCAAAGAGCCTTCTGTCCATATAGTAATCTATGATATCCCTAATCCTCACCATTCTTGTTAGTAGCTCTGATTTGACCAGGAAGCAGTACATCTTCTCTGAAGATCTTCACGCTGGTACTCATAGCAATCTGAAGACAATTTCTTACATTCTGTGCTGAAGTAGGAGTACAAAACATACACTTCATGAAATATTTGAGTGCATGCTAAAGGGGCTTTTTTATATCTTTTATCTGTTTAGTATTTTTAACACAACTGTCAAGCAATCATCCTTTAGGACTATTCTTGCAGTGAAATCCAAGGAACTTCTCTGTGTCATTTCCACTGGAGCTCACAGGAGAAACATGTAAGTCAATCTCCAGTGTATAAAGAAGTGATTGGTTACATGTAGGCACAAATTAAAATGGAGAGCTATACTAATCTTTAGTGTACATCATTTAAGTCAATGACGTTTCAACAGGGATGAATTCATGCCAATAATTGTACGGCACCCAAACTCCCTTTTGTACATTTGTATCTGTGTAGAAAGTTAACTACAAATGACGTCATTAAAATAACTTCAAACAACAGAAATATTATTCTTTCAAACAAACAAAATGATTTCCAAAAGTATCAGGTGCTTAATGAAGGGAGGCCTAGCTGTTCCAAATAGTGATATACCAGAAGAAAGTTTCATAAAACTGTCATGCAAGCAGCAAAGAAAGTACGTAACTCAAAACAAAGCCCATCACATAAATGAAGTACTGGAATGTATTTAGGTATACAGCAGATGGAGAGAATACAAAACATTGTTAATGTTTTGGCAAACTAATCATTTTAACAGAATCAGATCATCATTTGCAACAGACCACTAAATCTGTGGTCTGACTAAAAATGTCATGAAACTCCACGAAGAAATTGTAAGTATTAGAGCTATTGAATGCCACAAAGAAACAAACATATAAAACACCAGTGCTTTTTTAGCCCATCCTATTCATAATTCAATCAAGGACTATTATTGTCCAATATTTCGTCGGCAATAATTAAACAATCAAAACCAAAATAAATTGCTGACCTAAAGACAAAGGATTTTCAAAGGCACAGACTTCTCTCAGTGCCCTATTCCTATAAAAGGAAAATAGCATTTGGGCACATTACTACCATTCTTGTTTTGAAAGTCTCTCATATTAATTGACCAGGCCCTTGAGAGCAAGTTTTTCAAATGCCTTAGATTAATTTCAGGAAGAAAAAAAAATCCTTATAGACTTGGAGCACTGGGTACAATAATGCGCTGGATGGGACTGACCATGTGGACCACCCAAGTGTCACTGAACAACGGGCACTAACTCCAGCCCTCCCCCAGGAAAGGCGCCAGCAGCACTGCTCTACCCACCCCTGGGAAAATAAAGCAAGCCTGACCAAACAAGGAGAAAACAGCAATATAAAGAAAATTGAATGTGGGCAAGTTTCAACAGCCAGTATTATTGAAGTCAGTTTGAGGCACAAAACCCAACTTTCTAGCTGCTCCTTCTAGTTAGTACCAACTGCCTTGCTGATTCCTGGAAAACCATTAATAACATGCATAGTATTCAATACATACAGCTCTAGTTGCTATCTATTCAAGACACAGATAAGTAGTTAAATCTACCTTGGCTAACACTTACTGCACTAGGGAACCTGAAATACAAGTTTCTTCCTTGATAGTCATAGAGGAAGATCATCAAAAACTGCCAGAAAAATTTACCTTTAATGTTAATTATACAATACTATTGCCATTTCTAGAGATATAACTTTGAGTGGCTCTAAGCATTTTATACAAGGACCTGCTGTACTGTAGGTATCCTAGTGATGGAGGCCAGGTTAGCCTGGGTAACAAGATTTCTTAAAAGCTTGATCTGAATTCTGTCTACCCGAATTTCATTCTCATTGTGTGAAGCACAGTGAAGAGTCACAAGGTTAAAAAATATATATATTATTTAAACAAACATTTATTTAAAAGCTTATGGTTTTGAGTTGGTTTTTAGTTCTGGCCCAACTCTTTAAGAAATACATTCCAGCACACACCATCCCAAGTTCATTTGAAAAACAATCCTTTTCATACTTTTATCACACAAACGCACAATCTTAATTTCTTGCTCCAACATTTTGATAGCAAGAAGATAAGCAAGTTTCTAAAATGCCTGAACCGAAGTGCAAGAACTCTGTTGTCACTTCCATGTCAGAGCTGGGGAAAATACTGAGGCAGGCAGTATATTTTGTATAAAATCTGCTTACAAGTCACCTGATTTATATTCAAAAAAAAGTCAAACCTACCCTTTATACCTAACATCACAGTTTTTATATCTTTTATATTAGCCAGCCATGTTATATTAGCCAGCCATTGGTAGGCTCTGTTATTCATTTATCAATACCATATAGGAAATAAAGACCGAATTTCTTTCTGCTCTCCTACCAGTGATGCAGGTGAGCTCCGGCAATGCTGGAAAACAGGAGCTCTTGACCAGATACATAAAGCCATGTATCTATGACATGGTCATTTCAATACACGAGAGCAAAAAAGGGTGTAAGCCTAAAAATAATAGAAGAATTAATAAAGTCTGTCAGAGATGCAGAAGACCACTACCAATTACAGTTAATAGTCAATACTGTTTGTGCTTTTTTTTTAAAGACCTTTTTTTAAAGCTAATGGTGGCACTGCATAACGATCTAACATGAAACTCAGTGCAACACAAAGGCTCACAAAATAAAAGACAGAGGTGTGTAATAAGCAGCAGATGCATCTCTTCAATCATAATAAATCAACTTTTTCATGTAATGCGATCTAAAGTCAAGTTTTATGAATTACAAAGTGCATGGTTTTGCACACTATGAACATTCTCAAAGCTTATTAAACGTATTTCTTCAATATATGGGTCTTACCTAAGTTTTCTCAGCCATTTTATCATCACTATGTGTTATTTACAACATATGGTTGCCTCTTTGTGAAAGAGTAACGATTTGGGGGAATCTGCCATAGGTTAAATTTTTCTGCTGGAAAAGAAGATACTCATTCTCATTTTCTCCTAGCTTATTTTTATTCACAACATATGAATAAACTAAAATAATTAAAGATGCTGCTGCAAACAATTGCCAAATGACACAGAGACAATTCCAAAAGCAGAAATCTGGGATGAAATCACTTTGTCCAGGCAGGTGGTCAGAAAACAGTCCTTTAGTCTGTGATTGGTCTCTCCGACCTCAACAAAGTGTCTTGGTGCACCATTTTCACAACCACTATGTGACCCTCTGCCAAAGACAAGTCCCAGTAGGTATGAACATTAACTTCAAACAGAGCAGTTCCTTTTCTTTCTGTCAGTTCCAGTTTAGATCCCTTGTTCGGAGGACAGAACGTATAATACAGTGTTAAAAAGACTTTTTTTTTTTTTTCCGGAAGATAATGTTGCAGCTGTGACCTTGCTCTTCAAGCTCAGTCTTAAATGTGATTTAAATGGTAACCCAAATGAATCAGAAAGATGATCACCCTGCGTTGCTCTGGGGAAAGACGGCAAGGGGAGCTGGTGCGCTGGCAGACTGCCAGAGCTCAGCATCTTGAGCCAAGAGCACGCCGTCCACGCACACCTGGGCACGCAGTCAGAAACTGAGAACTGGGGACTGCGCAACTCACGAAGACGAATCTGAAGCCTTCTCAGACGGTCAGGAAGAGACCCACTGCACTGGTAAGCCTGTATAACATTCACCCAATGATGGATAGTTTTGCTTTAAATTATCAGAGAAAAGGCTAATTCATTCCAACTGAAATACACTGAAACTGTTAGATTTAAATGAACACCTCTGGAAGCATTTCCCAAATAAAATATCAGTATAAAGCATTTATTAATTCACAAGAGTACTAAGGAAGAGGCAAAACTGCTCTACAACTGAAGACTAAGGAAAAAGCTAAATAAAAATATATTAGGATGGTTTATTTTTCTATTTGTCTGAAGGAAAGAACAAATAAAACAGAAAGCAGGTGCATGTATTTAGAACAGCACCGCAAGCTCTGAGCTTTCCCAGTTAGGCAACTCAATTTGTGGCCTGACCTTCAGAGGTTGAGCACCAATTCCCTCATTTCACCTCTGCACCTTTAGAAATTAGGTTGCAGGTGCCTAATATGTGCTTTATTCACCATCTTTTGGCCACCCAAGCATCACAAAGAGAACTGGATTTCAAACAAGGAAAAACAACATTCACTCCAGATCTCAGAATGACTTATACTTAAAAAAAGCCACCGACAGTTTCAAAGACCTAAAATAGAAATGAGATTTGTCTTTGGCAAGACTGGGGAACAGGAGGACAGAATGCTTATATTAGCCCAAAAAGTATTTTAAGGGAACAAAATCCACTTTTGTGTATGTCTTTACCCATTCCACAACATACTATTTTTGAAGATAACATGAGCAACAGCTTCTAAGATTCAGCTCAAAACTGGGTAAAAAAGGCAATATGCTGTTACAGAACTGTAAATACTGCCAAAGGGAATGCATATTTAGGGATCGAGGTCTTTTGCAATTCTGCTGATGGATTATCACCTATTTAATTACTGAGGTCTGTACAAATTATGGAAGGGCATGCAAATGTAATTCAGGAGGCTACCCTTTTAATGAACTAACAAGAAGTGCTATACGTAGTTAGACACTTACTCATTGCTACAAGCAACACTAGGAGCTTTCTCATTAAAAAGTTAGTTTGCGAAGACAGTTTTTTTCAGGTAATGAAAAATGCATGTAGAAACCTAATACAACTTCAGTTATGACTTCTGCTCATTTTAAATCCTCCCTTTACCTCAGAAAAATAGAAACCAGTGCTCTGCTTCATTAGTGCCTACAATATGAAGGTACCCTGAAGTCCTGACTCCACATCTACATTGCAGGAACATGCAGAGACAGTAGAGTCCTACGCATTAACTCAGTTATGCAAAACATCAAAGTAAGGTCAATTAAAAGGAAAAAAAAAAGAAAACTCCATGTGCAAAGAGACCACTGTTCAGCACCCAAAATTCTGTCTGTGGCAAAACAGATGGCAATGTTACTTTTCTCATAGCGCAATCACAAATGGAAATATTCAGAGCGTTAAACGTTCTCTCTTGACCAGCTAAAATCAAATGAATCAGACTGCAGAGGTACTGTTTGCAATTCTTCAGGACTTCACGCACTCAAGCATAGTCTCATTCACTTCAGAGTCTTAAAAATGAAGTACATGATTAAGCTTTTGCAGAACTGGGTCAAACATGGTTAAGAATGACATTTCTTTGGTAACTTCAAAACAGGTCTTCATTAAATCTCCTAAGGTGAAAGATAAGTATGTTAATCATACAGGCTATACCAATTTAAATTGTGGAATAACTCCAGCAACTGCAACGATGTTACATTAAAGGCTAATTGAGACATCTGACTCCAATTCTGTAATAGAATGTGAAATACATGAAATTACTAGCAAAACTAATTGCTTTGTGTCCACAATAAATACATTAAGTAAGTTCCTAAAGTTTTTTGATGCTGAAGAAAATCTCTTTTTTAAAACATTATGCAAATGACATGTAATTCTGTAAAATCAGGTATTTACAACTGCATGGTTTTGTTTGGCATGTTGTTGTTTTTTATATAAATAAAAGATGTTTAGTTGGTGTTTAAAATCACCAGCTGGCTGGGTTACATGTAGAAGCATATGAAATGTTCAATGGGAAATTTAAAATAGTTAATTTTTCTCTTTTTGTGCTCATGAGGCTTCCACACATATGCAAAACTTCCAACAAAATGCACACTTTTCAACAAGACAGATGTTTTTCCATCAGTGTATTTTTCTTTGGCCGGTGCCTCAGAACTTAAGAAAATGCTGCTACTACTACACATTTCAAATGTAGTTGCAAGACGATATTTATGTCTCCTCTAACTGAGATCACATGCATTTTAACACCAATAGCTTAATATCTTAATCATGATATAGGTCCATGTATTTATATTACTTTATAAATACTCAGTTTTATTTCAGTAAGCTAATCATTAAGATATGGTGTCTCTTTCACCTGTACTAAGGATACAGAACCTCCTTCCTCCAGCTCTCTGCTGCCCTGCCTTTGGACACAGTGCAGAAATCATGTGTTAACTGCCCTAATTTGGTGGAGTTCTGGCACTGGGGAATCACCATGATGTTTAGCAATCCAGAATGCATAAAAATCCACATGCAACACCTATAAGAATATATAATCATAAATTGCTCAAATCCCATTTTTAAGAACAGAAAATTTGCTATTGCCCAGGATCAATCCTATAATAAAAAAAAGTCTGTTGTAATAAGTTTTCTTACTTATCAGGTATGGTAGAGACAGACCGTGAATATTAATTTAACAGTAGTTTAACATGAAGACTTGAGAACTCTCACCCCATGTTTCCAATTCTGCCGGCACAAATAAACCTGCACACCATGCATCTTGTCACGTAGCTCTAACCTGTGAAGAGCCACAAGTCTTCTCCTGGGTTTTTGTGTTACAAAAAGGGCAGGGCGAAACTTTCTTGAGATTAAGGGCTTTAGTGCCACCTGTGTCATAGACACTAACCTGCTCCTGTCAGAGAGCAGCAAGAGTTAGCAAGAATCCAAAAGCCATTCTAGTGATAACTAAATGATCCCCTTTCTCCTCCTTGCCTCCTCCGGATCAAAGCAAAAGCGGGAGGGAGAGTGTCCCTTCCCTCCAGCCCATACGTCAGTCAGGTGCCCACAGCCTCATCACTCAGGTTGTGATGGGGACAGGAGCTTGCTACAGGCCATACAACATATTTAGTTTTTGCAGCTTTTTCAGCAATCATTCTCAAACCTTTTTTTTTTTTTTTTATGTGAATGCTTTGGAATCATCAAATAATTCCATAGTGGTGTTACTGAAGGAAACCTGAACTTCATCATAATTTGCCTCAGCATATTAGTATGTTCAAATAAGCAAAGTTAAATGACATTTCCAAAAAGGAAATAGTGCAAATATGCAATCTCCATGCTTGAAGGTATTCAAATCTCACCTGGACAAATCCCTGAGCAACCTGATCTCACTGGCGCTGCTTTGAGAGGGGTTTGGACCAGATGATGTCCAGAGGGCCCTTTATCCTGAAGCAATCTACGACTAAAATTGATGCTGTGAAATGTATTTATAAATTCAACATTTTTCACAGCAATATCAGCACATCATGCTTTGGTATGTATAGTATTTCTCCACACAAAACAAAACATGCAACACAGCTTCTATTATGGGAGCAGAGGAACTAATCAGAAAAATGTTCAATGGAAGCACTTTCATTACCAGGTTTAACACAGTATGAACCCTTATGTACAAAAATTTGCATCAATATTCTTGCGTTTAAAAATTTTAGAATGTCTTTTCTGTAACATTTCAATTTCAATATGGAAAAAGAATATCAAAGTTCAATTTCCCAGGAAGAGGATGTTCCATTCTCCAGTTAGACCCGGTTAAGAGTTACAAGCAATATCGACAACTTTTGTTCTTCAGTAGCATCAGTGGCTGCTAATACCAGCATGTTTTCACATCAGGATCCATTCTAATTTTGTAAAGTGTCAAATTTAGAAATAAACTAACGCATGGAGATTAAAAAAAAAGAAAAAAGAAAAGAGCCTTCAGTATCTGAATTTGTATTAATTATATGGGGCGAATAAGTTATTATTGATTCAGTTCCATGATACTGAGAACTTGCCAAAGTTACCAGTGACCCAGGGATATAAGCCTAAATGCTCATAATAAAAACAAACCAATAATCAATCATCTGGCTTCCCAGTAAGCCTTGGCTTTTATTTTGATGTTTCAAATTTAATGATGCAAAATACTCCAGAGGTAGCTACGTGTTTTCACGATAGCTTATGTGCAATTTAGCTTCAGCACCCTTAAAATCCATTCTGCTCCCCACATCATACTCCTTTTTTTTTCTTTTTCTTTTTCTTTTAGCAGCTGTCTAATATTCACTTTAGAAATCCTGAATGTGACAAACTAGTGGGGGTAGGTAACCTTTTGCTACTGCTCTGACATAAATTATCTTGAAGTGCCCAGATGAGATGCTGGATGAGAAAAGCTTAACTCCTGCAAGAGCTCCGGTAGCAACTCTCGGAGCCTGCACAAGGAGTATCTGAACAGGAACAGTGAGTGTACATGAAATCTGGAATCTCCATTACTCCCTTGGTCTTCACTAATCCAGTGTGAAACAGGATCTTGAACAGGGTAAGGCTGGAGGACTACAGTCATCTTCACACTCCCCACCTCGCAGCTGCACCAAATAGTCTTTAGGATGAGTGAGTTGCCTGAGCTCATACATAAAGTTTTATAACAAATATGAAATAAACTGTGCAACCCTCGCCTCACTGAAGTTGATGAGGATACTTCTCTAAGTGCAGATTAATCACAAAGAAAGGGTTGCAAGTTTGTTCAGCTATTGGCTGCTTCCAATCATTCATCTTAAAATATATAGGGCCAAATCTTAAAACTCAACAGTTTTGACTTCAGATAGACACTCTGAGCTACCAAACAAGTATTTCTAATGAGTTTTCAACCTGGCTGACTCTATAAAGAATTGCTGACACAGACTGTTTCTCTGCTGAATTGGACTACAGGGAGACAGTCAAAGCAATTCAAGATCCATATGCATTGACATTTGCTGATAACCTATCTCTGCCTTCTTCATCCACATCCTAAAATTTTCAGTTGCAAATGATTCACAAAAAGCAGCTGTAAAACACTGTAAATAACTGCTTTTATGTCAAAGAGTATGAAGCCTCAGGAAGCAGAAACTGTGAAATTCATCTGCTCTTCCTCTCACCAAGATGTGGGACATTGTTCTCAGATATAAGTAACCAAACTTTGCCTACTAGCAGGAATCAGTTCAACATGTACACTTAATTTCCTTCAAATTCTTTCTGATGAATATAATGTTTGCTAATTGTTGGGGGTTGACTCAGGGCAATCTCAATAATAGCAATTAAATAGTAAATGTTTCCAGGATCTGATCATTTAATCACTATTTTTAACTGAATGTATTGATTTGTTATTTATACAGTTTGCTAGGTCATGGATGAACAAAAGGCCCCTGCAAACATTAATGCTGATAAGATCTAATAGACTACAAAAGAAAAGGTTGTGTTAAATTAGACCTCTTACCCCCTTCTATAGTGATTTCATTTAATTTTCTAGGTCTTAAAACTAAAAAATATATATATTTATTTAATAATTTAAGCTGTTCTCAGTAAAATCAGTAATTTGAACTAAAAACATGCCTTGAAACATTTCAGATGAAACAAAAGAGAGAAAAGACAGCTCTTAAAATAGCAGATGACAAATATTAAAAATACGTCTTTAAGCTACATTATGTGTACTGGAAATTGAAATTCCTAAGTTGCTAATTCAAGTAATTTTATTTGCTAGAAATCCATAAATTAAATCCAAAACTTACAGCTAAAAAAAGTTTGCTTTGAACAGTCACAAGTAGGTATTACCTATTTATTCAGCTGAGTGCTAATGGAAAACGCTAAGCATTATCTAATTTTCAGCAAACACCCAGCATTATCATGAACTTATGCTGATATATGCACCTACCCCAAAATAAATGTGTAAATCCTGGCATTATTAAAGGCAGTAGCAAAAATTCTCTTGAATTCAACAGCATTAAGATTTCAAACAGTATTTTTCTAGATCTAGAAAAGCTGACATTAAAATACATTCTGAGACTCTGGAGGACTCTAAAACCAACTTGAAAACAGCAAAAGACAGTATTTCCGAGACTAATTCAAATGCGACTATCATAGGATCATTAAACAGAAAGAAGAAAAGAGCATATCTTTGTCATTTTTTATAATTAAAATCAACAGAATGCACTGAATTGAAAATGAGAGCAGAAAATAAAGGTAGTGATTAAATATTCATCACATGCAGAGAACAGCCCTTTTCATGAAGCTTTCACAGTCCAGCTGAGCTGATTTTCTCCACTAAATCATGTTGTTGATATTTGGAAATGGTTCTGGCAAGAGCCAAACAGATGGAAGAAAATAAAGTAACACCAACAAATTAAAAAAGAGAAATTTAATTTGCTACTTAATATAGCTCCCCAGAAATACAAGCAAATAATAGTTTAAAAATCCTGGGACAGCTGTGAACAAGTTTGAAACCACAGGATATGAACTTCCCACACTGACAGAGATGAAATTACTATAAGAAAGTGCTATATTAATTGTAAGTATTATTCACAGCATCTGTTGCTACCTCACATCTCTGACAAAGAAAGACAAACGTAGAACTGAGAAAAGAGATTCCCAATTTGAGCCTAGGACAATGTAATCATCCACAGAGAATCCAAAGGACAACTACACCTTTTGGAAGCTGTGAAATTACATCTCACACACGCACACATTTTGGGTAAATCTAACCCAAAAGACAAACTACCTTTCCATCACTGAGAACACCTGCAACTCACCTATGTGCGTCTAAGAAAAATGTTGTGTGTCTTACATCTTGTTCAACTGCAATGTTTTTCTTTTGCAAAGACTCATATAGTTTTCCCTTGAACTACTTCCATTACTGAGCAATATCTAATGTCCAGCAAAAACATTAGATGTCTCTGATCAACTGATACATCATTATTTCTATGCTACTGATGCTGCCTGGCATCGAACTCTCAGAGCATCTCAAAAAAGACAAGGAAAGAAAAGGGAAGTTGTTGCCTGGGAACAGAGGATTAACTCAGAGCAGCTCAAACATATACCTAGTAGTACTGGCTGCATTAGTCCCACACAAGGAAAAAGAGGAGGTTCAAATTGTAAATACTCTTTGGAAGAGGAATGAGAACAAATCCATTATAAATAAGAGTTCAACATGCACAGGAAAGAGACTGGATTCACTCCATAGCAGTTATGGTAAAGTACATGTAACCCATGCTAGTGTTGTACATAATTAAAAAAAAATTATTTCTGCTTCCGTGGGAAAGCATTATCAAGATAAATAGAAATGCTACCTCAGAGTCAAACAGAAGGATCTTTTCCAGTTGCATGAAAAAGCTACGTGAACAGTCATTATCAGGGAGATTGTCTTTTATTGTTTGTTTCCAGAAAAAGTGGAAGTTGTGGCTATTGCAACTGCTGCACGACGCTTGCTAATACTGGAGAGATACGTTTTGCTTTTCTGATCTGAATCTCTACTTCACAATTCTGAGAGAAGCATGGATAAAAAATCCACCATTGATTCATCAGGCAAACACACCTACCTGTGAAACCCCTGTAACCTATCCAGTGCGGGCACATTTTACAGTCATTTAGTTTTGAGGTTAATAAAACGTGTTATAGGACACTAAAGTACAGTAAAGCTAATGACTACCAGTAACATTAGAAATGAACTGCCTTCTGTACTTAGTAAAACTTTTTACAGCTTTTTGATTGGATGTGAGGACAGCGATGCATGTCACTTGAAGTCATAAGATTTTAATACACCTTGAAGTGCCTTTTAATAGTCCTTATAATCAGTCCTGTGCCAGCAAAAATAATGAAATTGCTAAGGGTGTCCAGGGTCAGGCATATGCATTTATAAACCTGTTTTACCATACTTCATCTTCTCCAGTTTCTCAAGGTTCAAAAAACTCAAAAGCTGGAATCTGAATCCAAAAGAGCTAACTGGCTTACTATTACTATCTCAGAGGATTGGGTATGTCCCCTCCAGATCTTGTGGCTAACATCACCCAGTTGAGTTACAGCCTCATCATGCTTGAACTGCCCAAACATATGCACAGATCTGGATCAATAAAAATATTAATGAAGTCAAAGTTAATCTGATGGAAGAAAAGAAGGACAGTGGGATTTACTTCTGAATTTCAGGAGGACTTGTTTTTATCAGCTTCAGACTGTTTTAGGGCTACTGCCATTGACTGGGTTCACCAATAGACAAATATTCCAACTGTTCTTCTGACATTTCAACTTCAAATGATTTCAGTGTCCTGAAAAACAGTCAATGCAGAGGCAGAAACTTCTCAGTCATGTTGAGAATGATATATATACGGATAGAGCTGGTGAGACAGATGTCATCTCGAAAGAAGGAATCATTCCAAGGGAAATGGATGGCTTGGAGATCTGCTTGCTGAGCTCTGGTGTGGATGCTGCCAGCAGGCCCTGCAACAGGACACTGCAGTGCTCCTTGCCACAGCTGCACTGATCCTTGTCACAGTCGGTGCTGGTGTCACACTGCTTCAAAATGACGTGGCAGATGCAGCCTCTGCCAGCTACAACGGGCATACAAAATAAGTAGTCGTGGTCTGAACTAACCTTGCGAAGGATGGAGTCATCTACTGTCAATCACCCCACTGGCTTGTAGACAGCAAATAGCCTGTGGACACAAAAATTAACTGCAAAGGTTCTACTATTTTCTCTATAGAAGTATCAGAAAAGTTTGTATTTGTGTCTGCAACACGGTGAATACCAACTTCTGTCGAGCAACAGGTCTGCAGCCTTTTCCCATAACCATATAAGATGGAAAGGAGTAACCTACAACGTCCTAGCTAAAGCTGTTACCTGAAGGGACAGAAAATAAACAATGCATATAGTATGCTACTTTGACTTATGATAGTATCTACAAATATTGAAGAACAACATTGGCTGCCCTTCCCCCCATAAGAGATTTTCAAGAGAGTAAAGGAACAATTTTTCATTTGGGGGGGCAGTGTGGAAGAATGGTTAAGCGAAAAGGGGCATGATCTCTCAGAAGTGAGCAATCCTGCCTTCACGATGGAGGGAGGGCCTCACGTCTATGTGAACTGTCCTTGAACATTCCTAGACCATTACAAAAGGGGAAGACAAGTAGTGGTAAACAAGTCAAGGAGGGGGCCGACAAACCCCTCCACGTGAACAGCAACCTAGCACCAATCCTGTATTCACTTTAGGCGCGTGAACAGAGACTGTAAACCAATCATACAGCTATTGCTAGCACATGCTCTATCGCCTGCCTATATATACTCTGTGCAAGCTCTAATAAAGGGAGAACGATCATACTCACATTGAGACTCATCATTACTCCGGGTCCGTCTCCCACTCCGACAGGGCAGGGAGGGAGAAGCACTGAGAACTACCCTATGCAAAAAGTCATTCTTTTTTTCTAAACAAAATGGAATACATTCTTCTAGTATTTCCAATGAGACTATACAGGCATAACTGAGAACAAAATTAAGCTCATTTATGCTACATGGTGGTATGAAAGGACATCCTAAAGGAAAGTTTGTTCTACTATGTTTAGAAACAATATTGTCAATACAGTATAGGCTAAATTTTGGGTTCAACAGGATGGATAAATCTGAGGATCGAATTTGGTCTTACAGAAGGATATTTATGCATTTATCCAAAAAAACAGTTCAGCCAAAGGTATCTCAATATTTTCCATGAGGTATTAAGCTGGTCTTTCTTGAGGCTAAAGTCTTGCCCCATTTATACTGCTGGAAACCTGGAATAATCACCAATTTTTGCAGAGATGTTGTAACAGAGACCAAAAATCTATTATTTATTTTAAAATGTGGCTTCCATTATAAACATCTATTTTCAGAGGCTTATTGTAAGCAGCTAGCATTTGACAAAACTGGTATTTGGAACCCAAGAGAAGAACATGCAATAGGAGCTCATTTGTTTTGCATTTTTTCTTTGGTGGAGAAACAGCAAACTTTTAGCTAAACAGTTTGCCTGTGTTTAATTATAAATGCATAAAAAAATAGAAGCTACCAAGCTCAAATATTGTATGAACATCATGCAACTTCAAATGCATTCAGTTTAAGAATATCAATCTAACTAGCAAATCCACAAAGCAATCCCTTTCAGCGTACTAAAATACAAATAAAATACTCTGAAAAAGTACTACTGTTATATTGATGTAAGAAATTTGAATCTTTTTTCCCTCCATTTCATCAAGATGACTCTCATTGTAAGACTACGCATTCCTGCTAAAGAATTGCACCAACTATTTACCCACCCAGAAAGCAGCCAGAATACTAATTCTCCAGACCTTTGCTGTTATTAGGTAAGAGGAATAGGGAGCAGATGGAGCCCTGCTTTTGCTTTCCCCGCTCCATGATGGCTGTCAGAACGCAGCGAGTATGACAAGAGGACATCACGGAGTCCTAGCAAGCAGCCACCAGCAAACATGTTGTCCTCGGGGACAGGGAAACACCTTAGCTGCCTGGGCAAGCAAAGGGACCCACCTGTACATTTTTACCTTGGCACTCAAGGTAGTGGTTGTGACTGTGAAGACTTTCAGGTGAACGAGCACTGGGCTCTGGGCATCCGTCTGCCTGTGCAAGGTTAACAGAGCAAACCTTTTACTGTGATGAAGGCTCTTCCTGCTTGCTCCCATTCGCTTCCTAGGAAGCTTTACTGTCAAGAATCTGTTAGCATCAGAGCTTGTTTGCCATTACTTCCTCGATGATTTTGCACAGCTGTAAGAAATTGTCGGCAAAGGAATAATTGTGAGAAATTGCCTGAACTGACTGCCAGTCTCCTGATGAAATAACTGCCCTTTGTACTTCCTTCTCTACAGCAAGGGTGGGAGGTTACATTTTCTGGAAAAAAAAATTGTAATCTTAACTAACACAATGATGGCTGTTTTTGCTGATTTCAGTAGCCAAGAAAGACAACAATATGTTCTTTGGCTGGCTTGGGTTTTTACAGCTTTGCTGTGTATGATGAAAATAGACTTTCTCTAGGATAATTACTGCCATCTGGTTGAACTTGCAGTCTTCTACCGTAATAAAATTCTCACATTAGGATTTTCTTTAACAAAAACACACAAACGAAATGCGTAAAAATACTGGACAGCAACCACACTGAGTACTTATATTTTGCAGATACATCTGATCACCCAGTTCATACTGTGGCCCAATACGATTAGTCATGAATTGGTAGCTCTGGGAGGTAAACGGGGTGGTAGTTTCCTTCCTTTTCTTTAACATTCTCCTAGAATCTTAAATGCAGACACCATTACTGTGGCTTGACATACTGGCAGCAAGCAACTGCTTACACAGTATGATATATTTCTTGGAGGGTCTTTTATAAATTTGTTCCTTGCTTAGTCTTGTACTCATAGTAATTTGATGCTGGGAACACACGAGGAAAGCTAGACAAATTTAAGGGTGAAGCGAATCAGCTTTGTTAGTTCTAATGATGAGGCTAAGGGGAGACAGCAATTTTTAACTGAAGTAAAGAGTAGAGCTGCACCACAAAAATCCATCCCTGCATGGAAACTTGTGTTTGGCCAAGTTCACTTGACTCAGATGAAAGCCTGAGACAAATGCAAATCTTCCACACAAGACCAGAAGTCCTCCTAATGGTCTACATGGACCTGGAGATCATCAGGAACAATGAGAATGGGGGACTATTATGGGGCTCAGCAAGAGGTCCATGAGCTCCTCTGAAAAGCCTTTAAAGGCCTCCTCTAAATTTCTGGAGATCCTCCTCTCCCCTCCAGCTCCATTAACATGCTCATGATGTACAACAACCATTTTACAGTCACAAGTACCAGTTTCTAACTTATAAAAAATAACACTTTATTTCAAAATAATGGCTATAATACTACAGCATCCATAACCTAGCTCATAAACTGAGAGCTGGAACCACTTGGTCATTTAGTTAATGGGTTGAAATAATGAGAGTTAAACAACAGAAAACATACCATAATAAATACATCAGATTAAGGCAGCTTTTTATGTTTTGCCAGGGTTTTCTTCCCTAACTTAAATTAAAATTTGCAAATACAAAGAGTTTAATAAATGCATGTCTGGCTTGGGGCTTAGCATGTAAGATAAACAATGACTCACAAAAAAATATATCAAAGATGCATTCTTTTGCCCAGTACAAAATCTTGTGGTTTATTGGATTTCATATTGTATTACCAAGTGAGATTCTATGCTGCAAACTGGAACTATGCCAAATTAACCGAGCTTTAGCATGTGGGACCCTGTACGTTATATACATACTCTTGTTATAAAAATAATTAAGATATCTAGGGAACACTTTTAAAAAACTCTGTTGTATACATAACTAGAAATAATAATTCTTATATTGGGATTTTTTTTAGGTCTGGTCTTGCAAATTTACACTGCATATAGACTCAGTAGTTGGGTCAGCCAACAAATTAGAAGCTTGTACCCTTCACATTACATGATGGAAACATCTCTAATTTCAAGACTTTTCAGGATGAGACACTGAGTTTCTTTTAGCCAGTATCAATCAATGTATACTCTGGTAAGATGTTGTTTGAATATATATTCATTTGTGCAACATTTTTTTCCTTTGAACATGCAGGTACACATGGAAATTTCAGATAAACCAGATACAGTAAAAGAGCTTGTTAAGGTTTTTATGCTTCCACAAGCTGCTCGATAAATTGTATGTAGTAAAAAAGT
Organism: Apteryx mantelli; assembly: GCF_036417845.1. Taxonomy (NCBI): domain Eukaryota; kingdom Metazoa; phylum Chordata; class Aves; order Apterygiformes; family Apterygidae; genus Apteryx; species Apteryx mantelli. The sequence continues at coordinate 48,984,592 of NC_089980.1, read as the reverse complement.
GACTTTGACAAATGCAGTGTAGAACAATTAACTGCTGGACAACAAGGCAAGTGTACATAAAACCTATTCTTATCTCATTTTTAAGATGGTACACAGAATTCAACCACTGTCCCTTACTCAGGCTAAAATTGTCAAATAGTACCTGAGGCAATAGATACTCATACATATACGTGGAAACAGGACAACACATCTGATACAGATTTTAGAAGGCCAAATGTGGTATGAGCATTTCTTCACCTAAAAGAGACTACAGAATCGAACTTGAAGATACTTTCTCAACACACATCACACTGCTTTGTCACAAACCAAACACTTCTTCTTAAAAACAACCACAAGAAATTATATCTGGATCTAGAGACAGCAGAGGGTTTATATCAGTCAGTGAAATAAAGACAACAGAAAATGTATTTTTTCAGCTGTGCTTGAAAAACAGTAAGGGATTATAAAATTTCATATGTTAACCTAAATATATCTACATCATCACTGAATAAAAAACAAAATACCAACTTTTGCTTTACTACTAATCGAGTCCTTCCTTCTCTTAGGAAAGTAGGAGTATAATCTTACGTATAATGAAGATTTTTCTCCAAAAAGTCTTACTGAGCAATAAGGAGGCTATCAAAAACAACAGGATGAACTTTATCAGTAGGATTTTATAGGCTGACCTCCATTCAGAAAAGAAGTGAATAGACTCAGCAGACTTTCAGATGACATGGAGCTAGGGGGAGTAGCTGACATGGTCAATGCCAGAGCCTCAATCCAGAAGGACTTCAATAAATTTGAGGACTGACCCAACAGAAACCTCAAGACTTTCAATAAGGAAAAATGCAGACATCTGCACCTGGAGTGGAAAAATCCCATATGCTGACGTAGGCTGGGAAATGCATGGCTAAGCAGTGGCTCTTACAAAAATGACCGTGATGTTACAGTGGATGCCAGGCTGCAACAGCGAGCCCTGACTGTGAATAAAACAAATTGCATACTGAACCGCATTAGGACGACCATGGGAAGCAGACCAAGGGAAGCTGTTACAACCCTGCTTAGCAATGGTGAGAGCCAGTCTTGCGTCCCTCAGTTCAAGAGGGATGGAAAGACACTGGAGAGGGTGTAGCAAAGGGCCACCAAGGTGATCAGGGGCCTAAAGCACATACCATATGCAGAGAGGGTGAAGGAGCTGGGCACATTTATTCTGATGAAGAGGAGGTCGCAGGGTGATTTAATAACTGTCTACAACTATTGAAGGGTGGTTATTAAGACAACATCACCAAACTCGCCTTGGTAGCTCCAGACAACATGACAAGGACAACAAGCACAAGTCACAGCTTCAGAGGTTCAAGCTGGACAGCTGGAAAAACTTTTTCACTATCAGGATAGTGCAGCAGTGGAATAGGCTGCCTAAGAGGTTGTAGAATTTCTAACCTTAGAAAGGTTCATCCAGACAAAGCAATGACTGATCTGATGTAGTGTTGGGGACAGCCTGCTTCTGAGAAAGAGCTTGCGCTAGATGACCTCCAGAGTTTCTTCAAAACAGCATTTTCACGATTCTTTGAAATAAAATAGTCCAAAAGTATCCCTCCATTCTTTCTTAATCTGCTATTTTACTGATCAGATACTGTAAACACTGATTTTTTCCCATTATTTCTACTAGATATTTCTATGCAATAGATGTATTCACCAAACCCAACATTTCAATACTTCTTTAAGTATAAGCTGTTCTTGAACATGATTGTGTGCATATACCTCATCTTGAAATCATTTACCAGCCCTATGCTGAAATGTTAATCTTTTTTTTCTTGCTTAATTAAGAGATATTCTTATCATGGCAAGAATACTTCCACTTCCAGTCACTGGTATCTCAAACTGAACACGAAGTGCAACTGGGTGAAATGCTATTTTCAGGCAGCATCATCTCCTAAAATAATGTCATAATTCTCACCATGTTACCTGTTCAGAACGCACTGATGAATTTGCACTGAGCTGTTACATACAAAAAAGGGGACACACCATCTAGGAAATATTGGAGAGTGAACACCACATTGCTCAGTGAAATACCTCATTTCGGTGCTTGAAAATTCAAGCATAGGCTCATCGCTGACAAAGGAAGTTTCTTTCTTAAGTGTCTAAGGAGAAGATGGCATGTGCCAGTTTTCAGAAGAGACGTAAATGAGAGCTGTTATCTCTGAAACAGAGTGCGCCTGCAAGCTGCACGCTGTTTTGGGGGCCTTTGGAGAGACAACAGGGAGAACTTGGGGAAAAGCAGCAAAAAGCCCGCTGCACCTGCCTCTTGCAGAGGTCCCCGCGGCCGCAGCGCTGCAGAAGGCAGTGCAAAGGCAGGCATCGCTGAGCCGCTGGCAACTGGCCCCCAGTGACCCCGGCGCGGCCACCTGCCTCCTGGTCCGCTCCCGTTGCGGGCATCTAAATACAACGCAGCCGGCGTGACAGACATGGGGACCTGCTCTTTCCCACCCTAGGTCTGGTGAGTAGTTCCCTTAGTGGTACTAAGGTGACCTTAGTGACTCACTAATGCAAGTCGTCCAGGGAAAAAAGAGTTTATGCCTGTTCTGTGGATCTGCATACACTCAAACTTTGACGTGGGAAATGACAAATAGAGAAATCAACCGGCACTTCTTTAGAAATTGTTAGAGCACAGGAAATGAAGAAAACCACAGAAAAAGCAGAAAGGCTGAGGCTGTCCTGCATTCTTTCCAATAAGCAGGCGCATTTCAGGCTGACCTAACTGGGGAAAGGTGCTTGCTTGCAAATTAAGACAGATAGCGTGTTGCCATCAACAAACTGGCGTTTGAAAAATCAACTTTGGAGCAAATGCTACCCTCTGATCCTTAATTAGTGGAAGGAAGGAAGCGTCTTGCAGCAGCAAAGAAAGTCTCTGTGCAGCACATCAGGTATATGCCTTATGCAATATGCAACTGTTTATCCTTTATCCACTTGCAGGACTGCTTTGCCATTTTAAACTCTTAGCGCTTGATCTAACCCAAACAAACATTAGTAGGAATAAAACTGGGCCTGCATCAAGATCAAAATAAACATCTGAATTCCCATGCAAATGATGTCATAAAATCTTTTTTGCAGTATTTTAGCATACTGGATAATTTCAATTAAATTGTTACTATCTAGCTGATATTATTCATGGAAAACTATTTAAACAAATGGTTAAACATAAGACTACCTAGTACTTGCAATACTGCTCAGAGGTAGTCTTTCCTTTTTTGGAGACGAAAAGGAACAAAAAAGGAAAATGTTCATTTGATGGTACAGAAGTTCCAAGAAATTTCATTTTAAAACATTTTACAATAGAAGCTGTCTGGGTTCTAAAACTCACTTTAAACGTTCAGTCTAATTCCACTCCCTGTGGTAACAATTAAGAGTTTCTGAAAAGACAATTAAAAAAAATGAACCGTTGATTCACTGGGTTTAAAAGCTTTGCCAATATTAAAGGCAGACAACAAAGGGAATGAAGGAAAAATAAAAACAGGGAAAAAAGGTTTTATGCTGTTTACCCCCTTGAAAGGCTTTTCTTTGAAATCACTGATCCTCACAGCAATGATTGCATTTGTTGGCTTTTTATTTTAATGGTTCATTTACAGTATTAATAAAAATGGCTCTATATAAGTAATTGAGTATGTCAATAGGTGAGGCCATCCTTCAGGGGCATCAGGTGCTTGGCATGAATCATGCTACTCTGAAATGTTCAGGGAGGTGCCTGGTATTTCCTAGGGCTCGCATGCTTTTGTTTAGATCCCTGTTGGGAAACTACTGGATACTTGGTACTTGTAGCAACATTGACCCCTTCAGGAAAAGAAAATTAAGTACTCCAGGGCAAAATGACGCTAGTTCAGAGTAAGCGAGAACGCAACCTAATTTCAGCAGGATCCCACGGTTCGCGCCAGTAGAAGGGACTGCTCAGAGCAAGGGCTAGAGCAGTGCTCAGTGCCACGCCACGTCTCCAGGACAGCAGCAGCACCCAGGAAACGCCAGCACCCAGGAAATGCCAGCACCCAGCGACAGTCTCTCTGCAGAACAAGGACTTTCTCATGGTCTTCACACACACAAGAGCAAACTCCAACGTTACCATATAGCTTAGATAATGAAAAAAAGGAGGTCAAGGTTAAATATGTGTTTTACACGTAATATGTGTACACATTTTACACAAATATGAGTTCAATACGTGTTGCACTGTGTGACTACAATTACCACGCATGACCCAGTGTCTGGATGCAGCATTTTCTGTGTATCTGGGAATATTCTCTCCTTGATGATTCAATTAGCAGAATCTACACTTAGGAGTGTTTCTACTATATACAAAGATTAATCTCATGCTGTAATTTGTCATGATCACATTTAATTTTTTCTCAGACCATGTTGCCAAAGACTTTTATTTCTCTTCATTTTAGAAGTAGATTTTCTCATTCAGTGTAAGTTTGATCCACTTGTATTTAGGGAATTAAGGTGCTTAAATGGTAAGGAGAGAGGAACAGATTAAGACATTAGTTTCCTAAAACATCCAGGTTTTTGCTCTTCAAACTAGATACGGCAGACTTGTTTGGAGTGCAGAGGGAGCTTCCTCTGATACACAGATTAGATAGAGGCAGGATTCATTTCCTGTTTGCTGTAGATGTGCTCATAACTCATCCTGTAAAGATGAAGCAATCTCTGCAAAACAGGTAGAGAACTTAGACTGGAATATTATAAGTCCCCTCCCAGTTTGTCAGCTCTGAAATAGTGTGAAAACGTCCCTATCCAGATGCACAAAATAGTCTTTCCTCAAGGCTAAATCCCACACAGCAGCTTGTAATGAACATGGTACGTTTTGCTCTTATTTGCACTACTCTAAAACTGGTATATATGAGCTGTTGCGGCAGAGTTTCACTCACTATCTTACAATCACCGTGAGAATCAAAACCCATTTGGAGGGTTACGGGAGAACGTTGGGGCTAGTGCAAACAAGCAAGACCAAACATCACCATACATCCCCTATAATACATAAACACATTTATAATTTGGAAGTGAAAGAACTAGAGTACTATCTGGCCAGAGAAACTTGATTAAAGTCAAAGGAGATATAAAGTGAGATTAGATCTAATTAGTTCACCAAAAAGAAGCATCCTCTCAAGACTGAATCACTCTTAAAATAAGGAAAATGATTGCTATTCAAATTTAAATCACTGCATTCAAATTAAATATATTTTCACTTAGAATTTTAATTATGTCTGTCTTACATAGGGTGTGACGCAATCATTGCATTACTTTTCTCCATCACACAAAAATATTAAAAAACAAAGTAAAAAGAAAAAAAATGCCAAAAGGAGTTTAAAAATCAAATACCTTAGAAAATTAAATTGCACATTGATTTTTGTAAAGAAACATGAATGTATCAGAAGAAGTTAGAATGGGGAATAACTTTGAAAAAAAAACTTCTCACACTGAAGTTATCTGAAGCATATTAATATCTTAAACTTATCTTAAAAACTGAAGCACTACAGCATCTTGAGGGGATAATTTTACATAGGAAGCAAACAACAACATACACACCTTTTACAGGGATCCTGAGACACTTCAAAGAAATCAGATGAACTAGTTGAGGTCAGCCAGCAGGAATGACAGGGCAGAGAGACTGGAACTGGAGCTCCAGTTTTGAGCTGGGTTCCCAAGCCTATTTATGCACATTTATGCATATTTGAAAATTCAGTTCCTCTGTTTTTATTAAGAACTTATAAGCAAATTTACTGTGCAGGTACACTGAATTAACATCTCTCCAAGCCCAAGTCTTTTTTTTAACCACAAAATGAGTTTGGGCAAGGAATACCTCAAAATTCCCCTAAAATTAATTGTTGAATTCAGTTACTTTACAGAGTCTACTGGCAGTTGTAAGTGACAATTTCAGAACTGAAAGGTATATAATCATAAATAAAAAACTTCAAAAAAGTTAGTATATAAGACTCACAGGCCCTGATCCCACAAACAGAATATCAAATATAACCATTGAAAACAACATTATAGAAGTCTATGGGATTATTTATCTTGTTAAATATAATGCTCAGTAGAAATAATTTACTGGGAACCTTAAATTTCTTGTCAATGTAGATTTATAAAAACTACCTGCATACTTTCATGAAAGCATCAGGCAATGCCATTTTCCTCAGGCCAGAATAGCAGCATTAGGGGAGCTAGGAAAAAAATTAATTAAGCCTTTTTTCTAAAGCAAAATTGCTATAATCAAACTATTCGATTTTCATAAAAGTTTCATAATTTCTTCCTAATATTTCACTGAAGAGTGTCATTTACCACCAAACACGATCACTTACTAAAAAGGATATTTTTTGCCAACACACACTTGAGAAACTATTTCAAAAGAAGTTTCTCTAAGAAACATCATGAGAAAAATTATACAAAAAGGAAACAAGTCTATTTTGAATCTAATGAAACAACAACTTTCAGGTTTTTAAAAGCCTGTTTCTTGTTTTTAACCAGCCTTAAGAACACCCTTTGTAAGATTCATTTTTGGGACAGCCAATTTACCAGAAGTTGGACTTAGGCCAACCATTAACAGTATTGCACAGCCTTCACACAAATATCAGTTATCAACAGCTTTAAGCCAATAGTGCTGTAGCTGCATTTGTGTTCACAGTCTGTGACACAGAGCCCACACCTGTAAAGCTCTACTGGGGCCCAGCCCCACAAGCTGCTCTCAGTGGGTGCCAGATCCAACCATGCAAAACATAAAACATGCTTGGAGGAGCACGTTTTTCAGTCCCATTTAACAATGACAGGTACCCCAAAATAATCACTATCTGGAACAACAGGACCTGAATTAAGATTGTTGGTGAGATCATACTTCACGGTGCCCGCACTTGAAATATTTTCCTCCTTTGCATTTTTTTCCAAATTTCCTGTTCTAAAATAAAAATTATCTTCAACTCTGTATATTCTTGAAGATTAGATATTTAGACTTTTTATTGATTTGCTATTTAAAGAACCATTCAGAGCCACGTTCTCATTAATAAACAGACCAGAAGGTCAGGTGTATATACATATATATATATACACAGCTAACACACACATATCCCTGTGTATTTGGAAATCATCTGCACACATACACAATGGATGAGCAACACACACACGGAACTGCAAATGAACATGTTATTTCTTAACAGTCATCCTTCCATCAGTTAGCCCAAAAATTAATATTAAGAACTTAACATACTTGAGACACACACTGACAGTTTCCAGGCTTAATCCCAAATCTGAATGTAAAATAATCCTCATAATAACTCCCACTAACAGTAACCTCCTTTTGTCACTTTTAACATGCTAAGTATAGGAAAAAAATAATCTGAGCCTGGTTGTCTTTCTATATTCTACAGATAGTCATCTCTGGCATCAGCAGACTGAGTCTGGGCTTCGCATTGATTTTCTTTTTTCCTGATGGATACAGTGAAATTGAAGTCCTATGCATTTCTGCTAAATAAGGTTCTGCCTTAGCTAATAGCAAACTATGACAATGGTCTGCAAAGAATGATGGGGAAAGGAAATCAGTATTTAAAAAAAATCTGCCAACAGCAGCTGTGAATTTATAACTATCAATAAAATTGCTGAGGTTTTTATATGCACATTAACAGCACATTTCAGTGTAAAATGGGATTCTTAATTCTTTTCACAGAGCATTAAATCATGTTTAAGATTAAAAAATAAATCTTTGATCAGCTACTGACAGGTCCCCTCCCTACCAAAAACATTCTGCTTTCTGTGTTTGTATTGTGTAGACTTCAATGACAAACTAATTGCAAAAGATTCATCTTGAAGTAAAACATAAAATAGTAGGGTCAGACTACACAACACATGGTCCTCATGTATTCCAAGCACAACTCCAGGAGTTTAATATTTTTTCTTGTAATGCAAGCGAGATGTGTTTCGAAAGGAAGATAAGTCACAAGTAGAAGATGGTGCAGGGCAAGGCTTCAAATTTCTTCAGCTGCACGGGAAAACATTTTTCATTTACTGCATACTTCATGAGAGGCCACATTATCCCCCTCCATTCACTTGCAAACCCAAAGATCCTGCAAACATAAGGGAACTTGTAACCTGTGAGAATGAAACTATGAGCTTGTAAAGCAGTTGCCAACATTTTCTTCGGTCTCACTTACAAAACTAGCAATATCTGGGCCTCCCGAGAACCGTGGTTTGCAGAAGTGTGTTTCAGTTTCTAATCTAATTACACAATAAGAACAAATAAACACCACCAAACTCAACTGACAGTACCAAACTCAACTGACAGTACCACAGTTTGTTGTTTCTGAAGCACACTACCCAAGCACAGCAGGGTGCGAACCTAGCAGTCTCTGCGGCAGCACATGAAGGTCACCCTCAACATCCTTTCCCCAGTGCCTGACCACGGAGTCACCAATACATCCACTATGAGACAAAACACATGAACAGATCGAGGCTCATGTACTGTTACATGGCCAAACTTACAATCTCTGCTGGCACTGGAGCAGAAGACAGGTACCTTCGAGCAGCTGAACAGGCACGTGCCATCATGTCATGGGTTCACGGCACCTTTCGGTGGGATGTTTGAGCTGCCCGGACTGCACGCCCAAGGTCCCAGCGATGAGGTCACTCAGCTGGGGAAGTTCGGGCCCCCATGAGAGGGCGAAGGAGGAGACTGCCCACACAGCTCACCTGGTGCCTGAATCCTTTCCGACATCTCCACTCCTTTCCAGCTCAGCTTATTGACAGCAAACACAAGATGAAGCAATGCACGTTTAGTTTCCGAATCTTTTCCAGAGACAATGACAGTTTGATAGACCCATTATTATTGAACTAGTTTTTAATGAAAAGCTACTACTGTACACCACTACCTAAAGAACATATGCAGCTGCAAGTGATTAATTACACCCTGGAAAAATGTAATAAGAGACTCTCATATTTAAAATACATTGTGACAACTATTAATTTGCTCTTTCTAATTATCAGAGCAGTGATGGAGTAACACACCCTTTGCCTCAAAGCACATTTTTTGAAGAACCTGTGTATTTTTCTTTTTCCTTCCCTCCATCCCATAGGTTTGCTAACATAAGAGTTCCCTGTCCCTTCTTTAATGCGGATCTGTAATCTAAATGCTTGGTTTGAGCTCGCATTTTTCATGACATCAGTGTTAATTGTTGGTGCTATACAATAACTGACCTTGTTTCCGCTTTTAATTTAGGAAAGATAAAATACTTCAAGGCTGAAATCAAAACAAAAAACTTCAATTTTATCAAAAATAAGCATTTCAACCTCAATTTATTTTTTTAAGACATGACTGTCTTTGGAAATACAAATAATTTCATTTTCATCATTTGCAAATAGCAAGAATTCTCAAATTGTAACTATTTGGGGGTCCATTTTGGTATGCTAAAAATGCTAAGCAGAAATGTATCAATTTTGAGAAGTACTGAGCATCCACCACCAAGCACTGAAAATCAGTGGTAGCTGTAGATGCACAACAGTACTGAAAATTCAGACCCAGGTAGGCTAACTTCAGGAAACTAAATTTGAAAACAATCCAAAAGAGAAATACGATTTTTTAGCCTACTGACCTGTTTCAAAAGTATGAGGAGCCTCCTGTTTTAAATGTGATTCTATATAGAAATAAAGGGAATCGGTATTCTAGACCTGGCCTTGCTTTTCTATGCTGGAGCACAACCAAATCCAAAACCATCGCTACCAACTTGCTTTGGTATCCCAACCCACAAACACTGACTAATAACAGAATTTCAGTAGCAGTTCCTAACTTCTTAAGCAGTATTGTTCACACTGATGAAAAGTTTCATTTTGAACAAACGTAAAGCAAGCCCATTTAATCTTTCATTAATTTTAATATGCTGCAAAAGACTTCAAGGAACATTGCATCTTACTGTTACTGTAGAACAAATAGAGTTATTGTGTAAAGAAATGAAAAAACACCCACACACTTAGCTGAAACTTCTGAACACTCCTTTATGGTCTGTCTTACTTGATGTTACTTTCCAAAGCCAAACTATTCTCAAGCCTTTATTTTATGCAGATGAAAACTGACCGAAGTAGGAACAGAAGAAAGAAAGGATCTCAATCCATATGCCACTAAATGTATTTCTAGATTTCCCAAAGGAGAGAAAAGAGAAAGCACTCTTTAGGAGTACAAATATTTAATATATATATTATAAGAATGAAATTTTACTGCATGAATTGTTTTAATCAATTAAAAATCACAGTTCAACATAAAGAATTCCTGATTACAAATATTATTAACATGCCATACTAGGTATGGTACCACCCCGTATCTTTTCCTGCTTATCTGCTTTCATCAGTTACATTCTGGAATTAGATTTGCAAATGAATAGCAAGATTTTAGAATGACAACAAAAAGTATCTAATTCACATCAATAGTTAGGGAGCTGTCATTCGTGGTTTGTGTAAACAACCCCTTCTGTAAATCTTAAGTAAAAATTTATTATCTTTAAACAGACAAACAGAAATTGGAGACTTACCACCACCCATTATGCAAACAGTTGCCCCCAACAATATAATAATGTAGAAGCATTCAGGTTAAGATGGAAAAAAAAAAGTATTACAGACTTTCTTGAGAAATAAGCTGTCCTTATACATTGCTTACAGTGTCATTTCTGGAATACCCAACCATTCCAAAGAAATGATTGGTTAAATCTTTGTTGACAAAGATTGCTTTACAGCAAACCAAGATAATTAACTTAATATATATAACTTAATTTAAAAAAAAACAACAGGTAGATACAAGGCACTGTGATTTTTATCTTGACATATCTAGCTGGGGTTTACCTTGGTTAGTTCCACCAGAATAGACACTATCTGTGCCTTATCGCCAACTTATATTTGGCACAGAACTAACACAAGCGCGGAACCTTCTTTTTGTTTTTGTTTTTTAACAGTAACACTCAGACCACAAGGCTGGCAATACTGGAGTGCTGCTTCCAATTTGCTCTACCAGCAGCATAGGTTTGAGCCACTTTTCCCATCTAACGTGATACAACAGTCTCCAAGAAGGGATCTTCTTATATCAGGAAGGCATTTCCAAGAAGGGAAAGGCAATCTGCCCGGAAGACCGGTGCTCAAGAGTTTCCCCTTGAGGCTCATTTCTCTAACACCAGTAATACACCTACCAGTGCATTTAGCATATGCTTTTCTAAGGAGGCTGTAAACTAATGAGTCAAAAGATACTGCAGAATATCAGGCCATCACATTCAAATGTAACCGATTTCAGAAAAATGCAATTATTTCAGGCATTCTTAAAATTATTTTCAAGTTTACTGCAGGTTCATGGACCTCTGCTTTTAAGTGCTGAAGCCCAGTCACGACAATCAGCTTAGCAGATGGTTGCGTGTGTGCTGCGCAGAATTATACGCACCATGCTGTCCTGCTAATTTGCACGCTGGTTGGAATGCTGCTGGTTGGAAGAGGACAGTCAGTTCACAATTACTTCATATTTTGCCACTCCTGGTGGTGGCAGCTGCATCCAACACACTTAAAATGCCATCTATTTGCTGCCATCGAAAACATATGTCAGGATAAAACTAGATAAGCACAGACACCTATTGTAAATACACTTGCCTTTGCAAGCCTAATGGGATATTTTTGTGGCAAATGAACATAGTGAATTCTGCTGTTTCGTCCTGCAAAACGTAATTCACATGTGAAATACTGTGCCCTTGGAAATGAAGAGTGCAATGATGCTTTATTGTTTGAGAAAGCCACATGTCCCCAGAGCATTTGTGTCAGAAGTCACGAGCAAGGGTGCTTTACCTCGGTGCTAATAAAAGAGGTGGGAGACAGGAGCTGAAAATACAGCCGTGACAAAAGATGCTTTATGTTACACGTGGAGATGAATCTGAATCAAAATGTGTTCACAGTTATAATTTCTTCTACAGCTGGGAAAACTGCCAGTAGGAATAGGATTTTACTTTCCAGTGCCACTATAATCCTTACTGCTATCAAAGGAAGCTGAAAAAATTGCCAAGTTATTTCATTAGGAAATGCAGCTAATTTACAGGCACAGTAATTTTCCCCTTATGAAATTGCATAATGAGCTTAAAACTCACTAAATAAAGGGTCTCTTCTCCTAGCGATTATGCTTAATTTACACAGGAATTAATAGTGACTGGACCTCCTTTCAGAGTACCTTTAAAAGAGCTGCTTTACAAAAACAACTTTGACAGTTTTGAAAAAATTCTGACAGTCAGTGAAGTCAAAACACTTCTCTTGGTAACAGTGCATACACATAGGTGTCTTCATAAATAGCTTTTACTAGATAGGAACACAAGGATCTAAAGCAGTTGTCAGAATCCAGCAAACCTATAATGCTCATTTTATATTAAACTACTTGTTTAGGATTATACTGTTAGAAGGTACCACCAAAATGTCTAAATATACAGACAGACAGACATTTCAGGGGCAATACATTTAGTTTTAAAAATTGCTCTCACTGTATTCAAGTGCTAAGCAATTAAGTCTGTATTTTACATACTAGTGTGCTTAAAGAATGGAAACATCCATTTCTAGAGAAGCCTTGCAAAATGTAGCCCAATTTTCATGCAGTTAGGCAGTACCTAGAAAATTCCACCATTTCCAAAATTCAGGGCTTTTTAGATACTTACATTGAAACTGTATGTTAGAAGCCATTTCCGAGAGCAGCTAGTGTATGGTCTCACTAAGGTAAGAGACAGGCCACAGAAATAGAGTTTGTCCTTGCACATGAAGAGAAATTAAAATGCCTACACCAAATACCAAAACTGTTGACCCTGAGCTTATGTACGCAGGAGAAATACATTTGCAAGTCTTTGTTCAAAAAAAACTCCCTTCCCTCCTTTCTAGTGTAGGGAGGAAATCCTAGTTATCTTTTCAATACACCAGAGAAGAGGGATTCATAAATTTTGAAGCCTGGAAGGGGCCATTAAATTATGTAGCCTGTTCTCCTTTATCATAGTATTTCATAAGAGTTCTACAGATAATACAGAATCAGTGACAGCTGTGAAAGTAATTAACAACATCTAAACCAAAATATTATGAGTGAACAATACAGAACAATACCTTGCCATCACAGCAGCTTGATTAACTTATAAGAGATGATAGGAAAATAATTAAAAATGAAGCTTCACGTGTTAGAAATTATTTTTTAAAAAAGTAAAAATGATTCAGTGGCATATAATTCTTGGGAACCTACCATATTAGGACTGTGGAATCAGTATTTCCTCCGATCAAAATATGGGTGAAGCAGCATTTTTAATACAGGATCACCATCTACTGGATACTAGAGAGAATGCAGCTTAGAAACTTAAGATCAAAGAAACACCTGGGCAGTAAAAGAGGCCATCAGATCTACGGGCAAATACTGCAATGTCGTCTTCCCTACATCCTTACTTCACCTTCACCCTCCACACTTGGTCCAAAGGTGTGAAAGAGATCCTGATGACTAATGTATATCACACCACCAAGCCAAGAATACAATCTACATCTGAAGTCTAACAGGAATATGGTGAATGAAAGCCTGAAAATTGTCCGGCAAGCTACATACATTATCTTGCTTCCAGCAACTCTGACAGAAGGAAACCCTTGGATCATGTTCCAAAATCACAAAGGCTTTCTAGAGACGTTTTATCACCTCTCCTCCCATCTGGAAGTCATTTGCACACTCTGGAACCAACTTTAAAGCTTAAAAAAGACAGAGGGGAGCTACAAGACCAAAGATTTCAACAGTGACAATGGTTTTCTGTGATAGAGAAGCCTCTATTTCATCTTACAGAAATCCATCAGTGTGGGGTGGAAACATCTGCTTCTGAAAATAGCTGTATGATGTATGCATGTGATTAGATCCAATGGATTCAAAAGCAGTATCTGCCTCTTGAATACAAATGCAGTAAAGCACCTGTGAAAATGCTTTTAAAATCAGAACCAATATTTACTGAGTTGACATAAACCATTTAAAATAAATTAGATAATAAGCGCTATCAAAGAACACAAAATGAACTTACTAATACCTACAAAACAATTAGGAACAACTCACTGACAGTATTGCTGTGCCACAAAATCTGGACATCACAGTAGCTCATTTAACCAGTTCAAAGTAGAGAGCTAGATTACCTACGGACTTTGCATGACTGCATGTAACCACAGGAGCAATTGGATGGCATTGGCCACCTCTGTAAGGCCTCAGAAGGCATGTGGTCACATTGGCTAGGTGTACATTAGGAAATATAACAGACCAGTAGGAACAGATCTCAAGAGCGAAATGTAGTGCTGGGGACCTGACACCCCCACTGTACACATCTGGTCCCCTGGGCTCAGTGCTTGCTTGCACCTGGAGTGCATTCAGGCCTCCAGAGCAAATCTTCCACTTCAGTTTTAAAAAAAAGGTGTCAAGTTCGTGCACCCCAGGACTGCTCCTCGACAAAAACCAACCACGCTAAGGGGGACTGATTGGGAAACTCACTTCTGAAGTGCACTCACTCCTGGTCTGAACTAAAACATGAATAGAGCTGCACTTGTTGAGATACTGCAATGTCTTGTGCTCCATCAAGGTTTGACAAACAAGAATATCTCAGTAATAACCACATAGAAGCTCACTGCAGGAACAGAATTTGTAGTTTTTCTGTAGTTAGAAAAGGTGGCAACTAACCCCCCCCCCAGAACTTCAAGCCTTTATGCTGAATTGTTTCCTACCACAAAAATCTAAACGCTTTTCAGGCTTGTTTTAAACATAGTTTTCCATATCATAAGGTGCATCTACTCTACAACTGCTTACCCCCTGTTTCCAAGATCATGCTACTTCTAATGTCAAAAAGTATTCAAAATTACACGTACTGCACACACCAGCATCACCACTCGGCACCCAGCTCACAGCCCCCGGCCAAGCGTCAGGTCCTGCTCTCCTGTACGTCACACACCGGGACGGCGGTACCAGCAGAGCACCCTCACCGTGCCAAGGCCCCAGTAGCACTTTTGCCTTAAATTGGTGCATAGACATTGCCCAAGTTCAGTCTAGCTTGTCACTTGGCATTTTCGGCTTCAAAGTCAGGTTAGTAAAACGGCTGCTGTTTTGAAAGCATTACAAAGCACAAGGAGAAATCAACACTTCAGAGAAATGGTAACAGGGAACAGAATATCATCCATAAGCTATTAGTGTGGATTTGACCCAACAAACCATTTTGATCACTGCAGTTTAGCATCACCTCCCTGCTCAGTGACACTGTCTTGGCAGGATCAATCCAGCCTGTAGACAAGTACCCAGCAATATCAAAGCCACCACTGAGGCTAGCATTAATTTGCAACCTTGTGGAAAGGGTCTGCAGACAAGAAAAAGGATGAAAGGCACAAAACCAGAGACGTCCTCTCACACACCTAGATATGGTCCCTCAGACCTGGTTCCTGAGGCATGCTGACAAAACCACATAGAGAAATTGCCACTTGTGTTATCTTATAAATGGTGTATGTTCCTTTAATTGTGGCAAGTAGGAACTTTTAAATAATATTGTATTTAGAACCTCCCGTTCTCAGGAAACAAAGAGCACTTATTCCTGCTTGATGTGAGTTTTAACATTTAAACGAGTTAAAACAAGATTAGTTTTAAAGGCCGCTAAAGGAAATATTAAGAAACGATCAAAACAGTTTTAGTTACCTGTCAAATTTCTGCAGCTTCTGAACTTCAAAACCTTTTATCATTTTTTACAAGAACAAACCCACAAAAGTTATCCTCTGATATGAAAATAGGATTTTAAGTTTTTGGATGAAAGAAATCAGTGCCTTGTCCTCTTCCTATGTACAATATCCCTTCTGCTCTTATACCTTCTACCAAACTCTTCAGAAAGCCTAGAGAAAACGAGAGCTTGTGAGAGAGTGTTTCAGTCCTAGTGATTATCCAAACTGTAGCAAGCTAATAATTCACTTTGACGAAGTTTTGTATAACTGAAGTTTTCAAAAGGTTGATAAAGCGTGCAGAGATGCCATATGTACACTATGTATTTAATTCATGGCCCTGATCCTTCTGAGATAAATGGCAGGGTGTCTATTTCTACTGGTAACACCTTTCCACGCTTCCAAGATATCAGGTGAATTTTCATCTTACATATTCCCCAAGGCAGCTAGCAGTAAATATTGGGAAGAACCACAAGACTATTAAAGTCACTTTTTCATTGTACTTATATTAGTAAAAGTCTGTGAAGAAGAATGTAGCCAGAAAGAAGATGGTCTATAGAAGATTGCATTTAAACATCGAAGGTTGGGGAAAAAATGTCAGTAGACTTTATGTTATCATAAATGAGTTCAAATATATTTCGCAGTTCACACAGGTTTTATGTAAACTGCAGTGTAAGACTTCTTCCAGAAAGACAGATGTACCATGGCTATGAAATAAAACTTATTTATTTAAAATACAACAGCTAGCAATAGTCTTGGGGCTGTAAATACATTAAAGAGAAAGTGCATTTTTTAACCACAGCTAACTTATTTACTTCTGAACATAAAAGTATCAGGGTAATTCAGTGAGAACAGGTGACTCATCTGAGAGCACAGATACACAACCAAAACATCCACTATTTTTATTCTTTCACATGCAGAAGAAACTACAGTAACGAAAGAGTTATAAAATCCTGAATGTGACAGTTACATGTTAAAATGGAGTTATACAGAGGTGAACTGGTATTTTATTATTATTTTAATAAATTCATAATCTAGCTGCTTTACTTAGATAACACATGAAATGGGATGCTCTGATCCAGTGTTATCATTTCTATGGAAACATCCTGCTTATGGTTTTTGCTGCTGTATCAGAGTAAATCCCTGTCATAAACTCAACAGGAATTCAAATTTTGATGGCCCATAAAAGGGAGGTGCTATACAACTGCTGAGACAAAGCAAATAGGACTGTTATTTTCCATCAACATTCAATATTTAACATGCCTTGCTATATGAAAGGTAATAGTGACAATACTTTGGGGACAATGTAAAGCCATATTTATGATCAAGATTGATTCTGTTTCAGAACAAAGAGTATAGCAGCAAAACAGATACCAGAAACAAAACAGCAAGATAAATCGTGCGTGAAGTTACATGGTGAAAGGCTAGGTGGCCACGGGTGCTGCTTGCTGCCCACGGAAATGGGGACCGACACTGCCAGGAGGGCAGGGAGCCCCTGGGGGCGCACGTGCAGCCCTGCCCACCCGGGATCACAGGGGACAGATTAATAGACAGGGATCTTTCTGTCAAAGCATTTTGTTGAGGCTGTTAATAGTCTCATCCAGAACAGGAGGTTAAAAAAAAAAAAAACACTTTTAGAGAGGGCAATTCTTTCAAAAACTAAACAGGTGTACTCAGTAGCCACATTTCTGGGAACCTGCATGCGCGTAAGGCACTGCCTTGGCCAAGATCGTTCGCAACAATAACAAAAAGCATAGCTCAAGGTACAAGAAGTTTCTTATATGCATTTCTAAAACATAAATTTTATCTCAATCTGAGTAACAGTCATTACCGCAATCTTTTGGAAAATCTGCAGACAGTGTATTCAGCACTTCAAGAATAAGGAATATTGTTTTGAAGAGATGTAGCATATTTTTCAACCATAACCATGTGATACATCTGAGCCCTTACTTTAACTGTAAAACTCTTCATGATAATTGTAGAGCCACAATGGGTATCTTATTAATAAGGATGGTTCTCTTACCCTGATTTTTCTTTATCTGCATATTACACTGAAAAGAAGTCTCCCATGCTACTACTTCCAAGATATAAATGAAACAGAAGTTCAGTTGAAACAGTGGAAATCTCCTTATTTCTACAACACTCCTGAAAACACTGCCTCAGAAAAGACACGCAGAGCTGCATGCAACAAATTTCTGAGACAATAATATCCTAAGAGTTGTTTTTGCAGTATGACCTGCCTTTATGATATATATACTGTTCCTTCTGGAAGATGAAAAAACATGTTAGCAAACATGGATAATGTTAGGAAAATGTACTGAAAATAAGTTGTGCTAAACATATTCAAAAAATACCAAAATAACATACGTCCAAGTCAATTAGGACTTTTTTAATGCTGTACAGAAGTAATTTTTTCCATCAGAAAGACTGCTAGTGCTCTGAACCAGAATAGCCACAGTGTGGTCTGCAGTTCCATCCAGGATTTCCTAATTCAAGGCCTAACATGAGGCATCAGACTTAATCTAGGAGATCACCTTTTGCAACCCTTCCCTGCAACTAGGCCATTAGCTGAGTCTCTGCAAGTAGAAGCTTTAAGGCCAAGAGGGGCCCTCCACACTGGACAGGACAAGGAAGCAGCTCAACAGAAGGCAGTCCCTTTATTCCAACAGCGTAAGTCCTGCAACCTGCCTTCAGAAAATTAAATTATGGAAATACAGCAGCGTAACCAACTTAGCACACAACTGATAAAATGGGGATGCAAGATGATAATAGTGTTTCGTGGTGCAAAAGGAATTCAGAGTTGACCTCTGGAGGTCAATTTGATGTCCAGATTTGCATCTAGACAGATCTAGCGGATCCATCTTCTCTCCTTATTGACCTACACTTAAATACGACGGCACAGTCTACCTCACTCCTGCATGTGCATGTACATTTGTGCGTGCACAAACACACACTAGAAAAAACTTTGGGAAGAAAATGAGAGTTGATGTAGAGCAATAATCTGACGGCAAAACATTTTACAAAAGATGACAGAAAGCCAGCAGCACAAGAAATGGAAACCTCTGGAGAAGATGCCATGGGAAAACAAGAAAATATATTTAAAAAATCAACTAATTATGCTACTGGTATCACAAACACATTTGAATGACTAGTTCTTAAAATAAATATAGAGCAGATCATAAACTTACAGGTGTTGACCAGGCATGGTAAAGATGAAAGAAAAAGCCTCTGTGACTGAGAAGGATTGAGTTGTCTGATCAGTTGAATAGAACAATATGAATTCAAAATAAAATTGCTCCAGGAGAAAAACCAGGACCTATGAAGGGAAGACAGGAGAAGACATTAAAAAAGGTAAGAATTGTACAGTCTAACAGTAACAAAAAATCTGCTACAAATTTAAAACTACACTGAGGAAAAACAAAGTGACTTTTTCTAAGAGGGTCAAATGCTCAAACAGCATGCTTGTCAAGTGCTGAAAGTCTACCAGTCTTATCACAAGAAAAAATGTACCATGTACACTTATTAAATTCCAAACATTGCAGGGGAAAGCATAGTACAACAACTGTCCCTGGAGAGACTGGGAAGTTAAAAAAAAAAAAAGCCAATAACAGATATTCAAATTTTCAAATCTGCTTGGCCAGCAACTAAAAATCATATTTAGACTTTAAATTAATTAAGTGATGTATGCTAGAAAAATCAGATTTATTTCAGAACACCTGCACTCCTGCAGAGGCTGCTGAGCCCTGTCAGAGCCCTGCTGGGTGACCTGGGATACGTCTCTTCACCATATTTTGTACCTCCATTTCCCCAACCGGAAAATAAGGATGATGACACTGGCATCTTTTGGGAAGCACACTAAGATCTATTAATTAAAGTAGACATACAAGAACTAAGTGTTACTGTTATTCGCATCAAACCAAAGACAGGATAAGCAGAAGAGGTCTGAGAAATATCCTGTAGCAAGACTTCTAAAAGCAAAGAAACACAAGTGTTTATGTACTGTATTTCTGTGTGACATTTTCATTTACTCTGGTTACAAACAATCTTCAAGATTACTATAACTGAAAGAAGCTGACAGTAAATAAGAAAACCTTATTTGTTTATTTTGTGTAAAGCAAACATTGTTTGCTCCAGCTCCTTAAATATTGCCTTTATCTGAGTATTTATTTCCTCCTGCAACAGAGGAATAAAACTTTGAGAAGAAAAATGCTGTTGTAAACCCACAACATCTGTGAGGATTCTAGGGCACAGAATAGCATCTGAAACAAATTTTATTATGTGGCTAACTTCCAAATTCATGTTGTACCTTTAAAGTGCAAAACATGAGATGAACTCCAGTTCTTGCTAAATACAAAACACACTTACCATAAATTGTCTTTCCAACAAACAGGTGATAGTGCTACTTACCTGCAAAACAAATCAAACAAACAGTATGTTACTTAAATGTACTATATAGTATATGAAAGAGTGGATATCATCTATGCAGCTCCATTAACCGTTCAGACTTTTAAAACACAATACTAGAGGTAGATGCAAGAATGGAATGAACCAAGGCTTTAGTAAGAAGTGAACACAAATTACAAATGCCAGGTTGAGTATTGCGATGAGCTGTGCAAATCTCAGTCTCAGCAGCAACCCTTATAATATGCATTTCACTGCCCCGAGACGATGGTGAGACCCTCCTCTGAGATGAAGATCTCACACAAAGACCTCTTTGCTCTGCCCCTCCGCAGGAATCGCTTACGTACTACACAATATGAGCCTCCGTAACACAGCATACAAGCTCCTTGAAATGTACAGTTTCTAGCGTGTTCCTTTCCTGGACTAAACTTCACAGGAACCATGAACCAATAACATTTATATTACACAGAATTTCACATTTTAAACACAAACAAGTTCATTAGCAACCTTCATGAAGCCCCTAAGGTGCTGTACGTGCTCAGTGAGAGCTGGGATGCCCCTTCGGAGAAGAGCCCTGCCATTACCAGGTCTGATGTTGCCACAGCTTGGGCCTCATTCTTCCTAATCTCTTCTGCCTCTTGCCCACTGGACAAAGCTCTTGGCTGCCCCTTAACCTTTTTCCCCTTCCAAGAGCTACAAATGCAACATCTACATCTGGGTCCAGCCAAGGCAACGAATTTGTAAGGCTGGAAGTCATTAAGAGAGTATCTTTAATCACAGAATCACAGAAATGTTGGCTGGAAGAAACCTCCGGGTGTCATCGAGTCCAACTTCCTCTATTAAGAGGGCTTTATCATAATGTTGGAGAAATTACTGATTTTAGTGTCCTTTGAAATAGAAATATCAAACAAGGAGTTAAATAAAGGGAAAACCCATGTTTTCTTGGTGCAGTTGTGTAATTAAACAGTTCTAAATATGGATTACAGCCAGACACCGCAGCCTTTTACAGCACAAACTCTATTATTGTGAGACTTGCACACAAACACACTGGACTGAGGATAATGGAGTTAACACATTGTTCAGCTAACCTGAAGTTCACTGCAAATTGTTTGAATTCCTAAGTACTCTTTGGCGTCTGGCATCTTTGGCACTGCTATATCAAATATATCAAATTTATTCCTTATATCAAAAAATATAGTATGAAGATGCCACACATCTTTTGAATATATCTACACACCACATGTACCAAATTCATATTTTTACTGCATATATACAGTATTCAAGGCCTAAATTCATAAACCCACACTACATTCACACTGAGTTCCTGGCAGCTTCTATAACAGAGAACAGTGACTAGTGGTCCAGAAAACTATTCAGAAATACCACCTATTACAATCCACCATGGTAATGATCTCTTTTGCTTTGATAATTTAAAACTGAGTAAAAATCCAGACAAAAAATGTTGTCAAAACAAAATGTATATTTTGGAAAGAAAAATAAAGAAAATAAAATATCACTGGGGCAGAATCAGCAATCGGCATCAGCAGCGCAACCTTAAGAACTGGCAAGACATTCACCCTGATAGCTTTGCCATTGATTATTGCAGAATTCTTGTTGACCAGGTTAGACTGATTCCCATTAAATGTATTTCATCTCAGCTCAAAATTCAAAACAGGTCTTATGTGTGGTCTAAATAAATACAGAAAAGGTGTGTTCTTTATTTATGCCAAATTTGTTAATCAATCATGATACAAAAATATTGGAAGAAAGGTAGTCTTTAGACTTCTGACTGCAGACCCACCAGTTATTTTTTTACATCCAGTATTCCCCTGGTGATCTAAGGAGAATACTGCAATACACTTTTCACAATATTATGACACATTGTAATTATCTCCAGTGGATGCCAGAAAGGATTTTGACTGTGGTGATAGACTGGGTACTATCCAAAAGAAACAAAAACGCTATAGGTTTTAAAATATGTGGGTACAAGTGCACTACACTTTGAGCGCACTGACACTTAGTTGAAGGAAACCAAGGACAGCTGGAGCTGGGATGATGCCAATTTAATCTTTAAGACTAACAACTCTGTTTGGGACAAGGAAAGCTAAGTTGATCTTATTCAGCAAGGGAAAATCACTGTGGAGGAAGAGAAGCTGCAGGACTAATATATTAAAAATAAATACAGAACTTGCCTGTTTAATGTAAAGCAAGCCAAATGCTTTGCTAAAAATGTGGCCTTTGTACTCTCTTTTGAAAGTATTACAATTGTCTTTTCACTCCCCTAAGGTTAAGTCCCTCAGAAGACACTAAAATAGTTTTAAAAGGTAATTAGTATTCAGAAACATATTTTACCACAAGAAATAGAAATGTGCCCTGAGAAGTTCAGCCTCCCAGCTCGGGGTCAACACCAGCCCCAGGCAAGCTGCTTCCAGAGGCTTCGCACAGCTGTGGCTCCCGCGGCTGCCACACTGGCTGCCGACTCCAGCACAGATGCTCCTGTGGGGAAGCATGGCACGATGAAGAAATGAGCCAGCAAGTGATGGCAAGGTCCCCAGGTGGCATGGTCACACAGCTCTACAGACCCTTGTCACAGGGTATGGTGAGCACCATCCAGTCTTAGGGGAACTAGAAAAGTTAGAATTCTTCATAGAAGAATTCACAAATCAGTTTGGAGGGAAAGAAAAACTGCTGTAAAAGGCTGAGAGTGTTCTTAAGGTGGATACCTTACCCTCTCTAACTTAAGTAAACTCTGGAGACAACCATTATTTCCCAGGAGATCTCTCACTGATGTTTTCACAGGGCCATTACTAACATGCTACTTGCAAATAATCCTTCTCTAAGACATATTGCTTTAAGGAAGTACCAAGACTCTACAAATCATATGAAACTTGCAGTGCTACATCTGTTCCTGCTCAACACAAGAGCAATCAAATAGACTTGACATAGCTTTGCAACCTTCTTAGACTTACTTTTTTATAGCACCTTACATTCTGTTCTTCCCTTATGCACACTGGACAAGTTCTGCTCAAAACTGGCCATAAAAGAGTCGGGATTTGTCCTCAAGAATTTGTTAGTACAAAAATTCCGTTTATACAGCAGTTGCTGCCTTTGTGCAACGACAACGCAAAGGCACTAACAGTGCAATCTGATGCCATGCCCCTGAGGATCACTTACAAGACTGGCTTGAATCCTACCATGAACATTTCCCCCGAGGAAACAGAAATATAATACTCTAAATGATTTAAAGGGAGCTGTTGAAAAGTGTTTGCCAACCTCAGGAAATCAGCAAAAGTTATATTTTTTACTAGGCTCAGAATGAGGGGGAACCAGCACAGAGGCTGTAGGTGTTCCCTTGTTCTTTGGGGTTTTTTTAAGCCATTAATTCACTGAGCAGCTAGCTAGTTATATAAACCTCTGACACAGCTGAATGTGGCTACAAAATATAAGGATGCTTTCAGTCAATCAGCTATAATTCATTATCTGCAAGAAATCAAAATGTCTCCTTAAGTTTTGAACATGCATGGCAAACTGGCACTGCTACAGATTGCTAATCTCATGAAGTACAGATTGCTAATCTCATAAAGAAGGGTCTCTGGCTTCCAGGTCTTTCCATGTTGTACAAGTTAATGACATTAAAAATATCAATGTCTGCCAAGACAGGGATGCTTCTGTTTGCATAATAACATATCTGCAGAAAAGCTTTCCCTATAAAGGGCAAGGAGCACCTTGGTAGCTCTCCCTCAAACTTCCTACTATCTTCTCCTGTAATTACAATGTAAATCCACAACATTCGAACTTTACCAAAAATCTCTTATTGAGACTAACAACTTCCTTGGAGCCCAGAAGAGATCCTATAAACTGGTTCTGCAAGGAAAAGGTCTCGTGATTACGAGGCACAGTACCTGAAACATGACAATTTTTAACAGCATTATAGTGCTGAAGGAGCCCTGTAGATACCATAAGGAAGCACCAAGCAATTGCAGCTGTATTAGTTGATAGACTGTTTCTTCCACCTATGCTTCCATGTTGTGCTCCCAGACAGAAGGACATATCCCTTTGGCCAACAAATATAAATACTGTTTTAACATACATTTCTGCAATGTGTGTATGTTATTTCTTTGTTAGGATACTGTATTTCTTCTCACTGCCCTCTTGATGTATGCTTTAACTGACGTGCTTGGTTACAGCAAAGTTTAATACACACTAACAAGAATTACTGCCTAAAAAGTTTGCTTTTTTCACTTTCTAAACATTACATCCCAATTTGCAAAGGTATTTAAATGCACCTAACTTTAAATACGTTACACATTGAAGCCTAATCCAAAGCCCAGTGAAGTCAAACTTTCACTGATTTTAAAATGGCATTTGGATCAGATCTTTGATGTTCAAAGAAAGCACAGCATTTTTTTATATTTCATTGCACTCAAAAACTTTTAATCCAGTTCTAGCACTCTGTTCTTAAACTTAATTTTCCAAAAATAATAACAAAAATCCAGGGTTTAAGTGGTCCCCCCCAAAAAATCAAAGAACTTGTATCCAATTGCTTAGTGTTTCAGTATGAGTCAGAACTTAAATTAATACCAATGAACAACGATCACATTGCTCTCTCCATCCATAAACTGTGAACAACTCCTGTTATCCAAATACTGGTAATAGCTAAAAAGGTATATATCAAACCCCATGTCTTTCTTCATCAATAGTATTAAAAAACACAAAGTGTTTGTAGATTAAATGTAGGTCTCAGTGTACTCTCATTAAACCCAAACATTTACCATAACAATGCACATTTTTCTTAAAATCCTTACATCTCAAAGTTATAGTGCAAAATCCTATAATTCTTACTCAAACAGAGAAAAATTGTGCTCTTAGTTTTCCTTGATAAAGGACTGCAGAGTTTGGCCCCAAATCCAGAAGGAAACCTGGCTAGGAAAACTCTTCTTGCCAGTAGATCTTTAAGTAATACAATGCTGTATATCATGTGCGTGACTTAATATGAGCAAATTCTCACGTCTTGCAACATTTATTTCTGATGATATAAACTCAGTTGATTAGCTTTAGAAAATCTGCATCTCTTCCCTATAAACAAGTTCCCCTCCTTCGTGTAGCCTGTCATTGGCGTCAGGATGAAAGCAGTCACATGAAAGCCGCAGCATGTTTGATCCCCTTGTTTTCACCTTTTTCCAGTACGCCAATGCAACAGCTCCAGATTTAATTTTCAGAAATACTCCTTTCTCCAAACATCAAACACTTGTTCATGTTATCGGCACAAAACCACTTAGAAGCAGTTACACTAATAGCTGTGATCATATGCACAATTACATTACAAAAAAGCGATAAAAGTCTTGCTCTGGAAGTTGGCATATTCTTTATGTGGGTTGGAAAGTCATTCATCCCAATGAATAATTCCAGAATCTCACAATGTCTGTGTGGTTCAAAATCTGAGCTTGTGCCAAAAGATGACAGCTGAAATGCATGGCTATCCTTTTTTAAGCATATATGCCATTATTTTTAGTTTTGCACATTAACAAAAACTCCCAATGACGCAAAGGACCATAATGCAGAGCTCTGCTAGACAAAAACTGATCTAAACCAAAGGAACAATGAGGGCGCACTGAACCCAGTCTGCAATTCCATTAAATTCAGCGTAGATATGTGAAGGATCAATCTAGTTCAAAGACTTTTTTTATCTAAAAACTTAGAGACACTGCAGTCACAGTCAGTGACTGACCTTGATGGGAATGCCACTGGATTACCTGTCAGATGCCCTCTTTTAGTGCATGCAGCTTCTGGTGCTCTTTTAGCAGTGTCTGCTTTTCCAAGCCATTGTTCCTGCCATCTCTCACCGGCACTATGATTTTCTACTGTCTGCTTCCGATTGTTAAATAGTAAAAATGAAACTACTCTCTTTATAACCTCTTTAATACGTTCCTCTTCCAAATATATTCCCTTCAATGCTCCTTTAAACTTTTCATGCTTTTTCTTGATTTGAACTTCCCTGTCAATCATTGCCTCCCATTTATTTGTTAGTTTGTTTACTGGTATTTCTATACTCTTCTACCTAAGTATTCTCTTTGTTACTCCTGGTATATTTATTACCAACCTGTTAATTTAGACTTAAATATCTTTCTGTTTCACCCAGGTCCCCATAATGTTCTACCCCATTTATTGTCACAAAATATGTAACACTTTCAAAATCAAACAGAATTCCAACTGAGAATCACTATGTGCTTCATACGCCAGGATCTGAAGTTCTCAGTCCTTGTAGCATTTCTGTATTTTATATTTCATGTAGTTTGCATTAGAACAAGGGTGTCTAAAACAAAATCCTTAACAGGATTAACAAAAAACTAAGTCAGCTTTCAGTTTCATGATTTGGCTTAAAATGTTTGTAAGGGTGTAAAATACTGCCATATTAACCTTATAATTGAATTACATTTAACATTCTACGAACATGGTTGTTTTTATTTAGTCATGGAAAATACCATAACTGCTCAAGGACAAGAAAGACCTGGATTTAAAAGCACAGGGACCCAAAGTCATTCGACAATCTCTTTCACAAATGTTTCATACTTTGGGCTACCACATTTTTTCCTTGGATTTCAGAGGATTTTCCTTGGCTTTTCCATGCACCCTGGAAACGCGCTGGCACGCGACCCAATGCCAAACCCAATGCCTGCCTGGAATACCAGATGCACAGCAAGCCCAGACAAATTCCTCCTGAATAAAATGTCTGCCCTGAAAAAACAAAAGGCATATACAGGAAAAGACTGAAGTACAGTGCACCCGCAGAGCCCCATGTCAAAGTCAGCAAGGTTTTGTTTCTGTTTCATGTATTTCTACAATTCTTACTGAAAGACTGCTCTAAAGCCTCACTGCTCTAATGTTTGAAACCTTTTTTTAATTAACAGCCTCCATCTATTCCTTCCCCTTGATATCTATTAGCGCTAATGCAGTTATGGAGAGCAGTCAGGCGCCTTTCAAAGTCTTTATTCTATTTGTCTGAACAAATCAAACTCTCTTATTCCTCCCTATTCCCATAAACAAACATTTTTGTAGCCCTTTTTATATCTGCTCCATTTTGAGTTCATCCATCTTTAACAGGACTTGAACTACACTTAATAACCATCCCTGGAAATTCCTGACCTGCTAAATTTCAAGAGCACATTTACCTTTTTTGTGGCTGCATCTCACAGGTGGCCTGTGTTGGTGGTCCATGCTATGGCTGAGCAGTATACACAGGTATCTACTGGTCAGTCATTTCCAGCTGCTGACTCCCATTCTGTAAACAAAGTTCTTGTTACCTGCTCCCAACTCCTGCAACTGAATTTAATCTCATTTCTTTTGCTGCATACAACTACCTGATCGGAGGGTACAGAGAAGCTGGAGCCAGGTTCTTCTCAGAGATGCACAGCAATAGCACAAGTGGCAATGGACACAAGTTAGAACGTGGGAAATTTCATGTTCCAAAAGGAAAAAATATGTGTTTTTTACCAGCAGATGCTCAAACATTGGAACAGGTTACCCACAGAAGTTGCAGAACTGCTGTCCTTGGAGGTGTTCAAGACTCAACTGGACACAGCCCTGAGCAACATCATCTAATCAGACCTGCTTTGAGCAGGCGGTTGTCCTAGATGACCCCTGGAGGTCCCTTTCAACCTAACTTATTCTAGGATTCTCTAATTCCAGTCATTTAATCAGCCAGTTTCTCCTGAATCATGAATAGCACAAACTGATTTTTTTTTTACTTCTGTTGCTGAGGACTCCCAATTGTGCCATCAACAAATATCATCAGCACTATTCTACTTTTTTCTGAAGTCACTGCTAACAAATAATTAAGACTGTCCCCTACACAAAAAGGTATTTCACTAAAAATATTTGCTACTAATAATTGTTGATAGCTTGTTCAGAATGAAGGGATGGATATCATCCATCCTTCTGATTAGAACAAATTAAATTATGTTACATGTTTCCATCTCTGATGTTACTGCAGTCATTTGCACATCTCACTCTAGGATGTAACCTACCTTTATTCCCATATTTAGCCTCACAGACCTTACTAAAACCCAGAGTGCAATATTTGTCTTCAGTATCTTGATTATTAGCTTAAATTAGTCCTAACCCATCTCATGACATAGTAACTCTCTCTCTGCTTTAGTTGTTCATTCACTGTTGTTGTTACTGTTACTGTTGATACAGATAAAGTACTCTCTATATTTCTGTCACAAGCTTTGAATAAGTTTGGCAATTTCATTTTATTCTTGTATTTCCTGACCATTACAACAAAGCTTTAGGTTCTTCACAGATTTTGCACCTCTGACCTATAGAATTTGAGTCCTGTTCCATATTCAGCTCTTCATTGGAGCTACCTACATGAACTAGACTCCTTAAAAGTTTGTGTTTTCAACATTACAACATAACAAATTACAGACCTACTTTTGTTTAATTTCATTTTTGTTTAATATCATCTAATTTAAATAGCATTAAAGGGAAGCCCTTCCCACATGTCCTCCTGCCATCCCTAAAGCAGGTCTAAAAGAGCACTGTCCCTTGCTGGCACACAGATTATTAAGTAAAGAAATCTCCCATATACAGGAAATAATTGGGTGCAACCATCATTCTCCAACATATATTTGACAAGTAATATGGCATGGCTGTTGTGTACGTCACTAGGTGGCTATGAATCAGAGTCATATTGAAGGAATATAAAATTACATGTTCATTTTGCAGTATTTATGATGTGATGTAGGAACACAGGTGCTGGCTGAGCAATGATGAATGATGAGACTAGCCAGCCATTCGCACTGAATAATGCAAATACTTCAGCTTCAGCTTGCTCTTCAGAAGTGCTGAGGATCTACACCTTCAAGCTGCAAATGCTTAATTCCATCAGCTGTCAGGTGCCTGTCTCCTCTCAACAAACTGAAGGACAGAGGCTTAAATTATTTCTGCTCAATTCACCATATTTTAGCCAATGTGGAAGTCTGAAGCCCAGCAACAGCATAATAAAATTCACACACACTCACATCCCACACACCTCTTTCACCTTAAATTTTCAGGCTGAGAAGCTAACAAGCCCCGAAGGCAAAGGAAGGCATCAGGGCAAAGCAGCCTGGTCTCACTATGGTGCCAATAAACCCTCTGGCGGCACAGAATGCGGCCCGTTTTACCTCTGCGCGAGGAGGGATCATTGTGCTGCAGGGGCTATTCCCTGAGAGCAGTTGGGTGTCACGGGGAGATCTCTGCAAAACAGATCACTTCAGCTGGTGGTATCCCGCTCAGCACCCCTTGCAGGAGGCAGAATATTTTCTACGCTCACAGCTCTCTCTGAGGACACTCTCAACACTGGGAGGGCTGGTCACGTATTACGCTTTCCGCTGTAATCCTAAACTGACTCTAGGCCATCAGTATTTTCCTCAGCTTAATTCTAGCCTGGCTCATTGCACATGCGATTGCTCCTGGCTCTTGCAGCTCCTGAGAGCAAGCACTGCCTAACGTTTGAGTTTTGGCAACCTGCTATTTGAAATAGTGCTGCCAAAATATATGTATATCTTTCTAACTCAAAGCAAAAGGACAACAGTAGCATTTTAAAAGTAAAGCAAACAAGGCAGACAGTGTTTTACTTCTGACAAGTGTGTAAGACAGTGTAAGACAGTGTAGCAGACAAGCACTTTTGAAATACGGGTGAGCTTTTATTCCTGCCAGTGGAACGCAAGCAGTAGTTCCAGATGTGGGGAAACCTACGCAAAAAAAAAAAAAGGGGGGGGGGGTGGTTTGCAATGATACCATGGTGTGGCCAAAGAAGCCTGGAGCAAACCAGCACAGCAGGTTGGGAGAGCCAGACAAATTATGGCCTGGTCTCTTTGGAGCCCTGCTTGAAATCAAAGCTGCTTTCCCCCTTGGTGGGAGCTCTTCGGGAAAAGAATGAATGGAAGAGGGTAAATGACTGGTAGAGCCTTCATTACATGGGCACAAAGGTACAAATTACAATCCCTTGAGCATACAGAGGTGAATCAAGGTTCACAAGGCCTTATTATAATCAGCCATGTTATGAAAATGAATGTTTATGTTAATGCATTAATGTTTGCACAAGGTTGTGAACATACGAAGTGCTAAGTGCGAGCACAGGCATCAGCACACTCTATCAACTTCAGTGTGTTCAAGACTGTTACAACAAAAGAAAATACACTTTAAACCTAACAAGTATTGCCCACAAAAGATAACGTTTAGCATATTGTGTCTCTACATCATTTCTGTGCGTTAAAAATAAGTCGGAAATGGACATCATCAGCAGACATCATTATGCTGAGCAATTTTTTTTTTCCAAAAAGCAAAATGTGTGACATCATCAACGAATTGACAGACTGGACCCACTAAATTGGTACATCTGGAACTACATGACTAAGAAGGTGCTGTGTTGTTAAAATGTCTTTAGTCAGATTCAGTTGCCTTAAACTATAAGAGTGGTGAAAGGAGGTTATTTCTCTGTTTTCTACATTCTAATTTTTAACTTCTTTCATAATTGTGATGATTTCATAAGCAAGAGCTTTTAGGAGGAAGTGCCAAGATCTACTGCTTAAAGTGAGTACCCCAACATCTCAGAAGGTAAGCTTTGCTTGAACAGCAGCTAGAACAGTATACATTATAAATGGAAGAAATGTATATCCTGCTGAATGCAAGAATAAAAGCAAGAGGGATTGCTAATAAGTCTCTTCCCCAACCACTGTGCCATTGCAGGGCAGGTCCTCTTTTCCAGTCCGGCTCTCAGCTGAGCAATGTCTAGTCATTTCCTGGATCAAAACAAATTCTGCAAAGTCTTTCTTGAGCCTTAGTAAAATTCTCTCCTTCTGTCACCCCTAAAGGTTGGCCGTGTGTCTCTTCTTCACAGCACTTTTGTTGTAGATGTATAGCTCATTGCGTGTGCTCATCGCCTGTGCTCCACAAGCGTTCGCTCAACAGGCACTTTCAGCGGTGCTGGGGCACAGCAGCCTGCTCTGGTCTCCAAAGGGACCCACCGAAATGGGGTGCAACAGCCAGGGCAGTTTCCCCTCCTCTCCTCAGCTACAGCCCTTGAAAGGTGTGTATAGCCTGCAGCAGTTAGGTTAATAATGAAAATCCTCCAAGAGTGGCGTGTGGACCAATCTCGCTTAATACTTGTATTAATGACATTGGCACCAAAACATAAACGCAAACAAATAGATTTCCTGAGGTCTAAATGTCTAGAGGCTTTGCCAAGGCAAGGAGGATTGGAGGCTCACACAGCAAGAGCTGGCTTATCTCAAGGGCTGATAGAAATGGGATGAAATCTAGCAGTACAGTGTGCAAGGTCAGAAGCTTAAGAACTAATAAGACTTTCTGCTATAAACTACAAGGGTGTCAGTTGGAAGAGCTGCGTAGGAAGAAGTATCGTGTAGCATACAGGACGCCTGCAAATCATCAGCATGGTGTAGCTATGAAAAGAGTAAACGCATCAGGTGATGCATTCTCAGGAGAGATAAGGAAGATGATTTCTATGGTAAAGGCCCCTACAAAACCTTTGCTGAAATACTATGTACAATGCCAGCCATGTTCAAGAAAGAGTCATTCAAACCAGAATAGGGTCAGAAATAGGCTTCAAAAATTATCAAGATAACAATCTTACGAGACAGGACTAAAGAGCCTTGCTCTTAACCTAGCAAAACCAGGGCAGGAAGGATAATATCGCTGTCTGATAATTTATGAGACAAATTAAACAGTCCAAAAGGGGAAGAGTTGCTTAAGCTGAAAAGAGGTATAAATTTAGGAAGAAAATAAGAAAACTATCTAACCATCGAAACAGCAAAGTTCTGGAAGAACCTTTCCATAAAATTAGTAGGATCAAAAGTCTGACTCATCTTAGATGGGGTTTGAAAAATTCATTAAAAGGTCATGGTCAGAGGACTTGATTGAACAGGAGGCCACTCCCAGGCCTTCATTCAGAGGACTAGATTTTCAACAAGAAAACTTCTACATACGTGCCACATATCAGCATCAGACTATTATCCAGCACTTTTCTCTGCATTTCTCTGCAGCAAACATCTGCAAACCTTTTTTTTTCAGTATTTCTGAATAGCAGGAGCAAGCTTCTTTTCCCCTCTCTTTCTTGCAAAAATGCCAGGAGCTTTTTGATTTCTATACTAACACTGTAGCGGTGCATCTGGCAAACACCTCAAGGTAGGGATGACAGCTCCTCTCCTGCTGTGCCCCACGCAAGCTCTCTGGGACACGGAGAGGAGGATGTACCCATTCAGCTCAGCCCAGCTGCCTCCTCTCAGCTGACTCTTATTATTTTGGTAATTTATAAAAGAGTGTGGTGTATTCCTCCAAACCCGTGCAGTCTGTCACACTGCTTCAGCCTAGGAATAATGCAATGTGCCACCTGGAAGAAACAGATCATTTGCACTACTCTCTCAACCTAGATACCGTCGCTGGCACATCTCTTCCCATTAAGCAATACTAGTTATTGTAAAGCAACCCTGTCCTTAACCTTAGCACTACAGTAATTGCTGAAGGATTATGCCTCACATTCAGAGAAAACAAGCATGCAAAGTACAATTCAGTCAGTGAAAAAAACCTCAACCCTGTCAAAGATAAAACTGATCACAAGAAAAGGAGGTTTGGCAAATTATATAAGCAAGTTTTTTTTTTTTAAAACAGAGTTAAAGCAAATAAAGAAAAAGGAGTAGAAAAGATGAAAAGACCATTCTTGATCTCGAGCTCTAAAAAGCACCA
The DNA here is from genome assembly GCF_036417845.1 of Apteryx mantelli. Classification (NCBI taxonomy): domain Eukaryota; kingdom Metazoa; phylum Chordata; class Aves; order Apterygiformes; family Apterygidae; genus Apteryx; species Apteryx mantelli. Next base: position 48,951,745 of record NC_089980.1, on the reverse strand, counting down.
GAGAGAGAAACACACCACTCCCTAAGAGGTCTGCTCATGCCTTACTTTCAGGAAGCTAGAAACAACTCACTAACAGCTCTAAGGAAAAAGGAAATTTATTCCAAGTTTACCTAGACAAGATCCACATAACTAGAGAGACAGCTCGCTGGAAAGGAGAGTCTCATTCTGGGCTCAGAGCACCAGCAGGACCCAGCTTAGACAGTTTGATTCAAAGGGCGAAGAATCAAGGCCTTCCCTCAGAGGAACATGTCCTCACTCTCAAAATAATCAAATGGTGAAGACATTTTTTGGAAAGAGCTGTTTGCTGTCAAAAATTTTAATTTAAATAGGTCCCTTATGGGATAGGAAAAAAAAACAAGATGGTTTCTCATTTCTTTGGACAATACGAAGCCTGAAATGTTTCTAAAGCAGAGTATCATAGAACGCTCATTTTGCCAGTTGTTACAGAAACGTCAGCATTTTGCTTCAAACTGGAAGGCCAGAAAATCTCAAAATGTCCAGCTTTCCTGGGGATTGGAAATGGCTGTTTCTTAAATGTCCCAGTCCGGGTGTTACTGACAAAAACACCTGCTACAGGCCTCCGCTATCAAAGGGCTATGTTGAAACAGAACTGGGCTTTACCTTGCCAAGAATCAAATCACATACATGGATCACAAACGACACTTTGGATTGTCATTGTAAACCAAAGTTTTATATATTTTTTTAAGTGGGCTCACAGCCTTTCCATTTTGCATAGAGAATATTTAAGTATTTATTATATAACTAATAGCAGCCATTGCCCTCTTCTGTTGCATCTTACCAGGACAGCTTTATTTTGCAGTCTGGAAACAAATGTTTCCCTCTTAAAAGCTGGATTCCATCTGCAAAGGCTTGAATGTCGATGAACAAAAAGACGTTTGCAGAACACAACCTGTTAAGGAAATTTATTGATCCTACAAAATCCATTCTTGCATAGTCTTGATCACTTTCTGCTGACACTTTATCTACTACCTGGACTTTCCTTTTACAAGCATTTTTTTTTAACAGCATCCAAGCCTTAGGCGGGGATATAGATTCACGGTCAGGAGCAGCAGGGACTGCAGTCGCTCACAAGGAGCCATATAATTCGGGCAAGCTGGTGGGCCAGGCGCAGGGCCTGAGGTGGCTCCCATGCTGGCACGCAGGAGCATGCGGCCACACGCACACCCGCTCCCACCAGCCTTCCTCCGCGTGGCTGAGGACACTCAGTTGCATCATCTCACTTATAATTAAAACAAGCAAATCTTTGATTTTTCTTGTTCTCTCTGATAAAACAGCTAAGGTCTGTGTCTCTCACCTGTTGTAGGAGAACTACTTAAAAATTCCAAAAGCCGTAAAATTTTTGGTATGAAAGAGTTCAAAAGAAAAAAAAAGTACAAGAGACAATTTCTCCACTTCCTTAAGGTTTACATATTAAAATCAGTCTTTTACAATGACTACACATTAGAAAAATGAAATTGTTGCCAACATGAACATTACACTTAGATCACAATATGAATTAATGAGCTTGCTTTTCACCTTCATCTCCCCCTTCTTCAGTGCTTCCCTCCCCCTCCCAAATAAATGAGCCATGTTCTTAATAAAGCGCTTGAAAGGAAGGCTGGGAAATTTAATAATAAAAAAAGCTCTCTGAAATTAAGTTTCTGGCAGTACTTTAAAAAAGAAAATGTTATTACTTGGTCCTTTGCTTTTCCCCAAAGCAAATTTCAGCCCTTTGAGGACAGCACAAATATAAAGCAGATAATTTACAAACCTTTTATTCGGCAATTTGCCTGGTCCAAATAAGCAACTATAATAGAAATTGCCAATTGAGTATTTTAAAGATTCTAGTATAGGAAGTGAAACAACATATTGCAAAAAAAGAAAGTCTCTGTCTAAACTATCAAATACTAGACTTTCAATAGGGAGCAAAATGTTGAACATGTTAATTTTCATAGGAAATAGACGGGAGCATTAAGACCTGAAAACTCAATGATAATTGTTGGAGTTCTTATCAGATAATAAGCTTCCTAATCTCAGCTCTTTCACATTTGCTGTACTGAAGATGAAAAAGAGGAAAATACCAAGAGTTTGCCTTATACTACTCAGGTTAGAACCATAAATGAATAGATATTTGGCTGAACAAACCTAGTCTTTCATCTCTGCTCATGTCTTACCAAAAAAGAGTTGTCAAAGTACTTTTGACTACTTAAAAAATTAAAAATGTCAGTCAAATTGTGAAAACTCCACCAAGAAAACAACAGAAAGATGAATTCTCTAATTTTGCAAAGGCTATGGTTTCCTAGACTGTTTCTTACACAGCTTTCAAAGAAGAGTGTGTGAAAATAAGGCTTCATTGAATTCTCTAGGAATTTTGCTTTTGCATTCATTGGGTCAGGATTGCACTATAATGCAATAATGCAGGGTTCTGTAGAATCATTTTATCAAGGGATTTGAAAGCTAGATTTTCATGTCCTCACTCGTAGTTAGTAGGTTTTGACCTAAAGGGTTGGTACTCTGAAAAATACAGAACATGCAAGAACAAACTCAAGAAAGCCCATAAGCACGTGCTTAAATTTAAGAATACGAGCATCCTGAGACTATCTGCTTCACTGGAGTAAACCTCAAATGCTTATCATTTTGCAAGATATACACATTATTCCTTAATCACTCCCAGTGACTATCTGGGACTACTTACCACTCATCACCAAAAAGAACAATTTCATGCTCTCTCTCTCTACATTTCACATGCCTCAGACAAATAGTCAGTTCATTACAACCCCTATTCCTCATCTCCCTTGGTTATAATCATCATCTTTTTTCTCAAATACATCACCATACTTCAAAGAAATGTAACAAAAAAGTCTCAAGTGGTACCTGCATCAGAGCTAGAAAACAGACTCTGACATCCATTTTGCAATCCTATCTAACCACAGCAAAGCATTCAGATGAGATCAAAGGTACAAATTCTGACCCATTTTTCACATGCTGAGAAAATTTTATGAGAAATTCTATTTTTAAAGTACTCAAACATTTTGAAAGTCTTTGAGTAATTTGCAAACAACTTCTTCCAAAGTTAGAAGAAGGAGAAATGATGGATGAATTGTTTTTCTTTAAACACTGATTTAAACAGTTAAGTCAAGGTTAAGACTATAAAAATGAAACTTCAAATACAGAATTTTAAAAGAACTTATACATGGCAGAATTTCAGATTTTAAATTCAAGCATCACTTCAACCTTAACTACCAGATCACTTATGTGATGTAATCACTAATGCAATATGGTACCTGTCTCTTCCTTTTACTTTAGCTGCAAATCTTATAATCACATTCTGTACACAAAGCTAGCAATGAAATATGTATAACTAATGTTACTGAAATATTCTGTATAATCAATTTCCATCTTGATTTATCTCCCACATGCAGAGTTGAGAAAAAATACACATAAAAGGTTTTTTTTCTGTGGAGTTGTCTCCAATCACAGAATCACAGAATCACAGAATCGCTGAGGTTGGAAGGGACCTCTGGAGATCATCTAGTCCAACCCCCCTGCTCAAGCAGGGTCACCTAGAGCACATTGCACAGGATTGCATCCAGGCGCGTTTTGAATATCTCCAGAGAAGGAGACTCCACCACCTCTCTGGGCAACCTCTTCCAGTGCTCTGTCACCCTCACAGTGAAAAAGTATTTCCTCATGTTCAAATGGAAGCGTCTGTGTTTCAGTTTGTGCCCATTGCCTTGCGTCCTGTCGCTGGGCACCACTGAAAAGAGTCTGGTCCCATCCTCTCGACACCCTCCCTTCAGATACTTGTACACGTTGATAAGATCTCCTCTCAGCCTTCTCTTCTCCAAGCTAAACAGGCCCAGCTCTCTCAGCCTTTCCTCATAAGAGAGATGCTCCAGTCCCCTAATCATCTTTGTAGCCTTTTGCTGGACTTGCTCCAGTAGTGCCACATCCCTCTTGTACTGGGGAGCCCAGAACTGGACGCAGTACTCCAGATGTGGCCTCACCAGGGCTGAGTAGAGGGGGAGGATCACCTCCCTCGACCTGCTGGCAACACTCTTCCTGATGCACCCCAGGATACCATTGGCCTTCTTGGCCACAAGGGCACATTGCTGCCTCATGCTTAACTTGGTGTCCACCAGCACTCCCTGGTCCTTCTCCGCAGAGCTGCTTTCCAGTGGGTCAACCCCCAACCTGTACTGCTGCATGGGGTTATTCCTCCCTAGGTGCAGGACCCTGCACTTGCCTTTGTTGAACTTCATGAGGTTCCTCTCCACCCACCTCTCCAGCCTGTCCAGGTCTCTCTGAATGGCAGCACAGCCCTCTGGTGTATCGGCCACTCCTCCCAGTTTTGTATCGTCAGCAAACTTGCTGAGGGTGCACTCTGTCCCTTCATCCAGGTCACTGATGAAGAAGTTGAACAAGACTGGACCCAGTACTGACCCCTGGGGGACACCGCTAGCTACAGGCCTCCAACTAGACTCTGTGTCACTGATCACAACTCTCTGAGCTCTGCCATTCAGCCAGTTCTCAATCCACCTCACTGTCCACTCATCCAGCCCACACTTCCTGAGCTTCTCTATGAGGATGTTATGGGAGACAGTGTCGAAAGCCTTGCTGAAGTCAAGGTAGACAACATCCACTGCTCTCCCCTCATCTACCCAGCCAGTCATTCCATCATAGAAGGCTATCAGGTTGGTTAGGCATGATTTCCCCTTGGTGAAGCCATGCTGACTACTCCTGATCACCTTCTTGTCCTCCACATGCTTGGAGATGGCCTCCAGGATGAACTGCTCCATCACCTTTCCAGGGATGCAGGTGAGGCTGATGGGCCTGTAGTTCCCTGGGTCCTCCTTCTTGCCCTTTCTGAAGACTGGGGTGACACTGGCTTTCTTCCAGTCCTCAGGCACCTCTCCTGTTCTCCAGGACCTTTCAAAGATGATGGAGAGTGGCTTAGCAATAACGTCCGCCAGCTCCCTCAGCATTTGTGGGTGCATCCCATCGGGGCCCATGGATTTGTGGGTGTCAGGTTTGCTTAAATGATCTCTAACCCACTCCTCCTCCACCAAGGGAAAGTCTTCCTTCCTCCAGACTTTCTCTCTTGTCTCCAGGGTCTGGGGTTCCTGAGGGCTGGCCTGAGCAGTAAAGCCTGAAGCAAAGGCGGCATTCAGTAACTCTGCCTTCTCTACATCCTTCGTCACCAGGGCACCCACCCCGTTCAGCAAAGGGCCCACATTTTCCCTAGTCTTCCTCTTGCTGCTGATGTATTTGAAGAAGCCCTTCTTGCTGTCCTTGACATCTCTTGCCAGATTTAATTCCAAACGGGCCTTAGCCTTCCTCGTCGCATCCCTGCATACTCTGACAATGTTCCTATATTCCTCCCAAGTGGCCTGTCCCCCTTTCCACTTTCTGTAGACTTCCTTCTTCTGGCTGAGTTTTGCCAGGAGCTCCTTGCTCATCCATGCAGGTCTCCTGCCTCCTTTGCTTGACTTCCTACTCATAGGGATGCACCACTCTTGAGCCTGGAGGAGGTGATGTTTGAATATTAACCAGCTCTCTTGAACACCCCTTCCTTCTAGGGCCCTAACCCATGGGATTCCTCCAAGTAGGTCCCTGAAGAGGCCAAAGTTTGCTCTCCTGAAGTCCAGGGTTGCGATCCTACTTGGTGCCCTGCTGCCTCCTCACAGGATCCTGAACTCCACCATCTCGTGGTCACTGCAGCCAAGGCAGCCCCCGACCTTCACATCTTCCACCAATCCTTCTTTGTTTGTTAAATGGAAATGTTAAATGAAGAAATCTGTGAAGGTTTATAGAAACCTCCTTTTCCTCCCTCTGGGAAATATCAGAGACCTGCAAGATAACCCTTAAGTATAAGATTTTTGCATGTAGATTCCTGATTCAGCTGAAAGTAAATTGTAGCAACATGCTGCCAGACAATTCCCTACACTCTGAGAACTAGAGGAGGCTTAGCACACATCTCTCCTTCATGCTAAATGTGTGCATTAATGTAGAGGGGTTGGTTAGAAAGCATCTTCTCCCTGATGCAGGCAACAAGGAAAGATCCTTCCATGCCAGCACCATCTGGCATATTTAAGGCTGTGGTAGGGTCAGGAGTATCCAAGCTACTAACTTGCTCACACAAATGCCACGTTCAGCAAGATATGTTAGCATAGGCTATTAGCTGTCTCCTGTGCCCCAAGCAACGCCAAGCATTTTCACAGTCTTGTGCCCCATACACTGAATGAAGGGCACATGCTTTTCTAGTTTAGCTTAATCTAAGTAGCGCTCTCTGATAAAAGACAGGGTTGTGCCTTGGAGGGTTAAATTATTCCACACAATAATTTTTTTTTTACCCCGGATACATATACCTAAAGCTGTTCTTTTCTCATGAATGGGAATTGTGAATTCACACCAAGGGCAAAAGAGAGCTCAGTGAAAACTGACAGTGCGCATAATCCATGCATGAATTAGTAAAGCAGAATCCATAAGCAACTCTGTGTAAGAAGGATTCCCAAGTGAAGAATCTCATCTTGAATGATACTACTTTTCAGAAATGAAACAGAAGTAGAGAGAGATTATCCCCCTACATCTAATTCATGCCTGGTGTAACACGAAGCAGCCTTAAAAAAAAAAAAAAAAAAAAAAAGAAGAAGAAGAAGAAAGAAAAGTAGCTTATGGATCCACTACTGAGCTGAGCAGATCCACAGGACAAGAAAATTGTCTTGACATGTAAAACAGCACAATTAGCACTTTGATGCTGTTGGGAGAAAAGCTGCCCTGCTCCTGAGAAGGCATCAGTCACAGCTTTTAGTACTAAGGGGGAACACACAGTTTGTGGTGATGCTTTTCTACATGGCAATTAACAGGAATCTTCAGCTTTACTCAGCTAATTTTCTTCTCCTTAAAATGTCAGAAAATGACCTTCTCTGTCTTGTTCTTCTTTCTGAGTTGTGGGAACAAGAGAGAATTCAGGGAGAAAGACAAGGGGGCACACGGGAAAAACAGTACGTGGCAGCCAAAGCACACCACCCTTTTGCAACATGAGTAACGAACTAGCTGGTGAAGGCCAGACAGTTTGGAGCGATATGGAGGTATCATGGTCCGCCCCGACCACAAAGGGTTGCATCCCAAAAAATAATTGCTGCTCACAGACTAACTGTTGACCTATAGTACCCCCAGCCTCATTATCCCTGCTTACCATATTAAAAATCACGCCCTTTGCTGCATAATGATATGTAAATAAGGGGGGGCATACCCCCAACAACCGCGCAAATGGCAATCTGGCCAATGAAGTATGTCTGCCACACTTCCACATCCCACCTTCAGCAACTATAAAACAGAGGAGAGCTCACTAAAGTTTTTGGAAGGGAAGAAAATTGAACCGCCAACCTGTTTACTGGAGATTGCTGACGAGCAAGCCTCCTTCTCCCTCCCCCAAACAGGGACGCCTCTTTGGTAAGACTTGCGCCTCTGACAAGCGTTGGACATTACCCAGGAAAATATATTATTATTGAAAGCGCTTAATTGATAGTTTGAGCTCATAGAAAGAAAATTTGTAGCAGCAAGTGCATTTATTAACGGCAATTCCAAACCTGTTGTATCTGTCACTTTAATAAAATCTTATTCTTTTTACTTTGCGAAACTGTCTCAGGGAAAGTCCTCAAACAGGGGGGCTCTGGCAGGCAAATGTAAATTATAAAGATTCTTTTTACTTTGCGAAACTGACCCAGGGAAAGTCCTCAAACAGGGGAGCTCTGGCAGGCAAACATAAATTATAAAGATTCTTTTTACTTTGCAAAACTGACCCAGGGAAAGTCCTCAAACAGGGGGGCTCTGGCAGGCAAACGTAAATTATAAAGATAAGGAAGGGCCTTCCATCCCTCCCTTTCACGTGACACGAGTGAATCACGAATTCAGTAACAAAATACACATTCAGTCATCATACAGCAGGCTCCTCATTTTGGGTGGACCAAGCCTGCTTGTGCTGTGCTTCACAAGACTCATTGAGGGGCTTTGGCTGAGGAAGGGCTGCAGGATCTGACCTGTCATGAACAAGAGGCTGCATTTCACTCAGACAAGATATGCCACTCTACCATGCATCACCTGCTTTTACGATAGCAGAGTTTGGGGCAAGTGGCACTTTCTTTTATTGCATTATTTGAAAAATCAGGGACAGAAGGCAAGCAAGGCAACACACCGATGGCATGGAAACAACAACCAAGATATAGCTTTGGCACTGATGTTTCTGTCTCTGTCTTTCTGAAACTGGAGGCGTACCACAAGGAGAACGGTGCCCCTGAGCGAGATGGAGGACAGCTGCTTTCTCTATCTTTTGGTGTAACTGTGTGTATCAGCACTACTGTACAGAACAGCTCTTTACAACTCAGCACCCTTTTCTTTATCATCTTTCAGAATTACATATAAATTACAGACCACCAACTAACCTGAAAAATTAAATCCTCTGGAGAGCGCACAGAAAGAGAATTACACACCTACTCTCAGGTCCCATTTCTCACCTAACTGGATCACCACAAGTCCTCTGACTTCTGTGAAGAAACAGGAATTACACAAGCAGAGTAAAAAAGGGTTTGCATTTTTTGTTTGTTTTTTTGTTGTTGTTGTTTGTTTTTCCCCAGGGGAAAGGAAGACAGCAGTAAGGAGGTTACTCATTAATTTTTTTATTCTGCCTATTCATGTCTCTCTCCTCTGATGGCTTGTTCACTGACAGTGATAATTTAGGTCCTCCATGTTTCCCTGTATAAGGTACAGCACATGCTGTCAACACCAGCAAAGAAAACTCGCCCCGCAGACACTCACACCTCTCCCGACTCATTAGGGGTCTCCTTTCCCACCCTATTTCTCTTCCTCATCTCCATCCCACAGCAGGAGCAGCCCGGTCCTACCCCTTTATCTGTGGTGCAATAAAATCAGTACTGTTTGCACTGCTGCTAAGTCAAGAGACAGCTCTATCTGGGAGCTTTCATACCATATTTATTGGAGTTTTCATAGCCTTCTTTACTCCTCAGACACTAGCACCACAGAGGATTACATTTTTTGTTAGTTCAAGCAATAACACGGAGCTTCTGGATAAGCAGAGCTGTAATACTTCAGGGTCAAAGAGTACAATTTTAAACAGAGGGTGACTCCATCTGACTACACTGAGATAGGTGGTATGGTCTTATCCTGTGAATTCCTGTATATAAGGGGAGAAACATCTCTTATGGGCCTTTGAAAGAGAAATGCAGTGATCACTGGAGCTGGGCTGAAATGAAACATCTCTAATTCCAGTCTGGTTCTGGATTTCATACAGTTTCAGACTTCAGATATGTTGGGGTTGACCAGTTTGAGGGAGAGACATTAATCCAAGATTTGGATCAAGTCCAAGGCCAGAAAAAAAACTAGCAGAAAGTTCTGGGATCCTTTGAATTTAGTCTTCAAGACATTCCAGTTATAATACTGGCACGTAATCCTCAGATATTGTGCTCTGCTCATTAGACACATAGTTCTGCAGCATCTGAAGCTTTTCTTATTTACATTCCAGACAATATCTCTTTAAAATCTTGAAACTTGGGGCTACGGTTTAAAACTGCATTTATCTTGTATACTAATCAACACTAAAGAGTTTTGCCCCTAGAGCTTCTATTATTATTTCCCTGAATCTTCTGCCAGTTCCTATATTACACCATATGTGTATATATCTGCTTCTAGTTATCCCTTGGTTCCTACTCTAAGTGTAGGCTTAAACATCTCCTTTCCTGCAAATAACCTTGCAGATAAAAAACAAAAAAATTGAAACAGAAGTAGTGGCAAAAATGTTTTCTATCAAAACAAACATTTTAGGGAATGGGCTAGGCTCATCCTTTTTCCTGAACAATGGAAGACTTCCATCTGGTTAGATTTCAGTGTAGTAGGAAGCAGACAATTAGATGAAGAGCCAACGTCTCCCACTCAGGGAAGATTTTTCTGAAATGTTTTTAACTGTTTTTAAATATAGTTTAACAAAAAAAGAAACTGTTTTTTCAATTTAAAAAAAACTACTTAATTTTTAAATGAAACTGAACTCTGTAATTATTCCAGTGCTGAGAAAACATTTCTCTGCATCTTAAGAGACACTCGCACTGTCATGAGAGCAGTTTCCCATTTAGTAGTATTTATTTATATTTAATGCATGTTTTATCTTAACTCCTCCCTCCCTTCCAAAGAGTAAATTTTCCTCATAATAACATGAACATCTTCTATATCATGGGGCAGCTGCATGTAAATAATTTTGTTACCTGATACATTATAGGCATAAATGGAAATAACAGTTCCTTTTTTGTAAAGATCACTACAAAGATTTTGAATGTGTCTTTTAAAGAGGGAAACATGAGCCCTAGAATATATCCCTCTGTAAATTCTATATAAGCTGTCAAAGCTATGATTCTTTAGCTCAGTTAGCTAAAGAAAAATATATATTTTTTAAATCATTCTTTTTCTGAGATGTAACCCAAGACGGCACTGTGTCAGACAGAGACAGCTGGCAGCAAGGGGGCCTGTCTCTGCTCTGCAGATATGTGTAGCTGCCAGCTCTTTGGAGCAATCCCCAGCCTTGTCTCACAGCAAGTCAGGTTGTGTACCCATCTGGCGTGAAGCCATGTTCATCACGGCAAACTGTGAAAGACTCGAAAGAAGCAACACATTTTTGTAGGAAAAAAAAAAAGATACATTGGACTGTGAAATGATAAAAAAATTCAAGGTACTAAGAATGGAAGCTTCTTCAGGAAGTTCCTTCTCTACCTGTGGATTTCATAATATTATATCTGGTTTGGGGTCATCTCCTGCCTACCCTTTCAATTCAAGCATTAGCAGCCTGTTGCTGGGAGGACTGTCTAATCCCATTCTCCTAGTTATATTAAGGGAATTCATATGGACTACTCAAACTGTTACCTGATTCTAGACAGATGACTTTTCAATAATAACCTCTTTAGGAGACTCAAAACTGCACAGGACTCCTGAGTGAGCAAAGATAAGCCCAAAGTACTGCACTTTGGAGGGAACAATTTCAACTAATCTTATACTTTGCTGAACTCTTCATGAGCTTTTACCATGTTAACACACAGTAAGGAGATGCAGAAATTACTATAGGCTTATTGATTAACCAGTCAGCTTGCCAACAGCTGGTGTGATGAAAATATAAGTTAGGATGTAGAAAGAACAGGCTGGAAAGTGATTCCAAAAGTATTAACTCTTTCATGTAAGGTGATGCCATGACTCTGCTGCATAGTTTGTTTTCTAGTCAACCACTTCCAAAGAAAGAAATAGCAGCGTGTCAGGAGGGCAGTGTATGTACAACAGACATTGCCTATCAGTAGGTGTTGACAGTTGTCAAGCATGTGAAGCAGTTTCTGCTGACTCCCTAAGCTGGGCAATTCCTCCTTTCACCTGTACACATGAGATGTGGTTGAGGGCTTGACAGGGAGAGAGGATAAAGTCAAAATCCTGACCCTGCTGATGTCCAAAATGGTATCTCCATATTTCGATTTATTTCACCTCAGGAGTACAGTGAAGGCAGATAGATGAGATAAAACTTTCTGGTTTATAATTCTGACTGTTATTTAAATCTTAGCATTTACTAAACTTGAGGAACTTGCAACAAAATACTATTACTAATGTCAAAAACACAAGAGAATCAGGCATAGCCTTAGATAATAAAGACACCGAGGTCATAAGCCAACTACAACAGGCATGTTGGGAAAGAAAGGCAAAACACTGCACCTCTTACTACACAATTCCTTGAGACCATCTCTGAAGCACTTCAAGGCGACCACTTGGAGCTGCAGGAAAGAAGCAGGAGGTTACAGAGGCATCAGCCTGACCTGATGAGTCCCTGGGGTTTCTGCACACCAGCGTCCCCAGCAGCATGCCCCAAAGGAGTCCTGGCACAGCTGGGGTGCTGAGGGAGGCACTCGAGCCCATGTCAGCCCCTTTCCCTGCTACCACCATGCCGAGCCAGAGACTCTTCGCATCGACTGCAGAGAGCTCGACAGGGGCACCAGTATATACTGATATATTGTGCAAATACCTGTACACAGAAACATGCAGTAGGAACAGCGGAAGAGAAAGTAACACTATGTTATTGCCTGCTTACATCCTGGGTTTAATAACCATTTTATGCATTAGTGGCAAAGATGCAAACAGTCTGAGCAGACCTTCACCAAAATGATATCAACACAGCAGAAACAGAACTTATATAACCAGCAAGGAGAGTGCAGTCACTCAGAAATCACAGGAAGGGCAGAGAGCCATGTGAATTGCAGTGCTGAAGGATAACGCAGAGACAGCTCCAAGCGAAAACAAATTCAAATGCGAGTCCTCGTATTTGCCCATGTTTTGAACAGCAGCTGCTGACACTTACTTGCGACACAGAGATGGTTATTTTTAAACAAGCGACTTCCAAGACTATGCAGTTATTCCTAAGAACTTCCACTAGTTTTGCAATGTATAAATCAAAATTAAACATCAGATTTGCTGCTGGTACCCTGGATAGCTGTTTTCATGGGCTGCCAAACTGTCTACATCTGTACCTTACTGAGTCTACACACTTGTCACCTGTCTGAAAAGACACTAGCTTAAAAGCTTTGGTTTAATCTATAGAGTAAAATTAAATCAGCACAATATGAAAATGCCTAATAAACTGTCCATTATAATCCCCTTCTTTTGTTCTGTGCTTAAGGGATGGCAGCAGATGTCCCATGGTCTGAAACTGGTGAAGAATCATTTTCTTACTACAAAGCTAATCAGTGACATTAGCCTCCTAACATAAGCATGGTTGATCAGTTATTTAGTCAGTCAAAACCCCCAATCTCTGACTTAGTCTAACAATGAAAGTACAAGGCAAATAAACAATAAAGACTCTAATGAAAACTACGAGTCATTTGAGAAATTACTTTGAACTGGAGGCAGAATCTCAAAGTTGGATTTTGACCTTAGTTAGTTAACATGGTTTGTTAATTGTTTTTTGTAGGGCTCTACTTAGGTCTTTTTACTGCTCCTTTCACTATGAGATAGGGCCATAATCTGCACAGGACACTCTTCTGTCCCCGCTTCGGGGATGCTGCAGAATTATTTCTGGATTCTTAAAGAATCAGCTGTAACTCAGAGCAGCAGAATTGGAGCAGAGGTCCACCTGGACTTGCTTGTCTCTGTATTTCACTACCAGATCATCAGCTTCAGTCTGCAGACATTAGTTCCTTACAACAGGTAGCGATGTTAAATTTCAACTCTCCTCAACCAACACGTTTCCAGGATAATTCTTGAAATCCTTGCTATGCTGATGTCCATTTTTGGAGACTATGGGGAAGGGAGAATTTCTTCTAACCAGTGAGACACATTCCACAGATCTCCCTTTGTCCACCAGACTTAACCAGTGCTGCATGTCCATTTTGCTTTTCCCTTCTTAACTCCTCCGTTTCACCCAACAAAAAGTCCAGACTTTACTATGAAAAATAGTTTTGCTAATTGAACTTTTAAGCCATTCGTAACACTAAAGCAAGACTATATTCAACGTGCCCCACAACGCTTTTCTTGAATCATTTCTTCCATTCCCTCACCAAGCTATAAACAGGAGTCTTACTGTGCTAAGTACTACACAGTCACAAAAAGATGGTCTAGCAAAGTTTGCTCTCCAATGAGACAAAAAAATCAAGAAACAGAATTGTGAAACACACCAAGGAGAGAGAAAATGCCTTGTCCAAGCTCACTCGGAAGAAAACACACATTCGGTTGTTCTCTTTCATCTCTTTACTATTATCCCAAACTACTTTCTTCAGTAGATGACACCCATACCACCTATCTTGAAACCCATGGTTACTACATCTAGTGGAAATAATTTTACAGGGTTTCCATGATATTCCAGAGAAAGATCAAGCTCTGAAATGTATCCCTGAAATCACAGAGGATGACAGTCAATGTTATATTCTGCTCACTTTGAAGCATTTCACAATGGAAAATGCAGCCAGGCTCAAGCGCACAAACAGAATGATGGAATTTACTCCATCTTCTGTCCTTTCATTAAACTAGAGTTAAACAGAAACTTGGCTATAGCAAATGTACTGAAAGCTGTTCCTACAGCAAGTACCTGCCATTGTAAGTATATACCTAAATATATGTGTGTGTATGCATGTGTGCGCGCGCGTGTGTGTGTGGGGGGGGGGTTTCCACAAACTGTTACCAATGTTTAACTTACACATGATCATGTGATGTTCTCTCTACAATGTGCAATATTATAGCTGCTCTAGTTCTTCCCTGGCCATACTTTTTAAGAACATAATGCCTCAGTTGTACTTCACAAGAGGCTTTGCAGTTTCAGCTGACTTTTGCACATGCATCATATGAAGGTAATCCCAGGCAGTGTATACAGTATTGTATGTACAGTTCTATGGCTTAACGTTCACCTGTCATGCACAGAGATTTCTTTCCCCACAGAGAGAATTCTACTCAGTAACACTGAGATCAAGCCAAAACAAAAATACAAGGTAACATTTCTGCACAGCAAGTGAAAAAGGATAAATGCCTCTAACTTCCAACATGCAACTGAAGCATCCTGCTTAATTTGGAGCTTTTACATAATTTTCACTACAATGTCTGTCTATAGACCTTTGTCATTATGAGATCCTAAGACCATTCTAGGTCTAAAAATCTTAAAGGTTTACTAAATGCTTCTGCAGTACTACCTTGCCTAAATTGAAAATATCATTGGTTTTCAAGTTTTCTAACTGATCACAGCCAAGAAAGACAATCATAGTTACCAAGAGAGATAAAATGGCACAAAATGAGAACTAGGTGTGATTCCATAGTCCCAGACTGCTTTACATTTATAAAATTGACCTGATTTAAAGAAAAAAATGACCTTGCATGTAATTAACAGAGTTATTAGACTGGGGCTCAGTGAAGTATGGCAATACGTTCATGAATTAGTAACACCACAAAATAGTCAAGGCACAATATACAATACCAAAATCCTCTGTACTCCATTTTTATTTAAACTGCTTAATGTTTATTGGCAACCCACATGCCCAAACTTCAACCCACTGCTTGCTTCAAAATTCAGAAGGGGACTAGGGTGTTGCACAGCTTAACCTTAAGCTGGCTTGGCTGGAAACTGTACCTGGAGCAATCTTTGCCATTGACATTTTTAGAAGAATTCCCAGAAAGGCTCCAGGAGACACCCTGGATTCATTTCAAAGAGCAGACAGCATATAGTAGAACTGCCCCAGTTCAGGACTTCTCAGCTGTATGTCTGGGTCTCCATTTTTGAGGGCAGACCATGATATACCCTGCCTGGTTCCCAAAAGGCTGTGGAGAGACAATTGCAGTATCACCACACTTAAACACTTGTTTTCCCATTTTCCCCCAAAAGGAAACCAGTGAAGAAACTTGTTAAAAATCACAAGGATTCTTCTACGGTTAATCCTGAGATTCTTGTTATTTGGCTATTGATTCACAAGGATTTGCTTGGACAGCATTTTCAAGTTTCTCAATGAATCATAAAGGCCAAAAATTTTCATCAAGAAAAAAAAAGATAAGAGTCAGCTGAACTTGCCTCTTACTGGGCAGGAGAAGATCCTTAGCTCAGTATTTTCTTACCATAGTGCAGAGGTCTGCCATACATACTTCTCTTGCAACTCTCGAGAGTGTCCTACGTGACTCGCGCAAGACATGATGCCAAGGAACAGGGCAGGCTCCTCAACAAACTCAGAATTGGCATCAATGCCGCTTTACATCATCTGACAGTGAGACAGACCGCAAATTACTGAAAACACCAGTGTTGATCGGGGCACACAAAAGGCATGTGAGGGCATTTTATATGGCCAGTCTCTGTGGAAGGGTAAAAATAAATTAATACAGGTAAAGATCTCCTCCAGATGATAACTTACCTCCTGGCCCAGAGCCAACCCACAAACCAGCCCAGCTTTTATTGCATAAGCACCACAGCAAGCGCACATCGAACGGGTTGACAAAGTTTTCTTCATGTTTTGGTACAGCGCTCAAAATGGTATCAGATTATTTTTTCTTCCCAATATTCATTATTGCTCTATGTGTTTCAAAACTGCAAGGGCAAACAACTCAAAAAAAAATTAAAATTAAAATAAAATATTGCAGCAAATCTGCTCCCTGCCAGTAGGCAGCCAGATCTGCTGCCTCAGGAGCAAAGCAAAGCGTTGGCTGCCATCAGCAGTGTCAAGCCAGCTCCCTTCCCCAACGGCTGCGCTGCTTCTGCCCTTCCTCACAGCAGCAACTTTTCAGCTGCCTGCTCCTTCCAGGGCCACTCTCTGCCTGCGAGCGAGATGGCCGCGCTCTGCGCAGCTGGGGCAGGCAGCGTCACCCCCAGACCAGCGAGGCGCAGGCAGGCGTCGGAGGGGACACGGCACGGGGATGTGACCATGACACCCCTGAGCATACAACAGCCTCCACCTGCTCCTTTGCTGTTGGACGTGCACCAGTCTGAGGTCTGCGCATGTGCTGCGGGACACGTGCTTTAAGCTGGCCAGGACTTTTTAGCCATGAGCAACCCTACTTAAACAGCCCAGTTCTGTCCTGCATAACTCACAAACAGCTGTTTGGCAAGTATGGGTATCGAGACTTTGTAGTAAAATCTTGGCTGGTCCTCAAAGCAGCAAACAGTTTTGAATGCCATAAGTTTCTGCTTGTGACTTGATATATATTTTAAAGCATTCCTACATTCCCAAAATTTGTTACAGAAACCTTTTTTTCTGAGGTATTTAAAGCATTAGCTTAGCAGAGAATCTAAAAATGCAGAGGGCTATCTGCTGGTTTAAATAATTCCTAAAAAGTACAAGATTATTTTATGCACGTCTATCACAAAATTAATGGCTCTTCAGTAGTACTTATACTCTAAGTTAAAAAAAAGTCATTAATTGCCTACAGATTTTTAGTATGTTCCACAGTATGTGTTCAAAAATTAAAGGGAGTTCAAACTACACTTGCTATTAAAGCCTTTGTTAAAAAAAAAAGTAATTCAGTAAAGAGAATGACAATGAAATGTAATATACCACAATTGTTCACCTTATGATCCCCTATTGCCTGTTAGCAATACACTCTTTTAAGAGGGTGGTACTTTTTCAGCTGCCAAGAATACACTTGCACAAACGCAGAGCTGAATGCTTTTATGAATCTAATGATTCAAGCTGACTCTCAGACAGCTGCAATCTCCAAGACCACCCACCTCAGTCGTTTCCACCCTAGAAGAACGGTAATTAGAGAGGAATGCAAACCTGAATACTAAATACACATTTTCTTAGTTCGACTGTGGGACCAAGGCCCCAATTATAGCTTTGCTCATTTTCAGGTAGAATTAATATTTCAATATAAAATGCTGTAATTTCTTGAGTTTATGCCTTAAAAGCCATTTCCAAATTCTGATCCAGGTCTTATACCCTTATCTCTCTGCAATTTGTAGCTAACAGGGAAGTCTACCGAAACCTTGGGATGAGTTTGGTCCAAAAGAGCCGAGAAACAAATTCAGAGCTGAGAAATAAATTAGCAAAACCAGCTTGGGCTGCATGTTGGCTTTGGTCTGTTCCCAGGAAAAAAGACATATCCACTACCTAAATATGTGATAGATGGTATAGTGGAAGCCATACTTGCAACAGAAACTTCTTACCATAAGCAGAACAATACATGAGTAATACCAACAAACTATGAAAAACATACGGTGAACAAAGAAACAATACGAGGATTTTTTCCCAAACAAATAATACTTGATGTTGTAAATGAGGAATAACTTTCCAGTACTCCATAAAGGATGCAAGAGGAAGTTTAGAAAGCTTGCTATAGCAAAGTTGGGCCCAAAACTTCAAAATCAAATTTCCTAAATAATTTTATAGATCAGTTCTACCTCTTCTATTCTGTCTATGAAAAAAAAAATAGGAAGAATATGGGAGGTTTTTTTATTCTTTTGCTTATGCACAGACCAGATTTTAAAAGATGTCTAACAAAGCCATTAAGAGCAGGAATTTTGTTCAACTGACTTTAAAACATTGTATTTTGTCGGAGTGGGAGACGGACCCGGAGTAACGATGAGTCTCAATGTGAGTATGATCGTTCTCCCTTTATTAGAGCTTGCACAGAGTATATATAGGCAGGCAATAGAGCATGTGCTAGCAATAGCTGTATGATTGGTTTACAGTCTCTGTTCACGCGCCTAAAGCGAATACATGATTGGTGCAAAGTTGCTGTTCACGTGGAGGGGCTTGTCGGCCCCCTCCTTGACTTGTTTACCACTACTTGCCTTCCCCTTCTGTAATGGTCTAGGAATGTTCAAGGACAGTTCACATAGCCGTGGGATCCTCCCTCCATCGTGAAGACAGGATTGCTCACTTCTGAGAGATCATGCCCCTTTTCACTTAACCATTCTTCCACAGTATTTCATTATTCAAAACGTGCTACTTATTCCCATCTAGTGTTTTTCCTATCTGACTCCTTTTTTGTTTTTCTTTAAACGTATGTCTTGGCTTGAAGCCTACAGATCAACAAAACACTGCAAATATGAAGCTAACACATTTGCATTCAATTGTTTGCTCTTAAAGCCCACAGTAAACACCCTTTCTGTTATTTGTAATTATTCAGCTGTGAATATTTATTGGATACCACCACGAACTAGTCAAAACATCATTTTACATTGACTGGAACCCACCCTCATGCAGAAAATTCATTGTATCTTGCGCAGGTTACGTCATGCATGAATCTTTTCAGGGATCTCTCAAGAAGGCAAATTTCTCTTATCCAGATTTCTAGCACAGCCTCTTCAATTAAAGCAGTCAAAGAGAAACTTTTCTGCTCCAACAATGGCTAAATTCACACTTGCCTTCTAAGGATCCCCCCTCCAAGCCATGCTCTGCTAGAGCTGAGCACCTGGATTATTACGCAAGGACATTTCTGGCAGCACTGCAGCCCATGAGGAAGCACAGAGAGGACTGACACAACGCCTGCTCTCAGAGATGTGAAACACTGCAACCGTTCTTCAACTTCCACTGAAATGCCAAATTATGACATAGTTAGCTTAATGTCATCATTTCTTGGGCTAGGACTGTATCCCCCCAAAGCAGGATGAAATGCAATGTCTTTTCAGGATTCCCATGCCTACAAGATTTTCTAAACAAATAGTTACTAATTAACACTAAGATGTGGTTTAGCATGCGTGCTGCCAAAGGTATCCAAAAAACCCTGTTATCACATAACATATAATTTCTGTCAGTGAGAAAATATTCAATACAAAATCGAACTTAATTTCAGGTGGGCAGGTAAGATTATTCCTTTAAATGCAGAAATAAGTTCTATTGCATCATTTCTTTCTATTGCATTATTGCTTCCTATAATAGTTCATAATTCGTTTTTCACAATGCTGTCTGTAATTTGCTATTCTAAGTATATCCAAAGGTACCCCTCACCCTCCTCCTTCTACCTCTTCCATTTTCCTGAGTATTCACATTTCAAACAGAGATTGTCTCCTCCACTTACCCTCTTTTCAGCTAAAAATCACTATTTCATGATTTCCCCCAAATCAGGCCCAGTACTCTGTTTCATATTCCTGATTTGTCTGGAACTTACAGGCAGCCCAAAACCACATGAACAGAGATAGTTTGTTGGCTTTTTCAAATAATTTGAAAATGAATGACAAAATTTAAAGCTGGTGTGATAATGTGAGCAAACGACAGTCATATATAACTAGCTCACAGAAGATACTGGATCTTTCATTATCCACTGAAAATGTTCTCCAGTGGTAGCAGTTTGACTCTGGGCAGCAGAAGGGAAGAGCTCCACTAGTGAGAAAATAATGTAAAAGTTGCAACTTTTATTGCCTACAAATTATATTCTTACATATTCCTACCTAACTATATAGGTTAAGATAAAACAGCTCGAAGAAGCTGGTAGAGTATATTGGCTTCAATCCTGCAATGCCATGCAAGTGAGGTCTCCCAGCATGAGTTACTGGGTGTAAGTAGGCATGATGACTGCAAAACTGGGTCTGCTGTTCCCAGGCACTACAGAACAAAAGCAGAGGGCAGTACTTGCTTTGAAACAACCATGCTGTTTCATCACCCAAAGCCAGAGGTTAGTATGGCATTCAAAAGCAAATGCTAAATTTTTGTATTGGTAAAAAAAAGAGTAATTGTAAATTGGGATTACCATACATGCATGTGTAAGTCTAAAATAATAATAATTAAAAAAGGTTCAGCAAACAATCCGCAAAATTAGATTACAGGGATGTATTGTCTATAGATTATCCTCATCTAGGGGTATGACAGCTGTAAGATCTTTTTGTAGCAGAAGTTCAGGTTAATAAATCCTCCTAAAAAAGCTCATCATTGCTGGCTATGTATCACATTAGGTTAGCTTTCAGCTGTGGCAGATTTGAAACACAGCAGACAGCTTTTATTTTAAAAAATCACATTGTTATAGTAACCTCTTTTCAAATGTATCAGTATGTTATATTATAGAATAATTCCAACATTCCTTAAAATCACTGATAAGTGAGATATTAAGTCTTCTGTGAAAAAGACCACCAACCAGTTTGACAGTTTTCCCCTTTTGTGTATTCCTACAGTTAAAATGTCTACTCAGAAGAGCTGCAGCAGCAGCATGAATAAATACAGCTCAGTTGCACCTCCATCAGATTACTAAAAGTGATCCTGTAATGTTATACCAGTAATATCAGATATATTCGCACATGGCCATGGCATCCATACTCCATATTTTTAATAACTATTGTTTCAGTCATCATAGGAGAATTAGAAATGACTAAATATAAGGTACAGCTTTTTCTTGAAACCAGAGTGATTTGGGCACCTAAATAGCTGCAAACACCTGGGCACAGCTTCTGAGTTGCCAGCTGCAGCAAACTCATGTCCTCAGGCACATAGGTGATGCCATACACACTGATCAGAATATACCAATCTACACATTCAAAATCTTGATCATTAAAACTGTGGCATAGATGTACGCAGCACAAGAACCAAAATACAATTGTAGGGGCCCCGGAAAGTTCATTATCAAAATGATGGTTTCTTTAAAACATAACACTGATCTTCCCAGAAGAATTCTCAAATCAAGCAATAATGGTTCTGGCACGGCCAAGGGACTTCCAAACTGACCCTGACAAACACTCCAAGCAGGTACAAATATAACACCTATTTCCCCAAGAATGAAAATCCATGCTTTCTTGCAAATGAAAATGGCAGCCGCTTCCAAATCTTTTCAATACTGAAATTTCAAGTCAGTAGTTTGGGCAATCTTCAGTCATTTTCAGCACATTTGAAACACTGCATTAGCATCTTTATTCCCTTTGATACAAGAAACAGGGTATACAGGGTACCAGAATCCAATAGGTCCTTTAACCTTTAAGAACTATGTTCTTTAACAGTCCTACGCACGTTCCATGGACTGTTCTTAACTTGTTTGTTTTTTCCTGGTATGAATCACACTGAAACAAAGCACTTTGTCTGATCTATTCAGATTAACAAACAGTGAATTCTGGTTTTTGGTAATAATTACTGAAGAAAAACTCTTTGTTGCAACAGACCTCTCCTTCAGTGCTAGAAATGCAAGTTTTTCCCGCTTATACATACACATGTTCTTAGCCTGAATTTCCATCCTAGATTGGCTGTACATGGGAGCAATCAGCATCTGGTTTCCTATCTGGAAGATGTTGCTTTGAATGCAGCAACTAGTGAAATACACACTCTAAATGTGACATGAACAGAGTCCTGAAATGTAACATGAGGAGTCGTAAAGGAGACTTGATGGGCTTTCACCGCAGTCGGATACCACATGAAGAACACGTTCTGCAATCGCATGTACGTTACATGGATTCTATTTGCTTCCTTGTGATAAAGTGGTGACTTAAGCTCTGAAAATTGCTATCATCCATCTCACCCCATGCATTCACATGCTTGGGAAGTGGAAGCGAATATGCAACTACGTGTTTTGCAAACAAAATATTTCTGCTAAGTTAAAAAAAAGAAAAGACTTCAATGCATTTCACAAGGAAGGATCAAGCAGCATCATGGAGTCCAACCTATGAAAACTATGGTGACATGAATATACTTCAAGAAAGCTGAATTCTTCTGTATCACAGGCCAGAATCAGATCTGCTATACAAAGGCCCAATACCTTTGAAGTCAAAAGAAAGAATTATTCCTTTAACTCGAAATGTCCTCATCTCTAGTATAAGGTACAAGTGTATCTCCTTATTGCTATTTTTATGTGTACTGACAGTATTTATTCTCAGTCCTTCTCCCACCCAGTCTCACTGACATTATAATGTGTTTATCTGAAGCTAGATGTGAGGTGCACATAGGCATTCATTCCATAACACTGATTTATAAATAGATGTATTTAGCTGATTTGAACTTAAATACCAAACCCCCAGAGGCAGTACATACCAAGAGAAATTGTGTGTTCTGTAAAACAGCACTTGTAACCCTCAAAGAAAAAGACTTTTGTTGCA
The DNA here is from genome assembly GCF_036417845.1 of Apteryx mantelli. NCBI lineage: Eukaryota > Metazoa > Chordata > Aves > Apterygiformes > Apterygidae > Apteryx > Apteryx mantelli. Next base: position 48,929,238 of record NC_089980.1, on the reverse strand, counting down.
ATTGTCTTTCAGTGCCAAAACATATTTTTGTCTTTGCATCATCTATGTTTCATTTCCTTATTCTACATTACCAGGTCTTTATACATTCTATCACATTTCCATTTATATGATATCTCTTTAAATCTAACAGTTCCTTCACCCATCTGTGGGGTTTTTCTTTTAATGTTATCCTCAAAATTTCAATTTCTACCTCTAGATCTTTTCTTCTTCTGCTTTGCCACACAGAGATCATAATCCCACATTGTTAATTATCTCACAGTGATATTAGAGAATTTATTGCTGCTGATGTAATATGGTAAAATTAATGGATTTTAATAAAGATGTACTTGAATCCCTCAGTTGAAAATTTGGTCTGATTTTTGTATAGGACATTAATTCAGCAAAACTCTTAAGATCCCAATCCCTATGCCTGATTACAACATCTACTGCTGTTATAATTTCCTATAAATCTTTTATAATTTCCTGCTCCTGAAAATCTACAAAAGGCAACAGATACCCAGTTTTACCTTATAAGCCAAATGATGCAGTCTCTGCTTTGCCTAGAACGACTGACAAGATATTTGCAAAGAAATAAATAAAAGAAGACTTCAAGACACAATTTCTCATTCTAACGGCTAGTCCGTGCTAGTTTTACTTACTAAATCTGTTTCATCGATACAGGTATTGCACAAAAAAGTAGCAAAACTGAAGGAATGGAAGATAAGGAAATTACATTTTTCGGGTCTAAACTATCCTTTTGGTAGAACTCCCAGTTAAAGGGGGAAACCCCTGGAAAAACTAGGAAAAAGTTTCAGATTCTGAAGGACAGAAAGAAAAGGGAGAAGTTTAGAGCCCAAAATGTCAGCATAAATAAGACCTGAGGCAGTGCATGTAACAACTTTTAAAAGGTTCAGGGCCTGGGCACAGTACCACAAATTAGAAAATAAAATAAAAGCACTGAAGGAGAAACTATTCACTGCTTTTTTTCCTCCATGGATGCAGAGACACATGAAGCAAAGAAACCTACATTAAAAATAAGGCTAAATGATCTGTGATGAAAAAAAGAGGAAGAAAAAGAGAGAGAGAGAGAAATCAGACTTTGGGACCCTGCTAGCTTATATGCTGATAAACATAAAAAACACTTGGCAGAGATACCATAGCTTCCTTGGACCTGCTGAGGGAGCCAGCAAACCAGCCTGAATATCACTGGGCACAGGTTGTCCCCGCCAGCTAGCAGGCATAGTGATTCGGCACAGACCATCAATTAAAATTTTTATATCACACTTGCTATCATCATATCAACAGGCTGGAATTGATACCCATCAGTTAAAAAAAATCAAAAAACAAAAAAACCCTAATATTTTGAGTGAACTGAGAGATACTGTTTAAAAAAAGATTCATTAAAAGCCTTTAAAAAGAAAATTGGGGAAGGAGAAGGGAGAGTAAGCTGTTCAACATGCCTGGTATTTGTTGTTTATAAAGTATATACCATAACATAATTATGTTATGCAACATAATTTTATCAATATATTTCCATGCTCTGGTCTTCTAAGCAGATATGACATTTAACACATTTTTGGAATAATTGTAAAGTAAATAATTAGTAGTAATATTTCTCTTTGAGGATACCAGAAAGTATCCTCAGATACCTGAAGGGCCAAGACTTTGAAGTCGGTACTCATCATCATCCCTCAGACTTCAAAGCCTGCTGCCTAGTTCCCTGAAAATAAGAATACAAAGGATGCTCCCAAGGCCTCGTGCCTAGGGGGAGGAAAAAAAGGGGGAAAAAAGGGGAAAAAAAAGACAGGCAATTCCTAAAAAGAAAGACTACCTGAAGAGCCCCCCCGGTTGACGCCATGGTTATTTGAGCAGTACCAAGCCAAAAACAAGTCCCCCTCTAAAGGCAAAGGCAATATGAAAAGGCGTTTTCCCTCCTGGGATGACAGGGAACCTTCAAAGGTGGCTTTGGATAATTAAAGATGGACAGAACAAGACATTTAGCCCTCGTAGGACCAAAGAAGGGTTCGACTGCTCCCGTGTTCCTGGCTAGGAAGGAAAGGGAGACAGATGGAAATGGAGAGAAGAAAATTGTTGTTGAAATCTCTCTCCTGACGCCTGTGCCCCAAGTGAGTACATAGCACTATTGCAAGGGCAGGGAAATTGTAAGTTTTCTGAAGCTAGAATATGAACTTTGTTGAACATTTAATAACTATAAGAAAAAAAATGGCACGGTGATTGCCAGAATTCACTGGGTAGGGCTGACAAGTTGTTTTAAATTATTGTTCACCATCATTATCAGTTAAACAGACCCGTGCCAAGAAAGTTGGGAAAGCAATTAGAATAATAACATATTTATGCACTTTGGAATGGTAATAGAAGGTATTATAACACAGATCGACACTAACGTGAAGAAACTCAGAAGAAATGAAGGAAAAAGGCATCAAGCATGAGGACAGAAGACTGAATGGAAATACAGAATCAAGGAAGAAAGAGTTTTACATAAGGCAACTGCACAGAAGTCTAATATAAGATCAGCAAATTAGATCATACCCGTCAAAAAAATCCAGCACTAAGACTAGCAACCAATAAAAGCATCCATACCAAAAAATAAAAAATCATTGAAACATAACACATATTGCCTGGGTTTTATCTTATGATACACACCTTTTAGAGGCTTTCATTGAACTCCAGAGTTACGTGGAATTATCAGTGATAATAGTGATACCAGTGAAAAATTGAAAGCCACAGTAAGATGATCCAAAAAATGCAGTAAAAAGGGAGGAATATTCTTTATTTACTTTCCTACCTCACCTCTGCTTTTGACTAAAATATCCCTCAAGCACATATTAAGAATCATTATTTATATATATGGAAATCACCTAAAAAGAAATATTCTCAAATTTCAAAAGAGATTGGATGCTAAACCTAAAAGTAGTTTAGCAAAGTAGTGGTGTTCCCTTGCAACACTCCACCCTTTTCAGGAAGCACAATTCAGTTGAAAAAGGGTTATATATGATGTTCTTACTCAAATGGGTGACTTCTAGCTGAACAAGGAAGGAATAGGAAGAGAGCTGTCAGAAGAGGCTGTTCAGAAAATAATAAAGTGATACGCGAATAAAGTCTATGGGGTTAAAGGATATGATCTAACCAGTCCCAAAAAAGAAACCCCCAAAGCAGCCATTCTTCAATTAAAAAAAAAAATCAGAATTTCTCCCAATGTTATTGTCTTGTTGCTTTCTCTATTAATAAAGTAAACAATATCAAGAAAATGAATTTGGATTTCCTACACACTCCAGACTTAGTTCAACAGGCAAACTGAATGAAAGCTGTTCATGGGGCTATATCAAAATTCCTGACCAAATATGGAGATGAAATATTCAAAATTTCAATTTAGCTCATTTCTGCTTACACTCCCCTTTATAGAAGTGTTTTCTAGAAAAGTGATGGTAGACTATACAGCATATAAAAATGTAAACAAAGCACCAACTGACACAAAGAAAAACCATGTGGAGAGGCATAATACCTCAATTTTTTTTAAATCCTCAAAAATATTTTTCGGAATATTTTCCAGTTTATTCAGAATTTTATTCAGCATTTAAACAGACCATTAACATACAGGTCTTCCTTAGCATATATGTTTTTAATATGCGTCAGTACTTCTGGTGTGTAAAAATCACTATGCATGCTTATGATTTACCACATATTTCATAGTTCTTCATTCCTTGCACCACAAACAGGTCCATGCTTTAAAAAACTCTCTAGACATATGCTGCACTTTTTGTAATCTATTTCCTGCAAAGATTTGCTCTCAGCCTAAGCAGCATTCTCCCTTGTCCACATAATAAATATCACAAAGTTGGGACACACATGGAAGCTATTTATGCCCAATTTTTATTTATTTATTTTTAAAGTCATTCTTCACCTGAAAGTGCATAAAAGACCACTACATTTGCTTGTGCTGAAAGCAGAAAAATGGCACATAAAGTAATAGCCAGAAGAAAGAGTATAGGCACACAAAGTACGCTATACACATTAAAGAACAAAATAAGGAGACTATGATATCATTTGACCGGAGTGGAAGGACTGCAAGAGTGCAAGCTGGCCAGGGAGCCAGAATCTTATGTTTGCTAAACAAGAAACTCCGCTCTTGGTCAAAATACTAAATTCTCAACAATACAGTAAAATGAAGAAGTGTCAATCAGGGATTATCAGAAACTATCTCGACAGCAACAGCAGTTCTTTAAATACGAAAATGCAGCTGATGTATTTCAAGGTTAAAGCCCAGCACTAGGACCAAACAATTCTGCTCCTCATCTTGCTGGCATAACTTCAGAGAGGCTCTGCTGACCGCAGGCCATCACTCAATAGGGATATGCCAGTTTTAGTCCATTAGAAATGATTTCTGAATGAGTATTTCACCAGGTAACTTACAGCAGGCCTGTGCAACTCAACGGGAAAACCAGATTTGCATGTTCAGCAGCATAAAGAAAATAATATTTTCTCCTTGCTGAGCCCCGGACTGCTGCTCAGCCCGTCCTGGGCTGCCGTAACGCATCCGGGGAGATGGACGAGGAGAGCCCACCTCCACGGCACTGACCGGCGCCTCGGCCGGGACAGATACCACAGCCAGCACCCGGGGTTTACGGGGCTGCATCAGAACCAAGCTCTGCACGGGGGCAAAGGCTTCCCCTGACTCTTGTCGACCACTGGCAGCGTCGCCCTGGCACGGCTGGCCACGTAGAGCCCCATGACCCTCTTACCCATGTCGTGTTTGTGTCGGCCCCTCTTTCACCAGTTTTAACTAAAATTTCCTGGAAACAATTTTCTCTTTTTCTACCCACGCTGTTTTGCTACTGGAATTAATATTGGGAAACAAGCACAGAATAGCGTTTGGTAGACAGCCTGTCAGGTAGACCTACAGCACTGCTTTCAGTAACACATAGAAACTCAGGTTTGCAATGGAAGTGCTACGACCATTATAACCACGGCAGCGCAGACTATGGTGCTGCAACAGAAAGGCAACCTCGGCATTGCTGCATTTTGCAAGAAATCAAGAGAGGAAGGAAACAAAAAAAGAAAAAAAGAAAAGCTTTCAAGGCTTATTAGATTTGGGCACTGTAATGCCCTTTGTTTTAAAAAAAATAACATGCAGTACTGTTCCCTGCTGATTCTAAAGCACCGTGATGGAGAGCACAGTTCACAATTACGGTAAACTCCAAAGCCTGTCAGTCAGGGAACTGAGTTGCTAAAGCCACACAAAACAGCCGATTCACACCTGAAATAAAAGCCAGCTTGTAAGAAATACATTTTCTTTGCTCTCACTTATAATGGTAGTGGAGAAACTCATGACAGGGGGTGCTTAGCATATTTACAAGACACTACAGGAGGTATTTAGCATATTTACAAGCAACAACGGCGTAATTTTACATGCTGAAGTTTAAATACAGTAAAACGTGGTCTGTCTTTGGATTCTGTGATTTCAGGCATCTGCATCTACACCTCAAGATGAAACTTTCAAATCAAATAATTTATATAATGAAAATTCGATGCTCTGTTAACTCTCCATGCTTTCAGAGATCCAGCTATGAATTCTCTAATAGGAATAGGGCTTGGATTTTTCTTCAGGATTTTCTGCTTTATTTAAAAAGGGGAAAGGATAAAGATTTGTTAAACAATGTTTCAAAATAACGTGGGGTTTTATTTTTAGAGGTTGATTTTGTTTGTAACAATAAAATGTGCTGTCACTAAACATTCATACAATATCTTCTCACAGTTGTGTCCTGTTAAGCACTGCAAAACATTGGCTTGCTGGATCTTACCTCTTTGGCAAGGTAAGAATTAAAACATATATAGATATGTATAGATATATACATGCACAAACGCATATATACACATAAAATTTTTTTTTCTATGCTTCTCTTTGGTCTTGGGAAAGGTTATCGGGAGGTGAACAGAAGGAACAGGGTACAGACCCAATGGGCTGGGTTTGGCACAAACTGTTTGGGTGCAAAAAACACAGTGGGTCTGGCCCAAATGAAAATCTGGTAGATTTATTTCCATTTTCCAAAACCAGGAGAGCCTAAAGGAAGCTAGAGCATGCAGGATCCAGCGGAATGGACAACACCTCTGTGCAATTTACTTTGCAACTGAACAGAAGTAAAACCGAGGGGTGCTCAGCTGGCCAGACAACCCAAAGCTGCCTCTTCTGCCACATTCCTTTTATATTTCAGTATTTGAAAAATAAAACGGAGATTAATCATAGATATTGATCACACCACTCCTGATCTTTTACTTGGTTTAAGAAATCTAATGATCATGTGCTTGACCTAAAGAAGTAGTATTTTGGACAGTGTGAGTGCACTTACATATATAAGGCATCTTTTAAATAGACTGAAGATCAAGACTGATAGCTTTGCACATAAGAACGATACCTACAACAACAGGCACTGTAGTCAGCAGCATACGCTCACTGCCATATTGCAGGGCTACAGTCTTTTATAACATTGATCTATGACGTGATTACAGCCTATTGATAAAAATTAGTATCATTCTTCCTCTCTGACTCTATTTCAACACATTTAGTTGCAGTGAGAACACTTGCATAAGTATAAAAAGTGAGATGAGACAGAGGGCAGAATCATCTCCACCTGAATTTAGGAATGTAACTACGGCACTTAATATACGAACATCATCCTAAGCTCTCCCTTGAGAGCTAGGCACATCCTAAGAGTAATTCAGCCCATGCAAGATCAGCTAAAAGGCTGCAGCTTAAAAGAGAAGAACTGAAGCCAGGATCACCAGTGGCTTGGAACTAACACTAATTAAAGCTAACTAAAACCTAATGTTTTAACAGATTTTTTTTTTTTTGTACACATTATTGGCTTTTACCACCTTACAATGCATTTACAATTTTTATAAAATTTGGGATCCCAATCTATACATAAAATTTCCCTCAATTTTTCGATTAACTCTAATAAGAATCCATTAAACATTCATGCAACTCATGGAGATTTCCCAATTATGTACAATTAGATATAGACTGCAATGTAAAATACTCATGAAATACATTTATTCAGGGACTTAAGTAAAAAAAAATCAAAAGAAAACATGAATTTTGAATTTTTGGTCTTCTTCCAAAACGTAACTACTTGAACAAGACATTACTCGTGACTGCAGGCTTGGTTGCATGAGATGAGCCAGGGACATGCTGCCGGGCTCTTCCCTCCACCTGATACCATGAAGTCAATGAAAAGAGGCAGGTATCTACCTTAGATGATCTGAATTCTTCCTGAAACCTCCAATTAGAAGACCCAAGTGAACTTTGAGACCTATTATTATATGGTGTCAAGAACCCTAAACACACACACACACACGCACACAGAGAAAAAGTCATACTGAAAGTAATTCTGGCTGCAAAATAGAAGTCTCCTTCTAAATATCTAAAAATATTTAGATACCATATCCATTTGCCATTATCCATATACCATCTTTATCATATCTTTAAAAAAAAACCTAGTTGATCTTTTGTTGTGTCTGATGCAACTGTTGCTGCTGTTGCATTATCATGGAAGAGGCACTCTTTGTGCAGCTATTTCCCTGTTACTGCTCGAGTCTCCTTTCTTCCATGTATATGACCACGTGTGTGTCAATCCACAAAACTGAATTAACTCACAGTTGATGAAAACTGACCAGTTTTAGTGCCTGAGCTATAATTATAAATAACTTGGATTTAGACCCTGCTGTAAAGTAACAAGACTGCCAACTATTAAGCCAGTAATTTATTAGCTGAGTTTAAAAGTGCTCACATTTTGATATAATAGTAATTGTAACTGGTGGAAACTGAGTCAAAGTCCACCTCTGGTATGAGAGACATTAAACTACCCTAGCTGTAACTGTTTGATGCAAGTCTAAGTGTGATAGATAAGTATACCTGAGTAGATACAGTATACTCATCTGTCTGGATTATTTACCACTGTAGTATGTATCACTTTGGGACTGTTCACAGGACTGGCCTTTACTGTGTGTAACTTTCATATTCAGTGAAAACACATATTTACAAAATGATTAAGTGATACAGGATCTTTAAGTCCCCTTACACAGAATAACAGTTTGATAGCATATGGCCTGACATCTAATTATTTTACTCTATGATTTATTAGTATGCTGTAAACTAAAAATATTTAGAAAGCTGTCTTCTGAATTGTGAATAATGGACTGTAAGAATCTGTCATTATTGCTATTTTATTCAGGAAACTGCTGTTATACAGAACCTTGTCTCAGTCGTGTTGTACGACCCTTATGGCTTTACCATTTTATATTACTAAATCTGGTGGCAGTTTAAAGTCTAATGAAAATGGATTAATTTTGTTTTATTTCACTTTGTCTTGTTTTTGGTGTATAAACTGGTTTGACTTTTAATTTCCTTTCTTATTGCCATTTTTACAGTGTAAAAGTAGATGCCTGCTCCATCAATCTTCACAGAGATGAGTAATTTTTATGCACAAAGTTACATGGTCTTTATTTGAAAAGGCTGCATAAGAACTACCTAGACAAATACAGTATGCCGGCCTGAGCCTCAGCGGAGGATCTTCTTACGTCAAAAATTTTAGAGTTTTGAGAAAACTACCTATAAATTCCATACACAGCCATGAGATGAAGACTGCCTCTCGCTGAGCCCTTCCCAAAAAAAAAGAAACTGACAGCAGTAATATGTTGAATTTTCAGACCCAACAGTACATTGAAAACCAATCCAAACTGCACTTCCTTCTTAGAGACTCCCAATAAGTATTGTCTCAACATATGCTGTAGCAGTATAGAGAGTGCATTGATTTGCAAAACTATATCAAAAGTCTTATTTGTAACAAATAAAACTTTAGTTATACTAATATCATAACAGATTGTAAAATGACTTCTGAAGGTCATTCTTCGAGTTTTCTTTATGACTGCTGAATGATAATAGCAAACTACAAGGACATACGAAATACTTTCTTAACTTGTTACAAAAATGACTACTGACACCTTTCCACAAAGAATGCTATCTTTTAAGATTAATTTTAATGCATTTAGAATATATTCAAATTTCAGAAGGAGACAGAATTGAATTTTACTAATAGTTTTCCTGTCCTGCGGGAACACTGTCCAAAATCCTCTTCATTTTACATCAGAGAGACTGCATAAAGAAGAAAGATAATAGAAAACAATAGACTGAATACTGAATAGAAGAATAACACACATGCATTATTTACAAGACAGATGCTTTAAGTATTACAAAAGTTGGAAACAGTTCTTGTATTACAGAAAGGAGTTTATATGTATTTGAAATAAAATATTACATTATTCCAATACTAATAATTTAGGACATTCCGAATTCAAAATCTATTCAATAAGACCCACTGTAGATTGTGGTACATTTATGAACAGTGCTCAAAAAAACATCTGTTCAACTTTATATTTTTGCATTTGGAATAGTGGAAAAATACACTTAAGTTAGCAGGACTGAATAAAAGAGCAACAGCTTGCAGAATCAAATCTTATTATCAAAGTATTTCACAAAACATTATTACACCTACACTGTCTGGAACACAAAATGGAATGAAAAACTATTTTTTACAAAAGATGACCATTAGTTTAAAATTATTCGAACCTGCCACGTTGTTTTCTGAGTAGGCACTCTTGAACACGTGAAATCTTCAGGGCACAGGAGAGAGTTACAGTTTCTGCACAAAGAACATGATTCACCGGGATGCTGCTTCAGTCCCTTCCGAGTTTTGAGCATCTCTGTCTCTTACAGAAGTTGCTTCGCAGAAGGGATCTTTGGCAGCTCAGAAAAGAGGCAAACCCTTTCTTTTATTAAGCTCCTAAAAATGAGGGACCCAAGGGAGGCCAGGGGGTGATAAAGACAATGCAAAGTACTTCCTCAGCTCTTCCTAAGATCTATCCAAGGAATGTGTCAGGCAACAACCTTCAGTATGTTAAAATTCAAGTCGGTGTTACTCACACTATCAAATACCAGGTACCTCTATTTTAAAAGTATTAAAAAATTCTTCTGGTCCTCCTAGTCCTCTGAAAGTCCACTTAATAGTAAGATGCTTCCACAACAGAGAAGCTACAGAAGGCTTCATGCTCCAGAGCCTACTCAGAGCCTTACCGTCTCTGGCATTTCCTCAAACAGCAGGAGCCCGAAGGCTTGCGTATCACAAAATCATGGCGTGCTATTCTGCACTCTGCTCAATCTCCCAGGCTAGCGGAGATCAGGTTACACAAATGAATCAAAGGTGGAATGGTGCTGGTGGTGATGTTATATGCTACTTATCCATTAAAACACCCCAAAGACCACAAAGTTTATTCCAAATAACTCCCCGCTGATCGTCTTCACTAGTAAGTAAAACCTCTTAGGCACCATGGGACAGTATTGGGTAGCAGAGTCTCGGAGAGAGCAGTTACGAGGGAGCCAGGGCTGAGGAAACGGCCTCGTTGTCCCATGGACAAAGTGATCAGGCGAAAAACAACAATTTCTGGATTTTCCATGTGCCATCTAATCAATCAGCATTGACCCTGAGAGCTTTTTAAATGATCAAGGCCTTCAGCTAAAGACATTCACATGCAAGAGCCCTGTTTCCATTCCAGATCTGAGGGAAGGGGAATGGCAACCAACCCTGAACATTTGGGTTGAGCCATTTAATGCTAACAGCCTACACTCCATACACATAGCAAGACGTTTTATGTAACAAATATACTAACTTCAAAAGAATTTCAGTCTTACAGGCTAGGCTCTCAGTTTTGAAATGAATAAAAATAACTTATGCCACTATCTCAACACAGTAAAAAATATAAAATAATTTGGCTGCCATAATACCGTATTTACAAATACCATTTTCTATCTGCTTGCCAATTCTCTTAAAGCACCATTTCATAACTTATTTCTAGTGATGTGAGAATGCCTCCTATCAAATGAATTTTCAGATTTTTTTTTTTACTGTTCAAAATGGGGGCAATTCTGCTTGAAGCTGTTCTATATATATGAACTTAAAAACACCAACGAAATGAGAAAACAGTATTCCATATTAAAAAAAAAATCAGAATCCACACAGAATTATGTATTTTTCATGAAGAACTGATAAGTATCAGTAGTTGTGCTAAGATGATGTTTATACTTTGTGCTCACGTAGAGTTCATAAAATATATGACATCCTCTGCTACATGCATGTAATATTCAGGAAGGTGAGGACACGTTTGTATTTGAGTATGAAATCCGCAAATGACTAGCATGAAAAAAGGCTATTTATTTTGTGATAACAGATTTTGCACATGGCTATCTACTTAGATGAAAAACATTCTGGTCTCCTCTAGGATTAAAAAGACTTTACTAATTAGTAGGTAAAATTCTAACATTCTTTTGGGAAAATTTCTGCCATGCTAACATGGAAATCTTTCATTCCCTAAAGAAGAACAATTTAAATAGTAAACAAATGTAAAACTTCTAGTCATATTAATGTAATAGTGAAAATGACTAAGATGCAAGAAGATTAGTCCTAGTAGCACACATTAGCCATTTGTTAGAATGCAATAAATATTTCATCTTTCCCTCCCTTTTAATGCATACTGCACAACATAAGCATCATTTCATTTCAAAAGGATGGTAGTTTTGTTTTGTTTTGTTTTTTTCAAATCAAAATAATTTCTTTTCCTTCTTTTTCTTAAAATCTGGATCAATTTTGGAAAACAAACAGCATGACATGAAACAAGGAAGTTTGCAGAACTAGCAAAAACACTAAATCAGACACTCTGTAAAGAAACACCCAATAGTTGCCTAGTGCTTTTAGCTAACTGCAAATTCCACCTACTTGGTTCACAAGTTAATACATTTGACAAACATGCAGTCACATGTGACTGTTTAATATACATGCTCTAACTGCTTGACAGTACCTCACATAACAGATGCATGGACTAGATTAGACCAAATAAACACTGATTTTTATCCAAATTACAAACCGTTTTAGATTTGAAAAATTATTAGTGAAACAAGTACACAAAGCAGGTTGTTACACTTTTGTTCATGTTCATACTGCTTTTTCATGCATGGAGCAAGAGACAGAAATAACACGGAGACAGAGGCCAAAAAAGGGTGGTGTTAGGAGATTCTGACTGTATCAGAAGCAAGACATATCGAAGTCTAACAAGGAAGCCTGTTTCTCAGGCTGTGGTTTCGCAGACTGAAAAATCTTCTAGGTTTTAAGAAAACGTGAGCATACATCTGCATCTAATTTGCTTATTTATAATTAAACAAGCTTCCTGAATGTCACCCACCATTACCGCACTGCAATATAAAGTTATCAAGGCACTAATACGGAGTGTATTTTTGAACATACTAAGCACACACCACCCATACCCACACATCTCGAGAGCTGCTGTTTTTAGGTACGCATCACGACATCTCTGATGCATTTCTGCTGCCAAAACATAGGCATCCAACACCATTTCAGATGTCTGAGCTTCTGCTGCCTGGTGCCTACCTCTCCCAAGGCTGGAACGCTATCGTAAGGCTGGATCTTACCTGCCATTCCCATGTAGGGTGTCTCAGATAATATTAGCTATTAAATTTTTAGGCAGCTGAATAGAGGTCCTTATTTTTGTGTAGTATTTTCACATACATCTCTGTCATGATTTTTCCCCTTTCTCTTCCTTTACTTCACCTCCTTCCTTTACTTCACCTCCTTCCTTTACTTCACCTCCTTCCTTTTAGATTTTGCTCTAGCAGCTCTTCCCGAAACAATGTTCATATAATTAGTTATTCTAGTTCACATTTCCTTTGGTTTACGGGCAGGAGGGGAGAGGGGGAGCAACACTTTTTTGCTGTTTAAGACACAGCTGCACTCTTCTCCAGAGCATTTTCCCCTTCTTTGTTTCTGTCTTTTCCTTATTTTTTCTTCAGCGTTTCTTCTCTTATTTGGTGAAATTTTGCAGGGGCTTATTTCACTTTCTTCTTGTTCTTAAAGAAAAAAGAAACAAAAGTCCAGCAGAAGACCTCAAAAGCCTGCGTTTCCCCACTGTCACCTAGCCTGAATTTTCTGTAGCTGTCTCCATCTCTTTGCACTTGCACACAGCTTTCCACTCTTTTGCTCTATTCCACTCCTCTTCCTTTTCTGTCACTCCTATTTCTTTCTCTTCATTGTCCCCTGCCATCTCATTCCAGTCTATTGAATATTCCATTCAGCATATTATCAACAACAGAGATAAACAAATAACCTTTCCCTCTTAAAAAACATGGCATAGTTAATGTGCTCTAATGCAGTTTACAGACACTGAATGAACAATGATTGCAGACCTTCCTCTTCTCTTGCAACTTGTTTCTGCCGTGCAAAAAACCCTTTTGCATGGTATCAGGATCATTTATGATGATGTATGCACAGCACGTTATATTTAATCGACACATTTGGACCTTAAGTTAGCTAGGGAATGGGGGGGGTTGAAAAGTATTCATTATTCCTACAGAATACTGCAAACTGCATCACAGACCTTGAAAATCTAGATTAATTGCCCTGTAAGAAATCCTGCTCTTTATAAAGGAAGGACTGTTGTTTTGGAGGAACAAAAAGTATTCCCCAGGCTTTCAACATACCTTTTGGGGGGTATTAGAACACCTCCCTCAGTGGATTATTTTCTTTTTCTAGGTTTGCCATGAAAATTCTGTACCCTTTAGCTAATATAGAAACAATGTCAGAAATAAATTTGCTTCATCAGCATTGTGATACACCAGAAACTCCAAAATCACTACCTGATGTCAGCAGCACAAGTTTTAATGATACCTGGGTACACTGCATCCGGTCTTAGTGTTACAGAGAAAAAGATTTTATGTGAACACTTCTTAGTCAGATCTACCTCGGCTGGCTGTACTGCACATCCCAAGGTTAAAAAATGTACAAAACCACATTCCTGTTTCAGCTAATCAAATTCTGCAGCTTGTTGGGGACGCACTGACTGAGTATAGACACACGCTGACCTCTACAATGTCATGACTTTCAGGTTACTCATTGATTTCCGGGAATCACAAATGTGATGCTAATAAGGAATTGCTAGTCAATTAGTTCTTATCACAAGCTAGCAGTCTGTGGTAATGGGATGACATGCCGTTCTGCATAACAATTGAAAACAAGCCTTTTATAGCCAGGTAGCTGTCCTCAAAGGCAAGACATGTCCCCTTTCCCAAGAACAGATGTAGTCAGCAACATGATTAATGCCTTTGCACGTGGTACAAGCCTGATTTTAACAGCTGTCAGCAATCTCAGGTGGTATGGGCAGTACCTTCTCACTTATCATATACACGTGATATCAATACAATCATGATTTTAGTCCACACATAGAAGGAAAGCTTTTATTTTTCTCCCAATTATTATTTAATTCCATCTCCACCAACTAAATGTAATGGAACTATTTGGAGCTTCTTTAAAATCCCTATGGTTTACCACACGTCCATTTAATCTTTAAGAGACAACTATATCATGCAGGTTCTAATTCCTTGCCTACCAGTGTATTTCATTAAAACGAATATTCATGTGGTACTTCCAGTGACTTTGCTTAATATCAAACCTACCAGAGTCATTAGAAGGCTTGTCATCGTAGCCCACCAGTGCCTCTGGCATGTGTAAATTATGAAGTTTAACTCCCTGGTTGCAAGTGCTAATCTCAGCATAAAATAGAAGAATGATTTACTGGCATCAGTTATCAAAGACCATAATTTTCATGAGTAAATTGGGATTTTACAGTACCACCAGCACACACTTAGGTTTATTTGAAGTCACTAGTAAGCCGTTCTGGACCAATATCCAAATAAACAGAAAAACAATTTAAACACATTATCATTTTTGTTTCTAGATTTCATGAAATTGCTGCTATGAGTGAGCAAATATTCTTACTAATTTCAAAAATATTAACATTTATTATCTTAAATCAGGTGAAGAGGTACAGAAGAACTTGCGTGAAATAGGCTCAGTTGCTTTTTCCTTCTGCCTTTTCTTAGAGGAAATCCTCTAGCCAATGGCCAAGTAAATACCAGTTTGTGTGTGGGAAAAGTGAAATACAAGGGCTAATTAAAGGTCTATTGATCCAGAGCAGTCCTCTGGGAGGAGTCTTTCAGCCTGCTGAAAAACACAGAACAGAGATGCAACAGCAATGCTAGGTCAAATGAAGACCTACAGACCCCATCTCCAAAAGCATTCCTAAGTAGACACTTAGGAAAGAGTAAGAATCTGTAAGTGTATATGGTATTTCCTCCTAATACTCTCCCAACTCATTTTCAGCCTAGGGACTTCCTGAGCTGGATATGGTCTGCATATTTAAGAAACAGCCAGGGACTTGTCTTCCAAGTACTTTGCACTTGTTCAGTCTCCCACTGAACCCATGTCAGCTATTAAATCAACTGATTTTAGTTTATCACTTGCACTGCCCATCCCGCCCTCTACATTCTGTTACTATGACATTGTGATCAGACATACCAATTCAGAGGAATACATAGAGTTAGTTCTTGAGGAACTGTATAGTCTCTTCTCACTTGGAAATTCAGAAATAAAACTCCCAAGTAGTTCTTCTTCTGCCTAAAACACTTTCTTATGCATGCTCCCAAGATCCTCTGCTGTCATCCCTCAGCTCAACGTGTACAGAAAGCCTCTGGGAAGGTTTGTGAAAAGACTGGGGATGCCTTCACTAATGCTGATGACCTCTGATGCCTCTCTGTTGCATCTGACTGAACTGGAATAGTAGAACAAATAATCCGGTGTCAAAGGCCAACTGGCTTTGACTCAGCTCAAACAAAGTTGAAATAATGTCATGGCTGTGACCACTGAATCTTTCTTTCCTGGAAGCAGGTCAGCTTAAAAAGACTGCTCAAAGTGGCAGAATTAAGATCCAGCATATAAACATAACTTTGGCATTTGCTGATGTTTCAGTGGACACCTGAAAGACAGCTTTCTCTTAACATAGTGTTTGCACAAAATGTCCTAGTCTTTAGAGGAAGAGTTGTTTTGTGGAACCTAGAAAGACAAACTGCATTTGTCTAAACAATACAAAGAATCTGTATTATCTGCCACAGCCTTAAAAACACACTTTTTGCACTTTGTTTTCATACACGCCAGGTTCCCTTTACTCCATGTCTAAGAGTTCACCCTGGAGGTCATGGCTCCTGGAAAAACTTAGGCTCTGAGTGCTCACACTTTAAATGAGCAATCAAAGAGACAAGCAGCTCTCTGTCACTACCTACTGTGGCCACAATTTTCCCAAGCTCTGCAGACACTGTGAAGAAGCAAGTTCTAGCTTTGTTTCATTTTAGGCAGCAAAATATTTCATTCTGGATAGCCAGGTTTTTGAAAGTGAGAGTTCCTGTTGAAGCTCAGCTTTTTGGAAACATGGTCTTAAGTGAAGCACTTTTGTGAAAGCCAAGGATTTCTGAATACCTGGCCCTATTAGATGCTGGTGCTGGATATATAATGTGTGCATATGTACATCTCTCTGAATGTTCAGCACCTAAAAACCTGGCTAGGCAGTCTTCCAAAAGGCTAGTAATAACTGTACAGACAACAAGTATTGCATCTGAGGCAATCTTGCACCTACGAGAGAAAGAGGACAAAGCCCTGCAAAGCAAAGGAAGGGACATGGTGGTCCGAGATGTCATGGCAACATGCGACCACTCTGCAGCAACCATTAATCCAGCTCTTTTGAGCACTGATAGCAGCGAAACTGCATCAGTATGAATTGTATTTGGACTGGTGTTAGTCTTGAAGTCATTTTTACAGTCACAAAGTCACAACAATGACTTGTCCTAATACCTAGTTGCACCAGCTTTGCTTGTTTTATTTGGGTTTGTGTATGTGTGTGTATTTTAAACTCATCCTAAAACAAGGATCATGCCTGGAAAAGTTCAGCCTTAAAAGGAAGATCTTCAAGAAGATGGAGACCACATAATATGGAACTGCACACATGGAGAAAAGAGGCAGCCTTACGAAAACGAGTTCTCAAATGGTCTCTTACAGTAGTACAACCCAACAGTGGATGTTTAAGGAGCTGCACTGTTGGGCTTTTTTTCATGCTAAACGCTGACCATTAATCCCTACTGAAATTACACTTTTTTTTTTTACATGATGGAAACTGCTCCTGACTCAAAGATGGGCAGTTAAGAAGTTTTTTAAACTTCCAACAGGCTACTTTACACAATGCTGGTGCAAACATCTTTGCTTTCCATTTTGGTCATCATAACAGTAAACTAAACAACTAACAGATGGTACATGAACTGTATGCAAAATATTTAATTATGTCAGAGAAGGTACAGTAGTACCAGCTGTTCTGGCCTGCTGACCTTGGTAGAATTCAGATAACACTGAAGAAAAGATGCATATCATTTTACTCTCTCTTTTCTCTCCCGCATCCTCCTTTGGTCTCACTGCTACAAAAAAAGAAGCTGCTAAAGCAGGAAATCACAGAGTCTATATGCTGTAAATGTAGAAAGCAGTCCATACATTTTACCTCACCTGCATATGAATTTAGCACTTCAAGGAAGCAAAACAACGTAACCTGTGGAGATGCAGCCTCCCCAGCCTTACTATTTTTTCCAGGCCTATGGCCAAATCTCTGTATAGTGCACTAATTCTGACCAGAATTTGGCTCCAGACAATTATTTAAGCTGAAGCTACTAAGAAATTATCACAAGCCCCCTTTCTTCAGCTGAACTATGGGTGCTGGACTGGTAGAATAGGAATATCCACCTCACCTTTCTTATGTGCTGTCTGTAAAGCCAAGTAAAGAACTATAGTCCCTGAATGTGAGGGAATGCAAGACTCATGCTCTGCCACCTGTGAGCATCCCTCGCTGGGCAAAGTGGAGAGGCAAGGAACAGGTAGAGCCCTTGGGCCAGGTTTTCTAGTCAGAAGCACAAGCACATCATGATATATAAATAAAAGGGAGTTTTAAATATTCTCCCTCATGCACCTATATAGGACTATCAATTTTATTATGAGTTTCCCAAAGAGATGCATTTTTCCTAAAATCTTAATTCCGAGAAAGTAAAATAAATTAAAAACCAGAAATGACAAAAAGCTTATATGCATTCATGACTGATAAGGACAACATGAAATCACGAAGTAAGTCTAAACAAACACTTTAAATGAACTTGAAATTTTGGGGGAAGGTCTTTCAATCTACATTTTTTAAACCTGCCTCACGATTTTCTTTTAATATTTCAGGTTGACTTTACCATGCACAGCTCACTGCTGCTTCTCCACATGGGTTGATGTCGAACTATTTGTATGCTAGATTGTATGCTTGCTGCACAGACTCTCTCTTCGATTTTATGGCTTGCAAACTCTTGGTGGACAGCAAAACCAACATTCTTAAAGTGTTAGAGAACTTGGAGTTGGAAGGCAGTTCTTTACAGTGAACAAACACCGTATCACAAATCTGGATTTAGCACAGTGCTCTCAGTAAACGTAGGAGAAAACATTTGGTGTGGTCACACAACCATTATCGAACAATTTTTCTTAAAACTTTGAGAAATCCATTAACCTCGTTGTTCTTGTTAAGATCCCACAAAAGGTGCTTCTCACATTCCCCGTAGCTCAGACATTCCCTCACTGAGCCAAGAAGCCCCCCTTAAGCTATCTGAATTACTTTTTGAATTATGAGAGCAGCACATGTTCCTGCACACTAGAATAGTAAGAGGCTTTTGGCAACAATCCTGCTTGGGTAATTACAGTATTTTACATTTTTACACGGCCTTTCATCTCCCTGGGTCCCAGAGTGCTTCACTAAACGCAGGGCTGTGTTTCCACAACTGCTGACTCCCAGGCTTAACACACTTGCTACCAGGGCATGCAAAGTCCGACTGACTTCACAGGTGTTTGCCTCACACACGCAACTTAAGCAAAAATGCCACTGCTGACAGTATAGTGAATTAATTTCATTAATGTAGAAGATAGATGAGTAATAAGTTCAGGCCAAGGAAACTGGCCTGATCACAGGAAAGCCAGTCGAGACTAGGAAAGTGTTTCCACCAGACGTACACACAGCACCTCAGGACCTTAAAAGCAATGCCAATGGCAAACATACGTCTCCTAATTCATTCCTCTTAAAAGCATGAAGGGGTGAGAATAAATGCAGTGCAATGCTTCTGTTTAAATTACACCGGAATAAAATTGTCAAAAGTCTCTAAAAGTGAGTTAAGCCGGTATGCAACTAAAAAGTTTCAGAAGTAAAACCGCTTTTTAGAGCATCTTTTCCATATGTTTCTAGTTACAGCGCTAAAACCCCTGCCACAACTGAAGTCATTCACACTGTGTAGCTTATCGCAGCTGTGCTTGGCTGTAGAGGTGCTACTCACAGCTAAGACCACAAGCCGGTTCTCCTGATGGTTGCACAGCTCCTCTCTCCACAAGTTGGTCCCATTAAAAAACATACCACTATCTGCACCGCCTGATGACAACAGCATGAACAAGTGAGCTACACTACATCGACCAAAGTAAAAACATTCCCCGTGACAGCTGAAATCGCCCCCGCTGCACAGGCGCCTTCATCTCCGTCTTGTATGCAGTCTATAGAAACGACGGGAGTTAGGTCCTCATCAGACTTGCACTGCTTCTCACCCCAGTCAAACTTCAAAGTTTTTCTTGATTTACACCCCTATGAGATCAAAATAACCCCCACAGTTTTCAGCTCATTGTAAACAAAAAAACTCCCAAAACTCTTTAAAGCCTGGCCTAAAATCAAAGTCCCCAAATCTTTGGGGACTCAATAAATCTGGACCCTTCACAAAATCTTTTGCTTCAAATAATTGCCAGTTGGTTTTGCTTTTCTCATCTCAAAGCTTTCCTTCCAAGCAACTCAGAGACTAAAAGAAACATGGTAAAAAGTGTGACGAGACAGAGCGAATTTAATTTCTGGAAGTGAAAAGCATTAAACAGCTAGAAGAAAAGGACTCACACTCTGCCGAGAGACACCTAACAAACACCGCTCAATGCGCTAACTAGGAAAGAACATGTTTTGGTGTTAAATTAGCAGTATAAACTTACGTTAATCGCACACTGCTGCCGGTATCTTGCTTCTGCTCATGTGTTTAGCACAATGCAGTGGTGATGTAAAATATTAAACTGCAGTTGCAAAATCTAAAAGCAAATACAAACTGCCTCAAAAATTGAGGCTTGTTCGCAGCCTGGGATCCTTATTTTAGGATTTTCTGACAGAGCAGGCACTGGGATTGCTTTCTTTCTAGCTTGCCCCACACCAGTCCGTTATCAGGGGGTTGCTGCAACAAGCTGCTGACTCACCACTCTCAACACCCTCGTTTCCTCTTGCAGCTCTTCTACCCGCTTTCAGTGACCTCCAAATCAAGCACCAGTCACTCTAGCAATTCCCTTTAAAATTGTTTAAAGCCTAAGTTGTCCCTATCAGCTACCGACTTTCAGTGCAGTTAAGCACAACGCAGCACCAACCCTGACTGCAGCTGCTGGGTCCCATCATAATAAAAAATAAATAAATAAATAAATAAATAAATAAAATTTTAAAGGAGGGTTCTCTAAATGAATTTCCACAAAAAGCAGGGTTAATCATGACCACAGTTTGGGTTAAAGCAAGCCTCTATATTACAGGAATATAGAAATATATCTACTACTGACCAGAACAGATGCTTTCTGTTTAGCTGCTCACAGATCTTTAAGAAATACTTCTCCTAAGTGCAGGTGAAACAGCAATTCTATATTAACTTCCTGTGTTTTGCCGAGGGAAAATAAAGTGTCTATAAATCTCTGGGTTAGCAATGCCAGACCATTTGCAGAGGTATATACCACTCCTGACTCAGCTTGAAGAAAACAAATCAAACATGAATAAAAGCAGAAGTTGAGATTCAGTCTTCAAGTCAAAAGTATATTATTTAAGTAAAGGACTCGGCAAAAACTAAGATCTGATTTTAGAGTCTGGTGATGGTAACAAAAGTTGTAACAACTTTAAGGGAATGCCTTGTAGTTTTCCATGTCAAAATAAATGAAGACTTAATGGAAAACATTCGAAATTGAGAGAAGTGAGATCTTCACATATTTTGTGCATATATTTATGTAAGAAAGTTTATAAGGAAAAGAAGCTTTTTTGGTATAGGTATTGCATGTGTATGCATTGTTTGTTGATACAAACACAAAACAGATTAGGAAAATCAATACTCAATTCTATTTCTAGATTTTTATCCATTGTAGTGCACAAAAGCAATTTAGGTACTGTCTGCACTGAATCCTTACTTCAGCATTTCTTAGACAAGTAGATTTGTCATTCCCTCTGACAAAGAGTAGATAACAGGTGGCAAATCAACATCGCTTTATGTTTAGTACCCTTAAAAATATAACCAAAACACAAGTTAACATAGCTTTTCTTGAAAAAAATACATTTACTGGCTGATGCCAAAAAGAACAAGAATCAAGAAGAGCATCAACCATTATCAAAAGATGGCAAAAACACCTGCATTCCAGAAGTCTACAGGCTTTTTAAAAACTTGTAACAAGAAAACGAGAAAGGTCGGCGACATGATTAAATGACTGTCCCACAACTCTGCATAACCACTACATGTTCCAAACCACTCTGTATAATATTGCTGCTATGGCAGTGATGTTGAGTAGTTTGTAGATTAATGCTGTAGAAACAGGAGGGAGACTGAGCTTTATGCTGGTCTACGGAAATTAAAATTAATTTAAACCACAGAGATTCTGATCACCTCACAGGGCAAGACAGTTTGGACGTTAAAATTTGATAGCAATCAGGTATAATATCTAACATGAAAAATTTTTAAATGAGATTTTCAAGAGCTAACATACCCTCAGCACTAGCACTGTAAGCTCATATCTGCGTTCACTTTGTCGGTTCACCTCTGTTTCTACCTACCTGCTTAAACAGAAATCAGCTGATGTGGCATAACGCATGCCTCTAACATTTTATCTTCTTTTCCTAAAGGAAAGCCCCAGGTTCCAGCTCTCCAGATTTCTCCACTTTAACGTGGGGTCTGAAAGAAGTTACTCGAGACAGGGGAAGCCGCAGGCGCCAGGGAGCCTCCTGAAGGCTTGCCGCCCCGCAAGGCTCCGGTGGGACGGCCGGCAGCAGCCAGCAATAGCCACAGTGCTGCAGCGCATCCGGCTGCCCATCGCCTTGTCTCCGGCTGCTCTTCCCATTTGCCTCTCCGGGAAGAGGCTCCTGGCTTAGTCTGGGAACGGTAACCTGCCACACTCAGGGCTGTCACTGCAAAACAGTGAACCTCACCATGTCTTAAAGCCAGCTTAAGGATTTTCTTCCTAAAAAGGAAATTTTAAACTATGATCCCTTGTGGGCTTCTATCTTTTGAACAGTGTCACCAGCACTGATTGCACCTAAATAACCAACGCCTTTTGCCTGTGTCTCGGCTTCTTGCCTTCTTCATTCTGGTCCCGCACGAACGCATGCCTGTCCTCCTCTGGTCTGAGTAGTCACTAGGATGTATATAAAATTTGTGCACGACTGAAATGTTTATTTTTCAGAAACAACTGAAATTGTAACACACTATAAGGAAAATTAGTCACAGCTCCAGGAAGAGAAACCCTCATTGAACAGCAAGGACAAGAATACAAGTTGGCTGGTATTTAAAATAAAGGGTGGGTTGAAACACATGACTAGAAAGTCAAGGGGATCGTTTTTTACCTTGTATAAGAAGCGAAAATAAGCAGGTGTACTGCAGTATCTACCTGGTATGTTTTCACACACAGAAATCCAGATGATAAGAAACAATAAGAGGGAAGAGCTGTGGATTAGAATCAGTGAAAAATAAAACCAGGAGGAAGTTATATAAGAGGTGCTTTAGAGTAACAAATTCAGCACCCAGGAAAACAAAGACAAGGTGCTTAGTACAGCATTAAGGAGACACGCAGCTACGTCTAAAAGCACGTTGCCCTGTCCCTTGTCTCCAGCTGCACAATACAGTATTTGGAGTTCAGGATCAGGCTGTCTGGAGCAATACAAGGAAAGTTCAAATGGCTGGGGACTGACCACAGCTGGATGCATTAGTCCTATCCTCTTTTTCTTTTTCTTTCTCTCTTTTTTTTCTGGCACCCCCTGCCCCCCCGCCCAAGACCAGAGAACATTTCACTTGCACTCTGAGGCAACCTTCAGTCTGCCTCACTCCCCAATATTGCAATGGGAATGAACTCAGGGACAAAGAGCAAACCTAGTATTTTTGATGTTTAGACAAAACATACAAATATTACAGCGTCTAGCAAAGTAACAGAATGTTACCAAAACATCTTTTCTTAATGGATGTGGAATTGAACAAAAACAATCTGGATATGACCGCAGATCATTTCAACACAGAATATCCCAGACTGATTAGAATATTCTGCATTAAGAATAATGCTAATGAAACAAAGCTAACTGTGACAAAAGTTGTGATTGTAATAATGGTTTTTTATCCAGGAAAAAAATGAGCAAGCAGTTTCAGAGACAGAAACTTATGCACCCATTCATGTCGCATGAAGCATGCACAGTGGCTAATGTCAAACTTAAGTACCACCTTCTTTTATTATTATTCCTAAACCATGGTCCCCTCTTTTGTGCTTCCTTTTAAATGGGATGATGACAATTGGCACCTCAGGACTTCTTCACTTCTCCCTCTAATCTCCAAATATCACATACATTGCTGACTGGCGAAAAGAAGCGCCTTGTTTAGTTATCTGTTTGAGTGAGAAAACAAGGTCTCCACTCACATATAGGTCTTATACCTAAACACCAAATAAAATGTTACCAAACATTGGGAGAGTTAAGAGAAGTTCATTTGAATCTACAAGCAGCACATGCTCTGGCAGAGAAACCCAAACACCAGCATGACCAAGACCTCTGAAAAGCAAAAGTAACCAAAAGGCCAAAACAAACAATAAAGCTAGTAAATAACGGTGTTTAGTGGGTGCTTGATAAATGAAACATAAGAAATACATCCAGGAAAACATGGCACATTCTAAAGGTAATGATCCCATTAATTTTGTGCCTATCATGCACTGGAAGCCTGTAGTACCTTATAACATACAGGCTAAGGGACACAGGGTTTAAATGTGCAAAGTTCTGGAAGTTCCGCAAAAATTCCAGCTTTCAGATCATGATAACTTTGGTCACATGAATGCATCTAATTCCAGGAAGTCAGAGTTGATTTATTTAGGTAAAATTAGCAGGAATTATACTGGTAGTCTGACATCACTGGAAAACGGTACCTACTATTTACCTATAGATGGTACATGGCAGCAAACTAGTGTCAAATAAAATCCTTCTAACACTGTCAGATTGATTTGGCTACATAAATCCTGACAAAAAAAAGTAAAATTCCTCAACTTCACTGTCCATACCCATACCAAGGAGACCTTCTGCTCCAAACACCAAGAAAAAGCTGCAACACTATCATTTTTGTGATGTAAAGACATCTAGGCACTAGAAACCCAACTAGGACCACCAACACGCTTCACATAAGTCATTCAACAGGTGTCAAACAGTAATGACTTTTAGGACAGAGAAAGACTACTATTGTATCTTTCTAATATATTGCCTGATTTTCAACAGAAATAAGGTATTGAAAACAGTCAATTTCAGCACAATTCCTTTCCTTTTCTCATGACTGAAATGTGCCTTTCAACCTGCTTGCAACAGTAAATAACCATTCACGACAGAAATTATTGGATGTCTTTTCAAAATATTCTAACCGTAATCCACATGTGTAATACTCATTAATATTAATGGCAAGCACATGTATGAAGGAAGGGACGACTATACACCTTGAAAGCAAGTGTTGCACTGCTCCATAACACCATAACCTTCCCTGAACAGTAAAAAGGAAGCTATTGCCATTCATACCAAGTAACTGAAGTATGACCGTTTCTTTTATATCATACTAACACCACGTAAGGAATGCTTCAGAGCTGCTCATTTTCTTGAAGGCACTATGAACAGATATAGTTCATTTCATGGGGCTTTAACAGTTGGGACAATGAGCTCTGAAAGGTCCTCTTAGACATGAAGAAGGCGTTCTTCACTTGAGCTTCATGACTTAAATATATTAAGTGCCAATTTAAAGAAAAGATAGTTCATAAATATAAATGTGTATCATTTTATTTTAAACACACAGTCATTTCTTTGTCCCATCTCAAAGGCAGTTCTTCTTGGGGGGGGGGGGGGGGGGAGGGAGGAGAAGAAATTTAGAACATACAAAAGTAACATAAGTCATACTCATTACAGAGCACATTAACTAATCCTTATACCTGATTAGTACAACTAATTCTAACTCGTGACAGTCCTTAACTGGAAACAAAGAGAAGATAGATATTATGCAACACAAATGAAGCTAAAAGAGCTCTTACAAGTGATAAAGAATGAGATCAGGATTGTTATTAACAGAAATAAATTGCAAGGCCTGCTTAATAAGTTTTTTTAGTATTTATGTGTATAAAACATCTGCACAGTCAGTTCTGATGAATGTATAATAATGATCTGACAGACAAGTTAATGGTCATTGTGCATTGGCCCTTATATGGCTCCCTAGAAAATTACATTTTCTGTTAGCAGAACTGCAGCTGTACTGAAACCTCATTTCTTATTAGTATATACATTTCTCTTCAAAGTACACAGACAGTATTACTTTGTAAACTTATTTGAGTGGTCAAATCCACTCTTCTGGAGCTGTACAAGCTTTAAAAAGCTACCACAGACAAAATTCCCACTTTGAAACATCTGAATTCCCAGACAAAACCATTTTGTTTATGGATCACATTATTAGTACTAACTTAAAAAGAAGAAAACTGCAAATGCTAGCATCATGAAAAGCTTCAATAATAAACATTATGCAACTCTAAGCTAACCATTTTGTGCAATAAACCTGTGCGTGCGTGTCTGTGTATGCTAGACTTCAGTGCTGGAAATTCCCCCCTCTTGACCAGTGCAGCAGCTCAGGCCTGTTGCAGAGGTCGTCCACGGCCCCCGAGCGCTCACCATGACGCTTGCCTGCACGGTGCTGAACAGAGATCATCTAGTGGATCCTCGTCTGTATTAGGCAGAAGTCCTCCCATAACAGCAAAGTTGGGGGGAACATCTGGTATACACGGATCAGTCAGGAAAACTAAAGCCGAACATCTGCGGCCAAAAATATACAGGGACTTCTGCTGCAGCAAGGGGGGGGGGAAAAAAAAAGGTCTTTTTTCACCCCACCACAGGCTCCATTGGCAGTGAGATTTAGCTGGGAGGTGTGGTCATGGTTATCAAATGAATATTACCACAAACTGAAGACAATCACAGTTTTTACTACCTTGTACTCAGTATCAGCTCTAGTGCTTTGACCCTGTATTCTCTAAATTACATATTTAAATAATGTAATTTAAAAATTGAGTAGGAAGATTAACTCTTTTCATCTTTTATGACTTTGCCTCATTCATTTCCCTATACCAGTAACCATCACAAAAGACGCTACAGCACAAAGTAGCAAAAATGTAGTTATTTTCCCCACTCCCAATGATGAAGATCTTCTGAAACAAGTGGTTTTGCATACATTTGGCCTTCTAAGTCTGCGGTCTTCTGAAAGGAACTCACCAAATTCCAACACACTGAATGTGAATATTCAAATGACCAAACCAGAAACACTGCTCTCTCAGTCTTTGTCTGAAACGAAATATATTAATTTTTTTAATTGTAAAAGTAAATAACATGAGTAAGCGCATTCTCAGAGTTAAGGCTAAATGATGAAAGTATATGTTACACTGGTGTTTATATAGAAGAATATGTCACAGCTCTCTAAATGTTCTTTCCAAGCACTGATACAGTCCTCTGAACAGGAATGATGCTTCTTGTAAAAGAAATGCCACAATATCATCCTAAATAGCTGATGGACTATAGCATTCTGAGAAACAGAGTCTCTTGTAAATGCTGCATAGCCCAGTGTGCATGGGATTGAGAAGATCTGAGCTCTGCTTTCAGCTTTACTGCTGCTTAACAAACAATGATTTTCATAGAAACGCCTGACCTTCCTGTGCCCTGTTTCCACATCTGCAGAATGGGAATAAGCATTTTTCTATACAAAGCGCTATGACCAACAGGTAAAAACTTATACAAAACTAATATAAGCTTATTTTCTATCATGCATCATACTTTCTCAGTGAAATATAATTTGTATTATTCATTCCTAAAGGATGCAAGAGAAAGATACTTTTTCACTGTGATTCTACAATTGTTTTTTTTTTTTGCTATTCCCTTCTGTTGCTGTAGCATATTTTGTTGACAGACTCCAGTATTGCTGGTGTTAAACAAACAGGAATCGCATGTACATCTGCTCTGAGAAAGGTTGCTTAGCAACTGCAATCAAAGTGTATTTTACCCTCACCATTCTACTATAGATTAATAGAAATCTCCCTACAATATTCTAACACCTTATGTTTTAATGGCTATATAAATATTTTAAACTTTTTTTTTTTTTAATCTAACGTGTGTCATTTTCTGATCTGCTTTGGTCAGAAAATGGAGCAGCCAGAAAGGGTCAGATTATGGAGCACAAAAAGGTTCAGAGACTTGTTTGATGTAGAAATATTCTTTGACAGCTCATTGAGTTTATTTACTATACCCTTTTCTTCTGCCATTTCAGAATCTATTTCAGCTGCCCCTAGGGAGCCTGAAGCCGTTAGCCTGAATTATCATTCTGAATGCAAATTTCACAAGGTAACGCAAAATTGTGAAGGTTTCGATTCCTGTAGTTACTGCGATGTTTTTCTTTTAGAGAGGTTACAGGTCTACTACTTGTTTGTATATTAATAGCAATGGTTTTCTATATGCCTGACATGACAATATTCATTTATCATATGTGTAATATATGAATACCAGAACATGTACTGTACAGTGCATGTCAACATACAAAAAAAAAGAGTATCTGGGACATTAAAGACACTACAAGAGTGAGGGAAGAAAGCAGTCAAACGTGGAGCAAAGAAAGCTGATAAAGCCTATTTATTAGGTTTTAGCAAGTTCCACTCCCAACTTTATTGAAACAGGAGTGGAAATTTGATTTAAAAGGTTTGATTGGAAGATCCTGAGCCAAAAAGGCCAGAACTCACAGATGACAAGCAATGAACATTAGAGGTCCCATTCTCACCTCATTTTGAAAACACCTATCTTTTGTTAATAGGAATGCTCAACCAGGTCCATAAGCCCCAGATGTCCCTATATACTTCTTTTCTTCCACTATGTCATGGCATATGTCATTAGGACCTTGACTTTTAGCAGGCCTGCATTCGAGAGTGCTAATGCCCCGTCATAAAGCCAGCCCCAAGGAGTCGGCATTTCCTCCATCTGCTGCAGCCGCCCCTGCCTCTCCATCTTCCAGCCATACACGCTGTCCACGCGTATTTAAATTGTACACAATTCCTTAAGATCAGACAACCATCCCCACATTTCACTTGACAGCAGCTAGCAGAGCAAGGTATTAAATGGTGTTAGAACAACGAAACCAAGCAGCGAAGCAACAGGTTGAGGCGCGTTCCTGTATTTGTACAAAAGCTTACACGTTTTGCTAGTTCCTGGCTCCGACTGGACCATGATAGTGGACTGCTGTCTGTCCTGACCACAACTATAGGTAGGTGAGGAAGCAGAAGCCCTTTGCTTGGCAGAACACCCCTACACGGCCTCTCTCTGCATGACAGATCCAAGATCAAACCCAAGCCTAATGAGCAACTCCTGGATTTTTCTGCTGTGATTGTGTCTGCTTAAGGAGCGAACACAACATTTTATCCCAGGTCAGGAATTTGCACAAAACCCACAACGCAGTAGGACGCAAGATGGAATTTTGATCCCCAGGACACTGCTGCAGACTCGCACCACGCAGTGACTTCGGTTTAGCACTAGCGGCGTTTATACCAGATTTCATTCTCTTAAAATTGGCACTATTTCTACCACTCCTTCAGCAGAAGTACTGGGGCATGTTCTATGAAAATAACAGCTAACTGACACAGCTACAGTTAGGCATTACAGATCACAAAAATCTGACATCAGATTGTTTAGTAAATACATAACTCTTGAAAATTTACTTTAGAAATCATACCCGAATTCTTCAGAGCTGTTTTGTTTGGGGTTTTTGGTTGGTTTTTTTTTAGAGGCATATTAAATTACTATATTTTCAATCCAAGAGAAGTATCTATAGTAATTGCTGGCAAAACTCAGTGTGGAAATAGATTTCATCATAACTGACATCTCATCCTGAAGAGTCCTAAGCTAGTGATTCTTTAGAATGGAAACTGTTCCATAATATGAATTATTCTTCTGTGTACCTATTTCAGTTCTATTATACCTTTAATGAAAAGAAGCTGTGTTGACTCTTCTTCTGTATGGTCTATACATCCCCCAAAATTATGGGCCACAGAGAGCTGTGGAACCAGCTTTTTGACTGTCCCTGGTGAGAAGGCCTCTGACACAGCTGAAATGCAGTGGTGGTAGGATAGGACATGCCCATAAATTCCATTCTTTACTACAGTTCCTATGCATCTCCTCAGTAAACTATCAGGATTACTAGTTTGTGAACTTTTCTCCCTCCACCCCCACTTTATTTTTGGTTAAACTAGCATGCCATTAGCCTCTTGAAGTCACCAGGTAACAAAGTGATTTTAAGGAAGTGGTTGCACAGTAAGTGGTTCAGCTATTTCTTTGCATTCCTGGTAATGAGGTCCTGCTAATTTTGCCTACCTAACCCACAACTGCTTCTACCAGCTCCTCAGTCTGAGGCAGATCTTTCCTGTAAATGAGAATGACTTGCAGCTAATACCTTCTAGCATGCTTTTCAAATGCCAAAAAAAATTTTGCCTAAATAGCCCCACAGCAGCTAAATGTATACCATGTATAGAGATCTCATATAAAGATATACACATAAACATACATGAGAGTCAGTAAAGCTCAGAATAAGTGGAGAGATAAAAACTAGTCACAGATTCATTATGGCAAAGACACAGGGTAGCACTAATATCTTGCAAAAATGCTTTTTGTTCTTTTATCTGATGTAATAGAATGCCAGAAACACTTCCACGCTGCACAAACCAGCTGTAACAGAATTTGAGAACTTATCCATCCTGAAAAAAAAATGTTTACTTTTCTACTTACTTTACTATTTACTGGCAAATACTTACTCTTCTTTTTAACCAGTCCTACCAGGCTCTATCTTCTCCCCTGTGGCAGGACTGTGACTTGGAGTAAGTACCAGAGGGTGCAGAGGTGACTAAGGAAGGAGCAAGCAGGTGCTGATGCTTCACCCTGTGAGCAGGTGGGTAAGAACAGTTAGAGACTGGCTTTTACCCCTCCAAAATTGACAGCCATCACAGCTGGGATGGTAGGGGAGAGATCCTAACGTGAGACTGGTATAGGCCAAGGACAAGCTGCTACACACATGCACAGCAAGAGAAAATGGGATAAAGTTGTACCTCAGAGGGGTGTCTCTGTGGGAACACTGCTTCCGAAGGCTTTTGCTAGCCCAGGGACATTTATGTAGCTGTACTGACTCAGAGCTGTGTTAAGAAACAAAATCTAGCCCTTTGTTTTGCAAGAAATACATTCAGAGACCTACATTTATTTAATGAGTACTAATTTGTTCCTGAAGCTGACAGCTGAATTTTTTCTTCAATCTACCTCATATTGCATGTCACTTCTGTCAGCTGCTGGGGAGAACAACAACAAAAAGCAACTCTTATTTAAAAACAAAAAACAATTCATGATGACACTGACAGGAATTAAAGCTGTTTCTCATCAGTAATTGCTTCCTCCTGGGCTTGACAATGTTTACAAATGGAAGATTTTTCTTCATGTATGACTTGAAGTATCTTGGATTATAGCTGCTGCTACCAATTCCATTCACCCCTCACACAGAAAAAAAGGCTTGCTATCTGCATTTTTTACTGTAATTAAATATTTTCAGATGGCACATTATTAATTCTACCTTACCTGCAGCTCTTCTGGTATTTTTACATCTCCAAACACTAGCAGGCAATTAAAAAACTGTTACTGACAATATTAGTACCGTAAAAGCTTATTTGATGCAAGTGAAACACAGAAGTGAACTGCTCTGACTGCAGTGGAACAGAGTATTTTGCATGTTTGGTTGGTTTGCTCTATATTTTTGTAGCATCTAGTACCTTGCAGTCTTTGTCCATAATCATGACTCTTAGGCAGTACAGAAAGAAAAAAAAAAAAAAGATGATGAACCAGATTTATCACTAACCTAGTTCTGACAATCATGAGCCTAGGAAAGACTGAAGCAAACCTATTGAAGAGGCAAATATATGTAATTTTGTTACAGTGCATTGAAGACGACGCTCTGCTGGACCTCATACTTATGAACAAGGAAGATCCGATGGGGGATGTGAAAGTCGGGGGCAGCCTTGGCTGCAGCAACCATGAGATGGTGGAGCTCAGGACCCTGCCAAGAGGCAGCAGAGTAGGATCACCTCCTCCAAAGCTCAAGAATAGCCCATCTCAGTAAGCAGGAAATAAAGCAAAGGCAGCAGGAGGCCAGGAGGGATGAACAAGGAGCCTCAGGCAGAACTCAAGCATAAAAAGGAGACATACAAGTGGTGGAAGCAGGGACAGGTAATCCAGGAGGAATACAGAGACACTGTCCAAGCATGCAGTGACGAATTAGGAAAGCCTCCGATGGGAGGGTGTTGAAAGGATGGGGCCAGACTCTTCTCAGTGAAGCCCAGTGACAGGACGAAAGGCAATGGGCATAAACTGAAACACAGGAAATTCCAGCTGAACATAAGAAAACACTTCTTTACTGTGAGGGTGACTGAGCACTGGAAGAGGTTGCCCAGAGAAGTTGTGGAGTCTCCATGCTTGGAGAGACTCAAAAAACGATTGGACAGGGTCCTGGGCAGCCTGCTCTAGGTGACCTTGCTTGAGCAGGGGGGTTGGACTAGATGATCTCCAGAGGTTCCCTTCCAACCTCAACTATTCTGTGATTCTGTAATTCTGTTATTTTACATTATCATTAATGTTTACTCAAAGAAATAAGAATTTCAAATAAGCCACACTTTTCCACCCAAAACAACTTGAAAGATAAGTTGGACCTGTTGCACTGAAGGGAAAACTAAGGTCAAACAAAACCAGAACTCCACATTTCAGATGTTTAAGTCACATTTGCTGTACGACTCTTTCAAAACCTCAACTTTTTTTCTTGCTTTTCTTCTCTATATATTATGTATACTGATTCTAACACATCATAATTCAGAACAGTTGCTAGAAATCACTGTGAGCTAATATCAACTGAGAATTTGGCCAAAAAGATAAAAAAGGTATTCATTCACAGGTTTAACTGAATGTGCTGCAGAGCTGGATAGTAGAAACCCTAATTCCAATCCTAAATATTCACACTGATGTGCTTGACAACTGTATGCCAGTCAGCTTGCCATTTTGTATCCCACGTTGCATCGAATGTGACCTCCTCTGTGAGACGGGCCACACTTAGTTCTCCTTCTCCCTCTTCTCCCCCCAGACTGTAATGGGGAGAAGAGGGTCACCTCTCCCTTTGTGAGATGGAAAGTCAAGGATCAGCCAACCCTGTAGCATTTACCAGAGTCAGTCAGGAATGGAGCAAGAGACTATATAATAGGGGAGCACTTTGCAGGGTCTGACAAATGCAAAAGAAACAGGTTAGGACAGGAGACCCTGAAGAGCAAGCAAGCAGGAAGAGTAGGCAGAATAGAGAGAGAATCCATTTTGTTTAGTGTTTTGCTTAAATAACATTGGAGAACAAAAACTCGGATGCGACAAGGATTTCTTCTTGTGCTGGCGATGGGCCCCCATACAATCACTCCACTGTGGGTGCTGCTAGTAGCCCCAGGAGAAAGTCACTCCAACCCAGGGGGGCAGCGCAAATGCCAACTCGCCGTGGAGACCTAATGGCAAAGCGGGGCACAAAGCCTTGGGGCAGCTCTGAAGATGCATGGGGCTTAGGGAAAGAGCTGGCAGGGGGCAGGTCAGTGGCTGCACTTCCCCAAAATTGTTTGCTGATGTAACAGATTTTCAAGGACATTAATATAGAGATATTTAACAAACTGTTTAGAGCCTCCACAAGCAAAGTTCCTGTTAATGTGAATAAATATTTTGCTTGATTATAGACAACACAATTTGGCCTTATGTGCCCAAGGTACTAATGAAAATTAAGCTGCATACTGTGTAATGATTAGCACATGCTAAGACACTCACATTTGTTTGCTAAAGTTATTTTTATCCGGCATAACTCTGAGGTCTTCCAACTTGTTCATCTATGAGAAAAAGGAATTGCCTTGGTAATAACAACTAATTTGTGGTTGAAATGCATCCTAAAGCCCACATCTGCAAGACATACCTTATTCCTTACTTAACCTTAATTTAAACCTAATTTGTTCAAGTCTAAGGACTTGATCCAGGCCCACTGATTTATGCTGGGCTACTCATGTACTGAAAATCGCAAGTGTTGCAGAGAGCATTTTACAGTAAGTTTCATCACCTGAAGCTAAAACATATAGATAAAAATATACATTTTGTTTTCAACATTTAAATTAATGTAGTTCATGGAGTGTACTGTAGTTAAGACACTTTAATTAGTTTTCCTGTCAAATGGTAAGTTTTCAGTAATTTAAGTTATTGAATACATTCTCATATAGTTTCTACCCTTGCTATCTTTTTCAGAAATGAAGCATATATGTATTTTTATAGAGAGACATATATAGATAGATAGACATATATAGATATTTCCCCACACACACTGAAGAAATAAATTAATAGCATCAGGAAAATGGGATTTTACAATGAGTTAGTATTTATCACAGTAAACCACTAACACTTCTTACACAGCTGGAACTGTGCTCTTTCCCAGATGGTGTATTGGATTATAATTTCACAAAACGAATTTACTCTTGCAACAGTTTCTCTTGCAATTTCCTCTAAAAAGTAATCTAGATACTTTTATAGTCTCTGTTCCTAACCCCCTATGGAGCCTCCCACATCTTTTTTATATAATATTAATTTATTTTGCTATCATGGAATAATTATATCTAGGGAAAACGTTACTGAGCTACTTCTACAGGATTTGTAGTTTTTACTATTTCATTACAATGATTTACACTAATCACTTTACATGCTTTTTTTTTTTTTTCCCCTTTTAATCCAACACTTTTCTCACACTTGATTTTCCCTG
Organism: Apteryx mantelli; assembly: GCF_036417845.1. Classification (NCBI taxonomy): domain Eukaryota; kingdom Metazoa; phylum Chordata; class Aves; order Apterygiformes; family Apterygidae; genus Apteryx; species Apteryx mantelli. The sequence goes on along the minus strand of NC_089980.1, from coordinate 48,895,046 downwards.
TACATTTTAACAACCAAACTATGATCTGGCATGCTTTCTCATCATCCTTTCTGAAGTACAATTAAAAGTGAAAAAAAACCCTTCTATGTTGACATGTAGGTGATCCAAGATTTAATGTGTTAGTAAAATATTATATCTCAGGTTATTCAACATGTATAAATACAGGGACTGTGAAGGAGACAAAGACTCCTCTCTACAGGAAGGCTGCACAAAGCCTAGAAAGGCCACGGAAAGTCTCCGTTACTGACTGCCTTGAAGATAAAGCTGTAATAAAGGAGGAACGGCATTGTGCTCCGAAGCCGCTTTTTTTTTTCCTAGTCGTTTCATAATATCTTATTTTACCTTTATGCGTATCAGAAGGGTGCTTGGGCCCCCGCACAAAGCCAGCGTGCGCTGCCAGCTGAGCTGCCCACGGTGGCAACGGCGGTACGAGGCGGGAATTTGTGGTGGGGGGAGCGAGTTTAAGCTACTTATTGGAATACCTTGGGAGTAACATTGCGCTTGGACATGCAGAAATTGGGCAGCGAAGCTTCACTTACGAAGCAAATTTATGTTGTTATTGTTTATGTTCTGTCATTATTATTTACAAAGCACGACTTGGTTCAGGCGATATTCCAGGGGGAGCAGGGGAAGAAGCAGCGTCCCAGGCAGCTGAGATCCGGGGCAGCTCAGCGCATGCGAGCCCCGCCGCCGCGCAGCCGCCGGAGGGAGAGCTCAGCCCCACCAGGGCAGCACCCCGCTGAGGCAGCACCCCATGCGCAGCTGCGTCTCGGGCAGCCCAAACGCAAGGCTTGCATCAGTGTCTGCAATGTTGCTGCAAGGTAATAACGGGAACAGGTCAGAGCTGGTTCATGATTTAATTCCAGTCACAGGAGAGAGACACCTGGCACCCAAGTGGCTTCGTGAAATATGAGAGAGGGGGCACTCCATTAACCTTTCTTAGCAGAAATTTCTCAGAGGGCTCACCCACAGAAGGCCCCATCTCAAGCTTGGGGGGCAGAAAGAAATACACTGCTGCGTACTTGTTTCAGAGAGAAAACGCAACATTTGGTTATTGGCCTTAGTTAGGCTCAAGATAAATGCATCAGAAAAAACAGTTTCCTAACTCAATTATTGGTTTACTTTGTTCACAGCACAAGGCAGTATAGCAGGAGGGCATTATCCGCCTTGTCAGAGGTGTTAAATAACCCAGCGTCTGAGGAGTTATATTATCCTCCCTTTGCTCTCAAATGAAAGCTCCTTTCTGATTTATTGATTTTGTTTGTGTAAGTGCAAGGAAGCTTGTGGGTACTTTTTGATAGTGGATATTATAACACTATTTATGTCATTTCCTGGTAAATTGGCATGTGGCTTGTTTTATTAAGACCCAATAGTCTTTGCACATTTAAGAAGTTTAAAAATGCCACCATTCACTTTTTATATACTTTCAATTTCTCTCAGATAACAGCTGATAGAGTTAACACTTAATACAGCTTCTGTAATTTGCCTAGATGGTGAAAAGAAGATAGCTTAGAGAACCACAGTTTCTGAGAAGCATCATTCCTGTTCCCAAGAGAGACGAGTAATGAAGCGAACGTGGCCACACACTCTCAAAAGAATTGAATGCAAGCAAATTCGGTATCAAACTAAGCCTCTCATGAGCTTATAATCGCTGTGAGGACACATACTGCTTCCAGCCACGTAGGGAATGGCTAAGTCACTCATTCAAATGTTGTTAGCAGTTAATGACAGAACTACTCACACTTAAAGTTTGTTTGGCCTTTATGTCAAACTTGGGCAACAACTCAGATGGCTTAGTGCATGCTACACATTTGCTAACAAGGAAAAACAAGGAGAAAAATTATGAAAAATAACGCAGTTGCGTTGTCCCATGCATTCAGTGGGTAGTGAAAAAATCACCTATGTATATTACTTTTCAAACTTTTTAAAAATGCACAATCTTAACAAAAATGAACCAGTAATTATTGTTCCACTGTAATCTCTACTGCCTGCAAAGTACCTTCCTGGACAAGAAAATGAAAAAATAAGGTAGCAATGTTTAAATTAATACACTACAAACCTATTCCCTACATGCTGTCCTTACAATATCCTCCACACAGACAAGATATTTAAGCTCTCAAAGGAATTGACACACAGATCAAAGCATCTAGAATGCAATGATGTTTTAAAGAGCTACATTTTCTCTTTCTTATTGTCTTATCAGAGCTCCAGTTACTCATCCATAACACATGTTCACTTGTGTCTCTGTTATTTACTCCTTTCAGCATTTCAATATGATTACTTAATGCAACAGATTAACCTTCATAAAAAGGCTAACAAAGAAATAAGTTAAATGGTGGAAAAAGTTGTTTGAAATTCAGAGATTTGGTGTTTAGTAATAACAGAAAATTTACTAATCAGTAGACTGATAAAGTCACTTCTTAGTGAAATAAATGGGGTTCTCCTTCCTCTTCCCCAGTGTACGAAACATGCCTTTCTTGTGTCCTACATGAGTGATATTTCCAGTAGCAATGGGTCAATTCATAAAGGCTGCCTACTGTGATTGAAGGAGTGTAAGTACATATTTAGGGATATATATATATATATACACACCTATATATTCATATGTATGTATAAGCTATATATTCATACCCATACACACACACATATACACATATATCTACATATACACACACACACACCCCTCCAGAGACAAAATACACTACAGCATTTAACCAAAGCTGAAGAGAATGAGAGAGAATGTAAATGGACGTGTAGATCTGAAGGTAGTCACTGAGCTAACAAATAACTTTTTTTCTTTGACTGTTCGTGAACATATGCTCTCCTTGGATGTGACTCATATGTGGGACTGTATCACACACTAAAATAACTAGTGCGTCATTCACAAATGACAGATGTTCCTAATCTAAGGACTTCTGGAACAGGACCAAATCCAGAACAGTAATACTACAGGAAAATTCGTTGGAGAAGCAGTTTTGTAAACTAGAAGATATCTTTCTTAGGATACCTTTCCCAAATTATTCCACATCATTTGCTAAAGGGACAAAATCATCCCTCACGCTCCCAATGAATTTCCAGTTAAGCCACAAGGGTCAGAAGGGCAAATATATGGGCTGTGGTTAAATAGTCATCACAAAAATAGACATGACTTTGTGCTGTCAGTTTAAGCCCCACCTTGATTTAGGAGATGCAGAGCAGAGCTGATTGGGAAAATCCCAACATATTTTTCCTCTCACTATTTCTCTCAAAAACTTCAATTTCTTTGCACTAGCTTTTGTATACTTCCTGCATTCCTCCCCATACTGTTCATTCTGCTAGGAAATGCATGATTACATCTGTCTTTAATGTTCAGAGTTTTCTTTAACTTCAATCTGGATTTTTTTGGCTCTTGATTCTTGAATTTGACATTTCCATGAATCATGAATTGAGAGATCCATGAATATTCTTACTTGATAGACAGTGGATTATGTTGCCTTTCAGTTTCCTCTGTTATCTTGCATACTGTCAAATCAGACTTCACATTATGTCACAGCTACTATTTCTGAAAGGTTAATGTTTCACTGAAAATTAAACAGATGGGCAATTATTTTAAGGCTTGAATACCTGCCAACAATTGTAGTGGCATAAAGCTGATCCCCAAAGCCCACACAACCACAGAGAACACCAAAAGCAGAAGACAGCACTGAATGTAAATTATATCAATTTTTATGGATAGCAAAGTTAAAATGAAAAATTTCCACACTGTGAAAAAAACCTTCAATCACCATGAGTATTTACTTCCATACAAATGAACATGCAAAGTCGCACATTTTAGATCCCAAAGGAGTAAGTAGAAAGTACTGAACTAGCTTAAAGAATAAAGAGCTATAAGACTACTACTCATGGGAGGAGTAAGGTAACCTTCCTTTAAAGTCCTGCATGTATTTATCTATAAAAATGAATGAAACATAAGCACAACTCTTGAAAAAGAAATATTTAGAGAAGTGAGAAATGGGTCACTTTCCATGTCCAGTAGATTGACAGGAAAACGGCCAGTGACTAACAACTTCCCTGTTAAATATGTTATCCCATGCATTGAAATTTGGACCAGAAATATTGACCATTTCACATAAGCAATCAGAAAACAATCCAAGAACAACGTTCCTAGCACACGCCAGTTCTGCACCCTGCTGCTGCCGCGGTCCTGCCTACAGGATACTCTAAATCAGAACCGAGGTCAAAAGAATTGCCAGGTTTACATCTAAGCCCATCATGGACAAATGCAACAATACAAATGCAAGATCTTAGCTAGGTATGTAAGTCATACTGCACACAGCCAAGCCTGGTACTGATGAAAAGTCTGCTCCCTTTGCTTCTCTTCTCCTAAAAAGTTTAGATCAATTTTCCAAATATTCTTAAACAAACCTCCACAGGCTCTGAAAAAGGTACCTTGTGAATTGCAACGCCTTGGTTTGAATAGGATGAAATGAAACAGTGATAAGAAGAATAAAATAAGACAAAATCTAAATCAGGCTTTTATTGATACGCATTACCATAAAGTAGTCCACACTTCAAGGACCTTAGAGAGTAGCCCTTGATTTCTTGGAGTCATTTACGAAGAGATATTAACGTTTGATGTTAATTATTTTTGGATTTAAAAAAGTAAGTATATGTGTTGGTCTTGCCTTAAAAAAAAAGAAAATCTAGGAACTGCTGCAAGCAACTGTTCAACGGCTTTAATTTCTTAAGTGCAGTGCACATTTCCCTCCTCTTTCTTTATTTCTCCTCCAAAAGGACCAATGCTAAACAGTGTAAAGTTCCACAGCAGACCCACAAAAGGTTACATTCTGAACTACAAATTTCTGAAGGATTACTCATGTTGTCAGGACATGACAGGACTTTCATGCAGTTTTGGCTACTGATTATATAAAAAATTAACTCAATGCTGTGTAAAAATGAATAACTCTTTTCTGGGAAATTTCATAGGAAAATGTTATCCCTAATATTTTAAATTACTTTCCCTCACTCAGAACTCATCACTCTGCAAGATGCTATGAATTGTCTATTTTCCAATTTAAAACAAAGCATTAATCATTTTTATGAAGCATCTCACCCCAGAAACACTTTCTGTTAGTGAGAACTTACCCTGGAAAAAATCACTTCAATTGTATTTAGAAGCCTTTATTTGAGATACTAACTTCTTTTCTCCTATATATACATTTTCTTTATGCTATACCTACTCTTTTTAAAACTTATTTTAAGCACTATATATGTTTCATATAAACATAGATGGCTTAATTTAGAGAATGCATGGTCATGCCTACAGTCTCTCTCCCTGTTATGTGCTTCCCTACAAAAGCCAAATTCAGTCATAGACTTTTCAGGAATATGTAATTGTTCAAAATGGGCTGCTAAGAACTAACAGAAAAATTGTATGAAATGTTCTAATTTTCATTCCTTTAAATGCTTCTTGTGCCATTAGGGTAAAAAAACATGACTGTAAGAGGTCATCTAATATTTTACTTTATTGTCAAGCAGGTCATATTTGCAGAATGCCTACTAGAAAATTTTGAGAAATTCGTGAAATTGATTTTAAAGCACATCAAATTCTACTTTCATACATGGACACATGGCCAGCCCTGGAGATCTGTAAAGATTCCTTCCTGTCATGAGCATGCTAGCAACCACTTATGGTCTGTGAGTAAAGAAAAAAGGAACAAGCAAGTGAACAGATATACTGGAACATATTTATTATCCATTTATGGTTAACAAGCTCAGCTATAACAATAGGCTCCACTATTAATTGTAAGAATTTCATTTCAGAAAACTAATTAAAAGAGTTGCTGCTACAGAAAAGATGACTTCAAAAAAACAGCAAAAACAACACATGGTTCTGATTTTGGAGTATGCAAAAATTAAAGATACTTTTGGTAGCAGTTTTGTCTTTTCTTTCCTTTTATCTCCTTAAAGAAAGGACCACAGTCTTGCCTTCTCATGCTGAGGAAAGGTAGCTTTTTAACAGATGGGCATGAACTGTCACCTATAAATATCGGTTCTACTACATCCAGGTGATCTTAGGTAATGGCTGCTTAGGTAATGGCAGCAAAGACAATGAAAAATAACGAATGAGTTTATTTTTAAATACGAAAGACTTTGTCTTACCAGTTATAGCCAGAGGGTGCCATAAAATAAAATAATCCCTTAAAAATTCCAGTCCAGCAAAAGTAGTCAATAGTCACCATGATAAGTGCTTGTTAATCAATAGTGAGAAGTCAGTACAATTTAGCTATCAGATGTTTCTTCAGCAGCTATTATTGTAATACCTACCTCCCTGGCATAACCACATCAGGCCAATGTTGTAAATAAGAAAGCTGCTTAGCGGATTACAAGGTAGCAGTATGAAGAAATGGGACAGCGCTGTACCACACCTTACTGCTCATGTCAAACTCTATTCTCACTGTGTTTTGCAGGAGAAGAAATATCTGTTATAATGCTGAAGCATAACATTATTTCAGACAAATCCACTTATTTAAGAGGAATTGTACCTGCTCGCTCAAAACAAGCTTTCCCTCAAGGCAGGAATTTCTAGATCTCCCTTTTTTCCTTCCCTAATTGAAAAACAAGCAGTAGGAAAAAAACAGGTATAAAAATGAAAACCCTGGTTAGTAAAGACAAAACACGAGATGTATTCACTGATGAAATCACTATACTGTACAAAACTGAAAAACAGATTAAATACAGGCAATCATCTGGAGTACCTAGAAAACTAACACTATATCCGATGTGTATTGTATTGCATGCATTTAACCATGATATAAAGTCTGCAAACTTTATTCAATTTATACTGCAGATAATGGGGAGATGAGCACTTTACTCAGACAAGACCTCCATAAGGAGAACCCTGACTATCAAAGCCTTATTCTGTCTGAGGGGGAGGACATGTAAGGAACGCTCACTCCTTGCCAGAAGACGCTTAACACTTGGACAAGTGCTTTCAGAGACTGCAGAACATCACTTCTTGGAGAAAGAGGACATGGAGTAACCACAGCTTTGATTATTTATTTATTTATTTATTTTTAAAAGAGGAGGAAAAAATAAGGAAGAAAAAATTATTTACCAGACGTTTGCTCCAAATAAATTAGGCTGAAATGGGTACACACTCAGGCTGATCATTTTTGAAGCATATTCATATACTTTCACTGCAGAAACCTTATGTGCATGTGCAGACTACAGCAACAAGAACTTTGTTCTTTTGTTATGTAAAAACTTAAGCTGCAGAAACAAGTTTCTTCACCTTTGACAAATGCAGTTGTTCCTTACTCATATCAATTCCCAAATGGCACTAAAGAACCTAATGGCCCCATCACTCTAACCATGACATCCTTCTCTCTGGATTCACCTTGGTTTCCCCTTTCCTGCCACCTTCACTGTCAAGGCCCTCTCTGGCCTCTCCTTATTTATCTCTTAATCATTCATGCTCTGTACCCCACTTAGCCAATGGTAGCAAGCTCCTTTGCCTATTTGTTAAATTTTCAAATATGCACTTTCATATGAACGTCAAAGAGCAGCAGTTAGTTCGCAAGGGCCTTGCTGCCACTATTTACCGTGCAGCCCAAAACTGTCTTACTGCTCTACCCAAAGGAGAGCCTGGGCTAGAAGGCATCGTGAGCTATTCCCCTTCTCCCAGGCCCGTTTTCTATTATTGTGTCCTTTATCTGTTATTTCTCTTCTTTTACGTGGATTCTAAGCTACGTTGTACATTTAAGACGCTGTACCACAACAAATCCATCTTTAAGTCTGTTCCCTTTAGAATATCAAGTCAAATTCAAGGTCTTGTGGCTAATTCAAATGAGGGGCTTTGACTTATTGCTGTTGGTTTAAGATACTTAGCCCCATCTCAGTAGTGACAGTGTCTCTTAGTACCTGCATAACGTTATTGTTAAAACAGTAAATACCTGTCATTTCTCAGACACTTAAGTTAGGAAGGATTTTGTTGGAGTTCTCACTTGAAAATAGGTGACTAATTTTTTATTTATTTTTTTAATCTCGACATTCAAGAGAATCAATGATGCTGGTTCTAGACATGTAAAGTATCACCTAATCTCCAGAACGAAGGCCATGGTCAGTCCTCTTGTCATGGCGCAGCTCTCAGCACTAATGGAGAAAAGCCCATCTATGCAACAGATCTATGAGGGAGGCAATTCCTTGCAAAATTACAAGCAACATCAGCCTCCCTGCCTTTAATGGGCACGAAAAGCTTATATGCCTCCTCTCCTAAAGCCAAAACAGAAAATAAACACATGAAGCCCTTTTGATAAAACAAAAACCCTTCAACGTACACCTGCTTCTCAGGAAAAGTTGAAAGAGCAAATCACATTAGTGAGGGTATTAGTTGCCTGAAGCAGGATTAGCTGTCTAAACTTGGTGCCATCTGAGATGCTCTCTGTGTCTGTAACAACCGCTGGGGCAGGCAGATATGACACGGGGCCTGACAGATACCAGCAACTGGAGGCCAGGTGGGATAACTCGAGATCACCTCAAATGGCCGTACACACGTATTCTCACACTGCAGTAGAAAGCCCTTAACATGTTATTCAAAGTTTTCAAGCATTATAATGGGAGGAACTTAAGAACCTGTAAAGGAAAAGGATGAGATGGGCTCTGTAATGAGGCTGTCATCCTCCACCTGCCATGCGGCAGGAGGGCAATCTTTGAAAGACATCTTAACACCCAGAGTGCAGGGGCCCACCTGTGCGACTGCTCTGGCCACAGAAATTCAGGTTTGTTGGATTTTTTTTTTTTTTTAAACATGGTAGCAATGCTTCAGAAACTGCCTGTACCTGCACCTTTAACAGAAAAAACACTCCTAAAGCGTGCAAATACCAACACTGACATAACCAAAAGGTTTTTTTTTCCTCTTATTTCCTTGCCACACTCTCCCCCGTGTCTCCCTTAAATTAGACACTGAGTAGCAGAAGCCAGGGCATGTGACGTTACTTTTAGTCTCTCAGTCCCTCCAAGTATGCATACGTTGGGTGCTGTATAGGGGGAAATAATGCTATTCTTTAGATGCGTTCTAAATTATTCACGAGCAACAAAGCAAAAGTAGGCAACAAAAATGCCAGTAAATTCCTCTGAAATTTAAACAAACATGAGGAGATACCATTTATTATACCGGAGTGATAATATCTTCTGTATTTTAATATTCACCCAGTTAACTGGGGAGAGGACTTTTTATCCCATAGTTGACAACTGAAGGTGCTTCATGAGTGATAATTTTTGGAAATACATGAATTATATCTGAAATGCATTATATCCCAAACCCCAAATATATTCACTGACTTTTCACTGCTGGTACTTATATTTTTTCAAAGAGAGTCAAAGAGTTTTAAAGACAATTTTCTATTATAAAAACAAAGAAAAACAAAATCATTCAAAAAGTGTTTATACCTCTGATTTGTTATTTTTCCTCAGTGATGCTGACTGGCTTTTAGACAATTTAATAAAATTTTACCAGGGCAACAGCTGCATTGCTTCATCTCACAGTCTTGGATGAAAAAAAAAAAAACCAGCACCTCCTCCTCCTGTCCCAGCACTTTGATTTTCTTGGAGGTCGACTTAAAAGCCCCCACTTCCCAGATTTCCATGCTTGTGAGACTAAGCATGTAAAATTTCTAGCTGATTGAGAAGATTTTTCATATTTATAATTAATCCAGTGAAAGTCTTTTGCTTTGAAAGCTCCTTTGTGCTACATGGTATACTCAGTAGTTAGGGGGTTAATTCATGAAATGGATCACTGGGCTGAAAATAAAAATGACTGTAAAAAAAAATGTGATACCAGGAGAATTAGGCACAACATAATATTGTAACCACTGAGAATTCTCAACAGTAAAATAAAGCCTTGTACTCCCAGCATTTTCATTAGTTTTCCAGTAGTGCTGGACGCAGTGTGAATTACAATGAGCTAGAAAGCAGTAGTTGCTCTCTTTAAAGAATATGTACTGTATAGTGGGAACTCATTTCTTCAAATCACACTGTGCTGGTTATTGGTTTGTATATGCTGGTATGCATTTTAGCACTTAGAAATTATATTTCTCTCCATTACTGAATGTTGCATATGGCCTGCAGAACAATAAGTGTTTAGCAGCTCTCAAAATGAACACTATTGTAAGGTAAATATTTGTTCAGAAGTACACAGAGTGATATAAATCTGTAGAAGCAGTGTTCTGCAGCAAATCTTTCACTGGGAGGATGTTTCTACATCTGGACAGGAGGTACTGTGTTTTCATTATAACAGCTGCAGAAGATAACATTAAGATGATGACTAAAAGCCAAAACAGGACCAAAACGCAGGTTGATATAAGCTTCTAGTATGGAGTGTTGTTCTGGTGATAGTTAGCTATTCATCAGAAGAAAAAAACCCTAAATAAACCAATTTGGGCAAGTAGGGCATATATCATAATAATACAGTGCATCTTGGAAAAGTGATGAACAAGCTTATGTGTACAGAACTGCTAACTCCTCTGAAACGATTATTTATGTAGCTATTTAAGAAATAAGCATTTCATCTGCACTTGGAAGGAAGACTTGAGTTGCTACGGTCATATCCAGATCTCTGCCTGACCTTTCCCCAAGATTCATTTGCAGAATCTAGCTGAAAGCCGCTATGGGGAGTGGTCAAAAAGCAAAGGAGATAAAAGTCGAGATTCAAACTTCTCCACAGCTGCACAAGAGTTCAGATGTGGTGTCCTCTAACAAAAGATATGAAATGCAAGACATGTGACAACCCCCTCCCACCCAAATTCCCTGTTCCCACCGCCCCCTGTCTAAAACAAAACAAAACAACAAAAAAAACACACCAAAAAAACCAGCACCCACACTCCCCGACCATTTGCTGTGCACTGACTTTCATTTCCAGTCATCTGACATTATCTAGGAGACCAAGCTCAGATCAACTTGCACAACCAGTGGAAAACATGAGCAGAGCAAAAAGAGCCTCTTGTTCTTAAGAAACCCAACAAACCTAAACGAGATTTGTATGTAGCCTGCAACATGCCACTCAGAGGACTCTGGTGTGAACTCAGTGATGTGTGTCAAATGCAGGATTTGTCATAGCAAATATCCTCCTGCGTTCAGGACCTGACTTGACTCAAGGGCCCTAGGTCTCCGAATCCTAAAAAAGTGCTGAAAACAAGTGCTGAGCTCCTAAACAGTGACATTTACAAGGTGATACGGACATTTAGACACCTTTCACATATGGTGAATTTCAATGTAATCCTATCAATTCCACCAGACTACTAAAACCTCTTATTTCTGAAGCTGCAAATTACTCTTTAAACTGCTTGCAAACAGCACGGTTTCATCAGTAAGTGACACCGTACACACAACACTGAACATACTGAAAAATCTTGTTAGAAATTCTTTGAACTACATGGGAAAAATATGCTTACAAATCCTGACAAATATAAGCCACCATTTTAAAAGGCAGCCCCCATTTTTTGGTAGTGTAGTCAGGTTTGGCACTGATGAGAACTGTATCTGTTTCCTCTGGTTGCAGATGTGACTGAAACTTCAGTTATTGTAAAGGCCATTCTCCCCTCACTGTTAACTTGGGAATAAGATAACGCATTCCAACACTTAGTTGTATCAATATCTGAGGTCCTATAAACAAATTTGATTTTAAAATGTTCAGACAGTTTTACGAAAAATAGCATGACACATTCCTATTTTACAAAAACATGGGAAATTATCTCACTTCTACTGTCATAGGACTTATGACTGCTGTCAGAAATGGGGTACTACTCTGATATCAACCACAGTCCTGATCTTCATGTAGCTTTTCCCATACTCATAAAATAGTACAGAGCGCAGCAAAAACTTTTCACAACCTTTTTCTTCTATCATGTGCAATAAAACACAAAGTGAAGATGTACTAAATGGCAGTGCCAGCCTGGCTCTGGACTGAGTGCAGTGCTGCGTCTGAGCTATTATAGCTTCTCCACTTAGACCCAGGGCTGCCCAGCTCCTGGCACCTGCGCTAGCTCCTGGCACCTGTGTGCCTCACCATGCTCCAGACACGCATGCACGGTGTCTTGACCCACAACTATAAACTAGTGAAGTTCCATTAACATTTTGCCTCACTCATCAAAACACTCTAGTCAGCCGTACTCTATGGTAATTAAAAACACTCTGCTTTTTGCATCATTATTTCCAAATTTTACCATTGCCTCCAAAACTTTCATTACCCATCCTCTTTTGATGTGATGCTGCCCTGCCCTCAGTAAATGTTTTTGGTCTTTTTTAAGAAAAGGAAATAAACCCACATAATATTTTTCCCGCAAAGCTTAAAGGGAAAGGCTTCTCTTTAACAAGATATGCTAATAACAGAAGACTCTAAAGCATGCAATCAACAAGCATTAAAGCTTTTTTCGCTAACAAATGATCTGATATTGTTCTCTTGAGGATATTTTTTTTCTTTTTTTCCCCCCCCCCAAATGCAAACAGCAAGCTGTTTACAAAGCCATTAAAATGAAATAGTTACTGAAGAGAAAGAAAGAGATTTCAACAAGTATTAATTGTATTTGGGGCTCTTTTCTGTTTTAGGGTATGTACCCCTTTAGATACCAAAACTTTGTTCAACCTCAGTGGCAATGAGAGGAGAGGAATGCAAGGTGCAGAATACACCCACGTGTGCTGTTTCCCCAAGGACCGAAGTGATGCAGCCCCTCCAGGCAAGGGGCAAGCAGGGACAGACGAGGCAGGGAATGGACTGCACCTGCCCTATCAAACCTAGACCTGCTACACTTCATTTCCATAACACCAGCAGCATTGGTTTAACCTTAGCAGATCATTATTTCAGGATTGGGACATGCGGCAACAAGGTCGCTGCTGGCACACGGGCTGGCTGGACCGAACCAGGAAAAGGCAACTGCCTCGCAAGGTCTGCTCCACAGCTCGGGGGCCAAGAGCCCAAAAAACCACCTGGGCAGCAGATTGCATGAAGCCCGATTTTGAGGCCCTCATTCACATTGATTCGCTGGTACCTAGTGTTATAGACAGTTCACACCACCGCCTCTGCCTCAGTTTGGGCAGCGGTTTGGGACTCCCTCCCCTAGCTACCATTTTTGAGAAAGCTTATCTGAATATAACAACTCTGAAACCTCTGCCCTCCTGTCAAATTCATTCAGAATTTACCAATGGTTTTGAAAATCATTGGAGAATGGGGCAGCAACAGAGAGAAATTAAAAAGGCCTTGTCTTCCTCGCAAATCTGGCTAAAAGCAGCCAAACAACTATGCTAAACTAAGGACAGAGGATGTAGCCATAATTGACATGTCAGTGACAAGTGACTCTCTAAGAGACAACAGAAATCCAGGACACACAAAAAATGTAATCCTAACAAACAGTCTGCTATGTTGCTCTCCGCAGCTTGGAGAAACAGCCAGGCCACAATTTTAAGACCTTGTGCTGTAACTCCGTGCATGGAAGTAAGGCAGTGCGTCTGCCTGACTTGACGGTGTCAATAAGCTCTGGTACAGAGCGCCAAGTGCAAATCACCTTTTCCCCAAAACAGGTAGGGCAGAATCGCAACAGTGTATCAGCTACCCTGTTTTAAGTGCATCTTAAAAAGCTCATACCAGGGTCTTATCCAGCAACCTGGTACAAAACATGGCAGGAAGGCAGAGCTATATTAAACTTTCCAGGGCAGGAAGCTGAACACTGTGCGGACACGTATGGACTCGCAGCAGGAATTCATAGCACAGGCGCCAGTAGCGCTGCACGGCCCTACCAGCAACATTAACGTGCCTCCAAACTCAAAGGCAGTCCCCAGCGTTAGTGGTGCCCACTGAAGATCATGAGTTATGAGCTTGATCTTTGTCCTGCCTGAAAGTCCAGTCACTCTGTGCACCACTTGTAAATCAAATATGAGCCCAGTCTTAAGAAGTAAAAAAAACTAGGATTTTTTTTTCCTGATATTATTGTTATGCCTATTACAGAAAAAGTTATAAGCCAATAGCTTAATATAACCGTTCAAAAAGGCTGGTTCACTCAGTTACAAAAGATGCAAAACACATGAACTGCATAATACACAGAATACTTATTTGCAATAAAAAACATTTCCTAGGACTTCACAAGTTTTTCAACAAATGCTAGGAATAAAAAAAGTGCACATTAAAATAATCTGTTAAGAGTACTTATTATGTTTTGCCAGGTGTTTAGTGTGATTGGAGTGCTACACATTTGCATAATTTTTGGATTTCCTAGACATTAAGAGAGAAGCAAACATAAAGAGAAACCTGTGATTTATCAAGTGGTTTTTCAGGAAGGAAGAGTAATTTTCCTTTACAAGCCATCTGTACAGTTTACCATGTAAATAATTCTTCTGTTCTAGACAACAGAAACTTATTTTTCTTGCGGGTTTAACATACACAGCACATTTCCACTCCAGTTCTGCTCCACCACCGGAGGACTCATTAAGAACTATCAATTAGCACAACAGCTACACTAGCAGGCAGAATAATGAAAAGTCATTTACATCTAAAAAGTCCCCCCCCACCCCTCCTTTAATATTTATTTAATTTGCCCAGGGTGGGGGGGGGGGGTTGGAGGAAGATGGGAGAAGACCAACCTGTTAGTATACAATTTGTGGATGCTGCTACTACAAACTTTCTAGTAAAGAGAAACTGTGATCACCTCACTCTGGCACCATACTAAATCTCCCAAGTCTTTATTTATTTATATGGAATCCGTCACTGTGAAGTCTAGGAGCACAAACAGATTAGATATGCTCCCTGCATGTACTCAGACTCCTCTCAGCTGATACTACCCAGGAAAGCAATTGTAGATTCTTATTTCCTCTTCTGTCCCTTCAGACCTGAACACAGCTAAGGCACAGCGAACTGAGCTTCCTTCCTGAGCCTAAACAGCATTATTTACCGAGCGTCAATCACAGACCAGCTGATGGATGCTTGAGCTGTGGAGAATTCGCCTAAGCTTTCAACCTGGCATCTTCTTAACACCTTGATACACAGTATAGAAAAACAGAAAACTCCCACAAAGCTTGGTGCTCTGAAAACAAAATGTTAGCTTAAAACACTGTACTGTTTGTATACCATGAATACACCTTTCTTTTCTAAAGTAAGCATCCAGTTTACTGCTGTAATTTCCTTGGTATGGGTGCCCTCTACCTAAGCTCTTGTAATTGTCACATTTCATTTTACTGACTTGCAACTTGGAGCAATGCACTCTCAGCATTACTATGACATAGTCCAGGAGATCTTGAATCCATTGGGAAAAAAAAAAGAGAGAGAAAAGACAACTTTCCATGGAATTTTTATGCTAGTGTATGAATTATGACACCTATAAAACAGTGGGGTGGGTCACAGAATCCTCTCCACCATGCTTCCCTATTACAGGGAAATTCAGTGACATGTTCCATGTATGCTAAGTTGTCATCTACAGGCATTTATTTTTCAGAGAAGAATGCTGAAAACCTCAGCCTTTTCAATACTCAAGCAACAAATTGCTTAATAATTAGGTAGTGCAATTTATAATTTAATAGTCTATGGGATTTAGGGCTTCCACCTTCTCTGAGACTATGCCACACCTGTGCCCCTTAGCATTATGTAGTAGCTTAGTGTTCTCATTAGAGTCCAGAGATTAATGAGACAAACTCTTACCTGAGGCACACTAACTTACATGACTAACTTAAATTTTTGAGTGACGCTTATAATCAGAATTTACCTTTTATTACTATTATTTTAAAGAGCTTTCAGTTTCTTCCTCGCATCTGATAATATCAGGAATAATGCAACCCTAATTAAAGCCATAAAAATAGGAATCAGTCTCATGCAACAACAGAATCAATATTAAAAAAAACAACAGAGAGATTTCAGAGTTTGGAATTATTTTTACTATGAGAAGAGATGAGTTCATCTTGTTTTTGATTCAGGTAGGCAAGCCTTGCATAAGTAAATCATTTGCAAATACAGTGGTTGAGGAACCACACTACTTAAGATTTCAGTATTGCTAATTCAGACAGCCTTGTAAGAGGATTGCGATTACACAAGAAAATTATTTTCCTGTTATCTATGTAAAGGAGATAAAATCTAGCTTTGCAGATGTGCTTTTCTTGTCTCACAAGGAAGAAACTATGATGCAATTTAAGATTTAAAATTTAAATCACCTTTCAGGGATCCTTCAGGAACTCAATATAACAGAACAAAACTTGCTCTGTTGAGAAGAAAAATCCCCTGCAGAATACCAGGGTTTTAATGATATAGGTACTGCTACGTACATTAATATTTTGATTGCTGAATCCAAATAACCATATCGGACACACAAAAGCAATTGAAAATCACCTATGCAGCAAAATTAAAGGATTTTTTGGTTGCCTTTTTTTTTTTTTTTTTGCCAGGGTACATATAGCAGGCTTACAATCAAGCTGCCTACCAGACCACCTCCAAGTAACTTCTAAATTTGCTGGCCAATTTCAGCTCAAACTGACAGTGGAAGAGAGGTCTGGAAGACATTATATTTCAACAAGTTTCATGAAAATTAGAGGCTCAGTAAGAAGAGAGAAATACAAAAAACAGTCCCACTGAGGGAATGTCAGCAGAATGACCATATCAGCTCTCTGGCTAGATGCAGTGCATGCCGCCTCTCACCTCTGTGTTTAGATGACCTGGAAGAGACCCAAAGACGCGACAGAGGAGTTTAGGACTTAACTTTCAAAACCTAGTTTTCCAACTTTGCACCAAGAAGGCTGCACTCCAGAACAAGAAGTTTTATTAGGATTTACTTTAGTTCTAAACTCGAGGTGATTCTAAACTCTAGATGAAACAACTCCTCGGTAAGTTTATATTGGGACGCTACCCTCACACTCTTATGTAAGAGCTTATTATACACTGATGAATTTATCCTCTCACCACCCCCATAAGGTGAAGAAAAAAACTCAGACACAACAACTTGCACAAGGTCCAAAGAGGAAATCTGGGGCAAAGAGAAGGAACAGAGGAGGAATCTAAAATAAGTACATAAATCAAAAAAAAAAAAAATCCTAACAGGAACTTGTTTCCCCTTAATAGTCTTGCTCACTCAGGGACAACGGCTAAATAAGCAGCAAGTGCAAAAGAATAAAGGGACTGATTAGGAACCTGGGATAAAGCCAGTACAGACACCCAGGAATCAAAATGCACACAGGCTTGCAAGTGGCAACAAAGACACCCAAGGCTCCCCGCTGCAGGCTCAGGAGAGAGGCCAGGGAGCAGGCTGCCTCCCAAGGACCCGGGGGGAAATTATTAATTAATTGCTGGTGGGACAGGCAATAAGCCTGGCACTGCATGACAGCACCAGCACAGGTGAAAATCAGATTTGATCCAAGAATCCAAAAAGGACAGAAGCCATGATCAAGGAATGGGAAGTCCCGGTCGGTGATAACACATCAGACCAAGCCTGAATCCAATTTTACTCTTTCAGGAGCTCTGTGAGCATCTTGACGCTACTATTAATTTTCAAAGTCCACAGCCAGCACAGTCACATAATACAGGCATTTACTGTTGTAGATACTTTTGAAAATCAGAGTGCATGGGTTTTTTTTTTGTTTTGTTTTGTTTTTTGCAAATGAAAGCTGAGCTGACAGAGAATTAAGCTTCTACATGAATTTTGCTGCAGTTTTGTTTTGACACTTCTTAAGTACAGAAGCTCACTGTCCTATTTAAAATTGGTTCTAAGCTGAATTCTTCCCAAAGCCAACATACCACATGGTGCTGCCAGCCCCCCAAAATTTGGCTTTTCCCAGCTCCTCCACACACACTATAATTTAGAACAGCAGTGGAAGAAAAAAAATTCTCAGAAAATTGCCAAAGCTGGTTCTGAAAACATCTCTCCTGCTATCACATTCACAAAATTGTCTGAGTAACATAATTAAGACTCCTAGATTTGGGAAAGATGTCAGCTAACTATAATTTGCATTTTTACTTTATATATATGTATATATATGTGTGTGTGCATTTTTATTTATATATAAATAATTATATATAATATCTATTAATTATATAATTAATATATAATATTATATAATATATAATATATATTAAAAATGGGCCAAGCTCAATTTTCTCTTCCTGCATATGCTTACGTACTTTGCAAAAAGTCGAGTATGCCAAACAAATTAAAATGCCTAAAGTAATTTTGTAAATAGCTTCATTATTGGCCCAAAGGTGATAGGAGGCAGAAGCTGATACGGTACCTACTCTGAATTCAGGTTATTGCACTACCACTGTAGCTATGCTGGATTGTTTTGCACTATGCCCCAGTGGAACTGGAATGAAAAATTAGCTGTTCCACATTACAAATTACCTTCTTCTCAGCTAGAGCAGGTAATGGCATTTCAAGGTGCACTTACAGAAAGAGAGAGGAAAAAAAAAAAAAAAGATGCTTTGCCTGTAAGCCTCACAATCTCATTCTTTCTCTAGATTCCCTGATAGCATTCATAAATAATTTAACTTGTTTTCTTACTTTCCAAAATAACAAAACTACTTAAGATCTAACAAGAGGCTTAATGTTAAAATTCCATTTTCTACATATTTCAACGGGTGTTTCAGGGAGGCTCACTTCATCACCCACTTCAACCACCATAAAGCATAACAGTGACCGCAGACTTTCCCTTGGGGTGGCGGGGGGACGTGAGCAGGGGCAAAAGGGGACACCAGCTCATGCCGCCCACATGCTGCCTGCCTGGAGGACCCTGCCTGGAGTTTAATCCCTTTAACTTCCCCTTCATAACCAACTTTTATACATTGTATGTCGCTTCTGCCGGGATGGCTGTTAACTGCCTGCTCTGCCTCAGAGCACTCGAGCCGGGTATCCCTTCCACGAGAAGCGGCCAAGCAGCCGGGCTCAGCTCCAGGCACCTTCCCACCCCCGTGCTGACCAGAGCGGGCAGCCTCCTCTCTCCTGCAAGACAGCTAACACAAAATCCTCCCAAACTGAACAGGTGCGCTTTTCTCCCCACCTTCATCAGGCTGGGCATTCACGGTCCAGTTGTTCTCCATTACCTCAACCTAATCCCCCCTCCTCCCCTCCGAAATATTCCTAAATAAGATTTATACCAAGTAAGTACTTACCCTTGGTTTTGCAGAGGAGTGTAAAATTGCATTAATCCTCATAGCATTATCTATGCTTCTGTTTTTTAGCAAGACTTCAGGCAGTTTAACATTCAGTCTTCACCTACATCATACTACACAGCAGCCTGGGATTTTTCTGAGTCCAAGATATTATAGTACAGAAAAAAAATGAACTATAAAACATATTTGTAGTATTTTTCCTAATCAGACCAAAAAAGTTTCCAGCCATTTCTATTTCATTTTGATTCTGTTACAGAAAAAGTTTTTGGCCACTTGAACATATCACAGTTATTTATCCTTTACTCTCATTTACAATTTGATTGTGATGACTTTAAGGAAACCTGAGAGATGAAATACAAAGAAGTTTCTATTCAAGCATTACTTAAGCATTTATTCTTCCCATTATCAATAGGTACATATCTGCATATTCAGGAAGATTATCCTACTTTCACTGTCTGTTCGGTCTGACCAACTCCCAGCCACAAAGCAGTTCAAAGGTAACTTCGGAGTTGTATTATTTAGCACTGATGTTTATCTGAAACCATCAATTAACATTAAACTTACTCAGCTACTTTACAGAAGATCAATCCTTAAATTTCATTTCAAGTTAACTTTGCAGAAGAGCAGTGTTCAGGCTCTGAGCAGAAGTACAGAAGATGGTATCTCTTTGTTATAAACATAGTAAGGGCTAGCAATACATCCTGTAATTCACAAAGGCTGATAAATGTCTTTTGGCTTCATTGAAAATGTTAAGCTTTCCTCACTTCTGACTTGCATTGCCCATGCATAGCTAAGAACAATATTAACAGAGCTTTATTAAAACATATAGGAGCTCACAAGTGCACAGCAACTGGTGCAGTATAACACTAACTAAATTTAAACAGCTACCCTTCTGCAATAAAAGAGAAAATAAAAGACTTGCCAGAACATTTGCAATGGCAGTTTCACTTCATATTATAGAACAGGCTGCCCAGAGAGGTTGCGCAGTCTCCATCCTTGAATGGTTTCAAGATCTGCCTGGGTCAAGCCCTGAACAACCTGACCTGACCTCAAAGGGGAGCTGAACATGTGTTATCCTATTATCTTGTTACCTTATCTTTATGTAATTTATATAGGATAATGGTTCAACTAATTCTGATGTTTGTCTTCCACTGATAATCATCCCCACAAAAAAAGACCACTCCCAAACAAAAAAACAAGCAGCCAGTACAAACCCCCCCAAATTTCAGCTTTTCTGCATGCCACTACTTTTTAATGAATAAATGAGATTTTCTATTATATAGTCAGAATATTTCTTTGAGCCAACTCCTCAGCTACAAAGCCGAAAGAGTTCTACATGGAGACCTATATTTTTTCCTAAATAATGATTTCTGAACCCAAGTAATTGCTCAGCAGCTCAGAATAACATTTTCCCCAAAATAAATCAGTAAATCATCTACCAGTGTATGGAAGGATTGGAGTGTACTAGTCTGGATGCATTTTCTTTTTCTTCCCAGCCAAGAGGATCCTCACCAATGAACCTGTAAAGACACTCCTCTATCATGGTGCTCACATTTGTGTCACTACAGAGTGAAAGACCAAGTTTTTCAGAAGTTACAGTAATACGGTAGTCAGACCTTGCCATTTTTAGTAGCATCTATAGCACACAGAGGTAGCAATCAACACTCAGCAATCACCAATGCTGTCAAGCAGGAATGAATAACAAAGATTTTAAATGTCATCTTTACATATTAGCACAGCCACTGTGCCACCAGCAATAAACAAATGATCAGCAATGGAAATTTTGTTACAACCCAAGACAGAATAGACAGGGCCCTAACAACATACTTGTGCCATGGATTGGCCAGTATATGCTGCCCGAAAGCATGACAAGCCTCCCTGTGATTCTTTGCCTCTCACTTACTGCTCAGGTGCTTGTTCTGAAGAAACCAGGAGTCTCACGAGAACAGCTCATCTCTTCCAAACTCTGTGGTCTAAGCCAAAACTTGCAGGTGTGTAATGTGAGATTTTGACACGGTGGTACAAGAGCACTCGAAGTTAGATGCTCGATGGAGAGAAGCAAGAAAAGCAAAGAAATTGTTTCCAACTTAAATGCTCATTTTTTACCCAGAGACATGACACAGATCTGCTGATCAATGGATGAGAACCCCATTGAGCTGGGAAGCTCTAAGCCAGAAGCCACTGCTTCTGAAAGAGCAAAATCTGTGGTCAGGTCTATGGCAGCCTCTCCTGGTCTCCGTGACCAGGAAAATACAAGATGAGTTCTGAATGCAGCGAGTGTGAGAAGCCAGCAGCCAGTGTCCCATCAGGGCTGATTCAAAACTTCAGTGGAGTCTTTGCTGCTCCAAGTGGCAGGACCCTGTCTCTGAAACGCAGCCCTTCCCAACTCCTAGCTCCTGCTAAGGTCTGATGGCTGAGTTTCTCATGTCAGAAGAAAAACTCTGCTCTGTGCAAGGTAGCTGTGAGCCCCCAGCCACGGCCTCCCAGGCCAGCCTGCCCCACAGCGCTCAGAAGAGCTCCGTAGCAGCAGCGGTTCCCAAAGCCATTCTTGGGGCAGCCTCCTTCACCCACAAGCCACAGTACGGTGACATTTAAAATAAATAGATAAAAAGAGAGAGGGTGATGTGACACATCACACCTCACTCTGATGCTCATTTCATTTCTCAAAGCAAATCCTTCATTTCACGTCAAAGCCAAACTGCAACCTGACCTGAAGCTAACCCCAAACCAATTTTCTATTCTAAGTCCCAGAAACCAGAAAAAGTAGCACACACAAGAAAACACAGATGTATACTTAATGTATACTTAGAAACCGTTTTATGAACATTTATCAAGTACTACGACAATCACTGTAGGCATACAAAAGCAACATTCATTTCTGCAGTCGGAGCAGACCACAAGTTTTGTGAAAACATGTTGTTCACCACAGAACTTGTGGGGTTTTTTTTTTTATCAGCTGATGCTGTTGCTTGATTTTACTGTTCTCTTGTAAGCCTAATCAATTCCCACCATAGGGGGAACTGATGTATCCAAGGAATGTTTACCTTTTAGCTGTTGATCCTGTTTGGTAATCCTCCCCAAAACTGCTCTGCGTTTTACAGCAGGCTGCGTGTTGCGCAGGTGATTGGTATGCAGTCTGAAGTTCAGACATTGTACAGCACAATAAAAACTAGCTTTACAGCATCTAGCTTTGCACAGATAATACACTATAGTTATGGGAAATCTATCACCACCCGGGGAATCTAAAATAAGTAATATTGATCTTTACCCAACTTAGTGGTCAAGTCTTGAATAAGCAACATCAATCAGGAAGGCTTTTATTGACATTGAGGCAGACAGCCACCACACCCACAACGACCTGAGAATTTGACCAAGGCATCTGATAGCTATAGGGTTTTCTGTGCCTTGCCAGATGCTAGAGCTCAGTGGAGTGTTTTACATCACTCTTAGAGACACGGCTCCTCATAACATTTTACAACTCTGACACTGAATAGTCAAGCTAATCTTACAAAGAAACTGCTAACAAATGATAAACTATATAATTTATTAGTAACTATCATTTATTAGTCACTATAGCTCTTAATAGTATATCTTGGTTAGGTGTAAAAAGCACAATCTCTTTGTCACTATACCACTGTAAACCACTTTTTTTTTTTTTTCCCCAGATGAGCACGCCTTCTGACCGTAACTCATACCAGCTGTGGTCTGACAATAGAGGGACTTTGATGCCAATACTATCTTAGGGACTTTTCCCCCCTCTCTCCTGTTCCCTGCCATAACCTTCAATCATATAGCACAAGATGTAAAGCATTATGAAGCAGAACAAAGAAAA
Source organism: Apteryx mantelli (assembly GCF_036417845.1). Lineage (NCBI taxonomy): Eukaryota > Metazoa > Chordata > Aves > Apterygiformes > Apterygidae > Apteryx > Apteryx mantelli. The sequence continues at coordinate 48,872,109 of NC_089980.1, read as the reverse complement.
GACTCAGGTTAAAAATAATTCAGGTGAGGAGGAATTTTAATCTGGTGTTGGCAAAGCCATTGTATCAAGCTACAGCCACCTGAGCACCCAGGGAGAGGAGCGAGCAGCAGCCAAGCTATTCCTCATGATCACGGAGGCCATGCCGGAAGCGCGTGGCATGTCACTGCTGCTCACTGAAATGACGTATGCACACAGAACGGAAAGTGTCTCACAGTGGCAGGTCCAATTTTTGTTTCAACATCAGAATGTTGAAAAGTGAAATGAAAGGTGAAAAATATGAAACCAGTTTTTAAAAGCAGCCTCAGAGGGTATCCATGAAATTATCCACTATGAATCTGACTTCTATGCTAAGCAAAATGGTGGAAATAACAAAAGCAGAACAGAATGAACAGGTACAGAGCTGAATATGGTAAGAGTCAACACAGCTTTCTTGGAGAGAAACTACCCCTCACAAATCTACCAGATTTCCTCAAAGAAATCAATTAATTCCTGGAGCAGATGACAGGAGTTTAGCTGACACAGTCTACCTGGATTTCCAAAGAAGGGTTTTTATTAATAAAGTTCTTCATCAAAATCTCTCTAGAAACTGGGACTTCATCAAATAGGGAGAAAAGAAAAATCTTCTTACAAATTAGTAAACAGTTACAAGATACAAAACTAATAGTAGAAATAGTCAGTTTTCATAATGGGGAAAATGTCACTAGACTCCCACAGGAATCTGTGCCAGAACCCACACTGCTCAAGAGGAGGGGAACTGGCAAAGTCTGCTGACAACACAAAATTATTCAGGATAATAAAGGTGGAAACTGACTGTGAAGAACTGTAGAAGGAAATTTCTGTAATGAGTGACTGGACAATAAATTGACAGATGAAATTCAGCTTTGAAAAATGGCAAGTAACACATTTATAGAAAAACAACCATGACAAGGCATCACCATAGCGGGCTTCAGATTAGCTACTACCACTCAGAAAAGAGATTTTTGTGTTTTCTCTGAAAATATCAGCTGAAAGCCAAGCAGCAGTGAAAATGTCAAATCAAATGTTAGGAGTTACTAGAAATGAAACAGGAAGGAAAACAGAAAAAAAAAATCAATATGACCATGAATAATGCCACAGAGCATCCACTTCAGCGCAGCGTGCAGTTGTAGTCACCCTATTTCAGAGGGAATGCAGCAGAACCAGAAACATTACAGAGCAGGGCAAGGTGGAGGAGGGACATTATGGAGTGACTTCCATATGGAGAGAAGCTCAACAGCCTCACCTCAGAAAAAGACAGCTTAGTGCGATGACATCAAATTACTCATGGAATGGAGAGGATGAACAAATAAATATCTGCTTTCTCACATAAGGGAAATATCTGGCAGAATATAATAAAAGTATCATGCAGAATATTCACAACAAATTCAATCTCATATGAAGTGTAATTACATTACAGACTGCATCACCATAGGATGCTGCAGAAAACAAAAACAGGAACAAAAAACACTTAAGGGGAAAAAAGTCAGTTTAGGCTTATTAAACAAAATAATCTAGATTCATCTGTGCTTGGAAAGACACAAACTACAGCATACTGCATCCTCAGAAGCAACGTTAGAGGAAAGATCAATTTCCATTTGTCTTGAAGTATTTCCTTTCACAGTCATTATCAGATGAGATACGGGGTTAGATGGATTTTGGCTTGACCCCGTACAGCTGTTGCTGCACCGTGATTGCCCCCATCCTAGCCAAAGTGAATCCCACCCAAAGACACCCTTCCTCAGGGCATGAAAAGAGCAAGCTCCCCAGCTTACTTGTCCTAACCACCTCACCTGACCAGCAGCACCCAAAGGCACACAGGGCACCCTTACAGAAATCACAGAGGTCAACCCTAGAGGAAGAAGAGTAATTCCCAGTGCTGTCCTCTGACACGTGTCATGTATCCAGTAAGCTGCTGCTCTCAGTTTCCTCTGTAATACAACTGCTATCACTACCGGCATTAACGATCACCTTCGGTGACACTCACTGACAGGCCCCACAATGCAGGAACACAGATGGTAATCTCTTTCATGAGCAAGTTCAGAAAATTGTGCTCATCTCTCTCCATATGTCAAGAGCCACAACAGAGTCATGCATGGGGGGAACTGAGCATGTCGAAGGATTGCTTCTCCCACTGAAAACAGCACTCCTGTCATCTCATTTTCGTGATTCAGTGCAGTGTAAATAATTAAAAAGTCAAATAATTGGATACCAACTTCTCTTTGAAAAAAGGTAAAATAGCCTTAAAATGACAGGACATTTGAGAACTATGCCACCAGCCCTGCTGTTACCAATGACATACAGAGACTATTTTCATTGCAAAATTGGCATGCAGTCATGAAATAGAAATGTAAAGGAAAGGCCACAAAATAAAAACAAGGAGAAACTCAATGCATATTTGTCTGAGTTCCCTGGAGCTCATTATGGCGTACAAGAAAATCAGTACTTCAGAGAAACATCTACCTAAGCACATGTTGCAGGCAAAGTGATAAAAGCAGGCTGCAGGAGAGGGAACTTCTTTATTGATATCTTATGGCATACTCTGTCTAAAACGCACGACCCAGCTCTTTAGCTTTTCTTTTTACCCAAGCTTCCCTCTGGACAACCCTGCCATTCTGCTGATTACTCAAGTCTGCAATCTGAGCAATAATCTCCTGTTAGACATCCTTCATGTTATGTATCCTCATAGCCAATGATGCTTACGTAACATTTCAAAGACTTGGGTTTTTTCTTTCTGGCCAAAACACCAATGCCATTTCTCTTTCCTTCCCCCTGAAATAAGTAAGCTTCACAGGAAGAACTCAAGTGAAAATTTTGGAATAGTTCTGTGCAATTTCACACAATCCATGCAATTTTTAAATGATAACTTATTAAAACCATACACGAGATGGGGGTATTGAGGGAAGCCATGCATTTGAATCCTCCTCTAAAAGAAGGGTGTTGATCCATACCACAGTGTGATTCACTGTAATAACTAGGATGGCAGAGGAAAAACAGATATATAATAGGGCATCAGGGAAGACAGTAAGATAAATGCAAAATGAATATGAGTAAAAACATCAATAGAAATTGTATCAGTAAATACAACTGGAGTTGGAAAATTTCCATCCTTGATGGTTTTTAAAAAAGAAATTCTTAAATGCTTTACCAATGAAGCTTAAAACAGCCATATGAACAAATGATTATTTGATAACTATCCTGAAAAATCTAACCCACAATCAACAATATCGCACATTAAAAATATGGGAAATTCATAACCAATTTCAAAATAGTAGATCAATTTGACAGAGGTGGTAATAAATCAATTAATTTTTAATACTGAGTATCATTGCAATCTTGGGAGCAAATTTATAATATTTTTATCTTTTATGCATTGTAGCATTAATGTTTTAATTTATAACTGAGTCTGAAATGCATGGACTAAAGCAGTATCTCTAACAAAATAAATTTTTTAAAATCACATGCTACCAGTAATCCATCATTTGATCTTGATATGGCCAATAAAGCTACTTAGAGAAACAGAGTTTCTGTTTTCTCCCAAAGCTATATAATCTTCAAAGAAAGACATTCACTAAATTGAGCAAGGTCATCACTCTGCAAGTTTTAACAAATGTGTATGAAATAATCTAGGAAGAGATGAAAATTAGGCAAAAAAATCAAGAAAAATGAATAATGCTGAAGAGAAGAGATAGCAAAAAAATGAGTTAGTAAGACATAAGCTGACCTTAGGAAATATAAACAAATCATCTTTTTTGCTCTTCACAGATTATATACCAGTTGTCTTCTCTGGAAACTGCAGCAGTGATTAAACCCATAAAAGAATCTAAGTAATGATACTAACAGCAGCAATATTCCCCACAGCTGCCACTTAAAAGGAAACTTTCTGGATGTGGATACCTGCCTCCAATTTAGAAAGTTAACAGGGCAACACAAACGTACACTCTAGGGTTGTACTTTGAATCACAGCAAATACACCTGTGCATTTGTGCAAATCTGCTTTTCCCATGGATGTGGACAGATTTATGAAATGTAAGTGATATTTTTGGGGTGTACCACATACTAAAACAAGGAGCTGAAATATGTAAACAAAACTCTAAAATGGCTACTGATGCCCCCCAGAAAACTCTGTAAAACCTCCCATTTTCAGACAATTGTGTTGAGATCTTTTTTTTCTTTTGCTGCCAGAGATATCAACAGGAAAACAGAATCTTAGTTGCTGCTTCACAGCTCTCTCCCTGCAACTTCATCCTCATCTAAATTCACCTTTGTCACTAGGGACATCACCATTAATTGCTTCAGAGATTGTTAATATGTCAAAAAGTAGGTGGTTTTGAATTGATGCAAGAAATTAAGCATGAGAAACATAGGAATTCCTCAAGTCCGACTTCATTAACTGATAGTGTTTAATGCAACTCTCTCTCTTCCTTTTTTAACTGAGCTTTAAAAATGATATTGCAATACAGTAATTACATATGGTGAATTATGAACTTTAGGTTAAAAAAATAATTTTTAGTTACCTACTTCACTCTTTGGAAATGGGAGAAAGAAGCTGGCAGCATTAGCTACCCTCATATTTCTTGTCCCTCCCATACATTTCACCACCAAAACAAGTCAAATAGTTTGGTGCACAGTGAATTCTGTCACTTTTAAAATTTTGTCTCAACATAGCTAATACCATGCCAACATGAAAGAAGCAGCAGCTGTAGGAAGAGGCACTGAAGTACCTTTCAGCACAGCTGATAGACACACACTTTAGCTCTCCTATTGTGAGCATATTTATCTATGAGCTAGCACAGGGAAGGAAGAAAAGGGGAAACAGGGAAAGTAAAAATGGCAGTAAGAGCTGCCAGTGGCAGAGTTACTACAGTGAACAGGACCAGATGCTACAGCGAGGCACTCAGAGCACATGAAATGCATGAGCAAATCAATGGCAAAATATACTGAATGTTAATGAATGCAAACTAAGGAAGAAAATGACCATCCAAATACTTGAGAAAGCTGGCACCACAAACAGCAGTGGCAGAGAAAAATATCTGCTCAACCAGCAGTTGTGGTTAAAAATAAAAGATGATGTGTAAGGAACACTATGGCAAAGCACATGGAGAAAATTTAAAGAATATTACTGAATTAGTGGATGAAAGAGAGGAGAGTGAAGAAAAGCATCTCAGCTCACACAGATGAAAAAATCATGATTGTTACTTTAGGAAGGAAAACCTAACAAAAGCACAGGAAATAAAGAATTGTCTAGAATCAGTCATGAGCATCTCATAATGTAAGAACAAGGGGATGCTCAGTTAAAGAGAATACTCAAAACACAGCTAATTCAAAATGGATGAAGACAAATACTTTCCCCAAATTATATGGTTAAAACTAATTTCCACCAAAAAGTAGGTGAAAACAAGAACTTAACATGATTCAAAACAGAAATGGATATTTTTGCATTTATCAATAATATCCATAGGATTTCAAATAGGAGAGATGTTGCCCTTCTTGAACTTAAACCAATTCTGTGTGAAAATAAGTTCAAAATATTTCATATCTGTCTATTAAAGTTCACCTGAGAATGTACCTAGAGTTGATGACTCTCAGAATCGGGTGATTGTTGTGGATAGACCCTGGCTCTGAACTAGCTGGCTCTTCCTGTGATTCAGGCAGACATCCCTTCCCATGCTCACTGTAGGATCTCAAAGGCTGAAAGGGAAGGAAAGGATGCAAAGACGACAATTTCTTAACTTCAATGAAATTAACAGGAAATGATTTGTCAAACTGCCTTCATAAATTTTGGCAAACTGAGGTATCATCTCTGTTTCATGCTTCTAAAGCATTTATTTATTTTTGTAATTCCAGTTCTAATAATCATAGATGAACAAGTTGAAAGAGCATCACTTTGTATGGGAGAAACCATCTGCCCACACACTCTTACTATACAGTTGAGGAGTAGGAGCTCACTACAAATGATTTACCTTAAATTGCCAGAGAGTAAGAGTACGTTTATGGACAGCTACTGTGGAGCAGTCAATAACAGGTACTTTGCTCATGTATCTAAATCCTTACACTCTCACAGCTTGAAATGGCTCAACAAGTTTTTTGTTTGATGTTGGCTGTTTTTCTTTTCTTTTTTTAAATAAAATCAATTAGATATTTCAACTTGAAAAACATTATGAGAAAATGAAAATAGCTTCATCACCTAACTCTCCACTGAATTGAACTGCTACAGAAGAGGCAGATCCAGGCTACTACGTATCATCAGCATCCAAATGCACCTCTTTGACTGCATTTAGCTTTAAAATGATTCGTTAAACTAAAGAAAAACAATTTGATTAGAACTAAATCGTTAAACTGAAGAAAAACAATTTGATTAGAACTAAATCAGTACAATGTAGTTCATACTGATTTAGCTAATGTCAACTGTAAACCCCTCTAAAAGTGCTCAAAGATGTTTTTACTAGTTTAACTACAGCAATTTTTAGCTAACTTGCACACATCTGTGCTATTCTTCTTCTTCTCACATGACTGGATGGGCAGAAGTTGGCACCTTCAGAGCTGGAAGAATGACAAGGAACATCTTAATGTAACAGTTCATTCCTGCTCTGAAAGAATTCAAAAGGAAAAAGTTCAAACTTGGTTACACTTGGAAAACCTGTAAATAGGCATAAAACAGGGATAAGAATGAACTTGAAAAATGACTTTGGTTTACTGGATTAATAATGTTTTAATATTTTTTCTTATTAAAAAGGTCATTATTTCCATTGATCTCTTCAATTTGTCTGTGGTCTGTAAAGGCTTATGCTTATACTCATTATTATTCGTGTTTCTCTCCTTTCCTGTATAGCTGAATAAACTATGGAACAAACCATCGGATTTCTCCTGTGAATTTTTTCCAATACTGTAAATAACTAATTGATATAATCAATGTAATGAAGTTCCCCTTAGACAGATTTGGCTTTGCTTTGTTTAGTTTGAAGGAAATATGGACAAATGCTGAAAAAAAGCAAGATAATTCAAATTACTGCCAGTAACAAAGCAGTGTCCTATTGATTCTCTTCTGAAGACTTCCTCTAATGCAACTTACAATATTGCCTCATCAGAAAGACATTGGTTCTTTCTCCATAAAGCCTGAGTCTTTTTTTACCATTATGTGATGTCTTTTATATACACAAAGAACCAAGAACACTTTTTTGTTGCTTTAGAAATAAAATTTATACTAATTCTTTTGACAGCATTAGAGGCAAAATAAGAAACTGAAGCCAAGCAGAACACATGTAAAGCTTCAAGTTAATGCAAGAGTCTTTCTTCTTACTAGTTTAGAAAAAATAAAAATAAAAATCTAATCTTCAGAAGGCAAAAAGCAATTCAAAGGGCAGATTTCTAATAAAGGCTCTTTTTTAACAAGGAGTTTACCCCAAAGGTTGCAGAATCTGTCAGCATTTCTTTTGTAGCTGCTACACCAGATTGTTTTGGATCTGTCACTTCTGTCTCACTTCAAGTTAAACTTCTGAAGGATGTGGGGTAGCATGTAGGGTGTCTGGGTAGCAATATTTTCTTATATTAAAAAAAGCTTACTATAAATTACTAGTTTAACCATGTTCCTAAAGCAGAGAGAAAACCTAACTATTTTCCTTTCATTTAATTTACTAACATTGCTGAAAGATGGCATTATAAAGGACCATTACATACTACAGACAATACAGACACATAGGTCTGATTCCAAACAAAAAAACGAAACACAAAGACATTACACCTGGTTCCCACAGCAGCGGGAGGTCTCAACACCACCACTCCCCCCACAAAATGCAAAAACACTGGGGGCAAAAAAACAAACGGATTTTCTACTGTAACACTTAGACAATTTTCCAAATAAGCTGCCTCTGCTTTAATGGCTTTCAGAATAAATCAGTAGTGTTCTAGATAAGGCTGTGAATGTGCCTTTCTGAAAAGTTTTCTTGGGCCATAGTTGCATGAACATTTAAGTGGCACAAAGAAGAAGAAGAATCTTCCTTCCTTTGTCCTGCCATGAGCACTTGCAGGGGTCTGGAATAACCTGGATGAAAGGAACTGCTTTAAGTTAAAACTAACCTGTCAAAAAGAAATAATTAGTTTAACATGTACCAGAGAACCAGCTCATTGCCCAGCTGCGCAAATGTTTGCTCTGACCTGATCAGCCAGCTGTGGGAAGAGGGGACATTTCTTTCATGCTAGGAAAAGTGTTCAAAAAACTATGGTCCTATAGCAAAAAATGATCGCACTTTGGAAAGTGTCCATCAACAATGCTCCTCCTCCCCCCTTATTCCTATTACTCTTCTCTTACCCTGCCACTTCAACAGGCTTCAGCCTCCTTCCTTCAATTTATTTTGTTGACCAGCTATTTTATTATATTTTTTTCTCTCTTTGAATAAGCACTTTCCTGTATTTTGCTGATGTTCCCTAAGTTGAAATCAATTCAAAACTTCCATTAATTTTTACCTACCTTTGCCAGTATGCAACCTCCAAATAAAAGAAACTGATCAGATTATCTTTTACTTATATAAATTCAGAAACTGAATTAAGGTGACAAGATTTGTACAGAGAAATGACATCTTTTGTTAAATCAACATAAAATAGTTGGAGAAAAATGGCAAACTTCTGGGCACTTAAGCCTTTCTGCACTGCACAGACTACAGGGACCACAAGATCTAGATGCTTAAAACACTGGGTCCAAAAACGTCTTAAACATACTGTCAAAAACATGTGCTAAAGGATTCGAGCCATTAGGCAGTCTCTCTGAGTAACTATTTTTGCCCACCATTGAGGTGTCCTTAGCATAACTACAAGCTCCTCCAACACAGATCAAGGCTGAAAGGTGCAGGACCTCACTTAATTCCTGGTTCTACCAGAGGCCATACCTGCTCTGAAATGAGGAGCAAACCGCTTATTGGAAGTCATGTCAAGTAGCAATACAGCTACCAACCTTATTTCTGAATGCAGAAGGTCATAGATGTTACTTTGTTTTAGAGAAGATAAATTCAAAATCAAAATGCCTTCCTAACAAAATCTGTCAGTCACAGAGCAGAACAACTGCTGAAAATCCTACCTGAAAGCCAGTGTTTGTCCACGTCCTCTTTATCATTACTAGACTCCCCCTTACCTGGTGTATCTCTATGGTCTCTTTCTGTTGTGTCCGCTCCTTGAACAGTTACCTTTGTAGCCTATTTAAAGGGAGGGGTACGTGCATAGTTGAATGCTAACATCCAGCACTGTCACTCTCTCTCCATTGGGGTCATTTCTCAGGTATATTGTCATTTTCCAATCTGCAGGACCATTGGCAGTATGAAGCAATGGGATTGCAAATACCCTCATTGTTTTGGTCTGCTCGTCATCCTCTAGCCCACCTCCCTTCACGTGCTGACCAGCATTTATCTTCCTTGTTTTTCTGAGGGAAGTTCACCCTGATATATCAGCATAAAAACATTACAAACATTCTCTACACACCAAGACTCTTCTTACCTACTTGAGATGATGATCTGACTTGCTTTCTGGCTCCCTCTTAAGATGGTTTCTTCCCTGACTATTAGGCCAAATACAATTGATGAAGATCAGGAAATGAAGTTTTAATAGCTGTAAGAGTCACCTATTGTTCCTGCTGCCCTGTAGGTCTTCTTACACAAGCACAGACCACCTCCTGCCTTAGTCATTGGAAGATACTGAAATTAGTCAGTTGAAATGAGCCATCTTTTGGTTGCAAAGGTGTAAGGGAGTGTATTGCTGTTGAGGGCAGGGGGCTAGTTTGTTTTTAACGTGCGTAAGTACTATCTTTCATTTTCTTGTGCAACATTTGTTTCAGTGGGCAGTAGAGATTTTGGGGCACTCCCACTAGCCTAGCGACACTTTAATATAGAAATGCTTCGTTTTTTAGGTTAGCGCTGAAACACCAAACTCCTGAGAATCTTCTGACCTTTAAGCGCCCTGCAAATTGTCCTTCAGCCCACCTACCTGGTTAGAGCTGACTTCAAAACAAACAGAACAAGAAGTTCCCACCTCCTCCCTCCCTTCCTGTGGGGCATTTTATGCAACATTCCCACTTACAGACGTAGTGGTTTCCTGCTCTTTGTCACTATATGTTATTAGCCTCAAAATGTATTAGCCTCAAAGTATATATCAAGTGATTATGATAGAAAATCTGCTGATTACAGTAAATTACTTCCATATCATTGAGAGTTTTGCCAGTTTTGCACTATATTTTCCTCTTTAACTGTTTTCCACATTCTGCAGGCACCACACTGTATGCCTGACATATATGTTCTGCAAAGGAAAAATCTCTGCAACAGAGCTCTGCTGGAACATCTCAGTTTTGTACTACCTGTGCGAGACATCAAAGGTATTAGCAGGGACTGGAACAGCAATTCAAGAGTCTTAATACTTTTGGTGCTTCAGGGTATTCCCCTACTCTTTCTCACTTCCCATCTGCAGAAATTACAGTAGTCCTAATACAGAATGCTGGCATGCATCGACCCATTTTGGGTCTACTGAGCACAAGAGACATTTGTCCAGAAGCCTTGTTGCTGGAATTATTTAAAGCAAAGCCATGCTACTTCAAGACATGCAATGCCCTCTGCTAAGTAAGAAGGTGAAATCAAAATAGTCCTTATGGGATAAGCTTCACCCATCCAAAGAGAGAGTAGTGGTCAAGAAAAGAAAGGTTTTGCCTTGTGCAGAAGATGAAATGGTGAGCCACAGACGGTTTTGAGTATGCAATCCTGTTGCTAAGACTTGAGTAAAGATGAGGACACAGCACATGAGGATAGACCATGAAAGGCTCCCCATGCTCTTAACTCAGTGCAAGAGCATAAAGGAGGAAGGAACTGATGAGATACAGGGGAAAAGAGGAGGACTCTAATCTCTTATTCAAGGGCTTAACTGAAAATAGAAAGAATAATGACATAGGACCTGTGTCCAAGACATGCTAGTAGATCCATCCCAGGGGAACTAGGTCAGCAACAGAAGTATTCATCTGTTGCCTGTCCAGCAAAAAAAGATGCAGGTGCCAACACAGACATGTAAACACATTGAATTACTTGAAGCAGTCAGAGAGCTTTGAATTGTAACAGCTCAAAACAGACAGGTGTGAGAGGCAGCAGCTCCCAGCTGCTACGTTTGAGGTAAGATTTATCAGCACACCTACTCTCTAATTCAGGAAAGAAAACAAACTCAACACTTGTAACATACTGCAAGCATTAGCAACCCTTCAACCAGCAATTTTTCCCAAGCTTGTAAGCCTAACTTTCTAAAATAAAGTTATAAGGTCCAGAAATGATAATGTTTTCTAAAAAGTTGGTCTGAAACAAGATGTTTAAAAATTAATTTATTCCATGGGGAATCAAACAAAACTTCATTGAAGATTGTTTTAAGGAATATTTTATTCTAACTAGAAAAATTTCCCTTTATTACTACCTTTTAAAATACTTAAAAGTTGTGTTCTAATTCATGATCCTCTTTCCAGAGGAAGATGGACGAGCCCCTACTTTATCTTTTAGAAATGTATACATGGATAGAGATATCCAGCATTCGTACCTGAAGCCCCAAAGTCTGGGGAGTCTTGCACTAGTTCTAGATGTCACACAAGTTCAAAATGAACAAGACAAATCTCTGAGAAGAAATAACCTATAGAAACAGAAGTTAGGTCCTCACCCTGAATATTTCTGTGTAATCTCATTAGGTATATTTTAGTAATGTAAAAAGTCATATCAGCTTTAGTTACATAAACTGGAGAGTGTGATACAATGCAAACAGAAGTACAGAGAATGACAGAAGAAAGATACAGCTTCCAAAAAAAAGGAAGGGATTAAATATATATATATATATATATCAAGGCAGACTCAAGCTGTTATATTTGATTCTGATGTAAACAAAGCTTTAAAACTTTCCAATAATTCCTCATCATTTCAATCTTGAAAGACTACAAGTCTGAATCTAGAGAGTATTCTCAATCTTACGTGTTTGCATATTCACTTTTCTGGTTGGGCCTCCTATACCATCATTAAAATAAGGTGCAGCACAACTCTAGCCTCAGTTACATCATTATATTACATCAGTTGTTCTATACTATTAAACTAGTAGTGAACCCAGTTTGACTATTGTCACTAGGAACCAGAATAGAACAAAAAGGGAGAGGAAAAAAAAAGGTGGTTACTTCTTTTCAGAATATTTGCTTATGTATCACTTTTCCTTTATCAACCAATATAGAACAAGTTAAGTTTAGTAACCCTACTTAGCTCAAACATCTCATATGTTGCTTAATATCCACTAAAAGTTTTTAAAATTCATGGCGGGGGTAGGGGGGAACCTTTTATGTATTTATTTAGGAAGACTGATCAAATGCAACTTAAGAATCTCTACAGATGTCATTACTAAATAAACAAAGAAAAATTAAATCTTTATAAAAGATATGTAAGCCTTTTACTTTTCTGTGTACCATTATAATCTAAAAATGGATGCATTTATGTAGCCACTCCATAAATGCAGCATGCAGCACAGTGGCAAAGTGGTGCAAAGTAGAAGGGAAAGATAGATGCCTGCAGAAAAAGCAACTGCAAGAGAAATGTAAAGCTAACAAGAACTCTCTTTATCTTATCAGATACCCATTTATTATTTTTTCCTATTTCATCCTCCTCCTGCCTCCTGATTTTGTATGTTAGATATAATATACAAACATCCTGATTTTGTATGCTATACGTGCTTACCTTGTGGAATGGCTAGGGCCATATAATGGTAAGCAAGACACCAGAAATTCAAAAATCACACCGGTGGGTCTAGTGAAGTCAATGCATACGGTGGGGGGAAAAAAAGAAAAAAAAAAAAAATCAATCTTCAGTTGGTGGGTAGCCACTATACACATACTAGTCTTTCCATCTTGAAAGAACTTGACTGAAAGACTTTAATGAACTTGCATCACATTCAAATTTTTCAGTTCAAATGACAGTCATCACGGATTTTAATCTTTTTCCCATCCTATTGTTCCTATGCTTTTTGTAATGAATATACACCTCATTTGCAAAATGCTATATACTCCATTCACTGAAAATACTGTGTGAAATCAGCAACATTCCAGAAATGGTTATTTATTCATTTATTTTAAGAAAAGGACTCAAACCCAAAACCTAATAGGAATTGCAGAGACTGTTCTAGCAGCGGTCTCCCCTGTTAAACATGCGGTTTATTTGTAGTCTTTGACTACAAGAGCCTCACATTTGCTCTAGCTACTCAAGTGCATGAGAATCCTGCAATTGCCATTTCCACTGGTACTAAACTGACCCCTGCTGGCATGATTTCTAGTTGTTGAAAGCATCTGGATTTTTTAAAAGGTTTACAAGGATGGAAACAATTTTTTTAACAGCACCCAAAAATGTGCTAATAAACGCCCCTGTACAAATCTTTGCAACCCAAGGAACTCACAAAATTAGTTTCTGACATGACCCAGAGAGGAGTAATCAGAGAATAGGGAAGAAAAATGAGGACAGATACGTAAGATTATGTGGCTATTCAGGAAGTCCATGCACCGAAAGATAGACTACTCTCTCTCCAAACTTAAACCAGATAAAGTCTTCATAACAAAAACCATATAATTTAAAAAATTGTGAAATAAAAAATATTAACAGATATAGTTCCATGTGTTTTTTATTTGCATTATTTTAAGATTAAGATGCTTGACTTGTTTTTAGCATAATGTTAACAGCAAGCTATTTTTTCTTGAAGATTTTTTCCTCTATTAGATTAATTTTTTCTCAGAGAATGCCCACATAAAGCTGTTGTAAAGTACAAAATCCCCACATGGATCCCATCACAGAATTTTCTCTGAAACATTAGCTCAAAGGAAAAGCTGATTTTGTGGGCCTGGCCCAGCCTTCAGGGCCTCATGCAAGTAAAATTATTCATCATGAGAAAGGTCATGCAAAAGCTGAAGAAGCACCATCATATTTTCCTATAGGTCATAACAGTGTTTCTTACTAGGCTTGACTGTACTTCTCCCCAGTTCCCTTTCTCCCAACACGCCTCTGTCCCTATTTCCAGTCCCATAAATTGCAAGCTGTGGGAAGCACCAAAAGGAGAATCAGAACTAACACAAGGTCACTTCCATACACACGTGTATGTAGGTATATATGTTGATCCATACATCTTTAAATATACATATATATAACATATGTATATAAATATATGGCATCTAATTCTTTTCTGCAAGTTCCATGATGATGTGTGTCACCATGACCGAAAGAAGCCTGCAGGAATGCGTGCTTTCTACATGTTTTGATCCTGAAAGCTACACATTAGACAAGAAGAGGTACATCCACAGACACCAGAACTCATGAAGCCTAGTCTCCTTAGCTTTCATTCATAGCATCTCTGTTTGAATGATCTTGTGTCTATTAATATACCGTGATGGCCATTTCCTTGAAGGAAACACTAATTTGGGTCTCTTTCCTTCTCACCTATGTACTTATTTTCATAAAACTTGCAGAAATATCTCTGAAACCTCTGTTCCCGCTATCTTTGGTTGTAATCAGCTAGCAGTGCCAGAAACGCCTGACAGACAATACAGAGCATGATTGCCCCAGTCACTTCTTCAGGAAACCAGGCTGAAAGTAGAAGGGAACTGAAAATAGAGACAAAGAGAAAAGCAAGGAGGAAGTAAATTACAGAAAAGAAGAGCTAGAAAGAAATGTTTTTTCTTAAGACAGAATAATTAAAGAAAGTGGCTAAGGCACTTAAGGCTAAAGCAATTTAATACAGTATAGCAAAATAACAGTCCTGGGAAAACAGGGTCAGACAGGACCCCACTTTTCATAGTACGTAGCTTTTGTGTGTTCTGACTGCCAAAGAAAACTCAGTCTCTTTACTTATGCAATATTTTTAATCTTTTCAAACAATTGTGATTGTAACATGCAAAGCTGTATATGCATGAACAGAAAATATTGAGAACTGCAAGATGCAGGATGACATTTAATTTAATAGGCAATACAGTCATCCAATACTCTCCAATGACACTTTTGGGAAAACTAGGAAAAGAAGAAGTCTTTTTACATTTACAAAGAAACTGCAAGAAGTAGGCTTTTATTCTTTTCTGATTTATCCAGCCAAGCTCAGGCTAGATTATTATAGACATATGTGCACACATCTCCCTAACAGCATATAGACAAGCTATTGTATCTATGTTTGAGTGTCACATGCACATGTGTGCAATGCATAATTATAAAAACTTAGAGAAGATATCTGAAACATTTGGATCACTGTGATTGATGAAGTGCCATTTATGGATATACACATACTTTAGATAATTCAAAGCAGATACTAAGTTCTGATAACCAACAATTGCTCAGATATTTAAAACATTCACAGATAAAGGCTACAAAACATGACCACAACTCTGTAAACAAATTTTAAAAAGACTCTACTCACACCTTATACTTTTTCTTATTGTTATCTTCTGGTTATCACATGTGTGTTTGGATATTCTCAAATATTACCTGCTTTCATCTAACAGTTAAGAATATTAAAGTTGACAATACAAAATTAATATCCACTTACTCTGGGAAATGTTATGATGAAATTATTAGGATAATCTAGCAAGAAGTTTTAATGAGGATGTTTTAGATCCTTCATTCCTATTTGTAATTGCATACCAATAGGTTTCTTTGAAAACTAGTTTTGAAATGCCTTGCACCATTAAAACTGAATTTAGTCTTCACAATAGGACTATATGTCTTGTTGCCAAACACAAGCTATGAGGATGAACACAGAAACAACCAGGTGAAATTCTACTGCTTTCATTATTCAGATGATCAGACTGCATAGAGAACAGCCACTTCTAGCCTTAAGAGTTTATAAATTTTGAGCCAAAAACATGTGGTTTCAGCATGCAAGGCACAAGATGTTTCAGTAGATAGAAATGGAAGAGTGAAGGCTTTGGGCAGCTACCAATTTCAGTTTTTGCATACCTATTCCTAATGTCCTTCTTTTTCCTTTGGGGGGTGATGAAAGGGGGATGGAATTAACTGAATTTTTAGTTGATGTCTGGTAAATACTTCTTCAGTTAACCATATCAATTTATAAGTAATACATACTAATTTATGTCTCAGTGACCTCTCTAAATGAAAGTTAGCTCTTGAAAGCCAGGTATCTCATTCAGTTATACAAAAACCATTGAAGTGTAACCTTTGTTTTTCTCCTTGAGAAATATAATCAATATTAGATATCAAGGCTGTGTATTAGTGCATAAAAAAAAAATCTGTGTTTTTAGTCAGAAGAGAAACATTTTTAAAAGTGAGAAAAATAGCACTTTGGTTATAGAATTGTGATGCTTCCTGCGCCTGTGGGACTTTTTCCCCCCACATTTGTTCCCAGTTACGTAAAATCATTCCCTCTCTTCTTACACTACGGAAATCAACAAAATAAAGCTTCAAATATAACTATTCAAAGAGGAAAACCTTTTGTGGGTAAAAAACTTGTTCTACTCCACCATTTTGCAAGCTGTCCCAACATACACTCTTAAATATAACTATGTAATTCTTTCTTAGCATCTCCAATTGCTTACAACTTTTTTTGATGTTTCTTAAACAATTCTTAAATCAAAGGTCACTCCTGCAGATCAAGAATGCTATAAAAAAAAACAGTTTATTAAATTGTTATATCATACTTCTTTGGGAAAGCACGTTTTCAAGCAATCATTTAAAGATACAGCATCCAGTTTTACATGCATAGTTCAATACCAACATATTAAGCGAGTTTCATTCACTGAGGTTATCAGCCAGCTGAAGATAAAATTATATACGCTTCTTCATTCGAGAGGCTTATTTCTACTTTCACATTCCATATACAAAACTGTATGTTTATTCCAGTTACATTACCACAGGAACTGTAGTACTGCCGGACATACGTATATCCAGTATCATATACAATATTGTATGTTTATTCCAACTAACTACAGCAAATCAGAATATCCTCAAGGATTCTGATTTTTCTGGGAAAATGCTGAAGTAATTAAGCACATAAAATTCGTCATTTGTTTGCAAAGTATGTAGAAGCACTAAAAAGATCAGAGGCTTCAGATTAGCATTCTGTTTGGATGAGCTGAAGCTACCGGTGACCTGCCACTTTGGTGGATTGGGCTGTCTGCAAGGATTCTTCCTGCAAGTAGAGACAGGAGCAAGTGCCTTTTGGTGAATGTTCTGCTCTGCGGTATTTGCAATATCACCAACCAAACCAACAGAGGATAGTGACAAAACCTGTGAACCTCCTCAGGGTGTATAACACAAGGCGGCTGCTGTCACTTACCACCTGTAAAGTTCTTCTAGCCATGCGTCAACCTCATTTCTACATGGCAAATATTTTCTTTTTCTGAGCATTCAAGTAGAACAGTATATTAAAAGGGAATGAATTAAGAATACTCTAAAATAAACCACTGTAGCTCAAAGAAAAAGCTAAAGCCGGGTGAATGCACAGTGCAAGATAAGCTATTAAAAACAAACAACTCCCCCCCAAAAAACTTAATTCCGTGTTAAAATCTTGAACAAGCAAAGAAATTAAAGACAGAGTGACCCAACAAGCGAGAGATGGAAGTCAAGAATTTTAGTTTGCTTTATTGATTTCACCATTGATCCACTATACTACTCAAAGTATAAAGTCATAATTTTGTGCCTCAGTTTCTTCATCTGAACAATGAGTAAAAAGCTCAAGGGATTTGTAGTAGTTATCTTACATAAACTATTAACAGTGAATATTCTAAACACACAAAGAACATTTCAAATCATTCTCTAATAGAAACATAAGTTTAATTTTTGATTTTGCCCTTGCTTTGTCATATTGGATCTTTTCTTAATCACACACTAATTTAAAAAAGCTGCAAGACTAAATACATACATAAGTACACGGGCTTATACAATAGAGAGCAAGATGACTTCCTGAATTACAAAAACAAGACAATTCTGCTTAGGACATTCTGCTTACACTGTTCCAAGTCAGTTGAGAAAGCAAGTCCATTTGACTAGTCACACAGTTGTATTAAGGCATAAGCACTTTGCTGAAAGTTATAAGCCTTATTCCTCAAAAAGATGAACTGTGCTCTGAAAGCAAAGGCAAGCTTACGTTGCCTGTACTCCCACTCAGCCCCATCAGCAGCCCGGATCAGCAGGGCACCGCATCCCAGGCAACCTGCCCCACTCGGGGAACGGCTTGGGCTCATTACCACGCTAACGGTGGTGGCTACAGAGCCTCCTATTTGGTTAGCCAGGAACTTTGCCACAGTACATTCAAGACTACCTATAAAACACTGCCAAAATGCTAAGAATCATCTCTTCATAAAGACCTGTTTTACTCAGGTTAGCAAACAAACTTGAGTAATTTTTTTTTTTTTAAGATTAAAAAAAAGAAAAAAAAAATCAAATCTCCAACAAGCACCTGGTTGAACTCAAGATGAGACATCTAACGAGTCAGACATCTCAGAAAGTTAGCAGAAGCAGAGTTTTAATGTTTCCTAGCACGCTTGATTCCTACACGAATAGCTTATTCGTCACTATACATTTGGAAGAGCGCATTTTACAAACTTAAACACAGTTGTTCCATAACAAACTATGGCAGTTTGTCTCTACTGTTGACTATGCACAAAATACTGTCATCATACAGATCTGTATTTCGGTTTGATGCTTTCTTCTGTAAAATGTGTTTTCATTTTCAGATCAGTGATACATAATGACAAAAATTGCACTGAAAGCCTCATCTATGACTTGCATTTAGCCAGAAGTACTAGACCACATGTTTGGAGGCTGTTAGGAGCATAAGAGGCCCACTGCATCTAGTTCTCTTTATGATATGGTTCTTGTTGCTTATTTATATGTGAACATCAGCTCAGTTTCAGATAAGGTAGTTTCTTAAATGAGAATTAATAAATAATGATTCTTTAAAAAAATATAGCAATGTTCTTCACAGATGGTAAGAAAAGTAGAAGAATGCTGAGAAACTTGGAATACTACTAGATTAAGATAGGTAAACTTTTTGCTGACAGAGTTGATAAGAGCAGCACTAGCTTAGTCAACACAAATGCCCATATGTCTCGACCACTGAGTACAACCATAATTTGCTCATACAGCACAAGTAATTTATCTTATTCCAAACTGAGCAGACACAAAAACATTTTTGACCAGAAATAATTCATCTTATCCACATAAATATGCCAGACACTTTAAAAATCAACAGAGCTACTCAACTGAATAAAGCAGCAGGATTTGGTCTTTTATGGATGCGCACAGATTCTATTTAAAAAAAAAATTTTAAGCTTTCTTAGAACCACAGTTTCCAAAGCTGATCTGGCATGAACACTGCCACCTCTACTTTCAGTGACAAAGACTAGGACTTCGACAGACCAAATCCAATAAACCTTCAACTACATTAAGCAATTAGTCTTATTAGAAATTTAACTCCTTTAAATTTTTCAGCACCTATCTGTTCTGGCATCAAGTCACTTAAAACAGTTAAACAGATGTAAAAGGTTTACTGTGAGTACTGATATTGGTATTTACTTTAGTATATCAGTTACCTCATATATCCTTTCACCTATTCTTAAACTCAAGGTGTTTTGGTGGTTTTTCTTTCTTTCTAATGGGAAAGGCTGATCTGTGAATTCACAGCTGCTTCCTGTACAGGTTGTTTAGTATCCACAAGTACATCATTTTGTTATTCAAAAGATCATCGATGGAAAGAATAGAGAAGAAACATCAGTATATGAAGGATTACCCTCAAATTCGCAAAATATTCACTTAACTGGAGCATATAAATGCCTAATGTAGTTTTCAAATGCATGTAACAGATAAGTAACCGTTTTCTTCCTGTTCAGACAGCCTATCAACTAGAAGACTATGCATCTAAACAATTTTAAGAAATCTGTAGGTTTGCTTTTCTTTCGCTATTTGTAAAAGATAAAGATCTAATCTGCAGAACTACAGATTAGAAGCCACTGAGAATATGGGCTGCTCTCAGAGACTCATAATTCTTCCAAGTCAGTCATCTGCTTTAGCTGAAATTTTCCATGTGGAATGTCTGATTCAGTTGGGAAAGAATGAGGAGGTTTTGGGGAAGTGAAAGATTTAAGCAATAATGTCTCAAATACTTTTGAGGTTGATAGAAATATATTTCTTGCCCATAAAAGAAGAAGGGGGAAAAAAAAAAAAAAGAACTTAGAATTTTTCTGTTGGTTTACTGGAGCAGCTCCACATCTTACAGTAATAATATAAAACTGTTAGAGGTGTCTAGGACATAGATTTTTTCTGTTCTACTGAAAAATAAACCAACAGAAACCAAGTTTATAAGGCTTGGAAAAACACCAGCTTGAAAATCTTCAGTACCAACCAGTTAGAGCTGAACTAAAATCCTCAAAATGTGCACTAGCCTCTCAAATCCTATGCATGACTAAAGAGTTTATTTGCCAGTTTTAGAGAGCCAAAAAGTAACTCCATGCCGGGTACCGAGGGTGATCAACTTGCCTACAGCTGCTCAGGACCGTACATGCACAAGAATAAGGGTGCTTACCTTTCTTCCCCAACACCTTTCACTCCCCAAAAGTGTGAAGCTCTTTGATGGTATTCAGACCTGATGTAAGTGCTAGTAAGGCAAAAGCGGTATCAGACAGGGAGTGAAAAACAAATATAAATGCCCACCAGGAATTTCTGGCTGGTGTCAAAGCTTCCACTGAAATCTTGGTAAATAAACATTTTTTTCAGGCTCCTGTTTTGAGTGGAAGGAGTTAGTTTTTTTGACCCATCCGCATGGCTTGCTAGATAGGCCTATAAACCACCTATAAGCCTACAGGTCTCTTCTGCATTTTAGAAGGGTAGAGCCAAACTGACGACTGCCCTGCTACAGTCCAGTCTCCAAGATAAGACTCAAACTGCGCTTTTTCCCTGTATTTGTATTTACAAAGTCATGCAGCACAGAGCAATATTGGGCCATGATTTCCAAGCTCATTCATAGAGAGCAACTGTAACTCTCAACATGTAAACTGCATAGTTAAGAGACAGGAAACATAAATCACCTCTTTTCCCCCAAATGTTAAGACTGAACTAGCTGAACTACAAGATGACTATTTATATGCTCTGCAGATGACACAAATCAAACTCTCAGGCCTGTGAACATCTGAAGACAAGACACAAACCAAAACCAACACTATATACCAGAAAAAGCACGAAGAAATCTCCATCCCTTCTAAAGGCGGCTAGACAGGATCTTAATCTAACCACATCCTTTAAGTTGTCATCCACCCATCTTAATGAGTATTTTCCGTTTTAGACTTTCTCCCACATCAATACTTCCTTTTCTCAACCTTTCTGAAGGACATCCACCGTGGTACTTAGGTAACTTTGAACAATTTTTCATACTCTGTGGGAGTGAAGAGCTCATCTGTGATGGCAAAGTGACAGAATTTTCCCTCCCTCTGCTGAAAAGGGGCTTGTGTTCTCCATTCTGTGCAACACAGATGACTTGGGAAGATGGGATGGAAAGGCCTTTTAGGATTATCAATTCCAGGCCCTGCATTTACTTCAAAAAGAAAAATTTGTTTGTGACAGAGACAAAAGCAACATTTCTTTGTACTTAAGCTTTTAGAGTGGCTAAGAAAGTTTTATTCCTATTATAGTAATGTTCCTAGACGTGTTTGCACCACAAACGGTTATCATGAAAAAAGTGTCTGCACAAAGGCAGGCACAGAAAACTGGCAAGGGGGGTAAACTAAGGAAGCTCACATGACAAACCAGCAACATGAATATGTTGCATAATTTGGTGCAAAAGAGCAATTGTTATTACATTTGTTCCAGTAAGTTCCTACATATCACGATCAATGTTAACATTCAAGCAACATCAAAAATGAACAAAAGATCATGTGTCAGGTTACCTTCCCACTACATTGTGTTAAATATCCACTCCCTACTCAAAAATGGCCAAATCCAGCTGCAAAGTCTAGGTATTTAGGCTTTATCCCAGTAGAAACTGAGTATGTGAAATTTCAGTCTACTGCTAAAACCACAAGCCCTGTATACACAAAAAGCAATACTTAAAATTTTCCCTCTTTGCAGCGACCTTTCCTAGAATGGAAATATAAAAAAGACTTCCTTGGCACAGCTAATGTTTCAAATGTTGACTTTAAAAAAAGGGGGGAGGGGGAGAAGGGTAATAAGAAATTGGGGAGAAGAGAACAATTAACTTCCTAAAGCAAATGAAGCAAAATAATTTCTGTTGCATTGCCAAAAATACACTGTTTTTGTCTTCTTAAGAGACACTCTCCAACTTAACAACTGTAATAAGAACCTTGTTAAGCTCTTCTTACTTGGCTGAAAGTTTTTAAATGCCATAAGCTTTTTGTTTTAACAAGAAAATACCAATACGTACTATGTCAGATTGCTACAAAAACAACCAATTTTGAATCACAACGTTTACAGCCTTCTAATGTTGCATTTCTGTCAAGAGAATTTAGACGAAATACGGCCAAAGAACCCAATAAAGGAACTGACAGAGACACTGCCGCTCCGAGAAATCTGACAGCATTTAAATATACAGCAGCTGACCCTGGGGTCATGGCACCCGCTCTACCTGTAAAATTAAAAGATTTTGACCTTGACACCAAGACAGGATGAAGTCGCATGGCCAAGATAGTTGGATTCCCTGAGCAGCAAAGATAAATTGTGAAACAACTGAGAGGACAGGCAAAGACGGGGAGGAAGAGGAGGAGAAAAGGACAAGAGGGATCTGAATTCAGAAAGGCAGAACAAAAGCAAGGCTCAAAGGAAGCAGGCACAGAGATTTTCAAAACAGGTCTCCTCACAAATTTCACCACTGAAGTTTGTTTTTGCACTCTAAGATGTGCTTTTTAGCTTTAAGGTTCTCCCAGCTTTCAAACATATTCTTTAAAGAATTGGGATGGTACTTCTCAATGCATCACAGCATTTGAGTTTTTATAACTCAAACTACATTTACAGAATAAGCAAATTGAGTAAGTGGTTTGGAAAAGGGTGACCTAGGAGAGAAATCTGCTAAGCAGTCCGACCCCTTCCATGTGACACCAGCAAGGATCATCCCTCCAATTTATGCCACCTCTATTGTTAAAGCTACGTCATATTTCTATTCCCACATTCCCAGTTTCATCACTTTGTCTAGGATCTTATTTTCTGCCTTTTTCACATCATCCTCCAGCATTTGAACAGCTGTGCATCTGAACTGCATATCAGCTCTTCTTGCTTCCGTCTCTTGCATCCCATGTGCAGTTTTTTCTTTTCTCTCCGTGGCCCACTTGCTACACACCAGCCACCTGTATTTCAAACCATCTCTTTTTTTCTGTGAAGCAACCCCTCTTTCACTCTCAAATACCTACTCAAATCCCACTCTCTTTGGCTGGCTGGCTGTGACTGACCTCCACTTCAGTGTGATTTGTGCTCTTGTTTTGCTGCCTGACCTTAAAAAAGAAAAAAAAAAAAGCGCTTGCAACTAAGCATGACGTACTACAAATACCATAATAGCCTGTACAATCTGCTCAGCAAAGACCAAGCCAGGCTGCAGCACCTCAGCAAACGTGACACCTTTACTTTCCCTTGTGCTGAAAATTTTTTTGTTGTGCAAAGCTTCAGTTTCCATTTATAACATAAAGTCACCATTCTTTATTTCCTTCCAAACCATCTCTGGCTGTCCTGACACAGAAGTGCAGGCACAAGCCTTGTGCCATGCTGATAGTACATGAACTCATTTCCAACCCCTAAGATATGCAGTGGGAAGGAAACAGAGAAGAGATAGGAAGATGAACTGCAGGAATTTGGCTAATACCACTCTGGGCAGATTCCTAAAAAACACCTGAAGAACAAAATGCAAGTTAAATAAAAACTCAGCTTCTTAGGGTTTTTTTTCCAAGGTTAAATTAGTTCACTTCTAAGTTTATGCCATGATATTTTATATTTCGGGTTGGCAAAATATGCCGGGAAGCACTTAGCTGTGAGCCACTGTGGACTCCTCTGGATTAGATGGAATTACATTTAGGGTGATGTAGCTAGTCTGCATTCCTTTGCACGATCATAGCTGTGAAATCAATAGTTAGCAAAAGAGGCCATGCTCCTACTTTCCTTAAAAGTAGAGCTCCTGATTGCTCTCCCTTTCCTGCACTTGAGAGCGCTCCCCCCCTCTTCCCCTTTAATTAGTTAGTGGAGGAAGGGCTGACCAAGTGGAATATTACCAGGAGCTATGCAGGAGGAAATGTTAATTGAAACTCTATTGGTAGAGGAAGCTGAAGCAGCACTGGCATCACCAACGCTGAGGTTTTCAAATATGTCTAAATAAATGAGTCAGAATAAAGGGTATGTATGGAAGTGTGTTCCACTCCTTAAAAGTTGGGAGCACAAAAATGTTCCCATCGGCAGATTCATGCACCGCCAGCACAGTTGTGCATGCATTCATGCATGCAACTTTTCTTTAGCTACATACATTTCTGTACTCGGAAGGAAATCATTAGCTCAAATATTTGTTCCACTGTGTCCTATCCATCTTTCCCTTCGCATCATGTTTAGTTTGCAAGATTATGCGAATGTAACACTAATGATATCACATCGACATACAAATTTTGATGAGATCGTACATTGGTCTACTTTAAGTATCAGGGTTTTGCAACCTTTCCACAATACACAATTTCACCATTGCCCAAAACTGAAGAATGCTGAACTATTGACGTAACAATGCTATAGCTTCATTTTTCGTGAAGGTTATATGCTGTATATAGAAGGTGATGAGTCTGCAACAGCTTCAGCTAGCACAGCCTTTCAGTGGGACAGGGTCCATGAGTTTAAATACAAAATTATACTTGGACACAGAATAAAAGATTTAATTGCCAAAATTCAGAATAATCCATTCAGAACATCCTGAAAAGAGGTGATGCAGAAGAGAAATATAATTTTTGTTGACCTCTGAAGTTTAGAATAATTTCTTTAAGCTGGAAGAGCACACAAAGCACTGTGGGGGAAGAGAAGGGGTTATCCAGATCTCCCAGGCCACAGCTAATGCATAACTTCTCCTTTCGCTTAATCAGTACAGACGTTCATACTTTCAGTGCCTGGAATTCAGGCTTAATCCCGACAACCTGACAAGAGCCAATGTTACAGTGGAATCACCATAATGAGTTAAAGATACTGAGCCAGAAAGCACTCAGAAACGCGGCCTGTCATACAGGCCTTATTCAAACAGTCTTGATAACTATGAATGTTCATTGCTAGTTTCAAGATAATTGGTCCTTTTTCTGAGCAATCAGGGTGTCACAGTAGAGCTTGAAAAAAATCAAGATTTTACCGCTTATTGCAGCAGAATCAAGTATGTAAATGCAATCCCTAAAAAGTCACAGGCAACAAAACAAATGAGAATCATCCCAATTTACTAATTACGATTTCAGGATTTTTGCATCTGAAAAATTCAGGGAGTAAAATTTCTTACATCCCAGGATGCCAATATATTGAAATAAGCCATCAGTGTCTTGAACTGCTGGTCCAGTACTTTTACAATAAATACAGAAATTGATGTAATTCTGGCAAGGCAGTGGCAATGAACAGTGGCATCATAAATGACGATCCCAATTACAAGAAACACTAAACTAGCAGCACAACAGTAGCTAAGATGTTGTACCGGTGTTAAGCCACAAAACTCCTTATCTTTTCTCAGCTAGAGAAATGCAGTCCAGGCTGATTAACAGTCAATAAAATGAAGATTCACCAAGCACAAGATTTCTCAGTTAAGCATATGCAATTATTCCCTGTTAAAATAGAGTTAACTATATTACATTCAGCAGGGTCACAGAAAATACAAAGCAGCATCAGAGCAAACATTATTTTGTTGCCATTCTTAATGTACCATCATTTTGTTTTAAATTATATGCTCAATGTCTTTGCTTTTAGTAAACACTGGAACATAAATACCATTTACAAACATTGCAGCGCATAACACTACTATGGGAAATCCGTAAGCCAGAACTTAACAGAACAAGTCCGCCTGGAAAAAAAAAAAAAAAAAACTTTATATCATTAGCTTTCCACTGCAAGAGGCAAAGTTTTGCATTGTCTCGTTGATATTTGCCAGCAAACTGACATTTAATCTTTTGTTAATTCTTTCACCATCGATAAATTTCTTGGCAAAAAAGTGATACATTCTCATCTTAAAATGTCAAAATTCCACTTATTTTTTGGTTTGTAAACAGTGCAGGTCCATAATATCTAACTGTAGAGGGCTGCAAAATCTCCCTAGGATTAATTATGCTTTTAATTAAATTAAAAGATTCCTCCTTACATGACCTCCGTATCAGTCCCATATGCATGTTATCTCTTCTCAGACCTGTCACATAGGACAGCAGACTCCACATGACAGAACTAGACCATTTTTGTTTTCTTTTGTCTGCCAAGAGACTGTTTGGAATTTAATTGCTGCTGTTATTTATGAATTAAAACTGCAGGAACAGTTGTTTGTGAGATGAATATTCTATGAACTTGAATCTTTATGGGAATGGTTATTGTAAGAAAGAAAAGGAATATTGTAGGGTTTTGTTTTATTTTGTGTTTTTAAAAACAAGTAAGATCTGCTTTAATTAATTTTTAAATGTCTACAACAATTATTGTATTTGATCATTAAATACTGGACACATCTAAATTAACATATATGTAAACATACGTTTTTGTGTATATGTATTTTACGTATGTATACACACAAGCTTTTTGAGAGGCTAAATATTCCCAGAAGGTACAAATAAGCCTAAATAGAGGCTGGGGAGTGGGGGAGAGGAGGGAAGAAAGGCAGTTGTTCCAGTAGGTATGAAAAGAAGAAACAAACTGCAATGGCATGCAGCACTGCATACACAGCAGGCAGAAAAAAAAAACAAAAACACATATTGTTCATTCATCTTCTTCTCCAGTAGAGGCTGAATAAAATAAACAAAGCTCCAAAACTAAATTTGACATGGTCTGATTAAAATACAAAGCACGTGGTGGAAAATAAAAGCTGTAAACAACATAATAATGTCCTTATGTGAAAGTATGTTTACAATACAATTCTAGATAATGTCTTTTTTTTTCTTCCCTTTCTTAGCCGTCACAGCAGCATTAGTTTCTTACCACTCTGTCACAAAACACAAGGGACTGGAAATCAAAGCACTGCACACTGATGAACTGGAAGACAGATTCCTGACAAGTAGCAATCTTCCAGACCATACCACTTAAAAGAAAACAAATGAGAATAGGTCAGCTCCCCCACATTTATTAATACAGCTTGATTCACATTTAGTTTTGGCTCAGCACGCTCAGGTAGTTTAATCATCAGAGACTGAAGAACGTCAGGCAATGAGAAGTGGCATCCCCCGTCACTAAAACCACAGTGCACATGGCATTAGCCCACCATAGACGTCAGCGAGGCACCGGCTCAATGAAAAATTTTTGGCTGGGAAGTGCACCAACAGCCTCAAGGACAGTGCCTGCTCCTCCGGGCCAGCCACTGCTTCCCTTTCTGTATCAGGGCACCCAAAGCCATAGAAACCGTCTGCGGGTCCAGCACCACCAGCAGAGCCAACATGAGCTTCTGCACAGGAAAAACAAGGGCAAGACAGCACAGCTTCTTCCAGCAGTAAAGACCTGTGTGAGATGGCCCTCAAATTTCACTGTCAGGATTGGGCACATATTTGTTAAAAATGAGGTAGCACAGGAAGCTGGGATGGATGAAATCCCTTATCAGATTTTAATCTACCCAGGCAACAGCTGTTTGTAGAACAAGCATCAGAGTAGTGGTAAGGTCATGCAAATTATTATTAATGAAGCCTCACTGTAGAATGACTGGTCTGAATATCTCTTAATGTAATTCTCAGCTGAAAAGTGTGTAGACCCTTTCTAAAAAGAAAGGGAGAAAAAAAAACAAAAAACCCTGACACAAGAAACCCAACCCTCTCCAGTCAAACCCCACTGTTTGAATAACTGCAGAGTGGCTGAAAGAAAGCACTTCTGATGAATGAGGGATTGCGTCTTGGATGCTGACAAGCTCATGTCCACTTTGGGAACAATTACCAGGTGGTATAAATGGAACAGATGATTATCATAGAATGATAGTGTTCTGTAAATAAACAAAGGAATAAAGTATAGAAAAATGAATGAGGTAAAGAGGATTCATTCTTTAAAGCAAAAGATAAACCTCATTTCTTGTACATCATATTTTCTAATTTCAAAATTACTTTTAAGCTGGGGTATAGAGTATCCCTCTCTGGAAAGAAGCTCTTTGACAACACATTCAATACCACAGAAAACAAAAATACTTGGAGTTCAAAGGTACCTCTGGAGATCATCTTGTCCTACCCCCCTGCTCAAGCCAGGGCCACCCAGAGCAGGTTGCCCAGGACTGTGTAGTGTTGGGTTTTGAATATCTCCAGGGATCAAGACTCCACAGTCTCTCTGGGCAACCTGTCCCAGTAGTCAGTCACCTTCACAGTGAAGACGTGTTTTATTATGTTTAGCTGGAATTTCCTGTGTTTCAGTTTGTGCCCATTGCCTCTCACCCTGCCACTGGGCACTACTAAGAGTCTGGCCACATCCTCTTTACACCCTCCCATCAGATATTTTTACATATTGATCAGATCCCCTCTGAGCCTTCTCTCCTCCAGGCTGAACAGGCCCAGCTCTCTCAGCCTCTTCTCATATGAGAGATGCTCCAGTCCCTTAATCATCTTTGTGGCCCTTCACTGGACTCGCTCCAGTAAATCCATGTCTCTCTTGTACTGGGGAGCCCAGAACTGGACCCAGCACTCCAGAAGTGGCCTCACCAGTGCTGAGTGGAGGGGAAGGATCACCTCCCTCGACCTGCTGGCAATGTTCTTCCTAATGCAGCCCAGGAGGCTGATGGCAGCCTTTGCCATGAGGGTGCATTGCTGGCACATGTTCAACTTGATGTCCACCAGGACCCCCAGGTCCTTCTCTGCAAAGCTGCTCTCCAGCCAGTCAGCCCCCAGCCTGTACTGGTGCCTGGGGTTATTCCTCCCCAGGTGCAGGACTTGACACTTCCCTTTGTTGAACTTCAGGAGGTTCCTCTCTGTCCATCTCTCCAGCCTGTCCAGGTCCCTCTGAATGGCAGCACAGTCCTCTGGTGTATCAGCCGCTCCTCCCAGTTTTGTATCATCTGCAAACTTGCTGAGGGTGCATTTTGTCCAATCATCCACATCATTAATGAAGTTGTTAAACAATATTGGCCCCAGTGTCAACCCCTGGGGGACACCACTAGTGACTGGCCTCCAGCTGGACTTCATGCTGCTGATTACAGCCTTCTGAGCCTGGCAGTTCAGCCAGTTTTCAGTCCACCTCACTGTCCACTTGTCTAGCCCACACTTCATCAGCTTGTCTATGAGGATGGTAATATTCCTCATTTCAAATTCTTACTCAACTTTTAACAATCTTCCTCATTCAAGCTGTCAAAGCCCAAGAGCTTCCACTGTGATTACTATTTCTGTCCTTCCAAGTGACTCCTGTTTTAATCTAATGTGTTGAACAGTTGTCTAATGGAGTCACGTTTGCTCTTTATGCCATTAATTACCTCTGCATTTTGACTGAAACAGGACCAAATCCCATCCATTTTTTTTCTACTACATCTATCATTGCCGCATGCAGATGCCATCTGCATTACTGAGAAAAAAACAAGCACCAAAAGGCCCAACATCTCTTCCCTCCTCCTAACTGATTTGTTCTGCTCTCAGTGAGTGAGCGTTTAATCAGGTGTCTTCCAGGAGGATGACACTAACTATTCTGAAATTCTATTATTGGAAAAGCTTATTGCTTATAAACAATATTATAACATGTCCTAGAAACACTGGAACTTTAGTCCCTTGGAGCTCAATGTCCTCAACTTCTCGTCCCAGCACTGAGAGGTGGTCGTGTTAGATTCTGCCCATATTCACCACAGCTATCCCACAGACAGGCAGATAGGAACATAAGACATCAAGAAGTGATCTCACTCTGCTACACATTTTTATTAAGGATTACTGCCTCAAAGGAGATCTTTTCATGGAGCAGTATTCAGAGCATACTACAGTGTGACAGATTCGCTTTGTAATTCCATTTTCAAAATTAGAATTAAACAGAAAGTTCTTATGTAAAAAACTCTTCCTGATTCAAAGGTCTTTTCAATACTGAAGTGCTACTTGTTCATGCTGTAATAAAATATTTTTCTATCATTACATATTTTAATGTTAATGTTATTATGGGAAAATAGCAAATACATGAAAAAGTTTAAAATATAATTTAAAACTGCTGAAAAAATCATTAATCATTTTAGAGAGCTGTTTTGTAGAAAATTGTAAACTAATTTTAATTTGGTTTGAAAATTTTATTTCATTTTCTGAAAATTCAGAATTGTGACCATTTCTAAACTTAATGGACAAACTTCAGCTTCCTATTGTGCCTGATGAGTTAATCTCAGGCTGCAGTAGCGCACTGTGGAAAGGACAGACATGGATTACTCAATCAGGAGATAGACAGATACACACACACACGCATATCCCTACATATGAGGGAAGGGAAGGGAAGGGAAGGGAAGGGAAGGGAAGGGAAGGGAAGGGAAGGGAAGGGAAGGGAAGGGAAGGGAAGGGAAGGGAAGGGAAGGGAAGGGAAGGGAAGGGAAGGGAAGGGAAGGGAAGGGAAGGGAAGGGAAGGGAAGGGAAGGGAAGGGAAGGGAAGGGAAGGGAAGGGAAGGGAAGGGAAGGGAAGGGAAGGGAAGGGAAGGGAAGGGAAGGGAAGGGAAGGGAAGGGAAGGGAAGGGAAGGGAAGGGAACGGAACTTTTTTGACCAGAAGAAAGTGGAAGAAAACCTCTGTATCTTTATACGACCACTTGGATATCAGGAAGGAGGAACTGAAAGTCATAGGATACCAGATACAGCTTGGCAACTAGAGATGGATGCTTTCAATATGGAGGAAAAACATAACTCCTACCATTCATTCAAAGTGATTTCCCACCCCAGTGGCACTTCCTGCCAGTTTTCAAAAAAGTAGTTTGTCTTTGGATGAAAACCTGCCTTCTGGAAACACTGGAATAATTTGGAGAGCAATTTTAATAGAAAGATAAGGGAACGGAGAGTTAAACGTCATCTGTGTATTAATGGCAGTCAATACTCTTCCTCTGTAAGATTTCCAGAGCCTCCCTAACAGACCATCATCTCCACATAAAAGAATGGCTCTTGAATGTCATCTGATTCAGATTCATTTTCATACAACAACAGAAATACTTTCTTGTAAGTTATTCTAACCTTATCAGAATGAAGTCGTAATATATTATTACACTAGAACAATTTTTTTAAAACAAAGAAAAGATCTAAACTTACTGTCAAAAAGAAGACTTTTTCAGCCCAAATTTGTTTTTTCTTTATCAACAAGAGAACAACTCTTTTTCTTATTTTGCAATATCTCAGACTATAAAGTTTCACATTATAACAACAAAAAAATCAAATAGACACATCACTTCTTATTGTGAGGCATAAAGAGAGCAAGGCCATAAGGAGTAAAGATATTAAGGGTTTGTTTTTCCCTAAATCTCCCACAGAGTGAATTATTCCAATAACTTGCAATATAAACCTCAGGAATTTCTCATTTTTTGCATATTATTAGTTTTCTTAACTTTTTCACTTAGAGCTTTTTGCTCAAATCTGTTTGATAAGGAACTGACAATTCAAAACCACTACAGAAAAGGGTGAAATAAACAGCCAAAGTGTAATGCATACACTTATTCCCATATATTTTTACAGCTACAGTTTGCTCTTCAAAGAAGTTTTATTTTTAGGGTGAGTATTGTTAAAATTACCTCTGTCTCCTAAGATATAAGAGGCTGAAAAGGCCTATTCTCACTTTTAACATGCTCATGAAATTTCACCCAAAAGCAGCATTCAACCATAACAGAGCCAAATTACTGAAGCTCTCATTACATTCAAGCTGGTGCAGAGTCACGGTTGATATATGAGTCCGTCACTCTCAGCATTGATTTCCAGAGCCCTCTGAATATCTCTGAGCAGTACAGTACCCTTAAAGCATTTTTCCCTCTCTCTGCCATTCATCATAACTCAAACTGTCAAGCCTTATTTAAATTTCTTCATTAGATTAAAAATATTCATCATATAAATCATTACATTTTAGTATACATTCTCTTTCCCTTTAAAAAAATTAAATCACAGTAAGTAACAGAAGAACAGCTGATGCAGCAACAGAAATCTCTCATGACTGTCATAATGAGGAACGTTAAAGAAAAATATTGCAGATTTATTTTGCTAAACTGTATCAGTTAAGAAAAGACTTTCTTGTGTCCCACTGTGGGCATTGCTCACGTAAGCAGTTTAGGGATCAAGGTCAACAAATTGTTCACTAAACTCTCCACACACTCTAGCTCCCTTCTGTGCGCAGACTCTTATGCAGGGTAATTGCATTATCCACAGGTAAATCACACACAAAATGCATAATCCTACTATTTTTTGTAAGATCTAGCATCTTATAAAAAACACTGCTGTGTTGTATATACATTCATAAACAAAAATTTAAATCATAAAATCATATTTTGGCAAAAGTACAGCATATAAGTTCATATGAATAATTAAACACCTGGTAAAAGTCCCTTACTGACAGAAACTGCATCAGTTTTATTCCATGTAAAATGAGTTGTAAAGAAGCACACTTCATGGGAGGTAAGGCAACTGCCCGCTCAGCACGTTTACCAAACGTGAATGTGCCTGCACTACATCCTCAGTAGGTAATCAAATAAAAGTATGTCTTGTCAAAGGCCAGATGTATTCAGCTAAAAAACTGCTCTATTCAAGAAGGAAAGCAAAGCTAGTGTTTTTATTTTCTTCTGCCCATGTAATATCACAATTAAAAAAAAAAATCAGAATAAACTATCAGTCTAAATTTTTGCCAGCATTCATTATTATAGTTGGTGTGTGAGAGTGCACTAGCAACAGAGATCCTGGGCAAACACACAAATTAAACTATAGGGTCTCCAGATGTTGTTATAAATAATTATACAGTTTCCACATGAGATTTTGTTTACAAGAATTTCTTTTCCTTACAAATTTTGGTTACCATCAAAGAGTAAGGATGGCAGACAGAAAGAGAAATCTACCTGCACTTGTTGCCACTCCAGAAGAAGAACCGGTCCAAAAGAAACATGAAAGAACTTTATCTAAACAACATTTTAATATGACTAAATCTAAATTTAATTCTCTTTATGAATACTGTATCCATAGTTCAAATTCTGTCTCTTAAGCAAGTTCAGGGCAGGACTTGAACCTCAACCACTTGCTCAAGCAAAAAGTTCTGCTTCGTCAGTCCCATCTTTAATAGCTCCATGAATGCTCCCTTCATAAAAAAAAAAAAAAAAAGTCATGCTTAGCATTTTTTCCTTTGCTTTCAAAAACTCCCTTGGCTTTTTCCAGCCAAAAACTGTCCCAAATTCTTGTTCTCTTTCTCCTTGCATTTGTTTTGCAAGTATCAGCTTTTTCCTGACACTTCACAATTGCTGATTAGTCTGTTTTGTCTAAAAGCAATCAGATGTAACAAGAATGAATTCTCAACACCTGAACCACTGTACTTCACTCAGAAATACCAGCACAGTCAGTGAGACATTTACCAAGATATTTAGAATCATATCCCCAAATTGCATTGTTTTTCAGAAATGTAGCAGTCCTGCTGAGGAGTTTTAAGAACAGTTAGAATGCCCTATTATTTAAAACAAAGGCAAACATATTAGATGAGTTAATTTATTGAAAGTTCACCTAGAAATCAATTATAGTGGAAAAACAAATGCACTAAAAACAAATGCAGCAATAATTCAGAACCATCAAGATATAGCCATGCCTCAACTTACTATGATGATTTACTTCATTCTTCCTTTCAATATACAGCTTTTTTATTTATTACCTTCACAGGGTTCGACACTGCTAAATTTTATGACCTGCTTTTTCCACCTCACAAAGCTGAGGCTTTTTTTTCTCTCTGGATTAGTTTTTCTGTGGCTCAGCTCCTGAAGGGCTTTCTCTTCTGCTCCATTGAGTTCCAGTGCAGGTGACAAAGGAGAACATGCAACTATGTGGCCAAGGATAGCAAGACAGGAAAACCAGGAATATGCCCACCTTAGTTTGGCTTAGGCGGCCATGGAGTCACGCTCTCAGCTATAATTTGCCCTTACATCTAAGTGTGACCATGAGAAGCAGCAAACATCTCCAGCCCAATCCCCTGGCCCAACCTTGGCTGCAAGTTCCTGCTCCCCTTTTACTCTGTAGGATCTCGCAATCCCATAAGCATGAGATGAGTCAATTCAGCCAGCTGACAGTAGCAAACTTATTTCTTTGTTGTTTTGGAGGATTAATTTCCCCCTGGATCAGCCACACACACCAGAAGGGGTGAGAGCGCAGGGAAGAGGTGGCCGAGCTGGCCCTGCCATCGATGCTTCACCCTCGCGACAGCTTGGCACTAACGAGACAGCACTACCATGCTCACGGTCATCTCCACTTCTGGCTTCAGTGCCTGGTCCAGTCACATAAAATTCACCAAATAATGCCATCCCTTTCATTGGCATGGCCCAACTAAAAGTATGACTCCAAAATTCATAGAGTAGTAAGTATTCGGATATAAAAACACTGTACAGCTGTTTACAGTCAGCTGTGCAACCTCAACAACCAGGTCAGATGCTTTGTTTATATAGCACGAGCACAGTACAAGGGAACTCTGAGGGTGCTTAAGAGTCAAGATTACTAGCAGAAAAAGATTAGTTTCTTCATGACAGATTTCATCAATCTTCCAGTGCTTCATGATTTTACAGTTACCTACAAATAAAAAAAGACCTAAAAACAAAGTCTTGATATGACACCACAACAGTGATTTGAGTACAGGCCCATCTGGAAACATACACTGATAATTAATCCCTTGTGAGCAAAGTTGTTTTATTCCTATAAAAAGATAATTGAAAACTGTCAATTCCACTCTGATATAATTAAACAACATTAGATCCGTATCAAAAATAATATTCATGTGGTAGCTGACTGGCAATTTTTATAATATCTGCCTTCACCTGAAACCTCTTGAGACTCTTTCATTATAGTGAATGTATTAGAAATCTAATCGAAAAATGTGCTTCTCAACAGAGTTTCACTTTGTTGTTTGAGATTTAGAAATGAGATTTTGAGTGCAGACTACAATCTGCTGTCTCTGCTATATCAAAAACATTGATTGTGTTTGTTAGAAAGACATAAATCAATACAGCATGTATAAATTGTAATAGGCTAGAAATTTTGAAGTATAGTTTTTATCCATAACAGGAAATAAAGTTAATACAGGTAGCTTAAGAATGACATTTTTATTTTTAACAGAAAGAACATTAATGGGGAAAACAAAGCACTTTCAACTGTCTGCCAAAGACTGATTTCAATAGTCTATTTTTCTTCCATAAATCTCACTTTTCCTGGTGTTTTCTATCATAGACTGCATTGCACACTGTAGAATACCCAAGGTTTGGGAACAACACAGATAGTCTGAAACACCACTAAGAGAAGCAGTAAGAACATGGGAAGATAAATAATTGGAAACTAATTCAAAATAATTGGAAATCAGATCTACATAGAAGATGGCAAGGGTTCTTTCTGATTCCTTATGCAGAATCAATGAAATCTTATGCAAAATCAAATGAAAATACCAGAAGGTAGTGTCACAAAAAAAAAGAACGCCAAAGAAATATCCAGAGGGAAGGGAAAGTCTTATTTTATCTCTATCTCTCTTGAAGGAGTCAAAGGCAGATGAAAGAGATGTGCGTCCAGGGGAAACGAAGGGGTAAAGATAAGCAAGTTACTTCAGCTCTTTGAGTGAGTTTTCAAGAGTTCAAAAGACGGCAAGATGCACAAGACTCTCAGTTTCTTATTTGAATCAAAAAAGCTCACCCATCCTGACCACAAATGTTATTTTATATATAAACTGCCTACAATATTTCTTATCTATTGAACATCAAAGGCACACATTTAAAACCCTTTGTATTTTATACAAGATATGCAGTATTAATTGACCTGAAATCCTCTTCTCTATCGTTGTGCCACTTGAAAAAGGAGCAGGTAAAATAGCAAAAGTTGTTTGGAGTTTTGCCTCCTTCTACACATCACCCTCACATCAGAGGCAGATGCTGCACCGCTGGAGGCTGCGCTTCTACCGCAGTTTGGGCACTGACTGCAAGTGCAGTGCTCGGGAAAGCACAGGGTAGTTTCCCATAAGAAACTGGTAAGGAACTCAGATCTGGTACTGCAGGGGCTTCTAGTTTAATTTCAATTTCCTCTTCCTTCTTCAATTGTTTCATTTAAAAATGCCACCCCATGAACCAAAAAAGACAACTGTTACAGAACTAACTTCTGTTGTCATGGACTTGAAACACTAGAAAATGTAAAAATTAAAGCTATTGTGCCATGTTAATTCTGTTGCTTTTCATAAATCATACAGTGATTCTCAACTATACCACATTTTTTCTGTATGTCATACATAAAAGATTCATTAAAATGTTACTAGATTATTTTGACTGGTAGCACACAGTAGTACTAAGAGAATGTGTCGCATTCTTATGACTAAAAAATATACAATATTTGATAGAATGTGTGATTAAATATTGCATATCTTCATAAACAGATATAAACAAAAGACTGAAGAAATGAAACTGAAATTATTTATCAAGCTGTGTTCAGTGAAAAATTCAGATATTAGTTTTGTTTTGGGGGAAGGGGTGAGGGTCTTTGGTTTTGTTTTCTTGTGGGGAGGGTGGGGTGGGAGGGGAAGGGGTCTTGGCCACATTGACTTCCACAATGACTTCTAGGTGATTTTTCGGTTCAAGAGAGCAATAAAACATTCAATGTATTAAGAGAGATCAGAAAGCTTGAAAAAGATTTATAGAAGTCATTTCTAAAGCAATTCTGGAAACTTATCATTTGGGGAATACTCAAAAGCATTTTGAGGTTTATCTACCGCTGCAGGTGGCATTTTTGTCTTCCAGTAATTTGTACCATTTTCAGATTTTCTAAGGGAAAAAAAAAAGTTTATATTATAGTAAAATTTCCTGAAGGTAAATCATCTTTTCTAGAAAAGTTAAGAAACATCATTTAATCCTTGTGTCCACACTAATTATTTCATTTTGCCTTTTGCACCCTGTCTGAAGGTGTTTGGAGAGCGGGGGGGAGAATATATACTATGTATATATAGTATTTGGACAAAACCTTCATTTTGCCTTTTGCACCCTGTCAGAGGGTGGTGGGGAGTGAGGGGGAGAATGTATACTATGTATATATATAGTTTTTGGACAAAACCTCTGCTTCAGTATCTTTACAGATGTAAAAGGGTCAGAACAAGGTTATGAAGTTATTACCTCATATGCTTTATAATAAAACTGTTATGCAGGATTTTCTTCCAAATATAAATTAAATATAATACAAAAATATTAGCATTCATCTGTGGCAAGAACTAGTCATGTTTTAGACAAGTTGTAAATCCAGAACAGTTAGGACTTTGTATTTCCAACTGCTACAATATTATGAATTATTCTTTGGCTAGCTTTTTTTAATGAAATATCCCCGTATTTCACTATGTCAGTCCACAAGTTCATTTTTATATAACCATAAATAGCAAACTTTTTGCTTTCTCACTTGCTACAAATTTGAGAGTGAAAACTGGTAATAGAAGGCAGAAAATAGCTCAAATTGTTATTCAATAAAAATGTCTTTAACATCTGACATACCTTGGAGTATATGTCTGACAGTACTCTACTGTTCATTGCATACTTGGCTTAAAGGAATACTACTGCTCAGGAGTAAGGGTAATTCAGTATTTTCACTTTCAGCTATCAAGCTTTATCCGATAATCTTTGATGAAGCAGTACATGAAAAAAGTATTAGTGAGCATGCTGTAGAACCCTGTCATAACTCAAAACTTGAAATATTTGGCCAAATCCCACAGCAAATATAAACAGGCAAATTAAACTTTTTTGTCCTCCCTGGTGTTTTAGATTTTCTGTGACTTATGACCATGTTTTAAGCAACCCCCATTCTTTCCATTATGACCACATCTTAAGAATCCCCCACTATTTGCACCCTATCTCCTAAAACATAATTTATTAGAATATTTTCACCAGAAAGGGGAAAAAATGAATCTGAGGGAAGAGTGGTTCCACACTGTAGTCTAAGAAACAAAAAACAACACTGTGTAATCTGTCACCATAAAATGCATCAAACACTCATTCACAATACTCATTAAACCACTTCTGTCTCACAGGGATCTGATGAGCTTCAGACAGTGTATCAGTACTGGGGCATTTGCAATCACTTGTTAAGAAGGACAAACTGAATTGATCTGGATACATATAATGCAGCAGCACTTTAAAAGAAGCATTAAATAGTGGAAACCATAAAGAATAAATTGCAGACATAGCAGGGGGTAGTCAGACTTGCACTTGGAAATTCCCATGAGTTAGCTACAGAAAATTGCACGCTCCTCTCAACAGTATGTTGTAAGTTTTTATGCTACCCTTCAGTTCAATAAATAGACCTAACGATCTGATATGCTTGAAAGGAATTATGGTCAGCCACATTTTTACTGCGCTGATATCACATAATCCTTCGTTCCATCAGACTGTTTTGCGGAAGACCAGAGGGTCATAATCTGGAAGCCCATGAATCAGACCTACCTCGCTCATTGGAACTACTGACCTAGGGCACAAATACGGCTGGAAGCCAGACCTCATGCAGTTGGCCATGGCTTTTGAGGCAAAACTGAAGTAATACCAGAAAATTGCAGAAATCAGTCAGAACAGTGGGAGATTATTTGAGTACTTTTTTATGCCAGCCAGTCCACGGTTCCTCAAACAGCACTAACAAAATGCAGTAAGAGTACAGAGCAGCCCGCTGAGGTAGAGCGATCTAGACACAGCGCCATGGGTTCCACCAAGAAAAACTTAGTAGCAGCAAATGCCTGGTGAAAATGATGCTGAGACTAGCGTTCCTGTTATGGAGCTGTTGGAGTGAATTCCCAGAAGACATACTAAAACCTTCCACTACATACATGACTGAACTTCCGTAACAACTTTAAGTGATTAATAAAGAGAAATGCCAGAAAAAGGTTAAATTTGGATCAAGTGATGCATGTGTATGTGACTGTTTGGGGGAAGAACTAAACTCCATTTTCTTTTAAACAGGTTCACAGTTAAGGGTTCCATTAATTCTTGAGACATTCCTATTCAAATGGATAGCCAGAAGTCATAAGCACTATTTTTAGGTCTCTTCTATTCCTACTAAAAAACTGAATGTCTTTTCTTACAGATATGTTCTTTGCTATGTTTACACAAGACTATCACATCAGGAACAGATTACTGTAACATAAACCAGCCAGACCACATGAGGCCGGCTAAAAGCTGAAGTCAGTGCAGAACACAGCTGCTTGTTTAATTTTGCTGTATGCTGGTAACACAATAAAATTTTTCTCTGTAGACTGATTGCTAGCTACATACTGCTTTTCAGATGGCATTTACTCATTAAAGCTCTACATATGTTACCATTTGGTTACCTGTAAATCTCTACCCAAGCTAGTATCTCCCGTGGTTAAAGAAAAGGCACTATTGATACCATGAGGTATCTTTGACTCCAGAACTCACGTCTCTGCAGAAGGCAGCCAACTTTACAGGAACAAAATGCGCATTTTCCATAAAGTCAGAACCACAAGTATGAGATACCATCAGCAGAGAGATAAGGATAGTAACTTTCCCCTCCTTCTCCTCTGTTTGTTGGTTTGGGTTTTTTAGTTTTTCTTTTGGACATAGGAGGGAGTGGTGGTCACAGGGATATTACGGAAACTGAGTAAGTACTCTTGAGTGAGAGCATCAAGGTTTTCCTGAGGATGAGAAGTGAAGATGTAGTATATATTTTTTAAAAGCATCTAGAGTTTTTGCCTGTTAAATTTTAAAACAGAATAATCTCCATGTTTGTACAGTTATTTTATGCAGGGAATTAAAAAAAGCAGTTTCTTTGACCTGATAGAAACAGAAACATTTTTCAGAAGCAAGAAGGGAGCATCAGTGAGGAATATATGTTTAATTCCCTGCATAAAATAACTATACAGACATGGATTTATGATAACATAGACAATGGCCAGAGAATCTGACTATCAGGAGGAACATCAAAAGATTAGTTATCCTCCAAGTATGACCTCAGCATAAATTTAATCTGTCATCCACAAGAAATGAAGATTCTCTCCATCGCTCTCTCTGTCTCTCTCTCTCTTGTCTACCAAGGAATTGAGAGACTTCTTCATATGTTATCTTTGCTTTGCAGCCAAAAATTGGAAGTTTATGCTAAACTTTTATATAATTATTAAATCTCTTTTTCCTAGGCAGTTTTGTGATTTGCTAATACAAAATGCTTACACTTGCAAGAGCCCATGATTTCTTATCACAATAATTGGAAGAGAAGTTAATTATTTTGGAGAGTCTTAGCTGTTTTCATTTACTGCAAGTGAACATTTGACTTTATTCCAAATAAAACATTACTGATAACATCTTTATCCAGTTATGCAAGTAAATAGCAGATAATCTTATCTGAAGAGTTGCAAACAAATCATTTAAGGGGAAAAAAAAATCATCATTAAAATGTTAATGACATTTTAAAAACCATGTCCAAATCAAGACCATTCATAGTATTCTATAACACAATTATAACTTCTATGCTGAAAATCCATGAAAGCTATGAGAGTCTGTTGCAAACATGCATGTTAGAACCATTTTAATGCTATCTCAGTGTTATAATATGCAATACATTAATTTAGCTTCTCTTAAGTGTATCTCACACAATTTGCTGCAACTCTGCACTTCCCACTAATTTATCAGGTAGTAAAAAAAAAAAAAAAAAAAAAAAAAGTAAAAAAGAAAGAAAGAAGCCAAGAGAAGTCCAGCCACTTTTCTTCTCTTACCTCCCTCAGGCATGCTACGAGTGCCTCCAAAGGACTTAGACTGCACAGACATGAAGCAAAGGGCAAAGTGTACATTCTTCTATTCAAATCCAAAAGTTAAATTGAAGAAGTAGTAACAGAAAAGACAGCAGCTGAAGAAGTTGTGTTCTCTTGGCCTTAAATTACAGAGATGAAGAATCTGTACTCACACATACAGAGTGCTAAATGAATCAGTCCCTGCAACTTCAAAGAACTGAATTTTCAATTCATTGTTGAATTGCAAAAGCAACATAAGGATTTTGTCCAAACAGTTACAGAATCTAATCAACATATGTGGACACAAACTACCATTGCTTCAAACTCTCTGAGAAAAAACTCATGGAGGTACTGGAGCGCTGCGCTTCACCCTACACAGCCTATATTGTGAGATACCCAGTACTGCTCATATGACCTTCAGATGGCACAAACCTACTAAGAAGTTTTGATGCTCCTAGCACCAAACCTGCTCACAAGAGAACAGAAAAAGTACGTGGAGGGAGGGCTTGTGGAGGGAATGACACACTTAGCCTGGACTGAGCACCTCTGAGAAGAAAATCAACACTCTAAAAAATTTTTCCCATGCAGAACTACACAGCACATTAGGCAAATGACTAAAGGAAAGATATAAAAAGGCATCATAACACTCATCAGCAAAAACTATGACCAAAAAATATACCTGTCTGGGAAGAGACTTGGTTAGACAGTACAACCTGTAGGTATCAGATCAGGACCATCCCTTTGGACGGGACCACCATCACTGCAGGAATACTGCCAGGAAGGAACGCAGTTATACGCCAACCCATGTCAGGTACTAGTCTCTGTGCTCTCTGCTCTTGCATATTTTGGAGACAATGAGGTTCAGGGTACCATCGCACACTCACATATGAATCTCTCTGCCCACATAAATTCACATCTGCATTACAGGAGAGGGGGCCCCTCTCATCCTCTCTGCCAACCATAACATGCGGTCCTGAAAGTAGTGTTACGCTCTCCCCGGAAAGGTTAGCTTACAGCTCTGCACGGTAAGACACCCCCATCTCCATGCTCACCCACCAAACACACATATGATGTGAAAGAAGTTAAACAAACACACACTGATGCGCTAACACAACAGCCTTTGCTCTTCGTGACTGCCCACCATTGCCCTTCTCCCAAGTCCCCAAAATGAAATCTTTAAATGCTAGAGAACACCTTAAGGAAAGCGTCCCAGCTACTACTGCTGCGACGTATATGATATTTTGCTCTTCCTAGTAAACAGTCTTTCTGCAGCTTCATGAGAGATCAAGGAAAATGATTTAATCTCGCCTATAACAACATTTCTAACAGTGAAAAAAATAAAAAATCTGCCCAAGTTACTAGGATTCCTCATGACACATCATCCATCATATCATACTCTGCTTTGCTGATACCATCTACTGAAACTCAGGAAGCTTAGTTATTTGACTGCCTTAGAGGGAAAACAGAAGGTAATCTGAAATGTTTCAGAGGAATTTAGAATGCACAATAAATATCAGGATACCTCAGATTAGCTTTGGAAACAGCAACTTACTTAATTCTACAGTCTCTAGTTTACTCTGAAACTAGCAGTCATTCTGTCATTATGTCTGTATCTCAGAATAGGCTTTTTTTAAATGCAGAATCTAACTTGTCTTCCATGGTAATCTCCTGTAAATTCTGCATTCCCTAAAAAAAAAAAAAAATATATCAGCACTATCATGAATATGCATTTCAAAGGACAAATACAAGAACATAACCAAAGAGGATGGAGTAGGAATGTAAGCACAGAAAGGAAACTATTATTTCCTGTTTCCACCTTTGCTTACATGGCTGTAGAAATACATTGAACAGAAACTGAATTTCTGCTGAACGGAGGTTTTAGAAGGATCAGGACTTTCATAT
Source organism: Apteryx mantelli (assembly GCF_036417845.1). Taxonomy (NCBI): domain Eukaryota; kingdom Metazoa; phylum Chordata; class Aves; order Apterygiformes; family Apterygidae; genus Apteryx; species Apteryx mantelli. The sequence goes on along the minus strand of NC_089980.1, from coordinate 48,829,173 downwards.
ACTTATTTCAAAACATGTAGAGACTCTGCAAAAAAGAGTAATGTTCCCATTCTTTCTCAAGAAGTTATTAAGTTAAAACTTTAGCTTCAGGGTAAGTAACATGCAGCTTCTGACCTCCTTGTCCTTGTTCTAAAGAAAAGTAACAATAACATTGTCAAACTGGAATAAAGACAGTAGCATGAAAGGTCTTCCAAGCATTGTGAAAAATCTCAATAGTACTAAGGTACAATACTGTAGTAATCTATTAGATGAGGGGAGGAAATATTTTCTTTCATACTAGCTTTTAAAACAGAAGAAAATCATGTTTTCTATGTACTGCATGGTTTAAATAATTCCTTCTGTTACAAAAGACTCTTGGTTACTTCAACATTTTCATTTACAAGAAACTAAGGAAATGCAAACATTGCTAAAAACTGATAAATGATATTAAAACAATTTCTGTCTTTCTCTCACCACTGGAGTAGAACAATATAGATTTTAGTCCTTATCCTATAAAAATTCCTGTATGAGTTTCACTTCAAGCCCATAAACAATTCCTGTTACAGTGAATAAGGATATATTCTTTTGGTAAACCAAGGATGTGATTTACTGGGTAACAATGGGATACACTAAATGTTGGCTGTATTGAAATGAACAGTTGGCTTGTGTCCACTTTACCAAGCAATATAGGTCATTCTAACTAACTGATCGGTCCTCCTCAAAACTGACAACTCCCTAGTCTTTAGTCAAAGCTTGTAGATGATAATCATTTTCTTTAGTTTCCAAAGCAGTGACAAAAATATCAAATAGCACAGGACCAAGAAGCTATCCCTGTGAGAGATTCATCAAAAAAGCTGTCACACTGTACAGTGAATATTCACTCATTTAGAATGAATGTTGAGATAAGTTTAATATTCTACAAGGCTTTGAGCCAGTATGTGATTTTGATTTTTTTTTTCCTCAAAGCAAAATGACAAACAAAAAGAAAGTAAAATTGGCTTACTGTCAATATTATCATTCTCCACCAAGCTTGTAAACTCATCAGAAGAGCATACATTAGTTTAAACAAAAATCAATTTTCCATGAGGTCAGTCAAGACTGGTTTGATAAGAATTCTATTTTATCCATGTTTGTCTTCATTAAGAGTATTTTATATTTGTTGCTGACATTATTTTGTCTATACAATATCAGGACAAACTAGAAAATAATTGTCTGATGTATCCTGATCTATTCTTTTAAAATACTGATTCAACTTCATCTTTTGTCCAGTTTTCTAAAAATTCACCACCTTGAGACCTGGAAACTATTAACAACATTCCAGACACTATGTTGTCCTGTTAAATACAAGTTGTCATGTTATGGTGATGAAAAGATAGTGTGCCATCAAAACAAGGCAAATACAGATTTTTTTTTTTTTTTTAAGACCACATACATAAAAACTCATGTTTTTTTTATGTAATATTCCTTTGCTTATAAATACAACAGTAACTGCTAATAGTTTAGACAACGGCTCCCTATACTCAGCCAGAGATAAGCTTACTATGACAGGCATGTATATGCTTCCTGGGAAACAACAAGAATAGAGGAATTTATTTGTTCACTTTCCAATATTAAAAAAAAGAAAAAAGATCACATGCAAATTATTTCCATCCATTGATCATAAAACCCACATTAATCAGCTGCACCTTTGCCAGTGACCGTTATACTTTGTTTCTGAAAAAAAAAGTGTACAACAGCAGTTCCTTATGCAAATTATAGCTATCCACTAAAATCAGTGGAGCTATCAAAATTTATATCAGTTAAGGATTTGTCAACATGGCATATAGATAATATACTATAGTACAAAAATAACCAGCACATATTATAAGGATAAAGATTTACAGTGATCTCTATATTTTTTTCCCTCCATTAAGTTTCCATAATGTGACATATTAAAAAAATTTTTAGGGCATTTGAAATGCACAAAACTCACATTCACTCTGGCAGGGAGTTTTAATCAGTATTTCTATGAATGTGAGCTTCAACAGAGATAGATATACCATCATAATTCTCCCCTGAAGTTCAGTGGCAAAAGTAAACCATGTCACTTCTGATCACTTTTTTCCAGCATGCTAATAAAATGCAATATCAGCAATTTTACACAGAAACAGTCTTTTAAAATAAAAAGATTTGCAGAAAGCCCTAGCATTGAGAACATGGAGAACTATTAGCTATTCTACTTGCAGGCATTTTTGTGTGCAAGTGAGACTCAACAGGCCTCAATCTATTCCAATTTCAATTCAAGATAGCAAATTTAATATTGTAAAACATTTCACTTTCTGCACCAAGAAACACTGATGGAAGAGGTGCAAAATGGAGAGAAAAGCAAGCAGCCCAACCTAGGTGCACCAGCATAGTCCAAACACAGGGTTATGGTTGTGTCCTGTAAGCACAGATGGGCCAGGATCAGGAACCAGTGGAACAAGGCAACCTTTCCAAGTCAGATCTCATTGTTTCATTCATTCATAAAGAGGAGAAAACAAAAAAACAAAAAAAACTTCTGCCTTTCTCTTAGGGGGTTCTTAAAAAGACTTGAAGAACTTCAAAAGTAGACAATCAGGTTTCTACTTTGATTGCCTCAAGGCTAAGCAATTCATCACTTACAAATGGCTATTCCAGGTGAAACCAAAGGTCCACACACAGCACAGTACCATGTTTCAAAATTTTTGGGAAAGGGTGCAATAACAGCACAGTTACAGAGGGATCCTTCCACTGACACATCATCCCAGTATCCACCAGCCTCAGCCTGAAGAATTTCCTGACAGGGTTCAGACCCTCACTGGAGCTGCCATACCTCAGCACAGCGTGGCCACAGCACCTCTGTGCTGCTCTTCCCCAGCCCAAGGTAAGACAAAACACGACCGCTTGCAGCTCTCCAAGCACTTGACCTTCAAACAATCAATGCCTATATAAATCCGGACTCAAAGTCCATCAAGCCCGTTTTCCCACCTCCAGTCTGAGACACAAAAGTGGCCAACAGCAGGTATGAGGGGAAGAATACATAGACAGGGCAAGCAGTACTCTGAGTGAGACTTTTCTGATATACTCTCCCAGGCTTCGCCGATTTGCTTCTCAAGGACATTGAGAGCCAGAGATGGTGTCTCTGTATTGTTAATGGATTTTTCTTCCACAGTTTTAACCAACGTCAATTACCATAGATTTTACAATTCTATTGTATATTACAATATTGTATATTGTTATAGCAACACAGACACACAAGACTCAGCTTTGATTAAATTTATTTTGTATCATGTGATCTAAAACTGTTGCAAGTAAAAACAACTACAAATATTCTATACCTTCTCAGAAGTTGATAAATCACTCCTTACCAAGCCAGTGAAAAATCTTTGTGCTCAAAACAGCAAACTTGCTTAGTTTACCACTGTGCAATACTTTACTCTTATTTTTACAGGATTTTGTTAAAAGCATTGCAGTGAGACCCAAAGCCTGTTTACTGCCAAATGCTGATTTCTGGATAAAATGCAACTGTGGCTGGAACTCAGCACCTTTCTCCTTTTTCAGATCTCTCTTTACCTGATGCTAACTGGAGAATAGGAGAGGGATGTCTGCCCCTTAGTTCTGTCTTTCTTACTCCCCTCCTTTTCCCTCAAAATTACCATCCTCTCTTTCTTCAGTACTTCAAATAGTTTGTTAGTTACCTATTCTCATCCTAAAAATAGTTAGCCTATTCCTAGTCAAAACAGAGAAAAAAGCTTGGAGTCGAGCATATAGGAGTTTATTTTGCCAAATTCAAGTTGAAATACCAATCTTTTAAATAATAATTACAGTAAAAAAGAAAACAATCACTGCATTAACATGATTAGATCACGTTATACTGATTCAGTTCAGCTTAATTTATATCACGTTAACAGACCATTAGAGGCACCGGAGCTTTGATGTGAACTAATTAGTCTTCCCCCTTTCAAAGAGGCCAATTTTTTAGTGACAGAACAAGAACAAATAAAGCCTCCCTTAACAAAGCAGATTCTGGAGGCAGCATTTAAACACTGATTATGTTATTCAGAAAAATCCAAATTGGCCTGCAAGAAGTAGACACAGGCCCTTATTATTAAAGACAAATGAGCTCAAAAACTAATCTATCAAATGGATTATATTTAATCAAAAAAAAAATTCACCATCATTAACAGCCCTTTGAAGAAAGCCAAGAAGTCTGCCAACTTTTAACAGTCGTGCATGGTAATCCACTACATCCAGATTTCCAAATGCAATCCCAACTCTGTAATTACACAATAGTCATAGCTAGTTTTGCTGACAAAGCTGAGCTTACACTAAAATACCAATTATAATCATTTTGTATTGAGATTATTCTTCATTGTGTTTTCTAATGCTACAACAAGCAAAGTTCAGAGAAATACCAAATGCTAAAAGGGACAAAAACATCACCAACAATTCAGTCCTAGATCATATTACACATTATCAACATTTCCTGTTCTTTACCTCAGCTTCCACTAAAAGTCAACAATGTTTTAAATAATAAGGAGGAAGAGACCCATTAAGGTTTAAATTATTTGATCCCAAGTTGAAGAAGTAGCAGGACCTTCTTCACCAGACTGTGAAGCTCTTCTGGCAATTCTTTGTTTAATCTCAGAGATTACTGAAGTTGCACTGCAAATTTAGACAGGAAGCAGAAGGTGTTTGTACTTCAAAATATTTTTATCTTCCTCTGTGTCAGTTTGAAATATCATGAGGTTGGGCAGGACACCACTGAATACAGAACTGTATTTTACTTACTATTCTGAAGGCAAAAAGCAAACACAACCAAGATTATTTAGCCCCACAAAAAAGACACATCCAGAAGACACAGAGATAAATCTATTGTTACAATTGAATAGTTTTAAGCATTTCCGTGACAACACGGTTTTAGAGGGCAGAAATCACTCCACTGCAGCTACAGAACTCATGAGGGATTTTGCTGAAAAATTCTACATATGTCGTGTCTGGACTTAACTGCCTACATTATCTTCACAACAGCAGTTAGTTGATACCAAACCATGGTAAAGATAAAATGATCATTTTATTTATATCTTATTTTATCTCTGTGTAGTCATTTATTAACACGTATAGGGTAGTGTTTATCCAAAGAGTGGAAAGTACTTACAGATAATGCTAATATTTATATTACGTAAATTTATGTTAAAAAAAATGAAAAGCATTTGTCAGAAGAAAATATTGTTCTGCTTCCTGTAGAAACTGAGCCACAGAAGTCATTGATTTCCATGACAAACCAAAGGCAAACCCAGAATCCAGCTCCAAAACTCCTCATTTTAAAACTCTCAGCTCTTCCAGTGCTCTAATCACTGCAACCTGCGACTGCACTGCATATATTACAGCACCATGCTGCATGGTAATTCACATACTGCGAAGTAAACTTTCCTACCGATTTCCACAGCAGAAAATCCTCCAGTCCCACAAGAAGTGGGACAATGGAGAAAATAAGAAATCAGTCCCTTGTCTTTTCTCCAGCCTGTGAACAGCAGCCTCCTCCAGCACACAGACCGCCTGTAACAGAGCAGAGACCCACGGCAGCTGCACTGCCTGCACAGTACAACCCAATTCTCCTTCTACTGCACCACCTGAATACAAGCATATCTCTCAAAGTTGATGATGGATTTTCTGGTAATCCAGTAATGCAGCAAGACGAGAAAATAAACGGTGCAGCGAAATTTCTTTTTTTCAAATATTTTAAACTGTATAAAGTTAAAAACAAACAAACAAACACACACTCCTTTTTTCACCTCAAGTGACCTTTGGATTGCTGTTTCTCCTCTTTTTAATCTTTTCTAGCCTGCAGGAGATGCTCTTGACTGCAGATCTGCTCTGCAGAGCAATACTGAAGTTGTTTATAAAGCTTTATGTAACACAATGGCCCTCTTTCTGTTTTGTGAAGCATGTTTTAACTGAAAAAAACATCCATTTAAAATGCTTTGGAGGTCTTCTGTAATAAACCTACTTCTCTAAAATAATTCTCATCCTAGCCTTGCTTCTACATGTGTATACAATAGAACTGATGGAAAATTATAAAAATTGCTTCCACAAGCTTAATTATTTCACTGCTATTGGCCTACTAAAAAAATCAATTCTCCACTTTCACGGAAATAAATAAAAAACAAATACTTTTTCTATTCAACTGCAACAACCTTTTGGGCTTGGACACTGCCAGATCTTTACATTCAAGAGAATTCCAGAAATCCTGAAAGGCACTCACATGTTTAAAGAATTTTATTCAAAGTATTTTGGTGTGATGCAAAAGCTATTTAGTTTAGACAGGCAGGCCATTGGTAATAACTCTGGAAGCTTAAAATAATTAAAATATCAGGCAATGTTTTTTTTCCAGATTAGAAGACATAAAAGGTTCTTTTTCTTACAAACTACTAGAAATATACCTGAAAAAACTTTTCATGGGTAAAGTTCATTAATGCAAAGAACTGTATAACCAAATTCTTTTTACAAAATGTCTTTTAGACCATGTGATAGCTATACACGGGTGGACACTAACTTTTTTTTTTTTTTTTTTAACAGTGCATTTTCTAACCTTTATGCTTTGTATAAAGGTCTTGGAACTTATTCCTTAAGTATTCAGTCAGAACCACAAACCACTCAAAAAACAAAATGCAAGAGAGTTAATTGGGCAATGTTCTAACCTGAGAACCAAGCTGTAAATTAGTACGTTTTCTTGTGTTGCCTTTTCTCAAAAAAAGAAAAAAAAAAGCTATCAGTGATAACTTCCTTGCTAACAGGACACACATGCATAACATCACTGATTCAAACAGTTAACCAAGGAGAGGTGTCTCAAGAGAATGGCAGAGCTGTCCTCTGCATCTCACTACAATTCCAAGCATGACCGTCTCTAGTACAAGTAAAAATATCCTAATAGCTAGGAAATTCAGTGACATTCTGAAAGTAAAAACACAGTTTTTCAGTGCATCTTTCTAAACTTTATTTACAGGTTCCCTTCCAATTTGAAAAAAAGAGCAGAAGCATTTGTCATAGTCATATGGAAGCATCAAAGAGCAAGAGCATTTTTCTTGGGTGGTGCTTTTAAATGCAGTTTCCATCTAACTTCCAAAACATAATAGCAATTCTGTAAGATGCTGAGTGCTTTAACTCATAATGAACAACAGTATCTTCAATAGTATCTTCAATGCGATCAGGGTGCTCTGCCATAAGATCAAGCTTAGTGACTTTTATAAAAGTCCCCTCTTATGGATTCAAAGTTCAGAGGTTCATGTACGAGTGTGTGAACCTCATCTGTAAAATCCACACATAGCTCACATATGACTCCTGTATAAAACTCCAGTTTCATTTTAGCAAGAAAATGCATGCTACATCATTCTAAGGCTAAAAGTAAAAACCCTGAGCAATCCTAACTTCATTTCCTTTTCTTCTGCATAAAGACATATTCCAGGAACACATGCTAAACAGTGATTAAGTGAAAGCTTTTTATAGCATAAGATTATGGTGCAAGATTAATTAGTAACACTATAATAATAATAGCAGTGCTAATTAAATCATCCTAGCCTATAGAAAAACAGTATGAGTAACACTGTTCGTGTTAAGAATTATTCCATGTTGTACATCTCATACTGAACATTCTCACACAGTGCTAAACCTAATTGAAACATAACGTCTTTCAGAACATGGATTAGCTAAGGTAGATACACTAAGGTGGATCTACTTACCAAGACAGAATGACATGTGGAAGGAGGTGGCCAGCTTCTGGCAACAAATCAAGGCCAGAGAAGTTCAAGTTTAGTTCCCCCATTTGTCCCTAAGCAGCAATGAGTGCATTTTAGATCTTGTTCCTGGCCCCATGAAACCAATGATGGTATTTCCAGTGACTTAGACATCTCAAGTTACTGGAACCTAAACACACAAGTTCCAACATAAGGCTACATGGTGGGAATGGATACCCAAGTCAAATGACAAATACGTGCCTGGGCACATAGTCCTGTGACAGGGTCATGCCTTGGCACGTGGGAGCATAGTATGTGTGAAGGGGCTGCTGGAATATGTGTAGGACAGCAGACAGTCCCCCAGCTGCAGAGCCGCTCTGTTATTTCCACACATCCTCCAGGACCCTGCACAGGTGGGATCAGCGGATTGCAGACCTGTGTCTGCATCTAGCACAAGGGATATCAGAAAACAAAATCTCACATGGTAAACGCAGGAAGTAAATGAGCCTTAGTGGAGAGGCTTGGAGCAGATGGCAGAACAGCACAAGACTTGAGGGGCCATCTCAGGGAGGATGGAACCTGAACCCTGTCCCAGGTTTTGAGCGCTCCTGGAGATGCATGTAACGCATTATCATTGGTGGGAGCCACTGGTGCTTGGATTTTGTCAAGAAAAGGCTGCTTGCTCCTGAGGAGGAGAAAGGCTGTAAGAAATTTTTGAAAGCATAGGCAAAAACAGCAGAGATAAGCAGAGATCACCCCAGCCTCTCAAAATTCTGAGAATATATCAACTGGAATTGCAAATTTACCTGGGTTCTCAGCCAGAGTGGTAGATAAACATCACTAGGCAAAATTATCTTTGAACTTTCCAAATTGCCTAAAAGATTTTGTTAGAAAAATATATTGCTTTTCTTTGTTTCCATTTAGGGTAAACAGGGAGGCAATTATAAAATTAGTGTTATTGGGAGAAAAGCAAGAAAGAGTACTTAAACAAAGCTAGTTACAGTTTGAAATAAGACCAAATGGACTTTGTAGGACCCCATGCTCAGATCTTTTACTGTAACCCTTCCTTCCCTGCAAAGAACTCAGCTTTCCTTGCAACAATAAATCAAAAGCCACATACCTCATTATTCTAAATCCCACTATTTATCATTACATGAATTTAATCAACACCATTTGCTTGCGTGAGCTAGAACAGCCACCTGCCCTCTCTCTTGAGCTTCCTCCAATAGCTCTGTGCAATTTTGATCCTCAAGAGTGGCAAGCATATTCATATACTCACCTTCTCATTTGCTGAGTGATGAGTAGTTTTGCTAGTAGCACTGTAATGATAGGCTAAGCTGGATGGAGAATATTTTATTGGTCTAAAATAGTTGCTCTTTTTTCTGATGTAAAGAACTAAGAAGATTAATATCTCCCCACTGAAATGGCAGGAAATGTAAAACAAATACCACTGAAAAGATTTGACACTGGGAGAAAACTTGCCAAGATGTAACTACATATTTTATTTCATATTACTATACAGAAATAAATCATTAAATGAGACCCAAGGAGATTCCTAATTACTAATGACACTAACTGCAAAATTATCATTATGCAAACCCAGCATTACTCACTTAATCCTAGTTAAATTAAATATCAACTGCCACAGATACAGAATACGGCACAGTCCTACCAAAACTTTCCTACCTTAGAGAGCTGCTTCTGATTAGCTGTGGTAAAATAACCAATACAAAAGTACGCTCAGAGAAATCCACAAGCCCACACTCCCATCAGTTTCATTTCTCACACTTGGGCAAATCCCCTTAAATTTCTCTCAGTCCATATATCTATATTCTCATCCCAAATAATCAAGAGAGATGCTTTGGCAGCAAATAGCGGTGATCAAATGTTGTCTCAGTGTTAACTGGAAATTCCCATATTCTCTCCTAATCACTGGACTTGCTTTTCCCTTTCTGTACCTTTCTCATGAGACTCCACATCTCCCTCATTCCTCTCAACTAGAGAGAGGGTGACAAGAAAATTGAGTGTGTAAGTTTCTAGTACATCTATATTTAGATAGTACCAAATATAGTTACTAGAAATCATGCAGCTTTGTACCCATTCAACTGCTTTTTTGTTTACTTGTTTGTTTTTATCATGGGCAGGTTTGCCAGCATAATTTATATTCTTTTGGTTGTTTGTGGTGCAATTTCTTGATTAGCAGATAAAGATTTTCAAAAAATATACCTGGCAACACGCTTGGAAAGCAGATGTGCACGTGCTATGCTTAGCCCAAACAGAAGGCTGTTCCATGGTCAAAAACCTTTTGCAGAAAACACGCTGTTCGCAGCTCTGGGTCCTCTCAGCTTTTTTGATCCACTGTCCCAGCACAGCTGTACCCATGGATCACAGCACTGAAGTATCAGCTGTGTCCTGCTTTTTCTAGGACACATGAGCTACCAAACCAATACATTAGTACTTATCTGGTGGGGTTTCTTTATATTTATACAGTTTGTGTGGTTAGGGAGAGAAGCTGCCTCTCTGATCTTGTCTCTAGAGACTTACAAAAGCGTGAGGTACCCATGTACTGATTTGCTTTTGGCTTCCTGATACAAAAGCATCTTCTGTGATTCATTATCTACTGATACCACCCACAGCAGCAGGGTCCATTGCGAGACATCAGCAAATCTACCAAAATTCAGCTGTTTCAAAGAAGATGCAAGTACTGCCAAAAAGAACCATTAATGTTGTACAAGATCCTGCTGTTACAGAGCTTTTTGTTTCTTATATTCCCTAATTTTGTGCCATGCCAAGATATCAGCAGGACAGTTAAATAAAGGATAGAAAGCATATCAATGGATATCTTCAGTTACAGAAGAGGTCTTCTAGAGAACTGTGTAAATTTAGAGCTGACCAGGAAAAAAAACATTTTGAAAAATTAGTTAACACAATTAGCCCCAAATTGCTTCTTGGTTTTGTAGCTTGAGATTCATGCTAAAGATGATGGTATGAATCTCTGTTAATTCATCTCAAGTCTTTTTGCAAGACATGGTTAAATATACTTTTTTTCCTGTTCTAACCCACAGGCACACGGATATTCAGACAACAAGCTCAATTCTTCTCTTGGCCATTCCTAACATCAGTCAGGAATTGCTCCACTAGCTCCTGTGGAGTTTGTCTAGTTACGGCATCAGGCTGAAGGTACAAGTTTTGGCCCACGGTGGCTTTGCCGGCAAGCTGACAGAATGGGGGCAAACTGGTGAAGTGTAGCACGAGGCTTTATCACCAGAGCTTGTTTTCAGAATTGTGGCTCTTTGATCAACTGAACTGGAGTTTACTTCAGAAATGATTGTCTGATACATCTGAAAAGCTAGTTAAATGGCAAAGGAACTGCCATGGAACAAGAAACAGAATAATCTTATAAAACTAAGACAGTAAATGCTGCCAGATCCATATCTGTCATTGGTCCAAATCCACTATAGAAATGCCAAGGGTATCTTTCTATTCTCAAAGGTTGTTACTCCAGCCAATATGTTTATTTTTTTCTAACTATAAACATACCTCTCCTCTTAATTCACAGAAAAATACATTCAACACATACAGTATTAAATGAAAAGTTTAGGGAGTGAAATCTACTCATAGCATTTAAAAATATTTCCAGAATGATGGATATTGCCTCAAGTTTTAAAAATGGGGGGAAAAAAGTGGAAGATTAAAAGCAGAGTAAGTAATTTTATGCTGTACAAGAGTTCTCACCATCAGCCATGGATTTATGGATTTTTACCTTGTACTCTAAAATACAAAAGCAAATATGGCTATTCAAGAGATTAGATAGACAGCACAAATGCACATACTGTGAGTTCCCGTTCTAAATAAGAATTTTATAATTTTAATAAGAGCTTATTCAGGGAGGCTGAAATGACTGCAGAATGAGACACGTCAGCATTATTTAGCCTACATAATTTCTGCATAGCAGAGGAAATTGATATTAGAGAGAGCAAGTAATTTTTGCATCTCCCTCCTCTCTTTACTACATTCCTAGGCTAGAAGTCAAAATAGTAAAGTATTTCTCACTCACAATGAAGAATGACACTTCCTTATTTCTACCTATACCAGTAGTAACATGTAGCTGCATCCTACCTATTTACAGGATGAGAGCAGACAACTCGGATTTCAATGATTTTTGCGGCATGTAGAAATATCTACCCAATGAGTGGGTGTCCAGTCCTGTTTCCTCTGAAAGCTGAGGGAAACCTTGGCCTTGACAGCTATGGAAGAAGAAAGGTGAAGACTTAATTGTGAATAGAGGGAGAATGCAAGGTTCACTGACTTATTGAAACATGTTCTTTTGGCATGGGTAATGGAAGGAAACTTTGATCCCACAGTTTTTCTATTTGAAACCAGAAATAATACCCCCAAATTTCCAAAAGTGATTATAAAAGCCTTAATAACAGCCCACAATCACTTTAAATTCATAAGGGAGATATGCTTAAATCATCTGCATCCACATCAATCCCTAAAATATTAGGGACACATTTGCGCACACACGTATCAAGTTTCAAAAAAACATACAACCAATAGAGGAAGTATAAAATGATCTACAAGAATAAAAGTAATGAATTGATGGTTTGAGCAATGAAAAAAATCTGGTCAACATATTTATGCAGTTTGGAGAAGAGAGGCAGATATGGGGAAAAAAAGTTAAAATATGAGGCCCATTAGGTGTGCTCCTCCTGGAAATATTCCTGGATCTGACTCTGCCAGTCAAAATATGGAAGCATATTTGAGGCTTATGTGTTTATGCATATGGAGACGCAGATTTATGATGCCAAAATTTGGCTCCCACCACACTACATATTCAACAATATATTGAAGACAGAGTTTTAAGTATGCCATGCAGTAGCAAGTAAACTTTGAAAGCTCTCTGTCAGATATATTATCCCATGTAATGCAAAGAGAAATTAAGTTGTTCAGCATTTCACAATGGGCTCAAAGGATTAAGCCTCAAAAGTTTCCAAAATTGTCGCAGACAGACCTCTGAAAACTCATCTTTGCAATATAAATACTAATAGCTAATAGGAGTAGTGTGGGACAGCTGCTGAAATCTGGATAATGGGTTTTTCATGTAACTGGAAAAATGTTTTTTTCACGTGACTGAAGAAAAAGCAGCTGACGGGCGAGTGAAGAGTTAACAGGACTGAAGTTTGTCAATTGATATGCAAAAGAACTGATAGCACAAGAGCTGATGTGCGCAAAGCTGCTGAACAGAGGACTTAACAGGACTAAAGTCGTCTACCAACCGATATGCGCAAGGATTGATATGCGGAAGGCTGCGGAATGGCAGCATTAACAAGACTGAAGAGGTCTGCCACCTGGAATCTGCACGGACCCCCAGGGAGGGAAGAAGCAATACGGAGGTGTTGGGGTCTTGCCTCGCTAGCAGGGTCCCCCCAAGCAGACAAACAGACAGTCCTGTGATTGTGAAACTCGCAAAAGTCAGCAAAAGCAGTGTTTGCCCAGAGCCCCAGCCGTATAAAAAGAGACTTGGGAGCTAGGAGAGTTTGAGCAGGGACGGGAACGTGACCTGACCATCCTCTCCGGCTGGACCGTGAGTATCCCCCCCCTCCCCTTTTCCTGGGACGCTGGGGTAAGGTAACTCCTCGAGGTTGAGAGCCCTCTCACTAGGAGAGTGAACAAGAAAGCTTTCAAGTAGGGATAAGCAGTCCTTCCCATTAATAACGCAGTAATCGATGGTTTCAGGTTATCCTTTCTAAATTAGTAACTGATGGTTTTGTGTTATCCTTCCTAAATTAGCAATCACATTATTTTAATGGATGTTACTAATCCAAGAACTTGTGTGAGGAAATAAACATCTTTTTTATTATTATTATATTACTGTCTCAGTCGTTGCTATCGAACCTTCATAGCATGACAGCGTGACAGCAGCACTCCATCAAAAAAAACAGTTCCTTCATATCAATATAATAAAACTCCTTATATAAGATGAATACTAATAAGAAGTTGGAAACTTCCTGTTTCAATATGTATAAATCAACTCCAAATACCTGAGAAGAGCATGAGAACTTTCAGGATGGATACACAGGGAGGCAAAGGACAGGAAGCTGTGGCAAATCATTGTGCCAGAATCATGGCCAGAATTCTCGCACCGTACTCCCAAGTAGCTGGTGCCAACAACTATTAAAGAATGCTTTGAAAAATTGTAAATTGACAATCTCATAGCATGAAAAATGTTTAAACTAATTCATGCAGTATACCCAAATAACATTCAAACCACTCCTAAGTTTTAGGAGTTGAAATGGTAAACATACAAAAAGAAAAGAAACATCAACACTGCAATGTTAATAAAATGAAAAAAAAAAGTTCACACATTGAGGAAGAGAAAGAGCATGCTTTTTTAGACTGAATTTCATGTAGGTAAGTATAATTCAATTGTCACCCACTGAAATGCCTACATGGGACAAAATTCATCTCATCTTCTGTCAATACCTAGATTAGATTTAGCTCTGTAATATACCAGACAAAATTATCCTCATTTTCACAGAGACAGAAGCAGCTGAGATAACAGCAAGTCAACAGTAAGGCCACAAATTCCTGGTTCCCCATGCTATATTCAAAGAGCATGACTTTTTTCAACAGACTATCAATCCACCCCAACACCATTCTGGAAGGAAGACTTTTTTAGCCTTTTCAACTTTTAAACATAAGAAACAAGTCTCAGAGATGATTAATAATCCTGCCACACAGAACTCTAGCTTTGCTCACAGCCAAAACAAATAAACAGAAAAGCTCCAAGTGACCCATTGCAGGTCATCCTGAAGACAGGAATAGAAAAGTTCACTGCCAACAGTATTACAAGTAGTTATGAGGCTTATCCTCCTCAATTAAAGTCTTTTAAAATTGCTGATAGAAGATGCAAGTGTTTTCCATTCACCACGCAAATCTTTATTAAATGTCTCCATGATCTCATTTATGCCGGCTCTTAGTTAATATTGAAGGTGCTTCTACCCCACATATTTTTGTGCATGTACTGCAACTGCCACAAACATGAAAGCTTTTCATCTTTACCGTTTCCAGTTCACTTCCACAAGGGTGCCAGAAAAAGAGACTGATGTAGCTCAAGTCTTAGAGACCATTAGCTTTTTAAGTACTGTGCAGTGCAGATATGCTAGAAGTAGCATTAGGCAAAGTAATGGTATGTCCCTGGCCACTGGGATCCCTTTGAGCTCTAAAGGGCACTACCACAGCTCTACAACAAAACCAGCAGAAACAACATTGACAAGTACAAAACAGCCTATCAAGCCATTTATTTCTGCAGACTCTCTTCTTTTCTTATTCCTCCTGATTTAAGCATGAGGAGAAAAAGTGGTCTACTGAACAATGTATTTGTTTATTTATTTTTAGGGCCTACTCAAGGTAGTAACTTTTCTGGAAGCTTATGCTTTTCAATCAAAGCTAATTTAACCCACTTACACATCCTCTTTTCTTTTTTTCCCCCCACAAATAACAAAGTTTTCTTTCCTACCATACACAACTGAATTATAACCAATTCTACCTAACCATTGCAGAACTCTTTCAACTCCGTTTTCTACATCTATTTTCTGTTTATCTGTTTGTTATATTCAAGGCAGTTTATAAAACAGATGGTGCACACAACACAGTTACGTGAGAGAACCCAAATTACACCATAAATTGAGTTTGAACGCATAGTGCAACCAAACTTAGAGAATCTTATCAGCAGTATAGAGCTATTTCCGCAAAAAATAAAAAGATGCAACCATTTCAAGTGTAGGTTTTATTCACAGCTCTTCACATTCCAGTTGCCTTCATACTTACTCCAGGCTACACTGTGAAACCAGCAGTATAGCCTCATTGTTACACTGTAAGGTAGGAGAAATGTGATTTATTTCTGATAATGCTACACACCTACTTTGAAAAATCAGCCTTATGACCTTTCGCTATTAACCTTAGTTTTCTTCCCTAGAGATAAGTCTACTACACAAGGAAGCCAGAAAGATTCATTGCCAAATTTTCTTCAAGTTCTTCTTGAGTCCTGTCAGAAACACTATGCAAGTGTGAAGCATCATTACCATCTAGTGAAAAACATTTAGTGAAGGCAGAGACAAAGGAAAAACAATAGGGTCAACTTCACATTTTCTGCTTACTTCCACAGTAGGAAGGCTTGGTGGGGGAACAAGGATACCAAGTAGACATCCCTGTGGTCTCACAAACCAAGTTAATTGTTAAATAGCCCTGAGACATTCCCTACGTTTCCTTGCTACAAGACAACTGCCTTTCTTTTTTTTCCCTCCCTATACTTATGAAATATTACCCTTCCTCAAAAGAACTAAGATGCAGAATGAAAATTACGCCAGGACGTAGTCTACACCATGGACTTTTTATACTGTTATCCTGAACTCATTTCAAATCTCTAGCCTGAGAGTCGACCAGCTCTGCTCACTAGCTGACACTGACTCATCCAGTCACCTACAAGGCTGTTTAACAAACCAAACTGAGCATGTTTGGCAAATAGGAAGAGATGATTCTAAGGTCCCAGTTACTGGGTGATGACAAAAAAGTTTAAAATACTGAAGTCAAAGTGCATGAACAATAAAATGCAATATTCAGACACATCTTGGCTGTTAGCTGTCCTGCATGAACTGTAGCTGGTGTTTAGTTCCTTCTTAATACATTTAGCTTTTCCCATTTCTTTTGGTTTTACGTACTGCAAAGGCACGGACTGACCAAGCTTAATTCTTCTCTCACTAGATAAGACAGCACCTTCAGAAACAAAGGTAAATGTTAGAAAAGTGATAATTCATGTCCTCTGTAAAGAAATACAAAGGTCTGCTAGAATGGGTTTTGTTATGCCTTGGTGGAATACACTAGAAAGAGATTAAAGACAAGTTCTCCTCAAATCATTTAGGCAATAACTGAGCACGGTATTTCTGATGATCAAAAGGCAATTCTCACCACAGTTGCAAGCATGAAACTTTCAATGGCTAAAAACTACACACACATAGAACAGGGAGAAGACACTCCATATCCATATATCCACCCAACAAAACTTTTACAAACAAAAGAAAAAAAATCAGTAGCACTTTATATATAAAGCTTATCATAAATCTCACACAATAGACTTGAAGATGACATGAGTCAGGAAAAGGGGTTCTGCTATAACTTGATGAGCAGAAACATACCCTTCCAACTCCAAAAAAAGAAATGGGGGAAAAAAGTAAAGAAGATTGACATGAATGTGATTTTAAAATGTTAACTGTATGTTAAATGTTTAGGTTTACCCACTTTTTTTCAGGTATAATGATTTCTGGAAATTATATGACTTTGTAAATTATAAGAAAAAAGAATTATGAAAAATGAAAGGGTTTTTGCAAAATATTTTCCTGGCCACAGCTAAAAATAAATTTGTGGGTATTGGCCTGATACCCAATTTATCAAAAACTGGGCAAGCAATTTTGCATAAGACAGAATGTAGCAACACACATTAGGTCTGAGATACACAGAGAGCAATGATGAATAAATGTGCACTTGCTTGTATTATCTCCAGAAATAGATCTCCATGACTTCGTAATTATAGGGAGGCTGAACAAATGCATCCACTGTTAACTAGATTTGGAAACCTGGCATCGGAAACCGACCTACACTTGTACAACTTTAACAAAAATTTTACTCTTAACTTTATCCTAATACTTCTTCTGAGTTTCTTGATACAAGTTGCTTTCCTTACTCTGCTAACATGGATTACTAAATTGACTAGTGAATCCTAATTAAAAGTAACCTATTGAAAGAGCTGCTAAGGAATATCTTGGACTGACAAGGCAGATGTATCTTGTTTTCAAAGATCTCCTCAAAAAACTATGCTACCTGATGCCCTCAAGATCTGAGGGAGTAATGCACAGATCAAACATAATTTTCCAGTCATATCGTTAAGTGAGACAATTTGCTTCAACTTGCACCTAAAAAGACAACCAAATAGATTATCATAATTTAGTATACAGACTTTACAAAGGACAGGTGACACCATTCAACTCCCTGTCCTCCTCTGCCTACACAATACATGCCAAAATCCCCCTTAATGAAAAGAGTCTTTTTAATTGGTATTAATTCCCTTTATGTTGAAAAGAAACTCTTTCAAAAATATTGAGTGGAATGAAAACCAACTACTGAAAACTTGAAGGTACAAATGAAGAGTATTTAAACTCTGATAGGAAGAATAACCAAAGGATTTTCAAGAGAGCAGAGCACTTTGTCTTTGGAGAGATGTGCCTCTGCACTTTACAGTAGTCCCCTTTCTTCTTCCTAAGTTAAAATAAAATCAGTTATACCAACAGCCTAAATGGACAACATGTCTGTCAGTTAAAACAGTCTAATACACAGAGACTAGCATACAGCATCAAACTTGTATCTCTTCTTTACACCCTCTCTCACTTTAATCTCAACTTCATAAAGCTCAAAAATTTTTGGTAGGGAAAAAAAAAACAAAAAAAAACTTAGTTTGACATATACGAAAGATGCATATGAATTTTCAATATATATGGACTCTGATTTTCTTTTTTCATCCTATCCTAAAAGGGAACACCTAGATCTACCCTCACTTAGATCTGCTGTTACTCTGTTGTTGATCTGTGTCAATTCTAAAGTGAACTGAAAAGGAAAGAGTAGGACAACACCCAAAAAGAGGGCAGCGTGCAGCACTACCGCCTATACAGAGAGGCATAATCAGCTCATACGTATACATATATGTGACCTCTCCAATGAATTTAATGAAATCAGTGCATCCACTTTCAAAGTAGAATTTTCTTATGAGAATGAATGGCAAGGCTGAAACTGTTAGGAAAATAAATATTTTCTCTCTAATCCCTATCACCCCAAATGCAGTTAAGATACCATTCAGAAAGCTAGCTACACATTAGAAATTTCATGCAATAGAAAATTTAGGGAGACTG